>NC_134020.1:36793000-39369250 GCF_040712315.1 Castanea sativa
GCATTTAAATATGTGGGTGTCTAGGTGTGGGTATGCATGTCTACATGTGTCCATGAACTGAAGATTGTGCTGTATGCACATGTATAATCTAATTCCTGCCAATGAAACATAGCATGATGTGGTACACTATCACTGAACATAGCATTCACATTTAAACGTAACTAGAAAAAATAGATCTATAACATTGTATATTCATTAGAAATTAAAATGAAGACGGAAAAGGGCCACAAACCTCTGCAGCCATTCGAGCCCATTTGTTTCCCATCATAGCATGGAGTTCAATGATACGGCGCTCTTCCTCTGGATTGAACCCACCCTTCTTTAAATCTGGTCTTAAATGATTTGCCCATCTTAGACGGCAGCTTTTTCCACACCGGGAAAGTCCTGAGTGCTTCTGGACAGCATTCCAGTTCCCCTCTCCATGCTTTTTAACATATTCCACCAAGATTGCATCTTCTGCTGATGTCCATGGGCCTTTCTTCAAACCACCCCCTACTCCCAAGCTTCCTCCAGCGCAAGCTTCTTGAATTGATGCCAAATCTCGGCGACCCTTGGATATTTTTCTTTTCTCACTGTCATTTGTTGCACCCATCATCTCCTTGAATATGCCTAAATGAGAAGGAAATTTAACATACCAGCATATAAAGATTGAGCAAGTGAGCTGGTATATCAGAATATGTAAAAGTAAAACATAAAAATTTAATTGAAGGGAAATGGTTTTAGGTGTTAGATAGACAAGAAACTGCTCTGAAATTAGGACTTAAAAACAACAACAACAACAATTTCAACAGACACTTACCCTTGGAATTCATTTGGCACATAATTTTTGCACTTTTAGACCTGATCTGACTGAAGAGAAAGGAAATTAACTAAGAAACTAAAGCTAGCCCTACAAAAGGCCTTAATAAATTACTCGCTTAAAAGGAAAATTATTCAATACTCCAGGTGTAATGCCCTCCCTCTCACATGAATGATGAGTTTCATTATGAATTTAATTAGTAGGACCCACTATTATGTGAAACACCTCAAAATCGGAATGCTTAATAATTACTCTTAATGAAAACCAAAAAAGGACTAAAAGACAAAAAAAGTAACACCAACACTTTCAAGCCGCAAATTTCCCAAACTACAAAGCATGAGGGGGGAAGAACTACATATTTTAAATATAAGCACCTTTTCAGGGAGAGGGAGAAGAATTATAATTCTACAATATGAATCCTTTGTTGAAAGATTGTTGTGTTTGACATTTCCCAAAATGAGGAAAAAGTTTAAGACCCAAAAACTCTTATTAAATTATCTTTTTTATTTTTGTCACAACATCTTTTAAACAAACAGGACAGAATTTAGAAGACTTGAACTTTGAGCAAAATGAATACAAGATTGGTTAATCTGTAAACTTCAGAGGAGTCACTCAAAGTATTTAGTTAACAAAGTCTAGTACTATAACTAGCTGGATACAAGTGGAACAACAGAAATAAAGAAAATCTGTGAAATTTTATGTGGGTCTAAGTTGATTAGTGGCTTCAGTTCTCAATGAAGGAAATTTGACACCAATGTATACTGTATATAACAACAAACAAGGAAGGAAAATGGCATGATACCTGGAATGACTGAAGATTACTTGCAGAGCTCCAAGTAGTGGTATCAACTAAACCAGAACAATAAGATGGAGTGAAGAACAAGAGTTTTTTTTTTTAATAGAAATAAAATTTAGAAAAAAAGGATAACAAGATTATCTAGGAAATTCTAAGATTACTTGAAATACTAGAATTCAATGAACATAGAAATGGTACTACCAACAAACAAACAAACAAAAAGACAAAATTGATAATAATAAAAAATAAAAAAAAGTCCCAAATCAAGGTAACAAAAACCCTTCAAAAAACAATAAAAGATGGCTGAACAATGAAGAGACTTCCGTGACTTTCTCTAACCATAGTCAGCGAAGAAGGGAGGACATGATCGAACCATAGAGTGATAGAGAGAGAAAGAGAGAGAGTGAGTGAGAGAGCTGAGGATGCTGAAGGTGATGACTGACACACAGAGAGTTTGTGTTTGTAGTACGAATTAGAATTGGAATAGGAGTGTTTTTTTTTTTTTTTTTTTTGAAAACAATGGTGAGAGAAATGAGAAATAAGGAAACAAAAAAAAACAAAGAAACCCAAGTTAAATAAAATATGTCATGTCATGAGGAGAGAAAAAGTAGGAGAGAGTAGAGGAGAAATCACCAGCTGAGCTTGAGCTAATGATTTTCTTCTCTCTCTGTAAAATTTTCAAAGTGTTTTTTGTTGTTGTTAATTCCTCCTCTTCCTCCTTTTCCTTCTCCCACTGGGTTCGGCACCTCTCTTTCTCTCTCTCTCTCTGATATTGGTAAAGGCAGAGTGTGAAGAAAAATGAATAGTGGAAATTGACCCACAAGTCCTTAGCCCCCACAGAGACTACTGACGCACTTGGAATTGATTGTTAATGTTCTAACTCAAATCAAAATCAAAGCTTTTAAATGGAAAGCTAATCATTAGTCATTACAATGATTTGGGTGTCCTATCAATTTTGAAAATGACATACTGCACAAAATTATAGGTTTGATAGTGATAGTGTGATCATGATGGGAAAACGTGTTTAGATTTGGTGCGTACTGTACATAATTGGAATTTTCTCTATGTAGTTTGTTAAAAGTATGGAAGGATAAATTTACCCTGGTTCTCACGTAAAAATTTACATGTTTATGTGTCAATTTTTGATTAAATTTCAACTTATTGAAATTAAAGTGTTAAAATCCAATCAAGAATTAACAAATAAACCAAATGTGGATTTGAGTGTGAGAACGGGTTTGTCCTTAGCATTTCTCAAAGTAAAAACACGTTAAGCAGCCAAAGTCTAGTGGAAATGGTAGTGCCCATGGTACATTTTCTCGAGCGTGTGATGGTTCTGTTGCTAGTACGAAATTTCTCAGTCAAAATAGTTGCCTTTGACTGGCGATGGAGCTAGTGCCAGTGAGAGAGAGAGAGAGAGACCACCAAAATAGCAACATGTGCTTCTCATTTCTGTTCAACAATTATCAGATATTATTATTTGTTTTTCATTTAAGATCTTCTCATTATCCTCCTTTTGGTCAGACTCAGATGTATCGCATGACTCGAATGAATATACACAACATTTTGATTTCACTCAAGTTCCTAAACCATAACATAATGAACCATACTTGAGATTCATAGGGTACAATTTGATGAAATGATCCTAGCACCTAAGTGTTCTAAACTTCCCATCGATCTTGCTCTAAACCCTCAATAATTTAAGAATTTTCACTCACTTATTCACTAGAAAATTTCAATATGATATCTTCTATAAGCTATTGATCAACTGGTTTCTTTGGCTTTCACTTTTTTAAAGGTATAATTTTCTTTCTTTCTTTCTTTTTTTACGCTAAACAAAATATAGGATCTTCAATATTATAGACTCAATTACCACCAAAATAACTGTCAAACTATTTATCATGCACTCCATTAGAAATCTCTATCTTAGTTGACCGGTGCTTTCTTTTCCAGCTTATTGGGCTTATTTAACTTATACAAAGTCTTATTAAGTGAAAGTTAATTGATGTTGACTATTAATCGAGTCCTTGTTAGCTTTTAATGACTAGTTAGGTGCATAAATCTCTTTGTAAGCAAAAATTTCCCGTAACGCACAACTCCAAAGAACTCAAAAAAGGAAAAAGAATCAACATATACTATCTTTTTTTTTTTTAAGGTCTATGTGGCACTTCATTCTTAAGATGCTCACAACGAACGTATCATACAAGTACCTTTCTTTTTCATGTACTTGGCATGCTAAAATAATCTTCAGCAAGCTCCGCAATTTACGTGACCATCTGATCTGAGCACCTCTACGTGTTGAACTGGCCAAGTTTGTGTAGCACTTTAGCTTGAGCAGGGGACATATTGACATCAATGTATCAAATTGATGGGTCTCAAATAAGAAAGAATTCATTTTAAACACTGGAAAATCATATATGGTAAGTGTCAATGCGTGAGTGTCGAACTTTAGAATGATCTTTTTTACTAGTTATCTTTAGAGTTGACTTGATTACTCTAACCCCAAGTATAGTCTTCTCCCTTTACAAAATGATTAAGTTTTTTTATTTTTTATTTTCTCCAATATTTTAGTTTATAAAAATTTTAATCCTAGCTACAACATATAAATGATGAAGGTAGATATTAGGTCAATTATTTTCAATCGATAAAAATCTATTATCTCCACATATTGTAAACCCATTATTAACTTTGGCCTCTTTTCCAAATGAGAGAAAAAGTATCATTGCGTGCGAATACACTTGATTAAGATATATCCTTTATGAAACACTTGTAACCTCGCATAATTTTTATTTATAAAACAAATTAAATCAATGTCTAATCCTCAAAATTCAAAACCTATTATCAAAAAACTCGTTAAAAAATAACAATTCCTAAGAGATTAGGAAATAATCCCAAAAGCTATTGAAAATTTTCAGAATTGAAAATAAAAAAAAAAAAAAAAAACCCGAGAGAAATAATAATTGGTCTAAGAGTATTCACATTCGGATTTCTAAAAAATACCTATTTTGCACTATAAAAAGTTACTTTATCTATCTTACCAACTCACTTAACAATACACCCGACATCTCATTTCTTATTTTTACATATGTAGATGATCATTTTTTGGAAGCTCAGCAGGAGGAAGAAGCCCAACAACGTGGGCAGAAGAAAGTTGGATAGAAAAGCCATTAAGTCCAAGCGGCAGAAATAATGGATCATAAGTCCATAAAGTGAGCAAATGGACCTTGAAGAAGCAAATGGGCCTAAAAAGGCCTGGAAAGAGAGAAGTAGCAAACCCATGGACGGGATGGACGTAGAAAAGTGAGAATGGGCCACAGCTGCCACAGCAAGCTCAAAGCAATGTAAGTAAAGAAAGTAAGGGGTAATGGAAAGTCCATAAGCCCCAAGGATGAAGTATAAAGTAATTGGGCCAAGGAAGCCCAAGAAGTTAGTAAAAGCCCATGGGAAGCACAAAATTAGAAAAATGTCAAGGATGCCTCAAGAAAGTAAATAGGGCCAAGGATGCCCAAAAGGAAGTAAACATGACACAGGAGCCCGCAAGTAGTGTAGTAAAAGGCCCAATGAGTTTATTAGGCCATCAGAAAAGAGATGAACAGCAAGCCCAAAGAGGCCAACAGTTCTGGGTCAAGTAATATCACGACAGACATGGCTAAATGATATGGCAGGAAATAATGGCAAGGCTAAGAATAAAACACAGAGAATGGCACGAAGGAGGGGAAGCCAACAATCGGGCAAAGCCCAGCAAGCCATAAAGAATGAGAAATCAGGAAAGCAGCCCACATCATAAGAAGTCAAGGACAAACAACAGAATGGGCAGACGGACCTTCAGACCGCGACAAACGCATGAGTAGTAGGTATATTTTGGACGAATATGGAAGTAAGGTACGCGTAAGGCCCAGACACCACCAGCCTATACCCATCCAATACAGGAAGTGGTGGGTCATGGGTAAGAGGTAAGAGGGCATTGTCTGGTGGTGGGGAGTGGGAAAAACTTATTTTTGTGTTTCCTGCTCAAGCTCTTTTGGAGACAGTGTCCTGCTGGGATGACATACCTCCCAAAAGAAGCAAAACTGAGTTGGAACCACTAGGTGCATGCCATGAGGGATGGAGAGAAAGAGAGCACTCACACCGTGGCAGGTAAGAATGCCACGGCAAGCAAATAAACAAAATAGTTTTCTTTGTCTGGTGATGTGGAGTGGCAAGGCCAGCACAGGTAAGTGGCGCTGGCTGGGCGACTGATCAATCAGTAATGGTCAGCAAGGACGCTCACACTAGACAAAGCCGATTAAGGGTTAAAATGGTAAAAGCTAACCGCGACATGCATTATATAATGAACCCCAACTGTGCACAGGGGGGGAGAACGAAAAACAGTAATCTCAAAAAGGAAAGAATCACAACGACTAAGTAAAACACGAAGAGATAAAAAAACGAAAGGGAAAAGAAAGAAAGAATCGGGGAGAAAAGGAAAAACAAAAAGAGAGAATAGCACAGCAGGCATGCACCAACTAGGATGATTTCCCCCTCTCCCTCTCAAACCACGCTCTCTGCTAAAGGCAAGAGGCTTCTTTGGGCACAAGTCGTTTTAGGTTCGTTCCCTTAAAGCAGTTAATTTCTTCGCCGGAGAGATTATTCGCATTGAGGAAATGGCTTCCTTCTTGATTTAGACCTTGTTACATAACTCTGCACGGCAGATTGATATTTCTTTGTGATTCAATAGGCTTATTAACACCTATTCCATATTTATTTGTATTGCTATCTCATAAAACATGTGTTTCTCGTAATAACCCACTATTTATCTTGTCTAAGTGGTGAATAAATCTCTATTTTTATCTTTATTATATCTGCCTACCGTAATTGTCATAACAGCTCTGCCTGCCAGTGGCATGTAATCAAAGTCTGGGCTAAACAGGGCATAGTTTGCGCATAAGCCGGACCAAGGTGGGTTGCAATTGGACCAGTCCCAACTCCCTGACCTAGAACACCTTGGGCCTAGCATGGCAGGAACCAATCCAGCCCAACATCACACAAAAGGCCCACCACAACATACAACCCAATCAAATAATATAAACTACACAATCAAATAATATAAAATATTCTTCTCTCTCTTCTCTCCCTATCTCTTTCTCTCCTTCACCCACAAATATAACCACCCCCACAATCAAAACTAGCCACCACCACCACAATCAATACCCATCCAAAAATCAATCCCATAACAAAAACCCAAAAAAAAAAAAAACTAAACTAAACTAAACCACAACAGCCACCACCCTCACAGTCCACCACCACTACCTAAAATCAAATAGCACCACCACCACCACCACCATCAGCATCAATGGCCACCACCACCAAATCCATACACAAAAACCCAATAAAAACAAAATAAAAGCTAAATTCGAACCACAACCCACTACCATCAACACATAGCAATCACCACCGTTGCCCACACCACCACCACCATCATCGAAAATACCCACAAAACCCAAATCCAAACACACAAAATCTATTGTTAAATCCACAAAACCCACAAGTCCAAACCCACAAAAAAACCCACAATCGGAGGTGAGAGGGAGCTGGAGATGAGAGAGGGAGGTTGAGAGAGAGAGAGAGAGAGAGAAGTGATAGAGTGATGGAGATGAGAGAATGCGTGAGGAAAGAGAAGATAATACAATATAATATTTTAGTTTTACATTCTTGCAAGTGAGAGCATTTACATAAGTCTATGCATAATAGAAAAAATGTGTAGAATTTTTACCGTTTTGCCTAAAAATGACCAACATCAATCCGTGCATAATTGTGTAAATTTATAAGTTTGCTATAGTTACCGTGTAAATTTATTATGACATTATTCATTTTGCATTTAGTTGTTTATTCTTTCTTTATGTATCTTAAGAATGAAAGAAGAGAGTAAATTGTCATTGTTATATGTGAAAAAAGAGAAACCATTAAAAAATTAAGAAAATTTGATATTTTAATGAAATATAGTATAAAATAGATAATTTGATGTAAGGTATTCTGAAAAATGAGTATGTAAAATAAACAAGTAGATTCTTATACTAAAATATACAAGAATTTTTGCACAAGTTGATGCAAATACTTGAAGGATTTATTGTAAGAAGGTTGTATATTTTTTTTAGGTTTAACAACCTGGATAAAGAATGATTTTTGGTGTTTGAGTGGGTAAAGTAGCAATTTGGGGGGTTTTACACCCCCGATGCTAATGCTCTAAGGGAATAAGTCACTAAAGCATTAGCATCAGGTGTGCTAAATGCTAAATTTTTAGCATTTGGCACACCAAATACCAAAATACTTGCTTCATAATATGTGCCAAATGCTAAAAGAAATGGCCTGGTGCTACAGTACAATTATAAAATTGGCATGGTACCAACAAAGATGGTAAAATATTTAGTATTATTTTATTAAGATTTTCTCTCTCCTCAACGGCTCAACCCATTTATCTTTTTCTTCCTGTTTGCGATACTTTTAGTCTCACAGTCTCTCTTTCTCTTCCTCTCTCACTCTCTTCCTCAACCTATCACTCTTTTCCCTTCTCACTCACTTTCCTCAGCCCACTACCGATCTCACCACGCCTTCGCCGCATTGTCCTCCATGCCACGCCACCGACCTCAACGTGTCTTTCTCCATGCCATGTCGACAACCTCCCCATGTCTTCGAAAGCTCCTGCCTTTGGATCTCTGTCAATCAGCCAGTGGTGGGTGTCTTTTTTGTATCTAGGTTTGTTTGATTTGGGATAGGTTTTAAGATTTGTAAATGTAATGAGTTATGGGATGGTGTGTGAATTGGTGGGTTTCGATGTGAGTGGTTGTGGTTGTGGTAGTGCTACTATGGTTATGTCGTCAGTTTAGTGGTTGTGATGGTTATATTTTTGGGTTGTTGTGGGTTTTTTTGTTGTGGTTGAGGGTTTTTTTTTGTGGTGGTGGTTTGGTGGGTTTGCGGTTGTTGTGGTGGTGTGGCTTCCGATTTGGTGTTGGTGGACTATGGGCAATGGTGAATGAGTTTTGGATTAGAGTAGAGAGAAGAGAGAGAGGTTTTGGGTTTAGAGAAACTAAAAAAAATTTATTAGATTTTTGTATTATTTAATGTGTTGTAATGTTAAAATAGAAATGCATGGTGTATTGTAAAATGGTATGATAAAATAGAGAAAATAGGTTTTTGTGTGTTAAAATGACATTTGGGATAGCACAACTGATGCTAGTGCTCTTACCTATGCATTAATGTCTTATTTATTCGGATAAAGTTGGTCATGTACGTCAATACCCTACAAAAAGATGTCAATAAATTAAAATTTAAATCATTAAAACATAAGTGATATTAAATTTATATAGCATGTATAGTTTGTTTTTGAGCAAAGTTAAAAGATCAATAGATTATTGAGTGAACGGTGAATAGTACAAATACAAATATGTTGAAGAAAATGGAGACATGATAAGTAAATTTGACCCTAACAAAAAATAAAATAATAAAATAAACAGAGGAATTTTGAAGCAAACACTTGGATTATCACTTTTAGGCTCCGCTTGGAAGGAGGGAATGAAATGGAATGAAAAGAATAATTTTATAATATTCTTCCCTTCCTTTATTTGGGAGTTTTAATGGAGGGAATGGAAAGTCCATTCCCTTGTTTGAAAGTTTAAGTGGGATGAATGAAATGGATAGGAGGGAACACTCATTCCTTTTTATTCCCTTAAAACCTCAAATTTTCATTCCCCCCAAAATTGGGAGGAATGAGAGGAAATGGAATTAGATTTAATGAATTTTTTACTAAAACTCCCAAAATACTCCTATATATTCAACCCTTTATTTTAAAATAGGGGTCTAATAGTAATATTGTCATAAAATGACTCTATTCCATTCCCTCCATGTTACTCCCAAACAAGATTACTTACATTCCATTCATTTTCATTCCTTTATTTTATAACATCCAATCAAAGTTACTTAATTCCATTCCATTCCATTCTTTTCTATTCATTTCCCTTACTTAAATACATTCTATTCCATTCCATTCTATGGTTAGGAAGGAAAAACAACACCAATAGCCACCTAACCACCGCCAACCACCTAAAAAACAATTACAACAACCTAAAAATCCAAATTAGAAAGCCTAAAAAAAAAAAAAAAAAAAAACCAATAAACCCAAATCGAAAACCCAAAAAAAAAAGTTCCACCAACACAAAATTGAACCTGAAAATCTAACCCAATGGAGCTGAGATCGAAGCAACCACCAAAAACCCAAGACTATTGCTCATTAATCGGACCCAACGGATGGTGCAAGAGAGAAGAGAAGAAGAGGTTTGTGCAAGGAAGAGACGGTGATGAAGGCTGGCAGCGGTAGCACTAATGGTGGTGGGCGGTGCCAATAGGTGGCGTTAGTCAATGGGTGAATCAATGCAAGATGGGCAAGGGTAATGGGTTGTGTGAGATGGTGTGAGATCTAAGAAGGTTTTGGCCTTGAGAGTGAGAGAGTTTAGAGATGGGAGGAGAGAGAAGAAACAAAGGATGGAGGGGGACTAATGAGCAATGGGTGACTGGTTGGGTTATGGCAGAAAAGAACATAGAGAGTAAGAAAGGGGGAGAAAGTGTCGACAGTAACTGGGGGAGAAAACGCAAAATGTTTTACTGTTTTTTCAAGTGTAAAACATTTTATACTTTTTTGCCTGCTTGTTTTGGTTGATTGAAAATGTTTTATTTTTGACCAAATATTTTACTGTAAAACAAACATTGTAAAATGTGAATATATTTTCCTGAAAATATTTTACGTCGAAATAGACGATGCTTAAATAACTAACTTAGAAAAAAAAATAGATGAGAGACATTGCACAAAATTAGACTCCAATGGTAGAATTTAATTAAATTTTCTCTCAGTTTTAATTTTATATATATATATGATTTTCCAAAGTTAGTCTTATTCAACAATAATATTTTGGTTGAAGAAAAAAAAAAAGCAATAATAGCTTGTTTGGTTACTCATTTTAATTTTAAAGTTGTTTTCATCACTTAAATTGTGGTCATTTCATAAGTATAAGTACTTGTGAGGTGTAGAGGGCAAGGATCGGGATTTAAGTTTCTAGGAGGGAGATTCACACACTTATACACTTAGATTAGCTTAGAGTAGAATTTCTATCTTATATATTGATGATGCACAGAAAATCAGTAGGCTAAGTGCTCCAGGCTTCAATGGACTTGAAGTTGTTTGGAAGGCCTGACAAAGAAAGAAGTACAAGATCAAAGGTGACCAAGTTAAACTGGCCAAGAACCCTCTGATGCTTAAGTTAGTTTATCTCTCAAGAACTCAAGAATCCCAACTTTTAGGAGTGGTGGAAACTTACATTCATTTGACATCGATGAGTCCTTTTATAGTGAGCTTTGGAGCAGTTACTTGTTTAGTAACTTCCTCCACGTGGATGGAAGTTAGAAGGTTCAAACTTAACTCTCTAACTTCCATAACTGCTATAGAAGTTAGAAGGTTCGGTCTTATCTTCTACAACTGCTATAGAAGTTAGAAGGCTTAGACTTAATCTTCTATAACTGCTATTAGAAGTTAAGAACTTAGTGGGAAGTTAGAGCGATGAGTAATGATTTTGTTCATAATTTGTAATAGTAGAATATGGTCCAGATTATAAGCTTTTTGGGATATAAACTTATTCTGAAATTTTCTAAGTGTTGAGGGCCCGTCCATCAAGTGCTTCTCTAATGGACGACCTTCATACGCACGGACGACCTCCTAACGATGGACGACCTTCATATGTTGGGTTAACATTTTTATCCCTGGACGACTCTATGGACGAACTGGAGATAGTCCGATTTTTAGTTCACCATCAGTTGCCTTCTTTGTCCAAGGGTCGTCCAGAACACTGTAGTATAATTGTTGGTTTTTGACACGCGTCAATCATTTTAATGGTTAATAGTTGCACCACGTGTCGTCTTTACTCTAGCTGAATTTTATTGTTCCGGATTGTGCCACATGTCAAAATCTCATTGGTTGAATTGTCGTGTCGATTCATCTTTTTGAGAAAAATGCCACGTGTCAGCTTCTGGTAGGTTCACGTCACTTCGTTGACCTTATCTTTGGGCCTTATAAATATGTGATTTCTCTCTCTTACCCTTCACTTTTCTAATAATTTCTTTCCTGCCATCTCGTCCAAGAGCCTCGTCTAGTCCTTGTCTTCTAGTCTCGTCAGGTATGTCCTTCCCTTCATCCTTAGGTTTTTGTCTTATTCATTCTTCCAATTATGTCTGTGTTCGGTAGTAGTTTAGAAAGAGAGATAGACGAGTACTAGGACGTATCCCCTGGAAGTGGTGGTAGCAGTTATGAGAGTGGTGAGGGTAGTACAAGTAATAGTAGTGATAGTAGTTCCTCAGATGAGTATTATTCGTCTAGGTCCTTGGTTTTCCCTCAAAGGTTTCCAGGAGATGCAACGTAGGATGGCCTCTGGGGTTGAGGCTAGCTTGTCCAGAAAGTCACCTGGTCCTCCTCAAGATGAAGAGGAGGAAGAAAATGTAATCTATAATTATGCCCCTGAGATGGCATCTACTCTAGACACAAGTAAATTAAATACTCTCGTAGGTAGATACCAAATTCCTTGTGAGTTTAGATCTCGTCTACCTAAAGAGGTGGAATGGTGTTGTTCTCCTTCTTCTGGTTTAGGTGTTTATACCTCTTATTTCCTAATAGGTCTTAGGTTTCCTTTAAAAAAATTTTGTAAAGGTCTTCTCCATAGGTTGGGTATTGGACCAAACCAGCTCAATCCTAATGGATGGAGGACGATAGTAGCCATGCAGGTATTATGGCGTGAGGCGCTTGAGGGGAATCGTCCAATCACAGTGGACGAGTTCCTTTATTGCTATAAGCCCTCAAAGATTAAACAGTTTGTTGGTTTTTATTGGTTCTCGTCTAGGGGCCCCCAATTTAGTCTGATTAAGGGCCGTAGTTCTTCTAACAGGCATTGGAAAAAAGAATTCTTTCTTATTTCTGGAAATTGGGTTAGGGACCCAGTTGATGTAAATTATGCCCCCTTCCCTCCTTTTACCAGCCCCCTAGGTCGTCTTCGTCCTGAAGGTATGTCTTTCTTCCTTTTATTTTATTTATTTTATCTAACTTTTCCTCGTCTAACCTTCTCTTCTATTGGTGAAGTTGTTACTCGTCCACACTTGGACAGTTTTCATTTAGAATGTATTGACAGAGTTTGTGCCTTCCGTGAGAGGTCCTTCCATAGCTTAGTGACCCTTAGTCGTCTAGCTGCTTGGGGACTTGGTCCTGAGCCTACTACTACAAATTTTGCTCACAAGGAAACCACTTGTCGAAGTAAATATCATCCATTGCTCTTATATATATATATATATATATATATATATATATATATATATATATATATATATATATTACTAACTTTGTCTTCTTCACCTTAGGATTGGCCACCATAAAAGAAAACAAGATGATTGTTACCAGTGATACTGAGGGTGAAGAGGACATCCAGAGGACGTCTAGGTCCAAGACGATACAACTCCTTTGGTCGTCCAGAAAATTGTCGTTCAAGTTGGGAAAAGGAAGGGCATATCCAGTTCTGTGGATCTTGGTGACCTTCCAAGTCGTCGAGGCTCCAAGAAGCAAAAGTCTAACAAGACTCCTCCTCCTAAGGTTCCCAAATTCCCTCCTACGATGGTAGACCTAGACGACTTGGCAATGAACATGGTACTTGTCCAGACCATTCCATCCCTCTAGCCTGAGAATCTTCCTTCTCCTGCAGCCAAAACTCCTCATAGGACTCATCCTTCAGAGTCAAGCAAGCATCCTCTTAACTTGGTGTTGGACGAAGGTTATGCTTAGAGGTCGTTCAAAGGGCTCATCACTAAGAATGAAGTAAATACTTACTACAACATGTCAGTGAAGGACTTTAAGCGTTTTTCCATTCATGACCTTTTCAAGGTAAGTAGCTTATCATTATTCATTTTATTTTCTAAGAATTTTTAAGGAAAATTTCTAACTCTCCCTCGTCCATTTATTTTCAGGCCATGTCAAAGTTTTACCTTGCATCCACCCAAGCTAAGGAGCTTTGTGACGAGGCTAAGGTTGTCAAGGAGAAGAATAAGGAGCTATCTAATGAGATCCTCTTGAAGAAGGGGGAAGTAATCAGGCAAACTGAGGAGGTTACTCGTCTTCTAGCAGTTAAGACGAAAATAAAGAATGAGGTGGAAGAGCTCAAGGCAAATTGTGTTGAGAAGGAGTCTCATATAGGTCACCTTAAGGTGAAAGTCCAAGAGCTTACCTCATCTCTGAAGAAGGCTAAGGAGGAAGCCATTGCAACCTTCATGAAGTTAGACGATTTTACCACTCGCCTAGATCGCTACTATGCTGCTAGCTATGAGGACTTACGTTCTGATGCCAAGGAGACTTAACCTAAAATGGATTTTGACTCCTTCAAGATCCCCACTGCCATAGAGAGTTCCCTACTTCTAACAAGCTTAGAGGATGTCAATATTGTGGACGACGCCTCAACAGAGCTTGCCAAGGATGCCATTGGTGCCAGCAAGGACGACCCAAAATCTGGGGGTGATGCCCTCAGTGGTTTATCGAAGTAATTTGTATCTTTTTTCAAAAAATTTATTTATTTTCATTTGTTGAGGATGCCCGTTGTTTTGGGCTTTATCTTAAAATTTATTCAAGTACAATTCCCTCGTCCAAGTTTATGAACGAGGAACAAATACAATTGCCTTCATTGGCTATGAATAACTTAAGGTTTTTTGGACGATGGTCGTCTACCCTTCTTTAAATTTTATGAATGAACGTCTACTATTTTCATTTCTCATTGGGTGTTTGAACATGTTGTATGCTTTATGTATGAACGAATTTCCGTTGTTTACATCGTCCATGTTATTTCTATGGTTTTAAGTGTGGCTCGTCCACTTATGAAGACATTTTATATCGTCCTTTTTGCATGAACGAATTTCCTTTGTTTACATCATTCATGTTAGGATAAACTTTTCATGCTCAACACCTTTACCATTCTTTATATTTTCCAAGTATAACTCCTCTATGAATGGTATTTCTTTTGCAAGCTTTATTCGTCCATGAATTTGACTTATAGCTTGCATTATCTCTCATCCATAGGCTAGACGGTCCTTTATTCATCTTTGGGTAAGACATTTCCATCATTTACTAATCCAAATATTGGACTGTTTGGCTGGCCAAATTCAACCATGGATTTTAAGTATTTTTACGTGCACGTTTTTCCTCTTCTATTGGTTAGACGAATATTCCTTAAGTTTTTACCTCGTCCATTAACTAGACGAATATACCTTAAGTTTATTTTTCTTTGCTTCATCCTTATTTTAAGGAAAGCTTATAGATGTTATATCCCTGCGTTTAGAGATTTTACTCGTCTTGGGCTTTTAGCCTTCTTGTAGACTAGTTTGAATAAAAATAACATGAGAATTAGAAATTCACACAACATTATATACATTGGGTATCCAAACTGTTTATACATAACATAAACATTGTCCACAAGCGTAGCACATGCTTAGAAGCTAGTGCCTTTAGGGAATTAAAAATACTTATATACAAACAAACAGACTAAGTACATGACTTCGTCCATCACAAATTCATCCATAGACAGCGCAAAAGTTGGAAACTAATGCACTTTTAGGGAATTAAAATATTAAAGGCATATAGTACTAGCAATAAACACAAATAAATATGAAGAAAGTAACACATAGCTTCAACTTCGTCCATAATAATGCTCATCCAGGTTAACCCTTCATTGATAGTATCTTCTTAGATGCTCAATATTCCAGGGGTGCTCTAGCTTTTGTCCATCTAGGTTTTCCAAGTAGTATGATCCTTGCCTTTTGCAATTAATAACCCTGTGGGATCCTTCTCAATTAGGTCCTAGCTTTCTATGGGTCGGGTTCTTGGTTGCTAAGGAGACTCTTTTTAGGACGAGGTCCCCAATGTTGAAGCGCCTGGGTTTCACCATTGCATCATGTTGTCTAGCCATAAGATTTTTGTATCTTGCTGTCCTCTGCTCTGCATCCATCATTACCTCATCTATAAGATTGAGGTTAAGATGAAGTTGTTTTTCATTCTCTTCATCCTAATACTTTATCACCCTGTGGTTGGCCATGTGCAATTCTGCTGGTATGACTGCTTCACTTCCATAGGCTAGTTTGAAAGGAGTTTCCCCTATGGGGGTTCTCACAGTCATCCGGTAGGCCCATAATACACCTGGTAGCTCGTCTGGCCATACTCCCTTTGCCCCTTCAAGCTGAGTCTTGATGATCTTCAACAATAATTGGTTTGCTACTTCTGCTTATCCATTTGCTTGTGGGTGGGAGGGTGAGAAATAATGATTCTTGATTCCCAGCTGCTCGCAGAATTCTCTAAAGGGTATGTTATCAAACTATTGTCCATTGTCTGACACTAGTACTCTAGGTAACCCAAACCTGCATACAATGCTCTTCCAGACGAAGTTTTTAAAATTTTGTTGTGTGATTTTTGCTAAGATTTTAGCTTCCACCCTGTAAAGTTGTGATTTACAACTATGTTTTATGTTAGCTTTATTCCATGACAAAAAGTGTTGTATTTGCTTTAATTTGTTACTTGTATTCTATGGGATTTTATTGTACTGGGTTTAGTATTAAGTTAGTGAAGAATCGAGCATAAAATGAAGAATCAGTGGATTTCGCGACTGTCTCGCTAGAAGTTAACCCGCGAAAGAGCCACATGAGAAGCACATGCTGGAAGCTGAAGAGTCGTGCCAGCCTGGAGAATTTCGCGAGTATCTCACGGGTAAGGCCTTCCCGCGAGATACCTACTAAACTTTCTGCTTGGAAGATTTTTAAGTGTGACTTTCTTACCTATCACCCACACTATATATACTCTCATTACCCACAAAGTTATAAGAGGTCATTTAGAGAGAAAAACCCTAGATTGGTTTTCAACAATACACACGCCCATCTTTTAGAGAGAGAGCTACCCATCCTTAGTAAGAAATCATTGTAGCCTCTTCTCCTTCCCTCTCCCATTGCCATACCTTGAGAGAAGATTTGTACCCAAACACAACCCACACCCTTTTAGAGTGTAGAGAGTGTTTTGGAGCTTGGGAAGCTTTGGAGATTTGCCAAAAGAAGCTGGTGAGGCTTGGCAGATGCAATCGAGCGTATTGCGGGATCCAAAAAGCTGGAGAAGACATGACTCCGAGAAGTCCGTTGGTAGTAGGAGCTTGGAGGGCTCAAGTACATTGGGTAGACTAGGCTTTGAGGGTTTTTTGTTATTCATGTACTCCAACTTTATTCTCTAGTGGATCGATTTACCGCTTGGAGGGCGGCGGATAGGTTTTTCGCCAATATTTTCGGTTTTCTTTTCGATAACACATCGCCGTGTTATCTTGTGTTTGCATCTTTCTTCCTTTACTCTTGTGATTTACTTTTATTGTTTGTTGTTCATGTTTTTGCACTAGAGTAGTATCGGTTGATTGTGCTTCATTTACTCTTGTTTCTGCACTTAGTTTAAGTTAGAGTTAAATCAATCAAGCCGTAATTTATTATTTTGAGGTCTAAATAGCTCTTGTGTTTTTAACACAAATCCGAGCAATCACACCCACTTGGTGAAGTAATCAATCCCTACTACCAAAAACTTCATCTGCTTAGTTCCAATTGGAAAGGAACCCAAAATATCCAATACCCATTATGCAAAAGGCCATGGGGCGATTATCAGGGTGAGGTACTCTGATGGTTGTCTAGGGACGCTGCTGAAGTGTTGACACTGATCACACACCTTTACATAAGTCTTAGCACCTGCTTGAATCGTCGGCCAGTAATAACCTGCACGGACGACCTTGTGGACGAGTGCTCTTGCTCTTGAATGGTTTCTGCATGCTCTTGCATGAACTTCTCTTAGTACGTAGTTTGCTTTGTCGAGAGCTAAACACCTTAAGTAAGGCAGAGAGAAGCCTCTTTTGTATAGCACCTCATCTATAAGGACATACTTGGCTGATCTGATCCTTAGCTTTCTGGCTTCATCTCTCTCCTCTAAAAGTCTTCCATCCCTTAGGTAAGCTATTATTAGGGTCATCCAATTCTCTTCACCTTCTATCTGCTGCACCTCTGGAAGATCTATGTTGGGCATATATTAGACTTCATCATGCTCGTCCACCCATCCATCTGCAGATGCTACCTTTGCCAAGGCGTCAGCTTCCATGTTTTCCTCCCTTGGAATTTGAAAGAAATTGGCTTCCTTAAACTTCTTAATAAGGCGTTTCACCCTACTAAGGTACTTCTTCATCCGTTCTTCTTTTGCCTCGCATATTTTATTTACTTGGCCCATAATTAATTGAGAGTCTCCTTGGACGACTATTGACTCTGCCCCTATGGACTTAGCCAATTCTAGCCCTTTAAGAAGGGCTTCATATTCAACTTTATTATTGGTTGTCTGGTACTGTAGACGAGCTGCATACTTGAACTTGTCCCCTTTCGAAGATTTTAGTATAACTCCTATTCCTCCTGTATGTAATGTGGACAAACCATCTACATAGACGACCCATGTCTTTGAGTCATCCAACCCTTCTAAGCCACCATGACTTGGAGTGAACTCCACAATGAAATCTACTAGAGCTTGAGCTTTTATTGCAATTCTAGACTGATACCTAATATCAAATTCACTAAGCTCTATGGCCCATTGGATCAGTCGTCCTGCAGCTTCCAACTTGTTCATTTCCTTCTTGAGCGGATGATCCATCATGACATTGATGACATAAGCCTGGAAATAATGCCTTAGTTTCCTGGAAGCTATTATTAGTGCAAAAGCTAACTTCTCAATCATTGGGTATCGTCCTTCTGCTCCCCTTAGTACTTGGCTTGTATAATACATAGGCTTCTGAACTTTCCCTTCTTCCCTGATCAATGCTGAGCTTACTGCATGTAGGAACACTGCTAAATACAAATATAACTCCTTACCTGGTATGGACGGACTTAGTAGGGGAGTTGTAATAAGATAGACCTTAAGATCTTGGAAGGCCTTCTGGCACTCATTCGTCCATTCAAATGTCTTCTTGAGAATTTTTAAAAAAGGCAAACGCTTATCTATAGCTTTTGAAACAAACCTGTTTAAAGCTGCAACTTGTCTAGTGAGGGACTAGACTTCCTTGACATTCTTTGGTAGTTCCATGTTCAGTATAGCTTGGATTTTATCAGGATTTGCTTCAATTCCTCTCTGTGAAACCATGAATCCTAGAAACTTCCCTAACGAAACCCCGAAAGCACACTTACTTGGATTTAGTTTCATATTGTATCGACTAAGTGTGTCAAATGTCTCCTATAAGACGTCTAGATGTTTCTTCTCGTCCAAGCTCTTCACCAACATATCGTCCACATAAACTTCTACATTCCGTCCTATGTGTGGATGGAACATATGATTGACTAACCTCTGATAAGTTGCCCCCAAATTATTCAAACCAAAGGGCATCACTTTGTAACAAAATAAACCTTGACTGGTAATGAAGGATGTCTTCTCTTGATCTGCCTCGTCTATCCTTATCTAGTTATAACCTGAGAAGGCGTCCATGAAGCTGAGTAACTAATGACCTGCTGTTGAATCCACCAATTGGTCAATGCATGGCAACAGATAACTATCCTTGGGGCAAGCATTGTCCAAATCGGTGACGGCTACACACATCCTTCACTTGTCGTTAGCCTTCTTGACTATTACCATATTAGCTAACCAATCCGGGTAATAGACTTCCCGAATAAATTCTGTTGTGATTAACTTCTGGACCTCTTCTTTGATAGCCTTATCTCGCTTATGAGCAAAGACCCTCTTCTTCTGACGAATAGGCTTGGAAGATGGATACACATTCAAGCAATGAGTAATGACATTTGGGTCATTTCCTGACATGTCTTCATGACTCCACGCGAAAACATCAATACTCTTCCTTAAGAATTGGATAATGTCTTGCTTCGTCTCTTCCTCCATACTTGTTCCTATTTTAGTAAACTTCTCATGGTCACCTTCATCCAGAGGAACGTCTTCTAGTACTTCAGTGGGTTCTGCTATAGTCCTTCTCTCCTTTATGTTCATCATTTGTATATGTTCGTCTATAGCCAACATGGCCAAGTAACATACTCTAGCAGCTAACTGATCTCCTTGCACTTGCCCTACTCTATACTCTGTTGGGAACTTGACAGATAAATGGTAAGTAGATGTCACTGCCTTCCAATTTTTTAGAGTTGGTCGTCCAATGATGGCATTGTAAGAAGACGAACAATCTACGACGAGGAAGTTCACTTCTTTAGCTATGTGTTGCAAATATGCCCCTACCATGACGGGTAGAGTAATAGTGCCCACTGGTTGTACCTTCATTCCTTCAAATCAACTAAGGGTGAATTCACTAGACGAAGTTGATCTCGTCCAAGCCTCATCTGCTGGAAGGTAGAGTGATATAGGATATCTACTAAACTCTCATTATCTACCAACACCCTTCTAGTCGTGTAATCTGCAATGAGCAAAGTAATGACGATTGCATCATCATATGGATGATGGGCTCTTGTAGCGTCTTCGCCTGTGAAAGTAATGGCCTGCCCGTTTGCCCCCTTCATCCTTGAAACTTGTCCAGAGAGTTAGACGTTCTGCACCACTTTCAAGTAAGTCTTCCTTGACTTGGAAGATTACCCTGCTAAAGTTCCTCCTACAATGACTCTTATTTCTCCAAGCGAGGGTTGTAATGGCTCTTCTAGCTTTCCTTTCAACTTCTCGTCTTTGTGATCTCGTCCAAGGAAATTTCTCAACTTTCCTTGTTTAATGAGATTTTCAATTTGCTACTTCAAATCATAGTATTCGTCTGTGTCGTGCCCATAATCTCTATGGAAGCAACAATACTTGTTCTTATTACGGTTATTAGGATCTCCCTTCATCTTCTCTGGCCACTTCAAGGATAGGTCATCATTGATATGCATTAGCACTTAATCAAGTGGAACATTCAAAGGCGTGTAATGCTAACCCCTTCCTGAAGACAAACCTACCTTCTGATTGTCTTTATCTTTCTTTTCCCCCGTCCAAGCCTTCTTTAGACGAGGCCTTTGTTCAGGATTGTGTGGGGGGTCTTCTTCCATTCGTTCTGCTCTCTTCTTCTTCTTAGCAATGATTGCAACATTTGCATTCATGAAGCTCTAGGCTGAATGGACGAGTTCAGGCATGGTTTGTGGCTCCTGATCATAGAGCTTGTGGATAAATAAATATGAACTGACCCTATTGTGGAAGGCTGCCAATAGCAACTTATCATCCATCTCGTCTTCCGTCAAGGCTTCCTTGTTGAAGCAAGTGATTAAGGATCGCAAGCTCTCATTTTCTCCTTGCTCTTTGGTTAGTAGGCTGGACGAGGAGTGCTTATGCCTTTGTCCTTCGATAAAGTTGTTGACGAACAACTTACTCACCTCCTCAAAAGTACCAACAGTATTCGGAGGCATTTTACTGAACCACACTCGCGCTGGCCCCTTAAGGGTAGTTGGAAAGGCCTTACACATTATCTCATCTGGAACTCCTTGAAGGTGCATTGTGGTCTTGAAGGTTGCAATGTGGTCACACAGGTCACACGTTCCATCATAAAAGTCCAATGAAGGCATTTTAAACTTGGAAGGCAAGGGATGACTGTTGATGGAAGCTATGAAGTGAGAATCAGTTCGATGAACCAAGTCATCTACAGGATTCGTTCTTCTCAGATTCTTACTCATCTTGTCCATGACTTTCCTCATTTGATCCATCTCCTTCTCCAAATGTGGCACTCTACGTGAAGCGGTACCCCTTGATTGAGTCTTGTGCTCCACATTTTCTCCTCTAACTTCTTGACTCTAAGCTTTTCCTTCTATATGCCATTCATGATGTTGCCTTCTCTAGTTAATCTCCCGAGTCAATTCTTGGTTCTAACGAGTTAGCTCTGCCATGACAAGTGCTGACTGGTGAGCGCAGTTAGGATGGTTGGAAGCGTTTCCACTCTCCTGGTGGCCTGGACTAGTGGCCATTGACCTTGTCTAGACCATACAACCTTTTGTCTAAGAAAGATAAATTGTAAAGTATAGATTTAACTTCCCACAAACGGTGCTAGCTGATGATGCACAGAAAATCAGTAGGCTAAGTGCTCCGGGCTTCAATGGACTTGAAGTTGTTCGGAAGGCCTGAAAAAGAAAGAAGTACAAGATCAAAGGTGACCGGGTTGAACCGGTCAAGAACCCTCCGATGCTTAAGTTAGTTTTTCTCTCAAGAACTCAAGAATCCCAACTTTTAGGAGTGGTGGAAACTTATCTTCATTTGACATGGATGAGTCCTCTATAGTGAGTTTTGGAGCGGTTACTTGTTTAGTAACTTCCTCCACGTGGATGGAAGTTAAAAAGTTCAGACTTAACTTCCACAACCGCTATAGAAATTAGAAGGTTTAGTCTTATCTTCTACAACTACTATAGAAGTTAGAAGACTCAGACTTATCTTCTAAAACTGCTATTAGAAGGTAAGAAGTTAGTGGGAAGTTAGAGGGATGAGTAAGGATTTTGGTCATAATTTGTAATAGTAGAACGTGGTCCAGATTATAAGCTTTCGGGATATAAACTTATTTTGAAAATTTTTTCTTTTTTTTCTAAGTGTTAAGGGATCATCCATCAGGTGCTTCCCTGATGGACAACCTTCATATGCTGGGTTAACATTTTTAGCCCTGGATGACTCTATGGACGAACTAGAGATAGTCCGATTTTTAGTTCACCATCATATATAAAATAAAAATAAAAAATAAAAAACTAATGGAGTCCACGTAAAGAATTTTTTTTTTTATAAAACATGTGTAATAATATTTTGATCATAATCAATGCTCCCACCTAAATAGAGCTAATCTCTTGCAATTACTGGTTGAGAACTAGACACTAGAGCCACTGATGATAAAGGAAAGAAGACCTAGAACTAGGGCAACCAAATTTATTTATGTGTCATGTTTATGAGTGCTCTTAGGCAATTGTGAATAAACCATTTTTGGAAAGTTTTGACATAACTTATATAGGAAATATAAAAATTTGTCAAAAAAATTAATGGGTTTTTTTTTTCTTTTCCCATTAAAGGTTTCTAAAAATATCTTATAAACCAATACTTTTAAAACATCCGTCAACATTTCTCTCTTTATATATGTGTAGCATCGAAAGCAGCTATACAAAAAAATTTTTGTTGTTGGTGTTTTTGCACTTTTTCCTTTATAAGACCACGCTAGCCCACACACTCCCTGAAAAAAGAACAAATTAACATATATTTTGAATTTGTTGCCTTGTCATGGAATTTCCCAACTTTAGTTACTTTTAGTTACCCAAAACATGTGAGAATGAAATATTTATTCTAAAATTGATCTTAGAGAGAAATTTTGATTAATAAGTATAAAAAGAAAAATAACTTGACATTGATTAAAATAAGATGAATAGATGCATTGGTGCAATGAGTTTTGAAAAAGTTTTGTTGGTTTGATTTGTTTGAATATAGGTTTGGCTAAGGGTATGAAGTGGTTGTTTTAGGATGTTAGGTTTTGACTAACTTTCGATATATTGAGGGTATTGAGAGATTTGGGGTGGTTGATAGGTGGTCAAAGATTTAGACGTGAAAGAAAAGAAAGAAAAATAGAAAACAAAAGGAGTTAAGGGTATGTTGAAAACAACCTCCAAAGAAAATTGTCTGGAAACCACCGGATCTTGGTTTGTTGAAAACAAACTTCAATGGTGCAATCTTCGAAGACTTGAATGTAGTAGGTACTAGTGTTATGGTCTGTAATTCTCTTGGTAAAGTTATGGCTTCTTTATCAGAGATTATCCTCATTCCTTCCCCCATGGTTGCACTTGAAAGAATCGTGGTAAGAAGGGTTGTCCAGTTTGTTCATGAATTGGGTCTTGCATAACTCAACTCTTGAAGGTGGCTCAAAATTCTCTATCTCAGCCATCAGAGACCAATGCTTCTCCCAACTTGCTTGTGGTCATTTGATTAAAGACATCCTGTCTCTAGCAAGTTCTCTATAGAACTACTCTTTCTCTCATATATTTCGACAAGACAATTTTTGGCACGTGCTTTAGATAAGAGAGCAAGATTTTCTTTTTCTGTTTTAGTTTGGATGGAGTCTGTTCCTCCTGAAATTTTTAAGGTGTTTGTTACTAATCTTTTAGCTATTAAATGAATTTGGCAGCCTAGGCCTATTTCTCAAAAAAAAAAAAGGAGTTAAGGGTAAAATGGGAAATAAAAATGAAGTGTTTTTAATGTTTAACATAAGAGTAAACATTCGGTCAGGTTGTGGCGTAAAACCAGTGTTTTACGCCAGCCAATAGGAGGCTACCACGTCATCTTCTTTTAATGAGTCACTTAAATCCCTCTCCAAAGAGTCCAAATAGAGACTGAATTGAGAAAGAAGACCCACAGCCCTCAGACCAAAGCTTGCTCGAACCTCCACCACACCATACACTGAGTTCGCCGGAGCTGTGCGTGGAGCTTGGAAACATACCGGAACAGAGACCGAATTAAGAAAGACCCACAGCCCTCAGAAAAAAGCTTCCTCCCTCTTCCATCTTTGATTGCCCAAACCTCCACCTCAGACTCTCACCTCTCTCACAGACCCAAGATAACCCACACAGCCACCATCATCCAACCACCCAACCACCATCATGAAGCCACACAACAACCCAGCCACCATCCCATTCAACCAAGCTACCATCAATGAAATTCATATACCCATTCAAAAATCCAAAGATCCAATCACCATCATCAAGCCACACAACAAAAATCCAAAGATCCAAAACAAAAACAAACCAAACTCATTCTCTCTATAACCCCAAAAAACCCACAACCATGTCTCGCACTCACTCTCTCCCCCTCCTTCTCCTCATTTTCCTTCTTCTCATCTCAACCCCAACCTCAACCTCAATCAGCTCCTCCGACTCGGACCAAGTCTTAAAGCTCCAATCCCGATCCAAAACCGGCATAATCCACCTCGATGACCACTCTGTCTCTCAATACCTCACCTCCACAAAAATCCCAAGACCCTACTACCTCCTCATCTTCTTCGACGCCACCCAGCTCCACGACAAGTCAGATTGAGAAGCTTGAGTTAGAGACTGAGAAACAAAGAGAGAGTTCAGAGAGAGTGAGGGACAAAGAGATGTTCAGAAAAAGTGAGGGAGTGAATAGAATGAGAGAGAAAATAAAATAAAATAAATATTAAATGCAAATGCAACTGTAATATAATTTACTGTGGTGGAGGTTTAGGCAAGCTTCGGTCTCTGTTCCGGTATGTTTCCAGCTCCACACACAGCTCCGGCAAACTCGATGTGTGGTGTGGTGGAGGTTCGGGCAAGCTTCGATCTGAGGGCTGTGGGTCTTCTTTCTCAATTCGGTCTCTGTTTAGACTCTTTGGAGAGGGATTTAAGTGACTCATTAAAAGGAGATGATGTGGCAGCCTCCTATTGGCTGGCGTAAAACACTAGTTTTACGCCACAACCTGACCGAATGTTTACTCTTAACATAAATCCACTAGACAGAAGTAAACAGAAGGGCCGCATTGAATACAAAAATAAAATTTGAGCCACAAAATTGAAGAAAAAATAATAATAAAAAATGTGTAATTTGTAATTCAATTTTTTTTCTTTTTATTTATATAAAATATTTTATAAATTTGTCTCCAAGTCCACGAAAGCTGAAATCATTCTTTCCTATTATCATGCAATAGTTTATCATGAAAATTTGGCACAAATATACCATTGAAAAGAGCAAGGATTTTGTGATTTAACATTATATTGAGAGAGGAAATTAAGAATCATTATTTAGTTATCCCGCATAAAGTTATATGCAATCTTTTATTCAAAAAAATTAAGATATGGGTGGAAATTAAATAAACACATTCATTTCCTTCAAATTCCTTTCACGTTTCTTAAATCAATTTGTTTCTTGCATCAATTTGATTAATAGAAGTATGTCTCTTTATGTGTGTTATTGTGAATTAGAAGAAGAAATTACTATGAAATCGATGGCTAATGCTACCGCGCAACAGAATTTGAGAAATTATAAGTAAAATTTCTCATAACAAAAAAAAGAGAAAAATAAATTAAAGAATTTTGAAGCAGACTTTTGGATACTAAAAAAAAGGCAAACTAAAAATTGTATTGCATCCGCTATCGCGCAACATATAACTTGCAAAATTGAAAACATCTAAATGAAGAGACAAACATGCAAAATTGCAAATAAAATAAGGGCTTAAACCCAATTGTAAGTTAATCAAAGAAACTTATGTGATAAAAAATATTAATATTATATGCATGGAGAAGGCAAATCTAAGCCATTGAAAAAGTTCCTAAGACATAATATTTATTTATTTAGATGATAAATGGAACAAACTTGCTTACTGTGGTTCTTTGAAAGTTTTAAAAAAGTATTCCCTTGCATGGCATCAAGTTGGAGGAAACCTAACTCCAAAATTATCACTCTTGTATTTTAGACGATAAAAAAAAAATTAGATTTTAACAAAGTGTGTTTCCAATGGCTAGAGTAATTATATGTATAAAAACTAATATAGATGATAGGAACTTAAAAAATGGCATAGAAGTATAGATTAGATAAATGGGTTGGGTTTTAATGGTTCATTTATGGTAGACTCCTCATCTTTTGCTCTAAGTAACTTATTTGACACAAAAATTTAAAAATTTAGATTTAGATAGGACACATATCATAAAATTAGACATTTGATGATGAAAACTTAAAAAATAGCATAGAAGTATAGATTAGATGAACGATTGGGTTTTTTGGTTTATTTATGCTCGACTCCTCATCTTTTAAACTAAATAACCCACTTAGTTCAAAATTATAAAAATTTAGATGAGACACGTGGTACAAAATTAGATTCTAATTGTAGAATCTAATACAATTTTCTCTCATGGATCCTAGTTAGCTCAACTGCTAAAGTCTCTTATGGTTGAATAAGAGGTTTGGGGTTCAATCTCTGCCTACACCAAAAATTGATTAGTATCTTGGCCTGATGATAAAGAATTATCATCAAGAGCAAACATAATAGGTTGAAACTCTCTAAAAAAATATTGAATTTTCTCTCAAATTTGACTTTAAATATATATATATATATATATATATCTTGTTTGGTTACTCATTTTTAAAATTATTTTCATCACATAAAAATAAAAACTAACAGAGTACATGTAAATATTTTTTTTTTAATTTATAAAACACATTTATTAATATTTCGATCATAATTGATGCTTTCTCCTGAATAGAGCTGAACCTCTTGCAATTACTGGTTAAGGAGTGAGGACTAGACATGAGCCATTGATGACAAATGAAAGAAGACCACAACCACAGGAACCAATTCTCTTGACATATAGTATCAAAAGCAACTATTCAAAAATTGTTTTTATGCTTTTTGCACTTTCAAAAACAAAAAAACAAATTAGAATATCTTTTGAATTTGTTGCCTTGTCATGGAATTTCCCAACTTTAGTTACTTAGAAATTTTAGGAACCCAAAACAATGAAATATTTATTCAAAAATTGATCTTTGAGAGAAATTTAGATTAATAAGAATAAAATGAAAAGGAACTTGACATTTGTTGAGGCTCATTTTTGAAAAGCCCAGTAGCAAAAAGAAGCCCAACAATATGGGTAAGAATAGAGTTAGTGGATTGATAGGAATGAACCATTAATGGCAGGAATAATGAATCATAGGCCCATTAAATAAATAAATGGATCATGAGAAAAGCAAATGGGTCCAGAAGAGCCCAGAAGAGGAAGTAGTAAACTCATGGGCATTATGTAATGAAGAAAAACAAGAATGGGCCACAGCAGGCCCGAACTAATGAAGTAGGAAAGAAAGGGGTTGATAGAAATCTCATAAACCCCAAGGATGAAGGATAGAGCAATTGGGCCAAGGAAGCTCAAAAGAGTTAGCAAAGTGCCCATGGGAATGCAGAATTGGGAAATGGATCGAGGATGCCCAGGAAAGCAAATGGGCTAAGGATGCCCAAGGAGAAAGAAATGGGACAAAAGGGCCCACAAGCAATGTAACTGATTGGAAAAGCCCAAAGTAGCATGAATGACCATACGGAGTCATTGAAAGAAGGATGGGCAGCAGGCCCAAAGAGGCCTAGCAAACACGGGTTCATTAACACCGTGGCAAGAATAGCAGAATGGTGTGGCAGGAATGGCAACGAGACTATGGGTGGAGCAAGGAATAGACTAAAAGGAGAAAAACTCAAGCAAGGCCCAGCTCTCGGAAAGAAACAGACTAATAAAGAATGAAAGACCAGAAGAAGGTTCACGTCATAAGAGGTCAAGGATGAGTGGCAGAACGCATAGGTGAGCCCCTAACCACGGTAAACGCATGAGCAGAGGACAAGTTTTGGACGTACACAGGAAGTGGAGCACGCGCAAGACCCAAGAATTACCCACTTCTACCCAACCAATACAGGAGTGGTGGGTCATGGGTCAGAGGTAAGAGAGGGTATGGTCTAGCAGTGGGGAGAAGGGGAAGCCTATTCTGGGGTTCTCGCTCAAGCTCTTTTGGGGGAAATGGCCTGCTGGGATGACATACCAGCCAAAAGAGGAAAGATGAGCTGGAACCACTAGGTGCATGCCACGAGCGATAGGAAGAGAGAATACCCACACCGTGGCAGATGAGAAGGCCACGGTGAGCAAACAAACAAAACAACCTTCTTTGTTTGGTAATGGGGAGTGGCACAGCCAGCACAGGTAAGTGGTGGTGACTAGGGCGCTGACAAACTAAGTGGTGGTTGGCAAGGACACCCAGGCCAGACAAAGGTTGTTAATGGGTAAAATGGTAAAAAAATAGTCGCGGCAGGCAGTATATAAAAGGTCTTTGCCGTGCACAGTAGGGGGAAAACAATAGCAATCACCACAAGAGTGATCACCATCACGTCGCACAAGAAAACACTAAAGAAAAGAAAGAAAACAAAAGGAAAAATTGAAATAGTAAAATAGGGGAAAGAAATAAAGAGTTAGAAAAAGAGCGAGAAAGAGTAGAATGGCAGGCATGCACCAATAGGTTTTCTCCTTCTCTCCCTCTTAAAGCCTACCTTTTGCTTAAAAATCCTTTTGGACACAAGTCATTCAAGTCCGCTCCCTCAAAGTATGTAATTTTCGCGGTAGGATCCTCCTGCGAGGTTACTACATTGAGGAAATGGTTTCCTCCTTGGTCATAGTCCTGTGACTAAATTGAATGTGGCAAGCTAGTTATATTCTTCTTTAATTTTACTGATTACTGCTATCATTTCTCCTCCAGGCTTTATTATTATACTTATAACTTGTCCTTCTCTTTTATTTTAATGAAAGATTTCTTACTTAGTTTGTCTAACAATAATGTATCTCGCTTATTATTGTTTTGTCATACCCATTCCGTTGCAACTTTCTTCTGCGGCAACTTTGCCTGCCATGGGAATGTGACAAAAGTTTCGGCAAACAGAGGCATAGTTTGTGCACAAACCAAACCAAAGTGAGTTGCAGTTGGGCCAATCCCGACTCTCTTATCCAGAACACATGGGCCCAGTATAGCAGGAGGCAGTCCAACCCAAAATCATAAAAAGGCCCACCACATCATTGACTTAAATAAGTTGAATAAATTCATTGTTTCAATGAGTTTTGAAAAAGTTTGCTAGTTTGAATATAGGTTTAGTTGATGGCATGAAGTGGTTGTTTTAGGATGTTGGGTTTTTAGGAACTTTCAATGTGTTTAAGGTTTGAATATAAGTTCATGGAAAGGATTGCATATGCATGTGCCTTGTATGATTACACACTATTATAATGTTCACAAATTTCATAATAAAAATATTAGGATAAGGCATGTTTAGTTCTATAAAAAAATGTTTGTTGCAATGAAAAACTTTATGGTAATAAAGTTAAAGTTGTTGCAATATAGACTCCTTATCCATCTTGTTATTCATTTATGTTATTCTGGATTGTAACGGAGTAAAAGAAAAAGGAAAACAGTTGATAAATTTTGTATTTCAATTACATAATCAATTATGATTTTATGAAAATTACTTTCTTGCTCTAAGTGAACTTTCCTCTATTTATCTATTTATCTCTTTATCTCTTTACACTTTAACTACTATCTGTCTACCAAATTGATTTATGAACAAGGTTTAGGTAAAGCACAAAGTTTAAAACCTTTCTCTCCCTATATATTTTAATTGAATTTAATGCTATAAAGGATTCCTTATAAATCATATGATATTTAATTCATCTATTAAGAGTAATGCTAGAGATACAAACATTTTTACAAAAAAAAAAAAAGTAATGCTACAGTCACAGATTATTTTACAACATTTTTACAAAATGTTGATATGGCCAACCTCTTATTGGTTTTCATTTAGCTCCACTATTAATATCATCTTTTCATTTACCAATAATCACTTACCACCAGGGACGGAGCTAGGATTTTGAGTGAGGGGGGCGAGATATACTCAAACCCAAATGCTTAAAAAATTTGTTATAACCTAAACTTTCATATTGTAACTCTAAATTAACCCAATGAAAACCAATTTTTTTTTATCCAAGCTACTTATAAAAGAAAAAATATATGTGTGTGTGTGTGTTTATCCCAAACTTTTTTAGGGGACTTCATCGAACACTTAAGCTGTAATTATCCTATGCTAATACTTTAAGATAAATTTCATAAATCATTTAGAATCCAGACAGAAACTCACAAAAAGAATCAAAATTTAATGAAAATTTGAATAAAGAAATTGTATTTTTTGTAAAAACATGGAAGTATTGAACAAAAATTGAGTATAAAAATTTAAAACCAAGCTTCATATATTTTATATTGTGCTTTTTCTCATTGGGCCAAGGGGGGCCATTGCCCCCCTTGGTCCAAACATAGCTACGTCCCTGCTTACCACATAAGCACTTTGTAAATTTATTTGTAAAATAGTTTGTATCTCTAGCATTATTAAAAAAAAATTACAAATTGCTAATATGGTGAGTGATTATCGGTAAATGAAAAAGTGATGTTAGTGGTGAGCCTAGATGAAAAATAGTAAGAAGTTGGTCACAACAAAAATATGTAAAAATGTTGTAAAATAGTTTATGTCTATAACATTACTTTCCATTAGTATCTTACTTTATTATACTTTCACCTTTAAATGGTGCGGTGGGCCTTTTTATAATTTTGGGCTGGACTACCTCCTGCTGTACTGGGCCCAAGTATTTTGGATAAGAAAGTCAGGACCGACCCAACTACAACTCACTTTGGTCCGGTTTGTGCACAAACTATGCCTCTGTTTGCTGAAATTTTTGTCACATGCCCATGGCAGGCGAAGTTGCTGCAGAAGAAAATTACAGCAGAATGGGTACAACAAAATAATAATAAGCGAGATACATTATTATTAGGTAAACTAAGTAAGCAATTTTTCGTTAAAATAAAAGAGAAGGACAAATTATAAGTATAATAATAAAGCTTAGAGGAGAAATGATAGCAGTAATCAGTAAAATTAAAGAAGAATATAACTAGCTTGCTACATTCAGTTTAGTAACGTGGCTATGGCCAAGAAGGGAACTATTTCCTTAATGTGGGTAACCTCGCAGGAGGATCCTGCCGCGAAAATTACACACTTTGAGGGAGCGGACCTGAATGGCTTGTGCCCAAAAGGATTTTTTAACAAAAGGTAGGCTTTAAGAGGGAGAGAAGGAGAAAATCTATTAATGCATACTTGTCATTCTACTCTCTCTCGCTCTTTTTCTAACTCTCTATTTCTTTCCCCTGTTTTACTATTTCAATTTTTCCTTTTGATTTCTTTCTTTTCTTTAGTGTTTTCTTATGCGACGTGATGGTGATCACTTTTGTGGTGATTGCTACTGTTGCCCCCCTTACTGTGCACGGCAAAAGCCCTTTATATATTGCCTGCCGCAACTCTTTTTTACCATTTTACCCCTTAACAACTTTTGTCTGGTCTAGGTGTCCTTGTCAACCATCACTGGTTTGTCAGCACCACAATCACCACCACTTACCTGTGCTGGCTGTGCCATTCCCCATTACCAGACAAAGAATGTTGTTTTGTTTGTTTGCTCACCGTGGCCTTCTCATCTGCCACGGTGTAGGTATTCTCTCTTCCTATCCCTCGTGACATGCACCTAGTGGTTCTAGCTCATTCTCCCTCTTTTGGGTGGTATGTCATCCTAGTAAGACATTTCCCCCAAAAGAGCTTGAGCGGGAACCCCAGAATAGGCTTTCCCTTCTCCCCATCGCCAAACTATACCCTCTTTTACCTCTGACCCATGACCCACCACTCCTGTATTGGCTGGGTACAAGCTGGTAGTGCTTGGGTCTTGCGCGTGCTCCACTTCCTGTGTACGTCCAAAACTTCTCCACTGCTCATGTGTTTGCCATAATCTAGGGCTCACCTGTGCATTCTGCTGCCCATCCTTGACCTCCTATGGCGTGAGCCGTCTTTTGGTCTTTCATTCTTTATTGGTTTGTTTCTTTCCAAGGGCTGGGCCTTGCTTGGGTTTTTCTCCTTTTAGTCTATTCCTTGCTCCACCCGTAGTCTCATTACCATTCCTGGCACACCATTCTGTTATTCTTGTCACGGTGTTAATGGACCCATGTTTACTGGGCCTCTTTGGGCCTACTGCCCATCCTTCTTTCAATGACTCCGTATGCTTATTCATGCTACTTTGGGCTTTCCCAATCTGTTACATTACTTGTGGGCTAATTTGTCCCATTTCTTTCTCCTTGGGCATCCTTGACCAATTTTCTTTTCTTGGGCATCCTCGGCCCATTTTCCAATTCTGCATTCTCATAGGCACTTTGCTAACTCTTTTGGGCTTCCTTGGCCCAATTGCTTTATCCTTCATCCTTGAGGCTCATGGGCTTTCCATCAACCCTTTCTTTCCTACTTCATTACTTCAGGCCTACTGTGGCCCATTCTTGCATTTCTTCATTACATAATGTCCATGGGTTTGCTACTTCCTCTTTTGGACTTCTCTGAGCCCATTTGCTTGTCTCAAAACCCATTTATTTATTTTATGGGTCTATGATCCATTATTCTTGTCATTAATGGTTCATTCCTATCAATCCACTAACTGTCTTCTTGCCCATATTGTTGGGCTTCTTCTGGCTGCTGGGCTTTTCAAAAATGAGCCTCAACAAATGGTAGAATAATAATTTTGTATACAAACATGATCATAATAAATTCTTATTAATACAAACATAATTATAATAAATGTGTATTAATGACTATCATAACAAAAAATTATAATAAATACTCTCATAATTATTTCTTTCATATTGAAAACAAAAAAAACAAAAAACAAAAAATCAAATTTTGTTGATTTTTTGTGTCAAATAATATTGTTTTTTTTAATATTATGTTTTGTTTTAGTGAAAAGGGGGAAAAGAAAATGAGAGTTTTCCATCATTTAGTCGAAGAGAGAAAATAAAGGGCAAGGGAAATGGGGTGAATGATTTTTCTTGGGCCCACAAACTTCTATCCCCGCAAATTGGATAGAAAAGTAGGTAAAAAATGTTGATAATAGATGCTTTTACTATTTTACCCTTTGAGACCCATTTGACCAAATATGTTGTTTATTTTTTTTAATAAATGTAACATGAGAAATATAGTAAATCCAACTAAACTATTTTTTTTTTTATCCTCTCATTATTCTTTCTAGCGAAACAAAGAAAATTCATATTTATTATTTACCCTTCCACTTTTCCTTCCTCTTTACCAAACACATATGATGGAAAACTAAAATGTTTTGTATCCTCTCACTTTTTATCCTCATACTTTTCCATCTTCTTAACTAAACAAATTTGTGTATGATTGCTAAAAATAGCCATTAAAAGTGACTGGAAAATGGCTAAAAAGAAAACTTTACTAACCATCTTTATAATTTGGTTAGATGAATATTTTCAAAAATTGAAATATTTCATTAAGGTTATTAATGGTATGATTTATGTGTTGATTTGTTACAAAACTCACGGAGAGGAGTGTCATTTTTGTTAAGGTTTGGAGTGAAATTTCATTCCTAAAACTTTAGGAAAGTTTTTTGTAATTTACTACAAATAAATATATATATATATATATATATATATATATATATATATATATATATATATATATATATATATATGATATTGCCTAAAGGTCATTCACATTTTCCTTCTTTACTAATTTTTTTTAAAAAAAATCATTTGCCTTTATTCAAAGAAATCAAGAGTTTTTATTTATTTATTATTTTTTATCATTTTACATTCTTTTATGTGTCCAATCACTACCCCTAAGGACTCGAAATGTGATTCTTTCCCTTTATTTATATATTCATTTTTCCTTTAAAAAAAATTGCTATAAACTATTTAGTGAGTTATAAATAAATGTGATCGTGGGTGGATGGAGCACGGCCCAGGCCAAATTCTAGCCAATACCCATAAATATGGCCCAACCCACGTGTGAGAGGCCCAAACAAGTTTGTTACATGGACAACCACCCTAATGGTCCAAACAAATCACTCTTATCCCCAGAGGAGGAAAGTAGTGCCGAGGATAAATAATGCATTGGGAGAGTCCGCTATCCGAGCGTGATTCAAATTACAAAGGAATTATCGCAGGGGCGAAGCTAAGGGGGCCCTCTTTCTGATATGAAATTAGACATAATGGAACAGTGCCCTACACTCAAGTGTGGGGCCCATGCACAAGTTGAATATTCTCACCATTACCAATCCACTAACGGGAGAGTATAAGAGGAAAAAGATTCAAAGGAAAAGGGGTTGGAACATTTTTCTAGGGTGAGAAACACAAGTAAATGGGAAGATAATACATTTCTTTTGGGAAAGAATAAACCAATTGGGAAAACTTAAAAGGTACCTCGGCCACCTGAGAATCTCCTCGGACGATCCGATAGATAATCCCAAACCATCATGCAGTAACTTTTATTCATCAGTCATCTACTTAATTCTTCTTGGGATCACCCATTGTGAGCTATATTTCCAATTACCCACAAATTAATTAATTGTGACTTAAGCCCAATCTCCTTGGACGATCCGATAGATAACCCCAAACCATCATGCAGTAACTTTTATTCATCAGTCATCTACTTAGTTCTGCTTGGGATCACCCATTGTGAGCTATATTTCCAATTACCCACAAATTAATTAATTGTGACTTAAGCCCAAAGATTGCCATCCCATTGAACCGGACCCTCATAGTACTCTTTAAGAATTAAAATATTTAAAGAGTAATACTATAGTTACAAACTATTTTACAATAGTTTTACAAATAATTAATGTGTCAAATTCTTACTTTTTTTTTTTTTTTTTGCCAACTACTAACATCACTTTTTTACTTACCAATAACCACTCACCACATTAACAATTTGTAAAATAAATTGTAAAATATTTTGTCTTTAGCATTTTCCTAAGAATTTAAGTGGGTTTTTGTAAAGCTTAGTTTCCAGGATATTGACATCAATCTTCATGCAAAGATGGACATCGGGTCCATTGCGGTGACTCTTTGATAATTTTGTTTTGGGTACGAACTAGTAAAGCCAGCATTAAAAGTTTACAATTGATCTCTTTCTACAAATTAAGAGCATTTTATGCCCAAAACTAGGAAGAAAACGCTCTTTAGGATCTTTTAGAAAGTGGCTTGACTTATGTACTGATAGATCCAACATGACTCAGGTAAGTTTCTCCTCTAGAAGCTAGCTAAAAGCATAGCACCTCAAAGTAGTAAAGACTGAAGTAAACAAATAAAAGTTTGCGATAAAACAATCTTTAGAATTGCTTTCTTTTTGCTAACAGAATATGTCTACTGTATCAGTTTTAGAAATATAGCTGGTGATTTTAATTTTCTGAAGGCAAGGAAAAATTGGTGGAAGTCTAACCAGTATAAGCCTATCCCACAGAGGCTGTAGCATCAGTCATTAGTGCAGAACAACAGAAACAACAAATTGATGCAATCTTTTTGTAGTTTCAAGAGCAGAACATTCTAGAAAACAGGTAACCATGGCAACCCTGCACGGTATCAAGCAAAGGAATTGTTTGGCATGCTTCCTCAGCATTACGGTCCATCCACTTTTCCAAGATAGCTTCAGCAAGAAGAACAATTTGATGCTGCAATACAGCTGCACCCATAGGTCCTACCAAATTCAGCCTTGTTGCAGCAGAGATAACATCCCTCATTGTAATAAACAAGTAAGCTCTCTGAGAGGTTCTACTATCCAACCCAAGAAGTCCACATATAAGCCCAAATATAGGAGCATGGTGGAAAGAAACAACCCCAGAACCCAGAAAGGTATCTCTCATGGATTTAAGAGAGGGGATTTCTGAAAAGACAACAGCAGCCACTCTTATAAGTGCTGATCCTTGTGCAATTGATGCCTTTCGACCCACTTCATTTGTGAGCATTGCATCTAATGTTCTGTCAAGTTTATGCCAGGTTTCCAAATTAGGTGACAAGGTTGCAGAATAAACAAAAGGAAGGAGTAAGCTTCCAGTATTCTCTAACACATGGATTACAAAAGTTCGAAGATCCTCAGGACCTGATACTATACGAGTTTGGATTGCTGCCTCAAGACCAAAAGAATGAGCAAACCCACCTGTAGGAAGGATGGAATCAAGCAATTGCCACTGACTCCACTGTAAATGAGAGTCCATGGAAGTAGATTTCTCACTTTCTTTATTCAATTCCATCCCAGCCTCCATTGGAAGAGAGCAAGTACTCTAGATAGACAAGCAAATATCATAAATAGCTGCCTCTAAAAGTAAGAAAGTATATAAATGGTCTTAAACATTTTCTTCACACATTCATTTAATAAAATGGTGCAGACAAACTCAATCTGTCAAGCCTATGAAGTTTAAATGCAAGTAACAAACATTAATCCTACTTTTGTCCTAACTACTCCCTTTTTTCTGCTCAACCAAAAAGAAGGGAAAGGAGGAGTTGGCTGTTATGATGATATTTAAAAATGACATTTTCAAAGAATTATTTTAGTTAGGTATATCAAAGGGTTCCTTAAAAAATATTAACATGAAAAATTATAAGCTAATCAAAGTAAATTTATTTGCAGGTCAGCTATTCTGCAAGACATTTGGCTATCATCCTTACATTTGTCTATCATGCTTTTAAGTTTGCAATCCCCCTAGACATCCAAGCATAAGTCTAGTGAAAGATTTCCAGTACCTCACACTTGCACATTCATTTTTTTTATGCAGTAAGAACATAACTGAAAAAGGCCAACATTCTTTTCAAGGAAATTTAGAGGATCAATATTGGTGAGAAGAAACTCAACCTCTATAACTCACATAGACCTTTAAATTGTGCAAAGAAAATCAACAAGCAACGACCATCAAGGATTGCATTCAGTGATAGAATGGGGCCACTTGTAATCACCAGGTCAAGTGCCAATAAAGTCAAATAAGGTACTGTAGGAGGCATTATCAGATATGATTAGGAAGTCATTAATGTTGCGGCTCACCAAGCCTGCTCATTCCGTACAGCTAATTTTCAAGTCGTTAGAAAATGGGCTGCTCTATCTAGAAAATAATGATGTTTAAAAGAGTCGTACTTTGAATAAGCGCAGTTTCAAAACGGGGATGCCAAACAGGCATAAGAGAAACAATAACAGCCGAAAGTATCAGCGATCATGGAGAAGATGCTTGGCAAGTGCATCTGCCAAGATATCTTCATAACAAGCAAACAAATAGAGTGATCAAATAATGAAGCAATACAATTTTAATTTTCACTCAGCAGCATGAAGCTCAACTAAGAAGAAGAGAAATCAACAAGCCAGAGCACAAAACAATTGAGAGATGGTCATTCTTTTTTGGCTTCCCTTAAAATAGCCTCCTGACCTAATCTTACAACTAGGGTTTGGCTTGTGTCCAGTGCATTGGACACGTGTCAGTCTCGTGTACCGTTCATTGCTCTAGTGTCCACAAACACATACACATTCAATTGACTTCTATTCTATTCCAATGTTTTTATCAAATAAAAACTCATAGAAATAACAGTTGAATTGCAACTGTATGATTCCATGTCTTATTTAATTTCGAGGTGAACATCTTTACTTCGCCTAGTCATTGCGTTTTGAACAAAAACATATAATACTAGTAAGTTTTCACAAAATTTTATAATCAGGAAGAGGGAAAAAAAAAATTTTCAGATCACAAGAAAGGGCTAAAGGGTCACAAAAAATAAAATAAAAAGTTCTTGCATTTTGTAATTTAGTTTTCACAGGATTCGCCAATATTTATTTTGCAATTAGGTAGTGAGAGTGAGATCGAGTAAATATATAACCAAAGTGACAAGCATAAATAGATATATAGTCAAACTAAACCTTCAAGAAAATGAAATTGAAAGTAAGAGAGAGAGAGAGAGAGTACCTGAGTGTGAGTTGTGAGGCAGTGGTTTCGGTCAATGAGTTGATTCCTCGCAGTCGCAGCAGACAGTGGCTTGAGACCTGGGATAACTCATGGTACTTGAGGTGGATTGAATTCCAGCAGACAGTGGCTTGAGACCTGGGACCTGGGATCCAAGATACTTTATTTGGTGGTTGTGTACTTTTGTTTGTTTTGGCATTGATTTGGTTGTTTAACTTGTGTTGGAGTGTTTATGGATATCCATGTATGGATGTAGATGCGGTGTGATGGTTGTGCTGAGTGATTGGATTGTGTTGGATGGTTATGGGTTTTGGGACGGCTGCGCTAAGTGACCGGAATGAGTTGGGTGGTTGTGGGTGATTTTTTTTTCTATTTAACATTAATTTTCTAAGAATATTTTTAGTTGTCCTGTTGAAAAAGAAAGTGAGAAACTAGCATCTCAAGTTTTAAAAACTCAAGTTCAAGGTTAAACTCGAGTTTTTAAAACTCGAGACTCAAGAGGTAAAATCTGAGGTGAAAAAAATTCCACGTAAAAATCGAGTTTTAGAAACTCGAATTCCACAATTTTTGCCTTTCACGTAGAACTCGAGTTCTACCATTTTTCCCTTTCAGCTTCGTCTTCTTCCACTTCTTCCTCTTTCTCACGTTTCTTCTCAATCAGACTTCGTGCAGATCCAATCGGAGCTCCAATCGTTCAATATGTTCTTCGTCTCTGTTCTTCGTTATCAGATCGTTCCTCCTTCATCATCAAATCGTTCTTTCTGTCGTCAGATCGTTCTGAGTTTCTTCTTCTTTTCTTCATCATCTTCCGTCCCTGGGTTTCCTCTTTTCTTCATCATCTTCGTCCTGGGTTTCTTCTTTTCTTCTTCGTTCCGTTCTTCTTGGGTTCGGGCTTCATCTTCTTCCTGGGTTCGGGCAACTGGGTTTCTCTCTTCTTCGTGTTCTACTGGGTTCTCTTTGGCGTTGGTCTGTCTGTGGAAATCGAGTCTACAAGACTCGACTTTGATTTGCTAGAACTCGAGTCTTACAGACTCGAGATCTATGTGGCATTTTTTGGAATTTGCTAGCCACGTCATCAAGTACAAAACGAGTGTTCAGGACTCAAGTTTTAAAATGGAACTCGATTTTTTAAAACTCGAGATGTTATTTTGTTATTACGTTTCAGATGTGTGTTAACTTACTATATTGCCCTCCCTCACACTGCTATTCTGAAAATTGCCTCGATTGTGGGTTTTGGGATTTAAATTGTGAATAGAAAGAAAATAATATTTAATTGAAACAATGATATACTATTAAGGTTGCCGTATGTGTATAAAAAAATAGATAGTTAAATTAGAAAAAGTAGTGTTTTTTGTGTTTTTTTTTTTTTTGAATGATAGTAGATTTTATTTATTAAATATCATGTAGTACAATTAGAAAGAGAAAATAGGGGCATTCTTCAAGCTAGACAATGGTCTCCTCGTTCTCTTTTGCAGCATTAGCAAGAGTTAAGGCAGCATGATTACATTTCATAGGAACAAACACAAATGATATGCTAACAAATTCATCACAAATAAGTTTAATATCCTCCAAAATCCAGGCCACTTCCAAAGAACAAACTCTATCTGAATTTAACAGGTCCACCAACTCAGCAAAATTGCACTTTACAATAATGTTTGAGAAACTCGTGTTCTGACAGAATAGTAAATTAATGTGAATGCTCTAAGGTTATATATCGTTTTGATTTAAGTCGTTCTGTTTATATATGGTAATGAAATTTTTGTTTTATGAATCCAAAATGTGAGAATATTAAAATTATCCCAAAAGTTTAGTGTGTATATTGCAATTTAAAAAAATTTGGGGACAAAATTGAAAATTCCCCAAATTTTAAGGATTAAAATTAAAATTTATTTTATTATTATTATCTAAAAAAAAAATATGTTAACAAATTTTTTTTTTCTCTCTAAACTATTAAAAGAGTTATATTAATATATTTTATTCTTAAACTTTGAAAAATATCTTCTTTTTAAAAAAAAATTATTGAAAAAAATAATTTTCTCGTTTATTTTCACCGCTAGGCTACTGAAAATTTATTTAAAAAAATTAAGGATGAAAAATGAAAATTTTTTTTTTAATTTAAGTATGACAGAATTTTTTTTTTTAGAATAATATGACAAGAAGTTAATATAAATTTTAGAGATTAAAACAATATTGAGCGCTGACTATTACATACATTATGGATGAACAGGGTGCACCACATCAATTAAAATCAAGTAATTTAAGATACAATTTCACTTTTTTTTTTTTGAGAAGGAAAATACAATTTCACTTTTACGATTCGTGTTTTCGAGATATAATTTTACGATTTCAATTTTATAACAAAAATCATATTTCGTACGCACAATATCTAAAGTTGTGGGGGCAGATGTGTGCGAGAAGCTGAATACCAACAAACATTAACCAACACTAAAGACAAATGACGTTACACAGTAACAAAATTTTTTCGTAACACAAACATGGACTACAACAGAGAGAGAGAAACCCCAAGTCGGAGTTGTTGAACACATGAACCCCACCCAGTTCAAAAAACCAAAAGCTACCAAAATAGCAGGTATCAGATTCTGTTTTTTAAAAGATTGTCCTAAATGGAACCCACAGTGTCATCACCACAACAACCACCACCACCACCACCAACTCCTCCACTTCCAGCGGTTTTGCCCAAACCCAGTGATCTCTCCCCTCATCAGTTGGAGTTTCTCGACCAACATTTCCGAACCCATCAAGATCTCCTCTCCAAAACTCCCCATCTCTTCTCATCACTCAGCAAACGCTGCTCTGATCTCGACACCCACCTCCTCTCCCTCGGAACAAGCCTCACCAAACGCGCCGTTTCATGGATCTCTCGTTCCTTCGCTGCCAAAACCTCCCTTCACAATCTCAATCTCAAACTACACAACCTCAACCTCCTTACTGTTCCACAAGGTTTGTATATGTTTGGTTTCATTCTTAATTTACGTTGTTCAATCTAATGTTGTATGATGTAACATGTTTATGTTCTGATTTTATTATGGATTGTAGATGGGTTTGGGTCGAAGATACTGGGTGAAGAGTTGCCTCTGGCTTTACTTGCTAAGCAAGTCAGGCAAATTGAGAGTATTCGCAATTACATTGGTGGGTTACAGACCAATTTCTATTTCTATTTCTATTTCTTTTTCATTCTTATGCTTTTCTGAATGTGTGACCAACATGACAAATAGTATTACTGTTACCAATTTCATATCCTTAAATTTCTTTCACATGCATTTACTTCCTCAACTTGTGTCTTTATTAGTCAATGGTGTATATCTTTGTTGGCATGCATACCTGTCAGTCTGAGAAATTATGTTCATCTCATACTTGATTATATAGTTTGATTCATAGGCTTAGATTCTTGTGGACATTAACATTATCCCAATTCCACCTGTTAACATTTTTTTTTTTTTTGGCCAAAATACACTGTTGGCCCATAAGTAATTTTAGTCCCTCAAGTTTAAACCAATTACTTTTAGTCCCTAAAAAACTTGAAGTGATTGGTTTTCATTCCCTAGCAAACCTAAAGTGATCACGTTGAATTGAAGGGCTAAAATCAATCATAGGGTAAACTTTATGGATTAACAGTAAGCATCCCTCCCCCCTCCCATTACCCTTTCCCACTTGACCTACCAAGGCATATGCTAAGCTTACTTTCTTAATATCTCAGAAACTGCTCTACGATTGGAAGCTCTGGTTGGGGATCTTGAAGATGCTGTTCTCTGTGTCATGAATCACCACTCTGGGTCCCTCTTTTCAGCAAAGGTTTTAAAGTCATCAATTGCTACTGTAATGGTCTAGTCCCTTCAACCCCCCACCCCCCCCCCCCTTCTTTTTGTTTTGCAGTATTTGTGGTTGCATGTTGAAGTGGTAGGTTAGTTGATGGGACCCAAAATGTTGAACATTATTATGTCTTGGAATGCAGGACTCTGGACCAAAGCAAGAAAAGTTGCTTCAAGCCATAAAAGCCATGAATGATATTGAAGAAGCATTAATAAATGTTGTGAAGTTCCGCCCTCAGTGGCGTAATCTTTTGATATCTGTTGATAATAGGGTAGATAAAATTTTGGCAGTTATTAGGCCACAAGTTTTTGCTGATCACCGAACTCTTCTTGCTTCTCTTGGATGGCCACCAAAACTTTTAACGCCTAAAATTGAAAGTGGACAAATATCTGGCCTCCCTAACCCTCTAGTTTTGATGCAAGGTGACAAAAGAGAGAGATATTCGCATAGCTTTATAGCTCTTTGTGCTTTGCAGCATCTGCAGAAACGGAGGGAAGAACGACAGCGTAATCTTTTTGGGAAAAAGGAGTACAGTATGCAGCTTTGGGCTATTGATGAACTGGTATCTCCTATTGCATCACGGATGGAATACCACTTCTCAAAATGGGCTGATCAGCCTGAGTTTATTTTTGCTCTTGTGTATAAAATTACGAGGGATTTTATTATTGGAGTGGATGATGTGTTGCAACCTTTGATTGATAGAGCAAGACTGGTAAGTTGCAGTGCTAGAGAAGCTTGGGTTTCTGCAATGATCCAAATGCTGTCTGGCTTTTTAGCAAAGAGATTTTTCTCTGGTCTTGCTGAAAGATACAAAGAAAAACATATGACATCTGAAGTTGTGACTTCATGGCTTCATCTGATAGACCTTGTAGTTGCTTTTGATAAACAGATGCAATTGCTTGTAAATTTGGAAACTGGTCTCTTCCTGGCAGAGTCTGAAAGGTTTGAAGGCCTTTCAAGAGGCATATCAGTATTAATGATATTCCATGATAGGCCTGATTGGCTCAAGATTTGGGCAAAGATGGAGCTCAAGGATGCTTGTAAGAAACTAAAGGCAGAAGTGAAAGATGAGAGAGCTTGGATTGTTGATAATAAACATGGATTGGCAACATACACTGAGCAATATCTTATTTCTACTAGAGAAGACCATAAAGCTCCATTCATTGCAGAATCTGCCCTTAAAATTTCCTGGGAATTGATTGAACGATGCCAAACTATGCCAGCCACATTACTACGTCTACGATTCATCAGATCAACTGCAGTCAAATTCCTCTGGTACTTTTTTGAAGTACTGCTTTTCCGCTTCAAGGGAACTGAATTCTCTCCTGACGATTATGATGATGGTGCATTGATCAGATTATGTGGACTGATTAATGCCGCCAGGTATGTTGATTCTAAACTGCAAGAGTGGAGTGATGATGTGGACTTTCTTGAGATGAGAATTGCTGAAAATGGTTCCAACCACCATAACAAAGATGAAGGTATTGACTGGGGTTGCTTTTTTGGAGAAGAAATAAAAAATTTGTCTGAACTCGAGACCAATTGGCTTATGGAGATAATTTCTGTTATTCTTCGTGCATTTGAAAATCTTTCATGGGAATATGTCCAAAATAAGGAACATTTTGAGGAAGAGCAAGAAGTTTTGTCTCCAGTTAGATTATCAGCAACCATGGATCTAGTTGTATGCACTGATTTTGTTGAAGCATTAGATGTTCTTAGAAGTCAGCTTCAAGTTTTGAAAACAAGCCTCAATCCAAAAGACTTCTTGGATTTATGGAGAAGTGTTGCTGAAGGACTTGACCATTTCATTTCTTGCAGCATTCTCTCAAGTGAGATTCACTTTTCTGACAGGGGGGTCAGTCAGTTTGAAACTGATATGCAAGCATTGTTTTGTATTTTTCAGCCTTTTTGTGCTCGGCCCCAAGCGTTTTTCCCTTGTATTAAAGAGACTCTTAAGCTTTTAAAATTGAAGAAGGAAGAGGTTAAGCATTTGCAAGTAGTTTTATCCACTGGTGAAAATGGAATAAAATACTCGAATCTTTCTGGAATTTCTCAAATACCTTTTGATCAAGTTGATAGAGTTTTGAGGAACAGGAAGTTTGGAACTTGATATTTACTATGGTAGCAGATAGGATTTTTAAAATAATTTTAATTTTCTCACTTGCAGCTGGTTGTAGTTGAAATAGAATGGTACTTTCTTTTTGTAATTATTTAATCTAATTTAGCTGGCTCTTTGAAGGCAACTGAATGAAATGCTACACCGAAGAGATTACAGTTCATGGTTGCCACTTGCCACTCATAAATTTAAGGTACTCCCTCCATTTTGATTTTTACTCTTCCAGTGTGTTTGGATGGAGAGGGGGGTAAAGGGAAGTATGGGTTGCTTAAAATACCCCACCAAAACTCCTCATTTTTAATTCCTTCCAGTTGGGAAAACTTGAAGGAGGGGGTATTTCATGAGATTGACTCACTACATAATTTTCCAATTTTGGAGGAGAATAGGTTTCACTTATATTATGGGTTCATTTGGATACAGCTGAAAACTGAAAAATACTGTAGTAAAATAATTTTTCAATAGGTGAAAAACACTGTTCATTGGCCTAAATTCACTGTTCATGGCCAATGAATAGTGAACGATGTGCATCCTAGCAAAAAAAAAAAAAAAAAAGCTGAAATGCAGACGTCCGCGTTTTAGCTGTATCCAAACCCTCTCTATGATTTTTAAATAAAAATTTTGTTTATGATGTCAATTTATATACATTCCTTTAAATTAAAAAAAAAAGGGTATAATCCATCGTCGTAAGATGTCCTATTATTTATTCCATTCCATTTCAATTTTAGAACATTCAAATAAAGAGGAGGGATATGTATTCTCTTGGTAGATTGTATTTGAGTTTAAATTCAATTAGGATTTGGCATAAACCCAAGTATTTATGCCCTCCAATGAGATAGTGCCATGTCAGCACTATTTTACTCTTAACCTTCGTAACAATTTTGTTCTTGAATTAAAATTTTACTATTATGACGATTTTATTCTTGTGTTTAAAATTTACTGTTGTGATGATTTTACTCTTGTATTTAGAATTTACTGTTGTGACAATTTTACTCTTGTATGAAGAATTTATCGTCCTAATGATTTTATTCATTACATTATCAAAAATAATTTTTGGAAGCATAAACTAAGAAAAGATAATGCTTTTACTTGAAGAAGTTTTATTTGCTAGAAGGAATTTTGTCCTCTTTTTTTTTTTCCTTTTTTTTCTTTTTAGTTATCAAGGAATTACTAGGAAATAAAGTAATGCTAATTACACTTTTACTGATAATACCTCTTGAGATATTCAACATTCCATGGACAGAGCAATTTGCTTCCGTCCAATGCCTCTAAATTAATAAAACCAAAAATGGTCCACTTCTTCTTCTTCCTTTCGTTTACTAATTTGGCCATCAATATGTCTTCTCCATTTGTGTACTTTTGTGCTTTGAACATAAGATTTGTCATCGTGGTTGGTCGACTCTTTGCCATTGCAAAAATAAAGTCTTCCGATGTTAGCCCTACTTGGAAATCAATTAGTGAGACTTAGTCATCTGCCTCTTCCACTTCTAATATTTCTCTATTGAAGCGTTTCACAAAAGCCCCCAAGATTTCCCCTTCCTACTGTTTTATCATTAGCAAATAAGCAATTGGTATTTTGTGTATTTGTCCTCCAATGAAGTGTCATACGAATAAATCACCCAGTTGTTTAAAGCTTGCAATTGACGAGGGTGCCAACTTGCTAAACCAAACTTGAGCTATTACTTTAAGTGTAGTTGGGAAAGATCTGCACACATTACCTTGTCGGGAGTTTGCTGGTGATTCAACAACGTCTTGAAGGATTCTATATAATCAGGAGGATCCTTCAAACCATCATATGTCTCCAACTAAGGAAGTCGGAACTTTGAAGGTAGTGGACACTCCAAAACACCAGTGGTGAAAGGTGAATTAGTCATTTTTATCATCCTATCTAAGTTTTTGGATGTCTTTCCCTTCATAGCATTCTTTTTTTCATCCATTTCTTTTCTCATGTTCTTTAACAACTCGTCATCATTCGGGCTCACAACCATATTTTCTCCCCATCTCTATGTATGAAATGGTTTCCCTCAACTATAGTCCGTATTTACGCAAAATGGGCTTTGAAGAAATGTCCAAGTCCAATTTATTTAGCAAGTACCATGAGTTATTGGGTGATGAGTCTGATAGGGTACTGATTTAGCCTATCTCCAAGTCGTCCATAAAGGTCGTCCATAACCCGGCTACCATCGTAAACACCCTCAGGAACTTACCCAGAATTACCTCGTCGAAGGAAGAAGAGTTATGGACGAGGTAAGCATCACCAGAATGATGCACTCGTCCAGATCGCTAATAACCTCGTCCTGAAAGAATTCGTCTGTTAGACGAAACAGCCCCTGCGCATACCAGTACACATTCAAAGAGCCCCAGGACGAGGGTACCATACTTAGGAAAATCTCCGAGCATGACGCGACAATCCCTTATCCCACGCATAACCGCTAGGTATCCGTTGTGGAACAGAAGCATAACTCCCAAACAGTTATGCAAGTTACACTTGATTCCTACCTCTCCTCGAATCTAGGGGAGGTTCCAATCTTGATAACCGCCTGTAAGAACACTATAAAAGGGCTGTTTCAGACAAGGCCAAGGTACGTGGATTTTTACTCCAAAAAAGTTGGAACTCATAACATGGAGAGAAAAACTAACTTTGCCATCGGAGGGTTTTCGGCCGGCAGCCCCGGTCACCCTTGATTCGCTTTTCTTTTTTCAGGCCGCAGAAAGAACCAGTAGTCCTTTCAAGTCCGAAGCATCCAGCCTACTGATTTTCTTTGCATCATCAGTTGGCGCCGTCTGTGGGAAAAACTGATTTTCTTTTCTATCCCAGACAAAAGGCTAAATGGTTCGAACAAGATCAAGGGCTACCAGCCCAGGCCACCAGGAGAGTAGGGATGCTTCTAGCAATCCCCTTCGCGATCGCAGATCGGCACCTGTAATGCAACCGCCCTCTATTCAGCACATACAATCCATGGCTGCCGCTATGGCAGAACTGACACGTCAGAACCAGGAGTTGAATAGGGAGATCAACCTCAGGAGGCAGCGTCAAGGACACATGGAAGGAAGGGCCCCAAGTCAGGAAGGAGGAGGGGAAAATGTAGAGTCCGAAGATCAAACACGGGGTACCGCTTCGAGAAGGGTGCCGCACTTGGAAAAAGAAATGGACCAGATGAGAAAAGCCATGGATGAAATGAGGGAAAACATGAGGCAAGCAAACCCAGTCGATGATATGGTCCATCGAACGGATTCCCCTTTCACAGCTTCCATCAACAGTCACCCTCTACCTTCGAAATTCAAAATGCCTTCTTTAGACTCGTACGATGGAAATCGCGACCCTTGCGATCACATTGCAACTTTCAAGACGACCATGCACCTGCAGGGGGTCCCAGACGAGATCATGTGCAGAGCTTTTCCCACCACACTCAAGGGACCAGCGCGAGTGTGGTTCAGTAAGATTCCCCCAAACTCAGTGGGATCATTTGAAGAACTGAGTAAGCTGTTTGTCAACAACTTCATTGGAGGACAGCGTCACAAACGTTCCTCCTCTAGCCTGCTGACCATAGAGCAAGGGGAAAATGAAAGTTTGCGATCTTTTATCACCCGGTTTAACAGGGAAGCCTTAACGGTGGACGAGATGGATGACAAGCTATTGCTGGCCGCTTTCCACAATGGGGTCAATTCGGACTTGTTCATTCATAAGCTCTACGAGCAGGAACCACATACTATGGCCAAGCTTGTACATTCGGCCCAGAATTTTATGAATGCTGAAGACGCCATCATAGCCAAGAAAAGAAAAAGGGCAGAGCGCTCGGAAGGGGGCCACCATCGCTACCCGGACCAGGGACCTCGTCCGAAGAAAGTTCGGGCAGACGAGAGAAAAGATAGGGATGGTAAGAAGGCCAGTTCCTCTGTAAGGAATCAGCAATACACGCCCCTGGCTATGCCATTAGAGCAGGTTCTTATGCAGATCAAGGATGATCCGTCCTTGAAGTGGCCGAAAAAATTGAAGGGAGACCCCAACAAGCGTAATAGGAGCAAGTACTGCCGTTTTCACAAGGACCATGGGCATGATACAGACGAGTGCTTTGACTTGAAGCAGCAGATAGAAAATCTCATTAGACAGGGAAAGTTGAGGAACTTCCTTGGACGAGACCAGAGAGATGAGAAAATGAAGGCCAAGGTGGAAGAATCATCACGTCCCCCACTAGGAGAAATAAGGGTAATTATAGGAGGAAACTCGACGGCGCAGTCGTCCAAGTCAAGGAAGACATACCTGAAGGTGGTGCAGAACATCCAGCAGTCTAGACGACCTCCCAGGACGACGGAGGTAGACCAACAGGCTGTTACTTTCACGGACGAGGAGGCAGGACGAATTCACCACCCACACGATGACGCGATAGTCATCACCCTACTCATCTCTGACTACACGACCAGGAGGGTACTGATAGACAATGACAGCTCTGCAGACATTCTCTACTACCCCGCATTCCAACAAATGAGACTAGGACGAGATCAGCTTCGACCAGTGAACTCACCGTTGGTAGGATTCGGAGGAATGAAGGTGCAACCTGTGGGCACCATCACGTTGCCAGTGGTTGTCGGAACATATCCGCAGCAGATAACCAAGGAGGTGAATTTCCTTGTTGTTGATTATACATCGTCATACAACGTGATCATTGGAAGGCCAACTTTGAACAGCTGGAAAGCGGTCACCTCTACCTACCACTTGTCCATCAAATTCCCGACCGAGCATGGAGTAGGCCAGGTACAAGGAGACCAGCTGGCTACCAGAGAATGCTACTTAGCTATGCTGGCCATGGACGAGCACATGCAGGCGATGAGTATAGACGGAAGAAGGGTCGTGGCTGAACCCACTGAAGCATTAGAGGACGTCCCTTTGGACGATAACCAGCCCGAGAAGTCTACCAGAGTTGGGGCGCGCATGGAAGAGGGGGCAAAGCACGCTTTGGTTCGGTTTCTGAAGAAAAACCTCGATGTCTTTGCATGGAGTCATGAGGACATGTCTGGCATCGATCCGAGCGTCATTACCCATAGCCTGAACGTGTGTCCCTATTCGAAACCAGTGCGTCAGAAGAGAAGAGTTTTTGCTCCTGAGCGGGACAATGCCATTAAGGAAGAGGTGCAGAAGTTGGTCGCTGCGAAGTTTATCCGAGAAGTTCATTACCCGGATTGGTTGGCGAACGTGGTCATGGTCAAGAAAGCCAATGGCAAGTGGCGGATGTGCGTGGACTTCACTGATCTAAACAAAGCTTGCCCCAAGGATAGCTACCCGTTGCCGCGCATTGACCAGTTAGTGGACTCGACGGCAGGTCACAGGATACTTAGCTTCATGGACGCTTTCTCGGGGTATAACCAGATTCAGATGAATGAAGCGGATCAGGAGAAGACCTCATTCGTCACGAGCCAAGGGTTGTATTGCTACAAGGTTATGCCCTTCGGTTTGAAGAATGCGGGGGCGACCTACCAAAGTCTAGTTAACCATATGTTTCGTCCTCAAATCGGGCGAAATGTGGAAGTTTATGTGGACGACATGCTGGTGAAGAGCCAGGATGAGGATAAACATCTTGACGACCTTCAAGAGACTTTTGATACATTGCGACGATACCACATGAAACTAAATCCGAGCAAGTGTGCTTTCGGGGTTTCATCGGGTAAATTCTTGGGGTTTATGGTGTCGCACAGAGGAATTGAGGCGAATCCGGATAAAATCCAGGTGATACTGAACATGGAGCCGCCGAAAAATATCAAGGAAGTCCAGTCTCTTACTGGACGAGTCGCTGCCCTCAACAGGTTTGTATCGAAAGCTACTGACAAATGTTTACCTTTCTTTAAAGTCCTTAGGAAGGCTTTCGAATGGATGGACGAGTGTCAGAAGGCCTTCCAAGACTTGAAGACATATCTAATGACGGCACCACTGTTGAGTCCGTCTGTACCTGGGGAAGAGTTGTACTTGTACTTGGCAGTGTCCCCACATGCAGTAAGCTCAGCGCTAGTTAGGGAAGAAGGGAGAGTCCAGAAGCTGGTCTATTACACAAGCCACGCGATGCGAGGGGCAGAAGGACGATACCAGATGATGGAGAAACTAGCCTTCGCATTAATCATGGCTTCCAGGAAGCTAAGACATTATTTTCAGGCACACATCATCAACGTCCTGACAGACCATCCCATAAAAAAGGCGATGAGCAAGTTGGAAGCTGCCGGACGGCTAGTACAGTGGGCCATTGAGCTCAGCGAGTTCGATGTCAGGTACCTCCCAAGGACCACGATAAAAGCGCAGGCGTTGGTAGATTTCATTGCAGAATTCACCCCCAGTCAGGACGACCTGCACAAGGACGAAGGAAATGAAATGTGGGTGGTTAATGTAGACGGGTCGTCCACACTGTATGCAGGAGGGGTTGGAATTGTACTGAAGTCCCCTGAGGGTGACAAGTTGGAGTATGCAGCCCGTTTGCAGTATCCAACTACCAACAACGAGGCTGAGTACGAGGCTCTACTCAAAGGGTTGGAATTGGCCAAGTCCTTAGGGGCGGAGTCGTTAACAATCAGAGGAGACTCTCAACTGGTCATTAACCAAGTAAATGGGATGTGTGATGTCAAAAAGGAACGAATGAAGAAGTACCTTAACAAAGTGAAACGCCTTGCCCGAAAATTTTCAGCCATAAGTTTTATTCAACTTCCCAGGGAGGAGAATGCTGAAGCAGACGCCTTGGCGAAAGCCGCCTCGGCAGGAGCCCTAGACGAGTTCGGCGACATCCAGTACATGCCGAGCATAGACATCCCTAACATATAGCATATAGGAGGAGGAGAAAATTGGATGAGTCCAATAATAATCTACCTCAAAGATGGGAGGCTTCCAGAAGACAAGGATGAAGCGAGAAAGTTAAGGGTCAGGTCAGCCAAGTATGTCCTCATAAATGAGGTGTTGTACAAGCGAGGCTTTTCCCAACCCTACTGACGAGATGCCCTCTCCCGACGAGTCCAACTATGTTCTGAGGGAAGTTCATGAAGGATCGTGCGGAAATCATTCAGGGGCGAGGTCCCTTGTCCATAAGATCGTCCGTGCCGGCTACTATTGGCCAACAATGCAGGCAGACGCCAAAGCCTATGTCAAGGTATGCGACCAATGCCAGCGTTATAGCAATGTGCCCGGACGGCAGTCGGAGTATCGGACCCCGATGACAGGCCCCACGGCCCTTCGCACGGGGGTGGATATCTTGGGTCCTTTTCCCATAGGAGTCCGCAAATGAAGTTTTTGGTGGTAGGGATAGATTACTTTACCAAGTGGGTAGAAGCCGAGCCTCTTGCAGCAATCACTCAAGGCGAACGTGAAGAATTTTGTATGGAAGAATATCATATGCGGGTTGAGTACCCGTGGTATTAGTATCGACAACGGACGTCAATTTGACAACGCACCCTTCAGGGACTTCTGCAATCATTTTGGAATCAAGAATCACTATTCTTCACCCTCCCATCCACAGGCAAATGGGCAAGCAGAAGTAGCAAACCGATCCCTGCTGAAAATCATCAAGACTCGGCTTGAGGGGGCAAAAGGGATATGGCCAGACGAGCTGCCAGGTGTTCTTTGGGCCTATAGAACGACTACGCGAACTCCGACAGGAGAGACCCCTTTTAAACTAGCCTATGGGAGTGAAGCTGTTATACCAGCGGAGGTCCATATGGCGAGTCACCGAGTGATGAAGTATCAGGAGAAAGACAACGGGGAACAGCTTTGCCTTGACCTCGATCTTATTGATGAGGTAAGAATGGATGCGGAGCAAAGGACGGCAAGGTACAAAAATCTCATGGCCAGACAGCATGACGCCATGGTAAAACCCAGACGGTTCAGTGTCGGGGACCTTGTCCTCAAAAGGGTCTCCTTGGCGACCGGGAACCCGGCTCGTAGGAAAACTGGGACCCGGTGGGAAGGACCTACCGGGGTAATCAACTGCAAAAGGCAGGGGTCCTACTACCTGGAAGCCCTGGACGGGCGGAAGTTAGAACATCCTTGGAACGTGGAACATCTGCGAAGGTACTATTAGTGATGAGCAAGGACGAGGGAAGTCAGTGGCAAAATTACAGTTGTGATTTGCGTGTTTGTTTATATCTACTTTTGCTTTTACTACTGTTATGGTGTGTTATGAATAAAAGTGCACTAGTTCTTATACTTTTGCGCTACTTAATAAGGCACTAGCTTATGAAAGACGATGCTATGTACTTGAGTATCTAAATAAGGCACTAGCTTGTGAGCATGTGCCAAATTTGTGAACAATGTTCATGTAATAATATGGTTTGGATTTCTTATGTATTTGAGTTCCAGTTTCCCTGATAATACCCATGGACGAGGCAAAAGCCTTAGACAAGTAAGATCTCTGGACGAAGACATACTTGTCTAAGATTTCCTTTAAACGAGGATAATGCAAAAAAAAAAAAAAAATGCTAAGGCATGCTCGTCCAAGCTTTCCTTAGAAAAGAATGAGGATAAAGCAAAGAAAAAATGCTAAGGCATGCTCGTCCAAGCTTTCCCTAGAAAAGAATGAGGATAAAGTAAAGAAAAAAATGCTAAGGCATGCTCGTCCAAGCTTTCCTCAGCCAAAGCCCACTCGTCTAAAAAGGAAAGTAGGCATTGACGCATGACATCCCAACGACGAGCATATGGTCAAGACGATTGCAAACTCGTGAAAATACGAGTAATAATAGCCTAAAGGGCAGGCCAAATAAGCATCATCGTCCTAAGCTAGTCGTCCATGAGGGAATTGTGTAAACGATCATCCAACACTTGTGAATATTGCTTAAAAGGCAATAAAATAACAAAAATGCATAAACTCGTCCATGGAACAACAATAATAATCGAAAGTAAACATTCATTAAACGTTAAAGGGTGGACGACCATCGTCCAAAAACCCTTAAGAAATAAGCCTTGAAAGGCAATTTTTTATGAACTTGCTAAAAGTACTCCAGACGAGATAAATGTATTACACATCTAAAAAAAAAAGGGGGAAGGGGGCAAAACACTTGAACAAATAGAAATAAAATCTTTCAACAACAAAAAATATCAGGCGTCAGGGTCGTCTTCAGCGGGTCTGGTCGAGGCATCGTCTTCAACGTTGACATCCTCAGAGCTGGTCTGAAGAAAAGAACTAGCAGCACCTCCAAGTTGAAGGACGATAGGACTGAAATCAGCCTCTGGAAACTTTTCTTTCGCCTCCATGCGAAAGTCTTCAAAACCAGCCGCATAGTTGGCGTCCAGAAGGTACGTAAACTGCTTCGAGGCCTGAAATTCTCCACGGCCTCGTCCCAGCCCTCACAAGGGAATTGCTTAGCTCGTCGATCTTCTTCTGAAAGTGGTCAAGACGAGAGTCCTTTTCCACTACATCAGCCTTTAATTCCTCGACGAGGTTTAGCAAACCCTTGGCCGCGTCCTTAGCCTCGGCAGCCGTCTCAGCCCAGCCCTTGCACTCATCCTTGACCTCCTTGATCCTCCTCTCCAACAGCAACCTCGTCCTGTCCAGCTCAGTAGCCTGCCTGAACGCAGCTATAAACTTGGACATGGCCTGCACAAACGAATAAGAATTTTTGTATCAAGCAAAGTAAACGAGCATAAAAAAAAAAAAAAAAAAAAAAACTAATGACGGGAACAAATTTGTGTCAGTTACCTTGAAAAGATCGTGGACACCCGAATGCTCAAAATCTTTCAAGGACATGTTGTAGCATGCAGCCACGTCCTCGTCAGACACTGCCGGTTGGAACCTCTCCCAAGCCAAGCCCTCACTCTCAAGAAGGTTGGGCACAACATCAACGGGAGGTTGGGACGAGGCAGGCACGTTGGTCTTGGACGGTGGAGTGGGAGCAGGCTCAGACGACTCCACGTCGAAGATCTGGACGGACGGTGGTTAAGGAGGAGGAACAGGGACAGCGGGAGAGACGACCCCAGACTTAGACGACTTCCTGTGCTTGGCCCTCCGGCTGGGGAGGTTTTCAAGATTGATAGCCTTTGACAGGCTCCTCTTGTCGCCAGCAGCAGGACGAACCCTCGTCTCGGTGTCTTGCTTAGGACGCTCGTCTGCGACTCCCTTGCCTTTGTTTTCTTTCATTGTAGCCATCCCTAAAATAAATAATCATAATAATAAGTATAAAAAAAAAAAAAAAAAAAAAAAAAAAAAAAAAGAAAGAGAAAGAGGGGAGAGGAAGTGCAAGACGAGAACTCACGTCGACGGACTGTAATTTCGTGGGCTAAGGCTTCAGGAGAGGGCTCGGGGCCAAGTCCCCAAGTTGCAAGACGCTGCAAAGTGACCAAAGAGTGGAAGTCCCTCTCTGGATGAAGACGAGCTTTCTGGACGCGTCCTAGATGGAATTTGCTCAACGACGGCCTTCTAACACCTGCAATAAGGACGAGGATATTAGCTCAGAAAGATATATAATAAAGGCAATGCTACGGTAGTGGTGAGCATACCTTCAGGACGAAGGTTCCCTAATTCTCCTGTATATGGGGGAATGAATCTCTGCCCACCTCAGCAGGATGTCCTGCCCAAGGACCTGAGACGAAGAAGAACTCCGTCTTCCAACTCCTATCTGAGGTAACCAAAGATTTTATTATTCTACAGTCTTTTCTCCTGGCCGTGAACTGATAAAAGCCACGAGATTGACTAATTTCAGAGGGTTTATAGCAAAAAAGGAACTCGTCCACGGTAAGAGGACGATCCCCTTCAAAAACCTCTCTCCACAAAACTTGCATAGAAACAACTAGCCTCCATGCATTAGGATTTAGTTGACACAAACCTATACCTAACCTAGAAAGTAACTCCCTAGCGAAAGCATTGAGAGGAAGTCTAAGACCCCCTAGGAGATAGGCTTCGTAAACCCCAACACCAAAATGAGGTTGGCAACACCATTCATTACGGACGGCCAATCTGGGATTCAGCTCATCTGGAATTTGGTACCAACTTCGTAGGGATGCCAGTTTTCTCTCGTCCGTCCTGGCCGGAGTCCCTACAGCACAGCTATAAACAGTCTCAACAACCTCGTCCCTCTTAGTGGGCGAAGAGGCACTAGAGGGGCCAGCCTTAGACCCCGACAACACTCTCGTCCTAAACTCCTCCTGGAAAACTTCTAAGGGAACCCCGGGAACCCCGTAACATACTCGTCTGTAGTATGGCCATCGCTACTACTCCTATCACTACTAGAGCCACTATAGCTAGTTGTATTGCGATACTCGTCTATCTCCCTATCAACACTATTGCTAGACGAAGAAAAAATCTCGGACATTGTGGAAATGTAAGGGAAGCCTAAAGACGAGCGTAGAGAAAATACCTGGTTCTAGACGAAGGAAACTAGAGACGCTGGAATACTCCTAGACGAGGCGATGGACGAGAGATGTCAAACGAGAGAATTTGAAAAATGGAGAGGGTATGGGAGGAAAACCACTATTTATAGGTGTTGAAAAGTAAAACCTGAAACGAAGTGTCCAATCAAGAAGAACCACGTGGCAGCCTCCTCAAAAACCCAAATCGACACAACGGTTGATCCGAGTAAATAATGACACGTGGCATAATTTGGGGTACCCTTTACCTTGAGACACGTGGAATAATATATTGAAGCAAGTCCAGCAACCAAAGAGTTTTGGACGACCTTTGAACAGGGGGCAACTGATAGGGTGCTGATTTAGCCTATCTCCAAGTCGTCCATAAAGGTCGTCCATAACCCGGCTACCATCGTAAACACCCTTAGGAACTTACCCAGAATTACCTCGTCGAAGGAAGAAGAGTTATGGACGAGGTAAGCATCACCAGAATGATGCACTCGTCCAGATCGCTAATAACCTCGTCCTGAAAGAATTCGTCTGTTAGACGAAACAGCCCCTGCGCATACCAGTACACATTCAAAGAGCCCCAGGACGAGGGTACCATACTTAGGAAAATCTCCGAGCATGACGCGACAATCCCTTATCCTACGCATAACCGCTAGGTATCCGTTGTGGAACAGAAGCATAACTCCCAAACGGTTATGCAAGTTACACTTGATTCCTACCTCTCCTCGAATCTAGGGGAGGTTCCAATCTTGATAACCGCCTGTAAGAACACTATAAAAGGGCTGTTTCAGACAAGTCCAAGGTACGTGGATTTTTACTCCAAAAAAGTTGGAACTCATAACATGGAGAGAAAAACTAACTTTGCCATCGGAGGGTTTTCGGCCGGCAGCCCCGGTCGCCCTTGATTCGCTTTTCTTTTTTCAGGCCGCAGAAAGAACCAGTAGTCCTTTCAAGTCCGAAGCATCCAGCCTACTGATTTTCTTTGCATCATCAGAGTCCATTATGCCCATCAATTTTTTATTTATTTATTTTTTAAAGCAAAACCAACAGAGCACTTCATTCATTTATTATATTACAACCGTCAATATACAATGCCTCAAGAGCAGGTGGTGTGGATTCTTCCATCCATATTCTCTCGCCAATAATGTGTTTGGCAAATTTAGCCAAAGAATGTGTCACACCGTTGGTTGTCCTCCTAACATGACTAATAGAGAAAGCTCTAAAACATTACTTTTCAAAATTTTAAGATTTAATACCACCGTGCACTTTTAATGCGGTGATCACTCTACAAGTATAAGTGTAAAAGGCAAGGGCTAGGATTCAAATCTCCAGAAGGGAGTTTCACGCACATATACACTTAGATTATAGGCTAGAGTAGAAATTCTATCTAGTAAAAAAAAAATTGAAGATTTAATTAGTTACTTTTTGAAATTATAAGATTTAATTTGTTATAACTCTTAAATTAGAAGGTTTAAAATGTAATTTTATCAGAAAATTTGATTTTTTTTATTATATATTTTTTTTAATGAACGTTAATATCTTCCATCTTTCATAGAAATCTTCTTTTTTTGAGAAAGTAGAAATCTTGTTTTTATGGGGCACAAGCTTTCATAGATATATATTGTTACAATGTCAAAGAGAATACATATTAGAGCATTTGCGCCACACTAATTAGGCATATGCTCACAAAGCTTCAGAGATTAGATTACACCACTTCTTTGTATACAAGCTATCTACTAGTCGTATGCCTCAATTTAGAGGGAACCAAGAGGGCAGAACACTACGTTATAGTTACTCCCACTAGGGCACGTATACGTGCTTGTTGCATCATCCATAGGAAAACTGTAAGCACCCGGGCACCCACCCTTGAGAAACATGGAATAATTTGTAGCTTTACAGTTTACACCAGTGCAACAATATTCCTTGGTCTTGAATACAGTACAAGGGTTGTAACATCCGCCTGGAGCTTTCAACTCAGTTGGGCAGTTCCCGATGAGATCACCTGTACAGTCTATGCCTGAGCAGTTCGGAGACGTAGAGTTCAAAACCATAGGAATATTAAACCCGTCAACAAGAGAGATGTCATAGAAATCCAAGTTTCCAAATCGGCTTAATCCAAATTCGGCAAGGGTACATGGGGCAGATCCACCGACTTGGCAATGAAAAAGCCCACCACAGTCACCAGTTTGACATTTACCAATCCCGGATCCATTGAAACTGCACATAGTTCGGGCCCAAATGCGACCACTAGTGCTTGATGAGTTAGGCGTAACTTCGAGGCTCCAGGTTCCACCTGGGTTAATCTGCCTGCCACCACCAGGCATAGCTGCAGCCCAAATTGTGATGTTGCAATTGTTTTTTATATCAAATCTGGCTGCATAGGCTAATAAGGAAATGAAAATAAGGGTACTGACAAAGATGTAGAAGAAGGAAATGGACAGGTTTTTGAAGGGCTTCATTTTGGAAAGTGGAAGAGATAGGCCTTGGCGCTGGCTATGGAATATGTTTATGTTAAATGTCACGCAGGAGAGACCTACCGGGCTAGTGCCTTTTAAACTTTTCCCGGAAAATTTGGCTGCGTGCCTAATTGGCTTTGACTTGAAGACTAGTCGACAAACAAGTTCGCGCGGATGCCGCGTTAAAAGTCAAAACCCAGCACCTGTCCGTTGAAAAAATATGGGTCTTGTTTAGGGGTTGTGGGTTTGATCTTGTCCTCCGTTACAGCGTTCTCATTTGTGGGCTGAAGTGATAATGACATGTTTATATTATGGTTCTTCATCTTCCATCTTTTTATTAATCTACCTATCCAAAAAAAAATTCATTTCAATATATATATAATTGTTATAATCTATGAACGATTATAGAGGGAGATTTGATTTGAATCCAGATATAAAAAAAGAGCATGCAATAGTAGATTTAATTTCAGAATAAACTTGCTCCATAAGGTAGTGATTGTAGTGAATGAACACACACCATATATATGTTCAAAATAATTTCCGAAGTTCAACAGTCATAGAGAGAAAACATACCATAACTTTCCAAATCTGAGAACCTCACCCAGACAAAATCACAAACGTCTCAGGCACGCAGCTGCTCTACCATGACCATCTCTTGGATTCACAAAACAGCCAACTTCATCAATTCCCGCTTCTCCACCTTCAACCTCAACCTCAAACAATCAAATCCAAAAAGGAAAAACCAAAAACCTTTCTGCAAATTAAGCGTGAATTCTGTGAGATGGGAAATTGGGTAGAGCTAGATAAGTACTGATAGTGACGTTATTATAGGCTGACGGCACATTGAGAAGCTGACGGGAATACCCAACCCGTCAGCCAATCTCATTAGGATGCCGCCTTTTTTGGCATTCAGGGCTATATCCCTTACATAGCGACAATAAGCTGACGGATCACGTGGACGAGACATAGCTGACGACCTTGGCCGTAAGGTCCTTGGCTGACGTCCTTGTCTGACGGATCACGTTGATGTACATAAGCTGACGACAGTGTAGGAGGTACACGTGGGCTGACGACCTTGGCAGGCGAAAGCTGAAGGAGTAATCCAACTTTCATTTTTAGCCTATCTTGACTCCTGCTTATGTGAATATAAGGAAAGTTCTTGCGCTACACGTCCGACTTTAGTCAAGAAGATTCCTATAAGGAAAGGGCTCAATACAATAGGCAAAGATCCGCGAATTGCTCTTCTAAAAGGAAAGTACTTCCTCGCCAAGGCGTTTATTTCGGCTCTACACCACTATATAAACCCCAAAAACCCTCATGACAAAAGGTACGCACTATTACCTCAACTCTGGCACTCTAGGGTTGTTTTAAAGACTCTAACTTGATCGTCGGAGGGTCTTTGGCCGGCACCACACCGGTGCTCTCTGTCGATCACCTACTTTCTCTTCGCAGGTGTTGCTTCAATCGGAGGAGTACTCGCAGCTCACTGGTGATTTCTTCGGCATCATCAGTTGGCGCCGTCTGTGGGAACTAAACATTCAGCCTTGCTCTATCCCTGAGACAGAGAGTTGTATGGTACTCACTCGATCGATGGCAACAATCAACAACCAATGCGACGAACCGCATGCTACAGCGCTAGAAAGGCAAGTTCAGACGCTGGCTGCTGCCGTCGAGCGCCTTACTAAACAGAATCACGACTTAGAAGAACAACTACGGCAGGTGACCGCGCACCAAAGTGCACCAGGGGAGGACCAGGAAGTAGCAAGCCCGGAAGGGAGGAATGCCGTCAGGCCTGAAGGTAGCACCGCACCAACAAGGCTGGAGCGGCCGGAGACAAACCCGCCATCTGCCTCGGACTCTCTACCACCTCATATCGCGGCCGAGATGCAGGAGATGAGGGAACGCATGGATGTGATGATGAACGCCCTTAGAGGACGGGTGTCCAGCAACCTGGACGACCTAGTCCATAGAACGGATTCACCTTTCACAGCGTTGGTGAATTCATGCCCCGTTCCTCCAAAGTTTCGCATGCCCCATGTGGAAAACTACGACGGATCCAAAGACCCGTTGGACCACCTGGAGTCTTTTAGAACCCTAATGCATCTTCAGGGTGTACCGGACGAAATCATGTGCAGGGCTTTTCTTACCACCTTGAAGGGGCCTGCGAGGGATTAGTACACCAGGCTAACGCCTAATTCTATCGGCACCTTTAAGGAACTGGGCGCACAGTTCGTGTCACACTTTATTGGAAGTCATCGGCACAAGAGGTCTATTGCGTGTATACTGGGCATTAAGCAGCGAGAAGACGAGACGTTAAGGTCCTATATCGCCCGCTTTAACAAGGAATCCCTCTCAATAGACGATGCGGATGACAAGATACTTGTGGCAGCATTCACGAACGGGCTACAAGAGGGTAAGTTCTTATTCTCTCTATGCAAGAATGACCCAAAGACTATGTCCGATGTATTCTACAGGGCGACGAAGTACATGAACGCGGAGGATGCCTTGCTGGCCAGAGACGACCATAAACCCAGAAAAAGGGAGAGACAGGAAGATACGAAACCCGACAATGGACGAAAAAGGGGGAGAACCAGAGAGGGACGAGATGATCGACGACCCAAGCCGCCTACAGGAAGGTACACGAGCTTCACTCCCCTGAATGCGCCCATCGACCAGGTGTTGATGCAGATTAAAGACGAGGAAACTTTGGCCTTTCCTGGAAAACTGAAGGGAGATCCCAACAGGAGACCAAGGGATAAGTACTGCCGATTTCACCAAGACCACGGCCATGACACCGCCGATTGCTACGACCTGAAACAGCAAATAGAAGCTCTCATTAGGCGAGGGAGGTTACAGAGGTTCGTCAACAAAGAAAGGGCGGACCCGCCACAAAATCAAGCCCCTCGGCGAGATAATAATCGCCCCAGGCAACCTGTAGGAGACATAAGGATGATTGTAGGAGGCACCACGAGGGCCAGATCTTCCAAGAAAGCCCGAAAGACATACATCAGAACGGTCCAGAACGTCCAGTCGGCAAGTCTTGCGCTTGGAAGGTCACGGATTGGAAATCCCCCCATTGAATTCTCGGAAGCGGACGCCCAGCGCCTTCACCATCCCCACGACGACGCTTTGGTCGTCACCATACGGGCAGGTGATTACAACATACACCGAGTTCTCGTCGACAACGGTAGCTCAGCAGATATCCTTTACTATCCCGCTTTCCAACAGATGCAAATTGAAAGGGAGCGACTAATTCCGGTTAATGCCCCACTCATTGGCTTTGGAGGGGCGAGGGTACATCCACTTGGCACCGTCACTTTAGCGGTAACCGTTGGAGACTACCCACAGCAAGTCACCCGGAACATAACATTCCTGGTAGTCGATTGCTCGTCGGCTTACAATGCCATCATAGGGCGTCCAACCCTCAACTCATGGAAAGCCGTAACCTCGACATACCATTTAATGATAAAATTCCCTACTGATCATGGAATTGGAGAATTGAGAGGAAATCAGGTATCCGCACGAGAATGTTACATGGCCATGATGGAGATGGACAGTCACATTCAAGCCATGAACATAGAAGAGCGTCGGGTGGCGACAGAACCCGTCGAGAGGCTCGAAGACGTACATCTCGACGAAGCCCATCCGGAGCGAACGACAAAATTCGGAACCCTGGCCGACCCGGCGGTACGTCAGAAACTCGCAACCTTTTTGAAAGAAAACAAAGATGTATTCGCATGGAGCCACGAAGACATGCCGGGAATCGACCCGTCGGTCATGGTGCACAGGTTGAACGTGTCGCCATCTTTTCCGCCCGTCCGACAGAAGAAAAGAACCTTTGCCCAAGAAAGAGACCAAGCAATAGCAGAAGAAGTCCGCAAATTGCAAGAAGCGGGATTTATCAGGGAAGTGTATTACCCTGATTGGTTGGCGAACGTCGTAATGGTCAAAAAGAACAACGGGAAATGGAGGATGTGCGTCGACTTCACAGACTTAAACAAAGCATGCCCCAAAGATAGCTACCCCCTCCCGCGGGTCGACGTCCTGGTGGATTCTACAGCCAAACATCAGTTGCTAAGCTTCATGGATGCATTCTCCGGGTATAACCAGATCCGAATGGATGAGGCTGATCAAGAGAAGACTTCGTTCGTAACAAGCCAAGGCCTTTTTTGCTACAAGGTCATGCCCTTTGGCCTGAAAAACGCTGGCGCAACCTATCAGAGGCTCATGAACAAGATGTTCGCACGGCAGATTGGAAGGAACGTCCAGGTGTATGTCGACGACATGCTGGTCAAAAGCCAAGAGGAAGAAGCTCATCTGGAGGATCTTAAGGAAACGTTTAATACTCTTCGCTCCTACAACATGAAACTCAACCCAAGCAAGTGTGCCTTTGGAGTGACGGCAGGAAAATTCTTGGGATACATGGTATCCCAAAGAGGGATCGAGGCCAACCCAGACAAGATTCAGGCCATTATGGGGATGGCCCCTCCTAAAAATATTAAGGAAGTACAAAGCCTCAACGGTAGGGTCGCCGCGCTTAGCAGATTTGTGTCGAAGGCTACAGATAGATGCCTACCTTTTTTCCGAACATTGAAAAAATCCTTTGAATGGACTGCCGAGTGTCAACAAGCGTTCGAAGATTTAAAGGCCTACCTCTCTTCCCCGCCATTGCTAAGCCCCTCGCAACCAGGAGAAGAACTGTTCCTCTATCTGGCCGTTTCCCTAGCAGCCGTCAGCGCGGCCTTAATTAGAGAAGACGATAAGGTCCAACGACCTGTGTACTATGCGAGCAAGGCATTGCACGGTGCAGAAGAGAGATATCCCCCCATGGAGAAACTTGCCTTCGCTTTGGTTACAGTGGCCCGTAAGCTCAAACCATATTTTCAAGCCCATACAATAGTCGTCCTAACTGACAAACCTTTGCGGCGAGCAATGGGCAGCCCTGCGGCTGCCGGACGGATGGCGTTGTGGTCCGTAGAACTAAGTGAATTTGATATACAATATCGCCCCCGCGTCGCCATCAAGGGACAAGCGGTGGCCGACTTCATTGCTGAGTTCACCAGCGCGCAAGGCGAAGAGGAAAAGATTCCCCAATGGGGCATTTTCACTGACGGGTCATCCAACAAGAAGGCTGGCGGGGTAGGGGTTGTGCTTAACTCTCCGGAAGGCGACGAGCTCAAATTTATGATTCGCCTCGATTTTCCTACAACTAACAATGAAGCTGAGTATGAAGCCCTGATAGCAGGTCTAGACCTTGCTCAAGTTGTAGGGGCCACGAACGTGGTTGTTCATTGCGACTCCCAAGTCGTCACAAGCCAGGTAAACGGCGAGTACGAGTGCAAGGGTGAAAGAATGAAGAGGTACTGGGAACAAGCAAAAAAGAGGATGGACGGGCTGCAAGCCAAGATAGTCCAAATTCCAAGAGGAGAAAACGAACATGCCGACCGACTTTCCAAAGCCGCATCTGCAGAAACTATGACCCCCGTCGACAAGGTACTTTCTTTCATTCAATCCTCACCATTAATTGACGTTGTCTGCATACAGGAAATTGGTTCCGAAAACAATTGGACCACGCCCTTGATCTCCTACCTAAAAGATGGCACGTTGCCTGATGAAAATGAGGCTGCCAGGAAGCTGAAGGTCCGGTCTGCACGGTTTGTCTTGATAAAGGACGTTCTCTACAAAAGGGGCTTTTCTCGTCCATACCTAAGGTGCGTAGGCCCCGAAGAAGCAGACTATGTTATGAGAGAAGCACACGAGGGGATATGCGGCAACCACTCTGGATCACGGTCGTTGGTACAAAAGCTGATTCGGGCCGGGTACTATTGGCCAACAATGCAAAATGACGCCCAGGTTTATGTGAGAGCTTGCGACAAGTGTCAAAGGTTCAGCAACATCACCCGGCAACCGGCGGAAGAATTGACCCCCATAACTGCCCCATGGCCGTTCGCCCAGTGGGGGTTGGATATCATGGGACCATTCCCGATGGCCGCAAGACAGCTGAAGTTCCTCGTCGTCGGCATCGATTACTTCACCAAATGGGTTGAAGCTGAAGCCCTAGCCACAATCACTGAAAAGAATATAAGGGGTTTTGTATGGAGAAACATTGTCTGCAGGTATGGAATTCCAAGAGTCTTAATTTCGGACAACGGTAAACAATTTGACAACGACTCTTTCCGAGCCTTCCGTTCAGAGTTAGGAATCAAGAACCATTATTCCTCCCCAGCCCATCCTCAGGCAAACGGACAAGTAGAAGTCACCAACCGATCCTTGCTCCGAATCATCAAGACTCGGCTCGAGGGGGCAAAGGGCGTATGGCCTGAGATGCTGCCCAGCGTGCTATGGGCATACAGAACGACAATACGAACCCCTACAGGAGAAACCCCTTTCCAGCTGACATACGGAAGTGAAGCGGTCATTCCAGCCGAGATAGGACTCACGAGTTATAGGGTGAACAATCACGACGAGGGAAGAAATGATCAAGAGCTTCGTTTACAACTGGATCTAATTGACGAAGTAAGGGCGGTGGCTGAGCAGAGACTCGCACGATACCAGGACCTTGTAAGCAAGCACTACAACTCCCGAGTCAAGCACCGAGACTTCAAAGTCGGAGATCTTGTTTTGAGGAAAGTAATGGGCGCAGCCAGAGATCCCACACAAGGAAAGCTCGGCCCGAACTGGGAAGGACCCTACAAGATCGTATCATGGCGAAGAAAGGGCACCTATCACCTAGAGACTCTTGACGGGCAGAAACTGCGACACCCATGGAACGCCGAGCACCTCAGAAAGTACTACCAGTAGAAGATAGCAAGCAGAACGTTACTCCTCATTACCAGTTTATGATCCTTAATTATTTGTCTTAGCTTATTCTGGTCTACAGTATATTTTAAGTCCAAAGAGCTGAAAACTTATCTTTCCTATTTTTGAACAAAATTTTACTTATGCATTCATCATAATAAGAGGAGGTTCATTCAGAAACGACTAGTGAATTTTTGATGTCTTGAAGAAAACAACAGGTCCTCTACATCTAAGTCCACAAAGTGGACGGCCTACATCCAAGTCCACAAAGTGGACGACCTGCTTATAAGTCCACAAAGTGGACGGCCTACATCTAAGCCCACAAAGTGGACGGCCTACATCCAAGTCCACAAAGTGGACGACCTGCTTATAAGTCCACAAAGTGGACGGCCTACATCTAAGTCCACAAAGTGGACGGCCTACATCTAAGTCCACAAAGTGGACGGCCTACATCCAAGTCCACAAAGTGGACGACCTGCTTATAAGTCCACAAAGTGGACGGCCTACATCTAAGTCCACAAAGTGGATGGCCTACATCCAAGTCCACAAAGTGGACGACCTGCTTATAAGTCCACAAAGTGGACGGCCTACATCCAACTCCACAAAGTGGACGACCTGCTTATAAGTCCATAAGTGGACGGCCTGCCTCTAAGTCCACAAGGTGGACGATCTACATCTAAGTCCACAAAATGGACGACCTATTCCAAAGTCCACAAAGTGGACGACCTGCTCCTAAGTCCAAAAAGTGGACGATCCCGTTGCTGAGTCCACCTAGTGGACGGCGTCATAAATAAGTCCACAAAATGGACAATCTTGCACCTAAAATCCACAAAGTGGACGATCCCAACCTAAGGACAACAAGGTGGACGGCCTCATTACTAGAAGGCCTTACCACCAAGCGCATAAGATGTACAAAAGCAATAAAATGCTGATATATTCCCTCTTGAGCTCGTCACCTTGCCATGATGCAACAAGGTGACGGTGTTATGCTCAAAGTGACGGTGTTATGCTCAAAGTGACGGTGTTATGTTCAAAGCGACGGCCTAATAACGGCGTTATGTTCAAAGTTAGCTAATGGCATTGTTCGTAGAAATAATGGGCGTATTGCCAAAGGGATACGTCAAGCTAGATTAGCTGAAAGAAAAAGGTGACGCCGTTAAGAAACTAAGGCATACAATTGAGTTGTCCAACGACGTCGCCCATGAAACTGACGGAATGATAAAAAACAACCCTGAGTTTTCAATGAAAAGAAGCTGACGCCGTCATCAGTTCAGAAATTGAATTGAAAGAGAAAAATTCCGTCACCCCTAAGCTGACGAAGCTCATAACGAACATAATTCTGAATTACAATAAAAACACACACATACTTGAAGCATAAAATGACATTAAAATTAAAGAAAGCAATGTCTTTACAAAGGCCCAGAAAAATGGGCGTCAAGTACTACTATTCCGTCTACACTTCTCAAAAAGAAAAGAAAGCTTTAAGTTCATAGGGGAGCGTCAGTGTCCCCCATCGTCTTCGGCAGTAAAAGGCTGGGCACAGGAGAGAGAAGGGCTGACGGCATTTGGGTCACCATTGTGAGGATTTGGAGTCAGAGTGACGGAGTGATCCGCAGCTGGCTGGGCTAGGACAACGCTGTTGTCTCTCTGATTATTGTCGTCAGCTTCTTCATGAATGGCGTCGCCTGCAGGGGTTGACGGGATGGACTCATCCATTGAAATCCTTGACAAATCCAAGTCAGGATAGACAGATTTTACTTGCTTCAGACAGTCCTCAAACCCGTCACCATAGTAGGCGGCACAAGCGTCTATGAAGGCTGACGAATCTTTAAACTCCTTCACAGCGTCATTCCTAGCCGTTTCCACTTGGACTAGGATGGACCTTAACTCCTTTTCTGCCACCACCTTGGCCTCCGTCTCCAGCTCCCTTCGACGGGTTTCCTCCGTCAGCTTTTCCTTATAGTCCTTCAGCTCCGTGCCCAAGATTTTGTTCGCCTCCTTGAACTGCACCTGACCGTCAGCTAGGTACTTGACGCGCTCGTTCAGACGGGTGATCACCCCCTCCTTGGCAGAGCACCTATTCGACAAGGCCTTCACGCGAACCATAGCCTACATTAAAAAAGATAGAACAACGTCAGGATGATTAAGACTGATCGAGCACCAAAGTAAAATAAAAAGAGACACATACCCTAGTGAGGTCAAAAAGGGCTGACGCCCCTATCTCGTCAGTAGTTTGCTCCGCACAAGGATCCGTCTCCTCATCCTTTAAAATAGATTCTGTCACCTCTACAGCATAATCCTTGTGGGTCAGCAGACGGCGTACGGATCCTTGGACAATGGGCCCCGACGAGGTCATCGGACCCTTGCCTGCCCCATGAGCAGACCTAGGAGGTGACGGCCTCCGAGAAGACTTGTCCCCGGGAGTGGGGGCAACCTTCTTCCCCTGACGGTCCTCCCTACCGTCAGGTTTCCTCTTGGCCGCAACCTTCTCGACGGGCCTGAGGGCTGACGGTGGGGTTGACCCACCCCCAGCCTTCTCTTGCTGCTTCTTCTTGGCCGCAGCGGCAGCTCGAACCCGTTGTCTAGCTGACTCCATTTCTGCAAAGAGTAAGGGTTAGAAAGAGACAGCGTCAGGATAAAGACGAAGTTAAAAGACACTTACGACGACGGGAATAAGCGTTCAGTTTGCAAGCTTCCTCCGTCGGTTCAGGACCCCCACAATATAAGTGAAGAGTATCTAACGTGATTAGATCCCGACACTTCCTCTCGTCCAAAGGAATGGCCGTCACTCGACGAATGAACTCTTCTTGCTCCTCGGTAATACGTGGACGATTGTTAGCTGCAATGAAAAGTGACGGGTTAGGATAGCAAAAAAGCAGACGAGGCGAGGAGGGTCGACGAGATTAACCTGAATCTCTAACGTAAGCCCATGTGTTATCAAAACCATTGGGCATTGACTCCCACTCCTCCTGACGACATACCCAATTCGTTCCTTCTACAAAGAAGTATCTGCCCTTCCACTTCCTATTGGAGTCAGGCATATCTGACACTAACTTCAACTCCTTATCCCTCACCGCAAAATGATACACTCCTTTTGACGAAGAAATGTGCTGAGGACGATAACACCAAAAGAACTCGTCCAAAGTCAGTTGACGGTTCCCGCCGCTCAGACGACCCCACAAGATCTCGGCACCAATGAAGGTTCGCCAAGCATTGGGGGCAATCTGGCTGACGGATATCCCGAGGAAGTTAGCCAGCTGACGGTGTAATGCCGTCAGCGGCAGCCTTAGCCCTGCCGTGAACATGGCATCATACATGCCGACGTCCGCGGTTCGTCCCGAATAACACTTCTCACCCTCCTCAGGAAGACGGATGGGAATGTCGTCTGGTATTTGGTAACGGGACCGCAAACTTTTGAAGACATTCTCCGACATCGTCGGGAGAAAATTGTTGACGGACCACTCTGAGGGTAAGAAGAAGGGACGGTCATCACCAGAGGATCCCGAGGTGCTCTCTAAGGCTTCCTCGTCTCCGTCACTCTCACCCCCGTCACTGATACTTGGCTTTCCACGAACCTCCTGGTCTTCATCGTTTACGTCACCGCTCACCCCACTTCCTCTAGAACTCTCTACTTCACCGTCAGAATGAGTTGACGATTCTCTTTCTGACGACCAGGATAGGCCCTCTGCGGGCTCACGACCTGACGGGAAGACTTCGTCGTAACCCGCTCCGTCGCGGATCGATGACTGATCACTCGGCGTCTCCCTAGACATCTGACTACCTACAAACGACGGGTTTCTTTCTAAGATCCTAGGCAGACGACTTCACTAAAGGGCGACACTGTAAAAAGTAAAAAGTAAAGTAGCGAAAGCTTACGTGTAGGAGGACAGTCTCAGGAAGCTGACGGCTGCGCGATTGACGATGTGATACGGCTGGCAGTGACGGATTCGTGCTCTCAAGATAAACAAGGCGAGAAAAAAGTGGGAAAAAGGTAAATAGTGAGATATATATAGGGGAGAGGAGGCGCGAAAGACGAAGCGACACACTCGTCCAGACGCGGGGCTAATCAGTCTATGACATGTGTCCCACCATTTAATGAACATGGCACAAATCACCATGCAAACACCATTTCCCTGGTAACACCAACTCCATGACCCGTCGCCCATAGCTGACGGGATAATGGAGTGGGGGGCAGCTGATAGTGACGTTATTATAGGCTGACGGCACATTGAGAAGCTGACGGGAATACCCAACCCGTCAGCCAATCTCATTAGGATGCCGCCTTTTTTGGCATTCAGGGCTATATCCCTTACATAGCGACAATAAGCTGACGGATCACGTGGACGAGACATAGCTGACGACCTTGGCCGTAAGGTCCTTGGCTGACGTCCTTGTCTGACGGATCACGTTGATGTACATAAGCTGACGACAGTGTAGGAGGTACACGTGGGCTGACGACCTTGGCAGGCGAAAGCTGAAGGAGTAATCCAACTTTCATTTTTAGCCTATCTTGACTCCTGCTTATGTGAATATAAGGAAAGTTCTTGCGCTACACGTCCGACTTTAGTCAAGAAGATTCCTATAAGGAAAGGGCTCAATACAATAGGCAAAGATCCGCGAATTGCTCTTCTAAAAGGAAAGTACTTCCTCGCCAAGGCGTTTATTTCGGCTCTACACCACTATATAAACCCCAAAAACCCTCATGACAAAAGGTACGCACTATTACCTCAACTCTGGCACTCTAGGGTTGTTTTAAAGACTCTAACTTGATCATCGGAGGGTCTTTGGCCGGCACCACACCGGTACTCTCTGTCGATCACCTACTTTCTCTTCGCAGGTGTTGCTTCAATCGGAGGAGTACTCGCAGCTCACTGGTGATTTCTTCGGCATCATCAAGTACGGAATCAGGATTCAAACGTAGTGGGGCTAAAGTTCTTTGATCAAGAATTTTAAAAAGTTAGAATATCAATATTAGAGGTTGACAGTCATGCATTATTTGCATGAATTTTTTTTTTTTTTTTGTATTTTGTATTTTTTCTTTTTTTAAAAAAATCAATAATAGATATTTATAATCAAGAATTTTGTAAGTCAATTGACACATCTTGATATTTTCAAGATCTGACTAAAGTTAGACCAATTCTTTTTTCTATCCAAATTATAATTTTTTTTTTTTAAATCTATTTATTCTTTTCACATAATTCTATACCTAATAACTTCATAATGCTATATATAAAAGATTCTTAATAAAAAATTCAAAAACTATAGTTAAAAGTTCAAATCCATGTCTGGTATTACTTTAATAAAACAACTAAAATAATGGTTAATCAACATCATGCACTAATATTCAGCAAAAAAAAAAGGCGAGACAATTATTGGTGTCTTGGTTAAGGATTTTTTATTTTATTTTTATAACTACTTGGTTAAGGTTGAGGTAGCATAAAGATGTGAGATCTTTTCCTTTAAAAAATTGCCATTTTGACAAAGTAGTAAAAAAAGAAAAAAAAAAGAGATCTGTTAAACAATCACATGATAATGAACTGTAGTTTTGAGTCTTCAACTATGTAAATAATAAAGTTTTTTTCATCACTACATCAATTTAGTTAAGGCACAAAGTGTATTACCAATAAAGTGAATAAACTAATCACACACATGCTCTAGTGGCAGTTTAGATAAGGCTCAAAACAATAGATTGTTGTTAATTCACACGTGTATTACATTTATGCATGCACGTCACGTGTGTCTCAAAGTTAATAAAACATTAAAAATTAATAAAATTCTATCATTCAAAAAAAATAAAAAAAATTTCCACAGATTGTGTTAAAGAGCCACAGCTCTTTAAAAAAAAAAAAAAAATTCATGAATTACTTCAAAGATACCAACTGATTCAAGTTGCTGGTAACACTAATTGGTGTGTAGATGAAGTGATTAACAGCATAGGAGTTATCTCTGTGACTATGGGGTGGAGTTATTTGAAAGGGACAAAGAGCTATCAAATGAGAGGTAGAAATTGGGTAAAGATTATTAGATTTTTGTGATTTGTTTTGCTAGGATTTATAATTTTTGTGTTATAATTTTTTTTTTTTTTACTTAGACCATGTCCAAAGATTTTTTTTATTATCTAAATATGTGAATTGTTTTGTAGATTTTCCTTATTGTCCAAATTTGTAAATTGTCCAAATGTTTAACTAAATATTTTTTTTGATATTCTTAGGACAACCATACAAGGGTTGATTTGATAATTTTTTTTCATTTTTAGTTTCATGGATCAACTTGTAAATTGTTTTGGAGATGGGAGTCAAATACATTAATTTTAGAACCAAAAATATATTTTTTATGCTAATATATATATTAGAGAATTTTTTTTAAAGGCTGGGGGCCATGGCCCTCTCAGCCCCAAGAAGGTAGTTCCGCCCTCTGGAGCTAGAGCCCGAGTGGATTGAGATTTGAAAGACCCGGAGGTCAAAGATCATAAACGTAGAGACATGGACACTTTATAATTAAGCACCAAAAAAGATTATTATTATTCTTTTTTTTTGTTTACTCAAAAAATGGATCAGATTATTATTATTGGGTTCAGCCTAATTGGGTCACTTGTCAGTGAAAGAAGAACTTGTTCAATTTTAACTAAGCCCACCAAATTTTTTTTTTTTTTGGGCGACTTAGAGGGCGTTTGGATGCAGCTTATTGCTGCGTCCACGTTTTGCCCTTTTTTTTTTCCTCGCTGCTGTGGGGGACAAGTGCGCACTGTGCGCACTGTACATGTACTTTTTTAGCAATTTTTTATTAAAAGTGGGTTCCGCAGTACTATTTACACATTTAAATATTATTTTGCTACAGTGTTTTCAGTTTTTAGTTTTCAATTTTCAACAATAAATTCTATCCAAACGGACCCTTAGTGATCTCCCTCCACAACAATATAAGTATAGCACCACTTCCTGCTTTCAATTGTTTTTGACCGGGCCTGGAATTTTAAAAAATAACCTTCATCTTTTATCAAGCCCAAATAGACGGACTAAAGGAATCCTTTTTCTTTTTTTTTTTTGAGAAGAAGGCTGAAAATTCTAAGGAGTCCCATAATTTCGTAATGGAGTCTACTTTCTTTCAAAACATAATCCCAACCCAAATTTAGAATAAAGTCCAAACTAAATTTATTTTATCTTGTCTAAATAAGTAAACGTTCAACATGCTATGCTAAATTTCTCCCAAAAATTAAAAAAAAAAAGCATGCTATTCTAAATTTCATTATCCTTCCTCATGTCACTTATTTTATCTCATGTATTGTCATGTTATATAATTTTAAGCCACCAAATAAAATTTACTACTCTTTGGAGTTGTTTTGTTGAGAACCCAATTAGGGTTAGGTTTAGTGTTCATGAGATGATTCAAGTTGGTTTTTGGATGGAAATCCTAAGGTTTGATGTATAGGAGGTGGGATCTATTGCTTGAGAGGATGTTGAACCCGAACTTTCCCCAATGGGGAGAGCTAAAAGTACTTTCTCAACCAAGTAATGATAGAACCATAACTTTTGTCACAATTTTGCCACATAGTAAGTTGTGAGTGGTGGAGTTTTAACCTACCACTTTTACTTCACCTGCATTTACAACTCGCCACGTAAGCAAGTTGTAACAAAAGTTGTGGTCTTAGCATTTTTCATAAGTTAGGTGGTCACTAAACTATAAGTAATGCTATGGATACATAGCCTACGTGGCAAGTTGTAAGTAACAGAAGTATGATGGTGACACACCTTTACCACTCACAACTCGCCACATGAGCGAGTTGTGAGTGGCGGAGTTGTAACCTACCACTTTTTCTTCACCTGCATTTACAACTCGCCATGTAAGCCAATTGTAACAAAAGTTGTGGTCTTAGCATTTTTCGTAAGTCGGGTGGTCACTAAACTATAAGTAATGCTAGGGACACATAGCATGCGTAGCGAATTGTGAGTAGTAGATGTGTGATGGTGACACACCTTTACCACTCACAACTCGCCACACGGGCAAGTTGTAGCACAAGTTGTGTCATATTATATGTCCCTATTATTACTCCTTGACTATTAGCTTTGAGTTTTGTAAAGGTATATCTAGGGTATGTCGCTTTGATATGTTTTGGAAGTAATCACAACTCAAAAGTACTCAAATTACTTTAAAAACGATGCTGAAAAATAACATTTGCTCACTATTTTGACCATAACTTTTGATCCACAAAGTCTTTTTTGGGTAAGGTTTGTTTCATTGGAAAGTAGACATCCTACGCTTCAATTTAAACATAAATGTTGCCTAATTTGGATTAATATTAAGTGAGTTATGGCTGTTTAAAGTCGGGCTATCTGAGCAGTCAAAATTAGGGTTTTTCAGGATGCATGCATACACATGAATCATGCATGCATATGTATGCACGAACCTATGTACGCAAAGCCTTTTCCAAAAGCCTAGAACTTGATTTTTTAGAGCCTAAAGCCTCCCTCTTTGATAGGGCCCGACCCCTAGACCCTTTGGAATGTCCAAAACACTCTAAATAAGCCTGAAAACCCTAGTTTAAAGATATAAATACAATCTTATGCCAAACTCAAACCCTAGCTAGAAAGAGAGATTTTTTAACTAAACTCTTCCAAAACTCTTTTCTAACTCTAATTTTTCTACACACACAGCAACTACCACATTTTTGGTTGATTTTATATATATATAATCAACCATTAACTTGCTGAGTATATTACTTTTTTTTTCTTTTTTTTTAATAAATTCAATAGTTACAATGAAAATGGAGTTATGAACCTTGGATGATTCTGTTAGAAAAATCAGGAGATGTCAGTTTCTCTACAAAGCTCTTGGCTTGATGGGTATATTAAAGTATTACAATGACTTGGATTGGAGTTACTCCAACAAAAATAACGAAATATGTGATTTTTCTTTTTTGTAGTGATTGGTGACAAAACAATACTTAAGAGGCTTATGTAATAAAATTTTATAATATCCTTAGCATCACTTAAAGAACATTCTTCACATTATTTGATTTTTTTTAATGATATAAAAGGTTAAAAGCCCACCTGCTAGTATAGGAGTAGGCATAAATGCCAATCTAGAAGCATCTTTCCTATGAAGTTTATTGCTACTTTTGACCCAATCATATTGGGTGATTAGGTATAACAAAGGAAGCCTAGCCAATCACGTGAATCTTGACCACTTAGAACGTAGGGTAATTCTTATATATTCTGAGAGCAATGCTCCTGAAACACCTAAGTCTTTTCCTAAGACGTATTGGCAAACATCTATTAGGAGGCTTGGTCAGCACTAAGCTATTGGAATTTACCTAGAAATCTTCGAACATAAAATAATATGACGTGAGCATTACATGATTGGGATTCAAACATCTGTATTGCTGCTTCAACCACTCCTCTCAATGTTGCATTAATTCGTTCAATTACCATCGAGTCACAATAAATGCTACTCGACAACTATCTTAATTTGGTTCTCCCGTGATTTTTGGGGGACGAGAGGTTATCCCACGCTCTCGTTTTTTCTAGGGAATAGCTAGAGGAGATGACAGTGGTATGGTGTTTAAGAACAGTCAGTAAAGCTAGGAATAAGAGAAGGAATGGACCAACATGCCATTGGAATTATCACTATAAATAGGGAAGGGTTTACAGAACCAAGCAAAAAAATTCAAAAAAAAAACTTAACTCTGCTCAAACTTTTACTCCTTTGATCTAAGTTGATCCATGGATATAATTAGTAGGCTTGTTCTTTACTAGTTTACTTTGTTTAAAGAGCTTTCCTTAGTTCCCCAAGATAAGAAAGTTCATTGGAGGTTGGGGTTCACATTGTAACAAGATCATTAAATACAGAAAAAATATAAATTAAGTAATCTGATGAAATGCCTAACAGAACATTGTACGTCAACCTTGTTGAGTTTTCAAAATTTTATCATCACTTATCTCCTTCAATTTCTTAGAGACCAAACAGAGAATTAATCCCACAAAAACAAAACAAAAAAACACCAACTTCTCTTTTAAGTCAAAGGAAATGAAAGAGCCAGTAGCATTTTCCATCGAGTTAGTGGCATCACTCCCTAATCTATGAGGGAAGAGTGAAGATTTACTGAATTACCTGTCGTTATGTCAATATTACCACAAAGCCTGGCAGAAAACCATGAGCTAATCCATATCTGAGGAAGATTCTTCATCACTATCTGCTTCATCACTGTCATTTTCTGAGGAAGCCCCAATGTCAAAGTCATCATGCCAGGGGCTCTTAAACTCTTGAAGCTGCAAGCACCTATCCTCAAGATGGCCATCCAACTTTACACTCCAACACCCTTGGATATCAAGATGGGTAAGGGCCTTGCACTTGGCAAAAATGGCCTCAAGACCAACATCAGTGAAACGGCCATAACCAAGCTCAAGATGCTGAAGTCCTGACATTGTGTCAGCTATGGTCAGTGCCTCACTAACATCAGGCTTCACGTTGTAAGTAGGCACCAGTTCTGGTGGGGGCATATTTCTCCTCAAGTGAACCAAGGCCTTGCAGTTCTTTCCAAATGCTTCAAGCCCTTTGCATGTAATCTTCAAACAGTAGCTGATATCAAGGACCGTCAAGCTTGCAAGTGACACTGCATGCTTCTCTACCATATTGTCAGTGACCTCACTCATAGGAATCTTCAATACCTTAAGGAATCTGCCACTACAGAAAAGAAAAACAGAGACATCATCTTTAGGTGGTTAGTGATGTTAAGACTGCTGTGATTTTAATGTTAACTTGATTTGATCCATAACATGTAAAAGTTATTTGATAGGACCATTCATACTCGATTTTTTTTTACTCAATCATGTCCATTTGAAAGAAAGATTCACCCTTTTTTTGCATCCTGCTGAGAACTTTTAAGTACAATAACTTCAAAGACACAGTGTTCCTTCCTTAATAATAAAGGAAAATGAGAGAGCGAGTGCAGAACAGAGTATAAAGAACCAAACTAAGAAATAGACAGCTTCTATAAAATCTTCTAATTGTATATCTGTCTCCCGCTCCACTTCTCACCTCTGTTATTCAATACAATACAGGAAAACAGAAAATAAAAGACTTAAAAAGATCAAACAAATAGACACAACTTCAGTTGAAGTAATCTCTCATTGTCTTTAATTTGTTCTCTGTTTTTTTTTTTTTTTAAATTGCTTAGTTACACAAAGCCAATGGTTTTTGAACAAACTTCCTCAACATAACAGTGTTCTTACAAGGAAAGGAGGTGCTTGAGCTCAAACTCACTGTCTATTTGTTGTAATGTTTCACTTTTCACAAATGTTGATGCAGATGTAAAATAAAAGTAACGGTGCACTAATCACAGTCCATCACCTCAAATATTTTTTTTTTTCTTCAAAAAGTCACGAACTTTGTTTGGTGTCTGTATTATTCGTTAAATCCACACCACTCTTTTTACAATAAGGCAATCAAATAATCTTAAAAGCATCAAAAAACAATCAGAAGAATCTAAATAACTAATAAAAAAGTGAAAGATCAGATTTTTAAGGTTGTTTGTGCGACACGAACCAGTTGGCGAGGAAAGCGAAACCGCGGTCGCCGAGCTTGAAGGCAGAGAGGCGGCGGACGGTGCCCTTGGTGCGACGGACGAGCTTACAGACGGCGGAGTCGATTTTGAAGACGGTGCGGTTGGTCTTGCGACACCATTGCTCAATGTCGATGTCAGCCCAGCAATATGGTCCACAAAGGCATTGGGACCACGACTTGCAAACCAGCGATAACACTCCGATCCTCTGCTCAGCGGGGATACGCGTGAAGATGAGAGCCAGTATCTCCGGGTTCAGCCCCTCCCACATTGCCTTCTCGTTATTCTCTGCTGCACCATTTTCGCCTTCTTCCTTCTTCTTCTCGCTGAAGCACATCCTTTTGGGGCTCATGGTCATGGTGATTGGTGCCTTTTTCTTTTTGTCTTCTTCACGCTACTACTACCTCTCTGTGATATTTGAACCAGAGAGGAGAGGAGTGGAGTGGACTACGGTGTTGTTTGGTTTGCAATCATTTGTGCACGCGCATTTATTTCCTATCTCCATGGGTCCCACACGCGTGGGAACACCCCCCTACCACACACAAATATGTGAGACCTACATTACATGGAAGGAAGCCGAGAGGTCTCTCATAAAATAATACTCCTAATAATATTATTATTATTAAATTATAATACAATTGTTACTATAAAAGTGGAGGAGTTTGAAGATAATTTGAACATTAATTTTTCCTATAAGAGAAATGATATGTCCACAACATTTTTACAATATTTTTACAACAAATCCTAGGTGGCAAGTTGTTACTGGTTGTTATTGTTGGGACAAAAAAGTAATCTTAGTGTTAGATTCAAATTTGAACCTATAACAACTAACCACCTATGATTTGTTGTAAAAATGTTGTGGACGTAGCACCTCTCTTTCCTATAAAGTACATTAGGCAATGTAAGCTATGAAACTTGGGAAATGTTAACCAGCCTAAAGACATTGGTTTAAAAATTATTTTAGAAACATTTTATTGGAAAAATAATAAAGAAATTAATTTTTAATTTTTGGCCTTATTTACTTAATTTTGTTAACATATAGCATTTGCTAAGTCATGACTGAAATTGAATGCAACTAGCTAAATTGAGTCAAATTATTAAAAGTTCAAATATAGTTATTTTATTTTATTTCAAATACGATCCAAGTTTAAGTTAATAACCAAATAAAATTATATGTTTAAGCTTAATTCATTTTCTTGTTGAACAAGCTCAAGCTTGTTCATGAATTACCTAATTTATTATTCTTTTCACGTATATAGTTGTGGGGGGTAAAAAGATCCTGATGGGAACGTGGGCCTTTTGGGCCGTGTTAAGGAAGGCCGACCTGACCCTGGGTTTGGAAGTTGTTAATACTATGGGTCGGCCCATGCGCCGAGGGTCCGAGGACTCAGCCGAGGGTGAACTTATCCTCGGACTGACACCAGAGAACCCGGGACTTCATGGTACAGGTTAGGGAATGACACGGTCAAGACCAATGGTTAAAAGGGGTGAACCCTTGAATGCCCCAGAAGCACCAGTGTTGAAGAAATGACAAAGACAAAGGCTGCTACCTCCACATTAAAGACCCTGCACCTACCACCCTGGCCGCATTAATGGGGAGGTGACACTTGAACAGTGGAAGGGAAACTTCTAGTTACTGTTCAAAGGCACTAAGAAAAGAAATATCTATACTAAGGGAGGAGTTGAGGGCAACACGTGTATAAAGTATTAAGAAGAAGAGTATTTAAGAGAGGACCTAGAACAGAAAGAGGGACGGAACTGTTTGTAACCTAAAAAGAAAAAAGACAAAGAGAGAGAGATAATATAAGAACAGCTCTCGGCTTACGTCCGAGGAGACCTATTTACATTACTCTTTGCTGTTTCCTAATACTGGCAATCTTTAGTTTGTCATTGAATCTTCACTCACTTCTAACCTGGGTTTCAAGCCCACTCTCTACAAATTTTCATTGTTTAAGGCTCATTGGGCCTGAGCCCATAACTGTTCTTGGGTCCAGGTGCAATTGTGCACTTACAATTGGCGCCGTCTGTGGGGAATCTAGTCTGGAAGTAGTAGAGATATTATGGCAGGCTTAGGCTCTCACCATGCAGAGTCACAAGGATCACAACCGGAAGATCATTTCGAACGTCTTGAACGTCATAGGGATCGTGAGGGAAGCGTCCATACAGAATACCCAGGGGATAGCCATACTCAAGGAGGGGGTAGCACTACCCACGATGAGGGCTCTAAATCCATGCAGAAGGAAATTAATCGTTTGAAGAAGAAGTTACGCCGTGCTAAACGTAAGGTTTCTCCGTCCTCGTCTAGTTCTTCCTCAGAGAAGGATAGGGGGGTTGGCTACAGTTCAAGGTCATATTCCCCCACTAGCGCAACATCCTCCGGCGAGGAGGACGACCAATCAACTCGCAGACGTAAGAAGCTTCGTTCTAGGGGCTTAGGCAACGATACCATGAGTAGAGCGTTGCACCAACTCTCTAAATCTCCGTTTTCGCGGAGGATTGAGAGGGGAAGGCTTCCCAGGAGGTTCACCCAGCCCACCTTTACCATCTACAATGGCCGGACTGATCCGGTGGAACACGTGAGCCACTTCAACCAAAGGATGGCAGTGCACTCCCATAACGAGACTTTGATGTGTAAAGTCTTCCCCTCCAGCTTGGGACCTGTGGCTATGAGATGGTTTAACGGTCTCAAATCGGGGTCTGTGGGCTCGTTTGGGGAGTTAACTAGGGCATTTGCTTCGCGCTTCATCACGTGTAGCAGAGTCCCTCGGCCATTGGATTCGCTGCTATCCATGGTCATGAAGGAGGGGGAGACACTGAAAGCATACTCCGACAGATATTGGGAGATGTTTAATGAAATAGATGGCGACTTTGATGAGGTGGCGCTTAATACCTTTAAGGTAGGCCTCCCTACTGATCACGACCTAAGAAAGTCTTTGACGAAAAAGCCCGTCCGCAGCGTACGCCGTCTTATGGATCGTATCGACGAATATAAAAGGGTAGAGGAAGACCAAGAAGAAGGAAAAGGAAAGGAGAAGGTTATCCCGCAGAGAGAAGGGATTTCAGTCAGACAGATATCACAACAACAAGCCGAGGAGGGATTACTTCGGACAATCCGGCTCGGCAGCACCCCAGGCTGTAAATACTGTGTTCCGAGAACCAGTGCATCAGTTATTAGAAAAAGTTCGTAAAGAGCCCTTTTTCAGATGGCCCGGCAAGATGGCAGGGGACCCTGCGAGAAGAAATCAAAACCTTTTCTCGTCGCACCATCAGATGTGGGTCATACTACCGAGAACCGTCGGACCCCGTGGAACCATCCGGAGCAACTCGTCGGTGAGGGAAAGTTAAAGCAAGACTTGTGTCACCCCACTGGTCAAGTAAGCCAAGTTGGTTCAAAAAACCAGAGGAAAAGTTCATCTAGTCCAGCATTTGGAACAATTAATGTTATCTTCGTCGCACCTCGGTAGGACCGGTTCAGTCCCACTAGGATTATGGCAAGCCATCCGCAAAGCCGAGGATGTCGGTAGCAGGCCGAAGAGATTAAGGAGCACCTTACCTGTCTTGGTTTTCTCCGAGGAGGATAATGTAGGGACTATCCAGCCCCATGACGATGCTCTTTTCGATACCCTCAGAATATGAAACTATGATGTGAGAAGGGTGATGATAGATCAGGGCAGCGGTGCAGATATCATGTACCCTGATCTATTTAAGGTGCTAAGTTTGGAGTTGGAAGATTTAACTCCTTATGACTCACCACTTATCAGCTTTGAAGGGAGAGCCGTTGTGCCAAAAGGACAGATCCGTTTACCCGTTCAATCCGGCACGTAAACGGTTGAAGTAGATTTCATTGTGGTTGACGCGTACTCTCCATATACAGCCATCCTCGCCGTACCATGGCTGCACGCTCCGGGAGCCGTCTCCTCTACCTTGCACGTTAAGGTTAAATTCCCCTGGGAACACGTTGAGGAGATCCTCGGCAGCCAGTAGTGGCCGTGCAATGCATATCGGCGGCAGATTCGTCGGGCCGAAATCGAGTTATCAACCTTGCCCATCCAGAGTCATAGCAATTAATGCCTCCGGAGGCACCTGGAGCGATGACGAAGATGAGGCGGTTTGCGAGGAGTTAGAGAAGTTTGTAATATCAGAATATACACAGAGAATATTCCAATTTTGCAAACTTTTGCCATACCAAGAGAAGATGGAGTTGTTAAAATTCCTAAAGGACAATATAGATGTCTTTGCGTGGGACCCTTATGAGGCTCCAGGCGTGGATCCGAGCTTTATTTGTCATCGTTTAAACGTCAATCCGGCCATTGTTCCGAGGAGGCAGCCACCTCGGCGATCTTCCCGAGAACATTCTGAGGCTGTGAAGGAAGAGGTTCTTAAACTCAAAAGGGCGGGGGCTATCAAAGAAGTTTTCTACCCTGAATGGTTGGATCATACTGTTGTCTTTAAGAATAAGAACGGCAGGTGGAGAGTGTGTGTAGATTTTACTGATCTGAACAAGGCCTCGTCCTAAAGATTCGTTCCCAATGCCACGGATTGATCAACCGGTAGATGCTACCGTTGGACATCCTCGGATGAGTTTCTTGGACGCCTTCCGTGGTTACCACCAAATTCCCTTGGCGTTAGAGGATCAGAGAAAACCGCTTTCATTACTCCAACCGGAACTATCATTATAAGGTCATGCCATTTGGGTTAAAAAATGCCGGGGCTACTTACCAAAGAATGATGACCCGAATGTTTGAACAAGAATCGGGGAAAACCATAGAAGTATACGTGGATGATATGGTGGTGAAGAGTAAGACAAGACCTTCGCACATGACAGATTTGGCCGACACCTTCCAAATGCCGAGGAAGTATAAGTTGCGCCTTAACGCTTCCAAGTGTTCTTTTGGCGTGGGATCCGGAAAGTTCCTAGGGTATATGATCACTCATAGGGGCATAGAGGTGAACCCAAAGGCAGTGTTAAGGCTATTCAGAATTTGCAGCCGCCTCGGAACCCAAAAGATATTCAAAAATTGACCGGAATGATTGCCGCGTTGAACGTATTTATTTCTCGGTCACCGACCGGTGCCGTCCTTTCTTTCAGCTTGCCGAACAAGTGGAAAGGATTTCAATGGACCGAGGATTGTGAGTCGCCTTTCCAACAAGCTTAAGCAATATCTATCTCGGCCACCCATTTTATCTCGCCCGAGGTGGACGAGGTGTTATTCGCTTATCCGGCCGTGGCTATTCATGCGGTGAGTCTAGTCCTTATAAGGAATGAAAATGGGGTGCAGAGGCCGATCTACTATGTTAGTAAGTCCTTGAATGAAGCCGAGGTGCGCTATTTGCCCTTGGAAAAAGCACTTCGGCCGTAGTCCACGCCACGCGCAAACTTCCTCATTATTTCCAATCTCATACCGTGGTTGTTTTGACCCGCTTGCCTCTCAAGGCCGTGTTGCGTAGTGCCGATTATTCTCGGCAAGGTGGCGAAATGGGGAACCATTTTGGGAGCCTTTGATGTTAAATACAGCCTCGCACATCGGTGAAGGGACAGTCCTCGCATTTGGTGGCGTAGTTTACCGAACCATTGATAGAAGAAACTTCAAAAGAAACACACATGGGTGGAAAATCAGCTTGGTGTGATCACGTATGTATCACCCTCGGTTTGGAGAGTTCACGTGGATGGGGCCGTTAATCAAAGAGGGTCTGGTGTTGGGCTTGTTCTAGTGTCCCCTGAAGGGATTGTCTTTGAAAAATCTTTGAGATTGGCCTTCTCGGCTACTAATAATGAGGCCGAGTATGAAGCAGTCTTGGTAGGCATGCAAATGGTACATAAGATGGGTGGCAAAGAAATCCATGTGTTCTCGGACTCTCAATTAGTGGTCGGCCAAGTCATGGGGACCATGGAGGCTAGAGACCCCAGAATGCAAGAATATTTGGCCCAGTTAAACGTCGCCGAGCCGAATTCGACTCATTTGCCTTAGCTCATGTCTCTAGGAGTGGAAACACTCATGCAGATTCTTTGGCTACATTGGCCACATCCTCGGCTCAAGGTCTACCAAGGGTGATTCTCGTTGAGGATCTAATAGAACCTTCTCTTATAGCTGCTAACGCACCTCGCATCCATTTAATAAGGCCTGGTCCTAGTTGGATGGATTCGATCATATCTTTTCTCAAAAATGACATCCTTCCCGAAGACAAAGTTGAAGCTAAAGGTGCGTCGAAAGGCGCCACGCTTCTGGTTGTCCGAGGATCAGAAGCTATACAAACGATCCTTTTCGGGACCGTATTTGTTGTGTGTACACCCTGAATCAACAGAATCGTTGCTGGAGGAATTGCATGAAGGAATTTGTGGGAGTCATACTGGGGGAAGGTCCTTAGCCCATAGAGCCCCGACTCGTGGTTATTGGTGGCCTAATATGCAGAGGGAGGCTCGTGATTATGCCGTAAAGTGTGATCGCGTCGAGGTTCGCCCCTAATATCCACCAACCCTGGAGGGGTTCTTAATCCCCTGTCTAGCCCTTGGCCCTTCGCACAATGGGGCTTGGACATTGTAGGGCCATTCCCGAGAGCTGATGGAAACAAAAGATGGCTGCTTGTAGTGACAGACTACTTCACTAAATGGGTCGAAGCTGAGCCCTTAGCCAATATCCGAGATGTTGATTCCAAGAGGTTTATTTGGAAGAATATTGTTACTAGATTTGGTATACCACATACTCTTATCTCGGACAATGGCGTTCAATTTGACAGCAACGCCTTTAGGCAGTACTGTAGTGACATGGGCATCACAAACAGATACTCTACCCCAGCTTATCCTCGAGGAAATGGACAGGCCGAGGCCGTTAACAAGGTCATTGTCAACGGGCTCAAGAAGAGGTTGGATGATGCGAAAGGCAGATGGGTGGAAGAGCTCCCTCATGTCCTGTGGACGTATCGGACCACTCCGCGCAGGTCCACTGGAGAAACGCCATTCTCTATGGCTTATGGAGCCGAGGCGGTGATACCATTGGAGTCTGGATTTCCTACTCTAAAGACAAGTTCTTTTAGTCCAGAGAATAACAAGGAACTTCTAGAGAGAAATCTTGATTTACTTGAAGAACGGCGTGAGGCAACCTATGGTCCAAATGGCTTATTATCGCCAGGCTAAAACAAGGACATGATGCCCACGTGAAACTAAGGCCACTTGCGCCTGGTGATCTTGTATTAAGGAAAGTTGTAGGCACTTCTAAGAACCCAGCATGGGGTAAGCTAGGACCTAACTGGGAAGGCCCCTACCGCATTGTTTCAATAGCAGGCGTAGGGTCGTATAGGTTAGTTGACCTGGATGAACGAGTTGTACCACGTCCATGGAATGTAAATAATCTTAGAAGGTATTATTATTAATCAAATAAGCTTTCGTCAATTAATGTTTCAAAGTTATGGCTGGCTCTCATACTTGAAGTTGCTGTTCTAAAGAATCAAACAGAAACTTGGTTAAGTGTAGTCCTCGGACCACAAACCTTGTGGAAATTGATATCTTATCATTTGTTAAACAGAACCTTAGTTATGCCGGGTCTTCGGACCTCCTACTTTGGGAAAATTAACATGTGAAGTTATTGTTCTAAAGAATCAAACAGAAACTTGGTTAAGTGTAGTCCTCGGACCACAAACCTTGTGGAAATTGATATCTTATCATTTGTTAAACAGAACCTTAGTTATGCCGGGTCTTCGGACCTCCTACTTTGGGAAAATTAACATGTGAAGTTATTGTTTTAAAGAATCAAACAGAAACTTGGTTAAGTGTAGTCCTCGGACCACAAACCTTGTGGAAATTGATATCTTATCATTTGTTAAACAGAACCTTAGTTATGCCGGTCTTCGGACCTCCTACTTTGGGAAAATTAACATGTGAAGTTATTGTTTTAAAGAATCAAACGTAAACTTGGTTAAGTGTAGTCCTCGGACCACAAACCTTGTGGAAATTTAAGTCATATCATATGTTAAACATAACCTTAGTTATGCCGGGTCTTCGGACCTCCTACTTTGGGAAAATTAACATGTGAAGTTATTGTTTTAAAGAATCAAACAGAAACTTGGTTAAGTGTAGTCCTCGGACCACAAACCTTGTGGAAATTGATGTCTTATCATTTGTTAAACAGAACCTTAGTTATGCCGGGTCTTCGGACCTCCTACTTTGGGAAAATTAACGTTTGAAATTACTGTTCTAAAGAATCAAACAGAAACTTGGTTAAGTGTAGTCCTCGGACCACAAACCTTGTGGAAATTGATGTCTTATCATTTGTTAAACAACCTTAGTTATGCCGGGTCTTCGGACCTCCTACTTTGGGAAAATTAACATGTGAAGTTATTGTTTTAAAGAATCAAACAGAAACTTGGTTAAGTGTAGTCCTCGGACCACAAACCTTGTGGAAATTGATGTCTTATCATTTGTTAAACAGAACCTTAGTTATGCCAGGTCTTCGGACCTCCTACTTTGGGAAAATTAACATGTGAAGTTATTGTTTTAAAGAATCAAACAGAAACTTGGTTAAGTGTAGTCCTCGGACCACAAACCTTGTGGAAATTGATGTCTTATCATTTGTTAAACAGAACCTTAGTTATGCCGGGTCTTCGGACCTCCTACTTTGGGAAAATTAACGTTTGAAATTACTGTTCTAAAGAATCAAACAGAAACTTGGTTAAGTGTAGTCCTCGGACCACAAACCTTGTGGAAATTGATGTCTTATCATTTGTTAAACAGAACCTTAGTTATGCCGGGTCTTCGGACCTCCTACTTTGGGAAAATTAACGTTTGAAATTACTGTTCTAAAGAATCAAACAGAAACTTGGTTAAGTGTAGTCCTCGGACGACAAACCTTGTGGAAATTGATGTCTTATCATTTGTTAAACAGAACCTTAGTTATGCCGGGTCTTCGGACCTCCTACTTTGGGAAAATTAACATGTGAAGTTATTGTTTTAAAGAATCAAACAAAAAATTGGTTAAGTACGGTCCTCGGACCACAAACCTTGTGGAAATTGACGTCTTGTCATTTGTTAAACAGAAGCTTAGTTATGCCAGGTCCTCGGACCTCCTACTTTGGGAAAACTAACGTTTACAGTTAAACGAAAGATTGCTTAAGATTTGTCTTCGGACTATGACTTTGCTTAAAGTTAACTTCTGATTGTGTCTGCATGTTAATACCTTATTGTTTATTAACTTGGATCTTAAGGTTTATATCTTTAAGTATTGAGTGAATTTGTGTGAGGAATGGTCCTCGGATCTTACATCCTACTAGAAACAGTGTTATGCATTATAAAGGCTTAATCGTTGTATGAGGTCCTCTTTCCTTTTTTATCAAGGCATTGTTCAAGCGTGTTAACTATGTCACCTCGTATTAAATCTTTAGTAATATACGCATGATTATGTGGAAGTTACGATTGTGCAATCCTTGGAGTTAAATTTTTATACTCTGAGAAACTTTTGATATGACTTAATGGGAAACTTTTGTAATAAGTACAATAAAAGGAATAGAGTAAAAGCAGACACAATCCAAGTGAAAAGCAAACGAAATTGTTCTTTATTAATCAAATTAAATATACATTACAATAGATAAGTTCAAAAAAAAAAAAACAGAAAAGAATGGAAAAAGAGAAGCCCTAAGCTAAGTCCTAAGCTGTTGGAGGAGGATCTTGCTGAGAGGTGCTAGTGCCCTCGGTCTTTCTCAACTCCACTCAAAAGGAGTCATAATCGCTTTCCTTTATCCACCGTCGTAGTTGAAAGGACGATGGGTTCCACCTGTCCGGCTCAAGTCCTTCTCTCGCATCCCCTCCTCCTTCCTTCTCTTTATTGGAACCAAAGGTTCGTAGGATCAGAATTTGCCGTGGGACCATCGAGGTAGGGCAGAAGAGTTGTCTCGGGGTAGGAGTAGCAGCAGGAGCCTCTTCAATCTCCTCGTATTTCTAGGGGAAGCCAAACGTTCTCGACTTCCTCAAATCCGAAGATCGAGGAACCCCTGCTACGTTTAGAGCTTCCCCCATACTTTTTGACAGCATTCGCGGCATAAAGCCGCGAACTCCTCCGTCACCGCTCCTCGGTGGTGGCTACCCCTTCATCAAAACTTGCCTCGCTTGGCAGCTTGGAGAGAGAGTTGGAAGGAATTGGCTTCTTCTTTCATCGCCGCTAGTTGCTTCTTAAGATCCGAGCACTCCCTTCGAGCTTGGGAGAGCTCTTCATTTCTTTCCTTAAGGAGTTTGCGCCGTCCTTCTATCCGGGTCTTCATGGTCTTCAAGTTTGACTCGACCCCATTCTTCTCTCTCCTCGCCCGCTACCTCCGAGGTCAGCTTCTCGTTCTCGGCAAGGGCCGTACCTAAGGTCCTCTCGCCTCCACCCTAGTTTCGAGTTCAGCCCTGGCTACTTTCCGAGCGTCTTCAATAAACTTTTCAGCTACAAAGACCTCCTGAATAGCCTGTAAAAAAGCATGATGGAGTTAGGAATAACAAAAACTAATTTACTTATAAATATTGTTAAAAGGAGGAACACTTACCAGCGCTAAGTCTCTTTTTAGAGAGAGGAATAGTTGTGGTTGGCCCATCTTTTCCAAGGTCTCCATGTCCTTGGGCAGCAGAAGAGGGCGTTCTAGGACCTCGGCCAGGTGGTGGGCGTGGCCTTGTTGAACTGCCCTTATACTGGACTGGCAGGAGATAGGAGCGCCGTCCAGCCTTAGATCGGGGGACCAAGTGGCCGGTGCTCGGTGCACTACAGCCTCATCCCTTATTTCCCCGAGTTCAACTGAACGGGATCTACCCTTGCCCTTATCCAGCTTCTGCTGATGGGCCGGGGGGAGTTGTTGGCGTGGTTTCTTGGGCTCTTTATTAGTCGTCCCCTCATCATCCCCTTTCCTCTTCTTCTTGGGATCCTCGGCTAGAATTTTGGGCTCGGCGGAGGAGGAGGAGGAGGTAAAACTGGGAGAACTTGGGACGTCCCCTTTTTCTTCTTCTCTGCAACTTTGGCAGCCCTATTAGTGAGAAGACCCTCCATTCGTCCCATGTTTTCTACGGATTCTTCCTCGGGAAGGGCAACTACAAACCCTGCAATTCCAGAGGCCTCGGTTGCTTCTTCGTCCTCGTCGGAAAGCACTACAAACTGGTTCCCGCGAGGTCTCTCGGTGTCTTCGAGATGGAATTGATCTATCTCGTCGTCAAGGGTGTGTGAAGAAGACACCTGCTCTTCTGGAATGACAGCTGTTTGTGCGTGCACGGCAAGGGGGACCGTCGCTATCGCCCGGTTGTACGTAATGGTGTTAGGAGCGTCCGGGAGGTCACGGTCGTCCGTAAAATGGCGCCGAGCTACGTTGATCCTCTTCCGTCTTCGGTCGCCTGCAATAATGGCGTCCTCGATCTCTTGGAAGTCTTTGGAAAGGGGAGTGTATCCCAGAATGAGGTGAGCCGCCCGAAGTTGTAAGTCTTCGCTAACGAACACCTCGGAGCGAAGTACTCGGTTTAAATCGGCAACGTTACGCGTGACTCGGACGAGGACGCACGTGCCGCTTATCCGCAAAAAAGACGTCAAAACAAACAAACCTGATTAGATTCACACAAATATTTAACAAGTTTAAGTAAATACAAATACGCATTTCTGTGTGTGTTAGGAGAAGTTGTGTTGTGGGGAGATTAATCCTACGGCGTCGCACCTGGATCCCCCCACTGAACTGGGCAGTGAAAGCCATCGTGCCAGTTCCCGGACACGATCAAGTAGTCGTCCTTCATGCCTTTGTTTGATTTGGGCAGACAGGAGATTAGCCTAACGGTGCTAGACCGAGATTTCATATAATAACCTACTTTAGAAAGTTTGTGGGACTCATATAGGAACACGACATCGTGCCATGTGAGGTTTAAACCCATCTGCTCGTTTAGAGCATCTACACTACCTAGAACTCTAAAAACGTTTGGAAGGCATTGGTCGGGACACAACCTGTGGTTGCGAAGATACTCCCTCATTACGGGTTTCATTGGAAGGGTCATCCCACCCTCTATGAAGGCTATCATAGGGATGATAACCTCTCCCTCTTTCCTAGAACCGGCCACGGCTGTTGCCGGGCAGTATTCTAACCCTACGTCGCTGGGAATATGGTATTTGGCTCTAAAGCCTTCCATCCCAGCGGCGGTATCAACTAGACACTTGAATTTTCCCATTAACAGAGAGACGATAGACTAAACTTTAAAAGGGAGAGTGTTTGTATTGGTAGCCGAGGACAAATATTGAGGAGAAAAGGTTTAGAATAGGAGTAAGAACTTACAAGGTCGAAGATGTGTAAATCTCCACGGTTTTCTGCAGAGTAATGTATGATGGCTGATGTCTTGATGGGATTACCCCGAGGAATTAAATGAAGGCGCGGGTTCCCGAAGCGTCACGACGTGCGAAAAGGCGGCCTCGAAATTATGTCTGTCCCGCCTAAAATTTCGTGGAGTAATGAGAACCGTTGGATGCCCATCTCACCGTTGACCGTGGGAGACAAAGAGCAACTTACAGTAATAAATGCGCGCGTTTTCGAAAATAAAACCGCCAAGTGTCATCTTCGGGACGCAAAACGATTTCCACACGTGCCATTACTTATAAAGTGTGTAGAGCAGGTTCTCGTCGGATCAAAACCCTATTTTTCTCCTCGGACGTTGAAAATTAGAGTTTTGAGGGGCTATTGTGGGGGGTAAAAAGATCCTGATGGGAACGTGGGCCTTTTGGGCCGTGTTAAGGACGGCCGACCTGACCCTGGGTTTGGAAGTTGTTAATACTATGGGTCGGCCCATGCGCCGAGGGTCCGAGGACTCAGCCGAGGGTGAACTTATCCTCGGACCGACACCGCAGAACCCGGACTTCATGGTACGGGTTAGGGAATGACACGGTCAAGACCAATGGTTAAAAGGGGTGAACCCTTGAATGCCCCGTAAGCACCGTTGTTGAAGAAATGACAAAGACAAAGGCTGCTACCTCCACATTAAAGACCCTGCACCTACCACCCTGGCCGCATTAATGGGGAGGTGACACTTGAACAGTGGAAGGGAAACTTCTAGTTACTGTTCAAAGGCACTAAGAAAAGAAATATCTATACTAAGGGAGGAGTTGAGGGCAACACGTGTATAAAGTATTAAGAAGAAGAGTATTTAAGAGAGGACCTAGAACAGAAAGAGGGACGGAACTGTTTGTAACCTAAAAAGAAAAAAGACAAAGAGAGAGAGATAATATAAGAACAGCTCTCGGCTTACGTCCGAGGAGACCTATTTACATTACTCTTTACTGTTTCCTAATACTGGCAATCTTTAGTTTGTCATTGAATCTTCACTCACTTCTAACCTGGGTTTCAAGCCCACTCTCTACAAATTTTCATTGTTTAAGGCTCATTGGGCCTGAGCCCATAACTGTTCTTGGGTCCAGGTGCAATTGTGCACTTACAATAGTAAAACCATAATTAAAATTATTTGTGCCTTCACATTTTATAATTTTTTCCTACGAATTGATTGTTTATATTACTAATAAACTACAAATAATAATTTAATATCATATGAGCCTATTTACAAACTTATACATTCTAATTTCAACTTTATACAATTATATTTGTAACCAAGTATAAATATATAAAATATAATATTATATATAGTTAAATCAAGCTTCATGCTCACAATTTATTCATAAACACATTATTATGTTTGAGTTTAACTCATTTAATATTCGAGTATTAACTTGAGTTTAAGCTTGACTTATTTACTAAACAAATGAGAGTCCATTTGGGCATAACTTATCTAACCTTTTGCTTTAAATATTGTAAATAAAAACTCAAAGCTAAACTTGATTTTTTACTAAAAGTATTGTAGCAAAAAAGTAGAGTGAGACCTACAATAAGCAAAAAGAGACTTGATATTTTGAGCAAAAATCATAGATTGAGACCTACAAATACTTTTAACCAAAAACATAATAGTGAGACTCATAGCTGTGGAAGCACACAAAAAAAAAAAAGTTTCATTATTGTGAGACTCATGTGGGACCTACAAATAGTCAATAAACAAGCTTTTTAATGTGAGCTAACATCGAGCTATTTACTAAGAACTTGATTCATCTATAGCCCTACCTAGCTATCTATGAGACAGCATCAACGATGGAATGTATTTTCTTGAAAAATTGCCTCTGATGTCATGTTAAAAGTTCTCATAAAAAGTAATTGGGTCCAGTTAATATGTGCCCTAAGGGCACATATTAAACTATTTATTTATGGTAAAAAAATTTCGGAAATTGAAAAAACTGTCAATATTTTTTCAATTTCCGAAAAAAAAATTCCAAAAATGAATAATTATTGTGTGCTCTTAAGGCACACATTAGCAAAGTCCAAAGTAATTATGCTTAATGTAATTTAATTGTGTTTGTTTTTAAGTTTATTTAAAGTGCATTCTTTTGCATTTGAATCTGACCAAGCTTGAGCGTTTGTGCTTTTCGATGTGAGGTTGGATTTTGTTGTTTTCCAATTGCCAGCAAAGTTTTGTTCCAGCAGCGTGGTTGATTGAGATCTGAGCTTGGGTTTTGAGTTACAGGATGCTTCTGACCATTATTATAGGTTGGATTTTGCCGGGTTATAACAGGGAGGAGTAATGAAAGTAAAGAGAGAGTGAGGAAAAAAAAACACACAAACACACTTAAAGCAAGAAAAAGAAAGAAAAATGAGTCATTTCGGTCTCATTTTGTTGTGTTGAAACGGTTTCCACTAGTTCTAAGGTAAAATGAGAATAAGAAGTTGACTATAGAAATGGATGATCCGGTACATCTCTTTTCAATTAATTAGATTTAGAAGTCGTTGCCAGGAAAATTTGTAGAAGTCATATCTACAATTTCTTTCATAATCCAGTAAAAATTTGAAGAACAAATTTCCAAGAAGAAAATTGAATTTATTCATTCATTAAGGCTGCGTTTGTTTTGGCTTCAAACGATTTCAAGAAATCCTTTTACACCTTTCCGTGTGTTTGGTTGCGCATGAAAAATAGAGTTTTCCGGAAAATCATTTACTTTGAGGGTGCGTTTGTTTCGACAGTAAAGCAATTTTGGAAAATGTTTTCAGGAAAGGAAAATATATTCGGGAAAGGAAAATATTTTTAGATGTTTGGTGGCATTTTAAAAAATACTTTGGAAAATATTTTCAAGTGTTTGGTAACATTCTGAAAATGCAAATTAATTACTGATTTCTCATATTTTCTCAACCATTTTCTCACATTCCAAACAAATTTTATAATACAACATTACAATCCATCAACTTCTAAACAAACAAAAATCAAATAAAACACCATGGCCAAATCAAATTAAACTGAGAGAGGGAGGTGAGACAGGGAGGAGGAAGAGCGAGATCGGTGGGCGAGATCGACGTGCGTGGGCGTGATCGGTGGGCGAGATCGGTGGGTGAGATCGAGCCTCAATCTCGCCCTGCACTAGCTCGACGGCGCGAGATCGCACGTCGATCGCGCACGTCGATCTCGCCCGGCGCGAGCTCGACGGCGCGACATCGCGCCTCGATCTCGCCCTGCGCGAGCTCGACGGCGCAAGATCGCGCCTCAATCTCGCCCGGCACGAGCTCGACGGCGGGCCTTTGGGTTGAGGACGGCGTGATCTTGGCTTCACCGGCGATCTCCCTCTAGCTCTCTCTCTCTCTCTTTTCTGGTGTGGGTTGTTGCTCTCTCCCTCTCCTTCTCCTTCTCTGTTTTCCAACGGAAAACTCAATTTGAAGGTAAAATAGACATGGAAAATATTTTCCAGGTGGGGAGGCTGAATTTTACGGTCAATGGTTCCTCTTTTCCGTTTGACCAAAATTTCTGGTGTTGCCAAACACCCGCAAATACTGAAAACATTTTCCGGAATTGGTTTACTATCGAAACAAACGCACCCTGACTGTAAAATAAGGCCTTTAACCCGGAAAATGATTTATGTTTCTATTTTACCTTCAAATCAATTTCCGAACTCACAGGCACCCAAAGAGAGAGAGAGAAAGAGTGAGAAGAGAGAGTGAGCTAGATTGCGCCCCAACCCGTGCTAGCGAGATCGCGCCTTCGAGAAGGCGCCAGTGAGATTGCGCCTTCGAGATCACGCCTTCGCCATCGCCGATCTGATTCGCGCCGCCTCAACGCTCAAACCCATCTCCGATGAACCCAATCTGATCGTGCTCGCCTTCGCCTCCGCCGTGCAATCTCGCCTCCGCCGCGCGATCTCGCCTCAACGTCGAACCCAGTCGCCTCTCTCTCTCTCTCTCTCTCTCTTCGTTCTTCTCTGACCAGATTTGATGATTTTTTTTTTTTGAGTTTTGTTTCTTTTGCGTTTCTATATTGAGAAATGATATTATATATTTGTTTGAAAGCTGAGAATATGTGAGAAAATGTGAGCAACAAGTAGAAAATGTGTTTTCTATAGTATTTTTAAGAACACAACCAAACACTAAAAAGTATTTTTCTAAATGCCACCAAACACTAAAAATTATTTTCCTTTCCTGAAATTATTTTCACCTGAAATTATTTTACACCTGGAAAATATTTTACACTCAAACAAACGCAGCCTAACTCTTTATTTTACAACCATATGATTCATATCCTCTATTTCAACTTTTTTCACTATTCCCAGTTGGGCTATCAGTCTCTACTTTATCTTCAGATTCTTCTGCTTTGGTTGCAGCTTCCACATTTTCAAGCTTGGTAGCACGAAACATTGCCAAATGAATATCCCCTAGCAATAAAAGAGATCCAAACTTTAGCTGTTAAGATGGAACTTCTGAAGCTCATGAAATAAACAATGCTATGATCTGCTACATTCAACAATGCAACATGGATACTTGGTTAGAGTTGAATCTCTATGTTAAAGAAATTGAGAAGATTAATTATTTTTTCTTGATACTTCTTTAAAACAATATTTCCATAAGCATTATATAAAACCTCTTTTCTTTGTTTTTTGGCAACTTGTTTTGAACAGTACCGTGTTCATATGAAATATAAAACAAAGATTGATTCTACATATGGGATGTGAAAAACCACTAGTTTTAACCTCTTAGACAAGTAAAGGAAAGTATGGTAAAGTAGATAAGAATTTCCATAGCATCCATTTTATGATTGTAATAAACAATGTACTAATTTTCTGTTCATTGACTACAGATTTTCCCTAGGAGAATAAGATTTTGAATCTCTATAAGTTAGATCAAGTTCAGGGAAAAAGACAAACGATATTCAACACTGAAAGTCTATGTTTTAAGTAATGTGTTAAGTATCAAATTTTATTACTTAAATGGCACAAATGGCAATTAATCCAAGCATTTGTTGCTGTCTGTCCGGCAAAATGACTAGCTCTAATGCCAGTTATTAATTAGATATATAAACTATTTAAAGTAGCAGTGAAGTTTGGGTGCTAAAGATGGTGAATCAAGAAAGATAATACCAGAGACTTCATTATAACAATCACACAACTCAAGTTATACCTACTATAGTCATTTGATACAAGTACACCACACTCAACTCATATAGACCTTGACAAGAAAACGAATTGCATTTTCAAGTCATGTAAAGCAAATTCGATTATGCAATATCATAAATCTATCATGCTTTTCATTCCATCAACATAAGAATTTTAGGATTTATTGGGGTGCTTCTATTATCAAAGAAAAAAAAGTCCTACCCTTTGTGCCATGAACTCAATAAGCATCTTTGTAGGGTTCTGGCTAGTATTGATTTTGGCTTAAGCACGATTTTATTCTTCTCAATTCAAGTTTATTAAGTTGAAGTTATACTTGGGAGATATATGGGCAATGTGTCAATCATGCACCCCATTCCAACAGAATGTAGTGTTGTTTCAGTATGTGGAAGTTTTAATTTGATTTTCTAGCCCCTTCATCTTTTCCATGGGCATTTAGAACCTGCCATAGCATCTGCATATGAGCATCATTTTTTTTTTCTATTGGTTATCACTAACCTGTGATTACCCTTCCAACAAAGGTTCTGAATTTGAAACCAAGAATAGAAAAACTGGTTTGATTGAATTCAACCAACTGTGGGAAATTGTACTGATTCAACAGAATTTAACCTGCAGAACAATAAGCCTCATGTTCCTCGAGACTTAGAGCTTTGCTATTCCTACAATATTTCTGTTTGAACTACAATTACATGGTGGAAGGCCATCTCACTCACTGTGGATACTACATAATTGAAGATGATTACAAAGTGAGTGGCACCTTTAGGACCACCTTGGATCGAAGTCAATGTTCAAAAAATAATTTATGCAAAGCTCAAGAAACCCAGTTTTATTTATACAGGATTGAACAAGATCTCACTATTTTATCTGAGAGGAATAGAGGGGGTATAGGAATATATGCATTATTAAGAATGAAGTTCTTTGAAAATAGTGTTGGAACCAATAAATATAATTCTTGGTTCCAATGATCTAGTCTTGGAACTTTGCCAAATTGCACTACTTACACAATCATCACGTCTGCTAAACAAACTGCTCAAATTAGGAGATACCTTGGGACTTCAAATGTCAGATTATTTGGTGGGGTACTAATAGCAAAATTAAGTTGGTTGCCATAAGAATGAAAAATGAAAACTTGCAATAATATTTCATTGCCATTTAAAGTGGCTGTTATCAATCATTAAACATAAAGATTCAGATTTAGAATAGAAGGGCAAGATTTATTCTCACACATTGTGAAAATGTTTGGCATTTTTTAGTTAATAGATCATTCTAGAGAAGGATAACTTTTGATTTTCTTTGCTGACGTTAATCTGATACTATTGAGTCCAGATTGTATTTATAAAGGGTGTGTTTATTCAATCAAATTCTTTTTGAGGAGTATCAAACAGATCATAGCTTTCATGGATTTGAGTTGGAGAATTGAATTCCTTATAGAAGGGTGTGTTTAATTCATCAAATTCATTTTACACTAACAGGACGCAATAGGAATGAAAAAAACATATATGTCATCAATTAAATAACACCAAAACATGTCCATACAGCAGGTAATGAGGTTGACTAAATTTCAGGTTTAAAAATTAAAAAAATTGCAGCTCATGAATGCAGCAAAACAGACTAAGTGAATAAGTTTTCCAGAAAAAGATAAGAATTAAGTAATTAGGAGAAGTTAACTGAATGGTACCGAATATAATATAATTTCCAGGTAATACAGTGGCAGCAACTCCAGGTCTCAGCCGCTTGTCATCAATGAATGTCCCATTGGTGCTATCCAAATCTGTGACCAAGAGATTTCCTCCTTTCTTTTGAATGCGGGCATGAAGACCAGATACTGCTAGAACTCAATTTTTAGCTTCAGTATATGAATAACATGATAACTGTGTCTGTCTGTTGGAATCCAAACATAAAGGTTTCCAGATGACATATTATACTCTAAAAAAATACTAATAAAACAACATAAATAAAAAATAATCTGATTAATTATTTTTTTAAAGTAAATGGCTTAATTAAAATTAAATTTTGTTTATAAATCAGCTAGACTAATAAATTCATCTTCAGAAAAGATCCAAAGATTTAATTCAGTGGTGCTTGTTGGTGCAAAAATCAGGTTCAGAATTTTTGCAATCCACAGCACACTCCATGAGGGGTATATATCACACATGAAAATTAGGATTAGAAACCTTGGAAAGCCCATTAGGAAATTTTAAGTTGAAACATTATACCATAAATCTTTGTGACTTTATGAAAATAGTTGGAATAGTTGGATTGAAATCACAATGAAACTTGTATGACTGTAGTGCATGACATAGCATCAGAAGGGATTTAGGTAGAAATACCTGTCGCAATAGGAATCACGATATTGGCTTTCTCAGGAACTCGGCCAACTGTGACCTCATTCTAGATAAAGTTTAAACAAACATGTCATCTTATTGCATGGTTAAGTTCTACACAGAATCATTATAACAGATGCTAAGACTTCTTACAGAAACAATTTCAAATGCATCTGGCATTTTGACCTTCGAACCTATGTGTCTTGAATCTCCATCACCTACCACATAGCAAATATGTAGAAGATTTGTTAAATCTTAAACAAGAATGCTTCATTAATGAAATATAAAAGGAGTTAATCTGATTGCAACCTAAGCCAAATAATCGTTAGATTATTTAGTAAAGGGTATCAATCAAAACAGCACAGAAGTTCCTCGTTGAAAATTTTGAATAAAGCACAAATGTGAGTCCTGTGGACCTTGAACTGGCCCTTGAAGAAAAGAAAATTGGCATATTTGGTGCTATAACTCAGGTTACTTATCGCCCAGTGCAACATTAAGAGAGCAATTTTTTCTTACAACAATTGTGAAGGGGGATTCAAACTTAAGTTCTCTTCAAAGAAAGAACCGAATAGTGCCATTAAGCCTTAAGGCTCTTGGCAAGAATAAGGGAGCAGTTTCTATGGGTATGTTAAGCATTAAAACTCAGCACAAGGTGAAACATATTTCTGCATTTCTATTAGACATTGAATTGCAGGAGAGTATCAATAAGTCCCGTGGACCTATTAGAAGAAGTCATTTGGTTTCAAGGTCCAAATTTACATCACCAAGTATGTCATCAAAAGAAGATCACTACTTTTTTTCTGATCCCATATGAGTCACTGGTTTACTTATATTCACTGAGCATATGATACAGGATGGGTTTAAGAGAATCACAAATTTAGATCACAAAAATGGTCAACTAAAGTTCAGAGTGGATTCTACTACATTATACCAATATAGAAAGAGAGTTCACTAACCAACAGGTTCAAGAAGCCATCTTTCTGCCACATCTGTTGAAGGGCTTTCAGCCTCAGAAGCATTTATGGCTCCAACATTCCTCAGTTGCCTTGATTTGATTCCAACACCTTTTAACTGTGTGAGAAAGCTCTTAGAGGACTGCAAGGTGACTGAACTGAAACCAACATAAGAAGCTTTAGCATGAAAGAATGGAAGTGATGGAGGTGAAGAAAAGTTTATTGAAGGCTTTGGAAGCTTGGCATGGGAAAGAGACTGAGCTGTTACTGCCATTTGTGCAGTGTTGGTTGTTCAGTCTGTGACACCTAAAACTAGGTGTTTGCTCATATGGGTTGCTTTGGATATTGGTGTTGGGGTATGTGGCAGCCATTTATTGCTCTGAAAGGGATTTGGTTTGGATAACAAAAGCTTCTGAGTCCGATACATATTACTCTGTGCGACTGGAATGGCAAAATTATATATATTTAAATAACATTACACGTATTTTATATTTTTTTTATTTTTATATATTTAAAAAAGTTAAAAATTATTTTTTAAATATACATACCAAACATGAATTTCCCTTTTTTTTTAATTCAAATTTTTTTTAAAAGTATTGATTATGCAGGTGTTTTGCAAAAAACCCCAAGTTGAATCATTCTAACTTATAAATTTTGTAAGTACATCAAAATGTGTGTAATAAGTTTGTCTTTTTTTTAACAAAATTTATAAAGAAATGCATTAATCCTGTTGAGTTACAAATTTTTTTTATAAAAAAATAGAATTTTAACTAGAAAGAGTTATTAAATTTCAGTTGTAAGAAACCGTATTTTAACTAGAAAGAGTTTTATCCCCTCAAAAAAAAAAATTAGAAAGAGTTTTAAAATTCTGGGTAAATTATAGAATTTTTTTAAATATAATTTCAACTTTTTTCTAAAAGATTACAAAAGAGTTCGATTATTATTATTATTATTATTATTATTATTTTAGATGAGCGTTTTATAGAATTTATGAACTTTTTTATGTGAAGTTATAAGACAATCTTATTTTTCCCCAAAAAGAATTATAGAGTATAGAGCTTCTATTGTTTTGGGTTAAAATATCTTGTTGTCTCTAAGTTTGTATTGATTTTTTTTAATTTAAAATTTTCGTTTCTTATCCCTAAAATTTGTAGAATTTCATTAGTTTAAAGATTAAAAAAAAGTACAATTATTTTTTTCAATAATTTAAGGATAAAATGTTTAAATAGCTTCTATTGCTCCGCAACAATAGAGCAAGATAGCATTTTGCACCTACACCTTTGAATTTGAGGGTAAAAAACTCGCTTGTTATACGGGATCCGACGCATCCAACAGAGCGAAACAACGTTCCATTCTTTTTGGCAGCATCCTTCTACATTGGCAGCAAGTGGAGTGCCACAATCCCATTTATCATCATTTTTTTATCTACATAAGCCAAAACCCATAGCACTGGAAACGTCTCTAAAGTCTAAAGATAAAAGGCAAAACATTCTCAATGCTTTATAGACAAAAACCAAACATTTTCTAGTTTAAAAAAAAAATTTCATATACATTTTAAGAATTAAAAACTATATATTTTTAAGGAAAAAAGGCACTTAACTTTTTTTATAATAAAGAAAAGTTTCTGATTGCAAAAATGAAAAAAAAAAAAAAAAAGCTTTATATTTAAACGACTTAAAAACTAAAAATTTGAAATTTGGACTAAATCTGAAACTTTTAAAACATTAAAAAATTATAAATGGTAATTTTCCAAATATTTAAAGTAGTAGTACATTGCAAAAGCTTCACCGCTAAAATTATTTTTCGTACCAAACTTTCAGTCCGATTATAGTATTAAAATAAAAAAAATATTCCCGGCAATAGATTAGGGGCTAACACGTGGCAAGAAAAAAGAGAGATTCTGATTCAGTGTGGGCAACTTTTCCCTGGCAACCCTGCATTCTTTTCATATAAAAAGCTAGCTGATGATGATTCTTGTTTGCATAAACAGAGAGCATATTCTGAAGTGGTCTTCACTCTCACTCTCACACAAGATTTGGACTACAGCCATGGAACATTTACAGTCGCACAGGGCGGAGATGATAACCATTGCGGTGGCTCTCGTCGCCGTTGTTGGTGCCACCGCCTACTACTACTACCTCACCAAAAAACCTAAAGGTCACTTTTTTCAACCTCTTTCTCTCTTTTCTTTTTCTTTTTTCTTTCGATTTCTCCAAAATTCACAATGCTTCTGATCGTTCTTCCTTAGCTCTTGTTAATCAATGCTAACATTTCAATCTTAGATCCGATGCTCTGTAAGATTTTTTAAGCCAAAAAAAAAAATCAAAATCAAAATTTCATTTAGGTTTGGCGAGTAATTTTCTGCTATATACAGGCATTTTGTTGTTTTTGAAACTTGGACCATTACAAGATTTTGATGCTGTTTTGAACTCACTCTAGTTTAGGAGATTGTTACAATCATCGAGAATTTTATGCTCGCATTCAAACTCTTAAGAGATTTATTACAATCATGGAGAATTTTATGCTTAGTAATTAGAATTCAAATTCATAGTTACAATCTTTTCTCGAAAATAGAAAAAAGAAAAAGGAAATTTGATTTTTATTTTTTACTTTTTCTCTTGTATCTATAGTATACCTCTCCTAGGATGCACGGGCACGATATCGCAAAACAAGCAATTTTTGAAAAATTATAAAATGATACAATAGATAAGACACTGATACAACACGGGTACGGGTATGACACCTGAAATGAAGTATCTGATACAACACGGGTATGGGAATGAGGGAGGAACATACAGCTTTCATTGCTTTTAGATTAAATTTACTAAGAAATAATGACTTTTTTTTTTTTTTAAGCTCCTATTTTAGTAGAGCAATTGATTGATGAAATAGAGTTTTTAATGTTGTAAAAAAATTCAGTACAATTAGAGTATTTTACGGCCTTTATTATTAACCTGAGTTTTAATATAGATGTGTCATAATATAGGTTGCTTGGACCCCCAGCAGTTCAAGGAATTCAAACTTGTTAAACGCACGCAGCTGAGCCATAATGTGGCTAAGTTCAAATTTGCTCTTCCCACACCAACATCGGTATTGGGACTTCCAATCGGACAGCATATGAGCTGCAGGTTTTTATTTCATGGTTTTGTTTTTTTTACTTACCCACATCATCGAACAGAGCCTATATGTATTTTAATTTTTAATTGTACTAGACTTGTTAGTTTCTTTATGGTCTATCATGGGTTTTTTCACACTTTTCATCACTTCTACAGAGGAAAAGATAGTCTTGGTGATGAAGTGGTTAAACCATATACCCCAACAACTTTGGATTCTGATGTTGGATACTTTGAATTAGTTATAAAGGTTCATGTGCTATGCAACATACCATTTTCAAATTTACTTTTTTTCATTTCTTTTCTTTTCTTTTTTTTTTATTTTTTTATTTTTTTATTGTTTGTATTGATTATATGCTATTTGTCTGTTTCATGTTAAGTAGATGTATCCTCAAGGAAGGATGTCCCACCATTTTCGAGAGATGTGTGAAGGTGATTACTTGGCTGTGAAGGGACCCAAGGTAAACTTACTCCCTTTTGAGATACATTATTTCCAATTTCCATCTCTTGTGCCCCTTCTATCCATTCTGCTTTCTGAGATGGTTGGTGAGCTTCACCTATTGTGTAGCTTTTTGAATTGTTTGATTCAATTATGAGTCATTTAAATAGAAATAACATTCACTGTGAACAACTTGAGTAATATTGACGTTGGAAAAGTACGTAGGGTCTTCTTGTACAAGTTGATCTGTTCTACCTAATGACTATATTAAACCCATTATATAAAGTGAAGTCATATTATATTTGCTTCTTGAGATAAAATTCTCTAATCTTCGGTCTCATAGTTCATCAAGTAGGAATCACTGACGCTAGGAAAAAAAAACACACTCACACACATGCATACAATACATTTAGGATCATCTGTTATCAGACAGGGTTTTTTCCTTTTTCACATATAATGATGAGTCTTTCTAGGAATCTATGCTAAACGATATTTGGTAAATTACTGAATTGTTTCAAACTTAAATTGTTAGAAAATGGTAAATTTAATCATTTGACCACTATTTAACAATATTTATAACCCAAAAAAAAAAAAAAATTATGCCACAATAGATTAAGAGTGTTTCAAATGAGATGCTTAAGTATACAAAAAATGCTTCTTTATATTAAAAAAAAAATGAACACAGAACTATGGTTTATATATCCATTAGTATTCACTGTCCAAATATGAGTAAAGTTACAAGCAATCTATGAAATTTTAAGTTTTCTCTCTCTCTCTCTCTGGGTCTGTGAATGGTCTTTTTGTGATTAATTTAAATTTTTGTAATCCAGAAAATGTTCCCAAACCTCTGATCCTCTGGTTTATATCAGAATTTGAAATTATCTTAAATGGTTAATTGTGTTTATTATGTCACTTCCAGGGACGCTTCAAGTATCAGCCCAACCAAGTTAGAGCTTTTGGGATGCTTGCTGGTGGCACTGGCATTACTCCCATGTTCCAGGTTTTGAATTTTTGAGTGTAGATGCTGGAGGGTTTTCATCAATCCCAGTGGTTTTACTTTGAGTCTTATAGTTGCTTCCTCTTTCTGCTTTCTTTAGGTTGCAAGAGCCATCTTTGAAAACCCAGATGACAAGACCATCGTACATCTTATTTATGCCAACGTCACATATGAGGACATTCTATTGAAGGTAAAACTCTCTCTCTCTCTCTCTTGCTCTCTCTCTGCCTAACTCTCTAAGGTGGTCTTGTTTTACTATGGATTACATAGGATACCAATGTGTAAAATGGTCATCTCTTCCCTTTATTTAGTGCTCAGTGTACACCTCCAAAAATTGCATTGTTCCCCCTTATCCATAAACAACCATTTTTCTAGCCTGATTAAAAACTCCAAAACTTCTTAACCCAAAGACTCAACATTTTGTGAAGAGCACTGTGTCCCAATGCACCAAGTGTTATTTGACTCCATTGTTCAAACCTCCCCAAAAGAAAAGGGGGAAAAAAAAGGCTTAGGCTTAGGCTTAGGCTTAGGCTTAGGCTTAGGATATGGGTCCTACTGAGATGAGCTTTAAGATCTTTGTTACTTTGCTTACTTTGTATGTTCATAGACTCAAAGTTGAGGATGCTTGGAAAATTGAAGAGGAGAAAGGATTCATATTCTTCCAAAATCATAAGTTGTTACATAAGTGGAGAAAAATCATAGGTACTAATATACGAGAACAACAAAGATATTTAAATCTTTAAGAACAATCTTTATTTTATTTTTTGATAATTTAATAATTGGGGATGGGGAGATTTGAACCCAAGACATCTCCATTGAAAACACCAAGAGATTGAAAACACCAAGAGATGCTAGTTGAGCTATAAGGCTCTTGGCATCTTTAATCAATTTTGGAAACATATCATGCATAAAATCTTGGGAGAATGGAGAAAGGCTAGAAGAAGCTAAAAGCATGTGAAGGCATTTGTTTGAATTTTCATAGAAAAGAATAATTAGAAATTATGGGGCTTGACCAAGAAAATAAATGAGATCAGATATGTCAGATGATGATAGTGACTGATAAATTATGGACTCCCAAGCAGACGCTTCAACATGCGAGAAAAATTGGATGCAATTAATGAATTTCTAGTTACAAGTGGCTTGGAAAATAGTAGATGCGAGAAGTTCTTAACAATTAAGTTAACTTTATCGCAATTTTATCTGTACAGGACGAGCTGGATAACCTTGCCATTAGCTTTCCCAACCGCTTCAGCGTCTATTATGTTCTGAATCAGGTATTATTCATTATTATTATTATTATTAGGAGGTATTATTTATGACACAGATGTTTCTCTGTGTATTGCAGATCTCCCTTTCTTAGTAATTGAGTTAAATAATGAAAACTTTCATCATGCATTTCATTTGGCAAACATCACTTTTTCTCCTTAAGGTTTTCTCACTATCCAATCTAGTCAGCAATTAAGCTCTTCAATTTTGTAAAATGATCCAATTTGGTCCTTTAAGTTTTCCCCATTTTCAAACTTTGGTTCCTAGAGTATCAAAAGTTTGCAAAATTACTACTCCATGTTTTTTTCTTTAAATATCCTTGTATTTTCCCAACATTTTCTCATCAACCAAACATGAAATAGAGTTATTCAGCAAATTCAAGTTCAGAAAGCAAAAATCTTAATCCATTTTCTTTCCTCGTGGCCTTAGTGAGTTATCATGGTGGCCACGTGGCACTTTTCATCTACCTGGATATCTGGCATGTAATTTTTTAGCCATTTACAACTTTTTTATCATCAATTTGCCCAATCACATGATAGATTAGCATCCAAATTAGCATGCAGATCAAATCGGATCATTTTACAATGTTAAGGATTTGATTGGTACTTTTGAAACTCCTGGGACTAGGGTCGAGGCCTCAAGGGCTTGGGACTGATTGTTTACTCCAGTCAAGGGACAGAGATTTCATTATTGTAGAACCTTTGCATGCTTTGTTGCTTTTAGGCTTGTAAATTTGTAGGTGTGTCATATTTACTTGTAATTTGAAAAGTGCCTTGCTTTTATAAACCTGACTTATCCTGGGAGTGGACGTGTTTTTAACCTTTTTTCCTACTTGCAACTTGATATAAAATTACATGCCTCTCAATGGTTCTTGGCTTGAAAGTTGCCTAGAAAAGATTGCATGGATGCATAGCAAAGTTGGCTTGAAAAGATCCATGGATGCAAATCCATGAACTGGTGCAACGATTGGCCTGTTATTTGATGGGTGTGGCAAGGTTGCCATGCTTTCATCTTTGTTTTTTCCCATAAGCACTTTGATGTAGGGTCCGTTTGGATAGAACTTATTGCTGAAAACTGAAAACACTGTAGCAAAATAATTTTTAAATGTGTAAATAGTACTGTAGAACCCATTTTTAATTAAAAAAAATGCTGAAAATTGAAGTTTGTGGGTTTCGTGAACAGTGCATAGGAACCCACTTATACACGGAAAAGAGTTAAAAAGTTTACTTTTGTGGCTACTGTTCATGCGCAGTATATAAACAGTAGCCTTTGTCTCCCTTAAAAGCTGCGCAGAAAAAAAAAAAAAAAAAAAAAAAAACTGAAACGTGAACGTGGACACAGACGCTGGATCCAAACCCACTCATAGTTTTTTCTAGTTTATTTCATTGTGAACTAGTTGCTCTAGGATCAGGATCATGCTCACTGAAATGGAACTTTTGGTCATGTACACATCTAGTAGTAAAAGCTAATAGAGATAAAGTTACTCTAGACAGGGTAGCTATGACCTCAATTCATGAGTAGATTGAGATTTGATGGTCAGAATCCAGTCACGTATATGTATGGGCATTACTGATGGATTCTTGTTGTCCAATTTGAGGTATATTATGTGTAAACCAGAAAAATGGTTTTATATTTTCAAACTATGCTCAGAAATTGGAATAGAATTAACACTGGAAATGTTACTATGAGTTGGCTTTAGCCATTTCTTGAGATATACTATGGTCAGATTGCACCCGTTTGAATTTGCTTTCCATGGCTTTTTGGTTGACAAATCTCCCATCGTTCTTGTCCTGAGACAAATAGCGTCTGCTTCCCTGTTTGAAAAAGTTATCCTGTTAAAAATTTATGAACTTTCATAGACTTATTACTAGAAAACAAATAATTAAAAATATTATTGATATGCACAGATAATTAAAGATTTATTTGAAAATTTTGAAAGTGGTTGGGTCCTAGCTTTTTTTTTTTTTGATAAGTAAAAAGTGGTTGGGTACTAGCTTTTAGTCCATATGCTCGGTACACTTCGGTTTCTGCCTCCCCCATACTCCATTATTTTCCCCTTCCCCGATAGAAAATCTCTATAACAACTAACAAGTTAATTTTCTTGAAGATTTTTGTTTTTATTCTGTGGTTGTCATACTGATTGAATACAATCTACAGCCACCTGAAGGATGGGAAGGTGGTGTTGGGTATGTAACTAAGGAAATGATTCAAACAGTCTGCCCCTCGCCAGCACCTGATATTCAGGTGAAATTAAAACCAGTCTTCTTAAACATCTCTCTCTCTCTCTCTCTCTCTCTCTCCACACAGTAATTAGTTAATGCCATTGACTAGGACTAATTATTGTCTAATTGCAGATATTGAGGTGTGGGCCACCACTCATGAACAAGGCCATGGCTGCTCACCTTGATAATCTTGGATATGCTGCCCAAATGCAGTTCCAGTTTTAAGCATCTGCGGAGCTCTATCTTTTACTTTTTCCCATTTCGTAGCATAACAATGAGGCCTTTATGTAATTTCAGGCCTAACAGTTTTACTGAAAGTAGCTTAAATAGGTCCACGTTGTGTCATTTCAGACGGGAGGAGCTCAAATCTTGCACATTATAGAACATGTCAGGCTTTAATTTTTCTTTGTAAACCTATGTGCTACAACTTGAAATTCCTTTGTTCAGTTCTTGTACTTGCTGCAACTAATGGGATCAAGATCTTTTCTATTTGCTTTAAACTAAAGAAAATCTGTTGGCTAAAATCTAAATTACACACTTTGCCAAGTTGGTGGTAGACTTGGATTTTGGTTAGCTTCTAATTGAGCATGGATTTGTGTAAGGAACGAATTCTGAATGGGCCTTTGGCTTAGTTGTGTTTAGGTTTTGGTTTGAGGTTTGATTTGGTTCGGCCCAAATAGCAAGTGGATTGCGTTGGGTCCAATCAAGGGGTTTTTAGGGTTTAAACTTACCACCAATTTAATCCCTGTATTCACAGGACACGAGGTGCAATGAAATAACACACTCCATTCAGGATGGTGAATCTTGCTCAACCAGAAATCGACTACCAACATGCGCTGCAATTGTACGCCATACACAATATTTGGGATGACTCAACAGCATGCGTGGAACGCAAGTTCATTGAGTAGTGTAATTCGCTCAACAGAAAATCGACTACCTACACACTACTATTGTGCGTCATACACGAAAAACAGGATCACTCACCAGCGTGTACACATGCTCCCCATGCTCGTGCGCATCCTTATTTTTCTTGCACCAATTTTTATAGGATTTAGGTCTCCTGGTTTTATGATTCTTAAGTCACAAATTAGAGAATTAAGATAGTATATATATCCAATGCACTTATAATTTTGGATAATCACCACTGCAAATAGCTTTTCTACCCGCAAAACACAACTACTAAACCATGCAATTAAGCATCTGGACAGACCTTTTCCATTTCATATCATACACGTCCTTGACAATCAAAATATCACATCTAAACCACCGATTTGAGAACTAAATAACCTCAACTAGGAACAACTTCGTCATGTTCAGTACAAGCCACAAAACACAAATTTAATCCTCCAAAAAGAAGACTTAAAATAAATACAAAATGGGAATTGTACATGCAAACAATAAAAAAGCTCCAATCAAAATTGCTACCACCAATTATAATTCTAGAAACACAAATTAAACGTTGCCCTTGCATATGGAATTCTGATTTTAAGTACAATGTGCTGCTCCTAACTACCAGTAGGTCATCATCATCTTTCATAACAAAGCCTTACCTGTGGCAAAGTGTATGACAGTAGAAAAGACAAGTCACTCAAATTCCACACGTCAAAATAGCAAAATTACCAGTTGGAATGCATACAAGGCTTCCAAAAATTATAAATCTAAGTGCTTATCGCCTTCGCATGCCACGTCCGCGACCACGAAAACCTGCTCCTCCACGCCCTCTACCACCCATGGCACTAGCAGCTGCTTCTCCTTGTGCACTTTCAGACTGCATTTACCAAAATACATTATGCTTAACATGGCTTATGCATATCTTCAGAACAAAAAGGACAAATAAATCAATATATCTAATATTAGAAGCAAGCTTGAGCACAGACAAAACTTAGAGCATGCTAAAATGGCCACTATTTAGAATTGGTAAAACATGCCTAGACATATTTCTTCTGATAAACATCAATATGCATAGAGCTCAATCCATAAAACTATCCAGCAAATGGAAAGATTTAGGACACATCTATATTGCAATTGTACTAAAGATACCTATACATTTACAGTTACATATATGCCAGGTTGCACAACGAACCTTATATGGCAAGAGCCATAAACCTGTCCTTCCAGCAAATAGCAATATATTACCACCAAATCTACAAAGCACGAATTACTCTAAAGGGTGCTATTACCCTCATATTACCACACTATCCAATACATGTGCTGCCTCAAGTTTTCGAATAATATTTTGAATTGCTTAATTTGTGGAAACTACAAAGCCTAGTGTACATCTAACTGTGATATGATTTAGCCCAAACAAAAAAACCATTTTTCCACTTATATTTAGCCTTTTCAAACTATATAACTGCATAAACATGTTTGATTCTATAGATATGGTAAAGCGGTTCTAAACCAAGTTATATAACCAATAACAAAATGAAAAGACACGCATTGATTTGTTTATAAAATTTCATTTCATTTTAAGGCTAGAAACTTTAGAGCTCTCCCTGAGTAGTCCATAATCAAAATTTAAATACAAGCTTACCAGTCTTAATGCCTATTTGTCAAAGATTTTGGCACCTATTAAAGGCTTTATTGTAACTATTATCATTAATAAAGAGATTGAAATCTTATTTTAAGCTTTGGGTGTGATTTCCTTCTTCCTAACCGTGATTGAGTAGGGTCTATCTTTCCTAGCTTCTCCTTCTATTCATTGTTTTGACACCAAACAGCCATCAAATTCACTCAAATCCACTTTCTTTTTCTTTTTTGTTTGTTGTTTGTGTGTGGGGGGGTGTTTGGGCAGGGGGGTGTCTTATTCAAACCTAAACACTCAAAACATCAAAGCCTATTCAAGAAGCCTTTTTTTTTCTCATCACAAATCCTAACTTCGTGCTGAATTTCTAAAGATTTTACATCAAGATACAAACTGACACTATACGATTGCAATAACAAGTCTCAACAGAGAGGTACCCAAATAAAGCATCAGTTTCCTCTTGCAAAACATGAAACAGAATGTAAAATACCTTTGGGTTTTTAACTGTCTCATCCACACTTAAAATAAGGCAGGCAGCCTCAGTAGCCGCATTTATAGCATTGATCTGCAGCAATTAAGAAGTCACCAAAGAGCCAACAAGTAAAAACATCAGCAAAATATTTTGCATTAACAAACAAATAAGCAGACTGGAAACTAAAAAATACCTTCACAACCGCCGGCTCCCAGACAAAGTTAGCAAATGAATCGGTAATTCCACCAGTGTTGATATCCACCCCGTAATTTGCGCCTTCACCTATTAATTGTAATAATGTGTGAACAAAAGAACTCAGAAACTACTGTTTGATGTAAAATCACAATAGAATCTGTTCCAATATGAAATTCCTCCAAACGAGGAAAGGGAACACCCTTATTGGAATTGAATTTGGTGACTATATGATTATATTACTTAATTCAATTAATTCTGGTGGTTATAAATGCAGAACAAAGAAAGTAGCAGTAACCAACACTTATATAACCAAAGTGAGGAAAATAAAATCTATAACAGAAAGAGACCAACCAGATTGTAGGGCATGTTTCTGTCTTAATTTGTTTAGAACATCAGTTGCATCAAATCCAGCATTATCACACAATTGCCGTGGAATAACCTGCAATATCAGGGGAACATACCTTCATCACATGGTCCCATCAAAAATCAAAAGTCTTTATAAACAACACAAGTAGATAATACTTCCTCTCTTTTTTTGGGTTAGGTACTCAAACTCAAACACCTGCACAGATTAAACCAGTGACCTTCCCCAACCGAAACTATCTCATAATTATTAGAAATGATTGAGGTTCAAAATTCAGAGACATCTACACTAATTTATTATGCTGTGTTCCAGAAATCAGACAGTTAAGATCCTGACATAGGTGTAGTTTCTAACATGAGATTAGAATAAAAATTTCCAGGTCACTCCAGCAAAATCACACCCAAAGAAAGCTTTGTGCCAAGGTTGGATTCAAAGATTGGCAAACCAGGCACCACATCAGGCTAGGAAATATCAGTCTCAATAAATGCAAATTTGTAGTTGCAAACATGCGTACACACACACACACACACACATGCTATCTATCAGTAGGATCTTGAACCCATGACTTAAGCCTCAAACTATTCACACCGGGGACTCCCTCCCTTCCTCCCTAATACTCAATTAAGCATGACAAATGGTCGAGGTCAGCTCTATGAATTCTTTACCACCTAAATGGGTTCAAATACACTTACCTTCTTTGACTACTCTGCCCTATTAAAAAAAACCTTTTTTGCCACTTCAACTCATGTGTGTTTTTTTAGCTCTGTTTAACATTTTTTTTATCACATCTGGAGAGATCAATTAGGTTGTGCTTTTCTTATTTATAAGTATTTTCATGATAGGAATGTTTATTATGCTCATTCCTACTTGGGAAAATTCAGATGCAAGGGAAATGCAACCATGGAATATCAAATTTATAAGTGCTTGATAATGGGAATTGGAATCAATAGAATCTATGTTTGAGGTTCTATATTCCAATATCCTAAATGGGAGGGTTTGAATCACATGAGGTGGAGGTTGACTAGTGATGGCAAGTTCAATGTTCCATCATACTATGATGCTTTAAGAGGCTCCATTAGAGTAAGTTTCCCTGTAAAAGTATTGGTGCACTATGCTCCAAACAATTTGGTTTTTGTGTCAACAGCAGCAGGGGGGAATCTTAACAGGTAAAAGAGATAATGTGTTCCACTACACTTGAAGCACTAACGCTACATTTTATTGGGGTTAAAAGCGAGGATGGAAAATGGGGGGAAGGAACAGGGAGAGGAAAATGTGATTTTCCACTGTTTGATTGGAGTGAAAAGGGAGAGGAAATAAAATAGAGTAGATTGAGTTTTCCACAGAAGCCCACCAAATTGGTGAGAAAAGAGGAGAGAAAATGGTAATGAGATGAAAAGCGCAAAATTATCCCTGCTCATTCTAATTTTAATAATAGGGGCATAACAGTAATCTACTCTTTATCCTTCTACTTTTCCATCCTCTCTACCAAACACACATGATGAAAAATACAAATATTTTCTGTCCTCTTAACTTTTCCATCCCCCAACCAAACAAAGCATAAAAGTAATAGATATTTCCATGTCCAACCAACCATACAATTTTTTTTCATTTAAAATAAAACAAAGATGACCAAGAAGACATACCTCAAGAGCTTTAGCATAAGAGTTGATAAAAAGCTGAGATTTCCCAGCTATTGTGCGAGCATGCTGCCTAAGATATCGACTTATCTCCATCTGCCAACAGAAAACAACATTTTGAATCACCAAAATATCCTTAAAATAACCACCAATATTGAATAAAGTGTCGCAAAATCATACATCTATAGCACCACCACCAGCAACTACAGTGGAGTTCTTCATAGCCCTTCTAACGATCATGATTGCATCATGTAAACTCCGCTCAGCTTCCTCAATGAACTGAATGCAAGACAAATTCAAGGTCAAGACAGAAAATACGTGCACATGCACACAAGCATAAGAATATCATACAGTTTTTTAACAATTGACAGACCTGATCAGCTCCACCACGCAAAACTATGGTAGCTGTTAGGCCAGACGGACATCCACTAAATATATTGAACCTCTCATTTCCAACTTGCCTTTCCTCAAAAAGCTCACAAGTCCCAAGAACCTAGATGACAAACAAATCTAAAAAATTTCAGTTGATATTGAACAAAAGAAGGAAGTACTCTCCAGTAACACATAGAACAACATTTAGCAAAAGAATGTCTCTGGTCTGAAATGGGATATATAAAGCAAGAAAGGCAACATAGAGACCTCATCAATAACATTGTTGACAGATGTTTGTACAGTCCCTCCAGTTGCAGCAGCAACACGTCGCAAATCTTCTTCTGTTACACGACCAGCACAGAAAATATCTCGATCTGCAAAATACTGTAAAAAAACAACCAGTTTGGTAGGTATGAATAAGATTCTTATAATAGTCACAGTTTTTATTTTATTCACATTAAACTATGGCTCCATTAAAATAGTAAAATGAAAATAGCATGGCTACATACAATTTGTTCCAGCAAATCCTAAAGTTACATAACCTTTTTTTTTTTTATTAATTCACTACATAAAACCTTTTAAACTCGTTAATAAGCAAAAAATTTATATGGCTACTAGCAAAAAGCTAATGACAATTTTGACATTAAAATGTAAGCATTGAAATTAAATACATTGATGCCCAATGGTCTTTTGGACCAAATAGCATCTTTTCCACCATTAAACAAAGGCTGGATAGTACAGTCATAACTCTTAAGTTCAATCTAATGAGAGGGGGGAGGGGGGGGGGGGGGGGGCATGAGAGTGTACTATTAAAAAAATATGCAAATGCTCATGAAGTGTGTTATACACAAAAAGTTATCTACAAAACTTATAGTTATAGCAAGCAGAATCTGAAAAATGAATAAATGTATTTAGCAACAGGAAAATAGATACCTGTGTAGCTAGATCACCAATAGCCAGCCTTGAAAGAACAACTTTAGCCCCACTCTGTACACATTTGTCCAACTTGTCATATATGATATTCCATTCAGCATCGACTATTGACTGATATTGTGAAGGATCTGAAAGTCTACAGACATTGGGGAAAAAAAGGTGTATAAGCAATTTCTCAAAAGGAACATGACAAACAAAATAAATCTGAAACAATTACCTTATCTCAGCATTTTCTTTCTCAGATTTCAGTTCCAACTCGATGTTTAAGAGAAGTATCTTGGGATTTAAAAATTTCTTTGGCTGCTGTTCAAAACCCGCGTATGAAAATGTCTTTTTAAAGGCAACACCATTTACCAGAAAGGAATCGCGCATGTTTCCACCAGGAACCTGTACAAGCAGCCCATATTTCCCAATTCATTGATTTTGCAAAACATTTCAAGCTAAGTACAAACCTTTTTGCTTTATGAATAGCAATTTTTTTTAATCAAAAAGTACCCCAGTACACAAGAAATATACTAAGAGAGTAATAACATCAAGAAAAAACAACTACCAATGAAAGCAAGCAAAGTAAACAAGGAATTGGTGGGTAGCACAGCCATCCACTAATACAAGCCCTTAAAAAGAACAACCTCAACTCCTTCAAAGGCCTCTCAACACCTTAAAATGCTCTACGGTCATGCTCCTTCCAAATTGAACACGTCAGACAAAGGGTATACCACTCCAAATTGCCAATACTGGTCTTAAAAGGAGTGAAGGACTAGGAGATAAATAACCTTTTCTTAGAAAGACTAGGATTCCTAATAACCAAATAGAAAAAGGAATCAAAACATAAACTAAATCTCATGGGCCTCTAAAACTACCCTTATTATAGTAAAACTTCATTAAAATTAATCCAACAACATTCTTACTTAAAGACACTTAATACTAAGATTCAAGAATAACAAAAGTAGCCTAATAAAGGTGCCACAAAAGCCCCACATTGAAACTGGACCACAATTCTTAAATCTTTTGTAATCCAATCTGGTTTTTTAGGGGGAAAAAAGGTCTTAAGAATACCAAGTTGGGATCCTTAGTTTACTCAGTCCTCAGGAATGAGAGCTGGAATCTGTAGACATCCTTTTTGCACTTTTTTGTATTCAAACTCTCTGTATAGACAGGAAAAGGATCATATGGCTTGGAAAGGGGCAAAACCCGACCACGTTGCAAGCAGGTCAGTGTCAGCATGGATCTTAATAATATGCATTTTACAGTGCAAGTCATTGGGTCATAATCCCCAGCCAAGCAAGTGGATTAAGACTTCCAATTATTAAAAGCATTTTTTTTAATAATTACCAATTATTAAAAGCTGAAACAGCAAAACAACAGTAGTTATAAATACAAGCTTATATGACTAACAGTTGATCTTACCTTCTTTATTCCAATCATATTCAACCTATCTTCATGCCCAATTGCAATTACAGCATCAACAACCATTGAGGCAAAGAATTCTTTTTCTCCCCCAATGAGTTTTGAAGAGAGTGTAGTAGCAGCACATTTAGCTAGCAAGCTTTTCTTTTCTTCTAGACTTTTTCCCTCTATGCTAACTGCTAGTTCTTTGACCTTTTCAAGTGCCTGCAACATTTTTCATAATATGTAAGATGAAGGAAGGTGAACAACTCATAATAAAAGGAGAGGGGGGGGGGGGGGGGGGAGTCAGATCATCTACCAAATTGGATGCAATCCGATAACTGCGTATCAAATTTTGCGGGTGGACCCCATCCTCTATAAAAGGCTTGGCCTCCTTTAGAAACTCCCCTGCAAGCAGAACCACTGTAGTGGTTCCATCACCAACCTGCACCACAAACATAACAACTGTTAAATCCTCCAAAAACCCAGTATAAAATGTAGCCATAGCCACACAGATGAACCGGGTTAAATTAAATATCTAGCATATCACATTACTCTTAACCAAAACAAAAAAAATGAAAAACTAATTCAAGATCCACAGCATGAACATTGCGGATCCACACTTCTCCAACAGTACATGACCTGTGGAGTAGGGTAGTTCTCTTGAATTATCATGCCGAATGATACTTAAGAAACATAAAGCTATTCCTAGAAAGAGACCCTTTAGTCCCAAATCTTTTGGAGTCCAGCTATGGATCCTCAACAAATTAGTCAGAGTCGGCCACATGCATTCATTTTCGGTCATTCCATTCTATCCAAAGTCATTATCTCTGTCACTTCCTTAATTAACATGCCATATTTTTACTAGTGATCCCTTTAACATGACCTAACACTCAAATAAGGAGTACCCATATTTTGCCAACAAAATGCTCAAAGAAAGAAATAAATTAAACATAGTTTGGTTTTGAAATCACAATAACAATAACAATAACAATAACAATAGGGTTGGACCTCGGAGTCTTGGGATTTGGCGATATCGACGAGGATCTTGGCGGCGGGGTGGACGATGTCAAGGAGCTTCATGATGGTGGCGCCGTCGTTGGAAATGGTGACGCTGCCCTTATCGTCGTGGATGAGTTTATCCATACCCCTGGGACCCAGGGTGGTCCGCACCACGTCGGCGACGGCGGTGCAGGCATTTATGTTGCTGACTAGCTGCGCCTTTCCTTGCGAGGTGTCGGTCCCCTCTTTCAGAAGTATGATCTGCGGTTGCTGTTTTATTTTTTTTTCACGGGCATTTTCACAAACACAAAGGAGACAATGTTAGTAAGAGACTAAAACAAGAAGAAGTACTAGAAATAATGAGAGTAATGAAAATCAGAGAGAGAGAGAGAGAGAGAGTACCATCATGGCTGACATTGTTGTGGATTGTGGAGGTTTGGTTTTTGAGAGTGAGAGAGAGAGAGAGAGAGAGAGAGAGAGATTATGGGAGGGAAATGAAGGCTAGGGTTTTGTTACCTTTCACTTCAGTTCCAGGGCTCTCTTGTCTTTTCTTTTCTATTTTATAATTTGGGGTTTTTCGTTTTAAGTTTGTGGCGCTTTCTAGTTTATTCGATTCGGGGATTCTGGGGAAAGATGGCGAGTCTAGGGGGCTGTTTAGGCTTTGCCACACAGCATTCCTTTGTATATAAGGGTCATAAAATACTTTTAAAAATAATTCTTAGTACCTCCGTTATCATTTACTATCATATATTTAAAAAAAAAATTCCGCAAAATGAAACTTTTTTTAGAACTATAAAAGGATCTAATTTTTATAGTTGTACTCTAATTAAATAATGTATTATAAACTCGGTTTAGAACATTAATATTACTATTTTTCGTGTGTTTTAATAAGTATTAATGTTTATTCAAAAATAATAATAATATTTTTTAACATTATTTATTAAAAGATTGAGGTGAAATTATTGGAAACACAAATTTGTGTTGGGGAAGAATATTTTATTTTCCATTTGTATGAAGGCTAAGAGTATTCTCATCAAAGGTGTTATAAATGTTAAAATGCTATTTTTAGTATTTACAACCCCAAAAACCTACTCTATCAAAGATGTCATATGCCAAAAAATTTGTTATCTTGCTACAATGAGAGCAGAGAATGAGGTTGTTGGGTGTTGTGGTTGGAGGAGATAAGCTTAAAAAGCTCCGGCCATGGAGGTTTAGAAGGAGAGCTCAGTTTTATAGAGAGAGCTCGATAGAGTGAGAAGTGTTTTAGGCCAATGGAGAGATGGAGTTTAGTGGTCAGCTATGGAGCACGGGTTTAAGAGCAAAATATCAAAGAGAGGGAGAAGGTTCTAGATATATTGGGTTTTGACAGAGGGAGGGAGAGGCAAAGGGAGAGAGAGACAGAATAAAAAAATAATAAAGAATATTTAAATAAAGTGGTAAAACATATAAGTTTTGATGTAGGGTATATTGTAAAGTGATGTATCATATGCTATAAAGTTGGTTATTCGGATGGTAAATGCTAGAATTTGTAAAACCTTTAATAAGAAGGCTCTAAATCAAGAGATTGATTTCAAAAAAAGATTATGGAATTGATATTTTATACAATAAAATATTAATATGTAATTCAAATTCAAATTATGTTTGATTAGGGTATGTAATTCCATTGAAAATATGTAGCTATTTAGTTTTTAGTGGTGTGGACATAGGTCATTAAGTCCAACCACATTAGTTTTTCTCTCTTTTTTCTCTTTATTTCTATTCGTGAGTCATTAAGTTGAACCACGTTAGTTTTTCTCTATTTCTTCTCTTTATTTCTATTCGTGAATCTTCTACAATTTCATATTGTTCTCTTTAATTTTCAATGTAAATTTTGAAATTTCAATACTTAAAATCATGTTTTTTAAATATAATTTTCAAAAAAATGTAAATTTTTTTTGGGGGGTTAAAAGGTCATTCATTAAGAACTAACTAGCCAAAATAGGCAAAGTATTAGGGCTTCGCCTTACATACAGACCATTCACATCATCATTCACAAAAGCTACAATCTTTGGAGTGGGGGGTACATTATAGTTTTCAATTTCCATCGGCATTGTGCATCCCCTCTTCACTAGCCAATCTGCACATCTGTTCACTTCTCCAAAAACATGGCTGACTGTGACCTGCCGAAACTTGCTTATTAGAAGGCACCTGTAGTCATTTAAAAGAGGTGAAAATGTTGCACTGTGGTTTGAGTTAGAAAGTAAAAGCTAGACAATAGTTTTGGCATCCAATTCAACTTCTAGATAGTTAATTCCCAACTGCATAGCAATTTGCAGTCCATCTCTCAAAGCCTACAATTCAGCTAATAAGCTGGTAGCGTAGTCTATTCTTAGAGAAAATCCTTTGATCCACATCCCTCTGTAAACCCTGAGAATTCCTCCACCACCTACTCTCCCTAGGTTACCCAAAAAGGCACCATCGATATTAAGTTTTGCCCAACCCTCCCTTAGTTTTTTCCACCTGATTTGAGTTGCTGTGTAGTGCTTTTCTTTCTCCCCAACGCAAAAGAAGTATTCAACAGACTAATTAATGCAATAGGTATGAAGGCTCATATTCAGAGTAGTATTTTTGAACACCACCCTGTTTCTGTGCTTCCATAGGTGCCAGATTGCAAACGGAAATTGGATTCTCCAAGGGCATCCATTCACCATAATATTGGGATCACAAAGACAATTGATTTTTATCCAATCCAATAGATCCAATTGAAAGGAAGCTTGAAGGGTAACTGGTGTTTTGATTTTCCTCTGGAAATCCATAGCAAAAGGACATTCTCTCAAGGCATGGCTAAGAGTCTCCTCTACATTTTTACAAATTGGATAGGTTCTATCACATTCCACTCCTCTAGCAGCAATGGTCTCCCTCACCGGCACACTTTTATGATGACATAACCATAAAAAGTGAACTATTTTAGGTGCGGTATCAAGCTTCCAAATCCATTTACCCGAGAACTCTGGAATTTGATCTTCTTCAGGCTTTGCCAGTTTATAGGTTGGAGCCATGCTAAACTCTCCATTTGGGGCATATTTCCAACTAATAAAGTCCTTACTTTCTCCAAATAGAGGGATGGGGATCGCATTAATTTTTTCCTTAATGGTGCTAGGAATCACAAAGGATAGCTTTTCCCAATTCCAACAGCCGTCTTTGAACATTTCCTCAATGGTGAGCTTGTCCTCATTACATTGCAGCAGACCTTCAATAAGTTCCCTCATCTCGTGGCTTTTTTGATCTAAGAGTATGTCCATAATTTAAGCTTTGAGTTATTGCCTGCATTCCAACAGATACCCTTTGCAAATACTGGGAACCCGTGTTTGATTGATTTCCATGTGATAGAGCATGAGAGTTTATCTGGATCCTTGGATTTACTTCTTGTATGGGATCAATATTTATTTAAGATCAACTTAGCCCAAAGAGCATCTTTCTCCATATAGAGCCTCCAATTCAGCTTCGCTTGTAAGGCTAGATTTCTTGCCCTGGTTGCATGGATCACGAGTCCTCCTTCCTCCTTGGTTCTAGTGATTTTACTCCATCCCACTAAGTAAGTGCATTAAAAGATGCTATTCACTAACATAATTCTCACGGTATTATTTTTAATAATTATAAATAAAATAATATTATTTTTTCAAAAAAAGGATTTTTTATTTTTATTTTTATTGTTATCCCTTATCTCAATTCTCAATATAGGCTAAATAGTAAATTCTAAAGATTTTTTTTTTCAATAGGGAAAATACAGATGATTATAAATGGTTGTTCCGGTAAAAAAAAAAAAAAGGAGAATATAGGAGGTTTAAGACGTGGCCTAAATGTTGAAATTTTTGAAATATGTTATTTTCCTAATTGACCATATTTTTTTTATAAAATTTATTGTGAATAATGTGTAAGGGTATTTTAAACCATGAAAAGAATACACTTATAAATTCTCTTAATAAAGTTTACAAGTATAGATAAAATGAGTATAATGAATAAAATAGCTCATTTTTTTCCTTGAACCACATGGCACAACTTAGAGCACTCATATCAATGCTTGTATAATAGAAAAAATATCACATTTTAGCTAATTAAACCCAAAATTCACCCATATCAAGCCATACAAAATTGTGTAAAAATACATGATTTTTACAAAGTAAATTTACACTTGCACTAATTATTTTGCATTTATTTTTTTAAATTATTTATTTATATATCCCATTGATGAAGTAAAAGAATGAATGATAGTTGTTGTGTGTTAAAAAAGAGAAATAATTATAAAAAAGTTGATATTTTAATCAAATATATTATAAAATAAATATTCTAATATCGAGCATTTTGAAAAGTGAGTATATAAAATAAAATAAAGTGAGTTTTTATACTAAAATAGACACGCAAAAAAAATTGCACAAGATAGTGCAAATGCTATACTATTATTTAGTAAACCCATGTCAACTTATCATATTTTATAAAGAAAGAAAAATGGGTTTAGGGTCAAGTTCATTTGCAAACCAAATCTCACCCAAACCCAAACACATGGGTCAGGTGTTTTGCCCTAAACTCCTCATAGCTAATGGAATGAAACGGGATTTAGAACCATACTTTTTTGCACCATGCAATAGGCTCATGGCCCACTTCATTTTCACATATTGGGTCCTTGATCGTGACCCATATTTTGTCTATGTCGCATAATGGGCTTATGACCCGTGTTCCCCTTGCATCATGAATTAGGGTCAAGGCCCATGTTGATATTTAAACAAAATCCGTATTTGAGGAAAATGCTCAATTACAAGCTAATACAAATAAGAAAAAAAAGTAAGTTCTTATATTAAAATAGATACTAATAAAAAAAAGTGTTCCTCTTACATCATGATTTGGGGTCAAGGCCCATGTCTATATTTATACAAAATCGGTATTTGCGGAAAATGCTCAATTACAAAGCTAATTCATTTGGGCCGCATGGCTAAAGCCATTAAGCTCATGCAAGTTTCTTGAAAACCTAAGTTTGATAGATGGAATACCACATTTGGGCCCCCAAAACAATCCAACTCATCAAACCCATCACTTGGAATAACATGGATCCGACCTAAATCTTCTCATACCTACTAATTGGTGTACTTAAGATGCATTTCCTCTATTAAGGAACTAGATAGGAGAATGTTTTCCATGTGTGAAGCTTAAATAGGAGTTCAATTCACTTCTTCTCCACTAAAACACCATGTGAGTTCAATTCACATCTTCACAAAAGACCGGAAAAAAAAATTTTTGTCCCTACAAACTTTGATTCAGGATTCAAACCCATGAACTTTCGTGGGATAATCTTGGGTTTTGTGATTTGGACGGTAAAAGGTACGTTCTAACAATTCTCCAGCAATCTATGAAAAAGTAACATGCATGAACTTTGCATGTCACAGGTGGGCCATGTGAACCTCTAGATGAGTAGGTGCAATACAAAGATTTTTCATTGGTTAAACTCCTGAAGAACCAACCAACATTGGGAAGAATGAGTCCTTTTCCATTCGACATTTGATGTATTATTTGAAATCTCATATTTCTACTCCATCAACAACCTATTCCATCAATCAATAATTGTTGCATTGTCCAAAAAACCCAGCCTTCCCCACATCACTCTCTCTCTCTGTTCCTATCTATCCTCTCCTTTTCAAAGAAATCAAGCCCTATTTAAGGAAGACAAATAAAACAGAGGCAATCGTTTCACATACTGCAATTTAGAATCTCAGCATCAACATCAGGTATGCACAAGCAATTTTCTGCAAATTCTATCAAGCAAGATATAAATGGGAAGTTCCCAGATATCCTTTACTTTCAAAAGAAATAAAAAAGTTCCCCAGAAGTCCATTGCAGAAATTAAGAAACATTTTCCGAACTTTGCTGCGATTATATTTTAGTCAGCAGGGAAGAATCAAAGAACAGAACCCTACAAGATCAGTGGGAGTCCTTTGCTGTTTATTATCATTGTATATTTTGGACAGGGTGGTAGCTGTGGTTTCAAGCAATAAAGCTCATTGTGCTACAGAGCTCTCATATATTTTCTAAAGAATTGTTTGATCTTGAATACATAGCTGAATTTACAGGTTCTATTCAAATGAGAAGAGAAAAGTAAATGGCTGGGGGAAGAATGGGAAATAATTATCTAGGGACACGAGTGACAATATAGCGCCCCTTCTCTAGATCATAGATAGTCTTTAATTGAGGTTTCTGCCATTGCAATACAAAGAACATAGCAAGTACAGCTGTTAAAAGAAATGCAAACAACAAAAAGTAAGTAACTGACTCATTTCCAACAATCTGCCCCAAATCAGGTTCCAACTCAAGGGGCTCCAACATTGTTTCGACAATGAAAGCTCCAAATGTCCAGTCAAGAGGAATGCTTCCAGTGTGATTTGCAAACCCAACCCTACAAATAATATTATTACCTCAATTTCACATAATTTGGTTTTCTAACAGAATATTTAAAATATAATAAAAATTCAAACAAGTTTACTATCTATAAATGTCACCATGTGAATACTTTCAAACTGTCATTGTGGTATAGCTTAAACCTCTGAAAGTAGGATTTGATTTATAAATTTTAAGGTTATACAGAGATTAACATCTCAGCTTCTCAACATGCAAGACATGCTTTCATGGGCACCAAAATCCAATATTGCAAAAACTGGTGAATAAATCAGAAATATTATCATGACATTAGGCTTCAACTAGAAGCTGCAACTACATTTATAGCATCAGAACACATCTATACCGTATTCAAGGAAGGTTTTAGGTTAGCAAACCAAGAAGTCGGCTTTCCTTTCATTATGAATCTGTCTTAAACCTCCAAAAGATTTTGCAGAAAATGGGATGTCACTAAACATAATCAGTAGCTTCTTTTCTTTCTTTCTTTTTTTTTATAATTTTTATTTGTGGATATATAACAAAAATTTGTTGATAAAAAAGAGAGCCCAAGTACACAAGGAATACCCCATGGGTACAACAAAGTCAAGCTCTCAAAGTACAAAATCAATCACATCTAAAAGTGAAGTAAAGGAAAATGAGCCCAATGCTATCATCCAACCAAACAAAGATTTGAAGAATAAGAGCTTAAGATCAAGAATAGTTAGTTCACAGCCATCAAAACTTCTAGCATTCCATTCTCGCTAAAGCACCACATCAAGCAATAAGGGATGGCTTTCCAAATTTCTATATTCCAATGACAACCAAACTGACCCTGACAGAAAGTTAGCATATCCATAACACTATGAGGCATAACCCACTGAACTGCAAACCAAACACCATAATCCACGACTCTGTAGCTATAGGAAAAGAAAGAAGTAAATAATCCACAATCTCTTCACTGCATTTACACGTATAACACCAATCTAACACAGTAATATCTCTTTAGAAAATTATCTAGTAAGAATTTTCGCCAAAGTAACAATCCACGAAAGAAAGCACTTCTTAGTGGTACCTTTGATCTCCTTTAGATACTTTTCCAATAAAAAGACACGGCACTAGAAGAAATCAAAGTACGATAGTATCATCTAACTTCAGCCCCACTCCCTCGCACTGTATTAGGGTAATTTAGTTCCATAAAAGTCATCCAACTTCAATCTGCTGTCCAAACACTCATTAGCAATAAAAACAGAGTCTAAGATCTGTCTTACCTTCACAAAAGCATTTTGAGACTGGAGATTATTTCATGTAGCACCATCCTCAGTCTATCAGCCAAGACTATAGTAATAGTTTTGTAGACCTGCCCACTAAGTTGATGGGCCAAAAGTCCACATCCACAACATCTATTTTTTGGGAATAACAGCAATGAAGATTGCATTTAGGCTCTTCTCAAACTCACCTTGCACAGGGAAATTCTGGAACACTACCATTACATCAGTTTTCAGTATACTCCAGCATGTCTGAAAGAAAGCCATAGCAAAATCATTTAGTTATGGTGCCTTATTGCCATTGAAACTTTTTATCACCCCCAAAACTTCTTCTTTAAAAGGTTTATCCAACCACTCTGCATTCTCCTTTGATATTCTTGAAAACTCCATTCCATCCAACAAGGGTCTTCGAAAGCCACCCTTGGTACAGAAGCACTTGTAGAACTGTGTAATACAATTATGAATGCCAAATCTGAATTCAATTTCCCATCTACCAACATTGGTAATGGAGCTATTCCTTCTGTGTGAGTTGGCTACTCAATGAAAAAAATTTCATGTTTCCATCCCCCTCCCTTAACTATAGAACTCTTGACTTTTGTCTGCAACTTATCTCCTCCAATAGAGTGGTGTTTTTGAGTTCTACTCGGATCTAATCCTTCTCTAATTCGTTTTCTTTAGCTATTAGTTGTTGACTGTTTCCTAGGGTGCCTAGCTCATTGATGTCACCCCACAATTTATTCTTCTTACCCTCCACATTCCTAAAATCTTCTTCATTACATTTCTTCAGATCCATTTTCAGTACTACAAGTTTATTTGCCAATCTGTAGCTTGGGGACTCTTGATACTAGTATGACTCCCACCAAGTCCTCACCTTCTCCATATATCCTCGGCTCTTAACCACACATTCTCGGATCTGAATCATCTTCTGCCCCTCTAGAAGTTTCCACAACCAAAGAGAAACAGGAAGTGGTCTGAAAGCTACGCAACCTTCTTTGAGAAAATATTTGGGAAGTGATCCTCCCAATTTGTTGAAAAAAGAAAACTGTCAATTCTGGATCTATAGACATTCCACGAATATTGAACCATGTAATATAACCCCCTTCCAATGGTAAATCCACCAAACCATGTGCTGAAATGAAAATAGGAAAACTCATGCATTGCATGAGTGAACTTTTCAGCTCCTAGTCGCTCTGTTGGAAAGCAAACCACATTGAACTCTCCTCCCACACACCATGATGTATTCCACCACCTGAGTAGCTCAGACAACTCCTCCCACGATAAATTTCACTCACCATCTAAGAAACTCCCTAGTTAATGCCCATTCAAAATGGTCTACCACATTTTTTGAATTTACATGAGACAGAGAACTGCCCCATCGCTTCCTCCACTACTCTTCTATCCCACATAGGTAGAATACCCCCTAAGGCACCAACGGAACCTAAGTAAATCCAATCAACATGATGGAAGCGACACAAACTCCTAACCACCCCACTTGTTATTAATTCCAACTTTGTTTCCTAGAAACAAATAATGTCAGCCTTACAAGTCTTGATTAGGCTCCTAATCAAGAGCCTTTTGTCCCTTGCATTCAACCCTCTTCCAAGAAGTGATCTAAAGATTCATTAATGCAAGATCAAGGCCCTTTCCCTGCTAACACTTTTTTACTTAGCTAAACTAGACTCATAATTAATTGTACTAAACAAAATTTTCAACTCCTTGCTACCCTTCAATAGCCTTGAGAAAGCCTGCAACCTCCACTTCAAAGCCAGCATAGGAAGTGCCCAAAAGTTTTTAAAATCCTTTTTGAGTTTCCTTGTTACCCAATCTGATGTGTGTGTGTGTGTATCACTGCAACTTCCTCCCCCACTGAGCTTGCCTTTTCCTCCAAAGGGTTTGAAATAGCCAGAGGCTCCCTAGACAGAGGGTCCTTGCCTTCCCTACAACACAGCACAACGGCTCTACTACCTAAAGCTCATCCTTATACCACAATTCTGTTGCCGAGTCACCCAGATCATTGTCCCTGTCCCACTAAGATTAAAAAGACATTTGCAACGTGTGTGGACATATACTTTTTTCCACTTAAAAGAAACGTTGAACTATTTGATACGATCCTAGCAGTCTGATATCTAGGCAACAAAAGTTTGGACACTTGCACATTGCTTTGAATTTAGACAGATGGATGATCGCATGGATTAGGCTTTTAAGTTATAGTACCCAATACAAAATGGATACTTTGTTTCGTGAAACCTAGAATTACAAAATATTACAACTAGAAAAGAAAAACAATGTGTCTGCATACAAAAGAGAATTCCTATCATGCCTTCTTACTCTTTTTGCTAAGTAATGTAGATTGTAGAAGAGTCCTATAAAAAATGTCAATTAGAAGAGAGTGGATGAACCCATTAAGTAAAATCCAAAGTATGAGAGTAACAAACCTTTTTTCATTCATAGGGATTCCGAGACTGTCATGCAAAAGTGCCATCATATATGCTGAAGAGAAACAGTATCTTGACAAATCCAAATCATCAATGTTTTGATGCTGGATTCTCAGTTTACTCCAGTCATCTTCACAGTAATGTTGACCAGCTGCTTCCAACACCAACAAAGAAGCCTTAGGAACGAGCCCAAAAAACTGTAGAAGGTAGAATCAGCGAAGTTAAGTACTAGATTAGTGACTAGAAACAAAGAGAAACATGATACAATGTATGTATATATGATTCGATGATGATAAAGTGTTCACTCAATGGAAAATTCAGTTGGTTTAACTGAGATGAGGGTTATCTCATTCTGCTGATTCAACTGAAAAAAAAAAAACTCCAAAGGTCTAATTTGGATATATCAGGTACTTCCTGAAAGTGATTCCAGTTATACAAAATGGTATTTAAATTGTTCACTTGTTGGGACTTGAAAATCAGTGATATATGCAAGCTTGCCTCCAATATATTTATTCTCAATATTTGGAAATTGGTTTATTCCCATCTAGGCTGAGTTATAGCACATTGCTTAATGTCCAGATGCCTCACATGGATTGGCATCTAGGTGCCTAAAAAACTAAACTTGTGTGTGTGGCATGCCTAATTAAGCACAAGTGCACATATTTGAGTCATGGAGTGACCACTTGATGAAAAAGCTATACTAAAGAATAGGACTGTATATGTGTGTGTATAAATATATATATATATATAGAGAGAGAGAGAGAGAGAGAGAGAGAGAGAGATTAGGAATCGTATCCTGTGTTCATAATGTATCCCCTCTTTCTCAATAACATTTTATTAATTTTAAAAAAAAATGATGAAGGCTTATTATTCCACAACAGCAAATGCACTTTTTCACTCTTTCATATGGTAGGGGATTCTGCTTGGAAAAGAAAAATTTCCATACTAATGGTTTCAAGCCATGGGCTCCAATGTATGAGATCTGGTAGCACTTATAATTAGATCTGCTCCTCATGGACCAACTTGGGATTTGCGATCCTAGGTGAGATCAGTTATGTATATACAGCACCTCATAAAGTGCAAGTGCAAGTGCAAGTGCATGCATCTGAGTCTTATAACAGTATTACAGCCCCTAAATACAATATCAAACTGTTCTTTTCTCTATAACTATAACACCCAAGCCTTCTTCCCTAAGCCAGGCTTGAAGTCCTTATTTTTAATGCTGAAACAAAATATCCTACCTCAGCCATTCATGTCAAATTTCTATTCTGCTTCATTCTGGATCTGCCCAACATCTATAATTGTGCCATCTGTAATGCGCCTAATACATTTTTCACCTCACTAATTTAAATCCGTAGAGCATGAACTACTATAAACCAAATTGTTTTAAAATATTAACTTATGTGTCATTAGTTTACAAACCTCAGAAGTAAATAAAATATTTTCCGAAGAAATTGGCTTGCCTAGTGACTCAGGAAAGAGGGATGAAACAATTTTGCAAGGCAGATGCAAGCATTTATCTGCACAGAAATGAAGAATTGTCAACAAATACCGTTTTCCCAAGTATTGTGAAATCTTAAAATCTAATGAGTTTACAAAAGAAAATAAAAACAGTAACAAGAGAAGAGATGAGGTACACTAAAACTTTAAGAGGTATAGATCACACATGGTTGGAACAAGATAAGCTAGTTATAGATGCCATAATTTGGCTTTCAGATTTGAACTTCTAAATGGTTGATAAAACATAGATATAAATTGAATTTCTTAATCGGTAGTTCACGTAGTTTCTCTTTGCTCCCTAGACTTATAAAAAATTGCTAAAATTATGGTTGAGTAATTAAATTCACCATTTCCTAATAATTTAAGCTTTTGGGAGAATTGACAATTTAATATGGTATCAGAGTGGGGGGTCCTAAGTTTGATCCCGTTATTCTCTACTCTACCTACCATTTAAAATCCCACGTGTTAGGCTTCACCTATTAAAGTTTGAGCCTGAATGTGAGGGAAAGTGTTAGAATTATGTGATTAAATGGTTAACTTCACTATATCCCAATAGTTTAAGCTTTTGAGACAATCGGTAATTTAACATAGTATCAGAACAGGAGCTCCTGAGTTCGATCCTTATGTTTACTCTACTTCCCATTTAAAATGTTAAAAATCCCACACATTGGGCCCCCACTTATCAAAGGAAATTTTAGGCCCACACGTAAGGAAGAGTGTTAAAATTATGATTAAGTGATTAAATTCATCATTTCCTAATAGCTTAAGTTTTTGGAACAATCAGTAATTTAACAGAAATCAACTTACTAAAAGTTTTCAATTCTAACAATTAAGGCCAATCAATAACCATCATTCATGAAATTGATGTAATTTGATGGCATGGATCTCAATTAGGGCTTTAATTAATTACATGCCATGTACAACTCTCAAGAATCCTAAAAAGGCCCGCATCGCTGCTGCAATAAGGAGTGTACATTTTTAAAAATGCAACGTTTTCAAAATCTGTGACCCCTAGCCCAAAAAAATGATTTCAACTCCATTACCAGATGACTAATGATTAGTTTAAAATCCTTTACTAGGAGGCATTATCAAGTTCCATAAGTTCAAGGTAAAGTTCATTTGGCATTTTTATTTGGAAAGTTACACACGCATCTAATGAGTCTAGAACCCATAACCTCATCCTTCTCCTAGAACTTATAATGAGAGAAGGTGTCAATTAAGCTAGAGCTCATTGTCATTTTGGTTCTTTCTTTTAAGTTTGAGTCAATTGTCATTTTTTCCCTTAAAGTTTTGTTTTCAATGTGGCCCTTCTGTCCATTGCCCTTGAACGGCTGCCGTAAACCCCCTCCCAAAATGACCTAAGTTGGTTTTTTTTAATAATTCTAAAATCATAAAACAAATTGTTTCTTAAACCCAAAAAAAAAACCCTGCAACCACAGCAAAAACCACCCCACTCCCATCACTGCCATCTCTCATAAGTATCATCCTGATTTTGGTCTATCATCAATCTATCATAACTCATTTATGCCAAAGACGTTTTAACAAACATGCACCCTATTGCAAAAAAAAAAAAAAAAAACTTGTATATCACATCATCCAAAGAGAGAAATAAATAAGCAAATTCTACAGTCATTAATCCAGTAGAAAAAGCATATTCCAATAAAGGATCTACACCATCCATCAACAGCACCAACTGCTTCTTATGCTCCCATCCCTTTTAATGGCAGACTATGGAGGATTTTACCTCATAATAATTCAGTTGTTGACAGTCACTCATTGAATTAGATGGTTGATTCAAATTGTGGTGAGACTGTGAACGACTTACTCCACTGCTCAATAGCAAGCGATATTTGGTCGTTTGTTTTCTCTCCTTTTGGTGTAATGTGGGTTATGCCTTATATTATTTTAGATTTTTTGGGTTGTTGGAAGGGTTGCGTTACCTTATCTTATGGTATATCTTCTGGCCTTTTTCTATTGGTAATTTGGGACATCCCCATAGGGAGTCCATGGTTCGAACCTGGATTTCCCCCACGGGCGAATGGGAGGTGTCTACTGAGCCAAGAGGCTCATGGGCAGATTCATTGGTTTTTGGGAAAGGTTGGTTGCTGAAACATAAGAATGCCATGATCTGGAATGCTGTGCCATTGGCTCGTATGTGGTGTTTTTGGAGCAAACGAAATTCCCATATATTTTCATGAATGAGAAATTGCAACTGAAGACATCCAGCTCTTGTTTCTTACACCATTACACAAATGCATAGCTGCAACAATTTTCTTTTCTTTTTCTCCTATGTTGGATTTTATTTAAATCACTAAGCCTTAGATGTTTGGAAATTTTTGTTTATAATGTATACCTCTGGTGTACTAGGGTGGCACGCCCTTTACGGCTTATGCACACGTTTAATACATGGAATTAAAATGCAAATGCAATACACATTTACTGGAAATTAAAAAATAGAGGTCAATTTCTGTTCAAGTATTCAATGAAACTTCAGGTCAAAAGAAGGTATAAGTTTACAATCAGCAGAAAATCATATTATAATGAAGAAGTCCATACTCATCATACTGAAGGAACAGAAGAATTTTATACCTTTTTTTCTCTTTAACAATGCCAATGCTTCATTTCTGCATGCAGAAAAGTTTCCAGCTGGATGAGATGTCAGAATCTTAGCATAACTAGCATTCAGTGGCGGATTATATCCTCTGGGAATGCAAGGGTTACCAATGATGCCATCAGTAGAACTTGACACTGCATTACCAATTATATAGACTTTCCAATTAGCAATAGTTCAATTACCTTATTGAATTCTGAGATAGAACATTGTGCATGACATCAAATTTTGTCTCTTACATGTAATGTAATACATTGAGCTTACAAGACATGCCAGGTAAGATTTTACACTAAGCATATGTCTTTGAAAATCATATGTAGCAAAATTCTTCATATGATGTCACAAAAACAATTAAGATATAAAAACTAAAGAGATGGAGGAAGAAAGCTTCAAGACTAAATATTCTCCAAGCAATTGAAAGTTTTGCAACAGCACAGGTATCAGTCATATATGGACTCGAGTATTCAAAGAAAGTTTCATCCCACAGTACTAGAAAAGGAAAGTCTAACTCACAAGATACCAATTCTCTTGAATTGTGAGCCTCGTGCAGTGATTCCCAGGCTGCATCCTATACAAGAAAGAACTGTCAGAGTTGTTTGTACAGGGACCTTCCACCATATATGTCTAAAAAAATGAGAAATAAACAAATAACACAGAGCTCACTGCAAAAAATTATGTAGCAGCAGTGGTGCAAAAGATTCTGTCATTAGTTCAATTGTTAATAGTAACTCATTGTATACATTATTAAAATGTTATCATACAGCTTCAAGTTTCTCTCATAAATAAATGATACTACTCACCCTCTATAAAAGTATTAAAAAAGTATGATGGTAACCTTAAAAAAAAATCAATAATTTCAGGTATTATCTCAATAGCATTGCAGATGTATTTCCACTGTCTTGAAAAGCAAATTACAACTTAATGCGAGATCAAAGGACAGTACTTCACAAACATCATCCAAGCTTTCATGTCAACATCAAATATACCTACTCAACAGCCTCACCACAATGCCATAGTTGCTATCATTAGCACCAAACTGCTATTTCCTACCAACACTTGCTGTCACTCTACACCACCAGAAAACATTGCGCTGAAGCACACAATTGAAAGGAAGCAAATGCTACACTAAATCCAAATCCAGTCAATGTTGAAACAATTAAGTGGCTTTGCAAAGAAATTGGGAGCTGATACTCATTAAATGCAAAAATCCTAACCAACGAACGGATCAACTACGAGTGTTGAGTGCAGGGCTTCCAACACATTAAAAAACCAACATAACACATAAAACCATAAATACATATACATATATATGTGTGTGTGTGTGTACATATGTTTTCAAGTTTTTTTTTAACTGCTTAATATGTCCTACATTTTAATTGCTCTAAACTATTCAAACCAGATTTTATTTATTAACATATATTTCATAATCAATTTCACTAATTAACAGATCACAAATAGTTGAATAGATAAAGATGAACTAGCATCCTAACTGAGTTTTGCACGGCTCTGTCTTTATCATAATTTCTCTCCCTCCCTCTCAAGTACATGGGCCCATCTCTCTCACTATTTCACAATCAACTCCATCTCCCTTTCATTAAAGGGAAGCCATATCCCACAACCACCAAGCACAAAGCCCCGCACACCCCCCCCCTTCCCCAAGCAGGCACCGCCACCTACATACTCAGTAAAGACACAAAAACAGAAATATGAGGTTGTTTGCATGGCTGTGGAGCAAATGCATTCATCCTTTACACATACAGCCTTTCCCAATAGCAAAGAAAATCCACATCAGGCATGCCAAAACCCAAAAGGCAAAAAAAAAAAAAAGGGTTAAGAATTTAACATAAGGGTGAGGGCTACCTCCCTCCATATAGTTCGTAGAATCCAATGGGCATCCAATGGATCACACACACACACACACATATACTAGCCTCATCACACGTGCTTTGCGTGTGCGATGAAGCTTTTTTAAAAATTATTTTTTATTTTGGGTTTAGTGAAATAATGTTTAAAAGTGTGATAGAGATAGTGTCCTAATTTTTAGGATTATTCTCTACATGAGAGTTGATAAAATTTTGAAAGCCTAACTTAGGAAAATTTTAAAAAATAGTAAATTACTCTTTTTAACCAGATTTGTTTTTTTAAATTTAAAATTATCTAACTAAAAGATATGAGTATTTTAGAGAGTTTAAGAACTTTTGTGAGGAAATTTTAGCAAACAAAATGATGAAACCCAAACATGGAATCCTCTTATTAATAGTATATATATATATATAAGGAAAAAAAACATATACTGAACAGAGGAACAGGTTAAAGTCTAGTATTTTCATTTACAAAGGTAATTACACAGGAAACACCTGACCGAATTTTGGAAAGCTCTGAGTATATAGATAATAAATAACTCCAGACAATTTGACAATTCTTGAAGATTGCAGCTGTTCTGTTTGTTTTGTAGCAAATGTAACCTGCAATAGGATGGTTCCAACTTCAATTCAGCATCTCTCAAAATAATAAAATTATCCATTGACATGTAAAGCAGCCCAACAGAAATCATAAATAAATAAATAGCTTAAAAAAACACCAATTAATAAAACAAAATTATATATATATATATATATATATAATGTCATCTATGGTCCCTAGAGGTCTATTTTGAATATATTAAAAAACTTTATAACAGGATTTAGACAGAAATTAATATCCCAAAAATGGAATTATATGTTTAAGAATCTAGAATCACTTGCACCACACTTTCCAGTCCTATTCAATAATTTTACTATCTTTAATAAGAACTATATACCAATTTAGCAATCTAGATTCAATCATTTTGATTTTTTTAAAAGTAATCAGAATGTATAAACAGATAACATGCTTTATTCCTGAATGCTGTTGATAGGTGACAAGCATGATTGCTGGTTGTCAATATTCCATGAGCTTTGCTGAGAAAAGCAATGATAAGGGATTTTGCAGATTAACTAACCATTAATAATCATGCTACAGACCTCATTGTTTACCAGTCAATATAAATAGTCACCCTTTCATCTTAATACCCATACATTTGGAGATAAAATGATACCAAACATCACATCTTGCAACCACTTCCCCTTAAACATGTTTCAATGCAACATAAAAAACAACCTCTTAAGTCAATAAATGATAGGAGATCTCTACGAACAGTTGAAGTTAAACATGCAGAAACTTAAGTTTTCCTGGGAATGAAATATACATGTTACATTAGGTAGAGGATAAGAATGGAGAAAATAAATAAAGAAGGAGAGGGAGTAAACATAAAATCACTTCTACCCTACTAATCTCTTGCTTTCAGAAACTATTTCATAAATAAGAAGAACCTCAAACAGATTCATAAACAGGAGAGTAACATCAATCAATTGTTCTTACATCACTAATTTATGGGGAGTTGGTGGATTATTTGTTACTTCGTTATGCTTTAGCTTATGCATTGTGGAGTTATGTTTTTGGTCTTTTTAGAGTTCATTGGGTGATGCTGCATAGAGTGATTTGATCTACTGGCTGGTTGGTGAAATTGGCTCGATCAATGTTCTTCCGCTGTGTGGATTTTAGTTCCATTGTGTCTGATGTGGATTTTGCGGATGGAGTTGAATTATTGTACTTTTGAAGATGTGGAAGTTTTGAAAATGCATTTGAAGACTTTTTCTTTTAAAATTACTCAGTGAATAGTCAAACTGTCCTAGGTCTTTTTTCTGATAAGCAAAAGTTAGTATTTTATATAATCAAACTGTCCTAGGTCACAGTGACAGGGGTATAATAACAGATTTCATTGAATTGATTTCTTTTCAGGCTATCTTGTGTGTTCTATTGTTCATGTGGTATTTTTTTTTAATAAAATCATTTAGTTATATAAAAAAAAAATTACGGTTTGAATGTATACGTTTTGTAAGCTTTTTAATGTAATTGTTTCCAAGGTTTGATAGATAATTTACTTATAAAATAAATAAAAAAAGAAAAAAGGTTTGATGAATAATTCCTGTATTAAGAGTAGAAACTGCTTCTGCTTTGTATTATACCCCCTCCCCCCAACAAAATAAATAAATAAATAAAAGGATGCAGGTTCATGAACATGAGAAATGAACCAGCATTTTGAGGACTTGGAGAAAACAGTTTCAGGTTTCAAACTTTTCTTCTTCAAGACTCTTCTGGATTGGGTTGCAGTGTTAGGATGTCATTCTTTCACTTCAGCTCATGATTTATTTTCTGTTCATGGGTGTTTGGACTTTTGTACTTTATGCTCTTGATTTGTACTTTGTCCCTGATGTATACTTCCTATATACTCCAGTGACACTTTTCTTCTTTTAATAATGTATTTTTATTGCTTATCAAAAAAAAAGAACACGAGAAATGAACTCCCAACAATAAAGCAAAACTACAGATGTCAGACACATTTCAAGAAACCTGTGAATAGGAGTCCAACAAATGAGTTGTACTTGTCAATAAGAAGAAGAGTCCCACATGTACAGCCATACAAGAAGGCATACAATTTATATATTCAAAGCATTAAAATTGTGGTCAAAAGACACTTGGTGAATGATAATAACCTGCAAAGAAGCCCCACCAAATTCAACTATCCCAGTGGTTTCCTGTGGTTTACTTCCCAAAGCTCCAAGAGCATAGTTTGCAGCAACCCAAGCATAAAAACCTTCATCTTCACCTGTTTCATGATCATTTCAAGTGTCATTTACAATAAGGGTGCTAGGTGAATTCCTAAAAAAACAAGAACAATAAGCAATGACCTTTCAACCTAGCATAACAGACAAAGTATTATTAAATTAACTAATAAATCTGGAAAAAACAAAGATATTGAAACAAAGCTAATAAATTTAGTAAACAAGATAGTTTGTTAATATATTAATTACTAAGCTACGAGATTCTACTGTGCATGTGTCATGTTTATACAAAATGGAGATATTTATGATAAATACATTACCTGCATACCAACTCTTTTGCCTGAAACCACCTCCAAACAATTTTGTTTGTCCAGTTTAGAAAATCTAACATTTTAAGGGAAAACTATTTAATACTTTCTCTCTCAAAGAAAAAAATATTTTTTTTTGTGCCCTTATAAACTTTCAAGAATTTAAAGCTGAAAAAAAAAATAAAGGGCAAGGGTATATTGGAAAGTCAATGAAGTAATGACCATTAAACCTCTTCAAATTTCAGATGGCCAACTCCCACTCTGGAGAATTGTTTGAGGCCAATGAGTGTTGAAGAAAATAAGAAAAGGGAGAATGGAAGCCTAACAAAAGCTGAACCAAAAAAGGCCCTTCACTTTCTTACTAAGAAGAAATTTGAAGCTGACAGCAAGGGAAAAAAAGGTTGCTTGCGTATTGATGAGGCTAGAATTGAACACAATTAGATCTGGAACAGTGACAGAAGAAGTGCCAAAGGAAGTTCAGGAGTTACTGTCAACTTTTTTATAACCTGATTCTGATGAATTGCCACCTTTACCAGAATGTGCAGCATGCCATAGATCTGGTTCCAGGGTCTTCTCTATCTTATTTACCAGCTTATTGCATGAATCCCAATAGATATGTAGAACTTAGAAGGCCGGCAGAAGAGTAATTAAGAAAAGGGTTCATTTGAGAGAGCCTTAGCCCTTTTGCAGTCCTTGCTTTGTTAACTCCAAAGAAAGATGGCAGATGGAGAATGTGCTTAAAAAGTAGAAGTGTCGAGCAATCAACAAAATCACTACCACATACTGGTTCCCTATTCCACAACTTGAGGATATGTTAGATATGCTAACTGGAGTAAAATTAAAGATGAGTGCTGGATTTACTGATCATGACACTGTAGTTACTATTAAATTACCAATTGTCCCAAAAGCTTAAGCTATTAGGAAATAGTGAATTTAATCACTTAAATATGAGTCTAACACTCCCACTCACTCGTAGGCCTAAACTTTCCCTTTATAAGTGGAGGCCCAACAAGTGGGAATTTAACATTTTAAATGAGAAGTAGAGTATACCAAGGATCGAACTCAGGATCTTCTGCTCTGATACCATGTTAAATTACCAATTAACCCAAAAGCTTAAGCTATTAGGAAATAGTGAATTTAATCACTTAACCATAATACTAACAGTTACAATGTTTACATAGTGCTGAAATTTAGTATTTTGATAATTCGGGGATGAAATAAGTAGGGGCATTAGGTCTTTTACTTGTTTTTTATTCTATAACAACGTGTGGTTCAGATTAGTTTATTTCAATGGTCAAGATTAAGTGGTCAGGTTTTTCTTAGACATTTATATAAGCTTCGTATTGAGACTTTTATTATGATTCATGATTAATCGAAATTTTGACAGCTGGTTTTGAGTCTCCTTAAAACACTAATGTGATGTTGTAATGCTTTTTTTTTCACTAGGATTGATTTATAGGAAACTAATAGAATGATGCTAGTAGTTATTTTATATTTCATAGATTTTTCTTCAATTTTCCAGCAAGTGGTGAGGTGTTACTTTTCCAACCAATTCCCAAATCTTTTAAATTTTAACTCTCATTTGTCATGAGGAAAACAGCTGCAATCATAATGAATAAAGGTGACTGCTTGGACAAGCTGCTGGTCATCAAAAGTTAGGATGCTGTAGAAAGTGAATGATGACAAGTAGTTGATGAATTTACATTAATTCTAAGCAATTTAATTATTGAATCCTACTTATAAAAAAAAAACTATTCAACCCCAATAAAGTGATGCATGCATTTAGCAAATTCTTGAACGCACAACCTCATCCTCCATCTTACTCTTACAAGTGGAAGATGGAGGATAGGTGCCATTTTAGCTTAGAGCTTATTGACAGAATGAATATCATACATGCATACTTTTTGATAAGTTGAAGATGAAGAAATTAAAGCAAGGCAACACTATTTGTGCTTTATTTACCCAAACTTACTATACCTAAGGAATTGTACTTAAGTTTTATCCAAAGAAATGGCTGAAGGTACTACAAATTTTACTGCACGGACATTGCATTTGACTTAAACAACATAGTAAATAAATGTATGAATAGCCTTTTTGTGATTAACAATGCATCAAATTGTAAGTCTTACATTAAAGCAAAAAGGCAGTACATTTGAGAACAATAGTGTTGAAGAGTACGGTTAAGCACGAAATTTGAAGGTCAAATATGATGATGATGATGATGATGATAACAAAATCAAATTCGGTTTCGAAGCGAAACAATACAGTCAAGAAGTAAACTTGTTATTACCTGGAATTACACGCGCCCATTGATCCTTGAACAGAAACCCAGACGATCTCAAAAGCTTTCTACACGACTCGAGAACCTTGTCCCTACTCTCCGGACCCAAATTGTTCAAATGCGCACCGACCATCAACTGAATTTTAGTGTTCCTCCGCTCCTTTTTGGGGACCCGGCGCTTCGCGAAGGCGATCAAGTGCGCGATCGAGTCCGGGTCAAGAGCGAGACCGGGTCGGACCTTCATGGAGCTGGAGCCGGAGCCGTCCATGAGGGGAATCCTGGCCTCGGCGTCGCCGAGGAGCTCGAAGACGCGGACGCGGGATCCGGCGGAGCCGGCGTTGATGACGACGCCGAAGAGAGGGGAGGACTTGGGGTCGGTGAACTTGGTGGAGGAGTGGATCTTGTGGGCGGTGGAGAGGAGGTGGAAGAGGAAAGGTACGGTGAAGAGAGAGGCGAGGAGGAGGAGGCATTTGGAGTGGAAAGAGTGCTGCTGCTGTTGTTTGCTAGGGTTTGGCGGTTGGGAGAAGAGGTGCATACGGGGGTGGAGTTGAGTGCGGTGCGGCGGAATGAAGGCGGAGGAAGAGGAGGAGTAAGAAGATGAAGATGAAGATGACGAAGTCCATCTGGATAAATCCATTTTGGGCTGTGGATTTTTGGTTTTTGGTTTTGGAAGTTTTGTTACATTTTTGTGATTGTGGTGGTGGTGGTGGTGGTGGATGTGGCGGTAATGGGAGTATGGTTTAGTTGGTTTGGATTTTGGATTTTGGACAGTGTGTGTGTGTGTGTGTGATGGTAGTACTTTCTTTTTTTGATAGGAATGTGATGGTAGTGATGGTGGTGATGATGAAAAATGATGAGTTGATTAATATGCTTATATTCCGTTCTTCCTTTACAGAATAACTTTATTTCATATTTGACCGTTTATAACGAAGCACAAAGGAGCCCTCAATTTATTAATCAAGTGAGATGTAGTTGGGGCCTTAATATTCTGTCACATAACACCACCTACCTTGGTGTTCTTCTTTTTCTCTCTAGAAGCAGGAATCAAGATTTTAGATACATTAAAGAAATGTTGGATAGCAAACTTAGTGGATGGAAAAGCAAAAATTTGACTTAGCCCGGTAGAGCAACTCTTATCAAATCGATGGCCTAAGCCATTCCAGTTTACGCTATGTCGGCCATCCAAATCCCTAAAGGTCTTTGTGATCAACTTAATGCTTCAATTCGTAGTTTTTGTGGAATCCTAAATCTAAGTTGGGTTCTTACTGGACGCCAATGTCTTGGTCATCTCTTTGTTGGTCCATGTGGGGGCTTTTTTCCACAAATGTTGGGTTGGGCCGCCTCCTGCTGTACTTGACCCCAAAGTTTTCTGGATTAGGGAGTTGGGACCGGTCCAATAGCAACCCTCCTTGGTCCGGCTTGTGCGCAAATGATGCCCTCGCTTGCCAAGATTGTTTATCACTTGCCCATGGCAGACAGAGCTGTTATAATAGTTACGACAGGCAGATATAATAAAAACAATAATATAAATTCTTTCACTATTCAGACAAAAGGCAAGTAATGGCCTTGCCTTTTATAATGAATACTCGTTTTATGGAAAAGCAACAGAGGACAAGTATCGAATGAATAGCAATAAACTTATTAAAAGAAAAATGTCAGTCTGTCATATCAAGTTACGTTGCTGGGTTTAAGTCAAGGAAGGGGAACCATCTTTTCAATGCGACTAATCTCTCTGAGGGAGAAATTAACGGCTTTGAAGGGGCGGGCCTGAATGACTTGTACTTAGAGAGGTCCTTTGCCGTGATCAGAGAACATGGGTCGGAGAAGGAGAAGGGGATCAACCTATTTGGCGCATGCCTGTCACTCTGTTCTCTCCGTTTTATCATTTCTTTCTACTCTCTCTAATTCTTTCTTTCATTCCTTTATCTTTCGATGTTTTCTCTTAGTTATGGTGATTCTTTCCCCAGAGGTCGTTTTGGCCCCCGTCGTGCACAACAAGGGCTCCTTATATAATGTCAGTCGTGGCTGGCTTTTACCATTTTAACCCTTAATCGTTTTTGTTTGGTGTGAGTGTCCTTGTTGACCATTACTGATTGTTCAGTCGCCCAACCAGCGCCACTCACCTGTGCAGGTCGCACCACTCCACCTCACTAGACAAAGAAAACTATTTTGTTTATTTGCTTGCCGTGACATTTTTTTTCCTGCCATGGTGTAAATACTCTCTTCCTCTCCGTCCCTCATGGTATGCACCTAGTGGTTCTAACACAGCTTTACTTCTTTTGGGTGGTATGTCATCCCAGCAGGACACTGTCTCCAAAAGAGCCTGAGCAGGAAACACGAAAATAGGTTTTCCCCCTCCCCACCGCCAGACCATGCCCTCTTACCTCTGACCCATAACCCATCACTTCTTGTATTAGGCTGGGTATAGGTTGGTGGTGTCTGGGCCTTGCGCGTGCCTTACTTCCATGCTCGTCCAAAATCTGCCCGCTGCTTATGTGTTTGCCGCGGTCTGAAGGTCCGTCTGCCCATTCTACCGTTCGTCCTTGACTTCTTATGGCGTGGGCTGCTTTCCCTAACTTCTCATTTATGGCTTGCTTCCTTAGGAGTTGGGCCTTACCCAATTGTGAGCTTTTCTGTACTTTATTCTCAGCCTTGTTATTTGTTTCATGTCACATCATTATGTTATGCTTGCTGCGAAGTTTGCTTGACCCAGGGCTGCTGGACGTCTTCGGGCTTACTGTTCATTCCTTCTCTGATGGCCCGATAGACTCCTTGGGCTTCCGTGGCCCAAGTACTTTATACTTCATCCTTGGGGCTTATGGATTCTCCATTGCCCCTTACTCTCTTTACTTACATTGTTTTGGGCCTGCTGTGGCAGCTGTGACCCATTCTCACTTTTCTACATTCATACTGCCCATGAGTTTGCTATTTCTTTCTTTCCGGACCTTCTTAGGCCCATCTACTTTTTCAGGGTCCATTTATTTGCTTTATGGACCCGTGATCCATTATCCCTGCCACTTGAGCTTAATGGTGCTTCCATCCCACTTTCTTCTACCCACGTTGTTGGGCTTCCTCCTCCTGCTGGGCTTCTAAAAATTGAGCATCTACACCCCAAAAGGAGGGAGGCTTAGGTTTCAGGAATCTCTGGGACTTCAACCAAGCTCTCCTTTCCAAACTTGGCTGGCGGATTTTAATAGGAAAAGATTGTCTCTGTGTTAATGTGTTGAGGGCGAAATACAAGATCCGGAATAGCTGGCTGACTCACTCCTATTCTGGCCATGCTTCCGCATTTTGGAAAAGCTTGTTGGGCACTAAGCACCTCTTCTCTAAGGCTGCCTGCATTCTACTTGGCAATGGGGACTCTATTTGAATATGGTCTGATCCTTGGATCCCCGATCTCCCAGGCTTTATCCCTTCCCCTAAGGTTGATGCTAATCCAGACCTGGCCTTGGTAGTGTCATAGCTCCTATCCTCAGATCGGAGTAGATGGGATATTCCCAAACTGAACTATTTCTTCGAAGAGCTAGTGGTTGATCTAATTCTGAAGATCCCCATCCCTATTTACCAAACTAAGGATAGTTGGTCTTGGACTGTAACGAACTCGGGATCTTTTTTAGCCAAGTCTGCTTATTGGCTGTGCAGGGCAACCACTTCCCCCTCGAACATTGATGCTATTAGGGGTCAAATATGGAAAACCAAGTTGCATGAATGCCATAAGATGCATTTATGGAGAATTGCTGCCAACGTGCTACCTTCCAAAGAGGTAATCAGTAAATTTAATGGAAATATAGATAGATGTTGTCCTTTGTGCAATTCGACAGATGAGTCAACCCTTCATCTCTTTACTGTTTGTACTATTGCTAAAGCTATTTGGTTTCAAAGTAAGTGGGGGTTGAGAATGAAAGCCTATAAGTTTGGGTCCCCATCGAAGTTTGTTTGTTTCCTCATATCCCCTCCTTTTGTGGACAATCTGAATCCTAGTCAAAAAGAAGAATTTTTGTTGTTTGGTGTCATCCTTTGTGATGTTATTTGGAAGCAGAGAAATCGATCCGTCTTTGAAAACATTGCGCTTAATTTTGATGGAGTAGCTTCCAAGATTTCCAGCCTCTTTGCTGAGCATAAAAATTCAAGAGCTTCCACCTTAAGGCATCTGGTTTCTGCCCCTCCTCAGGTTTGAGTTCCTCCCTCAAGGCTTGACATAAAAATAAATGTTGATGCAGTAGTGGGTCCTCGCTTCTCTGCCATCGCTGCCGTTGTGAGAGATTTGAGAGGGGAGTTGGTATTTGCTGGCTCCATGAAAGTGAACACTACCCTCCCTCTCCAAGCTGAAGTAAAAGCAATCAGATGGGCGATTTCCTTTGCCCCTTCTATGGGGCGAATTTGTCCTTGTGTAGTCTGATTCTCAAGTTGTTGTCCAACTTCTTTCGAATTTGGCAGTGCCTCATCCTTGGAGAATCAAGTCTCTATGTGTTGATTTGAGATCCCTTTTATCTCTCTCTGATAATATTTCTGTTTCTTGGGTCCCTAGGTTGTGTTATCAAGCAGGACACTCCTTAGCTAAATGGTGTTTATCTTGTAAATTTTTTGGCTCTTTTGGTTGTAGTTTTAGCCCAGACTGTTTCTCTTCTGTTATTTTGGAAGAGTCTAGTAGGGTGTTGTAGTTCTGTCTTCTTCTTTAATAAAATTTTCTGCTCATAAAAAAAAAAAAATTTAATTGTACCTCTCTCGAAAGTATTTCTCTTGAAATAGAAAGTAGTTATTTTTTTCTTAATTAAAAGATGGAAATAAACTAATCTTTATTGGGAGTTGAATGGAAATGATCAAAAAATTTATGTTAGGAATATTATATAAATGAATGTGTCATCAATTATTCAAATGAACATAACTTTGTCTTTGTATGTTATTATCAAACAAGCATACAATCCATTTCATGTCATCGTCTTGCTAGCATAAAAAAATTCCAATGAACTGTTCATCAAAAAAAAATTCCAATGAACTGTTCAAAAAAAAATCCAATGAATATAATTTTCTTAACGAAAACCTAACATCCACAAATTAATTATGACCACTGCACACTCTTAATACGATGGTCACTCTACAAGTATAAGTGATTATGAGGTGTGGGAGGCAAGGGCCAGGGTTCAAGTCTCCAAGAGAGGACTTTTTACACATATACATTTAAATTAGTCTAGAGTAAAATTTATACTTTGTACAAAAAAAAAAAACAAATCAATTATGGGCCAAGAATCTGAAGGAAAAATTATGGTTTTGTATCTCATACAAAACCCACAGCGGAAGCAACGAACTAGGATCTATTTCATTCATGATTGATAACGTGCACAATGTAAATTTTAGAATTTAAGAACAAGATAGCGTACCTTGGTGTAAAGAAATTCAAAACAAAGATTAGAAGCACTTGGGAACACTTTTAATCTTCACTCCAATTCCACTTTACGCCCAAGATGTGTGGTCTCTCAATCAGTTTTTCAAAGGGAGAATGAAAGTGTGTCTCACACTCTCTCACACACCGTTTCTTTTTCTTTCCTAATCTCTTAAAAAAAAAAATTCTGTATGTTTCTCCCTTTATAACTAACTAATTATCTAATTTGGGCTGGCCTATTGGGCCTTTCCAATTGGGCTTTAGTGTGTGGCTTGGAGTGGGACCAAAAGGGACCAATAAGACACTAGCTCCAATGGGCCTTGGGCTTTTCCGTCAACTCTTGACAAGTCCAAAGTTATTATTAATTATATTTAATACCACTATATAAATATAATTGCATTCTAGGTCTTATTAATAAATTATATCTCAAGACTTTATTATACACGTAACCCCTTCATAAAATATTCATAGTAACACAAAGTCATAAATGTAGACTGCCACTTTGTAAATTACTACATCTTATCCTTGAGTACCTGGTTTAATCTTTTAAAGTTATTCATTATATATTTATGAAATCCAATTTCATAAATATATACTTTAGTAATTTCTTACTAAAGTGGTTAGGCCTAACTCTCTGAATAACTGAACCATTAAACTTATCTCAAGGGAATATTTTATATCTCCATCAAGAGACTATGAATTCCATCTTGAGAATATATGTTCCATCAACACTAAATGTGGCTGCCCAACATACTGAGGTTTTGATCGTCACTTCAGATCTCACTCCTGATATATCAAAGCAACCTACACTTCATGATCAGGTCCATTATTCTCTCAGGATTAAAAGTTCATGCAAATAGAAGTCGTGAGTTTTATTATTTATTTGACAGTCGTTAGGAAAATAATAAATCTCACAGCGGTCCTGTTCAATATATTTTAACCCTTAAAACATATCAACATATCAACTAGAAGTCTCCACTTCCATGATCAAGACAAATCATCTTAGTTGACACGTTATAGTCTTCGCAGATGAAATGCCCAATTTCATCACCGACTACGAACTATTAATTCTAAGTTTACAAAGAACTTGTGATTTACATCTTCTGTGACTTTTCACATAAATCACATACAATGCACCTCATGGACTATATAATAATGTCCCATATTCATGTTACCATTATTTTAGATAATAATAAAATAACTTTATCAATCACAATATTAAGTCATACATAATGTCATACATAATATCATACATAGCATCATACAATAGGATTTAAGGGCACTAATCCTAACAGAATCATGTTCATTTCATCAATTCATTGCTTAAATGTTCGCTTTGTTAAAGAATTAATTTGGTAATGCATTCTTAATCATTTAATTGCTCTATAATTCTATCATAGAAACATCAAGGATCAAATTTTGAAAATTAATCACTCTTGAATCATAAATAATCCATACCTTTATGTTCAATAATGTACGCTAATTTTGATTCATCTAAAATGCAAAAGAAGCACAATCTTTTCTTGCCAACAAACAAACTTTATTCCTTGAATCTTTGTTCCATTGAATGTTGTTCATTGAATCTATCGAACTTTGCAAGTCTTGATCTTCACTTTGAAAGCTTCTTCAAAATCTTCTTTACATCTCTCAATATCATCTTAAAACTTTGTGGGGGATTTTAGGGAAAAATGATGGGATTTTTTTTTGTTGAAAATTTGAAGTAGGTTTGGATACACAGATTAATCACTTTCTTTAGATGACATTACCCCACCTAATTAAGTTTGCTGTAGGGTTCCAAGAAAATCATCTACAAGATACGACTAAGCTTGAATTATACAAATAGTAATTTTGGAGAGGAGAGGGTCTGGCTTACCTCCAGTAAAAATTTAACAGGATATCTCTTTTTATTTTAAACAGAAGCTGCCACATCACCCACTACTAAATCAACGGTGAAGATTAAAACTCAATTCCACATCATTAAATTACAACCAAAAACTAAAAGAGCCCACCCACGAGACTAACGCTGCTTCTAACGTTTGCTCCTATTGTGAACATTGAAGTTTAATTTTTAACCAACACATCGTTCTCTTCACAGCACAACAACATCATCCTCTTCACAACACACCAGTGGAAAGAAGAATGGTCATTGACTCTTAAAATTTAAAACTCAGCGCAAAATAGATAACTAGGAATAAGAAAAAAATGTTTTGCCGCCCAAGTTCTCCCTCTCTTTTTATTTATTTTTCTTTTTTCCAGCCTGCCAAATCAGATTTTAAAACTATTTGGTATAATCTATAGAGAAAAGAGTGAAGAAGAAGAAGCAATTTCTTTCCAAACCATCAGAGTATCAATGAAGATAGTTCCATCTTTACTTTTGATTTCTTATTCAATCCTATGTGTATGAGATGTCAAACTAATTAAAAGATTAAATTTAGGCTAAATATTATTAAATCTGTGGGTTTTTTTTTGTCATTGTTAATAAATTTAGGTAAAAAAAAGAAATGGAGAATTTTCAAGAGACTTATGTGGATTTTCTAATAGTTAATATTTGGCTAATAGTTGTAATGTGTCAAGCAGGAATGACAAATCCTCATATTCCTTTTCCATGTTCTAAGAATCCTAGTGATCTTGAAGGGGATGATATCAGTTCATTGCTTACAAAGTCTACAATTAGTAGAATTGAAGCATTTTCTACTTATCTTTGAATGAAGCAGTGAATTCTTAGTTTTGAATGATTGTAAATAACCACTGCTTTTAATTGTTGGAGCTAACAATTTATGCTACTTTTTGGAGCTCAAAGTTCGTAATTGTTAGAGCTCATAGTTTGTGTTTTGTTTTGTTTTTTGGTTTTGTGTGTGTGTGTGTGTGTTGGATCTTGTAGATTGTAATTGTGAAACTCACATTTTATGCTATTTTGTTGGAGCCCAAGTTTGTAATGGCCAAAGTTCTTTTCCCTTACTGCTACTTAGTAGCAAACAATTTATGCAAATTAAAAGAATAGTATCTTTTTGAAGGAAGAATAGTATGTTACTGTGCTATTGGCTTGGAGGAACAATATATATATATATATATATATATATATATTAATCTATGTTGTTGCTGTTATAAAATCTCTAATAGGTGCCTAGTGCAGTGTTGTAGCTGTTGCATAATTGGTGCAAGTGTTGTAGCTGTTGCAGTGCTGTAGCTACAGCTTACCATTAAGACTGTTCTAAGAACTATTCTATCAAATTTTTTTGTTAAAGCTTTATTAACCTCAAATATGCTTGTACACCATAGCTGGATTAATCCAGCAATTTTGTAATTTGCATCCTTTGTTTCCTTGAACTATGTTATCCACGAAGAGACTTCCAACATTAATGAAATTTTTTTACTGATATAAAAATATATTGACAAAGAGCTAAATATATCTAACTGAACTTTTGACATAAGTGAATCCACTGTAGTTGCTAACAAAGCATTGTAGTTGCTGTTGAGGTCTAAAATGTATACAGAAAGCATGTTAAAAGGCCCAAGGAGGTGGTACATTGGGCCAATCCGTGGGAAATAAAAAAAAAATTGGAAAGGAAGAGAAAGATTGGGGTTACAAAGAAAAGAGGGATGATGGACCTGAGGCCCAAAAGGGAGCAAGGAGCCCATAGGAAAACAGAAAGGGGAAAGAAAAGAATTCAGCCCGCCAAGACCAGAGAAAGAAAAGGAGCTGAGGAAGGACACTGGGGGGGATTGCCTAGGACCCTTAGATGTACAGCACGACTACAGGAGGATTAAGACAGTTCAGAAGGTCCCAAGAACAAGAAAACAGATGGGCCTTCTTCTCGAAGCGACCAATAATACAACACAAGGCCCGAAGATCTGGAAAGCAATGACTCAGGGGTAGGAAGTCGGTGTCTTGAGAACCTAGAATAAGAAACCCATGAAAGGAAATGGCTAGGATAACCTTCGGTTTTCCCAGAAGAAGACTTCACTTACTGGGAAAAATGACAAAAGGAAGGGGCGGCTAAAAGGAGTTGAGTCTGAAAAGAGAAGACAGACAAAAATGGGATTTGGAAGGCAAAGGTGTCTCAGAATAGAAAGTCAGCAAGACACTTTCAAAGAAAAAAACATCAAAAGAAGGAAGTTATGGAAAATAAGAAATGGAGCAGTCGTTAGAAGAGCCGAGATGAACAGGGGGCTCTAGTACTCAGAGGGCCAAGGGGGAAGAATCAATGGTACCCCGAAACCCTAATGTGACACTATAAAAGGGGAAGAGCAGCCAACGTTAAGGGGCATTCGGCAGTAAAGAAATCATATAGAATCATTAAGAGAAAACTCTGTAAAATTCAAGGAAAACAGGGGAATATCTCCCGGTATCCCAGAAACAGCCACTACAGTACATACTTGGATTCAAAAGGATTCAAACTTTGCAAGTCTTAGAGGCTTAAACAGTCATCTAAGTCTGTAATTTTTGAGCTTGTTTGGACCTTGTATTATGTCTTAGTGGTCGCATTTGTAATCCATAACTAAGAAAAATTAATGGATTAGTTCTTATTGATTTAAGGATCCCGAACAATTACTTTGCGTTTTATTGTTATAATCTTGTCTTCCTTTGTTGTTTTCTTGTTGCTCAACACATATTCTCGCTTGTTAGTGTGTACGTATTGCAGGAGTCTTACCCTATGCACCACTTGATTTTGTAAACAGCCCATTTAGCTGCGGTGAACCAAGTCCAGTCCTTTCAAACTACAACAAGAAAGCTCAGTGTCCTTGCTTAAACTTGGGCCTGGACACCGTAAAAAAAATAGACTATCACAGTTGCTAACAAAGCATTTTCATAAGATACATTTGTCTCTTTTTCTTCTCCAAAGAAACTTAAAAATAAAAATACAAAATCTAGATAACACAACAATCTGTTGCTTCAGTTTGCTAGTTGGCTCTGGCATGCTTCCTTTAAATACAATACTTCCTTCACAGTTTATGCTAGTTGGCCCTAGCCATATTTGAAATTATTTGGGAACTCTTCTCAAGCACTTGGTATGCCTTCTTTTTAAACCCAAAATAAAAACTATCCATTTAAAGAGCACACCTTTTCATTACAAACAATTAAGGTAGTCATCATGAAAAACTACAAAATTACAAGACTATCTCATGTTTTGATTCTCAGTTGCCAGTACATCACAATGTCATAAATTTGATATTTCGAAAGGTATCAAATTGTCAATACATCCCATGTTCTGGTTTCTCCATTTATTGGTGGAGATTAGCATAAAAGTTTGAACAAAATAAAGTGTGCTCCAAAGATAATGTGGTTGAAGATTCATAAACCCATGCTAGTAGCATTCTTCGTTTTACTAATGTGCTGCAAAGAGGACGATGTGTTGGTTAAATTTTAAACGTTAACGTTCACAACAGCAGCAAACGTTAGAAGCAATGTTAGTCTTGTGGGTGAGTTATGTTAGTTTTTGCTTGAAATTTAATGAGGTGGCATTGGGTTTTAATCTCCACCGTTGATTTAGTAGTGGGTGATGTGATAGCTTATGTTTAAAACAAAAATGAGATATATTATTAAATTTTTACTGAAGCTAAGCCAGACCCTATGAACAATGAAGAGTTGCCTTGGAAAAAGGACACCTTTATTGTCACTTTTGGTGATACTAGTTTCAGTTTTCTAAAATATTGGCTTGGCCGTTACGAGTTGTTAATAATTGCAACAATCTCTTTTCCATTGCTTTTTCTGCAAAATTTGCCTTTTCAACTATCTTGATTGAGCAAGATTTACTAACTTGCTAGAGCGATTATCGAGCAAGACCTTGCACAAACTCGCTTGTACCCATCTATATGTTGCATGTATCTTACTCCTCCACTTAAGTCTCGCTGAAGGAGGCTTATTTAGGTGTCGTTTTGCCCACTTGGTATGCCATTTTGATCATTTTGTATTCTGACTGAAACTCTTACATTGTGACTTATATACGACAAGCATAGCCCGAGTCCAGGCTTTCATTCGTCTTCCTTCGTGGTCCCTTCAAATGACTGCTAAATTGGGATTGCTACAACAGTTATTTGCCGCATCTATTTAAAGTTTTGGCCCTACTGGTGGCCTCAACCATTAGGCATTAGCACCATCGATCATACAATTTTTGCCTCTCGAGCTTTGTCGAGGTTAGTGAGTGAGTAACTTGCAAAGCTTCTACTCAATCATTTATCTGTAGGGAATGTGGATTAGCTTGGCATCCTTTACGGTAAACTTAAATTTCAAAAATCCCAACACCTATAATCTTTGCATTGCAAGGTTGTAACTGTTGGTTTTCGAAGAAACTGTTCATGGGCACATGATTCAATTTTTTATTTTTCAGCCACTCATGATTTTTTCTACGATTAGTCCCATTTACTTTTCTACCATTGATATATCACTCTATTTGTTCCGATAAATATGATTGGTGTTAGAATACAAGCCCAACAGGCTCTAAACTCATATTCAATCATAATCTATAAAATTTACAAGAAGTAAAAGACTAATCTGCAATCTTTAGGAGAATACAAAAGTCATAAAAACAAACGTGATAGTAATGTTTCATTTTAAATATTGTGCAACTAAGATTAACAAATTTCTTCCTGTGAAAGTGATTTGCTATGATTGCTATCCTATTTACAGGATGACTTTCAAGAAAATTCTCTAATCACTATTGAAAATTGCAATCCTAGCCAAACCACCACTGCACAAATGAAAAGCTAGGTAAAAAAGAAGAAAAAAAAAAATGAAGAAAGTTCTTCTTGCTAGACAGCTACAGCCATTTACAATTCATAACTCAACAACAAATTAGAATTAAACTCCCCAAAAAAGATAGGAGTAACATGGATCCAGTTATTAGAAAATATATAGAAACTACAAGTTAGAACTACTTGCTTCCTACCATATTACACTTGATCAAACTCCCAATAGTATTCCACACCATTTTCACATCCTGCAACCTATCACCATCAGCTAACTTCTTATACAAATAACTCTCAAATGTCATGCGCTGCACATACTCATCATCACAAAGCTCCACCAAAGCCTCTCTAGCCGCATTGCTACCATAAAACACTCTCTGCAAAAGGTCCAAAAACCTGAACGTAGTGACATACTTGTTATCCCACACTCTCAAATACTCTCTCTTCAAATCATCCTCATTGACCATCCTATCCCCTCCTTCCGAGGCCTTCACAATCGCTTCGCCACACATTCTTCCCGACTTAGCCGCAAAATATATCCCTTCGCCCGAACATTTGGTCACGTATCCAGCCGCGTCCCCAACAAGCGCGACACGCCCACGTACCCGAATCGGACGCGGGTGTTCGGGTATTGGGTGAGCTTCGACTTTGATCACTTTTCCGCCGCTGATCTTGTGCTTCACTCTCTCTCTGATACCCTTTTGGAACAGCTTTATGTTTTGCTTGGCGCACACGGTGCCCGTGCCGACTGCCACGTGGTCACACTTCGGAAAAACCCACGCGTAAAAATCGGGGGACACGTCGTTCCCGACGTACATCTCGGCGAGGTCGTTGTAGTACTCCATTTTGTGGTCGGGCAGCTTGATTCGCTCCTGGAAAGCGATGGCGCACGCGTACGTGCCGGCGTGGATTGAGCGAGCGACGCGGCTGTTGGCTCCGTCGGCGCCGACGACGACGTCGACGGGGAGAGAGTGTCGGGAGTTGTCGGAAGTGTAGTGGACAACGTAAGGGGAAGTGGAGGATTCGGGGAGTTCGAGGTTGGTGACGAGGCCGGAGACGAGCTTGGCTCCGAGCGACTCGGCGCGCGATCGGAGGAAGGAATCGAGTGCTTCGCGGCGGAGCATGGCGATGAACTCGTTGGGTCTGAGAGTCTTGCCGAAGTCGACGGAGAGGTTCGACGGCGAGAAGATGCGCATGCGGGTGACGTGGCGGTCGATGAGGTGAGATGGGATGTTGAATTCTTCGAGCATGCATAGCGGGATGGCGCCGCCGCAGGGTTTCGCCGTTGTAGGCGGGTTGCGTTCGAAGAGGAACGTTTCTATGCCGCCGGAAGCTAAAGCCTCGGCGGCGGAGGACCCAGCTGGTCCTCCGCCTATCACGGCGGCGCGGAGCTTCCTTCCCGGGAGGGGTGGGTTGGTGGAGTTTGATGAGGCCTTGATAGTGAGTGGATGAGAGTGAGAGTGGGGTCTGGTGACGGTGGTTTTGGTTGGGAAGAACACAGCGAGTGTAGAAGAAGCTGTAGCCATTTTTGGTGCGTGTTTGCTGGGTTTGGAAATGAATCAGTGTAGAAAAGAAGTGAAAAAAGCAAATACACACTGTTTGATTCTCCTTATTAACTTGTGCGTTGGCTTCAGTGCATTGGCTTCTGTAAAAGTGCTGATGATGCATGTGCCATTTGTTTTCAAATCTAAATAAACACTGTATTACATGCTAGCTACTTTTTGTAGTTTTTAATTTTTAAAAATTATTATTTTAATCAAAAGGGCTATGAATTTCGAGAACAAAGACAAACGGTGTCATCAACCACTGGTTGTAAATTTTGTATCATGGACTGCTGCTTGGTCAGTGTGCCAACGAGAAAAATGATAGCATTGGACTATGAGTTAAGTGTGTTTTTTTTACTGTTTTTAAATGTTAATACTTTTTAACTCTTGTGAATTGTTTGGTGAGGGTGGCCCCAACTGCAAATTAAGTGATAAACTACTATTCACTTATAATAAAAAATTGTAAAAAATTTGTAATCCTGCAACTTTTCTTTGTACAAAATTGATGACTACAGCGGACTTTCAGCTTAAAACTATGTGCTTTTGAAGATGGTAGTAGGACCTATTGATGCTCACACCACGGCAAAAAAATAAAGAAAGTCTTGTTGTCAAATGCCGTGTCCTGCAGTTAAAAAATTATAGGTTACACCCGCACTGTGGGTTTTAACTTTTACCTCAGATGCAGTCACTCTATGTTCTAATTATACATTTGACAAAAAAAAAAATTAGGACTCTTTGATCAGTTTGCTTCTGAAATCTTCATGGTTATTGAATTCCAGCCAATACATTTGTTTGTTTCCGTTAAGGCACATTTCCAGTACTAATGGATGTACTCGTGTAAGGAATAATACAGAAGTCTGGATTGGGAGAATTATTCAGTAGCCTCTGCAGACAACACAGAGTTGGAAGATTTTGAACAGTTCCGTCATTTTGATGTTTGAGGAAGTCACAATTACATCATAGATGAAATTCAAAGCCAAGGAAGGTTAAAATATGAAGTAATTGTATACCATCATTGTATTCGCACGTACGAAGTAGCCTTCAGGAAATCTGGAAAATTTGCTCTTTTTGACTGTAACTTGCTTAGTATTTACATAAACTTGCATTTAAAATCATCAGCATTAGCGTTACTAACTTCTACTTACAAAAGGCCAGCTAAACAAACCATAGAAGGGAAAATCAAAATGGTAGCTGCATGGTCATCAGGTCAGATGCATCACTCAAGTGTTGGTTAATTCCTGAATAGCTATAGGATGGCACATTCCAGAGAAGGGTCGGCCAGACCAGGCAGAATCTGCAAGCAAGGAGTTAACCGCTAGTGTAGGGTTGTATAAGTCCCACCAGACAAAACTTGAAGCTTGGTCACAGGCCATTTCTTGGGAGAGGCAGCCAATCATCGCGCCATACGTGCCAGCCCCACAGCACGCGTTCCTCACTCCCTTAAATCCTATATTTGCGACAGAAATGCACATCATATTAAGTAACTAATGATATTGGACTTGTTGATTTCACATGATGATGTTCTGCATAAGATATAGTCATAACTAGACAACATACTTTTTTGAACTGTTGGAGATAGCCTGCAAATGATTTATACAATTCTAATATGGTGCGGGACATGTGGAGTGATTATTAACTGAGTGGCTAACTTAGCATTAAAAGTCTTACTTGAAAACTTAAAGTTTGATTCCTTCTGAAATTTCAGATATGATGCAAAATTGTACTGTCAATTTAACTCTTCTAACACGGGATCCATCAAGCGCTTAATCCCATCCTTCAAACCAAAGAAAGGTTCCACGGAAAAGATTTATATTCAGAATTCGGAAATTTGCAATATAGGAGAAAAATGAAACAAAGGACCTAAGGCCAAAAACAAACTAACCTGTTCTAGAGTTTCTGAACCAGATTAAATGCAACTTTTGTCAACTTAGAAGTCAAAATTTCAGAGGGATTACCTTGTTGGCTATAATCGTAATTAATCCTGATGACAAAATAATAATGCTGGAACATTCTGTCCTTACAAAGACACCTTTTAGTGTTTGGGATCATTTTTTAGTTTTAGCTTTTTCAACTTATTTTCTTATGTACAACTTTTTAAAACCTCACTTTTTCTAAGTACAACTATATTTTAATCAACTTGCAGCAAATAAGTAATCAATAAAAAGCTGTATCCAAATGCACACCTAGTGGTGGTTTAAATAGCAATTTATCCAAGGCATTGAATTCACAATACATCAGATTGGAACAAATTGATTTATAAAATTATAAAATGTTATGAAATTTAAAGGACTCATAAGAGATGCTAGTTGAAGCATGGGGGTCTGATGATTTCCATGGCTATAGCAGATTTAGTTAGTCCCTCAGAAAGTAAAGCAATATTATCTCTTTTTAATTTAATATAAGACCACAAATTTCTACTTTTTAGGGTGTCATAATCAGATCATATCTCAAGACATTAGAGGAATAGTGTAAGGTAGTAGTAAATACTTTCAGGTTCATACCATAGTTTTCTGGTTTGGTAATGATCTCCATTATACCTTGATACACATCACAGAAGACTATCTGTACATCGGGCAACTTGGAATTAAGCTTCACAATGTGCTCATTCAGCATAGTATTGTACTCCAAAACTATATCATTGATTTCCTTCACGCATCCTCGGTCATCTTTTTCAACAGTAGAGTTATTATACCACTTCCACACTGTACGTGGTGTACATCCCAAAGGCAAAATTCCCGTGCATATTATCTTCCTGAAATTTGCATTGTAGAGAATCCTTATAACATGTATCATCTGGTTGACCAAAATGTGAGCAAACTCTTGGCTATTATAATTGAGCATTACACCAGAGGAATTTCCAAGGAAGAGATCAATGTAGTCATCTTTGCTAAAGGAGAGGTACACCACAGAGGATTTGATAAAATGGTCAGCACTGTTCTGGCCAAGTTGCAGCTGCAACAGCTGTATGATCTCAAAAACTTGGCGTAGTTGTTGGTTGAGAGACTGGTGGCTCTGGCTCCGGGGCTTCAAGATTGTTGCTTCTGCAGACCCAAAGTTCAGACCATGTTGGAGCTCTGCAGTCGATCCATTTTGGCTGTAGAAAGGTAAGATGTTTGGCAACCTCATCTTCTCAGCTACAGCAACCATATGTAAATTATTACCTTTAAGAGTTGCAAGTCCAAATGGCAAAAATTTGTTGATCAGAAATACAAAATTTCTAAATACTTGTCCTGCATCTCCCAAAATTCCAGTATGTCTACATTGGCAAATTAGGAACCTTTACTTGCTAGCCTATCTGCTCACGCACACACTCATAGGCACAACATTTATCAAATACTTTTTTAAAAAAATAGCTATACAACTCAGAAAATTGTTACTCTATCCTAATATTTATTAAAAATCCAAATTTTAATTGTTCAAGAAAATGTTGTAGTGTGGTTGCTTCCAGACTTGATAGACACTATCTGAAATGTAACAGTTCTCGTTCCCTACCAATTGGACAGATTTTTCACATGATTCTTGACAATGAATTGAAAGAAGATATGATAATAGAAAATCTTGCGGATCGAAAAAAAAGAAAGAAAAGAAAAGGTAATCTTGAAAAATGCATTGCAAATTATCTCTGTGCTTGAAAAAGACTAATTCCAATAAAAACATCCAAACGTACTCAAATCCTCAAGAATACAAAACACATATAATTCCAAGATAGCTAGCAATAAAGTAAGCAAGGCTAGAGTCTGAGAAAGTAGTACCAAGAAGATAAGGAAGAAGACTTGAGTCTGAGCCATCGCATGGATGCAAAGAGAAATTATGGTGAGTGAGAGGGTACAACAAAGTGTTGTCTCCACAGTCAACAGAAGAGTCCCCTAACACGTACAGTGCCATCACATTGTGTGTGTCTGGGGATTTCCCATTTGTTACGTTGATGATAAGACCCATCAAGACAACAACCAGAAGAACAAGGACCAACCCTTTTGGTGGAACTGTGTTCAGTACCATTTTTGCATTCAAACTCTGCTGCTTTTCTTTCAACCTTCTCATCTCTTGTTCTGCTTTTTTTTTTTTGGATCGAACTTTCTTTCTTTTCTTTTCTCTTTGCTTTCTTTCTTTTGAGTCCAACACTGCCTTCCCTTTGTATGGACTAGAAAGATAACAGCATATAAATGAGTGACAACCCGTAAAGCCTATTCATTTTCTGGTTTACTTGCCGCCCAAACCATACTGGCAGTTATGACGCAATTTTTTGGTTTTATGTTTAAGAACAGATAGGCACTGCCACTGCATTTCGTTCAAAGCTTGTATTATAAAGATGAGCAAGTGTAGTGGAACAAACTTTTCCACAATTCCTTCTCAAAAAAAAAACTTTTCCACAATTTTGTTATGTAGCGACTCGTGAATAGTGAAATCATGGACCCATATAGATCCACTATTTTATTCCTACCACCACTCACGAGTTGCTAGATAGCAAAGTTGTGACAAAGTTATGAAAAAATTTGAGGTACTAGAGTTTATAAGGATCTCCCAATTAGATACCATTGTTAACTGATGCGACTCAGAAATTCGTTAAGCCATTCGTCCTTTTATTCTTTTGAAAACTCAGCAAGTTCTCACCTCAGTTCAGAGACCTCACTAGCTTGAATATGCACAAAATATTACACAAACTCTTTTTGTTAAAATATTATGGTTAAAATTAAATAATTAATTTTACCTTTTATCAACTGTTAAAATTTGTAGATTTTATTTAACAGCCTTGTAACTTAATTTGTGCACTTTCAATTATTTTCAACAGAAACAGGGTTCAAATCCCCTCCAAACAATTGGACTATTAAACGAAAAAAAAAACATGTAGTTTTTGTTACCCCACCCGCATTATCTGCTTGGGGCTTTTTTTTGTTTTTTGCTTGGGCTCTTAAATTGTATTGTTATGTACTAACTCGTATTAATTTCTCCTGAGACCCCCAAAAAAATGATTAAACTTTTAAATTCACCATTTTTTTAACTAATTAAATTTCAGAAAAACAATAGATAATCTATCACTTTTTCCACTTCAAGTATAGGACAGGTTAATTTCTTGATCGTCAGATAATAATAAAAAGCCTCCTTTCTTATCATTTTATGATTAGGGGAAGAAGATATTAAACCACAGCCTTCTCCACCACATCACCCCTGGTTTTTTTGTCCCTTACACCATTCCATGATTCCAAGTTTGTGAACAATTGAACTTGTCATTGGGAGCAGGCAAGGTTATTACTCCATAAGCCTTTCCAGTAATTTTGCTCCTCAAATAACCTGCTTTAAATTTGCACCAGTTGTTCAGACCTAGCTGGAGGCTATGCCCTTTTTTTTGCTCTTACTGCCTGAGTCATAAATGACTCGATGACAATAACTTGATAATAAAGGGCCATTTGGTTGTATCAAAAAAGAAAAAAAAAGGGTCATTTGGATGCCATAAACTAGGATGCATGGACACTTTATTTAGGATGTCATATCCGTGTGGTATCCATATCATATTAGTGTCGTACCTTCTATTTCGTTTTATAATTTTTCAAAAATTACTTATGTCACTATGTCGTACCCGTACTCATATCTGTACCCGTACCCGTGTCCGTGCATCCTAGGCCATAAATCATTTCACATATAAATAGAAGCTCCGTCGCAAATCTTATGTAGCATCGAAGTACTAATTAAACTCCTTAACAGCAATATTTTCAACCAACTCCAAGAACAGTTGGTCTTGGGGGTGATTGGAATTTCCCAAAAACTTTCCTTTTTCAAACGAGTTTCTCTTAACATATGCATGCCAACAAAGTAAGAATAGCTGATCATTGGTATATGCCGAGATAATGCAACAAAGCGCCGCACAGGTTAGGTGTCATGGCCTTTGTATTAAGGAATTTGATGTTTTATTCTGCTAAAAGGAATTTGATGTTTAGCTCGAAGACCTGGTTGGACACAATTTAAATGACAAAAAAGCTTACTTTGAATACATCTTCAATCATATTCCAAGATTTCCTAGACACCACCGAGGAGATGCAACTAATCTGTACCATGTTGAAAGAACAGTGATCCGTTTATAAACCGTCTACAAGTTCAAAGCAACCCATAACTCCTCATTACGGATATCGACCTTATCATTTATTAAAGAAATTTACTTGGAAATTATAGACCCACCCCAGAAACATGAACTTGACCTCCTATTATGCTTGATAAACTTGGTAATTGGTAATTGGGTTCCCAATACCTTCCTTGGTGACACCGTGAGCTTGGATTGGTTGCTAGTCAGCTGACATTATGTATTATTGCAAACTAGACAATAAAAAAGAAGTTAGTCTTTCCAACTAAAGAGTAATCGAAATTTTGAAACTTTCCTGTCTCATCATGAAACTCATGACTAGAAATGAGTTGACATCAGATCGCAAACATTTAGAACAAAATGGGACTCGATCCAAATTGACTGAATCTAAAAATATGGCGAAGTTCAAAGTTATCATGAGTAAAACATAGTGACAACTAACAAGCATACCCTAACTGTGTTTGAATTGAGGGAGATGGAGGAGAGGCTAAAAGGAATCACTTTCCAAACATTAAATAAATGGCACTCCAAATCTACCATGGATAGAATAGAAAAACAGTGCAGAAATATTTCCAAACATGAAGTTTTCTTTGAGAAAAACCAACCTCCAAAGGTGAAGTTTCACTTAATCACAAGATTTCATCTACCTTCCTCATTCAACATCCAGTCATATAAATATACAGCTTTACAAGATAAAGATGAATACAAAAGGAAACTCATCCAATATATTTTTTTGCTAAATAAGTTTAAAAAACTCAACTACCCGCCGTACAAGATTGATTTATCCCTAAACAAGGAAACTAACCAAACAAATACAACAATGAATTCTCAGCCTCATTCCAACTCTCAGGGTCCATTTAGTTGGAAGTGGAATAGGGAGGATGGAAAATAAAGGAGAGAAAATAGGAAAGAAAACTGAAATTGAGTGTGTTTAGTTGGGAGGGGAGGGAGGAGAGAAAAATGGTGGGGCCCGGCAACATCCCCCACTAAAGAGCCAAGCTTTTATAGTGTCTACTCACTTAATGCATGAATTGTCCATTGTCTGCTTTGATGTCAATTTTTACATGCCATCTCACAAAGGGAAAGAGTTACAACATAAGTTTGAAACAAACCAACCTCCAAAGTGAACTTTCAATAAATAACAAGCTTTCAACTATCTTCCTTATTCAACATCTAGTCATATTAGCATATGATTTTACAAGATAAAGATGAAATTCAAAAGAAAGCTCATCCTAATCTATTCACCCCTAAACAAGGAAACTAATATAACAAATCACACAATTTATTCACACCCTTGTCTATATATCCAACTCTTAATAACGAGTAAAATCTCATACTAGTCTATTACGAGTTTACAACTATCTAACATTTATTCATCCCTAACAAGTCCAACAATTCATTCCCACCCTGATCTATGTAACCAACTCTTAATAGCCAGAAAACAACCTTACAGTGACATATGTATAGATGCACATGATAGTTGCGCATGCACATAAGGACACCACCCACATTTTGTTCAACAAATTTTGCAAAAATTCCATGACCTTTAAACAAAATGCAAGCTTCAGACAAATTTGGAGACTCTGTCACACACATTAACACGACTATGAATACTCTGAGAAGATTCAATGAACTTTCGATCAAAATAAAAACCTTGGGCCACACACACACACACTGCACGACATACTTTTAAAAGGTTCAGTGACCATCTCAAAGGATGAAAACCTTAGGCCAAATATTGGACATACACACACAGGGAGGCATGCACACAGATACACTCCAAACCAAACCACCATATTCACATTCTTTCACCACATTTGACAAAGAAAACCAACTTTGTGCCAGAGAAGAATGGAAACTATAATTTGAGATGCTTACAGCAAGGAACCAACTGAACATAACAAAGCTATATAACAACTAATATCAAATGAACACCACGTTTATAATTCAAATATAGGACGAAAAAACCACAATTAGTCAGCTTACCTGCCTTTTTTTTTTGGCCATAAGTCAGCTTGCCTGCTTAGAAAATAAATTTTACACCAACCTTACGCTAAAATGCCCAAAGTGTAAAAGAATGATGGAACCTAAAATCAACTAGTACTTTACGCCTTCAGCTTGCTGCTCACCCTACGCTTATTATGCCAAGCACTACCCCTATCACCATTAACTGTGTTCTTCTTAGCTGCAACTGAACATTGATCAGTCCGACCACCTTTACTGTTCATCTCTATTTGGAGCTTACGCCGCCTCATCCTATTCTCTAACCGTATTCCTCTTAGAGCACGAATCCTCTTCTCAATTTCCAATGCTTGTGTGAAATTAAAGATCCTAACAGCACCTTCCTCCCCTGCACATACTATCCGATCAGCACCAATGTCAACTGAGAACAGGTTGCTCCCGTATCCATGTAACATCCTCTGTGGAGGCTCCACACCATTTTTGTCCACATGCTTGGTCCTTGAAACGCTCTTGCCTTTGCTAGTTCCTAGCAGCTTTCTTACATCTATTAGTGACAGCTTTCCATCACTAGAAGCTGAAACAAGCCATGGAAACTCAAATGCAAGGGAATGCACAGGACCCGAGTGTGGAATCCATGTAGAAACTTGAGAAACAGTGGCTTCAGTGCAATGTCTCACAATCTCGAACATGTGTATCGCGCCATCTTCTCCTCCCGTGAAAAGATAATTTCCAGTATGGCTTCTCGCCAGGGAGTAAGTATTACCAACATGAGCACTATAAATAATGGTGATCAAAGTCCCACTACTGGATTCCCAAATATATACATCTGAGCCTGATGTGCTAGCAACTGTAGTATCATGAGGGGCAAGTCCCCACACCCAATCGCTATGCCTCAAAACCGTTAAGCACTTCATTGAAAAACGATCCCATACACGAACAGTCATATCCCACGAACCACTATACATCCTTGTAAGATCCAAAGCAAGAGAAGTTATCGGTCCCTCATGTTCCCATACTCGGAACTCTGTACTCTGGCTTTGACAACCCCTAAGGTCAAACAAGTGTTGAAGCCCCTCCACTGCCCTCCAACCATGGATAAATCCATCGGTACCACCAGCAACCAAAAGTTTTGTATCTGCTGCAACTGCTCGGATAGTGCAACCAAGTGGTCGTGAGGATGCAATCGACAACCCTTCTTCCATGTTCCACATTCTAACAACCGAGTCATATCCTGAAGTGAAAATAAGCTTTGCAGAAGCCAAAAGGAAAACAGTACGAACTGCTTCAGCATGACCATACATAACATCCATACTATAACGTCCCATAAACGTGTTACTCCTAAACTCCCTCTCCACATAAAGATCCTTCCATGACTTCTCATCGGAAAACCCCGAATCCAAAGGTGTTGGAGCTATTGGAAGTCCCCACCTCTCACAATAGAATTCCTTCCACACATGGTGCTCAGAGGCAAGCCTATGAAGACTTGCTGAGACACAAGAAACAATACCAAGCTCTTTCGGATCAAGGCAGTTAAGGATTTCGGATATTAATGCCGGAGGAAGGTCAGTGATTGACCGACGAAAATTGGGCAAAACATCATCATCAGACAAAGGCTGTTTTGACTTGTTAGAGCTTACAATTGCCTTCCTAGAATGAAATTTCGACACGGGTTTTGGTTTCACAACCCTTTCGTTTTCGGGTTTGGAATCAAATGCGAGATTTGACAATGCAGTTTCTTTGGCTTTGAGTTTGGAATTGAATTGATTAGGTTCAATGTGTTCTACACAAGATACCAGCTTTTTAGAATCCTCAGTACCCTCTTGGCATACAAATTCCATAAAATAAAACTCTGAACCCTAGACTTGAATTCACGGGTTGAAAACTCAATCCCCAAATTGCAACAACAACAACAAAAAAAAAAAAACTTATTTTGATTCAAACCCAGATTTTTTTTTTTACCCAAAATTCTTAATCTAATAACAAATATGAAGGACAACCCAATTGATAAAAGTAGCTGCACTACACAAAAATGATAAGAACAATCTGAGATAGTCAACAGAAAAAATAAATTGAGAATTAGTATGATCAAACTAAGACCCAGAAAATTTTGATTAGAGCTAAAAAGTAAACTAGAAAAATGAAATTGAAATATAGGTGAGAAAGATCTGAGTCTACAAAGATACCTCAGAGATTATAACACTAGCCTTGGAATTTGGAAGGTACAGAAAAAGAGAGAGAGAGAGTTTGTTATACTTTGCTTTAGGGAATTTTTGTTTGTCCAATTTTGTGAGAGAAAATTGGTTGGGGAGGAAAAATAGTCTTCGGGTCCAAGAGGTGATTTTTAAATGTTTCTATCACCGTTTAAAGGCAATTGAATCAACGGTGGAGATAAGGACTAAGAATAAAACGTCATAGATTGGTTAGACTAAAATAAAATATTTTCCATAATAAAAAATATATTTACCCACAAAAGATAATAACAATTATAAAAATAAAAATAAAATTAGCTGTACTTGGTTGTTATTGGGCCGGCTCGATAAGAAGCAAAGATGTGTATCCACAGTCTGTGGTTTATAAATATGTGTAACCCTTTTTTTATGGTGGAAATGTTCCCTTTTTTTATATAATTTTTTTTTTATATTTTAAAAGGAGCTTATAAGATTTCTGAAAATTATGTAGAATTTTCTAGGAATATATGTATCATAATTCATACACATGTACATTTGACAAGCAAAGTGCATTGCTATACTTGTGCAAGATGTTTTTATGATATCCTTTTATTTGTATTATGAAAAATTGATTTTTTTTCTTTTTTTCTCAAATTAAATTTGTGAGTATTAGCAATCATCACTGTTGTTCCTGTGAGTGTGCTTTTCTGTATAGAAATGGGAATAGAGTAGCTAGGCAGGTTGATGACCTCAAAGGGCCTTGTTGTGATGTAAATAAGTAGTCCTTAAACTATAGAGAAATGTTATATCCACAATATTTTCACAACAAATTATAAGTGACAAGTAATAACGAGTTATTATTAGCGGGCAAAAAAGTAATTTCGGTAATAGGTTTAAATTATAACCAATAACAACTTACCGTCTATGATTTATTGTGAAAACATTGTGAACATAACACTTTTCTAAACAGTTCAATCCCATTTGGTTCTCAACAACCAAATTTATTCCCAGTGCAAATTGAAACTTTAATCTGCCTCCCTAATAATTTATGCTGCAAAACCATGATCTTAACCATTGACAGCTGCATCTTTAAACCTACTTGCAAATAAAAGAGGTCTCCCCAGCAATAAGTAACAAAAAAATATCAGAACCCAGTGTCTGCTCAGTAGTTATGAGTATATACCTGAATATTTTTGGCAGCAATAGATATAGACCAGCAAGCAAGCATTGAGACTAACCACTAAAAATTGGAGAAAATTTTTTTTATAGGAAAAAATTGGAGAAATTAACATAACAAAAAGATAAACCTTCAAGCAAAAGCAATAAACTTATATAGGGTAGGGAACAACTGAATACAACTATGCATTATCTAATTATTAGATAGAATGGGGGCTGGCACTTTACCAGTGTTCCTATGTTCACAATAGAAAAACTATACAAGTTCTGTTACATTGAGAAAAAGAAAAAGAAACCTCTTTTTGTGGCTTCCAGCCCTTGTAATTACATCTTTCACCTACAATTACCATTCTTTTATAACATCTCCAAATTAGGATTTCTTAACCCGTTCCTTTATTTTCTGTTGAGACCAATTCCCCTTTTTATTCGTTTCGCCATATACAATGCCTTTTCCAATTGAATCCGCATCTGAAATTCTTCAAGGGTTCTATAGACATCTTAAAACACCATTTATTGGAGCTTGAGAGAGTGATGTCATTCCTCCCTCTTCTGTGACTTAGATAAAAGACCATACTTAGTCTTAGCAGTTTTGATATCCTCTTCAAGTTCGACATACATTTTTACAGAAGACTCTGCAAAGTTACTCAAATGCCGCAGAAATTCCACCAAGCTTGATTGAAAACCATCAAAACCTGAAATCCAGTCCCCTGAAGCTTCATCTTTCAGCGCCTTTGCTGAATCAGTCTCATTATCAGCCTTCCATGATGGCAAAAATGGATGATTCACATCCTTCCCATGGTTCTTTTCTTGACGTGGTACAAAGCGAGCAGTTTCAGCTGCTAAATTTTTTATAGATTCTACAAGTTCTTTGACTTCAGACAAACTATTAAGCTTTTCCAACCAAAAAATACAGGTCGTATATATCGGAGGGCCATACTCGCTCAAGGGTGGGGGTGAGTGCCTCCTTTTTCTTTTCGGACGTTTTTGTGTAATTGAGACACATTTGTAAAGCCATCCAATTATAGCCTCAAGATAGGACTTCTGAGCACCAATCCACTTTGTAAAACTTGATGATAGAAAACTGAGTTCACTTTCAAGATGGAAAGTAATCTGGCGATGTGATTCTGATTGTATGGAGATTTTAGTGTTGCCATTGTTCAATGCTATTGAAATGATGCAAAACTGGCGCTTGTGGCACTCAAACATCACTTCCCACATCCTACTTAACCTGCAGTTATTTTGCAAAGATTGATAATGAAGCCCAAAAGTGAAGCACTTAAAATAATCTAAATAAACAAGACATGTAAATAAACCAGAGAAATATAAAAGGCTCAATCCGTGGAGACTTGAGTGTGTATTGAATAACTGAAAATAGCTCCTTCATGATTATACTGTTTTGTAATTTGCTAGCAGGCTAAAGAGCAAATATATATGTATAGAAATATGATCCCAGAAAAAAACTAATGTATACATATGATGGTTAGGAGTTGATATTGGTCTTAACAATGCCCCAATGTGTCACCTTTATGATATGGGGTGTACATGTTTAAATATCACTTCAAATTTTATAATCATGTTGTAAGTCGATCATTTCTATTTTGATTCAACCCATATCTTCTATGACCTTCCTAGGGAAAAGAAATGGTAAGCAATGATATAAAGTAGCAGTAAACAACAACAGAAAGCAAGAGTAGCCAACAAGTTCCAGTTCAAATGATACCTCCTTTCCTTGAAACAACAAGGTGGGCGCTGTGGTTGTGGGTTCAAAACCCGTAGGGTGTGTGTGAAACTTAATTTGAAATTTTAAAAGATTAGAGAGAGAGAGAGAGAGAGAGAATAAAGTTGTGAGGCATTTTTTTCTTTTTTTGGGTGGGGGGGGAGCTATAACAGTATTAAAGAATGTGTGTATAGTAAAAAGCTATTGCTACACCACTTTAATCCTTTGAAATAGGTAAACGTGGCACAAAGTTATTGGGCTTTCAAAATATAAAGCCCCATATATCAATAAGAAGTGAAGTTAGGCATCAATCATAGGGGAAAAAATAGGAAATGCCAAGTCTCAATGGGGGTAATATATTGGTATTTGGTAACTGGTTCATGTCCTACTTCCATGAATCATATCAGTAGGCCAACAAGCCTTGAATGCAATGAAATCAACTCACCAAAATACTTGTATGAACTCTGCTAGACACCAAGCTAACAAACAGGATAGGACTGTTCCATTATTTTTTAACTTCGAAATGCCCAACAACATGGTTTGATGTTCGGCCAAATGTCCAACTTTGATAAGCTCTTGTTTTTTGTTAGATCAAAATCACTGGCACAGAGTTGACAAAATAATTCCTTTAGATGGGCCTTCTAACTAAGGTCAAAGGTCCAACTGAGGTCATATTTATTTTCCTCTTCTTTTGGATAAGTAACAAAAAATATCTGAGGTCATATTGATTTTCATCTGCTGAAATGAAATGTATTTGAATTATAATAAGTATTTTAACTCAAATGATACTTCCTCCCCTTGAAAAAAGCAAGGTGAAGGATGAGGTTTGAGTTCCAAACTCACTAGGTGTGTGTTAGTGTGTAATTAATAATAAAAGATGAGTATTTTCATTAACCTGGAAAGAGCAAAAGGTAAAAGGGAGGCCCAAAATGAAGTGAATTAGCATATGGAAAATGATGACTGTTTGAGGGTAATTGCAGACATGGTACTAAATAAGGCTAAGTGCAGTAAAAATTCAAATAAAGGCATGCGCTATACTGAACGGCCCCATTGGTTTGGCTCATTCTTTCTACTTGCGGCTTCACGATCTAGCAACACAACGCAATAGCCAACCCCAATTATTTTGGATTAAGGCTTAGTTCAATGAGTTGAATAATGAAATATAATTGAATTAATGGACATAAAAAAAAATATTAAATCTTTTTTAGCTGCAACTGTGCCAGATAGCTAATGACTATTGGAATCCATAACAATATATGGTTCCTAATGGAATTTTTGTTTAAATAAAGTAATGATGAGAGAAAAGGCACATACCCTTCAATCAACTCCTCAAGTTGTGGCTGGAGCTCTGTGTCCCTCAAATCCTCAATCCTCTTTGATATAGATTCAATTCTGTGGATTGCAACTCTGATTCTTGAATGTAGATCCTTGACAACTGCACGAGTTTTATCAATTTTTTGGGGACTTTCCCCTTTTGATTCCAGTTGTCTTAAAATTTTACACTTCAAGTCGTAATCCTTTCTGACAATTCCGCTGGCCTAAAATTACGAGAATTTTATGTAAGTCATTAAAAAATGGTTATCAGGGACTACCCATATATTGAAACGTTTCAAAAGACATAGCAGGTCAACATATAGCACCTATCACCTCAAATTCATTAATCACAGATTTTACAAGATATACTGGACAACAATTTATGTATGACTTTCAGATCAAATGAGCTGATACATCCTGTAGAACAAGTTCTACACTTTCTCATGCATTTCCACACTTTCGGATATTTCACAATACTTATTGGATAAAAATCCACAAGATTCACAAGGCCCCAGCGATATTCTGTATATCTTTTGTCTTGTGTATATTAGGTAGCTTTGATCAACATTATCAAGTATAATACTTGTTTATCGGCAGGTACATGGTTGACAACAAATATCAAATTAGGTAAAGATATACAGAGAAGGAAGACTAAGTGATAAAGAAAAAAGGGAAGAACTTACCTATTTTGTCTTTGCAATTCAAATTTATATAAAATATTGACCTTTGGTCATTTATCTAGCTTCTGCTGAACATTATCCTATCCCAGTTGGACTTAAAGTTGCTTTCAACACAAAATCTGCTTTATAAAAAGTATTTTCATCCAAAGGTCCACTACATCATTTAAATGGCATATTGTTTGACTTAAAAAATACGTGTATTAACAAGAGCAAATAGAGTTACTGCAATGCACTTCACCATTACCACTGTAATGCCATTTCCTCATCATATTTACAAAAAACTATTTCCGAATCCACTAAATCATGTCATAGTCATGGTTTCTCTTTTCAGTTGTTCAAATTATGGTGACATTTATGCTTGTCTGATAATTCATATTATCCAAACTAGCAGGGAAAGTGAAGTCATGCCCTATACCAAACATTGCAGTGGTAAAAGCACAACTACATCTCCATGTTGAGCAAGTTATTTCAGCTAACTTCACTTTTCCTGATCAAGACGGTGAATACTAAGCTCATAAAGATATTTAATTTAACAGATAATGAATATGAAAAGGATAATATTAAAAGAAACACAAAAATTAACTTCTTGAGCACCCAAAAAATGATACCATAAAGATTAAACAACTGATTCAAAAAATCAAAATATTACAGGCATTGGAGATTAATCATTCTTCAGCTCATATGAGAAAAAAGGACAAAATTAGCAAATAAATCACATACAGAGTGAAAATATCAATCACATTAATAATAATGATGAACGAAGATGATAATTATTATATCAATTTAACTGCTGTGAGATCAACAGTACCTTGACTTCATCATATAGCTTCTTCTCCCATGCATATAGCCTATCCAAGGTTGAGGCATGACTGCCTGAGGTCATGCAGAAATTAATGGGCTCATCTAAATCGTCTTTTGAGTTCGCACCCAACAGATTTCTGGATGAAGAGGAATGGGATGATGTTGTCCTATGCCAAGTCAAATACTTTATGGAATCTTGAGCAGGGCCTAAAAAAACATTTAAAAAATAAAATGATTAGCTGAATAATTGAGGTATGTAGATCAAGACTTACCTTAATTGAAGAGACAAAATAATATAATACCTTAATACATGTGGTTTATAAAGAACAAGATTCTACTTCATGCACAGAAAATTTGAACCATGCCTGACAGAGGTGTTTGAATTAAACTCTAGCCATATAGAGCTCTGAACCCTTTTATAGATAGCTACAATATATGTTTCAATGATATATAAAATCTAAATATATTGCAACCCTTACTTTTAAGACTAATAAAAAAAAATACAATCTAAACATAAAAAGAGTATAAGAAAATCTTGGGATATTTTTTTATTGGTAAGTTACACATGCATAGGTTTTGAAGCTACAACCACACCCTTTACCTTGCTCTTACAAGAAGAAGAGGTGTCATTTGAGTTAGAGCTCAGTGGCAGAAAATATAAAGAAATATACCATTTAAAAGATAAAATAGGACACATAAACTATAGGCAAATAAATTCAGCTTAGTTACTTTTGTAACTTGTCATATTCTTATGACGTATACAACTAAGTAAGGAAAACATTAAGGATTGTGGATGATAAATTTTGACAAATCCCTATTTTATCTATTTATATTGACTGGAAAGCATCCAATGTTCATCACCTTACAGCATATGGAGACAGTGGTCCACATAACTGTGAAAGTCAACATCAAAAGACAAATTACCTAGGCAGTCTCTTAAAACCTGGAGGTCTCGGAGTGGTAAAAGGGGGCAGAAATAGGGTCCCCAATGGTATGTTGACATACTAATTTTCAAATATAGTTGTAGTATTAGATTATGCTTTTTTTTTTTGATAATTAAGAAAATATTATTAACAAAAAAAATTACTTCATACAAGAAGAATGAAGCAGCTAAAAAATATGTACAGAAAAAGAAAAAACAACACAAAGGGAATTATGCTAAGGTTATCAAGTTGATAAAATTTAATGTGTTAAGTAAATTTTCTGTGGGTGATGGTAATCAAATCTGTTTCTGCCATGACTGGTGGTGTGGGGATTCTAGTTTGAAGGATGTTTTTCCAAAATTATATCAAATTGCAGTTGATAAGTACGTGTCAATTTCATCATTCTTGTGTGGCACACATAATTGGAATCCAAAAATTTGGGGAGGATAGGATGTGCTGGAAACCAAATAAGAAAAAGGGCTTTAAGGTCAATGATTATTACCGACTATTTGGTGGCACTAGTGATCAATATTTCCCTTGGAAAAGCATATGGAAGCCAAAGGTCCCTCCTAGAGTGGCTTTCTTTGTATAAATTGCAGCCTTGGGGAAAATTCTGATGATTGACAGTTTTAAGGAGGAGGGTATGGATTACAGATTGGTGTTATATGTGCAAATGTAATGGTGAATCCGTTGATCACCTATATCTGCATTTCCTTATTGCTTCATATTTGTGGTCTACGGTATTGGGTTTGTTTGGAGTGTATTGGGTGATTTCAAAATCTGTTGTTGAGTTACTACCTTGCTGGCAATGTCGGTTTGGTCGTCATTGGAATGGTTATATATGGATGGATATCCCCCATTGTTTGATGTGGTGCATTCGGAGGGAAATACATAGCAGGAGCTTTGAAGATACAGAGAGAACTACGCCTGATCTCAAGTTATTCTTTTTTACTTTATTGGACTGGTTATTTTCAGTTTTTGATTTGCTAGATTTATGTAATGTTTGTAGTTAATTGTTTGTCCCCGTATACTTGGGTGACTCTTATTTGATATCAATGACACGTTATTACTTAACAAAAAAAATTGGAATCAAGGCTTGTTATTGTTGTTGTTGTTGAGACACAGTTGGAATCCTCAACGTAATTGGTATCCTCATGATTAAGATTTGGAAGCCGGGGAAATTTACTTTGAGCTTTTGTATTCCAACTTCTCTTCAAGGTTAGAGAAAGATCGAATATCCTAGACACCCTCAAAAGCAGGTAAATTTGATGTTTGCTATAATTATAAGCCTTGAGGGGTCCGATAGGAGTTTCATTCCTTTGAAGGAGAATTTGGATTGTCTAAAAGTGATGTGGGAGCACAACCAAAATTATTTTCAAATTTTCTTTATCTCGTAGGAGATTGGATTATTGATACTTTTATTTATAAATTCATATGGGGATTAGATTTGAGTTTAGATAGGGATTGGTTCCGAGATTAGTTTCAGCTTTCAGATAGGATTATCTTCTATTCCTAAAAGCTCTATAAAAGGATTCTAGATGGTTGCATTTTGAGACGATTGATTAATGAAATTTCAAATTATAGATTTTCCAAATTGTTGGGTGCTGATTCCTGACACCTTAGGTGTTGATGCCTAAATTTTCTTGCTTGCTGTTGATTTCAGGTAACCTATAAATGCTGATTCTTAGGGTTATCTTTTTAATTTTCTTGTTCTTTTACTTTCCTCTTGATTGTCCTGCATCACTAAGTCTCCAGAATCTATGCATGGACAGCAGTGATGAGTAGAATCTTGACAATAGACAATCTTCAAGAACAAAAATTAATGATTATTGATAGGTGTTGCAAGTGAAAGAAAAGCGGGGACTCAGATGACCATCTTTTACTTTATTGAATGGTGGCATGAGATATTTGGGCAAACGTCTATTTGGAATTGCTTGAGTTAAGCCAAAGACAGTGGCTCAGATGCTACACTGTTGGAAAGGGAGATTTCATCATCACAGACATTCTAAAGCTTCAATTATCCAAACCACTTCATCAAACAAAGAATGTCAAGATTATTGTATGAGTGAAGAGGATGTGAGTCAAAAGATAAGAGCAGAATGGATGAAGTAAGGAAGTGCATTAGGAGAATAATTCCTATTAAGTTAAAGGGAAAATTTTATAAGATTGGATGTTGGGATTTGAAATGAGGAAATGAGTAAGCTTCAATACATTCATAAAATAAATATAGCTAAAATGAGTGTTAAAATGAGTAAGTAGAAATATAAGGAAAGATAGGATTTGAAATGAGGAAATACGCTTAAAATAGTGCTGGCCCCCATTGATGAAAAGATGAGGGAGAGTCACTTGGAATGGTTTTATCATGTCCAAAGGAGAGAGATTAATACATCAATGAGAAAAAGTGAATTGATTCAAGTTATTAAAAAAAAAATAAGGGTAGAAGAAGACCAAAATAATACTAATAAAAGAAGTAAAAAAAAGGATATGTCAATTAAGGAAATAACAAAGAATACAACTTCAAATAGAACAGAACAGCGGAAAAGAATACACGTGTCCAACCCTTACTAGTTTGTTGAGGGTCCATAGCTGACCCCAAATTTTTGGGACTAAGGCTTGGTTGTTGTTGTTGTTGTTGTTGTTGTTGTTGGATATTGACATTGCAGATTATTTATTCTTCAAATTATATTTTAATTCAACATAGCATATCATGTGTAAAAGAGTCTCCCTAGAAAGAAAACAAAGTCTACTAATTCATTTGAGAATACTTTCCAGAAAATTATTGTTCTTCATTTTCTTATTATTTTATCAAAAACCTTTCTTCATTTAGTCTTCATCTATATTTTCCACCTAATTTGCAAGTATTGGAATATGCGACAAGATAAAGAAGAAGCCTGGAAGGACTTGTTCTTGTAGTCAATACTACAATACATGCATATTTCCCAGATTGAAGGGAACTTGAAATGTTTTTGCATGATCCTGAGTTTGTCAAACTGGTTATGGACAACTTACAAATTGAAGTAGCATGAGGTTCTACAGGTTGCAAATTATAGGATGCAATTACAGGACAGGTATCATTTCAATTTATTGGTAGATTAACACAATTATATTATGGCATCTTTAAGATAGAAATTCCAGAATGTCCAATACAATCATAAATGAGTCTATGTATCATAACAGGCCAAAACATTTTTGAAACCAAGAACTCGTCCCATGCTGAACATCCTGGATTTTAGTGCCCAAGTTTGTTCAATCCCAAACATGATTTTTTGTTGTACCTCTATGACATAAAAGAGTAAAGTAATCAGAAAGAAAAAAGACAAGTAGCCTACCTTCTTGAACTTGGCTTGGGTCCTCTCCACAAGAGAAACAGGCCTTCATGAATGTAGATACCATTGACCCACCTCCTACAATAGAGGATTCTCTTGTTAAGACTTTTACCAATAGACATCAGGATAAGAAATCTCGAATAACTTCCTAGAGTCTTTTGCTAACATCAAAAAATCCTTTAAGCATTAGCAATAAGCCCCACTCATGCAGGACATATCTGCTGCATTACAGATTGGGCGCATGAATGTTACTGCATAAAAAAGCAGAGTATTGTCCTGCAGCCTTGATAGTGTATACAACTTTCTAACCAAATCATAGTAGCCAATATTCATGAGAGATCAAATGAGAAGGGAAAAAAACAATAGAGAGATCTTACTTTCTTTCCCTGGTAATATTGGACGGAAATGAAACTTATTTGCTTCAAGCATCCTTGGAACTTCTTTGCCAGACTCGGATGCTTTTATAAAGAGAAATTCAATATCTTTTATACTTGAATAGAAGTCCTTAGCCACAACCTTGTTCTCAATACAATCTTCTTTCAGTGGTGTTTTATTTGTGTCGGTACAAAGCACAACAACCTTAGATGAGGTTCTCAATGGTGACAAAGAAGGGGAGTTGTCTTTCTCCCCATTCAAGAACTCAGTATCTGAAGCTTCATTTCCAGCAGAAGACGAACTAGGTGAAGCATTATCAGCAACATGATTTTGTGCCCTATTAAGATTTTCAAACCTTCGGACCAGTGTTTCCGTGGTAGGCTCATCACCAAATTCATCATCTGAATCCTGAGATTCTTCCCTCCCATTAAAAGACACCTTTTCCTCCTCATCTTCCATCTCAGAAACTCCCTCCTCTTCTCTGAACCGTCTTATATCATCAGCATTCTCCAACCCTTGGTTCATCCCCTTCTCATACTCATTATCATCTGAATGAAAGAGACCAAAATAATCCCATGCTGGAGTTTCTGGGGGGTGGGAAGAACCTTCAAATGAGGATGTTTCAGGTCTTTCAGTGGAATGAGGTGTGGTATTCTGCAGGGTAGTCGACGAGGTTACTGTTCCTATAACAGGTAAAGAAGGTTTTTCTTCAACCTTTTTGGACAAAGTACTCCTGAATCTCACATGATTCGCCTGAAATTGACTATGGTTTGGAGGAGAAGGAGATGGAGAGAAGGTTTCAGTTGCATCTACACGTTGGGAGGCAGATGGAGAAGAGAATGAGAACTGGGAAAGGGACTTCTCAGTTAAAGCAAGTGGTTCTGGTGTTGCATTGGTAGAAGTATACAAAGAAGATTCTATAGGAGCTTCAGGCTCAACAAATTTTCTAAGAGCAGTTCCTGTAGTTTTAAGGGATTGAATATATGTAAGATGAGCAGCTGCTAGTGCACACCTGCCATCAAGTGCTTGCCTAACAAACTTCTTCCTTTCACGACATAGCTGCAGAGCCTTATCTTCCTCTATTTTAGAGCTTGATACCCCCATTACGATTAGAGATCACACTTACCACGTAACCCAGAAATAGGCTTCTCCCTGGAAAATTATTCAATACCAAAAATTATTAAAGAGACATCAAAAGTCACTCCTCTTGAGGCCATAACTTACTTATAAATAAACAAACAAACAAAAGCCATGTAGCAATAGATCAGTCTCCAACTTCTCTACAACTCAACATTGTTTAAAACATTTTATAGCACATGAAGTAGAGTTAAAAACATAGAATAACAATGTTTCTACCTACTCCACACCTTCCCTTTATGGCAAAAAAAGGTGAAAGATTATACAAAATTTCAAATCATAGTTTCCACCGTATTTTTCTACCAATCAATAGCCCAAGATCACACAAATTCTTTGATAAAAGACAGGTACAAGATGGAAATTTACCGCAAGAAAAGTAAAAGGCACAAATGAGACTCGTGCTTTCAAGAAACCGCTTCTAAATATAAAATTGGGGGAAGCATATGAACAGCCAAAAGTTACAAGTCTTACATCAAATTTGTTATTATAAATAAACAAATGTCGCCAGATGAAACAGAAATGCATCGAATAGATCTGCTGAAGAAATGCATAACAATGTATTGGCACCATAACCACAACAAACAACAAAAAGAAGAAAAGCGGTCACACTTTAAAGTAATCAATTAAGAGCGAAAAAGCCACAAGAAAAAGACTTGATTTTGTAAGCAATGTCTTTTCCCTATTTTCTTTCCAGAAACAAAACATAGGATGAATGTAAATGCCATAAGAGATCGTAATTCGGACCAGGTTCTAGATCTCAACTTCAAACAAGAAAATCAATCCAGCCCCCCTTGAACCGCTCAAGTAAATGATAGGAATAGAATAATAAAAAGGGAATGTTCAGAATAGATAGCTTTAGTTTCATGCTAGAACATTATAGAAACCAACAAAATAGAGTAAAGGGAACCAACTCAAAAGTCACTAATCTCAAAAGCTCAGCCTATAAAGAAGAAAACCCGAATAAAGGAAAGTGATGGAAGAACGGGAATCTTTACCTCTATGAAGAATAGAATATTCATAATTTAGTCCTAAAAAGCATAACTTTATAACTGTACCAAGATAAAGTTATTTAAAACACAAAATTTCCAGAAAATTCATGAACTGCTACTCTATTTAGCTTGAAATTAATTCCCAAGTCAATACCCATAATCTAGAAAACTCTATTTGTGCTTGTTTAAACTAAACAAACAAAGAGAAAACGGAAAACCCACCAGAGGTTAATAACTAATAACACTCATAAAGAATAAACCCAGTTCACTAAAAACAAGAATTGCATAAAAACAGATCAAAATTCACATAAAGCAATATCAAAAATCAGAGCTTGAGCAGTTGAACATGCACAATAAAGCAAAGAAGTTTGTGTTGATTGAACAGAAAGCAGACAACAACCAAGATTAGATTAGAAACCAAAGCAATTCAATTCAATCAAAACCAACCAAAACCAAAATCCAATACAAAAAACAGCATGTAGAAGCAAAAGATAAGAGAAATTGTGGGACTTGATGTACCTGAGGAGGTGAATTGAAGTCAATCAAAATCGGTATAGTACTGTAAGAACTTGGATTTCAGAGAAAACCCATATGCAGAGATGTGTCTATGAGTTTGTGAGAGAGAGAGAAAGAAAGGTAGACAGAATTTGCGAATCTATTGTGATGGACCCATGGGCTATGGCTGTTTCCATGCAAAAAAGGCACATAGAAATAAAGATAGAAAGAAAAGACACGAATCTATACTCTATAGTGATGGACCCATGGGCACGTCTTACATCATTAACATATAAGACATGCACTGTGGAACCCACTTCCCAACCCAACTTTGCTAAAGTTTCCAGTTATACACTTTCTTACTCAGAAAGTAGTAGCACGTGAGTCTTACTCGCTTTCCTTTTAGAGGGGTAAAAAGTTTAAAAAAAAAAAAAAAACAATAAATTAATGACATTAAATTTTTGGAATAAATTATAATTACTGCATAATAAAAATAATTTTAATGGGATCTAATAGATTTCTGTTAACTTGTGTCCTAAAGATTAAAGAGTGCAAGTTAAAGTGTAGTTAATATTTTATTAATTGATATTTTATATGCTTTTCAAAAAATTAAAGTCAGGTTATGCACAAATATAAAATAAAAAGATGTGGGTTCCAGTTAGTTTAATTGGTAAAATTTCTGATGGTTGAATAAGAGATCTAGAATTCAATTCCCGCCTACACCAAAAATCGATTGGTGTCTTGGTCTGATGTAAAGAACTATCATTAAGAACGGATGTCATAGGTTGAAATTCTCAAAAACAAAATAAAATAAATAGATAACATAATCATTGCGCTTATAATTTTTTTTTTTTTTTGGGAGAAAACTGATAACTTAATTAATAAATTTAGTCATTATCGGCTAGAAGTTAAGCATTAAGGTGGACAAGAAAATTTTACATCCGAGATTAAATGGACAATTAAGGTAAAGAAATCATCTTCACTTTTTAAACTTTGTGATGTAAACTAATGAATTATTAATGAGTTTAATTTTGGACTCAACAAACAAATATGTGTGGACACCTATTAACAAGATCATACAACAATAAATTATGAAAAAGTCATAAAAAAATTATTATTGTACTAACTCTATTAAATGTATAAGAAAACAAAAGTAGTTGTCTGGACTTGTAAATCTAGTAGACTATACTAGTAAAATACTGACACTAGCTACATTTTTAACCGTGCATATGGAGCTGGATTTGGAAGTATTTGGATCTGGAGAACAGAAAAGAATGACTTGTTTAAGGAATGAAGGTCATTAACGGCTTGTTGGTAGTGACAAATAATATATATATAATAAAAAAGGATTAGAATATTTTCTTATCTTTTTAATCAACTTTTTGCTTGGCGGTGAGGAAAGAAGTATTGGCATTAAACAAACACAAGGCTGAAAGAGAGCCGAGGTGGATCACAACTTTTAGGAGAATCCTTTAGCTTTCTCTCTAAAGCATCCTTTTTCATTATAGATTAGTTTAAACTTTAAAGTTTAAAGTTTAAAGTAGTAATTCGTGGACAGAATCAAATTGGAATATTGTCAAACAAGGTCAATAGAAAGGAGTTTTTACTTCTCATTTTCTTTTTAGGATAAAATACTATTATTGTTCTTAAACTTTATTAAAAATTTATTTTTCGTCCTTAAATTTTAAAAAAGGAAAATTCATCCTTAAATTTTGTAAAGAGTTTTTTGAATAGTATAGAGACAAAGTTAAGGATGAAAAAAAAAATTCAATAGTTTAGGGATGAAAAACAAATTTTAGCATAAGTTTAAGGATGTAAATGCACAATTATACCCGGACCCAAAAACAAGTGATGGGCTCAAGCCCAATGAGCTTTATACAATAAAATTTGTAAAGTATGGGTTTGAAACTTAGATTTGGGATGTTGAAAGTTGATTAACAGGCTAAAGTGTCACAATCTATGCAAATGATAAGTAAATATGACAAAGAAACCTCATCGGATGTAAGCCGATGACGAGTTGTATAGTACTTCTCTTTCTATGCCAAAGATTACAATTCTTAGTTCTTTTTTTAAGCTCAGAAGCAGGTCCCCCTTCTTTCCTCTCTCGTCTTTTTATATACTTCTTCTTCCCTTTTTCATCCACGTGTCATGCAAACCTTCCCCTTAAATACTTGTCCCATCTACCACCTTCTTGAAGTCTTCAAATAATAGCATGAATGTTGAATTCTACTATTCAGATATCATTTCTCCATTAATGCGGCCAGGGAGGTAGATGCAGGGCCTTTAATGTGGTAATAGCAGTTTTTTCCTCAGATATTTCTCACACGTTCTTGCTTCTAAAGGATGCTTAGATCACACTTTTACCCACCAGTTCTTCCAAAATTCTGCCTCCAATCCGTCTAGCAAGTCCCAGGGCCATTGCTGGGTCTGTCCGAGGATATACTCCTCCTCGAACAACTCCTCGGACCACTATAGTGCTGACTGACCTGTGGGCCTATGGACCCTGACCAAACAGACTTGTATTAACCAATCAGACCCAAAACTCAAACGTTTGTTCGAACATTTTTTACATTCCACAAAGGACATAAATAAAACATTTTCAATAGTTTAAAGACAAAATATGAACTTTTCAATAGTTTAGGGACAAAAAATGAACTTCTTAAAATTTAAAGATGAAAAACAAACTTTTAGTAAAATTTAGGGACCAAAATAGTATTTTACCATTTTTTTTTTTAATCTTTTTTAGTCAAGGTCAAGTTTTTAGTTTAATTTTTACAATGTTATACCACTTTGCTATAATTTTTTGTTAAATGAGTATTATGATAAACTAATCTTTGAATTAAATTGTATACTGTCCTTGTTTGTAAAATAACAAAATGATTGGATGATAGAAATCATCTCATCATAAAATATTTTAAGGCTCCACAAATTTTGTAAAATACTTTTAAGAAAACATTTGCAATATTTTCTAATGTTTGTTTCATTGTAAAACATTGTTCAAACCCAAAAACATTTTATGTTGACTAAAAAACACAACTGTAAAATGTTTTATCAAATTTTATTCATAAATCATTTTTTAAAACTCAAACACCCCTCCCTTCTCCTTTTCTTGTATGCATGGATGCCAGTGGTGGCTAGTACTAATGGCCATTAGCCTGACATTGGGCTTTGTGGTTGTCAACTCGAGCAAAGATCATGAGCGCGGCAAGTTTCACGATGGAAAATTATTAGAATAATAGAAATTATATAATGAAATTTCTATAAATTTCTGAAAAAATCTTGATAGTAGGATTTTAATTGGAATGATACTTTTTGAATTATCAAGAGCAAACGATATAGATTGAAATTCTTTATAAAAAAAACTTAAAAACTATATGTAAAACATAAGTTTAGAAATCAAATAGCAAATAAATTCTTATTAATATGAAATTAGTGTATCTTAAGAATAAAGAGAATGTATAACTTTTTTTTCTTTTCACAAAAAAAAAAAAATCTGAATTAATGAAACCTAACTGAAAGTATAAAAATTCCAACACTACCTCCCTCTCTCACCTTCTCCATGTCACTACCACCATCTCCTTCCATGTACTTCCTTGAGCCACCACCCCTCTCACCTCTTGCACATTGAAATCTACACCACTTCTCCTTTCCCTTTCACCACACCACCCCTACAACTAAAACTGTCTAAATATTTTTCTGTGAGCTTTGGTCAGTTTTAACTTTTAACATAAATTGTCAAGGGTTTTATAGCTAAATTAACATCTCTTTATATACAAAGTGCTTAGGGGTTTAGAAGAGAAATGGTTCAAACTACGGAATTAGGAGTATATTGTAATTATCTCTTTACCAAAAAAAAAAAAAAAAACTTCAACATAAATTCAAACTAAAAAAAAAAATCCTGTTTCCAAATAACAAAAGAACAAGTCCCTTACTCTAAAAACTTCTTCTTCTATGCCTTGAAATAAATGAACCTAACCCCACCACTTTTGCACCCATGATGAGTGTTTAAATCTCTACACCTAAAAAAGTTTCTACTACTAAAGCCATAATCCAATGGTAAATTTCAATTGAAACCTTCTTCTTTTTTTCTGAGAATTCCAATTGAAAGTTGAAGCCTTATAGCAAAGCTAACGACCATCTTTTCATTAGTCAGCAAATGGACCAACCCAGACTAAACATACAAAAAGTTCTCTATTTTCCTTTGTGTCCATCAATACCATCATTAGAGAACAGCCGATTACCAATAAGTTATAATTAGGTGTGCAGTAAGTAACAGTGTGAGCAACCAAAATTTGCTGGGCTGGCATTCTTTTGCCGCCACTATGAATTGACCCTTTTTGTTCCTTTTAACATAATTCTTCATGACAAGTCAATTTGCAATAATATTAAGTTTGATTAAATATACCTACCTACTTGATGTTTCATGAAACAGGTTTGATGATTGAAGACAAGAAGATATAGAATTTAGATCAACTACTCCAATTTTAGTCCCAATAAGGTGAAGAAAAAAACAGTAAAGGAGGGGGGAAAACAACAGGATGGTAGTAAAAGTGCGTGTGCATGATTCTTTTCCATAAAGTAGTTCATATTTTACCAAAAACATTGCTTCATCTCAAACCCCTCCTCTTAGAACTTACTAATCAACTTTTCTGATATAATTAACAGCAATAATTTTGTTTATGTTCAATTTTCTTTTTTACCCTTCTACGTTGATTTCACACATGATGCTCCATGATCAATACACATTCTAAATATGTTATTGAAAAAAAAAAAGAAAAAAAAAAAGAAGACAGAATTAAATAATAATCTTTGTATTTTTGTGAATTTGTAGTTGTACAGTAGAGAGCCTTTATATACGGGCAATAGGTGTGCACAGCAAGTAAAGTACGATACAAGAAAAATAAACCGACTTGATTGGTCACCCAAATTTTCAATCAAGCTTTTGTTCCACTGTTAATCCATTACAAATTCTAATGCTCTTATAGTTGTAAAATTCAAGCCCATCTCAAATCTTTTGAGGTAATTTTTTTTTTTTTTTTTTAAGAAGAATCTCCTAAAGTAAGTTTGGTACTATTAAAGCCCGCATCTAATTCCCTTATAATCTATAAGCTGCTATGCTTATGCATTTATGATACTAAAATAAATGTCAAGATCTTACATATTCTCAATATTATAGGATGATTCCCTATGTTTTCTCTATTAGATCACTCAGGAAAATTAAACACTATAAACCCAATTTTCAGTGGTCCTCTTCAAATGGAAAAGGGCACACATGATTCTTCCAATATATTTTTGTTATTTGCCATTTTCCGTTAGTTTTTGGAATAAGGAAGAACCTTGGTCGGCTGTCTGTAAATTTTTTTTTTTTTTTTTTTTTTTTTTTTAAGTGAGAGGGAGACCCTTGGACTGTAAAACATATTTTACTCATTAGTCAATTTTTGTTTCTTCTCCTGTTCAAATTTTTGAACAGAAAAGTTGTGCCTTCACACTTGTGCTGCGAATGGTGATGCAACGAGAAAAAATTATGTTTAAACTTCAAGTGCTGACAACAACGTTAGCTTAGATGGTTTATTAGTGGATGATGTGACTATTTTTCGTTTATATAAAGTGAGATGTCCATTTAAAATTTCATTGAAAGAAAGCTGGACACTTTTTTTTGTTGTGTTTATTATTATTCAATGGCTTGTGTTCCTATCATGGCCATATTAATAATTGTCATTATTTATCTTTCTCTTTTCCTCTCTTGGGGCAAAACTGGGTCAGAAATTCAAGTTACTTAACATTAAATAATACATTGTTTGGAACTATGCTTTTGTCATGCAAGTATAACGCTCCATCTATGTTAACCAAAAAAAAAAACTCTCCATCTATTTGCTGCATGCCCTCTGAACTCCATCTGTCATGTAAGTATAACTTATCTGATTTATATATATAATAAGAGGTAAAACTGAGAGAAAATTCAATTAAATTTCAAATTGAAATTAAATTAGAGTCTAATTTTACACCATGTGTCCCATCTAATGTAAGTTTTTAAAATTTTTGTGTCAAGTGAGTTAATTCAATGTAAAAATTGGATTTCAATTAAAGTTTAATTTTGTGTTATGTGTCTCATCTAATCTAAGTTTTTAAATTTTTGTGTCAAATGGGTTAATTTAGTATAAAAAACGAGGAGTCCAATATAAGTAAACCATAAAAAATATAATTTTTGAATTAATTTATATTTATGAGTTTTTTTTTGTAAAACTAAAAAAATTCAAGTTTATAAGTCATATATATATAATAGCCAAAACTAAGAGAAAATCCAATTTAATTCTAAACTTGAGTCTAATTTTGCGCGACATGTCTCATCTAATTTTTAAATTTGTGTGTCAAATGAATTATTATGTGCAAAAATTAAATAGTTTAAATTCAATTAGATTCTAAATTGAATTTTAATTGGAATTCAATTTTACTCATTTGTTCTGTCTAATTTTTTAATTTTTGTAGCAAGTAAATTATTGAATGCAAAAACAGAAGAGTCTAGATCTAATCAGATTTTAAATTTTATATATATATATATATATATATATATATATAATTGTGATTGTTTTTAAATGTATCCGTGTATATGTACGGAATTACACACTAGTATCCTTTCAAAAAAGATGGAAAGAGGTTCAAATTCACTTATTGGAAAGTGGTTGATAATTTGTCATGGATCATGTTAACGAGTGCTCTTAAGGTAATTGTTAATAAATCATTTCAAGAAAGTTTTTATTCTCCTTTTATGGGAAATAGAAAAGGTTGTTAAAACATTAATTATTTTATTTGTTTTCTTTTCTCATAAAATATTTTATAAAATGGTTCATAAATAAATGATCCTTGGCATTCTTTTCCATTTTTTAACATTTTTCATTTGTTATTAATCCCTAGGTAGCTTATTATTCCATTATATCTAACTCGAGTTATAATCACGTGATTAAGCATCTTTTTTATATCCTATCTTTGAGTGTAACAATAGTGAGCTTATCTGAATGACCGAGTCATGCAATATGACTACTACCTAATGGTCCGTATGGTCACTTCATTGAAGAGATCCAACTGCTTTTGACAAACCGTCATTGCTGATTCAGCAAAAAAGAAAAAACCATCAGTGCTGGAAATTTGCTTTTGAGCATAGAAAATGAGAATAGAATGACTTTTTTGATAAAACCTCACATGCTATGTCTTGTTGTAATGTTAATATTTGATTAGAGGACATATGGTCTTGTTGTGCTGCTCTTATAGCAGTCAATGTACAATGCTTTTAAGAATTTAAGCTTATGGATGAATAAAATTCTAGCACTTTCTATAAATTTAAAAAATATAACCAAAAGAAGAAGAAGAAAGAAGTGATTTAAATATTTTGTGTTGTATGCATATTATGCAGAAGTTAACCATAGCAAGCAGCAACCATAGACACAAACGCGCGTGAATTTCAGGCATCACAGGATTTCGATGACTGTAACACGCACATGCACGTACTTACACAAGGATTATCATATAATTAGAACAATCAAATTGAACAAAACAATTACAATACTCATATATGTCAGTATGGAACATAGTTTACATCCATTTCTACTTGATCCAGATGAAGACATTCCGTGAACTTTTCCCAGAGTACAAAGGAGGAATCAAAATCTTTCATAGAACAATGAGTTTCCTATGCAGCTGCTCTCCAGTAATACCTTCATGTCCATGTCCATGTCCATGATCATGATCATGAAATATAAGCGTCAAAATTCCTACCAAACATAGCACAGAACCCACAAGAAGTTTGTCATAACGCTCCACCCAGTGAAACTTGAGCTGACTAGCACCATAAAACGATAGAGCCACGAGCGAGGTCATCACAGTTATGGTGCTGCAAATCCAATATCAAACTGTGTCAGGCTTGGTAATGGCAGCAAAGTTTCCCATAATTTTAATTTCACACAATTCAGCACCAGGAAATGATGGCTGACATCCAGGTCAATTAGAAACGTGTTGCATATTAGAGGATTAAATATTGAGGGAGAGTATCTGTTGTAACAGTAGTAACTGTAATAATAATAGTAGGAAAAAAAGAGGACATTTCAATATAGATTGTATATGTACCCCTGCCAGAATGAACCCTTTTAGGGGTTTGCAAAGCTTCTTTGCTTCAAAACAATGATGGTATAATCTAACTAATTATTACTTTCTTGAATTGCTTTAAAAAAATTTCAACAACCAATTCATGAGATAATCAAATAGATCAAAACAAAGTAACAAACGCCCAAAATATAACTTTAAGTGATACCTGAATAGCAGCACAATGATAGCAAGCACCATCATGGAAGATGAATTTCCAACAGCAAGAAATACAGGAAGTGTGGTTGCACAGGGTGACAATGCAGGAACAAGTACAAGACCAGCAACAGCCATTTTCTCCATGGGTTGGTTATGAGAATGAGTGTGACCACCCTTTCCAGACAGAAACAGCAAGACATAACTACCACCAAGAATTACAAGCAAAAGTGAAGCTAGTTTATGCACTGTTTCTTCACCAGCAATAGTATTTGCCATGGTGATTGCTGTTATACCAAGAAGTGATGTGGATACCACATGCAAAACTGCTCCAAATGCAGCTGCATGAAGAGAATAAAAGCAAAGATGATTTATCAAAACCATTGATACAATGATTTATCAATACATGTAAAAGATTGCCATTTCTACTTGTACCAGTAATTTCAATCTGTTATTAAAGAAAATACAAAAACAAAACAAAACAACCTTCTACATTGATCAGGCTTGGTTATAATTTTTGGGAAAAAATGCAAAAACACCCACAACTTTGGGTCAAAATCAAAGTGACCCAGTTCTTCTAATTTAAAATTAGAATTCCTTGAAATTCGAGAATGCCAAATTGATCATTCTAAATTGTCTTATTTTTAGTTAAAAATTCATATTTTTAGTTAAAAATTCATATTTTTAGTGGATTTTTAATTAAAAATCATTTTTATTTTCTGTTTTCTTCTTCTTCTCACCAAGACCACCATACAATGCTAGCATTAACCCAGTAATAACCCACAATGAGAGAAAAACAAAAATGAATTTTTTAAGATGAAATTTTTATTAAAGTTACTCTAAAATGAATCTTTTATTAAAATAAGACAGATACTAGACAGAAGGATCAATTTGAGCACTTCTTGAAACTAACTTCCCTCAAATTAAAGAACATGACACTAGTTTGATTTTGACCCAAATTCAGAGGGTGTTTTTCCATTTTTCCTTATACTTTGTGCAAGGATTATCCAGATCAAGAGTTGGAACTGTGGCAGCCCAACCCATCCAAATTGTGAAATCATTCCCCAGATAAAGGTGCAAAAAGGTGAGTTTGGAAGGCCTAGCCCAAGTCAAACCCATTTACTCTAAGGCTGGATTGATATTTACTAGACCTTAATTACCTGGCAACTGGTAGAACCAAACACATGGTAGAACTGGGCTGGTCTATGTTGGATAATTATGCATGTGTGTGTGTATAAGCCCATCAGCTAAGTGGGCTTTTATCTTACCAAATTCTTTTACTTATCAAAAAAAAATTTGTTGGATAGATCCAGGCATTTGGGTCATCTTTTGCTACCTCCACCCAATCAATTTAAGCCAAGCCATGAGCCATGGCTTCCCCAAATTTATCTACAAGTCAAAGAAGGATGAAAAGGCTAAGGTGGTTGAGAACAATACAAAGCTTAGCCAAGGAAGGATGAAAAGACTAAGGGTGGTTGAGAACAATAAAAAGCTTATAAATTGCATAAATCTACAGACCCCCCCATTTCTTAAAAACTTGGCAAAGACTCATGTCCTTTAGCAAATAGCATAACCCAAAAAGGCAATTATGACACAATTAGAATAAGAATCTCAACCTACGAGCCCCCAAATTTATCTACAAGTCAAAGAAGGATGAAAAGGCTAAGGTGGTTGAGAACAATACAAAGCTTAGCCAAAGAAGGATGAAAAGACTAAGGGTGGTTGAGAACAATAAAAAGCTTATAAATTGCATAAATCTACAGACCCCCCCCCCCCCCATTTCTTTAAAACTTGGCAAAGACTCATGTCCTTTAGCAAATAGCATAACCCAAAAAGGCAATTATGACACAATTAGAATAAGAATCTCAACCTACGAGCCAAAGAAGGATGACAAGGCTAAGGTGGTTGAGAACAATACAAAGCTTATTGATTGCATACATCTACAGACCCACATTTCTTAAAAACTTAGCAAAGACTCCTGTCCTTAGAAAGTAAAATGAGCATAACCCAAAGACAAAAATAACACAATTAGAATAAGAGAGCTCAACCCTACAGTATCAAGATCTAACTGACAAAGATCTGATGTTGAGTAATAATTTACATTATTATCAATTTGAGCCATTAAAAGAAGTTAAAAATAAAATTCATCAATTTAACCCATCATGGTCCCCCCCCCCCCCTTTTTTTCCTCTCTAAAGATATTTTCTCACTTGAAATTTGAAATTAACATGTCATCCTCAGCAGACAATTGCCTGACACCCAACAAATAAATAAATAAATCTTAACAATTACCCCCCAGATTTTTTTTTTCTTTTTATCTTAAAAGATCAGATAGATATCTGGTCTATACAACTTAAAAGGTACAATACTAGCTAAAGGCAATAAATTGTAGGATATGCCTTCATTAATCCAACACTGACCAATATATGTATATATATACACACACTTTAAGTAACATTGACCAATATATATTTATTTGATCAATGCCAGAAATGCAAATCTATCCAACGCAAGGCAATTGGTTCCTATTAAGATTCAAGAGTAAAGAGTTTCTTCACATGCTTATGATTGGTGGCAGAAACAGAATGATGACCCCATGTGAACAAAATTGATTCAGACCATCCCACCACACAAACTTTCTACGACAAAGCATATACTTGTTTTTGATAAGTAATGCAGTACAGGAAAAACTATGATTATCATTAGGGTAGCCAACCTAAACAATGTAAGTTATATACTCATATGTGTTGGCCAACAGGACAAGTTATCAAAGCAGCACAAATAATGTATAGAAGGCTTAAATATCCAAGTATAAAAAGGATTTATGTATTGAACACACAATTTGATGGATGGGCAAGCTTGCCAAAGATTCAATCCACTTATTTTCTTCACTTTTGATAAACTATAACCCCAGCCCCCTCTCCCGGGCAGGGAATCCCCTATCCAACCCACCCTTGATAGGCCAAGCTTGTATAATATTCTCTCTCTTTTTTCTTATTTTTTATTGGTAGGCTTGTATAATATTCTTATAACTGGGAGACAGAAGATACATATTTAGTTATAATTCTCCTAGTGAAGTAGCTCACCTCTTACAACAGGGACATCAGAACCACATCATGGAGGGACATCTTATGTTATTTTCTATTGGTAATTACACATGCACTCGGTGGGTTCAATTGGTGGGTCTTGAACCCATGACCTTGCCTTCCACCTTGTTCTTACAAGGGGAGGGATGAGGTGCCATCACGATAGAGCTCGTTGGTAAAATATGGCCATTCTTAAAAATTGAAAACTTGGCCAGTAACTTTGAAGGACAACATCTCCCAATCGTGAAGACTATGAACACTCTTTGACCACAAATCATCTAGACAGCATCAAAATAAGCCACAAGAAACTACCTGAATATAAAATATACACCCATCTATCAAACCATCATCTAAACTTCCAACTTCTCTTCCAAAACACTTCAATGTTTTCCTTCATTGGGGCGGGGGGGTGGTCATGCAACTACATTTAAATTTTTCCAGTTACTGAGTTACATGCTCTTCAAATTGAATAAAGCACACAACAACCAACAAAGGAAAGACAACAGATTACATTCTTCAAAATAAAAAATAGTAGGATTATATGCAGTACTCTCCAGGGAGAGTGGAAGGCAATCGAATATAAAGAAATAAGTTGTCTCATACCACTACCATCAATCAACAAAAACCAAGCCTTAGCCCCAAAGTTTGGAGATATCAACAGACTAAGTTGAGATTAGCTTCATGTATTATTTTCCGTCATTCTATTATATTTAAAGTCATACTCTTTGTTACCTCCTTAATTTACACTTCTTTTTTACTACTTCTACTAATGTTATATTAGGCCTTCTACCCTTTTTCCATTTCCAAATCCTATATTTCCACTTATCTATCTACACTCATTTTATGGAAATATATAGACTCATTTTATGAACATGTTGCTTCATTATATACCAACATTCAGTACCACAGATCTCAATTAGCACTTCCTCCCTTTGCAAATTCTAGGTGGAGAGTCTGATCATGAATCCAAGACCCATTAAGTGTGTGTGTAAGTTAACCCCAAAAAAAAAGAAAAAAAACATTTTATCAGTTTATTTTACAAAAGCCTTGAAACACAAAGACATTGTTGGCCTCTTGTATGAGGAGAACTAGTGTTCAAATCCCCCTTCCCCCAAAGATAAAACATTCAGCACCATAGAGCATAGGTAATCTTATAGCAATTTTGCAAAATTTTCTCTTTTAACAAAATAGGTGTTGTATGTTCATGAAATACTCATGACGAGCTTCTTCTCCACCTGCTCTTATCTTATGATTCACATCCTCCTCAAACTCTCCATCTTTATGAATTAGTGATCCAACATATCTAAAAAGTGAAAACTCTAGCTCTTTGGTATCTCTAAACCACCAAGTCGTACATGGAGTCTCCTTCATCATTATATCTATATCTATTAAACTTGTATTCCATCCAGTTTGTTTTAGTTCTACTTGGCCAGAAGTCTTTAAACTCTAAAGCATCTCTCAAAAAATTCCTAACTTGACATTTAGCTCCACATCATTGGGAAAAGAAGAACACACCAAGTAATTTCATCTTGATAGTAAATTCCTTTGCAATGCATATAACAGAACAATGCATAGGAAGCTTTTAATTTGGGGAAGAAAAAAAAGTATATATATAGAGAGAGAGAGAAAGAACGTACTGACGAGGAGAGTGCGGGAAAGGGTCCATTTCTGAGCGCGGCCGACGATGGAGAAAGGGAGCCAGTGCGTGGGAATGAAGGAATGAAGAAGCGATACCGTCGCGATTCCTCCGATTGTTGACAGATCTTCCGCGCTTATACTTCCCAATGCCATTGCCTTCACTTTTTTCACTTTTTTCTTTTCTTCTTCTTTCTTTTTTTTTTCGATTTGCGCAACACCTTCTCACAATAACAACAACAACATATGGTTCTAAAAATAAAAATAAAATCTTTGTTTTGAGATCTGAGAACTGATACGGTGTTAATAATAATTTGCACTAGTTTTACCTTTACTGCTTCTATCTATTTTTATTAGTTAGAGTTGAGAAGACGGGTCCCATTTCCTATTCTGTTTTAACAAATTGGATGATTTTTATTTTTTTATTATATCGGTTTTCACGTTTACCAGTTTTTGGTTTTGGGCCTTTTCGCTAAACTTGGGTGGGCTTCGGTTCGGTTATCAAGTTTCATCTTCTTTTTTTTTTATTGGAAATCTAATAATTGTTAATAAAGAAATTTAATAGCCTCAAGTAATCATTGACATTATCTTTCTTTCTTTGTTAAATCTGGAAGCAACCGCAATACACATATGAAATGGTTCCTCATAAACTGTCTATTTTTTTATTCTATATACTAAATAATGCAAGATGAGTACCATGTCAATGCATGTTGTAAACAATGAAAAAGTTTAGCTCCATAAGGCTTGGACTTTGGAGCTAAATTTTGTCCTTTAAGCAAACTACTCTACTGATTTCAGCTCTTGTTGATTTGAGGCTGAATTTTATTTTATTTAAATAAAAAAATTCTGTGAGGGACGAGGTTTTCTTCCAAAACAATATGAAAGTGGCAAAGAAAGCAAATGAAGTCAGAGAAACGTTTTGAATACGAAAGGCACCCTTTCAAAAACTTGGGCGAATTTTCTTGATTTATATACCGTTTAATTATCATTATCGAACATGTTTTAGTGTTTTTATTTTGTAAACACGTTTTTAAGTTGCATCATTCTTCGGTTTTTCCTTACCACCCCAAAGAGTTGTATCTTTGTAAACACATTTTTGTTTCAAATTCAATAGAAAGCACTTTTTAGAAATACCACACTACAACACCTATTATAATACAGACTAGAAGTGTTTGCGGATCCAAGTCGTTTGAAATTGCACATCATCCTTTGTAATTGCATAAAGAACAGCAAAACTATGTTCCCTTGAAACGTTTTTTTCAAGGATCTTTTCCTTGCCATATGAAATTAGAGCTCAACATGCAGACTAAATATAAATATTCTCGGCGGATCTAGACCAATACCATTTGATTTTTTTTTTTTTGTGCAATGACAAAGTTGCTCATATCCATTGAATCTACAGACAGGTAATCCAACACAACCACATTGTCGCAACAAATTGAAGCCTTGCAACAACTTGTTAACCTTTGTTTGGAAGCTTCAATGAGAAATGCATAAGAAAAATAAACAACAGGAAATAAATTAAAGACCCACGTCTTTGTGATATAATTTGGTTCGAATACAGCCTAGAATATAAAATATTAGGTCTCAACACAATACTACCAAAAATACCATCAAAGCAGCTTAGTTCTATCGAAACCATTCCAGTTAAAAAACATAAAAGCCTGCCTTGAAGCAAAACATTCAGCCTCTCAATCCAAAGAACAAGATAAATGCCACCAAAATCTAGAACTTCTACAATGCGCAGCTTAATGGTCACCGGGCATGCTCTTGATGATATCAGAATCACCTGAAAGCATAAAATATCACAACAAATCAGTAAAAACTACGTAGTTTAAAACTAAGAAAGGATGAGTGGCTCAACACATACCAGGATCAATTATACTGAGGCAGCACACTCTGTAATATTTTCCACAGGCAGTCCCCAAGTCAACATTGTCTGAAAAATGAAGACAGTCATTTTAGGAAAACTTTATTATAAAGGAGATCAAGGAACAGATTATGTTCACTTACAACTTTTTACATCAATAGTATGTAATAGTTATTACCATAGTCATTACCATTAAAGCATTTCAACAGAAAAAGACCGCAGGAACACAATAAGACAAACATAGCTCTTTCATATAAAAAACTGCAGAACACCTATGCTAATATTATAGCACAATCAGCACACTTAGAAACATCATCGATATTTAAATTGCAGAAAGCATAGATAATAAACCACTAGGTAAACCACTATATCTCCATATAAAACACAAAACCTTCAACATATGATAAATTTTGTGTTAATAATAAACTGCAATTTCACTTTCTTGGAAATCAAACCAAGTCTACCCTAAAATCCATACCAATTTCGTATCAGATATAAACCACCATGACAAATAGCAACAGGATACCTACCAACTTTACACTTTTCCCCATTTTTCTTAGGGATAGAAATTAAAGAAAGAAAAGTAATGGGACCAAGGATAAAATAACCAAATCTATAAAAATAAAAAATTACAATATGTCTGCAAGAATGAAGGTTTAGGGCTTCCCCCCATGTGCTGATCATTAATCTTGATCCTTTCCACCTACATATATCAACAGCAATACGTTGTGTGTATACATTATACATACATGCCTAGCTGCATACACGTGGACATTAGTTTTGAGGGAAAGAGGTATAAAGAGTCCATTCAAAATATTTACTTATTCCACTCACAAAAATTTCTCTTATGACTTTGCTTTAACCGAGATTTTTGTGACCTTAAAACCTCTTGAGGAATCCTGAGGCCTCTAGCTATCAGAATACGACAAAATGAAACTTAGAAGGATCTTAAGGAGTATTAGTTTGGTTAATCATGTTTATGGAATACAGTAAAGAATATCAAAACGGTGAACTGAAAATCAAAATCATAGTAATCATAAAAAGGCAACAACAAATATGCCAAAGTTTAAAAGTTCCTTTTACTGTTTTTCAAGAATCAGTAACCACAGGAATGGCACAAGTTATTTGACAGCTTAGTGAAAAAATTCGGCCACATATACATCATTAAACCAGGTAATTCTCAATTGGGCAACAAATAAAAACAGTGCAAACACTGTAATTAACATAAATGGAAGCAACCGCCCATTCTCGATAAAACAAATAGAAGAAGAGTAAACAATAAACATTACATACCAAAAGAATAAACATAAGCTTTCTGAAACATCCAATCCAACATACAGGTAAAAACAAGGACACTAAAATCGAAATGTGTGCTTTAAGATTGATGGCAAACGTGATATTTTAAGGTTCGAATTTAGATACTCACTTCCGTTGTAGTGGTGAACTCCAACCTTCGCCAACATAGCATAGTACTCAATCTCAGACTTACGCAGAGGAGGGCAGTTGTTGGCAATGATGATCAGCTTACCTACAATAAACAAACATATAAATTATTTTACTTAAACAAACCCAAATCAAAATTCACGCAGTTTATAAACCACAATAGAGCTAAACTAAAAGCTAGCAGATAAAAATAATTTTACACGAAAATACTCGGCGAGTTGTTCATGGGATGACAAATATCCAGCAGTATTTTCAGCTAAAACAGAACCACATGGGGGTTTTGAGTAATACTAAAAACCCCATTACAGGAAAACAATGGGATTTTGTATATTTTTCCAAATATTCATAATAATAGTATAACCATGGTGAAACTTTGAAACTACAATCAACAACATAAACAAAGGTCCATACAATATCAGAAACACAACATTTAAGCTATTATATAATAACAAATTGAATCATTCAATCCTCTTTTGCGCCTAGTAATGAACTGATCGATAATCCTCTGATCCCAGAAATGAAACGACTCAGCTCAAAAACAACATGGTATAAATCATTAATATTGAATTCAATGTAATTGTTGTTATAAACTGTGAGTTTGATGATAAAGAAAAAAAAAATAACTAAAACTCAAGGAAATAGAGATCTGGAAGAAAATAAAAATACCTTTGGAATTCCTGAGGGATTTGAGGACGGTCTTGTAACCCAAGGTGTACTTGCCACTCTTCATGACGAGGGCAAGCCTGTTGTTGATACTCTCATGGGTCTTCTTCTGCAAGAAGAAGAAAGTGTTACATGAATAACAAATGTCAAATCTAATTCCTATACACCATTAGAATACGAAAGAGAAAAATGAAAGAGAGAGGCAGAGAGAAAGAGAGATTTACGGTCTTCTTGGCGGCCACCATGGTTGGGGTTTGGGTTTGGGTTTTGGTTGGTGTGAGGATGAGAGTGTTGCAGCTGCAGAGCACAGAGAGCGAAAGAGAGGTTTGCTTCCAATACGGCGAAGGAACTCTAGGGCAGAATGAAGGACCTCGTTTATACAGAGAGTACAACTAGGGTTTCAAGGGTTATTATATGGGATCTGTTTGGATTCAGGTTTATGTTACACTCTGTCACGGGTCTGTATAACCTAACTCCGGATAATTCTATCCTACTTTTACTAGACTTTTTCTTATACATGACAAAACTGGCTGAAATTTGCTGGTCCGACCCGAACCTGCCCATTTTCAACCCACCTGAACTTGCACATTTTGTTTCGAATTAAATATGGGCCAACCCATGGCCTGCTTGTTTTTTTGTGGACCAACCCAATCAGAGCCACAGCCCGCCCGTTTTTTTTACCTTTTTTTTTCCTAAAAAATATTTAAAAACTATATGGCATTATGACAAGGTGTGCTACACTACTCCTAGGTACATAACATTATTATAAAACGCGCAATGACCTATGATCCGGCAATTCTACCCCTTATTTACTAAAATAAAAAATAAAAAGTTAAATGAAATGGAAAAATATATATACTAAGAAATAGTAATATACTAATTAGTATTTAACAACATGTCCAATTTTTTTTTTTATCCAAGTCTGTCTATTTAATTTTAATATCTATACTACTATTTAAGGGGCTTCTCCTGTTTGGATTCCTATTTTTTTTAGTTCAAAAATGCCCCTACAGTCCTATGTTTAAATAGAGTCAAAACTAAAGGACAATACGGTAAAAACTCATTTTTTTTAGTTCAAAGATGCCCCTATAGCCTTATGTTTAAGTAGAGACAAAACTAAAGGACAATCCGGTAAAAATGCAACTCCAACTCCCACTAAAATATTGCCTAAAAAATAGGACCACTCTCCTATTAATTTTTAAATTGATTTATTCACTTATAAATTAGATTTTTAAAATAAAAATTATATATATATAAAATAATTAAATACAGTTTTTTTATACAAAATAGGACCACTAAAAAAGAAAAGTCTCATCGCACGCGCGAAACGCGTGTGATGAGACTAGTAGTATTGATGGTAATAATCTATACTATTATTTAAGGGGCTTCTCCTGTTTGGATTCCACATTTTTTAGTTCAAAAATGCCCATCCTCCCCTACGTTTAAGTAGAGATAAAATTAAAGGACAATCCGGTAAAAATGCAACTCTAACTCCCACTAAAATATTGCCTAAAAAATAGGATCACTCTTTTATTAATTTTCAAATTAATTTATTCACTTATAAATTAGATTTTCAAAATAAAAATTATATATAATAAAAAGACAAATAGGACCACTAAAAAAAAAAAAAAAAACCCTCATCGCACGCGCAAAGCGCGTGTAATGAGGCTAGTATAATATACTAATATCTATCTTCTCTAAGTATATAACTAGCACGAATCTACAAACCCCAGTCACAGTGAGTCAGTGACAATTGACAAAGTGACAAACAATAAACAAAATAAAATAATACAATAGTGACTCAAACGAAATAATTGCAATTTTTTTTAATGACTAGGAATTTGAGCATTATGAAAGTTGTCGTAGTGCCAAAAAGAAAAATATCAATTGGACTTGTATTTAGAAGAGCCTAGATTTAGCAAAAAACAAAATTCAAAGTTTGAAGTTCTCCCTTGGTGGAAATAACATTACAACCAGTTTTCGGAGCTCTCTTTAATGGCACAATATCTCATGAACACAAGGAAAAAAAATCTAAATCAAATTTTAGCACTGGAAAAAAAATTATAATTGCGTATCAATCACGTCTTTTGCCTAAGAACATGGAAGCTACGTTGTGCACTTAAAGTTGGTTATATGGATTCAAATGTATTTTAATTTACTAATAGAGTCATATAAATTATACATTTTTAACTCTTTATTGATAAGTTTTGATTTGCTTTCATGATACACTTATGTTATATTAAAATATTGTGTTTTAGATGAAGATATTGATGAAATTGGCCAACTTAAGCTACAATTCGCAAGTATGAATATTTGTAATGCTAAATCTACTACTAACGTTGAGTAGATTGAGGTATCATTTTTATAAAATATTTACTTGTTTTTCTTTACTTAAATTGCTATGTTCATTTTTAAAGGTTTTATTTTACATTAGTTTCTCTTTCTATATAATCTAACGTTATTATTATTTTAAATGTAACGGGAATTTGTGCACTTAAGAAGACTAATAACTTGACATAGTCCATAACATTTAGCTTTGTTTTTTTGTTTTTTGTTCTTTTGTGGGAATTATATCATTAGTGAACTATGAATTTGAAGTACGTAAAAAAAGTTAGTCATACTAAAATGTCAAAATTGTTTGATTTCCACGGATATGGAAATCTTTATGTTTTTTTGGTTTGTTTGTTTTTTTCCCTTCACATCACATGTATAACAGTAAATTAGTAACAAATAGTCTAACTATTTGATTTGATTCATTCACTTTAAAAAGTTGGCATTTATTTGTTTTTTTATTTTTTACGTGAAAAACCCGATTGACCCGATTCGTTTTCAACCTGTCTAAAATGGCCAGTTTTTGGCCTGGCCTAATTTGGTCTGCAACCCAAATAACCCGACCCAACCGTTTGCCACGTCTGTCTTTCTATTTAAATTTTTAGGCCTTCTTCTATGTGGTTGCATTGACTGATGAACCACTCTATTCAATTTAATTTTTCTTGGAAAAAAATAACTTTTTTTGTTGTATTGGTTTATACAATAATGTCATTGAATTCAATTGAGAAACCTAATGACCAACACCTAAAAAATTGTAACTAAAATTTTAGGTTTAATAAAATACAGTCATGGTGGACGAGGATAATGATGGTAAGACAATTTTTGTTTTGAATTGAGGTGTACATGAGTCATGTTAGGTTGGGTTGCATTGTGGGGTATTTTTCAACCTACTATGATTACATTGAGAAATCTTCAACCTAAGCTCTAAAATCTAACCCAACCTAACATTCTTAGGCTGTGTTGGATTGTGTTGTAAAGTTACCTATGTTATTAATAGTTTTAGAAATATATATTTTACGTTTTTTAATTAATTAATTTTGTAATTTAGTTTAAATTAGTTTGATTTATTTTTTAATTTAAAGACTTAATTTTGTCAAAAATTGGAGTATTGAACCTAATTGCGTAAGTTGAAATAATTTATTGAATAATAAACTTAAATAGTTGAATGGAACTGACAGTTTTATTACCTTTAACAGAAATCCAATATAAATGTGGAGGCACCAAAAGATTAAACACTGTGTGTGACAATTCATAATTTTTAAATTTGTATAAATGACAATTCATTTTGTGTGTGTCTAGTATTGTTGAATCATAAGACAAAGTATATAAGAGCACTTGTATCAGTCAATGCAAAATGACTTAAATAAAAAATTTGGGTCAATCAACCAACTTCCTCTATTGTTGCAATGAGTGATAAATACGTGCACAACAAATAAGAATTTGATTTGATACATACAAAATTATACTTCAATTTTAGAATATAATTGAATTTTCTCCCAACTTTTGCTATATATATGATTATTACGACCGTTTCCTAATCTTTAACTATAGTATAATATGGAGTAGGGATACTTGTTTTCTCTTTAGCAATGATTTTAAAATGGTAGTTTTTATATATTCTTAATTGTGTTGGTTGAATCCCAAGGGATTGGCTAAGTGGTTCATAAGTTCTCATGATATCTATGAGATATTGGATTTGAAACCTCTTGTAAGTATCTTGGGGCCACCCCAACTACTTGTAATAACATGGTATGCATGGACGGGGAGACTGCATACACCCAATGGAATAATCAAATATTCAAAGAGGTCTATATTCCCTTGTTTGTTATAAAAAAAAAAAACTATGTTAGTTGAAATCTTTATTTTCTCTAATCGTAATATGTAATTAGGGAAAAGTTAATGGACATCCCGAGAGTACTGGTTTATAAAATATTTATAGAAACATTTTATGGCAAAAGAAAGAAGTAGTTGATTTTTTTTATATATAATTTTGGGAAAATTACAACTTACCCACCTGTGGTTTGACTAAAATTTAAGTTGTCTACCTGTGATTTAAAATTTGACACTTTACCTACTTGAGGTTTGACCAAAATTTAAGTTGTCTACCTGTAATTTGAAATTCCATGATGAAAGTGTTCCGATGGATAGTTTTTTATCTTATTTAATCTTGTATTTTTATGTTTATTGTGTTTTTTGAGAAGATAGACATAAAAGTTGAGCAAAATTACATATTTAGCTTTGTTTTTAACATATGTAGTTATAGAAATCTAATTAAGCTAACCCCAGGTAGGTAAAATGTCAAATTTTAAACCATAGGTAGGCAACTTAAATTTTGACCAAACCACAGGTGGGTAAATTGTAATTTGCCCTATAATTTTATATACTTTTCTTTAAAGTGGTATCAAAACCTTTATAAAATGGTCCATCATCAAATGTCCTAAGGGTATCAGTTAACTAGACACATGTAACCAGGGACGGAGGCATTCATTGACCAAGGGGGGCAGTGGCCCCCCATAATTTTAAAAAAAAATTATATATATATATATGTATTAATTTTAGTAATTTTGTTCTATAAAATTACATTTTACCACCTTAACAATATTATTGAATCTTTTTAGAGTAACGTTAAAGATACAAACTTATTTACAATATTTTTATAAACTGTTGAGGTATAAATTCTTATTGGTTTGCATCTGGGTTATTACTTGCATTATTTTTTTACTTATCAATAATCACTCACTATATCATCAATATACTTCTAGCACTTTTCTCATTTTAAAGGCCTTTAAAAAAATTTATAGATTTAAAATCTAAAACAACATATACTAGCCCAAAAACATTTGTGCAACAACAAAAATCACCAATAGCATAGCTAAAAAAAATTAAGTCTAATAAATCAATTTTACTCAAATAAACAGCTGCCCTTTAAAAAGTTTTAAATATAATAATTTTGTCTTTACCTAGCAAATGCACACATTAAAAACTAAAAAAAAAATCTCCACGACTAAGAAGTTGCCAAACTAGAGGTCAAAGTCGCCCCCCTTAACTTAAAATCCTGGCTCCGTCCCTGCATGTAACAATCATTTTCACTTAGAGGTGAATCTCACATGTGTGGACCTATCTCCATGTAAGAGGGATGTTATATATAACGGCAACTATGGGTGTTCATGGTGCAATTCGGTGTGGCTTTAGGTCATTTGTATCACCACACTTTGCGGTGCAATTTGATCAAAACCAACACCGCATTGCACCTCTATTTTGTGGTCACATGTGTGGTGTGGTTCGATGCAATATACAATGTGCGGTTTGGTCGATTTTGGACTAATATATTTTTCAAGATGTCATGGCTAATTACTAGTTTACTATTAATAACTGTGGCAGTATGAGAGTGAGTTTCAACAAAATATAACATGCGTAACAAAAAAAATAACACAAATATATACAAAGATAGGAATATATATATATATATCCAAAACAAATTAACAATAAACTAAAAAAAAACCACAAATATATATATATAAAACAATATGCGCGCCTACACACACACACACACACACACACACACACATATATATTGTGGAAGGGTGGGAAATCGAGGACAAGAATGAATGAGAGAAAATCAAGGCAGTAGAGGCACACCTTAGAAAGTTTTGTCAATAAGCCTTTAGAGCAAGTGTGATTAAGGCAACCACATAAAACTCGAGAATATCGAAATGCCCGAGAAACCCGAGGATGTTGATACATCCCTAGAAGGACCAAGGAGTAGTTATGAAGACTACCAAACACGTAACCAAGGAAAGGAAGGGAAGTTTATCATTAAGCGGAGGAATTATGGGTATAATAGATAAAACATCCATCACCTCCGCATTTAATGCTCTGCACCCATTTAGCTGGCTGCATTAATGGTGGAATGACCCCTGAACAGTGTCATCACAACTCACAACCTAATAGGTAGACCTTTTGGTAAGGCCATGATGGGATAAATATAAGAGGAAATAAGCCTTGGCCGTCCAAGTGGAAGGTCAGTATACAACCTGGATGACTATATAAGAGAAAGAGATGCCTACGAAGAAGGGGATCAAGAATTGCAAGGAAGAAAAATAGAGAGAAAGTGAGAGTGATAGTATTGTCATACAAGAACAAGTGTAAACCTTCACCTCGGACTAAAACCGAGGAGCATAGTTGAATCAATCCAAGACTTGTATTTATCAGTTTTCCCTAACTTACATATATACCAAGCACACATTTCAACATCATTTGATTAACTTGTTCAAAAAAGGGTAACTAAGGTTGATTAGCATCCCACCTTTATAAGTAAATTGTGTGAGGTTGAATTTGGGCTTAACCAATTTTGACCCGCCACACACACATGCACACATATATACATACATATATATTAAAATTTTGAACTTTTAATTTTGTGATAGTGAGATGGAAGAGTCGATAAAGTTTCAAACTTTTTTTTTTGTTTGAGAATAAAGTTTTGAACTTTTGATATTGTATTTAACCAAAACAAAACTATTTTAATGTGGAATTGTAACACACTAATGCTAGGCCACTTACTTCATATAATATTCAAATATATTTAATATAAATATAAATATAAATATAAATAATATAAATATAAATATATATATATTAATAATTACTCCATTTTGTGGGCGATTTTGGTTGATTCATGTGCGGTTGTATGGTTTGGTGAACACCCATAACAGTAACACATGATTGGTTTGAAGTTGGGCTAAAACTTATATATACAATATCTTAGATGCATAATATTAGGTTCTCCAATTAAATTTAAATATTTGGTTGCAATTAACCACTAAAACATAAACAATGATGTATTTTCAAAGGATAATTAAGTTAAATGAACCTGAGTTTTTTAATCTAATTGAATACTTCGTATAAGGTATTGTACCTTCATATGGCATTAGCTCTTTTTTCTAGTTAAGGAATTAATTGTAATAGAATGATGAATCTATCTCTTAGTCTTTTTGCCAATAATTGGATGAGTAAAATCATAATATATATATTTTAAAGTAGTAAGTCCATGGAAAAAAAAAATATGTATTTTTATTTTAGGATTAAACAAAGGATTCACTACAACAAGTATAAATTGTTCTAGTTAATTCAATTAGTAAAATTTATGATGGTTGAATAAGAGATTTGAAATTTAATCCTTACTTATACCAAAAACCAATTTATGTCTTTGTTTGATAATAAATAGTACAATCATTAGAAGTGGACGCCAAAGATTGAAACTCTAAAAAAATAGTCATCAAATTGTTAAAGCTATAAGATTTATCATTTTTAAGTTTTTATTTTATAATTTTTTTTTTTGGTTAGAAACAAACACACACACAAGGGAGAGGAAAGATGTTATAACATAAAGGTATACCACAAATTCTACTAAAAAATCACGGTAACTTTTATGAGAGTGCGAGGTAAGTTATACTACACATAACACACTTTCTCAAGCAATGTGAGACAATTACCTTTTTTTTTTTTTTTTTTTTTGAGAAACACCATTTTAAGTTGATGGAGTGATTATGTACTCTAAATTCAAGGGGTTATGATAAAAATAAAAAACAACTATAGGGATTAGGGAGAGAGAAAGAGAGTGGTCTATATGATTGTTTTGACAATTTTAGTATTTCACTATATATACTTTGTAACAAATTATGAAAAAGTATAGAACCATGAAAATTTTCACAACTTCTTACTACAATTGTGACATAACAAAGTGTGATTAAAGAAAAAAAAATATTGAGTCCATGTGTAAGTGACAAAAGTGGCTTTACGTGCATCTTAGGGTGATCACACCCTGACTTGCTAAAAAATGTACATATAAACTTGAAAGAAAAGAAAAAAATCATATATATATATATATACACACACACACGCTAAACTAATATATTTTGATTACTATGATAAAAATATTCACGACCTTGATTTGAGAATTACAAGAATTTCGATTCGATAAAAATAAGAATAATGTTACATTCATAATATTTTTACAATAATTCATAACAAATCTTACGTGATAAGCTGAAATCGGTTACTAATTCTAATTTGGGTCCAACATTGACGTCACTTTTTAAACCACTAATAACAAATTGTTGTATAAGATTTGTTTTAAAAATGTTGTTGACGTGCATTACTTCAAAAAATAACTCTGGGCCCTCAAGAAAAATATTGTAGTCATGGGCTCTCCTAAACAGTGTCGGCAATTATGCTCTTTTTGGCTTTACAGTGACAATTATTTTGCATTTTCTTAGCAATTTAGCTCACAGTTGTAGCAGATATCATCATCCGTTTTTCTTCATATTTTCTATTATAATTTCAATTCTCTTACTTTATTATTCTCATCTCATTATTTTCAATTCCCACTTCATCTCTAATCAATCATTTTTTTTCTTCTCTTTTTTAGTTAAAAAATGGTAACACTTATGGTATTTTTGTATTTTTTTTGTGATATTGATATATTTAAGTTATTTTTTTTATCTACAGTCATTGCTAAAAAAAGTTATTTTTTAATTATTAAATTTGCTATAATTTAAGATTTCTAGCGATGGCTTTAAAAATGCCGCCGCATACCTTTGGTGCGATGGTCACTCCACAAGAATAAGTGCTTGTAAGGCGTGGAAGGTAAGGGCCGGGATTTAAGTCTCCAAGAGGGAGCTTCACACACATATACATTTAGATTAGGCTAGACTAGAATTCGATCTTGTATAAAAAAAAGAAAAAAAAATGATGACTTTAAAAATAATTTTTGGAGCCGTCACCTATAACTAATAATTAACTATTTATAATCTGTGTCATGTCTGAAGTGATTAGTTAATCTGCCATGTCGGAGTTATAACAACAAAAAAAAAAAGAAAAAGAAAAAAGAAGAAGAAGGTTGTAACAAAAATTATATATGGAAAGGAAAATAGTGTGGGAAACACGAAAGTCGTTATTCAGGAATCAGGGAAAAAAAAAAAGCATACGAAACTTGTGTATTTTTAATTTGACGCACACCTCTCCCGAGTCACGAAGACCACCAGCAGTGACCAGGCCCAGCTGGCAGGAATTGCAATAGTAGTAGCCTCCTCAGCGTCGAACGAAGTGAGTCTCTAGAGTCCGAGTCAGAGTCAGGACAGGAGAGCCACAGCTACGCTCACGCTACGCTACGATTCACAACTCTCTCTCTCTGATCCTCACTCACTCTTCTATTTTCATCTCCACGCTCTTTCAACTTCCTGCTTCCTTCCTTCCTTCCTTCCTAGGGTTTCGCCCACCAGCTCAGCTCAGCTCCCATGGCCGAGGTCATGAACATGCCGGTCGAGTCCCTCGACCGTCGCCGTGACCGCAAGGAGAAATCCGCCGAAAAGCCACCCCACCAGCAATCCTCGCCTCCTCCAGCACCAGCACCAGCACCAGCACCAGCACCAGCACCAGCTCCTCCGAGACGACGCGAGCGAGAGCGAGAGCGCCGAGCCGATTTCTACGAGCGGAACAGGTCCCCTCCGCCCCCACCGAGGGACTACAAGAGGCGGAGCAGCATGAGCCCGCCACCTCCACCGCCTTATAGGGATCGAAGGCACTCTCCCCCTCGACGCTCTCCGCCGCCTCCCTATAAGCGGTCAAGGAGGGACGATGATGGCAGGAGAGGAAGCCCTAGAGGAGGAGGACCCGGCGATAGAAGGTCTCTCTCTCTCACAAATTCAATAATTCAATTCAATTCAATCCCAATTTCATAGATTTATTACCATATTATGAATCTGTTACTGAAAATGGCGAAAATTTGTATGCAAATGCATATAATGGAAGAGCATTTATAGGAGATAAACTTTGGACATAGTCTTCCTAAACTTCTTTATTGGAGAGAATATGGACCAGTAAGTTTATGGCGAGAGCCTTGTAACTTAACTGGCACCTTCTGGTGTTTCCAATGGAGACGTCGAATCCCCCTCCTCCCTCATTGTAGCTATCGATTTTATCAAAATAGAGCATGTTAGTTATAAGGAAATTGTAGATTGAATGGAAACATAGATGGAAAAAAGATCTCAACTGCTCTACTCAATTTCCTTCTATTCCACCTGTCATGCCTTGAAAGTGATTGTTATTTAATTACCCTATGCTTATGTTTATGGATTGGATTTTCCTATATATGTATGTATGTACTTTTAGTATCATTTTTGTTTGGTACAAATATGATTCTTAATTTTTTTGGTTTGGGCTCAATTTGCTTAACTACTATCATTTCATTGACCTTTGGCACAGGTTGGGTTACGATTATGCTGGTGGATATGAACGAGAGATGGGAGGTAGGCATGGGTATGCTGATGAAAGGCCTCATGGCCGGTACATGGGTCGTTCATCTGGTGGCTTTCAGAGTGGTCCTTCCAGTGGTAAATGCTCAACTTTTTTCTTAATTATACATTTTTTTTTTTTCATTAGTTATGTTCTTTTAAAAACATGATAGAAGTTGGATGTTACTTTGTGTACTCCTTGTGTATTGAACCGCTTTTGTGCTTTTTTAATTAAGTTATTTTTTATCTTAAAAAAAAAACTTTTAAAAAATTCATATAAAAAAATGATAAAAGGGTGTAGCACTAGTAGATGGGAGATTTTATATTTGTGTGCACTTGTATATATATGTAGTTTTTGAATACCGTGAATGTTTACGGTCGAATTCAACCATTGAATTGCAAAATCGTCAGCCATAGATTGAAAGGAACAACTTGCATATGAGACTCCAATATGAAGTAAGCATTAAGTTGCTGCATGCTAGATAGGAGATTTAGTTCCAAAAACCCTTTAATGATACTTTTGTAGATTGTTTGATTTTGAAGGCTTCTTATATATTTCATAGAAAATTTAACCATCCAAAACAACATGGTGTCAAAGAAGCATGAAGTTGCATGTTTTCTAGGCACCTTATATAGAAGGAATCTCCATAATGGAAAAATTATGATAATAGCGTAACAAAGAGATACAGACTATTTTCAAAAAGATCAATAGTAAGCTACAGTAAAGTTGGAGTAGCTGAAGCCAGGACTTTGAAGACCAGAACTTGGAGTAGCTTCTCTTTTCCTTGAAACACTATTGTTTGTTTCTAGTCATATCAGCCACATAAAGCATAGTTGCACTGATGTATCCAAGTCTTTGGTGGTGTTGGCATAGTTTTATGCAGACAGTGTAGCAACAGTCTTATTTAGGTGATGCTTGTTATTGCATGGCTACAATTTCTTCTTGCTGTCATGTTTTTTGTTTACTTAGAGCCTATTGTCTTCTATTCTCTTTGCAGATTGGGATTCAGGCCGTGGTGGATATAGTGATGCTTCCAATATAGGGACTGCTCAAAGGTTTGCATTTGATCATGTTGTGTACTTCACTACTTCAATTTTGGTTGAGGTTTTATTTATCTTCATGACATCATTCCTGTTTTGTTTGGATGATCTATGCCTTAATGCTAATGTCTTTATTACTTTATTGTCATAAAAGAGTCTAAATATCTATCTGGTTATTTTAGGGGAGTCCATATGGAAAGTGACAATACCAATGATTGGAAAGACAGAAAAAGTAATTAGTTCCAAAGATAATCCACTTGGTCATCTGCATTTGATTGAGCAGCATCTTTTTCTAATACTGATGCTGTTTTTATAATAATTTTCAGTTTGGTGACCTAGAGCTTTTCACATTTGGGGCCTATCTGCAACATTTGTTGGGACAGGTCACAGGAGTTGATAGGTTATGAAGGTTATGTAAGTAGAAATATAGGATTAATAATTTTGTAATTTGAGTCATTAGTTTAAGATTAATGGTAATCATGCAGAGAATGGTGGAATTGTAATTTTTACTGCTACTATTGCATAGGGCTTTGTCTAGGAATAATTATTGGGTATTTTATTGTTTTAGTTTGTCTACTGTTTCTAGAAGTTAATAGGAGAGAAGATTTTCCAATGAGGTTTTCATTTAATATCTTTGATGCATGTAGATTATAATGGAGTGAAAGTGTAAAGACCAGAGCATTCTCCATGCTTGAAATCATCACTGTTGACATGGATCTGTATCATGTGGATAACAATATTAGTTTCATTATTATTGTTGCTCTCTCTCTAAATTTTTTTCTTAACCTCTAGAATGGACTTCAATTTCTTTTTAGGTTTTGAGTTTGAGTTGTACTGGAACACTCAAAACAGTGTGGTAGTAGGAAATCATGTATAGCTGAAGGTTTAAACCATCTAAGCTATTGTTTCTGTATACTTAATCTATTTTCCTTATTACTTTTTATAATTGTGTTAATGGATGTGGCAATGTAGCCCAAATTTTTTCAGAGGAAAAAGTGATTAGATGGATATGAAACAAAGCTTTACATGTCGTACATTGTGTTAGAGTTTTGAAAATCATTGTAATTTAAGTGAAGTTGGAATGTTTATAAATGCTTGTTACTCAAGAGTGGATAGAGTTCGAGTTGAGGGTATAGCATAGTGGTATCAATGGGGAAAATTAGAGAAATTTGGTTTGAACTTATATAAGGTGGAGTTGTAAAGTTCTACTTGACAAGCAAAAGGCTAGAAGAGATATGACTGATGTAGGAAAAGAAGTCATGATATATATATATATATATATATATATATATATATATATATATATATATACAGCCATGAAATTAGTGTGGTTTCAAGAATGGTGTAACCAACCAAATCAATTAATTAAACACTTCCTTGAGTTGTCTTCTAGTTGCAAGTGCACATTAATTGATTTATCCAAAATCCAGGGTTTTTCTATTTCCTTTAATTTGAAATGTCCATTGCAGCATTTTCATTAATTAAAATCCGGGTTTAATATGGACACTGAAATCTAATACCTTTGCCAAAGTTTGTTCACTCTGGTTTTGGGCTCGTAAAACAGCGATTAGGAGTTGTTGACACATTAACGCTTAGATTAGTATAATTTTCTATGGATATTTATGATTGCTAGGTTGACTATCAAAGTTTTAACTATAGTTTGTACATAATTTTCTGTTTTCTTTTTGTTGCTTGTTCATATTCTCTTTACCTACTTCATTTCTTTAATGGAGTAGTTTTCCATTAATGCAATTATTCTTACCTATCCAATATATATATATATAGTGAAGCTTTTGAAAATCAATAACATCTTCATATTGGAGCTATAATTGTCTTTACCCAGCAACGTGACATAATAAATAAATGTTTTCAGAGAGGGCTTGATGTCATATAAGCAATTCATTCAGGAGCTTGAGGATGATGTACTACCTGCTGAAGCTGAGCGCAGGTACATAATGGGGAGTATCCTAATTACTTTAGAGTTCAATCTTGAGCCCATCTTGTGTCATTCTAAAATAAGTGAGTGATCTTGGTGTTTCATGCAGATATCAAGAATACAAGTCTGAGTATATATCAACTCAGAAACGAGCTTTTTTTGATGCTCATAAAGACGAGGAATGGTATATCTTATCTGCCGCGTTCTTAATTGCTTTCTTTTTACTTACATCATTCTAATTGAACTTTCTTTCCTATGTAGGTTGAAGGACAAATATCACCCGACAAATCTAATTGCTGTCATAGAAAGGTATATGATGAAAGAATGTGATTCATACAGTTGTAATCTAGATGAAGAAATTTTGTGGGCCTGAAAATTTACAATCTTTGTTTCTAGTTTAACTAATGTTAACTGCATGTTCTCTTGCTTTTTTTTTCCTCCCCGAAGGTACTGATTTATTTTTATTGGTGTTTCCTTTTAGGAGGAATGAACTTGCAAGAAAGGTTGCGAAGGATTTTTTACTTGATTTACAAAGTGGAACGTTGGACTTGTAAGATTGGCCACATCTTTTTGGCATATTTTAATCTTGCCATCAAATATTATTATCTATAATAGCAGACAAGTAATTTACATTTTATCATGCAGAGGCCCTGGTGTCAATGCTTCATCATCAAATAAATCAGGACAGAATAGTGATCCAAATTCTGAGGATGAAGTAGACGTAGGTGGCAAAAGAAGACGGCATGGTCGGGGGCCAGCTAAAGAAACTGATCTTTCAGCAGCTCCTAAGGCTCACCTCATCAGTTCTGATCCCAGACGAATCCATTTTGACATTGAACAAGCACAGGCACTTGTACGTAAACTTGATTCTGAAAAAGGGATCGAGGAAAATATTTTATGTGGCTCTGATAATGACATAACAAATAGAGAGAAGTCTCATGGTGGCTCCACTGGTCCAGTAATTATTATACGGGGCTTAACCTCTGTCAAGGGCCTGGAGGGCGTTGAGCTACTAGATACACTTATTACTTATTTATGGCGAATCCATGGATTAGATTATTATGGAATGATTGAGACAAGTGAAGCTAAGGGTCTCCGGCATGTGAGAGTGGAGGGGAAGGCCTCTGTTACAAATACTGATGGGGCTGAGTGGGAAAATAAACTTGACTCACGTTGGCAGGAGAGGCTGAGGGGTCAAGACCCTTTGGAAGTGATGACTGCTAAGGAAAAGATAGACACTGCTGCTGTTGAATTTTTAGATCCTTATGTCCGTAAGATTAGGGACGAGAAGTATGGCTGGAAGTATGGTTGTGGAGCCAAGGGTTGCACAAAGCTATTTCATGCTTCTGAGTTTGTGCACAAGCATCTTAAACTGAAACACCCTGAACTTTTAATGGAGTTGACCTCCAAAGTGCGTGAAGAGCTGTATTTCCAAAATTACATGAAGTATGTACTTTTAGCATCTTGCTTTTTCTTTATGTGTTGATTTCAAGATGCAGTGACAAATACTTTACATCATTCACAGTGATGCTGATTCACCCGGTGGAACACCAATTATGCAGCAACCTGTACAGGTATGGCTTATCAGTGTTCTGTGGATTGTCTTGGCTTACATAGTACCTTAACATGTCTATTTATAAAACTCCCATTAATTATGGTATATCTTTTAGAAATTTTTTTTTTTCCCCTGATGAGTAAATAAAATTCCCATTAAAAACTTGACTGGCTGGGATTGATAATTCCCCTAGTGGGTGGTTTGGCGGGTTAGTCACCCATATTGGTTTTTTTATTTGGTCTCCACTGTGGAAGGGAAGATTTTAACTACTGACAATCTAAGGAAAAGGGAAATTATAATCCCAGATTGGTGTGGTATGTGGAAGTCCAATGGGGAGGCTATAGACCACTTTTTTTGCATTTTGATGTATCTAGAGAATTATGGGTCATCATCTCCTGGTCTAGATTCAGACCTGTTAGTGATAATGGACAGTTTGTATCTTGGTTAAAATTTTCTTGCTTATTGTGTCCATGGTATACTTCCTACGTACTTGGGCTTTGGTGCCTGTTTTTTTTGTACATCAATTAATATCTTTTCTTGTGGATAAAAAAAATCATATTAATTATGTCTGAGATCTGACCGTCGAGGTTGAGATCTGGCAGTGGCAACCCTGGAGATCGAGATCTCCCTCACATTTCTTCGACTTCGTCTCCCTCTCCTTCCAACTTGCCAACTGAGAATCCAATGGATACAACTGCCAAACCTGTTGATTTGCTTGGTTGATAACCCGGGATGATTGGTTGGTAGTGGTTCGTTTCCTTCCCAACCTGATGTGATCGGGTTGAGTGGCAGGTTGAGGGTAAGCCTGAGCCTGCCCGATCCATGGGCAGCACTAGTGGTAAACATATAACTTGATATTAGTTTGTTATTACTTGTTACTAGACCCATTCTTTTAACCACTAAGATTCAATTTCATGTTCCCTCTCCATGGTCAGTCTCTGGTTTGTGACTAAATTTTATGAATTTAAAATTATTCATAAAATTTAGTTGTATTAAGGATAGGATTAACTTTACACCCTGGGTCTGAGCTCATTAAGTTTTGCAATATGTAAGGCCTACTTATTTTAAATGTCAAATTTAGGTAACCAATACCAAAAATTATGTCTTTTGATTTTTAGATCTCTGTTTTCATCTGCTCCAACTTACTACTATCTGGTTTGGAAGTAATTGTTGGTTGCCTTCTAATTTTGATACCAAAATAAGTTTCTTTAGAATTTTAGATTTTTGTTTTCATCTGCTCCAACTTACTACAATCTGGTTTGGAAGTAATTGTTAGTTGCTCTCTAATTTTGAATCTTTGATTATGTAGAGAAGCTTCCATGAAAAGATATGTAACCGCATCCCCCCTCTTGTTACTGGTGATCCCACTGTTTGTTCCAATGTCACCATCAATGTTGTTGATGGTGTTTTTGGTTATTATTACCAACTTTTCCCTAACGAGCATCTTGTTTTCTTGTTTGGGATGCCTCAGAATAAATGTCTACTTTAAAATAGTCAACTTTTTTGTCAACATGTTCCTGTATTTCTCTTACCTATTAAGAAACAAGCAACCAAGGCACTTGTTAAAGTGATGCTTACCTTTGGACATTTTGATAAGGTCATTCTATTTGTTTTTTTCTAAACATCTGCGATTTCAAAGCAGGACAGAGTAGTAGTATCATTGTCTCATGTCTCATTGTTAAAAAGAGAGAATTTTCTCTGCAGAAGGACAAGCCAATTAGGCGTAGGCTAGGTTCTGATAATCGATTGAAAGATGAGCGTGGCAGCCGTAGAGAACGTGATAATCGAGCTAATGGTGGTGAAAAATATGATAGGTCTGAAAATCTGCATCCAAGTGATTACCTCTCCAACAAAGATGGTCCAGATGGAGGAAATCTTGATGAACCAATGTACGACACTTTTGGTGGACAAGGAATGCACGGTGCCCCTCCATTCCCCTCAGATATAGCTCCTCCGCCGGTATTGATGCCTGTTCCTGGTGCTGGGTATGTTAATAGTGCTTGTGGCAATATTGTGTAAATCAAGATTGAAATTGGTATTTATTATTATTATTTTTCATTTCAATGAGAGCTTGTATATTGTTGTGACTGCAGTCCATTAGGACCTTTTGTTCCTGCTCCGCCTGAAGTTGCAATGCGGATGTTGCGAGAGCAGGGTGGTCCTCCCCCTTTTGAAGGTGGAGGTAGAGTTGGGCGGCCAGGGCCGCAGTTAACTGGGCCAGCCCCAATTCTTGCTTTTTCTCCAGGTTTTAGACAGGATCCTCGACGTCTACGCAGGTAATTTTTAATCAAAGATTTTGCCTAACGTCCAACTTCATGGTGTTCTTTATCTTCTTTCAGTTTTGTTTTGTATTTAGTCGATTCACAAACTTCAAGACCTTTTTTGTACATGTGCATGCATGCTTTGTGTGGGGTGTCATTCCATTAGGGTGAAAAAATACAATACGAGAGTGACTTTGGAGAGCTACAACTATGGAGGTGCATATAATTTTTCTTTATTATAAATCAAAGGGGGAAAATTCACTGGTTTTGGTAGGAATACAAAAACCATGATCTGAAAGTAAGGCATAATTTGGAAAAGGTTATGGATGAAGCAAGTACTTGTAATGTCAATCACATAAGCCGAGCATAGGCATGTTTACTAAATGCTGAGGTATGCAATCAGTGTAACCTGCTAGGCTTGTTTGGGATTGTGTGCTATTATTTATATTTTTTTCCAAATTTAGGTTGTTGAAGCTGATGGTGGTTTAAAATACCCAGGTTAAGACTTATTTTTTATTATTATTTTTTATAGGTTTTATAATGGGAAGAATTATTGCAAAATCTTTAGGATACTAGTTGAGTGTACATGGGATGGGATTTAAGGGATAGAGAACCTTAATTATTGGTAGATACTTTGAAAATGGAGATATCTGTTAATATGAGAGCACATTGTTGTAAACCTCAAGGGGTGGCATAATCGGTTAAAGGCACAACTCATGGAGTGGAGGTCACTAATTGAAATCTCCTCTTCCCTCTGCCCTTAAGGCTATAAGTTCTGTAAAAGAGCAAGGGTGCATTGTTGAAACATGTTTGTGAGGCAAGATTTGTGAGGCAATATTCTGTAAAATGTGTGTAACAAGAGCAAGGACAAGAGAGTGGGAGATATGAGAGGATTTAACTTGAGATGGTGCACTAATTAGGGCTGTTCATTGGATGGTGTGGTTGGCTTTTGGATTTTTCAGGGATATTTGCACCACTCTTTCCTTGTTGGATTTTCAAAAATGGGATTCAAGCCACACCGGTGGAAGGGGGAAGCTAAGCTTTATTGGGGCGGTTTTTTGGTTTGACACAGTTGGTTTTGCTGGTCCCATTCATAAACACATCAACCACAAGAGGCACCCCAGCAAATCGATTGAACACAAGCAACAAAGAAGTCGCTGTGAGATGGGAAGTTTGTCAGCAAAGGAGCCCAATTGGAGGGGTGGAGAAGGGGAGAACTGAGAGGGCTATTGAGGTCATTTGTGATGGCAAATGTTTCTTCATCGTTGTTGGAGGGAGAAGAAGTCATTTAGATCTGTGAAAATAATACACATTGTAGATCAACAATTGGTGGAGAATTGAAGGTTATGATATGGGTAGTGAGAATGTGAGGTGTTTGGTCTTTTGTGGGTGATATCAAGAAGGGAGAAAATTGGTTTTTGGAGGGGGGGGGGGGGGGAGGGGGATAGGACATTTTGGTTTAATGTAGTTTTTAAAACACCTTTTTGTGATTGGTTAACATCAGTTTGTGGGCACAGGTCACTGTGCACCGCTGCTGAGCACATTGGCTGCGGCTTGAAGCGGTTGGTATGGCTTGGCAATGTTGGTGCAGGTCAGTAAAATCAGTGGCCTGTACACCCCTAACTATAATTGTCTTGTCATTTTAAATGAAGACCAAAATGTGAGAAGGAACAGTGGTGAGTGGTATACATTTAAAGAAGCTAAAGGACAAGAATGGTTATTTGTTTTATTAAATCAAAGAGGAGATCATAATGGTATTCTTCAAAGTCAATCACGTAATTCGAACTATAGGCCAGACATCCTATTTTGCCATTGTTCTTTTTTAAACGTGTGCTTATGTATATAAATGGATAAACTATGATACGAGGTTTTGGCCTGTTGAAGCTGTTGATATCGATGACTTTACATAAATAGGTTAGATTACTCACTGATCAAGCCTATTCATATAAATTTAAAAACGATAAAGGTAGACTTTTATTTTTTCCTCCAACTTGGTTTGAACTAGTGAAGTCAATTTATATATATATATGTACACACACACACACACACTAGAGTTTGAGTAGTAGATAATAATGCACATATTAGTAAAAAAAAAGCATCTATGCTTTCCAATAAAAAAACGTAGTCACATAATTCATTTTCTTATCTCTTTTATAAGAGCCATTGATGATTACATTACAAAATAAATCAAAGTGTTGGTTGAATATTTTGAATTATTAGAAGATTAAACCAATATAGGTGAAAATGTGTGTAAACACATATCTCTTGAACATACTTACACATATATGATGTGTGTGTGGATATTCATTCACACACACATGTTGATTCAAAGAAAATTTATTGAGTGATATATATATATATATATATATATATATATATATATAAAGATGTTATTGAGTGATGTAACATTTACAAAGAGTTGTGTGTGCGTGTGTACGCATACATATATCTCATGAACACAGGTGCACTTATTATATATGTTTATACAGACACATGCACACACACACACACGAACATCAACGCATCTCTATTGATCTTTTGATGATGCTCAAAATTGTTTTGCCACTGCCATCAAATTGCCATTTTGAAACAAGTTCTTGTTTGTGTATTTAAAATTTTGTGATATGAATGGTGATACAATTTCTCTGGCTGATATTTGACATTGCTGTTTCTGGTGCTTTCTTTTAGAGCTAAAGAAATTTCCCTGTGTGTGTCCTTCTGCCTTCCTGATAATATAAAGAGGATATACTGATTGCATTTAATTTTGTGCAGTTACCAAGACCTAGATGCACCAGAGGATGAGGTCACTGTGATAGACTATAGAAGCTTGTAGTTATCCATGCTTGCAGGATGGTAGAGCGATGCGACATGCAATTTTCTTCTTATTTGGTCCAAGGTGAACTACTGTTGTCTCACCATAATTTGATTGCAGATGATATGCTGAAATCTGTTAGGATATGACTTGATTGCTTTCTGGTTGCTATCTGCTTTTCATTTTGCTGATGGTGATCCTTTGCATGTGATGTAGCCACAAGATGTGTTGGTGACCTGAACTTGTGATGTATTCTTTCTCCCACTAGCTTTATTTTGGAAGGAGACGTCTCTTTAAATTTGGGGTGGGAATATTCAAAAGTTAACAAAATGCATTGTAAATTTGACTCAATATTAAATTTGGAAATGGTTTCCGGTTGTTTCCCTTAATTTTACTGAAGTTTGTGTGGTTTGGATCCAGTTATGAATAAGGTATTATGAAAATTGGTTTTCTGAAAATGAACCATCCTTGTGCAGATTGTGCACTGGAAAATCCTTGTACATGGACTTCCTTAACAATCTAGACTTTTGGAGGGGTTTGGATGGAAATTGTAATTTTAATATAGTAGTGTACCGACTGTCAGTTTGTTGAAATTAAATGTGAGAAAATTGCACTTTTTTAAAGTCCCATTTCGAAGATTGATTTCATTGAAAAGTAAAATTACATCTTGGGCCAGCAATTTTTACTGTTGTAGGGTTTTGTTTTTTAAAAGAAACATTGGCCTTAATTTTCTCTCAAGTGTGCGTTTGGATGGCACGGCGCTGAAATTATGTGTGCGTTTTGCATTTTTTTGAGGTCCCACAGTACTGTTTATGCGATCACCAAACTTAGCAAAACACAGATTTTTAGGTAAATTTGGGTCTTACAGCATTATTCTTACTTTTAAAAATTATTTTGCTACAGTGTTTTTAACAATAAGTTTTTAGTTTTCTGCAAATAAGAGGTATCCAAACAGACCATAAATTCCATCGCTTGAACCTTTTGTCTATCTTCCACCCCTCCACATAGAACTTCCAACCCATTTGCATTTCCGATCACAGCCATCCGAAATATAACCAATTGGCAATCCAACCATTGCAATTCTCTTTAGAAATACACAAATTTAGCTGCATGCAAGTGAAATAGCATCTTGACAATATCTTTTCATTCATCGGTCGTATCACCGTTAGGTGATGAAACCACTGCAATTCTCTTGGGAAATACAACCATTCAGCCGCAAGTCTGAGCATAAATTAGAAGTTGTGTTGGAAGGAAACCGAATGTGTATGAAAACGAGTTAGAAAAGCTTCAATACTTAGAATTGGTGGTGAAGGAGACTCTAAAAGGTTCCACCCTCTATCTGCCCTTTACCCTTTTACTTCCTCATGAGACAATGTTGCTTTGTAAGATAGCTGGTTATGATATTAACACAAAATTAAGAATCTTGATTAATGCTTGAGCTATTGGGATAAACCTAAACACTGGAAGAATCTGAATGAGTTTTATCATGAGAGGTTTGAGGACAATGCCATTGATTTTAAGGGTCACAATTTTGAACTCATACCATTTGGGTCCGGTAGGATCTAGAATGTGTCTTGGCATGATAATGAGATTCACTGCTGTCATGGTTACATTGCAAACCTTTTGTACTGTTTTGATTGGGAAGTGCCAAATGGGATTAAGAGGGAAGATATCAACTTGGTAGAGGGATTTGGCCTTACTATTCACAAGATGTCACCTCTTTACCTTGTGCCTGTATTATATATGAAATTGAAAAGTTTTAGGAACAATGAGGTTCCAGGTTTGAGATTAAATCTATTATCTTTTTCGGCATTCAAAATTGGGTCTGTTTTTTTTGTTATTGTTCTAAATAGGTATTTATGTATTCTTCCAACAAAGGCCATAAGGAAATCTGACACCCCTTAAGCAAAATTAGAACAACTCCAAGTCTTCTTAGTAGACTCATCTTGAACACTCACTTGGTTCACAGCAGAGTTCTTTCCATGGAACCTGAAACCAGGAGGGAAGCCATGAATCTTGTAGCATGTCTCCACTGTATGGCCCATTTTACTACTATGGCTACATATTGATTTCTCCTTTCCCTTGGTGAAAGCTTTGGTAGCCAAAGCTGTTGATTCAACATGAATGGGTGCATGATGACCTACATTTCTCTGTGCTTCTTCTTGAATCAATAGTGAATAAACCTTATTGATCTATGGAATTGGCTCCATCAACAAGATTTGCCCCCTGATTTGAGCAAAAGACTCATTAAGACCCATGAGAAATTGCATCATTGAATCTTGGAGTTGAAGATTAGTGAGCTTCTGAGTCAAATTGCAGGTACATTTCTCACAAGAACAAGTTGGAAAAGGACAATAATTCTGCAATTGATCCCAATATGCTTTCAATTGAGTGAAATAGACTGGATTGAGGATTCACCTTATGAGATCGCAGCAAAGTCCTTCTGCAATTGAAAGACTCTAGGACTTTTTTTGAGAAAACCTTTCTCTAAGATCATTCTAAATCTTCACGGCTGTATTCCTGTAGATTATGCCTGATACAATCTATGGAGAAACTGCATTCAAGATCCAAGAAGCCACCATATTATCACAACGAATCCATGAATGGATTATAGATCGTGTTTTCACCTTTAGAGAGTGAATCTATAAAGCTAATTTCTAACCGATTCTCTAAATTGGTTGTACGGGCATGATATGGAGGCTTAGCCCATCAGTTTCTATATACCGAGAACCCCAAGCCAAATAATAGGATGTAGGCCACATCAGTCCATAAATCTACGACATGTCGAGGACGGGATTGTTTGGCAACGGTAGTGCCTTGAGGGAAATCGCCTGCCAAGAACCAAATGGCAGCGGGTGCAAGTTTCAAGACAGTCACATTTGTCTTGAAAAGTGGGTCCTATCTGGTCAAGAATATGTCCTAGAAGGGCCCTACCTACCTAGAAAGCTTCCCCATTATCATAATGATCCTACTAAGGGAAGTTTATAAATAGGGGAGGAAGGAGTGAGAAAAGGGGTTGGAAAAATTTAGGGGGAGAGACATATATGAGAGAAAATTGTGAGGAACTACAGAAGAGGAGGAGCTCACCATTAAGCTTGGTTAATCAGGTGAGATCTTAATCCCGACCATTCCCCATCGATAGGTAGAGGTTAACCACAATCTCATGCCCATGACATGAGATTAAAATCGTGTGGGGCTATTGTACGAACATGATATGAAGGCCCAGCCCATTGTACATGCACGATATAGAGGCCCAGACCATCAATTTCTATATACCGAGAACCCGAGCCCAATAACAAGAAGTAGGCCACGCCAGTCCATAAATCTATTACATGTCTGGGACGGGACTCTTTGGCAATGGTAGTGCCTTAGGGGAAATTGTCTGTCGAGAACCAAATGGCAACGGGTGCAAGTTTCAAGATAGTCACATTTGTCTTGAAAAGTGGGTCTCATCTGATTAGGAATATGTCCCAGAAAGGCCCCACCCGCCTAGAAAGCTTCCCCATTATCATGATGATCCCATTAAGGGAAGTCTATAAATAGGGGACGAAGGAGTGAGAAAAGGGGTTGGAAAAATTTAAGGGGAGAGACATACATGAGAGAAAATTGTGAGGAACAGCAGAAGAGAAAGAGTTCACCATTAAGCTTGGCTAACCACATGAGATCTTAATCCTGACCATCCCCCATCGATAGGTAGAGGTAAATTACGATCCCATCCCCACGGCATGAGAATGGAATCATGGGGGGCTATTGTATAGGCATGATATGGAGGCCCAGCCCATTGTACAAGCGCGATATAGAGGCCTAACCCATTAGTTTCTATATACCGAGAACCTCGAGCGTAATAACAAGAAGTAGGCCACGCTAGCCCATAAATCTACTACATGTCGAGGACGAGATTGTTCAACAACGACAGTGCCTTAGGGGAAATTGTCTGTCGAGAACCAAATTGTGGTGGGTGCAAGTTTCCAAACTGTCACATCTATCTTGAAAAGTGGGTCCCATCTGGTTAAGAATATGTCATAGAAGGGCCACACCAGCCTAGAAAGCTTCCCCATTATCATGACAATCATACTAAGGGAAGTTTATAAATAAGGGCCGAAGGAGTGAGAAAAGGGGTTGGGAAAATTTAGGGGGAGAGACATACATGAGAGAAAATTGTGAGGAAAAACAGAAGAGGAGGAGCTCACCATTAAGCTTGGGACTTCTCGGGGGATACACAAAAGGGGTAGGAGGACACGGGTGGGACCATAAACTCTGTCATTTGGGCCGCTAGATTGGCCTCAGGAGGTCTTCCCATTGTAAGAATCTCATTACCCACTTTACATAAACAGATTGAGAGTCTGACCTTAGGACTAACCAATCACCTTAGGAAAACAAGTCCGCACATTAGTAATTTTTTTTTAAAGAGTTACAGTGTCTCAACTGCTAGAATCTTTTGTAATTGAATAAGAAATATGGGGTTCGAACCCAGTTTACACTAAAAACTTATTGATATCTTAGCTTGATGATAAGAGCAATCATCATGGAGTGGACGCCATACGCTGAAATTCTATTGTTTCTTTCAAAAATATTGAATAAACCAATTTTAATATTCTCTCTCTTGATCCAATCAAATTGCACCAACAACACCACAAAAAAAAAAAAAAAACAATAATTCTAATATTAAACTCAAATCATACAACTTTGAATTTCAAGCGTTTAAATTTTTAGAAAATTTCAAAGATAGGCTTGGCTTTAAGCTATGATCTAGAATAGGTCTTAGCCATTTGAGCTCAAGAGCAAATTTTGGAACCTGCATATTCTTTCCCTAGTGGGAAAGATTTTTTTTGGTAAAATATAATTAATACCCCTGAGATTTGGCTAATGCCAGTCTGATACAATACTTTTCAAAGCTGACCAACTTAACCCTAATCACCATGAGAGAGAGGAATGAAATGAGTAACGATTTAGGGTTCAGGTTGGATTTAGATACTAAGTTGACCAGTTTTGAAAAGTCTTAGACCTAGCTGGCACTAGTCCAAATCTCAAGAGTGTTAACTATATCTTACCATTTTTTTAAGCAAAAACTAAAGTGTGTTCATGGGTATGAGAATTGGGCGAAGATAGTAATAATAATAATAATAATAAAAATATTATTTAAATGAAGTAAAGAAAAGATTTAGAGGCTGTTGGAAGGATGTTGGGAAAGTGATGTAGTGCCCGTTTGTTTCAGCTTTCCCAACCCAAAAAGCTCATTTTGAAACTATAAATACAAAAAACCCGTTTGGTTAGGTATAAAAAACAACTTTTTGGAAAAAGTTGCGTTTTGGGTTTGTGAACAGAATGCGCATTCGCAGAATGGAGCTGTGAGGTGCATTTTGGAAAAGCCCCTGCGTGTTGATTTATATATCCGTTGGACTCTGTGGGCAATTACCAAATTACCCTTCAATAAATCAGAAGATGTTCTTAGTTCTCACACCAGATTCCTCATTCCTCTCATCTCATCTCTCTGCTCTACCCTTTGCCCTGAAAATTTTTGGGGTTACGAAGAGAGAGAGGTATTGAAGATTTTTGGTGAAATTAAAAGAGAAATTACCTAAGGTGAATCTTCCAGTTGAATTTAGAGAGAAAAAAAAAAGAATAAAGAAGATCAAGGTGAAGAAGTGCGTGGGTGTTACAGATGAAGTGCTAAGAGAAAAGGAAGAAATGAAGAAAGGGGAAAAAAAATAGTTATTAAATCGTTAGCACCGCATAAAAACATTCCTCCTAGAGTAGCTGTTAATACGAATAACAGAAACTCTGTTATAACCATTTCTGTACATTCAATCATAGAATAAAAGGGTTTCAATTTCTATCGAAATCCCACCATATTAAATATATTTAATATTTAGATATATTATATATTGATAATGATTTATAAAAGCGATTGAGCGTTCAGAAAATTACAAAATAAATTTTAAACTTAATAAATTAGTTTCAACGACTCATTAATTGTGATTAAAGATCTTATTTATATCTGCTCTTAGATAAGAATCTTATAGAATAAATAGTATAATAAAAATAGAAAAAGACAAAACTTTTTATCTTATTAGAAAAAAAAAAGAGGAAGAGCTGGGTGTTACAGACGAAGTGTTAAGAGAGAGAGAGAAAAAAAAAAAAAAAAAAAAGAAGAAGAAGAAAGGAAGAGCTATGTGGAACATTCTGGAGATTGGAGGAAGTGGCAGGAAAAAAAAAAGGAAAAAAAAGAAAAGACTAAGGGTACGTGTTTGGAGGAGAAATAAAGAGGGAAAAAAATAAAGGAAAAAAGTAGGAAATACTATCACAATATTTTTACAATAAATCTTAAGTGGTAGGTTATTATTAGCTAATATTGGTAAGAAAAAAATAATTTTAATAGTACGTTCAAATTAAAGAGGTATTGAAGAGAGAGAGGTATTGAAGATTTTTGGTGAAACTAAAAGAGAAATTACCTAAGGTGAATCTTCCAGTTGAATTTAGAGAGAAAAAAAAAAAAGAATAAAGAAGATCAAGGTGAAGAAGTGCGTGGGTGTTACAGATGAAGTGCTAAGAGAAAAGGAAGAAATGAAGAAAGGGGAAAAAAAAAAAGAAAAAAAAAAGAAAGAGGAAGAGCTGGGTGTTACAGACGAAGTTTTAAGAGAGAGAGAGAGAGAGAAAAAAAAAAAAAAAAAAAAAAGAAGAAGAAGAAGAAAGGAAGAGCTTTGTGGAACATTCTGGAGATTGGAGGAAGTGGCAGGAAAAAAAGAAAAGGAAAAAAAAGAAAAGACTAAGGGTACGGTTTGAAGGAGAAATAAAGAGGGAAAAAAAGAAAGGAAAAAAGTAGGAAATACTATCACAATATTTTTACAATACTTTCACAATAAATCTTAAGTGGTAGGTTATTATTAGCTAATATTGGTGAGAAAAAAATAATTTTAATAGTACGTTCAAATTAAAATCAATATTAATTATCACAATATTTTCACAATAATCTTAAGTGGTAATTTATTATTAGCTAATATTAGTGAGAAAAAAATAATTTCTTTAGAAAGAGAAAAAAATAATTGTAATAGTACGTTCAAATTAAAATTAGTATCAATTATCACAATATTTTCACAATAAATCTTAAGTGGTACATTATTATTAGCTAATATTGGTGAGAAAAAAATAATTTTTTTACAAAAAGAAAAATTGATTAAGTATTATGAAGTAGTTGAATTAAGTATGAAACAAACTCTTTTATATTTACATTATTTTTTTTGGTAATTTACTCCTCAAACCACCACTTTTATAAGTGCTAACCAAACACTCCAACTTTTTCAAAAAACACTTTTTAACAGTTTTTACCAAACACTCTGCTTTTTTAAAAAGCATTTTTCATACTGCATTTTTTCAAAAAGCCCAATTTTAAAAAGTTGAACCAAACTCACCGTAAAATAGTAGAGATGACTTTTCTCCCTTCAAATTTGGGTGAAAAAATGAAGATGCTCTTAAGATACTCTTTCGTTCACAGTTCTTGCAAGGAGTGACAGATTTGCCTCTTGGCCTTTGCAATTCCTCGCTATGTGTTAAGATTTATAATTCTCATTATATTAACCACTTCTTGGTAATTTTGGATTATAAATTTCGATTAATTTATATTAGTAACCTAATTAACTAAAAATGCCTATAATTAAATCCAATCCATCAATAATAATACACTTGATTTTGAAAATTAAACAAAATTGAATTAAAATAAAAATTTCTTCAAGCTTCGCACATCAAGCAGATATTACAACACAATATTGCAACACACCTAACGATTACACAATTTCCACTGTAAGTGCAATGGAAACAAATCAATCTTATTTTCAATTTGTAAGTAACATCCCAATTCCCTTGGGTCACTCCACGCATTAAACCACAACAATTCACAGCAACCAAAATTAAAAATTGATCCTTACCAATTTTCATGGAAGAAAAACTTGAACAAGCTTATTAAAATGGTGTAATCTATCAATGAAAAGGGTGAGACAATATGGACAATATCATACCTAGGAAAAACTTTTCGATGCCTTGAATTTTTGAATTTGGTACATTACATGTACAAATATGTTGGACAACAAGCTCACAGAGAAAGGAAAAGAGAAGCTATCCAACATAAACCAAATAATTACAGAAATCCCAGCACATTGAGCAGATACCCACTTTTCCATCCACAGGGATCTCTTCTCCCCCCCTGGGTATGAAACTGGAAGCACACAATTACAATGCTTTACTTCCTTTGCTTTTTTGGTAAAGGTTCTGGCTGGGTCTCAGCCTGCCAAATTAAAACCCGTGATTAAATAGACAAAATAAGATCCTAATGTAGTCATTCAACATAACATATAAGCATTATGCGAATGTCTAGTTTGATTGATAACAAAATTCAAGCGCACACAACCTTCTACACAGATGCCAGGCTAATCCCAGATGTATAGGATACTACTATCAAAATAGTCAAATGACAAAAGGAACAAATGTACATGACGGAATTATAGAGGATCCACAGATGAATCAGCCAATTGAAGCTGATTCAGCCATTTAGTGTCAATTGCTCAGAACAAAGCCTGACTTCCAAAACAGTGGCTAAATACGTTGGTTCATCTAAGTTACAGCCACTCTAAGCAGCTGCAACATCTTATTACAGAAAATAAAAAAAGAAAAGGATTTTTTTTTTTTTAATTTTTAATAAGTGGGAATGCTCCAGGTGTTGGTACTTAGTAGACTCAACTTATCATGCATCCCGTTTCATTTACTCCACTTTAAGGGAGTCCCTAGTGTACTATATTTCCATAAAGGGACATGAAAGACAAATCCTCAGCAAACGTCTGTCCTATTAATACAACTGCCTATTTGTTATTGTCTGCATATAGTCTGTGCTGGTTTGAGAGATTTTAATAATCTATAGAATCTAAACAGGGATTTTAAAAAAATGACATCAAATCTTAAATTCAAAGATCAAAGTGGAAAATGTGATTCATGAGGATGATGGACAGAGCAAATAAATCAAATTTTTTATAATTATTAAGAATAATTATTTTTTGGGCAGGTAACACTAACAATCCACCAGTAAGTCTTTTATTGTTATACTAATAAAAGACAAACTTGTTAGAAAGTATAAAATCTTTGAAATAGCAATCATATTTAAATCAGACATGTATCAATACGCATACTCTCGGAGACTGCATGATACACCTTCAACTTGTGTAGGTCGGGGAAAGGTGGTTGATAGGCAGTCTTATCCCCAACTTAGAAGAGGTTGTCAAACTACAAAAAATCGCTTTGGCAAAAGGCACTTATCATTGCACCAAAGTCTGACCCCTTAATATATACCCCTTAATATATACTTAAATATTATTTTTTCACATATTAATCAATGAAAGTACCATCCCGCATTATCCTATATTTTTAGGTGTTGACATATCGTCATGTCCATACCATATTGTATACATATCCCATATCAGTAATTCCGCATCGGTATTTCCTATCAAATTAGCAACTGAAAATCCATTGAACTGTGATATATATTATTTACACCAAAGACAAGTGGTAATTTATCAACAATAACCAAAATGTTTTTATATATTCAAGGGGGGTTCATTTAAGCTGAATAAAAAATGTTTGAAACAGAATAGATCCTGGTCTAAGTACATTATATTCTTGTAGTTATAAGAATGCATAAATAATTCCAAGTTTCACTTTGTATTTGAAATTAAATCTCCTTTGCTTCATTTACTTCACATATTTATTTTAAATCTTTGATTATGTTCAGATTTTATTGAATATGCTGCAAGTATATGTAATTAAAGTCAAGTCCTTATAACATGTCTGCATCGTTACTATATGTTCAACTTTATTGATATATTAATTTTAGTGCTTTGCTATCCATTCAAACACTATTGGTCTTTCTACATTTCAAACGGTTTCATTCACTAATGTGACGATCATAAATTTTGATTATTTGTTAAAGGAACCAAAGAAAAGTATGAACTTGAAATAGAAGGTATCTCATGCTTTCCATTGAAACAAAAACGTTGTAACCCATGCATTAAAAGGAATATATTTCATCACAAAGGTAAATAGAGAATGCTTACCGCAATTGAAAGCTGCTCACGTATATAAGCCATTGATCTCAGCATGGCACCTAATGTATCCCTGGACACCTGAAATTTAACCTCCGACTCTCCTGAAGTTGTCTCAGTATCTTGAAGCTGGAATGACAGGAAGAAGAAAACATTTACATCATTTTGAATGACTTAAGAAGTACAACTATGTAACAAAATCAAGCAACAAAACTATTGTAGGCTAATGGATTGCCACTCCAATCATAACTGAACAAATATGGATGGTACACAAAAAGTTCTTTACATTATTATTTCATTTTATATTTCTGTGTGCTTGTGGGGGTAGGAAGGTGGGCTGGTGTAGGGAGGGAGGAAGAGGGACATAGAAACAGTTGTGTATCACTTAATTTAGTGCGTGCGCTCACGCAAGAGAGAGAGAGAGAGAGAGAATATTTTCTAGTATTATTATTCATCCATCTTAATATTCTCATTTCAACTATGCTTAATTTACACAACATTACTTCTTAACATCCCAACATTCCGTATCATGGAGTATCACCGGTCTAGCATTTGGAATTCAGCTCCATTGTGCTTAATGTGGTATCTTTGGAGGGAGTGAAATAGGAGGACATTTGAGGACATGGAAAGTTCGGATGACTAGTTATTGGTTTCTTTCAGTGGGCTCTCTGTTTGACTGGTCTAGGGCTTGGGGACTCACCTCTAGTGATTCTCTCCCCATGTTCCTTAGCTCTCTCCTTTATAATTAGTTTCTTTTCCTTCTCTTTTCCTCTCTTGTGTTTCTTATCTCTATGTAATTTTCTCTATGCCTTATGTTTTTCTGTATAAGGTAGTGTTTTTGAATATACTTCTTTATTACTTATCAAAAAAAAAAAATGGTCTTCTAAAATTACAGAATATAAAATAAAATCAGAAATCAATGAATTAGTGGATTGCCCAACTTTTTTTCACATGAGTTTTTCCCCCCATATAAATTCTCTTAAATCATGGTAAAGAAAGATGGGAAAATATAAAGGATAAGGTTATACTCTTCACAATGAAAGAGAAAGGAAATCATTAATATTATAAAAGATCAAACCAAACTACAGTAAGAAATTGAATCACATGAAAAAAAAATGCAGAGAGCCAGAACACACCCCACCTACCGTAAAAGAGAAGGCCAGGGCAGGTTATAATAATCATATGCATTGCATAATTTTGATCATCCTAGTGATTTTTTTTTGGATCAGTAATCATCCTAGTGAAAATATCATTATCATCTCTTGGAGGGAAAAGGAAAAAGAAATATACTACCCCTAGAAGTAATATGAGAACTTGTTTTTTTTTTTGATAAGTAAAAATTATATATATACGAACGGCTACTCTATGCCTGAAAAACACAGAGCAACCCAGAAAATACAAGAAGAAAAAACAAAGAGAAACAAGAGAGAAAACCAAACAACAAAGAAATTACAAAAGGAAAAGGGAGCAGAGAAAAGAAGGGAGGGAATCACTAGACGTGAGTCCCCACGCCCGAGACCAATAAAAAAGAGATCCACTAAAAGAAGCAAGCAACTGATCACTAGAGCAATCCAAATCCTCAAAAGTCCTCCGATTCCGCTCCTTCCAAATACACCAAAGGATGCACAACGGGACTAAATTCCAGATCTGAGACGAATGCTTCCCCAGCCAATTCCACCATCCAAAAAGCAAGTCTGGAATCGATCTAGGCATCACCCAAGCCAGGCCGAAAGTTATGAAAACAAAGCTCCATAACCGATAGGCCACCTCACAATGAAGAAGTAAGTGATCTACCGTCTCTCCACAATGACGGCACATAATGCACCAATCCTCAAAATCCAATCTCCTCAATCTCAGATTGTCTCCCGTTAGAATCTTATTCCAAGCTACACACCAAACAAAAAAATAAATTCGCCTGGGGGCCTTTACTCTCCAAATAGCTTTCCAAGGAAAGATAGTTGAATGAGAGTTTCTTAATTTGTAATAGTACGACCGGATGTCAAAAGCCCCATTAGACTTCAATTTCCATCTCATCCGGTCTCCAACATCCATAGGAGGGGTTAAAGCACCCAATAAGCGAAGAAATTGCAGCCCTTCATCCATCTCCCAATCATTAAAAAATCTGCTAAAACGAACATTCCAAGATCTTCTATCCTCCGCCCCCTGCCTATGCAAAGAAGTTTCAACAGAAGCCTCCTTATCAATGGCTATGCCATACAGCCTTGGAAAAGCCAATTGAAAAGGTTGATCCCCATACCACCCATCCTGCTAAAACCTCACCCTATTCCCCAACCCAACCACAAACTGACAATTTTTGCTAAAATCCTCCCAACCCATGCGGATACTTCTCCACAAACCACACCCATGAGCTCCCCTACCCAGCTTTGAGGTCCATCCCTCCCAGTCTTCCCCATATTTTGAGGCTACTACCCGCCTCCATAACCGACCCTCTTCCTTACCAAACCGCCACAACCATTTCCCCAATAAAGCCTTATTAAAGGTAGAGAGTTTCCTTATCCCTAAGCCACCAATGGCTATAGGCGCACAAACTTTATCCCATCCTACCAAATGAATCTTGCTATCTCCCCATAGGAAGTCTCTTTGCAACTTTTCAATTTTATTAGCCACATGAGTAGGAATTGTGAATAACAATAGAAAGTAAGTCAGAAGACTAGAAAGCGTACTCTTGAGTAACATCAATCGACCCCCCTTAGACAGGTACAACTTCTTCCACCCAGATAATTTCCACTCAAAATTTTCCAAAATTGTATTCCAAATTGAAGGGGAATTGTGAGAAGCCCCCAGCGGCATGCCAAGATACAACATAGGTAAAGATCCAACTCTGCAGCCCAAAATATCAGCCAGAGCATGCACATCACCAACCTCCCCTATAGGAACTATTTCGCTCTTATGCACATTGACCTTCAAACCTGTTACCGCCTGAAGACTGAGGAGCAACAACCGAATATGAAGAATTTGCTCCGCATCTGCATCACAAAAGAGGATAGTATCATCTGCAAATAATAGATGTGAAACACGTTCCCCACCATCCCTCCTACCCCCAAGATTAAAACCGCGAATTAATCCAGCTCCCTCCATTCTTCTCAACATCCTACTAAACACCTCCATCAAGATCAAAAACAGCATAGGAGATAGCAGATTTCCTTGTCTTAAACCCCTTGAGCTGCCAAAGAAATCAGCTGGAGACCCATTAATCAAAACAGAGAACTGAACTGTGGATATACAAGAATGAATCCACTTACACCACTTCACTCCAAAACCCATCCTATTCAGCAGATACAACAACGCCTCCCAACTCACATGATCGTAAGCTTTCTCCATGTCGAGCTTACAAATGACTCCAGGAACCCTGCTCTTCCCACAACTATCCACACACTCATTCGCAATAAGAACCGAGTCAAGGATTTGTCTCCCACCCACAAAGCTATTCTGATTCTCAGAAATCAACTGATCTAAAACCACTCTCAAGCGATTTGCCAAGACCTTAGCCAAAATTTTATACACACTCCCCACCAAACTTATAGGTCAAAAATCTCTAATATTGGAGGCACCATTCTTTTTAGGAATTAAAGCAATGAAGGTCGCATTGAGGGATTTTTCAAACTTGCAATGATGGAAAAACTCTTCAAAGACCGCTAGGACATCTTTCTCCACTACCTTCCAACAATGATGATAGAACGCCATAGTGAACCCATCCGGCCCTAGAGCTTTGTCGCCTTCCAAATCCCTAACAGCTTGAAGAATCTCCTCTCTCTCAAACTTCCTTTCAAGCCAAACCCTCTCCAAATTGCCAATACGATCAAAATTCAAACCCTCCACCAAAGGCCTCCACTCCTCAGTCTCCTTGTACAAATTTTTATAAAATTGTACAATTTGATAAGTTACCTCGGAGGCCTCCTCAAAAACCACCCCATCCACCTCCAAGTTCCTTAGATGATTAGACCTTCTATGGGAGTTAGCCATTTTGTGAAAGAACTTGGTGTTATTATCCCCTTCCTTGATACATAACATCCTAGATTTTTGTCTCCAGGAAATTTCTTCTAAGGATAGAAGATGCTCCACCTGGGACCGCAAACCAGCCCTATGAACTTTCTCCCCATCGGAGAGACCAAAATCCCCCTCCTTAGCATCTAATGTTATCAACTCCTCCAGTAGTTGCTTCTTATGACGCGCTACATTACCAAACTCTCGACGATTCCATTGCACAATATCCTATTTCAGAGCCTTTAATTTTTTCGCAAGCACAAAACTAGGAGTACCTACAAAGGATTGTCGATTCCACCAGGTTTGAACTCTATCCACAAAACCCTCCGACTTCAACCACATATTTTCAAATTTGAATGGACTTTTTCCCCTTGCCATTCCCCCTGCCTCCAAGAAAATTGGACTGTGATCTGAGACAGTACGGGGTAAAATCCTTTGAGTAACATCTGGGAAATGATCCTCCCAATCTGGGGTAACCAAAGCTCTGTCAATCCTAGACATCATAGGTTGATCAGAACCACTGGACCAAGTAAAGCTACCTCCTTCCAAAGGCAAATCAACCAAGTTAAGGTCCTCAACAAATTCAGAAAATATTTCCATAGCCGTGGTCAAACGAGTCTCGCCCCTGCGCTCGCTAAGAAAGCAAACTATATTAAAATCCCCAAAGCAACACCACGGAATCCTCCAACACTGCTGAACTCCCACTAACTCATCCCACATGAGACCCCTCTCAACATTCCCATTTGGGCCATAAACGCCTGAGCAAGCCCAAATAAACCCATCCCCCACCCCTTTCCACTTTACCGACACTGAGAATGTACCAACCATAATCTCCACCTTATCCAAAACCCTTTTGTCCCACATAAGCAAAATACCACCAGCAGTCCGATCAGCCTCCAAGACAGCCCAATCAACATAAGGACAACCCCATAAACTACAAATTAGCTGTCTATTCATGCTAGAACTAGAACTAATCATCATTCACACAAAGAGCATCCTAGTTCCTATAAGTAATACAAGATAAAAACAACTTGTGTAACATTGTTAAACTCCACATCTTGAACCACCTTTCTCCATTAGAAATACACCCCTTCTTTCCAAATGGAACTCAATACAACAAGCGTGTCTGCCAAATAACTCACTCATCTCAGTGACAGTCCGCAACCAAACCACTTACCAGGCAGGCACTACTCAAAGCTTTAAAAGCATTTCTAATAACAATCTCAAATCTAAGACGAAAAGGGGCAGTGCACACATGATTTACGGAATCCACTTTACAAAGCATGCCCCCTGCTTGGGGCCTCTCCAAAATGTTTTCCAAACTCAGAATCTAATTTGAAACTGCTTTTTTAGGAAGGAAGGAAACTCTGGAGTGCACCACAGCTCAAGGAATTTTCATTTAAGGAAATAAACTATCTCCTTTGTTCCACAGACAGAAAAAAGAAGCTCGAATACCTATTCAACCTAAACAACAAGGTTGGAGGATAATCATGAAATCCTCCAGTTTAACCAATAAAAAATGAATACAGGAACCATAATTTGTTAGCGTAGCATGTGTAGATGTAAAGTACTTAATGCCTGAAATTAGCAAAGATGGAGATGGTTGCCAGATGGAGTGCTTATGCCTGAGCCTCGACAAATACTAGGCACCCCCAATTTCAGAAGTAATGCCATCCATAGATTTGTTGTCAAGGATTTTCCTAAACATGATCTATATGCATTTGACAATAGACATTGCAGACTCCTTAGGAACTTCGTACTTGCACATGTCACAACCTGAAAGGTAGCTCCTTCACTCCTTCATTTCCTCCCCAAACCCCAGCCTATGTCAGTATTTTGTCATAAGGGGAGAGAGAGAGAGAGAGAGAGAGAGAGAGAGAGAGAGAGAGAGAGAGGTGAAACCCAGTTTTTAGGTTAAAAACCACTCTTATCTTCAAAGTTTAAAATCCACAATGACCTTTTAGGGTCAGGTGCTTGCATTGCAGAAATGTGTACATATTTGAGCTAGCCAGAGAAAGAGATAAGTTAAACACAACCCAATCTTTCATATTGGTGGTCTAGCATAGCACTCAGACTTGCATGTATTACTAATATTTGCATAGACACATGGGTTGGTGTCTCCATGTGTAAACCTTATCTGAAATGAACCTTTAAGAATTAACTTCCAACATCATGATACAGCAAAGTGATTCATCAACAGATTTTAGACAAAGGTCAAGAATTTGAATTCACATACCTTCAAATTTATGACAGCAACCTTATTAGCCGGTGTTGATAGCTGTTCACTGATGTAGGCCATAGACCTCAACATTGGTTCAAGTGATACCCTTGACAGCTGAAACTTAACCTCTGATTCTGCGGAAGGGTTTCTGCTATAATCTTGCAACTGCAGTGGTTAAGAATAACATATATGTAATATAAACCTCCAGAACAGTGTTAAATTAAGTTTAGGAAGAATAAGAGAAACTGTTCAACTAACTCAATGCTTCTGGTCAAAATCAATTATTTCAATAAATTAGATAGCAGAAAAACTACCTAAATAAACTAAGAAAATTTAAAGTTCCATCTATTTAAGCAGTGATCCTTAAGAGATCAAATATCTGCTAGAACACTTTCCAACTTGAGCATTTTAATGACATAAAAGTTCCTGGTTTTTTTGTGCTTCCACTTCATATAATACATACCTTCAGATTAATTACAGCTACTCTATTCCCTGGTGGTGAATTCTTATTCTCCATGACCCAAGTCATTGACTTTAAACAAGGAAGAACAACCTATGCAAAAGGTCCAAATAAGGGCCAGATCAGTCTCATGCTCTCATACTTGAAGCAAATAGATGTGAAAAAATAGAATTCATAAGTGAGCCAAAATAAATAATGAATAAAATACATATGAAACTACGAAAACATAGCAAAAATTAATTTTCCTTCATACCGTGTTTTCAGTAGGACCATCATCTCGGTGAAGAGACACAGGGGCCATGCGAGGCAAATTCAAATCAGCAACTGATTGAGCAGGAGGACCAGTATCATTTAGATTAAATCTCCGTGTCATCTCATCTTGGCGTGGCCACAACAGTGGTGTCATATCTGCAGCTGATGTAGAGTTCTTCTTGTCATCATAGCCAATCCCACTAACCTGAGAGCTAGGAGGTGCTACTTTGGCAACATTTTTCTTCAAAACAGCAACCTTCTTCCCACCTTCTTTGAGAGCACCCATTGCTGCATTATAAGTTTCAACAGCTATAGCTCCATCTTCAGCATATTTAATGGCTTCCCGACATAGATTGTTATAACGTAATGTCAGAGACTCTTGGCCATGTAATTCACCACCACGTTCATCTGATCCAGCTCCAATTTTTGAGTTTCTAGTCCATCGTTTCAAGATGTAATGGGGTGGCAACGTAAGCACATTTGTCACGGTGAAGACAGTCAAAACATGTCTACAAAGAATGCCAGAATACTCAAACATTTGACAACTGCAGTTAGCTCTCATATCTGGATAGTTTAATGTCACAATGTATGCCTTTTGATCATCCTCAAACTTTGCAACCCTGAATGTGCTAATAGCTCCATCACCTTCAATTCTATTTGCAGTATACACGAATGTTTCAACTAGCTCCTCCTGAAATTTTGCAAAAATTTTCCTCGTATAGAGATTTGCTGCCTGTTTTTCCATTGGTGATGGTGTCCTTAGTACTGGCATGGTACAAATTGTATCAAAATCTGATTCTATTTCTTTTTCAAACCAGCTATCTAAAGCTCTTTCATACTGCCTAAAGAACATAGGTAATGTGGTTTGCTGATTCACATAACCATCAAAAAATGAACCCTCAAATCCTTGATTAGGAGATAGAACAGCAAAAAAGGAATCCCGAAAATATACAGGGACCCATTGAGCACGAGCATTATATAATGATTGAAGCCAATCATTTCTCCTGAGATCATATTTATCAAGGACTGTACTCCAAGATGACTCAAACTCCTCAATAGTTTCAGTCAAGTTAATACAATTATACAATTCCACCTGAAAATTAGGATGCGCATGACATACATGAGCCAATTTTTCCTGGCCTTCTCTTAAGACGTGCCACTTACTAATACAGTGGCGGGCTTCTGGAAACACCTGAGAGACAGCAGTCTGTATCGCTCTGTCTTGATCGGTGATTATAGAGACAGGAGGGTGATCATTCATTGCTGTAAGAAATGTTTTAAACAACCAAATAAAAGAAGCCTCCGAATCATCTAGGAGTAATGCACAACCAAACAAAATTGTCTGACCATGATGATTCACCCCAGTAAAGGGAGCAAACGGCACTCTATACTGATTTACTCTGTACATTGTGTCCAGTGTGACTGCATCACCAAAATGACTGTAAGCTGTCCTTGACCTTGCATCTGCCCAGAATACATTAGCCATGCGGTTGTCTTCATCAAGTTGTATTGCATAAAAGAATCCAGGGTTCTCAGCTTGCATTTTCTTGAAATATTCCAGTAAATTCTGAGCATCCCTCCCAAGTGTCCTCTTTCGATTACAAGGCCTAACAACATAATTCATTACTGCTGTGTTTTTAACTGGGCGATTTGATTCTGCAGGAGGAGTTTTCCTAACTCCACGATTTGCCTCCACAGGAACGTGGTTTCCATCCATGGAGACATACATAACACCACTCGGAACAATTCCCACCCCTTGGTAAGTTTCAGCCATGGTCTTTGCAGAACCAGCAAAATGTCTACGAGGCCGAAGGTAATGCACCTTACTTGGACTCACCAAGGAATGGCTATGCTCCTTTACAAATTTTGTTACAACCCATTTTTCTTGACCCTTTAACTCTATCCTAAGCACCGCGTCACAGCTATCAGCATGCCTTCTTTTCAGACCCTCTCTACCACAAACAAATTCCCGAGATATGATTGTCCCATCAGATTTAGAACGACTACACTGACCAACTTTGGAACTAAAACCCAAATGTCTGGCATACTCATCGTACAAAGTCTTAGCAACATCTTCAGAATCAAATTCCATACCCACATAAGGCTCAGCAAACCCATCCTCGTCATGCGCTGTGGAATTTTCAGCAATATTTAATTCACCTTCGTTGAGTTCAGCATCTCCATCATTTGCTACACCCCGATGACCCATCCCTTCTTCCACATCTATCACTTGAACATCCATACTAATCTACCGTAACAATGCTTAGTAATTGAGTGTCCAATTTACAGACCGATTACATAGCAATGCACCAAATGCTTTTAAAGCCAAAGGAGACACAATCTGCACCAAGTCTCCAACCATACAAATTGATTCACTATATAATAATTGAAAGGATGCCCCGAAAAAAAAGAAAAAAGAAAAAGAAGCAACCTCCATTTGATTGCCAAGAAATTGCACTTTAAAAGGAGGGGAAAAAAAAAAAACAAAAACAAAAACAAAAGGAACAGTTAATAACTGATATTCACAAATATTTTTATGCCACACAAACCTTAACGTATTATGCCATAATCAATTCCTTGAAAGAATCCATATCAATATTCATCGCATCATTCTCAACCAACAAAGAAATCTTATTCAAAAATATAAATATGATGAACTAAGAAACCAAAATAGAACAACTCTCAATTTTCCCAAGCAGCTCTATCCATATATATTAACTCAGACAAGTATACATATGCATAAATACACACACACTTATACAACAATAACAAAGCCTTGGTGTCAATATTTTGGAGTCGGCTATAAATCCTTAACAGACTAGCCAGGGCCGTTTTATGGAGTGACTAAATTTTACACTAGCCATTAAACTACCAAGACTCTCCTTTTTCCGAGCTTGGTACCGGTTGTGAACAAAATATATGACACTACATGGACACGAACACGGGTACTGGTATTTTAACATGACATGGCAGCTATAACACCAGAACGCTACCCCAAATGAAGTGTCCGTGCTTCCTAGCGCACGCATACACACACATATTGCCAAACCACTTTTGTCACCTCCAAGCACCATAAATTCAATACAAAAAGCCAACCACTCATTTTTGGAAAGTAAAAACTGATAGATACCATTAAACTCTGAATTGCACGTATTAAGTTTCAATATAATCAAACTTCATCACCCACTAGGCCACTACCAATGAAACACTGAAAATCAATATTGGCATGTAAAAATGAACTGTGATCACACATTCCATACTCACATATATAGTAGTATATTACATACAGAGCAATAAGAAACAGAAAGAGAGTAAAACAAAACCCTAGAATTTATATACAACACAAACATAGTATAGAATATGAATTTCTAGGGTTTTCAATTTTCAGCTTAAGGCCAAAAAAAAATTTTAAAAAAAAAAAATTAGTGAATAAAGAAGTGGTACCTGAAGAGAAAGTGAAAAACGACAGCGTTTTGTAAAGGGATTTAATTAGGGTTTGGGAAGCAGCGCCGGGCGATAGCAGAGTCGGAGAGAGACGGAGAAAGAGAGAGAGAAAGGGAGTGCGTGTCGCAAAGATTGCAGAGGACATTACTACACACGCGTGTTATCCGTCGTTCGATTTTGATCAGACGGCTTGTGTTCCTTCGGAACAAACACTTCCCACTTTTATCACACCACTATGAAATCGGTCTCAGCTGTGGGCCCCCTTTACATTGCAAGTGTTTTGATGACAAGACCAAGTTCAAAAAAAAAAAAAAAAAAATTCTTGGTTTAGCCAAAGAGTTTTTTCTTTGTTCTCATTTTTAGAAAATTTTTTTTTTGAGGGAATAATTTTTATAATAAGGACTCGTACGATAGATAAGAATTTTATGAAAATAGATAATCATTTTATTCTCCTATCCTCTATTCCAAACTATAATATTAAGGGTAATAATATAAAGACTACTCATTGAACTAAAAATGAGAAGAAATTAGAAAATTGAACTAAAGGGCTCATAAAAATTCATAACAGTTGGTTCTAAAAAGGGGGATTGGAGGTATTTTTGCCCTTATCTTTAAAAAAAAAATCTAAATAACATAGAATAGAATCCTTAATCTCATTATTGTCTATTATCCTGTCAAAAATTTCAATCCAAATAGTATAAATGTGAGTTTGAATTAATTTTGTTTCTCTTTGGTGCTTAATGAAAATCTATTTCTTTAAAAAAAATACAAAAAATCTTACCTTTTATTCTATCTATTCCATTTTAAACACCAAAATAAAATTGATAAATATTCAATTCTGTTGGGAAATTTAGGCCTCAATTGATAGAATTAACAAGTTTTAAACTCAAGTTGTTAATTAGATTTATTATGAATAAACTTTGTTAAAACAAACAAACATCAATATCATGTCAATATCATGCATAACGGAATAGTAAATAAGATAAGATATGATGACCCAGGAAAACCAATGAAACAAACTAATTTCACAGTAAAAAACTTGAGAAAAAACCTGAGGAAAAACCTTCCTGAAAAGCAATTCACTATAGTAAAGAGAAGTTTCAGATCTAGTATAAAACTTTTATCCCTAAACTCTACAGTCCTCGTAGATGAACTTACAGCATAAATCTTTTATCGCTTCAGAACCTCTAAACTCTTCAATATATAAACGTCACCCTTTTGCACGGATCCCCGTACGTGACTAACTCCAGCAATTTGAAGATATTGTTGGCTATAAAGTTCTTCATTTCATCAACAATGAAGATCAAGAAGTACCTGGTTATAAAACCCTAAGACGCAAAAGACGCGATAACTTCTTACAGAGATAATAAGGCACTAGGTCACTTTCTGCATGTGTTCTCTATTTATAACGACCTTTAAAATAAGTCTTATATATGTCTAGGGTTGTGAGAAACAAAACCCTACACATACATGCCAGCATGAGCTGAAAATCAGATCTGGAAATTCTGATTTCGTAGATATCGACAAATTCAACTTCTATCGAGTTTCGTTCTTAAATCTCAATAGATACTATTTTTGTCGAGGTATCTGTCGAGCTTTAATGAACAACTTTTCTTCACTTGTTTCTTGGTCCAACCTTCATGGCTTTAATACTTGGCTTGAACAACATGTTTCTTGGAGAACTAAACCCATCCTAGACCTACCAAATTACAAGTAAAATGCATTTTGTCAAAGGATTAGCCAATTATATAAAATATGTCCTTAACAATCTCTCCCTTTGGCAATCCGTGACAAAACCACAACAAAACAAATAATCATGAGAGAAGTCTTAAATTACTCAACTCATAATCACTTGTTGTATTGCAAAATAAATCTATCCCTACTAAAAACTCCTGAAAAACTTTGCAAAAAGAGAGTTCATGGTAAGATAGACTTTCACAATTTGTCATTCTGAAATACTTAAACAAAATTCATCAATGCATCGTGTGTGAAACAGAAATAAAGATTGTATACATAAAAAAATATGTGTATAAAGAGGGAGAAAAAAAACACATGTAGAGGTAGGTGAAGAAAATATACATCATTATCATATATATAAAAATAAAGTACAACGTATGTAATAAGATGGTCACAAGACCGGTGTGCACAAGTATCTCATATTATGACGATTTGAGATATGAGAACATTTAATACACTCACACACAATCATAACTATTTGATGGGGACTATCACCTTCAAGGTATATCCTATAACTCCCACATCTCCTAAAACATTTTAAAAACATTTTGATTCTTTTTACTTTTATATTCTTTGCATATTTTCTTTTTGAACATGTCATGCATGGACATATAATAGAGAAAAGAAATACCTAATTATGTATGCCAAAACATCACAATTTTACTATGCCGAAGTACACAAATGTTATACATGATTGATGGGTTTTAGTGATGAGATGATTATTTATGTATTTCTCTTAGGATTTTCATGTTCTTCCCGTCAAAAAGAGTGATATGAGTATTAAGTATAAAAGATTATTTAATCGTACTCATCACCAACACGAGCCACAAAGCTCACTTGCTTAGTTATGTATTAAAATGCTCATCTAAATTACAAGAGATACAAAGTTTAGAAATTTTATTTCAATGACCATCCAAGGTACACAAGTACTAAGATATACAAACACACACTGTTTTTGTATTTTTTTTGTATTTTTTCCTCTTTTTATTTATTTAAAAAACAAAACAAAAATTAAATAACCAAACAAAAACAGACAAACAACATGAAAGTATGAAAGAAAGATGCAGATGCATGAAAGCATGATTTCAAAAGCAGATAAGAAATCAAGCAAAGAGAGTCCTACTTTAAATAGAAAGAATTAAAGCAGAGGACAACAGAAAAGACAATTAAGTCTCAGGCTCCTTTTTTACCCACACAACACGAGTCTTTGGTTGTGAAGATGAAAAGGCACGTGTCCTAGTATGTTTACTAAATGACATAAAAATAATTAGAATTCTCCTAAAATTGAGTTAAAAAGCTCAAAATTTTTAATAATTTTTCAAATAAAGACGTTGAACCTTGAGAGGGAACCTGTAACCATTTGGACATTTGCTTATGAGGATACAACTTGAAGCAATTAGGATAAATGCGTCCAGAAACACCATAATGGTGACAAACACGAGTAGTTTTTGAACTACTAGACTTCCTAGAGTAAGGTCTAACAAAGAATTTAGAATTAGCCAAATCAGTCGTCGGGGGCGATTTTTGCGCATAGCCACGTATCTTCCGTTGGAGGTGTGACTCTCTGCTAAACCCGAATTTGTCTCGGGGAGTTCAACCCGGAACTCGACATTGGGCCGCATAGACCAATGACTTCCGATGCATTTTTAAGCCTACAAAATAGAAAAAGCTTAAAGTCTTAGAATCGTGATAATGATTGAAATAAATAAATAATATGTTTAGCATAATAGATTTGATTAAATGATGAGTTGAACGTATTATTATGTTTATTAAGTAATGTCCAATATTTGAAAGTAATTAATTAGGTGGCATATATCCAATAATGAGATGAGTCCAATAGCCCATATTCAACTGTGGTATAGTTCATATCCAATATAATAAGGTATGTCCAGCAATGGTCTATGTCTAAATAAGTTATGTCCAACAATGTTTTATGTCTAAATAATATATGTCCATTGGTGGTATATGTCCAAATAATACATGTCCAGCGGTGGTTTATGTTCGAATAATATATGTCCAGCGGTGATTCATGTCCAAATAATATATGTCTAACAGTGGTAGATCAATTTATTAATATGTATGTTCATTAATGAAGTATTAGTGAGACCATGTTTTATTAAGTAGTGAGATGATATTAAAGTAACTTGCATCCAGCGGTGCAATAGTAATGAGTTAACGTAGATTTAATAATGTAATCTTGAAGATAGAGAGATTTTGACTTATCTTGTATATTTCTGATTCCAGCTGTACAACATCACTTTATTCTTTTATATGATTTGGGGCTCTAGCCGCATAGCGTTAGTGAACTGATAATATTCCAGCGGCAAATAATATGAGTACAACAGTACAATGATAATAAATTAAAATATACTCAATAGTATAATTTTGGAGATAAAAATGTAATGACTTATTTTTACAGTTTGTAGTTTCAGCCGTATAGCAGCAGTGGACTTATAACATCTCATCAACATGATAAAATGAGTCCAGCGGTACAATATGATATTATGAGTCCTTTCATGGTGACTTCATGATTGAAGGGGAAAAATTGGTGCAACTGAAGGGAGAGAGAACATGTCCAGCTGTGTGCATAGGTTGGTTAAGTTTATCTTCTTTATCATGCACTTAAATGATTTTCCCCGTATAATACTCTTTTAGTTTTTAGTCAAATATAAATGTTATTGCCTTCTATCAAAAGGACTTTTAGTACTAAAAATTTATATCTTTCCTGAGAATAACTTTAATACGAAATCATTGTGCCTTCTAAGAGAAAGATTTTTAGTCTTTAATGTTCATATGCCTTCCATGCGAAAGGGTTTTCGTACTATGTTTTTGAAAGAATGTTTAATATCTTTTAAGATGTGTGGAGATGGTAAGAAATAGGCGTAAGTGCACTTTTAGTCCCTACATTTTGGCCCTATTCTATTTTGGTCCATACATTTTCATTTTACCACTTTTAGTTCCTAATCCAATTAACGAGTGTTATTTTAGTCCCTACCGTCACCCAACTAACAGAAATTGCTGACGTGGCTAACGAAGGGATTAAAATATTAATTAAAATCCACCGTGGCTCCTGTCACCCATGCCACATGGGTTTCCCGCCCCATTTATGTCACACGTGACCCCCACGTGACCCTCACTACAACAACATCAGTACCAAAAACCCAAAATTCCCCAAATCAGTACCGAAAACCCTAAACTCCCAAATCAAAAATCGAGCTTGGACCTCCACCCACACAGGTAAGCCTCATCTCCCCAAACCACGATCAAAACAAACAATCTTCAAAGCCCAATGGAAGCATGCTCTTCGACAAGTTCCAGCGTGAGGAGGAGAGCACAAATGATGTGCTACTGTAATAAAAAACCTGTCCTAGTTGTGGCGTGGACAGTAGAGAACCCTGGCAGAAGGTTCTATGGTTGTCCAAACTACTGGGTATGTCAATTTCAGTAAATTGTTTGAGTGGGTTTTAGTTAATTTCAGTATGTTGTTTCAATTTGTTACTACAATGGTTTTATGGATTTTCATTTTTCTGAGCATTATCTGTGTTTCAGGTAGGGCGAAAGTGTAGGTTCTTCCAATGGCGTGATGATGAGATATGTGAACGTGGTAAGGTGCTTATCCCACAACAAAGGCAAAGGATCATCCAACTTGAGGCTAAGCTTGCACACTGCAAGAAGAGAGAGAAGTTTTTAGTTGTAGTTGTGGCATTATTAATGGTGATATTTGTAGTTCTATGTTTGCTTAGGTAGGGTTGCTGTGGTTGGTAGTGCATGTAGGGCTGCAGTGTTTATGTGTAGAGGGTTGGCAGTGTGTTCTGTTTTGGTAGGATTAGTTATTAGCAATGACACACCTGCTACTTATTTTGTACTCTTTCTGTTGAGAAATAAATGAATACCTTTCTCATTCAATGTGTGGATGTGTGGATTGGAAATAGCATAATTGGTATTGGTGTGTAACATAGTCTGTTGACAGATAACATATTCCAATAAAGCACTACTTAATATACTGCCAAGTGCATGCAACAAATAAAACTGGTATGAACAGATAACATATTCCAACATACTGCCAAACTTAACCTAAACACAAGCCATTCATCAAAAGATATAAAACACAACATCCTATTCATTTTTTCTTTGGAGCATGCCTTGATGACTGACTCCCAGCATTCTTGATAGCCCCCATGTATCTAGATGCATTCTTGGAAGCATTTAGGGTCTCTGATGTGACCATCCTTTTCCTCCTCAGTCTTGGAGTTGGTCTGCTGCCTAAGTTGGGTGGTGCAATTGGATTGGAGTTGGCCTAAACTGGATTGGATGATCCTGTGGGGGTCTGGTGTGCACTTGGACTAGACTGGGGTGGTGGAAAAGGTGTGGCAGAGTTGTGCATGGTGTACTGGTATGCTGCACTTGGGGTGGATGAGAAGTGCATACTGGTCTGGAATGGTGCACTTGGGGTGGATGAGAAGTGCATGCTGGTTTGGTGTGCACTTGGATTGGATTGGGGTGGTGGAAAAGGTGTGGCATCTTGTGCATGGTGTACCTTGGTATGCCGCACTCGGGGCCGGATGAGAAGTGCATCTTTGGTTTAGTATGGTGCACTTGGCACAGGTGAGGAAATGCACAAGGAGTGAAGTTGTGCATCTTGGACTAGAATGATGGAAATGGAGGGAGAGCTTGTCCATGGCTGAGTCACCGCACCGGGAGTGAAGTTGTGCATGCCTTTGGATTGGGATGATACAAATGGCCGAGGTGGTGTAAATGGGGTGGCCGAGCTTGGTTGAGCTTGAGCTTGTCCTTTGTTATTGATTGATGTTGGAAGAGTTTCGTTCTGTTTGAGTTGCAAACAAGAAATCCACATTAAATATGTAAAAACTCTCACACATTTACTTGACGGATATGGTAGAATGTTACCTTATTGGTACCTTTGGTTACGTTTGTGGTGCACAGTAGGGAAGAGTTTCCTCCAATCTCACCCTTGCAACTTCTTTTATTGTGTCCTATTTTACCACATGCCCTACAACCGTTTGGAGATACCGGCTCTCCTACCTATTGGTTCACCAGGCTCCTTGCTCTCTTATTCTTGGGCTCGCTGTGTGGCCTTCTTTTGATAGGAGGTCAACGAGGTTGAACACCTTGGGCCTCCATATTACGCCCATTGATAGGTGCAATTCGGCTCATAACGGGCCTTATATGTGGAGACATGAAAACAACGTGCACATACTCGGCAAGATCTTGCCGTTGAAGAATATGCTAGAAAGCTGCATGGGCACATGGTATGCACAATGTTGTATCCCATTTCCTGCAACTACAATGTCTTTTGGCCAAGTCCACGGTGAAGCTTTGCGGTCCATTTTTAACCTCAACCGTGTATCACACATGCCCAACAAGCAAGCCACTTGCTGCTTGCGATCTTTTCTCTATGCAACCTCTTAAGCACTTTAGGGCATATCTCGATTCCACTCTCGCTGATTTTTTTTGTCTATTCTCTTGAAATCCGGTCATAAGATATAACCCGATAGACTCAAGCACACACAAACATTAATTAAACAATGTATCAAACAATGTATCTGACTAACTGTTACTCAAAGGCTTAGATTCATACCATAGTAATTATAGGCTTGGATCTAAACTTCAAAATCCTACTGTTAAAACTCTCACACATGTTGTTCAGTACTGTATCACTCAACCTATCCTCACTGAACATGTGTTTGGCCCATATGGTGGTTGAATGATCTAGCAACCAATTGTGTGCATCCTCACCAATTCCCTTCAGTTCATCCATCAGCCTATCAAACTCAGCTTTATAAGTAGCTTTAGCTTTCCAAAAGAAGTCTCGATGAGAATACCGGGATGGTTCTTCCGAGATTATTGTAGAGGTGTCTGCAGATTCTATGCTCATATTGTGGCCAATTATCAATGAAGGTCCGCACACCAACCCCTCCGTACAACAACAACAATTATGGTGTTAGTAACTCTATACATCCAATATGGTAATGCATATAGATATGGTAATAAAGATACATACCTTCTGCTGGTCTAATATAAATGTCCACCTTCTGTTCTGACCAATGTCTGCAAGTAGCAAATTTATGAACCAAGTCTAGGAGTCTTTAGTTTCAGCCTCCACTACAGCATATGCAAGTGGGAAGTACTCTTCATTAGGGTCTCTTGCAATCGTGATTAATTGCCCACCGACTTAGTCTTCAAGTGGCGGACATCCAAACCAATTATTGGCTGCATCCGCCATAAACCTCTCTTGCAACCTTCTAGGCATATGTACGGCTCTCAAAATAAGGAACCCACAGACCAAGTCCATTTCGGCAGCCAAATCACCTTCATTGAAGGTATGTACCTTCATGGTATGGTACGCAAGGCTAGCCCTCCTCAACTCCTCACAATACTCCCAAAGGCGGTTATCTTTCTTGTGTGTGAGCCCATCAACATACTCTCTTGCCTTCTCCCTAGCCCCTGGCTTTTCCTGCGGTTATGTTTAGTGTGAACTTCTCATGTATACTGACATCTTGGATGTCTTTTAGTTTCATGTTAGGTTGTCTTCTCACCTTCTTCATCAACTTCTTCCCAATGTATGAAGAAGTGCACCTTGGATTCTTATAACTCCTAGTGCATGTGTGTTCCAGATTCAATGTTCTTAGTTGGTAGCTTTTCTCTCTTGGCACCTTTGTTAGATATGCCACAAACTTGCAGCTTTCTTGGCAAATTGCTCTTACCCTCTGCAAATCATTTTTTGCAAATTTGATCCCCCAGCCACCATGAACTGCATAATCAGTTATAGCTTCTTTGAATTGCTTAGCTGTTATGAACAACATATCTTTCTCAAATTTGATATGTTCAGCCTTAGCAACTGGCTTAAACACTGGGAAGGTCCTCTTTTGTCCCCTTCCCTTTTCCATAGGTGTTTTCAGTTCATTCTCAGAGCCATCACCACTATCATCCCCAATATCATCATCAGATGATGATTCCTCAAGACTGTGCAACTCCTCACTCTCATAATCAGAGTTCATTACACCAGCCCCATTTGTACTGGTTCAGTAATATCCTCATCAGAACCATCCCAACTATCACTACTATCCTCCACAAACTCCCTCTCATCAGGATTCACTACATCTTCATCCTCTAGGCCACTTCCTTCATCATCACCTCCTCCACTGTCACTGCTATCAGCTACATCCTTGTTCTCATTTTGGCCACGAGTCACGGGTTCCTTACCTCTTTCTCCTAGAATACACCTGCGGCATCAACCTCAACAATATCATCATCATCTTCAACGCGGAATTACTATTGTCGGCATCTTCACTACCTTCATCATGGCCAGCATCATCATTACCGCCATAAGGTAAAAGGTTTTGCTCCACTGCCAATGGCCGCACATCGGCCCCCAATATGCTCACCTTCATCTACTAGTATAGGATTATCCACAGGGTGCTCTACAAACACATGAATTTCTTCATGACCTATCACTAAATCTGTCATAAACATGGCATCATCATCATCAACTATCAAATGGAAATTAGCTTTCTCTAGATCATTACCAGGCATTTTATACCAAAGCCTACTCACAGAGGTGTATCCAAATTCCCTGCATATACCTTCAATCTCTGTCTTCGACCACCTATCAGGGTCACAATTATCCACTACATCCACTACAACTCCCACATATTTTCTAGGGTTATCAGTGAAATACCCACCATGATGCACAGACAAGCTAAATAGCTCACTCATGCTGCATGCAAAACACATATAAACCATTTAAATACTATTGATTACATTCCAAAAGAGCACTCATTCGTTAACAAAATATCACACATTAATTATTTGCCAAATCAGCACTCATCATTCCACAATCCACCTCAGCTGTTTCGAATTATATAATATGGTAATGCACATTATCTCCAACATTGTTTGGAAAGCACAAACTGAAACATAGTAAACAACAATGTCATAAAATATAGACACATGCATAGTAATCCACAAACAAACACATGTTAACATTATATATCATAAAATCACTTTAATAATGACTCAGCATTTTGGCCCACTAATTCAGTATACATCACACATACAATCAGCCATTATCTTCAACAGAGGAAAACAGGGACCACATTGGAAGCCACAAAGAAACACATGCTCAGACAAGGACCAACAAACAGTCAAAAGTCACTAAACAAACATAATAAAGTCAAAACCCAACAACGAATATACAAATTGGACATTGTGGCCCCTACGCATAATATAAAGCTAGCTATATATAAAGACATACACACAGAGAAAGCTAATACATGTGTGTTTGGTTTCACAGAGATAGAGATCTCACTACTTTTCTCTTCTCTGCCATTCCAAGAAAAATGGGTTTAGGTATATATATTTCTGGGTTGGTTTGTCTGCGATGATGGATGATGGTTTGTACCTCTGCGATGGTGGTTTGTTGGTCTGCTATGGTGGTTTAGGGTTTCTGGTACTGATTTGGGGAATTTTGGGTTTTTGGTACTGATGTTGTTGTAGTGAGGGTCACGTGGGGGTCACGTGTGACATAAATGGGGCGGGAAACCCATGTGGCATGGGTGACAGGAGCCACGGTGGATTTTAATTAATATTTTAATCCCTCCGTTAGCCACGTCAGCAATTTCTGTTAGTTGGGTGACGGTAGGGACTAAGATAACACGCGTTAATTGGATTAGAGACTAAAAGTGGTAAAATGAAAATGTAGGGACCAAAATAGAAATATGGCCAAAATGTAGGGACTAAAAGTGCATTTACGTCTAAGAAATATATTTGTTTTGTGAGATATGATGTTTGTAAGATAGATTAAAAATATATGTGAGAAGTATGTATGGATAGTTTGTGAGGAATGTATTTGTAAAATATATGGGAGTATAAGATAGATAATATGAATGTTAAATATAGTAAATACATAAGCTTATAGTTGCTACTGGAGTTGTTTTTTTTTTTTTTTTTTTTTGTATTATGACATTGGTTATGTTGCTTTCTAAGAAGAGAGGTATTGTAAGAGAAATAGAAAAAGAGATGGAGATGTGTTTATAGGCAGCAAAATGATGACATTTCAGAATAATAGAGTGTGAGAAAGATGGGTAATGGATAATTGTGTGGTGTAATAGGTGTGTTGTAATGGTGTTATCTAAGAAAATATATTTTTGTAAGAGAGATGGAGAAGTATGGAAGTGTTTAGAGATATGGGTAGCAAAATGAATGAAGTTTCAGAATAAGGAGGTGAGAAAGGGATGAATGTTTGTCTTAGTGTGTGGCTTGGTCCTCTTTATATAGAGCCAAGTATGTAACTAGATTAGAATTAGTTGAAGGGAAATTTAGCAAATAAGAAAAAGTTTTTGACAAAGTAAGTAGTTTCATTAGTAGGTTTTTGTTTTTTAGCCAAAAGAATAAAGTTTGAGACTTTAAGACTGCTGCTGCAGTAGTACAACAGTGGCTGCTACTGCCGCTGTCAGGTCTACAACAGTAGCTGTCCTAACACAACTGGAGGATGTCAGCTGTGTAAGGTCTTCTGCTGGAGAGAAATATTTTGTATTAAATTCATGGGTTTGGCTAAAAATGATAAGATAACCTTTATGGGATCTTCCTATTTCTAGTACTGCAGTTGGAGGCTAAGGATCTTAGCTTAAAATGATATAATTTCTTTTATAAAACCCCTGCTTCTTTGGGTATGGTAGCAAGTTGCTGAAATTGGTCATTAATGGGTTGATGATGTTACTTTTGGACATGTAGCTGCCTAAGCCGCTGCTGGAGCTACTGTAGCTTCTGTTGGAGCTGTTGCTGTTTTTACTGGAGCTGCTGCAGCTTCTACTGAAGTTAAGACAGTTTCTGCTAGAACTATTGTTGGTATTTTTGGCTAAGTTTCATTTTTTGAAAAATTATATGTTTAGTCCATATATAATTTTGTTAAGTAGTAGACTAGTTGGTTGATATTTGATGAAGTTTTAGAGATGTAATTATGGTCTCTTTGTGTTTTGACCAAATCTTGGACAGCAAAGAGAGCATTTAATGCTAGATATGAGATATTAATATAGATTTAGTCGTGTGTTTGGGATTGATTTAAATAAAAATAAAAATATAATTTATATGAAATAATATGATTGCATTTCTATTATATGATGAACATTAATTTTTTATATAAAGAGCATGATGAGTTTTATCATTTTAAGTGTTATGTGATATGAGAGACTTACCAGATACTACCTATTGCACACTGACTCGTAAGAGTTCAGGAAATTGTGAAAAACATGCCAAGCAACATGTTTTCCTTTATCAACTTTGAACCATTGGAGCTTTACTGAACATACTTCTTGGCCTTTCAAACCACGACTCCTAAAATTCCTTCGATGAGACTCATGAGTTGAAAATGAGATGATGTGCTATGAGCTTGAACCATGGGCTTTGACACCTTTTTATGTAAATATAGGTTCTTTTGGGTTTTAAAAGAAATTTTTCCAAAATTCATGATAATGTTGACGTGGTGTGGATTGCCAATGAAATAAAGCCATGTGGCGTGAAAAATTTGTCCTCAACATTAGTTTTGGATTTCATACCTTTATCACATTTCTCAGATTAGGGCATAAAGACAGTCTTTGATTTAGAAACCATGGAGGATGAGGGACCGAAAGAGTCAACATATCCTAAGCCAGCCTTATCAGAACTAGACTTTTGAGCACTCAAGACCTCATCAAGCTTTGCACTAGGCATCCTCTTTATTTGAGTTCTAGCTTGACTGAGCTCTACCTCAAGATTCTTGACCTTTTCATCTAATGAGGTGTTCTCCACAACAAGAGTCTCAACCAACCTTGTAGTTTCATCTAATTTGACTAATATATCAGTTTTTTCAGTTTTTAACTCATTAAACTCTTTTCTACAAAGATGTAATTCATTTTCAGATTTTATAAACTTAGTGCATAGCTTATTATAGGCTTCTTGAAGATTCAACTTCTTGAGTACTTCATCATCAGAAGAATCCTTACTGTCACTAACACTCTCTACAATTACCTTATCGATTGTGGTAGCAAAAGCCATAAAGTGACCACATTCATCCACATACTCATCAGAAGAGTCATTCTTAGTAGCACTCAAGGTAGCAACCAACCCTTTATCTTTTGACTTCCTGGTCTTTTCCTTCATAAGGTAGTTTAGGTACTCTAACCTCATATGACTAAAACCTTTACACTCATGGCACTGAATAAGAAGTTTCTCACTCTTACCATTCTTAGAGGATTTAGATTTCCTAGTAGGTTTGTCCTTATCCTTTTTCCTATATTGAAGAAGCTTTATAATCTCATTAGCTATGAATGTTAGATCCTCAACTTCATCATCATCTTCATCTTCATTTTTGCTTTCATTTTCATCTTCGCTTTCATCTTCATCTTCAGAGTCATCAATCTCTTCATCTATACCTTTAAGAGCAAAGTTTCTACTCTTTCCACATTTTCCCATTAAACCTAATCCCATCTCATAGGTTTGAAGGTTCCCTACAAGCTCAGTCGAAGGAATTTGATCAATATCCTTCACTTTTTCAATGGTAGTGATCTTAGCATAGAATTTTTCTGGTAATGACCTAAGGATTTTCCTAACAATTTTGGATTCTGGTATAGATTCTCTAAGGTTGAAGGCAGAATTCACAATATCCTTGAGTTTAGCATAAAACTCATCAAAGGTCTCATCCTCCTCCATCCTTATTTTTTCAAAACTACTAGTGAGTTTTTAAAACTTCACAGTCTTTACTGCCTTGGTACCTTCATAGGTGGTCTCAAGAATGGTCCAAACTTTATTGGCAACTTCTGTGAATGATATTTTTTTGAATTTCTCATTGGTCACTCCACTAAACAAAGCATTTAAGGCCCTACTGTTGAAATTTACCGCTTTGATTGTTGCTTCATCCCAAACCACCGGTGCTTCCTTTGGCTTAATCCAACCAACTTTGACAGTACTCATAATTAGTGCCATCAAATAAAGGAGGAATTAAAAGAGATTGTCCATGATTCATGACAACATGAGTCAAGGATCATACTTAGGAAATTAATCCAATCAGAGTGAACCTACTTTGATACCACATGTTGAGAAATTTAGACATCGATTGATAGAATCAACAAGTTTTAAACCCAAATTGTTAATTAGATTTATTATGAATAAATCTTGTTAAAACAAATAAACATCAATATTATGCACATTGGAATAGTAAATAAGATAAGATATGATGACCCAAGAAAATCAATGAAATAAACTAGTTTCACAGTAAAAAACTTGCAGGAAAACCTTCCCGAAAAACAATTCACTATAGTAAAGAGAAGTTTCAGATCTAGTACAAAACCTTTGTCCCTAGACTCTACAATCCCTGTAGATGAACTTGCAACAAAAACCTTCTACTGTTTTAGAATCTCTAAACTCTTCAATATATGAACGCTACAATTTTGCACTGATCCCAGTACGTGACTAACTCCAGCAACTTGAAGATGTTGTTGGCTGCAAAATTCTTCACTTCATCAACAATGAAGATTAAGAAGTACTTGGTTACAAAACCCAAGGGCGTAAAAGATGCAGTAATTTTTGCAGAGAGAATAAGGCACTAGGTCACTTTCTGCATGTGTTCTCTATATATAACGACCTTTAAAATAAGCCTTATATATGTCTAGGATTGTGAGAAAAGAAATCCTACATATACATGTTAACATGAGCCGAAAATCAGATCTGGAAATTTTGATTTTGTAGATCTCGATAGATTCAGTTTCTGTCGAGTTTCGTTCTTAAGTCTCGATAAATGCTGTTTCTATCGAGGTATTTGTCGAGCTTTAGTGAACAGTTTTTCTTCACTTGTTTCTTGGTCCTATCTTCATGGTTTTAATATTTGGCTTGAATAACATATTTATTGAAGTACTAAAATTATCCGAGATCTACTCAATTACAAAAAAGTGCATTTTGTCATATGATTAGCTTATTACATAAAATATGTCCTTAACAAATTCATTTATAGTCATTGCATATATATATATATATATATGATTCTATAATGTGTAATATATAAAAAAATGAAATTATTTTAACAAATATATTTTTAATTGAGTATAAATTCTATCAATTTCTCTTTTTCTTTTGGTGCTAAATCTATCAATTTCTTTATAGTATCTACCGTTACATTATAATATTCCCTCTAAAGATTCAATTTTTTTTTTATACAGTGAAATTAAAACCTTTGATTTCTTAATATTTTTATAAAACAACCCTGATTCTCAAAAAAAAAAAAACCCGGATTATGTAGGGACCAATGACAATAGTACGGTAATATTACCCGATTCATTGAATATATACTAATACACGTAATATTCTATCAATCGAGACTATCATTGTCTATTGAGACACGCTTGTTTCGTTTGTTTGGCTTTAGAAACTCGAAACAGCCAGCAACAAACGCTGTACACACCCAAAAAAAAAAAAAAAAAAAATGAAGACAATTCCGGTGGTTCTGATGGGTTGCGGCGGCGTTGGGCGGCAACTCCTCCACCACATTGTCTCCTCCCGATCTCTTCATGCCCAACTGGTCATTCTCTTTCATCCATCCTCCATTCTCAAATTTCACCCCATTTTTCAAAATGGGTTTTTTTTTTCTTCTCCACTGTCAAAATTCTTAATTTTTATGTGCTGGGCTGAGCTGACATGTTTGGTTGGAACTGGCAGGGTGTTCACTTGAGAGTTGTGGGAGTATGTGATAGCAAGTCATCCATTTTTGTGTCTGATGTCCTCTCCATGGAATTTGATGACAAGTTTCTTTTGGAACTTTGTCAACTCAAGTCCAATGGTTCTTCTCTCCTCACACTCTCTACTACTTCTGGTAATTCCATTACTATATATATCTATGTCTTTGCTTTTACTCATTAAAATGGATTTACAATTTTATTTGTATGTTTTTTTTTCTTTGAAGGAGCTGAATATCAAGTACTAACCAGTTCAGATTCAGCAACAAAACTTATAGACATTGCAGCTCTTCTGGGTAAATCAATGGGTATGTGGTATGCACGTGTGTGTTCTTTTATGTTTCACTGAATTCTAGAAATTGGGTTTTTTTTTGGGGGCCTGATTTCATGCTCTTGGTTTCGAATTTGGTATTTTTGATTTATTGTAGGTTTGGCCCTAGTGGATTGCTCTGCTAGTTCTGAGACTATTGGAGTAATGAAACAAGTGGTTGATTTGGGCTGTTGCATTGTCATGGCTAATAAAAAGCCTCTTACTTCTACAATGGTAATAAACTTAGACTAGTAGGTTTGGTAGATTGAAGTAATTATCTTTCTAAATGTGATGCAAGGAACATTATTATGGATTTGTTGTTATGTTATCATTTTTGTGATTGCCATCGTATTTACTGGGAGAAACTGCCAATAAGGTCCATTCTAATTAATATGTATATTTAAAGTGAAAGTGTCCTTGATTCATCTTATTCCTTGTTCACCATTCCTGCATGACAAATTTTTCTTTGAAATACCAATTAGTAAAATGAGGTATCTAAAAAGAACTCTGTATTTGCTGACCTGCAGGAGGATTATGACAAACTGGTCTCACATCCACGTCGCATTCGACATGAGTCAACTGTAAGTCACTTTTTCTTGATGCAGCGAGGAGCCTTTTTTCAATCCAATAAAAAAAAAAAAAAAAACTAAAGTATAAAGATGAAAGATATGTTATGAATGGGAAAAGTATGTCCATGCTAGCTGTGAAGTAGGAATTTTTATGATCAATATTGTACTATCAGCTGTTTGATCTATTATTAATGGCCTCCTTTTTGGTCCTGCTAAGCAACTGGCATTCTTGGATTCTGATTTATTATTTTTGGCTTATATAGATACCTGCAATTCATGTTCAGAGTGTTCATCATCGTGAACATGATGTTCATTTCATTCAATAAAAGTCTTATTACCTATATGAAAAAAAAAAAGATACCTGAAATTTGCTTAAGCAATTTCCACTGAATTGATTTTAGTTTTCTTGCTAGGTTGGTGCTGGTCTTCCAGTCATAGCATCCTTAAACCGTATACTTTCATCCGGAGACTCTGTCCATCGTATTGTTGGGAGTTTAAGTGGTACGAAATTTTCTTAAGTCATTGTTCTATGGTTACAGTACATAATGTCTCATAGAGAATTGCTTGCATTTGTATTCTGGGGGATCACATGTATGTGAATGATGGTTTTTATCTCTTGTATTTGTTGTAGGTACATTGGGGTATGTTATGAGTGAGGTAGAAGATGGAAAGCCATTGAGCCAAGTTGTTAAAGCTGCTAAAAGCCTGGGGTACACTGAACCAGGTTCATATAATTCTTCTGCTTTCCTATAAACTGCATTTGGCAACTATGACACTTACTTATCAAAAAAAGAAAAATAAACAAACACTCATAGTCTATGAAACTTGTGTTTGCTATCTGATAGAGGAAGTGAGGACCTGCATGACTTTTGGCTTTCAATTGTGTTATGTATTACATTTTTATTTGGAATAATTTGAATTTTAACAAATACTCAATGCTGTTTTTATTTTTTATTTTTTGTATTTATACTTAGGACTTTTGCTTTCAGTCGTTTTAATTACTTAATTGGTTGTTTTTTATTCTAAGTGTTCTTTGCCTTTCTTCCTCGTAATGTTTTTTTTTCGTAGTAATTCTTGAATAAATTATAAGGAAAAACAGGGATGCTGGTATCCCTGTGAAATTCACTTTTATTTATTTATTTATTATTATATGATTCTTGTTATTTCAAGTGACTTCTGTTCTTCTTTGTCTCTTGACTTGCAATGAGAAGTCAGGTCTTGGAAATTAATTGTGAAGTGTCTGACACTATGATTATCACTGACCTGATATCCACTTTGCAGATCCACGTGATGACCTCAGTGGAATGGATGTTGCAAGAAAGGTTTGGACATGGTCTATTTTATTTGTGTCCAATATTATTGTTATGTTTTTTCTATTTATTTATATAGGCTTCTAGCTCAACATCATTAGTATCAAAAACATGCTTCCTATTACAGAGACCTTGAATTGGACTGGTAGTGCATAATGCATGTTTCAATTTTGACTTGGTAAATTCATTTTGATTTGAAACTTTTACCTTTTGAGATAATCTTTCAATTGTGACAATCATGGTTTTTGAAGAAGAACAAACAAGACAAAATTCTGATAAGATAGCTTAAAGAAAAACTCTATTGACACCGTTTAAAACTCTTCACCATGCATAGTGCCCCACCACCACCACTAAACGGCCATCCTATTTACCGCTTTCTGCAGCTGTCCAACCATTTATGGTGGCCTACACCAAATCAATCGAGCTTTCAGTACCCACATCTATGCCCTTTAGTGCAATTTTGTTATCCCAACCCTTCATTCCATTACCCTAGGTCCACAATATTACCAGAAAAATTCATGAATCTCTTGCGGGATTCTATTGTGTTACTGAAAAGTCATGGATCTCTTGTTTGGTTGGAGAAATTGGTTTGGAAAACATTTTTTTTTGGATATTTGGAATCTAGTTCCTTGCAGCTTGATGCGGACTTTGTGGAGGGAACAAAATCATCATACTTTTAAAGATGCAGAAAGTTCGGTGACTTCATTGCAATCATTGTTTATTAGAGCTTATTTGACTAGTGTCATGTGTGGGGTTTTACCAATAATAATTCCATTGTTGATTGTAAAGAGTCGCTATACTTCTTTGTTATATATTTATTTTTTTGGATCAGTAAATGTGAAACTTTATTAAGAACAGAGAGAAAAAGAAACAGTGCATCCACTATACAAAGGAAGTGTACAGAGGCTGTGAATTGAAATCAGCTAGGAGTTCATAGATCCAAAAATTCTAGCCAATTTGAAAATCAGCAGGCCACTCAGAACAGCCATCCAATCAAAAAGAGTGCGAAGAAGTAACAATTTCAGATCCAAGGGTAAACACTTGATGCCTTTCAAGTGTGTGATTATTATGCTCTCTCCAGATAAGCCACATAATATTAAGGTAGAGCACCCCAAATTTCTGCTTTTTGATGCCGACCAAACCAACCTGTCCACTCCACCAAGGCCAAAATGCTCTGGGGCATCACCCAAACTATCCCCAACATGCCAAACACCATAGACCAAATTTCATACGCAAAGGGCAATGGAATAACAAGTGATAAACAGGGCAATGGAATAACAAGTGATAAACAGACTCACCACTCTGCTTACACATGAAACACCAATCTACCACACACAATCCTCACTTACGGAGGTTATGGTTAGAATTCCCCCTTAGTGGCTGTCCACACCAAAGAACCACCTTTGTTTGGGACCTTTACCTTCCATATACGCTTCCAATGAAAAGAATGATGTCCCCTAGGAGTCAAAGCTCTATACTAAGATTTTACCTCAAAAATTCTGCTTGTAGTCGGGAGCCATGTTAAGCGATCCTCTCTGGCCCCCTCAATCTTGGCAGAATATAAATGGGTGAAGAAAGAATGCAGGAGTTCCAACTCCCAGTCTTGACAGGATCTTGTAAATACCACATTCCAAAAAACAGTCCCATTCTGTTCATGCAATAAATCTGCCATCGTAGTTTTTTTTTTTTTAAATTTTTAATCTCTGGTAAATTGGAATATGAAAGGAAAAGTATCCTTTAAGACTCATGTCCCTGCACCAGCAATCATACCAAAAATGAATACCATCACCACTTGCCCCCTCGAACTAAAAATACAGGTTCCTACTTCTGTACATGATTTCTTATTCTTTGTAATTCTTTAGGCTTCTTTGTGTTCATTATGAATATGAAAGTAGTCATTTTTCAATGAAAAAGCTTTAGTTATACTTATATATATATATGTATGTGTGTGTGTATATATATATATATATAAATAAAAGTAATGATCATCCATTTTGTTAGTGTTTTAGCATATGAAACCTTCCAAGCTGTCCTGTTTCTTTTGTGTAATATGTGAATCAATATGGTTGTTCTAGTTTGACATGTTATCATTGATTTATAAATTATTTTGTACATATATTTAATTAGTATTTTTATGTACAACCCCCATCATATTCCTGATGTAAACTGTAAAGTGATTGTAATAGTCATGTAGATATCATCTACATAGCAGATCTCTCTGTGATGAGAATATAGATGTCGTGGTTTTTGAAATGCAGAACCATGATTTATTCCCCTTGCTCTAATTATTTCTTTTATATTCACATGCAGGGATTGATCCTTGCTCGGCTTCTTGGTTGGCGCATTAACTTGGATAGCATTAAGGTTAATGCTCTATTTTGTATTATCACAATCTTTCAGACTGAAATATCATTATTTTATAATTATGATGATGCTCAATTGATGTATATTAGTGCCGTCTTTTAATTTATTTATTTTTAATTATAAATTTGGTTACATATGTTTTCAGATTGAGAGCTTGTACCCTGAAGTAATGGGATCAAATGTAATGTCTGTTGAAGACTTCCTGGACAATGGGTTGTTATTGCTTGACAAAGATATCCAAGAGAGGGTTAAAAAGGCTTCTTTAAATGGGAATGTGCTGCGTTACGTCTGTGTGATCGAGGGATCAAGGTAATTTTTCTATTCACTCTAAGAAAGATATGGACAATTTTATCTAAATTACTTTTTACTAAATGTTTGAAGGTGTGTTGTATAAGAAGCATAAAGTCACACAATGTTAAAGTTTTCATTAAGGAACAAAGCAAAGGTGGTTTTGATATTGCAGTAGAATATATGCATCTTAATGGAATCATTGTAGAAACCCTTGTCACTTTTGTTAAAGTTCCTAGGATAATGATCTAAGGAGGTGTTATGAGTGAAGGTGAAAAGTGTCATGATGGGGGAAAATTTTTTGGTGCCTAACAGTGTGATTGGAAATTTTGTTACAGACAAAAGAAGTAATGATGAGGAATGAAGTTTCAAACACTTTTTTTGTTTGGTAATATGGAAGGAAAAGAAGTAAAAAAAAAAGAAAGTAGTTTCACTGAGGTTGTGTTAATATGTTATAGTTAATTTGTGCAATATGCTTTAAGTGTTGTACATAACCACAACCTTCCACTTCTCCCCAAAAGCATCCAATTTTGGATAATGGGGTCTGTTTCCTTCCATCTCTTTTCTCTTCTCACCTTGTTAAATTTTCACACATTGATGTGGTTAAAATGATTACGCACTCAAAGTCTTGGCTTTGCCATTGCCCTTATATATTTACTTTTTTTCATTCGTAGATGTGAAGTTGGAATTCAAGAGCTTCCCAAGGATTCTCCATTGGGAAGACTGAGAGGAAGTGACAATGTGGTAAGTACTGTGTTCTTTCTTCTCACTGTTTTATTTTTTTGCTGGTTAGCTAATGAAGGTAAGTATAATTCTGAAAACGCATTTTAGCACATCAGAAGATACTGCATCTACAACCAGGATGTCTCTATGAAATAGCTCATACCTAGTCAAATCTTTGACACTCATTTCACATCTTACTTAGCCTACATTCTGAAGTTCTTTTAGCTACATATGGCCCTGGTTACTTGTGTTGAGTCATAATATGTAAAGACTAATTTTCATTTGATGTAAATGCAGTTGGAGATATACAGTAGATGTTATTCTGAACAGCCACTGGTTATTCAAGGTGCTGGAGCTGGTAATGATACTACAGCAGCTGGAGTTCTTGCTGATATTCTTGATATCCAGGATTTATTTCCTGAAAAATAAATCTTTTGTGGCTGATGTAGAAGAAACTTGGGACCAGTGGTGATACGAATGTTACTTGCCACTTGCAACCAAGTGTTGGCAATATTTGGGAAAAATAGTATAAATATTTATTTCCTTGGAAAGCTGCCACTTGCAGTTAGGTCAATTTGCCTACAATGTTTGTATGCGCGAGTTCATGTATCAACCGAAATTCGGTGCAGATGCATTTTACTTAGTATTGTCAGCATACTGCCTTGTTGGTGTTTGGCAAGAGAGTACACTTTAAGTTTAATGCCCATTACCATGATATATATCCTAGGGCAAACTACACCAACCTCATTTGATGTTTCAGCAAACGATACTGCCTCCTGAAGAAACTATCCCTCCTAAACTATTGAAGAAATGGTAGTGAATTCAAAATTAATGTTTGACCTAACTTTGAGTTAAAAAGATGTTTGATATATTTTTTGAACGATAAGGTTTCTCTCCAAGGACAAGGTCTCTCTTTAGAAATCCTTCAAACTCCTCATATATATATATATATTAATTGGATGTAAATTTTGAAAATTTAACTATTGGATTGTGTTCTTTATGTCATTAACATGCATGTCAAATTTCATTCAAATAAGATATTATTATTTGATTAATAAACTTAATTTTTTAGCTCAATTTTAGACCACAACTTGAAATTTAAACATTTAATTGATAATATAGTTATTGATTTTCTTGAAATTTTGCAAAGAGTGAAGATATAATAAGGATATGGAGTTCAACGGTTAGAATTTCAAAATTCGTATCAAATAAAAAAAATATAGAAAAAGTTTGAAAGATTTTTCTCCAAATACTTTTTCTATCAATTTAAGACCTAATTAGTTTAAAATGGACCAAAGTGGACTGAATGAACCAAATTGAGCAGCAGTGGATCGAATTGGACCAAAAAGACCTAAGTGGACCGAATGAAACCAAAGTGGACAGAATTGGACCAAATGGAACTGAGGTGGAATAAATGGACCGAATTGGACTGAAATAATAAATATATACATAATATCACAAGAATAAATGTGTGTTTGAAATGGTTAGGTTTAAGAAGTCATTTCAAATTCATAATATCACAAGAATATTTGTTTGAGAAAAATCTCCAGAGGCTCAAACTATTATGTGGTGTTAAATTTGTATCAAATAATTTATATTAGTAATTGTTTTTCAAATACCTTAATTTGAAATCATCTCTCCAAACGTAATATTGGTTTCAGAAAAACTGTCATATTGCCCATTTCTTCATTTCTTTGATTTCTTTCTTTTTCCTTTTTCTATCCTCTGTTCATTACCATTGATAGTGGCAGAGTCAGAAAAATCTCTTCAAATTCTGTCAATCTGAGCATTAAAAATCCACTTGATTCCCAATTGATTATTCATAGCTTTTAGTTTTCAGTTCAAAGTGTGCATAGAATAGAGTTGGCCGGACATTTGTAGTCAATTTGCAGCTAACTCTACTTTACTCCCATTTTCTCTCCCTTAATTCAAACTGGCCAAATAGGCTGTAAGGTTCACTTCAAAATTGGAGAGAATAGTGGGAAGTTCATCTACAACACCATATTATGCATTTCTTGTTTTCCAAAGCTAAAACCAATACAATCTAATTCTTATCAAATATAGAGACAAGTTCATCTTTGTCTTCTTAAGTTTATTAATAGAAAAAGAAACGTAGCTCTTATCCAAAATTTACAGAATCCAAGTAGCAGAAGTTAAATCTGGACAAGGTGCAATTGGAAAACAGCTGAATCAAAACTCAGCCACTTCAGTACGATCAAAATAGCAGCCAGTAGGCCCTCCATCAGGTAAAAGAGCCAGCATAACTGGGCCTCTAGCTCCCTCTTCTACACTCAATGTCCCTGTGTTCCAGTTTATATCTGTCTTGACATAGCCAGGATGAACACAGTTGATACACATGTTAGGGAACTTCTTGGCAAGAATTCTAGTGTAGGCATTGAGGGTGACCTTGGACATGCCATAAGCAGCCACCGTCAATGGCCATCCATTGCCTTCAAGTGCATTTTCTTTCAAGTCGTGCAAAAATCTTCTTATAATGCCCTCTACTCTTTCTTCGGTTAGAGTCTCTACATCGCTTAGTTCTTTTCTTATATGCTCACCAGGAATTCTCTGCATAAAGTGATGCATGTAGTTGTATTAGATAATTTTTACTAATACGACACAGTTTTTCCATGTGGTGCTAGGACCTCAATGAAATAATTGATAAAATGTGGCAGTGATTAGCGGATTATCCAAGGATGAGATAGCTGCCAAACAGATTGTTCATGTAAAACCTCTTATTGATTTAAGCAAATACTGTGAACTACTGGTCTAAACTCACTCTACCATTGTGTTCAGAGCAGATGATATCACATGCCTTGTTTTTATCATCTATTATACTCTGATGTGAATGAAAACGAGGTCCTCTTATGATGTTGGAGGTAAATCTAAGTAATAGGCTGGTATTTTGGGGCTCATACATCTCGCAACACACATGCTTAAAAAACATGCCACAAGAACTTTACTGTCACAAGAACACATGCAATTTTCATCTCGACTTTGGTCCAAGTTCAATTTTTGTCCCTCAAATTTTGAAAAAAAGTTATATTTTAGTTTCTTAAAAAGTTAAAATGCTTGAATTTTGTCATTTCTACGTAGGGACAACATTTTTTACGATTGTTGATATTGATAGTTGTGATTAGTGTATAATAAAAGTGATGTTAATGTTAACCACAGATGAAAGTAATGTTATCCTAATCACAACTGCAATATCAACCTGTATGTTATTTACCTTCTAACCTTATTTTCTATTTTTTTTGTGGGCCACCAAATTTTGGTTCTGGCTGCCGAAGTAGCTTATTAATTAGAATAGGGTTTATGCAGCAAACACTATGACAATTTGTACAAGGCTAAATGTTAAATAAATGTGTGGATATAGGAGATTAGCTTTTCACCTTTAGCTGACTCCAGCGAGAGGACAAATTTACTATCCTTGCTCCTGCAGGGGAAAGCTGTAATAGTGGCAGGAGAGCCTCAGTTACTCTTCTCACACCATAGTAATTAGTATTCAAGCATTCTTCTGCTTTCTCATAAGTTGTTTTAACCACTGCTTGAAGTTGAACCATATTGTCAGCCTGGCCTGAGAACTGCATTCAAGTAGTCATGGGTATCGGTATGAACAAGGCATGCATCAACAATTTACTGCCTTTATGTTATGAACTTACCCAGGATGAAGGGTCTATGTTTAAGGCCTTTAGGCCTTCCATATCAACCACAACCGCTGAAGCTCCAGCATTATTAACCTGCAAAAGTCAAATGAAGGCCATACTATATCTGTTAATTAAGGAAAGATGGTTAATGAGTCATTACACAAACTAGAGTTCATGTAAGCTTTTTAAAAATCTTAGGATTCTATATCTTGTACTTTTGCAGCTGAGAAAAACAAATCATAAAAGGTATTGTAATTTAAAAAAAAAAAAAATTAAAAGCAGCAAATTGTAAGTACTTGTATCTTATTATTATCAAGTACTTGGGGTAATGATTAGGGGTGTTCGCAGTGCAGTGCGATGCGGTTTTAGGCCATTTTTAGCACCGTACTTTGCGGTGCGGTTTAGTCAAAACTATAACTGCACTGCACCTCATTTTTGCGGTCACATGTATGGTGCGATGCGGTGGTGCGGTTTAAAGTTCAGCCAAAACCATAACCGCTCTGAACTTAATTTTTGCGGTCACATGTGCGGTGCGGTATATAAGATATGGTTTGAAGCCGGTATATTTTTCAAATTTTGGGCTTTTCCTACCTAGCTCAAAACTGATTTTTCTATTTGTTTTGGGTGAAGTTTTAAACTATTAAGAAAGTTTTTCTTTATTTTGGGCTGGCTTTTCTAATCAACACTTGCTAGGATTATTAAAATTTTTTTTCTTGAAAAATAGAGTTATTAAAATATTAAAAATATATTTAATATTAAAAAAAAATATTAATATATACAGAGGGTGTGGTGTGATTTGCGCAGTTTTCTTATTATAAAACCGCAAATTACACTGCACTATACAGTGCAATTATGCTATTTTACAAGCGGTTTTAGTGCGGTTTTTGTGGTTTGGTAATTGGTAAACATGCAATAAGGTCATAAGGCCATTGCGGCATGAGATCTCTTATTATAGAAGGCCTACCAAATTATTATGCATTGACCAGCAAAATGAAGACTACCCTTCTGTCTTTCTGAACTATGTTAATCTTGCACCTCATTTCCATCGTAATCCAAGTTATCCAAATTAAAACGTATATCTGTAGTAAATTAGTAACAGTGTATATTATTGATAGACATGGTCAAGTCTAGAACAATATATAATATATGAGTTCAGTTAAAATCTCATTCCACTAAATCCAGTAGACTTATTTCAAGACATCGCTATTTTATACCACAAAAATATAATTAATAATTTCACAAATAAAGTTTAATAATTTGTTCATAATAAAGGCACTAGAAATTATTATGTCAAATAACATAATTCTAACATAATTAGTGAATGATCTATTTGGTCGAAGTTCAAGCTTTTTTATTTTATTTTGTTTTTTTGGTAAATAAAAAATGGTTAGAGGGAGTGACCATTGTGACTTATCTACCTAGGCATGACCATAGTAACACTCTAACCTTATTGTTTGTTATATTTAACCGCTATGAGAGATAGAGTTAAGAGGCAAGGACAAAAAAGATAACAACTGAGGCAACAAACTGCATGATCTGTGAAGAACATGTTGATACAAATTTCATCACGTAACTCTTGGAGGCATTAACTGATTGTAAAGTTACTGCATCTCATTTTCATTTTAGCAAAATCCGAAGTATAACCCTTATCTAATTTGGCTACACATTTTAATTGAATGGCTGGTATAAGATTCAAATTGGAAAGAATTTCATCCATAAAATTTTGGCTATACATTTTAATTGAATGGTTACAATGTTAAGTTTGGAATCAATTTAAGATTCAAATTAAGGGTGTCAATGTTTGACACGGTCTGTGATACGAACATGACATGGGTATTTATAGGTAAGAGTAAAGCCTTAGCGGGTTCAGGGTCATAAACGGATCGACCCAAAAACAATACGATAAAAAATGTGTCATAAGCAGGTCAAACAACGTGACTCATATAATAAATAAATATTTATTTTATTTTATATTTGTCAAATAACTTTTATATTCTAATTAAATAGAAAAGTGAGTAATTACAAAAACTTATAAGTAATATAATTGTAAGTTCAAACTTTACAAACCCAAAAAATTCTATGAATAATGTTCATAGTCATAGTCATGATCAGTCTACTAGTTACTTTAACTCCTTTAATATTGATACTTAGCATTTGGCGAGTTTTGTAGATGTTATATTCTTTGTTGAACTATGTTATTTTGAATTTTGGTTGAAGTGTACGTACTTCTTTTTGGATGTAAAGAACTTATTTCTAGATGAATGTTATATTTTTGTTGAACTATGTTATTTTGATTTGGGTTGAAGTGTATACACTTTATTTTGGGATGTAAAGAACTTATTTCTAGATGGATGATATTACATTATTGACTTAATATTTATTAAGTACTTTAATGTTATTTTGAACTTTTGGACGATGTATTTTAAGTATTTGATGTTATTATTGACTTTCAAATTGTATGCCTTATAGGTATTTTGATGTTATGAGTTTGTATTAAATTTGTTGTTTATTAAACTTTATAATAATATTAATTAGGTGTTTTTTTGAAGCAGGTTAAATGACTTGAATTTATGTCAACCCAACATGTTTAATATTAGGCAGGTTGAAATGGATCGTATCACATTTGTGTTAACCCAACATGACCCGATTTTTAAGCGTGTCGAGTAGGTCATGTCATGTTAACCCGCTTTATTAACAGGTTGTGTTAGTGTTGAAAAGTCATGACACGATTATTAAATGAGTCAGATTTAGGTTGAGCCATTTAATCAAATATCCCTACCTCAACATAATACGCTAACTAGAATTGACATCCCTAATTCAAATCCCTCTCCCTTCTTTACTTGATGTAACATTTGAAAAAAAGAAAAAGGATGAAAGAGTTTCATCCTTACCAAGATATCAAGCCTGCCATATTTTTCCTGGATGAAATTGGCCAAGGAGTTGATGCTAACCGGGTTGAGAACATCGAGCTGATGGAAAACTACATTCGACAAACCTGACTCATGGAGCTTCAGCATAGCCTCCATCCCCCTCTTCTCATTTCGAGCTGTTAAAACAACTGTCACACCTTGAGATGCAAGTTGCCGCACAGTTTCAAGACCGATGCCCTTGTTTGCGCCTGTAACCACTGCATACCTATAACCAACAATGTGGTTCTTGTCAAGAACATGTTAGCTAACTGCTATGTAAAAGCAACTGAAAAATATATCAATGTACCTCTCTGCTGCATGCTTTCCATTGCTTCCCATTTCTGAAAAATATATTAACTTTAATTATCTCATAAGGAAACAAAAAAGGATGCAGAATAGGATAAAGAATTATTATTTTATATATATTAGAATGGATCGGGTTGGGTTGGTAAGTCGGCTTGGAGGGTGTTTTTAACCCAACTTTACTTTATTGGGTTGAAAAATTCCCAACCCAGCCCACATGGTTGGATTGCAGCGGTCAGATTGGTGAGTTGTATATACATATTTTATATCTTGTTATTAAAAATTATGTCATCAATTATTTAAATATTTTTTCAATAAATTATAACAATTTATATAATATGCTTAAGTTGTATTAAAAAATTTCAAATCAAAACTAATTCTCAAAATTCCAAAATAAATCAAACCAAAAAAATTCAAATAAAGATAATAATAAAATAAACTTATATTATATACATCGAGGATCGGGCTGGGTCAAATGGGTTTACAAGCTATCAATCCGAACTTGACTTGACTCAATGTTAAAAATAAAATTTTAACCCAATCAAATCCATCAATCCACATAAACCAACTTAAGGCATCAAGTTGAGTTGATTTCCTCGATTTGGTGGGTTTGATACACACCCCTGAACATTAGGTGTAAAACACATAGTATGGTTGGTGTTGGATTATGCCTATGAAAGTGTACGTGAACTGTGATTTCATTTTGGTAGGACTAAGTTTGGATTTTGTCATGTTATTATAAAATCGATATAGAAATGGTGAGAGTCAATATTTATTTATATATTAGTGACATAGTAAAATCTAAACAACTTATTTCAAAATAGGTATATAAGATTTTAAAATCTTATAATGGATTTCTCGTGAGTAGTTTAAACCATCTTAATTCTCAAACCTAAAGAGAAAGGAAAATATTGATATTAAATCTGTTTTTGAAATGAAAAGGAAACATACAACGGGATATGTTAAGATTGTTTTAGAGATCTTACAGTAACTTCGCCGTGAAGATCCAATATTTTTCTCACAGGTGATGGCTTTTTAAGAGCTGTGACAATTGACAAGTGTTTAAAGTTACTCTAGGAAGGTTGATTAACGCCTGCAACAAATCATAGGAATGGTAAGTGGTTAGGTTACTGATTTTAATTTTAATTCATAATTTAAATTATTTTTTTATCTACACTCACATGACAACTAATAATAATTCATTACTAAAAATTTATTATAAAAATATTGTAATTTATATAATTTCTCTAAAAAAAAAAATGGACAAAGAATCCATAGAGTTAAGATTTCCCAAAGATGGTTAATTTACCTCTTGAAGGGTAGTAAGAAGTATAATAATCAGTAATGATCTCCACTCTCTGCAGGGGGCTCTGACAGCAGCTTTTAGATTACATATTGGTATTGACTTTGTGAGATATGTAGGACTGGGCGTCACAGAGAACATGGGACTGGGGAGGACAGAGGAGGAGCCTCAAAGTAGAAGAAGTCAGAAATAGCTAAGGAAAGTGAGGAAAGTGGAACCGCCGCACAGCACATACCTTTGTAGAAACCATCAACCAGTCAACCTCTTTTTGGCCTTTTTTACTTGTTTTCTCTATGCCAGGCCTGCCTTGATAACTGAGTGTGCACGCTTATCAATACATGTGGCTGACATATCGTATTGAGGAGCCGAGCACTCATATCATATTGGACTCTCAAATTTTTTTATTTATTTTTTAAAATAGTTTTTAAATCAAATTGGTTACTGTGAGAAAAAAAAAAAAAATCCCAAACTGATTTCAATTTTGTATCACGAGTCTTATTTAATTTTTAATTTTGTATCAAATGAAATAATAAGTGTAAAAATTGATGAGTTTGAATCTAATTAGATTTTAAATTAGGTTTCAATTAAAGTCTATTTTCTTGTCATATATCCACCTAAGTTTTTAATTTTTGTAGAAAATGAATTATTTGGTGTAAAAATAAAAAAAGTTTAAAATTAATTAATTTTTAAATTATATATATAATAAGAAATCATCGTATATTTTAGATATGTATATTTAAAAAAAAAATAAGCTAATACTAGGTATAATTTGAACATCTTCTAAAAAAATGCTAATTTAAATAGTATAATTATAATTATTTTTAATTGTATTTGTGTAGATAGACGGACTAGATACTAGTTTATATTAGTAATTTTTCTTCAAATACATTTATTTTAAATGATCTCTCCAAATGTTATATTGGTTTCAGCAAAGTTGTCATTTCAGCAAAATTGTCATATTTCCCATTTCTTCATTTCGTTAGTTTCTTTATTTTCCTTTCTCTATCCTCTGTTCATTAATGCTGACAGTGGCAGAGTAAGAAAAATCTCTTCAATTTCTGTCAATCTGGACATTAAAAATCCGCTTGATTCCCAATTAAATCATATAATAAATTGATTATTCATAGCTTTTAGTCTTCAGTTCAGAGTGTGCATAAAAGAATGAAACACAGTAGGTTGTGTAGTTCACTTCAAAATGGGTGAGAATAGCCGGAAGTTCAACACCACCATATCAAAAAAAAGGAAAAAAAGTATTTCTTGTTTTCCAAAGCTAAAACCAATGCAATCTAATTCTTATCAAATATAAAGATAAAATCATCTTTATCTTAATGCAATCTAATTCTTATCAAATATAAAGATAAAATCATCTTTATCTTCTTAAGTTTATTAATAAAGAAAGAAACATAGTTCTTATCCAAAATTTACAGAATCCAAGCAGCAGAAGTTAAATCTTGACATGCAGCCAGTAGGGCCTCCATTAGGTAAAAGAGAGCATAATTGGGCCTCTAGCTCCCTCTTCTACACTCATTGTCCCTGTGTTCCAGTTTATATCTGTCTTGACATAGCCAGGATGAACACAGTTGATATACATGTTAGGGAACTTATTGGCAAGAATTCTAGTGTACGCATTGAGAGTGGCCCTGGAGATGCTATAAGCATGCACCATCAATGGCCATCCATTGCCTTCAAGTGCATTTTCTTTCAAGTCATGCAAAAATCTTCTTATAACGGCTTCCAATCTTTCTTCGGTTAGAGTCTCTACATCACTTAGTTCTTTTCTTATATGCTCACCAGGAATTCTTTGCACAAAGTGATGCTTGTATTACATAATTTGTAATATAACACATTTGTTCCATGTGGTGCTGGGAACTCAATGAAATTATTGATAAAATTTGGCAATGATCAGTGGATAATCCAAGGATGCGATAACTGCCAAACAGACTGCTCATTTAACTCCTCTGTTTGATTTAAGCAAAAATTGATACTCTCAATAAGGGCCGGCCCAAACATTTTGGAGGCTTAAGGCAGAGTCTTCAAACAATTCTTTATGTTATTATTTAAATAATATTTATCTAGCATTTTATATAAGAGTTTAAAAAAATCCATTCTTTTTACTTTTTGATATGATTTTTTTGAGAAAATGTTAAAATTATATCAAATTTTATTACAAACTGATGTTGTAACGGATGCAATTAGTGACATGAAGCTTACAAAAATGCTAGAGATATTATAAAATTTACAATATGAGAATTATAAAGATATATCACCAATCACAAAAATTCATTCAAAAATGCATTTAATAGTTTATTGAAGCTCACCTATCATATACATTGTTACATCAAATTATAAAATTTATAGTATTTTTAATATTTTCCTATTTTAATTACTTGTGATTAGTAATACATCTATATATAAGGCCTATTTATTTAAATTTGTCCTATCTCTAGATTTAGCATTACTTAATTCTTTGGGCCTTCTTAATAGTGAAAAAAAATGTAAACTATTTTTTTTTTTTAACATCTCCAAAAAAAAGAAAAAAAAAAAAATTCCCCCCTCCCCCTGCGAATTTGGGGCCTTTCTCTAATAAGGGCCCTAGGCAACGGCCTAGTGAACTGTTCTGAACTCACTCTATCATTGTGTACATAGCAGATGATAACACGTGCCTTCTTTGCATCTAATGCATAAGACTCTAATGTGAACGAAAATGAGATCCTCTTATGATGTTGGAGGTAAATCTAAGTAATAGGCTAGTATTCTGGGGAGCATTCATGTCATAACACACTCATGCTTAAAATGTGCATCAAAAGAACTTCACTGTCATTTTGTCCTTTTGGAGATTTTTGTTTCTCATGGATTAAGGCTGCGTTTGGTTCGGCAGTAAATGGTTTCCGGGTGTAAAATGATTTCAGCTGAAAATATTTTCGGGAAAAGAAAATATTTTTAGGTGTTTGGTAACATTTGAAAAAACACTTTGAAAAATATTTTCAGGTGTTTGGTTGTCATCTTGAAAATATTATAGAAAATACATTTTGTATTTGTTGCTCACATTTTCTCACATTTTCTCAACTTCCAAACAAATATCATTTCCTGATCTAGAACAACAAAACCCAAAAAAAAAAACTCATCAAATTTTCTCAATGAAGCACAACAAAACCCAAAAATAAAAAAAAGCTCATCATCAAAAACCAAATCCGGTCAGATAGAACGAAGACAGAGAGAGAGAGAGGCGACTGGCGACGGCGAAGGGGAGTTCGCGCCGGCGCGGTGCGGCGATGGCGAAGGCGAGATCGCGCCGGCGCGGTGCGGCGATGGCGAAGGCGAGATCGCGCGGCGCGGCGACTGGCGATGGCGAAGGCGAGATCGCGCGGCGCGGCGACTGGCGATGGCGAAGGCGAGATCGCGCGGCCCGGCGATGGCGATGGCGAAGGGGAGATCGCGCCGGCGCGGCGATGGCGATGGCGAAGGCGCGATCTCGCCGGCGCGATCTGGGTGCTCTCTCTCTCTCTCTTCGTGCTCTGTCTCTCTCTCTCTTCGTGCTCTCTCTCTCTCTTCGTACTCTGTGTGATAATTTTCCGGAAAATTTCAATTTGAAGGTAAAATAGACATGGAAAACGTTTTCCGGGTGGGGAGGGTTTATTTTCCGGTCAACTGATTTCATTTTCCGTTTGACCAAATTTTTAGGTGTTGCCAAACACCCATAAATGCTGAAAATATTTTCCGGAAGTGATTTACTGTCGAAACAAACGGACCCTAAAATGCAATTTTCATCTTGCAAATTAGGTCCCAGTTCAATTTTTGCCCCTAAAAATAAAAAAGCTTCAATTAGTTTCTTAAAAATTTCAAGGGATGAATTTTGTCATTTCTACCAACATGGGTTTTAACAAGTCTCGAACACAACATTTTTCACAATTGTTGATATGTACTATTGTTATTGGTGTTCAGTAAAAACAATGTCAATGTTAGACCTAGGTTAAAGTAATGTTGCTCTAATCACAACAGACAATACCAGCCATTGTGTTAGTTACCTTCTTACCTTATACTCTCCTTTTTATCTATTTATGGATATATGACAATTGGTACAAGGCTAAATGTTGAATATATGTATAGGTAGAGGAAGGTTAACCTATTACCTTTAGCTCACTCCTGAGGGAGGACACATTTACTATCCTTGCTCCTGCAGGGGAAAGCTGTAATAGTGGTAGGAGAGCTTCTGTTACTCTTCTCACACCATAGTAATTAGAATTCAAGCATTCTTCTCCTTTCTCACAATTTGTTTTAATCACTCCGTGAAGTTCAATCAACTTGTAAGCCTGCCCTGAGAGCTGCATTGAAGTAGTAGTTACGGATATCGGTCTAAACAAGGCATGCATCAAAATTACTGTCTTTATTTTTATGAACTTACCCAGGATGAGGGGTCTATGTTTAAGGCCTTTAGGCCTTCCTCATCAACCACAACTCCAGAAGCTCCATCATTATTAACCTGTAAAAGTCAAAGGAAAGTCATATTACATTTGTTAATTAATGAAAGATGGTTAATGAGTCATTACACAAACTAAAGTTTATGTAAACTTTATTTTTTATTTTTTTTATACATTTTGTACATAGTTAATGGATCACTCACTACACCCAAAGTTGGTGAACTTTTTTAAATATCAGAATTCATAATAAAGGCATTATAAATTAGTGTCAAATCACAAAATTATAAATTATCAGAATTCATAAATGATCTAAATGGTCAGAGGTTTTCACATCGAGCTAATTTTCAAGTATGCCTATCAGCCTATCACGATTATTCGTGATATCCAATGTCTATGAGAAGAAAGTGTTCATAAAAATCTAGGCAACATACTGAATGATTTGAGAAGAAAGTGTTCATACAAATTTCATCAAGGAATTTTTGGAGGCATTAACTGATTGTGAAGTCACTGCATCTCATTTTCATACAAATATCTATACACAAAGTACTGTGCCTAAAGAGATTTCAGCAAAATCCCATGTACCCTTGAAATAACTTGCCTAGCTATACACTTTAATTGAATGGTTGGTATAAGTTTCAAATTGGAAAGAATTAATTTCATCCTAAATTCCCACATACACTTAATAATTTGGCAATACATTTTACTTGCATGGTGGGTATAAGGTTCTAAGGAAAAAAATTATTAAGAGTCTTGTAATTCAGTAACAGTGTTTTTTACGAAGAGAATAACGGTTTGAACACCCTCTCTAACTTGATGTAACAATTAGAAATATAAAAAAAAAAAAAATGGAAAGAATTGCATCCTTACCAAGATATCAAGCCTGTCAAATTTTTCCTGGATGAAATTGGCCAAGGGCTTGATGCTAACTGGGTCCAAAACATCGAGCTGATGAAAGACTATATTTGACAAACCCAACTCCTGGAGCTTCAGCAAAGCCTCCATCCCCCTCTTCTCATTTCGAGCTGTCAAAACAACTGTCACACCTTGAGATGCAAGTTGCCGAACAGTTTCAAGACCAATGCCCTTGTTTGCCCCTGTAACCACTGCGTACCTATAACCAACAGTGCGGTTCTTGTCAAGAAAAGTTAAGCTGCTATGTGTAAAGCAACTGAAAAATATAATAATGTACCTTTCTGCTGCATGCTTTCCATTGCTTCCCATTTCTGCAATGCTTGGATGCCTTGATAAATTTCTCTCCTGCTTTCTTTTGGCTTTTATGTAAGCTCAACCTGTTGGTTTCTCAGTTAGCTCAATAACTTTCCAATATTATTCTTGAAAGATCAAAAGGTATCAACCAGTATATGCACACAGTGTTATTAATTACTTGCAGCCAAACCCCGTAAATGCTCCATTAAATACTAGTATTGATCCAACTTTCAGTTAAAGAAAAGAAAAGGGCAATCATACTTACAATTTACAGCTAGGAAAGGAAACAATATTAGTGTTGAGTCGAGCATATATATATTGAGATGCTGGTGATCCAAGAGTGATGAGATATGAAAAAAGAGGATATTACACCCTCACTATTTAAAGAAGGGGAAGTAACTTGAGCCTAGTACCTAGTTGGTGTTTGCATTGCATGCAATGCATAGTGAAAGACAGAAAGTGGGGTGTGCATGGTTTTCTTTCTCTTGGAAATGCCGAAAAGCATATGGTAGATGCCTGGTATTATTCCTAGATAATATCTAGTAGATATGCCGCATCACAGCCTTATATGATGTGTGGAGAGATTGTTATTATAACTACTAGTGTTTTTTAAGAAGACAAATGGTGAAGATTGCACTCCTCTTATTTGCGGGTGCCGTTTTGGGGAAAGAGGATGAAAATGACAAACTTTTATATATATATATATATATATATATATATAAAATTTTATGTTCCACATTTAGTATTATACTTTATGTTTCACCAATTACTATATGTTATGTGTCTTTTGAAATAAAATAAAATAAAAACTTTGGTTATTTTATAAGAAAATAACAAAAAACATGTGGCAGGCTAGATTGCTAGAGTATAAAATGGAACACTTCAAATAAGATAAATGATTTTTTATTTTTTAGATACATTAGGTGTCAATAATATATTATGTATGTTTGTGATCATCTATGATTTTGGTTAATAGTAATTAATCTCATAGTAGTTTTGTACGTGGAAAAATGTTATTAGGACATGTTAGGAATACAGAAGCAAATAAGAGGAGATGCGATGAATATGGTTCAAGTTTTTTTTTTTTTTTTTCTTTTATTTTTATCATTAATTTTAGGTAAGTAAAATTAAAATTAAGAATAAGTGGACAACTGGCTTATCTTGATAGGTGAAGAATGGGATGGAATAAAAAGAGTGTGACACAAGATTTGGATTCATCCATATTCATGTCCTATCCATTTTGATAAGACTGAATTTGATCATTTTACTATACCATAATTTAAATTGATATTGAAATGGTGATTAAACTACTAGAAAAAGGCTCTTTTGCAACAAAGTTATTGCAACAAAAAGACATTATAGTGGCAATAAGCATAAATATGTGTGTATATTACTTTTTGTTGCAAGAAGAACTTAAAATACTAATATATTGCATCAATATTTTATTTATTGCTATAACTTACTATTGCAATAGACTAATAGCATTTATTTTCTCCAATTTCAAAGAGATTTGTTGCAATAAGTTTCTAGAGGTACTTTATTGTAACAAAAATTACTATTGCAGTAACCTTTCGCAACAAAAATTTTGTTGCAATAAATTATAACAATAATATTTTCTATTGCAATAAAGTTTTTTAATAATAATAAAAATCTTTTATTGTAACAAAAATATATTGCAACAAATTTTTTGTTGCAATAGTTTATTTCCACAAACTTTATCGCAACAATGGGCAACAAATTTTTTTTGTTGCAATAGAGGTTTATTGCAACAATATGAAGCTTATTGTAACAAAATACTTTATTGCAATAAGGCTAAATTCTTGTAGTGGAACCTCAAGTTTTTGGACTTTTTGGGTTATGTTTAGTTCAGTCCAATATCATGTATCACTTGTTATAGCGTTTGGGTACCCTATTTGATCAAATCTTAGGTCTAAATTGTCAACTTATCCAAACTGAGCTACATGAATGAAATATTAAAAATGTTGCATTTTACTTATGGTTAAACATTAGACTAGACTTGGTTTGGGTACATTTTATAATGGCCTCATTCAGGCAAAGCGAGTGAGTCGGCCATGCTAACACCTGGTCCTTTAAAGTTGCAATTTACTTATATAGGTGTCTTTCTTGAACCTAGAAAGTGAAACAACTGAGGCCCTTTTATGGTGTGTTTGGGCTTCTTGTCAGCAAATTGCAAAGACAACCAAGTAGAGACAAGCCCAAGCCCAACACCAGTAGCCTGATGCTCGTCGTTTGGGAAAAAGTTCGTATAGCTAAGAGCTATATATATAGCTCTTGTATCCCTTTCCTTTTGTGCCTCATATAAGCTTTTCAACGTAGACTTGCTCTATTACATGTAGAAAGTACTCCTCACTCTCCCTCACTTCCACAACCTAGTTCTTTTTCTTCTTCTTCCCAAAACATTCCTTTCTCAGTCTCTACCTCCAACAACTCTCACCCTATACCAATCGCTCCCCCAACTCCATCAACACAATTCGCGCCCTCTGATGATCTTTCCCAAAAGGAGATCTCCATCTTCATCATATTGGTTGCCCTTCTCGTCATTGCTCTTGTGTGTTTTCTCTGCCATTGGGTGACACACAAAATGAAGAGCAATTGGGCTAGACATGTAGTCGTCAACCCACTCCCACCACCACCAGAGAATGAAATAGCTAAGGAGGCATTTGGATTTTGAGCTCAGTAGAGGGTCTTTTCAGACAAGATTCTAAACTATATATATTGGGAATTTTAGTTGTTTGTCTACTTTATAATGTAACATGAGAGTAGTTGCTTCTCTCTCACTCTCACTTTCTCTTTTAGACTCTGGGTTTGAGGATTTCTATTGCCCCTCAACTTATATTACATGGCATCTTAAATAAATGAGAAACGTTTATTTTTAGTTAAATGACTTATTTAATTGTCATTTGATTTGTTTTAATTATTTAATGATCATGTTATTTAATGCACGTAAATGAGTTTTATATATATATATTTTTTATTGTAATAACTTACTAAGATTCAGATTCTCTAGATTTTCTAGGGTATTCCACCAGTAGATTTCTTTAAATACTAACAACTCTTTTATGATTTAAGGGTTTAGATTCTGTCATGTCAGCATTCCACTAACAATACTCTTAAAATAATAAAATAATGTTGCAAACAAAACAATTAAGAGTATTGTTAGTAGAATGCTAATATGACAGAATTTAGACTCTTAAATCTTAAAAGGGTGGTTAAGACTTAAAGAAATCTACTGGTAGAGTACCCTAATAAATTTAGATGATCCGAATCCTTACTTACTATTACAATAGACTAATAGGGTTTATTTTCTCCAATTTTAAAGAGATTTGTTGCAATAAATTTTCAGAGGTACTTATTTAATGCAAGTAAATGAGTTATATATATATATATATATATATATATATATATATATATATATTTTTTTTTTTTTATTGCAATAACTTACTATTGCAATAGACTAATAGCGTTTATTTTCTCCAATTTTAAAAAGATTTGTTGCAATAAATTTCCAGAGGTACTTTATTACAACAAAAATTATTGTTACAGTAACCTACTACAACAAAAATTTTGTTGTAATAAATTATAGCAACAATATTTTTTGTTGCAATAAGGTTTTTTTAATAATAATAATAAAAATATTTTATTGCAACAAACTTATTGCAGCAAAAATCTGGATTGCATACATAGACAGCAGGGTCTTGAGCTTGATCAGGAAAGCAACTCCGGCAACATACAATCTCATTGCATGATGCTAACATCACTACATCCTCAGGAAGGAAATCAAACCCTTTTTGCTGCACTTTTTCATCACCGTCCTTCACCTTGTGATTCAATGACAGGAATGTAGCTAACTGTTCTGATGTCTTCATTGCACCATTGATACTTCCCTTGGAAGATGAATCCCGATACGGTAGGCTTTTGCTTTTGTAATTGACTCTGGATTAAGGACCGGTCAGACATAAGCTTGTACCAACGTTTAGAAACGCACTTAAATTAAAGAAGAGTCTTTGAAGGCAAACAAAATTTTTTTGTTGCAATAGACTATTGCCACATACTTTAGCGCAACAATGAGCAATGCAATTTTTTTTTTGCAATAGAGGTTTATTGCAACATTATGAAGCATTGAAGCTTATTGCAACAAAAAATTTCATTGCAATAAGGCTATTTTCTTGTAATGAATTATCAATATCTAGTGTCTATTTGAATAGTTTATTTTTTACTAACTTATTTTACTATTTAGCTTATTTTTGCTACTATTCATGGGCCCATTACATTTTTAGATACTATTCATAGACCCCATCATACTATTTTAGCTAACTTTTACCTTTATCTACAGTATTTTCAATAAAAAGTTTTCAGCTTCAGCAAAATAAGCGAATCCAAACTAATCCTTATTTAAATGTTATAAATGTAGTAATATCAACTCATTCCAAAAATGGATATATAAGATTTTAAGAATAAATTTCTGATAAGAACTTTAGATGATTGTAAATTCTAATTATAACTAATATACTAAAACCTAAAGAAATACTCTGAAAAGAGTTTACATAGGAGAGAATATCCTTAATCAAGTGACCATGCATTGAGCCGAGATTTGTAGCAAACTTCAGGGAGTTGTTGACAAACTCAGAATCACCCTCAAATACCACATGGTGAAGACCAATTTCCTGAGCAAAGAGGGCAGCTCGTCTGGCTGCCAGCAGCTCCAGAGCAATCACCAAGGTGGGTTTCTGAATCTTCTCAGCAAGGGAGGCTATGACTTCGCCATGTGCATTACGAATTACAACCCCAAAACCAGCCTCATCTATGTCGTCAAACATTGCACCATCATAATTCACTTTGACACAGTTATCATCTGGTGGCTTCCATTTGACGTCGTGGGGTCTAGAAGTATGTTTTCTTTGCTTAAACACCTTCTGGTAGTCAGAGTTGTATGCCCAAGCAGAATCTGCCTCAATCTCAATAGGGATCACCGCCTCACCCACTCTGGTCTTGTTTCTACCATTCCGAAGTTTCCAAGCTGTCACAGCAAAAATATTCAGCAAATGTGGTTCAGTTTTCACCATATCTAGCAAGTATGAGAAGGAACACACAGCACCAATGCTCCTGTCCATCCATCCGAAATATTTTGTCCACACCACCTGCACATCTTCGCCAGACCAGAGAGCTTGCATCACAGTCTCAGGTTCCTTAAAACAGCGAGAACACAGAGCATCGGGTATGATTTTACGCTTGTGGAGATTACTCTTAGTTGGCAGCACATTAGAGCAAGCTCTCCATAGAAAGTGTTTTATCTTTCCTGGGACACATTATGGAGGTGGAGCCCAGCACTCATTTTGGAATCCCCAAAATTTTTTTAAATAAAAAAAAAACTTAGATTGGCCTTAATTAACCTAGTCGTAATTAAAATTTGAGGGTCTAAACAATTAGCTATATTGGATTAGGAAATTCTCACAAGAAGTTGATTATTCGTAGCTTTTAGTCTTCAGTTCAGAGTGTGAGTAAAAGAATGGAACACAACAGGTTGTAAAGTTCAATTCAAAATAGCAAGAAAGTGAGTGATATGCATTTCTTGTTTTTCAAAGATAAAACCAAAGCAATCTCATTCTTTACCAACATAAAGAAAAAATGAAGGTAGTTCTTATCCAAAATCTTTTCTTTGAAGCATAACGTTGTAGTTTTCCATAGAACAAGTAGCAGAAGTTAAATCCTGACTGTCAGCTGAATCAAAACTCAGCCACTTCAGTACGATCAAAATAGCAGCCATTAGGTCCTCCATCAGGTAAAAGAGCCAGCATAACCGGACCTCTAGCTCCTTCTTCTACAGTCATTATCCCTGTATTCCAGTTTATATCTGTCTTGACATAGCCAGGATGAACACAGTTGATACACATGTTAGGGAACTTCTTGGCCAGAATTCTAGTGTAGGCATTGAGGGTGACCTTGGACATGCTATAAGCAGGTAGCATCAATGGCCATCTGTTGTCTTCAAGTGCATTTTCTTTCAAGTCATGCAAAAATCTTCTTAAAACCGCTTCCACTCTTTTTTCGGTTAGAGACTCTATGTCGCTTAGTTCTTTTCTTATATGGTCACCAGGTATCCTCTGTATAAAGTGATGCTTGTAGTTGTGTTAGATAATTTACTAATATGACACATCTTTTCTCCATGTGGTGCTAGGACCTCAATGAAATAATTGATAAAATGTGGCAGTGATTAGTGGATTATCCAAGGATTAGATAGCTGCCAAACAAATTGTTCTTGTAACTCCTTTTATTGATTTAAGCAAATACTGCGAACTGGTCTAAACTCACTCTATCATTGTGTTCATAGCAGATGTTAATACATGCCTTGTTTGTATATAATCTATAATACTCTTACGTGAATGAAACGGGTTCCTCTTATGATGCTGGAGGTAAATCTAAGTAATAGGCTATTATATTGGGGCTCATACATCCCGTAACACACACTTGCTTAAAGAGCAGACCACAAGAACTTCACTGTCATTTTAGGCTTTTGAAGAATTTTTTTTTTCTCATGTGGTCCAAGTTCAATTTTTGTCCCTCAAATTTAAAAAAGTTTCAATTTAGTTTCTTAAAAATTTAAAAGGTATGGATTTTTTCATTTCTGCCTAGAAGGGGTAAAAGAAATTAATAAGTCAAGGGACACATTATTTTTTCACAATAGTTGATATGAATAGTTGTGATTAGTGTATAATAAAAGTGATATTAATGTTAGACACATACGAAAGTGATGTTGCCCTAATCATAATAAGCAATATCAGCCAATGTGATATTTACCTTCTAAGCTTGTTCTCTTTTTGTTTTGGCTGCCAAAGTAGCATATTATGCAGAATAGGGTTTATGCAGCAAATGAATAGATTTGTAGGTATAGGAGATCAGCTTTTCACCTTTAGCTCACTCCTGAGAGAGGACACATTTACTATCCTTGCACCAGCAGGGGAAAGCTGTAATAGTGGCAGTAGAGCCTCTGTTACTCTTTTCACACCATAGTAATTAATATTCAAGCATTCTTCTGCTTTCTCATAATTTGTTTTAATCACTCCGTGAAGTTCAATCAACTTGTAAGCCTCCCCTGAGAGCTGCATTGAAGTAGTTAGTTATGGGTATCAGTCTGAACAAGGCATGCATCAAAATTACTGTGTTTATTTTTATGAACTTACCCAGGCCGAGGGGTCTATGTTTAAGGCCTTTAGGCCTTCCTCATCAACCACAACCCCAGAAACTCCAGCATTATTAACCTGTATAAGTCAAACGAAGGTCATATTACATTTGTTAATTAATGAAAGATGGATAGTGAGTCATTACACAAACTGAAGTTCATGTAAACTTTTTTAAATTTTATAATTCTATATCTTGTACTTACAGCTGAGAAAAACAAATCATAAAATATTGTAATTTTAAAATTAAAATCGGCAAATTGTAAGTACTTATATAAGAACACAATTTCTCTCTACTACTTTTTGCATTCCACTTTATGTTCCACTAATTACATAATTCTAACATATATAGTGAGTGATCTATATGGTTGAAGGTCTTCACATCTTGAGCTATTTTTCAGTATGCCTATCCCGATTGATCATGATATTTGACTTCCATGAGGGATAGAGTTAATGGCAAGGACAAAAAAAGATAACAACTGAGGCAACATACTGAATGATCTATGAAGAAAATGTTTCATCACGTAACTTTTGGTGGCAATAATTGACTGTGAAGTCACTGCATCTCATTTTCATTTTAGCAAAAAATCCGACGTACCTTATCATAATTTGGCTATACATTTTAATTGAATGGTTGGTATAAGAGTCAAATCGGAAAGAATTTCATCCTTAAAGAATTTTAGTGACACTACTCTTTATGAAGAGAATTAAGGTTCGCATCCCTCTCCCTTACTTGATGTATAAAATAAAATAAAAAGGTTTCATCCTTACCAAGATATCAAGCCTGCCAAATTTTTCCTGAATGAAATTGGCCAAGGAGTTGATACTAACTGGGTCCAAAACATCGAGCTGATGGAAGACTACATTCAACAAACCCAACTCATGGAGCGACTGCAAAGCCTCCATCCCCCTCATCTCATTTCGAGCTGTCAAAACAACTTTCACACCTTGAGATGCAAGTTGCCGCACAGTTTCAAGACCGATGCCCTTGTTTGACCCTGTAACCACCGCATACCTACAAAAAAAGAAGTGTGGTTCTTGTCAAGAAAAGGTTAGCTAGCTGCTATGTGAAAGCAACTGAAAAATATATTAATGTGTACCTTTCTGCTGCATGCTTTCCACTGCTTTCCATTTCTGCAATGCTTGGATGCCTTGATGAATTCTCTCTTGGTTTCTTATGGCTTTTAAGTTCAAACCTGTTGGGTTCTCAGTAAGCTCAATAAATTTCCACTGTTTCTTTATACACAAATCAACTTTCAGTTCGGTTTTTTATTCACATACTTATTTGTCATTTCATGTTATGAGGATAATTTAGGGGGATAAGTGTGAAAGAGTGTATAGTTTAGGGAGGTAAATATGCATTCGGATAGTTTAAGAGGATAAGTGTAAAAAAAGATATAGTTTAAAAGAGTAAAGTGTAATTGTCCTTCACTATTTAAAGAAGGAAGTTGAAGTTGGCAAATAACTTGATCCTAGGTTGGTGCTTGCATTGCATGCATATAGCGAAAGACTGAAAGTGGGGTGTGCATGGTTTTCTTTCTCTTGGAAATGCCAAAAAGGACATGGTAGATGCCTGGTATTATACCTAGATATGCTGCATCACAATCGAATTGAATTTGATATGGAGATTAATTGTTTTTTAAAGAAGACAAATGGTGAAGATTGCAACCCTCTTATTTTGCAGATGCCAGCTTGGGGGAGAGGGTTGAAAATGACAAACTTGATATAATCTGCCTGGCTAATGGGGACACAGAGTTTATTGGCTCTCATGCATGTTGGAAACTACTCTGCACATACCATTTTAAAATCGCCACATTCACCTATTATAGTCTAAATTTTTACTTGTGTGTGTGTAACTGTGTATACACAGGCAAAATTTGGGAAACAGTACAGGATGGGAAAAATTTTAGGACGAAAGCATGCGTTCAAACTTAATTAGTAAGTTGGACTCTTTTTGGAAGTTGAGTTTACTATACTCGACTTCCGGGTAACTTCAGTCCATACCACCGCTTATTTCTCTGTCTGACGTGGATTAAAAAAAGGGAAAAAAAACCCCGTAGAAGTCGAGTTCAAAAAACTCGACTTTCATAAGTCGATTATCCTAAACTTGACTTCAAGGTCCCCACAGTGTCAAAAACTCCCGTAGAAGTCGAGTTCACTAAACTCGACTTTTAGAAGTCAACAGTGAACTCCAATTTAAGAAGGTGTATGAACTCACATAAAATCGAGTTTACTGTACTCGACTTTCAGTTAAAGTCGAGTACAGCCTACTCGACTTCTGGGTATTCACCCCTACACGGTAAAAAAATTTTAAATGGAAATCGAGTTTACTGTACTCGATTTCCAATTAATTCTGCAACCACCTCAACTGCCTCAGATTATTACTCTGATGACTCTTAATCCCTTACTCTCACAACTCTCACTTCTCCCAGCTCTCTCCCACGTCCAAAATTCTCCATTTCACCACACATCACATTCTACAAATTAAAAAGGTTGTTTCTTCTTCTTCAATAAGGGAGGTAAATTATTCAAACATTTTAAACTTTTCTTCTTCAATACTTGGTTATTCAACGTTCTTGAAATTTTTTTTTTATTATAATGGTAGTAATGGTAGTTTATGTGCTGTATATATATATATATATATATATATATATATATATATATATATATATATGTGTGTGTGTGTGTGTGTGTTGTTTGTAATGGTAGTTTATTATCATTATGATGTGCTGTTTTTTTTATGATGTGCTGTTTTTTTTTTTTTTTTGATCCCAACAAAGAAAAGTTTCAGCTCTCTTAATAATAAAACATTGTAAATTATAGTGATTCAAGAAACATGAACTTGATGGGCTGTTATATTATAATGATGTGCTGTTTTTTTTTTTTTTTTTTGATCCCAGCAAAGAAAACTTTCAGCTCTCTTAATAAAACATTGTAAATTATAGTGATTCAAGAAACATGAACTTGATGGGCTGTTATATTATAATGATGTGCTGTTTTTTTTTTTTTTTTTTTTTTTTTATCCCAGCAAAGAAAACTTTCAGCTCTTGTACTCGATTTTAGTAGTTTTACTACGTTCTGCTGTTTATACATTAGAAGTCGAGTACACTATACTCGACTTCATAAGTCGAGTATGGTTTACTCGCTTTTATAGAATTCCAACTTGGCTTTTTTCCTCTTTTTTTAATCCACGTCAGAACTATTTTTAGTAGGAAGTCGAGTATAGTAAACTCGACTTCCAAAAAGAGTCCAACTTACTAATTAAGTTCGAACGCATGCTTTTGTCCTAAAATTTTTCCCATCCTGTACTGTTTCCCAAATTTTGCCGTATACACACAAGTAAAAATCTTATATTGCACTTTCAGGCGCCGTTTGGTCATAGTGTTTAAACACTAGTGTCCAAAAATTGAAAACACGGTTTGGTGGGCCATCTGTAAACCCAGTATTTGAAAACACGTTGTTCAAAAACCATGTTTTGAAAAGCCTGTTTTGAAATCACCTCCGGCCACATTTTAAAACATAAACACAAGTTTTGAGTGGCATTTGAGTAATTATTTGGACAACAAAACGGGCCCACCTGGTCAGCTTTTTTCCCAGCTTGTCTCCTCTCTTCTGAAGATTCACGCCGAATTCAAGTGCAAGGCAACCCACATCTTGCCTTGGGTCAGCTTTTCACAAAATTAAAAAAACAATTATTTCGTACTGGGGTCGGCTTTTTTTCACAAAATTAAACACATGTACCGGACACATATTTATGCTTTTTAAATAATAAAATATGTTATTTAAATCATGATATCAAACACATTTTTTTTTTTTTTTATAAACACCAAAAACACGTTTTCTAACAATACTTTTTAAACTACAGTTTTCACATATTTTCAAATAACAATTTTTGAACTCTAGGACCAAACGGGCTTTAAAGTGTTCTACTTTATGCTTTATTCATTATTATATGCCATGTGATTATTTTCTTTTTAAAAAACTTAGGTTATCTTATAAGGAAAGAGAGAAGAACGGGTAATAAGTTGTGATTAGTAGAGTATAAAATGAAATGTTAAGAATGAGACTATAGATTTTTATAGAGATTAAATTCTATAAGGATGTGATGAAAAACTCAAGTTTTACACTCTCAAATCCCAATATGCCATATCAACTTATCATATATTAAAAAATAAACACAACACACTCCAATTAGGATTTTGGGAGTTTATTAAGATGTTATTTGGTGTGGTAGGACGCATTGAGTTTTAAGTAAAAAACTGATGTGACAATCTCTTATTAGATAGTGTAAAACATGTGTTTTAATACTCCATCCTTACTGAATTTAAACTTAATTTTATATTATATAAATTAGGAATAGGTATAGTGTGCGTTTAGATACGGCTTATTTTACTGAAAAAAATAAAAAAATTTTTTTTTACTGTTTATTACTGTTCACCAAGGTTCATTAACCTAAATACACGGTTCATGGCCAATGAACAGTGCATAACACAGGTAAAAAAAAAAAAAAACCAGAAGTGTGACTTTACTCCAAACACAGATGCAAACATCCCTGTTTGGGGCTATAGTATGATTGGTGTTGGGTCATGCGTCTGTCATGTGTAAGCTTGTGCTGAATGGCTGAGCTTGGATTTTTGTCTAGGGCAAGATTGAAAGACAATATTAAAAAAAAAAAGAAGGGTAAATTCCATTAACCTGCCTGAGGTTCAGGCAAATATTACGGGTTCAAAACATTTCAAAATTAACCGATTAAGTCCCTAAAAAACATATTAGCCCCTAACACTCTGGACACCGTTACCCCTCCGTCATTTTTTCTTTCCCTCACTCAGATCTCTCTCTCGTCTCCTCTCTGGTTCCTCTTCCTCTTTCAATCCCAACCAAAGCCATAACAAAAAAACCCAAATCTTACCGCAAAACATAATTCAAGAAACAACACAAAGATCCAGACTAAAAATAAATTACCAACACCCAGAAATGAAACAACCAAAAGAACAAACAAAACAACAAGTTTAAAACTTGAATTACACATCATTACCGGATGAGCATGGATAATCTATACCCAGAAACCAAAATGATTTAGAAGAACCCCAAGTGTGCAATTAGCTTGAACAACACAATCCGAGAAAACCAATAAAAAATCGGAACACAAGTTGGCGAGCAAAGAATGAAGATTACCCAGAAACCCAAAAAAGTAGTGGTAACAAAGATTGAGGAAGAGGAACACACCAGAGGGGGACATGAGTCACATAACGATGAACTGGTGAGGCTTAGGGATGGAGTCATCGTGGACCTTGATGGTGATGCTACCACCTGTCCCAGACACCCAACCAAGATTGTAGAACTAGCAGCAAAATTCTGAGATCAAAGACTTTGTCTCCTTCACTGCCTTGCTATCCAGGTATGCCTGTGGTAAGATTTGGGTTTTTTTTTGTTTTGTTTTGTTTTGTTATGGCTTTGGCTAGGATTGAAAGAGGAAGAGGAACAAGAGAGAAGAGACCAGAGAGAGTTCTGAGTGAGGGAAAGAAAAATGACGGAGGGATAACGGTGTTAAGTGTGTTAGGGGGCTTATATGTCTTTTAGGGACTTAATTGGTTAATTTTGAAATATTTTGAACCTGAGTGGTATTTGCCCAAACTTCAAAGGGGTTAATGAAATTTACCTTAAAATAAAAAGAATCAAAAAAATATTCATCAATATTAATAAAAAAATAATTGTGAAGTGTAAACAACTATAATTGTCATATTCATCATTTAGAACTCAATTTGAACCTCCTTTGTTATGCACAAGATTCTCTATAGTTTCAATAAGTATATTTCATATCATTAAAATAAAGAAACAAAAATAACCAATTCATAATTTCTAAAAATCAAATTAAATGATTAGTCTTAATATACAAAATTTAAGCATTTAATTTGGTTCCATAAATTAAATTGAGAAAATAAGTATTAAGAGTATATAGCAATATTCCGGTAAAATTGTATAACATTTCACTCTACCTCGTTTGCTTTAAAAAAAAAAAATGTAGAATTCAAGCTTTCATTTTTCTATGATTGATTTAGTACAGTATGATGAAAAATTCTTAGGTACTCCCGGAGTATAGTGAAATGGTGCTCCCTTCTCTTACATTCATGGTGGACCTCACCATGAATTTAATGAGCGGATCCCACCATGAATGTGAGAGGAGGGAGCACCATTCTTTGTGCTCCAAGAGTACCTAAGAATTATTCCAGTATAATAAAGACATTAAGTAGGATTTAAAATATCTTTTCAAATAAAAAAGAGGGGTAGGATTTAAAATATATATAGTAAAATATAAGGCCCATAAACTGAAATGCTGAAAAAACAATAAATAGGTGACGCAAAAAGTGCCATGATTCATTTTCTTTACTAAACAAGTGCCATAATACCGTGAATAGTGAATATGCTGGATATACACATGATTGGTTTTCATGGAAGTAATGAATCTTTTCCTAATCAAGTATCGTCCACTTTGAAATGAGCAGGGTTGACCCTTACTCTCATCCACATGAATTTGCTCAATCCCATATTGGGGAGAGACGCATTCCACTATTGCCTTATAAGCATTGAGAGGAGGGTGTACTAATAATGTGTAGATCTTATTGTAACTCCACCGTGAAGATCCGATTTTTTCTCACACAAATGATAACTGTTTAAAATCCGTGACAAGAGTTTAAAGTAACTCTCATAAGGGGATTAAAAAAAATGTACAAAGTATATCCATAGTTAGTTGAGATTTCCTAATAAGATATTAAACCCATAAGACAACCTCAATAATAATAAGTATGATGATAATGTTATGTGAGAGAATGAAAATGAAAGATGGTTAATTTTAATTACCTCTTGAAGGGTAGTAAGAAGAATAATCAGTGATGATCTCCACTATCTGCGGGGGGCCCGGCTCACAGCAGCTTTCAGAATAGATAATGGTAGTGACTTTGTGAGATAAGTGGGAGTGGGAGTCACAGTCACAGAGAACATTGGAGTGGAAGAAGGACAGAGGAGGAGCCTCAGAAGTACAACAAGTCCGAAATAGCAAAGTGGGGAATCTGGATTCACTGCACATACCTAATACAATCAACCATTCAACCTTTTTTTTTTTTTTTTGGGGCCCTTTTTAAGTTGTTTGTCAATGCCACGTACTGCGTGCGGCACGCCTATCACACATATGGCAGACATGTTGTGTTGTGGAGCCAAGCACTCATGTCATATTAGATTCTCCAATTTGGATTTTTTTTAATTAAAAAAATATATAAATCAGAATTGGCCCTAGTGTAACTAGAAATCACCCAAAAAAAAAAAATTACGTCGGCTTTACGTAATAATAATTAATAATAACTAGTTTTATCATCCGATCACATGGGACGAGGCTTTTTTTTTTTTTTTAGTAATGTTGTGGACATATAAAAAGTTATAACTTTGTGTTACAATTTGCCATATAGATAATTGTAAGTGATAGAGATGTGATGGTGGGTCATGTGAGAACACACTTTTCTCACTCACAACTTGCCATCATGCAGCAAATTGTGACACAAAGTTGTGGCCTTTTATGTATCATAGCATTACTCTTTTTTTTTTTTTTTTTTTTTAGATTTAGTCTCATAATTTTACATTTATAACCAAATTTTCTACATGTCAGAGAGTTATCAATTCACAATATATATAGTTGAGAAAGTAGAATATAAATTTTGTTCAAATGCTTACCAATTTTGACAGGAAAACACTTAGGGCTTGTTTGGATATTTTTTTTTCATCACTCAATTCCGGTCACTCATCACTCATCACTCATCACTTTAAAATACACTACTCGTTTGGCACCATCACTCAATATTTTTCACACTGTTTGTGGGCCCCAGACCTATCACTCGATGTAGCTTTTTTTTTTCCCAGTTCCCAAACTCACCGAACCCAGTCAAAAAAAAAAAAACCAAGAAACCTGAACCCAGTGAAAGAAGAAGAAAAAGAAAGAAAGAAAGACCTGAAGACCGAAAATTAGAGGTGATGAAGAACCAAAAAAGAAAAGAAAAAGGAAGAATGAACTGACCAAATTCGGGAGAAGAAAGGGAAAAAAAAAAGGTCAAAAGGTGTGGCTAACCTGACTAGTGGGTCCCTCCATGTGTGTTTAATTACAAAAATGCCATTGAAAATAGAGTTATGAAAATTGAAAACAGCTAAAATATGTTTTCAGTTTCCATAACTCATAACTCAAAAATCAGAGAATTGAGTGAGGGAAACAAAAAAATTGGAAACAGAGTTATGTGATGCCAAATAGACTTCTCAGTTGTGGGTTTCACCATTTTTGAGTTATGAGTTATAGAAATCACCCATCCAAACAACCTTTTAACCATTGAGAAGAATTCAGTATATGAAACAAAGAGTGTGGAAGAAATTAAATAGTGACTATTAGGAATAGAATGAAAGAAGAAGAAATTGAAAGAATATTGTGGATTTCTAGTTTGAGGGACCATAACTTTAGAAAGGGGAAGAGAGGAACAAATGAGAGACAATTTTTTTTTTTTTTTTTTAGAAGTTGCAATTGGTTTTCTAGTGAGTTATTATTATGATTTTTTATGTGATATGAGTTTTTTTTTTTTTTAGAACTTGGGATAGTTTGTCTTTAATAGAAAACGTGGGGTGGGCGCGCGGGGTAGGTTTTTCTTTTTGACAGAAATTGGGATAGGTTTTTTTTAATAGAAAATGTGTGGTGGTTTTTTTTGTAATAATTTTTTTTTTTTATATAGAAAGTGAGGTTAGTTTTTTCAGTTTTTTATTTTTATTTTTTAAAGGAAAAGGTGGGGTATTTTTGGCTGTGTATGAGGTAGTGATAACTCTTTTTTATTTATTTTTTGATAAACATTGGGTAGTAAATTTGTGTTTATCTACTATCTAGTGGAGTGTTTTTACCCTGTAGATTTTTCACTTTTTTGTTCTTAATTTTTTTTTCCTTTCTATTTATGGTTTTAACCTCATTTCATATGTTTTAGGAATAAGGATAAGTTAGTTAAATTATAGGTATTTTTGTAAGTAAAAAATGCAATAAATGACTTTATGAATCTTCTTAATATATAGAGGTGACTTTCTTAATCCTCTTAATATATAGAGATAATAATAATAGCGGTAGTTAATAATGATGAATGCTATAATTTTTTGAGTATAATTTTAAATAATTAACTTTAGAAAAAAAAAAAAAAGACTTTACGTACTATACATATATCAAAACCTTAATTTGATTTTGAACTGTATGCCAGTTTTGGTTTGGGCTTTTGGTAAGAAACGCTCTTCATGTTTCATCATTCCTGTCATGGTATGAATTTCTTAGGAATTCCTTGAGGTATTTCAATGATTTCAACTTACTGATATGTTGTTTTGATTCTTGTTTCATGATCAATATTGAATGTAAATGATAGTTTTTTTGCACCTTTATAGGTTCTCTTGGTCATGTACTTTGTTTCTAATACTTGGAAAAACACTTTAACTCCTTAGTGTTGAACCTATTGAGTATCTTGAGTTGTGGTAAAGTAAGTTCTAGTATTATGTCACGTTAATGACTCCTAGTGACACCTTTTGCACAAGTTGTGTTGGCCATACCTTAAGGTTTCATTGGTCTAAACTAAATTGTCACTTAATGTTAGGCACTTTGTGGAGCTTAATTACGTTGGTTTATCTCTTGAGGTAGTTCTAAATTGTGTCAGTGCGTCCTAAGCGCAATGATTTGGTGAAAGTACCCTTAAGAAACCATCTTGAAATTAAGTAGTAATTCTTGATCATAGTTGCTGTGTTATGACTATTTCATTGTTGTTTTCAGTTAGTTCAAGCATGAAACTCAAGAAAAAGGCTCCTTAGAGCATCGGCATTTATTTATCCTAATTCTATCCTATTTTACCATCCAAAAAACTACTTTATCAATTATACAATACAATTTTACAATACATCCAGCATCCAAACTTTTATTTTCTTATTCTACTCATTAAAATAATATATCCCACAACATTATTTATTCTTTCTCTCTCTTTCTTTTTGCTCAAGAACCACAATCACTACCACCGCTGCACCACACACACCTGACACCACCACCACCACCACCACCATTAGCAGTAGCAACCCGTAATCTACTGTCAACACCAAAAAAAAAAAAAACCAAACCATCAACACCACCCTCTCCGATCATCAACACCACAAAAAAAAAAAAAAAAAAAACACAGCAACCCATGGTCAAACCCACGCCACTGCACCACTAGACCCACGCTGCCACACCTATTGCCCAAGTCGTTGCACCACTAGACCAACATCGCTGCATCCACTGACCACGTCGTAGCCCACCAAAATTACACCTATTGAATTCAACCCACTGCCACCCACCGACCCAAAACCCACTCCCACACAGATCACAACCCACACGACCCAACACTAACCCACCGCGATCTCCATCGCTAACCAAACCTAGCCCAGCCCGCCGAGACGCCAATCCAAACCCAGCCCGCAGCGATCTCCCACATTTTGTTGACCCACGCGAAGACTCCGATTCAAACCCAGCCCACCGATCGACGCCGATCCAACCTCCAAAATCCACACGACGCAACACTAACCCACCACGATCTCCATCGCTAACCAAACCCAGCCCAACCCGCTAAGACGCCGATCCAAACCCAGCCCACCGCGATCTCCCACATTTTGTTGACCTACGCGGAGACGCCAATCCAAACCCAGCCCACCGATTGACGCCGATCCAACCTCCAAAATCCAAAACCCAACACCAGTGCAAGCTTCGAATGAGAGAGACGTGAGAGAGGGAGTGAGGAGGGAGGAGCTGTTGTGAGAGAGGGAGTGAGGAACTGAGAGTCAGAATAAGAGAGAGAGAGAGATGAGAGACCGTGGAGGGAGAAAAGTTAAAAATAAAATATTAATATCCTTTTTACAATTGAGCTACAGTGCGGTTCTAAATGTAGAACCGCATTGGAGCTCAATTATATATATTTTTTTTTACAATATTTACCTTTTACAACATTCAATGGAGGGAGCATTTTGGGCTAAATGGATTCTTTATGCTTAAATTTGGAATTTAGCCTTTTCGTTGCTGATGCTCTAGCTTCATTTAAGCATGCATTTGATAGATAACTTGTAAATCCTAATGGTAATGGACCCTTGGACCTAGACTTGAACATGTTTTCCATTGCGTCCTTTGGAATTTAAGTATCTTACTTTCTACTCATGCATTCACAGCTGCTTGTTTTACATCTATGTTTGTTGTTTATGTTACATGCTATAAAAGCACATTTGCACTTTACTTCATTAAGAGAAGTTGTTAAGCTAGTACCCTTTTTTGTTTGTCTTAGATTTGCAGATGTCTCTTATGCTTTGCTTGTGAATGCTAAGTTCGTACATTCTAAACTCCTCTAATTTGATCTATGTTTCTTGTTATCACCTTTGTAATCTAAGCATCTTGGGAATATATTTGGCTCATTCGGTTTACCGATGAGCTATTTTGCTACATTTGTGATATGTTTGGAACCCTGGCCAACAGTTGGGTTGGAATCCAATTGATAATGGATCGTGGGTATTTCAGTATTTGGATATGTGAACTTTGGACCTTGCCTTTTAATGAGAGGCAAGTATATTTGAGCCATTTCCAAGATTGCTAATGAGAATTTGTATAACTTTTATCATTTTATGAATATATTGCTCATTATTTATTTCGTTAGAATGTGAATGGTATATTGATGTCGCAAAAGTTTGAAAAAAGCATACACGATACTTTGTTTGATGGACAAAAACTAAACTGTTAATTTTTAGTAGTAAATCTCGAATTTATGAGGAGTTCTTTAAATTGACAATGTGATAAACTGGATCCACTAGAGAAAGAAATTGACAAAACGTTTGTATTTTATTGGTAATAATTTTTGAAAAATGTTTACAGACTTAAGGGGTCTATTCAAGAACTCTATAAAACTTGACAAACAATAAAATATATGCTAAAATAACTTTTAATTAATACTAACCATAAGACATGAACCAAATTTAACCTAAAAAACTTTAAAAGCACTTAAAAATAAAGAAATAAATGCCTTACACCTAAAATAACTAAAATAACATAAAAATACCAAAAATAACAAATTACATAAATTAATTTGAGGATTTTGTCCTACATCATATATGTTACCTTTGGACATTTCAGTATGAAATTTTGAACTTTGAGATGAATCCAAGGTATATGAAATCCTATTGGTTCTTGAGCCATATAATCTCCATAATCTTTGAAATTTAGTTCTATATGGAATGTGAGCTACCCTGACATTTGGTACCTTTGAAGTCTGTTGTTATTCAATTTTGCTATGAATATGAACTTAAATCATTTGCACTATGATACCTAAATAAGCTTTGTACGTTGTCTATTCCAATGAACTCTTTCTTTCCTCAAAGCCTCGCCATCCTCCTTGCTCTCGCTTTCCTTTGCTTTCTCCTGTGATGGGGTTAGTGCCCAATACCGATCGGTCACTTCACTCCCTATATTAAGTGTATTCACAAGTCTACCTTAATAAGCTTTGTATGTTGATCTCTTCTGATCTTCTTTCAACTAGATCTTGGACAGGTTATATTTTGGGGAATCATAAATCTCTCTTTATGATGTTTTATTCATATCGGACTATGTTGTTATGTTTCAGTTTTCTTCGTTCATTTGTAGTGTCTGATTCATTCTGAGTTTGCAAATTTTTGTAACCATGTCTTATGAATTCAGTTTTTGTTAAGAAACCTTGTTTCCTTATCATTCAGATAATGGAGTTATTTACTTACTAAGATGTGGTAGCTCACCCAAATATCATCTAACGATTTTCAAGTAAGAGGCATGAAGTACATATATGAGTTTGGTGGCTGAAGTGGAGCTATTTGAAGTTGAGAGTTCACATTCATGTTGTGATCTAATATGATGTATGATCAGATTGTAAATAATTCTAGGAAACTTACCTATTTTGGGTTGTAATATGCCTTTCGATATTTCTCCTTGATGTGAACAGACTTGAATTGGCTTTAATTTTGGCTGTGTGTGAATCTGATGTAACTTTAGTTGTTAGTTTCTTTGGATGACTGATATGATTTTGGAGCAATTTCAAACTAATAGAAGCATGGCCAAATTTGTGATTCTTGCGGCTGCTTAATGATGTCTAACACAAGCCTTAGGGTGCCTGGTCAATAGAACTCTTTTGAGTGTCAGATTTATTCACCATTAGACATGGCAAATGGGTATGGTTGGGTCAAGTTAATCGGGTTTAAGTGAAAAAGTATTACCTGAAATGTTTCAAATCAATCAAGCTACGGATTGATTCTTATATTTTCACATTAAAAAAAATGAACACAATACTAAATGTAAAAAATAATGAAAATACTAAGAAAAATAAAAGTTAAATAATACTTAGGTTTTTAAGTTTGAACAATTCAAATTTTACTATTTATTAATGATATCATCATGATAAAATAAAATAAAATAAAATAAAAACTAAATGTCAAGATGTCTCATTACTCATGAGGGATGTCTCAATCGGTTGAAGATAAGATTGCACATGTTATGGATCATATATTACAAAATTGAGAAAAATTTTCATCACCTTTAATTTTTGTTTCTTTCATACGTGCCAAATTTGGCAGTCTATAATAGCATTATTGATCCTATTATTTCATATATGTACCTTGCCCTATTTCACTAGTTATAGTCTTCATATAACATATATCAAATGTAGACATACTTGCCGCAAAAGTAATCATTTTCAGAAAAAGTAACCTTTTCTTTTATTTTCTTTTTGTTTGAATCCAAAACAGTTGACTTTCACTAATGAAATTAAAAACCTCAAAGCATGGTCTAGGTTTACATCAGCCAATACTATTGGTCAAAGAAAGAAACGGTGGGCATCATCTCCCCTTCCACATTTACAGTATGACGAGCAAGACAATGTTCTGCTAAATTAATATCCCTTCGAACTGCCTTAAGTGTACAGCTGTGAAATTGTCTCAACATGTGCTTAGTCTTCTCTATAAACTATAAAGTGACCCCACCAAGCTAATGACTGGTATGTGCTTCGCAAGCATCCATGTGATAGGATACACGAACACTTTATTTGGGATGTTGTATCCATGTTGATCTTGTGTTGTAACAGTATTCTATTAGCCGTAGATAATGTAACAGTAATCAATTGCTTGTGTTGCCATATTGTACCTATACATGTGTCCATGTCTATACATCCTTTTCCATATGCATTTATGGGTCAATGGTTTTAAATTTTAACACTTTGTTTGTTTGGGCGATAATATTTTCCAAAAAATATTTTCTATAAAACTATCTCATTTTTCTATGTTTGGTAGCAACCTTGAATGAGTTAAAATCAATCTTTAAACTTCTTTTATTTAGCTTGCTGTGAGATATAGTTGTTTTCCAAAAAAAAATTATTGGAAAAAAAATCTTTAAAAATATGCCATACTTTTTCCGTTGACCAAAGATAGTTTTTCTTTGACTTATTTTTTCTGATGCTATCAAATACTAGAAAATACAAAAAACTATCTTTACATAAGATTTTCCATTAAAACAAACGGAGTGTAAGAGCCCGTTTGGTATTGTTGTTTTAAACAACAGTTTTCAGTGTTTAAACTTTAAACACCACAACATGTATTTCCACAAAACTTTTTAATCCACACATATTTTCACCAAACTTAAATAACGCTACTAAAAATCTCTTACTAAAAAGGTCTGAAAAGTCTAGAGTCCGTCTCATATTTAAAAAATTAAAAATGGATTGAGCCTTGTGTCAAACAAGTTGACCCAACTCAAAAAATATGGATCGGATCATGAGTCAATCTGTTTTTATTTTTAGTAAAAGTTTAGATCAAACATTTTCTTTTGAATTGAGTCGGGTTGACAGGTTGGGTCCAAGTTTGATATGCCTATCACCGACTTAAAGTTTTTATTTTTATTTTTTATTTTTAATAAAGAAAAACCACACAACGGCAATTAGTACTAAATGGGTAAATCATCCTTGAAGTCCATCGACAATCTACTGTGCTCATTTTTGTTTAGGCATGTATATATACAAACTTTTTAACTTAATATTTCTTTTGAGATTTTGCTTTGCTGAGCCCAAAGCTAAACCGGGCCAACCTAAATAGAATTGCTTTCAACAAACTAGTATAATTCATTAATTCTTTCCCATAACTCGTGGTCAATGCTTCCGCGTTCATTAAAAGGCATCAACCTCTAACCTTACCTCACTACAAAAAAAAGGAGCTATAGCCGCGTTTTTAAAACGTGGCTATAGCTCCAAAAAACGTGGCTATAGGACCATTGGGTCTATAGCCGCGTTTTTTTAGGCCACGTTTTTAACCGTGGCCTAAAATGCGTAACTATAGGCCTATGGCCACGTTTTTTTGTAGCCGTGGCTATAGACAGACCAATGGCCACACTTTTAGAAACGTGGCTACAGGACCTACTGTAGCCACGGTTTCAGAACCGCGGCCATAGGCACGTTCTATGGCCGCGTTTTTAATGTGGCTATAGGGCAATGGGTAACTTGCCCTGAAGCAAGATTGGCCGCGTTTAAAACGCGGCCATAGCCTTCTTAAAAACGCGGCCATAGAACGTGCCTATGGCCACGGTTTTGAAACCGTGGCTACAGTATGTCCTGTAGCCACGTTTTTAAAAGCGTGGCTCCAGCCCATTACTATGGCCGCGTTTTGAAAACGCGGCTATAAGCCCTGTACCGTTTTTTGAATTTTTCTATAGCCGCGTTTTTAAAACGCGGCTATAGACTTTTTTTTTTTTTTTTTTTTTTTTTAAATTTGTACATATTCAGATGCAGCAACAAACGCTGCTATAAATTATAGAAACGCTACTATAAAAAACCTGTCACATACACAATTCAACCTGTCATCCACAATTCAACCTGTCACATACACAATTCCAACTTCTCAAAATTCCAACACATGCAACAAAATAACAATCTCAAATCTGTCACAATCTCAATCAAGCTTTAAAGACTATGGAAAATTATCAACCTTCAAGGAATATGCAGTTGAATACAGGCTCTTGTCTACATAAATAAGCATCAACATATGATTTTTCAACCATCCTCAACTACAAACGTTACATAGATGCTTCTAGGGGTTCCTTCCATCTCCAAGCTCTTGTCTACATGTGAATACCCTTGCTGCCTTCCAGGTAGAATACAGTTTATGTTTCAATGGCGCTACAAAAATATAATGGCAGCAGTTAGACAAGATTTGCAACTTTTTACCCACTTTTTCGAAGTAAATAGTAAAAATTCAGAACTTCTCAGTTGTCATACACTCAAAAGCAATAATAATTTCATATCATTCCCTATGCATGTCTCTTCCTAGACAATGTGACAAGTATAAATTTCACTCATCACTCTTAAACTAGCCCACTTGAAAAGCAATACAAATTCCTTTGAATACCAAAGGTCAAATTCTTTCTAAACAACAACAACAACAAATCTTTTAAAAGCGACGTCATACCTGAAACTTGCGAAAGTACTGAGGCTGACCATGTCCTGTCTTAATGGTCCTAGTGCGCTCCAAAAGCCTGTCAGCAAAGGTAGGAATTGCCATTATCAACACGAGCGATAATGAAAACTTTCCTATACAACAAAATTACAGAAATTGAACCAGCAAAAAGTACTAAAATAACAATATAGAAAACAAATCAAACCAAAAATTATGAAATGGTATTGTTCAAATTTCAAACTTACAATGAGAATGCATGGCTTCACTATTTAATCTTCTTGGTCTTCTATGTTGTTAAAGCATTAATGTAGTTGTCTACATATACAAAAGATACAACTACAAGGCCGTGTGTGCACAAAAAATATTGGCCATTTTTGAATGACATGATTGACATGTGTATAATATCAAAATAATAATAATGTCTACCATACTCCTTCATGAACAGCCAAAATATTGTCACTCTGTAGATAATACAATATACAATCACAAAATATCCACGAAGAGTCTTCAATTCGATGCAGTGTTACCCTGAATACATTAAACACATCGTGTTATTTCTAACGTAACAATTCATAGCAATAAACCACTATTTCCTTTAAATTAAACTAAACACAACATTTTTAGTACCTGGGATTGCAGCTGTGAAGCAGTTATATCACTGCGTAAATCACGTACCATCTCTCCCATTACTTTCATCACCTCTGCCATTTTTTCGTTATGCCTTGCTTCTGATTGGGCAATTGCTGAGGTGAGTTCCGCCTTATGCTGCTCATGTAACTCCGCGATTTGCTCCTGATGCCTCTGCTCTACCTGGGCAAGTTGGTCTTTCAAAATTTGGTGCGAAGTTTCCAATTCAGTCATTCTATTGGCTGTTTCGATGGACGACGATGGAAGTGTGTAGCATGAACGGTTGGACCCATTTCTTCCTGATGGAGTTGGTCCAAAACCCACCCCACGAACACGTCCAGAGCGTTCTGCCCCCATCACTTGGGCAAAAGCATCATCCTTTGACCATAGGATTCCTTCGCGTCGTGATCCTTGTAGTGAGCTCCCACGTGCCAAAATTTCAGTCATTTGTTTCTGTTATCACACAAGAACCAAATAACGTAGGCCATTGTTAGCTAAACAATTCACGCACAAAATACAAAAGAAATAAGTTACGATATACGACTTACGATATACGATAAAGGGTTACCAATTATAGCTAGCATGTATTTGGTAGACCAATTTGAGAATGTCGTAAAACAAACGGGCTTTAAATTGTACAGTAAACAATATCAAATTTGACGTTACATTGGACTTCACAAAATAATAATAATACTAATAATAATACTAACATTAACATTAAATAAATGTATTGTAGACAAGAACTTACTGTTACGCCTAGTTAGAAGAAGATCACCATCTGGGTCCACGCTAAATGTTTGATTTGGTGAAGCCGCTTCACATTGGCATCTGCTAGGTCCAACTTCTAAGTAATTAAATTAAAAGAAAGTAAGAAACTAAACTACATTACTCCCATTACTTCAAATTAAATTTGAAATTCCTAATCTTTTCTCATTAAAACAAAAAAAATTAAAAAAAATAATAATAAAGTAAGTACTATATTTGTCTATTTTCATTCCTAGTTGGTCACCATAGCAAAAGCAAAAAGTACATAATTAGTACAACGTTGTTTTCAGACAACAGAGATTTTAATGTATTTTGTAGTTACCATACCAGGTGGAGTTGGAAGAGAAATGGTGAAGTGGGATTAGTTAAGCTATCAGATTTGCATGTGATAATTGTATAATTTTTAGTGTCATTGTTATAGAAAAGTGAAAACCTGTTTATAGGGGGGGGGGGGGGAATATAAGAGTACCCAATATTCAAGAGTTGAGAGAGCTTGGTTCTATCGTCACACTAGTGTCTAGCTTATATAGTTTAGTGGATTTAGGTTAATAATACCGAAGCCTGGAGGCCCTAGACTTGGGCTATTTGGATTTGGTTTTTGGAATTCTGGAACAATTTTGACAAATTTTGAGTGCTAATAAAGGGCCAGTTTAGGTACAATTCCTTAGGTGCTTTGAATTAGGTTCCCCAATTGAAATTAGCATCATGGTTGTATTAACCACTGCAACAAAGATAGTGATATCTTTTCTAAGGAAAATTAAATTTTACCATGTGATTTATTGGGCAATGCAACCATATGGATGAATTTAATAGGGGGAACCTAAGCTTTAGCACCTGAGCAGTGGTACTTCAGTTTTCCTTGCTAAAAAGAAACATTTCATTTTCATATATGGCAAGACATTTTTTTCTTTTTCTTTTTGAGGGAGGTTACATAAAGGCTCGAGTTTATAACATTTCTCGAGATGAATTCCCAAGTTTAAATTTAGGCAGTTATAATCCCAAATTTAAATAAAGCCTTTATCAATCTCCATTGCTCATTTCTACACTTCATCAATCATGTTGACAGAGTAGAGAAAAACTGAAAACCATTTGTCAAACTCTACTCTTCACCTATCAAAAAATAAGTTCATAAATCAATTTGGTCGCCATTGAACAAAGATGGTACTTTCTATCATTAGTTTTCTCTACTTTCACAAATGAATAACATAGATATAAAGGTAACAAGTGTTTCAAATCGAAACGATGTCTTAAGTTTGAGAAAATTAGAAACCTGTCACTCAATATCAAAGCAGACATATCCACAAACACATAACACGAATTTCATTCAGAACAAGGTCTACAACATAGAATTGACAAAAACAAAAACCCAAAACTCAATCTAGTAATTACTGGTACTACTTCTTTTTCCCTCCTTTGGGGGAAATGGATTTGCGCTTACTGGGTAGCACAATCTCTCCTTTGAGCACAGGAATCTCCATGATTCAACATGCTTAAGCTGTATATATTTCTGGTAATACAGGTCCTTCAATTTCATATATTTGCTATAGGGCAATTGAATAATTAAGTGTCGATTGATTGGTCCAGAGTGAGGGGATTCCATTGAAATCAACCCCTGCAATCAAAACCCTAAACCAAAATCGAAACCCTAAAGCCCAAATGGAAACCCTAAACCTAAAATCGATACCCTACAATCACAAAATCAAAACCCTAAACCTAAAATCAAAAACCCTAAACCAAAAATCGAAACCCTAAAACAAAAATCAAAACAATTAATTGTAAAAACTTACTGTTACTCGGCCCTGTCAGTGTCTTGAGTGAGATTGAGAGTTGGAGAGACCCAAGGCAGTGAGGGTGGAGGCGGTGCCGCGACGCTTGGTCTGGAGGTCAGTGACGATGCGGGTGAGGGTGGCGCGGACGGTATCGGGTGGGGCGGACTTCAGTTCGAGTTGGGTCTTGCCGATTTTGCCGCCGGTGAAGGAGAGGACTGGGATGGTGGCTAGCTCAGAGGTGAGCGAGAGTAGTTTGGTTTGGGTTTTGAGGGAATTGGGTTCGAAGTGTTTTAGCTAGACAGAGCAAGGGATTTTTTTGTTTAAGCTTAAGGAGATTTGTTGTTCTTTTTAGCGAGATTTTTAATTTACAGGAATCTTGAAGCCGCGTTTAAAAAACGCAGCTTCAGGGGAACTATGGCCGCGTTTCTCAATAAACGCGGCCTTAGGACAGAACTAGAGCCGCGTTTTACAAACGCGGCTTCAAGACATAAATAAACAAAATTTTCAGATGGGTCTGAAGCCGCGTTTTAAATCACAAAACGCGGCTTCAGCCCATAAATCACAAAACGCGGCCTAAGACCCAAAAAACGCAGCTACAGACTTGGGCTTGGGCTGCGTTCATTCCACGCTGCTATAAATCAGGTGCTGTGGCCGCGTTTCTTAGAAACGCGGCCCAATTAGGGTCTTAGGCCGCGTTTTTGCAAACGCGACTGAAAAAAACGCGGCCTAAGACCCGCGTTTTTTGTAGTGCCTCCTTTTTTTTTTTTCTTTTTTTGTGTGTAATGAATAAAAAAAAGGAAGATCATGGATGTAAATCACACCCTCCACGGCAAGATATACCGAAGGATTCTCTCATTGGCTTACAGGCCAATACTAATAATGTGTCCCATACTACTCAAACCCAAGCATTAATAGCAATTTTTTTTTTTGATATGCAAGCATTAATAGCAAGTTATAAACAGACAGATGCTGGACCACAAGAACCCATACTAAAGTTTCCAACCTCCTATAAGAAACTTGGAAAACACCAGAATTAATATCATTTAGAATTCTTAGGTTAATTTAACCACCCTTTCTCAAAAAAAAAAAAAAGGGTTAATTTTATTACAAAATTCCTAAAATTTCTATCTTTAAAAGGGCATTGATTATCTCAATATTTTGAAATTTATTTAAATTATTGATAATATGATAAAATCTAATTCATATAACATTTGTTAATAGATCATTTTATGAAAAGTTTTAATTCCATTTTCATTATAGATATTAAAAAATATATAATAAAAGAAGTTAGTTGTTTTTTTTTCATAAAAAATTTCCAAAAATAGTTTTTAAACTAATACTTTTATGCTATGTTTGGATGTTGGGTGAAGGAGGGAGAGTAGAGAAGAGGGAGGGAGAGTAATTTAATTACTTTGTTTGGATTTTTTTAAAGAATGAGGGAGAGGAATTTGGAGGGATTTAAACTACTTCTAACCTCTCATTTTTAATTCCCCCAAATTTGAGAAATTTGGAAGGAGAGTGGAGCATAAAATTGCTTGACCAAATTTACCCTTACCATATTAACAAAATTACAAATGAAAAGACTAATTATTTTCCTTCTCCTTACTTAATTTTAAAAACATCCAAATAAGATGGAGGATAATCATTATCCTCTACTCTCCTCTCCACTACTCTCCTTCCCTCTACGCCCTTCTACTCTCCTCTCTCTCAAAACTTCCAAACATAACATTAGGGTATCCGCTAACTTTTTTTCAAAATTAATGCCCAGTGTAGAGTTATCCCAAGATTTGTAGAAATCATAGAGGATACTAATCCAACACATAGCCACCACATGCATCCAGGACATTATGGAGGGCACCTTACTTAAGTACTTGATAAGTCAGCTTCCATCAGCATCTTTTGTTTAATTCCAACCACATAGATGAAATATTGGACCCATTAAAAAAGTCTCCCAAGGCTTTTGCCAAAGAAAACAAAGCAAGTCAAGTCAAGTGTGAACTGTGACTTGCGTGTGAGAATTTTGATCCATATATATATATAACCATGTGTTTAGACAAACATGGTGGAGAAGTTAGGTTTTCTTGTGACATGGGTACATGTATTTTTGTGATCTTCTAATCAATTTATCTTGTTAGGGGGTGTTGCCAGCCTGTATGTTATTACTTCTACTCTAGCTACCGAGCTGTGTCCTGTGGGGACTCAAATAGTTTTCTTTATCTTTTGATCAATGAATAGAAAAAATGAAGTTGCTTTAAACACGGTAAAGTAATAATACAGTATGTCTTTCTTATCGCCATGGCTTATGGGCCAGTTGTCATTCCTTTTTGTGATCTTGTATTTTTGGGGTTTTTATTTTCTCTCCTACATACATGATACATACCTAGCTACCTTTTTTTAAATATATATATAAAAAAGTATGTCTTTCTTAATGTTGGAACCAGATAAAAATGGACGCTTTGTTATAAGCGCATGACTTAGAACATTTGCATCAATTAATGCAAAATAGAAAAATGTATCAATTTTACATATTTAATCTCCAAAATCATCCACATCAATCAAATTAAAAATGTGTAAATTTGCAAAGTTGCTACAGTAGTTGTGTAAATTTACAATGACACTATTTATTTTGCATATAATTTTTTATTTTTTCTTTATGTTTCTCAAGGTTGAAGGAAGAAAGTGGATGGTGGTTATTGTATATTAAGAAAGATAAATAATTTAAAAATCAAGAAAATGTGATATTTCTAGCAAGACTTAGGTAAAACACTTAGGTGTTGTTCCTTCGGTTCCCTTTTAAAATTCTGCCATGTGAATTTTTTCTTATGAGATCGAAATATATGTTTTAGTTAAGTAGCTACATGACTGAATTTTAAGATGAGAACTTAATGAACAATGTCTAAAGTGTTGTACCTAAGTTGTCATTTTTAGTGTAAAATAAATAATTTAATGTAAAGTGTTTTGAAAAGTGAGTAAATAAAATAGAAATAGTAGGTTCTTATGTTAAAATAGATATAAATCTTTATATAAACTGATGTGAATGCTCTTAATCCCTACAATTCACTGGGATTTGAGCGCGTAAAAATACAACTCAGAAAAAGATCGCACTTTTCACTTACCAACAGCATTGCTTTCTTTGAGTGTTCTAAGCTATCTTATTAATGTTGATTATGCGATAGGTCATTTATGCCTTGATACACACGACACTCATAAACCTCACCAAATACAAAACACTTGCAAACACAAAGACAAATACAAACACAAGCTCTAACCAATAAATCAAAATCATACACTTCACTTCTCTCACAAGCCTAAAACCCATTGGCCAAAAAACTACGAAGTACATGAGATATTCCAATTTAAAAAATAACTATAATCAAACATCGTTGGTTATGGATATTTGAACCCATGAATTTTTTGGTTAGAAATTATTTTACAAGTATAAGGTAGTAAATCACATTAAATTGATCATAACTTTACATACAACGAATGTAACTTGATATTGACTCATCCAATAAATATAGCCAGAAAACTCAAACATCACATATACAGGATTCGAGACAATTGTGCATCACATATACAGGATTTTTTGTGCTCTATAATAAGAAAATTGTGCATGACTAAGCTAAATTTATTTATTTATTTGAAAGAGTTAAGGTGCCTAGTCCCCACAATATGTCCTTCGGAAATTGTATGATAGAGAATAGAAAATAGATAGCTTATCATGCATGCTCATCCGAAAAATTGATATCACAGCGGTTCCATTTGCCTAATTGCAGTGGACATTTGATTATATTAGGGAAATGTTAACGGACACTCTAAGAGCATTGTTTTAGGAATTATTTTTAGAAATCTTTTATGGGAATATGATAAAACAATTAATTTTTTGTTGATTTTTTTATAATTCTTTTCTTCTCATAAAAATTATGCTAAAATTTTTCTAATATGATTTATTAACAATTGCTCTAAGAGCACCTGTTAACATTGACCTATTATATTATTTCACATCCAGGTAGGAAAATGAGAGAGAGAGAGAGAGAGAGAGAGAGCTTTCAAGTTCAATTTATTATTTGCATAACATATTTAGTTGGTAGTTACAATCAATAATTTCGGCTACCAAAAAGAGATGGGGAACCCCCTTTCCCAAGGCCTCTATTTTAACTCCTACAACAACTCTCTACTCTCTACCCTCTACACACACAACTTTTATTAGTGGTTGTATTGCAAAGTAGAAAAACAGAGAGAAATTTGAGCTAAGAGAGACACAAGAATAGATCACAAAAAAATGACCATGGCCACTGCCAAAGTTTTTGCCATGGTTGCAGCCTCAGTCATATTGTTTTCTGCATTTTTTCTTAGTGTTTCAGCTCAGGCAGAGGCACCAGGTTCATCACCAGCTTCAGCTTCAGCACCAGCAATGGATCCTTGCCTTAATAATTTGCTGAACATGAGTGACTGCCTGACTTTTGTGGAGGCTGCAAGTAATGCTACAAAGCCTGATAAGGCTTGCTGCCCTGAACTTGCTGGGCTGCTTGAAAGCAACCCTATTTGCTTGTGTGAGTTGCTTGGGAGCAACATTACTGAAAGTTATGGAATCAACATTGATGTCAAAAGGGCTCTCAAGCTTCCTTCTCTTTGTGGTCTTCAAACACTCCCAGTTAGCACTTGCTCAGGTACACTTCACAGTCCACACCTTTGATTCTTTGGAAGTTGATTGTTCTTTTTGTGCATAAGAAAGTCATGAGAAAGTTAAATTATGTAGATAAATAATAAGTGTCATTCATGCCATGGTGGTTTAGATTTTGTTGGTTATTCAGTCACATCATATAATACCACCTTATATGAGTGTCTAAATTGTTAATGTAGTCTTCCATTTATTGGATAAAGTTCAATTTAGTGAAAATTACACATCATTTTTGTATCTCCTCCCTAGTTATATTTTAATGGAATTAATAATTGAAATTAACTTGATTTTGATCTTTTAATTTTTCCATATTAACCCTATAGTGGGTGTTACATTTTCCACATCAATTATTTTGGTTAAAATTAAATGGAGAGGAGATCCAATAATCAAATTGATTTGTTTTTTATAGTTGATAGACTAAATTGACACAATTAATAGTTGAGAAACTAAGAATGAAAAATAAAAATTTTTAAAATTGATGGATAAAAAACATACTTTTAATAAAGTTTAAAGACCATAACATTATTTTACTCTTAAAATTATTAATATAGTTTGTTTTAAGTAAAACTTTAATGTGTTATTAATTTAATTTAGTTTCTTTAAGTAAAATTCTAATTCGATATAAAGTAAATCAATATTTTATTAACATTTTTTAATGTGAAATTATATTGCCTCTACCTCAATCAATTTTTATATCTTGTACCCGGCATATACCTCAATAGAATCAGGGTAAAATTGTGGCAGAATAGACTCTGTTCCTACTTTTTTTTTCAAGACAACGAGTTGTTAAGTACACTGACGTGCCTGTACTTTTAATGTGTCCAACTTTTGTCCATACGAACCACCCTTTTTTCTTTCTAGGTTGGTGAATGGTGATTGGCATTCAGTGTAGGTAGATACTAAAATTAGTGCATTAAAGGCTTTGAAATGATATAAATACTAAAATTAATTTTTGTGTTGTGTTTGACAGCTGTGGGATACCCAGTGCCTGGCCCTGTAGGAGGTCCATCACCGAGTGAGTCACCAGGTAATTCCTCCATCTTTTTAAACTTTTTGTTTGTTTTCTTATGTGTTACAGGAAAAATCTCAGTTTATTTGTTGAAAGGTTAGCAAAAAAATTGGCTTTAAAGAAATAGTTTATTTGTTAAAATGTGAAATAAAAAGGAAAAAGTCTAGGATCACATAATTTTTCACCATTCTTTTCTACAACTGTAACGTGATAGGGTATGATTAGTCTATGTGTAAGTAATAATTAATCACTCACATTCTGCTATGTCAAAATTTTAACAAAAAAATTGTAGAATAATTTATAGTTGTTAAACTAATCTCAATAAAAAGTAAAAGGTAAATACTATTATGTATGCACACACTTATTTCACACAAACTTACACGTACATGCCAAATGCACTAAAATTATGAAATGGAGAAAGAATAATGACTTTCAAATATGATTTCAATGCATTTTGCACATAAATTGTATGTATAAATATACAGCACTCAAAAGTAAATTTAAGCAAATAAGTTGACTAAAAAATGAGGATGGCAAACGCACTCTAAAGTTTAAGATGGCCTGAAAGGATTTCATTGCAAAATTTGTGCTAATTCGACTTGTATGTAGTATATGTCTAAAAAGCTTGAAATTCAGTATAATTAAGGACTTTCTTTTATTCTATTTTTCGGTTGTATTTCTGCCAAATTTGCACTTTCGTAGTTGGATACAGAGGACTGTTGGATCTATATAAATAATGTACAAGCTGTTTCTAGAACAAAAGAAACAAACACCATTGTGGACCTCTTCCAACATTCAGCATTTTATTTTGACCCTACTACAAATGGGCAGCACGATAGCTTTTAGTATGGTTTTAAAAACTGAATCGGATTGGTCTGTCCGACCAGTCTAACCGGAAACTGGATACCAATTCGGTTCGATAAAAATATTAAAAATCAGTCAAAATTGGGAACCGGAGGCAAATTGGTTTTACCCCTTATCCGGTTTTTAATACCATGACTGTCAAAATAGTTATTAAACTAGCAATGCTACTTTTACTATATATTTTTTATGATAATTTTACAACAAATTTTAAGTGATAAGTTTTTACTGATTTTAAACTGGGCATATCATTAATATCATTTTTTTACTCCATCAATAATAGCTTGCCACCTAAAATTGATACAAAACTATTTATGTAAATACCATATACATAATGTTTCTCCTATTTTACTTACAAAAAATGTACACAACATTTTTATAACAAATCCTAATAGCAAATTGCTATTGACTGTTATTAGGTTGTCAAAAAAGTAATTTAGGTGGTTGATTCAAATTAGAATCAATAACATCTTACCACGTATGATTTATTGTGTAAAATATTATTAATGCATCACTTCTCTTTACTTGCATTATGTTTTTCTTGTTTTAATTACATGGGCTTATTTGTCTAGATCCTTAATTATTGGGCCGTTTAATTGAGATCATAAAACTCAGTCCAATCTCTAATTCATTCTTGGGCACTGAGCTGCTTATATGCTTTTACTTTCATTGGCTTAACAATGTCCTAACTTTATTTTTTCCTGGAAAAAAAAAAAGGATTATCACCAGGAATGGAACCAGCAACCAACCCCATATCAGGGAAAAATGGAGCTTCAAGCAATTTAGGGTTCACCCTAGCTTTTACTGCTGGCTTAGCAATTGCATTTCTTCCAGTATTCTTCTGATTATATATTACTAGCTACTATCTTATTGAAATTCATATTTATTTAGATGTTGTTACCAGATTTATTTAAGAAACACATATGTCGTGACAGTACTAAATCATTTTGCCTATATGCCAATAATGTGTACGAGTCCTTGATTTCGTTAAAGGTTTATACTTTTTATATTGAGCTTTGATTGAGACTGATTATTTTTTGGGATGATCTCTACGATTCAAGTTTGGGTCTGTTTATATCTACATCCAATGTGGTGATTTCTAGAATTAATGCATGTTTAAGAATCGAAATTTAATTCTGTACTATATCCTCTTCTCCAAAAAAAAATCCGAACTATATCTATTTACCAAAAAAGTGTTACACCATTATACAATATTCTATATCATTCACTAATATAGGAGTATTTAGTTGTACGTTCTAATTAATTCACGGGATCCCTCGGAAAGCCGCCGACTCCAATTGGAAAAAATTTGTCGTCAAACAAGGTATTTTAGGTTAAAATTCTAACTTCTTCTCCAAAAAAAAAAAAAAAAAAATTTAACTCTACCTAACAAAAACTAATTTTAGTTTTAGCCTAATGATAAAAAAGAATATTTATCATGGAGTGATAAATATTTATTTTTTTATTCAGAAAAATAAAAATATAAACATTTCTATAAAAAAAAAATAGTATTATATTCATTCAAATATTTATGGTTTTTACTTGTTATTAAAGCCAAGATTATAAAACTCTATCACATTTCTCCCTTTTTCCTATGCTCTTCCTACATCATCACTTGTAAGATCTCTCATCATCGATATACAAAACGTCGAAGAAATCATTGCAAATAGACCAACTATGTGCCTACATGCACCGCCTAAAGTTTTGTCTCTTAAAGATAAATGCCTCACATGCCACAAACTTCGAGGCACAAATCAACATGTGCCCTGTCAAACTCATCTATATGAGCTAAACACATTGCTCTGCCACATGTCGACACCAGATTCCAACACGTCAACCCTGGGTACCGCATTAGCTATGGCACATCATCACAGGTTGCAATCAGCATTCAACACCATCCTAACTGCCATGTCACTTTTTTTTTTTTTGATCTAGATCTGATTTTATCCATCCTAAAAGAACTTAAAATTGATAATAAAATCAAAAGGCACAATTACATCTTAGAATTCTGATAATTAGTAATGAATCCTTATTTTATTTAGGGTGGCAAAATTTAACACGATCCACAAACTTGACATAACTAATTTGTTTATAAACAAGTCATGAGTTGAGATTAAATGAATTTGGATCATGTTTGGGTTGATACAGCTAATTCGTTTAATAAATGTGGCTAATTTTATCCACCAACACCCCAATTAATAGGAAATGAATGTACAAAAAATATCCAAGCATAACAACATGTGTTGCCAACCCAAGGGATCAAAGCTAAGAGGAATCCTAGTGTTGCACAAGTGTCTCCCTTTTTCTTTTGTTTACTTTCCTATGGTCCCTTTATATCTCTCTTGTCAAACAATACATAGTTTGTATATAACTCAATTTGAAAGAATTCCTCCAACTGAGTTAGGCAACACCTTATAAAACTGACATGTGTCTTGACTAAAAATATCCTAAGCAGCTAACCCACTTAACCATAGTTCACACACTTTAGTGGGTTAAGATATTTTGGATCAAAGTACATGTCAATTTTATAAGGTGTCACATAACCTAGTTTGGAGGATTTCCTCCATTTGGTTTGCATACAAACTTTATCCTATAAGTTAATGCAAAGAATTTTAGAGAAGGATCTTATCAAACTCTGTCCCATTGGGCTTGGGCCAACCCAAATGCCAACAAAGAGTAAAAAATTAATATAAGAGCCTGTGGCCCTGGTTGGTCATCCAATTTTTATTTTCCAAAAACTTAGAAAACTGTTTTTAAAAAAATTGTATTTGGAACTAGTTTTCAAAACACAATTTTGACATGATTTGCGTTTGGCTCCTATTTTCAAAAAGAGAAAACCAAAAAATGTCAGTGGAACTGAGTAGTACCAGTACCACCTATCATCTATTTCTTGCACATTTCGCGATGATCTAAGTTCATGTAGTGTGCAATGGCCATTTTTTAAGGTTTCATTATTGAGATTGTTTAATCAGAAATTCTGCTAATTAAAATTGCCCATGATTTGGTCCAACGGTTGGGAAAGTTTCTTCGTTCAATATAGTTTCTTCTTGATGGAAGTGATTGCAGACTTAGACAAAATCTTATCTGAATAATTTTCTTTCTACTTTCTTAACAACCCCACGAGATCCAAATTTCAGAAACATACACGCAAGCCTGCACAGAGATTATAGATATATATATATATATATATATATATATATTAAAGAATGAGAAGCAGGGCAACTTGTGTATGACAATATGTGTATACAATCTTGCGTTCTTTCCTTCACGTTTCAATCGGTGAAAACATGAACGAATAATAACTTGATAAAAATATATATATGAAATGTTATACAGCAATTGCGTCACTTCAAGACTAGTTCATCACCTAATAATAACTTGATAAAAATATATGAAATTTTATACAGCAATTGCGTCACTTCAAGACTAGTTCATCACCTCAAATAACTGAAAAGAAAATGGAAACTTAATTAGAGAGCACAAACTGCCGCGTGAAAGCCCAATTTGCATTAACTGTTGTATTAATTGTTGCAATTGGTGTTAAAAGTCTTATAACTAAATTGACATTTTCTAATATTTTCAAAGTTACGTTAAAATTCAAATCTCTCCTCTCAACTATTAAAAAAAAACTATTAAATTATCCACAAAAAATGTATGTTGTTTGCACCATTTAAGATGGAAAGATCAATGAAGTATCAAGAAGAGTGCCTCAATCCCTAAAATGACATAGCCTCGTGTGAGAAAGGGAGATTGTTTTTGTGGTTTTTTTTAGATAGAGTGGGTGATTGAAATCTCAACATTTTTTTTTAGAATGACAATTTTAACATGATGCAATGTAGAACAATAAATTAATATTGTATAAAATATAATGTAAGTTTTTTTTTTTTTTTTTTGAGGGAACATATAATGTAAGTTGAGTATTATAAATCATAACTGTAAGTGCACAATTGCACCTGGACCCAAGAACAGTTATGGGCTCAGGCCCAATGAGCCTTAAACAATACGAATTTGTAGAGCGTGGGCTTGAAACCTAGATTAGGAATGGGTGGGAACCAAATAACAAACTAAGGGTGGTAAATAATTGGAAACAACAAGGAATATTGCAAAAATTGGCCTCCTCGGACGTGAGCCAAGGGCTATCCTTATATTATATCTTTCTTTGTTTCTTTTCTTTTTTAGGTTACCAAGAAGTCTCCCCCCTTTCTGTCTCAGGTCCTCCCTTAAATACTCCTCTTTCTAATACTTTATACACGTGTTGCCCCATTTCCTCCCTTAGCCTAGATATTTCTTTTCTTAGTGCCTTTGAACAGTAACTAGAAGCTTCCCTTCCACTGTTCAAGTGTCACTTCCTCATTAATGCGGCCAGGGTGGTAGGTGCAGGGTCTTTAATGTGGAGGTAGCAGCCTTTATCTTTGACATTTCTTCAACACCGGTGCTTCTGGGGCGTTCTAGGGTTTCCCCCTTTTAACCATTGGTCTTAACTGTGCCATCCCCTAACCTTTACTATGAAATACCGAGTTCTTCGGTGCTCATCCGAGGGTAAGTTCACCCTCGGCTGGGTCCTCGGATCCTCGGCGCACGGGCCGACCCATAGTATTAACAACTTCTAAACCCAGGGTCAGGTCGGCCTTCCTTAACACGGCCCAAAAGGCCCATGTTCCCATCAGGATCTTTTTACCTCCCACAATAGCCCCTCAAAACTCTAATTTTCAACGTCCGAGGAGAAAAATAGGGTTTTGATCCGACGAGAACCTGCTCTACTCACTTTGCGAGTAATGGCACGTGTGGAAATCGTTTCGCCTCCCAAAGTATGCCATTTGGCGGTTTTATTTTGAACAACGCGCGTATTTATTACTGCCAGTTACATTTGTCCCTCACGTTTAACGGTGAGATGGACATCCAACGGCCCTCATCACTCCACGAAATTTTAGGCGGGACAAATATAATTTCGAGGCCGCCTTTTCGCACGTCGTGACGCTTCGGAACCTCGCGCCTTCATTTAAGTCTTCGGGGATCAATCCCATCAAAACAACAACAATTATTCTTTACCACGAAAACCGTGGAAACTGTACCTTCAACTTTGTAAGTTCTTGCTCTCTCTCTATTCTTAACCCTTTCTCCTCGGATACAGTCCTCGGCTGTCTTCGTAAACACCCTCCCCTTTAGAGTTTAGTCTATCGTTCCTCTGTAATGGGAAAATTAAAGTGTCTAGTTGATACCGCCGCTGGTATGGAAGGCTTTAGAGCCAAGTACCGTATTCCCAGCGATGTAGGACTAAAATACTGCCCGGCGACAGCCGTGGCTGGTTCTAGGAAAGAGGGAGAGGTTATCATTCCTATGATAGCCTTTCTAGAGGGTGGGATGACCCTTCCAATGAAACCTGTAACTAGGGAGTACCTTCGCAACCACCGGTTGTGTCCCGATCAATGCCTCCCAAACGTTTTTAGAGTTCTAGGTAGTGTAGATGCTTTAAACGAGCAGATGGGTTTAAACCTCACATGGCACGATGTCGTGTTCCTATATGAGTCCCACAAACTTTCTAAAGTAGGTTATTACATTAAATCTCGGTCCAGCACCGTTAGGCTAATCTCCTGTCTGCCCAAATCAAACAAAGGCATGAAGGACGACTACTTGATCGTGTCCGGAACCGGCACGACGGCTTCCACCGCCCGCCGGTTGAGTGGGGAGATCCAGGTGCGACGCCGTAGGATTAACCTCCCCACAACACCACTTCTCCTAACACACACACAAAACCGTATTCATACTTGCTTAAATTTGTTAAACATCTATGTAAATCTGACCAAGTTTGTTTGTATTGATGTTTTTTTGCAGATAAGCAACACGTGCGTCCTCGTCTGAGTCATTGTAACGTCGCAGATCTAAACCGGGTACTTCGCTCCGAGGTGTTCGTTAGTGAAGACCTACAACTCCGGGCTGCTCACCTTATTCCCGGGTACACCCCTCTTTCCAAAGACTTCCAGGAGATAGAGAGCGCCATAATTGCGAGCGACCGGAGACGAAAGAGGATAAACGTAGCTCGGCCCCACTTTTTGGACGACCGTGACCTCCCAGACGCTCCTAACACCATTTTGTACAACCGGCCGATAGCAGCAGTCCCACTTGCCGTGCACTCACAAGCGACTGTCATTCCAGAAGAGCAGGTGTCTTCTTCACACACACTTGACGACGAGATAGACCAATTCCACCTCGAAGACACCGAGAGACCTCGCGGAAACCGGTTGTGGTACTTTCCGACGAGGAGGAAGAAGCCACCGAGGCCTCTGGAATTGCAGGGTTTGTAGTTGCCCTTCCCGAGGACGAATTTGAAGAAGACATGGGACGAATGGAGGGTTTTCTCACTAATAGGGCTGCTAAGGTCGCAGAGAAGAAGAAAACGGGGACGTCCCAAGTTCCCCCAGCTTTACCTCCTCCTCCTCCTCTAGCTGAGCCAAAACTGCCAGCCGAGGATCCCAAGAAGAAGAGAAAGGGGGATAACGAGGGGACGATTACTAAAGACCCCAAGAAACCGCGCCAACAACTCCCACCGGCCCGGCGAGAAGCGGACAAGGGCAAGGGTAGAGCCCGTTCAGCTGAAATTGGGGAAATCAGGGACGAGGCTGAAGTGCGACGAGCACCGACCACCTGGTCCCCCGATCTAAGGCTGGACGGCGTACCCATCTCCTGCCAGTCCAGTATAAGGGCTGTTCAACAAGGCCATGCCCACCACCTGGCCGAGGTCTTGGAACGCCCTCTTCTGCTGCCCAAAGACATGGAGACTTTGGAAAAGATGGGCCAGCCACAACTATTCCTCTCACTGAAAAGAGACTTAGCACTGGTAAGTTTTCCTCCCTTTTTTAGGTAGATTCCACTTTTAACAATGTTTATAGGCAAGTTTCCTTTTTTATTATTCCTAACTTCATCATACTTTGTTACAGGCTATTCAGGAGGTCTTCGTAGCTGAAAAGTTTATTGAAGACGCTCGGAAAGTAGAGAGGACTGAGCTCGAAATCAGGATGGAAACCGAGAAGTCTTTGGGCAAAGCCCTTTCTGCGAATGAGAAGTTGACCTCAGAGGTGGCAGATCTGAGGAGAGAGAAGAATGGGGTCGAGTCAAACTTGAAGACTATGAAGACCCAGATAGAAGGACAGCGCAAGCTCCTTCGTGAAAGAGATGAAGAGCTCTCCCAAACTCAAAAGGAGTGCTCGGATCTGAAGAAGCAGCGGCGATGAAGGAAGAAGCCAGCTCCTTCCAACTCTCTCTTCAAGCTGCCAAGCAGGCAAGTTTTGACGAAGGGGTAGCAACCACCGAGGAACAGCTGACAGAGGAGTTCGCGGCTTTATGCCGCGAATACTGTCAAAAAGTATGGGGGGAAGCTTTAAACGTAGCAGGAGTTCCCCAGTCTTTGGATTTGAGGAAGTCCGAGAACGTTTGGCTTCCCCTAGAAATACAGGAGATTGAAGGGACTCCTGCTGTTACTCCTACCCTTGAGACAATTCTTCCTGATCTACCTCCAGTGGTCACACAGCAAATTCCTGATCCTACAGAACCTTCCGGTTCCAATAAAGAAAAGGAAGGAGGAGTGGATGCAGAGAAGGACTTGAACCAGATAGTGGAACCCAACGTCCTTCCAACAAAGACAGCGGATAAAGGAAAGCAGGTTATGACTCCTTTTGAGCTAGAGTTGAGAAAGACCGAGGGCACTAGTACCTCTCAGCAAGATCCTCCTCCAACAGCTTAGGACTTAGCTTAGGGCTTCTCTTTTTCCATTCTTTTTTGTTTTTGAATTATATATTGTAATGTATATTCAACTTGATTAATGAAGAACGATTTCGTTTACTTTTCACTTCGATTGTGTCTGCTTTTACTTTATTCCTTTTGTACTTATTACAAAAGTTTCCCATTAAGTCATATCAGAAGTTTCTCAGAGCATAAAAATCTAACTCCAAGGATTGCACAATCATAACTTCCACATAATCATGCGTATATTATTAAAGATTTAATACAAGGTGACATGGTTAATTCATTTGTATAATGCCTCGATTAAGAAGAAGAGAGGGCCTCACATAACGATTAAACCTTTGTAATGCATAGCTCTATTTTTAGTAAGATGTAAGAGCCGAGGACCATTCCTTACACAATCAGAAATTAACTTTACGATTTGAGTTAATAAACAGTAATGTATCAAGAAATCTTTCGTTTAACTCTTAAAAATTGTAACTGTAAATGTTAATTTTCCCAAAGTAGGAGGTCCGAGGACCCAGCATAACTAAGGTTCTGTTTAACAAATGACAAGACATCAATTTCCACAAGGTTTGTGATCCGAGGACTGCACTTAACCAAGTTCCTGTTTGATTCTTAAAAATTGTCACTTCAAATGTTAATTTTCCCAAAGTAGGAGGTCCGAAAACCCGGCATAACTAAGGTTCTGTTTAACAAATGACAAGACATCAATTTCCACAAGGTTTGTGATCCGAGGACTGCACTTAACCAAGTTTCTGTTTGATTCTTAAAAATTATCACTTCAAATGTTAATTTTCCCAAAGTAGGAGGTCCGAAGACCCGGCATAACTAAGGTTCTGTTTAACAAATGACAAGACATCAATTTCCACAAGGTTTGTGATCCGAGGACTGCACTTAACCAAGTTTCTGTTTGATTCTTAAAAATTATCACTTCAAATGTTAATTTTCCCAAAGTAGGAGGTCCGAAGACCTGGCATAACTAAGGTTCTGTTTAACAAATGACAAGACATCAATTTCCACAAGGTTTGTGATCCGAGGACTGCACTTAACCAAGTTTCTGTTTGATTCTTAAAAATTATCACTTCAAATGTTAATTTTCCCAAAGTAGGAGGTCCGAAGACCCGGCATAACTAAGGTTCTGTTTAACAAATGACAAGACATCAATTTCCACAAGGTTTGTGATTCGAGGACTGCACTTAACCAAGTTTCTGTTTGATTCTTAAAAATTATCACTTCAAATGTTAATTTTCCCAAAGTAGGAGGTCCGAAAACCCGGCATAACTAAGGTTCTGTTTAACAAATGACAAGACATCAATTTCCACAAGGTTTGTGATCCGAGGACTGCACTTAACCAAGTTTCTGTTTGATTCTTAAAAATTATCACTTCAAATGTTAATTTTCCCAAAGTAGGAGGTCCGAAGACCCGGCATAACTAAGGTTCTGTTTAACAAATGACAAGACATCAATTTCCACAAGGTTTGTGATCCGAGGACTGCACTTAACCAAGTTTCTGTTTGATTCTTAAAAATTATTACTTCGCGCGTCAGAACTACTCATAACTTTGAAATACAAACTGACAAAAGCTCATTTTATTAATAATAATACCTTCTAAGATTATTTACATTCCATGGACGTGGTACAATCCGTTCGTCTAGGTCGGCTAGCCTATATGACCCTATGCACACTGCGAAACAATGCGATAGGGGCCTTCCCAGTTAGGTCCCAGCTTACCCCAAGCCGGGTTCTTAGAAGTGCCTACAACTTTCCTTAGTACAAGATCACCAAGTGCAAGTGGTCTTAGCTTCACATGGGCATCATATCCTCGTTTTAGCTTCTGCTGATAATAGGCCATTTGGACCATAGCTGCCTCACGCCGTTCCTCAAGTAAATCAAGATCTTTCTCTAGAAGTCCCTCGTTATTCTCTGGGCTAAAAGAACTTGTCTTCAGAGTAGGAAAACCAGATTCCAAAGGTATCACCGCCTCGGCTCCATAAGTCATGGAGAATGGCGTTTTCTCCAGTGGATCTGCGCGGTGTGGTCCGATACGTCCACAGGACATGAGGGAGCTCCTCTACCCATCTACCTTTCGCATCGTCCAACCTCTTCTTGAGCACGTTAACTATGACCTTGTTAACAGCCTCGGCCTGTCCATTTCCCTGAGGATAAACAGGGGTGGAATATCTGTTTATGATACCCATGTCACCACAATACTTCCTAAAAGCCTTACTATCGAACTGGACACCATTGTCAGAGATGAGTGTGTGTGGTACACCAAATCTGGTAACGATGTTTTTCCATATAAATTTCTTCGAATCGACATCTCGGATATTGGCTAGGGGCTCAGCTTCAACTCATTTAGTGAAGTAGTCTGTTCCCGCGGCGGCCATCTTTTGTTGCCAACAGCCCTCGGAAATGGCCCTACAATGTCCAAGCCCCACTGCGCGAAAGGCCAAGGGCTGGAGAGAGGGTTAAGAACCCCTCCAGGTTGGTGGATATTAGGGGCGAACCTCTGACATTGATCGCATTTTCTAGCATAGTCCTGAGCTTCCCTCTGCATATTAGGCCACCAATAACCCTGCGTCAGGGCTCTATGGGCTAAAGACCTTCCCCCAGTGTAGCTCCCACAAATTCCCTCATGCAATTCCTCCAGTAATGCCTCTGTTGATTCAGGGTGCACACATAACAAATACGGTCCTGAGAAGGATCGTTTGTATAACTTAGTCCTCGGACAACCGAAACGCGGCGCCCTTCAACGTATCTTTTCCGCTTCAACCTTGGCTTCGGGAAGAATGTCATTTTTAAGAAAAGATATGATCGAATCCATCCAACTAGGACCAGGCCTTATTAGATGGATGCGAGGTGCGTTAGCAGTTACAAGAGAAGGTTGTACCAAATCCTGAACGAGGATAACCCTTGGTAACCCTTGAGCCGAGGATGTTGCCAACGTAGCCAAGGAATCTGCATGAGTGTTTCCACTCCTAGAAACGTGAGCTAAGGAAAAGGAGTCAAATTCAGCCTGATGGCGTTTGACACAGGCCAAATATTCTACGTGCATTCGGGTCTCTAGCCTCCATGGTTCCCATGACACGGCCGACCACTAAGCGAGAGTCCGAGAACACGTGGATTTCCTTGCCACCCATCTTATGTACCATTTGCATGCCTACCAAGACTGCCTCGTACTCGGCCTCGTTATTAGTAGCCGAGAATGCCAATCTCAAAGATTTTTCGAAGACAATTCCTTCAGGGGACATTAGAACAAGTCCAACACCAGACCCTCTTTGATTAGCAGCCCCATCTACATGAACCCTCCAAATCGAGGGCGATACGTCTGTGATCACACCAACTGATTTTTCACCCATGTGTGCTTCTTTTGAAGTTTCTTCTATCAATGGTTCAGTAAACTCTGCCACCAAATCTGCGAGGACCTGTCCCTTTACCGATGTGCGAGGCCTGTATTTAACATCAAAGGCTCCCAAAATGGTTCCCCATTTTGCCACCCTGCCAGAGTAATCAGCACTACGCAACACAGCCTTAAGAGGCAACTGGGTCAAAACAAATACAGTATGAGATTGGAAATAATGAGGAAGTTTGCGCGTGGCGTGGACCACAGCCAGAAGTGCCTTTTCCAAGGGCAAGTAGCGCACCTCGGCCTCATTCAAGGACTTACTAACGTAGTAGATCGGTCTCTGTACTCCGCTTTCATTCCTTATAAGGACTAAGCTCACCGCGTGAATAGCCACGGCCAGATAAGCGAATAAAACCTCGTCCACCTCAGGGCGAGATAAAATAGGTGGCCAAGAAAGATATTGCTTAAGCCGTTGGAAAGCCAAATCGCAGTCCTCAGTCCATTGAAACCCTTTCCACTTGTGCAACAACTGAAAGAACGGACGGCACCGGTCAGCTGACCGAGAAATAAATCTATTCAATGCAGCCACCATCCCTGTCAATTTCTGAATCTCTTTTGGGTTCCTAGGCGGCTGCAAATTCTGAATAGCCTTAACCTGCACCGGGTTTACCTCTATGCCCCTATGAGTAATCATATATCCCAAGAACTTTCCAGATCCCACGCCAAAAGAACACTTGGAGGCGTTAAGGCGCAACTTATACTTCCTTAGCATCTGGAAGGTGTCGGCCAGATCTGTCATGTGCGATGGTACTACCTTACTCTTCACCACCATATCATCCACGTATACTTCGATGGTTTTACCCGATTCTTTGTTCAAACATTCGGGTCATCATTCTTTGATAAGTAGCCCCGGCGTTTTTAATCCAAACGGCATGACCTTATAATGATAGTTCCCGGTTGGAGTAATGAAAGCGATCTTCTCTGATCCTCCAACGCCAAGGGAATTTGGTGGTAACCCTGGAAGGCGTCCAAGAAACTCATCCGAGGATGTCCAACAGTGGCATCTACCAGTTGATCAATCCGTGGCATTGGAAACGAATCTTTAGGACAGGCCTTGTTCAGATCAGTAAAGTCCACACATACTCTCCAGTTACCGCTCTTCTTTTTAACAACAACTGTATGAGCCAACCATTCAGGGTAGAAAACTTCTTTGATAGCCCCCGCCCTTTTCAGTTTAAGAACCTCTTCCTTCACAGCTTCAGAATGTTCTCGGGAAGATCGCCGAGGTGGCTGCCTCCTCGGAACAATGGCAGGATTGACGTTTAAACGATGACAAATAAAGCTCGGATCTACACCTGGAGCCTCATAGGGGTCCCACGTGAAAACATCTAAATTATCTTTCAGAAATTTCAACAACTCCATCTTCTCTTGGTGTGGCAAAAGTACGCCAACTTGGAAAAACCTCTCTGGATCATCTGTTATTACAAACTTCTCTAAATCCTCACAAGTAGCCTCGTCTCCTGCCATCGCTCCGAGTGCCTCCGGGCCGTTAATTGCTATGACTCTGGATGGGCAAGGTTGATGACTCGATTTCGGCGACGAAGCACCGCGGCGGATATGCATTGCCTAGCCACCACACGGCCGAGGATTTCCTCAACATACTCCCCGAGGGGAATTTCACCTTAACATGTAAGGTAGAGGAGACAGCTCCCAAGGCGTGCAACCATGGCCTGGCGAGGATGGCGGTATATGGAGAGTACGCATCAACCACAATGAAATCTACCTCAACCGTTTCGGTGCCGGATTGAACAGGCAAACGGATCTGTCCTTTCGGCATAACGGCCCTTCCTTCGAAGCTTATAAGTGGGGAGTCATAAGGGGTTAAATCTTCCAACTCCAATCTTAGCCCTTTAAACAGATCAGGGTACATGATATCTGCACCGCTACCCTGATCTATCATCACCCTTCTCACATCATAGTTGCCTATTCTGAGGGTAACCACAAAAGCATCGTCATAGGGCTGGATAGTCCCTACCTTATCCTCCTCGGAGAAACCCAAGACGGGTAAAGTGCTCCTTAATCTCTTCGGCCTGCTACCGACATCCTCGGCCTGCGGATGGGAAACCGCCATAACCCTAGTGGGACCTGAGCCGGTCCTACCAGGTGTAGCGAAGATAACATTAATTGTTCCCAATGCTGGCCGAGATGAACTGTTCCTCTGATTGTTTGAACCAACTTGACTAACCTGCCCGGTGGGTTGACACAAGTGCTGCTTTAACTTTCCCTCGCCGACGAGCTGCTCTAGATGGTTCCACAGGGTCCGACAGTTCTCGGTAGTGTGGCCCACATCCTGATGGTATTAACAGAAAAGGTTTTGATTTCTTCTAGCAGGGTCCCCTGCCATCTTGCCAGGCCATCTGAAGAAGGGCTCTTTACGAACCTTTTCTAATAACTGATGCACTGGTTCTCGGAACACAGTATTTACAGCCTGGGGTCTTCTTGAGCCGGATTGTCCGAAGTAATCCCTCCTCGGCTTGTTGTGATATCTGTCCGACCTGAAATCCCTTCTCTCCTGCGGGATAACCTTCTCCTTTCCTTTCCCCTGCTGCTGGTCTTCCTCTACCCTCTTATACTCATCAATACGATCCATAAGACGGCGTACGCTGCGGACAGGCTTCTTCGTCAAGGACTTTCTTAGGTCGTGGTCAGTAGGGAGACCCACCTTAAAAGTATTAAGCGCCACCTCATCAAAGTCGCCATCTATCTCATTAAACATCTCCCAGTATCGGTCGGAGTATGCTTTCAGTGTCTCCCCTTCCTTCATGACCATGGATAGCAACGAGTCCAATGGCCGAGGGACTCTGCTACACGTGATGAACCGCGAAGCAAATGCCCTAGTTAGTTCCCCAAACGAGCCTACAGACCCCGATTTGAGACCGTTAAACCATCTCATAGCCACCGGTCCCAAGCTGGAGGGGAAGACTTTACACATCAGGGTCTCGTTGTGAGAGTGCACTGCCATCCTTTGGTTGAAGTGACTTACGTGCTCCACCGGATCAGTCCGGCCATTATAGATGGTAAACGTGGGGCTGGGTGAACCTCACGGGAAGCCTTCCCTTCTCAATCCTCCGTGAAAACGGAGATTTAGAGAGTTGGTGCAACGCCTACTCATGGTATCGTTGCCTAAGCCCCTAGAACGAAGCTTCTTACGTCTACGGGTTGGCTGGTCGTTCTCCTCACCGAGAGGATGTTGCCTTTGGTGGGGGAATATGACCTTGAATTGTAGCCAAGTTCCCTATCCTTCTCTGAGGAAGAACTAGACGAGGATGGGGAAACCTTACGCTTAGCACGGCGTAACTTCCTCTTCAAACGATTGATTTCCTTCTGCATGGATTTAGAACCCTCATCGTGAGTAGTGCTACCTCCTCCATGAGCATGGCTAGCCCCTGGGTATTCTGTATGGACGCTTCCTTCACGATCCCTACGATGTTCGAGACGTTCGAAATGATCTTCCGGTTGTGATCCTTGTGACTCTGCATGGTGAGAGCCTAAGCCTGCCATAATATCTCTACCTCTTCTAGACTAGGCTTCCCACAGACGGCGCCAATTGTAAGTGCACAATTGCACCTGGACCCAAGAACAGTTATGGGCTCAGGCCCAATGAGCCTTAAACAATACGAATTTGTAGAGCGTGGGCTTGAAACCTAGATTAGGAATGTGTGGGAACCAAATAACAAACTAAGGGTGGTAAATAATTGGAAACAACAAGGAATATTGCAAAAATTGGCCTCCTCGGACATGAGCCAAGGGCTATCCTTATATTATATCTTTCTTTGTTTCTTTTCTTTTTTAGGTTACCAAGAAGTCTCCCCCCTTTCTGTCTCAGGTCCTCCCTTAAATACTCCTCTTTCTAATACTTTATACACGTGTTGCCCCATTTCCTCCCTTAGCCTAGATATTTCTTTTCTTAGTGCCTTTGAACAGTAACTAGAAGCTTCCCTTCCACTGTTCAAGTGTCACTTCCTCATTAATGCGGCCAGGGTGGTAGGTGCAAGGTCTTTAATGTGGAGGTAGCAGCCTTTATCTTTGACATTTCTTCAACACCGGTGCTTCTGGGGCGTTCTAGGGTTTCCCCCTTTTAACCATTGGCCTTAACTGTGCCATCCCCTAACCTTTACTATGAAATCCCGAGTTCTTCGGTGCTCATCCGAGGGTAAGTTCACCCTCGGCTGGGTCCTCGGATCCTCGGCGCACGGGCCGACCCATAGTATTAACAACTTCTAAACCCAGGGTCAGGTCGGCCTTCCTTAACACGGCCCAAAAGGCCCATATTCCCATCAGGATCTTTTTACCCCCCACAATAACTATGCCAAGAATTCATCATTTTTATGCGATACATCACTACAATCTCCTTTAATAAATTAAAATTTTAAATAAATTACATAATTTTTCTAATGGCCTAAGATAGTTCAAAATTTTTTAAAAATAAATTATAGTATTAAATTAAAATCACTAACTTTCAATAGTTTTAATTCACACTCTCAAGGAGTCTCTGATAAATAAAATTATTAATAGAAATTCATATAAGTTGTTACTAATAAGAAACTTTGGATTGAATATCGCCTAAATCAAAATGAAATCCATCAATGTTGTTACTAGAAGGTAAAGGGTATCATCATAGAGCTGACATCATCTATCCAAAAACAAAGAAAGAAAAAAAAAATCTATGTTAAATTATAAAACATTTGATACGCTTCAAGTTATGAAATTGTTCTTTCTCAACAAAAAAAAAAAAAGAAGTTATGAAATTGTTTATTAACCAATCATTTAGTGTAAATAATATATTCATAATAAAGTTACATACTATGTCAGTTAACATCCAAATCTTATAATATTGTATCATATATTATATAACAAAAAGTTAAAAACTTTATGCTATATGTAGTGATTGCACCAAGTGGACACTATCTCATTTCTTTATTATTATTTTTTTCCATTTTTTCTTCTCATGTGCATGCTGCCAAAGCCATGGCAATGCAGCGTGGGCACATAGCCAAGGCCATGGCAGCTCCCGTGGGCAAGCTACCTAGGCTGTGGCAGTGATGCAATATAAGTATATTAAAATATTTAACACATTTACTCTAAGTGAAGCTCTATTGCCAAAATTTCAAAGAATAATACCCCGATTAAAATTCTACTACCAAGAGTTTTTAGAAATTTAAAATAATTTTCATTATTGATTTTCTATTATATTATTAACTTACCATAATTTTTTTAGTTTTAATTATAAAAGGGAGAAACATACATATTTTGCTCACACCATCCAGCTTAATATATATGTGGCAAGCAAAAAGTAAGTCAGGTTTATGTCAGGTACAAACTTGCTACTTTTACTCACACAATTAATTTTTTAAGAGGTGGGAAAGCTTAATCGACCTTAGATACCCATAACAAGATGAAAAGATTAAAGTGGGTGTGTTTGAATTAATTCCAAGTGTAAGTTAATGATATCAGATAAGAAACAGCCTTGAAAAGCTTATATTTAGGTCCTCGGATTTAATCCGAGATAGTGATTACAAATGGTTTTCAAGTCTCAAAAAGTTCATCCTTTCCTCCAGGGGCTTTTCAGCTTTATATAGTCAACTAAGATGTATTTAAGCCCTACATTTGGAAGGTCAGGATCAGATTTTTCTGATACTTGTCCCATCAAGACCTTACTAGAAGGTTTTCACACTGGGATATGAGCTAGGTTGACATTGTTCATAGGTCATTTCCTCATTAATGCAGTCAGCTAAGTGGTTGCAGTGCATTGAATGCAAATGTGATAGATGTTTTATCCATCCTCTTTCCTTTCTTCCCAGCTTGAAGACAAATCTTTCTTTTTGCCCTCAGTTTGCACTCAATAGCCTTTAGCCTTGGTTCTCAGTTTCCCGAGGGCATGTCGGCATCCTTGGAGTCCTCAGGCGTTGTAGTCTTTCTGTATTTGCATAAGGTCACTTGCATTTTCCCGTGGACATTCTATCGATGCTTTTTGAGATTCGTACCCTCAACATTGTCCTTAATCCATTTGTTTGTATTCTCGAATCCTCGTCCCCCCACAATATGTATTACAAGTTGTATAACATAATTTTGTCACGTGACTCAATAGGACTACATTTAAATTATTAACACAATTTAATTTAAGTGAAAATATTACCAAGGGTTTTTTTTTAATAAATTAAAATTATTAAAACACAATTATCAAAATTTCAAAGATTTTTAGAAGAAGTTTAATCACTTATTTAAAATTATTGTATAATCTATTATCATATTTGGCTTTTCAATAAACTCTTGGCCTCACATGAAGTGTATTTTTTCATATAACTTTTTTTTTCTCTTCTTTTTACCATCTATTTTATTATTAAAATATTTTTTTAGTTTACTTGTAATACTTATTAATTGTATCTAGTAAAACCTGAACTCTTCGGTTTGGCCAAAGAAATTATTTGACACATACATCTCAACTAATTCTTTGCATTTCTTTTTCAAATCCACATTTAAATGCATCTTCAAGTACAAGAGATAGACTAGTATCGATTTTCCTTGGAAGATTAGTACCTCTTAAATTCTTTTATCTGGATCGATAACCCATCAAAGCGAGTAAGACATATGGATTCAATGCCCACAGCAGACCGTCATGCAGTTTTAAAAAACTGAAAAATAAAATAAAAAATAAAAAGAAAGCACAATCACATCTTAGAATTCAGATAATTAGTAATGAATCCTTATTTTACTTAAGGTAGCAAAATTTGGCACGATTTACAAACTTGACATGACTAGCCTATTTATAAACAGGTCATAAGTTGAGATTAAATGGATTCGGATCATAATCGGATTGATGAAGCTAATTTTATCAAGGGATCAAAGCCAAGAGGAATCCCTTTTTTTTTCTTTTTTCTTTTTTTGAGGGGGAGCCAAGAGGAATCCTGGTGTTACACTAGTTTCTCCCTTTTACCTTTGTTTTCTTTACTACAGTCCTTTTATACCTCTCTTGTCAAATAATACATAGTTTGTACGCAACTCAATTTGGAATAATTTCTCCAATTGGGTTAATTGGCACCTTATAAAACTGACATATATCTTGACTAAAAATCACCTAACCGGCTAACCCACTTAACCATAATTCGCACACTTTAGTGGCTTAGGAGATTTTGGATCAAAACTCATGTCAATTTTATAAGGTGTAACCTAACCTAGTTTGGAGGAATTCCTCCATTTGGTTTGCATACAAACTTTATCCTATAAATTAATGCAAAGAATTTTAGAGCTAGGATCTTATCAAACTCTGTCCCATTGGGCTTGGGCCAACCCAAATGCCAACAAAGAGTAAAACATTAATATAAGAGCTTGTGGCCCTGTTTGGTCATCCAATTTTTGTTTTCCAAAAACTTAGAAAACTGTTTTTTAAAATTGTATTTGGAACTAGTTTTCAAAACACAATTTTGACAAGATTTTTGTTTGGCTCCTATTTTCAAAAAGAGAAAACCAAAAAAATGTTAGTAGAACTGAGGAGTACTAGTACCACCTATCATCTATTTCTTGCACATTTTGCGACAATCTAAGCTCATGTAATGTGCAATGGCAATTTTTTAAGGTTTCATTATTTAGATTGTTTAATCAGAAAGTCTGCTAATTAAAATTGCCCATGACTTGGTCCAACAGTTGGGAAAGTTTCTTCGTTCAATAGAGTTTCTTCTTGATGGAAGTGATTGCAGACTTAGACAAAATCTTATCTGAATAATTTTCTTTCTACTAGTTTCTTAACAACCCCACAAGATCCAAATTTCAGAAACATACACGCAAGCCTGCACAGAGATTATATATTAAAGAATGAGAAGCAGAGCAGCTTGTGTATGTCAGTATGTGTATACAATCTTGCATTCTTTCCTTCTCGTCTCAAACGATGAAAACATGAACGAATAATAATTTGATAAAAATATATGGAATTTTTTTTCTTTAATTGGCCAGGATGTTTCAGAGTATAGCAATTGCGTCACTTCAAGACTGGTTCATCACATCACCTCAAATAACTGAAAAAGAAAATGGAAACTTAATTAGAGAGCACAGATTGCTGCGTTAAAGCACAATTTGCATTAACTGTTGTATTGACTGTCTGCAACTGGTGTTAAAGAGTCTTATAATTAAACCAACATTCTCTAATATTTTCAAAGAAAACATCAAAATTCAAACCTCTCCTTCCAACTATTAAATTATACTTTTTTTTTTTTTTTTTTTTTTTTGAGAATGACAATCTTAACATGATGCAATGTAGAACAATAAATTAATATTGTATATAATATAATGTAATTTTTTTTTTTTTTTGAGGGAACATATAATGTAAGTTGAGTATTATAAATCATAACTATGCCAAGAATTCATCATTTTTATGCGATACATCACTACAATCTCCTTTAATAAATTAAAATTTTAAATAAATTACATAATTTTTCTAATGGCCTAAGATAGTTCAAAATTTCAAAAAATAAATTATAGTATTAAATTAAAATCACTAACTTTCAATAGTTTCAATTCACACTCTCAATGAGTCTCTGATAAATAAATTGTTAATAGAAATTCATATAAGTTGTTACTAATAAGAAACTTTGGTTTGAATATCGCCTAAATCAAAATGAAATCCATCAATGTTTATCTAGAAGGAAAAGGGTATCATCATAGAGCTGACATCATCTATCCAAAAACAAAGAAAGAAAAAAATATCTATGTTAAATTATAAAACATTTGCTACGCTTCAAGTTATGAAATTGTTTATTAACCAATCATTTAGTGTAAATAAAATATTCATAATAAAGTTACATATTATGTCAGTTAACATCCAAATCTTATAATATTGTATCATATATTATATAACAAAAAGTTAAAAACTTAATGCTATATGTAGTGATTGCACCAAGTGGACACTATCTCATTTCTTTATTATTATTTTTTCCATTTTTTTTTCTCATGTGCACGTTGCCAAAGCCATAGCAACGTAGCGTGGGCATGCAGCCAAGACCATGGCAGCTCCCACGGGCAAGCCACCTAGGCCGTGGCAGTGATATAAGTATATTAAAATATAAGTATTTTAATATAAGTATATTAAAATATTTAACACATCTACTCTAAGTGAAGCTCTATTGCCAGAATTTCAAAGAATAATAACCTGATTAAAATTCTACCACCAAGAGTTTTAGAAATTTAAAATGATTTTCATTATTGATTTTATATTATATTAATAACTTACCATAATTTTTTTTGTTTTAATTATAAAAGGGAGAAACATACATATTTTGCTCATCCGGCTTAATATATGTGTGACAAGCAAAATGTAAGTCAGGTTTATGTCAGGTACAAACTTGCTACTTTTACTCACACAATTAATTTTTTAAGAGGTGGGATGCTTAATCAACCTTTTTTATTTTATTATATATATATATATATACAAGATAGAATTTATACTCTAGTCTAATCTAAGTGTATATGTGTGTGAAACTCCCTCTAGAGACTTAAACCCCGGCTCTTGCCCTCCACACTCCACAAGCACTTATACTTGTGGAGTGACCATCGCATCAAGGGTATGCAGTGGTGATGCTTAATCAACGTTAAATACCCTTAACAAGATGAAAAGATTAAAGTGGGTGTTTTTGAATTAATTCCAAGTGTAAGTTAATGATATTAGATAAGAAATAGCCTTGAAAAGCTTATATTGAGGTCCTCGGGTTTAATTCGAGATAGTGATTACAAATAGTTTTCAAGTCTCAGAAAGTCCATCCTTTCCTCTAGGGGCTTCTCTGCTTTATATAGTCAACTAAGATGTATTTGAGCCCTGCATTTGGAAGGTCAGATCATATTCTTCTGATACTTGTCCCATCAAGACTTTTCTAGAAGTTTTCCACACTGGGATATGAGTTGGGTTGACACTGTTCATAGGTCATTTCCTCATTAATGCAGCCAGCTAAGTAGTTGCAAAGTATTGAATGCGGAGGTGATAAATGCTTTGTCCATCATCTTCCCTTTCTTCCTAGCTTGAAGACAAATCTTTCTTTTTGCCCTCGATTTGCACTCAATAGCCTTTAGCCTTGGTTCTCGGTTTCCTGAGGGCATGTTGGCATCTTTGGAGTCCTCAGACGTTGTAGTCTTTCTGTACTTGCATAAGGTCACTTGTATTTTCCCGTGGACATTCTATCGGTGCTTTCCGAGGTTCGTACCCTCGACATTGTCCTCAATCCATCTGTTTGTATTCTCGGATCCTCGTCCCCCCACAATATGTATTACAAGTTGTACAATATAATTTTTTCACAAGACTCAATAGGACTACATTTAAATTATTAACACAATTTACTTTACGTGAAAATATTACAAAGGGTTTTTTTAAATAAATTAAAATTATTAAAACACAATTATCAAAATTTTAAAGATATTTAGAAGAAGTTTAATCACTTATTTAAAATTATTGTATAATCTATTATCATTTTGGGCTTTTCAATAAACTCTTGGCCTCACATCAAGTGTATTTTTTTCATATAACTTTTTTTTCTCTTCTTTTTACCATCTATTTTATTATTGAAATATTTTTTTAGTTTACTTGTAATACTTATTAATTGTATCTAGAAAAACCTGAACTCTTCGGTTTGGCCAAAGAAATTATTGACACATACATCTCAACTAATTCTTTGCGTTTCTTTTTCAAATCCACATTTAAATGCATCTTCAAGTACAAGAGATAGACTAGTATCGATTTTCCTTGGAAGATTAGTATTAAATTCTTTTGTCTGGATCGATAACCCATCAAAGCGAGTAAGACATATGGATTCAATGCCCACAGCAGACCGTCATGCAGTTTTAAAGAACTGAAAATAAATAATAATAATAATAATAATAATAATAATAAAAAAGCACAATCACATCTTAGAATTCAGATAATTAATAATGAATCCTTATTTTACTTATGGTGGCAAAATTTGACACTTACAAACTTGACATGACTAGCCTGTTTATAAACAGGTCATAAGTTGAGATTAAATAGATTCAGATCATGATTGGGTAAACATAGCTAATTTTATCCACCAACACCCCAATTAATGCGAAATGAATGTACAAAACACATCCATGTATAACAACTTGTGTTGCCAACCCAAGGGATCAAAGCCAAGAGGAATCCTTTTTTTTTTTTTGAGGGGGAGCCAAGAGGAATCCTGGTGTTACACTAGTTTCTCCCCTTTACCTTTGTTTTCTTTCCTATGGTCCCTTTATACCTCTCTTGTCAAATAATACATAGTTTGTATGCAACTCAATTTGGAAGAATTTAGAAAAATTCCTCCAACTGGGTTAGGTGGCACCTTATAAAACTGACATATGTCTTGACTAAAAATTACATAACTGGTTAACTCACTTAACCATAGTTCGCACACTTTAGTGGGTTAGAAAATTTTGGATCAAAACACATGTCAATTTTATAAGATGTCACCTAACCTAGTTTGGAAGAATTCCTCCATTTGGTTTGCATACAAACTTTATCCTATAAATTAATGCAAAGAATTTTTGAGCTAGGATCTTATCAAACCCTGTCCCATTGGGCTTGGGCCAACCCAAATGCCAACAAAGACTAAAACATTAATATAAGAGCTTGTGGCCCTGTTTGGTCATCCAATTTTTGTTTTCCAAAAACTTAGAAAACTGTTTTTTAAAATTGTATTTGGAACTAGTTTTCAAAACACAATTTTGACAAGATTTTTGTTTGGCTCCTATTTTCAAAAAGAGAAAACCAAAAAATTGTTAGTGGAAACTGAGGAGTACTAGTACCACCTATCATCTATTTCATGCACATTTTGCGATAATCTAAGCTCATGTAGTGTGCAATGGCAATTTATTAAGGTTTCATTATTGAGATTGTTTAATCAGAAATTCTGCTAATTAAAATTGCCCAGAATTGGTCCAACAGTTGGGAAAGATTCTTCGTTCAATATAGTTTCTTCTTGATGGAAGTAATTGCAGACTTAGACAAAATCTTATCTGAATAATTTTCTTTCTACTAGTTTCTTAACAACCCCACGAGATCCAAATTTCAGAAACATACACGCAAGCCTGCACAGAGATTATATATATTAAAGAATGAGAAGCAGAGCAGCTTGTGTATGTCAGTATGTGTATACAATCTTGCATTCTTCCCTTCTCGTCTCAATCGGTGAAAAATGAACGAATAATAATTTGATAAAAATATATGGAATTTTTTTTCTTTAATTGGCCAGGATGTTTCAGAGTATAGCAATTGCGTCAATTCAAGACTGGTTCATCACATCACCTCAAATAACTGAAAAAGAAAATGGAAACTTAGTTAGAGAGCACAGACTGCTGCGTTAAAGCACAATTTGCATTAACTGTTGTATTGACTGTCGCAACTGGTGTTAAGAGTCTTATAACTAAACCAACATTTTCTAATATTTTCAAAGATTACGTCAAAATTCAAATCTCTCCTTCCAACTATTAAATTATCCTTTTTTTTTTTTTTTGAGAATGACAATCTTGACATGATGCAATGTAGAGCAATAAATTAATATTGTATATAATATAATGTAAGTTTTTTTTTTTTTTTTGAGGGAACATATAATGTAAGTTGAGTACTATAAATCATAACTATGCCAAGAATTCATCATTTTTATGCAATACATTGGTACAATCTCCTTTATTAAATTAAAATTTTAAATAAATTTCATAATTTTTCTAATGGTCTAAGATAGTTCAAAATTTTTAAAAATAAATTATAGTATTAAATTAAAATCACTAACTTTCAATAGTTTCAATTCACACTCTCAACGAGTCTCTAATAAATAAATTATTAATAGAAATTCATATAAGTTGTTACTAATAAGAAACTTTGGTTTGAATATCACCTAAATCAAAATGAAATCCATCAATAATGTTACAAGAAGGTAAAGGGTACCATCATAGAGCTGATATCATCTATCCAAAAACAAAGAAAGAAAAAAATATCTATGTTAAATTATAAAACATTTGCTACGCTTCAAGTTATGAAATTATTTATTAACCAATCATTTAGTGTAAATAAAATATTCATAATAAAGTTACATATTATGTCAGTTAACATCCAAATCTTATAATATTGTATCATGTATTATATAACAAAAAGTTAAAAACTTTATGCTATATGTGGTGATTGCACCAAGTGGACACTATCTCATTTCTTTATTATTATTTTTTCCATTTTTTCTTCTTGTGTGCTCACCGCCAAAGCAATGTCAATGCAGCATGGGCACACAGCCAAGGTCATGGCAGCTCCTGTGGGCAAGCTACCTAGGCCGTGGCAGTGATGCAATAAAAGTGTATTAAAATATTTAACACATCTACTCTAAGTGAAGCTCTGTTGCCATAATTTCAAAGAATAATACCCTGATTAAAATTCTACTACCAAGAGTTTTTAGAAAATTTTAAATAATTTTCATTATTAATTTTATATTATATTAATAACTAACCATAATTTTTTTAGTTTTAACTATAAAAGGGAGAAACATACATATTTTGCTCACACCATCCGGCTTAATACATGTGTGGCAAGCAAAAAGTAAGTCAGGTTTATGTCAGGTACAAACTTACTACTTTTACTCACACAATTAATTTTTTAAGAGGTAGGATGCTTAATCAACCTTAAATACCCTTAACAAGATGAAATGATTAAAGTGGGTGTGTTTGAATTAATTCCAAGTGTAAGTTAATGATATCAGATAAGAAATAGCCTTGAAAAGTTTATATTGGGGTCCTCGGGTTTAATCCGAGATAGTGATTACAAATGGTTTTCAAGTCTCAAAAAGTCCATTTCCTCCAAGGGCTTCTCAGCTTTATATAGTCAGCTAAGATATATCTGAACCCTACATTTGGAAGGTCAGGGTCAAATTTTTCTAATACTTGTCCCATCAAGACTTTACTAGAAGTTTTCCACACTGGAATATGAGCTGGGTTGACACTGTTCATAAGTTATTTTCCCATTAATGCGGCCAGCTAAGTGGTTGCAGAGTATTGAATGTGAAGGTGATGAATGCTCTGTCCATCCTCTTTCCTTTCTTCCTAGCTTGAAGACAAATCTTTCTTTTCGCCCTCAGTTTGCACCCAACAGCCTTTAGCCTTGGTTCTTGGTTTCTCGAGGGCATGTTGGCATCCTCGGAGTTCTCAGGCATTGTAGTCTTTCTGCACTTGCATAAGGTCACTTGTGTTTTCTCATGGACATTCTATCGGTGCTTTCCGAGGTTCGTACTCTCGGCATTGTCCTTAATCCATCTGTTTGTATTCTCGGATCCTCGTCCCCCCACAATATGTATTACAAATTGTATAACATAATTTTGTCATGTGACTCATTAGGACTACATTTAAATTATTAACACAATTTGCTTTAAGTGAAAATTTTACCAAGGGTTTTTAAAAAAAATTAAAATTAAAATTATTGAAACACAATTATCAAAATTTTAATGATATTTAAAAGAAGTTTAATCACTTCTTTAAAATTATTGTATAATCTATTATCATATTTGGCTTTTCAATAAACTCTTGGACTTAAATCAAGTGTATTTTTTCATATAACTTTTTTTTTCTCTTCTTTTTACCATCTATTTTATTATTGAAATAATTTTTTAGTTTACTTGTAATACTTATTAATTGTATCTAGAAAAACCTGAACTCTTCGGTTTGGCCAAAGAAGTTATTTGACACATACATCTCAACTAATTCTTTGCATTTCTTTTTCAAATCCACCTTAAAATGCATCTTCAAGTACAAGAGATAGACTAGTATCGATTTTCCTTGGAAGATTAGTACCTCTTAAATTCTTTCATCTAGATTGATAACCCATCAAAGCAAGTAAGACATATGGATTCAATGCCCACAGCAGACCATCATGCAGTTTTAAAGAATTGAAAATAAAAAGAGAAAGAAAGAAAACAATAATACAAATAAATAAATGACTCGGTTAAGGGGTGCTCTTAAGACATTTGTTTATTGACTGTTTTAAAAAATATTTTTTACAACTTTTATGAGAAATATTATTTAAAAACTGTTACAAAAGTTATTTCTTTTTTATTTTTTCATAAATTATTTTAAAAATAATAATCTATTAATAAATGTCCGTAGAGCATTTGTTAACTTTTGACATAAATAAATAAAAGATTAAATAAAGGATATCCATAGTCATGGTAGAGTTTATTCCCTCCAATAGAAAGAGGTTTAGGTATTTAAGCATGGGTCAAATAATGCCTACCCAATTTTATATCAAAATTCTGGCAAAGACTGTTTCCTATTTTATTGAAAATGACACATACTAAAGTCGTTCTGCAACTAATTAATCAGTAATCATGGACTGCCTTGTTAAATCTCATCATTTTTTTCCTGGGTATAGTTGAAGATCCCCTTCTTTAACAAGTTAAGAAATGAGTACAAGTCTACACAAAACTTTTTAACCTCAATTACTTGAGTTTAACTTTTAAATTACTTCCACAGATGAATTAATGGTTTCCATGTCTAAATTTCGATAACTTTTGGATTCCCAAATGTTGATGACCATTTCCTTTTTTTTTATCTTTTTTTAATTCGGTGCAATGGTGAAAGAGACAGTCTTGGACTATTTCACTTGTCAACTCCACTATAAAATTTGCAAAAAATATATGATTTGATTGATTTCCCACATACAAACACTAAGTCAAGGATGATAAATGTAAATTCACACTAAAAAATAGTTAAGAATTGGATTAAAATAAATCATATAATAGTGTTGAAAATGAAATACATAGTATCATATCATACATAGCAATGTTCTCCATCAATCTGCGGAGTACAACAAAGCTAAAAATTTATTACATATATCAAATAAGATATAAAAAAAACATATCAAGCACTATATGTTTATACAACACTCTCTCATCATTGCGCAATCAACGACTTTATGCATCTTTGTTTCATCCAAGTTATCTAGGTGTGACTTTTTCACTAATTTGACAATTCTGATTTGTTTCAGTCCAGCGACTAATTAATCCAGGCTGGCTTGTACCAAACCTCAGGTGTCCCATTTCTTAAAAAACAATAAAGTTTAATAATATAATAATTTTCACTGTTTTTTTACTATTGTTTTTAGAACCTTCTTTTACTACTATTAATGTTACATGTGTAATTATTATTAAAAAAAAAATGTGACTAAGCATAATTGGTAGATAATAAAAATAATGACAAAGTTTATCTACAAAATTATTTGTAGCCTTAGGCTACAACCTTACTTAATAAAATAAATATTACTATCTATTTTAAAAATCTAACCGTTGAATTGCATATACTTTACGATCTTAATACACATGTCAAAATCTGTGTCAATCGGATATTATTTACTATATGATCTAGAAACATATATTTTATGTATAATTTTAAATTATAAAAACTTGTAATTTGAACAATTTATTGATGACATAGTTATTGATTTTTAATTTTCTAAAAATTTTGCAAGCATGAAGATATAAGAAGAAGATATAATCCAATGGTGGATTTGTCAAAATTTGACTCCAATAAGAATATTTTGAGTAAGTTTATAACATAAGACTACAACCAATTTTGTAATTAAACTTTTTCCTAAAAATAATATTATAATAAATAAACGTTGAAGTGAAATATAAATAGTTAAATACTAATCTATCTCTTGGATTTTCAAAAAGATGCATATTCCCAACAAGTCCTAGCCAACAAGAAGGTATATTTTAGATCCGGTGTATGTAATGGGTGTCTTACAATACGTGGGCCATACTAGTGTGTGGAGCCCATTAATTGTAAGAGAATTGTTGCATACTCCGGTAATTTAATATGGTATTAGAGTAGAAAACTCTGAATTGAATTCAGGTCCTTACTCTACCTTCCATTTAAAATGTTAAAAATAAATCTCATGTGTTAGGCTCCACTTATTAAGGAGAAGGTTAGATTTACAAGTGATGAGAAGTATTATAGTTATGGTTAAGTGATCAAATTCACAATTTCCTAACAATTTATACTTTTGGAACAATTGATAATTGAATAGATGCCGGGTAAACTTTCTCCCAATCAACACCCTATAAATACTCAGTCTAAGATTTTGTGCAGTATGAAATATAGTACTCAGAAACTTTTGTTAAAACTAACTTTCACAATAGTGTCCTAACTAGATTGTTGGAGCACCACTTTCCAACCAACTCTAATTGGTCACAATTGTAGTTATTAAGTTCAATCTCTTTTGCAAGATTCATAAGTAGCTCAAGCATTTAGAAGAGGACATTCTTAGTTAGGAGCGTGCATGGGTCGAGTTGTAGAGGTGAAGGGTAATATTTTTAACTAATCTGCCGACAACCCACCAATTTATGATTGAGGACCGAAGTTTCACTAACAAAATTTTGTATTTTTTAATAAAGGAGTCCAGTCAAATTATACATACACAAGAGGGGAGGGGGGCAAGTGTCATGCATGATAAGAACTCATATAAACTAAGGGGAGTGCCACTTGTACCAAAGTTTTTCTATAAGATATTAGATGGAGAAAGGAAAATTTTATATTTTTTTTAATAATTAAGTTAGCATATTTTTATTGGTTTTTGTGTGTACTCAGGATTTTCACCTCTCGGGCTAAGGGCTTTTTGCCTCGTAACCTTATTTGGCTTGACATCTTGTATCCCACATCAAAGAGAACTCCCCCCACTTGCTGCCTTATAAGCCTGAGCCAAAGGGAGTAGTGTACCATCAGTTATTAATAACTAATGGTATACTACTCCCTTCGACTCAGGCTTATAAGGCAGCCCGAGAGGTGAAAATCCTGAATATCCCTAGTTTTCATTTGAGTTTAACTCTACTCTAACGTCACATCCTAACCTATTATGCTATTATCAACAACTTGCTACTCAATGCTTGTGAAATCTTTTTAAGTCCAAAGAGTTTATTCCTAATTTCTTGGGACCGAGGCCCATCCCAAATTATACAAGAAGATCATGGATTTATATGATGGAGATTTCCTTTAGTTTTTTGTTTTTGGAATAACAAGATAGATTAGATGGCAACTAAAACAATGTGTATATTTCTTTCGTAATCTGTATAAAGCAGCTACAACATAATCACAAAAATTTAAAAAAAAAAAAAAAATTATACCAAAAGTCCTAATTCTATAACCAAAATAAACATACTGCCAAACACGTCGTATGTCTACCAAATCTTCACACCGTAGTGACAATCCTTTGAAAGAATTTTAGCATTGGTCGTTAAGCTATCCACCGTTATGTCACAATCAACCTTAACGGTAATCGTCCACGACTTAACGGACCCCACTTTAATCTTAACCGGAGCTCTAACCGTCAAAAGTAACGGCACTTTCCCTTGGCTCTGAGCTTGCAGCAACGAATTCTTAACCGTACTGGTCAAAACCACACCGGAGCCCTTTAACGCCGTTTTGAAAACCGTCACGTTATTAGACGGCTGATAAAACGAAGGCACCGCGCCGTTACAGAGCGAAACGTCGTCGTAATAGATCCCGACAGAGCTCTTCGGTTGATAGTAGATCCCGATCTTCTTGTTCGGGTTATCGGCTCTAACTGTAACGTCGAACTCAGGCGAGACCGTTACAGAAGCTGATGAAGCGGCGGCGGCGGCGGTGAGGTTCACGCCGGAGATGGAGACGGCGTCGATGGAGTAATTCGGAGACCGAGGTTTGACTACGAGGTAGAATATTGCGGCGGAGACGGCAACGAGGGCGACGATGAGGGCGAGGACTCCGAGGAACCAGCAGAGGCAGCAACAGCACGGCCGGCGGCGAGTTTTGGATTTGCGAGTGAGGGCATGGTAGCGATCAGCGTTCTCCGGCGGAGGAACACGGTAGACTTGGTCCTTAGGAATGTGGATCACGTAGGTACCAGGTGGAGGAACAGGTTTGTCGGGACTAGGATTCGGACGAGTGGCTAGTGTCAACATTGGTTCGGAACTCTCCGACGATGTCTCGTCGTTTACTGTAACTGGTGCCTGTGGTGGTGGCGAGTCACGTGGGTGAACTCGGTCGGCCATGTTTTATTTTATTTTTTTGTGAGTACTGAGTTATAGAATTTAGATGTAAACTCGGCGAGTGAATCAGTGAAAGAAAATTGTAATGTGAGAGAGAGTAAAATGTGGGATATATATACGAGGAGAGAGAGAAATGTAGGAGCGTGTCGAATGAGTAAACAGAAAGGGTTGTTTTTACAGGTCAGCATGAGATGTCTAATTAATTACATGAACAAGTCGAAGGCGTGTTCGTGTTTCCTTGCCTTTTTGTTTGTTTCTTTTTTTAATAATATATTTTTTTTAAAGACCGCGTGCAAGAGAAAATTAAGGTATGTTTGTTGGATTTTCTACACACGGTTTTCTTTTTCTAATAATAAGAGATAAAGTCATAACATAAGTCTACAATTTGTTTTACTTACCTAAGTCTACTGTGCGTTTATTTAGCTTTTTGTTTAAAGTATTGTAATAAGTAAAAAATGAGTTGGCTTATAAGACTTCAAGGAGTTGTATATCTAACTTAACAAAGAAGAAAACAATAAAGAACAAAGGCAAAAATACAATGTTGGATAAAGCTCATTAATATACTATTATGTCCCATATAAATCCCCCCAGGACTTACCCAAATGAGGCCTTTAATAATTTCATTGAGAAAAGCAAAAAGTAATAATAAAGGAACATAAATCTGTGGGAATAAGCACCAACATCGAAGGGTTAGGGTATTAATTATTAAAATCTTTGAGAGTTATTACTATTCATTTCTATGGTTGGGGTCGCATCCAGTGTTAAAGTTCAATTTGGTTTCCCTTGGGCGTCAACTCTTTGATTCATGCTAAATGATGATTATATATATATATACTAATTAACATATCCCATTGTTTTTGAATGAACTCAACACTATGGCTGATATATTAGATCATTTGGAAATTTTCCTCTTAACCAGTAGTCCATAGAACTTATAATTAGTTGTAGGTCATATAAAGTGCATTCAAATAAATAATAAAAAAAGTAGACAAAAAAAAAAAAGAGAGATAAACAAATGAAAAAGCCAAATATGTATATTTGGTCTAACTTCAAAAAATAGATATGAAAGCTGTGTCTATATAAAAAAAAAAATCATTTGTTATTAATAAAAATAGAGTCCTATAAGATAATACTATAACAAGTTTTAAAATTTTAAACAATAACAGATAACCAAGTGCGAAAGGTGTTGTTAATAGCCTTGTAGTCTAATTAACACATTTGTTTCCAACGAAAATATTACACCTTTGAATGATCTCAAGTCATCCCATATTATATATGGAAATGTTTGGAAGATGCAAGAAGGGAAGCAAATACACTTCAATTAAAATAGTTTCAAGCATGTTAAGAGGAAGGAAAATGGTAATGCCCATGCCCTTACTAGAAGAGCAGGTCAATCTGCAAATTTTAATGTATGATTAGATAGTCTACTATATGATTAATTTAGATATCGCTGATTCATTAATAAAACCTTTCTTACCTTTTGCTAGAAAAAAACCCCAAAAAAAATGGCACATTTTTTTCCAATGAGACCTTTTGTTATCTTAGGGGGAGAAAAATTAGCATTTTGGTCAAAAAGTCAATTATAAGCCAGATTTGTGTATTTGGCAACAGCTTATAATGTAGCTTTTTCTACTTCTTAACTTGTATGTACAGCTTACACTTCAAGTAAACGTTTTTAGCGTTTTTAGCAACAAGCTAAATAAGCTGCCCCGAAAACGCTTTTATGATTTTACTTCCAGATGCTCTAGTGGGAAACCGCGTGGGGCTGGCTGCAGAGTACACTTGAGGAGATAATTGTCATTTCCTCAATTTTTGTGGACTGGGTTTTTTAATTCTTCAGTTCTTTTTAGATGTGGACGCGGATTTCTGAACTGGGAGTTAATGACGATGACACAAAGTTTTTATTTTTATTTTTATTTTTTTTATAAAGACAGAAAGTTTTGAGTAATCAATTACTTTATTTATTTATTAGTTTATATTTGGAGTTAGGCTTATTATATATCTATGTAAATTGAACTGGTAAAAGAACAGCACCAAAAAATTAAAAACAAAAAGATAATGATAAACGGACAAGCCAAACTGAGATGCAGAATATGACAATGAACAAGGCAGACCAGACCAACTCCAAGTCTTCTATATGGACTATGGCCTCAGTCTCCTAGTTCATGAAAGCTTCAAATAGGAATCTAAGAGACCCTATTGTTCACAAATTTTGAGATATTTTTTATTTTGCTAGTTATTATTGTATACGCTGAGTTATAGCATTAACATGCGCAATTTAGCTGAAGTCGTATTTCGAGAATTTCGTAATTTTAGTTAAAATTGTGTTTCAACACAGTATGTAACTATTACCACTTTTTTTTTTTTTTCTTTTTAAGACCTTTTATGAGATACTTGTTAACTTTCTCACATTTGCTAAAAGTTTTCTACAGGTTATTTTCCAGGTGAATGTCTAAGCAGTTGGAACATTCTTGCATGACAGAATATTCGCCAATTTGTGCCTTACCAGTTAGAACTTTCTTGCATGACAGAATAGCAATGTTGCCAACGAAACTTGTGGTTGGACTGTGCTTTTACTGTGTCTCCGAAATAGATTTCCAGGTTAAATTCTCCAATAATAGCACTTACGTGTAACCCAAAAAAAAAGGGAGAGTCATAGCAATGTCTCCATTGATTATGACAATGTGATTATGTGGTTTTTATGGCTTTCATGAGTATATGCGCTAAAATAGATCAATATAGTTCTCAACAGGGACGGAGCCAGGATTTTAAGTTAAGGGGGGCGACTTTGACCTCTAGTTTGGCAGCTTCTTAGTTGTGGAGTTTTTTTTTTTTTAATTTTTAATGTGTGCATTTGCTAGGTAAAGACAAAATTATTCTATTTAAAACTTTTTAAAGGGCAATTATTTATTTGAGTAAAATTGGTTAATTAGACTTAATTTTTTTTAGCTTTGCTATTGGTGATTTTTGTTGTTGCACAAATGTTTTTGGGCTAGTATATGTTGTTTTAGATTTTAGATCTATAAAATTTTAATGGCCTTTAAAATGAGAAAAGTGCTAGAAGTATATTGATGATATAGTGAGTGATTATTGATAAGTAAAAAAGTTATGCAAGTAATAAACCCAGATGCGAACCAATAAGAATTTGTATTTCAACAGTTTATAAAAATATTGTAAATAAGTTTGTATCTTTAACGTTACTCTAAAAAGATTCAATAATATTGTTAATAGGGTAAAATGTAATTTTATAGAATAAAATTGCTAAAATTAATGCATATATATATATAAATTTTTTTTTTTTTAAATTAGGGGGGGCCACTGCCCCCCTTGGTCAATGAATGCCTCCGTCCCTGGTTCTCAATTGAAATATATTGAGTTTTAATCTTAATTGAATTAGGGTCATCAATACAAATTAAGTCATCAATAGAGTGCCCAAAAAGTAAATGGTCTTAATTTAAAGTGTCCTAAAAACTCTAGAATATATTGATTCCCTAATGTCAAACCACCTATTTAAACTACACTATGTTTGAATCTTCACAGAGCACACAGGGGCAACTCCACATAGAGTCTAGGGTGGTCACAGAACCACCCTGACTTGGAAAATGGGAGAGGGTGATATCAAAAGGTGCATGCTTCATGTCTTGTTATAAAGATTGTGATGGGACGATAACTACGTTGGTGTAATTTAATATATATTCATAATTTTGTTGTTACAAAATTTATTATCAAGAATTATACCCCCATTAACTCAAATTGTTGTTAAAAAAATTTATGACTCATTTACCTCCTTATCATTTCTATAGGAGTCTCAACACTTTTGAGACGAGGCAGGGGTGTTGAGAGGGAGCAATTGCCCCCCTGACTCCTCCTAAAAAATCTCATAGATAGTAGTATCTAGGAAGTAAGAATTTAGCTAAAAATGAAATAGGAACCCCTCTTTGAATATTTTGCCACTTCTGATACAAAAAAAGAGGAGGCAATCCCTTAGCTAAAAGAAAATTGCATTGCTTTGGCAACAAAAGAATAGGGGAAAGACTTCCGAAGAAAACTGCTTTGACACCAAAAGAATAGGGAAAGTAAGAAAATTATTTGACACCAAAAGAATAGGGGAAGACTTCCCACGCACAGTAACGCAGTTCTTTTTTTTTGCTGGAGTATAGTAACTCACCCTTGACTGTGTTGTCTTGCATCTATTCACGGAATCATAAGCATTTATTTACACCCCCACAAAAAAAAAAAAAAAAAAAAATCACTTTTTTTTATTCCTGTATTTATCATTTTTTTAAATAAAAATTATTCTTTTTTTTCAAGATTTCAATTGATAGTCCTATTTTTTATACAAAATAATTTTTAAAAGGTATTTCCTTATACGGTACTAAAACCCTAAAGCCTCCATTATCTTTCTTTTCTCCTTCATCTCTTGATTTCGCATTTTCAAACTCATAGATTTATGTTTTAAACTCAAATTTAATATACTTGAGAATGGAGAAAGAAAGTTTGAATTCTTCCAACTTTTTAAAAAGTAATCAAGGTAAGGATTTATGTATTTAGATTAATCTCTTACTTTAATGATATATAGTTGTAATTAATTGAAACTATAGAGAACTCTAAGTGTGTTAACTAGTTCATATCGAATTCTAAACAAACTCGTGATGAAAATGAAGTAACTATGCAACAGCTTCAAAATACAAAAAGAGTCAAGAGTTGTTGAGTAAATTATTTTAGGTTTGAAAATTTTAATCTTAGTTTACATTAGTGTGCGTTTGGTTCCAAATTAAAAAACTAACTTATTTTCTATTCAGTTTATTTTTGCAACTATTCATGGGTCATACTGCACTTTTTGGTATTATTCATAGGTCTCACTGTACTATTTCAACTAATTTTTACTTTTATTTACAGTACTTTTAGCAAAAAAATTTCAGTTTTAATAAAATAACCAGATCTCAAACAGACTCTTATATTAGATTTTGTATGATATTTACAGTTATTTACAATTGTTTATTTATTTTGTTATAGATATAGATTAATTTTTTTAAGGATTTTTTTTTAAAAAAAATTACTTTTTAATTTTGCCCCCCAAGCTAAAATTTCAACTCCGCTACTAGAGTTAGGTAGTTAAAAAACCATGTGAGCATACTCACAAAAATGTAAAAATGAGAAATATTTAATACATATATAGAGTGAGTAATTTTTGTTAATATTATACTGCGGGCAAAGAATGGTTCTTTTTCGCCAAAAAAGAAAAAGAAAAAAAAAGAGTAATGTTTCTTTTTGTAAAACTTTTGCTCTATGGAGTAGTGTAAACTCATGGAGCTTATAACATATGTGATGGGTTGTTGTATCCTTAGGTTAGCATGCTAGTGCCTTGTTCTGAGGTGGCCGTTTGTTTTGTTTATGACTAAATTGGGTCATTAGTCTCATAAAAAAAAAAAAAAAATTTTGGGTCATTGGGCCCTTTTGAATCTTCCACTTGCAGGGTGAAACCCATAAGGGTCTTGTTTGTCCTTGAATTGGGCTTTTGCATTCAGCCACAAGAGGCCCCTTTATCTGTAAAGAGATCTAGGCCTCAATAGCCCGATCTTACTTCCTTCATAGATTTGAGCCTTATATGCCTAATTTAGTCTCTATTAAAGACTTGCTGCCTGCCAGTCAGATTGGTTGAGTTCAAACCATGGTTTAAAAAACCGGCACGGTGAAAGAAGAACCAATAACGTAATTAATAATTTAATCAATAATTTTAAAATATTAAAAATTAAAAAAATATATATATATTAAGTTTTTTAATGAAGAATGTTGAAGTTAAACATATATATAAAATTTAAAAAATAATGTGATTTTAGTTTTCATGTATTAAATTTAGGAAATAAAAATAACAAAATCCACAACCCATATATAAAATTTTATAACCGTGAAGAATCAAATTAACAATGTATGATAAATATTTTTTATTACTATATATCTAATACTTTCATATATATATATATATATATATATATATATATATATATATATATATATATATTAAGTACTGACATGACATGGTCTTCTTTTTTTATCCCTTCCCTTACCTTTATTGAGTTGTCTTGTAAAAGTTTGCTCATTTCAAGAAGTTGTAACGTGGCTCTAAGTGTGAGTCAGATAAGACATAAAATAAAAAAAAACAAAAACAATAAAAGTGATTCACCGCCCCTTCTTTTCATTAATACTTCACCTATCCATTCTTTCAAACTTCCATTTCTTCTTTCAAACTTAGTCTCATCCGAAAGCTAAAGCCATTCTTCTCTTTTGTTTTAACTTTGAAGTCTCTTTACATTATAGTCTCACACTCTCACTCTCTCGGTCTCAAAGTATTTTTGCTGCAAAATAAAAAATTTCAAAAAGTTGATGCTGCCAAGATAATTCATATTTACCTAAAAAAAAATCAAGAATCACATTTTAATATTTAGTTCTTTACCTCTCTTTTCATTGAGTTTTTCTTCCTTCGCACAGTTTTGGATCATCATTCTTATGGGTTTTAGGTTGGATTTGAAGGGGGAATAAAATGCAACTTTTTGAAAAAAAAAATGTGTAGTTTTAGTTTTCAACAAAACCGGTCAATAACCAGTTCAACCATACCGGTTCTCAGTTTTACAGTTGAACCAGCCAGTTGTCAATTATTTTCAGTGTTTTGGTGTTTAGTCATAACTGGACCGGATTAGTGGCCGGTTCTTGATTGAACCGGTTGGACCAGCCGGTCGATTCCGATTTTTAAAACCATGGTTCAAATGTTCTACCAAGCCCAATGCTTGTGAGGTTCAATTAGAAGTCTATGAACAAATTATAGTTTTGTAAAGTACCCTCCATATCTTCCAAGATTAATCACAATAATTTGTTTTTCCTACTAACTTTGAGTAAATGAGATGAAATAAAAGTTATCTATACCTTGAAATAAGCAAATAAAAGACAAACAAGGCTAATCTAGTATGCCGAAAATTGGTGAAAAGAGGGTATAATCCAATTTATATTACATCTTCCTATCAATCAATTATCAGGCCTCATATGTATAAATACACCCAAAAGTAAAACTAAACGGATGAACAAAACCTCTTGCAAGGTTATTTCCATAATGAAAAATTAACACTACTTGAATTCAAGAATGAAATTACATTCCCAATTTGGGTGGAAAGAATGACCTAGCCTCAAGCTGTTAAAAACCTATCTAGAGTTGTCATTCACATTACTATTCACAAAAAAAACAGTTAAAATAATTAAAGACAATAGAGAAGAAAATCAATTTAGGAAAAAGAACCAACCAATAAATGGTGTGAGTGCCAATAACAGTTAAAGCTGTTTTAACTGGTGGTATCTTCTACTGCATTACCCCGGAAAGATCTTCAAAAACTGTTTTCATGTCAGGCCTCTCTGATGCAGGAAGGATGCACCTTAGAGCCACATGTAGCATATGATCAAGAACTCTAGGAGGCTGCTCCACTTTGTGCCTGTCAAGAATCAGCCTATCAAAGCACTCAACAGAACGATTTTCTCTTGCCAATAACCTCACCCAGTCAGTTAGATCAACCACACCTGGGATCCCAGGGACTATCTCCCCAGAACTTTTACCAGTCAGGAGCTCTAACAAGATAACTCCAAATGCATAGACGTCACTCTTTAATGATGGGCTTGGTTTACTCGAGCTAGCAAACTCAGGAGGGAGATAGCCAAGGGCACCTGCATTTAGAACTTGCTCGGCTGTTCCCGCTGGAGTCAATATTCGATGTAGACTGTAATCAGTGAGGAGTACATTTAGATTAGGAGTTTCCAATAAAATGTTTGTGGATTTGAGGTTTCCATGGGGTATTGCTTTCTCGTTATGTAGGAAGTCCAGACATTGAGCCACATCTACAGCAACCCGAAGCCGTTCACCAAGGGACAAGGGTGACAGTTTTCTTGGCTCCACCTCTGTGGAAGATATTAAAGGCATGCAACATAAATTTCTATCAGATACAGGAATAATAAAGTCCAAATAAGTAACTTGAATAGAAATTTAGGAAAATGTATTCTCTATAATCAGTAGCAGTCCTTTTTTCAGTCATCATGAGTAGTTCTACCAAATCATAGGTTTCTTCCAATGAAAAAATTGGCAGGAGTCAACTAAGGATACTGGCTCTGTACATGCTTTATGCAAATGAAGTGCCAAATGCCAATAGCAGATGCTAACTTAGCCCAAGTTATGGCAGGTGCCAAGTTATTTTGACTGCCATAATGTTTAATTGATCCCACTTGTAAAGAATCATGTTATTGGATATACATGAATGGATTAATTGAATCAATGTTAGGGTTCTAAAGTTTGTCAACAACTTTGATTTAAGGATTAAATAAGTTGTGCAAGACCATAGAAATATAGTGCATGGAAATAAATGAAAAAAAAAAAAAAAAAAAAGATAAAATAAGCACCAAAAAATTCCCTATGTACACACAAATCCAAACCACAATTTGAAATAAACATAACAAGAGAAAGCAGAGTTTAATGTGACTTCATGAAACCCGAGAATTCAAAATCTCCAAATTGATATTTCTAATGTTTCATTTTTTTTCCAATTTTTGAACAAAGGAAATCCACTTACTGTGGTTTAGTTACTTACATTCAAAATTCTCTAATAAAATACGTTTCTACCATGGTATAACATATTAAAGGGCTGACTAAATGGACTCTTTGTGTTTCAATTCCAACTCCTTTTTATTAATTAATTGAGAAAGATGAGCTAATGAAGGCCTTATAGGTGTGAGTCCCAAGCCCATTTCAAAAAGAGTATTCTAATTCCAGCTCTTGATTCGTCTGCTAATATATATGTACAACTAAACTGTGAGTGCCCTGTAACATATACCCAAACTTAGGGTTGCATAGTTTATCACTGCTTCCTAGGACAAAAGTGCAAATATGGTCGGAGTCGTCTGACTAGATAATTTATTGCCAACTGTCAAGGAAAGTCTCTTAGCTACATTAATCCCATAAAGAATACCTAATAGTAGAAATAACCAATAAATAATTGATAAAATTTAAGGAAAGAAAAGAGAATAAGACCATCATGAACATAGATCAGGTCTCATAGGATTGCCGGCCCAGATCCAGTACAAGTGGCATAAAAATTCTGTCCCAGCTTTTGGATCTAATTGGTTGAGCACCAATCAGATTCCACAGTATCAACCATCATAGAAATTCCTCATTTCAAGAAGATGAAACTCTTCCATTCACCTGAAGGATATATAGGCTATAAATTTAAGGCAGCATTGAGCTCACCATATTTCAGTATAGGCTATAAAAGGCGTGTCCATTGACTTGATATCCTATGAATTGAATTTCTAAAGTGAAAGAGTTCAAAAGATTCTAGAATGCATGTCTACCATTAAGAAGAAAGAAAGAATCTTACCATGAAGATGTATTGCCAGAGACTGTGCATTGAAATAATTCGATATTATCAGCTTCTCATGCTCCTTTGGGCCCCAGTAGTAACCCTGCACAGAAACTAAATTTGGATGTTTGATGTTCCCAAGTTTCTTCACTTCCCTTGAAAATTCCTTCCTTCCTTTGACTATTCCCTCCCTTAACCATTTAACAGCCAATATATGACCAGAGTCAAGTGTAGCTTTGTACAATGTTCCATGACAACTCTTTCCAATGGCTTCTGCTGGAGCACGAGAAAGTTCTTCTGCTTTAAATAGAAAGGAACTATCAAAGAGATGTAAATCCCCAGCTAATTTATCTGGAGAACAAACTTTGAGCATGCCAGGATTATCAGGTAGTTGTTGGTTGTTAGAAGGTGATGGATTTGAAGATGAAAAGAGAGACATAGGAGAAGATATTCCTGGCTCATATTTTACTGATCCTGGATGCCCAAGATTTTTAGGCTTCTTTACAACTGATGAAGTGTCACCAGCATCATGTGCAGATCCCAGTTGGGATAATGATAATGTATCTTGATCAAATCTAAACGAACCTAATGATGGATCCACATTTTTGTTGGTTCCTGATCTATGAGAAATGGAGGAACTCCCTTGTGCAACACTTTTCTTTGCACCAATTTCTAATGAACTGCTTCTCCTATATTCCTGCCAGTGGGTTCTATAATATATCAATATGCACATAAGAGATATCACAGCAGTGCCACCAACCAAACCTGCAATCAGGGCAATTCTAACAGCAGTTGTCATATGAGACCTGTGTTCCCTTGGAGTCAAGTTGGGAATACCATTCGGAGATGATGGCGAATAAGGAAAAATGAGGAAGGAATTTCCTGGATGGAATGCTGACTCAGGGAACCGTCTTAAGTTTTCAGGTACAAGACCAGAAAAATTATTAAATGACACATTGAATGCATTCAATTTATCTGTAAGGTCATCAGGGATGCTTCCATCTAAGTTGTTTTTAGATAAATCGAGATATTCCAAGTTTTTAAACTTACTTATCCCTGGCAGCAAATGGCCACTCAATGAGTTTTTGGACAGATCAAGAGACACCAGGCTCAAATCTTCCACAGAACCTATTGAAGTAATATTTCCAATTTCTTGAAGAGGTATTGACCCAGAGAATTTGTTGCCTGATAGGTTAAGGTTAGCCAAATTGGTTAAAGTGAACAAGCTTGGAAGGAGGGTTCCATTAAGCTGGTTGAGGCTAAGATCAATCACTGTTAGTTCTGGGTAAGTACCCAATACTGGGGGGAGATCACCCACTAATGAGTTGTTAGATATCTCAAGCGAGGTCAGCCTCAAAAACTGAGAAGTTTGGTTCGGCAAGTTTCCTGTCAATGAGTTTGAGCTTAACTGAATAACTTCAACATAATTACCCCAACTTTGGATTCTGGACAAGTCACCCGAGAGCATATTATTACTCAGATCTATGATGGCACAGTGGCCTACTGTGGTAGGTAAGGATCCGGTCAGTTTGTTTGAAGATAAATTAAGCTTCTTTAAATTTGTAGAGGTGATACTTCCCACTGGACCTGCCATGAATGTAAATTTTTCTTAAACTAGAAAGGAAAATGGAAGAAATGGAGAATTGAAAATTGAAAATTCGGAATAAGAACTAATTAGTTGCCAGCTATATATACTAGATCAAAACCAACAAAGAATGACACATTCTACAGCAGAAGAAATTCTCTCCTGAACAGTTAAACAGATCATTGCAATGGGATTTATCACACAGTATACGTCTAAAAAGGGTATTGGAGTACATCATCATGCAATTTAAAAGAAGCTATTATGACACAAGAATATGAACATTGAACATATTTAAAGTACTGACTGGCATTGATGATGAACTTCTTATGATCTAAATTCTGAGATGGAAATATCAAGAATTTGAGCATCACCCGCGATTTTTTTATGAAATCATTAATTGACTAATCCCTTCTTTCCCTTAATTTTATGTTCCAACAAAACAGTTTATTTTCTTATTTCGATCACCATTAAAATTCTTACTCAAGGTCAAATTCCTGCCAAATCACTACTGAGATTAATCTAATCCTACACCCATTTTTTAAAAATAAAGAATAAGATTCTCTTTTCCCTATGTAACCATCTTATCGAAACTTCACCAAAAAGTTAAATTACAGAGGTCTTACACAGATCAACCTCAGTGCAGAATTTGGTGTAGATAAACACGAAGTCACAATAAGGTACAAAACCTAATACACAAGACTTAAAATTGGATTGACATGAATCATACCACTCCCATATATCTTCTCTGATATATATGCTTTTCCTATACATGTGGCCATGCCATTTTCGTATCAAGGAAAGGATCGACATAGACCGTGTTACTTTTATATAGCTCATAGTTTCATTTAATAGAATAATGAAGCTCCTTAAGGTTTCCTGATTGGAACTTGAACATCTATACAACTATATATTCCATTAAACCACTTTACTAGGATATTCCATTTATGTGTATGTACAGAATTGCATTTTAGAAGCTCACTTTTCCACCAAACAAGTGGAGCCTACATTAGACATCACTCCAGGAACTGAGGAGTTTAAGAGGTTTCTAAGATGCACTTTCCAAAAAACCCAAGTTCTGTAAAGAATATAACAATTCTCAAATTTACTAGCAATTCATTTAGATATAGAATAAGCTTCATATTTTAATATCAGCATAATGACATATAACATTAAAATAAATTTCACCATATTTTCTCATTCTATTCTTAGCTTTCTCTTAGTGTTAGTGAGTACTTGATACTAATGATCTACTTTCTAAAAAGGTTAAAAGGTTTTTGAGAATGGATGGTTTCTAAAGCCCTGTTGTTCATGGTGACCCAGAACTATTAATTTCATCTGTTCCAGCACACAGAAGGCTTGAATTTGGTTCATTATTGTTGGGTGTGCCTCCCACCTAGAGGCTCTTTCCTCATTACATGAAGAATTCAGTTCTAGCCTACTTTCACAAGAACAGATGGATCAATAGAAAACATTATTAGTAAGAGTGAAAGAAAAATAAAACGTGTCTTATTTTACCAAAAAACCCAAGTTCTGTAAAGAATATAACAATTCTCAAATTTACTAGCAATTCATTTAGATATAATAGAATAAGCATCATATTTTAATATCAACATAATGACATATAACATTAAAATAAATTTCACCATATATTCTCATTCTATTCTTAGCTTTCTATTAGTGTTAGTGAGTACTTGATACTAATGATCTACTTTCTAAAAAGGTTAAAAGGTTTTTGAGAATGGATGGTTTCTAAAGCCCTGTTGTTCATGGTGACCCAGAACTGTTAATTTCATCTGTTCCAGCACACAGAAGGCTTAAATTTGGTTCATTATTGTTGGGTGTGCCTCCCACCTAGAGGCTCTTTCCTCATTAGATGAAGAATTCAGTTCTAGCCTACTTTCACAGGTACAGATGGATCAATAGAAAACATCATTAGAAAGAGTGAAAGAAAAATAAAAGGTGTCTTATTCTATCAAAACAGCTGATGTTTTATAGTATAATTGTAAACGCTTCTTTGATATTTATTTTGCTCGCCTCTTACCACGTAGTTATTTGATACTTCAGAGAATGCCATAGATGATGTTTAGCCAAAAGCTTAAATGCACTTTTAATCCCTAAAGTTCAGCACGTGAGCAATCCTAGTCCCGGAAGTTTAAAGTGATTGTTTTAGTCCCTTAGATGATGTGACTAAACTAAAACCTAAATACATCATCACTCCATTAGACACATTAGGGAGTAAAAGTGATCACTTTAAGTTTGTTAGGAACTAAATGCGATCACTTTAAACTTCAAGGACTAATATTGCTCACGCACAAGTTTAGAGACCAAAAAGTGTCTTTTGGCCTTAGCCAAATGCACTGACATTACTAGCAGAATAAATTGCATATAATCTACAGGAACATAAACGCGTGAAAATAGTTTCAACTTTGAAGCATACTAATCATCATATAACACAGGAAAGTGGTTTGAAGGACACTCATCATTTTGGCTATAACTTAAAAATAAAAAAAAAAGTACACTCTACATGACGTTGTATCATTGTATGCCAAATTGTAATCTATATACCTTTACAGAAAAGCTAGAGTAAAGTGTTTAAATGAAGATACCTTGGAGATGGTTAAGGCTAAGATCCAACTCAGACAAGACCATTGAACTCTCCTGGATAAGAGCTTCAGGTAGAGAGCCTGTAAATTGGTTGCTTTCAAGGCGAAGAACACGTAGAGAGACCACAAAACTGAATGAAGGTACAGAACCCACAAGCTGATTATGACTAGCATCAAACACCTCTAAACTGTCCAAAAATGACAATCCATCATGAGCAAATGGCTCACCAACCAAGGAATTGTGGCTAATATTCAAATATTGAATGGAGGAGACGAAAGAGGTGCTCCCAAGTCCCAAATCCAATGAACCAGAAAACTGATTGCTGCTTAGGTCCACATGGACCACACTACCTATTTGGGACAAAAGCTGCATTATATCTCCAGAAAAGCTATTTGCTTGCAAATCTAAATACTTCAAATTTTCTAGTTTGCCAAAACCAGCACCAGCATTGCCTTCAAATTGGTTTGAAGAAAGATTCAAATACACCAAGTTGTTCAAGTTGAACAATGCAGAGGGTATTAACCCTCGAAATATATTGCCTGAAACATCCAAATATTGAAGGGACTGAATTGAACCAATCATGGAAATAGTCCCTGTGAACTGGTTGTTGGAAATGGACAAGTTGGTAAGCATACTAAGGCCAGAGATAGCTGAGAAGCTAAACTCACCCACCAGACCCACATCATTGAGAGTAATTGATGTCACATGGCCATCACTACTGCAAGTAACCCCATACCAATTTAGAGGGCACCCATTAGAATCCGAGGACTTAGAAATCCATGAAACAAGCACTTTCCCAGATGGGTCTTTTACAAAGCCCTTCTTTAGCTCCAACAGTGCTGCCAAATCTGATTGTCCAGAGGCAACTACTACCCACAACAATATTATCAAACACGTTACCTGCATTCCTTAATTACACAAAGACCCAGCTCTCCAAAACTTCAAAAAGAGAAAAACAAGAAGGAATTGAAGGGAAATGAAAGAAGGGAATGATACATAATCAACACCAGCAACAATAATGAGTAAAAAGCTAAATAAAAGTTGCTCTCTTTCACTAAGATAAAATAATAAATAAATAAAAAGAGCTAAGAAAGTAGTCAAAGTACTAATAAATGTAAGTTATTAAGCTTTGCAAAATGGGAGGAACAATGTGGGGTTGGAAATTGGAGGCAGGGAATAGTTAGTAGAGAGTGTAGCCACTATAAATGTCTTACTATAAACTATACAGCCATTGGCAGTGGCACTGAACAGTGAGCTGTGTGAGAGAGTGATAAGTGAGAGTGAGTGAGGCAATGGGCATTAAGATTGGAATGATGGGTAGTTGGCAATGGCAATGGTATTGGTAGCTGATCTGTTATTATTATTTTATCTAAAGTACTTGGATTTTGCTGGTATTAAATACAGCTTCACTATGGGGGAACACTTCTGTGGTTGTGGACTGTGACTGTTGACTGAGAGTGTGGATGTGGATGTGGAGTACATGAATTTTTCCACAGACATAGAGCACCGATCCCAATGCATTAGGCACCGTGAGCCTGGGTTAGTTAAGGGGAGGAGTAGACTGGACAGGCTTAGATCTCTAAGGTCATGCTCTCACCTGTGCTTCCACTCATCCAATACACATATACCACATCAACTACATCAACGCCTGTTGAGGCCATTATTTTTAAAGGTCCGGTTAATATATTTTTTACAATTTTTTTAATTTTCAGATGAAAAGAAAATTTTAAAATTGTTTAATAACATATGTCATAGAGTATACGTTACTAAAATCCTATATTAAAAACCAAAAAGATTAAAGGATTGAAAAGGGTTCAATTTTCAGCTCTTACCAGTTCATTCATCGATTTTGTCATTTTTATCAGACTGGTTTAGGATATGGTTCCTAGTTGAACCGTCCAATCCAATTTTCTTTTTGCAAAATTCCACCAAAATAATGAAAATAAAAAGCCAAAACAAAAAATTATTTTTATCCGTCATGTAAAAATTTGAATTTATAACATTCATTTCATGATAATTATTTTTTATTATTATATCAAAATACAATTAGCTTTTATTACTGCTCTCTATATAAAAAGAAAAAAAAATTATATTGGGTATTAGAGTTGCCCGTGATAGTTTAAAGTTCTTATGAGTTTTAAGATTACTAATAATTAGCTTATTATGTGTTGGATATAATCGTCCTTTACGGGTTAGAGCAGAAGAGCCGTGTTGAAAGGAATATATACCCATGAGATAACTTTATCCATTTCTAACCAAAAACAAAAAGACAAAAGAGAGATACCTTTTTTTCCAAGGTTTCAACATGATTTAAAGATCGATAGTTTAGCAAATCAACTCCTGCTCCCCACCCTCGCATGAAGGGTAGCGCAATCGTGGGTGGGTGCCACAGAGGACACGTGATGAAGTTGACAGGACAGGTAGAGGGAAAGACCATCTTGGCCTGGTAAAGATTATAACCGCAAATTTTACTGGTTCTCCTTTGGCTCACTTTGATTGATATCATTTTTTCACTTATTAATAACTATTTACTTAGTAATATTACAACTATAAATTATATCACTGCATATTCTTGGTAATGATCATTTTGTAAGTATAAGTGTTTGTAGGGTGTGGGGGGCAAGAGCCGTAGTTTAAGTTTTCAAGAGAGAATTTCACATAAATATACACTTGAATTATGTTAGAGTAAAAATTATTCTTGTATAAATAAAATTAAAAAATTAAAAAAAACTACAAACTACTATTTTGCAATATATTTACAAACTATTATTATGACAAATTTTTACTAGTTCTTATTTGAGCTCACTATTGGCTGACATTATTTTTTTACTTACTAATAACTACTCACCACATCAACCGTCTATAAAAAAAATTGTAACTCTTCTATTTTCCTTCTCAGTAATTTAATGGAAGTTAGGGTTAAGCTACTTTTGAGTGTAAAACTGTAAATACTCTTCTTCCTAAGAATTGAGATAAAATGCAATACCTACTTAATGCAACAGCTATCAATAGCTGAGATTGATAATTGAAAAAAAGTAACTATCAGTTTCAATTATTGAATAAAAAAAGTTGTTAAAAAAAAAAGTTAAAAAAAATGAGAGTTGTAGAAAAAAAAAATGTGTGGGGTTGGAGTAATTGCACCGGGTGGGGTATTGCACCCGATCATTGATCGTTTTCTCTATTACTATTATTGTGCATTCATTAATTACTTGGACCAAAAAAAAAAGTGCATCCTGTAACTTAAATAAACACTTGGAAGAAACTTAAAAAGGTCGACAATTGTGTAGCTTAATTGGCATTTGGTTTCATTGTGTTGCCAACGCCACCTCCTCCAATACTGATGATATCATATTGTCACCATCGTGATCATTATTGATGATAACATATTTTGTTAAACCTTTAAATTTTAGTGAATGTTTAAACTCTCTAAATTAATGGATCTCACAAGGTGTAGTGAGTTACAGGGATATCAAAGCGAAGATGTTTTGCTGTGGGTGATGGTGAAGACATTTACATTTGGAATTAATATTTAACCCATATGTATCATATGGATTCCACAGGTGGAGAGCTTAGGCCAAGAGCAAGTTCAGAGAAGCTAGAGCTCAAAGAATGGTTTGTCGCAGGCTTGATGAAATCTAATAGGCAACTGGGATCATTTGAATTCTTCGAAGAGGAAACCATTGAGGCAATTAGAAAGATTCATATCTCATTAGTGCTAAAGATAGAGGAAGTAAAAAGTGGCGTTGGTTGCTGAAAAATCTGGGAAATTCGTAGTTAAGTCAGCAGTACTGAAGTACTATATTCGAAGGATTAACAAGTGAGATTTTTAAGTATGAGATAGCTAAGGCAATTAGAAAATTTCCTATCCCTTTAGTGCCAAATAGGGACAAAATTGGCATGGGATACTGAAAAATCTGGGATTTCACAGTCAACCATTGTATTGCAATGCTGAATACGTGATAATACAGGCTTTAGTGTAAAAGAAATAGAATGCATGAGAGGTTGAAGAAAAAAAAAATTCTCGGACCGCATACTTTTGTGTTACAACTTTAACGTGTCATGTTGTGAGTAGTAGGAAAAAAAATAAAATAAAAAATAAAAAGGTAATGAGTGTATGTGAAAGTGATAAGCAGCCAATTACAATCCTTCACATAAAATAATTGTGAAAAATAATATGATAAAATGTGTGGTCCTACAATTACTCGAAGTTGAAGGTGTTATTGTAGAGAGTTACGTCCAAGTTCTTCCACTTAAAGGAAGAATTACAACTCTCTATGGTTACATCACCCAAAAAAAATAGACTCTTAGATAAATTCTCAAAACTTTCCTTCTTGTGTGTCTCAACTACAAGAAAAACTAACCTCTCAAGATTCTTTATTTTCTCACTCTGCTAAAATTAATATCCAATATTCACAAATTCTCCTCAATTTGTGTACTTCACATAATCCTTAAAAAAAACAAACGAAACTTATTGTCTCTCTCCTTACGTTACCTCCTAAGCAAAAATCCTTTTTTTTTTTTTTTTACCTCTATTGAGTATTGATTTCATGTCCACATATGGGAGGACTTTTAAGTGAAAACCATCAAACTCTTTGCTACTTTGTCTAAACATATAAAACTCCAACTATATTTCTTAGTGGACAAAGAATACAATATTTTGTTATTTAGGAATATCAATTTTTTTTTAACAATAAATAGACTTTCATTCCATACAAAAGAAACCCAAAGATGACTACGTTGGATTTCATTCGTCAATCACCAAGAAAGCACAAACAAGCAGCTTGATTTAGAGTAGCGTGCACTTACCACTTAGCACTATTGGCAAGACATCAAGGGTTGTAAAGTTTAGTTGAAAAACATATTGGAAAAAATTAATTTAGGGTGTAACAAATTAATCTATAAAACTTAAAACAATGACAAATTAAATTATAAGATTTTAAAATATAAATAAATTAAATATTCAACACATATTAAACCCATATATAATATCATTCCACTTAAAATCTCATTATTTAAATACCATATAAGATAGTCTTCCCATTATTACTTTTTGAAATCTCATCGTTTAAAATATTACTTTTTGAAATCTCATTATTTAAATTACTACTTATAAAGCTATAGGAATTAGGAACTAATTTGTTACCCCCTAAATTATAATATTAAAAATGAAATTTTCTCAAACATAATTATAGTCTTCCCGTATGTAGCAGAGGCAATGCCGCAATGGTCATCGAAGGGATTATATTGAGGGGCATGGTTGAGATGAGTAACTCTACTAAAAACATGAAATAATGTGTGTTTGGGATAAGTTTATTTACTTTTTAGTTTTTATGTATAGTTTTTAAAGCCTTTTTTTTTTTTTTTTTCTTACTAAAAAAAAAGTTGTTTCCAAAAAGTGTTCACATGAAGGTGGTATCTCATGTTATTTTATGGATCCTTTTTTCTTTAAGGTTGATGATAAGTGGGCTCCATTCAGCACCCAAAAAAAAAGGGCTCTTACTTCCGCGGGCTTTCCCTGAGGCTGTAAAGAGGTCCATTGAACTTTTATATTGTTTTCGGCCTTCAATGATATAAATTTCCCTTTTACCAAGCACCCACCAGAAGGAAAAAAAAAAGGTTTCATGTTGATTCAAGTTCACTGTCAGGGTATCAATATACATACAATTAAAATATATCAGAAAATGGTTTTTTATTTTATTTTATTTTTATCAACTTTGACACCATATAGAATAGAAGTTGATGAAGGAAGCTTATATTTGTTAATATTTTTTAATTAAAATATTACAATCAATAATTAGAAATGTTATATTTTATTAAAAAATAAATTCTTTAGTGTTAATGAGAGAGAGAGAGAGAGAGAGAGAGAGAGAGAGAGAGAGGGTATTGAGATATTTATTTATTTATTGAGTTATTATGTGGGTTGGGAATAATTATTGGTCAGTTTAAGGGAAGTTGTTTGAACAAGTGAATGAGTCTTAAAAAGGAATATATATATATATATATATATATATATATATATATATATATATTTTTTTTTTTTTTTTTTTTTTGCAATAAGCAAATGGAATAAAACACAATTTATTATTATTCCTGCATACTAATTATTTATTTATTTATTTATTGAGTTATTATGTGGGTTGGGAATAATTATTGGTCAGTTTAAGGGAAGTTGTTTGAACAAGTGAATGAGTCTTAAAAAGGAATATATATATATATATATATATATATATATATTGCAATAAGCAAATGGAATAAAACCCAATTTATTATTATTCCTGCATACTAATTATTTCTTATAAAATACCATATATAAAATATATAGTATTAAAATAAATCATCAGCAAGGTCACAGTCTTGCACTGTTAGGTGGGAGGCTTAATCGGGTCATGAATTGTGAGCCAAAAAACATTATAAAATATATTGAGCAAAGGTCACAAAGTGACAACCAGATCATCCACTCATAATTTAAACACATGCTGCAAAGTCAGCCAAATATATAACTTATTTGGAGCTAGTCTTCCACGAAATGATTGCCACTTTTTTAATCGAAGACATGCCCACATGTTTCTAGATCTAATGCTAAAGCTAATGTCTTCTTAAAATGAGCCTATTATGAGTTTAATTACTTTTTTTTTTACTTACAATAATAAAGAATATATGTATAAATTATAAAATCACTAGATTGGAATATCATGTACATATATATTGTTGGGAAATTAGAGAGAACAATGGAAGAAAAGAATAGAATAAAGTCTGTTTAGACTTTAGAGACACGATGGTTTTTATTTCAAAGACAATTTATGTCTCCATTCAAACCATTCACTAAAGAGTTAGAGTTACAAGCAAATCATTTTCAGGATAGCATCTAGTTCGAATTCTATGGATAATAATTCTTAAGGAATCTGAATATAATCATATGAATAATCAACGAAGAGACACCAATAAAAAGGTTCATTGAATAGACACAACATTTAAAACTCTATTAAAACGGTTACTAGACATTAAAAACAATTAACTCTCACCAAAGTACATTTTTTCTACAAAATTCTAAAAATGAGTTTTTTTTTTTTTTGGAGAGAGAGAGAGAGAAAAAAATGAGTTATTCTAAAACTACAACCAATTCCATACTCATATCATAATTATTCTATATGACAGAATGTCACATAGACGCGCAACTTTTGTTTTTCACAACTCATAGTCAACTATATCAAATTGTTGTGAAAAGAAGTGTAAAATTGGTTGTGGTTCTAAAATTTTCTTCTAAAGTCTTTCCACAATCTTATTGGAGCGAATTGCTTTTTGCTCAATCAACTATTCAACATATATGAAAACAACTTAGAAAGTTCATTTTTCTTCTTCATTATTCCACTTTCAAAGCCGGATTACCGTATATAGTACAACGTGTAAATACACACACACACACACTACTCCTTATTGGGGTAATTATTTACCATAAATGCATACTCTCCCATCTCACATAACTTGTGGATTCCACCATAAATTTTAGTGGGACCCACAGTAATATAAGACGGGGGAATACGCATTTATAATACTCTCGGAATATTCAATAATTTTCCTTCTTATTGAGTGGGATTACCACATTTTTGTCTTTTGAATCTCATCTTTCTAACCATTCTTCTTAATGAGTTAGTAGTTAAATGCCACAAACTCAAAATGACGTAGTAGACTAGTAGCGCACGGCTCTTCTTAATCCATATAATTCACCTTATAAATTGTTTTCCTCTCTCTCTCTCTCTCTCTCTCTCTCTCTCTCTCTCTCTCTCTCTCTCTCTCTCTCTCTCTCTCTCTCTCTCTCTCTCTCTCCACATAATCCAATCTTTTTCTCCTCCACTAGGACCACCACCACAACCCACTACTTAATCCCATGCCACCAAAATCATGAAGATGAAGAGGAGGAACTTGGCCAATACTTTAACCCATTGTTCACCACCAAAATACATGGTTACTACAGTATCTATGTAAATTTACACCGATACTATCATTATGCATTTAGTTTTTCATTCATTTTTTACGTATCCCAATAATGAATGAAGATGGTAAATGATGATCGTTGTGTGTGAAGAAAGAAAAACAATTAGAAATATAAAAAAAAATTGATATTTTAATGAGATATAGTGTACAATATATAATATGATGTATAGTGTTTTGAAAAGTAAGTAAAATAAAATTAAAAAAAGTAGATTCTTACTCTAAAATAAATAAGATTTTTGCATAAACTATTGCGAATACTTTATAGATTATGTTTTTTTTTCGTTCTTATATTTATTACTATCTATTGGGTCATGCCATTTTTTAACTTCAATTTAAAAATAAATAAATAAATTACGATATTTTTACGATAATTAGTGAATAGGATGGGATGGGTTTTTGTTTTGCGGAGAAGTGTTGGTGTAGGTGAAGTGAGTGCAATCCGAGGGCTGGGTCTGGGTTGAGGAGGCAGAGGGAGGTGAGCTTTTTTTTTTTTTTTAAGCAATCAACGCTGATTAATTACCTTAAAATTTCTGTTTCTTAGTTTGATTTTTTTTTTTTTTTTTCGTGTGTGTATCTTTCTTAGTTTGAATTCATTTTTGCTTATTTTGATCATTTTTGTGTGGGGACTATTGATTGTGTTTACGGTTGTTGTTGACCAAAGTTTTGGAAATTGATACATTTGGACACTAAGAAAATGGTGGAAAGAAAAATATTTGGATTTTAGTGAAATGTTGCAATTTTTTTAAAGTTTTGTAGGCTATTTAATTGGAGCTCAAATTGACATAACATGATTTGATTGGACTTTTTGCTTTTGCCGAATGGTTTGATTGATTAGACTTCAAACATAGAAGACAAGTTTATGTGGAATTTAATGGTCACTTCATGAAAGGAATACTAAGATTTAAAATGCAACATTACTTTTTCTTCTTTTATCCTAATTCTATAATTATATTTTTTTTTTTTTAAGTTGGACTTAAAACTTAAATGTCTCGAAAAGATAAGAGGAACCAATCAGTTAAATTACATAATATTATAGAAATGTAAAATCCAATTTTTTAAACCTGAATAAACAAGATAAAAAAAAATAACTTAAATTTAAAGGAAACAATTTACAAGTTAGCCGCCCTTCTTATAAATTATAATTGTAACAAAATAAGAATGGATAAGAAGACCACAAGATGCAGCCCTAAATGCCCCTAAGATGTACGTTTGCTTTAAGGCTGATTACAAGGAACAAAATGCGGCCGTCACCATTAAATATACGTTTCCTCACAGTATCTTTGATTATCCTTAACCTACAATTAGGATTTGTGTAATGTAATAATCACTTTTTCTATTATTTAATCTTCTAGCATCTCAGTTTTAACTGTTTAAGATCTTCGTAATCAGTTTCATTGTATACAATACTTCTGTATTAGGACTACTTTAACATTCAGTGAATGAACTAGACATCTTACTTTGTCTATTGTGTGAAATTGATATTAATTGGTACATTATCTCATAAATATTCCTTTAAGGTGCTAGAATTAATAAAAAAAAGTTGTAAGCAAGCTGCTATGGTATCAGATTTGTTAGATTTGGAATGATTCAGTGAAAAGTAAAGTCTTTGCTTAGACGAATAAAAAGTTGAGTATGACTACAAATAAGCCTAATAATAATATTCAACAGGAAAATAATAATATTATAAAAAGTATGACATGAATATGTGATAGAAACATTTGTCCAAATTTATGATTATTTTTTTAGGAAAATACTTACTACAACGCACCTAATTGCACACATATTTACCCACATGCAAAAACTATATTGAAAACGTATCTTAAAATCATAATTTTTACTTGAAACAATCTTCACGTGTCTATAAAGATGTATGCAATAAGTAGCGTATAATATTTCTTCTTATTAAATCAAAACACCAATTAAATTAATTAATGGGTCATTAACGTCTTTAGGATATTTGCTAGGAGACCAGTTTAGGAAAATTTTGATACTCTTTTTTTTAGAGATAGTTTCAACATATGATGTTCACTCTTAGTAATTGTTTTTTATCACCATATGACCAGATCTATTATTTAACAATTAGGAAAATTTTGATACTTTTTTTTTAGAAATAATTTCAACATATGATTTTCGCTCTTAATGATTGGTTTTTTATTATCATATGATTAGATCTCTTATTAACAATTAAGAATATTTTGATACTTTTTTTAGAAATAGTTTCAACATCATTCTTCATTATTGGCTTTTATCATGACCATATCTCTTATTTAACAAGTAGGAAAATTTTGATATTTTTTTTATAGATAACTTTAACATATGACGTTCGCCCTTAATAATTATTTTTTATCATCATATGATTAGATCTCTTATTGAATAATTATTCATTAACAATTATTTAACAACAAGAAACTTTATCTATTTTATTAAAATATATATATATATAATAAAATAAACGCAAATTTTTTTTTCTTTCTTTATTAAAAAAATATTTCGATGCTGTTACATCACATCATCAGTTAAATTTTTTTTTTCTCGATTACAAAATAATTTACCCACGAAAAGGTAAAAGATTAAGATCCCGAGAGAGAAAGGTAAGGAAACAAGATGCTTTCAGCTTTCCACTCAAAAGATTTGACTCTTTTCCTTTATTATCATGATTTTTTTTTTATTTGATAAAGTGGGGGCAGAGAAAGTCGTACTCTTTAGTATGGGATTTCTGTATTTCCATGCTCCCCGGTCATAGGGGCTATGAAAAATATGAAATAATGAAAGTGAAGGGTCTTTTTCTCTTTTCAAAAGGCCAAAGAGTGTTGACAGCTGGATGAGAATATATTGCAGATTATTCCACAGACGCCTAAATAGTTCTTCTACTTCTAGTTGCCTTCCTTGAACAGACCCCACCACACAAACTTCTTCTTCTTCTTGATAAAGATGTTTCTAATTCATTCAACTTGGCATCTTACTGTTCCAAGGCCACACTCTTCACCACAATCTTTACACACACATGGCTAGAGATCAAGATAATGAAAACAAAAACATACATCCCATTCAAACACAAGCTATTATATCCCAATACAATGTGCCAATTACAGGACATGATTGTTGGTTAAAATTGAAATCAAGAAGAAATACAACAAGAAAAATAAAAAAAGGAAAATTACACCTAACTTATTTATATGACAGTCAAAGTAATTAACAACAGGGACTCTAATTTTTTATTAGGCCATTTTAAGGCCTCTGCTAATCTTAAAAATTCTAGACTTACATTGCTACATTTTGAAGGCAAATACTACTACAACAACAACTGTTTTCAGCTTAAGGAAGGTTTTCCTTTTTCACCTCAAAGGACTTGCAATGCATTTGGAGACATATCACTTGAACCCGAGAAGGCTGAATCTAATTGATATTTTCACTGATACCAAATTGAAATATCCGGCTGTTTCGTCAGTGTATCCATTGCTACTCCTGGTTGTTCCTCTTTATATTCAAAGGGGGCCAAATCAAATGGAGAGCCATACATCATTTGGAAATTATTGCTGTTATGGTTGGTCTCGAACGGGGCATTCAACACCTTAAAACGGTCAAACTGATTTTCCTCACGCGGGTACATCTGATGATTATTGTGGATGTTGGATTCTTCATAGAAGTTTCCTTCCATCACAACCCCTTGACCATGAAAGTAACTCTCCTGTTGAGGTTGAATTTTCAGCTGGGGAAGACTCTGATTCTCTGTGACTGAACTGTTACTGGGAGTAACATTCTTATTGCCTTGAATGTTGGTGTCATAGATTGACATAAGCTCGCTAATCATTTTCTGCCCATCTTCAGGAACTCCAAGTCCTGATAAATCGAAGGCAGACTGGGCTGAGTTTACTGATGGAGCAGTTGGCTTGGCTTGAGCAAAGGACTGAGGGAAGATAACTGGCTTAACCTCATTAACATGAAAATTTGACCCTCCAAACTCTGAAGTACTTCTGTATGGACAAGTCAATTGATGATTGTCCCTGGCAGTCCTGTCATGAAAGCCAAGGCGGCCTTCACTGTAAGGACACTGAAGGAACTCACATGTATAGATCCTCTGATCCATCATCATGTTTAAATCACTGGATGGCTTCCTCTTCCGAATAAAATCCAAATTGGTAACAATTTCTCCCTTGATAGGATATGGTGTTTGTCGAACTGACAGCCTTTCCCTCATCCCCATAGAGGATAAATTAAGATTCTCAGGTTTGCGCTCTTGAACATCAAAGTTTGGTTCATCATCAGCCCCTTCAACATCATACTCACTGCAATCATTGATGACCAAAGACCCGCTCCCCCCAGCAGAGGACAATGGGGGGCATGAATCAGGGTAAAGATCTCGAGCCAAGGCTTCCTCCTGGTTTATTATGGCAAGCCAGGTGGCACTTTCCTTGGCTGTCATCTTGTCCTGCAAGCATTTAGACTGCCTTACAAGCTTGCGAATCTTGGCAATATCAGGGGACATGTGCTTGATAACTGCAGTGAGGACACCCACCTTCCATGCCTTCTTCAAGTCGTGAGGCTTCTTGTAAGGAGGAGGGCCTTGATCCTTAGGCAAACCAAGCTGGGGCCACCATTCCTCATTTCCAGTGGGCCACCATGGTGGGGGAACACCTTTCTCTAATGGAAAACGCCTCTGAGGAGGGTCACAGTGTTGCATGAGTGCTGATAACAGAGAACCAAGGGTGGTATCCTGAAGCTCCTGCAAGGTGTGTGGTGTTGGACCAATTGAATTACAGCCGTCATTCTTGCCTGGGATAGCATTATCCGCTTGGTACTTGGCTATGGCAGCTGGGCCGTTACGATCAAACCTCACTTTATCCTTCCACCACTCACGAAGATTGTCAGATGCCCCAGTCACAGGTTTTCCCTTCTCCGGAATAATACCATAAACAAACCCTTGGGCTTTACACACTTCCATCATCTTCAACATGTACTTCAAGATCCCATCTTGTGCCCTTGACATCTTCTTCCTCCTTGCCTGTTCCTGGGACTGTCGCTGCTTCACTAAATCAATCCCTTCCTTACCCTTACTCTGCTCTTTGAGCCTTTTGAGACGCATCTTGTCCCTCCACATCCTCCTCTCGAGCTCATCTACATCTATCTCTTCATCAGTATAATCATCCTCCCCTGTGGCTTCTTGTTCAGGTGGCGGGGCAGCCATATCTCCTTCCCCAAGAGGGGCAGATATGAAATCCATATCACAACAAAGTCCCATATCATCGAACATCATCATCATTTCCCAAAACAAACCCCCCCAAATAAACAGGGAATCACCAGGATCCCAGATGATATTTTCTACCAAAAACTTTTACTTCTCAAACTGTCTTCTGATCACTAGATACCAAACTACCTCCGAAAACCCAATTTGGACAACCTTTCCACCTGTTAATCTGGTAAAACAGAAAGCAACAAAACAAAGTATGAATAATCTAAACATACCCCGTTGAAATAAGCACATTTAATAATTAAAACGGAAGTAACCCAATTTGTTTTCATGTAATACAATCACTAATTATACGAAACTATGATATTTTCCAAAGATTCTATTACAGAGCATCCATAAAAATAAAATTTTGTTCCATCTCCTAGATGAGATCCTCTTTCAATACAAACCAAAGCTTTAAAACAGAAAAACAATACATACATCAATTGGGAATCAGTAGCAGCACATATACTCATGTTTCACAAAACCATGTTTATGAACAAAACTAAATCATGTAAAAGTTACTTGAAAAAAGAATTCAGTACCACAAAAAGAGAGAAAAAAGAGAATCAGTTATAGATTAGAAACATCAGACTACTGGGTTTCCAGTGAAGAAATGAAAAACCCAGATTAGCAAAGAAAAAAGATCCAGCATGAATCACAATAAAGCAAAAGCCAGACAAGTTTAGATCTAAGGAAGCAAAAAAAGAAAAAAAAACTCAACTATCTCAGACAATCCAAAACAAAATACAAAACTGATTTACACAGCAAACAGATTGGACATCAAACAGAACCCAGTTCAAACTTCACAGATCAAAGTAAAACGAGGAAGAACAAAACCAATCCAAGCTAAACCAAACAACACCAGAACATGATACACCAAAACCCCACTAAAAAAAAAATCAGATTAAAGAATTAGTACAAACAGTAATCACTTAAAAATAAAAAGAGTACCTTGAAAAAAAAGAAATACAATTTGGAGATGGGTATAATTCAGGGGTGTTCCCTGAACTTCTTGTTCTTCTCCTCTGATGGCTCTGAAGTCAATTTCAGCTTTCACAGGGAGAGAGAGAGAGAAATAGAGGGGTCAGGTAGGCATTATCTCTATCCTTTTGCTTTATGGGACTTTACATATTTTAATGTAAAGAAGTGGTGGGGGTGGTGGGTCCTACTCTTGGTGAATGTGAAAAGTGTTTGGTATTGGTGGAGGTAAACCCGAATTTGAGGAGATGGGTACATTTATTATATATGAAGATTTATGGTTTATAGATAGATAGATGTGATGACTGATATATATACATATATATAGTACAAAGTCGTGGATCCGGTTCAGGTTAATCCTATCTCCCATCCCAACTCAACTCTCAACCTTGGGATTATCGTTTCTGGCAAGTTTTTCCTTTTTCCCTAATTTTATTGGCCAGCTCTGAGGTGGGTTTTTGTTTTTGCAACTCTCTTTACATATATAGTTTGTGAATAATGTTTGGGACACACCTAACCACGCCACTAAAATGTTGTCTTTGCTCTTTAGTTCCTAATAAAAGTTAATAAAAGTAGTGGTTTCAATATTGGAGCGGAATTATCTTACGTGTTAGATATATGTTATTCTTATTATAGTACGTGAATTCCATATAATTGTGGAACTAACTTACTATGAGAGTGAGGATATAATATATATATATATATATATATATATATTTCATATTATAATATGTGAATCTCATATAATTGTGATACAAATCTATCAAAAGAGCGATGATACTATATCAATTAAATAATAGTAAGATAATTGTTACAATAGATTTTCAATACTTATGAAAAAAATTTATGTATCTAATATTATTCTCATTATGTGTGCAAGTTACATAATGTGATCTATGGCCTTAAGCAGGCACATGGTACCTGGCTCTACCCTCGGACATGAACATTGAGCTTGTGAGATTCCCACGCTCAACCATATCAATGACTTTAACGAAAAACCAGATGATCTTTCCAGAAAGGCAAAGTAACTTAAGCTCGCATATGCAACTGTAGAAAAGCCAACTATTCCACATGAGGTTTTTGATAAGAAGTAAGCATCATCTACTTTATCAAAAGTGCCGAACAAGACTCTCGAAGAATTTGTTAAATTCTACCTTAGCAAAATATCAAGATCCAATGTCTATTCTTCTCAAGAGACCCACTCTTTTTTTTTTTAAATTTATTTTATTATGTGTCATGTGTTGCCCCCACATTTATTTATTTTATTTTATTGTATTTTTTTTTTTCATTTATGGACACTTATTTGTTGTTAGCTTATTTACTTAGAGGTGGAATAAAAAATTGTTTTAAGTAAATAAGTTGGCTAATTTGTTCAACACTACCTTACTTGCTTAAAGTTGCTATCTTTCAGCAAATAAGCTAAGCCAAAACATGTGTTTCATTTCAATTTTTTTAATGATGTTACGGATATTACAAATTTTAGCATATACACCTTACAAATTGATAGGTCACTAGTAATAAATAAAAATAATGATAACTGTGAGGATAAATGAGTCGAGTATGAGTGTTGAGCTGTGGGCTATGCCTGAGGACGTATAGGAGTCTGAGGATGGTCAAAGGTTTGATAAGCTTTGGGGTCAACGAGCCAAGGACAAGGAAAGGTAATAACAAATTGGTGGTAGCTCCCAAGAAGATGAGCTTCCTCAAGAAAGTATTGTGGGAGGTTGAAGCCTAGTCACCTTGGGAATGCGATACAAGAGGAAACCATTCTTTTGAGGATAAGTTTCAGGGAAGGAAGTCAACAATAAAGGAAGAAATATCTAAGGAGAAGGCTGCTTATACTACATTAAATACTCTACACCTAACCAACTGGCCGCATTTATGTGGAAATGACACCTGAACGGTGATATTTTTAGCTTACAGTTATTCACCAAACTTACAGGAGGTTTCTGATGGGACAAGCATCCAAGAGATCACTTACAAGATAAACAAGTGGAAGATTGAGATGAAGGATGGAAGAACTATATAAGGAAAAAGCCTCCATAAAAAAATGGGGCGTTTAATCTGGGAGAAAAGGAAGGAAAAAAGAAAGAACCCCTTGCACTTAGATAAACTCGAGTGAATAAAAGAACACTTCATCCTCAGACCTGATCGAGGAGTGTTATTCTTAAATTATGTTTTCTTGTCTTCCTAGCTTGAATCCAGTCAATTAAGGATCATACCAGATTTGCTAAGACGCTCTCCTGTAAAATACAATCTCTAACAAATATATTGTGTTGGGTTTGTTGGGTCATCATCCATTGTTGGTGGGCTGAGGGTCTGATTCTAGTCATTGCCTCTACACCTAACCAACTGGCTGCATTTATGTGGAAATGACACATGAACAGTGATATTTTAGCTTACAACTATTCACAAAACTTATAGGAGGTTTCTGATGGGACAAGCATCCAAGAGATCACTTACAAGATCAGTAAGTGGAAGGTTGGGATGAAAGATGAAATATATAAGGAAAAGGCCTTCATAAAAAATGAGACATGTAATCTGGGAGAAAAGGAAGGAAAAAAGAAAGAATACTTTGTACTTAGATAAACTTGAGTGAATAAAAGAACACTTCATCCTCGGACCTGACCGAGGAGTGTTATTCTTAAATTGTGTTTTCTTGTCTTCCTGGCTTGAATCCAGTCAATTAAGGCCCATGCTAGATTTGTTGAGACGCTCTCCTTTAAATTCCACTCTCTAACAAATATATTGTATTGGGCTTGTTGGGCCATTATCCATTGTTGGTGGGCTAAGGGTCTGATTCTAGTCCTTACAATAACATTTATTTATTATGTTTTCAAAATAGTACCAATTATATTCATTATCATGTCAATTTCAGCTTTATCATTCTCCAATTTTAAGGGTATGTTTTGTTAAGAAAAAAAAAATGTATTCTAGGATTTTTCATACTTTGTCATATCAATAGTTATGCATTACTCTAATCATATTTGGTCATATCAATAGTTATGCATTGCTTTAATCATACTTGATCATTTCAATAGTTATGAAAAATGGTATATTTCTAACATTACTCTTGCTTTTTTGGATCGATTGCTTGTGTTGTGTGTTGCCCAAACATATTTGTTGGGTGTTTTTTTTTTCATGGCAGCTTATTTGTTGTTAACTTATTTAGTTAAAGGTGGAATAAATAATGGCTTCAAGTAAATAAATTGACTTACTTGTTTAGCTCTACCTTATTTGCTTAAAGTTGCTATCTTTGAGAAAAAAAGCTTCCCCCCCTCCAAAAAAAAAAAAAAGCAAATAAGCTAATGAAAATAAGGTAGTGTTGAATAAAATATATCAAACGGTTGGCGCCTCTTAGTATTTTTTAATGAATACATTTAAAGTTTAAATCCCCTCATCTCTAACTGTCGAATTATTATAAAAAAAAAAAAATCACTACTTTTAAGCAAATAAGCAAGCCAAAACATGTCTCATCAAATTTTGTTTAGTGATGTTACAGATATGACAAATTTTAGTATATACACCTTATAAATTGATGTGTCACCAATAATAAAAAAGTTTTTAATGTTAACATAATAAAATTATCACAAATCACATGTATTATTATGTGTTTTTTAATACAAGATAGAAATTATACTCTAATTTAATCTAAGTGTATAATATGTATTAAGCTCCTTTTGAAAACTTAAATTTTGACCATTGCCCCTACACCCTCACAAGCCTATATGCTTGTGAAGTGAGTATGTGTTTTTAGCTTTAGCATTTTCCAATTTTAAAAGGTGTGTTTTGATAAGTTTCCTAAGAACATTCGCAGCAAATGAGCTAATTATTATAACTTTTAACAACTTAAAAATCAACTTTATTCATTTTAACAACTCACTTTACAAAACACTCAACATCAAAACAACAATATTTTTAGCAACTCACTTTACAAAATACCCAATGAGCACAAAACCCATTACCACCACAAAAGAGAACAAAAATTGAAAGAAAGAAAAAAAGAAAAAGAAAGAGAGAGACATATTTTTGGCCATAGCTTAAGAAATTTAAAAAAAAAAAAAAAAATGAAGGAAGCAGTGGCGGCGCCACGTTATGGTCAGGGTGTTCCCAGGAACACCCTGACTTGAAATTTATATATACAATTTTTTTTTTTTTTACCCTTAAAAATATAAAATAGGAACACCCTCAATTAAAATTAGGAACACCCTCACATTAAAAATATATATATATATTTGTTCTACTTTCAAGCCAAAAAAAAAAAAAAAGCCCCAAAAAAAATTTCAACTAAAATTTGAAAAAAAAAAAAAAAATTGTAACAGAGAAAAAAAAATTGTAACAGCAAAACATCGGACGGGATCACAGCAAGCCCAACATCAAGCCCACTGCCCACGGCAAGCCCAACAGATGACAGAGGCAAACCCACGCAGTGGCGGCGCCACGTTATGGTCAGGGTGTTCCCAGGTACACCCTGACTTGAAATTTATATATACAAATTTTTTTTTTTTTACCCTAAAAATATAAAATAGGAACACCCTCAATTAAATTTAGGAACACCCTCACATTAAAAAAAAAAATATATATATATATATATATATATATATATATATATATATATATATATTTTCTACTTTCAAGCCAAAAAAAAAAAAAACCCCCAAAAAAAATTTCAACTAAAATCTGAAAAAAAAAAAAAAAAAATTGTAACAGAGAAAAAAAAAATGGTAACAGAAAAACATCGGACGGGATCACATCAAGCCCAACAGATGACAGAGGCAAACCCACGGTTTCTCAACCAAAAAAAAAAAAAAAAAAAAAAACAGACCCATCAGAAACCTCAAATCAGTTATCAGAGTTCAGTACATCATCACTAAAACTTTTTTCAAACAAATTAAAAAAATCAATAAAGCTAAGCAAACCTAAAAAGGAAAAACAGAGGAACGACGCTCCCCTTCGAAGTTAGATCGATCCACGCTTTCAGTCGCTCATCGGACATCGGAGATCGCTAGATCGGTCCAGCTCCAGTCGCTCATCGGAGATCGGACTCGTCGCCCTCGTCGCATCGGAGACGGAGATCGGTCCGCAACTCCGCATCGTCCCAGTCGCAGCACTCATCGTCGCCATCGCTGTCGCCCAGGTATTTCTCTCTCTTTTTCTCTCTGACTCTCTCTCGGTCTCTCACTCTCTCTATACTCTCTCAAATCTGAAATGAACATAGCCACATAGGAATGAATGAAGATGAAATAATGAATAACTGTGGTGTGTGCCTTTATTTATGACTCTCTCTCTCTTTAGTCATTATTAAATTTATGACTTTGTCTCATTGTTGAACTGGTGATCCGTGATTGGCAGCTGAAGCACTCAGCTTTGTTTGTTTGTTTTTTTTTTTTTTTTTTAAAAGAAACAGGCAGTGATCCGTGATTGGCTGGCTGAAGGCTGAAGCACTCAGCTTTGTTTTTTTTTCAAAAAAAGAAACAAGCACTCAGTTTAACGGTTTAACTTTTTTTTTTTTTTTTTTTACTTTTTGAATTTGGCATTTTACTTTTGGCTTTATCTTATGATTGAATCTTATCCGTTGGTTGGTGTGTAAATTGTAATGTGTTGGTGTTGGTGTTGCCGTGTTGGACTGTTGGTGTGTATTGGTATTGGACTCAACTCAAAGACATTAATTGTTTTTTAGCGTTATTGTGATTTGTAAAATTGTGATTGTGAAATTTTCTGATTGGTAGCTAGTTCTTGTGAAATTTTCTGATTGTCTTTTAGCGTTAATAATTTAATTAATCAATACATTATAAAAGACAAAAAAAATTAAATTATGTTAGGCTAAACAACAATTAATAATCTTATAATTAATGAAACAATAATATAACAAATTATAATTTATAAAAGACAAACAAATTAATGAAACAACTAAACAATAATGATTAATAATTTATTGATATTTCAAATAAACTTATAATTTATTGTTTATTTTTTTGCTAGAATTATGGACAAATACTTGATAAAAAAACCACGTACCCAAGATTCATCTCTTGTGCAAGATTCATCTCCTGTGCAAGATTCATCTCCATCTTCTAAGCGAAGTCGTGTTGACTTTAACTTAGAAAATCTTCCTTCAGATCCTAGGCTACGACAAAAGATATCATCTTATCATCCTAATAATCATGATGAAATAAGAAGACATTATTTAGGAAAAGGCCCTTGTCGACCTCCTCATGATTACCCGGTATCATATTTTTCTGGAAAGCCCCGTCGATTTAAAGTCGAATGGTATGAAACTAGAAATTGGTTGGAATATAGTATAGTCAAAGATGCAGCATTTTGTTTTTATTGCTACCTATTTGGGAAAGATGTTGGTAAGCAAGGAGGATGTGACACTTTTGTAACGAAGGGATTCAGACTTTGGAATCAGCTTGGGAAGTTAGATTCCCATGTTGGAGGAGTTAATAGTGCTCATAACCAAGCTGTCAAGAAGAGTGAAGATTTACAGAAGGAAAAGCAACACGTTCAAAGTGTCTTGGTTAAACAATCAAATCAAGATAAAGCTGAATATCGGATTCAATTAAATGCAATAGTTGATTGCGTAAGATTCCTTTTATTCCTTTTATTCCGAGGATTAGCTTTTCGTGGTCACGATGAATCTCAAGGTTCAAGTGATAAAGGAAATTTCCTTGAGCTTCTACAATTTTTGGGGGATCACAATGAATCTATCAATGAAGTGATGCAAAATACTTGGAAAAATTGCAAGCTTACACATCCTGATATTCAAAAAGACATGGTGAATGCAATTGCACATGAAACATCCAAAGCCATCATCGAGGATCTTGGCAATGGGTTCTTTTCAATATTAGTTGATGAGTCACGTGATATCTCAGTGAAAGAATAAATGGCACTCGTTCTTCGTTATGTGAACAAACAAGGAATTATTATAGAGCGGTTCCTTGGTATTGTACATGTAGCAAGTACCACTGCTTTATCACTCAAATGTGCTATTGAATGTTTACTTTGTAAACATAATTTGAGTTTATCGAGACTACGTGGGCAAGGTTATGACGGAGCTAGTAATATGCAAGGTGATATCAATGGTCTCAAAACTTTAATTTTGAAAGAGAATAAGTCAGAATTTTATGTTCATTGTTTTGCTCATCAACTTCAATTGACACTTGTTGCCGTTGCTAAAAATCACATTAACATTCCTGATTTTTTCTATGTGGTTAGTAATTTAGTAACTGTTGTTGGAGGCTCTTGTAAGAGACGAGATGCTCTTCGAAATGCTCAATTTGCCAAAATTAAAGAAGATTTAGAGAATGGTGTACGAAGAAGTGGACAAGGTTTGAATCAAGAGACAAATCTTAAACGTCCTGGTGATACACGTTGGGGATCATATTATGGGACTATTCTCAACTTGATTTTGATGTTCTCTGCTGTTACTGATGTACTTGAGATTATTGAAGAAGATGGGATCTCTGACCAAAAAGTTGAAGCTCGATCTATTATGAGGTCAATTCTATCTTTTGAATTTGTTTTTGCTCTACACTTGATGAAAAACATTTTAGGGATCACAAATGAGTTGTCAATAGCATTGCAAAAAAAAAAAAAAATCAAGATATAGTAAATGCTATGGATCTTGTTAAAGTGTCTAAGCAACGATTGCAAGTGATGAGAGATGATGAATGGGTATCTTTATTGACTGAAGTGTCTTCATTTTGTGCCACACATGAAATTCCTATCTTGAACATGGATGAAAGATTTATAGTTAGTGGGAGGCCACGACGCAACACCCAACAAAATACAAATTTACATCATTATCGTGTTGAGCTATTCTACACAGTCATAGATATACAACTTCAAGAGCTAAACAATCGTTTTTTCAGAAGTGAATACTGATTTGCTAATTTGTATGGCTTGCTTGAATCCAAGTAATTCATTTGTGGCTTTTGATAAGGAAAAGTTAATACATCTAGCAAAGTTCTATCCATATGATTTTCCTGGGACAGATATCTTGGCACTTAACTCTCAGCTTCAGAATTTCATTTTTGATATGCGCAACAATGACTTGTTTTTAGAGCTTCAAGGAGTTAGTGAACTTGCTGAAAAGTTAGTGAGCAAGAGGAAGCATGAGACTTATCCATTAGTCTATTTGCTTGTGAAGTTAGCTTTGACCCTTTCTGTTGCTACTGCAACAGTAGAAAGAAGTTTTTCAGCAATGAAATATATAAAGAATGAACTGCGCAATCGAATGGGAGATCAGTGGATGAATGATTGCTTGGTTGTGTATATTGAAAAAGATATAGCTTGTAGCATTGATAATGAGACTATCATGCAACGATTTCAAAAAAAGAAAAATCGTAGAAGGCAATTGTAAATTTTATGTATTTACATGTTTTTTTATTGTTGTTGTCAATATATAAAATTTTCTTTTTATTAGATCGTGTAATTTATACTTATTGAGGAACATGCTGGGAAAAATTCCTGGAGCCGCCACTAGAAGGAAGAGGAAGGCAGAGATTTGGAGAGGAAGAAGTGAGAAGCTTGGAGAAGAAAAAGAGATAAAAGAGAGAGAAACGGGTTGTGGTCAGAAAAGAAACAGAGAGAGTAGAGACAAAAAGAGTGAAAAAAAAATATTATTTAAAGAGGAGGGGAGAGAGAGACATAAAATAATATATATATATATATTAAGTTTTGAGTCGGGCTGTTATCTTTAAGTTTTGAAATAACTTCATGTAACTCAATTGATTTTTTTTTTTTTTAAGATATAGTATTGCATATTTTTTGTGTAGTTACTTCGTATGTATAAGTGTTTGTGGGATGTGGGAGGCAAGAATCAGGGTTTAAATCTCTAAAAGAAAGTTTCACATGCATATATACTTAGATTATACTAAGGTAGAAATTCTATCTTATATAAAAAAAAAATACTATAACTTGCATTTTGGTATTTTAGTTACTAAAATAGCATTATAGTAATTATTGCTCTTTGCTGTGAGTTCTCTAAAAAGAGATTGTACACCATGACACCTGCCCAATAAAAAAACAAAAGAAAAAATGACACCTGCCCCATTCCATGTATATACAGTCTTTAGCAAATTGGCAATGCATTTAATGCTAGGGTTGTTCGCTAGTAACGTTTTCTGTTCAGAAAAATATTCTTTTTTTCTTCCTCAATTGTCAATTCTAAACCATACCTTCTCAAAAAAAAAAAAATTTTAAAAAATATAAATCCTAAAATGGAAATGTACAGGTGACAACTGTAATTTCATAAAATAAATAAATATTATAATTTGCTTGATCCAAGAGAATTTATCATTTTTTTAATATATTTTGCTTAGAACTTTAGAAGCCTAGGTCCTTTTGCTTCATCCGCTTCTGGTTCCTTGGTACTACTTATCTTCCTCTTCTTTTTTTCAAATCTCTTTTCTTTGAAGTAGTGTTGTGTGAACTGGTGAGGGCTTTTTTTTTTTTTTTTTCCTTTCTTTTTTTGAAACCAATTAAATCATTGTCCTCTTCTGTAAGAAATATAAACTCTTTTTCAAGTGTAATTTTTTTTTAATTGCCAAATTTATGTTTTAAATTGATGATGTTTGGGAGACTTAAATGGTTGCTCAACCTATACATAAGCAAGGATGGATCACATTGACCATGTTATTTTATTTATTTTAATACATCACTTTACAGTATATCACACATCATATATTATATTCTTTTACTACTTTATTTATATATTTTTTATATTCTTTTTTTTATTGTTCCCAACGAAAAGATATTAGAGGGAGAAAGTTTGAATAAAAAAATAATTAAATTTTTATACCACATCTTCCCATATGCTACTATCATTAAGGGTAGAGACATTTCTGAAAAAATGTTTTCTAGGACATGAGTTAGTGAAAGGGAATTGTAAGATTATTGCATGGAAAGATAAGGTTGAGTCAAGGAAAGATTATCTATTTTAATATATCACTTTACAATGCATCATATATTATATTATTTTACTACATTATTTAAATATTATTTCTTTATTATTTCTTTTTACTGTTCCTAATAAATAAATATTAGAGAGATAAAGTTTGAATAATTATTAATTAATTCCCAATCGTCGTGAAAAGAAAAAGTTTGAATAAAAAAATAATTAAATACTTATACCACATCTTCCCATATGCTGCTATAATTAAGGGTAAAGACTTTTTTGAAAAATTGTTTTGCTAGCACATGAGTTAGTGAGAGGGTATCATAAGACTCTTGCACGGAAAGATACTATTAAGGCTGAGTTAAGGAAAGATTATGATTTTGTTAGCGAGTAATTTTAATACCACATAAAAAATCATAACTTTTACCACAATTATCATATGTGGCAAATTATAACTGGCTACATGTCACTTTTATATGGACTTATCACTTTTTCTCTACCACTCACAATCTACCACATAGACAATTGTGGTTTATTATGTGATCTTACCATTTTTGTTTGTTAGCTGGAATTTTGAGTTGATGTACTCGCTGGAAGCTGGGGCCTATACAAGATTTGTTGATTAGATTAGGGCTTGCATTACAAGTCCTAAGTTTTCAATTGCTGTTAATGGCAGTTTGGGCTATTTTAAAGAAGGTAAGAGCCTTAGTGGTGGCCATGGAAGCATTCACAAGAATCATGCATGGGAAAGTAACTGGTTCCAGCTTTAAATTCAAGTATTCAACCCTCATTGCAAAAACTTGAAGATAACTCATACGAGCTTTGCAGATGACCAGCTTATTTTCCCAATTGCATGTCAAATATTTGGGATTGCCTCTAGTTTCTGGTAAGCTCAGCTTGAAATACTATAAGCCTCTACTTGACAAAGTTGAGGCTAGTTTACCGAAAAATTGGTCAAGTCAGTTCAATTGCCTAACAAAGTAATCAAAGTCTTGGAGCAAAAAAATTCAACCAATTTGTATGGTATGGACAGAATATAGACACAAAAACATTTGACATTTGTTCACGTGGCAAATTATTAATGATAAGTAAAAAGCATTTGATATTTGTTAATGTGTCACATTTGACATTTGCTAACATTTGACATTTGACACACACTCTCTCTCTCTCTCTCTCTCTCTCTCTCTCTCTCTCTGTGTGATTTACTTGTGGGTTTGATTTAGGTGAGCAAAAGGAAAACTAAAGAGAATATAAAATTTTTAAAAAGGGATGATACAAAAATAATAATAGAAAATTAATGAAATAGGATACATAATAGAAAATCATATATGAATTTTTTTGAAAAGTGGTGTGGGGGGCAAAAAGATCCTGATGAGAATGTGGGCCTTTTGGGCCGTGTTAAGGAAGGCCGACCTGCTACTGGGTTTAGAATTTGTTGGTACTATGGGTCGGCCCATACGCCGAGGGTCCGAGGATCCAGCCGAGGGTGAACTTATCCTCGGACGGACACCGAAGAACTCGGGGTTTCGTAATAAAGATTAGGGGATGACACGGTTAAGACCAATGGTTAAAAGGGGTAAACCCTAGAATGCCCCAGAAGCACTGGTGTTGAAGAAATGTCAAAGATAAAGGCTGCTACCTCCACATTAAAGACCCTGCACCTACCATCCTGGCCGCATTGATGGGGAAGTGACACCTGAACAGTGGAAGAGAAACTTCTGGTTACTATTCAAAGGCACTGGGAAAAGAAATATCTAGGCTAAAGGGGAGATAAAGCAACACGTGTACAAAGTATTCAAAAGAGTAGTATTTAAAGAGCAATCTAAGACAGAAAAAGGGATCTCCTTCTTTGTAACCTAAAAGAAAGAGAAAAAGAAAGAGAGAAATTATATAAGAACAGTTCTCGGCTTATGTCCGAGCAGATTAACTTATAGCATTCTTTGTTGTCTTTAAGTGTTTATAATCTTTGGCTTGCTATTTAATCCTCAAACACTTCTAACCTGGGTTTCAAGCCCACACTCTACAAATTACATTATTTAAGGCTCGTTGGGCCTGAGCCCGTAACTGTTCTTGGGGCCAGGTGCAATTGTGCACTTACAATTGGCGCCGTCTGTGGGGAATCTAGTCTAGAAGAGGTAGGGATATTATGGCAGGCTTAGGCTCTCACCATGCAGAGTCACAAGGATCACAACCGGAAGATCATTTCCAATGTCTTGAACATCATAGGGATCGTGAGGGAAGCGTCCATACAGAGTATCCAAGTGATGACCATATTCATGAAGGGGGTAGCACCACCCATGATGAGGGTTCTAAATCCATGCAGAAGGAAATCAACCGTCTAAAGAGAAAGCTACGCCGCGCTAAGCGTAGGTTTTCATCATCCTCATCTAATTCTTCCTCAGAGGAGGATAGGGGAGCTGGCCACAGCTCAAGGTCGCGTACTCCCACCAGTGCAACATCCTCCAGTGAGGAGGGCAGCCAACCAACTCGCAGACGTAAGAAGCCTCGTTCTAGGGGCCTAGGCAACGATACCATGAGTAGGGCGTTGCACCAACTCTCTAAATCTCCGTTTTCACGGAGGATTGAGAAGGGGAGGCTTCCCAGGAGGTTCACCCAGCCCACATTTACCATTTATAATGGCCGGACTGATCCGGTGGAGCACGTGAGTCACTTCAACCAGAGGATGGCGGTGCACTCTCACAATGAGACTCTCGATGTGTAAAGTTTTCCCCCTCGAAGCTTGGGACCTGTGGCTATGAGATGGTTTAACGGTCTCGAAATGCGGGTCCGTAGGCTCGTTTGGGGAGGCGACTAGGGCATTCGCTTCGCGGTTCATTACGTGTAGCGAGAGTCCCTCGGCCATTGGATTTCTTGCTATCCATGGCCATGAAGGAAGGAGACACGAAGCATACTCCGGCCGTCTTGGGAGATGTTTAACGAGATAGATGGTGACTTTGATGAGGTGGCACTTAATACCTTTAAGGTAGGTCTCCCTACGACCACGACCTAAGAAAGTCTTTGACGAAAAAGCCCGTCCGCGGTGTACGCCGCCTTATGGATCGTATTGATGAGTACAAGAGGGTAGAAGAAGACCGACGACAAGGGAAGGGAAAGGAAAAGGTTATCCGCGGGGGAGAAGGGATTTCGGGTCGGATAGATACCACGACAACAAGCCGAGGAGGGATTACTTCGGGGCAATCCGGCTCGGCGGCACACCTCGGCGTAAATAATGTGTTAGAGAGCCGGTGCATCATTACTAGAGAAAGTTCGTAAAGAGCCTTTCTTCGGATGACCAGGGCAAGATGGCGGGGGACCTCTTTGCGAGAAGAAACCAAAATCTCTTTTGTCGGTACCATCGGGATGTAGGCCACACTACCGAAAAGCTTGTCGGACCCGTGGAACCATCTAGAGCCGGCTCGTCGGTGAGGGAAAGTTGAAGCGGCACTTGTGTCGGCCCAACAGGCGGGGCCGGTCAAGTTGGTTCAAACAACCGGAGGAACAATATATCTCGGCCGGCCTTGGGAACAATTAATGTTATCTTCGGCGCACGGCGGGCCGGCTAAGGTCCCACTAGGGTGATGGCGGTTTCCCATCAACCGAGGACATGGGTCACGGGCCGAAAAGATTGAAGGGCACTTTGCCGTCCTAGATTTCTCGGAGGAGGATAAGGTAGGGACCATCCGGCCCATGACGATGCTCTTGTGGTTACCCTCGGAAATTGGGAACTATGACGTGAGAAGGGTGATGATAGATCGGGGCGGCGGTGCGGATATCATGTACCACGATCTGTTTAAGGGGTTAAGATTGAAGTTGGAAGACCTTACTCCTTATGACTCGCCACTTATAAGCTTCGAAGGGAGAGCCGTTGTGCGAGAAGGGACAGTCCGTTTGCCGTTCGGTCCGGCTCGAAACGGTGGAGGTGGACTTCATCGTCGTTGATGCGTACTCTCCATACACGGCCATCCTTGCCGAGGCTTGGCTGCATGCGCTTGGAGCCGTCTCCTCTACCTTACATGTTAAAGTTAAATTCCCCTCGGGGGAATGTGTTGAGGAAATCCTCGGCGGCCAATCGGTAGCCGGGCGGTGCATATCGGCTGCGGTCTTGCATCGGACGAAGCGAGTCTTCGGCTTTGATCAACAAGGGTTTATAGCCGGTTAACGGCTCTGATTCATGCACGGAGTGGTGACGGGAGATGAGACACGGTGCGAGGGATTAGAGAAGTTTCCGGTCGATGACCGAGAGATTCTTCCAAGTCGGTGTACTTTTACCACACCAAGAGAAAATGGAGTTGTTAGAGTTCTTGAAGGATAATGTTGATGTTTTTGCGTGGGATCCTTATGAAGCTCTAGGCACGGATCCGGGCTTCATTTGTCATCACCTAAATGTCAACCCGGCTATCATTCGAGAGGCGGCCACCTCGGCGATCTTCTAGGGAACATTCGAGGCCGTGAAGGAAGAGGTGCTCGGAAACTCAAAAGGGGTGGGGCTATTAAAAAGTTTTCTACCCCGAGTGGTTAGCCCCGTACGGTTGTCGTTAAAAAGAAAAATGGAACGTGGAGGGTATGTGTGGACTTTTGCGGTCGAACAAGGCTGTCCCAAAGATTCGTTCCCGATGCCACGTATTGATCAAGGCGGTGGATGCCACTTTCGGTCATCCTCGGATGAGTTTCTTAGACGCCTTCCGGGGTTATCACCGGATTCCTAGCCTTGGAGGATCGGGAGAAGACCGCATTCATTACGCCGACGGGGAATTACCATTATAAGGTCATGCGTTCGGTACGAAGAATGCGGGGCTACTTATCAAAGGATGATGACCAGAATGTTCGAACGAGCGAGATGGGGAAAACCATTGAGGTATACGTTGACGATATGGTGGTGAAATGCAAAACAATCCCCTCATATGTGAAAGATTTGGCCAACACTTTTTAGATACTGAGAAGGTACAAGTTGCGCCTCAACGCCTCAAAATGTTCTTTCGGCGTGGGGTCACGGGAAGTTCTTGGGATACATGATTACATAGAGCGCATGAGGTAAGCCGGTGCGGGTTAAGGCTATTCGGGACTTGCGGCCTCCTCGGAACCCAAAAGAAATTCAAAAGTTGACGGGAATGATTGCCGCTTTGAACGGGTTCATATCTTGGTCGGTGACCGAGTGTCGTCCTTTCTTCCAAGCTGGCCGAATAAGTGGAAAGGGTTTCAATGGACCGAGGGCTAACGAGTTAGCCTTTCAACGGCTTAAGCAATATCTATCTCGGCCACCCATCCTTTCTCGTCCGAGGCACATGAGATTTTGTTTGCTTATCGCGGTGGCCGTCCACGTGGTCGGCCTTGTCCTGATAAGAGATGATAGCGGGGTGCAAAGACCGGTATATTATGTTAGTAAGTCTTTGGGGTGATGCCGAGGTACGTTATCAACCACCAGAGAAAGCGCTCCGGCCGTGGTTCATGCCACGCGAAAGCTTCCCCATTATTTTCGGTCCACACGGTGTTGTTCGACCCCAATTGCCCCTGGCGATTCTCGCGTAGCGCCGACTACTCGGGAAGGATAGCAAAGTGGGGGACCATCTGCGGGGGCTTTTGATGTAAAGTATAAGCCTCGCACCTCGGTGAAGGGCCGAGATCCTCGGCGGCTTGGTGGCGGAATTTGCCGAGCCATTGCGGAAGAAACTTAAAAGAAGCACGTATGGATGAAAAAATTAGTTGGTGTGATTACAACTGCCGTGCCTCCGATTTGGAAAATGTATGTGGATGGGGCGGCTAAACAGAGAGGATCTGGTGTTGGACTTGTTCTTATGTCCCCAGAGGGAATTGTCTTCGAAAAATCTTTGAGATTGGCGTTCTCCGCTACTAACAATGAGGCCGAATACGAAGCGGTCTTGGTAGGCATGAAAATGGTGCATAGGATGGGTGGAAGGGAAATCCACATCTTCTCGGATTCTCGGCGGTGGTCGGACGGGGTCACGGGGACCATGGAGGCTAGAGATCCAAGGATGCGGGAATACTTGGCCCGGGTTAAGCGTCGGCAAACTCGAATTTAGCTCCTTCGCCTTAACTCGCTATCTCTCGGAGCGGAAACACCCATGCGGACTCTTAGCCAAGGCTGGCAACGTCCTCGGCTCAAGGTTTACCTAGGGTTATCCTCGTTGAGGATTTGCTAGAGCTCCTCTCTTGTCATTACCAACGCGCCTCGTATCCATCTAATAAGGCACCTGGACCTAGTTGGATCGACACAGTCGTATCTTTTCTTAGGGATGATGTCCTTCTTGAGGACAAATGCGGAAACGAGATAAGATACGCCGAAAGGCGCCACGTTTACGCTGTCCAGGATCAAAAAGCGTACAAACGATCCTTTTCGGGACCATACTTGTTGTGTGTACACCCTGATTTAACGGAGGGGCTTCTAGAAGAATTGCATGAAGGGATTTGTGGCAGCCACACGGGGAAGGTCCTTGGCCCACGGAGCTCGACTCGGGGTTATTGGTGGCCCAATATGCAAGGGAGGCCCGAGACTATGCCGGGAAATGTGATCGGTGTCGAGGTTTGCTCTAATATTCACCAACCTAGAGGGGTTCTCAACCCTCTCTCCGGCCCCTTGGCCTTTCGCACAATGGGGCTTGGACATTGTAGGGCCATTTCCGAGGAAATTTCTGTGCAATAAAAGATGGCTTCTTGTGGGAACGGACTATTTCACTAAATGGGTTGAGGCCGAGCCCTTAGCAAATATAAGAGATATTGACTCCGAAGTTTGTACGGGAAAAACATCGTTGCAGATTCGGTATACCACACACGCTCATCTCGAACAATGGTGTTCGGTTCGACGGTAAGGCTTTTAGGAAGTATTATGGTGACATGGGTATTATAAATAGGTATTCCACCCCGGCTTATCCTCGAGGAAACGGGCAGGCCGAGGCCGTTAACAAAGTCATTGTCGGTGGGCTAAAGAAAAGGTTGGATGATGCGAAAGGTAGATGGGTAGAAGAGCTCCCTCATGTTACGTGGACGTATCGGACCACACCGCGCGAGTCCCTTTGGAGAAACTCCATTCTCTATGACTTATGGAGCCGAGGCGTGATACCTCTGGAATCTGGTTTTCCCACCTTAAAGACCAGCTCCTTTAGTCACGAGAATAACAATGGACTCTGGAAAAGGGCCTAGATTTGCTTGAGGAACGGCGCGAGCGGCGATGGTCCGGATGGCTTATTATCAACGAAGCTAAAACGAGGATATGATGCCCGTGTGAAGCTAAGACCACTTGCACCTTGGTGATCTTGTATTAAGGAAAGTTGTAGGCACTTCTAAGAACCCGGCTTGGGTAGGCAGGACCTAAGCTGGGAAGGCCCTATCGCATTGTTTCGGTAGAAGGCATAGAGTCATATAGGCTAGGTTGATCTAGACGAACGAATAGTACCACGTCCATGGAATGTAAATAATCTTAGAAGGTATTATTATTAATAAAATGAGCTTTTGTCAGTTTGTATTTCAAAGTTATGAGTAGCTCTGACGCTCGCAGTTATCATATTTTAAGAATCAAACAGAAACTTGGTTAAGTGCAGTCCTCGGACCACAAACCTTGTGGAAATTGATGTCTTGTCATTTGTTAAAACAGAACCTTAGTTATGCCGGGTCTTCGGACCTCCTACTTTGGGAAAATTAACATTTGAAGTTACAATTTTAAGAATCAAACAGAAACTTGGTTAAGTGCAGTCCTCGGACCACAAACCTTGTGGAAATTGATGTCTTGTCATTTGTTAAAACAGAACCTTAGTTATGCCGGGTCTTCGGACCTCCTACTTTGGGAAAATTAACATTTGAAGTTACAATTTTAAGAATCAAACGAAACTTGGTTAAGTGCGGTCCTCGGACCACAAACCTTGTGGAAATTGATGTCTTGTCATTTGTTAAACAGAACCTTAGTTATGCGGGTCTTCGGACCTCCTACTTTGGGAAAATTAACATTTGAAGTTACAATTTTAAGAATCAAACGAGAAACTTGGTTAAGTGCGGTCCTCGGACCACAAACCTTGTGGAAATTGATGTTTTGTCATTTGTTAAACGAGAACCTTAGTTATGCGGGTCTTCGGACCTCCTACTTTGGGAAAATTAACATTTGAAGTTATCACTTTCAAGAATCAAACGAAACTTGGTTAAGTGTAGTCCTCGGACCACAAACCTTGTGGAAATTGACGTCTTGTCATTTGTTAAACGAACCTCGGTTATGTTGGGTCTTCGGACCTCTTTCTTTTGGTAATTTGACTTTTTAAGTTATAACCTTTAAGAATCAAACGGAGAATTGGTTAAGTCTTATCTTGACCACAACTTTTATCAAAGTCATTCCCTTATTATGTACGGATGTTAATGCGTTACGCATTTTATTAACTCGGGTCTTACATCTTGCTAGAAACGAGCTATGCATTACAAGGGTTTAATCGTTATATGAGGCCCTCTCTTCTTCTTAATCGAGGCATTGTTCAAATATATTAACCACGTCACCTTTTATTGAATCTTTAATAATATACGCATGATTATGTGGAAGTTATGATTGTGCAATCCTTGGAGTTAGATTTGTGTACTCGAGAAACTTTTCTTTGTGACTTAATGGGAAGCTTTTGTAATAAGTACAAAAAGAATAAAGTAAAAATAGATATAACCCAGTGAAAAGCAAACGAAATTGTTCTTCATTAATGCGGTTAAATGTACATTACATATATAATTCAAAAATAGAAAAAGAGAAGTCCTAAAGATAAGTCCTAAGCCTTTGGAGGGGGTCTGAGAGATGCTTGGTGCCCTCGGTCTTTCTCAACTCCGGCTCAAAAGGAGTCGAACTTGCTTTCCTTTATCTGCCGTCTTCGTTGGAGGGACGTTGGGTTCCACTATCTAGCTCAAGTCCTTCTCTGCATCCCCTTCTCCTTCCTTCTCTTTGTTGGAACCGAGAGGGTTACGTAGGATCGGGACTTCCGTGGGACCACTTGGAGGTAGAAGCGAGGAAGAGTTGTCTCGAGGGTAGGAGTAGCGAGCGGGAGCCTCTTCAATCTCGTATTTCTAGGGAAGCCAAACGTTCTCGGACTTCCTCGGATCCGAAGATTGGGGAACTCTTGCTACGTTTAAAGCTTCCCCCATACTTTTGACGGTATTCGCGGCATAAAGCCGCGAACTCCTCTCCCACTCATTGCTCCTCTGTGGTTGCTACCCCTTCATCGAAACTTACCTGTTTGGCAGCGTAGAGAGAGAGTTGGAAGGAACTGGCCTCTTTCTTCACCAACTCCAGTTCCTTCTTTAGATCCGAGCACTCCCTTTGAGTTTGGGAGAGTTCTTCATCTCTTTCACGAAGGAGCTTGCGCTGTCCTTCTATCTCGGGTCTTCATAGTCTTCAAGTTTGACTCGACCCCATTTTTCTCTCTCCTCGGATCGGCCACCTGCGAGGTCCAGCTTCTCATTCTCAGCAAGGGCTGTGCCCAAAGACTTCTCAGTCTCCATCCTGATTTCGAGCTCAGTTCTGGCTATTTTCCGAGTGTCTTCAATAAACTTCTCAGCTACAAAGACCTCCTAAATAGCCTGTAACAAAGTATGATGGAGTTAGAAACAAAAAAAAAAAAAAACAAACAAACTTACTTATAAATATTGTTAAAAGAGAAACACTTACCAGCGCTAAGTCTCTTTTTAGGGAGAGGAATAGTTGTGGCTGGCCCATTTTTTCCAAGGTCTCCATGTCCTTGGGCGGCGGGGAGAGGGCGTTCTAAGACCTCGGCCGGGTGGTGGGCATGGCCTTGTTGGACCGCCCTTATGCGGAAGCTGGCAGGAGATGGGTGCGCCGTCCAGTCTTAGATCGGGGGACCAGGTGGTCGGTGCTCGGCGCACTTCAGCCTCGTCCCCGAATTCCCCGACTTCAACCGAGCGGGCCCTACCCTTGCCCTTGTCCACCTTCTGCTGCTGGGCCGGTGGGAGTTGTTGCCGTGGTTTCTTGGGGTCTTTATTAATCGTCCCCTCGTTATCCCCCTTCCTCTTCTTCTTTGGATCCTCGGCCGGAAGTTTTGGCTCAGCTGGAGGAAGGGGAGGTGGTAAGGATGGGGGAACTTGAGACGTCCCCCTCTTTTTCTCTGCAACCTTAGCAGCCCTATTGGTGAGGAGACCCTCCATTCTTCCCATGTCTTCTTCAAATTCTTCCTCGGGAAGGGCAACCACAAACCCTGCAATTCCAGAGGCCTCGGTAGCTTCTTCCTCCTCGTCGGAAAGTACCACAAACTAGTTCCCGCAAGGTCTCTCGGTGTCTTCGAGATGGAATTGATCTATCTCGTCGTCAAGTGTGTGTGAAGAGGACACCTGCTCTTCTGGAACGACAGTTGCTTGTGAGTGCACAGCAAGGGGAACTGCTGCTATTGGCCGGTTGTACAAAATGGTGTTAGGAGCGTCCGGGAGGTCGCGGTCGTCCATAAAGTGGGGCCGAGCTACGTTTATCTTCCTTCGTCTTCGGTCGCCCGCAATTATGGCATTCTCTATCTCCTGGAAGTCTTTGGAAAGGGGGGTGTACCCTAGAATAAGGTGGGCAGCCCGAAGTTGTAGGTCTTCACTAACGAACACCTCGGAGCGAAGTACCCGGTTTAGATCTCCGATGTTACAGTGACTCAGACGAGGACGCACGTGCTGCTTATCTGCAAAAAAGACGTCAAAACAAACAAACCTGGTCAGATTCACACAGATATTTAACAAATTTAAGTAAGTACGAATACGCATTTAAATGTGTTAGGAGAAGTTGTGTTGTGGGGAGATTAATCCTACGGCGTCGCACCTGGATCCCCCACTCAGGCGGCGGTAGAAGCCGTTGTGCCAGTTCACAGACACGATCAAGTAGTCGTCCTTCATGCCTTTGTTTGATTTGGGCAGACAGGAGATTAGTCTAACGTTGCTGGACCGAGATTTAATATAATAACCTTCCATAGAAAGTTTATGGGACTCATATAAGTACACGACTTAGTGCGATGTGATGTTTAAACCCATGTGCTGGTTTACTGCATCTACACTACCTAGAACTCTAAAAACATTTGGGAGGCATTGATCGGGACACAACCGGTGGTTGCGAAGGTACTCCCTAGTTACGGGTTTCATTGGAAGGGTCATCCCACCCTCTATAAAGGCTATCATAGGAATGATAACCTCTCCCTCTTTCCTAGAACCGGCCACGGCGTTGCCGGGCGGTATTTTAGTCCTACATCGGCGGGAATACGGTATTTGGCCCTAAAGCCTTCCATCCCGGCGGCGGTATCAACTAGGCACTTAAACTTACCCATTGGAAAAGAACGAAAGGTTAGACTCTAAAGGGGGAGTGTTTACGAAGACGGCAGTAGCGTATCCGAGGAGAAAGGGTTAATAATAGAGAGAGTAAGAACTTACAAAGTTGAAGGTACGGATTTCCACGGTATTCTGCTGGTAAAGAATGATTGTTGGTGTTTTGATGGGATTGATCCCTGATGAATTAAATGAAGGCGCAGGTTCCCGAAGCGTCACGACGTGCGAAAAGGCGGCCTCGAAATTATATTTGTCCCGCCTAAAATTTCGTGGAGTAATGAGGGCCGTTGGATGCCCATCTCACCGTTGAACGTGAGGGACAAAGTGTAACTGGTAGTATTAAATACGCGCGTTGTTCAAAATAAAACCGCCAAATGGCATCTTCTAGGACGCGAAACGATTTCCACACGTGCCATTACTCACAAAGTGAGTGGAGTAGGTTCTCGTCGGATCAAAACCCTATTTTTCTCCTCGGACGTTGAAAATTAGAGTTTTGAGGGGCTATTGTGGGGGGCAAAAAGATCCTGATGAGAATATGGGCCTTTTGGGCCGTGTTAAGGAAGGCCGACACACTCTGGGTTTAGAATTTGTTGGTACTATGGGTCGGCCCGTACGTAGAAGTCGAGGATCCAGCGAGGGTGAACTTATCCTCGGACGGAACAGAAGAACTCGGGGTTTCGTAATAAAGATTAGGGGATGACACGGTTAAGACCAATGGTTAAAAGGGGTAAACCCTAGAATGCCCCCGAAGCAGCGTGTTGAAGAAATGTCAAAGATAAAGGCTGCTACCTCCACATTAAAGACCACTGCACCTACCATCTGGCCGCATTGATGGGGAAGTGACACACGAACAGTGGAAGAGAAACTTCTGGTTACTATTCAAAGGCACTGGGAAAAGAAATATCTAGGCTAAAGGGGAGGTAAAGCAACACGTGTACAAAGTATTCAAAAGAGTAGTATTTAAAGAGCAATCTAAGACAGAAAAAGGGATCTCCTTCTTTGTAACCTAAAAGAAAGAGAAAAAGAAAGAGAGAAATTATATAAGAACAGTTCTCGGCTTATGTCCGAGCAGATTGACTTATAGCATTCTTTGTTGTCTTTAAGTGTTTATTATCTTTGGCTTGCTATTTAATCCTCAAACACTTCTAACCTGGGTTTCAAGCCCACACTCTACAAATTACATTGTTTAAGGCTCGTTGGGCCTGAGCCCGTAACTGTTCTTGGAGCCAGGTGCAATTGTGCACTTACAAGTGGTTAATTAAAATATTTTTTTTACTGAAAATAAACTTGGTTCTTATCTTAAAATAAAGCAAATTTTAGGAAAGACAACGGAAATGATCTAATAAGACCCATATTGCAGTTTACCCTCTCTTATTCACTCTTTTTTAAGTTCAAGTTACACCTGATGAAACTCTAAGTACTATTACATCACCCAATAACTTGTTATTGAATTCATATTTTGAATCCAACTGTTAAATTACATGTTCTATATGTTTTTAACAGCATGCCAATCTGATGTAATTTACCATTCGATCTATAAACTTATCTTTATGCATTATTTTAAACTACAAAAACTAAAATTCAAACAATTGGTTGATGACATAGTCATGAATCTTTGATCATATTTAAATTTTGTAAGTATAAAAAATATATGAAAATAATGTAATCCAATGTCCAATTGATCAAAATTCACATCTAATTGAAAAAATATAAGGTGGCGTAATATATATATATATATATATATATATATATATATATATATATATATATATTGCTAATATATATATTGCTAAATCTTTTTTAAATACTATATTATATAGATCTGAGTAATCCCATGGGCCATGGATGACTTTTGCAGTAATTCTTCATTTTCATAAGATAAGCTTATTAGGCAAAATGGATGGAGAGTGAGTGATGGGGAATCTCCATCACACCCACACCTTTTGACCCAAGCATATTTTTATGAGGAAAAAAAAAAGAAAAAAAGTGGAAGAGTATCTAGGATGATTTTGTTTTTACAAGTTTGCTCCTCAACCTCTTTATATATTTTTCATTTCTTTTAATAAGCCTAATCTCTTCACAATCGGTTTGTGCTTGCAAGCATTTCTTAGAAACACTGACAATCGATGATAAAAAATTTAAGGAACACATTTCGTATATATTTAATTAAGTTTGATTCAGCTAAAAAAAGTTAATTTGATTCTACACTAAGAATTTATTTAGATAAGCTTATTTTTATAATTTTTTTGTTTATTTAATTAGGTTCAAATTTTAAAATTTCTAAGTAGTTGTAATTTACGAAGTTTAAAATCTCAACTTATTTCGTCCTCAGTATATGCACTTTTCCCCCCCTAGAAATCTCACATTTAACAATTATAAGTGTACTTTCAAAGAACTTATTTTCAAAAAAAGTAAGTCAATAAAAGCAACCTCATCCAAATATATACTCTGAATTATATACATGGTTTTGAAACTCGGACTCATTGAACAGTAAAACTCCAATTTAAGGTTTTTAAGGTCGAATCGAAGTAGAATCGGGGTCAAACCGTGATGACGTCATAATTAATTTAATAATTATTTAAATATAAATAAATATATTTAATTTGTAAATATTAGCAAAATTTACAAAAAATAACTTAAAAATTGAAACAAAGTACATAAAATAGTACATTATAAGGTTAATAAAAAATAGTACAACATAAATAAGCATAAAAAGAAATTTTTATAATAATCCTTTAAGAGAAATCATTTCAATTAACTAAAAACGACTTTTAAAATAAATTCATAAATTGCATAGGTATTATTCTTAAATAAAAAGTTAATTTAGTAATATTTAATATGTTGAGAAAGATGACATAGAAGTCTAGAAACTGTAAATCATGTAAATTTAATATAAATTTAATTATATTGCATGTTAGCTCACAAGAAGAGCACTTGGTCCATTGGTCATGGCTTCAATCTTGCTTACAAGGTGTGAGAGCTCAGGTTCGGATCTGGCAACCACATTTTTCTTTAATTTTCCCCTATTCCATTATCGGTTGAACCGGGCTTTAAAAACTAGATTTCAGTTCGGTTCCTGATTTTTCCGGTCGGACTGCCCAGTCCGGTCCAGGTTTCAAAACAGTGATTATATATTAAGGAATAAAAAATTTATTAAAAAAATGATTATATTACATTAGTTTTATAAATAAACGATAATATAGTTAATGGATGTCATTACTGTTAAAGGATGAAGCTTGAAGAAAGCTTGAGGACAAGGCAGATAGAAAGAGGAAGGAAGTTTCAGAAATCAAGAATCAAAACAGAGCAAGCTGCATGTCGTTTTGTATATATATAGTTAAACTACGAGTAGTTTTGTATAAAATTAGTGTAATTAGTTAGTTGCTTATAGACACGTGTGTGAGGGTCATTTTTTGGACAATACCCAGGCCCATGTAGAAACAAGAATCCCAAAAACTTTATTTATTGTTTGGTGGACTGGGCTTGGTTTACCGCAGCTAAATGGGGGCTGATTACGAACCAAGTTGTGCGCAAGTTACATAAATCTTCTCAAGGCAAAAAATGTGATTCCTCCTAAGCAATAAAATACCATTAAAAGTGTTTTAATACCATAAAATGACTCTTTACTCTTACAAAATAAGTAAAATAAGTATTCATAATATTCACAATGAGAAGGACGTTGGAATAGAGTATTTTAGACTTATCTTTTATTGCATAAACATTTAAAAGAGTTTCTTCACTTGGTACCCCGGGCGTATTGTCGTGGTACCCCAGACGTGAAATCATGGTTCCTAGGTGTATTAGGCCTGTAAGAACCCAGAATACTAATTCTATAAACTATACGATCTTTCTCCATGTTTATTATGCAATATGATCTTTTTCATGCATTTTACTGTGTGAACACTTAAAAGAGTTTCTTTACTCGGTACCCCGGACGTACTGTCATGGTACCCCGGACGTATTGGTCGTGGTATCCTTGGTGTATAAATCTTGTAATCCCAGAATGCTAATTCTCTGATCTATACGATTTTCTCCATTATTATTATGTAATGGAGTTTTTTTCCTTTCCCTTTACTTCTATAGGTCCTGCATAAAAATACACTACACAATACACATATCTTCAAATAATTGTTAGTTTCTTAGGTTAGAATATACATTGTAATACATAAACATATATATAAATGAATTTCATGAGATTGATTCAGCCACAAGGATCCTGGCCCCAATTCTCATAGACTTAGTGCTTTTGCACAAGACTTATAAGATTTGGAACTCAAGTCCAAGTTGCTTTGCTTGGGCATTGCCTTCCAAGATAGTTAGGTGAGGAGGATTTTTGTGAAAGAGATTGATATCTTATATGTGCATGTTTTGGCATATGTTTCTTTGGAGGCTAAGTGGTATTTTGAATAATCTCAAGGATATGGGACAAATTCCTCCACCTTGACTCTCTTATTTTTGTTTATTTCTTTCTCTTCCTTGCTAGGCTTTTAAAGTTCTAAGAAAATGTGTTTTGAACCTTTGAACTCTTCCCCTAAATCCCCATTTTTCTCTCATCCCCACCCCCCCTTTTTGCTATTCCTTGTGTCCCTTTTATAGCAGACCGGGTCTAGTACCCCGGGAGAGGACGTCCCAGGTCTTCTGGGTAAAACTATGTCCTCTGTGACCTGAAAAGGTGCATTGGGCAGAGGTTTAGCTTATTTAGACAATTATAACTCAAAAGGGGCATTTGACTTTAGCTATAAATGAAAGATTCATTCTGGGAAAGTCAAGGGAATGGGTGGGCTGCTCAGTGTACTGTCATAGCTCTGTTGAAAATGACATAGCAGACCTAGTCTGGTACGCCGGGAGATGACGTCTCAGGTCTACTAGGTAAAACTATGTCCTCTGTGACTTGAAAAGGTGCATTGGGCAGAGGTTTAGCTTATTTAGCAATTATAACTCAAAAGGGGCATTTGGCTTTAGCTATAAATGAAAGATTCCTTCTTGGAAAGTTAAATGGAATGTGTGGGCTGCTCAGTGTACTGTGACAGTTTTGTTGAAAATGACAATTGAGAGGAAATTGTGGAGAGGTGTCATGCACATAGGGGAACTAAGCTTTCCATTGGTTCATGCATTCCAAGCAAATATATGAACCAAGGGAAAGTTTCGAGATCCTCCTTTCACCAAAAATCACTCCACTACCGACCAAATCATTCCTCCCTTATTATCCATTCGGGATCCCACAGGCTTGGACCACGAGTTACAAAGATACTACCTGGTTTTGTTTTGTTTTGTTTTTTTTTTTTTTTTTTTTTTTTTTTTTTTTTTGGATTTTTAATGGCTTGTTTTTTTGCTGGAAATCTAAACATACATAAAGCCTTGATATTGATTCTTCTTGCTGCATATTCTCTGGCCTAACCGAGATCCTTGCTGCATGTCCTCTAGTCTACCCGAGATCCTTGCCCGAGATCTTCTTCTTTTTTTCTTTTTTATTATTATTATTTCTTTCTTTTTTTCTTCTTTTTGGGATTTGGGCCTTCATGGTCTTTCTTAACTTCATGAATTAAGCCTTCTTTGGTTAAGGCCCATGGTCTTTCCTTACTTTTCATGGAATGGGATTTCTTGTGAAGTTCCTTATATTTCTGTATATAAGGAATATAGTGCTTGAATAATATATACAACACATAAGAATTCTCTCACATACTGTTTTCTCTATCACATGGTTTCCTTGATTTCCACCATTGCTAAAGATGTATGTGCTTGAATTCTAACATGGTATCAGAGCCGAGCTAGTTGAGAGCTTTCAATTCGGTACTCTCTGATTGCTAGTTCGTTTTCTCTTTGTAATTCCCTTTCTCTTTGCTTTCCTTTTGCAATTCTTAGCAAATTGAATTCAAAACTTAGGGTTTAGTAATTGAATTTTCATCCAGATCTTGATTTAATTAGTGGAATTCAATTTCATTTCTTGTGAAAAGAACCTTAGGGTTTCTGTAATTGAACTCTCCATCTAAATCTTGGTTTGATCAATGGAATTTAGATTCAATTCTTGTTCTGAAAATCTTGAGGTTTCTGTTAATTCTTGTCCAGAGAATCTTGAGGCTTCTATTAATATTCATGTTGAATTCTAGTTCAGAATCATTCAATCTTGATAATGGTGTATTAGTTCTTGATTAGCCAAACTCTTATTTGAAGATATGGGTGAGAGTACATCAAGTACTTCTATTCCAACCATTCAACCATGGGAAAATTCCTCTAGTCCATATTTATTGTCTAATAGTGACAATCCTGGTGTGTCACTTGTTGTTTAACACCTCACTAAAGAAAACTATAGCACTTGGAGTAGGTCTGTTCTCATTTCCTTGGATGCTAAGTCCAAAATAGGCTTCATTGATGGTTCTATACCAAAGCCTCAGTAAGTTGATCACCCTTGCTACACTGCTTGGTGCGAAAGTAATAGCACTGTCCTAGCTTGGTTGTTCAACTCCATCTTAAAGGATGTTCACCCTAGTGTGGTTTACTTCAAAACAGTATGGGAGGTTTGGCTGGATTTGCAACACAAGTTTTCTTAAGGCAATGGGCCTCATATCTTTGAGTTGAGAAAGAAAGTTTGTTCTTTGGTTCAAGAAGATCTAAGCATCAATGGTTATTATTCCAAATTTAAGGGACTGTGGGAAGAACTCTCAGATTATAGAACCTATTCTAGTGGTCATCAAGCAGAAGAATGTGTCATGTCTTTCCTGTTGGGCCTCAATGATACTTATGCAACAGTGAGAGGGCAAATTTTACTAATGGGCCCTATTCCTTCTTTAAGAAAATTGTTTTCTCTTTTGCTCCAAGATGAGAAGCAAAGAAAGATAGGAAAGAAACTCAACACTGAGTCTTTTGCTTTGGCAGTCAAGACCAATGGTTTTGCTAAAGGCTTTAACAAGGTTAAGTCTAGGAGACCTTAACGTACCCATTCTGGGATTTTGGGTCATGTAGCTGACAAATGTTACAAGTTATATGGTTACCCCCCTGGTTATAAGTTCAAGACCAAGGGTCAATGAGGTGGAAGCTCTTTTGTTAACAGTGTTGTCACTACTGATGCTCCTGAAGAAAGTCTTAGTCTTACTCGAGCAAAATATTTGTAGTTACTTGGCTTGCTAAATTCTCAAAGCCATTTTGGTACTCAAACACCCCAAGAAACCACTTCTGATGCACATCAGGTTGCCACCACCATTACTCAGCCATCACTAGGTATTCAAGGGCATGAGATGTCAGGTACTTGGACTTCCTCTCATTTTCTTAAACTGCCTTTTCATTCCTTAGAGTACTCAGTGTTTTCTTCTCAAGTTGACACTTCACATATCACATCCATTGATTGGATTCTTGATAGTGGAGCTACTAATCATATGGTCCATTCCTTTACACTCTTTATATCCATTACTTCCATTGTTCAAATTTCTGTTAGGTTACCTAATGGAGATGTAGCAAAGGTTACTCACATTGGGACTGTCCAATTGCCATCCACTTTAATCTTAGAAAATGTGCTTTGTATTCCCACATTTTCTTTTAATTTGATCTCTATTAGCCAACTGACCCAATCTCCTACTTTTTGCATTTTTCTATCACATTATTGTTTTATATAGGACTTAAAGCCTTGGAGGATGATTGGGTTGAGTAAGAAGCAAGGGTGCCTTTACACTTTACAGTCTACATCTCATGCTACTCTTCCAAAGTCTATAACAAATATCATTTCCAACTTGTCTTCACTTAGTTTGGTAGGTTCTGTTAATTCTTGTACTACTGCTCATGCCATGGATGATGCCAGTCTTTGGCAATGCAAGTTAAGGCATCCTTCTACATAAAGACTAGCTTTGTTGCACTCTATTGTACTTGGTATTGTTTCTTATGGCAATAATAAATTTTTTGATTATTTAGTATGTCCCCTTGCCAAGTAGAAAAGATTGTCTTTTCAATCTTCTACTCAATCTTCTTCTTCTTGTTTTGATTTAGTGCATGTTGATATATGGGTCCTTATTTCACCCCTTCTTTAAATGGTTCAAAATATTTTCTTACCATTGTGGATGACTATAGTAGGTGCACTTGGGTCTTTCTGTTTTCACAAAAATATGATGTTGCTTCTCTTATTCAGTCTTTTTATAATCTGGTGCTTACTCAATTTCATTCCACTATCAAAGTAATCAGGTTTAACAATGGTCCTAAGTTTGCTTTACAATTTTTTTTTTTTAATTCTAAGGGTATTGTTCACCAACTATCTTGTGTAGAAACCCCACAACAAAACTCCACTGTTGAAAGGAAACACCAACTCCTTCTTAATGTAGCTAGAGCCTTGAGGTTTTAAGCCAATTTGCCTTTAAAATTTTGGGGTGACTGGGTCCTTACTACCACTAATCTCATTAATAGAATACCTAGTCCATTATTGAATAATGTCACACTTTATGAAAAGTTGTTAGGTCATCCACCTACATATGCTCACATTAAGGTGTTTGGTTGCCTATGTTATGCTTCCACACTATGCAGAAATAGAACCAAGTTTGATCCTAGACCACGAGCTTGCATCTTCCTTGGTTATCCACATGGTATTAAAGGTTACAAATTGTATAATTTGGCCAATAAAACTTGTTTTTTCTCTAAAGATGTCATTTTCAAGGAATCTGTTTTTCCCTTTAAAACTTGTTTTTCTAAACTTGTTCCACCTTCTACATCTATTGATCATTCCATGTTTCCCTCTCATACTTGTGTTTCAAATCAACCAACTCATTCTATCTCTGCCACTACACATTTACCTACTGTCTCTGCTGAATTTTCTCCACCTTTCAATCTTTGTGATACTGTTGTACCCCTTGATGAATTCCCTGACCTTGTTCATTCTGACCCTCCTTTGTCATTTGTTCTTGATCCTATTCCTAATACTAGTCTACCTCTTAGACATTCATCTAGGGTGCATAAGCCTTCTACTTATCTTAGGGATTATCACTATAATCTTGTCTCTACTTTAGTTTTGGCCTTTGCTTCACTCATCTCCTCCAATGACTCCATTGCTTCAAGTTCAGGTATCCTATATCCTCTTTCCTCTACTCTTTCTTATGATAAATTTTCCACTCCACATGAGGATTTTTCTATTGCTTTAACCATTCACAAGGAACCTGAATCTTATGATCAAGCTCTTTTAGATCCTAAGTGGCAAGATGCTATGCAAGCTGAGATTGAAGCTTTGTAGGCAAATAATACTTGGGTCATGACTACTTTACCTCCTGGTAAGGTACCAATTGGTTGTAAGTGAGTGTTCAAAATTAAATTGAAGGTAGATGGGTCTGCTGAGAGATATAAGGCTAGGTTAGTGGCTAAAGGTTACACACAGACTGAAGGGATTGATTTTTCTGAGACATTTTCTCTTGTTGTCAAGTTTGACTGTCAGAACCTTGCTTGCCTCAACTATTGTTCAGGGTTGGCCTCTCTCTCAATTGGATGTCAACAATGCATTTCTGCATGGTGACTTGTTAGAAAAGATTTATATGGTTCCACCCCCTGGTTTTGGCAGTAAAGGGGAGGTATGCAAGCTCACAAAATCATTGTATGGACTTAAACAAGCTAGCTGGTAGTGTTTTGCTAAACTTTCTTCCACCATTGTCAATCATGGTTTTGTTCAGTCCAAATCAGACTACTCAGTGTTTAATAGAATCGAAAGAGGTTCTATCATCACCCTTTTGGTTGATGTGGATGACATTTTGATAACAAGTAATGATGTAGATGTTGTCAATGTTTTCAAACAATTTTTGGATAACAAATACAAGCTTAAATACTTAGGTACTCTTAAGTACTTCTTAGGTCTTGAAATTGCTAGAATAACTAAAGGCTTGTCATTATGTCCAAGGAAGTTCACTATAGAGCTTTTATCAGACACAGGAATGTTAGCCTGCAAGCCTTCAAATATTCCTATGGAACAATCTCTCAAATTGAGCAGTGGTGTTGGAGAGGCTATACCAGTTTCTTCATTGTATAAAAGATTGATTGGAAAGTTATTGTATCTGACTTTAACAATGCCTGACATCAGTTATGCAGTTCACAAGCTGAGTCAGTTCATGAGTGCTCCCAAAATGCTTCACCTTCAAGCTGCTTACAAGATTCTCTAATACTTAAAGAAGAAGCTAGGCCAAGGTCTCTTCCTATCTGTAGAATCTAAGCTGCAATTGAAATGTTTAAGTGATGCAGATTGGGTAGCTTGTATAGATACTAGAAGGTTTGTTTCTATTTTTGTATATTCTTGGATAAGTCCTTGATATCATGGAAGTGCAAGAAACAACAAGTGGTCTCTAGGTTTTTTGTTGAGTCTGAGTATAGAGCTATGGCTACTGTGACCAGTGAAATAGTATGGTTGATTGCATTGCTTGACACCTTTGGTTTTTGTGAGGGTCACTTTTTGGACGATGTCCAAGCCCAAGCTTAAGTAAGGACCCCCGGGCCCTCTTGTTGTAGTTTGAAGGGACTGGGCTTGGTCACCGCAGCTAAATGGGCTGTTTACAAACCAAGTAGTGCACAGGGCAAGACTCCTGCAATACGCATACACTAGCAAGCGAGAATGTATGTATTGAACAACAAGAAAAACAGCAAAGGAAGACAAAGGTAACAAAGAAACACAAAAATAATTGTTCGGGATCCTCAAATCAATAATAAATACTCCATTAGTTTCCTTAATTATTGATTACAATGTGCTCACTAAATTGTGCTACAAGGTCCAAATAAGCTCAAAAATTACAGACTTAGACGACTATCTAAACCTTTAAGACTTGCAAAGTTTGAATCCTTTTGAATCCAAGTATTATACTATAGTGGCTGTTTCTGGGATACCAGAAGATATTTTCTTAGAGTTTTGACAGAGTTTTATAATTCTATTTTGATTTCACTATTGCTACATCATGCCTTTCACTGTTGCTGCATCCTCCTTTTATAGCGTCACCTCAAGGCTCCGGGGTACCACTGGTTCCCTCTCTTTGCTTCGATAACAAAGCCTATAGCATACCAGCAGCTTTGGTGGCTAACCTATTCCTTGTTTCTCATAGTTCTCTTCTTTTGGTGCTTTTTTCTCCAAAAGCCTCTTGCCGACCTTCCATTCTAAGGTGTCTTCGGGGGAGATGACCTATAACTTCGCTTCCTCCAAGGTTTCTCTATCTTTCTTTTTCCAGACTTAGCCTTTTGGCCGCCCCTCCTTTTTGTCATTTTTTCCAGTGAGCCAAGCTCTTCTCTGCCAAGTCGAAGGTTTTTCCAGCTACTTCCCTTTATGGTTCTTCTTTTTGGCTTCCTCGAGGTACCGGCCCTTTGCTCATGAGTTGTTGCTCTCCAAACCTTCTGGTTCTGTGCTGCATCACTGAGTGCTTGAAAATGACATATCTGTCCTTCATTCCTTATGCCTTTTGGTTCCCCTTTTGAGCTGTCTTAATCCTTCTTTGGCTGTGCTGCACGACCCAGGGATCCCAGGCCCTTGGCAATCTCCGGGATCCCGACCTAACTCTTTCTACTGGACTCTCCTTGGTCCTCGGATCTTGGCAGGCTGAGCCTTTTTCTTTCTTCCTTTTATTTCATGGATTCTAAGGCCTGCCCCTTCATGGATCTTGGGCCTCAAATCTATAGGGCCTACCATCCTTCTCTCTTTTGTGAGCTCAAACCATTTTTTCTCAATTTTACTTTCCATGGGTTAGCCCAATGTGCTATTTCTTTGGGCCTTGTGTCATGGTTTTTTTTTTTTAGACCTCAACAGTTTTCAGCACAAACAATCAACTGCATTGTACTGTGATAGCAAAATAGCTTTATATATTGCTGTCAATCCAGTGTACCACAAGAGAACCAAACATATTGAAGTTGATTTCCACTTCATTAGGGAAAAGATCCAAGAAGGGGTGATCAAAACCTTCCATGTTCCTACACTACCCCAATTGGCCGATTTGGTCATAAAGCCATTAGGTCAAAGGCAATTTTTGTATCTCTTATCCAAGATGAACTTAATTAATATATACAGTTCATCGTGAGGGCGAATGTTAAAGGATGAAGCTTGAAGAAAGCTTGAGGACAAGGCAGATAGAAAGAGAAAGGAAGCTTCAGAAGTCAAGAATCAAAACAGAGCAAGCTGCATGTAGTTTTATATATATGTAGTTAAACTGCAAGTAGTTTTGTATAAACTTAGTGTAATTAGTTAGTTGCTTATAGACGTTTTAATTCAATATTGTTGAGTTTGTTAGTCAATTAGTTGTTAAGCTCTGCTTATCTTTTTGTATATAAGGAACAAAGTGCTTGAATAATATATACAACACATAAGAAATCTTTCACATATTGTTTTCTCTCTCACATGGTTTTCTTGATTTCCACCATTGCTGAAGATGTATGTGCTCAAATTCTAACAAATACCGTTAAACTATCACTTGAATTCAAATGCTCGATACTTAATAGATCTTAACTAGAAGTCAATTGGTGTGACCTGCCTAGTTAGTTTTGTTTTTTAATTTTTTTTTTTTGTAGATTTTTAGATTTTCATGATGTCATTATGATAATAATAGGAAATTTTTATTTTGTTGTCAGCTATAGGGTCCATCTGTTTTTGCTTCTGGAGGAGCAGAAAAGTCCTTTAAATGGATTCAAGCACTCTTGGCAATTTCACAAAACAGCTTTAAGTAAGTCTTAACACTAAAATTTATATATTTTACTCAAAAAAAAAACCCTACAATTTTATTATTTATGCTTTATAAACTAAAAAATTTAAAGCAATATTCATTGTAAACAATTTTCAATAAAATTTATGTATTGCAAAAGCTCTAGTTTATAGAACAATGTCAAATGGGCACATAATTCCAAAGAGAGAAATTGCAAATAGTTGTGGGTTCTAATTGGTTAAATTGGTAAAAATTTTTATTGTTAAATAAAAAATTTGAGATTCAAATGTTATCTATACCAAAATTCAATTGGTATCTTGGCCTAAAAATAAAGAGTAATTATCATGGATGATATAAGTTAAAATTATATTATATCTATAAAAAAAATTTTAAAAATTGCATATAGTTTTTTTTTGGATGATTACAGATAGTTTTTGTCTAATAAAACACTGTGTTTAAATTTAAGTAATTGGAAAGTTGGAGTATATCTTGAAAATGGTTATTGTTAATTTGAATTTTATAATTAGAAAATTTGAAAAGGAAAATTGGAACTAAAGTGATTTCCTATTTGGCAATTTCGTGGTCCACAAATGACATCGTAAACAATTTTTCATAAAACAAGACAAGAAAGCAATTACTTGTGTGGTTGTTGGTGAGGAATTGAAAGGATAAAAAAAAAGGGCTTCAAAAAGGTTAAAGAAGAAAGAGGAATGGAGAGGCAGCGAGGTGAAGTGCAAAAGTGAAAGGTGAAAAGAAAAAGCGAGACATAGAGACATATAAATATAAAATGTATGTCAACCCGAATATGACACTTACTTGTTTAGCCTCAACCCATTACTTATTTATAAACAGGTTAGTCATGTTGGGTTCGCAAGTCGTGTTAGATTTTGCCACCCCTAGTAGGTAGGGGTGTTTAGGGTTTCAATGTTGATTTTTTAGATTTTGTTTAAGGAATTTTTTGAAGACCAGTTTTGTTTAGGGAATTGATTATTGATTAGCTGTAAAAATTTATTAGGTGAATTGATTAACTTTAAATACTTAACAATCTAAACTAAAATATATATATATGTGTGTGTGTGTGCGCGCGTGCGCGCGCGAGTGCGTGCGTGCATGCATGCATGCATGCATGCATGTATGTATAATTAAGTGTGCGGGTTAAGCTGTAGTAGGTTGGCAATTTTTCAATCCATAACCTAAACCAATCTGCAATTTTGGGGGTCTAATCCGCCCAACTCAAATCGCCTAACTTAATGACATCTACGGGTCGAGCGGGTTAGTTTTGGAATCATTGAAGACATGGATTAGTGGGAGAGTGATATTATTTTGTAGGCATATGTTTATACCGGGTTGTCCCCAAATTTTGTTCTTACTTAAACGTTGATTATAGGGGTATTTTGGAATTAAAAAAATACTCAAATCCAAATTGGAGAAATTTCTTGAATAGTGGTATAGATAAGGCTATTTAATATAAAATAAATAGAATCAAATTAAAAAAACTTTAATAACTAACAACACTAAACTGAAAAATATCTAAAGAGTTAAACAATTTTGATTAACATTACAGTGATAATAACAATACTTCAAGTATATTCTAGTAGGAATATTCATCCACCCCTGTTGCCCCCGCCCTTTTCCTGTTAGGAAAACAAAAAAAAAGAAAGAATATATGAAGTCATTCACCTAAATAAATACTGTTACTTGAGTCTTCAGCTTTTACATTTGTGAACAACTTGTGTATAGCAGTTTCAGTGGGTGTCCAAGTTGTCACGTAAGATAGTGTGTGTGTGTGTATATAATGCTTTATATTACTGAGGATAAAACTTACAAAGTTGAAATACAAATAAGTGAATAACTGAAAGCTTGAACACATATTTAAACAGTTTGCAATAAGGTTGGTAGAGTTCCTAAAACCTAAAAGGTTCTCCTGCTTAGAACTCTGGAACAAAATGATAAAACTGACAATGAAAAATTGAATGCCTTCAAAATGAAATCGAACTTCTAAATTATAGAGACTGAGAAAGCAATGGATCCTTTGAAACTCCCACAAATTTCAGAAGTGAATTGCTTTTACTGGGGTGAAATGCACTACAAGCGAATCTGTTTTTATAGTGTCAGAGCTGAAAGCGAATCTACAGAATGCGACAAGACTATTCATGAATAGTATTTTGTTAGGATACTGTTTACTTGTTTTGTCTTCTAATGTCAATGGGGATATTGTTTACCATTAACTGGCGACCAAGATCCTTTAATTCTTTCTTGGTTTTTCTAGAAACTGAGATGGAATCCAAGCTTGATTGTGATCTTAGTTTGAAGGCAATTGGCTGAGGAGTTGAGCGAGAAAATTCCTGTTGTATTTATTTATTTATCTTATATAGAGTAGCTTGTATGTCGATTAAGTTGTATGTGTTAAATAAAAATTTAAAAAAAAAAAAGAAAGAAAAAAAGAAGAAGAAGTCGTGTTATACAAATTAGGATACTCATAAAATTTATTGTTGATCATTACGTATGGAATTTGATTGCTTAGTAAAATTATTTACACATGGAGAAGTTCTCTCTCCTCTAACAACTGTGCACCCCACTCGATAGCTTAGGAAAGATTTACAAAGATTTCTTGTTAATTTGTCAATCATCATGTAACTCTTTTAAAAACTTCTTTCTTGCCAATTTTTCAACTATGAATACCATGTAAAATCTTCAATGTAATATTCTTATTTTATCATTTTTTTTAAAAAGGAAAATGGGACTTATTATTGCAAGCCCTACATTAGAAATGAAAGATATTTTATACCTTATGATTTTCAAACGTTGAATGTAAGGGATAGATTTTTTTTGTGCACATAACCTTCTTTAGTTTATTAGTAGCTTGTTTCTTGGCCAATTAACCCCCTTAAGAAAATAAATAATGTATGCAACCTTGAGAGGGGGGGTTCAATATTTTTCATTGTATTTTCTTTATAGCCGTGTTCAAAACTATTGTTAGGAAAGTGTACATAGTCAAAAAGAGTTAAATATACTTTATACAATTGTCAAATACACGTATGTATCGTAGAGGGTCATTTTAGTGTTCTTTGTTTCAATAATCCAAGATATCTTTTACGTTTTCATATTCGGTGAGATGCCAAGTTGCTTGGAGCCAATGTAAATAGGCCACATGAGGCCCAAAGAACCGACACGAGCAGCATTTGGTTTAGTACAATTCCAAACCCAAGTATTCAGCCAAAAAAATTCCAAACCCAGCTAGTCAGTTCATGCTAAAATGCATTAGATTCTTCTGCCAAATGCCAAGTAAATGAATTAGATACTAGCTCTGGCGCCTATACGCATGAGATATGCATGTAAATGTGCTTCTTGAACCCTTCTGCTAGGACTTTTGCTCTTGGAGAATTAGGCTGTTGAAAATGGAGAATTTTAGGAAAGTTATTTTGTGCTTGATTGTCATTATGATGGGTATATTTTGCGCAAAGTGCAGAGACCCAGTACTGCACAGGGTTGGAGGTGGAAGATATACTTGGGCACCCAACATTAACTTCGAAGATTGGTCGAGCCACGAGCAGTTCTTTGTGGGTGACTGGCTTTGTAAGTTTCCTCTTTTTTCTCACGCACTACTATCTCATACTAATTTTTCAGCCAAATGTGACCCCCTTTTTTTTTTCCTTGCAATTTCAAGACTTTGGGTTTGATAAGCACCTCTACAATGTTTTGGAGGTGAACAAGACTAGCTATGAAAAGTGCATTGACAAAGGCTTCATAAAGAATGTCACAAGGGGTGGTCGTGATGTGTTCAATCTCACAGAGGCAAGACCATATTACTTCCTCAGCGGAAGAGGTTATTGCTTCAAGGGAATGAAAGTCGAAATTCTGGTTCGCGATTACTTAGCCCCACCTGTAGTACCAATTGTAGTGCATAAAACTTCTGCTGCAGATATCAGCGGAAACAATATCCAACCTGTGCTAATTGCCACTGCACTAGTCTGGACCTTCCTCTTCAAATACACATAAATTCTGAGGATTTCAAAGTAGCTTCCACCCACGAAGAAGCTCCCATCATTGTTGTAGAAACTTTTTAACTTTAATTATAAACATATGAATTAAGATGATCACCATTTTCAGTTTATCAGCTTTCTTGTTCTGAAGCAGATTTCAACTTTAACATAGCCATCCAATGCATCATGGTGGCAGTGATTATATGCCACTCACATAAATTAGCTAATTTTATCATCATTAAAGTAATCCTGTAATAAGCCAGGGTCAGAAGTCGTTCTTTCCTTACTATGACAATGAGAATAAAATTCAGCTATAGCACCCTTCAGCAGAGAAGAAAATCACTAACCGGCTCCCCCACATTCATTTCATAACCAAATTGATGGATGCTACAAAAAGAAAAACTTCAGTAACTGCCCATCCAGATCAAACCCAGGTCTATGATTCCAACACAAAACCATCAGTAACTAGACTTCACAAAGTCAGTAGATACATGTAACTAGGATGGCCACAGTACAAGCAGCAGCATATAAGTGCAGAAAATTAAGAGGTACCACTGACAGGCCTAGACATCAACATATCAAAAAGGTGGTCCAACGTCTCCACAGCCAGGGGAGGCCACACCAGAAACTACAGCTATATACAGACCATGTGTTCATAATACTACTGTCATGTTTCATATAGGCAGAGGGTACACGCCTCTCAACAAAAGAACATCGAGTTGCACACGTTCTCCTGCAATCTGGGAAGTTGTGGGACAGGAACAGCTCCAGCAGAAGTCACTCCACCATGGCTTGAGGATGTCTCAGATAACTCCTCAAATTTCATGAACTGACCCATTTGGGTGGCTGCCAAGTGTGCATAACATATAGGAGCAACTGCAGGCAGAGAAAAAAATTTAGATAACAAAAGAATACAACTAATTTTGGGATTTAATTACACTTAATGGGTCAGTAGTGGGATTCAGGAACCAAGTCAAATAATAAACCAAAATCTACTACAATCGTAAAGCTGGGTAAATGAATTTAGTTGATTGCATCAGCAACGGGCAATGATCAACTCTGCATTACCTACAGAAATGGCAGTGGTGCTTCTCTGGTACCTGCATTTAGCACAAATATAATTTAGAAAGATTGTCCCAGCTAACTCTATTGAAGCACAAGCTATTGAAGCAATCATTTAAGGCCAAATATCTACTCACACATATGACAGGGAATGCACAAGTTCCTGTAGATCATCTGCTGAAAAACCAACGTCATCTAACAGAACATGGTAATGTGTAGGCCTTGTGGTACCCTGTTGTAACAGAAGATCAAAAGAAGTCAGTACATCAATTTCTTCATATCACAAAAAGAGATCAGGAAATTAATCTGACAGTCAGGTAATAGTAAACAAATTGATACTGACAATCATTCCAGCATGTGCACATAGGTAGAAATCATTGTTTCGTGGATGACAAACTTTGTTATCTATAACAGTTCCTGCACAAAAGATTGGACAGAAGACGTCATTAGATACCATAATAGAGAAATCTACAGAAACTTAGGCGTGCTTGTTCAAAAAATAAAAAAAGAAACTTAGGCGTGTTTGCTTACCAGGTGGAACATTATCAGGAGATCCAGGCTGGAAGAATTTTGTATGGTGGTTTTTCTGTGCAACAATTACCACAAACTTTGGGTTCCACTTCTCATCGAGAAACTTGCAGGACTAGAAACAGTAGCAAACATTAAGTTGATCCGGTTCAATGACCAAAACCACCACGCAAATAAAGCAAAGTTGCAGCTTTTAAAGATATAATTCAAGAGGACTGGTTTGGGGGTTAGAGAACCTCAATGATTTGATCCAGTTCAATGTTCAACACTTGATTGAATTGTGATTCACTGACTCCATCCCTGAATCCAATAAAAATATGACTCAATATAGGAAAATAGAAAAAGCATTAATACTAATATAAATGAAAAACTTATAAAGTGACATACCTGAATATGATAATCTGATCTGGTTTTCTTTTCCCTGAACTTGTATAGAAGTCCAGCAGAAGCTCCCTGAAAGGGGAGGAAAGAACGAGGTTCCAATTAGATGTCACTTAATCTTCTAATCTGGGAATCAGCAGGAAAACTTTCATTTTCATTTTATCCTTTTTTAATTAATAATTACACACGCACCTGATGCATCTTGAACTCAAAGATTTTAACCCTCCACCTTGCTCTTACAAGGGAAGTTATATTGGAGCTAGAGCTCACCAACTTTTTGACCCTTCACCATGCTTTTTTTAAATATTTGATTGTTTCCATATTGATATTTTCCTTTTTTTTATTGGCAATATTTGAACATAACACCTAACCCCTTAACACCACCCCCACCCATTAGATGAAGATAGAAACACCACCTCATTATGCCGTCATCTTCAGTTTCAGATGTTTTCTTAAATAAAGAATCTATCATTTCAACCTTTGGGGATTGTGTCCGAACAGATGCCCTATATTTAGAAATCAATGGCCACTGCCTTGAGCTGACCACCTGAGTTTTTCAAAAGGAATTACAACAAATTTAGTAGATAAGAACTGTTTTCAATGGAAATAGATTTTGATTAATGCTCCGTTTGTTTCGTTGGAAAACCTTGTGTAAAGATAGGTTTTCTTATTTTCCCGTGTTTGGTAGCATAAAAAAAGATGAGTCAAAAGAAAAGTATATTTGGTCAACATAAAAATTATGGCTTATTTTTAGAGATTGTTTCCCATTAAATTTTTTTGGAAAACTCTATCTCACAGCCAGCTAAATAAGGGAATTTAAGAGGTTGTTTTTCAACTTATTTAAAGTTGCTACCAAACATTGAAAAATGAGATAATTTTATAGAAAATGCTTCTTGGAAGATTACTCATTTTTTAGAAAACATCATTATTGAAACAAACAGCGAGCAAGCGTATAAACAGATCTTCAACAGTATATATTTACCCACATAGAAAACACTGGGAATTGCAAAATTTGAACAGAAAAATACTTATTCACAAAGATATGTTGAAGATAGTATATTACCGCAGCAATTGATGGTACATCAGACTGCCCAGGAGAGCCATGAGACACATCCATCCCAAGTATGATGGTGGGAGCCTTGGAAACCAATGGGATTGAAGGAGAGTGTTCAACAGCTAGTAATGAATTCAAACCACCCATCTGCAATCAAGACAAAAAGGCAAATTGAACGTGTGATAAAACAATAGTAACAGTCCTGTATCCCAACAACCAATTTGGAAACAGAAGCAGAATAAGAGAGAAAGAGAGGGACTAGCCCATACAGTAGCATACCTTTGCATTGATCTTCAAAAGAACATTGGTAAGATATTGGTCATTAACCCTAGTAGGAGCAATGCACTGAGTGACTATTCCATACTCAGCAAGATTCTTTCGCTTCCATGGACCTTAAGATCAAACAAATTTCATTTAGAAAACACTTGCACTGCAAGACCATTTCAAAGCAATTAATACTGTCAGTAAAGGAATGGATCATGTCACTCTACCATAAAGATCAGAGTTTTTTCTCTCAGGAAGCAAGCATAGAAGAAACTGTGGAGCACCAGGAAGTTTTGATTGAATATCCTCAAACATCTTCTCCACTCTAGCCATGGGTGGAGCGCGTCTATTCTGAGGATTTTCTTGAAACACATCGAATGGAGCATCTATTTGCTACAAGAACACAAGAAAGACAGCTATCAGTTATCAGACAAAGCATTATAGCATTCATGTCAGGAACATATATACTTACAATTCCTTTCAGATCTCCACATTTAATTAGATCCCGTACAAGACTTTGTGTATCACAACGCGCTGAGAAGTTCACTACAGCCCAGCGCTCAATCTTTGTTGGCTGCACTAATTTCTACATGGAATGTTGAAAATACCGTAAGAACCACTGAATCAAAATCATAAATAGTAAGAAAAAAAGGAAATACCTTATTGTTGAAATTCCATCGACCATTCCTAGGAAAGAAATCCTCTCCATTGCCCACTTTCAACTGATGAGAAAACAGGAGAATAAGGGAAAATTTGACTAATCCATAGTAACGATGACTATTAATTTCAATCAAAGGCTATGTACACAATCAGGAGCCCACTTCAATATGACGTAAAATAGAATACCCTTGGAGCTGGCAGAACACGGCCATCAACTTGAGTGAAGCTGGTACTGATTGAAATGCCACATGATCGTAGCAAAGGTTCAGAATCATAATTGTTACATTTCAAAGCCTGCAACAGAAAACAAGGACCAAAATGTAAGAAAGGAATATGGCAGTAAGAACAAAATCCATCACAATTTCAGAAAAGACACCTACCTCAGACAAAACCTTCATCCTCTCTTGCGGCTTTTGCCTTGATTTTTCCACTAGTGAAGCTCTTTGAAGAGTGGATAAAGCTTTTGTGTAACGTTGCAAGGACACCAATGAACAAAGCTGGAAAAAAAAAACAAAGGAGCAATAGAAACCACATTAAATAAGAACTCATATTTGTAGCACTAAGTCAAACAACTATAATCATTTATTCACCTCAAGAGGGAAAAAAGTTGGGCGCTTTGGCTTTCCAACATTAATACATGGCAGATCTCCAGAATAACGCAATTCTATACCACGATGATTAACAAAATAATCATAGACAGTCACTTCTATCGTCTGAGGTTCACCATCTGCGTCATTTCCTCTCTGCTTCAGTGTAAACCTACAAGCAGCATAGCATAGAAATTACTTTAAAATTTTCATTACGAATGGGGAAGAGTTCAGGTTTTAATTAGGTGCTAGATGAGCAGAAAAAGAATAACAGGCCAGATTCAACACCAATGAAGGAAAAAGATAAAATACATTTGATCTTTGCATGTCTTCTCACTCAATCCAGTTATCTTGAACTCTTGATTCGCAGGACTCGTCTTAATCCTCAGATTTTTGAGTGTTCGTTTAGCCTGTTAATACAAACAACCAACATAGCATTGAATAGGGAAAGGAACAAGTAACCAAAATAAAAGAAAGATGCTGAGTCAATAATTTAGTTACCTTTGACCAATCAAGTGAGAAAGGATCTCTCACATTCTGGTTGGCAATTAAGAAATCCACCACCGGTCCAGGCTGTATAATCATGGTAGTTGATACATCTATTCATGTAGGAAACAGAACAAGCGACCATAAGAATAGATTCAGAAATTGTCAAAAAAAGTAAGTGTAAATGATCTTACCAATATTTAGAGATAATCCACCCTGGGAGGTTCTAAAACTTGAATGAAATCCTCTGCAGCCAAGAACACCACCTCCAACATCTGCAAAATTTTTTGGATCATTGTGAAAGAAAGATTGACGAACAAGCAGGCAGCCCCTGTAAAAGCAACAAAATGGTTAATATGATACGATATAGAATTGAACTAAAAATACACATGCCAAAGGGCAGAAAAACAGATTAAAATTTTAAAATAATTATAATTTACTCACTGTTTAGCCGCATGCTGCCTCAATATAATATCCAACACTCTAAGGGCTTCTTGTGAGTTCTCTGATTCTTGACCCCTTAGTGCATTTGCAATGGCTTGCATGGGAATTTTTGCAGCAAAGCTAATCTCCACTTTGAATGTCTTCGACTGATATGGACGCCGCATCCTCTTTCGGTCACCGTCATTAGGACTTCCGTGACCATTAGGGCTACTGTTTCCATTATTTCTAGACAGAAAGGACATTCAAGAGAAATTAGAGATTAACTCACAAAAACACAGAACATTTCAAATAAAAACAATCATAAATCATGCATGTACCTGTTTGATATGACATCCTCGAGTACAACAGTAAACTCAAGCTTGTTGCGGGGAAGTGGACCAACAGTGAACAGACTCTTCTCCCCATCATAAGCAAAGTCCTTTCCAGCTAACTCAGTATCATAAGTCTCCTGCACCCTATCAATCACCTTTCTTCCAACACCTTTACCATCAACAGGGCGACCATCTTCGTAGGCCAAAGAAACCTGTTCAAAACACACAGAGCAGTCAAAATATATGAAAAAGTTCAAAAATGAAACATTTTCATCCAAACCCAACTTGGGTGTTGTCTATGAGACAGTCAGAACATACACTATAATGGAAGAAATGGCCATCAACATTATTGACCCCAACTTTGAAGTGATTAGTAAGCAGTTGTATCTTCTGTCCTTTGTTTGCAAGACCACGCCTAGCTATGGGGACTCGCATAACCTTTTTCTTAACTGGTTCGGGAGGTTGGTCTCCTTCTGCACGGACTGGAACAACATTTGGAGGAATAACAGGGGGAGGAGGAGGCAATGCTTCCTGTGCTCCATTCCCATTTGTTGCTCCATTCCCATTTGCTACTCCATTACCATCTGGCTCAAATGAATCCATAACCTAAGAAGAAGAAAAAAAATGTATTAAATGTGTCTGTATATATATAAATCAGGTATCTGATATACCAAGGTTATTGTCATCAAGATCAACTCATGAAATTAGTTTTGCATAGCTTTCAGGCAGAACTCTAAACTATAACCCCTCCAAATGCCTACACAGCATAATAAAAGCATAAAGGTGGTATCAGGAATCCTAAATAAGGTGCTACAAATCAAACCAAGTTCTAATAAGTAATAACTAAAAGGAATGAACCTATGAGCTCACAAGATTTTCTGTGAAACTCACGTTTTAATAGAAAAATTATGTCATCAGAAGCACCCCAGACAGTATGAACAATACTTTTTTCATGGGTAATAGAACCCTCCACCTTGCTATTACAAAGAAAGAAGGGAATAAGTTGCCATTTGAACTAGAGTCAGTGGTCCCATAAGGCACACAAATTCTCTAGTACAAAACAAGAACAGACAACTAAAGTAAACATCATTGAGAGAAGACAATCCTAATAAAACAATTTTTCAGTGGCTACTAAAGCAGATTCTGACACTCAGCCCATCAAAGGTACTCAAATTTTCAAACTCATACACATGAGAGGTCATTACCGCCGTCAGAAAATACAGCACAAATGCATGACCAACAAATAACGCAATTTATATAAGCTTTTTGATGCATACCGCAGAAATAAACATATAAAAAGGTCTTCACACTCTGGGTTTTGGAACTTCAAGTTTTATGTTAAAGCATAAGCGAGTTCCCCAAAAAAGAAAACCCAAAATAAAAAATGGTAACAGGAGTTGCAACATTTAGTTGCAAATCAGAACCCTTCAAAGCAGTACACAAACCATGCATGAAAAAGATTTTTGAGCAACAAACTAGGACCCCTAAAAGTAAAACATAACTTGTAGTTGTTCAAAACAAAAACAACCCAGACAAATAAGAATTAAAACAGTTTATTTAACACCGTAAAAGCAAGCCAAACTAACCAAATGAAAGAAACAATGCATGTTAAAATCACAGATAATAAAGCTTTCTACCTTTAAATAACCAGACAAACCCAGCAAATAACATTTAAATAACACTAGTTTCTAGAGAGATTCAACCATAAAACAGGCACGCAGATTTGGAAAAACAGTACACATATTATATGGAAACATTACCAGCTAAAGAAGAAAGAAATTACTCAACCATTAAAGCTGAAGAGGCCTCTAACAAACAAACCAACATTAAATACACAAAAGATTGAACAGAAAGTACAATGTTGGAAAGCACATGCAACACCAAAGAACAGTCTTTAAAGTCACAAACACTAAAACAAGAAACAAAATCAAGTTCAATAAACCCAGGAAAAAAAATTTACTCCACACAGAAAAAGCAAGCAAACTCAAACCAGAAAGGGAAATTTTTTTTATTTTATTTTATGAAGACACTGTTAGTTACAGAGTTCCCCAAACACATAGTATATAACGAAAACGCTAACACATTAACCCCAAACAGACATGCAAGCAAGAACATTAATAATATCGTACATTCACAACAACATATTACCTTAAAAAGCTAAAACAAACGGCTTTTCAAAGCCCAAGTCTCGGAGATTCCACAGCAAACTCTGCAAGCAAAACCCAAAACAGAGCAAATAAGCGCAGATCGAGCTCATAAGCCACAAAATAAGCCTTTTTTAAAAAAACCCATTATTTTTCGAAGGACACAAACATAAAACCACAACAATACTACTGCAACCAAGATCAGAAAATAGAAAAAAATATATATTATTTTAAAAAAATTACTTTCAGAAAACAAAAAAAAAGTCTGAGCTAAACGACACAATAGACTGTCACTGAAACTTTCTTACCAGGCCTAAAAAAAATTACATATTTTTTTTTCTAATTTGAAGAAGAAAATGAAAAAATCACAGCAAGGAAGATTCTTTCCAGAAGCAGAAAAAGCAGAAACCGAGAAAATAGTCACAGATCGAGCTCATACAAAGGAAATACCCAAAAAGCCCAAACCCAAACAAAGCTTTAACCCCCCCCCCCCCCCCAAAAAAATAAACACAGCATTACAGATACTGAACCTGAAAACACCAAAAACAGTTTTAAGAAAAAAAAAAAACACTTCAAAAAAACCAAAGGGGAGTTGTTAGACCAAAAATCAGTTACCTAAACCTAAAATGCAGAAGAGAAAAAACAGTGAAAATAAAGAGGTCTTTGCTCTTCTAAATAGTAGGTGGAAACTAGAAAGAGAAAGAGGTTTTTACCAACTCACTCGTCAGTCGTCACTGGAACGTGTCAACGCTGTGTGATGAGTGGTCTGTTTTGTTCCGCTCAGCCTCTCAAAAAGTGTTTGTGATATCAGCCAAAACAAACAAACCAACCCTATATCTTAGAGAGAGAGAGAGTAGTGAATAGTACATTAGTACTAGGAGTGACTAGTGAGTGAAATTACTTAATTGTAAATATCACAGGGAAGTGGGGTCATTTTCTACTCACCTTTTGCCTCTCCCAACTCCACTACGCTAAACCCTAGGCAACTAGTCCCAGATCCTCTGCATCTCTCAATCTATCATCACTAAATTTTTATTACGATGCTGATGGACGGCTGAGATTGCTACGTGTCATTAATGAAAAAGTTACCGCAATTAGTTGCGATAATTTGGAGAACCATACCGCGGTTTATTACTTTGGTTTAAACAACAATTTTTAAGTTTAAAATATTAAAAAAAAAAATTGTATAGTGTTGTTTAAATATTAAAAATTATTATTTGAAAATATGTACTAAATATTTCATAATTTTTATCATAATTGTAAACAAATGATTACTCTATTTAAAAGTGGTGTACAATCAATTATAATATAAGTTGTGTAACTTATCACGTGATGAGTTGTGAGTAGTAAAAGTGTGAAATTATATAGACCCATTAATATCATTATGACTCATCTTACCCTGTACGAAGAGTTTGAAGTACAAATTGTGTAAATTTATGTGATCTCGCTGGACAATAAATAGATAGGGTTCGGTAACTTTCTTTAATTTTAATAAGTGACGTTGAGTGGTCTGGCTGAGCTCGGGAGTCGGGTCGAATTGGTTGTGTCACCCGCGCCTCGTGTTTCGCCTAACTCCACTAGGTGGGGCTCCCTAGGGGACACTGTTAATTTTTCACGTTTACGGTTTTGCCACTGCTCAAAACTCAAAATGACGGATGTGTCCTTGTCTTTTGTTTTTTGCTTTATCAAAAAAATCTATCTAATCTAATCTTAAGTAATAAATACACACAAACAGTAAAATGATACGTTTCTCAATTCTGTGGCAAAGACATGACAGGATTTGATGAAGGGTGTCTCTCTGTGTGTTTCGAAAAGGTGGGATTTGGTTGGCATTTGCGTTTGTGGGTTCCACGTTGGGGTCAACTACCACATTTAAATTTTAAACTGCAAATCATAATTTTTTTTTTTAAATTCAAAATTGTGAACAAGGATAAATATTGTGATTAGATTTCGCTGCCCTTTTTTCTTTTTTCTTTTTTTGCTAAACATTAGGGGCTTGTTTGGCACTCTAGTTTTAACATATAATTATACATTTTAAATAATATTACACACATTTTTATACACTTTTTCACTCACACGTATATTAAAAACACTTAAACAATATAATTTAAACTACTCTCCGAAACACCCTTAGATTTTGCTACCTAACATCAATTTTGAATAAATATGATATAATTTTAAGATGTTCACTACTTCATGATAAGTAGAATTTGAATTACATAAAATTTTATTTGATGATAAACAAATTTACAAATTAAGCTTATTTGAACCAGTTCAAATCCTACCATATTTGCAAGAGGTTCCGACCTATGTTATACATATTATTATTTCAAGCAAAAAATTTATAATGGTGGTATTGACATCATTTGTGAGGCTTCATATTAAGTATGATATATTAAAAAAAAATGTGTGAAGTATAATAAACTATTTTAAGTTTTACTTTTTTCATCAAAAAATAAACATTTTTAATTTTAACTTTTTTTTTATCAATAAAATAAATCATTTTTACTTTTATTTTAATAATAAAGTTGAGGTATAACATTTTCACGAGCATGACAATTCCACAACAAAACTTAGGCAGAGATCTCAAAAAAAAAAAAAAAAAAAAAAAACTTCGGTAGCAAACTGTTAATGGCACCTAAAGTTTTTGTTGTAAATGTAGCACTACTTTTGTTTTAATATTGGCTAATATTATTCTATCTAAAATAATAATAATTATCTTTCTCTTTCTCTCTCTTATTTTGTATATAGAATTGAAACTTGATAATTGTGATGGTTAATAATACGAATTTATTTGGAATGTATTTGTATATAAAACATTAAATATAAAATTTGATAATTATGGTATGTATTAATAGGTATTTATTATGATTATGATTTTCTATGGAATCATTAAATGTATAATTATGGCCATTATAATAGATACGAAAATAGACATTTATTTAAGACTCTATTTATAGTGAACTTTTTTTTTATAAAAGATATAATTATAATCTTGCCTAATATATATTTTTTTTTTAGAAACAAACACACATACACAAGGGAGAGGGGAAAATGTTATAACACAATCACAACTCCACTCAAAAGTCATGGTAACTTTTAAGGGAAGGTTCTATCTTTTCAGTCAAAAAAAAAAAACTTTTAAGGGAGGGTGGGGCAAGTTATACTACATACTCTTTTAAGCAATGTGGGACAATTACCATTTTTTTTTTTAGAAACAAACACACACACATGCACAAAGGAGAGGGAAAGGGGTTCTAACACAAAAGCACACCACAACTCTACTCAAAAGCCATGGTAACTTTTAAGGGAAAGTGGGACAAGTTATAATACACACAACATACTCTCTTAAGCAATGTGAGACAATTACCCTTTTTTTTAGAAACAAACACACACACACAAGAGAGAGTGAAAGAAGTTCTAACACAAAGACATATTACAACTCCACTCAAAAACTATAGTAACTTTTAAATACTCTAGTTTAATTTAAGTGTATATGTATGTGATATTCTTTTATAAAAAAATGTATATATGTGCGAAGCTCCATTTTTTAGAGGCTTGAACCCCGAACCTTACCTCTCATCTCACAATAACTTTATACTTGTGAAATGACTATCATTTCAAAGGTGCACAATTGTTATATTGAACTATCTACTCCTTTGAGTTGATGATTTTAAAAAGTAAGTAAATTTAAGTCAAATTAAAAAGTAATATATATTAAAGAATTTTACTATGAAATTGTGAAAAACACAAAAGCATATGTGACAAAATATTATAATATCAACCAAAATTCAAATCTATTCTTTGAAGTATTATGATGACCGCATTCATGTGAGGGCTTCTACCTTCCAAATCATCGTTCTATCTTCCACATTCTAAAACCCTTCACTATAATATGGTTAAGTTTATTATAAAAGCTAAAAAAGACGTCAATAGGGAATACGCCTTAAACATAATAAGAGAAGCCAACAACAACAAAAGTAGGACGAGGAAGAATGAAGGAGACGAAGGACTTATTGCCCGTTTGGGTCCCCGTTTTGCCTTGCGCTTGCGTTTGCGTTTGCGTTTTTTTTTTTTTTTTTTTTTTTTAAAGACTAGCTCTTGGTGGACATTTTATTGGGCATGAAAAGGGCACCACGGCATATAAACAGTAAAAAAAAGAGTGAACAGTATTTTTTTACACATTAAAAAATTATTTTACTACAGTGTTTTCAGTTTTCAGTAATAAGTTCTATCCAAACGGACTCTTATTGTCCTTGTTGATGTTTTTTTTTTGCGCCGCCGGGGGGGGGTTGGGGGGGATTGTGGGATACCTAAATATTGTTGGTAAATAAACATCAAATATTTTTGTCAATATTTATATAATTTGTCAAGTTTAATAAGTACACATACAGGATTATGAAGTACTTAATTTATATTTTAAATAATTTTATAGTACATTTTTTATACTATTAGTCTATTACATACAGTAGAAACATGGTATATGGGAGGAAAAAAAAAATCATTCATCATATTTTTATTAGGTCTCTTGGCTAATTCCTGACACTGCCATTGCTAGATAAATCTTTGAACTCTATAAAACTCTTTCGTGGGTTTTGTTATTTCATGATAATCCAGTTAGCCACAAGAGGAACTTTGAGTTTTCATGTGGTACGGTGTTAGAAACTGGGAGTTTACAAACTCAAATGTGTTTATTCAAGAAATGGGGAATTGTTTCTAAAAAGGAAAAATTTTTTTTGGGGAACTGCCGAACTGGTCATTATTTCCTGTGTGGGGGTTAGATGATATCCTCTGTAGTAGGTGGAAATGGAATTATGATAGCATATCCCATATAAATTAGCCATATTTATTATATTGGTAATGGGCTCTGTTTGAAATAATTGGTTCATCACTTACATAAAAATAAAGCCCACAAAATGCTCACTTTTCTTTACAATCTCATTCTACCTTGTAAGTTAGTAAAATAAAAGAAAGCCCACATTATAATTAACCTATAGCCCGTACTTGTTTTTAATAAAGAAAGCCCAAATCATGGATGGACTTAGGGGCTAAGCCTAAGAGAAGCTTATTGCTTTTAAATATAACCAAACACTTTTGTCAAAAAAAATCCAAGTCCTTTTCCAAAAAAAAAAAAAAAAAAAAATCCAAGTCAAAATAAATTAATTTTTTTAAAGAAAAAACTGATAACTTTCATTGACTTAAAATCAATTTTTTTAAGTGGGAACCAGTGTCATTATTCGCAACTGTTATGGGGAAGTCATCAAAGCTCTATCCATGCCCATTCCTCTCTCTCTATCCATGGCTGAAGTGGAGGCACTTGCTTGTCGAAGAGCAGTGCAGTTGCCACTGAAATTGGGTTAATGGATGTGGTTTTTGAAGGGAACTCTGTAGTGGTGATTCAAGCTATTACTGAAGGGTTGGCTCTGCTTATGGGAATAATATTGAGGACATTCTCTATCAAGCTTCGGTTTTTCATTTCTCTAATTTTTGTCATTTTAAATGCAATTGTAATATTGTCACTAATGCTCTAGCTAAAAAAGCTAAAGATTGTATAGGGCTACAAGTTTGGTTGGAAGACCTACCTGAGGATATTGCTCCCTTAGTATTATTTGATGTTCACTAAGTTTGGTTCAATAAATCCCCAGACTGTTTTAGTCTGGTTTCTCAAACAAAAAAAAAAAATCAATTGTTTTTAAATCAAAATAAAATAAGTTAATTTTAGCTAAAAAAGAGAGAATTAAATTTAAGCATTCTTCATATGACAAAATTCATCTTATTTATTACTTGCACTTGTTAATTCCATTATAATTGCTAGTCTTGTAACATGAATTACCAATTGTTTGAGTTGTTGTAATAAGTTAGAAATACCAATATTTTGTTCATAAAATAGTACATGAATTAAACGTTAAATAAAAAAGGGTAAACATTTTGAACATTCTGATACCAATTATGGGAGAAAGTGATGAACAAACTAAAAGATGAAGAAGGAGCTAAAAGACTAGGAAGAACTAAAAGACTAAGAAGGAAGCTACGGGAAAATGAAAGAGAATAAGGACGAAGACATGCAAACTATTAGTAATAACTAAAATACGAACAAGCTGTCTGGACAATAGGAGTGTAAGAAGATCATGGAAGCTTATTAATGACATATATTACTATAATACTATAGAAAATAATAGCAAAATATGGAATAGAACAAGATACAACAAACTAAGGGATATTATTAGATTGAACAAGTTTTTTACAGGACTGGAAGACATAAACTGGGAAATATTACACAAGTGGCTAACTCTCTATTTCTCTCTAATTTTCTAACTCTCGAATGTTTTCAAGTCTGCTCAACTAAGGAAACAAGAGGCTTTTTTATAGACAATAATTTACAAAAAGACAAAATATTTTACAGTCAGGAGATAAACTTGAAGATGTAAGTGACAACTTTCTCTTTACATTTGTCCAAAATGTGTGAAGGTTTTGGAACCGGAGTGACAATTGTCTTCTGGATGTAAGGATTGTAGTGCAGAAAATATTCGCTTCCGGATTCATTGCTGACAATAGATATAATGAAACTAAGGAAAATGACGAAGCCATCATGCAATGCAATAGTTGATAGCTTAAAGAAAGTGTAACGACAATAGAGAAAACAAAAGAGGAGCTTTGAAAAGTCAAAAGTGGCTCCTGGCAACTTTTTATTTATATTTTTATAAATATTATATATATATATATATTTATATATTTCTATCTTTAATTGTCCCACCCGTCTCTTCCTTGAAACTATTCTTCATCAATATCTGCATCTGGGTCATGGTTATGGTAATAAGGATCATCAAAGCCAAATAAAGGATTAGGCATTTCCCAATAGTCTTCATGTGGCCATTGCTGTCTGCAAATATCTGGGTCGGCACAGATGATCCTTACCCGTGAAGGCAGAAACAGTACTTGTTATTAACAAAACGGAGTCTATGTCTGGGAAGATTCCTTGATTGAGAGATTCTGCCATTGTAAGTGAATAGTGACAAGATATCCAAGATATGTCCATGTGTATGTGAAGAGTACCATCAACATTAGTTACTCAATGTATATCTAGAGGGTGAAAAATTCATTTTGCGTGAACATTATTTTTGGAGTTTAGCTTGGCTACTATACATGCAGAAGTAATTTTGTGACCAAAACGGGGGTGATCTATTCTGGGATACTTGAACCATTGACCATCATGAGCATCATTTTTCAAAATTTCACGCTAGAATTTGTAAAAAAACTTATTCTCTCGAGGAAAAATGTGTGAGTAGAATTCTGGTTCAAAATGGAGACACAAATAGTACTCATTGAGTAAGTACCACATGTAAAGGTAATGTACAACAGTCCAGTTTGATATCCAAAATGCAAATGGAGTTTTCCATGGTTGCTCAATTTCTGGGAAACGGGCAAGGAAATGGCGTTGGTGTTGTTTGAGGTAATCATGGAGGACTCGAATGATTCTTTTGGATCTGGCTTGAAGGATCAGGGTCTTTATTTGATCTTTTATTTCTGGGGGAAGTGTTTCTATCATGTTCATGATATCATTAGGAACTGAAGTAGAAGAGCCAGAGGATGAGGATGGATCTGTTATTGGGTATACACAAAAGGGTGAAGGAATTATTGTGGTATGAAGGACTGGAGACTTTCTAGAAAGGTAATCAGTGATAAGGTTATCTGTACCTTTGATGTGTTTGACTTGGAAGGACCATTGTGAAAACCAATTTGACCATCTGAGTAATTGGAGATGGGGGAGCATTTTTCTTTTGAACTGGAGCATTTTTGGAAAAGAGGACATATCCATTTCTACAAGAAAATTATGGCCAAGGAGGTGAAACTGGAACTTTTCAATGCCATGTTTGACTGCCAGGATTTCTTTGAAAGTAGAATGGTAATGGAGTTCTGAAGGCTTGAATGCACCACTTTTATATCCACAAATATTTCTTTTGCCATCAATTTCTTCAAAGAGAGCTGATGCCCAATACTCATCACTTGCGTCTGTCTGTAGAATTCTTTTGCATGTTCTCGGAATCTGCAAAGGGGGAAGTTTTTCTGCTAATTTTCAATTGTTGGACTGCTTCTGTATGAACTAGATTCCATTCTAGGGGAGATTTTTTCAACAATTTAGACAAACAATCCCTGTGTCCGGAGATTTTTGGGATGAAATCTGACATGTAGTTAACAATTTCAAGAAATTGCTGGATCTGTTTGGTACTGGTAAGCGTATCTGGAAATTCACTAAGAGAGACCACTATGTGAGGTTGCAAAGTGTATTTTCCATCTGAAATGTTTACGCCAAAGAAGTCAATAGAAGATACTCCTATGACCATTTTCTTTTCTGAAAGCATTATCCTTTGAACTTTTACTAAATTGTAGAATTCAGTAAGCAATCGTTCATGGGATTCTGCATCTTTTGAGAATAGGAGGATATCATCTACATAGATCAATGTATTTGACAACAGTGGTTGGAACAGCGTTACCATTGCTTTTTGGAATTGAGATGGAGCATTTTTGAGGCCAAAAGGCATTATAGTCCATTGATAATGGTGGTTTGGTATGCAAAATGTTGTCTTGTATCTTTCTTCTAGATGGATTCTTAATTGCAAGAATCCTGCTTTGAGATCAAACTTTGAAAACACTTTGGCATGGGAAAGATGTTGGAAAAGGGCACTTTTGTTTGGCAAAGGGAACTTGTCATCAGCAAGAAAATGATTAAGATCTTGGTAATTAATTACCAATCTAAGCTTTCCTCGAACTTGTTCTGCATGCTTATTAACATAGAAAGCTTCACACGCCCATGGAGAAGTTGTGGGTTCAATGAGGTTTTCTGAAAGAAGAGTGGATAACTCCTGCTTAGCTAGGGACAAGTGTTCTGGGTTCATACCTCTATGATTAGCTTTTGTGGGTTTAACATCTTCATTCTTTTTGAAGGGAAGGGTTATGAAAAAGGCTGAGTTTTTCCACAGAGGATTTAGATTTTTAAGGAGGAATTCAGAGTGGGTGGTTGCACAACATTCATTGATGATCTGGAATTTCAATGAATCAAAAGGATTTATTGAGAACAAATGTGGTACCTAGGTCCAGATGAGAAGGTTTTTGTTTATGCAAAAGTCCTTTTGAGGACCATCTAAGATTGGGTATCTGGTGAAGGAGGTCAAATCCTATGAGAAGGTCTCTGCCTGTGAGGGGGGATTGAAGGACTTGGGTGTCTAATGGTAAGGGTTGGAAAAATTCGAATGTGAATGGGCTTACTTTTCTGGGTAATCAGAAATGTTTCTCCATTGGCTGCTCTGACCATCTGATGATGGGGTAGCCAAAAGTCTTTTGGTAAAATCTTAGGATGGAGGATTATTGCTGCTGCTCCTGTGTCAAACAGAGCTATTACTGGGACGGGTCTGGAATAAGTATCAAGGAGGATGTGAACTTGAGCTATTGGTGTGGGGCCAGTTATTGGGGCTATAAGAGGCTGAGATGTGTATATGGTTTGGATTTCTGGGTCTGAATCATCAGTACTGTTTGAATCTGACTCATCTTCTGAGGTTAAATAGGCCATGACTGCCAAGGCTTGAGGAGTGTAATCATCATCCAGGGAAAAGAGGGATTCAATATCTGAAAATGGGGTGTCATCTGCATGAATTTGGGCTTGCTCCAAAAGTTTTGCTGCTTTTTCTCTCTTTGGAAAATTTTTTGCAAAATGACCTGGTCTTCTACATACAAAACAAACTTTTGAAGTTTTGACTTTGAACTGCTTTCTTCTGAGGAATTTCCATTTCTTTTTTCTGAAAAACTTCTTCTTTGGATGAGAATGTTTCTTCTTCCAAGAGTACTTTTTATAATGATCTCTTCTCTTGGTTGGACAAGCACAATTTTTGTCATAACACTTGATCTGCAAATCTTTCCTTTTGCATTTGTCTTTAAGCTTGCTGTGGATTTTGTCAATCTCTGAAAGAAATTTTCTTTGATTGCAGAGTTTTTCCAGAGCAATGAGGACATGCTGATAAATCTCTCCTAAAAAGGCTTGCTGCAGGGTGATTTTTTGAATATTCATCATGCGAAGAGTCTCATCACCTAGTGGTTCTGGGAATGAATTAAGGAAAGTGTGCTTGGAATTGACATCATCCATTCCATTAAAGCCGTAGTACCTGCTAGACATTCTGTCAAAATATTTTTCCAAATCTTTTCTTTCAAAAGAGCAACATTTCATCAGTAAGAATTTATCTCTTGCAACTTCAGTGTAATGGGCCAGTGAACCAAGGAATTCATTATGGAGGATTGTAAAAAAATCTTCTAAAGTGTTACACTGGGCTGCCTGTCTTTGCCTGTATTCTCTCAAGATTAATCCACCATTGTCTCAATCTTCCTGTAAGTTTTGCGACAAACTTGACAATAATCTGGGCAACTGTATTGTTTGGGGCTTGAAGTTCAGCTGTACACTATGAATACATATTGAAAATCTCATCATGCCATTTTGGAGAAGGACTGTTATCAATGGTAAACAAGTGCTTTGAATCTGTGGTTGATGAGTAGGTTAATCTTGTATGATGATCAGGGATGAAAGGTGGTGTAAGAAATATTGGTGGTGGAGGTTGTTTTGGGCGAATGACATCATCTTCCTCTTCTACTTTTGGATCTGTCATGAATACTTCATCTAAGTCAAGGCCAGACAAGTTTAGATTTGTGTCATCAATGACTGGGAGAACAAAAGGTTCTGTTGGTTCTTGAAGAGTTAAAGTTCTCAGAAATGATGAAATCGGGTTTGGAGGATCAGAATTTATGGCCAACATGTTCATATCTGGGGGTCTGGAAGAAGCACCAATAGTTGGATCTGGTGGTTGGTATAAGAGTTCTTTGTCTTTTTTGATGAGAGGAAGTTCATTTTGTGGTTTAGTTTGAGGTTCTGGTCTAGGTTGAGATTCTAGTTAGATTGGTGGTGTTGGGTTTGTTATGTTGGGAAAAATTCCACTTGGTTTAAAAGGATTTTGAGCTGGATGTGTCATGTTTAGTGGTTGGAGGTTCTGGTAGGGGGAAACTGGGCAGAATGGTGAGGGTACTGGTATGGACAGATCTTTATACAATGATTGACGAGGTCGATAAGGCATGTAGACTTGCATTGGAAGAGCTTGGGTAGCTGCCTTTTGTGAGTTTTCCATAGACTGGAGTTACATTAACAACTGCTTTCTTTCTTTTTTTTTTTGCCCAATGAGGGGAAATGAGACAGACAAATCTTTTACTGTGGAGGCAATCATTTCCAATTCTTGTTCAACTGACTGTATTTTTTTCTTCAAATCTTGAATGAGAGAATTTGAAGATGAGAAGGTATGAGTTACTGTTTCAGTCATCTTTTGTTGATTATCAAGAATCTTTGAAAGGACCTGGTTTTGTGCAACAGCATTTTCTGCCTGCCAATTAAAAGCTGCTTCAGCTGAGGAGACTTGTTTTTTGGTTCCATCTGGATTGGTTCTAACAGGGTTTTTAATTTTCCAAACATGTTTAACATTGGCTTGGGGGTGGTCAAAACTTTCTAGATGAGGAAAATTTTGTGAATAGGAGGGTGATGCATGGTCAAACATATAACAAGGTAAAGTCTTTTATGTGTGGGTTTGACGAGGAGGCTTGGGTTGACATTTTTGTACTTAGGGAAGGACTTTCTGGTAATATGGAATTAGTGGTGGTTTCTGGTTTTGTTGGTTTTGATCATGACTTTCTTTGCATGGTGAAAGGGATGAAGTTTTTTGCTTTCTGGATCTGGGATAAAGGACAGAGTAGTCAAACTTTCTAGAAGGTTCTTCAAGGAGGTCAACTTCTGGATCTCCTGCTTCATATCTTTCTTTAAGAAGCTGCTGTGAAGACTTTTTCTTTCGTCTTTTCTGCTTTTCTTCAAATACTTCTTCTTCTTGGCATTTTGCACAGTCACAAACATCCCACCATATATGGCCAGTGGATGATTTTCCTTCATAGCAAGGTTTTCTATCTTCTCGAAATGCTTTGATTTGAAGACCTTCAAGACCTTCATATGAGACTGGTTGGATCATAGCCGTAGGAAAGAGTGTCACTTCTTCCTTTTCTGGTGTAGCTGCCATAAACCTAACTTCAACGTCACCATTTTGGTTTCTGATGAAGAAATGAGTGTTGGACTGGATTGGCTGGGATGCCTGATGAAGAGTCTCATATTTTGTGATCCAAGATTCTAGAAAGAGTTTTGTCGTCTGCTCTTTGTTCAACTGTCGTGGAACAAATGTGCACATAGGCGTCATGCTTGGGTCAACTTGGATTAAAAGAGCATCATTGGATTGGGCTATTTCTGGTATAGCTATGTCAAAAGCATGGTTTTGGAGTCTGTAGGCAAGTTGATAGTGGAGTGTGGCTGCAAAAGTATCATGCACTTGAGAAGCTCCTGTGATCTGGACTTGGACTTTAAGAGCATCACAAAGGTGAGGATCTTTGAGAGACATGTTGAAATTGGGGAAAACGGTGACAAAGACTGTTCCCGCATTAAGGGTGGTTTGGACAGTTTCTATAACTGCATTATGGTATTCCAAAAATCTGGAATCAAGAAGAGAAATTATAGAAGCTATAGGGAGTCATTTTCTGCCATGAAAAGCGAGTGCGAGTCTTACTGCACCAAAATAGAGGTGAATGTAACTTTGTTTTTGCAATGGAATTACAAACTCTCTAGGAAGGGCAAAAGTGATAAAATTTTCTTTTTCACTAGCTGGAATGCTGAACTGGTCAAACTTAGAAGCTTGGACATATTCTTTTACACTAGAAGGATGAGAAGGACCTAAAAACTTTTTTATGGATTTTTTGAAGGTATTTTGAGGTTTATCAAAAACAGTATAAGGATTTACAATAGGGAAATCAGTAATAGGAATTTTACTATCTTCAGGGACATGGGATATTTCATACAAGTAATTTAGTCTATTTGCAGTGGATTTACGAAGGGAAAGATCACACGTAGTTGTAATGGTATCTTTGACTTTTCAAAGCTCCTCTTTTGTTTTCTCTATTGCTGTCACACTTTCTTTAAGCTACCAACTATTGCATTGCATGATGGCTTCGTCATTTTCCTCAGTTTCATTATATCTATTGTCAGCAATGAATCCGGAAGCGAATATTTTCTGCACTACAATCCTTACATCCAGAAGACAACTGTCACTCCGGTTCCAGAACCCTCACACATTTTGGACAAATGTAAAGAGAAAGTTGGCACTTACATCTTCATGTTTATCTCCTGACTGTAAAATATTTTGTCTTTTTGTAAATTATTGCCTATAAATAGGCCTCTTGTTTCCTTAGTTGAGCAAACTTGAAAACATTTGAGAGTTAGAAAATTAGAGAGAAATAGAGAGTTAGCCACTTGTGTAATATTTCCCAGTTTATGTCTTCCAGTCTTGTAAAAAAACTTGTTCAATCTAATAATTTCCCTCAGTTTGTTGTATCTTGTTCTATATTCTATTCTATATTTTGCTGTTATTTTCTATAGTATTTTAGTAATATATGCCATTAATAAGCTTCCATGATTTTCTTACACTCCCATTGTCTGGACAGCTTGTTTGTCTTTTAGTTATTACTAATAGTTTACATGTCTTCGTCCTTATTCTCTTTCATTTTCCCGTAGCTTCCTTCTTAGTCTTTTAGTTCTTCCTAGTCTTTTAGCTCCCTCTTCGTCTTTTAGTTTGGTTTGTTCTTCGTCCTTTAGTTTGTTCGTTACTTTCTCCCATAATTGTTTAAAAAAAAAAAAATTGCCAGGAGCCACTTTTGACTTTTCAAAGCTCCTCTTTTGTTTTCTCTATTGCCGTTACACTTTTTTTAAGCTACCAACTATTGCATTGCATGATGGCTTCGCCCTTTTCCTCAGTTTCATTATATCTATTGTCAGCAATGAATCCGGAAGCGAATATTTTCTGCACTACAATCCTTATATCTAGAAGATAACTGTCACTCCGGTTCTAGAACCCTCACACATTTTGGACAAATGTAAAGAGAAAGTTGGCACTTACATCTTCAAGTTTATCTCCTGACTGTAAAATATTTTGTCTTTTTGTAAATTATTGCCTATAAATAGACCTCTTGTTTCCTTAGTTGAGCAGACTTGAAAACATTCGAGAGTTAGAAAATTAGAGAGAAATAGAGAGTTAGCCACTTGTGTACTATTTCCCAGTTTATGTCTTCCAGTCCTGTAAAAAACTTGTTCAATCTAATAATATCCCTCAGTTTGTTGTATCTTGTTCTATGTTCTATCCATATTTTGTTGATATTTTCTATAGTATTTTAGTAATATATGCCATTAATAAGCTTCCATGATCTTCTTACACTCTCATTGTCCAGACAGCTTGTTCGTCTTTTAGTTATTACTAATAGTTTGCGTGTCTTCGTCTTTATTCTCTTTCATTTTCCCGTAGCTTCCTTCTTAGTCTTTTAGTTCTTCCTAGTCTTTTAGCTCCTTCTTTGTCTTTTAGTTTGGTTTGTTCTTTGTCCTTTAATTTGTTCCTCACTTTCTCCCATAATTGGTATCAGCTTTGTAATTGCATTCACACTTTTGTCCGTACTTCTTGCATATATATTCTGACCTTACATCTTTATTTTATCACCAAAAGATTAAAACAATTATTGCATGTAAATTGTCAACTTTCTTTCGCAACACATTAATACCTTCTTGCCACTTGTCTTTGAAAATGAGACTTTTATAAAGATGATGTGTCTGTTCCATTAGTGGTTTTCTAATATAATGACACATTTTTCTTTATTTAGGGTGGGTTTGGGTAGAGAGGTTGGCGTCGCGTTTGCATTTCAGACTTTTTTTTTTTCATTCCTGCGCATAGATTTCAACTAGGAGACATGGCGCACTGTTCACCACAGTAACCGCACAGTGGTGCACTGTTCATGCACTTTTCAGCTTTTTTTAAAAATTAAAAATGGGACCCGCAGTACTATTCACACATTTAAAAATTATTTTGTTATAGTATTTTTAGTTTTCAATTTTCAGCTGTATCCAAATGGACCCTTAAGATAAGAACATATGGTAGGTTTTAGTTAGCTCAATTGATAAAAAATTTTATGGTTGAATAAAAAATTTAGGATTCAATCTCTATCTATACTAAAAACCAATTGGTGTTTTGGTACATAAAGAGCTATCATTAGGAGCGGATACTATTGGTTGAAACTAAAAGAAGAAGAAGAAGAAGAAGAAGAAGAAGAAGAAGATAAGAGCACATTAACACTTTGCCCTTGTACATTAAATTTGAGCACAAATTTGTAATTGCATGCACACTTTTATCCTTACTTCATTCATATCTTCCGTCCTTACATCTTTATTTTATCACCAAAAGATAAAAATATATTTTTCTTTTACATTACATGTAGGGTAAAATTCAAAATTCCTAAAATTTAAGAGGTAAAATTCAAATTCTGAAATATTTATGGTGTAAAATTTAAACATTCGTAAATTTTGAGGAGTAAAATCTAAATTCTGAAATTTCAGAGTGTGAAATTTGAACACTTCCAAATTTCAGTAGTGTAATTTGCAATTTATTCTTACATGTAAATTGTCAGCTTTCTTTTGCGATACATTAACACCTTCTTGCCATTTGTCTTTTGTTGAATGGTCATACTATATACTTTGTAGTATGAGATCACGTTATCTTCTTGGTTGACACATTAAATAATTGACAAAACTTAGGTATAATACTTTAGGTGTTGTTTTTTAGGTTCTTTTCTTAAGATTCAGCCATATGGCTATTTAATTAAGAAATATACTTCTATTCCATGAGAAAAAATCCACATGGCTAAATCTTAAAAAGAGAACTTAAGGAACAACACCTAAGTCTTGCTCTTAAATAATTAAGATCACATTGTCTTTTAAAATCACGTTGTTTCAATGTGGGACTAATTATGAGCTCGAGAAGCCACATTCTGGTTAGTCTTGTGTATTAATTATTCAATTGTGAAGTCAACTTTTAGTTCGAAATTGTATCAAAGTCATATGGATCTTTGGAGTTGTGAAACTGTGTTTCTGAATAGACATTTCAATGAATTGGCTGAAAATCAAGAAAAATATAGATTTATTCATATTGATCTAGTTCGAGTAGGGGCAAAACTCTTTAAAAGACAATATTTGAATACAAGTGTTTTACAGTGTCTAATAGATGGAAAACATAACAAATTTTACAATTTATTACTAGGAATCGGTGAATCAAGATCTACATGAAAGTCTAATATATATTTCACTACAAATAAGAAAGCCAAAATTTTAGTTCAAATGATTAAAATAGTCATTTTTTTATATATAAATAATTTGATACTTGGAGGAAAGGGATTTAGACTCTAGATGCGTCTTCATTGGAAACACACTTGAAAGTGGCAATCAATTAAGTTACAAGACTTTTGTCAATTAAAATAGTAAGTTAACAATGTAATAACTAAGTAATCTATATATATATATATATATATATATATATATATATATATATATATATATATAACAATAGGTAAAGTAGAGAGAAAATCGAATTAAATTTCAAATTGGAATTCAGTTAGAGTTATTAGAGTCTAGTTTTGCCTCATGTGTCTCATCTAATCTAAATTTTAGAATTTTATACCAAGTGAGTTAATTTAGTATAAAAATTGAATTTCAATTAGAGTTTAATTTTGCACCACATGTCTCATTTAATCTAAATTTTTAAATTTTTGCGCCAAATTAGTTAATTTAGTGTAGAAAACGAGGAGTCCAATATAATAAACCATAAAAAACATAATCATATAACTAAAAAAAAATTCAAATTTATAATTCATATATATATTAATAGGTAAAATTTAGAGAAAATTGAATTAGAATTTGAAATTATAACCCAATTTTGTGTCATATGTCTAAATTTATGTGGGAATTAAACCATAATTATCCACTTAAGCTTGTGTCATGTGTCTACTTAAGTTTTTTAATTTTTGTGTCAAGTGAGTTAATAAGTGCAAAATACTAAGAATCTAATATTAATGAACTATATAAAAAAAAATCACATATACTCAATAAAAATCACCACATGTTCTCAATAAATAAATAAAATAAAAATCACCACATATTCTATCTTATTAAAAATTAGAAAAAAATTATCATAAATAGTATTAAATTTATGTAGAATTTTAATATGTGACTAATTACGTTTACTTTAATAAAATATTTTGATTAATTATCTATATTTTATGATAAAAATTGTATTTAATTTTAAATGTATTTATATGTATGCATGAATACATGTATTACAAGCTTAAAAAAAATTAATTTGACTAATTATTTATATTTTTATAATAAAAATTTTGTTTAATTTCAAATGCATCCATGTGTTTGCATGAAGTTACATGCTAGTTTCAAATAAAACTCTAAAACAAAATTAAATTTGGAACTAATTAAAAGCTTAATTAGGTAGGAATTAAACTTACTTGAAAACTTAAGCACTTGTATTGATAATTGATATTGAAGAAGTAGTATTACGCTCGAATAGATTACAAGCAGTGACATATGAAAAGGATTACAAATAGAAAAGGGTCTCAAGTGATTTTTTGGAGATGATGGCACATTTTCTTTCCCAAGGATAAGATTAAGAACACCGATAACACTTATCCTTGTATTGATTTTGAGCATGCCTTTATTCTTGCATGCACATCTTTATCCTTGTTTCCTGCACATCTCCCTCCCTTACATTTTTCTTTTTTTTCTTTTTTTCACCAAAAGATGAGAACATTTTTGTCTCCTGCATGACAGGTAAATCCTTGAATTTTCTTTCAAGCCACAATATTAATACCCCTTGCCATTTGTCCTTCCCTGGAAATAGTCATGTTATCTACTTTATCATGTAAGATCACATTAGATAAGATCACAATGTCTTCTTGCTTGACACATTAGATAAGATTACATTATCTTTTAAAATAGGATTGTCTCCTTAATTACCTGACTCATTATCTTTTGACATTATTGTAGAATTATAATTAGCTTATAAACCTGTATGCAGGGGGAGCAAGGTGCATCACACACACATATATATTGGCATTTGCTTTAAGTACGAGTATTCTGTGTAAGTTCTAGTTAACTTAAGGCTATTGTAGCATGTATTTAAGGGCAGAGAGGGAGAGAGAAAAGGGTGGAAGGAGAAGGCTTTGTTTGGGTCTGAAAATTCATTTAATTGGATATGCACTTCTTAGATGACCAAAGACACTTTTTAGTTTTTTATTGTGCCACCTAATCCTATTTGCAGGAATTTATGCAACCCAGGTTGCATAAAATCCTTGCCCTATTGATCGAGAATGGTACCTCTCTTAAGTTACCAATGGGGGAATATCTGAACATCCATCAGAAAAACAGAAGAAGGGCAGGGATGTGTAGGAGAGTACAGCTGAGATAGGTGGTGATGAATGATAATATATATATATATGTGTGTGTGTGTGTGTGTGTGTGGTTCTTCATGGCAGTATTTGTATATGAGATTTTATGGATGGTTTCTGCATGATGGAAGGTGACTGACTGATTGAAATATAGTTTTGCTTCCGTAATCGCCATATATGATATAACCTTTTGCTTTTACTGTGGTTTTTATTTAATAACGCAGAAGATGCCGTTGCAGTTAGACTTTTGGAGCTGACATGACATCATGCTCTGGATTTAGAAAAACTCTAGGTTTGTCATCAGCTCCAGCTGCATGCAAAATCTAAATCTACCACAGTACAATCATGAATGACGCAGGCTCGATCTTTCTTCTATCCGACGGGTACCAAATTAAAATTAATGCGCAAAAGCGAAAATTCTTTTGATACTTCTTTTTGTTTTCAGTTACGGTTTTCCTTTAATAGGTCTTTCAGAAGTTTCAATATGGTTGTGATACCATTGCTTAATTCTATCGTTAACCCAAGAAGTAGAGGCTAATAAATAATTTTTGTTTTCAATGAGGTTAAGCTAAAAATAATTATATACTTATTAAAAATTATATATTAACATTGCATGTGTGTAAATGTATGTGTTTATGTACCAATTATGTCTCCAACATGATGCAGCATATTTTCTTGTTTCATATAATAAGTTATATTGAATTAATTTTCTATGAAAAAAAGAGGTAGGTATATATATGAGATATATATTTTAATTTAAATGTCATAAATGTCTGTTATTGTACTATAAGATTAGGGATTATAGGGACTTTTTCCACGTAGGGATTTTAGGCGATAACCTAAATGGCCTAAGAGCATCCACAGCAGTGGAGCTAAAAATTTAGCAATTTAGCTCTATCAAAAGTTACTTTATCTATTTTACCTACACACATGCTCTAGCAGTGGATTTATTTTAGCTTTCAACACAATAAAATAATATAAACATCACAATAAAATAATATATCTACCACAATAAAATAATACATCTCACAACAATAAAAGTACCATAATAAAAAAGTAATGTGAACACAAAATAAAAAATTAATTAATTTTTAGCTCTCATGAACAGTGCACATCTATCTATAGATGTGCACTGTAGCAATGAGCTAAAAAAAAATAGATTTAGCTCCACTGCTGCATGCTTCTTTTTGGTGTTTTGGTGGAGTTAAAATAGCTATATAGTTATTTAGCTCCACTGCTGCAAGTGCTCTAATACTTGAGTTAGTAGCGGCTCTAGAATTTTTGTTCAGAGGGTCAATAAGAAACATAAATTATAGAAAATCTAATATATATATATATATATATATATATATATATATATATAAACTATAAGTTCATTTAACATTTTTTTTTCTAACACAATAATTTATTAATAATTTTTATTAAATGAACTTTAATTATTTATTACTTAGAATACTTTAATTTATTAGTTTATTTATTTTTACTCTTTTACAAATTTTTTATTGAATTCACAAGACATTTTTATAAATTCTTTTATATTTTCTTTCAACTCTTTAATTTAATTGTTAGTTTCTATCCCACCGATTAAGTGTTTACAATAATTGTTTATTAGTTTGCAATTCTTTAATTTATAAGTTTACAATTCTTTAAATAAATGTTTCATATTTTTCATTGTTTTTATTTTTATTTTTAAGGCACTAACCCACTCACATTGCAACAACCATTTCTACTCAATTCACTCAAAGTCTCAAAAAGTCCAAAAGACAGAACTCATAACTCAATACTAGTGCGTTTGGATAGAACTTATTGCTGAAAACTGAAAACACTGTAGCAAAATAATTTTTAAATGTGTGAATAGTATTATGGGACCCATTTTTAATAAAAAAAAAGTGACTGAAAATGAAGTTTGTTAGTATGTGAACAGTGCACAAATGCACTGTTCATGGAAGAAAAATGCTGAAAAGTCAGAAATATACGGCTATTGTTCATGAACAGTAGCCGTTTGTCCCCCTGAAATGTGTGCTGTAGCAAAAAAAAAAAAAAAAAAAAAGTGAAACTCAGGAACGCAGACGCAGAAACGCAACGTGGATCCAAATGCCACCTATATATATCAAACACTACAAAAAATTAACAGTACAGACAAGAAGAAGGAGACGGTCAACTAGTCAAAGACTCAATACTCAAAAATAAAATATTAAACTATAAGCCCACACACATTGTGATTCAGTGAAAGAACTCAAGAAGTCTATCAAAATACTAAAAGTACACAGAGTCTATCAAAACACTTTAGACACACACTCTCATAGTGAAAGAAAGAGAGAAAGAGAGATGAAGATACCAGATCAAGCGGCAGTGGCAGCAAATCAAGGATAGTCCAAGCGTCGGCGATGCGGTGGCAGATCTAGGTTAGATGGTGGCAGTTTGTGGGTGAAATGACTACCTTTTTCTAGGGGTGTCAATGTTCGACCCAACCCGTGAACACGACACGAACCCGACACGGGTTTTTTCGGGTTAGGGTTGAGCCTTAATGGGTTTGGGTCATAAACGGGTCGACTCGAAAGCGACACGATAAGAAACAGGTCATAAGCGGGTCAACCTGTGTAACCCGCAATAGACACGTTTGACACGCCAATTTATTTGGGTCAAACCTGAAATGACCCGCTTAACACAACCCGTTTAACTCATATAACAAATAAATATTTATTTTATTTTAGATTTGTCAAATACCTTTTATATCCAACATATATTTTAAATTTAAAAATAAAAGTGAGTAATTACATGATTTAGCTAACCTTGAGGCAACAAATGGAGAATGAAGATGAGTACATGAGAAGAATGGCAGTCCAAATGCTTGCCAAGTTTGATAAGTATTGGTTGGACTTCAATGTACTACTAGCTATAGCAGTTACTTTGGACCCTCGTTATAAGCTTCAATTTGTGGATTTTTGCTATAAGAAGCTTTATGGATATAGTGGTTCCCCTGCATATTTGAATGTGCGTGAGAAATTATTTTCTCTTTACTTGGAATATGCAAGTAATGCTCCTACAACATCAGCAGCTACTAGAAAACGTGGTGGACAGGTTGTTCATGTGAGTCCAATTCAATCTTTTAGCAAAGAGACTAGAGCAGTTATGCAGGTAAAAATTATTTTAATTTAATATGTTATATTATATTGCTATTTTTTATTTTAATTTAATAAGTTATTTGCTCTTTTGTAAGAGTGATATTTATTGACATTGTTGTTTATTTAGGAATTTGATTAATTTGAAATCAATGAAGAGTCTGCCCATTCACAAAAAAATCTATTAGAACTCTATTTGGATGAGCCAAGAGTGGACAGGCGTGCAAACTTAGATATTCTCTCATTTTGGAAAGCAAATCAGTTCCGATTCCCTGAATTAGCTTCCATGGCTCATGATGTTTTGAGTGTTACCTATTTCTACTGTTGCCTCAGAGTCTACTTTTAGTGTTGGTGGGAGAGTGATTGATCAATTTAGGAGTTCATTGAGGCCAGACACTGTTGAGGCATTGGTTTGCACTAGAGATTGGCTGTATGGAGAGAAATGTAATCTTATTTGTTTAATTAGTTATTATTACTCTCACATTATTATTATTTAGTTCTTGTAAAATTGTTGATGCATGATCATATTTTGTAACTACTAATACTTTTTTTTTTTTTTTTGGGCATAGAACTTGCACAAATGAAATTGGATGAGCTTGTGGAAGATGTTATGAATTTGGATTTCAACAAAGAATCTATGGATGATAATCGTGGTCACAGTCAAGATTAGTCTACTATTTGCTCAAATTTTTTCAATATTGACACTTAGCATTTGGCGAGTTCTAAGGATATTATATTTTTGTTGAACTATGTTATTTTATTTTTGTTAAACTATGTTATTTTGAATTTGGGTTGAAGTGTTGCACTTCTTTTGGAGTGTAAAGAACTTATTTCTAAATGAATATTATATTTTTGTTGAACTATATTATTTTGAACATGGGTTGAAGACTTGAAGTGTATGCATTGCTTTTTGAGATGTAAAAAAAATTATTTCTAGATGGATGTTATATTTAATATTATGCAGGTTGAAATGGGTTGTGTTATATTCGTGTCAACCCAACACGACTCGTTTATTAAGCATGTTAAATGGGTTGGGTCAGGTCAACCCGCCTTATTAACAGGTCGGGTTAGGGTTGAAGGATTCTGACACGATTATTAAATGGGTCGGGTTAGGGTTGAGTCATTTAGTAGAATACCTCTACCTGGACACGACACGAACCCGACACGCTAACCCGAATTGACACCCCTACCTTTTTCCTTTGGGTTTGGAGAGTGAAGAGGGATAGTGGGAGAGGACTAAGTTTCTCTCTTAAGTTTGATTCGGCCCTTTTTTTATTTATGATTTTTTTAAACTTGATTTATGGGCTTTTTTCTAAGATTATAGATTAAAAATTTTCTGTTGGACTTTTTTTTTTTGAGTTTAAAGCTGAATTCAATTGGGCTTTTAGGGTGTGCAAATTTTTATTGTAAGGGGTTCAACACAAATTTTTATTGAGTTAAGCTTAATTTTGAGTTTTGACAATCTTAACAGCTGAAAAATATATGCTATTCTTAATCTAGGAATACGTATCTTATAATTAAAGAGGCAATATCTATTTCATTAGGTTTAAATCTTTCAACCTTTCTAGGTTTTTCAAATTTTAAACATTGGATTTGATAATTGTACAATGTTTTTTTTGGATCTTGTACATGTTCTCTCTCTAAAATGCATTAATGGGTTATGGGCCACTGGGATATTGGCTTTCCCATCATTTATAAACTAATTATATAACCCACTTAAAATTTTTCAAAAGTGGAGGCTTTTACATAGAAAAGAGTAATTTTTAAAAGAGATTTGCTAATCTATTTAAGGAGACAAATGTTTTCTAAGAACTTTTTTTTTTGAAAAATCTATAATCCTTAAATATTTATTTTAGAATCATATAAACCTTATTTGAATTATGCACATAATACAAAAAGACTATACTAAAAGGTGACTAAATTTTAAGCCTCAACTATCGTGAGTTTGGGATCCTAGAGGTACATACACGAACTTTGCTGTTTAGTGAGTGAAAAAGGTCCCTAAAGTTCTTTTTCTTCTGAAACCTGACAATAAATAATTGGCTTTGCTGGATTAAAGAGGAAATTGGGCTTGACAAAAGGTTTTGTAGTCTAAAAAATGGTTTGGGTGGTAGTTTGGCACTTTGGCTCCGTTATGATGGGACAATGTGGATATCGATATCCAAATCTCTTCCCCATATTATATTGATATTGCTTTATTAATTCAATAGGTTGTTGTTTGGCGCTTTACTAGTTTCTATGGGCATCATCTATTGGATTCAATACATAGGCTAATGAAGAAGAATTTGAACCCACTTTGTACTCCAATTTTAGTGATGAGGATAACCTTGCAATTCTATCAACACACAATTTTGCTGAATTCATTGATTTCTTGAATCATGATAGAATTTGCTCTCTTGATTTTGCTTGGATCCTTGAAACATTAAACTTATTAGTGATAGTTTTTTTTTCTTTATTTTGTTAGCATACCTTTGTGTGTAATCGAGCTTCTTTAGTCTTGGCTAGTATTACAAAGGAAAAAGAAGATGTCATTTTTTGGTTAAAAGAATACCTTTCTTTTCTCTTCCTCCGAAATTAATAACTTGCACTTTGCAAACAAAATTTCAAGCTAAAGAAATTATTGTATATTGAATGAAACCTTGTATTTTGGGTTTTCTTTCATAGGGGAATAAGGAAGTTTCAAATTAAACAAAAGTTTTGATTTAAAAATAAAAAAAAAGCTACATTACAAATTGTTGAGGACTCTTTTTTCGGCCTATATGGCATTACTTCATTGGCAACCCAAGCCACATCAACATATTATTGATATTTTGGGTAAATCTCTTTAAAGCCCAAAATAAGCTCATATCTTATTCAACTACATGGATTGAGCTCACATGACGCAGATTTATGGTCCACATTTCCTCTTCATCAATTGGGATCATAATCCCACGACATCATCAACATCAACATATGGATCGGGCTTAAGTAATGAATCAAAGCTCACAACCCATATCACCTCTCTCATATTCATGACAAGTGGCTTCTTCAACAAGAGCCCATATTTACACAAAATGACAACAAAATTCGAGGTACGTTATCTCATCTTCGGCTTATGATCCAAGCTCATAAGTCTCTTTTGGGAAACTTTGGGAGTCGTGGTTTGGAGGGCCAAGAGGTATGTTCAGTAAAGCTCCAGCGGTTTAAAGTTGATAAAAGAAACATGTTGCTTGGCGTGTCTTCTTTAACTCCCTAAACTCTGACGAGTCCGTGTGTGGCGGGTAACATATGGTAAACATCTCTTATCACATAGCATTTAAAATGATAAAATTCTCCATTACTCTTTTCCTAAAATTTAATGTTCATCATATGACAAATACTCTATCCCCAGCCATCTTACTGCTGAGAAAATAATTGTCCATTCAATCCCCAACTGTTGCTATACAAATTTAGAAATTTCATTATATTATTCTACATAAACTATATTACTACTTTCAGCTAAAATCCAACTCAAACACATGACCTAATTTGATTGGCTATCTTTTATCTCCAACTATATGCAAAATATTCATTATATCTCTCATACCCAGTTGTTGTCTGCCATAATTAGACCATATATTTCTCTGCCAGCTGCCAGAGCAAAACATTAGATACTCTTCTTGCTTATCAAGATTATGTTACAACACAATGAGACATTGACTAAACCTCTAAACCTTCATTACCTTTCAACCAATCCTTCTATTACTTGCTATAAATGTGTTGTAATGGAACCTTGCACCAAAAATACAAACACCCAAAAGGGGAAACATTTCCAGCAGAACCCCAGTAGTGTATTCAGCATTTAACACCTGGCTGGGAGTGATATCAGCAGCCATTTAATGCTGAAATCCCTGCTGCCAGTTGCTATACCCAAGATAGCAAGATACACTTAAAAGAGATCTTACCATTTTCAGCAAAAACCATAAAGTAAATGCTGAGTGACCTCTCCAACACTCTGAAATCACCATGTTGACCTCTTTTGCTTCTGCCCAAAGTGACAGCTGTCTCATGATAGCTGTCATAGCTTTTCCAGACAGTTGGGACAACTTTTCCTAACAGCTGGGATAGCTTTTTCAGGACAGATGTAATAGCTGACCCAGCAACCTTAGCATTACTATTTTTTCCACATTTGGCTAAAACCAAAACTAACCATCTTTTTCTTGCCAAAATACCTTCCTTTTCTGCTGCCCCTCATCAACACCTCAAGGGGGACACCAAGGAAGAAGAGATCTTTCACAAACCTCTATATTCTCTCTCCCTGAGCTCTGAATGAAGTTCTGAGTTTTTAGTTTCAAAATTAAGAACTAAACTCTTCAGCCCTTACCTTATAAATGCCTTCATAAGCCCTCATCCATCCTCCAGCAGTACATACCAGCAGAAAAGCCCAGCAGTAAATTCCAGCAACCTTGCTAAACATACTGCAGTACTATTACTCCTCATATACTCATTCTCTCACTCTCTATATTCAGAAAATACACCTATTTTACTGCTCCCATCCCCAAATGCCTAAACACACTTCCATGCTCTTCTCTTACAAAATCTTTCCTCTTAGAAAGCAACCTCTACAACTTCTCCAACGGTTATAATCTCATATTTTTACTATCTTTAACCACCATATCTCTCATACTTCTATATATCATACATATTGCAAATACTACATCCCACAAAACATCTCTTTCTCCACTTTTTTTACATAATCTCATACACATTTACTACACCATTACATATGACTCACTACACTCATCTAAACTCCACTCTCATACTTTCTCACTCTGAAGTTCTACTGTTTTATTGCTCATTAACACATATCGATACTCTTCTCTATCTCTCTTATAAAAGCCCTTCTCATGGAAGGCATGAACTTCTATTATTAAATCCCTTCTCCTAGAAGGCATCAAGATCTCATACCAAAACCCTTCTCATGAAAGGCACAAATTCATCTTACATAAAACCCTTCTCTTAGAAGGCACAAATACTCCATACAAAAGCCCTTCTCATGGAAGGCAACACTATTCATAACTTCATAACAACTATAAGAGTATTGTCAAGGGGAAAATTCATTTAAAAGCATGATAAGAGGGGTAAGCTTAACCATCCCTTACACACAGCTAGACATACTTTCTCTCCCTCCAGTTGCACCCATTTTTCCCCCTCAATTTTGAAGCTATCATGGCAAACTGCCTCTCTACCGCTGGGGTCACTCTGCTGGGATATTATCAACTCACAAAAGCTGTAAAGCTGGGCTACAAACCATACAAAGGCTTAACTAGCCTCTATCGCTAGCATTCTGCTGGAATCTTATCAGCTCACTGATGCTACACAGCTTGGCTACAAACCATGTGAAGATAAGTGATTTTGCTTCCTTATCTTTAAATTTATATTATTGAGTACATGATTACTTCACATTTAAATACATATTACTTTATTCCAATTACTATTACAACTATTAACTAAGGCTTAAACTCATTTAAATGCATGATAATAGGGCAAACTTAACTAGCTTCTACCGCTGGCATTCTGCTGGAATCTTATCAGCTCACTGATGCTACACAGCTGGGCTACAAACTATATGAAGATAAGTGAATTTGTTTCCATATCTTTAAATTTACATCATTGAGTACATGATTACTTTACTTCTAAATAAATACTACTTTATTTCAACTATTAATCAAACCTATTATATTAAACACATATTACATATTTATTCGACCATTATCATGATTCTTAGACTTCGACTCTGATGGTTTGGTAGGCTAAAAAATACACCGGTAGCCGTTGGACCACGATGCCCAATGTTGAGTTCTAGGACACAACTCCCCAAATGAACCCGGGTTTATCAAGGTCACTCCTCCAAAGGACCACACGTGACCGAGCAATCGAAAAAGGCCCCCGAACATAAATAATTTAGACGAATACTAATTTTATTTTTCTTTTAAGTGAGAGGAGAAGTGTGTGTGTATATATATATATTTAATGGCTCAATAATATTTCAATAATAACATGGGATTTGTATTGCGTAATATTCAGTTGATAATGTGATTTAATTTGTATTGAATAATAAGAAACTGATTGCCTTAAAAGGAATAGCACATTTGATTACGCTTCAAAAACAAGAGGTGATTAGTTTAAATCTCTTATTCTTATTCTCCTTGGAAATTAAAATCCATCAAATATTTGTTTATTTGAAAAAACCATGAATAAGAAGTTTTTTTGATAACCGAATATGTGGATCAAACTTCGAAGTTTAAACAGTTCCCATGATATTAATAGACGAATATATCTTTTATACTGGCATGCAATAGATAAGTTAATGGTGGCTATTTGTTTTTTGTGATATGGGAAAAAAAAAAAGGAAAAAGAAAGAAAGTATAATTGCAACTGGACGACTTGTGCATTAATTCTAATAGAAAAGCCCAAGAAAAGCAAAGCACATCAATCAGTCATCATGCAAAATCTTATCCTCGATTACGCCGTATTATTATTAAGTGTATACCATCATCATTCACCACCCCCAGCTATGCCTAGCTATGCCTTGCGCTCCAACTCATAGATCATACCTCATCCTGAGAGAGCAATGCAATGCAAATGTTAACTAAAGGCCTTTACAAAAGAATCTCTCTGAAGCTACGAGCAAGGCATTTTCGCAATTCTAGCAGAAGAAGACAAAAAAAAAAAAAAAATATCAGCTAGATATATATAGCTAGGTATGCAGCATATATATAAGAACTCGCTGATGTTGTAGCTCAAAAGGCATGAAAAACTCTTAAGGACACATCCAAATCCACAATATATTTAACAGTTATAATTTGCCATTGGTGTACTTAAATCCACTTTTCTATCAAGTAGCAGCCAGTGTGGTTCCATTTAAATTTTGTAACCAATTACAAATTAACAACAAGATACTATATATAACATAAATTAAACATATAATTGTCAACGTACTACTACTAGTAGTATTATTATTATTATTTTTTTGGTTGAGAATCATCGTACTACTATTATTGGTATTTGACGTGGTTGTTATATCAAAAAATTGACGTCAGTTTCTAGATCAACGAGTCTCAGGTGAAGTGAGGTGAGAGGGTTTTTTGGCACGTGCAGAGAGAGAGAGAGCTGTGGCTGTGGCTGTGGCTGTGGCTGTGGCTGTACTGCTAGCTAGCTTGAAGATGGCACTGTCATCCAGAGTGTCTTCTATATAATTATAACCCCAACAAAATGTCAATCATTTCCCTTCCAAATGGCGGCATGAGCAATCATTTGCATGTGGAGATTTCAATTTTAACTCCCTTCTATAAATTGGCTACAACTCTTCCTCTTAAAACTGCATTAGCTACTAGTACTATTCAAAAAAAAAAAAAAAAAAAACACAAAATACAGACTTCTTATACTTTTAGAGCTCATTCTAGGTTCAGCTGCAAAACCCAAGATGGCGTCAAGATCCATGTTTATATCATGTGTGCTTCTCCTTCTGGTTTTGTGTCTCCTTGTGCTCATGGAGGAAGCTGCTTCTACTGGTCCATCTCTTTCTCTCTTTAACACTTTTTAACTGTTTTAATAACGGACTAAAAGGAGGAAAAGTACTCAATAATGAGATTGGTGTTGTTTAACTATATAGTACCTGGTTAGTAATCAATATTTCTGTTTTTGGCAGATTGCAATACTGTTTTTGTGTGCATTTACTCCAGGGCATCTGTTTCCTTGATGACTGCTCACAACAGAAAGGTCTGTTTTAACACACATATAAAAATGCTTTGAAGGCATTGGAAAGCCTTGAATGGGATTTATATATCTCCTAGTTTTCTTTTCTTAGATTCTCGATCCGTTACTTTGTACAGATGCTTGCTGGTTTGGAGGAGAAGAAAAAGACTGTGAAGCTTGGCCTGCAAGTTTCAGCTGCAACCAGTATGAATGGTGGGAGCTATGTGGGTTCGGAGTTAAGAAATACTCCCTCTGGTCCAGACCCATTACACCATAACGGGGGCAGTCCCAAAATGCCAAGAAATAGTCCTTGAAATGTTTCATGTATAACAAAGCTCGTTGAAGTACTTAGTTAGTTAGCGAGCCAGAGCTTTCAATGGAGAGCACATTTTGATTGTACTTGTTAGTTCGCTATGCATTAGAAATAGGTTTTCTTTTTCTAGTCTAACTGTGGCATATATAATGCATATATGGTTAATTTCTGCTAGTATATCCTGTTGTTTTGGTTGGTCTTTTTGTTGCGTATACATCTTGTTTGGGTGTAACACATGTTGTTGGGTATTAGGATCTTTAAGCAAACTAAAACTGTCAGTCTGAACTCTTATTCCAAAGGATTGTTATTACTTCAAATTCAACCATGCAAACACACTCTTTTACACAATGTATAAAATGCTGACATTTTTTAATCAGTAAAACTTGTTTCACATGTTAACTTGCACACATGTCGGTTTATACAGGTGAAAAATGCAAGCATTTGGTATGTATAATTAACGCTATCCTATTTTAAAAAGAGTATATTAACCAACATTCTTGGGGCAATTGTTAAGGTGCCTAAAATAAATTCAACCTACATTATGAAGCAATAAAATTAGCCAAAGTTTATAAAAAGTTAAGACTTTCTTATATACTTAAAATAGCTTGATTGTCTTGAAATTTTCAGGTGTAACAATGCCATTTGAAAACTCTACCTTAACCGTTACTCTTAGGGCACAAGTAACACAATCCTTTTGAAAAATATTGAGGTTATTAGTGTTCATGTTTTAAACATGAAATGAAAGAGTATTTAGAGTACTGTTAAACAATGTGAAATCATTATTAGCCTATTTTAAATAGTAGTTAAACAATTTAAACTTAGCAAAAAGTACTGGTTAATTTCAACGTCCTGAACGTCAAAAGTTTAATAAAAAAGCAATTAATTATAATGGTAACATCACTGAGAGATGGATGTGATTGTTATCGGCTGGGACAGTAAAAATTGACCATTTATGCTTACAGACCGTTTCTGGAATGGATTAGAATCAATTAACTGTGACATCTGGGGGCGCCATTGTAGTGTTCGATCTGCAATAACGTACTAATTAACCTCAAGCTTCCAAATCCCTGAATGTGACAGTGATTACGCAAGTGCCAGTCCGCCAGACGCCAAGTGAAACAGAAATTTGTCTCATCTCCTGCCTTGAAAACTGAGGCTGTTTTATATGGTATTTTGGATAGTAGTTTTTTTTTTTTAAATAATATTATATGTATTCTTATATATATTTTTATTTATATGTATTTAAAAAAATTATAAATAATGTTATTAAAACAACATTACCAAATGAGATATTTGATATCAAAAGAAAAAAAAAGTAATTAAAAAAGTGAGATTAAGATTATATCCTTAAGATGCAATTATCTGGGCAAGTTATATATATATATATATATGTGTGTGTGTGTGTGTTTGTTATAAGTATGGTACAAATAAATTAGTTAAGGTAAACCATGCACACACACATCTAATGCCAGAGTGAGTTATAATTCATAAATATATTAAATACAAAATTATCAAATTGTATTTATATACTATTATAGTGAAAATTTAGAAAATTTGTAAGTTTGAAATTTTCTAACAATGTAAATAGACAATTTAATTACAATGAAATCAAAGAATTCTTCATATGACGAATGATCCAAAATTTTAGTAAATATAAGAGTAAATTTTACAATAAAAGAGGTCATTAAATATTTTTTAGGGCCGCCGATTCTTAGTTTTGTTAGCCAAATCCTTTAGCATTTAAGTAAGTACATATACTATATATTTTTGAAAAAAAAATAATTTGGGGGGCCATGGCCCTCAAGCTTACACTTAGTTCGGCCCGCAATTACCCATTTCTACTCACATTTTTTTTACCACTTTCAATTTTTAACTTTTTCTCACTTTATTTATTCAATTGTTGAGATTGAAATATTATTTTTCAACTCTCAATCTTAGCCATTGAAAGTTATGTCAATCCGAAAAAAGTGAGGTTGGTATCAAAAAAGAAAAAAGTGAGGTTATTTGGGATGAACTGTGATTAGAGTCGGAATTGAGTTTTTAGGACTTCAAGCTACTAAAATTAGAGAAGGGTTTGAGAAGTCACTCTTAAATAAATAAATAAAATTTATTCTAGGACCTCAATAAATTCAATGCCTATTTTTATAACTATCTTATGTTGTAGATTGTAACTAATTGTTTGCCAATTTCACATAAATACACAACTTTTTTTTTTCTATCACTAACAGTCAACTACATCATATTTTAATGAAACTAGGTATGGAATTAGTTGTGATTTTATAATTTTTCAAAAAAAGAAAAAAAAATCCAAACGGCTAATTATGGAGAAGAACAAAACATGCAACTGTCCAAGTACCTACAATCCACATGACGGTTAAGGTGGTGCACATAGGTGGTACCTACAAAACATGCAACCGTACAGTTTGAAATTGTCTCAAAATTTTATTTCGAATTGATTACTTTTTTTTTTTTTGGTTTTGTTTTATGTGAAATGAAAGTTTATTTCTTATTCTACATGAAAAGTATTCCTTATTCACCAAAAAGAGATATTCCTTGCCCACCAAGGAATATATATATATATATATATATATATATATATATATATATATATATATATAGAACTTTTAATTATAAACAGGCAATAATTTTATATGAGTTTGGTATCTTTGCTCAATGGTCCTCTCACAAGGAAAGAGACTTTGATATAGTCAGAAAGAGACCTAGACATATTTTGATTTTTGTGAGTTCTCGATCGTTTAAGTGTTTGAACATTGTTAAATTACGAAATTTTTTGCTATTTTTCCATTTATTTGTGATTGTGTCCCTTTTTTTACAAAAAATTTATTCGTTCCTATTATTTATTATTATTTATTAAAATAATACTATGTAATTAACTTAAGTAATAATTCCCCTATATATATGTGTGTGTTAGATAGTATTGTTTATCAAATAAAAAAAAGTAATATAATTTAATTATTACCCTATATTTGTGAGAGGGGTACAAAGTTTTAGTATTAATATTTACTAGAAATGAATAAAGAATAAGTTAATCTAATAACTCAATATTAATAAACCCACTTTTATTTGATAAGAAAATAAACCAAACTTTAATATATAATCTAATCGAGCTCAACTTGTATTCAAAATAAAATTGAATGAACAACTCTAATTTTTAATACTCAACTCTAAATTATAACTTACCCACTTGTGGTTTACCTTAAATTTAACTTATCCATCTGTGGTTTCATTTTTGACACTTATCCACCCATGGTTTATTCTGTTAAGGCTCCGTTACCCACCTCTCAATCTACCGTTACTCTAACACGTTTGATCCCAAAATCAAAGAACAAAACAAATCAAACACTCCTCTCTCCTAGCAACACACACACACACACACACACACACACTCTCTCTCTCTCTCTCTCTCTCTCTCTCTCTCTCACGCTTGCTAACCCATTGAGGATGCTACCCACCTGAGTTCTTAGACCCGTTTATGCTTGAGATCCTCTGAGTGATTTTTAGGAAGGAAATTGTGGAGTCACTGAACTATTGATTCAGGGTTTTGATTGTTACCAACCCGTGATTTTTTGTTAACAAATTGGATCTTGATCTGTTCATGTTTCTCTCTATTGGGTGAGTTCCTGACTTTCTGAGCTTGAAGGGTTTTTTTTTTTTTACTTTCATCTGCTCTTTTCCTCTTATTCTAGGTAGATTTAATTTTTGAAACCTAGGGTTTTAATATTTTTTTTTTGAAATTAGGTTTCTGCAAAGTGGTGTTTTGTTTGAAGTATTATGGAATTGATATATCTATATGAAATTGTATTGCTCTGTATAGATTCTCCACTGAGAATATAAAATTGGACTCAGATGGTTGGAGTATTAAATGAATTTTTATGAGGTTCCAAATTTGTTTGTATCCTTAAGGTGTCATGGTGGGTAAATACTAGTATGGCTGACGCTACTTGTGTCATGTTGGGGCCTTAGGAAGGGAAAAGTCAAGGACTATATGCAAAGTTTTTATGCTATCTGTAAGCTTTTGGATTGAAGTATTATGGTCTTTTGTTTGATATGCTACTTGTAGGCTAAGGGGTTTGTTTTATCTATAATCTGACATGCATATCTGAAAGCTGATATGCATGAGCAGATTATTTATGCAAATGTTTGAATGGTGTAGAAACCCCACATGCTAATCTTAAATCTTCTTGATAATTTATGATTTTTTCTCTCCTTATTTGTGACTGGTATTCTTATTAACAATTTTACAATTTTTTCATTGTTAGATTTTCTCCAGTTCTTAGATGGCTTTGGCAAGACAAATATATTACTCTTGTATTAAGTTATTTGATTGTAGGTAGAGCAAGATCTGGCATTATAGAGCTACCTTGTGGTGCTGGAAAGTCTCTAGTTGGTGTCTCTGCGGCTTGCTGAATAAAAATAAGCTCCCTTTGCTTAGTAGCAAATGCTGTTGTAGATGCTCATTTTTTTAGAAGCCCAACAGGAGGAAAAGCCCAAAGACATGGGCAGAAGGGAGTGAGATGGAAATACCGTTAAGCCCAAGCGGTAGGAATAATGGATCATGGGTTCATAAAGCAAACAAATGGACCCTGAAGAAGTAAATGGGCCTAAGAAGGTCCGGAAGAAAAAAAATAGCAAACTCATGGATAGTATGGATGCTAAAAAGTGAGAATGGGTCATCGTTGTCACAGCAGGCCCAAGGCAATGTAAGTAAAGAGAGTAAGGGGTAATGGAGAATTCATGAGCCCTAAGGATGAAGTATGAAGCACTTGGACCAGAAAAGCCCAAAGAGTTAGTAAAAGCCCATGGGAAGCATAGAATTGGAAAGGGCCGAGGATGCCCCAAGAAAGTAAATGGGCCAAGGATGCCCAAAGAAAAATAGGCGGGACGAGGGAGCCCGCAAGTAGTAAAGGGTCCAATGAGTTAATTGGGCCTTCAGAGAAGGAATGAACAGAAAAGCTCGAAGGGGCCCAGCAGCCTTGGGTCAAGCAAACTTCTCGACAGGCATAATAGAATGATGTGGCAGGAAGCAAATGACAAGGCTAGGAATAAAGCACGAAAAGCCCACGATCAGGCAAGACCCAGCCCGTAAAGAAGCAGGTCATAAATGAGAAGTCAGGGAAAGCAGTTCACGCCATAAGAAGTCAAAGATGAACGGTAGGATGGGCAGAGGGACCTTCAGGCCACGGCAAACACATGAGCAGCGGGAAGAATTTGGACGAGCATGGAGGTGGGAAGAATTTGGACGAGCATGGAGGTAAGGCACGCGTAAGGCCCAGACCCCACCAGCCTGTACCCAGCCTATACAGGAAGTGGTGGGTCATGGGTCAGAGATAAGAGGGCATGATTTAGCGGTGGGGAGGGAGAAAAACTCATTTTCGTGTTTCCTGCTCAAGCTCTTTTGGAGGCAATATCCTGTTAGGATGATATGCCACCCAAAAGAGGCAAATATGAGTTGGAATCACTAGGTGCGTGCCATGAGGGACAGAGAGAAGGAGAGTACTTACACCGTGGCAGGTAGGAATGCCACGGCAAGTAAACAAACAAAAGAGTCTTCTTTGTCTGGTGAGGTGGAGTGGCGCGACCAGCGCAGGTAAGTGGCGTTGGCTGGGTGACTGGCTAGTCAGTAATGGTCGGCAAAGACACCCATGCCAAACAAAAACGGTTAAGGGCTAAAATGCTAAAAACCCGCCATGACTAGCACTATATAAGGAGCCTTTGCTATGCATGACAGGGGGAAGCAAACTCTGGAAGGATAATCGCAAGAATTAAAAAAGACAGTAAGAGTAAAACCAAGGGAAAAGAGAGAAAGAATTAGAGAGAGTAGAAAGAAGGGTAAAAATGAAGAGAAAGAAAGGAAAGAACAAAGGAATAGAGAGAGGAGTAAAGAAAGATAGAGAGAACAGAGTGGTAGGCATGCACCGAATGGGTCGATCTCCCTCTCCCTCTCCAATCCATGTTCCCTGGTAACGGAGAAAGACCTCATTGAACATAAGTCATTTATGCTCGCCCCTTCAAAGCAGTTAATTTCTCATTCAAAGAGGTTAATCGCGTTGAAGAGGTGATTCCCCTTCTTGACTTAGACTTGGCGACGTAACTTGATACGGCAGACTGACATTTATTTCTTTTAATAAGCTTATTGTTGTTCATCAAATACCTACCCTTTTGTTATTGTTTCGTAAAACGAGTATTCCTTATCAAAGCCCATTATTTACTTCTGTCTGAATCGTAAATGAATTTTCATTATTGCCTTTATTGTATCTGTCTGCCGTAATTAATGTAATAGTTCTGTCTGCCATAGGCATGTGATCAAAGCCTGATTAACAGGGGCATCGTTTGCGCACAAGTCGAACCAAGGAGGGTTGCTCTTGGATTGGTTCCAATTCCCTGATCCAGAAATCTTTGGGCCTAGTGTAGCAGCAGGCGGTCCAGCCTAACATTTGCAAAAAAAAGGTCCACATAGTTTTCGTGGATCAGTGGGCTTTCCAATTCAGGCTATGGTCAACCATCCGAGAAGATCAAATTATTAGCTGTGATTAATTGTGAATTGTGAGATTAGGGAGAAAGTTATGAGGGTTAGAGAGTGAGAGATTGTACAAGCTAGCACTAGTAATGTCATGATTATCTTTCATTTTTGTCATGTTGTTGTTGTGTTTTGCCACAATGTACAACAATATAAGGGTAAAGAACCTTAGTCTACCATGATGCTTGTGGGGGATGCTGAAAAGTGGATGGGTATTTAAATTCATTTTGGTGGTATACCAACCCTATTTGGATAGATTTAAGTCCTTGTTTATTGTAAGTTACAATTTAAGTTCCATTCTTATTGGCATGGAGGTCTATATGTAATAGATACATGTGAAAGCTCTAATGCATGTTAATGTTATATGCATTGCTTGTCATTTTGTTGATTGCTTTATTGTGCTGTTCTTATGTCCTCCTTTTTGGCTCTTTTGTATATATTTTTTAAACAATTCATTTTTCATATTGTATAGCACATTAAGGTGTTTATGACAACCTGTTATTTTCCAAATGAAACAACAAGAAGTATCTATCCAAATGAAAACCAATTATTTTCCCTAATTAACACAAGTATCAAAGAATGAAACTTTCTAAATAAAAAACTAGTGAAAATGCAGTCATCTTTTGGGTCAAGCATACTTTCTCTTGCTACTTTGACAGCAAAGCTCAGTAATACAAAATCTGCCAATACAATTAATTAAACAACAAGTATCTTTACAAATGAAAACCTGTTATTTTCCCTAATTAACACAAGTATCAAAGAATGAAAGTTTCTAAAAAAAATAGTGAAAAGACAATCATCTTTTGGGTCAAGCATACTGCTTACTGCTTGCTACTTCTTGCAAGAAAATATGATTAGTCTTTTACCTGTTGCTTGCTACTAAAAATTTCTGCTTGCTAAAATTTTTGCTTGCTGCTTGTTATAAAAAGCATTAAATAAAAATCCTCCTTGCAATACAAATTTCTTCTGCAAATAAAATCCGTTGCATTGAAAAAAAATTCTATTGCATTGAAAATCTGCTGCATTAAATAAAACTCAGTAATACAAATAAAATCTGTTGCATTGAAAAATTTTGCTGCATCAAATAAAAATTCTGTTGCATTGACTAAACATATATAATGTTATCATCTACCAAAAGTAAAGACAATCAGTTTTGTCTTTAAGCCACATGCATATAGGATTACAACTAAAACCTAACAACTAGTCCACCACACATCAGACATACACATCTTCCAACCAAAACAGTAAATATTGTTTTTGGCACTTGACCAATTTAAATACTAGTTACATTAAATGTGGGAACCATAACAAAAACAAAAAAAAAAAATTGATGATCTACTTCATTTACTGCTTTTAGTGCGCTTATTGGCCTTCTTGCCCTTTCCACCAAGTGGTTGAAACTTTGGTGGCCTTAATACACCAAACTTTCTGCCATTGAACCCCATAGTAGCACCACCACCACTTCTTTGACCAACAACACCGGTAGTGCTCCTAGAGGCCCTTGTTGGCTACATAATGAAATGTAGCAGTTAGTAGGATGGTCTAGCAATATCAAGTAAGAGAAAAAAGAATAGAAATAAGTAGAGGTTGATAAGCTGCAATACTTAGGATGATGATGGTAAGGAATCTCATGTCTCTTTAGGGGTATGGAAGCTTGGTTGTGAGGAGGAAGAGAACCAGTTGGCCCTAGATGCAGCTAGAGTTTAAGTACTTGGTGCAGGCCTAGTGGTTGGTGCATTATATCTAATATACATTCTCTTAAATCAACTTTTTGTGCATTATATCTAATATACGTTCTCTTAAATTTGGGCTGTGCATTTTCATCCTCCATTTCAGTTTGCAAAATAACTCTACTTTCTACATCATTCAATCTTATCATCTCTGCATAATCTCTAAGCTTCCCATATTGCAGTTATTCATCCCCAGTAATCAAATCAGTAGCTTTCGTTTTTGCCCTATACACTTTAATGATACTTATGTCAAATTTAATTTTTTGCCTCACATGATGTTTAACACTGGCTACTGTCCAAGTGGGATTCTTGCCAAAATCCTAGCACAAACTTCTTTGCAACATAACCTGCAGTCACTTGGCTGTGTTGAAAGGTTCTAGGGCAGGTGCATTTTGGATGGAATGTCTTTATTTGGAATGTCGATTCCCCAGATATTTGAGATGCATAACACTTCCATCCACATTCATTTATGCAATAAACTGATATCTTCTTCTTTTCATTCCGTTTGAACTTGATATCTGTTGGATTTTTTTATAGCATATTCCCTCAAGGCCTTTCTAAAAACCTTAGACTTAGGAAACTTCATTCCCGTCTTTAACACTAGTTCTCTCATGTCAGTTTGGACATTAAACGCTGGTTCTTTTGTAACAGCTGGTGTTGGCTCATCATCAAACCCTACCAGACTTTCCATGTCATCTTCAATAGGTGGTTCAATCCACTCACACTCTTCCAAACACCCATTGTCTCTTGCATTAGACCTAATTGCTAATTCCATGTCATTTTAAGCTCTTGTAGGTCTATGTGGGGCAACATTGACATTATCAGCTGTAGTAGGCCTATGTGGGGCTGATGCATTGTCACTAACTCCACCATGTGTAGATGGCCCAACATCCATATTCCCAAAGACATCATCATCAAAATTTGGCCCCTCAAACCCTTCCTCCATCCAATCAAAATCTGAACATTCTTGTACACCATTTGACTCATCTACTACATCATCACCTCCTTCAACATCCACATTACCTTCTTCATGCACCTCATGCACATCATCATCATTCTAACCCACTACTCCCTCATTAACTTCTGTATTCTACCCAAGTTCCTCAACTACAAGTGGCTCCTCAACACCCTCAACATATAGTGCTATCCTATCTATTGGCCATTCAGCATGAATCTCACACATATAAACTACATCCTTATCTTCAGTTATAAGTCTTAACCGTTGCTCCAAATTATCTCCAGGAATAAAGTAATGAAATCTACTTGTACTAGATGACCCCAACTCACCACACATATCTCACATTTCAAAGCAACTTAGTTTATCAAGGTCAGCCTCATCAATAATAGAAATACTGCCACCTAAATATACTAAGTTTGGGTTCCACACAAAACTTCCACCACGATGAATCTCAAAAATGAAATTCAAGATAGCCATCTGCATATAAAATACAACACAATAAAGTATCAATCTATCAAATTTAAAACAATAAAGTATCATCTAAAGTCAAAAGTCAAAAGTCTATCAACTTTAAAACAATAAAGTATCATCTAAAGTATCATTTAAAACAATAAAGTATCATCTAAAGTCTAAAGTCTATCAATTTTAAATCAATTTAAAACAATAAAGTATCATATACAATATCACCTAATGAAAAAAATAATAATAAAAAACCACAAAGTCAAATGTAACCCAAACTTAGTATAGTGGCATTGCTTATTTTTCATTGAGAAAGATGAAATATATTACATCTGCATATAAATTATTCTCAAACCAAATAGAATCTTGTGGTCCACACAAACCACAACACACAAACAGACAATATTATTAAAAAGTTTTTGTCCTGTTTGTGGGAGACAAACACATGGAAAGGGACCATAGATACACACGTTCCAGCAGCCCCACATTGATGAATACAAAAAAATAAAAAATAAAACAGCCACTCAAACTTGGCAGAAATCCTAATACTTCAAACCAGCCACTCCTATAAAACTTACAAAAAAAAAAAAAAACACAACTTTGCAGGTATCTATAGCAAAAATCCAACAAGAAATTTAGTGTTAAAAAATCAAAGTGGCAGTAATAATGGCCTAACATAGGTGGTGCTTTGATAGAAATTAAATCTACTACATGCTTTAGTTCACTCTATAGCTAATCCTATATTTTAGAGTTAATGTTCCCACCTGACCTTTCCTAGTGGAAATAGGATCAAAATATCACACACCAATTAAATAACTAGGCTAATTTAATCCTGCGGTCTACACAAACCACAACACACAAACAGACAATATTATTAAAAAGTTTTTGTTCTGTTTGTGGGAGACAAACACATGGAAATGGACCATAGATACACACGTTCCAACAACCCCACATTGATGAATACAAAAAAAAAAAAAAAACAACCACTCAAACCTGGAAGAAATACTAATACTTCAAACCAGCCACTCATATAAGACTTAAAAAAAAAAAAAAAAAACACCACTTTGCAGGTATCTATAGCAGAAACCCAACAAGAAATTTAGTGTTAAAAAATCAAAGTGGCAGTAATAATAGCCTAACATAGGTGGTGCTTTGATAGAAATTAAATCTGCTACATGCTTTAGTTCACTCTGTAGCTAATCCTATATTTTAGAGTTAATGTTCCCACCTGACCAAATAGGATCAAAATATCACACACCACTTAAATAACTAGGCTAATTTAATGTTCGAATTTATGGTTCAATGGCCATTTTGCAGAAACCCAATTTCAAAAAAAGAAAAACCCTAGGTTTCAAACGTGAAATCTACCTAGAATAAGAGGGCGAGGAACACGAACAAATTCAAGAGAAACACGAATAAAACCCAGTCGATTCAAGACCCAAAATGTTCCAAAACACGAATTTGTGGTCTCCTTCCAGAATCCGTGGGTCTTCTTCCTTGGTGTCATTGCATAAACAAAACCTAGTCAATTTTTAGTCTAAGGGTTTAGAATGGGTGAGCAAGCATGAGAGAGTGTGTGGGAGATGAGTGTTTGATCTGATTTCTTGTTTGTTTTTTGATAAAACGTGTTAGAGTAACTCCACGGTTTCCTTGCTAGAAATCACCTAAAGGATCCCAAGCATAAACAGGTCTAAGAACTCAGGTGGGTAGCATCCTCAATGAGAGAGAGAGAGAGAGAGAGAGAGAGAGAGAGAGAGAGTTGCTAGGGTAGAGGAGTGTTTAATCTGTTTTTTATTTGATTTTGGGATCAAAAGTGTTAGAGTAACGGTAGATTGAGAGTTGGGTAATGGAGCATTAACAAAATAAACCACGGGTAAGTAAAGTGTCAAAAATGAAACTACAGGTGGGTAAATTAAATTTGAGACAAACCATAGGTGGGTAAGTTGTAATTACCCCTAATCTGATCGAGCTCAACTTGTATTCAAAATAAAATTAAATGAACAACTCTAAATTTTTAATACTCAACTCTACTTTGAAATATGCATTTATATATGCCTACATGTGACATAACATGATCATGGCTTGTGGTAAAATCTTGAATTGCCACGTGACTTCAATGAGACTTGACAATTTCTCACCTTTGCAAAGTGATGAGAAATTGTCAAGTCTTAAGTCACGTGGCAATTCAAGATTTTGCCATAAGCCATGGTCACTCTATAAGTATAAGTGCTTAAGAACTGCCATATACCCTTAGCGCGGTAGTTACTCCAAAAATATAAGTGTTTGTGGGGTGTGGGGGGCAAAGAATGGGGTTTAAGTCTCTAGAACGGAGTTTCACACACACACACACACACACACACACACACACACACACACACTTACATTAAGTTAGAGTAGAATTCTATTTATCAATTAAAATATGAATTATAAAAAAGACAAAATTTAACTATAAAATTGGTTGTAGTCTAAGGCTACAACTTTACTTAATAAAATAAACATTACTACATTGATAAAAATTTAATTGTTAAATTGCATGTTTTTTACGCCCTTAATACACATGCCAAATTTTGTGTCAATTGGATATTATTTAGGTGTAAATGCACTTTTAGTCCCTACATTTTGGCTTTTTTTCCATTTTGGTTCATACTGTTAAGGATATATTTTATGTAGTTGGCTAATCTTTTGACAAAACACACTTTACTTATATTTGGGTAGATCTAGGATGTGCTTGATACTTCAAAGAACATGTTGTTCAAGTCTAGTATTAAAGCCATGAAGATTGGACCAAAAAACAAGTGAAGAAAATGTGTTTACTAAAACTGGACACCTGCTAGACACCTACTCGACAGCTGCTTAACATATATCTATCAATCGAGGTTTAATAAGGCTCGACATCTGCTATCTATCGAGGTATCTATCGAGGTTACGGAAATTAGAATTTTCAGATTTGATTTTTGGGTCAGGCTTTTGTATTTGTGTAGGATTTCTTTTCTCACAACCCTAGGCATATATAAGGCTTATTTTAGAGGCCGTCACATAAGAGAATACAAGGAGAACATATGCAAAAGGTGACCGAACCTTATTTTCTCAGAAAGAAGCTACTGCGTCTTTGCGCCTTAGGGTTTTGTAACCAAGTGCTTTTTGATTTTTATTGTTGATGAAGTGAAGAACTTTGCTGCCAACAATCTTCTTTCTCAAGTTGGTGAGTGAGTCATGTACTGAGATTCGTGCAAAGGAATTAGTCACATACTGAGATCCGTGCATCAAAGGGTGGCGTTCACATATTGAAGAGTTCAGAGGTTCTGAAGTGGTAGAAGGTTTCTGCTGTGAGTTCATCTACGGAGATTGTAGAGTCTAGGGACAAAAGTTTTGTACTAAATCTGAAACTTCTCTTTACTATAGTGAATTGCTTTTCGGGAAGGTTTCCCCCCAGATTTTTTTACTGTGAAACTGGTTGGTTTCTTTGGTTTTCCTGGGTCATCATATCTTGTCTTATTTATTTTTCCGCTGCATATGATTTTGACATGATATTGATGTTTGTTTGTTTGTTTTAACAAGTTTTATGCATAATAAATCTAATTAACAACTTGGGTTTAAAACTTGTTAATTCTATTAATCGGGGTCTAAATTTCCCAACACCTACATTTTAATTTCACCACTTTTAGTTCCTAAACCAATTAACGCGTGTTATTTTTGTCATTTACGTCAGTCAACAGACGAAAATATCTGAGGTGACTAATAAAGGAATTAAAATATTATTAAAAATCCATGTGGCACTCATCATCGATGTCACATCAGATTATAATTTAAAAAAATTAATTTCTCAATTTTAACAAAAGAAAAAATATGAGTTAAAATAATAATTTCTCAATTTAACAAAATAAAAAACAGAATTAAAAATGAAAAGTAACATGAATTAAGATTTGAATTTAACTTGAACAAGAACAACAAGAACACAAACTCAATTCAATATCATCAGTAAACCCAGCACATATCCAACTGTTAACAAACTCAAAATACCTAAATATGAACAAAATACGCAGCGCGCATCCCTCTTTCATTTATGGAATTTTAGTTTTTTGGGTTTGTGTTATGGTGGTTGGTTCGGGTTTATGGATTTATGGGTCTTTGATCTTTTTCTTTTCCTTAACTGATTAAGTGCTTGAGAATGGGACTTCGTCTAGATCGAATCTCAAACTCGGGCTCACTTCAACAACGAAGCTTTATGGACCAGTGAAGGCGGCCAACCATGCCGAGATCGAAGACTTTGACACCTCCACTCGAAGACTAGGCTTCTCAGGTTCAAAATCTCAGATTTTTTGTCATGGTTTTAGTTTTATATGGGTTTGGGTTCTCAGTTTCATATGGGTTTGTTTGTATTAGAAAGTTGCAAGGATCAGTTGGGTTTGAAGGGATCTTGCTCTAATGGTCTTCGTTTGTTTCGAATTTTTAGTTCTGAAATTTATGGGTTAATTTTTTTTTTCTAGGTTTGATATTTGTGGGTTGGCTCTAGATCTACTGTTGGGTTTATGTTTGTGTTCTTGCTAGAGTTCGGTTTGTGTTTGGTTTAAGTTGATTTTGTGTTGGTTTCTCGGAAAGATGAGAAAATCTAGGTTTAAGTTGTGATTTTGTATATCTGGGTTTCGTGGTTAGAGAAAGAGAAACATAAATAAGGTTGAAGGAGATGGTACAGGGACAACACCGTACAACTTGAGAAGAATTTGACATTTGCAAGGGCATACCCATATGAGAATTTTGCAAAGGTGGGTTCACGAAACCAGGTTGATTTATGAAAGGCCTTATATTGGGGTTTGAATGGGCATTGGAATTATTGAAAGGGACTTGAATTTGAGGATTGTTGTTCATGCCAAACTGGGGTCGAAATTTCGTGGTGTTTTGCACTAAATTAGATGAATTTGCATTTGAATGATTAGGTGGCATAACCTAAAGAGTGAACAAAATAAAAACAATAGGAAGAAAGAAGCTTCAAATTGGAATGAAGTATTTATTTCATAGGTAGTCTAGCATTTAGATTTGGGTTGGTGGGGCTGTAACTTTTAGATCTGGGTTGGTGTTCTTGTTCAAGAAACTTTTTGATCTTAATTCATGTGAATTTTGGTTTTTATTTAGTTAAAATTAATAAATTAATTTTTTTAAATTTATATGCTGACGTGTTATGGGTGATGTGGATTTTTAATAATATTTAAGTCCTCCATTAGCCACCTCAGATATTTCCATCTGTTGACTGACGGAAAAGACCAAAATAACACATGTTACTTGATTTAGGGACTAAAAGTGGTAAAATTAAAATATAGGGACCAAAATGGAAAAAAACCAAAATGTAGGGACTAAAAGTGCATTTATGTCTATTATTTATTATATGATCTATAAGCTTATATTTTTTTGCATAATTTTAAACTAAAAAACTTGCAATTTAAATTATTTATTGATAACATAGCTATTGATCTTTAATTTTCTAGAAATTTTGCAAGTATAGAGAATATAAGAAGAAGATGTAATCCAATGGTGAATTTGTCAAAATTTACTTCCAATAAAAAGATATTGTGTAAGATTATAGCCTTAAATAACAATCAATTTTATAGTTAGAGTTTGTCCTTATAAAAATGAAGTTTTAATAGTATAACCTTGCCCATGAATAAAACTTGGAATTAAATACTTAAGAAAAATTGGCTAGATTCTTAAAGAATGTCACGTGCATACTTGTTTATTGAAATTATTGAACATATGGGCTATTTTTCTAAGAAAATTATAACACATTTTAAATAAAAATCTAACATTTTTTTTCAAATAAAATTACGTAGCTTTTCCATAAAAGAACCACAAAATGGCTACTTTCATATTTTCGTCATATCTCAATTTAAGCCTGATTCTTGCTAGTAAATAGTGAGATTGAAAGGGAATTTCATGCTTGTTAATATATATTTCAATAATATGGTTGAATTTTCAACCAAAGAATGGTTAAACTCGGTTTAACTTGTATAGATCAACCAAACTTAATTTTAACTTTTGTTTTTTTTTTTTTTGAGGGGAACTTAATTTTAACTTGTATGATCTATTTCCCATGTTATTAGATCTTTAAACTATTTACCGAATCACCATCTCCTCTCTCCTCTCAGTTGTTTTGTAGGTTGTGAATGCTAGGGCCGGCTCAAAGGTTTTGGAGGCCTAAGGCGAAATCTGCAAATGGGGCTTTCTGTTATCACTTAAATAATATTTAACTAGCATTTTATATAATATTTTTTTTAAAATCCATTTTTTTTTACTTTAATATGATTTTTTTTTAGAAAATGCTAAAATTATAACAAATTTTACTATAAACTGATGTTGTAACGAATGTGATCAATGACATGAGACTTACAAAAATGCTAGAGATATTATAAAATTTACAACATGAGAATTACAAAGATATATCACAAATCACAAAAATTTATTCAAAAATGCATTTAATAGTTTGTTGAAGTCCACCTATCATATTCATTGTTACATCAAATTATAAAAATTATATAAACCATTGTGTACCTTTGGTACAGTGGTCACTCCACAAGTATAAATGTTTGCAGGGTGTAAGAGGGCAAAAGCCGGGATTCAAGTCTCTAGGAGGAAATTTCACACATATATATTTAGATTAGGGTAGAGTAGAATTTTTATCTTATATAGAAAAAAAAAGTTATGTAGTAAAATTTATAGTATTTTTAACATTTTCCTATTTGAATTCCCTGTGATTAGTAACATGTCTATTTGTAAGACCTATTAATTTAAAATTTTCTTATCTCTATCTCTAGCATTACTTAATTTTTTGGCATTTTTAATGGTGAAAAAAAAAGTGAATTAATTTTTTTTAATTTCTATAAAAAATATTTATAAAAAAAAACAATTTTTGCCTCCTAAATTTGGGGCCTTTCTCTAGTATGGGCCCCTAGGCAATGGCCTAATGGGCCTAGTCCTAGGGCCGGCCCTGGTGAAGGCAAATGATTGTGGCTGTTAATCATCTATTTTAGAAAACTTTTTTCGAAAATTAAAAAAGTTGTAAAAAAAGTTAATCACTTTTTTCATAAAAAAATGTTCAAATAGACAACTACTCTCTTGTTGAAGTTCAGAACTATTTGCGGTTTTTTTTTTCAAAATAACATTAATTTACAAACAATTTTGTTAGTTAGCACGTTTTCAAAACTATTTAAGAAACTAACATCTCGAGTGCAACAAACTTGATTTTGGAGTGCTAAACACGAGTCAATTGAACTCGGTTTCATTTAAATTGAAATCAATCCTTACATACTCGATTTCACAGCAATGCTCACTCCGTCTCTCACTCACTCCGTCTCTCACTCTCTCATGTTCGTTGGCAACATCAAGAGAGAAACATCAACAATCAAGAGATGAGTGTAATGGATCCTAGAGCCTTCGCCACCAGGGTTCAATTGCCGCCACCACCGGTTCCTTCGCTATTGTTGCCTCTCGGATCCTTTGCTGTCGTCGCCTCTCTGGTTTGTTTTGTTTTTTGTCTTCATGGTTTGGGTGTTGTTCTTCGTGGGTTTCTGTCGCCGCCTCTCTTTTTCGTGATTTTGTTATTTCTTTGTTGATTTCTTTTGAGTGAGAGAAAGAGTGTAACGGAAAAGGCATGAATAAGAAATCGAGCTCTACAAACTTGATTTTTATGCCATGATCCTGAAATCGAGTTCAACAAACTCAATTTAGCATTCCCAAAATTGAACTCGATTTTTATGCCATGATCCTGAAATCGAGTTCAACAAACTCAATTTAGCATTCCCAAAATTGAATCTATTACACTTAAGATGTTAATTTTTTAAATAATTTTAAAAATGTGCTAACTAACAAAATTGTTTAAAAATTAATGTTATTTTGAAAAAAATCCCTATTTGCGGCTAATAAGAAATAATACTAATCCATAGAATTATAGATCTCTGTTATGTTATTGCATGCGTTGCTCTAAGAGCTAACATGGCATCCACTCGTGACATCGTACCCTTCTACGCAACACTCCTCGACGCTTGCTCTTCCACCAAAAACCTTCAAAATCTCACACGTCTTCACGCCAGAACCATTAGACTCGGCATTTCACCTCACGACTTCATCCGAACTAAGCTCATCTCCTCCTACGCCTCCTGTGCCCAACTTCACCAAGCTAACCTTCTTTTCTCCTTTGCCACTCGCCGACCCACTTACCTTTTCAACACTCTCATCAGAGCCTACTCATCTCTCAGTCTCTTCTCTCACTCTCTCTCCCTTTTTCGCCAAATGCTCTTTGCTGCCAAACCCATTGACCGCCACACCTTGCCCGTTGTGCTTAAATCGTGCGCCGGGTTATCGGCTCTACGACTTGGCCGGCAAGTCCACAATGCGGTTTTGGTTAATGGGTTTGCCTTAGATTTGGGGAATTCGAACGCGTTGATAACAATGTATGTGAAGTGTGGTGATCTGGAAAATGGGCGTAAGGTGTTTGATGGAATGCCTGTGAGGAATGAGATTTCTTGGTCAGCGATGATGGCGGGGTATGGAATGCATGGGATGTTTGGTGAAGTGTTTGGGTTGTTTGATAGGATGTTGGAGGCTAATGAGAGGCCAGATGGCGTGACTTTTACGACGGTACTGACAGCATGTAGTCATGGCGGTTTGACAGACAAAGGGAAGGAGTATTTCAAGATGATGCAGTGGAGGTTTAGGGTTAAACCAGGGCTGGAGCACTATACATGTATGGTGGATATGTTAGGGAGGGTAGGCCAGGTGGAGGAAGCGGAAAAGTTGATTTTTGGAATGGAGATAGAGCCTGATGAAGCTCTTTGGGCCGCATTGTTGGCTGCTTGTAAAATTCATGGGAAGCTGGAGGTGGCTGAGAGGGTGGCAGAGAAGGTTTATGGGAAGCGACTGAGTGTAGAATCTTTGTGAATCATTTTCCTGCATGGGCTTAAGATTGTCGCTTGAATGAGTTCTATAGTTCAAGAAGCTATGTTGGGGAGGAAGACATTTTGACTTCTTGGATCACCATGAAAATTGAAAGTCATTTCTGAGCTGAAGCATTTAGTAAGCGAACAGATAAGAGTGCTCATTTCACCTTTGCCAGCTTCTTCTTTTGAGAAATACTTTTTGGTGGCAACTCATGGAAATGCCATATCGAAGTATACCATAAATTCTTTGGTTTCTTTGCTCTTCCTTTGCGTGGTTCAAGTGTTTCTTGATGGCCTTGCTATCAATATTTAAGTGATATTGATCGGTGAGGGATGATAAGAACATGCTACAAGTTATTACATTGACCAGAAGATGAAAGGGGTTGGTATTTCATGAGTTGTAGAAGAGCTGAACTGAAACTACTATAAAAATGTCCAAAATTGGGCAAAGGATCCGTTAGGATAGTTTGGCCAACAAATAGAGATCATTATACTTTTCAAGAATATATTCATAAATTTTAAGGTGACATACTTCTTTCTTTATACAGATATTATGTTTGCTATTGTGTCTTTTTCAAGGGATTGAGGTTGTGAGTTGTGAATAATGATTGATTTGAGATTGACAATTATCATCATCATAATCTGCTCAATTAAGCTCTGTAAGGAGCTATTTTTCAGTGTAATTTTTTTTAGTTTCATACCTAGCCTGGTTAATAACACAATATGCTTGTACAGAAATATTGAATTTGCAATTTTATTTCTATGTAGACTATGATGATGTATTGGCTTTCATTCACCTTTACATTCAGGTTTCATTACGATTGGTTCCCTGTTTGTCATTCTTCCTTTTGTAGCTCTAGTTACAATAGTATGGCAAGATCGACCGACTCTTTCTATACATATATCATTCTTCCTTTTGTAGTCTTCCATTTTGCATTAAAATATATACTTGTGTATCCATACATATATACATGTATGTATATGTGTATCCATATATCCTTGTAACATCTGCCATTTTTAGATCATTAGCTTTGCATTGTGGTGAAATAGACTAAATCTGATTTAAAGAAAATGCAAAAAAAATTCCTGAATTTTGATTCAAAATCAAACTGATCTCTTACTATAATTTTTAAATTTGAAATTTCAAACCTGTGAGGTTAAAGAAATGACCAGATTGTTCCTTTTATAACACTTTGGTTGGTTCCGTAGACAAAAAAAATGTTATCACACGTTACACACGCTTTCTTTTAATAAAGAAAAAAAATCTTTAATGAACAATTTTGTTTGGATTTTCTTCTTCTTTCATTTCCCTGAATAGATTAATTAGTCATGGTTCTGGAGCTAACAAAATTTCACATGCAATCAATCTAAAACAGAAATTTATAGGCGAAAAATATGATGTCTTTAACTTGATTAGTATATAACAAAAAACATATATTACATTCTTGTGTCTGTTGCTAAACCTCAATAATGTGTTTTAATCATCTTCATAAGATTCACTTTCACAGGTTTGAGGCACATAACCACATAGTTTCAGTTCAAGGGACAGGAGCTCTAACATTGCATGAATGCGATCTGTTTCAGCATGGCAGTTATCGCCAGCCACAAATTCGTGAATGCTACAATCAATTTCAATTGAACTAGATCCCGGTTTCTTTTGTATTCCACGGGCCTTCATTGTCCTTCTAATCTTGCTAGCACCATCCCACCTACCAATGGCTGCATATATATTCGAAAGGAGAACATAATTGGAATCGCCACTGGGGTCCAATTCAGAAAGATAATTCATTAACCTTTCAGCCAAACTGACATTCCCATGAGTCCTACAAGCAGCCAACAATGACCCCAAAACAACTTCATTTGGCTTCATTGGCATGTTTTCTATCACATTCAGTGCATCTTCCAACCTCCCTGCACGGCTATAAAGATCCACTATGCAGCCATAGTGCTCTATTCTAGGGGTAATTCTATGAACTCTTTTCATTTCATCAAAGAATTTGAGCCCCTCATCAACTAATCCAGCATGGCTACATGCAGTAAGAGCTCCTGTGAAGCTGATCCCATCCGGCTTGAACCCTTCCTTCTGCATTAAACCGAAGAACTCCAGAGCTTCTTCTACATGACCGTTAACAGCAAAGCCTACAATGATTGAATTCCATGATACCAAGGTTCGCTTCGTCATTTTCTCAAAGATTTGACGAGCAAATTCGATACATCCACATCGGGAATACATGTCTATCAAAGAGTTACTTACCCTAATATTGTCCTTAAAGTCTTGCTTCATAACAAATCGATTCATCCATAGCCCCAAACCAAGGGTTCCCAAATTGGCACACGCGGAAAGTACTGCAATAATGGTGACATAATCCGGTTTCACTCTGGCAAGCTGCATTTCTTGGAACCATAGCAAGGCTTGCTCAAAGTGATCCTTCTTAACAAACCCACCAATCAAAGCAGTCCAAGAAATCGCGTCTCTCTCAGGCATTTCATCAAACAGCCGTATCGCGTCCTCAACTTTTCCATTCCTCATATACCCATCAATCATAGTATTCCAAGACACCGAATTCTTCACACCCATCTCATCAAAAACCGTTCTCGCAAGATCCACGCGTCTGCATTTTGCGTACATATCAAGGAGTGCAGTGCCGACCATGACATTGTTTGTCAGCAAACCAAACTTGCGAACATAGGCATGGATTGAAGACCCAAAAGCCACACTCTCAAGTGGGAAATCAGCACAAGCCGAGAGAAGCGTAATGAAAGTGACGTGATTGGGTTCGACCCCAGCTAGTCTCATGCGTTGAAACTCTGCGGCGGCCTCGGGTAGTTGGGCATTTCGGCAGTGGCGAGCAATGGAAGAAGTCCATGAGACAACGGGGTCAATGGTGGGTCTGTTGGTCTGTGGGAGAGAGACACGGTGACGGTGGTTTGGTAAGGAGGAGGGTTGGGTTGGGAGTGGTGGTTTTGGTGTCTTGGGAGGAGAAGAGAGTTGGGTTGGGGTGGCTGTGTTAGTGTAGGCGGTAACGTTCATTTTGTTGTTCAAACTTCAAAAACCGTTTTGTTTGATGAGTGGATCGACTTGAAAGAGAACTAGATAGAGAAATGAAAGGAGTTAATGTATTCTTTACTGACTGTTATTCTTCATGAGTAGCAAATATATTTTTTACAAAAGATAGAATCTGGAACATGGTTACGTGGATTTAATTTTGGCCACAAATATAAAAAGATAATCAAGTATAGGATTGACCATCACGCTGGTTGGCCTCGGGGTAAGGGCCAACATCAGGCATGGGTTTTGAATTTCATCCCACCAGTATTTGATTCTCTTTATATTTTACTTGTAAACATTCACCCAGCATGTTAGCGATTGTGAAAACGGGTAGGGTAGTCACGCTCAAATTAGTAAGCGAATAAGTGTGAGACTAGGTTGAGAAAAAGTGTGTACACAACTTTTCTTGCAAGTGGCGAGCTTATATAAAATTGTGGTTAACTTATTACAGTCACACATATCATCAAATTATGGCAAAAATTAGGATAATTTCAATAGTCTTGGATAATTGGTTGAGTTAATGTGTGTGGACACAACTTTTGTTGCAAGTGATGAGTTTATATAAATGTGGTGGTTAACTTATCACAGTTAGAGCATCCACATCAGTTGGTGGATAATCATATATAATGCAAATTTTTTTCAATTTTACATATTTTGAGCTACATTAGTGGAGCTAAAACTGGGTAAAATAGTGTAAAACCATCCCCGAGCTACAGTACGGTGTATATTTACACGGATACTGTAGCTCGTTTATACAATATTTTATCATTTCTCCTTCGCTCCTTTTCTTCTCTCTCTCATCCGTTTTCAACAGACTCATTCTCTCATCTTTTTCTCAACCCAGAATATATAGAGATATACTTTGCTCAAAAAAAAAAAAAAATACAGACATACACAAACAAACACGGATCGGTGCTTGACTGGTCGGAGCTCGTGGGTCTTGTCGTGGATCAGAGCTCGCGGACTCTGGATCGGAGCTGGCGGATCGCGATCGGAGCTCGAGGATCGGCGATCGGAGCTCGCGGATCGGCGATCGGAGCTCGCGGATCGCGATCGGAGCTCGAGGATCGGCGATCGGAGCTCGCAGATCGCGATCGGAGCTCGCGGATGGTGATCTGAGCTGGTGATCGAAGAGGGAGTTGATGGAGAGGGAGAGGGAGAGGGAGAGTTTGAGAGATGGGTTTAGAGAGAGAGAGCAAAAGTGAGAAATGAGCTGGGAGAGAGAGAGAGGTAATTTAAGAGGTAGTTGGGGGAAAATAATAAAATATTAAAGAAAATTAATTATTTAATTAAAAATGGTGGTAGGATAGATGAACTGATGTGGAGGTTTTGTAAAATTAGATGTGTAAAATAAAAAAAAAGTGGCTTTTTAGTGTAAAAGTGAATGTGTAAAATGAAGAAGCTGATGTGGATGCTCTTACACATATCATCAAGTTGTGATAAAAATTAGGACAATTTCAATAATACTAGATGATCGTTTGAGTTAATGACACAAATTTTAAGTGGTCAATTTTGAGTCTTGCAAAAAAAAAAAAAAATGATGAATTAATGTGAAAGTGAGATAGCCTACTACTTTGAGTGACCATTTTAACATGTTTGCAGCAAAATGTGTGGTTGTAGAAGAATTGATGCAGCAATAAGTGATGAATCTAATAGTATATTAGTAAAATGAGAGCCGGTCCTTAACACTGGGGGAGAAAAAAAAAAAAAAAACCCTTTTAACACTATACATCGACATTTCCCTATAGGACTTCGTAACGATTCAATTTCTCTTCTGCTGACAATAAACTCGAGTAGCTTACCTGATGAAGAACCAAACCTCCTCCCAACTTTAATAATAAAATTATGTGTTATATTTTTTATAATGCATTTGGGAGGTAGAATAGTAAAGAAAAAAAAAAGATATAGTTTTATTATTAAATCATTTATCGATTTCGCATCCTTTTTATTAACAGTTTATTTGTTTTTATAGAAGTTCTTTAAATATTTGAATAAAGTATATATAAGAAAACTTAAAGTATGAGGAAGCAAATTTTTTTTTTGGTTAATGACATTGCCTGGATTGCACGCCATCGGAGTTTCATTTTCTTCCATCCAAATCTAATAGTGTTTCTGTATTGTTAGCAAAGTATTTTATTTCTATTTTTGATGATTGTAATTAGTTGGAAGATTTGCCTGCTCAGTTGATGTAGGCTGTTATTTCTTTTTTGAGGAGAAGATAGAAAATAAATCTTTATTGAACAAAGAAGAGAGAATTAATTACAATATGATTATAAAACAAAGGGGAGGTTCCCCTGTCCATAACTGATCAAACTCAGTACAAAAAGCAAAATTTACTAGTTGCAGGGCTTCCTTTTCCTCATGACTGGGATAATTAGCCAATGGGCATCAATAAACATGGAACACATACTCTCTACACTTAGAAAATGGTTTTTAGGTGATGGATGAGCTCACTGTAACTGAGCTATGGTTCTTTCCGTTACTGCCTGGCATGTAGGCTGTTATTTCTTATGTACCCATGTAATTTTTTAGTAATAAACATATTTCTAATTCTTTTTTAAAGGGTTCCACATACATGTCCTGGGCCCCCCACTGTTGGTTAAGAGGGAAAAGAAATAGAACATTTAGGGGAAAATCAAGAAGTCATGATGAAAATCTGAAATTAATTGATGCTTGATAGGTTTTTAAATGACATCAAGTCTTAACAAAGCAAAATGAAATAGGTATAAAAGCAGACCACATAATTCAAGGAACAACAAACAAACAAAGTATAAATTACTGCTCTTTATCTACATCACTGTTCCAGTTCTCAGAGTTCAAGAATGAAATCCAGAAGCACTAAGGGAAGTATACCTTGGGCACATGAATTCTAACCATGAAATTATTGTGTGCAATCATGAAAGCACAATGTAGATATATTGGGATCAACTAAATAACCAACATATTTGAGAAGAATGCAACAAAACCCAATAATTAGAACTGACTGGGACTTTACTCATCGACCATCAGCAGAAGTGAAGGAATCTGCAAATCCAGCAGGCCTTGCTGGAATACTTCCCTTGCTACTATTAATACTAGTAAAACTGACTTTGCTTTCTGTTTCCTGCCAAACCTTTAACATCTGTGGAAGGGGTAGACTGTAATCAATTCCAGAGATATACTCTGATTCGTCGGTCATTGGCTTCCATTTTTCAACGAGTAGAGACAGCACATTCACTGCATGGCCCATATCAGGCCGATGAGATGGCTCCCTCGCAGTACAATGTCCAGCAAGTTCAGCAATGATAGAGATGCTCTCAAAGGTCTCTTCATCTACATCGATAGCTGTATCAATGGCAGCCATAAGACTCTCTTTGCTTGATTTGATTCGCCAAAACCACTCAGCCAAGTACCGGCTTTCCTCTGAACGACTCTCATCAAGTGCCATTAATCCAGTCAAAAGTTCCATCAACACCACTCCGAAGCTGAACACATCAGCTTTAGTTGTGATTTTCCCCATCACTGAAACCCATAGAAATGATATATAAGGAGACTCTTTAAGTGCATCAAACCATGTGATATAAAGACAAAATTTTGAAAAGGCTATCATCTCAAGAACACCCAAAGATCCTGACCTTTTGATGATCAAGAAATTGTTTACCTTGGAATTCAAATACAATTGAACAGTTTAATTTGGACATACACTAAGGATCAGAGTCATAAGTCTATAACTATATCATACTCATTGGAAGCAGTATTTAAATTCACTTTTTTAATTTCTTTACACCACATACTTGTATATAGTTGTGTTTCTAAAAATCTGCAGTTTAGTATTGATCTCTACTAGAACAATCTTTGTCAGAAAAGCAGAAACTTGAAATAGCTATGTTGCAGGTTGTCAATCACTTTGGGGCATTTTCAGAAATAAAGCATATTAAAAAGAAAAAAGTTTTGGGCTAACAAAACATAGAACTTATTAACAAGAACAGGAAAGAAAAGCTTGCATTTAGTGTAAAATAGAAGTAAATGTGCATGCTAAATAATGTGGGAAGTGTGTAAAAGTTGTTCTAATTTAGTCTAATTTAATTTTGGGTTCACTTGGATTTTCTGTTAGGTATTATTAGTTAATTAGGTAATTAGTATTTTATTTCCTACCATCAAGATTATTTTTGTAAGTCAATAATGGGGATTTCCCAAGTCAATTAGAACTGTTGTTTCCTAAGTCCACTAGGTTTATTAGTCTATAAGCATAGCATTGTACATTGTACTCATATGGAGACAGATTAGAGTATTATTGATTAATAAAATCTCTCTTGGAAATTTCCAATGATCTGGAGCTGAATCTAGCTAACCTTAGGGACGAACTCCTAGAGGTTTGTTCTCTCTTGTTTTATGTTGACTCCAAGGTGAGATCTATCCTTTTTGTCTGTTCTTCAATTTTATTGTTGTATTGTTTTGGTTTTGTCCCGCTTCAGGAAATTGGTGTGACATAAATTGAAACACTCTATAGGGGCCTATAAGATGCACATAGTTTTAATTTGCATGATATCTTGGACCATGTTCCTCCCTGAAATGCAACTTTTATGCTCACTCAAATGTACGAAAATTTGTTGGGTAGAAGAAAGCCTAAGTAGACAAGTAGTGATTTTCCAGCATCATCTTCAATATCTTTTTGGTAATAGTACCTGTTTTATTAAGTTGTGACCACAGCAACTCAATGAAATTCTAATTACAAATACTCAGAATTGTAAAAACTTTACACAACTGAGACCGTAAATTACCTCCTTTTGCATTTTGGAAATGGAATTAACAGGCACTACAAGGGATTAAGCATGCCATCTTAGAACTGACTAAAAACTATAAAAAAAAGAAGAAGAGATTATATACAAAATGCAACAATGTTATCAAGATTATATTCACAGTAGTAGTAAATCATGGCATATGTAGTTTTGTTTTACATCCTCAATATCTATGAACTAATATCTAACCAATGCCAAAATTGAGAAGTGACAGGGGGCCAAAAAGGGAAAAAAATCTTACCAGCATATTCAGGTGCGAGGTATCCAAATGTCCCAGCAAGCTTAGTAGCAACAGATTTCTCACCATCTGGAGCAAGTTTGACTAACCCAAAATCTGAAACTTTTGCCCGAAAGTCATCACCTAAAAGAATGTTTGAAGACTTGAGATCTCGGTGTATGAAGGTTTCACGAGCCAGATTATGAAGATACTCCATTCCTCTAGCAACATCCAATGCAATTGAGAGCCTCCTGGTCCAAGATAGTGGCTCCAAATTCAGGCTCTCCCAATGGAAAAGATGCCTGCTTAGAGCACCCTGAGGCATATACTCATACACAAGAATCCTTTCGTTGCCTTCGATAGAGTACCCCAACAGAGATACCAAATGGCGGTGCCGGACCTTAGACAGAACAGCAATTTCAGCCCCAAATTCATCCAGCGCTTTGCTGCCAATCACCCCACCCTCCATTCTCTTAACAGCTATTTTTGTACCATCTTCTAATTCACCCTTATAAACAGTTCCAAATCCACCCCGGCCAAGCTCATTTTGTGGTGCAAAATCTTTAGTCACCTTGCGGAGAACTTGAACAGATATGATCAGGTTCCCAGATTCAATCACATGAGAATTTTCAGTTCCGCTGCTGGTGTCACTTGTAGAACTAGTTCCTGTTAGAGTAGACAAACTTCCAGTGGTGTTATTCGATACTGCAATCTTAACCATATTTTCTGGATCAGATGGGTCTCTAGGATGAACCACAATGGAACTAGGAGCTTCTAAAGTGTGTTTCCCCTTCTTACAACAGCATACATATAAAATAATCACCAGAAGAACCACAACTGCAATAACAGCAGCTCCTACCAAAATAATTACTGTTTTCAATCCTTTGGAGCTTTTTGGTTGGGATTGCACTGAAACAGTACTAGAAGAATTAGAGCTTGAGCCCCTAAGTGGGGGAGGTGGTCTATAGGATGGTGATTGTTGTGCAGGGGCGGGATGGTGTGGTGTACTATTAGAGGGAGAATCTGGACTCATGGGTGGTGGATTCTTAGCAGGTAGTGGAGCCTCAGTCTGATTAGCAACAAACAGAGGATTTCCCTCAGTAATAACCTTCACACTTTGATGAAAATTTGGTAGTGGTGGCTCAAGATTGTTTCCGCTCAAATCCAACAATCTCAATGATTTCAATGCAGTAAAATTATCAGGGACAACACCATTTAAATTGTTTCCTGCAAGCCTAATTTCCATCAAAGAGTCTAATTTTGCAATTGAAGGACTTAGAGTACCATTAAGCCCATGTCTTGGCAAATTTAAAATAGAAACCTGGGAATTGGGTTTGCAACTCAATCCCAACCATGGCCCTCGACACGGGTCATCACCAGACCAGTCAGAAGTAAGACTCGAGGGATAATTCACATCACCAAGAAAATCCAAAAGTGCAATAACATCAGGGGAACATTTTATCCCAGGATCAGGTTGACAAAAAGAATTGTAAGCAAAAGAAACATTACCAGCTTTAAACTTTGGTATTGGACCCATTAGCCTGTTATTGTTCAAGTCCAAGTTGGCAAGCTCCAAACTTGCTAAACCCTCAGGAATCAGACCAACAAGTTGGTTTCCATTGAGGTTGAGATCTTTCAAGGATGTCAGGTTTCCTATGCCTTGTGGAATAGTCCCTGTGAACTGGTTTCCATGTAGCCAAAGCTGTGTCAGTGAAGTCATTGATGCAATTACATCAATTGGACCAGTCATCCCTCCACCATTTTGATCATTCAGCCACAAGATCTGCATCAATGACTGCCCAAAACTAGCTGGAATCACACCAGATAAGTTGTTATATGAAAGCTTCAAGTTTGAGAGAGAAGGTAATGTGCCTAGAAATTCTGGCAATGGTCCAGCTAAATAACTATTTACCAAAGAAAGATTTGTCAATTGAACTGATTTTGCTAACCCATCTGGAAGAGACCAACCAGTACTCGCATTAAAAGGATTGTAATCCAAAGCCAGAACACGAATACTGCTAAGTTCATCAAAGAAATCAGAGGGGATTGAATCAAATTCATTATAATCTAGGTAGGCAAATTCTAACTCTGATAACCCACTAAAGGTGGGCAATGACCCATTGAACTTGTTTCTTTGAAGGCCCAAATTGGAAAGCTTTGAGAGTTGGTTAAAGTTTTGAGGCAAAGGTCCTATGAGACCAAGACTCTGAACCTGAATCTGTGACACTTTATCCCCTGAACAGATCACATGAGGCCAAGATGGAGGGCCACATGGGTCTTCATCTCCATTGCCAGGCCACTTGAGAAGCTCTGGATTCTCCAACCCTTCTCTGAAATCGTTCAGAATTTTGAAGTCACTAGGGTCTGTGACACTATTAGCCACTGTGAAGAGGCACAGGGCAACACAAACGCAGAGCCCAACCTCCATGAAGAAAATGGCAAATGCCAATGTACTTAGAAAACCCACATGATTGCTAAAACTCACTTACTCATATCACCTAAGTACAACATGCAAACAAAGACCCAGATACAGTAAACAGTATGCTTGGGAAGTGAACTAAGAAACAGGCATGGAAAAGTAAAGGTTTTTATGAAAAAACGGTGAAGACCCAAACGGTAAAATGGAGGTTCTATGTAGGGACAAAAACTGTTAGATAGAGATCAGCTTCTACTTTTGTGGTTTTTATCCTTTTCTCGAGGGAACAAACCCAAAAGCAGTAGTCCATCTCCACCATCACTGTCTTTCTCTCTCTCTCTTTGCCATTCCTATCTTTTTCATCCTTTTTTTTTTTTGTTTTGTTTCTGCTCACTCTAATTTACATTTTATTATTTAATAAAAACATCTTATTAAAAATGACTGTGCCAGCATGGGCGAAGGCGACACACAACACATAGAAATAGGAGCCACATAGGAACTAATAAATCTTGGAAGCAAAAAATTTAGCACCAAAAAAAAAAAAACATAATTTTTGTCATAGCTATTTACGCAGTACAGAAAGAGAAAAATAATAAATTTATATAAAAATAATGACAGTTAATTACAGTCTATTAAAATAAAATAATTATAATAAAAATGGTAACTTTTTAGATAGAATTAGGATTAAATTAATATAGAGAGTGAGAGTGTCAAAAAAAAGATTTTGGTTTCACTAGCTTTGGGTTTGGTATATAATCAAGAAAAACTTTAGAAAATAATAGTGCACACTTGTAGGTATGGTAGGCTCAAAGCTAAAACTGTGGGTCCTGCAAAGATTATAGGTTATGATGTCGGCTTATTGAGAAGAGTGCTCCGGTAATTTCGGTTTGGAAGTTATTATTCCTCGTAGTCGTAGTTAGAAGCCGCATCTCTTGGGACTTAAAAAATTCTCTGCAGGAAAACAGAATTCCGGGGTTGCCAGATTCTCTTTGAAAAATAGATGAGAAAAATATATTCTCTTTGAAAACAAAATCTTTAGTTTTACTTGGACTCTTGGAGAAAGAGAATTGGTGTAAGAAAATGATCAACAAGAGAAAGAATTGCAGTGTTAGAAGAGAAAGTGGGCGATGATTTACATTAAAAAAAAAAAAGTAGAAGAGAAATGGCCAAGTGGGTTAAATATTTTGGAGAGAAAAAAAAGGTAATGCATGATATGTTATATTCATAGATCAAGTAGTGTCAATTGATAATTGATCCTTTGTGATTGGTAAAAATTTATCCATATATTTGTTAGGACTAATGTTACATTCACAACCTTTTTTTTCACAATATTTTTCATATTTGCTAAAATAATTAACGGTAAATGATGAATAATATTAATTTTTTATGTAAATTATTTTTTTCTCATTAGTCACAATCAACTACTTCAATAATTATTTTTTTTTTAAATTGTGTCAGTTGCGCTTGTGATTTTTTATTTGTAAAATGAAAGATCAGTCAAATTTTGTCTAAACATATGAGGTGCTAGGCGGGTTCATAAGTCATAACAAACAATAAATTATTGACATTTGAAATTAAGAAATAGAAAGAATATGCTTCATGTTGGAAATTTTAATGCAATAGACTTTTACTTTATCTCTTTGTTCATTTATTTTTGTGGTCAGTACAATAGGATTGAATCTATTAACTCCTTCTGGCTCCAAAGTCCAATTACAAGATATTTCAGACAATGCAGCCCCAATAGATGATAATTAGTTTGTGTCGGCTAGTTCTTTCACCACATGACTTGAATGAATTCTGGCCATTAATTTGTTACCCTATTAACTAGGTTAATTAAATATTAGAATAATTGTACTTTTCTTTTACTATTAGGCATGTTTAAGTTATTGTAAGATGCGGAAGAGAGAGAGAGAGGAGCTAGAGTTCAAGTTTTTAGGAGAATTTTATCTCTTAATTAAGTATTTATTAATATTTAATTTGTACTTTTAGGGGCCAAGAACTTTATAACTTAACGCTCTGTTTGTTTCAGCAATGATGTTTTCTAGAAAATGAGTTATTTTTAAAAAAACATTTTCTATAAAACTATCTCATTTTCTAATGTTTGGTAGCAACTTTAAATGAGTTAAAAAACAACTTCATAACTTCTCTTATTTAGCTTTCTATGAGATAGATTTGTTTTCCAAAAAAAATTTAATGAAAAACAATCTCCAAAAATAAGCCATACTTTTTATTTTGACCAAAGATAGTTTTCCTTTGACTAATCTTTTTTTATGCGACCAAACACTGGAAAATAAGGAAAACTATCTTTACACAAGATTTTCCATTGAAACAAACGGAGCGTAAGTTAGCATTTCTTCATGCACAAAATGCTTGATTTGATATATATATATATATATATATATATATTTGTTATTTTAAATGTGGAGGTTTAATTTGAAACTATCCTTTAACTATAAGTTTAAAATATAATTACTCTTTGTGTGTGTGTGTTTTCCAACGGTTGTCTTTAAAGAAAGCAAGGATGTATGGTACATTTTATCTTGTTTGAATAATTGTTTGAATAATTCTCATATCAAGAGCCTTCCAATAACACTTCCTAGTGATTTCAATGGAAACATTCAATATTCGAATCCATATTTCCCCAACTATCATGTTAATTATTCTTACAAATTATGCAACATATGCAAACTAGTAATAAGTTTCTATAATTATGTGCTCATTTAATGACCTACAAGCATGCTCGCTCAAATGATCCTGCATTAGATGTTGGTGGGAGGAAAAATCTAGCAAAAGCAGAATATATTTTTGAAGGAATATATATATATACACACACACACTAATGAAGCTATGGGATTTGAACTTTATGCTCGAATACAATGAGAGCCATGGCGGGGCCACAATACAATTTGTGGTGGACTTAGTAATCACACATGTTTCATATCTTTGATTTCATTTCACACAAAACAAAGTTAAGACTAAACTCTTTCCTCAGGCGTTTCCTTGAGCGAAATGTAGCTTTCCTTGAAAACATTTCATGTGTCCAGCTATTGCTTTCTAATAAAAATAGGGAAATGTTAACAAGCATTGTATAGTGCCCATTAATGATGAGTTATTGTAAGGTACGGTTAATAAAAAAATTGGCATGAATTGATGAGAGACTAAAAATATGACTGAAGTGATAAGTGAGACTTAAAAAGTTAGCTCAATTGATTCCACATCCCATAAAGCTAGTAAAAAAATATAATATAAAGTAAAATATTTGACATAAAGCAATTTCTTAACAAACACTTTATGATGTCTGTTAACACGATTCATAAAAATATAATCCTATCTCTTCATTAAAAAAAAAAAATCCCTACTTCCTAGTAGTTATTCTCTGATTGCTGCACAAAAAAGGGACCCCTTTAAAAATTATAAGTACTAAGTTATTAATTAGGGTTACCATGGGGGTAAGAATCTAGCTCTTTGAGGTTTTATCTTCTATACATCTTGGACATTGACGAATTTGTGTAAGAACTAGAGTCATGCTCTTGAAATTTCTTCCTCAAACTCCCTTGGCCAGCCCTTGATTTTAAAATTTTTTTTTTATTGCTTGTTTGCATAATTTGTGAGATTTGAGCTTACACATAATTAACTTGCACTGATTGATTACAATCATATGTATCCCTAAAATCCTTTCACATTAGTTTTAATTTTCTAGATAAATTTTTTTAACCACTTTGGAAGAATCTTTTACAACTTATTACATGACGATTTATAAGCCTATTTACAAGAATTATTTAAACAAGTCACACAACTCATTACAAATTTCATGTGATTAAAAGTTCATGTAGATGGTCTTTTCAACATCTATGTAGTACGTTGGAGGAATTTTCCTCCAAATCGATTTGGGTAAACTTTTTCTTTGTGGACAAAAACGGTCAGTATTGGGCCATATGCTTACGCCCAATAAACGTCCATGTGAACAATTCGCTATCAAAGAAAACCCTAATTGTAGAGTTTATTGTCGGGAGCTAAGTATACTTTTTTAAACAGATAAAAGTAGCTCGTAAAAGGAGGTGGCTTCCCTCAGCCACCCATTGAGAATAAACCCTAATGTCCATTCTCTTTCTTTTGGTGCTCTTTATATGTTCTATAGTCTAGGGTCGTATTGGTAAATTTCAATATTTCAGCGGACTATTGTAAGTCCTAGTATGTGGGAACTGCATGGTACCTACATACCAATAAGTCTTGAGAGTTCGTAGGGGGATCTAGTTCGTTACTTGAAATAATAAAAAGATGTCTTGATTCAACATTCTTTGGTTTTACTCGCGTGAATTTAAAAGTCTTTGTCAAAACCTAGAGATAAGTGTTCATATCTTTATAAATACTACTATAGAGTATAGACATGTATTTATATTTTGAGTGATATTGAAGATATTACAAATTTTATTACATAAAGCTTACAAATCAAATGTGTCACTAATCACTATAAAAAGAATTCAAACACTCATTTAGTAAGTAGTTAAAGTTCACTAATTACATTCATTATTACCACATAAATTTGTACGATTTGTGCAGTAACATTTTAATAACTTTAGCATTTTCCTTATTTATTTTCTCTTATAAGCCATATCTATCCGAGCAAAAGAAATGGCCGGGAAAGGTAGGTCTCTCTCACACTTGATGCCTAATTACTTTTTGCTTCCCTTTATACGAGAGAGAGGGCATAAAAAGCACTTAGGAGAGCGGGTATTGGTTAACTCTAATGGTTAATTTTATTAATTAAGTAGTTACTCTAATGGTTAACTCTTATCAGGTTAGGCATTTAACAAATCTAGCAGATTAATCTAAGTTGCTTTGAAGCTTCTAAATTTTTTTCTTTTTAATGACTTTTTGGCATAAAACCCTAAATATTTGATCACTAAAATGATTCTAATAGGATATTGGTGGGAGATGTGTAGGAGGCTTTTGTAACAAGTAACAACACATCGACCAAAGTTAGACAGGGTGAGCCCATGTATTAAACAAATCATTATTGCTAATGTCTAATGGTAGAGCCGTAGATGAACTTAGGAATTGTGACCTATTGAGGATATCAAAGCTTTAGAATCCAAATTTAGTCAAACTAGCTTTCTCTCATCCACTAGGTTTTTAAAAATATAATATTGTTAGAGACATTATGATGTATGTACAAGCATGCCCTTGAAAGAAAACAATATGAACCAATTAATTAATTTAATCTTTTTCATAAAGCTATATAGAGACTCGACTCCAAGCGTTCCAAAGGTGAAAAATTTCGGTGATATTGTGCAAATCGATCAGGAAAATTCAAATATAAAGTGAGCAAAAGTGGTTCATGATGTTAAAACCAAAAAATCATATACTTTGAAGTATTAAACATCATGAAGCATTAAAAAAGACAGTCACATTATGTAGCCATTCGCACATATATTCTACCGTAATGATACACAATGAGACTCCATTAACAACTGAAAAGTGAATATCATGAGAAACTTACATGTGAAATATCATACTTTATTTAAAGATCCACGAAGCGAGTTGATCGAGTTGAATAACTTGAATTCACCACTAAAAACAAATTAGTACTACATGTAGCTCTCCACATTTCACTCATTTAAAGAAAATCTATGTTGAATAAATAATGAAAAAAGATATCATTTCCGATTCTTTTTCTTTTCCTATATATATATATATTCTTGACAACCAAACAAAGCATCACTTTTTAGCAAAGAAATCTTCAGGTACACATAGCAAAAGAAAGTATAAAAAAAGACCATTTTGTCTTTGACAGTGCTCATGGTTCTCAGTTCTTACATCATTAGGAAGGAACTGAAATGCTAAGTGAATGACATAACTAAGGTTTCTCACTTTCTCAACTAAATTATGGAAGAGAAACTAAGAAGCTTAAATACTTCGTTTATCGTTTAATGTGCTGTATCTGTTTTGTATTGGCCGTTTTATATTATAATTTTTCAATAATTGTTCATATCACTGTATCGTATTCATATTCATACCCGTATTTGTATTTATGTTTGTGCTTACTAGGAGAGAAATGATTACATAAGTAAACGCCCACATCCACATGCCAACCTAGTTTTTATTTTTATTATTTTATAAATCCTGTTATGCACTTCCTCACACAGGAGAGGAAGCCCAACAAAATCTCAATTTGACAATGCGTTTAAACCTTATTTGAGAAGAAGTTTAAACAGTAGCAAGAAAAGAAAAGAAATACAAATCTGAAAAATGTCAAGTTTGACAATCCGACAAAAATGAACCAATGAGGACATTGAATTGTTATGAAAGCATTAAATGTCATTCATTTCCGCTATCCTCTTCAATGGTTCTCGTATTGCCAATCCTCAACAGAAACATGTGCCTCAAAATGTCACGCTGTCTATTTGGTAACCACACAAAACCTAAGAGACATATCAAGAAGTCCCACCATGTTCTCTCGTCTTCATGTCGATTGTAATGCCTTGGATTCCCTATACAAACTTTAACATTCATATTAATTTATGCAAAATACTCATATACTCATATACTCATATATTCAGTTAACAATTTTTCAAAATACTCATATATGATTATCTATTCTATATTTTATTTTATTAAAATACCATTTTTTCAATCGTTTCACTTTCTTTACCTGCAACAATCACCTCCTATTCTATTTCTTCACACTCAAGAAGTAAAAAGAAATAATAAAAATATCGTTTTGCATAAGCTACTGTGACTTGTAATATTTGTATATGCACGGTAGTAAAATCTCATTTTGCATAATTGTTTCATAATCTGATACGGGTGATTTTGGGTTTCATTGATTACATTTTGAGTTTATGCTATATATGAGCTGGAATGAATACTCTTGAATCAAGGGTATTTAGGAAATTGAGTAGTGATGTGAGCTACCATTGTCTAGTTTGGAAGATATTTTTTTGAGGAATGATGAGAATGTACTAACAGTATATTACAGCTGTTCTCTTCAAGTATTCTTCCAAAAAATGATGAATAATAGATTCTATCCTTTTTCTAAAAAAAGTGATAATTAATTTGCAAAATGTATAATAATACAAATATATACTGGCCCATTTCTTTTCTATTATTCTTATTATTATTTTTATTTTTGTCTTTTATAAACTCCAAAGTACAGTAGAGAAAATCATATTTCTTTTTATTCCATAAACCGTCCCAAATACAGTGCTAATAAATTTAAATAAAAGGAGATATAGATAGAGAGAAAATAGCCCCCCAAAAGGGAGTAACCCCACAAAGATGTCAACCTCCAAGATTCGTGTACAAATGCAATGAGTAATATACTACTGGAAGTGGAACCATTGCTTTGGAATAAATAAAAGGAAAGGTACTAATCATAGCAGGATTAACGAATTTAAATCTGTTTCATTTTCATCAAGAAAGCAGAGTTACCGACAGTTTTCCTTCTCTAAATACTGTATATCATATGCATTTCCTTGAAATGTCATTTTCATCAACTGTTATCAGGCAAAAGCATCCATATTAATTGAAATAATTTCTTGAAAAGATAACATCAAATATTTCAACTTCAACTATGTACTTTCTCACCTTTTTTCTCTTATCTTCTCGTCCTTTTCTCCCTCTCAACTACTCCATCGTATCCCTTCCCATTCATATATTATATATATTTTTATAGCGAAATTACACCAATCTTCACGCCACTAAGGTTTTATGATTATGAATTGACATTCTCCATTGAGGTTGATTTAAATAAATCAAACACGTAAGTTTATGCTTTCATTATGATTCGAGTATGAAATAAAGATTCACACAAGAAAAATGATTACAACAATCTCCTTTTTTTAACGAACCCTAAGCCTCAACCTCAGTCTTGGCAAGACTATGCTGATAGTTCCGCCAACTATGATTGTGGCAAAGCACTACTGAACAATTCATGTATCACTTAATTTAAACGACTTCTGTTTTTTGTTGGATCACACTAGTCTTAAGTCTTAACCTCCGACTGAGTCACAAACACAAGGTAAGTAGGCGGCTAAGGGGGAATGGCGGTTGGACTGCATTTTTTTTTATTAAAAATATTATAAATCTTTGGTCGCTCAATGTTGTTATTGGTGTGAGTTATAAGGAATCTTGCTCTCAAGTTGAATTGAGTTATCATACTAAATACAACATATAAATCATACTCTCACGCTCTTTATAAAAAATTTCTACTTAAACTATAAACAAAATGACATTCCTTTCTTGAGGCAGGTGGAGGGATCAAGGATTTGAAACTCAAACCATTTATTGAACCGTAAAAGAGAGAGGTTCAAGATTTTTGAAGTTGAACTGAGGTTGAATAAGGGTCGAACGGTAATGATGTCATAATTAATTTAATAATTAATTAAAGCCAAAATATAGATATTAAATTTATAAAACTAGCAAAATTGACTAATATATCATATATGTGAGGAAAATTTAATGATTTTCAAGCATATATTTAATAATTAAATAAGAAAGTTAATAAAATAAAATAATAACCATGAAAATATTAAAATTTATGATTAATTTTTGAAGTAAAGTTGAATATTGATGAGGCAAAAAATATCAGTAGGCTGGATGCTTCGGACTTGAAATGACCACTTGCTCTCTATGCGGCCTGAAGAAAAAGAAAAGCGAATCAAAGGTGACCGGGGCTGCCGGCCGAAAACCCTCCGATGGCAAAGTTAGTTTTTCTCTCTATATTTTTGGAATTCCAACTTTTTTGGAGTCAAATTCACATACCTTTGCCTTGTCTGAATCAGTCTTTATATAGTGCCTTTATAGACGGTTATCGAAATTGGAACCTCCCCTGGATTCAAGGAGGCTTAAACGTAACTGCCATAACCGTTTAGGAGTTACACTTCTATTTCACAACGGATATATGACAGTTATGCGTGGGATAAAGGATTGTCACATTATATTCGGAGATTCTCCCAAGTATGATACCCTCATCCTGGAATTCCTTCGTCGAGTGTGCCTGTTAATTCCAAGTGTAGCATCCTCGTCCACGAATCTTTATGTGGACGAGTCCTCTCGGGCAGGCTGTGCGCATCCCACGGACGAGGGATGTAGCTTCGTTATCACCCTCAGGACGGCCTTGTCCGTTACCCTCGTCCTGAGGATAACTCCTGGACGGCTGCCGAGGTGATGACCGTCCAGGGACGATTTGAGCGTTTCCATCCCACATCATCAGTTGCCCCTCGTCCAGGAGTTATGCAATGTATCAACAGATTTTAAAACGCACCACGTGTTGCACATCCATAGGGGGTTAGTCAATTGGTTTACTCCTCCGAGGCATGCGCCACGTGTCGCCTTCTAATTGGGTCCGTCGTTGCGGTTACCGAGAGTTTTTTGCCTATAAATAGTGGTTTTTCTCTCATGCCCCTCTTACTTTTTCAAATTTTCTGCTTTGACACTCTCGTCCGTTGCTTTGTCTAAGAATATCCTCAGCGTCCTTAGTGTCCCTCGTCTAGAGCCAGGTAATCTTTCTACACTTATTTTAGCTTTCCTTTTTAAGTGTTAGGACGTTTTCAATGGCCTCTTGCTCGTCTAGCGACAGTGTGGTCAAGGCCATAGACGAGTATCACGGCGACTCTAGTTATGACACCTCTAGTAATGTCAGTAGTAGTAGTGGTCACACAACTGAGGAATACACATCTGGTGTTCCTGGAATCCCTGTAGAAACCTTTCAAGAGAGTATTAGGACGAGGACAGCCTCTGGGGCTGACACCTCGACGAGCTCCCCGCCGTCCTCCCCTTTGGACGAACGGAAAACCGTATATAGTTGTGCTCTAGAGGTTCCTTCTAGGATGGACGAGAGAAGGTTAGATGCCCTTAGGACTTGGTTTCAGATTCCTGATGATCTAAACCCTAGGTTAGCTGTCCGAGGTGAATGGTGTTGCCAGCCTCGTTTTGGAATAGGTGTTTATGAAGCTTATTTGTTAGGGGGGCTTAGACTTCCTTTGAATGCCTTTGCTAGGGAATTACTCACTAGGCTGGGGCTGAGGTTCAGGTCTAGCTACCTCGTCGACCACTTCCTTCCCCTTGTTTCCCTTCATGGTTGCCATTCCTAAAAAAAATAAAAATAAAAAAATAGATAAAAAAAATAATAAAACAAAAATGAAAAATGCATATCTTAAGAGGAGCACTCACGTCTACGGGTAGTTAGCTCGTGTGCTAAAGCTTCGACGGACGGTTCAGGGCCGAGTCCCCACTTGTGTAGACGCTCTGATGATGTGGGATGAAAACGCTCAGATCATCCCTGGACGGTCATCACCTCGGCAGCCGTCCAGGAGTTATCCTCAGGACGAGGGTAACGGACAAGGCCGTCTTGAGGGTGATAGCGAAGCTACATCCCTCGTCCGTGGGATGCGCACAGCCTGCCCCAAGAGGACTCGTCCACATAAAGATTCGTGGACGAGAATGCTACACTTAGAATTAACAGGCACACTCGACGAAGGAATTCCAGGACGAGGGTATCATACTTGGGAGAATCTCCGAATATAATGTGACAATCCCTTATCCCACGCATAACTGTCATGTATCCGTTGTGAAATAGAAGTGTAACTCCTAAACGGTTATGGCAGTTACGTTTAAGCTTCCTTGAATCCAGGGGAGGTTCCAATTTCGATAACCGTCTATGAAGGCACTATATAAAGATTGATTCAGACAAGGCAAAGGTATGTGAATTTGACTCCAAAAAAGTTGGAATTCCAAAAATATAGAGAGAAAAACTAACTTTGCCATCGGAGGGTTTTCGGCCGGCAGCCCCGGTCACCTTTGATTCGCTCTTCTTTTTCTTCAGGCCGCAGAGAGAGCAAGTGGTCCTTTCAAGTCCGAAGCATCTAACCTACTGATCTTCTTTGCCTCATCAAATATCTTTGAAGGATTTTAATTATAATTTTTTTATTCCATGTAAGAGATGGATAATTTAATTAAGTAGAATAAAATTGTGTTAAGTTGTTTTTATTAAAAAAAAAATTGCTAAGGGGTTGGACCGCACTGTTCTTGACACCGGTTCATGCAGTCCAACCCGGGTTTTAGGGTTCACGAAATTAACTAAAAATACGGTTCTTTATGCTTAAAAAACTAGTTTCCATCTCGATTTTCGGTTTTCACAGTTCGACCTCCCGGTTTGGTCCGGTCTAAAAACAGTGGGAGGGATTACTATTCACCCTTTAAGTTTTGTATTAAAGAGTAGAGAACTTAAAAAAAAAAATGGCAGATTTCATTAAGTTACCTTGAGATTTAGGCTAATGCCAACAAGATTTGAGATATTTTAAAACTAACCAATTTGATTTCTAAAGCCAACTTGGTTCCTAAAACAGAGAAGAGAAAATGACTAACGAGTCTAATAGTGTTTAGAGACTAAGTTGATTTTGGGAACCAAATTTATTAGTTTTGATTTTTCTCAAACCTTATTGGTATTAGCCCAAATTTGAAATTTACCCTTAAAATATATTCTGTTACGGATGTAAGGGTGAGAGAGAATATAAACTTATATATATATATATATACACACACATCGAACTTTTTGGCTTTTTATTGACCTCTTCAGAGCTTGCCACATCATTATCTTTTTTTTTTTTAAAATAAAATTATTTTTGTTTACTCCATACTTAACTAGGAGTGAAACTCTATTTTTTTAACAAGTTCAACTTAAACTTAAACTCATCATTATCATTTTTTTAAATAAAATAATTTTTGTTTAGTTCAAACTTAATAAAGAATGAAACTTTATTTCTCTAACAATTCCAACTTAAACTCAAACTCACACATTGATAATTTAACAAGGAGTGAAACTCTATCTCTCTAACATGTCCAACTTAAACTCAAATTCATCATTATTATTATTTTTAAATTAAAATATTTTTGTTTAGTCCAAACTTAACAAAGAGTGAAACTTTATCTCTCTAACAAGTCCAAATTAAACTCAAATTCAAACGTTGATCATTTATCTCCAAATTTACGAGGTTAATCATGAATACTATAAAAGTAGTGCAAATCCCAATATTTTTTTTAAGCCGAGTAAAGGTTTGAGCTCTTCTTCTGTTATTTTCTTCTCCTCTATTTTGTTAAAATAAAATTTTATTTTATGGTTTTTCATGTATTTTTTAAAAATTAACTTTTGTACATGAACCACCAAACTCTCTTTAGCTGTTTTTTACAAGATAAAAAAGCTTACAATAATTGAAATTTAAAGTTGTTGCTACTACATATGTTTTTACTTCACCTCACGATATGAAAGTATGTTAATTTCTTAGACAGAAAACTTATATATAGGATATATTAAGAGGAGGTATGGCTTTCATTATCTCAACGTGGACTCTTGCTCAACAATTTTTAGCATGGGTCACATGTTGATAAGTAGGGTTGTCACGGGTTGGTCCGAGTCGGTTTTGGCCTCAACTCAGACTCGACCCGCAACCGACCGTTGACCACCACGGGTTGAGTCGATCGGGCTCAGGGGAGTGAACAATCAGGTCGTTCGAGTCCGATGATAAGCGACGACGAGTAGAGGAAAAGATATTTCTTCGTTGATTTGAGTTGAAGGCCGACCGGATCTAACGCATTATCGCCAGATTTGAGTAGATTAGAGCCTAATCTAACCAAGAATAGTCGGATTTGTGTAGATCTAAGTCAGATCTAACCCAATACCGCCGAATTTGAGCAAATCTGAGCGAAGAAGGAGAGTAGATCTGAGCGAGGAACATCGGATCTGAGCGAAGGAAGACCAAGGATGGCCGGATCGGAGTTGATCTGAGCGAAGGAAGACCAAGGATGGCCTAATTGGAGCTGAGGAACACCAGAACATCACTGTATCTCGAAGGATCTTGCCAGATTTAGTCCAAAATTTGTAATATTTACCAGAGAGGATGATTGTTTCGGTTCGGGTCGGGTGTCACGGGTTTTGAAATGTAAAACTGGCAACCAACTTGCGTGGGGTCGGGTGGCCGGGTGGGTTGGACAGCCTTACTGATAAGGTTCATTTAAAGTTTAGACTCGTTAAAATTTAAAACTTATTGCTTTTACGGGTCCATGTAATTTTTTTCTTTTTCTTATATTTTTGTTTTGAATAATCACTTATTTTTTGAATTGTTTCAATAACTTATTCTTTAATTATATATCTTTTTTGGCATTTTGGAAATTTTAACATTTGGATTTGTGTAGTCACACACACACACACACACACACACACACATGTATATATTATCTATAATTTATAGGCTTTGAATATTTTGATTCATTTTAATAGTTATAGCCATGAATTATTCTTTTGAATGTAACACATCTTTCTCTTATGTTTCTTTATTGTTTAGTCATATATATTTTGTTTTGTTTCAATAGTTTTTAAACAGTGAATTATATGATTCTTTAATATTTTTTGGTCATTCAGAAGTTTTAATATTTGAATTTTTGAGTTATTTTTTTGCAGTTACTGAAACTGTCTGACAAATATTTTGTAAGTCATTGCACTTTCAAGCAATGATTTCTTCATCAAATTATAACACAAATTGAAGTCATACAAGAGTAAACCATGTAATTGTGTAGTTTCTTAATCAATTTAAGATTTTATAAAATTATTTTAATTTACCTCACAAATAAGTAGATTCTCATACATAACACAGATCAGCAACTAGTTTCTTGTATATACAAAATCTCAAGAGTGAAAACAGGAATATCATTTCAGTAAATTTAAAGGGAGGTTAATGTAGTAATTTAACTAAATTTCTTTCTTTCACGCTATTTCAAGAGAGTATGAAACATTGATAAAAAAAAAAGAGAGTATGAAACAGGTGCGTGGTCGCATGCCGGAGATGATTTCCCTTAGAAGTTAGAACACGGGGCGGCAACGTATATAACTAACCTCATTTAACAATTCTTTTTCCATCATCAAATTCTTCAATAATGTCTGAAAACTTGAACTTTCGTCGGCATATTTCCGTGCGATGCGAAAGTCTACAAAAATAGCCTAAACTACTATAAACGGGTATATATGTGTGGACCCACTTGGACCTTGAAATTAGAAATTATAGAGCATCATGACCTCATGAATATGATGATAGTTTTAGAATTAGAATGTCAATTTATTTGAAAAATGATAAATACTATTTCATAGCTATCATTGCACGCAACCTTATGCAGATTTTTTAAACTAAATTTGTGATTTGAAGTCAAGATTTCAATTCAAAACTTTTTAAATTAAAATTGTGACTCATGATTTCAATGCAAAAAAGCGCGTGTGTATAGTCGTGCGCAACAACTGACATGAAATAAACATTGCCCTTCAAGAAATCCTGTTGGCTCAAGGAGTGATGCTCGCTCTGTTGTCTTTCTTCCTATTCCTAAGCCACTAAATAATGAAAACAACTGACAGGCAGTCCGTTGAGATCAAAGCATATAAATTTTGGAAAGGAAAAGTAGCTCATATCCCATTGAAGAATTTGGATTGATAATTCTTGAGCACTGACGGAATAACCACAAGATGCAAATGGTGAAAAGAACACTAGTTAGGCCCATATCATATCATATAATTTGACTTTAGAAGTCCATCACATACTCCCCGAGTATACAGAGAAATGAAAAGTAATTTTCCTTTAAAACAGAAATGTTGGTTTTTATTATGCCTAAGCTATCTTGGGAGTTTTGGGATGGGTTTGAAACTTACATCTAAAAAGTCCATCATCTATTTTTCTCATTCCCCTTATTTTACTTAACCAAAAAAAACAACATTTTTTCTAAAGTATTTTTAGGTACAGATCCTCAGATTTTATTTATTTGTTTATTATAGATACAGTTATATTTTCACACAATAAACATTAAAATCGAATAAATTAATAAAAATAAATCAATAAAAACAACCCTCGATAGCTTTTTTTTTACTGTTTATTTTGTTTAAAAAAAAAAAAGAGTAAAGACCTAAAATGGGGTTTAGAAAGATATTATATATAAGTTGATTTAAATAAAAACTAACATAGTAACATATATCAGAATAAAATTCGAGTACACAAATAAGTTGATATGTATTCATAATTACCAAGCTAATTGATGTCGCGACTTTGAATTGATGTGCCAAATGGGACCAATATTAAGAGCATAATTTCTGCAGTGGTGACGAGTAAACCGTCTACTTTAAAGCAGCTTTGACTATCTATCTACCTCTGAGTGAGAAATCTAAACTAACCAACAATCAATACACACCCAACAATTGCGCTGTAGCAGACATTGATGACTCGTGAAATTTTCAATTCTTTTCCTTTAAGATCAACCAATTATAGCATGCAGGATTTATTTCAATTCAGATAGTAGTTTGTATTCTTTAGTTTGCACTTTTTTTTAATAGAAAAATGATAAAGATACTGCAAGTTTTATTACATAAAACTTACAAATTGATGTGATAATGTATGTAATTGGTGGACTTCAATTACTTAATAAATATGCTTGAAATGTATTTTTGGTGATTTGTGATACATTAGTTTATAAGTTTCATATAGTAAAAGTTATTAGGTACACCGGAAGGACTATTGACGTGGTCCTCCCAACCAATGAGATGATGCTATTTATGCAAATATGTGAATGAGTTTCTTAATCAACACAAGGAATAAAAAATAAAAAATTACCAAGTGATGCCACATTTGCATAGATAACAACATTTTATTGGTTAGAAGATTAGGGAAGACTACGTCATCGGTCCTCCAGGTGGACTTAATAATTCCTCCACCTATAGCATATAAATTCAAAGTTTGGTGATGAAAATTTGCCACCAAAGGAGTGATGCTAGGGACACTACAACTTTTACTATATGAAATTTATAAACTAATGTATCACAAATCACCAAAAATACATTTCAAACATATTTATTAGGTGGTTGAAGTCCACCAATTACATACATTATCACATCAATTTGTAAGTTTTATGTAGTAAAACTTGTAGTATTTTTTATCATTTTTCTAAAAAAAAAAAAAAAAAGGCAAAAGTGCAAACTAAAGAATACAAACTACTATCTGAATTGAAATAAATCCTGCATTGTATAATTGGTTCAAGTGAAAAAGAGTGGAACTCCATGAGGAATCATTCTAGAAGTATGGTATACCTATAGACTACCATGCATTGATTAATTATGGAAAGTCCTTCATTTTAGTGACCCTAAGGAGTCATTATCCCTTTAAGAAAACTCCATGTGTACCCTCACAATAAGCAAACTGAATCACATGAGACAATGAGGGGAAGCCCCCAACACCTTCACTTTGCATAATGTATTTACAAAAAATGGTTAAGTGAAAATTAACCTGATGTGGAATTTTACCCAGAGGTTACATACAATTCAGAAAAGGAATATTATAGACATAGATGATAGCATCTACTAGTAGTGGAAAATGTCCAAACTCCAAAACCAACATAGCAAATGGACAGCAAAAACCTGCTTCAAGAATTATCTTTTCTGTATCCAGCAAGTGACAATTTCCACATGACACAGACCTAATTTATCAACTTTAACAGAGTCAATCAGAAAGCCAAGCAAGAAACATGTTTTGCTCATAAGAGAGAGAGAGAGAGAGAGAGAGAGAGAGAGAGAGAGAGAGGGAGAGAGTTCAATTGGTACAAAAACCTAAGCCACATGTTTTAAACTGGTTCATAACATATTTAGGCATATGCATTAATCAGAGGATTTGGTATTACTACTCCTTTTGTGAATGATATTATGATTTGAAGAACAAAGGTGTCCAAAATTCTGAATACAACGAATTGCTACGGAGATCTATGCCATATAACAAAGATTGTCTAAACTTCAGTAACAATAATATGTGTCTAAGACCTCAAAACACACACACGCACATACACAATTAGCAGCATAATAGAACCTCAATTCTACTGTGGAATCATCTTTGAATCCTACAAAGAGTGGCAAACCAAGCTTAGTCCTGGGGGGGGGGGGGGGGGGGGGGGGGGGCAATGCCCCTAACATTTCAATCACCAAATTTTTTTTTTTTTTTAATCCAAAAACCTAACTAAATTTGTCCAAAAACAGAAAACTTAACTAACACACACCCTCCCCCTCCCCCACCACCCGACTCTCTCTTCAATACACATATTGCATCATGCTCCCATCTGAACTTTCTTTTGGGTGCAACCCTGAAGGATAAAGGTTTTTGATATATTAGATAATAGTCATTATAAAGTTTTAAACATTGAAAAGAAATCTAGTAAAAGTAAATGACTATCCATACATACATGTAAAAGTAAAATTTTACTTTAATACTCTAAATCTCTCACAAATATTAGCTTTGGCTCCCCTCATGATAAATTTCTAGTTTTGCTCCTGCCTACCATGATGAGTAAAACATTAATTTCTAAATTAAAATAACAAACATTTACAATTAACTTACTATGTATTAATTTAAATAGAATATCATATACAAAGATTTACAAGTGGAAAACAAATTATAAGAGCAGAATGTAAAGCAAATACCTTCAAATTAAGCACCTTTTAGAAATGGTAGAGTGTCTTGTTGGTACTGTTTGATGGATTCGATTACTTTTACAGAAAAGGCCTCATCCTCCGGGTAATAAGCGATGGGATCAGATAATAGTGGACATGAAAGGTTGAGCGCACCTTCAAGCATTGCATGAAGACAATAAGCTGAATATGTAACATTATATCCACCTTCTTGGACAATAAGAAGGCGACCGCCGGTATGCCTATTTGCCAAGCTACGAACTATCTGCCCAATCTCTCGATAACCATTCATTGTCAAGCATTGCCTTCCATTTGGATCAAACTAAATCACATGTAATAACTGTATAAGAAACTCCATCTTTATCAACATTAACAATTGATCCCTTATAATTTACATGAAAAGATTTTAAGCATCCACAAAAATAGAACAGATAATTAAGCATTGCTTCATGACTACCTTCATTGACCACTGTCTCCACTCTTCCCCACATTTAAGACAAAAAACCTATCTCTATAGATGATTTTCCTCTGCCCATAATGCAATAATCATTTTCCCAACAATGCCAAGTTAAAAGTGCCTGACTTCCTTACCCTGAATGTCAATTTTAGAATGGAGAACAAATAATGTCAGTCCACAAGGTGGAGCTTAAATTCAACCCCCCTCCCAAAGATACATACATAGAAAATTAATTTCTCTTAGTTCAGATCTTACAAGATGGCTTTGAACGCTAGTGTTGGCTACAAGTGAGAGGCTAGACTTTGGATTTTGGACTATCAGCTCGCCCTTGTATCTTGCGACTATTACCAAGGCATAAAAGATTGATTTCCTTTTCTTTTGTGAATCTTTTTTTTTTTCTTTGTGACTTACCCAAGAAAAGAGTCACTCTTTCTTCTTTTTATTTTTATTTAAATTTTTAATGGCAGACATGATATATATTTTTTATCTATTTATTTTGATTCATAAGTTATATATGAACTTATTGGGTCTTAAATCTACAATCTCAACATCCACCTAGATCTTATGGGGAAGTGCCAATTGAGTTGAAGCTCATTGGCAAGCAAGCCGTGTGTGATCTCTTTATCACAATGAACCAAATCTATTTGATCAATATTAATTCATTCAAACATCTTGTCTTCTTCTTCAACTGAGTTCTAGCATAACAGCTTCTCTTGCTTCATCTTAAGAAATGATAAATAGATAAACCAAACAGAGACCCAATGTAGTAACTATTGAATCAAGAAAATCCTGATTCATCTCATTGTTTTCCTTGAGTTCACTACAACTAGAGAATAATAAGACTCATCCAATTTCCTTGTTTTGAAAGAAGGGATATTATTTACTTCAAAATTAAGTTATTTCCCAGCCACAAAATAAGGAACAGACATAAACTCATTCCTGATCTGATGTTCCTATTAGGAATGTTCTGATACAGTACAGTACAATAGGAGACAAGGGAATGCAATGGGAGGGATGGTGTAGGGTGCCTGCCCCCAAAGCCTTGCCCCCTTGTCCATAGTGGCCTATTGCATACAACGGAAACAACTCCCACTAGATTGCTGCCCCTTTCTCTCTTTTTACCAACAGTGAGGGACAAACCCACTCATACACCAGCAGGAAGGGTGGCACTTCTGGCAATATCTAGCAAAAATGTTGCAGGAGTGCAGTGTGGTAGGCCTTGGCCAGGAAAGCATAGCATAGGGAGGAAAGTGAATTAGGGTGGTGGATGATTTAGAGGCCGAGTCATTTGATAGAAAAAAACTATCTAGCGAAAATGTTGCAGGCGTGCAGTGTGGTAGGCCTTGGCTGGGAAAGCATAGCATAGGGAGGAAAGTGAGCTTGGGTGGTGGAAGATTTAGAGGCCGAGTCATTTGATAGAAATCAAAGGCTTTATCCCTATAGAGAAGGACGCCCTTTAAAGTGAAGGGAAGTGCTCCAAGGAATGTAAGTGAAGTACATAACCAAGAAACTGGTTCTAAATTTTCTTGAGCAGATATATTTGAATGATCTGGAAAGTTCGGTTTCTTAAATTTCATAAAATGTGTTTCTTATCCTTTGAATAGTTACTTTGTAATGCTAAACAAAAGTAATAATGAATAATATTTATTTGACTCAACAGTCTTCATGAGAAGACACCTGAGGGCTGAATTCAACTGCATAGAAACATTGGGGTCAGACATTAATAAAAAAAAGAAAAAAGAAAGAAACACTGGGGTCTGAAGCTTAAACTTTAGAGATAGTCCAAAGTCCTAATTTTAATCAAATATATACAAAACCCAGCAACTTGTAAAACCAAGTAGACCAAATGATAGCACATTTTTCATCATATATCCACCATTCAGTCTCCATTTACAGATCTTTAAAATTATGTCATGATCCTTAGCTCATTATTACATTCAAATTCTACCATAAAAGAAACAGGACATTTATCATTCTTTAAGTTCCACATTTTAGGTGTCACTTTCTCAATCAATTATCTCCATCAAAGCATCATATGTATTCAATATCCCGTCTGACTGTATCCTAATCACTTTAGCACTTCCAATATCCTTTTTTAACAGTCTACTTCCATAAAATCCCATGGTTCAGTTTTCTGAATGCTCTAATCATATATAGGCCTTATGCCAAATCTCAATTACAACATGAGCAGATGAAATCAATTCTGAGCATATGTCTTCAATAAAATTCACTAATTATTGGAATTCAGAGAGAGAGAGAGAGAGAGAACTTACAGCACTTGAATCTTGGCCAACAACCCAAACTATCATATTAGGCTCAAACTTTTCAATTGCTGGAATGACCAACTCGGTCATGGCATACACATATCCCCTGTCACCAGTGCCATTTGGTAGAGGTATATTCATATTATACCCAAATCCTTCTCCTTCACCAAGTTCATCAACAGATCCATTCTGCGGATGAGATGGACCCCAAGTCCCATGATTCATATGAAGGGAGATGGTAAGAACTTTATTTGACCTATAGAACCCCTCTGCTGTTCCATTGCCATAATGAACATCAATGTCAACAACTGCAACCTTTTGAAAGCCAGAATCCAAAGCCAACTGAACAGCAAGACCCGCATTGTTAAGGAAGCAGTACCCATCAGCTTGAGTAGGCTGAGCATGGTGACCCGGAGGCCTAACCAATGCATACGCAATTTTGCCACAGCCATCGAGTACATGCTTCATTGCTGATAGAGTAGTACCAGCAGCAAGAAGCGCGGCATCCCATGATCCAGGGTTCAAGAATGTTCCGGTACAAAGCATCTTTCCTCCATTCCTATCTGCTTCAATTAGTTCATTTATGTATTCTGGGAAATCAACAAATTTGAAATAATATCAGACTCTGATGTAACTCATGCCCAGCAAACTTAAGACAGGTTGTTACATTCAAGATAATCCCTCCCCAACATTTTCTTCCATACGTTATTTGATTTGCAACAGATTATAGGGAAGGTATAGCAAATTGGGAGTTAATCAGTCCCACAGCTTCTAAAATTCTAACACATTACAACATTTTAAGCTTCATTGCACAGAATAGAATTTTGACTGAAATCCCATTTCAGTATAATCAGGAAATCATCCCTTGCACTTGAGGGAAATCAAATTCCAAGTAAACAAAAACAGAACAAGAATTCAACTCCAAAAACCCCACCTCCATGCCACTCTTCAAAGTTTACTAATGAATCAAACATGCCATTCAAAAAACATCATCTTTTTTGCTTTAAACAAAGCAAAACCGACCCAGATTCAGTTTGAAAGCACACAATCTTAAATTCTTAATAACAAATAAAAAGAAACAAACTGAAACCGGTGGATATGTACCTTGAGTGTGGAAGGAGAGCAATCGAGGGACGAGAGCAGGTGTGCCAGAATGCCAAGAGATGTAAGGAGAGATGGGGCCCCGTTTGAGAATGGAGAGCATGTTCTTGACCCTGTCTGAGTTCTCTGGGTGCTTTTCTAAGACGTCAAGAAACCCAGGATCCATGCCACTGTCGAAAACGCCTGTGCCAGTTTCGTGTTTCAGCATCCCCTCGTGCCAGAACACGTCTATGGGTTCCACTGGAGTTGGAGAAGTAGCCATGACAGAATTCGAAGGTAGAGGATTTTGGAACCTCCTTCGGTTCTTCCTGCTGTGCTCTCTGTGTCTCTGATGAGGGTGACAAGACAAACTACACTCAACACTACAGTATGCTACACTTGTTGGAGTACGATGAGAGGATGAGTGGATGATAAGACATGATGAGACAAGCAAGATTTCATGACTGGCAAGCAGTGGCATGGTGATGGTCCCAATTTGCCTCTTCGGCCCATCTAAAACACTGCCTCAAATCATGTAGATATTGGATTGGGCCTTGGGTGGTGACCTTGATTTTAAACCCATGGCCTTTTCACAAACTTCTCTTATATGACAATTTAAGCCCATCTCGTGGGTTTTCGTTTTACATGCTCTTAACAGATGAGTTTTATCCGTCCCGCATAGCAAATGGGGGTGGGAATGGGGTTAACATTTTTCCTTATAGACATTTGCACCCATCTCGTTTATATTTAAACAATTAAAAAAAAAAAAAACATTTATACAGGTTATATATGTGTGTTCGTGTTTTTATCTTTCATACATTATTCTTTCTAATTTTTTTGATGTGGTATACTTGGGTCAAAATGGGCTTTTACCCATATTTCACAAACTTTCCAGTAAAATATTTCATGTCTGAAACTAATTAGGAAAATGCTCCTGTTTTGAAACTCGATTTTCTAAAAATTGAGTTTCAAATGTGTAACTTGATTTTTGAAATATCGAATTATAGCGAACGTGGACTTAGAATTTTTTTTTTAGAACTCGAGTTCCATGTAAACTACTTGAGTTCATGGAACTCAAGTTCTACTTAAATTTTTTCAAGGAACTCGAGTACTTCACATGGAACTTGAGTTCCAAATTTTTTTTTTTTTTTTTTAAATTTTCAGTTTGGTATAACTCGATTGTCCAAAAATCGAGTTTTAAATTGAAATTCGATTTTTAGAAAATCAAGTTTCAAAATAGGGGCATTTTCCTAATAGTTTTAGAAATAGGGTAAAATGCTGGATATCTTTAAAAAAAAAAAGGATAAAAGCTCATTTTCTCCAGTATACTTGTATTATTGAATATATTTTTATGTTTTAAGATTTAAGTTGTTTATATTTTTTAATTGTTGCATCATTGTGTATGAATTATTTTTGTATTTCTTAATACATAAATTGTTGTATTGTTATGATTTGAGAAGATTTTGTAATGTTAGAACTTTTTTTCAATGTTTTATGTGTTTTAATTTAATGTATTCAAAATAAGCTTTTAATAAATTATATATATATATATATATATATAACTTGAGTGTGGCGGGATGGATACCTTCTAGAATAGGGTAGAAAAAAAAACCCGCCCTAAAGCAGAGTGGAGGTGGGGAATAGAAAACTTGCCCCATGCTCGTCTTGTTGCCACTCTTACTCTCCACTCTTAATAAAATAAGGATAATTACAACAGACTCACCCTTGCTTAAATCCAATTTCATACTAGCTAGCCATGGTTGCAAAATGTCACTTTATGCAGTCATCACTCACCTCATCATTTTTATAGTTAGAACCATTTTTTTTTTTAAGAGCATTTAAGATTCAACAATTCCCTTTTTTTTTTCTTCATCTAAGATTCAGCTGAGAAGTTATATGCCATATCCTTGATATACAACATATCACTCATAACGCTTGAACACCACTAGTGTGGGGGTGGAGAATAGAAAACCCGCCCCATACTTGTCCTATTGCCACTCCTACCCTTAACTCCTTAGAATACAAGGATAATTATATCTTACTCACCTGTGGTTAAATCCAATTTCATATTGGCTAGCCGTGGTTGCAAAATGTCACTTTATGCAGTTGTTACTCACCTCATCATTTTTACAATTAAAACCTTAAAAAAAAAGAACATTTAAGAATCAACCATTCCATTCTTTTATTATTATTTTAATTTCATATAAGCTAGATTCAGTCGAGAAGGTATATGTCACATCCGCAATATGCAACATATCACTCACAACACTTGAACCCCATTAGTGGAGGTGGGGAATAAAAAACCCGCTCCCTGCCTGTCTTGTTGCCTTTTACATAAACTCCCAAACAAGATATTATAAAGATTAATCTCATAATATATTCTTTTTTACCCATTTCCCCCTCCCAAATAGGTCATTATAGTTTGGCCCTATCACAATTTATACCCTATTTTCTTTGATAAAAAAAACCTTTATTTTTTGTTTTTAGTGTCTTGCATGGTGAAAAATATAAGTCAATGGAAAATATAACTGTGGTCACCAAGTTTCAATAACTAATTTGACAACTAAAATTTGAAGTAAAATGAAATCAATAATTTTTCGTTTACATTCAAAAATATTGCAATTTATGGACAAATTACAAACTTATGCCATTGGGTTTATATAACTAATTAGCTCCATCACATTTTAGTATTTTTTATTTTTATTTTTTGTTTAACGTTAACTTTGTGCTCCGTGTAAGTTTTGAGGCTGTGTTACTTTTAATCTCGAAGCATTCTTGAGGATTTTATTTAACTTTATGTTAATGGTATAAACTCGGAAGAGTTTTGATTCTCACACATCCACTATTTTATGTTTGTTTTTTCACATCCACTTTTATGTGTGTGAAATAGTGGATTTGTGGATGTAAACTAACGTAAAAGAATATATATATATATATATATATATATATATATATATATATATATGTTTTTTTGGTTCAAAATTGCCTCAAAAGAGAGAATTTTATCAAGGTAAGCGCGCTTGGATGAGAAGCAATTTTCCAAACACATAGTAAGAGACAAAAGCAGGTAAAGGTGGGAAGAACAAAACATAAAGCCTTATTTGTATGTAGTTTTATGGTATCACCTAGGAAGCACGGGTGTGGCGTTTGGGCCGCCGCACCCGCGTCGGACGCGGCGCGACACGGGGACGCGCAGGCGACACTGTTGCATGCGCGTCCGTGCCGCGTCCGCCTTTAAAAAAATAGTTTTTCGGCGCGATATGCGTAGATACAGCGCCGATTCGGCTCTGACGCGCGCCGATTCACGCCGAACCGGGCAGAATCGGATTGTACCGGCCGAATATCGGTGTGTTTCGGCCAGAAAAAGGAAATCGGCCAGTGAGGATCTTTGCTTCTCCGTCTTCTTCGCTTTGTCTTCTGTTCTGTTTCTCTTTCTGTTCTGTTTCTTTTTTTTTTCTTTTTCTTTTTTGGGAAGAGCTCTGTTTCTCTTTTTTTGATAACACCAACTTAAAGGCTCTCTTTTTGTCTTTTTTGTTTGCTGTGCCTCTCTGACCAGTGACCAAACACGTGACAGCCACATCTCTCCCTTCTTTTTTTTCCTTTTTTTTTTAAGAAACTAAATTTATTTTAATATTTGTTATATATATCAAATTCTTGAGCCATTAAATTACTTTTTTTAAAAAATTTATTTATGAGAAGCCTTATCTATTTTAATACTTTTGTCAATAATAAGTATAAAAAACTTTTGTGTACTTATTACTATCTATTTATTTTTCTATTATTATTATTATTATTATTATTATTATTATTATTATTATTATTATTATTATTATTATATGAGTTTTCTATTATTATTATTATATATAAAAAATGATTAGTAATATATAAAATATTTTTAATAATTTTTTAATTGCCGCACCCCGCCGCATCCGCACCCTATTTTTTTAAAATTGCCGAGTCTCGCACCCACACCCGTACCCGCACCCGAATCTGGAAACGCACCCGTGCTTCATAGGGTATCACATGTATGTAGTTTGAAGTTTATCTCTCCTTTTTCTCTCACCATCTATTTACCAATCAAAAAAAAAAAAAAAAGGACAAAAAGTAAATGAAAGAAAAATATCAAGTAGCCAGTCCAAGAATTCTGTGTGCTAGATAAACTTTTCCAAATGGCTTAGCATTAGGTTCGTTTTCTTTGTTTCTCGTGCAGAGATCGGACTTAAAATGATCTTGGAATATACAAAGTATTTGGAATGCTGAAACTGCCTCGAGTTCCATTATCAGGTTTCTACTTCTAGTATGGCGATGTCACTTGTGGACTTCTAGATTATATTGCATTATGAAGCAACTAACAGGTTACCTCATGAAGCAATTATATTGCATTATGAAAGATGTTGAAGCCAGAAGTGAATATGAGAGAATCAAAACATCCAGGTATGCCATAGATGACTGGATCAACATGCATCATTCTTCACAAGTCCAAAACAATAATAATTTACTATTATGCATGCTTTTCATTAATCAGTATGTGGATGGCTGGATGCTACATATATTTTCTGCTTATGTAGATTGAATAGCATCATGGGGTTAGATCTTGTTTTAGTTTAACATAATGCTTAGATATGAAAGAAAAAATAATTGTCTCACAGAAATATTGTAAGAGAAAATTAAATGGGAATTTAGTTTTATTCCATATAATTATCATAGGCCAATATAGGCGTGATTAATGTAAAATGTAAAATAAGGGACTGAGATCCAATATAATATCTAGGCAGTAGGCACCCAGGTACAATTGAATTCAGTAAGACGGGAAAAATGTTTAACTTTTTTTCCCCTACCATGGGATCAACTACAAAAAACCAAAAAAAAGAAAAAAAAAAATTATGTCATTGTATTCACTTGCACCCACTGTATATAATACCTTAGATATAGCATCTTATTATCTCAGTCCTAAAATAGAAAATTACCAATGTAGTAACTAAAGTGATTTGATAATCATAAATTACTCTCAAACAATTTATAGGTTAAGCTTCACTTAAAAAAAAAAGCCAATCTCGTATTTTCAATTTTAAACTAAAATTTTCTAAACAAATGAATCGATGATTAAAGCATTTTGTACTTCGTGAAATGTTATAAAACTTATTTCCCAGAAGTAGCGGACTAACTTTTGCTGATTTATGAGGCTAATCAATTTAAGAATAAAAAGTCAAATTAAATTTTCATCCCTAATGAAGTCATTGCATTCCGATGCTTTGATGTTGGGACTCGGGAAAATCAATGGGATCCAATATAAGAACTTGTGGGTTATTTGTTCACCTTGAATGAGTCTCATAAGATTTTCAAGAATTTCTAACAATTTTTATCCCAACATCTATTTTCTCAAGCAACTCTACATTTTAATGTTTGACATCATTGGAATTAAATTTCATGCAGAATTTCAAATTTAAAGACTTGATCTTGTTCAAAATGTGGTGTCACATAAATCTGGTATCTTCTCATGATACTTAGATATCAAAATCCTCATTATTATTAAGAATATATCAAATCATTCTTGATCTTGAGGAAAAAACTGTCATTTGCCTTACCTTAAGTTTTAATACTTTTTTTTTTTGAGAAGGTTTAATACTGTTTGTTAAAGATATATAAAGCCCAATTCTATTTTTTTTTTTTTTAAAATTTAGAAGAAGCCCAATTCTACTAGATGTGATAAACATTAGGATAAATTTAGCTATAAAATTGGTTGTAGTTTAAGGCTACAACCTTACTATCAATAAAATATATATTACAATATATTTTGAAAATCTAACCGTTGAATTGCATTCCCTTTATGGTTTTAATATATATATCAAATTTTGTATCAATAAAATGTTATTTACTATATGATCTATAAGCTTATATTTTATGAAAATTTTAAACTATAAAAACTTGCAATTTAAAAAATTTATTGATGACATAGTTATTAATCTTTAATTTTCTAAATTTTTTGTAAGCATTGAGGATATAAGAAGAAGATGTAATCCAATGGTAGATATTGTCAAAATTCACCTCTGATAAAAAGTTATTGAATAAGGCTGTAGCCTTAGGGTCCGTTTGGATAGAACTTAGTGCTAAAAATTGAAAACACTGTAGTAAAATAATTTTTAAATGTGTAAATAATATTGTGGGACCCATTTTTAATATATATATTTTTTCTAAATAAAGTGTTTGTGGGTCCTATGAACAGTGCGTAAATAGTAACTTTGTCTCCCGCACAGTGAATCCATGTGCATGAATAGTACCGATTATTGTTCACGTGCTGGAGAATAAAAAAGAAGAAGTTGAAAACGCAAACTCAAAACGTAGACTTGTATCCAAACAAATACTTAGACTACAATTAATTTTGTAATTAAATTTTGTCCTAAAAATTATATTTGTACTATAAGTCAATCAAACATGGTCAATATATGGTTAGTCGAAGGTTTCGCCTTCATTGTAACTTAAGATTTGTATTTCACTCATAGACAAGATATGTAGCCCTCAAAGGTTTACCTTCGTAGCCGTAGGTTGTTAGTCTGAATCACGGAATTTTCTCGCGTTCTTTCTTATTCTCTTCTACGTTTCCTCTTCTGCTCTTGGTAACCTCCAATTTATTTAACATTGTTTATTATCCTATCATTATACTACATTCTACGATCAAGCTTGTTTGTGGCAAGTTTCATTTTTCTTTAAAAAAGTCCTCAAAATTGTTAAAGATATATTAAGCCCAATAGTGTACTTGGCTTACTTAGTGTGCCTAATCTCACTTAGTGTGCAAACCATGGTCCAAATCCTGTATTCCAATGAACCCAATACGGGTTCATATAAGAGGCTAAATCCTAAACTAACTATATTTAACTATGATTAATAGGCTTGTTGTACAAGTATAATACTTGGTTTGCACATTAAGTAAGATTGGACTTGAACCTCTACTATTGGATTTAATATATCTTTAACAAAAAAAAAGAAAAGAAAATCAAATAATCTTTCTGGAGTGCTCTATAAATTTTTTTGGTTAAAGTGCAAATTACATCTCTGAAATTTTCGTATATTTGGATTTTACATTTTAAAGTTTTTCGAATTTGTATTTTACTTCCTAAAGTTATATTTTGTTTACATTAATAGCGTCTTTGTTCATATTTTCCATTAAATGTTACGTAAACTTGTTAGGTGTATTTAGTTAACTCAATAAAATGATGTCACATGACATAATAACAATGATGTGGCATCATTTTAAAACATTAATTTTTTTTCCTCCTTTTGAGAGGAAGGCGTTCATAATTTTTTCTTGGGGGAAGCCTAAAAGAACAAATTTTAATTAGTTAAGTTTTTAAAGAGCTTGAATGAAATTTTCAAAATTTTGGGGGTGAACTTATTCCGTCCTTTAAGAGTACACACGCAAATCACAATTTTTATGAACAATATGAAAGAGACTCGGCGGTGGAAAGGGGGATGCCGTAGTACAGACAGACAACACATGGGAAGTATAATTGGTCCTTTCCTTGAAGGAATTATTGGTCAAAATAGGTACGACCAAAACCAATGTCGTCAAACTTTTAAACTTGATTTGATTGATTGCCAAATCTGTAAATGCTAAACCGGAATAGAGGCAAATGGTTTTGAATCCAAATCTAGGAACTGTGTTTTAATTAGAGCATCGTAATTAGCTGGTAGTTTTGGTTTGTGATGCGCACATGTTGTAGCAAGATTTTGATTCTTAAAGCATGGCCTAATTAAAGGTAAAAAATAACAACCATATATTAGGACAATAATTCAAATTCATGACTTCTGCATACATGAAGATTGAAGATGGAACACTCATGACTTGTCAGTGGTGGCCCCAGGATTTTCTTTTAGGGGGTTAATAGTGTCTTGAGCTAAATTTTTTTGTGGGGAGTAAAAAATAAATGATGAATTTTTCTTTTTGTATATACAATTGTCATATTACATACAATAATCTAACACAGTATTCTAAATAGTATATAATACAACTATATTGTAAAATAGTCTAAAAAAATTATTAATAGTTTAAAAATTTGTAAGAAAACAACCATAGAATGCATATAAATAAATAACTAATCATAATATTTGTCAAATTAATAATAATTTATTATAATCATATGTAATATCAATTAAATAAAAATATATGATAAAGAAGAATAGTAACATACCTAAGAGTAGGTTTGAGAGTAAATGTTAAACTAAGAAAAATAAATAGTAACTTATATAAGATTTTGCTTTTAAAGTGTATGGATTTTTAACCACACATGTGGTCATTCTATTGAAATTGGAGCAAACACTAAAAGACTTTTTGGACTCGAAAAATTGTAGAACAATTATCAAACTACTTGATTAGATAGAAAGAAAATATAGAAGGGAGAAAGAGAGAATGAGAAAAGAATCATAGATGTAAATACAGATCAGTTGGTAGTACAAGTGGTATAAGTTTTTGTTGATGAAGAAGAAAAGTGCAAAAAAAAAAAAAAAAATTTCATTCTACCATCAACTGAAAAGTAAGCCAGAATCTAGAGAGAAGGTTGATTTATTTTTTAATAAATGAGCAATTTTAAGAGGACAAAACATTTAGGCAATAAAATCTAGATGACAAGTTATTAAAAGTATGTAAAAAAAATGATATTAGTTATGGAGTTAGATAAAAAGCCAATATATTACAACTTGTCACTTAGCCTTTATTGTAAAAATATTGTGAAAATAGCATTAATATAATCATATTTCAAGTTTATTTCAAGTGGGCTTAAGCAAAATTTAGGGTTTGAGTGATCAAAATTTTATTTTAAGGCTCAAAAAAAAAAAAAAAAAAAAAAAAATATATATATATATATATTTTTTTTTTTGGGGGCAAAGCCAGGGGTTCATTTGAACCCCCTGGGCTGGCTGTAGAGCCGCCCCTGTGACTTGTTCTATCCTTTCCAATAAAGTGATGTCCACAATTAACGGCTACCGTTTCCTAACAACTCTTCTGATAAGGACATTCATTTTACTAGACACAATTTGCTCAAGTTAGATTACATCACTTACACTAATACTTAGGTGAAAAACAACAATCACCCCTTAATACATACATAAGTTGATTAAGTTGTGGTAACGTGTGTGAGAAAGTGTGTATATATAAACTTTTTGGTTTCCTACTCCAATTTTTCATTGTACAAAATGCATGCAGTCAATATCAAACCTTCAACATTCTTAAAAAAGTTTTACTCCTATTTTCAAGAGATTTATCAAACAGAAGCATTCTCCGTCCCCACCTGGGAGTCAAATCTTGACAACCCATGTTCAAAGCATGTTAGTGTCTTAGCCTATGGAGAGAGTGAGAGAGAAGGTTGTCCATTTTGAATTTTGGAATTCTCTGTTGACACCTTTGTTTTTTTTTTGAATGAACACCTTTAGTATTTAAGCCATGATTTTAAAAACCGAAGTAAATAAAGATAAGGAACTGAAAAATGGAGTAGTTTTCGGTTTCTTTTGGTCCAATTTGTGGTCTAATTGGTGATAACATAAATTAATAATATAATAAAATTATATATTTAAATTATGTTCCTTTTTTTTCTTCTTCTTGTAGATACTTTCTATTGATGTAAATGCACTATTGTATTTTGGAATGTAGTTATCTTCACGTTTTATAATCAAGAATATTATTTTATTTGTCTTTAACGTTAGTTATGTCACATGTCTTCATCAATCATTGTTTTTTTTTAAAAATTGTTTGTCTTCTATCTCTGTGTAACATACTGCCTAAGGGTGTGCATGGGTCGAATTGGGTCAGGTTGAGAGGTTTTTTCAACCCAATCCATCATGGTGGGTTAACAAAAATCCAACCATCACAGGGTTCCAACTCAACCCAACTCGATCCACATGGGTTGGGTTGGGTTGGACATATTATTATTATTTTTTTAAATTACTAATATTAATATTAAATTGAGAATTAGAATAACATTACCACAAATGTCACGTCCCAAACCCCAAAGGGCCCAAAGCATGAGAAAGACGTTTCAAGTACTTGTAAATTTTTCCTTTTTGACAATTCAATTCACATAAATCCTATCAAGAACCAACATCAAGAATTATCATAATAATTCCATTTAATATACTCTCAAAGTAAGTCGGAGCTCTAAGCATTAATTACAAGGACCATTGGCCACAAAAGAATAGAGGTTTGAATAAATAATTACATATCATTAGATTGTCCCATTAGTGGGAATAACGTCACAACCACTATAATATACAAAAAAATGAGTAAAGCCTATTCTAAGATGTACATCATCTAATATCTCCATTTCAAAAGTTCAGCTTCCATCATTAGTTAGTCTAACTACTATTAGCCACAAAAAAGTTGTTTTAAAAGATTGTTGCTTACTCTGAAAAGTTTATAAAATAATGGAATGTGACAGAGTCCAGTAAGTAGCATAGTTAATGGAGGTGAGGGAAATGTAAGTTTCATTTTGAATAATAATAATATGACAAGAATGATTAAGTAATAAAACACAAAGTTTCTCAAAGTCAATACCTTGGAACTATATACTATAATCTGTGAGCATCAACGACATAATTTCCAAAGCCATAATATCTAATATAAGGCAAATTATCACAAATATACCACACTACCACATAGACCGGTCAGGGGATCCATCCATTCACAACTGGCATGATATTGTTCTCTCTGGTATGTAAACTCTTGGCCCCATGGACAGCAGCCTCACCCATATCCTCAAGGTTTTTCTCTCTCCCCATGGGCAGCAGAGAGAGCATGTCAAATAGAACCTCTTTTGCATGTGGTCTTTTGGCTCCATGGACAGTAGGCTCATCCACACACAATCAAGGAAACTTCCCCCTCCCATGGGCAGCAGGGAAGAACGCGTCATCTAAAGTAAAAGGGCATTGACCTAGATCTGATTCCGTTGTCACAAAGACTATGAAAATCAAATCGAGTGATCATCAAGAAATCACACATGGCATAGGGCTAAAACAACATAAAGGTCACAGGTTACATATACTTTAAAACACATAGTTTATGAATGCGTTTGGATAGCACAGCACGTCCACGTCCAGCCCGTTTTTTTTTTCCACGCGCATATGTCACTGTTCATTGGCCATGAACAGTGATTTTAGGCCAATGAACAGTACTTTTTGGGATGAACAGTAATTTTTACACATTAAAAAATTATTTTTGTACAATGTTTTCAGTTTTCAGTTTTCAGTAATAAGTTCTATCCAAACAGACTCTATATCTAGGTAGTTTCAGAAAACCTTAAATAATCTAACTTTCACAAAGTTTGTAAGGTTTTCAACCTCATTCTTGTCAAAAAGATTTTCTATCTTTTTCTCAAATAACAAGACAAGATAAGCATCTTTAAAATTTTCAATATACCATAAAATCAATGAATTCCTTATCAAAGATTAAATCAAAGATGCTCATATTTTCCATATTAACAATTCATGCATTTCCTCAAATGCAATACCAAAATGATGCACTTTTCATATATAATAATATATAATAGGGTCACAACACTATACTTTTAAGAAAACATATATCCATATATAATTTTTCAAAATGTGTTTGATCCAAAAACAACATTTATGCAACATGGTTATTTTTCAAAAATTCCATTAAAAAGCTACTTACCTCACAACTGCAAAATCCTAATTCTCCAAGCTCCAAGGAAATTAGCTAGAACCTAAACACTATCAAGTAAACCTATCACAATAAGCATAGAGCCTGAAATTACATCTTGCTACAATTTAGGAATTTCCAAATAAGCACTTAATTAGGCAAGCCTAGTATTTAACTTCATCAATAATAATATATGCCACTTCCAAAGTTTCTCAACAAATTGATTCACAAGGTATAAACTCCAATTTATAAAGTTAACCCATTTAATATCATCTCTATTGTTATGACTAGCTTCCATAAAATTTACACGACATCATTAAGAGACTCATGAAAGCAAATATCAAAATATCCTCCAAGCCAAGAAATTTAGGATTTCAACTAACTCCAAATAAACCCAATGGCAACGGGAAAATTAAATTTACCAACCATCACATGTTCTAACTTAAAACCCCTAAATTTTCCATCATACATAAACCTTAAGTAGTCATTATTAGCACAAATTATATACCCACTCATCAAATAATTCCACCAATACAAAACCCATACATAAAAACACATAAATATCACTTCCAATGCTCATAAATTATATGGATATCATTATTAAAGCTTAGATAAAAACTAACCTCAAGCAAAAGTGTAAAACCCACAAAAAAAATTAGACATTTTTACCTCAAAAAAAAGAAAAAGAAAAAGAAAAAGAAAAAAGAATGAAGATGATTATAGGTTCTTAACAATTTTCTGGTGATCTTGCCGGAAAAATGATGGTGGAAATGGTGGTGGTGGTGTGGAAGTGTTGGTAGGGAGGATGAGAGTGATAGAGAGGAGTGTGTTTAAGTGAAAAGAAAAGAAAAGAAGCAAATGAGAGATATGGCAGGATGTGAGAGGGTGAGATAGATTGAAATGAGTGGTGGGGAGTGGGGTTAGGTGGGGCATGTGGGAACTAAAAAAATTTGACTTCCTCCTTCTTTTGACTTATTGGATGTTACAACAAATAAGGGCAAATTTATAAACAAATAATCCAGAGCATAATTCCAAACTAACACAAACTATATGAGAAGAACTTAGGATTTGTGTTTTATTTAGGAAGAGGAGTAAAAAAAGTAAATGAATTTTTTTTACAATATATTTTATAAAATTTAAATATATATTAAATATAGGTGAGTTGAGTCAAGTTAGGCGGATTCGTAAATCTTATGAACCGAACCCAACCTGACCTATTGTAAAAACAAATTTCACAACTCAACCTAACTCACCTACCCCTAAAATCGACCCAACCTAGTGGTCTGGGTCGGTTTTGGTGGGTTGTTTGCACTTGCACACCCTAGTATTGCCTCTTTTTTTTTTTTTTTGGTGGCTAAATGGGCGTGTGTATGCTATTTTGGTTGTTTGCTCTTCTTCTTCTTCTACTTCTTCTTCTTCTTCTTCTTTTTTCATTTGGTTCTTTGCTTTTTATTTTATTTTTAATTGGGCATGATTTTGTTTTAATAAACTTTGTGGGATTTTTTTGATTGATTATTTATTTATTTTTTTTAATTGAGCACTATTTTTTAATAAGGGATATGAGTCAATGTATACCAATATTATTTTCCATCCTTGTATTTTTCTTTTCAATCAAATAAATGAGTTTTTTCTCTACTTTTCCATCCTTCCATCCAAACACATGCAAGTATTGTGAAAATAAACCCACTTACGCAAGATTAAAGAAGAGAGAAGAAAAAATAGACACATAAAATTCATGTGGTTCGGCAATATGCCGACGTTCATAAATGGCGATAGAGAAAGTTCTACTATAAAATTAAGAGATTACAATAGTTGAATAATAACACTCTCACAAGACCCAAACCCCAAATACACTATTGACTCTCACACACAAAGAGCACCCAATTCTATTTACACTAGACCTTGTAGATATCTCTTTCTCCATACAATTAAGCAGCTACATCACATAATATATATTGTAGAGATTTAGACTCCTTAACACAATCTGTTTAACCTAATATTAAGCCAAGTTGATTAACAAATTTGTTAATTAACACTAGGTTAAACTAATATGTGTAAAACAAATAGGCGTAAATGCACTTTTGGTTCATATATTTTGGGGTCATTTCTATTTTGATCATTACATTTTCATTTCATCACTTTTAGTCCCTAAATCAATTAACGCGTTCCATTTTAGTTCTTACCGTTACTCACTTAATAAAAATTGCTGATGTGGCAAACGGCGTTCATTGTTGGCACATTAAATGCTGACGTGGCCAATAAAATAATATTAAAAATGCCACGTCAGCTTATAAATAAATAAAAAAATTATTTATTTATTTTAACTAAATAAAAAAAATTAAAAATAGAATGTTTAAAAAAGAAATTAAATTAATTAAATTTTAAAAAAAAATTCTTTACATTGTGTTCTTCCAGTCTTCATGAGTTCTTCCTTAAAATCAAGAACATCAAGAACATGCCAACATGAAACACCCAAAATCAAAAGGCACAGATCTACAAGATCTACAAAATACAAAGAATTTCAAAGATTCAAAACACAAAGAACACAAACCCAAACCCAACCCTCAAATCTCTAGCAAACCTAGAACACATGAAAAATCAAACCCTCCATACAAACATCAAACCCATTTCCCTTTGAGTCAGAATCCGATGCCTTTTGATAATTCGTGGAAATCAGAGCTACCGGCGCTGCCGTAGAGACTGAGTCGGCGGGGTTGGTGCTGGGGCTGGGGCTGTGGCTGTAGCTGTAGCCGTAGCTAGCCGAGGCTTTGAGCTCGGCTCTAGCGACTTCTTTGGCTGCGAGCACTGAAAGCCGCTTGATCTCCGCTTTTCTGGCCACCGAGAGCTGCCATTTTTGTTGGATGAAAAACCCGATCGCCACAATGAAAACTAGAAATAGGCTCTCAAACCCTAATATATACTCGATACTGTGCATTTGTGTTCTCCACCGTTCGATTATACACATCCAGCGACTGCGAGAACACCGAAAAATCCAATTATCGCCATCGCACATAGATTTCTTGTTTTCAAGTCTGGGAATGATCAGCCAATCGGGATTCGATTTAGGTGATCACAGATCAGAAAAATGAAACAAAACGGAGATAAAATGGTTTGGTGAATGAGCGAGTGATAGTGAAGAGAAATTGAAAAGGGAAATGGGTACGGAGATAAAATAGTTTGGTGAATGAGCGAGTGATAGTGAAGTGAAATTGAAAAGGGAAATGGGTTTGATGTTTGTATGGAGGGTTTGATTTTTCATGTAAAGAATTTGTAGGGAAGAACATAATGTAAAGATTTTTTTTTTTTAGTTTGATTAATTTAATTTCTTTTTTAAATAATCTGTTTTTAATTTTTTTTATTTAGTTAAAATAAATAAATAATTTATTTATTTATAAGTTGGCATGGCATTTTTAATATTATTTTATTGGCCACGTCAGCATTTAATGTGTCAATAGTGAACGCTGTTTGCCACATCAGCAATTTTTGTTAAGTGAGTAACGGTAAGGACCAAAATGAAACGCGTTAATTGATTTAGGGACTAAAAGTGGTGAAATGAAAATGTAGGGACTAAAATAGAAATGACCCCAAAATATAGGGACCAAAAGTACATTTACGCCAAACAAATATAATGCGGAAATATAAAGAACACAAAAATCTGATGACCAAGGAAAACCAAATAGGCAAAAAACCTGGGAAGGATTTAACCTAGCTATCCTCAAGGTAAAAAGCAAATCCACTAGAAAGAATTGAAGTTTGTACAATAAGACTTAGACCACTAATATTCTATTGCTACCTCGAGTAGAAAACTTACTACCACGATCCCATGATAGCTCCGAGTCTACGGACTACTTCTTTCTTTGATCCACTGCAAACGCAAGTTCTCTTACTTGTGAATCTTGATCTTCTTGAATGTTCTTTGTGCAGCAACTGAAATGATCATCAAGCTGTTGACATCAATCACGATCTTGATAACCCTAAGTGTGTATGAAGGTAAACACCTCTAGATCTCACAAGAGATTCAAATATATAGCATATCAAAAGCCTCTAAAACGTAGTTTAGGGTTTTTTATTTATACGAGACATAAAACATAAAACCCTACACGTCAAACGGGCTTGGGCTGAGTTGGAAATTCTGCAGAAAAAAACAATCTGCACGATTCTCGATCGATCGAATCTAATTTTCAATCGATCGAGCCTTGCAAAATTTGACCAATAATTTCTGCAATCACTAGATTCCAACTTTACAACAAAACATACTTTGAGCAAGCCTAAACCTAGACTCTATGTTTTGATCATTGTTTGCTAACACAATACACATTGAAGTTCTAATACATTAGTCCCTACAGTCTTAATACCTAACAATCTTCCCATTTGGCAATCCGTGACAAAACACATCACAAACATGAAATGCTCAAAGTTACAAAACAGGCCATTTAAAATTAAAATGCTCTAAACACAATTCAACCTAACTAATATCTATCAGTTGCCAGTGTAGACAGTAGCCATGACTAAATTAACCTGTATATTCCTAAAACCCTCAACAAACACATAAACACATGTGCGAAAAATACAAGTAAAACAAAATAAATTCTTGATTTCACAACACAGAAAATAAAAGACATATACCATGAATAACCTCATAATATAAATCAATAACCAATGTATCATATGTGAAACAAGAAACAAATAAAAGAAACACAAAAGAAAGTATCTCCCCTTAACATATACAACTCACAAAAATAAATACATCATGATCCAAATAAAAAGAAATACATCAAGGAAGCACCTAGATACAATCTAGTTCCAAAACAAAAACAACTCCATATCATGCATATGTACTTCCCCTTTGTGTGACGAATTGCCAAAGGGCAATCAGGACTCATCATCAAAAGGTGGAGGTGGAGAAGAATGTCCAGCACTCGCCAAATCTGCTCGTAAAGCCTGAAGCTCAGTAAGCACATCCACAAAAATCTATCCATGAGCTGCCTAAACGGTCATCATAATATCTAGTAAACTCCATATAGAAGCATCACTAGAAGAAGGTGGAGGAACAACAGCGGCGGTAGGATAAACATACTCCTCAGCAGTAGGGTCGCCAGATGTAGAAGGCCGAGATGCATCTATAGAAGACTCAACTCTAGGGCGTTTAGAGCTAGCTTTCATATGAGCTGCTTTTTCCCGAAGACAGGTGGCACCTATGGGAGCTATGATATGTACAGCCTCAGATGTGGGAAAATCCTCTAAACCTAAGTTTAAAAGAATTCTATGAATAAAAATAGGGAAGAAAGACCATGAGATTTTGCACTACTCCTATGAACCTCAACAACATATTGAATAAAAAGAGTAGGAAAACTCATAAGAGCATTAGTAACTAAGGCTTAAAAAAAGGCACATCTCTCAATGGGAATGGTATGAAAATGAGAGATAGGCCAAATAGAATGACAAGCAATCCGAAAAAACAAATAATTGAGTTTAATAAGCTCATGAGAAGTGATACAAGGATCATTACCCCAACTAGTGGTGGTACCGGTAATGAAAGACATGATGTCATTAAGAGGAGGGGACTCAGTGTATGGGTACACGAGTTGCTGTACCAAAGGTACACCTAGAGCAGAGGCCACTACATGGGGTGTAATGACATACTCCTCACCCTTATCCAACTCCTCACATATTGAGTGTTGGAAGCATCGCAGTGGACAGAGAGGTTCGAGTAGAACTCTCTAATCAAAGTAGCCGGAGGAGGATGCTCTACCTCTAAGAGTGGTAACCAGCTTGTACGCTCAAAGTTCCTACGTATCTCTAGATCTAACTCATCAAGTATGACCTTACGCTTAGCCCAGATCGACCTAAAAATGTTTAGTTTCTCATAGGTTGCTTGGTTTTTCTCAGTTTGAAACCTATCACTATCAAAAATAGGGGTAGAGGGGGTGGATGTTTTCTTGTTTGCCCTAGTTTTCCTAACCATTGTGCTAAGAGAATAGACAAAAAGGAAAAAAAAACACAATGGCAGACTACATTAGACAAGGTTAGAGCACAAAAAACTCAATAAATAATAATCTATATGATGCATGTAAGGAATGCACATATGATGCATGCTCTAATGTATTAAAATTTGTTCAATTGTACTTCATGACACATCAATTGACTTGAACCCAGAGGTTTAAAGCAAAAACCCCAAATTTTGAAAAAACCACTTTCAAGAAGAACAACAAATTGATCAATTGATCATTATACTAGTTAGATAACATCATATAATGACATAATCAACCAACAACACAAGCCAATTTCATCAATTTTAGCCCAATTGAACAAAATCCCCAATTTTTTAAAGTTTCAAGCCCTAGAAATTCCAATTTATCCCAAATCACAAAATTGATCAAATTAAAGCATGAGAATCAAGTTTATATCATCTAGGAACAAAAACCCATTGAGCAAATTTGATTAAAAACAAGTGAAAACACAAAAATCCTAAATCTCTTATGTTCGAAAATTTTGATGAAAAATGCATGAAAATTGTGATTTTAATGAAAAAGAAGGGTATTTAGGTCTTACTTGCACTTGAAGACAAAAGCACTTGAGAAAATTTAGGAGGAAAACGACAAAATAGGCTTGGATAAGATCGTTTAAGGAGGAACAGTGGAAAAACTTTTGAAAAAGGTTTGAAAAGTGTGATGAGCACGTGAAAAATCACCTTTTTGAAAGCCTTCTGACCAAAATTTGATCCGTCGAAAATAAGCCTCGATCGATTGAAAAACATATTCGATCGATCTAGCATTAATCAAGCAAGGCAGATTGAAACCTAACTTTTTATCACATTTTCGATTGGTCGAGAGACAGATTTGATCGATTGAAAATCTTGAAAATTCAATTTTTTTGGAAAACAAGGCATTTTAATGCAGAAACTTCTCAAAACTCAATGTTTCATGAATGGAATGCATGAGAATGAGATAAAAAGTTTTTTAAAAATTGAATTTAACCCAAATCTTCCACAAACAAAATTTTTCATACAATTTGTCTTCAAAACTCAAAAATCAAACACATTTTGCGTTAACGTCAAGGGCATATAATCTTGGATGGCCAAAACACATTTACACACAATATCACGTACTAATTTTAGCAAGGAATAACTTGTGTAGTGTGTGCAACTAGTAACAACATGAGATATATGTGAGGTGATAAGTAGATAGTAATCAATCACATTTTCTACAGAATTCATTACATAAAATTGAAAGTGACTATCACCTAAAGAGTTACATCATATAACTCCCACATTTCCTAGAAAATAAGCTTGCAATCATGGAAGTTTCTTGTTTTGCCTTATAATGTGCACACCAATTTCATTTAATTGTTAATTGATATTTAAGCCAAATAATGTATACACCAATTTTTTTTTTATAAATTTATTATAACCGAAGCTACACCTTATGTTCTTTTTGTGCATGTGCTACACTTTCTCGAGTATAAAATCTTATGATATGCACTAAGGTGTTCATGATTGGCTAGTAAACAGTAGTAAGATAGTTATTTATGCTTTTCTCTTAGGATTTTTTAGTCCTTACAATCAAAAGCATGTGACTTCAAAATTAAGATCATGTGATAAAAAACTATGAACAATTCCCACACAACATGCACTGCATAGCCAAAACTAGCAAAGTGCAATAAAATTAAGCTCATCCAGGCTGAACAAGGTACACAAGCATGTTATGTAAAAATACTATGGCCAACTTTTATTACAAAATCCAAGATATATTAAGCAAAACAGATTTTTCCCTTTTCCCTTTTCTTTTTCCTTTTTTTTTTTAATTTTTAATTTTTAATTTTTAATTTATTTTTTTGGAAAAACAAAAACAACCTAACATGAAATGCATGAATGTAATGCAATGCAATTCCTAAAGGCAAAATGGAAAATAAAACAACAAAAGAAAAATGGTCACAAGGAATTAAGAGATGAAGCACAAGGACCATGTCAGAAGGGCTCAATTAGATTTTCCTTTTGCATGCAAAACTTTTTAGATGCAATTATAGCATTGGAGTTATTATTCACATGAGAATTTTGAGCAACTCCAGGGTAGGTATAAAGGTTCAAAACTTTTACCAATTTACCAATAAGTACCATAGGATCTTGTGCTTGAGGCACAAGTACTTTTGGCTTATTTGCTCGCTTGGTAGCTTGCAACTTAAAACAATTTGGACGAATATGTCCAGTCTGTCCACAACAATGTCAAACCCACACCGGTCCATCATGCAACTCGTCCTTAGGTAGATTAGGATTCTTAGGCTTGGTTTCTTTAAGATCAACTCTAATCTTCTTAAGAGGTGGTGTAACTTCTACTAGTTTGACATTCTCACTCTTGGGAGGCTCAGAAATGACTTAAGGAAACTAGAATGGCCTGCCATAGGACTACTGTGAACTAAATGCAGAACTTGGGATTTTAAAGGGCAATGTAACCCCAAAAAAAATCTGCCTTGGTAAAAAATTAGGCCATTTTGCCAAGTGAAACCCTTGGGAGTAGTACCAACTTAAATGGACTGAATAAGCTGCTGCAAGCTTTGATCTTGAGAGTAGTTGTCCTAAGTATGGTCAACCAAGTAGGATAAGGAATTGCAAGGAGAAATAGACAGCAAGTCTTTTCTAAATCAGCCTATGGAGGCAAGTCAGGGCTTCTAGAAAGTGCATCAGCCACCTTATTCTCACTTCCCTTCTTATATTCCATTACAAATGCATACCCTAAGAGCTTAACAAGCCATTTTTGCTGAGCAGGAGTGGTAATCCTTTGTTCAAGCAGAAGCTTGAGGCTTTGATGGTTAGTCCTCACCACAAGAGGTCTTCCAAGCAAGTATGGCCTTCATTTCTTGACAGCAGTTGCCAATGCTAACAATTTAGTCTCATAAGTGGAAAAATGAAGGTGTTTACTCTTTGAGGCTTGGTTGTGGAAGGCAATGAGCCTGTTGGCTTGCACCAGGATAGCCCCCAAACCAACCCCAGAAGCATCACACTCAATGACAAAGGGCTTTGAGAAACTGGGAAGAGCCAAAACTGGAGGTTGAACCATAGTTGCCTTGAGTTTGTTGAAGGCCATTAAAGCTGTATTAGACCAATGAAACCCATATTTTTTAAGGAGGTTTGTTAAGGGTTGAGCAATAGCTCCATACCCTTGAATAAAATTTCTATAATACCAAGTGAGGCCTAGGAAACCTCTCAAAGCTTTAAGAGTGGTTGGAATAGGCCACTGCTGCATAGACATAATCTTCTTAGGATCTACCTTGACCCTATCACTAGATATAATATGGCCAAGATACTCAACCTCATTACACCTAAATGCACATTTGGACTTCTTTGCATACAACTTATTAGAAAATAGGGTGTCCCAAAAAATTCTCAAATGTGACAGATGATCTTCCAAGCAAGAACTAAAGACCAAGATATCATCAAAGAAAACTAGGACAAATTTTCTCAAATAAGTCTGAATTTGGCATTCATAAGAGCTTGGAATGTAGATGGTGCATTTGTCAAACCAAAGGACATCACAAGAAATTCATAATAACCCTCATGAGTTCTGAATGTTGTCTTAGGAATATCCTCAGGTTTCATACAGATTTGGTGGTAGCCTGATCTCAAATCTAACTTAGAAGAAATGGTAGCATTAGCAAGTTTATCCAACAATTCATCTACCATAGGTATTGGAAACTTATCTTTAACAGTGGCCTTATTTAAAGTCCTATAGTCTATGCACATCCTCCAACTACCATTAGCTTTTCTAACAAGAAGGACAGGTGAAGATAAATGACTTTGACTAGGTTGGATGGAACCAACTTCAAGTAATTCATTGATAATCTTTTCAATTTCAAATTTTTGGAAATAGGGATACTTGTAGGGCCTTTCACAGACTGGTGTTGTGCCTTCCTTGAGTACAATCTAATGCTCATGCCCTTGGATTGGAGGCAATCTAGAAGGGATGTCAAATACCTTGGAAAATTGATCTAACAATGTAGACAGAGCAGTAGCTAGTAGTGATTGGTCAGTGTTGACAATTGTGATTTGAAGAACGAAACCCTTCTTTGCTGAATCGGTGAAGAGCTTGTCAGCCTCTGAAAAAGTTGATGGCGACAAATGCAAACCTTGCAAGAACACCTCTTTACCCAAGTAACAAAACCTCATGGTCAATAGCTTGAAATCCCAAATGATCGCACCTAATGTACTCAGCCATTAGGTTCTAAGAACCACTGCACACCCCCCCAAATGCAACACATTAAGACCCAACACAAATTTATACCCCTGAATAAAGAGGGTAACCCCATGACACACCCCTAATGTCTTAACAATACTGCCATCAACCACTTTAACTTCTGAAATTTGTGATGTATCAAGTGGTAACCTCAGATTATCCAAGTCAGTAGCATCCAAGAAATTATGTGTATTTCCAGAGTCAATGAGAGACATCACCTCTCTATTCTTTATCCTTTCCCTAACCCTCATTATTTGAGAGGAAGGCTACCCACTAAAGCATACAAAGTAATTTTGGTAGGAGCAACCATATTCTCAAATGCTTGCATAGCTTCTTGATGTCCCAACATCACTCCATCATCTTCCAACTCCACCAATTGCGCCCCCGATTTTTGTTCAAACTCCATATCACACCCTTCAAGTAAAAACAACTTAGCTCCCTTACATCTATGCCCTATTTGCCATTTTTTATCATTGTTATAACAAAGTCCAAGTTTCCTCCATTTGAGCACTAGTTAACCTTTGTCGTGGAAGCTTGAGTTTCTGATCAGTCTTACTCTCAAACTTAGGCAATTCGAGAATTGAAGGTTTCCCATTATCAATTACACGAACCCTAAATCCTTTCCTACTACTCAGTAAATACTCTTCCTGGATTTTAGCTTACCCAAATGCTTCATTATGGGACTTAAGTACTAACATTCTCACTGGTAGTCTAAATTCATCCTTTAATTCACTAAAAAAACAGCTAAGTTTATGAGACTCAGATAATCCCACAAGCCTGTTAGAGACAATTTCAAAATTACCTTTATAAGCTACCATAAAGGAAGTTTGCTTGAGATGGGTAAGTGCCTCCATAGGATCATCATAAGCTGTGACTCCAAATCTGGTTTGTAAAGCTTTAATGAAGACATCCTAGCTAGCATAATCCCTAGCTTGTTTAATATTCTGAAACCAAATTAAAGCTTCCCCATCAAGATGATACAATGCCATAACCACTTGTTGATGTTCCAAAATGTTGTGATTAGAAAAGAACTGCTTTGCTTGATATACCCAGCAAGTTGGATTTTCTCCTTGGAACCTAGGAAACTCCAATTTCAGATTCTTACTAGAATTCACAAGCAAAGATTTTGAATTTCCTACATGATTGTTGAAGAGAAGAGCTTGAGAGCTTGAACTTGGAGCTTGTTATGGCTTCTCCTCTGCTTCAACTATTCTCTACATGAACCTATTAATGGTTTGCAATTGTTTCTAAATTTCTTGTAAAGCCTACTTATGATTTTCTGAAACTCTAGCTAAAGCTGCGCTTTTTTCTGAATTTTGTGAGTTGGAATGAGTTTTTGTCATGGTGGTGTAGAAGGATCGGATGCTTTGATACCAATGTTAGGAATTGTGTGATTAAATTAGGAATTAAGGTAGGTCACTTTGAGGGGACCTGGGCCTTTGAAGTAGAGAAGAGAGAAAGAAATGAGAGTACAGAGGATTAGAGAGAAAAGAAGGAGATTAATAGGAGAATTCATTCATTAATCCTTTGTACAATATGATTCCTGATCTTTATGCTAGCATGACCTTAGCTACTCTAACTACAAAATGCTCCCATTAACTAACTAATTGATATGCTGCTACTAACAGATACACTAAGTGTCATTTAGGTACAATACCCTACAACCCTCAATTAGGCACAATAGCCTACAACCCTCAATTAGGTACAAAAATATAGATGCCTATCAAAAGGACCCTTAAATTCTTTGCTTCACCCGCTCTTGTAGGCGTTTTTGCATTGAAATAACTTCAAATATTTATTTTTCTTTTGATCAATCATTTTAATTAGTAGTCATTATTTAAAGTTATATTTTGCATTAGAATCTCATTTGAAAATATAATATAATGTCACAACTTACTATGAGGGAAAGGAAATCATACAAGTGTATTTGTTATGAAGAACAAAAATCTAAAGTTATGATCGTACTAAACATAGGCAAGTCCTTGATATTTTCCGAACCTTGAGGAAAACCACACATTTATTCACATTTTTAAAAAAAAAGTAATTGTGATATGTGACTAACACAATAACACATCACATCACCCATGGGATATTGGGTGTTTTGAGCTTTGCTATTAAGGTTTGGAAAATAGGATATAGGGGTTGATTTCCAATGGGCTTGGATGTACTGTGCATATGTGCCTAAATTAGTGATGTAAGCTTTGTTTGTGGTGGTGGGTTTCTAAAAAAACTGACAATGGTGGTGAGGCAGTGATTTTGTTTGGCATTGTAAAAGAGAAGAATTTGATGGGTTCATTAGTCAAAATCTATGTATGTCTTGCTAATTTGGTATGGGTTTGGCTGGGTGTACACATAAAGAGAGAAGAGAGGGGCAAGAGAGAGAATAGAGGGTAGGGGAAAATCAGAGAGATGAGAGAGAGAAGAGAGGGCTGACTAATGACATTAACGGTGTTTAGGGACTAAATTGATCAATTTTAAAATCTTTTGGACTTAGTTGGTATTGACCCAAATCCCAGGGTAAGTTACTAAAATTTACCCTTATTAATAATATTCCTACTTTATTTGACTAGAAATTTTTTAACCATGATCAAATAATTCTTGAACTTGAGGAAAAAACTGTCATTTGCCTTACCCATCACACTTTTAAGTCTTAATATGGTTTGTTAAAGACATATCAAGCCCAATAGTCAAGGTCCAACCCCAATTTTACTTAATGTGCACAAGACAAAAATTATATTTGTACCACAAGTCTATTAACTATAGTTAATGTGTGGTCAGTTTAAGGTTTCTCTTTTATTGTAATACAAGATTTGTATTTTACTCATAGATAAGTTATGTAGCTCTCAAAGGTTTTCCTCCGTATTTGTAGACCGTTAGTTTAAACCACATAAATTTCCAACGTTTCTTTCTTCTTCTCTTTTATATTTCTTTCCTCCTATTTATTTAACATTGTTTGTTATCCTATCATTATAATACATCCTACAATCAAGCTCGTTTGCGGCAAGTTTCATTTTTCTTTAAAAAAACCTTCAAAATTGTTAGAGATATATTAAACCCAATAGCATAGGGGAGCCTAATCTTGCTTAATGTGCAAACTAAGTACAAATTTTGTGTTACAATGAACCCAATATATATAGGTACATATAAAAGGCTAAGTCCTAGACTAGCCATATTTTAACTATGATTAATAGACTTGTTGCAAGTATAATACTTGGCTTGCACACTATGTTAGATTGGACTTGAACTTATACTATTGGGCTTAATATATCTCTTAAAAAAATATAAAATTTGAAAATCAAATAATCTTTCTAAAGTGCACTAAAAAAAAAAAAAAAGGTTAACGTGCAAACTACATCCTTGAAGTTCGGTGTCTTTGGATTTTATATCCTAAAATTTTAAAATTTGAATTTTACACTCTTAAAGTTATATTTCATTTGGATTAACAACGCTTTCATCTATATTTTTTGTCAAATGACACATAATCTTATCACGTGTATTTAATTAGTTTAATAAAATAATACCACGTGGCATAATAATAATGACGTAGCATCACTTTTAAAGCATTAATTTTTTTTTCCCTCTAAGGAGTTCATAATTTTTACTTGGGGGAAGCCTAAAATAATTAAGTTTAGTTAACTTTTTAAAGAGCTTTAGGGTCTGTTTGGATAGAACTTATTGTTGAAAACTAGAAACTGAAAATACTGTAGCAAAATAATTTTTTAATGTGTGAAGAGTATTGTGGGTCCCATTTTTAATATATTTTTTTCTGAATAAAGTTTTTGTGGGTCCCATAAACAGTACATGAACAGTAATATACAATGCCATTTGTCGGTTAAAAGTTGAAAATTCTGAAAAAAAAAAAAAGAGGTGAAAAGGAACTGAAAAGGGTTGAAAAGTCAACATAACATCTATCCTGATGCGTGTAGCTGCAGAGCTGAAAAAACAAAAAAAAAAAGAAAAGAAAATGTGAAAACGCTAGATGCAGCAAATTTAATCCGTACTCAAACAGGTAATTAATGAGAATTTCAAAAATTTTGGAGTACACCGTACACGCATATCACAGTTTTTTATGAACAATGTGAAAGCAACGCGGCAGTGGAAAGGGAAATGTGGTAGTACCGACAGTGTGACAGGCACATGAAGGTCTAATTGGTTCTTGACTTGAAGTACTTTATTGGTCAAAATAGGTAACAATCAATGTCATCAAACATTTGGCTTATCAAACAGAAAAAAAAGAAAAGCATTTAGGCACAGATGTTATTACAAATTTTGAGTCGGAAATCATGGCCTTAAGGTCAAAAATAAGAACCATATATATATTAGGACATTCAAATTCATGGCTTCCATGCGTACGTACGTGCATGCAAGCATGCATGGACGGAATGAAACTAGTGAAGTCCACAATTAACAGCTAGTACTGTTTCCTACAACTCATTTTACCAAAGACTTTTTCACAAGTTAGATTACATAACTGATTCTCTAGTCTTTGGTGAAAAACAAATTCAATCACTACTTGACTCGTACATAAATTGTGGTAATGTATATGACAAAGTGTATATACATAAATGTTTTGGTTTCCTACTCCAATTTTTCATTGTACAAAATGCATGCGGTCAACATCAAACCTTCAACTTTCTTAAGAAATGTTATTTTTCAAGAGATTTATCAAACAGATCCGGGGAGACAAGTCTTGAAATGTACAAGTGAAGATTATGTTCGTGTGTGTGAGAGTATACACTTTAGCAACAAATAAAATACCGTTGTTATTCATTGTGGGGATTGTTGTTGATGTTGTTAAATTAATACGTTTCAATATCTTTATTATGTATTGTAAATATAATTTGCATAGTCATAATTTTTTGTATTCTTATTTAGTTTAATCAAAATATTGCAGACCAATGCTAGAGAAGGAAATCAAAATGTGGACGAAAACACAGAAGATGACTTTGAGGAGGAAGATGACTCAGATGGCTCTCAGAAGGAGAATATTGACTCAAATGATGATTGATCTTCCAATATTTATGTTTTCAAGTTTGGTAAGGATATTATAGCTTTTATGTAGACGTTTTAATTAATATTTTTTATTCTATTTTATAGACGTTTTAATTTTTTTTTATTGCATTATGCACTTTCTAGATTTGGACAATAATGGATTTGTGCTTGTTATTTGAATTGAAAAACTTTTGGGAGATTTATGTTTCCTCGCAATTAAAATATTAGAAATGATCTCTCTTTTATTATTGACAGAGTTATTTTGTTGACGTGGTGAATAGGTTTCAATAATGGTCAAAGTTCATTGAAAAAGGTAAATGGTCACATTGATAATGTATTGTTGATGAAAAACCAATTATTTTACGATGGCTTTTAGTCATTGGAAAACTACATTAACGACGACTATAGTTCATCACAAAAGTTATTTTTGACTCCAAACCAAGTATTTATGACAACTTTTATTCGTCAACACAAGGGCATTAACAACAGCCTTAGTTCGTCATAGAAAGTACTTGGTTGTTTGACTTCCTCATATGAGGTTACATTGTCGACGATAAACCAAGTACTTATGACAGCTTTTATTCGTCAAAACAAGGGCATTAACAACGACCTTAGTTTGTCGTAGAAAGTATTTGGTCATTTGACTTCCTCGTATGAAGTTACATTGTCGACGACAAACCAAGTAATTACGACAGCTTTTATTCATCAAAAAAAGGTATTAACAACGGCCTTAGTTCGTCGTAGAAAGTATTTGGTCATATGACTTCCTCATATAAAGTTGTATTGTCGATGACAAATAAAATAACTACGACGGCATTTTGTCATCAAAACTATGCATTAACAATGGCCGAATGTCGTCACAAAAGGTATTTGGTTGTCCAACTTCCTTGTATGAAGTTGAATCTACGACGGCAATTGTCAAGTACTTACAACGGAGTTGTGCTGTCGAAAATGAGTGTTAGCAACGGTCTCGTCGGTAATATAGTATTACTGACAAGGCTTTTTTCGACAGCCCTCGACGGCCTTTTACCGTCGGTAATACTAATTTGCGACGGCTTTTTGTGTTGTTGCGACGAACTCTGGCTATTGCTAATAGCAATCTTTTTTGTAGTGTAATTTAAAAAAAAAAAATAGTTGTGATATGTGACTAACACAATAACACATCACATCACCCATGTATTATGCATTGCATCTGACAGTTTTAAATTTTGTCTGTACTCTTTTATTGCTTGTCTGTTAGTGTCTTTTAATTAGTTGCTGAGGCTTGACTGCTGTGTGTAATGAGTGCTTGTTAATGCATTGTAGTGTATGTTTAGCAAAAAGTATTTTTGCCAACTTGTTTTACTATTTAGCTTATTTTTTGCTACTATTAATGTGGAGATATGCTTAAAGCCTCTGGTACTAGTAGTTTATAGGAGGTCCAATTGATGCGATTATAGAGACGTGAAAGAAAAACAATAGCACACAAGTATAACAATAATAAACTAACAAGACATAAATGATTATAGTGGGCACAAAGATGAGCATGGACTTGCTATTAATTTACTAACAAGTTAAAACTAAGAGCCTGTTTGGATAGGCTGTACCAAAACTCTTAACGCGCATTTTAATCAAAAACGCAAATATGCGTGTGTTTGGTATTGTGATTTTCCTAGAAATTGCGTTCTTTCAAACACCATATATCACGTTTTGAAACTGAGGTAGCAACAAACTTTCTGAAAAACGCCACTTAAAACGCAGATTCGTAATACTTTTTAAGGTTTGAATACCTAAAACACCCTCAAGCATTTGCTAAATGACAAAATCATTAGCCAACAAATAAACTAACCTCCCTAACTTTCCAGCGACAAGATCGCTCAAGGCCTCGGGCGGAATTTGCGTAGCAGTGGAGAATGTTGTCACAACAAGAACGAGCTCAGCTGTATCACTATCGTAAATGGAAATAAGAAGGCACTACTTGTAGGAACAACTTGCATGTCCACTTGCTCTCCGTCCGTATTTACAAGAAGAAGTTTGCAAGCCCATGTGAATGAAATCTCTGTTTCTCTCTCTCTCTTATCTTTGCTATCTCTTTTTCACTTTCTTTATTTGAGGTTGACATTAGCATTGGGAAGGAAAAGTAGTTGGGGGTTATTTTAATTTAGTTTTTGCTTTTAATAATATTTACCTTTTTTTTAAAGAAACGTTAGTGGGTATTAGTGAATATTGTAATTATTATTATTTTTATTATTTTTATCATTATTATTTTCATGAGCTACTTAAAAAATGATAGAATAATATCAATATCAAAATTAAGTCTTTAAGTCCTTTTTGGTAATTTGCACCGAAATGAAATTTTAAACTAATACTATATACAAGTTTTACCAAACGTTTTATTGTGATTTTCAAATTTGTGTTTTCCAAACGCACATTTTAAAAACGCTATTTTTAAAAACGCACATTTTCAAACAGCTTACCCAAACAGACCCTAAGTGTCAATTTGATAAAGATTATTTTGGCCAATTTATTTTACTATGTAGCTTATTTTTTGCTACTATTCATGGGTCTACACTTTTTGATACTAGTCATGAGTCTCACTGTACTATTTCAGCTAACTTTTACCTTAATTTACAATACTTTTAGCAAAAAATTTTCAGTTTCAGCAAAATAAGTGGATTTCAAATGGACCTGTAATACATAAAAAAACAAAGATTTTGTGTATTTTTTTTTGTTGATGGTTTGTTGATGCTAAATGAATGTTTATTTGGAGTTAAAAAAATGGTTTATACTTTTGCCACTCTTAATTCTAAGTCCTGGCTCCGTCCCTAGGAAGAGATGCTTAAAGCCTCTGGTAATAATAGTGCATGGGAGGTCCAATTAACGTGATTACAAAGAGGTCAAAGAGAAACAACAATACACAAGTATAACAATAGTAAACTAACAAGACATAAATGATTGCAGTGGGCACAAAGATGAGCATGGACTTGCTATTAATTTACTAACAAGTTAAAACTAAGTGTTTGTTTGGCAAAGATTATTTTTGCCAAATTATTTTACCATTCAGCTTATTTTTTACTACTATTTATGGATCAGAACTTTTTGATAGTAGTCATAGGCCTCACTATACTATTTCAGCTAACTTTTATCTTTATCTACAATACTTTCATAAAAAAGTTTTCAGTTTCGGCAAAATAAGTAGATCACAAGTGGACCCGTAATGTATTAAAAAAACAAAGATTTTGTGCATTTGTTTTTGTTGATGGTTTGTTAATGCTAAATGAATGTTTATTTGGAGTTTTAGAAAAAAATTGTTTATACTTTTGCCCCACCTAACTCGAAGTCCTAACTCCGTCCCTGGGGAGACATGCTTAAAGCCTCTGGTACTAGTAGTGCATGGGAGGTCAAATTGACGTGATTACCGAGACGTTGAAGAAAAACAAAAGTACACAAGTATTACAATAGTAGCGCAAAGATAAGCATGGACTTGTTATTAATTTACTAACAAGTTAAAACTAAGTGTCTATTTAGTAAAGATTATTTTTGCCAACTTATTTTACTATTTAGCTTATTTTTGCAATTATTTATAGGCCTCACTGCACTTTTTGATAATATTTATGGGTCCCACTATACTATTTCAGCTAATTTTTATCTTTATCTACAGTACTTTCAACAGAAAATTTTCAGTTTCAGCAAAATAAACAAATCTAAAAAAAACCCTTAAATAAAATAAAAATAAAAATTAAGGGTCTTAGTGAGAAAGTAGATGAAACTTTGTTTGAATTCTCTTGTCAACCATATTTCTAGGAGCTAGGGTTATCGAAAAAACCAAATTCCTACCTAGGAGTCCTCTTGTCAGCGATGATGAAACACTAAACATAGTAAAAAAAGAATCCTAGAAATTTCAAAAATCAACCACATCTTTTATTCTATTTTCTTTTTCTTTGGGCCATGATAATGACAAACTTTAAACATAGCTTGTCAAATATTTGTACCCTGTGGGGGAGGGTGGGAGCAACTTCTTTCTTATAAATCTCTCCGGAGAAAAAAAAAAAATTGTCTAATATGGTTTAAAGCTCAAATCATGTTCACGGCATGCGTATTGTATAATGAAAAATAGGAGTAGAAACAGTCAAACAGCTGTTAATTGTGGACTTCACTAGTTTCCTTCCTTCCATTTCTTCTAGAGGTCAAGTTTAATCAACTTCCATAGGAGAGGAATAGATAGAACAACACTGGGATGCAACTTGCAGGCAAGGATGTCATGAATTAATTTGTGGGTTCTAGCTATGGTGTTATTGTTTTTCAAACTGTTGAGACTCAAAAACTTGTCTAACATCTCTCCATCATAAACCTAGACGGCGCAGAATACCCGTTAATTAAACTAGCTAGGAAGACTTAACTCTCTCTACAGAGTTCACAGATTTGGATTTAAAGCCTTTCGCCTCAATTCCATTAAAATAATCTAGAGATTTAATTGGAAATCTAACAAACTATAGTTTGGACCTTTCATGTAATTAGCTGGACCGTTTTTTATCCAATGATTAGACGTCAGGACCAATTATAGTTTCCTAAAACCACCGCCCACCACCCCATATCCCCTTCCCATTTTGGGGCATATTTTTCACGTTGTTCACAAAAATTGTACTATAAATTTCCATTCAACATTTATCACGTATAAATAGACATTTTTACTAAACATCATAGATCCAAACCCTTCTCTCTTTTTACTCTTCTCTCTCATCCATTGCAATCTTGCATTTTCAATCCATAGCAATGAATATTGCTGCTCCAAGTATTGAAAATGCTAGACCTTTCACTCGTGCATGTGGATGGCACAAGTTATTGGCTAATAAGATTGTCGAAGTGGCAGAGAAGATTAAGAAACTGGGACAAGATGATCCAAGGAGAATTGTCCATTCGCTAAAAGTAGGACTGGCTCTCACATTGGTTTCCTTATTCTACTACATCCAACCACTCTATGATCGTATTGGCGAAAATTTAATATGGGCTGTCATGACAGTCGTTCTTGTCTTTGAGTTTTCTGTTGGTAAGCTTGGAACTTATTTAATTACCCTGACATATAAACTAATTTTTTATGGGTATAACAGCTTCAGAATTGGAATTAACAATTGGCAACGTTTTTCTTTTTGATTTTTTTTCCAATCTTCTATAGGAGCAACTCTGGGAAAAGGCTTCAACAGGATGCTAGCAACGTTTTCAGCTGGTGCTCTAGGTTTTGGAGTTCATTACCTAGCAACTCTCGCTGGTGAAACAGGAGAGCCCATTGTACTTGGATTCTTCGTCGCTATGATAGGTAACATGTTATAGACAGATCTAATTCTAATATATATTCTAATAAATTTTTTTTTTGACTTTTTATATTTTTCATAAAAATAGTGTCACAATTTTTTAAATAATTTATTAACAGTTGCCTTAATACTCCTGAACCTTTTAATCTTATAGTTCAAAATTCTCAAACTCATAATTAGATTTGTTATGCATGCAGCTACGACAGTAACATTTGTAAGATTCTTTCCCACAATGAAGACAAGGTATGACTACGGGCTGCTCATATTCATATTGACTTTCTCTTTAGTATCTGTTTCGAGTTACCGAGAAGATAAGGTGCTACGCATGGCCCATCAAAGGGTAACCACAATCATCATGGGTAGCTTTATCGCTATTGCTATATGCATCTGCATACGTCCCGTTTGGATTGGAGAGGAACTTCAAAATTTGGTAGCTAACAACATTGAAAAGCTTGGGAATTTCTTACAAGGTATATATATTTTATGCTCCATATATATATAGTAAAATAAATATGAAACTTTCATGCCCCATATATAAAAATCATGAACACTCCATAACTCTAATCATATTTGTGTTGGACATCAGTTTCCGATATGTCAAGAACAGAACACGCTTTTTATATATATATATATGTGTGTGTGTGTACCATGTCCCATGTCATGTTAGTGTCCTTAGTTTATAATTCCTTTCCATTCTCTTTTTCTTTTCTTTTTTTCTTCTTCTCTTTTAATTTAATTTCTCAATATTGACCAATACAAACTTACAGGATTTAGTGGTGAATACTTCAAAATATCAGAGGATGGGCAACCCTTGAGTGATAAAGCATTTCTTCAAGGATATAAAAGTCTTCTCACTTCAAAAAACACTGAAGAAACTATGGTTAGTATAAAATTGTCTCCCTAATCCTCTTGTTTACACCTCAAAACAAAAAAGTTATTTGAATTCCATGGCTACTTGAATTTTTCTTCTTTAATTTTTTGTATTTTCAGGCTAATCTAGCAAGATGGGAACTGTGGCACTATCGTTTTGGGTTCCGTCATCCTTGGAAACAATATGTTAAGATTGGAGCCCTAACTCAGCAATGCGCTTACAAAATTGACGCTCTTAACAACTACCTTAACTCTAAGATCCAAGTAAATCAGCACTACTCAAATTTTAAATAGATGATTTAATTCACACAAGTCATTATGCATAGAACACTCTTCTGCAAAGATTATGTAGACAACAATCATATATACTCTTCTTTTTTTCGCTATAGTATACACTCATACCTACATAAACGTATATATACGTATGGTTTTTTTTTTTTTGGTTTTCGGCCCCCGAATGTCCCTTACGCAAGGGTGGGTCGGAGGGCAGGAGTAGACCATTTAAAGATCCCCCTGTCCAAAAAAAAAAAAAAACCAAAATTTATTTCCCTTCGTCTTTTATTAGTGTATTTCAATTTTCAATATCAGTACCTTAATATTACATTACAAATAAGTTCACATATATTCCAATTAGTGTAAAAATTATATTATTCTTTTGGTGTTGTGTCATATTTCTTTATGATTTGTAACGATGATTAATTTTTCCATGCAAGTAAATCACTCTTTTATGCAATGACTTATTATTTTCGATCAATTTATATTTTTGAATCACTCAAGTTTATACCATGTAAGTTTCTTAATTCTATAACTTTGTCTCAAGGGTAAACTTATATTGTTAACTTATAGTTATTTTTATTCGCCTATCTGTTAAAGTCATCATAATATATTATCAAATTTGTTATATGACGATGAACTATTGTTGATTGTTTTGTTAGGCGTCATGTATAATATCAAATTTACGAAATGATAATTATATTATTTCTATTCTTTAATTAAAAATATTTTTGTTTATTTTAAAAAATTATGAGAAACCTTTCTTAATTTTTTTTAAATAAAAAAATGTTTTCAATTAATGTATAAAGGTCCCTGATGAAAATTAAAAATTTTCAATAAATTAAATTATTATTTAATGATTAAAATGCTTTATCAGTTAATATTTAGTTACTCTAAACGGCTTTATAACTGAATTGGCACATGCACAAATTGCTTGGAAGTTTAGAAAAAAAATTATTTGAGTTGTGGGATTAGCAGAAAACTATAATTATCTAAAAAAAAAAAAAACACAAATAATAATAATGTCATACATCCTTAATCATGACTCATGTGAAGTGTAGTTAATTCACTGACCCATGATTTGCCATCCTCACAGACGCTCAATGAGTTCGGAAGCAAAATTCAAGATCCAAGCACAAAAATCTGCTCAGAATCTGGGAAAGCTCTTAGGGAATTAGCATCAGCACTCAAAAAAATGAACCAATCAACATCAGTTAATGCCCGCATTGAAAACTTAAAAACCGCTGCTGCAAACCTGAAATTCGTGCTTGATACATACCATTTGAAAGATGCTAGTCTCCAAGATATCATACCATCTGCAGAAGTTGCTTTAACTCTAATTGATGTTGTACCAAGCATCGTGAAGATTGCCGATGCCGTTCATGAATTAGCCTCCCTTGCACATTTCAAGACTCCGGCCACAAGAGTGTCACCATAACCACCATATATATGTGCTCCATCGATCGGAGAACAATATCGCTGCCACTTTACGATGGTTCATACCCAATTTGTTGGAGGTAGTGGATTTTTCTACTAAGTCTAACTCAGCTACAAGAATAATATTGGCGTGTGAAAGTATAAGAAGGCTAGATCTAATCCTTCAGCAGCAAAATGATCATCTTGAGGGGAGTGTGACTATTAATATAAATGGATGGTTACTGATAATGCTTAATCTAATCCTATTACTGTAAAGCTTTATAGCGAATTTCTAGACACCAGGTACAATTGAATTCAGTAAGAGGGGAAAAAGTTAACTTTTTTCCTCTACCATTGGATCAAATACAAAAACCAAAAAAGAAAAAGAAAAAATTTCTGCCGTTGGATTCACTTGCACCCAGTGTATATAATACCTTTATTTTAGAAACCAGGGTATTTAATACCTTAGATATTGCATTTTCATTATCTCAATCCTAAAATAGGAAATTACCAATGAAGTAACTAAGTGGTTTGATAATCATAAATTACTCTCAAACAATTTATAGGTTGAACTTCACTTAAAAAAAAAAAAATTTTACCATACTCGTATTTACAATTTTAAACTAAAATATTCTATGTTTCTAACCAAATGAATCAATGATTAAAGCATTTTGCACTTCGTGAAATGTTATAAAACTTATTTACCAGAAGAAGCGGACCAGAAAATTCTTTATAGCAACCTTTAACTGATTTATGAGGTCAATCAATTTAGGAATAAAATTCAAATAAAATTTTCATCCATAATGAAGTCATTGCATTCCGATGCTTGGATGTCGGGACTCGGAGAATCAATGGAATCTAATAAGAACTTGTGGGTTATTTGTTCACCTTGAACTTGAGTCTCATAAGATTTTCCAGAATTTCTAACAATTTTTATCCCTTGATCTTTTTTTATTTTTTATTTTATTGATTTACATCTACCTTCTCAAGCAACTCTACATTTTAATGTTTGACTTCGTTGTAATTAAATTAAATGCAAAATTTCAAATTCAAAGACTTGAACTTGTTCCCAATGTGGCGTCACATAAATCTGGTGTCTTCTCATGATACTTGGATATCAAATTCCTCGTTATTAATAATAGGGTAAATTTCAGTAACCTACCCTAAGGTTTGGACTAATGCTAACCAAGTCCAACACATTTTAAAATTGATCAACTTAGTCCCTAAGCCCAACTTACTCCTTAACCACTGTTAGCCCATCCGTTAGTCATTTAGCACAATATTCTCTCTCTCGCAGATTCTCTCCTCTTTCATGTCTCTCTCTTCTTTCATCTCAAAATTTCTCATTCCTCTCTGTAACCCTAAACTATGAGGCCCAAAATTTCAAGCCACAACCATCGCTGCCGCCGCCACCACAGTCACCACAAGCCAACACTAGTACCACAGTGGTTCTCTCTGTCAGTTCTTTTTCTCTCAAGCTCAACCATGGCCGAACTCCACAAAGCCACGCCACCACTAATGGCAGCTGAGCTCACCACCACCACCACAACCACTGGCCAATGCTTTCTCCTCTTTATTTCTCTCTTATTTTCTTCTTTACTTTTTAAATTTATTTTCTCCTTTTGTTTTTGGTTAAATCCCTTTTGTGTTTGGTATTGTGATAGGTTTTTGGTTTTGTTAATTTAGGGATTGGGTTTTTGTTGGTTGTAGGGATTTAGTGATTTTGATTTGAGTTTGTAAAATGGGATATTGGGTGTTTTGAGCTTTGCTATTAAGGTTTGGAAAATAGGATATAGGGGTTGATTTCCAATGGGCTTGGATGTACTGTGCATATGTGCCTAAATTAGTGATGTAAGCTTTGTTTGTGGTGGTGGGTTTGTAAAAAAACTGACAATGGTGGTGAGGCAGTGATTTTGTTTGGCTTTGTAAAAGACAAGAATTTGATGGGTTCATTAGTCAAAATCTATGTATGTCTTGCTGATTTGGTATGGGTTTGGCTGGGTGTACACACAAAGAGAGAAGAGAGGGGCAAGAGAGAGAATAGAGGGTAGGGGAAAATCAGAGAGATGAGAGAGAGAAGAGAGGGCTGACTAATGACATTAACGGTGTTGAGGGACTAAATTGATCAATTTTAAAATCTTTTGGACTTAGTTGGTATTGACCCAAATCCCAGGGTAAGTTACTGAAATTTACCCTTATTAATAATATTCCTACTTTATTTGACTAGAAATTTTTTAACCATTATCAAATAATTCTTGAACTTGAGGAAAAAACTGTCATTTGCCTTACCCATCACACTTTTAAGTCTTAATATGGTTGTTAAAGACATATCAAGCCCAATAGTCAAGGTCCAACCCCAATTTTACTTAATGTGCACAAGACAAAAATTATATTTGTACCACAAGTCTATTAACTATAGTTAATGTGTGGTCAGTTTAAGGTTTCTCTTTTATTGTAATACAAGATTTATATTTCACTCATAGATAAGTTATGTAGCTCTCAAAGGTTTTCCTCCGTATTTGTAGACCGTTAGTTTAAACCACATAAATTTCCAACGTTTCTTTCTTCTTCTCTTTTATATTTCTTTCCTCCTATTTATTTAACATTGTTTGTTATCCTATCATTATAATACATCCTACAATCAAGCTCGTTTGCGGCAAGTTTCATTTTTCTTTAAAAAAACCTTCAAAATTGTTAGAGATATATTAAACCCAATAGCATAGGGGAGCCTAATCTTGCTTAATGTGCAAACCAAGTACAAATTTTGTGTTACAATGAACCCAATATATATAGGTACATATAAAAGGCTAAATCCTAGATTAACCATATATTAGCTATGATTAATAGACTTGTTGCAAGTATAACACTTGGCTTGCACACTATGTAAGATTGGACTTGAACTTATACTATTGGGCTTAATATATCTCTTAAAAGAATATAAAAATATAAATTTGAAAATCAAATAATCTTTCTAAAGTGCACTAAAAAAAAAAAAAAAAAAGGTTAACGTGCAAACTACATCCTTGAAGTTCGGTGTCTTTGGATTTTATATCCTAAGATTTCAAAATTTGAATTTTACACTCTTAAAATTATATTTCATTTGGATTAACAATGCTTCCATCTATATTTTCTGTCAAATGACACATAACCTTATCACGTGTATTTAATTAGTTTAATAAAATAATACCACGTGGCATAATAACAATTACGTAGCATCACTTTTAAAGCATTAATTTTTTTTTCCTCTAAGGAGTTCATAATTTTTACTTGGGGGAAGCCTAAAATAATTAAGTTTAGTTAACTTTTTAAAGAGCTTTAATGAGAATTTCAAAAATTTTGGAGTACACTGTACACGCATATCACAATTTTTTATGAACAATGTGAAAGCAACGCGGCAGTGGAAAGGGAAATGTGGTTGTACCGACAGAGTGACAGGCACATGAAGGTCTAATTGGTTCTTAACTTGAAGTACTTTATTGATCAAAATAGGTAACAACCAGTGTCATCAAACATTTGTGCTTATCAAACAGGAAAAAAAGAAAAGAAAAGCATTTAGGCACAGATGTTATTACAAATTTTGAGTCGGAAAGCATGGCCTTAAGGTCAAAAATAAGAACCATATATATATTAGGACATTCAAATTCATGGCTTCCATGCGTACGTACGTGCATGCAAGCATGCATGGACGGAATAAAACTAGTGAAGTCCACAATTAACAGCTAGTACTGTTTCCTACAACTCATTTTACCAAAGACTTTTTCACAAGTTAGGTTACATAACTGATTCTCTAGTCTTTGGTGAAAAACAAATTCAATCACTACTTGACTCGTACATAAATTGTGGTAATGTATATGACAAAGTGTATATACATAAATGTTTTGGTTTCCTACTCCAATTTTTCATTGTACAAAATGCATGCGGTCAACATCAAACCTTCAACTTTCTTAAGAAATGTTATTTTTCAAGAGATTTATCAAACAGATCCGGGGAGACAAGTCTTGAAATGTACAAGTGAAGATTATGTTCGTGTGTGTGAGAGAATACACTTTAGCAGCAAATAAAATATAAAAAAAGAGTATACAAATAAAATGTACAAGTGAAGATTATGTTCGTGTGTTTGAGTATTGCTGATTTACTTGAATCGTTAAGGTAGTTGTTAAGAGCTTCAATTTTATAGGTGCATTGCTGAGTTAGGGTTCCAACTTTAACATATTGTTTCCAAGGATGAAAGAGCCCAAAACGATAGTGCCACAGTTCCCATCTTGCTAGATTAGCCTGAAAATTAAAAAATAGTTACAAAAAATTGAAGAAAAAAAAAAAGTCAAGTAGCTATGGAACTCAAATAACTTCATTTTTTTTTTTGAGGTGAAAACAAGAGGGCTAGGGCGACAATTTTATACTCACCATAGTTTCTTCATTGTTTTTTTTTGAAGTGAGAAGGCTTTTATATCCTTGAATAAATGTGATGAGAAATTTAGACCCCGATTGATAGAATTAACAAGTTTTAAACCCAAGTTGTTAATTAGATTTATTATGAATAAAACTTGTTAAAACAAACAAACATCAATATCATGTCAAATATAAGTGCAGCAGAAAAGTAAATAAGACAAGATATGATGACTTAAGAAAACCAATGAAACCAACCAATTTTATAGTAAAAAACCTGGGAGGAAACCTTCTCGAAAAGCAATCCACTATAATAAAGGTTTCAGATTTAGTACAAAACTTTTGTCCCTATACTCAACAATCTCTGTAGATGAACTCACTGCAGAAATCTTCTACCGCTTTAGAACCTCTGAACTCTTCAATATATGAATGCCACCTTTTTGATGCACGGATCCCAGTATGGGACTAAATCTTTTGCACGAATCTCAGTACATGACTCGCTCAGCAACTTGAGGAAGAAGAATGTTGGCTGCAAAATTCTTCACTTCATCAACAATGAAGATTAAGAAACACTTGGTTACAAAACCTTAAAGTGCAAAGACGCAGTAGTTTCTTTTAGAGAGAATAAGGTTTCAGTCACCTTTTGCATATGTTCTCCTTGTATTATCTTATTTTCTTATGTGACGGCCTCTAAAATAAGCCTTATATATGTATAGAGTTGTGAGAAAAAAAGCCCTAAACACATAATCACGAATTGGAGTCAAAACAAATCTGAAATTATGTTTTTTATAAACATCGATAGATAGCATTTGTCGAGATGCTGTCGAGCAGCTGTCGAGCCAGGGGGCTGGAATAGCTTCTTAAGCTCGATGGATACTAGTTGTTGAGCTTTAATGATAGACACTTCTTAGCTTGTTTCTTGGACAGACTTGCATGATTTTAACACTTGATCTTAAAACCTTATTTCTTGAAGTATTAAAAATATCCTAGATCTACCCAAGTACAAGTAAAGTGCGTTTTCTCAAAGGATTAGCTAATTACATAGAATAATGACATATGTACCTAACAAGTGAAACACATATGTCCTAACAATCTTCCCTTTTGGCAATCCGTGACAAAATTACAACAAACAAATAAACATATGAGAGAAGTCATAAAACACTCAACTCATACTCACTTGTTGAATACAATAAAATCTATCATAATATAAACTCTTGAAAAACTTTGTAAGAAGAGAGTTCATGACAAGTAGATTTTGACAACCTGTATTTCTGAAACACTTTAAACAAAATACATCAAGGCATCTTTGTGTGAAACAGAAAGAATAGATTACATACAAAATATAAGAAGCATGTGTATAGAGATAGAAAAGAAACAACACATATAAAGGTAGGTGAAGAAGACATACATCACACACACACACACACACACACACACACATATATATATAACAAGGATAAGCACAATGTATGTAAAATTGGTCACAAGACCTAAGGTACAAGAACAAGAAGCTAAAAGAAGCTCCTACAACAACAATAAGGTCATAAATCCCCCTAACAACATGAAACACATCTCCTCCTTATAAGGGCATGTATTTCTCCCCCCTAACTTGTAGAATCTTAAAGAAAGAAATCACAAATTCTCTAATTTCTCCCCCTTTTTGTCACGATTGACAGAGGGTACTGGAAGCTAAAAAGTTTTACTCAAGAAACATAAAGATGATAAAAAATGATCAAGGGGCAAAACGAATCCATAAAAATGCATAAATGTAATGAAACAAGATGCTATGGATGACAAGATCAAAGAAACATGCAAAACATGTGAAAAACAATATATGAAAGAGAATTTCGATCGATTGAGAGGTGTCAAGAAGCTATTGAGGATCTAGAAGAAATCTCGATTGATCCATCTAGCTATCGAGAGATGTCGAGATTGCGATAAGGAACAGCTTAAGATCTCGACAGATAGCCAGGTGTCGAAGAGGTATCGAGGAGGTGTTGGTATACTAATTGTCTATTATGGTCAACCACAAGTCTTTTATATTACTCAAAATTATGTATTTATATAATGTATCTACATAATATATCATCACTACATAATATCTGCATAATGTATCTGTCAACAAAAAAGATTATCCTATGTAAAAGCAATTTAGAGTCATATAGGCACTATGTTTAAATTTTTTGTCTTTTACTTCATTCATTCATTCATTCTTTTTTTTCTTTTTTTTTAATTATATATTTTTAGTACTTTTATGTGTAAAAAACTTCTACCTAGAATCCATCAAACCAAAAATTTCTTAAAGAAAAAATAAAATTAAGTTTGAAATTCAAAGTAAAGAATTGAGATTTTGGTAAAGAGGAATGAAATAATTAACATTGCAAATATGTTCTCTTTTGCAAGTTGGCAGAGAGGAATAAAATAATTACTTAGCTATGAGGGAAAAAAACCTAATAAGAGAATTGTGTTATAAAGGGGAAGAGAAATATGAAGAGAGAGAGAGAGAGAGAGAGAGAGAGATCTATGGAAGAGGAGAGACCAAAGTTAGTGATAGTGAGGGTGTGAGGAAAGAAAAAGAAAAGGGAAGAGAGAAAGAGTGAGAGAGAGATTGTTTTCCAAATTTTTTTTTTGGAAAACAACCTATATAAAATAAGCCTTATTTTTATTAGGATTTTCCATTAACTAAAGATAGTTTTCTGTTAACCAGTTTTTTTGTGCTACCAAACACCGAAAAATGTGAAAAACTATCTTTACAGAAAGCTTTTTAGCAAAACAAACAGAGCGTATATTCATTAATCTAAAATAGTACTCTAAATACAATTTAGTGTACAATACAACTACATTGTACAGTAATATTTCTTTTTTTATATAAAAATTTTTATTTTATTTATTAGCTAATATTTGAGCTTAATTAATACTATTATAATGAAATGTCAAAATTAGGAGTGTTAAGCCATCGCCTCATTTACTTATACTATAGAGTTGGCCAGAGCTAATAAGTCTACCTCTTGACTTCGTGAATTTGCCTGTGTCAACCATATGACACCTTCTTTTCCTCTAATTTCAATTATACGCACCACCCATCTACCATTCGCACATACATATGGCTCCACTATGTTTGTCTTATCTGTAGCTAGACACTATCACTACGTCAAAGCTTTCAGTTCCTCAGGTGTTTCATGTTCCTAAAATGTCATATAATCTACGCTTTGTTTGACTGCCTCATTTACTTGTACTGTAGAGCCGGCCCTAACCTAGTAAGTCTACCTCTTTGACTTCTTAACTCCATCTGTTGCAACCACATGACACTTTGTTTTTCTCTAATTTCAATCATACAAACCAACCATCTATTATTTGCACAACATACACATGGCTCCACTATGTTTGTCCGCTCTATATATCACTATCAGTACGTCAAACCTTTCAGTTCCTAAGGTGCAGTGCCGGCCCTTCCCTTAGGCCAATTAGGCAATTGCCTAAGGCCCCAAGTGGAAAGGAGGCCCCAAAATTTAGAAAAAAAATTAGGTAGTAAAAAAAAAAAAAAAATTTATTTGCAGATAAAGCCTTATTTTCAGCACATCCTTTTAACCAAAAAATAAAAATTTTGGTAGATCCGGTTATACATTGGCTCTAAACAAAATCATTGTCCAAAAATAATATTATTATCCTCTAGACAAACCAAAAATCAATAAGATAAACTACAAATCTGTTCTAAAAGATTAACCACAAAACAATCACAAATCAAAACAAATAAAACAACTCAAATCCCTAAAATTTTTAGTTTTACCGTTCCTCAAATCCCTTTGCAACTCTGCCTCTTCTCTTTGCTTTCCGCCTCTGGCCTCTCTCATCTCAAGCAAGCTTGCATTTCTTTGCCTCTCTGATTCCTAATCCTTCTCATCTCAAGAAAGCTTGCCTCTGCACCTCTCCTCTAGCCTCTAGGTTTTGAGTTCTCTCAGTGCGCTCTGCTATCGTGTGCTTCAGCGCTTGGCTTCTTTTTTTTCTTTTTTTTTTGATGAATGGGCGCTTGGCTTCAGACTTTCTCTAATCTCTACACGTTTTATTTGCTTGGACAGTTGGACTTATTAAGTAACTTCAAATAAAAAATTGGGCCGCCATCCGCTGCCTGGATGTGTTTCACGTTGTTTGGGTTTTTTTTTTTTTTTTTTGGGTTATACTGTTATGTGTTATAGAAATTAGATATGATTTGTTTTGTGCTTTTTTTAGGTGGGTCTTATTAATAAGCCTTGTGTTATGGTTGTGCTTAAAATTTTGTTATGCTTATGTTTAATTTTTTTAAAAAAAATTTAATCTTGTGTTTATATATATATATTTTTTAGTTAGTGGTAATATATTGAATAAGTCTTTATTTATGCAGGTTGAAATTGCTAAAAACTTGTTATTATTTGGTGAAACTACAACAATACTTTTTATATAAATCAGGCTCTATTTCTCATTTACTTTACACTTGAAAGTTATTTTTTATTTTAGTCTTTATAAATATATTGTTTGATTAGAAATGTCTATTAGAAAATATGCATCTGGATATGAAAACTTTAAAAATAAATAAATAAACCCCATTTTTAGTTCTCGCCTAAGGCCCCAAAATATCTAAGGTCGGCCCTGCTAAGGTGTTTCATGTTCCTAAACTATTGTATAATCTACGTTTTGTTGGCCAACTGTGTGAACCTGGGTACTATATCTTATTCATTTCCTCTGGTTATGCCCTGTAGAATTTACAGACAAGACAAACATGCACTTGCAACCGACCGTAGAGTTTGACAATTGTTCAAAGTTTCTAGCCTTCATATTCCTGCTACTGGAATTTATGCTGCTACTTCTTCGATCCACCTTTTGCATCCTCACTCTCAGATTAGACATTCACCTTCTTCCTGGGTACAATTGCTAGCATCTGGTGGTTGTTAGAGTTGGTATCAAAGGATACTTTTGATTGTGTGTCTTGTAAATTGCGTACACAACTAGCATTGTCATTCAAGTATAATGTGTCAATGTCCACTGCTACTTTTGATGTTTTGGGACCTTTACATATTTCTGGTCTGAGTGTCTCTCACTAATTATCATTGTCTTTGATTATTAATCTCGTTACATGCGGTTAGATGTTCATAATGAAATCTAACTTAGATTATTATTACATATTGTAATTTTGTAAAAATATTTGAAATTTGAAACTCAATTTTCTATTATGTTTACTACAATTTAGTTTTTTTTAATTTTTTTTGTCATCGGAGATTAATAATATTTTAAATTAAAAAAAAAAAATCTTCCACAAGTCTTCTAATTACAACATTTTTATTGTTGAATGCTCCAATTTTAGCCTACACACGTAACACTAGGGCTACATCGATAGGATTGTTGCATTTATATTATGATGGCTATATCAGGAGTTACATGGATTATTGATGTATATACACCTCCAATTACTTGGTCTACATACACGCAAGAAATCTATATTATATATTAATAGGCAAAGTTAAGAGAAAATTTAATTAAATTTCAAATTAGAATCTAATTTTGCCCTACGTGTCTTATCTAATTTAAGTTTTTAAATTTTTGTGGCAAGTGAATTATTTCAGTGTAAAAATTGGACTTCAATTAGAGTTTAATTTTGTTCTATATGTCCCATTTAATCTAAGTATTTTTAATTTTTATGCCAAATAAGTTAATTTAGTGTAAAAAATGAGGATTCTAATATAAATAAACCATAAAAAACATAATCATATATCTAACTCTATATATAAAATTAAAGGAAGAGAGAGTTTGAATAATTTTATATTTATGAGTCTTTTTTTTGTATAGCTAAAAGCAATTCAGATTTATAATTCATTTATGTAATATACCAAGACTATGTATAGTTCATTATTAGCTAGGTGTGTTTGTGTGTAAATATATATATATATATATATATATATATATATATACTTTTTTTCAACTAAAGTTTAGACAAAATTCAATTATAATCAAAATCGAGTTTTGCTTTTGTTAACTTTCCATATAAATTAAATTGTTTAGATTTTTGTTGTTATTTTTTCTCTAAACTAATGAGCATATTTTTTTATACTGTTTCTATTAAGATATTTTGTATGTGAAGATATTGAACGTAACTATAATTGAGTTGAACGATCCCATGCACCTATCTCCATTCAATTTAGGAGATACTATTTGACCAATTATTATTTAATTTTGTGTTATATTTAGTAGAATTTCATAGATAATAATTGTGAATTGATATTGTTTATGTAGTGTGTAATAGTGATTTTCAAAATTATATACGTAATAGCAATGTAATGAGAAACCTGACGTAACTAATATCATGAAAATTGCAAGAAAAAACTTTCTAGTACCTGCAAATGTTTTGATCAAACTATGTCTTATATGTTTAATAACTCAAACTAACATCAATAGCACCATTACAATTCATCGTTCATGTGTGTAAACACAAGTTGCAATAAAAGCACAAGGCATCTAAAGTGTATTAAAATAGTAAAAATACTCCTAATATTTGTGCGAGCATCAATTTTGTTTGATGCGTAATACTTTGTAGATTTGGAGACACTACCTTATAACATGGCCCTAATGAGATTGTTAGGAATTTAAGTGTAGCATTGAATTAATTGAGTGTATATTGTGTGGGTCTCTATTAAGTCTCACATCAAACATATACTGGGTTAATATAGTTTTATAACAATTACATGAGACCTCAATTGTGAATAGATTAGTAGTTTTAGGTTATAGTATAGATGTGACTAACCATTTTTCTTGGGGATCATGGAACCTTTGTGCCCACAATTGCTCATTCATTGGTTCGCGGGGCGGGGGGGGGGGGGGAACTTTTTATTTTGACTATATTAGTCACAACTCTCTAGAAGTGAATTTAGGAAATAAATTTAAAATAATAGTTTTTACTCATGATACACTCGATTAAAAGTTAGATACATGTACTTACTCAAAATCGGCTAATACAAAATTGCCATATTAAGAACTTGTTGGATTCAGATCCTCTAAATTTTTTAAGGTACTCTACCAAATAGATTTCCTTAAATCCTAACCATTCTTTAACGATTTAATGGTCTGGATTCTGCCATGTTAGCATTCCACTAATAATAATCTTAATTGTTTTATTTGCAATATCATTTTATTATTTTAAGAATATTGTTAGTGGAATATTGACATGGCAGAATCTTGACCATTAAATCATTAAAGAGTGGTTAAGATTTGAGAAAATTTACTGGTAGAGTACTCTAGAAAATCTAGAAGATCTGAATCCGAACTTGTTAGTTGTTAGCAACTAGTATCAACATATTCAATCGTGGATAGACAACATTTTATGGTAATTTTGGAGATAGCTGATCAATTGTGATAACATGATGTGGTTCATTGACACCAAAACAAGGCGGGATTGTTTCTTGGTGAAGTAATTTTGGCTTCTCTGCTTCCACCATTGGCTCAAGGCTTTGAAAGTGTGCAAGAGAGGCAAGCTCATTAATGGACTCCGCAATTTTCTCCGTGCAACAAACAACATCAACTAGCAGTGATGCCACGGTTACAGCTGGTATTACCTCTAGGAGGTCAATCTCTTTACAAAAGCCTGATCGGAGCAAGGATTTCAGATTGTTGGCAGCATCTTTTGATTTTACAATGTGGGGAGTGACTGAGGATGGTGGTGTCATTGCTTTGATTGCCGATGCTAATTCCTTCAAAGCTTTGCCTGATTCCAAGCTCATATTCGTGCATGCCTCTTGAATTTTGCTTCGAAATTCTGCTGGTATCTGTAAGCAATTTATTCCACTATGTTAACCTTTTTTATCTTCTTTTAATTTAAACTTGATTGATTCCTTTTAATTCATATAGTGATTATTAATGAATTGCTTAACTAAATATAAAGAAGGGTAATTATAGGTATTTATTGTACTATCAATGTAAATCTTACCATGTACACATTTGTTTAGTCTACAATGTAAATTTTACACTACTGATAAACGAGGAATTTTCCTATATAGAATTGACTAATAATTAATTTGGTATCCTACCTGGATTTCAGAATTGACGTAGCCATTAAGAGCCTCAATACGATACGCACATTGACGTGTTAGGCTTCCAATCTTCAGGTATTGTTTCCAAGGGTGACGGAACCTAAATTGACCATGACGAGGTTCCCATCTAGCAAAATTAGCCTGCAGTCATATAATAATGATATAAATGTTGTTCTAATAGTACTTTTGTTTTTGGATTTGGAAAGACAGAGTGAGAGAGAGTTTCTTATTTCTTCTTACTTACCAAGCATTCTTCTATCTGCTTTGAGTTGAGGACACTATTATAGTCATCCATAAATGTATTGTTAGACTCTTTACTATCCCCTGATATTTTGAGATATTCAACACCAAAACCTGTAATTTGAGTTTTACTAATTAAAACAAGTAAATTTACCAGTCACCACAAGGCAAAATGTACAATGACACATGTTTAATATATGCATAATTTTCCAGGTAATGCACCGATATAATATGTAAACATACTTTCTAAGAAGCTGCCAAGTTTTTCAAGGTTTGAGGCGACCAGATTGTGAAGATCATCACCAGCCCATACAGGGAAAACGAAAAGGCAAATGAATACAGATGTAGAGCAACCAACGAGGATTGTGGACAACCTCTGATGTGCAATTTCTAGTATCTCATCTTCCCGGTAACCAGATATAGATACCAAACAAAATGTCAGCATAAATATGAGGAGACCATAATCGTATCTCGCCTTCAATTGAGGAAAGAACCGCACAAATGTCACTACTCCAGCTGCATCATACCCATTTACATCAAATTCACAATTTGTGACCAAAAACAAAAAAAACAAAAAAAAAATAGAAAGAAGAAATAATTGTATTATTATTTAGGCCCTAACAATATATTTTGTCGTAATTGTATTATTATTATCGTTTTCTTGGCACGAATGAGTTTCTTACCAAGTAAAAAAACAAAGAGCCCAAGGAGTATGGGCTCACCTTTCTCTCCAGCAAGACTTGCTAGGTAATGAGCACCAAATCCTAGAGCCCCAGCCACCAATGTAGCCAATCCTCTATTTAAACCTCTTCCGAGTGTTGCTCCTGTATATTATAGAAAATCGAAACATTAGTATCCGCCAGACTTTTCCCATAATTGACAAGGAAAGCAATAAAAAGTGACTCTTATGTCATAATCTTGCTTCCTTTAACACTATGAGCTGAAAATAAACCAAGAAAAAAAATTAACTAACCTACGGAGAATTCAAAGACCACGATAACAGTCAAAATAGCATACATTGCTGAATTGCCAAAACCTTTATAAAGAGGTTCAAAGTAGTAGATCAGTGACACCAACGTTAGAGCCAGTCCAAATTTTAGCGAATGAATAATCCTTCTCGGATCATCTTGTCCCAGTTTCTTTATCTTCCTGGCAGTCTCAACTATCTTCGTGCCTAACTTTCCAGACAAGGCCTTGAACCACTCCCAGTTATGAACAAAAACTCCATTCTTAATTTCAGATGCCATTTCCATAACAAAATCGTAGCAAGGAAAATTGACAAAAGCCGCTTGTACGGGTAATGTTGAAAAAGAATAAAGAAAGCTGGCTTAAACTAATGGTTTTGGCAAGAATATGACTTGGGGGAGAGGGAGCGAAATCAATCACAAATGCAAAGGCAAAGCATGAAGTCTATATATATATATATATATATATATGTAAAAAACTGAATACTCATTACTTGGGAAGCTTAACAAATTGCTATTGTCTTGGGATAGGAAAACTCGTTTACGCGTCCGTGTGTTTGGTAATTAGTTGTAACATCCCATCACTATTAAAGAATCCCTGAAACTTACATTCATTGTAAAAGAAAAGAAAAATGCCTAAAACTTTCACTAGTGGTACTCTAACCATGCGTGTAGAAATGAAGGAACGGGTACCTTTCCTATTGTACATGTGCTACAGCAGTGTTCCTTCTGGCTAAGGCAATGGGCAAGATATTTCCTTTTGTTGCTTTAATTTGTCTTTTATATATCTCGTAAAAAATTGAAGAAAGAAAAATCCTCTTTGCTTTATGATGGTTGGTGATAACTGATCATAGCTAGCTATATATGCCACTGCCACGAATTATAAGCTTATCTGTATCCCATTACTTAAAATCTGTGGAATGATTATGTAGCTGTACATCTTTTCTTCTGGTGGGTTCTTTTTTTTATGAACTTTTGGTAGGTACTTGTTCCGACATCGTCGTCTTTAGTGAATTTCTTTCTGCCTAACATATTTGTACGTAGTACACATGTTGTAAAACTCTTGAATTTTGAAAATCAATTTAATTTGACCTATTCTCATAGTGTTTCAACTTCTACATCACTAGTCCAGGTGGGACTCCATCTGGCTCTCGCACACATGGCTCATGACGCGCATGCCCCTACTAATTAAGAGTAGGGCCGTGCTCTAATATCATTTGTAAATTGTAATACCTTGGGCCCTTCAAGTCTAAAAGACCGGCCTAATAGAGAAATGTGTGCCCATGAGTTATAAACTTGTTAACTTCATCACCAGTTAATGTGGGATTTAACCTCGCTCTCTACATTCACACGTGCTCTCACATATGCACAACTCAAGAATGCATGGCTCCACACTCTAAAATGATTAGTCAAGTTATATTTAGAACTTCTCACAATCCTTTATATAGCCCTTGTGTTAGGGACATATTTTATACAATTGGCTAATTGTTTGACAAAATGCGCTTTACTTGTAATTGGGTAAATCTAGGATAGGTTTAGTACTTAAAGAAACATGTTTTTCAAGCCAAGTATTAAAGTTATGAAAATTGGACCAAAAAACAAGTGAAGAAAAGCTATTCATTAAGGCTTGACAGATACCTCGACAGAAATAGTATGTGTTATTGGAAAAATACATATTTGTATCGCATACAAAAATGAAAAATTAACGGATCAACTTCATTCGCAATTGATAACATGTACTATGTAAGTTTCAGAATTTAAGAATAAGAAAGCGTACCTTGGTGCGGTGAAATTCAAAACAAAAATTAGAAGTTCTTGGAAACATTTTTAATTTTCACTCCAATTCCACTTAATGTCCAAGAAATGTGGTTTCTCAATCAGTTTCCAAGGAGAGAATAAGAGAGTGTCCAACACCCACATACAAACCATTTCATTCCTTATATGATCTTAATGAAAGACTCATATGAAAAGTCTTATGAAATTCTGTATGTTTCTCTCCTTATATATAATTGATTATCTAATTGGGCTAACCTTTTGGGCTATTTTAATTGGGCTCTAGTATGTGGCTTGGAGTGGAACTAAAAGGGAACAAATAAGACTCTAGCTCCAATGGGTCTTAGGCTTTTCTGTCAACTCTTGACAAGTCCAAAGTTACCATTAATTATATTCAATACCACTATATAAATATAATTGTACTCTAGGCCTTATTAGTAAATTATATCCCAAAACTTGATTATACATGCAACCCATTCATTAAAATATTCGTAGTAATACAAAGTCATGAATGTTGACTGCCACTTTGAAGATTACTACATCTTAATCCTTGAGTACCCGGTTTAATCCTTTATATTATTCATCATATATTTATGAAATCTAATTTCATAAATATATACTTTAGTAACTCTTTACTAAAGTGGTTGGGCCCAATACTCTGAATAACTAAACCCATTAAACTTATCTCAATAATATATTTTATATCTCCGTTAAGAGATTATGAATTCCATCTTGAGAATATATGTTCCATCAACACTAAATGCGATTGTCCAACATATTGAGGTTTTGACCGTGATTAATAGATCTCACTTCTGATATATCAAAGCAACTTACATCTCATGATCAGGTCCATTATTCTCTCAGGATTTAGAGTCGATGTAATAGAAGTCGTGAGATTTATTATTCATTTGACAGTCATTAGGATAATAATAAATCTCACAACAGTCTAGTTCAATATGTCTTAACTCTTAAAACATATCAACATACCAACTAGAAGTCTCCACTTTCATGACCAAGACAGATCATCTTAGTTGATATGTTATAGTTTTCGCAGATGAAATACCCAATTTCATCACTGACTATGAACTAAAATTATGAATTTACAAAGAACTTGAAATTTATATCTTCTGTGACTTTTCACATAAATCACATAATATGCATCTCATGGACTAAAATAATGTCCTATTAGTTCATTTATATATTGTCTCATATAATTAAACAATTTAATTATTTATGACATGCCAATAAATTGAATTTTAGAGTATAAACCCCCACATGTGTAGGGTTTCTTTTCTCACAACCCTAGACATATATAAAGCTTATTTTAAAGGTCGTTATACATAAAGAACACATGCAGAAAGTGACCTAATGCCTTATTCCCTCTACAAGAAGTTATTGTGTCTTTTGCACCTTTTGCGCCTTAGGGTTTTATAACCAAGTGCTTCTTGATCTTCATTGTTGACAGGCCAAAAACGTATTGACCCCTTGTGATAAATCAATTAATTAATTAGCCAAGTTTATTAATTAATCAAATTAACATGCAAACGCGTGGTAGCACAAACAAATCACCAATAAACTAAAATGCAACGGAAAATAAATTAACACGGTGATTTGTTTACGAATGGGAAAAACCAACATGGCGAAAACCCTACCGAGTGATTTTAAGGTCACTACTCTCGAGAATCCACTATTATCAAAACAAGCGGTTACAAGTAAAGGAATCCCGGTACCTTATACCAACCTACAGTTGAACCTTTACCCCAATACCTAATTGGACTTGTTCTATAGTGACAATCTCTCCTTGTATTGCACGGTTCCCAGTACATAACTAACCTATTGCGCGAATCCCAGTACGCGACTTCAATCACCAACTAGAGAAGGATTGTTGGCTGTAAAGTTCTTTAGTTCATCACTCAATGAAGATCGAGAAGCTCCTTGGTTACAAAACCTTACGCTACATAAGCACAACAGCTTCTTCATAAGAAAGATGAACTAGGGCAAACTAGGTTTCTAGGTACAATTTGCTCTTGTGCAATTGTGCTCTTAGCTGTGTGTAGCCTAATACGGCCCTTAAAATAATTCTTATATATGTTTAGGGTTGTGAGAAAAGAAAACCCAAACATACAATCACGGATTGGATGAAAAACAGACTCGAAAATTTGAGTTTCATAATTGATAGATACCCTATTTGTCGAGTTGCTGTTAAGCCACGAGCTAGAATAGCTCTTCAAGTCTCGATAGATGCTAGCTGTCGAGCTTTAATGAACATCACTTTTCACTCTTGAATCTTGGACAGACTTACATGGCTTCAATACTTGGACTTGAAACAAGATTCCTTGAAGTATTAAACACATCTTAGATCTATGCAATTACAAGTAAAGTGCATTTTGTAAAGAGATTATTTAACATTACTCATCACAAACAAAGAGCCACAAAGCTCACTTGCTTAGTTGTGCATAAAGACGCTCATCTAAGTTACAAGAGATACAAAGTTTAGAAAACTTTGTTTCAATGTCTATCCAAGGTGCACAAGCACCAATGTACACAAACACACACTATTTTTGTATTTTTCAAAAATTTTAATTTTCTTTTATTTAAAAAAAAACAAAAAAAAACAAACTAAAAATAACCAACAAAACATGATAAACAAAACAAAGCCATGCATAAAACTAGACTGACTCAAAAACAAGAAAGCAAAAAACACACAAGTAATGCAATCAAAAACAAAGAGGGAGAGAGAAGAGGAGTGATAAAATCACTTAGAGCCCTTTTCCTTCCACACCTTGGAAGAACATTTCCTTTGAGCAAAGCCTTCAACTAGCAATGAGGGGGAAGAATTGAACCTGTTTAAGTTCGAAAGAAACATAAGGGCTTTAAGAAGATCTCCAAGAGGCGCAAGAGAGGATAAGAACTGATTCTGGTTTCCTAATGCGATCATGTTGTTACTCTGTTGAGTGGCTAACCACTTGTAGCAATTAGGTCGAGTATGACCGGCTACTCCACAATGATGACAAAGATGCTGCTTCTTCTATTTAGGTTTTTGAGAGTTAACCTTCTTAGCCCTAGGATTTTTAGCTTCTTTTTTATCCTGTTTAGAGGGTGCTCCTAAGATGGATTTACCCTTGTCTATGTTCTCACTAGCTAAATCAGTTATGTTATTAGTGTTCTTAATATCAACATTATTACTAGGAGGAACAAAAATAGTAGTACTAGTAGAAGCAATATTAGAAGAAGAGAAATCATACCCTAAACCAGTTTGATTGGAAGCAGATTTCTGAAGACTGAGCATCTTATTGAGTTTAGTGCTTGAAGTCTTTTCCAGCTGAGCTCTAACTTGGAATAGTTTTGCCTCAAGCTTCTTGGTCTTCTCATCCAGGAAGTTGTTCTCAAACTTTAGTGCTCCAATAGTCTAATTTGCTTCATCAAACTTTGTGGAAAGCTCTTCACGCTCGAGCTCCACATCACTGAGCTTCTTGGTAGTCAACCTATACAATTTCTCATGCTTTTCTAAGACATTGTACAACTTTGCATAGGCTGTATGGATGTCATCTTACTCGTCCATCTTCTTAAATTTTGACTCCACCAAGCTTTCTTCTTCTTCCACATCTTCTACAATCCCTTCAGTAGAATTGACAGTGGTAGTGAAGGCATTTAGGATTCCGTCATCCTTATTTTCGGAATCATCCGCAGGTTCGATGTCGTTTAATGTAGCAGCAAGTGCCTTGTTTTCCTCATAGACTTGAGGTAAGTAGGGCATTCCCGTTTCATGTGTCCGAAACCTTGACACCCAAAGCACTTAGGTCTTGAGGGAACAATGTACTGACCATTATCCCTTGCATCCTACTTCCCTTTGTCTTGGTTCTTGAATTGAGAAGAATTGGATTGCTTACGGTCCTTGTCAAAACCCTTGGTATTGACATTCTTCATGAACTTCTTGAATTGCTGGGTGATGTAGAACTTTATTTTAGAATCTTCATCATCAGAAGACTCATCAGTGTCACTGCTCTTGGCCTTCAATGTCATGTTCTTGCTCTTGCTTGATTTCCCGATCCTTGTCAAACCCAACTCATAGGTTTGCAGATTGCCTACCAACTCTGTCAAAGGAATTTTGTCAATGTCTTTTGATTCCTCAATAGCAGTGATCTTGGCATGGAATCTCTTGGGTAGAGATCTGAGCATCTTTCTTATAATCTTAAGTTTTGGAATAGTTTCCCCAAGATTAAATGCTGAGTTCACTATATCCTTGAGCCTGACATAGAACTCATCAAATGACTCATCCTTTTCCATCTTAATCTCTTCGATGCTTATAGTGAGCCTCTGAAGTTTTGAATCCTTTACAGCCTTGGTTCCCTCATAGGTTGTTTAGAAAATGGTTCATGCTTCCTTAGCAGTTTCAGTGGAGGATATCTTCTTGAATTCCTCATTCATGACTAAACTAAATAACACATTCAATGCCTTGCTGTTGAAGTTTGCTGCCTTGATCTCAGCATCATCCCAATCGGTCGGCGCTTCCTTAGGCTTGGTCCAGCCTATCTCCACAGCTTGCCACACCTTCTCATCTAAGGACTGCAAGAAAGCTCTCATGTGTATTTTTTAAAATGCATAGTTAGTTCCATCAAATAAAGGAGGTACAATAAGACACTGTCCTCTATCCATGACAACATGGGTCAATGGACCTTTACAGCAAGGATTAAACCCTAATCAGAGTGTGCTTGCTCTGATGCCACTTAACAGGCCAAAAACGTATTGACCCCATGTGATAAATCAATTGATTAATTAGCCAAGTTTATTAATTAATCAAATTAACATGCAAACGTGTAGTAGCATAAATAAATCACCAATAAACTAAGGTGCAGTGGAAAATAAATTGACATGGTGATTTGTTTATGAATTGGGAAAATCAACACGGTAAAAACTCCACCGGGTGATTTTAAGGTCACCACTCCCGAGAATCCACTATTATTAAAAGAAGCAGTTACAAGTAAAGGAATCCCAGTACCTTATACCAACCTACAGTTGAACCTTTACCCCAATACCCAATTGGACTTGTTCTGTAGTGACAATCTCTCCTTGTATTGCACGGCTCCCAGTACGTGACTAACCAATTGTGCGGATCCAGTACGCGACTTCAATCACTAACTAGAGAAGGATTGTTGGCTAAAAAATGGTTCAGTTCATCAGACGATGAAGATCGAGAAGTTCCTTGGTTACAAAACCCTAAAATGCACAAACACAGCAGCTTCTTCATAAGAAAGATGAACTAGAGTAAACTAGGTCTCCGATTACAATTTTCTCTTATGCAATTGTGCTCTTAGCTGTGTGTAACCTAATATGGCCCTTAAAATAATCCTTATATATGTTTAGAATTGTGAGAAAAGAAAGCCCAAACATATAATCACGGATTGGATAAAAACAAACTCAAAAATCTGAGTTTCATAAATCTCGAGCTGTTGTCGAGCCACAGGCTAGAACCGCTCTTCAAGTCTCGATAGATGCTAGCTGTCGAGCTTTAATGAACAGCACTTTTCACACTTGAATCTTGGACAGACTTGCATGACTTCAATACTTGGACTTGAAACAAGGTTCTTTGAAGTATTAAATACATCATAGATCTACCCAATTACAAGTAAAGTGTGTTTTGTCAAAGGATTAGCCAATTACATAAAACGTTAACATATGTTCCTAATATCAAATCATATATGTCCTAACAATTGTTGATGAAATGGAGAACTTTGTAACCAACAACATCTTCTTCAAGTTGCTGGAGTTAGTCACTCACTAGGATTCATGCATCATTGGTGACGTTCATATACTAGAGAGTTCAGAGGTTCTGAAGTGGTAGAAGGTTTCTACTATAAGTTCATCTATTGGGATTGTAAAGTCTAGGGACAAAAATTTTGTACTAGATTTGAAACTTCTCTTTATTACAGTGGATTGCTTTTTGGGAAAGTTTCCTCCCAAGCTTTTTACTGTGAAACTATTAGGATTAGTGCTCTTAAATCCTATTGTATGATGCTATGTATGTTATTATGTATGACTTAATGTTGTATTTAATAAAGTTGTTTTATTATTATCTGAAATAATGGTAACATGAATATTGGGACATTATCATATAGTCCATGAGATGCATAGTATGTGATTTATGTGAAAAGTCACAGAAGATATAAATCATAAGTTCTTTGTAAACTCAGAATTGTAGTTCGTAGTCGGTGATGGAATTGGGCTTTTTATCTGCGAAGATTATAACATATCAACTAAGATGATTTGTCTTGATCATGGAAATGAAAATTCCTAGTTGGTATGTTGATATGTTTTAAGAGTTAAATCATATTGAATTGGACCGGTGTGAGATTTCTTATTCTTCTAACAACTGTCAAATGAATAATAAACTCACGACTTATATTTGCATGAACTCTTAATCCTGAAAGAATAACGGACTTGATCATGAAGTGTGAGTTGTTTTAATATATCAGGAGTGAGGTCTAAAGAAATTATCAAAATCTCAGTATGTTGGACAACCACATTTAGTGTTGATGGAACATATATTCTCAAGATGGAATTCATAGTCGCTTAATGGAGATACAAAATATTCCCTTGAGATAAGTTTAATGGTTTTGTCATTCAGAATGTTAGGCCTAACTACTTTAGTAAATTGATGCTAGAGTATATATTTATGAAATTGGATTTCATAAATATATGATGAATAACTTAAAGGATTAAACTGGGTACTCAAGGATAAAATGTAGTAATTTACAAAGTGGCAGTCTACATTCATGACTTTATATAACTATGAATATTTTATGAAGGGGTTGCATGTAAAATAAAGTCTTGGGATATAATTTATAGATAAGGCCTAGAGTGCAACTATATTTATATAGTGGTATTAAATATAGTTGATGGTAACTTTGGACTTGTCAAGAGTTGACAGAAAAGCCCAAGGTCGATTGGAGCTAGTGCCTTATTGGTCCTTTTTGGTCCTACTCCAAGCCACATATCAAAACCCAATTAGAAAGGTCCAAAAGGCCAGTCCAATTAGATAATCAGTTAGATACAAAAGGAGAAAGATACATAAATTTCTGTAGAGAATTCTTGAATTGAGAGAACACTATTGTGAAATGGTGTGTGTGTGTGAGTGAGACACTTTAACATTCTCCTTTGTAAACTGATTGAGAGACCACACATCTTGGGCATAAAGTGGAATTGGAGTGAAGATTGAAAGTGTTCCTCAGAACTTCGAATATTTGGTTTTGAATTTCATCGCTCCAAGGTACGCTTTCTTGTTCTTGAATTTTGAAACTTACATAGTGCATGTTATCGATTGTGAATGAAGTAGATCCATTAATTTTTCGCTGCATATGTTTTGTATAAGATACAAACCATGTTTAATCCTATTATCCTACAGAAACTATTTTGTTTCATTAGTTTTCCTAGGTCATCATATCTTATTTTATTTACTTTTTCGCTGTGCATGATATTGACATGATATTGATGTTTGTTTGTTTTAGTAAGGTTTATTCGTAACAAATCTAATTAACAACTTGGGTTTAAAACTTATTAATTCTATCAACCGAGGTCTAAATTTTCCAATAAGTGGTATCAGAGCAGGTACACTCTGATTGGATTAATTTCTTGAGTGTGATCCTTGACCCTCGTTGTCATGGACCATGGACAATCTCTTTTGATTCCTCCTTTATTTGATAGCACTAATTATGTGTACTAGAAAATTTATATGAAAGTTTTTTTTGCAAGCTCTAGGTGAAAAAGTATGGCAAGTTGTTGAAGTTGGCTGGATTAAGCCAAAGGATGCGCCGATGGATTGGGATGAAGCAACAATCAAAGTGGAAAATTTCAACAGTAGAGCCTTAAATGCTTTGTTTAGTGGGGTAATCAATGAGGAATTCAAGAAAATATCATCCACGGAAGTTGCTAAAGAAGCATGGACCATTCTTGAGACCACCTATGAAGGTATCAAGGCAATAAAGACTGTAAAGCTTCAAAAACTCACTAATAGTTTTGAAGAAATAAGGATGGAGGAGGATGTGACCTTTGATGAGTTCTAGGATAAACTCAAGGATATTGTGAATTCTACCTTCAATCTTGGAGAATCTATTACGGAACCTAAAATTGTTAGGAAAATACTTAAATCCCTACCTGAAAGATTTCATGCCAAGATCACTGTCATTGAAGAAGTGAATGACATTGTTCAAATTTCTTTGACTGAGCTTATAGGGAACCTTCAAACCTATGAGATGGGATTAGGCAAAATGGGAAAAGGTGGAAAGAGTAGGAACATTGCTTTTAAGGGTATAGAGGAAAAGAATGATGACTCTGAAGATGAGGATGAGGATGAGGATGAGGACTTAACCTTCATAGCTAATGAGATATCAAGCTTCTCAAATATAGAAAAAAGGATAAGAACAAAGCCCCTAGGAAATATGAATCCTCTAGGAACAGTAAGAATGAGAAACACCTCATCCAGTGCTATGAGTACAAAGGTTTTGGTCATATGAGGATAGAATGCCAAAACTATCTTATGAAGGAAAAGACCAAGAATTCAAAAGCTAAAGTGTTGGTTGCTACCTTGAGTGATTCTGAGAGTGATCTTTCTGATGAGTATGAGGATGAATGCGGTCATTATATGGCTTTTGCTGCCACACCCGATAAGATGATTGTGGAGAGTGCTAGTGACAGTAAGGATTCTTTTGATGATGAAGTACCCAAGAAGTTGACTCTTTAGGAAGCCTATGATAAGCTATGCACTGAATTTATAAAATTTGAAAGGACTTTTCATCTTTGTAGAAAAGAGCTTAATGAGGTAAAAACTGAAAAAACTGAATTGTTAGTCAGACTAAATGAGACTACAAGATTAGTTGAGACTCTTGTTGTAGAGAACACTTCATTCGAAGAGAAGGTCAAGAATCTTGAGGTTGAGCTTAGTCACACTAGAACTCAAATAGAGAAAATGTCTAGTGCAAAGCTTTATAAGGTAATGAGTGATTAAAAGCCTAGTTCTAATAAGACTAGCTTAGGATATGCTGTTTCCTCCGACCCTTCCTCTTCCACGGCTTTTGGATCAAAGACTGTCTTTGTGCCCCAATCTGAGAAAGGTGATTAACGTATGAAATCGAAAACAGATTTAGCTAATTCTAAATCCTTTGTTAGACCTCACTCTAGGAAGTCTAATAGTTTAAAAACTACTCATGTTTGTCACTATTGTGGTGTTTTTGGATACATTCGTAATAATTACTTCAAGTTGTATCCTCATAAGTAAGTGTCCAAATAGTTACAGGTTCCCTCTCAATGTTCAACACTTTTGTTTGGAGAGTTATTAAAAGGTTTGAGCTTTTTAACTCAATTTTATGAGAATTCTAATTCTTCTATTTCCTTTAGTAGACATACTAGGACACATGTCTTTTCATCTTCACGGCTAAAGACTCGTGCTATGTGGGTGAGAAAGGAGCTTAAGACTTAATTGTCTTTTCTATCTGTCATCTACTTTAATTCTTTCTATCTAAAGTTGGACTTTCTTGCTTGATTTCTTATTTGTTTTTGAAATCATGATTTCATGCATTTTCATCTAGTTTTTATGCTTTATAGTTGTTTGCTTGTTTTTTTTTTTTATTTGTTTTCAATTTTTGTCTTATTTATTTCTCAAAAAAAAAATTGAAAAAATTGAAAAATATAAAAATAGTGTGTGTATGTGTATATTGGTACTTGTGTACTTTGGATGACCTTTGAAAAAAGTTTCTTAACTTTGTATCTCTTCTACCTTAGATGAGCATTTCTATGCACAATTGAGCAAGTGAGCTTTGTGGCTCGTGTTTGTGATGAGTACGATTATGATGATCTCTTATATCTCATGCTCATATTACTCTTTTTGACGGGAAGGACTAAAAAATCTTAAGAGAAAGGCATAAATAACCATCTCACCACTAAAACCCGCCAATCTTGTGTAACATCACAACAAAAGTGTGATGTTTTAAGCTTACATAATTGGATATTTTCTTCTCTCTCTTATATGCCCATGCATGCTATGCTCAAAAGAAAAATATGCAAAGCAAATAAAAGCAAAAAAATAAAATAAAATAAAATCAAAATGCTTATAATATGGTTGTAAGCGTGTTCTAGGAGATGTGGGAGTTATAGGATGTACCTCAAAGGTGATAGTCCCCATCAAACAGTTATGATTGTGTGTGAGTGTATTTAGTTTACTCATGTCTCAAATCTTCATAATATGCGACACTTATGCACTCTTGCTATATTTCACACACAACATGCAAATTCTTTGCTACTTTTGATTCATGTGCAAATACAACGTGATTTGGTCATCACAAGAAATACATGTGTTAATATATGCTTACTAAAACTTCTTAACTTGTTCTTTAAAAATAAAATTGATTAGACTTGTTTAGTATGTATGTGTGTCTTTTGATCTAGAAGTGCTTTACATCTAGATTTGAGTTGTGTTTGAGTGCTTAACATGTTGCTTGGATGCTTGTTTAAGTATGCTATCTTGTTGCATTCATCTTGTGTGTTTTTCCTCCCTTGGAAAACCTTGCATCTATCTTCTCGATAGCTGCTCAATTCCTTCTCGATAGCAGCTCAACATAAGTCCCTTCTATCAAGATTTCTGGGTTTGACCTCTATAGCTTCTTGACAGCTAGGTCGATTCATTGAGCCAAATTTCCATGCTCTCTGTCTATTCGATACATTCTCGATAGATTCTTGATCCATTAAGATTTTTGGGTAGCTTCTCGATAGATTCTCGACACATATCTCGATCCATCTAGGTAATTTTATGTGCTCTCTGCCAGCTCGATAGCATCTTAGCAGCTTCTTGATCTATCAAGACTCTCTTGCATGCTTTGTTTTTCACATGTTTTGCATTTTTCTATTATCTTGTTTCATTACATTCATGCATTTATATAGATTTCTTGTGTCTTTTGATCATCTTAGATCATCTTTATGTTTCTCGGGTGAAGCTTTATAGTTTCTTGTACCCTTTCTCAATCATGACAAAAAAGGAGAGAAAAGTGGCTTCTTTTTAAGATTCTACATGTTAGGAGAGAAATACATACCTTTGTAAGGGGGAGTTGTGTTTCATCTTGTTAGGGTGAGTGTTTACCTCTTTTTTATTATAGGAGCTTCGTTTAACTTCTTGTAAATTGGTCTTGTGACCATCTTATTGTTAGGAAGTGTGCCCTTAAATCCTATTGTATGATGCTATGTATGACTTAATGTTATGATTAATAAAGTTATTTTTTTTTTATCTAAAATAATGGTAATATTTTGACATTATCATATAGTCCATGAGATGCATAGTATGTGATTTATGTGATTTAGTCACAGAAGATATAAGTCACAAGTTCTTTGTAAACTCAGAATTTATAGTTTGTAGTCGGTGATAAAATTGAGCATTTCATCTGCGAAGACTATAACGTATCAACTAAGATGATTTGTCTTGATCATGGAAGTGGGGATTTCTAATAAATATGTTGATATGTTTTAAGAGTTAAGACATATAGAACTGGACCGCTGTGAAATTTATTATTCTCCTAACAACTATCAAATGAATAATAAATCTCACGACTTCTATTTGCATGAACTCTTAATCTTGAGAGAATAATAGAACTGATCATGAGGTGTAGGTTGTTTTGATATATTAGGAGTGAGATCTAAAGTAACGGTCAAAACCTCAATATGTTGGGCTGCCACATTTAGTGTTAATGGAACATATATTCTCAAGATGAAATTCATAATCTTTTAACGAAGATATAAAATGCTCCATTGAAATAAGTTTAATGGGTTTGGTTATTCAGAGTGTTAGACCTAACCACTTTAGTAAGGAGTTACTAAAGTATATATTTATGAAATTAGATTTCATAAATATATGATGAATAACTTAAAGGATTAAACCGGGTACTCAAGGATTAAGATGTAGTAAATTTTAAAGTGGCAGTCTATATTCATGACTTTGTATTACTACAAATATTTTATAAAGGGGTTGCATGTATAATAAAGTATCGGGATATAATATATTAATAAGGCCTATAGTGCAATTATATTTATATAGTGGTGTTAAATATAATTAATGATAACTTTAGACTTGTCAAGAGTTGACAGAAAAGCCCAAGGTCCATTGGAGCTAGTGTCTTATTAGTCCTTTTTGGTCCCACTCCAAGCCACACACTAAAGCCCAACTAAAAAAGCCCAATAGGGTAGCCCAATTAGATAATTAGTTAGTTATAAAGGGAGAAATTTACCAAATTTTTTATAAGAAGAGAATGAAAAAAAAAAGAGACATCATTGTGAAATGGTGTGTATGTGTGAGTGAAGCCACTTAATTATTCTCCCTTGGAAACTGATTGAGAGACCACACTTCTTGGACGTAAAGTGGAATTGGAGTAAAGATTAAAAGTGTTCTCTAGTTCTTTCGATATTTTGTTTTGAATTTTACCACACTAAGGTATACTATCTTGTTCTTAAATTTTGAAATTTACATGGTGCATGTTATCAATCATGAATGAAATATATTCTTGTTGGTTGCTTCCGCAATGTGTTTTGTATGAGATACAAAACCAGATTTTCCAACACTTATTACATACATTGTTCTTTATTTTATATATATATATATATATATATATATATATATATATATATATATATATATATTCATATCATGATTGTATAGCATGTGATTGAGTTTTAGAATTTAAGAAAACTGTCATCTTTGTGTAGACATGGTTTGATTATCATGGTTTTATGAATTTACGTTATTAGCGTTAGAATTTATATGCCATGATTCATATATGGAAAAAGATTGAATCAGTGTGTCATAATATGGAATTAATCTATATATGTGATTGTTATCATTCGGTTATTTTCATAAGCCATAATAGTTTTTGAATGATGCCGACAAGATCAGGTTAATGGTGTCGTGTCTTTGTAGTTGCTTGGATATAGTTATTGATTGTTGAAGTAACTGTAATGCGCATGCACCACTTGGACTTGTTAATGCACCACTTGGTCTATTCTTGCATGGTTTGAACTTTATTGCACGGCTTGTCCATCTTGCATGTATTGCACCAAGGATTCTAACAATCTGAAAGTTATATATATAATGTAATAATCAAATATTACATATAATAATCCATATATTATATTATATATAATGTAATATAGGTTTATAATGTAATATGGGTTTATATTATATTATATATATTTATATATCTTAATGCTAAGATTATGAAATTTATTCCATAGTACTATAAGATTGAACTTACTTGATTAGAGTAATGCGGACAAACACCTCGTCTTGGTGTATGCCTCGCGATCCCAAAGGAGGGTGTTTTGTTCCATGTAACTACAAGTTTAAACATTATAAGGGAGATGAAATGTGGCTACACATGATTCTAGATAATGGTGTACACTAGACTAAGTGTAATGTTAACCTCCCAAAGGAGCTATGTCATTATTACTTAGAGGCTAAAGGTAATACGGCATATTATTAATGTTTGATAAGAGTTATCATGATAGCACTAATAATGAGAATAGTTCTCAACCAATTAATGTGTTTATAATTAACTTGCTACAAAGGAATTATAGACATGGATTGGGTTGTCATTACATATATTATTTTATGGTTTTATTAAGGTTTCATATTATATGCTTATATGCTAAATTGATAATGTCCAGTTTACTTATTATATTCATGTTTATTATTTTCAGATTTAAATCATGGCATCATTTAGTCTACTTGTTGCTATTCTTAATTAAAATAAACTGACTGGATTCAACTATGTTGACTGGGAGAGAAATTTGGACATTGTTCTTATAGCTGAAGAGCACAAATATGTGCTTACTCAACCATGTTCTAGCTTTCCATCATTAGATGCTCCTCTTGAGGAAAAACAGCGATATAATCGTTGGCAGAAATCTAATGAGATGGCTAAGTAGTATATCCTAGCATCTATTTCAAATGTTCTACAGCATCAAATGCAGAATGTAAGACTTGCTTCAGACATAATGCTAAGTCTGAAGGAGATGTTTGGTGAGGAAGGCCGTTCAGCAAGGCAAGAAACTATGAGGCAAATTTATAATACCAAAATGACTGAAAGTACTTCAATGAGGGAGCATTGTCTTAGGATGATTTCTAATCTGAATACATTGGATGTTTTAGGTGCCGATATTGATGGAGAATCCCAATTAGATATGATACTCCAGTCATTACCAGAATCATTCAAGGAATTCAGATTTAACTATAATATGAACAAAAAGATTTATTCATTGTCTGAATTGATGAATGAGTTGGTAGCTGCAAAAGGCATCCTTAGTACTTCTAGTGTTGTAGCCAATATTGGTGAAGCTTTTACTTCTCAACCTAAGTCGAAAGGCTAGGGTAAGAAGAATAAGGACTTCACTAAGTAAGATGGTAAACAAATTGCCTTAGGAGTTGCCAACAATTGAAAGAAAACCAAAGGAAAGTGTTTCTATTATGGTGAAAAAGGACATTGAAAGAGGAATTGTCCAATATTTAAGGCTGCTAAGAATAAGGGTATGAAAAGTTCATTTCTTCTTGAAATATGTTTGGTAAAGAATCCCAAGATTCTTGATGTGTGGATTCAATTTGTACTAATCATATCTGCAATTCTTTGCAAGGGTTCTAGGAGACCAGAAAGTTGAATAAGGGAGAACTATTTCTTACTTTGACTAATGGGAGCAGGATTCCGATTGTAGCTGTTAGAATGTTTAGTTTATGTTTTGAGTCTAGAGTTTTAATATTGGAAGACTGTTTATATGTACCTAATGTTTGTAGGAATTTAATTTCTACAACTTACTTAGGTAAACATGGATATTGTGTTATCCTTAAAGACAATGTTGTAATAAAGAAAGATAAAATATTTATCTGTTCTAGCAATATTGTGGATGGTCTTTATATTTTAACTTCTAACAAGCATAAATTATACAATTCTGAATTAGATAGTAGCTCTCATGTAAAATCATTAAAGAGAAAGTTTCCTTCTGCTAGTGATGCATATTTATGACACTTGCATTTGGGTCATATTAATTCAAATACGATTCAAAGATTGATCAAAGATGGAATTTTACAGTCCGTGGACTTTGGTGGATTTCCAATTTGCGAATCTTGTCTGGAAGGTAAAATGACCAAACAACCTTCTAATGCAAAAGGTAGAAGAGCCCAAGAGTTGCTTGAATTAGGTTATACAAATGTATGTGGTCCTATGTCAACCCAATCAAAAGGAGGTTATGAGTACTTCATCACTTTTACGAATGATTACTCAAGATATGGTTATATGTACCTAAGGAGATGGAAGTCCGAAGCCTTTCAAAAGTTCAAAGAGTTTAAGGCTGAAGTTGAGAATTAATTGGGTAAACATATAAAGGCCATTCGATCTAATCGAGGTGGCAAATACCTTTTTGGGGATTTCAAGGATTACCTAATTCAGAATGGGATTGTATCCCAATTGACTACACTTGGAACTCGTCAACAAAATGGTGTAGCGGAAAGAAAGAATAAGACTCTTTTGAAATTGGTTAGGTCCATGATGAGTTATTCAACTTTACAAATATTCTTTTGGGGATATGCACTAAAAACTGCTATGCATATTTTGAATTTAGTTCCATCAAAATCTGTTCCCAACACACCTAACGAAATGTGGAGTGAGCGTAAGCCAAGTATGAAATATCTCCACATTTGGGGATGTCTAGCACATGTGTTGAAAGGAAAGCTTGATAAGTTGGAAGCTAAAATAGAAGTATTCATGTTTTTAGGATATTCAAAGGAAACCAAGGTTGTTTATTCTATAATCATAAGGATAACAAAGTGTTTGTTAGCACCCATGCCAAATTTTTGGAAGATGATTTTGTGAATAATTTTAATCCTAGAAGTAAAGTTGTATTGGCTGAATTAGATGAACTTGTAATTGAAAAACCAATTGATGAAACTAGGAATGATGTGGCTGTATTGGATACACCACAAGACATTACTCATGAGATGACTAGTACACAGGTGCCTCGTCGTAGTAGGAGAATTGTTCAGCCTCCTATAACATTTATAGGTTTGAGAGAAACTTATGAAGCTATCCTAGAAGAGGCTGAATTGGATCCCTACACTTATGAAGATGTAATAAATGATATAGATGTACGTCATTGGGTCCAAGCTATGAAATCTGAATTGGATTCTATGTATTTCAATCATGTATGGGATCTTGTAAAGGCACCTAACAACATTAAACCTTTTGGTTGCAAATGAGTTTACTAGAGGAAGAAAGGGATAAATGGAAAGATTGAAACCTTTAAAGCAAGACTAGTGGCGAAAAGGTATACGCAAAAAGAAGGTATTGACTATGATGAAACTTTTTCGCCAGTAGCCATGTTTAAATCTATTAGAATTCTCTTATCCGTTGCTACTCATTATGATTATGAGATTTCGCAAATGGATGTCAAGATTGCATTTCTTAATGGCAATCTTGAAGAAGAAATCTATATGATGCAACCGAAAGGTTTCATAGCAAAGAACCAAGAGCATATGGTATGCAAGTTGAAAAGGTCCATTTATGGACTTAAACAAGCATCTAGGTCATGGAACATCAGACTTGATCAAGCAATCAAATTATTTGGTCTTGAACAAAATCTTGATGAACCATATGTGTACAAAAGACATCGAGACAAAATAGTGATGTTCCTAGTGCTTTATGTTGATGATATTCTACTAATTGAAAATGATGTGGGGGTAATGTCATCAGTAAAGGTTTGGTTGTCAAGCAAATTTGAAATGAAGGACGTAGGTGAAGCTAACTTTATTCTAGGGATCAAGCTTTGGCGAGATCGTAAGAATGAGATGTTAGTTTTATCACAAACTTGGTATATAGATAAGGTTCTAGAACAGTTTAGCATGCAAAACTCCAAGAAATGATTACTTCCTTTTAGATATGGAGTTCTTCTGTCTAATGACCAAAGGCCTAAGACTCTTAAAGAAGAAAATACTATGAGACAAGTTCCTTATGCTTTTGTAGTGGGAAGTCTCATGTATGTTTGCTATGTACTAGACCAGATATCTGTTATTCAATTGGCATGGTCAACCGATATCAATCAAATCCAGGACTTAAACATTGGCAAGCTGTAAAGCACATTCTCAAGTATCTATGGAGAACGAGAGATTATATGCTTGTTTACCATAGTGAGGATTTGATTCCTATTGGTTATACAGATTCAGATTTTCAGTCAGATCTTAATTTCAGAAAATCCACTTCAGGTTGTGTGTTCACCTTGGGAGGTGAAGCCATAAGTTGGAGAAGTGTTAAGCAATCTTTTATTGTGGACTCTACCATGGAAGTTGAATATATTGATGCTTATAAGGTGGGCAAAGGAAGCTGTTTGGATCAAGAAATTCCTTTAAGATCTTGGTGTTGTGAGAATGGAGCAAGTTCCCATCACATTATTTTGCGACAATAGTGGAGCGATGACACAATCCAAAGATCCAAGGAATCATAAGAAAGGAAAGCACATTGAGAGAAAGTACCACATTATTCGAGACTTTGTTACTCGAGGAAATGTAGTAGTAGCAAAGATTGATAGTGCAAGTAATCTAGCGGATCTCTTTATCAAAACCTTGCCCCAAAGGATTTTTGAGTCACATTTGGAAAGAATGGGAGTTAGATTAGTGTAAAATAGTCTTTAGGGCAAGTGAGAGATTGTTAGAATGTGTGCCCTTAAATCCTATTGTATGATACTATGTATGATTTAATGTTTTGATTAATAAAGTTGTTTTACTTTTATCTAAAATAATGGTAACATGAATATTTGAATAGTATCATATAGTTCATGAGATGCATAGTATATTATTTAGTCACAGAAGATATAAGTCACAAGTTCTTTGTAAACTTAGAATTTATAGTTCGTAGTTAATGATGAAATTGGGCATTTTATCTGCAAAGACTATAATGTATCAACTACGATGATTTGTCTTGATCATGAAAAAGGGGACTTCTAGTTGATATGTTGATATGTTTTAAGAGTTAAGACATATTGAACTCGACCACTGTGGGATTTATTATTCTCCTAATGACTGTCAAATGAATAATAAATCTCACGACTTCTATTTGCATGAACTCTTAATCCTGAGAGAATAATAGACCTGATCATGAGTTGTAGGTTGCTTTGATATATTAGGAATGAGATCTAAAGCAACAATCAAAACCTCTGTATGTTGGGCAGCCACATTTAGTGTTGATGGAACATATATTCTCAAGATAGAATTCATAATTTTTTAACAAAGATATAAAATATTCTCTTGAGATAAGTTTAATGGGTTTGGTTATTAAGAGTGTTAGGCCTAACCACTTTAATAAGGAGTTACTAAAGTATATATTTATGAAATTAGATTTCATAAATATATGATGAATAACTTAAAGGATTAAATCGAGTATCCAAGGATTAAAATGTTAATTTTCAAAGTGGTAGTCCATATTCATAACTTTGTATTACTACGAATATTTTATGAATAGGTTGTATGTATAATAAAGTCTTGGGGTATAATATATTAATAAGGCCTAGAGTGCAATTATATTTATATAATGATATTAAGTATAATTATTGGTAACTTTGGACTTGTCAAGAATTGACAGAAAAGCCCAAGGTCCATTAGAGCTAGTGTCTTATTGGCCCCTTTTGGTCCTACTCCAAGCCACACACTAAAACCCAATTGGAAAGGCCCAATAGGCCAGCCCAATTAGATAATCAGTTAGTTATAAAGGGAAAAATATATAAAATAATCAGTTAGTTATAAAGGGAGAAACATACAAATTTTTCATAAGAAGAGAATGAAAAAAAGAGAGACATCATTGTGAAATGGTGTGTACGTGTGAGTGAAGCCACTCAATTATTCTCCCTTGGAAACTGATTGAGATACCACACTTTTTGGGCGTAAAGTGGAATTGAAGTGAAGATTAAAAGTGTTCCCTAGTACTTTCGATCTTTTATTTTGAATTTCACCACATCAAGGTACGCTTTCTTATTCTTAAATTCTAAAATTTACATAGTGCATGTTATCGATCATGAATGAAATAGATTCTTGTTTGTTGCTTTCGCTATGTGTTTTGTATGAGATACAAAACCAGATTTTCCAACACTTATTACATACATTGTTCTTTATTTTTATATATATGATGATGATGTATGTTTTCTTTACCTACCTCTACACGTGTTGTTTCTTTTTTCTTTTTATATACGTGTTTCTTTATGTACGCAATCTTTATTTCTGTTTCACACATGATGCCTTAATGAGTTTTGTTTAAGTGTTTCGAAAAGACACGCTGTGAAAGTCTATCTTGCCACGAACTCTCTTCTTGCAAAGTTTTTCAAAAGTTTGTAGTAAGGATAGATTTATTTTGTAATACAACAAGTGGTTATGAGTTGAGTGATTTAAGACTTCTCTCATGATTCATTTTTTGTTGTGGTTTTGTCACGGATTGCTAAAGGTGGAGCTTGTTAGAGAGATATTTTGTGTAATTGGCTAATCCTTTGACAAAATGCACTTTACTTGTAATAGCATAGATCTAGGACTTGTAATAGCATAGATGTAGGATAGGTTTAGTACTTAAAGAAACATGTTGTTCAAGCCAAGTATTAAAGCCATGAAGATTGGACAAGAAGCAAGTGAAGAAAAGTTGTTCATTAAAACTCGATAGATACCTCAACAGATGCAATATCTATCGAGACTTAAGAACGAAGCTCAACAGAAGCTCAACAGAAACAGAATTTGTCGAGATCTATGAAATTAAAATTTTCAGATCTGATTTTCAACTCATGCTGACATGTATATGTAGGGTTTCTTTTCTCACAACCCTAGACATATATAAGGCTTATTTTAAAGACCGTTATACATAAAGAACACATGGAGAAAGTGACCTAGTGCCTTATTCTTTCCACAAGAAGTTACTGCGTCTTTTGCACCTTAGGGTTTTTGTAACCAACTGCTTCTTGATCTTTATTATTGATGAAATGAAGAATTTTGTAGCCAACATCTTCTTCAATTTACTGGAGCTAGTCACATACTGGGATCTGTGCATCATTGGTGGCGTTCATATACTAGAGAGTTCAGAGGTTCTGAAGCGGTAGAAGGTTTTTACTGTAAGTTCATTTACTGGAATTGTAGAGTCTAGGGACAAAGGTTTTTTACTAGATTTGAAACTTTTCTTTATTATAGTGGATTGCCTTTTAGGAAGGTTTCCCCCTAGGTTTTTTACTGTGAAACTAGTTTGTTTTATTAGTTTTCTTGGGTTATCTTATCTTGTCTTATTTACTTTTCTACTGTGCATGATATTGACATGATATTGATGTTTGTTTGTTTTAACAAGATTTATTCATAATAAATCTAATTAACAAATTTGGTTTAAAACTCATTAATTCTATCAACTGGGGTCTAAATTTTCCAACACCTAGTTTACCCAATAAATTCTTGATGTGAGATTCAGCACACACCGACGCATTAAAAATTCATAATCTAAGATATTACAATTTGATCTATGATGTCTTTGTTCAAGTTTTCAGGCAAACACGTTGAGAATATATTAAAGGACCGGGGGGGGGGGGGGGAGTTCATGGCCATGGACGGAGGCATGGTTGGACTTGGGGAGCACTGGTCCCCCCCCCCTCCCTCCACCCAATTTTTTAAAATATTATTATATACAAAAAGGTATTGATTCTTTTAAGAATATTGTTGTGGTCATAAATTTATACTACAACAAAAGTGGGTTATGGTGACAAAATCTAGTGAGGAAAAGTAAATCCATCACTAAATGATAACATTTGATGAGGAAAACAAAAATTCGTCACTGATTTTGATAATATATTGTACTACAGTGACAAAATTAGTATTTCGTCACTAAAATATACATATTGGTGAAGAAATAGGTTTTTCGTCACTATAGCTCATGAAATAAAAAGGAACCATTGGGTTTATTTTGGTGCGGACTGTAATATTGTGTATGGTGACGAGGAGTTTCATCACCAAAAGTGATATCTATGGTGACGAAATGTTTGCGTCACCAAATACAGACAATAGGTGACAAAATACTAATCTTGTCACTCAATATATAAGATTTAGATTTCATTGGTGATGAAATAAGTTTTCTTCACTATTGGTAAAAATATAAGGTTTCATTGGTGACGAAATAAGATTTCATCATTGCTGGTAAAAAAAATTATATTTTGGGCGCCAGAGTGCTCGATTTCTTTTATTTTAATTATTTTTGGTACATAAAATTCATTTATCCATTTATTGTCCATTTTACTAATTACTTCTAACTCAAACCCAGCCCAACCCAATTATTATGGGTAAACCTCAACCCACCCAATTACCGAATAATCAAAATTACCAAAATATCCTTAAAACTTGAAAATGACCAAAGTACTCCTAAAATCCTTTAAATTTACCAAAATATCCCTAAAATCTAGAATAAACCAAACATGTCCAAAAACCACTAAAAATGACCAAAATACTCCCAAAACCTAAAAATGACCAAAATACCCCCGAAATCAAAAAATTACCAAAAATACCCCTTAAACCTAACAAATAACCGAAATACCCCATAACCCTAAATATTTCAATAATTTTTTTTTTTTGGTTTTGGGGGTATTTTGGTCATTTTTTAGGTTTTGGGGGTATTTGGGTCATTTTTAGGTTTGAGGGGGTAATTTTGTCATTTTTTAGGTTTTAGGGGGGCGGGGTATTTTGATTTTTTTTAGGTTTACATGGTATTTTGGTCATTTTATTAATTTCAAGGGTATTTTAGTCATTTTATAGGTTTTAGGGGTATTTCAATCATTTTTAGGTTTAGGGGATATTTCGGTCATTTTTTAGGTTTAGGGGGAGTATTTTAGTGATTTTTAGGTTTCAGGGATATATCGGTCATTTTTTAGGTTTTGGGAGTATTTTGGCCATTTTTTAGGTTTAGGGGGTATTTTGATGATTTTTTGGTTTATGGGGTATTTTGGTGATTTTTAGGTTTCATAGGTATTTCGGTAATTTTTTAGGTTTTGAGGGTATTTTGGTAAATTTTAAGGTTTAAGGTTATTTTGGTAATTTTTAGGTTTAGGGGGTATTTTAGTTATTTTATAGGTTTATGGGGGGGGGGGGGTTTGGTAAATGTTAGGTTTTGGGGGGTATTTATGTCATTTTTAGATTTAGGTAGTATTTGGTAATTTTTGAGCTTTAATGGGTGTTTTGGTCTTTTTAGTGGTTTTGGGGTATTTTAGAGTTGGGTGATTTATTGAAATGATACTTGGGTCTAATTGGGTATCTAGTCAAAACCCATTAACATTAATGTTAATTGGGTTTAATTGGGTTGAAACATATTTAACCTAATTAATAATTGAGTGAGTTTGGATTGATTTTTCCGTCCCTACCAAATATATAAGATTTAGGTTTCATTAGTGATGAAATAATTTTTCATCACTATTGGTAAAAATAAAATAAAGGTGCGCCTTCAATATTTTGGGCGCTAGATTTTCTTTTTCTTTATTATTATTAGTTTTCTCCTTTAATCCTAAATCTTCAATCTCACGCCTCTCTCTCACCTCTCTCTCTTTCAATCACCCCTCTCTCTCAAGTACAATTCTTCGCTTATTGTGTTTATATAAATCTAATGCTTTCTTTCAATAGTTATAAAGCTTTGTTAAGGTTTGTTTTAAGCTTCAAAGATGGACACAAATGGACATACATCTCAGTAGTTACAAAGCTTTGTTAAGATTTTTTATGTTTTAAATAAAAAAAATCTTTGAGTTGAGAAGCATTTAAATGCTTCATTAATTATACTTATTCCAAAAATAAAAAATAAAAAACCAATAGCTTCAAATAGTACAGCTCTAGCCAAGTATTTTGATGGGTGCTTCAACAAAATCCTAGTACAAGTACAAGGAAATTTCACTGAAAGATCGAGGTTGAAAAAGCAAAATTGACACAAGTGTAAAGTAGCTATGGATAAATGCTGTTATGCATTGGAAACAGTACAATCCTACGTACGTACGAAACCAATTTTTTTTTTTAATTTTAATAATTTGTTATTATTAGAGTAACATATATGCAATGCCATTATTTTTATTAATGAAAAGAATGTTAAGATTTTAATGTCATTTGTTTATGAGAAAATTTATAGACACTTTTTTTTTGCAATAACTCATTGAAGTGATCAATTGCAAATGATTGAAAAAGTTGCCATAAAAAAAATTGTGGCAAAATTTATGTACGTAAATCCTAGAGATAGCAATAAAGTCACATCTTCTAACATTCTTGAGAATTTTTTGTACTATTGTGACCATAGGCAGAGGCACATGTAACATTGGGGGCCCATGGCCCCCAAAACTTTGAAATCCCTTTATAGTAATAAATTAAAATAGGATGATTTCTTAAAATTGTAATGATTGGCCCTCAAAAAAATTTCATAGATCCCAGTTTACGTGATTTTGTCTATTCTTTTCTCTAAAATCACACGATGACCCCTTTAGTTAGTTTTCCCCACTGTTAGTTTATCAAGTAGACCCTACCCAATTAAAGCATAAACTTTTACCAAGGCCTAACAAATGCCTAGACATCATGTGCCCTTTCTTTTTTTATAAGTGTAAGATTGAATTTATTCAATCATTTTGTTGGCTTTATTCTGTGTCAATTTTCTTATAATTCAACATTTAGAAACCCTTGTATTTAGGTGAGAATTATGTAAGAGTAGTGTGTGAAAGAGTGTGAAGAAAAGCTCAAGAGTGTGCACTCAAGCAGGGGCTCGCGACTGGACCTCACGAGTGGCTTGCGACTGACGAGTCACTAAAAAGAGGCACGCATGTGAAGCATGCAGGGGAAGCTAAAGGGTCACACCAACTTTCGCACTATAGGACAAAACCTTCAGCTGGCCTGGCAGTTAGCTCGTGACTCAAACTCGCGACTCGTTCCAGTCGCGAGCTCGAGTCGCTAGAATGCCCTGTTTGACTAAAACTGACCTTTCGCATTCCAAACACACACCAGTATAAATACCCCGTATACCCATGTATTGTAAAAAGCTTCTAGAGAGAATTTTGACAGAGAAACCCTAGAGAAAAACAAGATTGACTCATCCACAATCTTCATCCTTTGATTCTCCAAATTCTTCTACTTTTACCCTCTCCATTATTACATCCTTGAGAGGTACATCTAGCCAAATCCTTTTCTCACCACACACACATCTGTGAGAAGGCTATTTGATGTTTGGGAAGCAGTTAGGAAGGGATCAATTGATATTGGATGATGCTATAGGCTATAGCGGAATCCGGTAAGCTAGAGAAGATAAAAGTTCGGCGTAACCTCGTTCGAGCAAGAAGCTTGGAGGGCTTAGGTACACTGGGTAGATTAGGCTTGAAGGGTCTTCAGCTGTTCATGTATTCCAACTTTATTCTCTAGTGGATTATTGACCGCTTGGAGGGCGGCGGAGAGGTTTTATGCCGAGGACTTCGGTTTCCTCTTCAATAACACATCGTTGTGTTGTCTTTGTGTTTGCATCTCTCTTCCCTTAATTTTTACCTTTTAATTGCTGTTGTGTTTGTGATTAATTTCGGTTTAGATTGATTTACCTATTCTGATTTAGCTTATTTTCATATTCCGCACATACATTGTTTGATAATAACCTTGTGTTGGTAATTTGTAAATTAGGGGTCTAAACATTCATAGGTGTTTTACGCACTTTTTGAACATTAAATTGGTATCAGAGTAGGTAGACTTGTTGTGGTTTAAATACCTAAGTGTGATCCTTAACCCCTTGTGTTTATTTGTCATGAATAGTGCTTTGTATTCTTCTATGCATGTTTTGGATGTTGATGAATGTAACAAGCCACGTGTTTGTGAAAATGTCTCTATAAGTGATAATCTTCATGATTGTGATACTATGTTAGATGAATTTTTGGATTTTGTTGATATTCCTAACATCAAACTCTTGAAGAAAAATGTTAAGAAGTTTCAAAAGAATTTTAGCAAGTTCATTTGTGAAAATGATGATTTGATTGCTAAACTCAATGAATCTAATAAATTGGTTGAAAAGTACAAGAAACTTGCTGAACATTCTCTTGAAAAACTAAAGGAGTTTAAATGTTTGAATATGGACTTGGATGCTAAACTTATTTTGTTCAAAAACTAGTTGATGATCTTAAATGTGAAAATAAATCTCTTAAGATGCATACCAAGTGTTTGATTCCTGAACCTACTATTAAAAATGATGAAAATATTTGTTGCAACCATGTTGTTGTACCCGATTTTGTGTCTATTGTGTGTTCAACCTTAAAGAACAAATCGGTGTACATTCCTCAACACAAAAGAAAACAAAAAGTGGAGAGAAAGGCTCTTAAGCATAAGCCTCCGTTTAGGTCTCAAACTAAGGTTTTGAATGGATCTAAATTTGTTCTAACTTGCCACCACTGTGGTGTGATTAGCCATATAAGACCTCTATGTCATAAGTTGAAGAGAGAACAAAATCATATGGCTAGATCTCTTCCTAAAAAGCTTAGTGGACCTAAACACATTGTTTGTCACCATTGTGGTGTTTTTGGTCATCTAAGACCTCATTGCTCTAAGTTTCAAGCTATTAAAAGAATCAAAAGAAAAGAGAAACTTGAGCTTCTTGGAAGTTGTGCTAAAAAATGTAAACTGGATTTGAATGAAAATAGCATGTTGTTGAAGAAAGTGTTTAATGCTCTTAACTCCTTGTCTATGCGCATCAGTTCTCATTTTTCCAACCCTCCTCTCTCTTCTCATGAGATACTTATTCTAAACAATTGTTCCTTTTGGATGAGGAAGGGTTCCTATGATTGAGTTCTTACTCTTTTGATCTTTGATATAATTCTTTCGATCTTTGTATGACCCTTCATGCATTAGATGCTATATATTCATGCATTTTGTGCATCTTGCATTTCTTTATATGCATTGTTTTTGTTTTTATCTTACTTTTATGTTTTATTTTTGTGTGAGTAAAAATTCAAAACCACATAAAAAGTGAAAAATTCAAAAAGTTTAATCGTATATGTTTGGCCTAGTACCTTCGTACTAATGGCGTAATGCATTTACGAGTTTAGCTTGTCTTGTATGCACATCTATCTTTGTAGGAAAAATCTTGACATCTATGTGTGATTGTTGTAAATCGATCTTCAAGTTTGTCATGAATGATTAGTCAATAGTCATGTTGGTTTTGATACATGCGTAGACTTGTGCCTATATCTCCTCCCACTCATCTTTTTTTAGCTGAAAGAGCTCAACTAATATAAATCATAAAATGAAAAGAGATAATGAGCTGCAAAAGTCGTCGCACATACTAGTGTCTGACTAGGAAAAAAGGAAAGCGACTTTTATGAAAATGTATGGTGCCCAAAAGCCAAAGGCTTGTTCATCAAATTGAAATATAAAAAATTTCAAGCATCGATCTCAAAAAGTGATGTAAAGATAAAAAATGATCAAATGTTATGAATTGTAAAGAAGCCAAATGAAAAGCTTCAAAGATATGTAATCATTTTCTTGTGGGAGGTCATATATGTTCATTTCTATAATTGAGATAGACCACTTGACTTAATACTAGTTGTGTATGACTTGATTGAATTGATCATTGAAATTTTACTCTAGACTAAGGTCTATTCCACATTTGATACACACACACAACGCACATGCCTAATGTTTAATGAATGTCTTATTCATTTGTTCGATTGTACTTGTTTAAATGTGATGTGTGTGTGCTTAACTATTTATGGATCAAACCAAAAAGATTTTTGATCATTTTATATGTTTTTGGAAGTGATTTTTATCACTCTTTGTGTTCATGTTTAGTACTTACTTTGTTTTTCATCGTTTAAACATGTTCTGTACTGATAAACAGGTGTCAGAATTGTTGGCTACTCATTCTAGCTACTCTTGCGAGTAGCGAGTTTTGGCTACTCGTTTTGGCGACTCGCCCAGTCTTAAGATCTAGTAGTAAGTTTACACAGAATGGTTCGCGACTCACTTGCAACTTAGCTCGTGACTTGCCAATCACGAAACAACCAAAAACAGCTTTTTAAAGAGCTTTTTCGTGGGAAACTTGTTTTAAACCTCTCTCATTCTTTCTAAAACCCCTCTTTCAATATTTTTATATCAAAACCCAATCAATTTGAATGATTTTTCATTCCATTAACATCTCTAAGGTAATTTTAAACTCTTTTCATTGATTTGGATCTTTAGATTATGTTTTGGAGAGTTTTGTGCTCTTAATTGGGATTTTCATCATAGGGATTGGGAAAACTTAATTTTTGTTAAATTTTTGTATGGGATTGGTTTCTTTTGATGATTTGCTTTGGATGTTGGCCCCTTACGGCAAAAGGAACATGTATTAAGGGTAGATTTCGTGATGTTCAAGCATTGTTTCACATTGTTGTTCATAGTGTGCACGCTAGGTGTTTGATAAAATGCCTCTTAGGCATTTTCTCACATGTTTGGACTCCGATGAGTACCAAACTTTGGGTTTCTCATGTTCCTCATTAGAATCGTGTTTAGTTCATTGGTTGTGTATTTAACACACCTTGCCCCACATGTGCATTTTCAATGCTTTGGTCATGCATTGCACATAGCTACCTCTTGCACACATCTTTGCTACCCTTGTCATGCATTGGTCTATACCTTGTTTCTTCATCGTAGCATGTCAAGTTTACCTTATGCTTTGTAGCATTTTTTTTGTCTTAGGTTTGAGCTTCATTTTCTCATTCATCTCGCATCCCTCATGCATCATTATCATTGTTTGTACCTTCATCTCTTGCCCTCATTTCTCCTTGACCCTTTGTTTATTCGTGATAAAAAGAGGGAGAGTATACTCTGGAGTAGTATACCAAAGAAATTTGTCATTTCTATATGACTCTTGTGCACATTCTTAGGGGAAGAAATTCTATTTCTTGTGTACATTTGTAGGGGGAGAGATATTTCATAAGGGAGATGCATATACCAAGGGGGAGAAGACATTGTGTTAATAAGAAAAATTTGTTTTGTTTGTGTTTCTTTATGTTTATTTTCTTGTTTGCATTATGGTGTTTTGGAGTTATGTTTAGTATCTATGCTTTGTTGTTCTCATTGCATCATGTTTATGTGTTGAACATGCATACATTCTTATGTTATTGTGTTTCATTGAATGCATGTTTGGATGATCATTTGCTTTGCTATGTGATTGTTGTTGTCATTTCTATATGACTATTTTGGTGTATGATCAAGTTGCTCACATGTTTCATATCATGTTTACTTGATTGCAATTTATTTGTTACATTATACTTGTCCTTTTATTACTTGCTTTACCTTGAGGGTCTAATGTGTTTTGTGCAAGTGTTTTAGGTTACAGATATATATGTTCCAAGTTCATCACAGCTCCTATGATTCATGATAGGGAGAGTGATATGATAGGAGGAGAAAGAGAGAAAGAGTCTTGTGCTATATTAACTCTGTTTTTGCTTTGCTCATAGTTCATGATTATGCTTAGCTATTTAAAATATTCAATTTGTACCCATGCTTTGTAGATTAGTACTTGTTGATAATGTTATGCATTTCTTTAAGTACATCACTCTTGTGCCCTTGTTGGATTTTAAATCCTTGATGCAATTACCTTGTGTTGTTGTATTGGTTGAGTGTTTGACATGCAAATGATACTTTACATTAAGCTTATTTTCTTGCATGTCCGAATGTTTATTCCTTGTGAGAATGATCATTGTAGTCACTATTTATAGTGATTGCTCGTTTTTGGTCAAGTCATGCTTTACTGTTGTTATTCATTATTGCTTGATCGCATTGTACTTGCTCTATATGCATTTCAAGTTTTCTACTTACAATGATCGTATTGTGTTGTTGTTTTTAGGAAATACTTGTCTGTATGGTTCAAGAGCTTCACAGATTTAGAGTTAGGTGTGAGTGAGTTTTGTTCAACTGTTCCCAACTCACATATTAAGTCTAGAGTTTGTTTTAGGGTTTTGTCACGGAATAGCCAAAGAGGAAGATTGTAAGATTGAATTTATTCAATCATTTTGTTGGCTTTATTCCATGCCAATTTGCTTGTAATTCAACATTTAGAAACCTTTGTATTTAGGTGGGAATCATGTAAGGGTAGTATGTGAAAGAGTGTGAAGAAAAGCTCAAGAGTGTGTACTTAAGTAGGGGCGAAAAAGAGTGTGTACTTAAGCTTAACTGGACCTCACGACTGGCTCGCGATTGGCGAGTCGCCAAAAAGAGGCACACGTGTGAAGCATGCAGGGGGAGCTGAAGGGCCACGCCAGCTGTCGTACTATAGGAAAAAACCTCCAGCTGGCCAAGCAGTTTGTTCGCGACTCAAACTCGCGACTCGTTCTAGTCGCCAAAATGCCCTGTTTGGCTAAAACTGACCTTTTGCATTCCAAACACACTCTAGTATAAATACCCCTTATACCCACATATTGTAGAGAGCTTCTAGAGAGAAGTTTGAGAGAGAAATCCTAGAGAAAAAAACGATTGACTCATCCACAATCTTCGTCCTTTGATTCTCCAAATCCCTTTACTCTCACCCTCTCCATTGTTACATCCTTGAGAGGTACAATTAGCCAAATCTTTTTCTCACCATACACACATCTGTGAGAAGGCTATTTGGTGCTTGGGAAGTAGTTAGGAATGGACCAATTAATATTGGTTGATGCTATGGGCTATAGTGGAATCTAGTAAGCTAGAGAAGACAAAGGTTCGATGTAACCTCGTTGGAGCAAGAAGCTTGGAGGGCTTAGGTACACTGGGTAGATTAGGCTTGAAGGGTCTTTTGCTGTTCATGTATTTCAACTTTATTCTTTAATGGATTATTGACAGCTTGGAGGGTGGCAGAGATGTTTTATGCCGAGGACTTCGGTTTTCTTTTTGATAACAAATCCTTGTGTTGTCTTTGTATTTGCATATCTCTTCCCTTAATCTTTACCTTTTAATTGCTATTGTGTTTGTGATTAATTTAGATTTAGATTGTTTTACCTATTCTGTTTTAGCTTATCTTTATATTTGGCACATACATTGTTTGATAATAAGCTTGTGTTGGCAATTTGTAAATTGGGGGCCTAAACGTTCATAGGCGTTTTACACACTTTTTAAACATTAAAATAAGCATACAAAAGTGCAATGCATTGCGTTCCTTGCATCCAAAAGTGCATTGTATTGTTACCAAAAAAGAAAAGTGCATTGTTTTCCTTTGTATATTTTGTGCATTGGCAACACAAATTTATGAGTTTTTTTCCCTAGCTAATTTTATCTTTTAATTTTGTTTTAGATGCATTGATTTCAGTTTAGAAATAATAATATTATTTAAATTTGATCATTTTATATACCATATATTTATAAATTTAATATAAGAATATATATAATTCGCCCCAAGCAAAATATCCTAGCTACGGTTTTGGTTGTGACAAATTGTTTTGGCATTTATATCTTTCAATGTGAAGTGAAAGATTGCTACTTTGAATTTATATATTTTTAATTTCTAAAAAGTAGTTCCCAGTTCTTTTTATTCCATGCATTTATCTATTTCTCTCTCTCTCTCTCTCTTTTTTAAATAATAATAATTAGGATTATTTTTATTTTTATTTTTCAAAAGTAATCTAGGATTATTTGTATTCTTAGGTAATTATCCTATATGTGAATAAGAATCTATCATTCTTTTCTTTGCAAACGGTCTTCTTATTGAACAATATTTTTGCAATAATTAAAGTGTCAAATCATCAAAGAATAATGCTAGATATACAAATTATTTTACAAAAACTTTTACAAATTGTTGACGTTGACCATATCAATATTTTGTAAAAGTATTATAAAATAATTTGTGAATGCATCATTACTCATCATCAAAAGTCAAAATAAATTATATATAAGGAACCACTATAAAGAAAACTTTAAGAATTCTGAGTAATTCCCGCAATTGACATCCACGTGTAGTGAAAATGAACTATAAATGTTGATTTTAAGGAAAGCACACAACTTAATGGTTTCAAGTGCACTTGTTCTCCAAAAAAAACCTATCAAAACCACTTGCTAATTAAAGCCAAATCTCTAGTCATTTTATTTAAGGAAAGCACACAACTTTGAGGGCCATTAATTAAATCCCTAGTCGGCTAGTACCAGTAGATACGATGATAGACTACAGTAACAACACTCTTCATCTAGACAAACGTAGACTAATACAGCACAAACTAACAGTAAATATTGCAAATACCCCACCATTGACAACCTCGAACTCTATTAATTAAGAACTAAGGGGCTGTTTGGTTTTTTTTTTTTCATCACTTATCACTCTTCACTTAATTTTTGTCACTCTTTACTCATCACTTAAAATACTCCAATTTCCTATACCCACCCATTTGGCACATATTTTAAACTTGTCATCACTCAATTTTTTTGTACTTTTTGTGGGACCCACTCTTCTTAAAACCACCAAACACAAAGCCAACTACGTGTTCAATTCCAAAAAATAACGCCACCCAAAAAATATAAAAAACCTATCTGCCTCTTCTTCTTCTTCTTCTTCTTCTTCTTCTCTCTCTCTCTCTCTCTCTCTCTCTCTCTCTCTCTCTCGCTGCATGGTTCGGGTTCCAATAGATAGAAAAAAGGTCCGATCGTTTTGACTCAGCTGGCAATGGGTTTGGGTGTGTTGGCCAGAGCGGCCCTAGTCAAATCGGTCATGGACTAGAAGACCATGGCTGGCCCATTTACGAGGTGCATAGATCAGTGGACTGGGTTCGAGATGACTTGTTCATTAACGGTGGTGGATGGCTTTCCACAGTGGCTGTTGATTGGTGGGTTTGGTGGTGCAATGGGTTTATGGTGTTGCTGTTGAAGTGTGGTTGTAGTCGTTTCTTTCACGATGGTGTGATGGGTTTCCACGGTGGCCAGGTTTTTTTATTTTTTTTATTTTTTATGATTGAGAAATCTGGGTTTCTTTTTTTTGGAGATTGTTTGAATTGAAAAGTTTGTGGGTATTGTTTGAATTGAAAAGTTTGTTTCTTGATTTTGGAAGGATGGAGAAGATGGTGGATATGAGCTAATGGTGGTATAGTTTACCCAAAAAAAAAAAATGCAACCAAACCCAGAAACCCAATGTGAAAAGGAAAGAAAAGAAGGAAAAAAAAAAAAACCCAAGCCCAGAAACACAGTGAAAAGGAATGGAAAAGAAAAAAAAAAAACCTTTGCAACCAAACCCAGAAACCAACGTGAAAAGGAAAGGAAAGAAAAGAAGAAAAAGAAGAAGAAGAAGAGAATAGAGAAAGGTGTGTCCTAGACCCAACATGAAAGACAAAAAAAAAAAAAAATTAATTAAAAAAAAAAGAAAAGAAAAGAAAAGAAAAGAAGATAACGTGTTTTGGAGAGAGCAAAAGGTCTGATTTTGGGACCCTCAGCGTGTGTTTAATTACCAAAATGCTATCATAACTCTATTTCCATAACTTGAAAACACACCTAAAATGTGTTTTCAGTTTCCATAACTCATCACTAAAAAATCAAAGAATTGAGTGATGGAAACAAAACTTGAAAACAAATCCAAACAGAGTTTTTTTTTTGGTGGGACCCACATATTTTGAGTTATGGGTGATAGAAACGGAGTTATGAGTTATGGAAACAGCAAATCCAAACATCCCCTAAATCACCTATCATGATTCATGCTCATGTTCCTATCTTTGCTTTTGACATCATTCTTGATGTCTTTGATTATATCTGCTCCGCAGGTCTATCCTTTCCCTGCATAAATGATGACATTCCTCTAATGCCATCGATTAGATTAAATGAATTTACCACCTTCTAATAGTTTAAATTTTTGAGATAGAATAAATTAATTATTTTCTTATAGTTTAAACTTTTGGAACAATGGTAATTTAACACCATGATCAATGGTACATGGGTAATTCTTAAAATGTTGCCTTTGAGATGGTTGACAAACCAATCAACCAAATCCTACCGAATAGCACTTTGACATCAGGAATGAAACAAAGAGCCATAAGACCTCCCCATATTCTTTTAATGAATGATCATTGAGAAGGATAAATAGTCTCTAGACTATGTGTAAGCCCAGCATATACAGGCTTGTCTCTACAATATGGGACAGTTGGACAATTACCTTAGGCCCTAAGTGAGAAAGGGCCCAATAATTTCAATCATAAATATCGTACTTTTCTATATAGCAACTTAAAATAAAATATTTATCTTATCTTTCTTTTCTTTTTCTTTTTTTTTTGAAGAGTGTTCAATGTCTAACTGGAAAATAGATTAAACTCATATTTTCTTTTTTGTTCTATTTCTATAGAAATATCTCTTGACAACCGGTCACTTATAAAGCCACCCTTTTCCCCTTCACCATTAATCTTATTATCAAAAGTTCATATATAATTGATGTGAAATTTGAAGTATTAGTTTGATTTTAACTTAATCCATATATATTTACTTGTGAATGTTGAGATTATGGTTTATTCTAATGTTTATTTTATTAAAAAATAGAAATGCTAATACTAATGTTAAATTTTAGTGGGTTCTAGCTAACTCAATTAATAAAGTCTCTAATGGCTGAATAAGAGATCCGTGATTTAATCCCCACCTACACCAAAAACTTATTGGTGTCTTGGTCTGATGATAAAAAGTTATTATCAGAAGCAAACACTATAGGTTGAAACTCTCTTTTAATTTTTTTAAAATAATTTTAGTTATATTATATCGCAAATTACACTTTACACTCTAAACTTTTAGAATGCACAATTAACATCCTAAACTATAACTCACATTACATTTTATACCTGCCATCAATTCTACCGTTATTTTGGATGACATCACGTGAAAAGCCCCAATTGCCCCTCTTCTTAATTTCTTAAAAACAAATAAAAATTTTCATTTTATCACTCTAAACTATATTTACACTCTAAACTTTGGTTTTCCATCTAAGATAACGACAAAATTAACAGTGGGGTGCAAAATGTAACATAAGTCATAATTTAGGGTGCAAATCATGCATTCTAAAAGTTTAGGGGGAAAATTATAATTTTGAATACAATTTAGGGTAGTAAAATTGTAATTACCCCATAATTTTATATTGTAGATGACATTTCTCTTAAATCTCTACTAGATATGAAAAAACAAATATACATATATATATATATATATATATATATATAATTAATCAATTAATTGAATCTTAACAAGGATCTATTAATAAATTTTCTGCTAATAATAAACAATAACTAAAAATTTAGGTGAAATAATAGATGGTTTGTATTTATTCTCAGAACAAAAAGTTCAAAAATAAACTTTACGAATAGAAGAAAAATACTCTAATTATTGACAAACTAAATCATATAAAAAGTCCTTCTCAAAAAAATCAAATAAATAGATAAGTTTCTTTTGTAAAAACATGTATTGCTTATAGAAATTTATGTTACAGTTCCTTTTATATAAAATTTTTTTTTTCAAATTTAAAATTATTAAAATTCCACCTAACGCATTTGTTGTCTCTATTAAATCCCCAATGCATTCTCTTTGGTTGGAAGCTTATTTTTCATAGCCAACCAACCAAAAAAGGAATTCCTAGGGATGGTGGAGTCAAACCAAAACAACTTGCACCAAATTAGTGTGAGACCCTCCTAGATTTTCCTTCAATGTGTTTGCATAACTATATCTATAGGAAGATTACCATCATGCTCAATATTTCTATTTCTCAAAGAATTAGTCAACTCACATCTACATATATATATTTCAATGAATTGGTCAAGCCAAATCTACATTTATATCTCAAAGATTAGTCTGGTTACAATATATTGAGGGTTGATGTGACTCATTATACCACGCGCAATACACAATTAAAGTAAGTACAAATATTTGAGTTCCAATTCATTCAATTGATAAAATCTCTGATGGCTAAATAAGAAATTTGGAGTTTAATTCCCACCAACACCAAAAAGTGACTGGTGTTTTGGTCTGATAATAAGAAGCTATTATCAGGAGCGAACGTGGTAAGTTGAAACTCTCACAAAAAAAAGTATAAAAATTAGTATGACTTATACTTTCCTCAAGTAATTACACAGCACCTCTTAGATCCTTTGTGTAATGTTTTACCTTTGCTTTGATCAATTGGGTTATTACACTCACTCTTATTGTGTAATGTTCCACTTTTGCTTAGATCGATTGGGTTATTACTTACTACACTCACTCTTGATTAACACTTCATAAAACCTACTTTACAAATTGAATGCCATGTATCCTCAGTCAAATAGGAAAGAAAATTTAGAGAATTTGGGCATCCGCTCCTAATGATAACTTTTTATCATCTAACCAAGACACCAATTAGTATTTGGTATAGGCAAAGATTGAACCCCAAATCATTTATTCAACTATCAAAGGTTTTGTCAATTAAGCTAACTAGAACCCACCAGTTAAATAGAAATTTGAGTTCAAGAAAAAGAAAAGCTATCAAATATAAAGTTCAAATTTATAAAATAGTGTTGTAAAATAATTAACCTTCTTGTATGGATCCCAAAATTACTTACTTTTACAAGTCGGGACTCGGGAAGACTCCTGTTAAATACTTAATTTAATATATCATGTTAAATGTAATATTTATTACATCATCTAACCCAAAATCTTAAAAATTAAGATTTGGATCTAGTTATGTGGAACTTTCCACTCACACACCGAATACAAAATTAGTGTATTCTCTCATTCTTTACAAACAAATAGTTGTAAGCCCGTAGCATTTTTTAATTGTATTGTGTCCTTCAAATATGGGATGTATTTGATTTTGACCCCTTGATTTTAAAATTTTTTAATTCAATGCATTAAATTTCAAAATGCGAATAATTTTTTCCCTAGTCTATTTCCTGTCAAATTCTTGCTTACATGGCCAACAAAACATCGAGTGGCTTTCTGATGTAGCATTTTTTAGTTAACATCGGTATTGGTCAATTGTATTTCGGTCCTTTAAACACGGGATCAGTTCAATTTTGGCCTCTCATTCTGCCCTTTATAAATACCATGGATTTGAAACTTGAACCGTTCATTAAACCGAAAAAAGAAAATGTCCAAAATTTTTGAGGTCGGATTGAGGGTTGAACTGTGATGACGTCATAAATTATTTAATAATAAAATAAAAACAAATATTAGGAAAAAAAAAAGCGAAAATGCACTTTTTGTCCCTACATTTTGGGTCAATTCCCATTTTAGTCCTAAAATTGATTTCGTTGCAAATTTCATCCCTAAACAAAGAAAATCATTTTTAAAATGGTCCCTGCCGTCAACCTACTGACAGAAACCTCTTACGTGGCAGACAGAATGCCCTGCTTGCTGACGTGACTATTAAAATATTATTAAAAATAATTATTTGTCATTTTTAAATGCCATGTCAGTATTTAAAATTTATATAAAAAAGAAATTAAATTTAAAAAAAAAACCCTTAAATCTAATTTAATTTTTTTTTAAATATTACTTATCATTATTAATTTTCACAAGATCATTACACTTGTTCTTCATGTTCTTCACAATCAAACCCAGCAATGAAGAACTCAAACCCAGATTACAAGAGCACAAACCCACAACCAATAACTTCAACCCAGATCACAACAACACAAATGAAAAAAGAAAAAAAAAATTGAAATCAAACACAGACCCAGATTACAACAACACAAATAAATTAAAACAGAGATCAAAAAATTTCTTCATGTTCTTCAACATGTTCTTCATTTTACAACTTGTTATTTCTGTTCTTCCCAAATCAAACCCAACATCCAAGAACTCAAACCCATCACAAGAACACCAAAGAAAAGAAAAAACAAATTACCACTTCTCACTCTTTCATTGATGAACCCAAGCTCTCCCATTCATTCCTAACAAGAACAACTCTCTCGGTCTCAAGACCCAAACGACATGACCACTCAAAATCAAGATCAACTCTCATGGTCTTAAGACCCAAATAGCATGACCCACAAGACAAACCCCAGCAAGACCAAAACAGAATGACCGATCTGAAGAAGAGCACCGCCACTTTGGTGGTGGAGGTGGACTCGCTGGGGTTGGCAGAGGAGAGAAAGGCTGATCTGACCCACCACGCATCACTGATTTGACCCACCACGCAAAGCCAAAAGACCTTAGACAGAGAGATCGGAGAGAATATCCAACAGCCCAGATCCACCGAGGCTCGTCACCTCCACCATCCAGATCTTCCTTCGGCTTGTTCCCTCCACCACCCAGTCCATCGTCTTGTTCAGCCCAGATCAATATCTTCCTTTTTTTTTTTCTTTTTGGTTTTTGGCTTCAGGTGTTCTTGATGAGAGGAGGAAAGTTTGAGTTGTTTTTTGGCCTTTGTTCTTGTTGATTAGAGAAAGGGAGGAGGAAGATGATTTTGGTATTGTTTAGATTTGTAATAAAAAGACAATTGAAGCTAGTTGTTCTCTGAAATGAGAAACGTCGAGCTTTTTGAATTTTCTAATTAATTTAATTAGATTAATAAAAAAATCGATTAAAACTAAAAAAGTAAAATTTTTGTTTTTTTAAAATTAAATTAAAATTAAGGAATTAAAATTTTTTTGTTTTAATTTTTTATTAATTAAAATGCTAATGTGATATTTAAAAATGCTAAATAATTATTTTTAATAATATTTTAATGGCCACATCAGCGCCATGTCAACAAGCAGAGCATTCCGTCTGCCACGTAGGAGGTTTCCGTCAGTGGGTTGATGGCATGGACCATTTTAAAAACAATTTTCTTTTTTTAGGGATGAAATTTGCAACGAAATCAATTTTGGGACCAAAATGAAAATTGACCCAAAATATAAAGATGAAAAGTGCATTTTCATCGAAAAAAAAAACTATAAAAATGAATAATCTTGATTTAAAAATATAGAGAAATTAAATAATAATGTGCAAATTATATTGACATATTTTATTATTAATTTTTATATAATACTTTCATGTAAATAAGTCCTTCAAGATAATATATAAAAAAATATCTAAAGTTCACAACTCATAAGATATAAGATCTTAGTGAGCGGGGTTGGCCAAGTGGTTGAGCACTTGGTCTCAAAGTGGCTGTATGGGGTTTGACTAGGAGCTCCCTAGTTCAAGTCCCGGCAACAGCACTTTGAAACAAACTCCCTGGGCCAGCGATTTACCCCGTTATGGGCTCACCCGTCGCGAACAGTGATTAGTCTCTGGTTGAAAGCTTTGAGGATACACTGTGGGCAACCAAAAAAAAAAAAAAAGATCTTAGTGAGCAGTGAGCACGTCACTAATCACTAGCCCTTCAGGCCAAGTATTAGACCTGGCTTCTTAAGTTTAAAAATAATTTTAACAAATGATGAGAAAAGACTTGCCTTTTAAATTTGAAAATAATTAAAACAAATAAAGAGAAAGTTAATTCATTCCCACTGTCACGTTTCCCAAACAATCTGAATCTGATAGGTGATCATTTCTTCAAGTCTTTAATTAGCTTTTCTTCTTCCCAACATATGCTTCTTAGTCTTCAACTCTCACTTTTCAGTCTCAACGTATGCTTCTCAGTCTCCATCTCCTTCTTCTCATTTTTCAGTCTCTACTACACACACTTCATCTTTCCTAGTTTTTCAAACACAAAGTAAAGCAACAAATTATTTCTCTCTCACAGCTTCACCCTTCACTTACTTTGCCTCTTTCTCTCCTTCTCACTCTTTCTTCTCTGAAGAATATATCCAGCAAACAGGTAGTTGCTCTCCATGAAGACCCAATCTACTTTTTCTTCTTTTTTCTCTTTTTTCCATTTTCTTTGAGAAATTTTCTAAAAAGAAGAAAACGGAAAACCCACTTCCAGTTTAGAAAACCGCATGGTTTGACCGCGGTTCGAGAGGTTCGCAGCCAAAATACAATTTCTGGTTTTATAAGTTTAAAAAATCAGAATGATGACCGGTTGCCGGTTATTCCAGTCTGACAGTATGGTCCGATCCGGATTTCAAAATCATGGAATATACTCGTAATGGTTGCACGTGCAACCCCATGACTGAGAAAATTTAAGATATAATTTTTTTTGAAGTAGTATCAAACCATATATTTAAATTTAGAACACTCATTTAACACTATCTATTTAGTATGATAATTTTTTAGGAGAAGGTATTTTATATCAAATGATACCATGTCATTAGTATCAAAATTCAATAAGTATGAGACATGTCAGCAAAAAATAATTAACCCACTAACAATTGAAAGATATGTGTTAGTGGATAATTATTTTTGCACACATGTCTCTGGTTTATTGGATTTTGACATAGATGACATGATATCATTTCATATAAAATACTTTTTCATTTTGTAGAACCCATTTACTAAAGACAGTACATATCTACTCACAAAAAAATTCCACTAAGAATGATAATAAATGTCATTATCTTCCAACAATAGACAACCAAGAATTAATAAAACATTGTCACAATATTTAAATTTTCGTAATAAATGATGACTGATAGGCCAAAAATGTATTGACCCTCTTGTGATAAATTAACTAATTAATTAGCCAAGTGAATTAATTAATCCGCCAAGTGAATTAATTAATCCAATTAAAATGCAAGACGCGTGGTAGCACAAACAAATCACCAACTAAGTTAATATGCAGCGGAAAATAAAGTTGACACAATGATTTGTTTACAAATGGGAAAAACTATCGAGACAAAACCCCACCGGGTGAATTTAAGGTCACCATTTCTGAGAATCCACTGTTATCACAACAGGCAATTACAAGTAAAGGAATCCCAGTACCTTATACCAACCTACAGTTGAACCCTTACCCTAACACACAATTTGACCTGTTCTGTAGTGACAATCTCTCATTTTCAATGCACGGCTTCCAACACGTGACTAACCAATCGATGCGCAGATCCTAGTACGCGGCTTACTCACCAACTTAAGAAAGATGTTGGCTGAAAAGTTCTTCAGTTCATCAACACAATGAAGATCATGAAGCTCCTTGGTCACAAAATCCAACGGCATACAAACACAGCAGTTTCTTCAAGAGAAAGATGAACTAGGGCAAATTCTGTCTCTGGTCACAATTTTTATTAACAAAACTTTGTTCTACACTCATGTAACCTTTGACAGCCCTTAAAATCATCTTTATATATGTTTAGGGTTGTGAGAAAAGAAAGCCTAAATATGTACACACGGATTGGAGTGAAATCATATCTGAAAAGCTGATTTTCATAAATCTCAATAGAGGTATCTATCGAGCAGCTGTCGAGTATCAGGCTAAAGCAGCCTTTTAAACCTCAATAGATGCTATCTGTCGAGTTAGCTGTTGAGTTTTAAAATCTAGCACTTTTTTACTTGTTTCTTAGACAGATTGGCATGGCTTTAACACTTAGACTTGAACTCTTATTCCTTGAAGTATTAAAAACATCCTAAATCTACCCAATTACAAGTAAAGAACGTTTTGTCAAAAGATTAGTCAATTCTAAATGACACATGTTCTTAACATGATTCTCATATGTCCTAACAATCTCCACAAACAAATGAACATATGAGAGAAGTCATAAATCACTCAACTCATACTCACTTGTTGAATACAATAAAATTTATCATAACACAAACTCTTGAAAAACTTTGCAAGACGAGAGTTCATGACAAGAGAGTCTTTGACAACCTGTATTTCTGAAACACTTTAAACAAAACTCATCACGACATCTTAGTGTGAAACAGAAATAAAAGATTGCATACAAATAATAAGAAGCATGTGCATAAAGAGAGAAAAGAAACAACACATGTAAGGATATGTGAAAATGTAATAACAACCTCAATATATATATCAATAATGAGTACAAGGTTTGCTATCACAATTTAAAAAAAAATGTATCTAAAAAGAAAGAAAAGAAAATATACAAAAAGTCCTCACTACATCCCTCAAAAACAAAGACACTCCCCTTAACAAAAATATCTCCTATACTAACTCTCCCCCTAAGTACATGACTACTCTCATACCTAAAACTACTCTTCTTTTTTGTCACAAATGACAAAGGGTAAATCACTGAGAAGCAGTCATCTCCTCGTCACTCGAAAAGCTAGCACCATCATTCTCATTAGCATCACCACCATCAGAGTCACCACCATTGTCCTTGTCCTAAGAAGCCTCTGGAAAAGGAGAAGGAAACTCTACAAAGCCACCAAGGTGAGCTTGTCGTCGTGCAATATGACTGACATGGGTGTTCACTTGACACAACTCATTGCTGAAAGTGTCAAGGCAAGCATCCATGCACTGAAGCTGCACCATGATCGCCTCGAGGGTCACTCCATCTGATGAAGAAGAAGGAGCGGATGTGGATCGAGCTGAAGAAGCTGGAGGAGTTGCCGTCTTGGTCCATGGCCGCTTCGATCGAAGCTGGGCCTCACTTCATCTAACAGTCGCCTCATCAATGGCACACATGACAAAGAAGTGATCTGACATGGGAAAGGAGACAGAAGAATGGCGAAGGATCCTCGTGATAGCAGAAGAAAAGATAAGCTTATCCAGATCGCTGTATCCCTATATTCATTTATAAGGTAGAGAATGAAGTGAGAAAGGAAGTCTATAGTAAGGTCCTCTAAGTGGGATAACAAAAATTGAGCACGAGGCTCTGTGATAGAGTTATAGTGAGACAAAGGATGGAGAATGAATGTCATCACCATGTTAAGAAACCTCAGACCTTTAGCAAAGGCCAAGTAACGAGTGTTCAAACGACCACCCCAAGAAGAAGGAGTCCCACAAAATAGAGACATGAGCTCGTCTTTAGATACAGTCTTAAAACGATCACAGCCGGGGTAGTCAGGATGCGCTACCCTTAGTACGTGTAACACATTGGATACAAGATCCGGAGTGACTACAATGTGCGTACCTCGAACACAAGTGACAAAAAGAGGTACTAAATAATCAAATTCATGCATATTGGAGTAAAATTCATGTATGATCATGGAGGGACAAGTGACTAGGACGTTACACAGTGACTCATAACCCTTCTGTAGATAACAGTAGGAAGGTCAATATCAGAAAAGTTCGATAAAATGACTTGGCGTTTTGAATGAATGCCTCATCTAGAAAAGTTTGATAAAATGACTTGGCGTTTTGAATGAATGCCTTGTCTAGAAAAGTTCTCCGAAAAGTCCTTACAGGCTTTCTCATCATGGAACCGAACATGAAAAGGGGTAGAATCAGAAGTAGATGCCCTGGAATAAATAGGATTCCAGGACAGAGTGGACTTACGTTTAAGTGCCATGATGCAGACTAATCGAAAGAAGGATTCGCAGGTACCTTGTAAGATGGCCTGTCTCACAAAGTACTCGCGAAATACAGCCTGGCACTTGACTCTTCAGTTTCTAGCATGTGCTTCTAACGTGGCCTTTTCGTGGGAACCTTTACTAACAAACTTCTTGTGAGCTAGTTGTGAAACTACATTGATCTTCATTACGTGCTTGATTCTTTACCAACTAAATACTAAACTCTATTATGACATATGTGAATTATGTTAGGAACATATGTCATGTAGAATTGGCTAATTCTTTGACAAAACGCACCTTACTTATAATTTGGTAGATCTAGGATGTGTTTAATACTTCAAGAAACAAGGTTTTAAGTCCAAGTGTTAAAACCATGCAAGTCCGTCCAAGAAGCAAGTGAAGAAGTGTTGGATTTTAAATCTCAACAGCTAGCTTGAAAGCTAGCATCTATCGAGGTTTAAAAAGCAGCTTTTTCCCGATGCTCAACAGTTGCTCGATAGATACATTATTTATTGAGAATTATGAAAATAAGTTTTTTAGATCTAATCTCACTTCAATCCGTGTGTACATGTTTAGGTTTTCTTTTCTCACAACCCTAAACATATATAAGGATTATTTTAAGGGTTGTAAAATGTTGCGTAAGCATAAGGCAAAATTTATTTCATACAAATTGTGACCGGAGACATAATTTGCCCTAGTTCATCTTTTTCTTGAAAAAGATGTTGCGTTTGTACGCCGTTGGGTTTTGTGACCAAGGAGTTTCGTGATCTTTATTATGTTGATAAACTAAAGAACTTTGTAGCCAACATCTTTCTCAAGTTGGTGAGTAAGCCGCAAACTAGGATCCGCGAATCGATTGGTTAATCACGTACTGGGAGTTGTGCATTGGAGGTTTTCCCTATTTGCAAACAAATCACCGTGTCGACTTTATTTTTTACTACATATTTAACTTAGTTGGTAATTTTTTTTATGCTACCATGAATTTTGAATGTTAATTGAATTAATTAATTAACTTGGCTAATTCAATTGGTTAATTTATCACAAGAGGTCAATACATTCTTGGCCTATCAAGTGGTATTAGAGCAGGCACAATCTGATCAGAGTTAATCTATGCTGTGTGATCCATTGACCCATGCTGTCATGGATAGAGGACAATCATTGATTATACCTCCTTTATTTGATGACACTAACTATGCTTACTGGAAAGTATGCAGAAGAACTTTCTTGCAGTCATTAGATGAAAATGTGTGACAAGTTGTGGAGATAGGCAGGTCTAAGCCAAAGGAAGCGCCGAGTGATTGGGATGGTGCTAAGATCAAGGTGGATAACTTCAAACGTAGGGCATTGAACACTTTATTCAGTGTAGTCACAAATGAGGAGTTCAAGAAGATATCCTTCATTGAAACTGTGAAGGAAGCATGAACCATTCTTTAGACAACCTATGAGGGAACCAAGGCTGTCAAGGATTCGAAACTTTAGAGGCTCACTACAAGCTTCGAAGAGATAAAGATGGAGGAGGATGAGTCGTTCGATGAGTTTTATGCCAAGCTCAAGGACATAGTGAACTCAGCCTTTAATCTTGGAGAAACCATTCCAAAACCAAAGATTGTTAAAAAGGTGCTCAGATCTCTACCTGAGAGATTTCATGCCATGATCACCGCAATTGAGGAATCAAAGGATATTGACAAAATTCCATTGACAGAGATGGTTAGCAATCTGCAGACCTATGAGTTGGGTTTGGCAAGGATTGGGAAATCTAGTAAGGGTAAGAGCATAGCATTAAAGGCCAAGAGCAGTGACACGGATGAGTCTTCTGACGATGAAGATTTTAAGATGAAATCCTATATCACAAGGCAGTTCAAAAAGTTTATGAAGAATGTGAATGGTAAAAGATTTGACAAAGACTGCAAGCAATCCGGTTCGTCACAGTTCAAGAGTCAAGACAAAGGGATGAAAGATACTAGGGATGGTGGTTAGTACACTGTTCTCTTAGAACCTAAATGTTTTAGATGTCAAGGGTTTGGACATATGAAATAAGAGTGCCCTACATATCTCAATACCATTGGGAAAAGCAAGGAACTTACTGCTACATTGAGCGACATCGAACCTAAGGATGATTTGGAAAATGAGGATGATGGAATCTTGAATGCCTTCACTACCACTGTAAATGTTACTGAGGGGATTGTTAAAGATGTGGATGAAGAAGAGGACTTGGTGGAGTCTAAGTTTGAAAAGAGGTATGGGCAAGATGACATCCACACAGTTTATGCAAAATTATACAAAGTCTACGAAAAGCATGAGAAGTTGTATAGGTTGGCCACCAAGAAACTCAGTGATGTGGAGCTTGAGCGAGAAGAAATCTCCACAAAGTTTGATGAAGCTAATCAAACCATTGGAGTACTGAGATTTTTTAATAATTTCTTGGCTAAGAAGACCAAGAAGCTTGAAGCGGAACTATTTCAAGTTAGAGCTCCGCTGGAGAGGACTTCAAGTGTAAAGCTTGATGAGATGCTTAGTTTACAGAAATCTGCTTCTAATCGAACCAGTTTTGGGGTATGATTTCTCTTCTCCTAGTATTGCTTCCTTTAGTACTATTGTTTTTGTTTCTCTTGCTAATAATGTTGAATTTGAGAACACTGATGTCAAAATTGTTTTAGCTAGTGAGAACATAGACAAGGTATATATATTTTAGGAGAACCCTCTAAGCTTGATAAGAAAGAGACTAAAAACCCTAGAGCTAAGAAGGGTAATACTCAAAAGTATAAACAAAAGAAGCAGCATCTCTGTCATCACTATGGAGCAAACAGGCATACTTGACCTAATTGCCATAAGTGCCTAGCCATTCAACAAAGCAACAATATGATCTCTTTAGGAAACCAGAATCAGTTTCCATCATCTTTTGCTCCTCTTGGAGATCTACTCAAAGCTCTCATGTTCCTTTTGAACTTGAACGGTTTTAATACTTCCACCTCACCATCGGATCAAGGGTTCGCTAAACGGAAAAGTTCTTCCAATGTGTGGAAGGAAAAAAGCTCTAACTGATTTAATCACTTTTTTGTCTCCCTCTCTTTTTGGTTATGTATTACTTGTGTGTTTTGCTTTGAGTTAGTCTAGTTTTATGCTTTACTTTATTTAACATATTTTTGTTTGTTTGTTTTTAGTTTTACTTTATTTTGGTTTTTACAAAATAAAAAAAAATAAAAAATTGAAAAATTAGAAAAATACAAAAACAGTGTGTGTTTGTGTACATTGGTACTTGTGTAGCTTGGATGACTATTGAAACAAAGTTTTCTAAACTTTGTATCTTTTGTAGCTTAGATGAGCATCTCTATGCACAACTAAGCAAGTGAGCTTTGTGGCTCGTGTTTGTGATGAGTAAGATTAGGTAATCTTTTGTACTTAATACTCGTATCATTCTTTTTGACGGGAAGGACTAGAAAATCCTAAGAGAAAGGCATAAATAATCATCTCACTATTGTTGCCTACCAATCATGAAATGACATCTGTATGCTTCGGCATAGCAAAAGTGCAATGTCAAAAGCTTAACATCATTGGGTATTTTTTTTCTCTCTTATGTGCCCATGCATGATATGCCTAAAAAGAAAATATGCAAAGAAAAATTAAAGCAAAAATAATTAAAATGGTTTATACATGATTACAAGAGTGTCTTCTTGGAGATGTAGGAGTTATGTACCTCGAAGGTGATAGTCCTCATCAAGTAATTATGATTGTGTGTGAGTTAAATTTGATTTGCTCATATCTTAAATTGTCATAACATGTAGACACTTATGAAATCTTGCGATATTTTTCACACACAACATGCAATATTTTTTGCTACTTTTGATACATGTGCAGGTACAATGTGATTTGGTCATCACAAGGAATACATGTGTTAGTGTATGCTCATTAAACTATCTTGACTTGTTTTTGAATATAAAATTGGTTAGACTTGTTTAGTGTGTGTGTGTGTGTGTGTGTTTTTTTTTTTGGATCTAAATGCTTGACATTTTTCTTGTTGAGAGATGATTTTAAGAGCTTAAAATGTTGATTGGATCTTTGGTTTAGTAGCATCTTTGATTGCATTCATGTTTGTATTTTTCTCTTCTTTGAAAAACTATTTTTGAGCAATCTCGATAGCTTCTCAATACCTCTCGACAGCTAGGCTATCTATCGATCCTTTTGAGCTTTTTTTCTCGATAGCTGTTATCGCAATTTCGATCCATCGAGATTTTTGAGATTTGGTCTCAATAGCTTCTTGACAACTTCTCGATCCATCGAGGAAGTTTTTGTATGCTTGATAAATTTTCGATAGCTTCTCGATCCATCGAGGTCTCTTTGCTATGGACACCACTTGATAGCTTCTCAATAGCTCTTTTTGTCAAATTCTAATTCTCGACACCTCTCGATACCTGCCGATCCATCGAGTTGCGTATTTGTCTATATATAGGGTCAATGTGAATTTCTCTCATTTCTCCCCGATCTTTCGATAGAACTTGTCTCCTTACCTTCCCAAACTCATCTCTCTCTCTCTCTCTCTAAACTTCAAACCTAGAAGCTTTTCGGCCTAAAGATCTTCTTTTTCCTCTGGTATGATCTCATTTCACTCATCTTATCATGCATTTCATCTTTTTTACCTAACCTTTGGGATTTTTTTGAAAATTTGGGGTTTTTCAAAATTGACGAGTTTTTCACAAAATTTTTGGGTTGGTTTCCGTTTAAATCATCATGCATTGCATCATATTTTCATTTTAACAATGATTCATGCATTTTTAGATGTGTGTTTACTTTGTTGCAAGCTTGTGTGCTAAAGGTTTGGATTGGGCTGAGCCTATGGTGTTTTTATTGTTTCATGTCACATGTTCATGCATTTCTCATGCATACGTACCAATTTTGTTTCTATCATATTAATACTAAATGTGTTTGGTGCTTTTCTGTGTGTTTCTCTCTCTCTCTCTCTCTCTCTCTCTCTCTCTCTCTCTCTCTCTCTCTCTCTCTCTCTCTCTCTCGTTAGTTACTCTATGACACCTAAACGAAAATCTACTCCATCCCGGAACCCTCTTCATTCCAGGGCATCTTCCTCTCATTCTACTCCTTCACATGTCAGGTCCTGTGATGATAAAGCCCGTAAGGACTTTTCGGAGAACTTTTCTCAATGCGGGATTCATTTGAAACGCCAAGTTGCTCTATTGGATTTTTCTGATACTGACCTTCCCACTGTCATCTACAATAGGGGTTGGGATGCACTTTGTGGCATCCTGGTCACTTGTCCTTCCATGATCAAACAAGATTTTTACTCCAACATGCATGGATTTGACTATTCTGCACCTCATTTCTTCACTTGCGTTCGAGGTACGTGCATTCGAAGTGCTACACGTACCAAGGGTAATGCACCCTGACCACCCCAGCTGTGATTGTCTTAAGACTGTGTCTAAAGACGAGCTCATGTCTCTATTCTATGAGATACCTTCATCTTGGAGTGGTCATCAAAACACCCCTTGCTCAACCTTTGCTAAAGGTCCAAGATTCCTTAACATGGTGATGACATTCATTCTACATCCATTGTCTCACTATAACTCTATCACAGAGCCTTGTGCTTGTTTTTTGCTATCCCTCTTAGAGGATCTTTCTATAGATTTCCCTTCTCACTTCATTCTATCCCTTATAGATGTCTATAAGGATACGACTACTCGTGATAAGCTTATCTTTCGTTTGGCTATCACGCGGATCATTCGCCATTTTTCTGTCTCTTATCCCGAGTCGAACCACTTCTTCGTCATGTGTGCCATTGACGCTGCTACCGTTAGACGGAGTGAGGCTCAGCTTCAACCGAAGCGGCCATGGACTGAAATGGCTACTCCTTCGGCTTCTTCAGCTCCATCCACATCCGCTCTTTCTCCTTCCACGGATGGTGTGACCTTTAATGCGATCATGGCGTAGCTTCAGTGTATGGATGCTCGCCTTGACACTCTTAGTGATGAGTTATGTCAGGTGAACACTCGTGTCAGTCGTATTGCACGACGACAGGCTCGCCTTGGTGGCTTCGTAGAGCCTCCCTCTCCTTCTCCAAAGACATTTGAGGAAGAGGATGATGATGGTGACTCTGATGGTGGTGATGCTGAGGATGAGGATGCTAACTTTTCTAGTGACAATGAGATGACTGCTTGGATTAGTTGCCCTTTGTCATTTGTGACAAAAAGGAGGAGTAGTTTTGAGATGTGAGTAGTCATGTATTTAGGGGGAGAGTTAGCATAGGACATTTTGGTGATAGGGGGAATGCTTATATTTTGAGGGATGTAGTGAGGTTATTATGTATTTTATTTTCTTTCTTTTACTTTTACCTTATGTATACCGATCTTGTGACCATTTGACATACATTGTATTTATCTTTTGATATATATGTGTGTGTGTGTGTGTGTGTGCCAATTAAATATCTCATGACTCGCTCAATAGCTAGCCAATGATCTTTACTAGGCTTGCTAGTAAACCTGCTTAACACTCCTACTACATATGCAATATCAGGTCGAGTACAATCAGTAGCATAACGCAAACTACCAATGATGCTAGCATAATCCTTTTGATTAAAAATCTCATCATCATTATTCACAGGAAATAAATGAACACTAGAATCAAAAGGAGTAGCTACACTTTTGTGATCATGAAAATTATATTTTCTCAATATTTTATAAACAAAATGTGATTGATCAAGATATATTCCATCACATGTTTTTGTAATTTTCATTCCTAAAATAAAATTAGCCTCACCAAAATCTTTAATATCAAAATGGCTTTTAAGCATATTTTTTGTCTCATTTATAACATGCATATTTGAGCCAAAAATCAACATATCATCCACATAGAGACTAATAATAACATGTAAATTATTCCATGATTTAGAATAAGTACATTTATCACATTCATTTGATTTATAACCATTCTCAATCATGCAGGAATCAAACTTTTCATGCCACTGTTTAGGTGCTTGTTTTAAGCCATATAGGGATTTAGTTAACTTACATACCTTGCTTTCTTGTCCAGGCTCTACAAAGCCTTCGGGTTGATCCATATAAATCTCTTTCTCTAGGTCCCCATTTAGAAAAACAGTTTTTACATCCATTTGATGAATTTTCAAATAAAAAATTGTAGCAATAGCAATTAACAATCTAATAGATGTAATTCTTGTTACCGGAGAATATGTATCAAAGAAATCAAGATCAGTTTTTTGTTTAAAACCTTTTGCAAAATATCTATTGATCCATCCGGTTTCAACTTTTTTCTAAGGACCCATTTACAACCTATGGTCTTACAACCCGGTGGAAGATCTACTAATTTTCAAGTTTTATTAGAAATTAGAGATTCCATCTCATCATTTACAGCCTCTTTCCAAAATATAGCATCAGGTGATGTTAAAGCCTCTTTTAAATTTTGGAGATTTTCCTCAATGTTAAAAACATAATAATCAGGACCAAAATCCTTTTCAACTCTAGCTCTTTTACTCCTTCTAGGTTCCATTTCAAAATTTTCTTGATTTTGTAAATGTGAAGTAGAAGAACTAGGTTGTGACAAAATATTTTCTTTACCCCCACTATTTTTCAATTTAAAAGAAAATTTTTCTTCATGAAAAATTGCATCCCTAGATTCAAAAAATTATATTGTTTTCCAGATAAAAAAATCTATAGGCTGTACTATTAAATACATAACCAAGAAAAGCACAGGTAGTAGCTCTTATATCTAATTTAGGCATTTTAGGGTCAGTAAGCCTTACATAAGCAAGACAACCCCATACTCTCAAATATCCCAAATTTGGCTTATGTCCTTTCCACATCTCAAAAGGTGTGGTGTATGACTTTTTATGTGGCACCCTATTTAAAACATGACATGCAGTTAAAATAGCTTCACCCCAAAAATGTAAAAGTGCACCAGATTCAATTAACATGGCATTTGTTAACTCAATTAAAGTTCTATTTTTTCTTTCAGCCACACCATTAGAAGCAGGTGAATATGGTGCAGTAGTTTCATGGATAATTCCCAAAGACTGAACAAATGAGTTGAATGCACTTGATTCATACTCACGGCCTCTATCACTTCTTATTCTTTTCATTTTTCTACCGAATTGATTTTCAACTTCTTTTAAAAAATCTTGAAATTTGTCAAAAGCATCACTTTTATTTTTCAACAAATAAATAGTTGTATATTTTGAGAAATCATCAATAAAAGTGATAATATATCTATTTCCTCCACGAGTTAAAATTCTCTCAAATTCACATAAATCGGAATGAATTAACTCAAGCAATTCGGTATTTCTTACAACACTTTTATGAGGCCTTTTTGCAATCTTAGCTTGACTACAAGTTTCACATTTTTCAAAATCTTTTGACAGTCTTGGAATTAATCCTAAACTGCTCATGATTCCCACATATCTACTATTAATATGACACAAACAAGAATGCCAAAAATTAATAGAAGAAAACATATAAACTGAACTGGTAGATGCTTTATTATTCTCAACATTCAATTTAAACATTCCATCACAAGTATAACCCTTGCCCACAAATAATCCCTTTTTAGTGATTACATAATTATCAGATTCCATAGTTTGCTTGAAACCAGCCTTGTTAAGCAAAAAACTTGACATCAAATTATTCCTCATGGACGGAGTGTAAAGTACATCTTTCAATTTTAGCACACGTCTAGAAGTGAATTTCAATTCAACCTCTCCACTCCCAAGAACCTTGGTTTTGCTAGAGTCACCAAGCATAACAGTTTTTTCTTCTTCAAAAGGAGTGTACAATTTGAACCAATTTTTCTCATAGCAAACGTGCTTATTAGCACTAGAATCTGCCCACCACCCTTCAATAGATTGCACCATATTGATATTTGTAATCATAGCCACTAAAGGCTCTTCGGTTACGTTAGCCTGCGGGACAGATTCATATTTCCGAAATTTGCAAAATCGAGCAATATGCCCACTCTTGCCACAGACAAAACAGGATCTATTAAATTGATCTTGTGAAGGGGGTCATTGGTTCTTATTGTAATTTTTATTCGGGTTTCCCCTTCCTTGAGGTGTTCTATTATTGTTTTTAAAGGCTTTCTTTTTTGGCTTCAATTGACCATGTCTAGGAAAATGATTTTTGGGCATATTATTATTGGATGAAATAAGGTTTACCTTTGTGCTGAAATTACCATTGCTCTCTTGTGTCATGAGTGCATCTTGTCCTCTAGCCTCCTCCTCCACACTGATGCGAGTGATCAAAGTCTCCAAGGATGTCTCCTTTTGTTTGTGCCGCAAAGTCTTTTGGAACTCCCTCCAAGATTGTGGTAGTTTGTCAATTATGCTGACTACCACCAAATTGTCTCCAATCTTTATGGCTTCGGATCTCAATTCTGCTACAATTATTTGAAAGTCTTGTGCTTGATCCACCACCGATTTTCCATCCACCATTTGGTAACGGAAAAATCTATTAGCAGCATACTTCTTTGCACCTGCCTCCTCGGTATCATACTTGCTTTGTAAAGCTTTCTAAATTTTTTTAGCAGATTTGTAAGTTGTATCATAATAATCATAGAAATAATCGGCAAGACAATTTAATAGATAAGAGCGACAATTGTATTCATCTTTTGTATACTTATCTATTTTTTCTTGATGAAGAATACATTCTTTGTCACTCATCTCATCGGTAGGAACCTTTGACGGATTCTTCTTAGTGAGGATGTAGGCAACTTTGAGAAGGCTCAAGTAGAAGAGGACCTTTCCTTTCCACTTCTTGAAGTGGGCTCCTTTAAAGCGAAATGGCTTGTTAAGATCTCTAACAGGCTCATTTGGTTTCTCTTGTGTAAACTCCATGTGTTGAATCTTCTTAAAATTGTTGGTTCAAATACAATAATAATGGAAATAACACTAAGAGAAACTGAATAATACTTCTGAATTTTTATTAGTTTAAAGAAAGAGATTACCCAACACTATTTGGACTGAGGCGCGGCACTCGCTCTCTTTAAGGAGATTCAAGCCCTTGGTTGGCTAAACTTGTAACCGGTGCAGACCGTCTCTGACTTGTCTCCCCCAGGATACAACAACCCAACAAGTGTCGTATGACTAGAATAACCTCTGCACAAAGTGATCAAGCCCTTGCGCACGTATCTGGCCCAATATTTGAGACAATTCATGTTAGCCCATTAATCACCACAATTAAAAAGAACAAAATAGTCTCTCTCATTTTCAATGTGGGATTAAACATTTTCATTAACTCCTCATCTTCCACATTCACTTCCACATCTTTACATTTATGTTATAAAATTTATTCATTTTTAATTATTTAATATCAAAATGCTCCAACATACATGTAAAAGTAAAATTTTACTACAATACTCTAAATCTCTCACAAATATTAGCTTTGGCTCCCCTCATTTTAAATTTCTAGTTTTGCTCCTGCCTACCATGATGAGTAAAAAATTAATTTCTAAATTAAAATAACAAACATTTACAATTAACTTACTATTTATTAATTTAAATAGAATATCATATACAAAGGTTTACAAGTGGGAAACAAATTATAAGAGCAGAATGTAAAGCAAATACCTTCAAATTAAGATCCTTTTAGAAATGGTAGTGTCTTGTTGGTACTGTTTAATGGATTCAATTACTTTTACAGCATCCTCCGAGTAGTAAGCGATGGAATCAGATAATAGTGGACATGAAAGGTTGAGCGCACCTTCAAGCATTGCATGAAGACAATAAGCTGAATATGTAACATATATCCACCTTCTTGGACAATAAGAAGGCGACCACCGGTATGCCAATTTGCCAAGCTACGAACTATCTGCCCAATCTCTCGATAACCATTCATTGTCAAGCATTGCCTTCCATTTGGATCAAACTAAATCACATGTAATAACTGTATAAGAAACTCCATCTTTATCAAAATAAACAATTGATCCCTTATAATTTATATGAAAAGATTTCAAGAAGCCACAATAATAGAAAGATAATTAAGCACTGCTTCATGACTACCTTCATTGACCACTGTCTCCACTCTTCCCCATATTTAAGACAAAAAACCTATCTCTATAGATGATTTTCCTCTGCCCATAATGCAATAATCATTTTCCCAACAATGCCAAGTTAAAAGTGCCTGACTTCCTTACCCCGAACGTCAATTTTTAAATGGAGAACAAATAATGTCAGTCCACAAGGAGAAGCTTAAATTCAACCCCCCTCCCAACGATACATACATAGAAAATTAATTTCTCTTAATTCAGACCTTACAAGATGGCTTTGAACGCTAGTGTTGGCTACAAGTGAGAGCTTAGACTTTGGATTTTGGACTATCACCTTGCCCTTGGATCTTGCAACTATTACCAAGGGATAAAAGATTGATTTCCTTTTCTTTTGTGAATCCTTTTTTTTTCTTTGTGACTTACCCAAGAAAAGAGTCACTCTTTCTTCTTTTTATTTTTTATTTAAATTTTTAATGGCAGACATGATATATATATATATATATATATATATATATATATATATATATATTTTTTTTTTTTATCTATTTATTTTGATTCATAAGTTATATATGAACTTATTGGGTCTTAAATCTACAATCTCAACATCCACCTAGTTCTTATGCGGAAGAGCCAATTGAGTTGAAGCTCATTGGCAAGCAAGCCATGTGTGATCTCTTTATCACAATGAACCAAAGCTATTTGTTCAATAATAATTCATTCAAACATCTTTTATTCTTCTTCAACTGAGTTCTAGCATAACAGCTTCTCTTGCTTCATCTTAAGAAATGATAAACAGACAAACCAAACAGGGACCCAATGTAGTAACTATTGAATTAAGAAAATCCTGATTCATCTCATTGTTTTCCCTGAGTTCACTACAAGTAGAGAATAATAAGACTCATCCAATTTCCTTGTTTTGAAAGAAGGGATATTATTTACTTCAAACTTAAGTTATTTCCCAGCCACAAAAGAAGGAACAGACATAAACTCATTCCTGATCTGATGTTCCTATTAGGAATGTGTTGTCACCAGTGCCATTTGGTAGAGGTATATTCATATTATAGCCAAATCCTTCTCCTTCACCAAGTTCATCAACAGATCCATTCTGCGGATGAGATGGACCCCAAGTCCCATGATTCATATGAAGGGAGATGGTAAGAACTTTATTTGACCTATAGAACCCCTCCGCTGTTCCATTGCCATAATGAACATCAATGTCAACAACTGCAACCTTTTGACACCCAGAATCCAAAGCCAACTGAACAGCAAGACCTGCATTGTTCAGGAAGCAGTACCCATCAGCTTGAGTAGGCTGAGCATGGTACAAAGCATCTTTCCTCCATTTCAATCTGCTTCAATTTGTATTATGGGAAATCAACAAATTTGAAATAATATCAGACTCTGATGTAACTCATGCCCAGCAAACTTAAGACAGGTTGTTACATTCAAGATAATCCCTCCCCCACTATTTTCTTCCATACGTTATTTGATTTGCTACAAATTATAGGGAAAGTATAGCAAATTGGGAGTTAATCAGTCCCACAGCTTCTAAACCCCACCTCTATGCCACTCTTCAAAGTTTACTAATGAATCAAACATGCCATTCAAAAAACATCATCTTTTTTGCTTTAAACAAAACAAAACCGAAAAACAAAACCGACCCAGATTCAGTTTGAAAGCGCACAATCTTAAATTCTTAATAACAAATTAAAAGAAACAAACTGAAACTGGTGGACATGTACCTTGAGTGTGGAAGGAGAGCAATTGAGGGACGAGAGCAGGTGTGCATGTTCTTGACCCTGTCTGAGTTCTCTGGGTGCTTTTCTAAGACGTCAAGAAACCCAGGATCCATGCCACTGTCGAAAACGCCTTTGCCAGTTTCGTGTTTCAGCAGCCCCTCGAGCCAGAACACGTCTATGGGGTCCACTGGTGTTGGAGAAATAACCCGTTTAAGTAAGAACTTATTGTCGAAGACTGAAAACACTGATTACATGAATAGTGCGCGCACAAAACGCACTTAACACCTTGTCTTTAGCAGCAGAAATAAATAAAATAAAATAAAATTAAAAAAAAAAAAGAGTTCAGAAAACGTAGCCACAATAATCTCTATTTAAACACATTTATAGAATTCGAAGGTAGAGGATTTCGAAACCATCTTCGGTTCTTCCTGCTGTGCTCTCTCTGTCTCTGATGAGGGTGACAAGACAAACTACACTCAAGACTACAGTACGCTACACTTGTTGGGTACGATGAGAGGATGAGTGGATGATAAGACATGAAACAAGCAAGATTTCATGACTGGCAAGCAGTGGCATGGTGATGGTCCCAATTTGCCTCTTCGGCCCATCTAAAACACTGCCTCAAATCATGTAGATATTGGGTTGGGTCTTGGGTGGTGACCTTGATTTCAAACCCATGGCCTTTTTACAAACTTCTCTTATATGACAATTTAAGCCCATCTCGTGGTTATTCGTTTTACGTCCTCTCAACAGATGGGTTTTATCTGTCCCGCATAGCAAATGGGGGTGGGAATGGGGTTAACATTTTTCCTCATAGACATTTGCACCCATCTCGTTTATATTTAAACAATTTAAAAAGAAAAAAAACATTTATACAGGTTATATATGTGTGTTCGTGTTTTTATCTTTCATACATTATTCTTTCTAATTTTTTTGATGTTGTATACTTGGGTCAAAATGGGCTTTTACCCATTTCTCACAAACTTTCTAGCAAAATATTCCATGTCTGAAACTAATTAGATAAATGTTCCTGTTTTGAAACTCGATTTTCTAAAAATCGAGTTTCAAATGTATAACTCGATTTTTGAAACATTGAATTATAGCGAATGTGGACTTAGAATTTTTTTTTAGAACTCGAGTTCCATGTAAACTACTTGAGTTCATGGAACTCAAGTTCTACTTGAATTTTTTCAAGGAACTCGAGTACTTCACATGGAACTTGAGTTCTAGAATTTTTTTTTTAAAATTTTCAGTTTGGTATAACTCGATTGTCCAAAAATCGAGTTTTAAATTGAAACTCGATTTTTAGAAAATCAAGTTTCAAAATAGGGGCATTTTCCTAATAGTTTCAGAAATAGGGTAAAATGCTGGATATCTTAAAAAAAAAAGAGTAAAAACTCATTTTCTCCAGTATACTTGTATTATTGAATATATTTTTATGTTTTAAGATTTACGTTGTTTATATTTTTTAATTGTTGCATCATTGTGTATGAATTATTTTTGTATTTCTTAATACATAAATTGTTGTATTGTTATGATTTGAGAAGATTTTGTAATGTTGGAACTTTTTTTCAATGTTTTATGTGTTTTATTTTAATGTATTCAAAATAAGCTTTTAATAAATTATATATATATATAACTTGAGTGTGGCAAGATGGATACCTTCTAGAATAGGGTAGAAGAAAAAAAAAACCCGCCCTAAAGCAGAGTGGGGGTGGGGAATAGAAAACTTGCCCCATGCTCGTCCTGTTGCCACTCTTACTCTTCACTCTTAATAAAATAAGGATAATTACAGCTTACTCACCCTTGATTAAATCCAATTTCATACTGGCTAGCCATGGTTGCAAAATGTCACTTTATGCAGTCATCACTCACCTCATCATTTTTATGGTTAGAACCATTTTTTTTAAGAGCATTTAAGATTCAACAATTCCCCTTTTTTTTTTCTTCATCTAAGATTCAGCTGAGAAGGTATATGCCATATCCGAAATATACAACATATCACTCACAACACTTGAACACCACTAGTGTGGGGGTGGATAATAGAAAACCCGCCACATACTCGTCCTATTGCCACTCCTACCCTTAACTCCTTAGAATACGAGGATAATTATATCTTACTCACTTGTGGTTAAATCCAATTTCATATTAGCTAGCCATGGTTGCAAAATGTCATGCAGTTATTACTTACCTCATCATTTTTACAATTAAAACCTTAAAAAAAAAAATAGAACATTTAAGAATCAACCATTCCACTCTTTTTTTTATTATTTTATTATTTTAATTTCATATAAGCTAGATTCAGTCGAGAAGGTATATGTCACATCCGCAATATGCAAAATATCATTCACAACACTTGAACCCCATTAGTGGAGGTGGGGAATAAAAAACCCGCTCCATGCCCGTCCTGTTGCCTTTTACATAAACTCCCAAACAAGATATTATAAAGATTAATCTAATAATATATTCTTTTTTACCCATTTCCCCCTCCCAAATAGGTCATTATAGTTTGGCCCTATCACAATTTATACCCTATTTGCTTTGATAAAAAACCTTTATTTTTTATTTTTAGTGTCTGGCATGGTGAAAAATATAAGTCAATGGAAAATGTAACTGTGGTCACCAAGTTTCAATAACTAAATTTGACAACTAAAATTTGGAGTAAAATGAAATCATTAATTTTTCATTTACATTCAAAAATATTGCATTTTATGGACAAATTACAAACTTATGCCATTGGGTTTATATAGCTAATTAGCTCCATAACATTTTAGTATTTTTTGTTTTTATTTTTTGTTTAACGTTAACTTTGTGCTCCGTGTAAGTTTTGAGGCTGTGTTACTTTTAGTCTCGAAGCATTCTTGAGGATGTTATTTAACTTTATGTTAATGGTATAAACTCAAAAGAGTTTTGATTCTCACACATCCACTATTTTACGTTTGTTTTTTCAAATCCACTTTTGTGTGTGTGAAATAGTGAATTTGTGGATGTAAACTAACGTGAAAGAATATATATATGTGTGTGTGTGTGTGTGTGTGTGTGTGTGTGTGTGTGTGTGTGGGGGGGGGGGGGGGGGGTTCAAAATTGCCTCAAGAGAGAGAATTTTACCAAGGTAAGCGTGTTTGGATGAGAAGCAATTTTCCAAACACATAGTAAGAGACAAAAGCGGGTAAAGGTGGGAAGAACAAAACGTAAAGCCTTATTTGTATGTAGTTTTATGGTATCACAGGTATGTAGTTTGAAGTTTATCTCTCCTTTTTCTATCACCATCTATTTTACCAATCAAAAAAAAAAAAAAAAGGACAAAAAGTAAATGAAAGAAAAATATCCAGTAGCCAGTCCAAGAATTCTGTGTGCTAGATAAACTTTTCCAAATGGCTTAGCATTAGGTTCGTTTTCTTTGTTTCTCGTGCAGAGATCGGACTTAAAATGATCTTGGAATATACAAAGTATTTGGAATGCTGAAACTGCCTCGAGTTCCATTATCAGGTTCTACTTCTAGTATGGCGATGTCACTTGTGGACTTCTAGGTTATATTGCATTATGAAGCAATTAACAGGTTACCTCATGAAGCAATTATATTGCATTATGAAAGATGTTGAAGCCAGAAGTGAATATGAGAGAATCAAAACATCCAGGTATGTCATAGATGACGGGATCAACATGCATCATTCTTCACAAGTCCAAAACAATAATAATTTACTATTATGCATGCTTTTCATTAATCAATATGTGGATGGCTGGATGCTACATATATTTTCTGCTTATGTAGATTGAATAGCATCATGGGGTTAGATCTTGTTTTAGTTTAACATAATGCTTAGATATGAAAGAAAAAATAATTGTCTCACAGAAATATTGTAAGAGAAAATTAAATGGGAATTTAGTTTTATTCCATATAATTATCATAGGCCAATATAGGCGTGATTAATGTAAAATGTAAAATAAGGGACTGAGATCCAATATAATATCTAGGCAGTAGGCACCCAGGTACAATTGAATTCAGTAAGAGGGGAAAAATGTTTAACTTTTTTCCCCTACCATGGGATCAAATACAAAAAACCAAAAAAAAAGAAAAAAAATTATGTCATTGTATTCACTTGCACCCACTGTATATAATACCTTGGATATAGCATCTTATTATCTCAGTCCTAAAATAGAAAATTACCAATTTAGTAACTAAAGTGATTTGATAATCATAAATTACTCTCAAACAATTTATAGGTTAAGCTTCACTGAAAAAAAAGAAAAGCCAATCTCATATTTTCAATTTTAAACTAAAATTTTCTAAACAAATGAATCGATGATTAAAGCATTTTGTACTTCGTGAAATGTTATAAAACTTATTTCCCAGAAGTAGCGGACTAACTTTAGCTGATTTATGAGGCTAATCAATTTAAGAATAAAAAGTCAAATTAAATTTTCATCCCTAATGAAGTCATTGCATTCCGATGCTTTGATGTCGGGACTCGGGAAAATCAATGGGATCCAATATAAGAACTTGTGGGTTATTTGTTCACCTTGAATGAGTCTCATAAGATTTTCAAGAATTTCTAACAATTTTTATCCCAACATCTATCTTCTCAAGCAACTCTACATTTTAATGTTTGACATCATTGGAATTAAATTTCATGCAGAATTTCAAATTTAAAAACTTGATCTTGTTCAAAATGTGGTGTCACATAAATCTGGTATCTTCTCATGATACTTAGATATCAAAATCCTCATTATTATTAAGAATATATCAAATCATTCTTGACCTTGAGGAAAAAACTGTCATTTGCCTTACCTTAAGTTTTAATACTGTTTGTTTGTTTGTTTTTTTTTTTTTTTGAGAAGGTTTAATACTGTTTGTTAAAGATATATAAAGCCCAATTCTTTTTTTTTTTTTTTTTTAAAGATAATTTAGAAGAAGCCCAATTCTACTAGATGTGATAAACATTAGAATAAATTTAGCTATAAAATTGGTTGTAGTCTAAGGCTACAACCTTATTATCAATAAAATATATATTACAATATATTTTGAAAATCTAACCGTTGAATTGCATTCCCTTTATGGTTTTAATATACATATCAATTTTTGTATCAATAAAATGTTATTTACTATATGATCTATAAGCTTATATTTTATGAAAATCTTAAACTATAAAAACTTACAAATTAAAAAATTTATTGATGGCATAGTTATTAATCTTTAATTTTCAAAAATTTTTGTAAGCATTGAGGATATAAGAAGAAGATGTAATCCAATGGTAGATATTATCAAAATTCATCTCTGATAAAAAGTTATTGAGTAAGACTGTAGCCTTAGGATCCGTTTGGATAGAACTTAGTGCTGAAAACTGAAAACACTGTAGTAAAATAATTTTTAAATGTGTGAATAGTATTGTGAGACTCATTTTTAATATATATATATATATATATATATATTTTTCTAAATAAAGTGTTTGTGGGTCCCATGAACAGTAACTTCGTCTCCCACACAGTGAATCCATGTGCATGAATAGTACTGGTTACTGTTCACGCGCTGGAGAAAAAAAAAAAAAAACACAAACTCAAAATGTAGACTTGTATCCAAACAGATACTTAGACTACAATTAATTTTGTAATTAAATTTTGTCCTAAAAAATATATTTGTACTATAAGTCAATCAAACATGGTCAATATATGGTTAGTCTAAGGTTTCGCCTTCATTGTAACTTAAGATTTGTATTTCACTCATAGACAAGATATGTAGCCCTCAAAGGTTTACCTTCGTAGACGTAGGTTGTTAGTCTGAACCATGTAATTTTCTCACGTTCTTTCTTATTCTCTTCTACATTTCCTCTTCCGCTCTTGTTAACCCCCAATTTATTTAACATTGTTTATTATCCTATCATTATACTACATTCTACGATCAAGCTTGTTTGGGGCAATTTTCATTTTTCTTTAAAAAAGTCCTCAAAATTGTTAAAGATATATTAAGCCCAATAGTGTAATTGGCTTACTTAGTGTGCTTAATCTCACTTAGTGTGCAAACCATGGTACAAATCCTGTATTCCAATGAACCCAATACGGGTTCATATAAGAGGCTAAATCCTAAACTAACTATATTTAACTATTATTAATAGGCTTGTTGTACAAGAATAATACTTGGCTTGCACATTAAGTAAGATTAGACTTGAACCTATACTATTGGATTTAATATATCTTTAACAAAAATATTTAAAAAAAAAAAAGAAAATCAAATAATCTTTCTGGAGTGCTCTATAATTTTTTTTGGTTAAAGTGCAAATTACATCTTTGAAATTTTAGTATATTTGGATTTTACACTTTAAAATTTCTCGAATTTGTATTTTACTTCCTAAAGTTATATTTTGTTTACATCAATAGCGTCTTTGTTCATATTTTCCATTAAATGTCACCTAAACTTATTAGGTGTATTTAGTTAACTCAATAAAATGATGTCACGTGACATAATAACAATGATGTGGCATCATCTTTAAAACATTAATTTTTTTTCCTCCTTTTGAGAGGATGGCGTTCATAATTTTTTCTTGGGGGAAGCCTAAAAGAACAAATTTTAATTAGTTAAGTTTTTAAAGAGCTTGAATGAAATTTTCAAAATTTTGGGGGTGAACTTATTCCGTCCTTTAAGAGTACACACGCAAATCACAATTTTTATGAACAATATGAAAGAGACTCGGTGGGGAAAGGGGGATGCCGTAGTACAGACAGACAACACATGGGAAGTATAATTGGTCCTTTCCTTGAAGGAATTATTGGTCAAAATAGGTACGACCAAAACCAATGTCGTCATACATTTAAACTTGATTTGATTGATTGCCAAATCTGTAAATGCTAAACCGGAATAGAGGCAAATGGTTTTGAATCCAAATCTAGGAACTGTGTTTTAATTAGAGCATCATAATTAGCTGGTAGTTTTGGTTTGTGATGCGCACATGTTGTAGCAAGATTTTGATTCTTAAAGCATGGCCTAGTTAAAGGTCAAAAATAACAACCATATATTGGGACAATAATTCAAATTCATGACTTCTGCATGCATGAAGATTGAAGATGGAACACTCATGACTTGTCAGTGGCGGCTCTGGAATTTTCTTTTAGGGGATCAATAGTGTCTTGAGTTAGAATTTTTTTGTGAGGAGTAGGAAATAAAATGATTAATTTTTCTTTTTGTATATACAATTGTCATATTACATACAATAATCTAACACAGTATTCTAAATAGTATACAATACAACTATATTGTAAAATAGTCTAAAAATTTTATTAATAGTTTAAAAATCTATAAGAAAACAACAATAAAATGCATATAAATAAATAACTAATCATAATATTTGTCAAATTAATAATAATTTATTATAATCATATGTAATATCAATTAAATAAAAATATATGATAAAGAAGAATAGTAACACACCTAAGAGTAGGTTTGAGAGTAAATGTTAAACTAAGGAAAATAAATAGTAACTTATATAAGATTTTGCTTTTAAAGTATATAGATTTTTAACCACACATGTGGTCATTCTCTTGAAATTGGAGCAAACACTAAAAGACTTTTTGAACTTGAAAAACTGTAGAACAATTATCAAACTACTTGATTAGATAGAAAGAAAATATAGAAGGAAGAAAGAGAGAATGAGAAAAGAATCATAGATGTGTATACAGATCAGTTGGTAGTGCCAGTGGTGTAAGTTTTTGTTGATGAAGAAGAAAAAGTGCAAAAAAAAAAAAAAAAAAAAAAAATTTAATTCTACCATCAACTGAAAAGTAAGCCAGAATTTGGAGAGAATGTTGATTTATTTTTTAATAAATGAGCAATTTTAAGAGGACAAAACATTTACACAATAAAATCTAGATGACAAGTTGTTAAAAGTATGTAAAAAAAATAATATTAGTTATGGATTTAGATAAAAAGCCAATATATTACAACTTGTCACTTAACCTTTATTGTAAAAATATTGTGAAAATAGCACTAATATAATCATATTTCAAGTTTATTTCAATTGGGCTTAAACAAAATTTAGGGTTTGGGTGATCAAAATTTTATTTTAAGGCTCAAAAAAAAAAATATATATATATACATATATATATATTTTTTTGGGGCAAAGCCAGGGGGTTCATTTGACCCCCCTGGGCTGGCTGTAGAGCCGCCCCTGTGACTTGTTCTATCCTTTCCAATAAAGTGATGTCCACAATTAACGGCTACCGTTTCCTAACAACTCTTCTGATAAGGACATTCATTTTACTAGACACAATTTGCTCAAGTTAGATTACATCACTTACACTAATACTTAGGTGAAAAACAACAATCACCCCTTAATACATACATAAGTTGATTAAGTTGTGGTAACGTGTGTATATATAAACTTTTTGGTTTCCTACTCCAATTTTTCATTGTACGAAATGCATGCAGTCAATATCAAACCTTCAACATTCTTAAAAATGTTTTACTCCTATTTTCAAGAGATTTATCAAACAGAAGCATGCTCCGTCCCCACCTGGGAGTCAAATCTTGACAACCCATGTTCAAAGCATGTTAGTGTCTTAGCCTATGGAGAGAGTGAGATAGAAGGTTGTCCATTTTGAATTTTGGAATTCTCTGTTAACACCTTTTTTTTTTTTTTTGAATGAACACCTTTAGTATTTAAGCCATGATTTTAAAAACCGAAGTAAATAAAGATAAGGAACTGAAAAATGGAGTAGTTTTTCGGTTTCTTTTGGTCCAATTTGTGGTCTAATTGGTGATACCATAAATTAATAATATAATAAAATTATATATTTAAATTATTTCCTTTTTTTCTTCTTCTTGTAGATACTTTCTATTGATGTAAATGCACTATTGTATTTTGGAATGTAGTTATCTTCACGTTTTATAATCAAGAATATTATTTTATTGGTCTTTAACGTTAGTTATGTCACATGTCTTCATCAATCATGGTTTTTTAAAAAAAAAATTGTTTTTGTCTTCTATCTCTGTGTAATGTACTGCCTAAGGGTGTGTACGGGTCGAATTAGGTCAGGTTGAGAGGTTTTTTCAACCCAATCCATCATGGTGGGTTAACAAAAATCCAACCATCACAGGGTTCCAACTCAACCCAACTCGATCCACATGAGTTGGGTTGGGTTGGACATTTTTTTTTTTTAAAAAAATTACTAATATTAATATTAAATTGAGAATTAGAATAACATTACCACAAATGTCACGTCCCAAACCCCAAAGGGCCCAAAGCATGAGAAAGATGTCTCAAGTACCTGTAAATTTTTCCTTTTTGACAATTCAATTCACATAAATTCTATCAAGAACCAACATCAAGAAGTATCATAATAATTCCATTGAATATACTTTCAAAGTAAGTCGGAGCTCTAAGCATTAATTACAAGGACCATTGGCCACAAAAGAATAGAGGTTTGAATAAATAATTACATATCATCAGCTTGTCCCATTAGTGGGAATAACGTCACAACCACTATAATATACAAAAAAATGAGTCAAGCCTATTCTAAGATGTACATCATCTAATATCTCCATTTCAAAAGTTCAGCTTCCATCAGTAGTTAGTCTAACTATTGTTAGCCACAAAAAAGTTGTCTCAAAAGATTGTTGCCTACTCTGAAAAGTTTATAAAATAATAGAATGAGATAGAGTCCAGCAAGTAGCATAGTTAATGGAGGTGGGGGAAATGTAAATTTCATTTTGAATAATAATAATATGACAAGAATGATTAAGTAATAAAACACAAAGTTTCTCAAAGTCAATACCTTGAAACTATATACTATAATCTGTGAGCATCAACGACATAATTTCCAAAGCCATAATATCTAACATAAGGCAAATTATCACAAATATACTACACTACCACATAGACCGGTCAGGGGATCCATCCATTTACAATTGGCACGATATTGTCATCTCTGGTATGTAGACTCTTGGCCCCACGGACAGCAGCCTCACCCATATCCTCAAGGTTTTTCTCTCCCTCCATGGGCAACAGAGAGAGCACGTCAAATAGAACCTCTTTTGCATGTGGTCTTTTGGCTCCATGGATAGTAGGCCCATCCACACACAATCAAGGAAACTTCACCCCCCCCCCCCCCTAATGGGCAGCAAGGAGCGTCATCTAAAGTAAAAGGGCATTGACCTGGATCTAATTCCGTTGTCACAAAGACTACGAAAACCAAATCGAGTGATCATCAAGAAATCACACATGGCATAGGGCTAAAACAACATAAAGGTCACAGGTTACATATACTTTAAAACACATAGTTTATATCTAGGTAGTTTTAGAAAACCTTAAATAATCTAACTTTCACAAAGTTTGTAAGGTTTTCAACCTCATTCTTGTCAAAAAAGATTTTCTATCTTTTTCTCAAATAACAAGACAAGATAGGCATCTTTAAATTTTTCAATATACCATAAAATCAATGAATTCCTTATCAAAGATTAAATCAAAGATGCTCATATTTTCCATATCAACAATTCATGCATTTCCCCAAATGCAATACCAAAATATGCACTTTTCATATATAATAATATATAATAGGGTCACAACACTATACTTTTAAGAAAACACATATCCATATATAATTTTCCAAAATGTGTTTGACCCAAAAACAACATTTATGCAACATAGTTATTTTTCAAAAATCCCATTAAAAAGCTACTTACCTCACAACTGCAAAATCCTAATTCTCCAAGCTCCAAGGAGATTAGCTAGAACTTAAACAATATCAAGTAAACCTATCACAATAAGCATAGAGCCTGAAATTGCATCTTGCTACAATTTAGGAATTGCCAAATAAGCACTTAATTAGGCTAGCCTAGTATTTAACCTCATCAATAATAATATATGCCACTTCCAAAGTTTCTCAACAAATTGATTCACAAGGTATAACTCCAATTTATAAAGTTAACCCATTTAATATCATCTCCAATGTTATGACTAGCTTCCATAAAATTTACACTACATCATTAAGAGACCCATGAAAGCAAATATCAAAATATTCTCCAAGCCAAGAAATTTAGGATTTCAACTAACTCCAAATAAATCCAATGGCAACGGAAAAATTAAATTTACCAACCATCACATGTTATAACTTAAAACCCCTAAATTTTCCACCATACATAAACCTTAAGTAGTCATTATTAGCACAAATTATATACCCACTCATCAAATAATTCCACCAATACAAAACCCATACATAAAAACACATAAATATCACTTCCAATGCTCATAAATTATATGGGTATCATTATTAAAGCTTAGATAAAAACTAACCTCAAGCAAAAGTGTAAAACCCACAAAAAAGATTAGACATTTTTACCTCAAAAAAAAGAAAAGAAAAAAAGAATGAAGATGCTTATAGGTTCTTAACAATTTTCTAGTGATCTTGCCGGAAAAATGATGGTGGAAATGGTGGTGGTGGTGTGGAAGTGCTGGTAGGGAGGATGAGAGTGATAGAGAGGAGTGTGTTTAAGTGAAAAGAAAAGAAAAGAAGCAAATGAGAGATATGGCAGGATGTGAGATGGTGAGATAAATTGAAATGAGTGGTGGGGAGTGGGGTTAGGTGGGGCACGTGGGAACTAAAAAAATCTGACTTCCTCCTTTTTTTGACTTACTGGATGTTACAACAAATAAGGGCAAATTTATAACCAAATAATCCAGAGCATAATTCCAAACTAACACAAACTATATGAGAAGAACTTAGGATTTGTTTTTTATTTAGGAAGAGGAGTAAAAAAGTAAATAAATTTTTTTTACAATATATTTTATAAAATTTAAATATATATTAAATATAGGTGAGTTGGGTCAGGTTAGGCGGATTCGTATATCTTATGAACCGAACCCAACCTGACCCATTGTAAAAACAAATTTCACAACTCAACCCAACTCACCTACCCCTAAAATTGACCCAACCTAGTGGTCTGGGTCGGTTTTGGCGGGTTGGTTGCACTTGCACACGCTAGTATTGCCTCTTTTATTTTTTATTTTTTTGGCTTAATGGGCGTGTTTATGCTATTTTGGTTGTTTGCTCTTCTTCTTCTTCTTCTTTTTTTCATTTGGTTCTTTGCTTTTTATTTTATTTTTAATTGGGCATGATTTTGTTTTAATAAACTTTGTGGGATTTTTTTGATTGATTGTTTATTGATTTATTTTAATTAAGCACTATTTTTTAATAAGGGATATGAGTCAATGTATACCAATTTTATTTTCCATCCTTGTATTTTTCTTCCCAATCAAATAAATGAGTTTTTCATTTCTCTACTTTTCCATCCTTCCATCCAAACACATATGCAAGTATTGTGAAAATAAACCCACTTACGCAAGATTAAAGAAGAGAGAAGAAAAAATAGACACATAAAATTCATGTGGTTCGGCAATATGCCTACGTTCATAAATGGCGATAGAGAAAGTTCTACTATAAAATTAAGAGATTATAATAGTAGAATAATAACACTCTCACAAGACCCAAACCCCAAATACACTATTGACTCTCACACACAAAGAGCACCCAATTCTATTTACACTAGACCTTGTAGATATCTCTTTCTCCATACAATTAAGCAACTACATCACATAATATATATTGTAGAGATTTAGACTCCTTAACACAATCTGTTTAGCCTAATATTAAGCCAAGTTGATTAATAGATTTGTTAATTAACACTAGGTTAAACCAATATGTGTAAAACAAATAGGCGTAAATGCACTTTTGGTCCTTATATTTTTGGGGTTATTTCTATTTTGGTCCTTACATTTTTATTTCACCACTTTTAGTCCCTAAATCAATTAACGCGTTCCATTTTGGTCCTTATCGTTACTCACTTAACAGAAATTGCTGATATGGCAAACGGCATTCACTGTTGGCACATTAAATGCTGACGTGGCCAATAAAATAATATTAAAAATGCCATGTCAGCTTATAAATAAATAAAAAAATTATTTATTTATTTTAACTAAATAAAAAAAATTAAAAACAGAATGTTTAAAAAAGAAATTAAATTAATTAAATTTTTTTAAAAAAAATTCTTTACATTGTGTTCTTCTAGTCTTCATGAGTTCTTCCTTAAAATCAAGAACATCAAGAACATGCCAACATGAAACACCCAAAATCAAAAGGCACAGATCTACAAGATCTACAAAATACACAGAATTTCAAAGATTCAAAACACAAAGAACACAAACCCAAACCCAACCCTCAAATCTCTAGCAAACCTAGAACACATGAAAAATCAAACCCTCCATACAAACATCAAACCCATTTCCCTTAAAGTTAGAATCCGATGCCTTTTGATAATTCGTGGAAATCGGAACAGTCGGCGCTGTCGCAGAGACTGAGTCGGCGGGGTTGGGGCTGGGGCTGTGGTTGTAGCTGTAGCTAGCCGAGGCTTCGAGCTTGGCTCTAGCGGCTTCTTTGGCTGCGAGCACCGAAAGCCGCTTGATCTCGGCTTTTCTGGCCATTGAGAGCCGCCATTTTCGCAGGATAAAAAACCCGATCGCCGCAATGAAAACCAGAAATAGGCTCTCAAACCCTAATATATACCCGATACTGCACATTTGTGTTCTCCACCGTTCGATTATACACATCCAGCGACTGCGAGAACACCAAAAAATCCAATTATCGCCATCGCACATAGATTTCTTGTTTCCAAGTCTGGGAATGATCAGCCAATCGGGATTCGATTTAGGTGATCACAGATCAGAAAAATGAAACAAAACGGAGATAAAATGGTTTGGTGAATAAGCGAGTGATAGTGAAGAGAAATTGAAAAGGGAAATGGGTACGGAGATAAAATAGTTTGGTGAATGAGCAAGTGATAGTGAAGAGAAATTGAAAAGGGAAATGGGTTTGATGTTTGTATGAAGGGTTTGATTTTTCATGTAAAGAATTTGTAGGGAAGAACATAATGTAAAGATTTTTTTTTTAGTTTGATTAATTTAATTTCTTTTTTAAATAATTTGTTTTTAATTTTTTTTATTTAGTTAAAATAAATAAATAAATTTTTTATTTATTTATAAGCTGACGTGGCATTTTTAATATTATTTTATTGGTCACGTCAGCATTTAATGTGTCAACATCGAACGCCATTTGCCACATCAGCAATTTCTGTTAAGTGAGTAACGGTAAGGACCAAAATGAAACGCGTTAATTGATTTAGGAACTAAAAGTGGTGAAATGAAAATGTAGGGACCAAAATAAAAATGACCCCAAAATATAGGAACCAAAAGTGCATTTACGCCAAACAAATATAATGCGGAAATATAAAGAACACAAAAATCTGATGACCAAGGAAAACTAAACAGGCAAAAAACCTGGGAAAGATTTAACCTAACTATCCTCAAGGTAAAAAGCAAATCCACTAGAAAGAATTGAGGTTTGTACAATAAGACTTAGACCACTAACATTTTATTGCTACCTCGAATAGAAAACTTATTACCACGATCCTATGATAGCTCTGAGTCTACGGACTACTTCTTTCTTTGATCCACTGCAAACGCAAGTTCTCTTACTTGTGAATCTTGATCTTCTTGAATGTTCTTTGTGCAGCAACTGAAATGATCACCAAGCTCTTGACATCAATCACGGTCTTGATAACCCTAAGTGTGTATGAAGGTAAACACCTCTAGATCTCACAAGAGATTCAAATATACAGCATATCAAAAGCCTCTAAAACGTAGTTTAGGGTTTTTTATTTATACGAGACATAAAACATAAAACCCTACACGTCAAACGGGCTTGGGCTGAGTTGGAAATTCTGCAGAAAAAAACAATCTGCACGATTCTCAATCGATCGAATCTAATTTTGAATTGATCGAGCCTTGCAGAATTTGACCAATAATTTCTATAATCACTAGATTTCAACTTTACAACAAAACATACTTTGAGCAAGCCTAAACTTAGACTCTATGTTTTGATCATGGGTTGCTAACACAATACACATTGAAGTTCTAATACATTAGTCCCTACAGTCTTAGAACCTAACAATCTTCCCATTTGACAATCCGTGACAAAACACATCACAAACATGAAATGCTGAAAGTTACAAAACAGCCCATTTAAAATTAAAATGCTCTAAACACAATTCAACCTAACTAATATCTATCAGTTGCCAGTGTAGACAGTAGCCATGACTGAATTAACCTGTATATTCCTAAAACCCTCAACAAACACATAAACACATGTGTGGAAAATACAAGTAAAACAAAATAAATTCTTGATTTCACAACACAGAAAATAAAAGACATATACCATGAATAACCTCATAATATAAATCAATAACCAATGTATCATATGTGAAACAAGAAACAAGTAAAAGAAACATCAAACAAAGTATCTCCCCTTAACATATACAACTCACAAAAATAAATACATCATGATCCAAATAAAAAGAAATACATCAAGGAAGCACCTAGATACAATCTAGTTCCAAAACAAAAACAACTCCATATCATGCATATGTACTTCCCCGTTGTGTGACGTATTGCCAAAGGGCAATCAGGATTCATCATCAAAAGGTGGAGGTGGAGAAGAATGTCCAACACTCGCCAAATCTGCTCGTAAAGCTTGAAGCTCAGTAAGCACATTCACAAAAATCTATCCATGAGCTGCTTGAACGGTCATCATAATATCTAGTAAACTCCATATAGAAGCATCACTAGAAAAAGGTGGAGGAACAACAGCGCTGGTAGGATAAACATACTCCTCAACAGTGGGGTCGCCAGATGTAGAAGGCCGAGATGCATCTATAGAAGACTCAACTCTAGGGCGTTTAGATCTAGCTTTCATCTGAGCTGCTTTTTGCCGAAGAAAGGTGGCACCTATGGGAGCTATGATATGTACAGCCTTAGACGTGGGAAAATCCTCTAAACCTAAGTCTAAAAAGAATTCTATGAATAAAAACAGGGAAGAAAGACCATGAGATTTTGCACTACTCCTAGGAACCTCAACAACATATTGAATACAAAGAGTAGGAAAACTCATAATAGCATTAGTAACTAAGGCTTAAAAAAAGGCACATCTCTCAATGGGAATGGTATGAAAATGAAAGATAAGCCAAATAGAATGACAAGCAATCCGAAAAAACAAATAATTGAGCTCAATAAGCTCATGAGAAGTGATATGAGGATCATTATCCCAACTAGTGGTGGTACCGGTAATGAAAGACATGATGTCATTAAGAGGAGGGGACTCAGTGTATGGGTACACGGGTTGCTGTACCAAAGGTACACCTAGAGCAGAGGCCACTAGATGGGGTGTAATGACATACTCCTTACCCCTATCCAACTCCTCACATATTGAGTGTTGGAAGCATCGGAGTGGAAAGAGAGGTTCGAGTAGAACTCTCTAATCAAAGAAGCCAGAGGAGGATGCTCTACCTCTAAGAGTGGTAACCAGCTCGTACGCTCAAAGTTCCTACGTATCTCTAGATCTAACTCATCAAGTATGACCTTACGCTTAGCCCAGATCGACCTAAAAATGTTTAGTTTCTCATAGGTCGCTTGGTTTTTCTCAGTTTGAAACCTATCACTATCAAAAGCAGGGGTAGAGGGTGTGGAGGTTTTCTTGTTTGCCCTAGTTTTCCTAACCATTGTGCTAAGAGAATAGACAAAAAGGAAAAAAAAAAAAAAACACAATGGCAGACTGCATTAGACAAGGTTAGAGCACAAAAAACTCAATAAATAACAATCTATATGATGCATGTAAGGAATGCACATATGATGCATGCTCTAATGTATTAAAATTTGTTCAATTGTACTTCATGACACATCAATTGACTTGAACCCAGAGGTTTAAAGCAAAAACCCCAAATTTGGAAAAAAACCACTTTCAAAAAGAACAACAAATTGATCAATTTATCATTATACTAGTTAGATAACATCATATAATGACATAATCAACCAACAACACAAGCCAATTTCCTTAATTTTAGCCCAATTGAACAAAATCCCCAATTTTTTAAAGTTTCAAGCCCTAGAAATTCCAATTTTTCCCAAATCACAAAATTGATCAAATTAAAGCATAAGAATCAAGTTTATATCATCTAGGAACAAAAACCCATTGAACAAATTTGATTAAAAACAAGTGAAAACACAAAAATCCCAAATCTCTTATGTTCGAAAATTTCGATGAAAAATGCATGAAAATTGTGATTTTAATAAAAAAGAAGGGTATTTAGGTCTTACCTGCACTTGAAGACAAAAGCACTTGAGAAAATTTAGGAAGAAAACGACAAAATAGGCTTGGATAAGATCGTTTAAGGAGGAACAGTGGAAAAACTTTTGAAAAAAGTTTGAAAAGTGTGATGAGCACGTGAAAAATCACCTTTTTAAAAACCTTCTGACCGAAATCTGATCGGTCAAAAATAAGTCTCGATCGATTGAAAAACATATTCGATCGATCCAGCATTAATCGAGCAAGGCAGATTTAAACCTAACTTTTTATCACATTTTCGATCGGTCGAGAGACAGATTTGATTGATTGAAAATCTTGAAAATTCAAATTTTTTGGAAAACAAGGCATTTTAATGCAGAAACTTCTCAAAACTCAATGTTTCATGAATGGAATGCTTGAGAATGAGATAAAAAGTTTTTAAAAAACAATTGAATTTGAACCCAATCTTCCCCAAACAAAATTTTTCATACAATTTGTCCTCAAAACTCAAAAATCAAACATATTTTGCATTAACATCAAGGGCATATAATCTTGGATGGCCAAAACACATTTACACACAATATCACGTACTAAGTTTAACTAGGAATAACTTGTGTAGTGTGTGCAACTAGTAACAACATGAGATATATGTGAGGTGATAAGCAGATAGTAATCAATAACATTTTCTACAGAATTTATTACATAAAATTGAAAGTGACTATCATCTAAAGAGTTACATCATATAACTCCCACATCTCCTAGAAAACAAGTTTGCAATCATGGAAGTTTCTTGTTTTGCCTTATAATGTGCACACCAATTTCATTTCATTGTTAATTGATATTTAAGCCAGATAATGTACACACCAATTTTTTTAAAAAAAATATTTATTATAACCGAGGCTACACCTTATGTTCTTTTTGTGCATGTGCTATACTTTCTCGAGTATAAAATCTTATGATATACACTAAGGTGTTCATGATTGGCTAGTAAATAGTGGTAAGATAGTTATTTATGCTTTTCTCTTAGGATTTTTTAGTCCTTACAATCAAAAGCATGTGACTTCAAAATTAAGATCATGTGGTAAAAAACTATGAACAATTCCCACACAACATGCACTGCATAGCCAAAACTAGCAAAGTGCAATAAAATTAAGCTCATCCAGGCTGAACAAGGTACACAAGCATGTTATGTAAAAATACTATGGCCAACTTTGATTACAAAATCCAAGATATATTAAGCAAAAAAAAAATTTCCCTTTTCCCTTTTCTTTTTCCTTTTTTTTTTTAATTTTTAATTTTTGGTCTATATTTTTGGAAAAACAAAAACAACCTAACATGAAATGCATGAATGTAATGCAATGCAATTCCTAAAGGAAAAATGGAAAACAAAACAACAAAAGAAAAATGGTCACAAGGAATTAAGAGATGAAGCACAAGGACCATGTCAGAAGGACTCAATTAGATTGAGCATTTTGCATGCAAAACTTTTTAGATGCAATTATAGCATTGGAGTTATTATTCACATGAGAATTCTGAGCAACTCTAGGGTTGGTATAAAGGTTCAAAACTTTTACCAATTTACCAATAAGTACCATAGGATCTTGTGCTTGAGGTACAGGTACTTTTGGCTTATTTGCTCGCTTGGTAGCTTGCAACTTGAAACAATTTGGACGAATATGTCAGTCTTTCCACAACAATGTCAAACCCACACCGGTCCATCATGCAACTTGTCCTTAGGTAGATTAGGATTCTTAGGCTTGGTTTCTTTAAGATCAACTCTAATCTTCCTAAGAGGTGGTGTAACTTCTACTGGTTTGACATTCTCACTCTTGGGAGGCTCAGAAATGACTTAAGGAAACTAGAATGGCCTGCCATAAGACTACTGTGAACTAAATGCAGAACTTGGGATTTTAAAGGGCAATGTAACCCCAAAAAAAATCTGCCTTTGTAAAAAATTAGGCCATTTTGCCAAGTGAAACCCTTGGGAGCAGTACCAACTTAAATGGACTGAAAAAGTTGCTGCAAGCTTTGATCTTGAGAGTAGTTGTCCTAAGTATGGTCAACCAAGTAGGATCAGGAATTGCAAGGAGAAATAAACATCAAGTCTTTTGTAAATTAGCCTGTGGAGGCAAGTCAGGGTTTCTAGAAAGTGCATCAGCCACCTTATTCTCACTTCCTTTCTTATATTCCACTACAAATGCATACCCCAAGAGCTTAACAAGCCATTTTTGCTGAGCAGGAGTGGTAATCCTTTGTTCAAGCAGAAGCTTGAGGCTTTGATGGTTAGTCCTCACCACAAGAGGTCTTCCAAGCAAGTATGTCCTTCATTTCTTGACAGCAGTTGCCAATGCTAACAATTTAGTCTCATAAGTGGAAAAATGAAGGTGTTTACTCTTTGAGGCTTGGCTGTGGAAGGCAATGAGTTTGTTGGCTTGCATCAGGATAGCCCCCAAAGCAACCCCAGAAGCATCACACTCAATGACAAAGGGCTTTGAGAAACTGGGAAGAGCCAAAACTGGAGGTTGAACCATAGCTGCCTTGAGTTTGTTGAAGGCCATTAAAGTTGTATCAGACCAATGAAACCCATATTTTTTAAGGAGGTTTGTTAAGGGTTGAGCAATAGCTCCATACCCTTGAATAAACTTTCTATAATACCAAGTGAGGCCTAGGAAACCTCTCAAAGCTTTAAGAGTGGTTGGAATAGGCCACTGCTGTGTAGACATAATCTTCTTAGGATCTACCTCGACCTTATCACTAGATATAATATGGCCAAGATACTCAACCTCATTACACCTAAATACACGTTTGGACTTCTTTGCATACAACTTATTAGAAAACAGGGTGTCCAAAAAAATTCTCAAATGTGACAGATGATCTTCCAAGCAAGAACTAAAGACCAAGATATCATCAAAGAAAACTTGGACAAATTTTCTCAAATAAGTCCGAATTTGGCATTCATAAGAGCTTGGAAGATGGTGCATTTGTCAAACCAAAGGACATCAGAAGAAATTCATAATGACCCTCATGAGTTCTGAATGTTGTCTTAGGAATATCCTCAGGTTTCATACAGATTTGGTGGTAGCCTGATCTCAAATCTAACTTAGAAGAAATGGCAGCACTAGCAAGTTTATCCAACAATTCATCTACCACAGGTATTGGAAACTTATCTTTAACAGTAGCCTTATTTAAAGCCCTATAGTCTATGCACATCCTCCAACTACCATTAGCTTTTCTAACAAGAAGGACAGGTGAAGATAAATGACTTTGACTAGGTTGGATGAAACCAACTTCAAGTAATTCATTGATAATCTTTTCAATTTCAAATTTTTGGAAATAGGGATACTTGTAGGGCCTTTCACAGACTGGTGTTGTGCCTTCCTTGAGTACAATCTAATGCTCATGCCCTTGGAGTGGAGGCAATCTAGAAGGGATGTCAAATACCTTGGAAAATTGATCTAACAAGGTAGACAGAGCAGTAGCTAGTAGTGATTGGTCAGTGTTGACAATTGTGATTTAAAGAACGAAACCCTCCTTTGCTGAATCGGTGAAGAGCTTGTCGGCCTTTGAAAAAGTTGATGGCGACAAATGCAAACCTTGCAAGAACACCTCTTTACCCAAGTAACAAAACCTCATGGTCAATAGCTTGAAATCCCAAATGATCGCACCTAATGTACTCAGCCATTAGGTTCTAAGAACCACTGCGCACCCCCCCAAATGCAACACATTAAGATCCAACACAAATTTATACCCCTGAATAAAAAGGGTAACCCCATGACATACCCCTAATGTCTTAACACTACTGCCATCAACCACTTCTGAAATTTGTGATGTATCAAGTGGTAACCTCAGATTATCCAAGTCAGTAGCATCCAAGAAATTATGTGTATTTCCAGAGTCAATGAGAGACATCACCTCTCTAATCTTTATCCTTTCCCTAACCCTCATTATTTGAGAGGAAGGCTACCCACTAAAGCATACAAAGTAATTTCAGTAGGAGCAACCATATTCCCAGATGCTTGCACAGCTTCTTGATGTCCCAACATCACTTCATCATCTTCCAACTCCACCAATTGCGCCCCTGATTTTTGTTCAAACTCCATATCACACCCTTCAAGTAAAAACAACTTAGCTCCCTTACACCTATGCCCTATTTGCCATTTTTCATCACAGTTATAACAAAGTCCAAGTTTCCTCCATTTGAGCACTAGTTAACCTTTGTCGTGGAAGCTTGAGTTTCTGATCAGTCTTACTCTTAAACTTAGGCAATCCGAGAATTGAAGGTTTCCCATTATCAATTACACGAACCCTAAATCCTTTCCTACTACTCAGTAAATACTCTTCCTGGATTTTAGCTTACCCAAATGCTTCATTATGGGACTTAAGTACTAACATTCTCACTGGTAGTCTAAATTCATCCTTTAATCCACTAAAAAAACAGCTAAGTTTATGAGACTCAGATAACCCTACAAGCCTGTTAGAGACAATTTCAAAATTACCTTTATAAGCTACCATAAAGGAAGTTTGCTTGAGATGGGTAAGTGCCTCCATAGGATCATCATAAGTTGTGACTCCAAATCTGGTTTGTAAAGCTTTAACGAAGACATCCTAGCTAGCATAATCCCTAGCTTGTTTAATATTTTGAAACCAAATTAAAGCTTCCCCATCAAGATGATATGATGCCATAACCACTTGTTGATGTTCCAGAGTGTTGTGATAAGAAAAGAACTGCTTTGCTTGATATACCCAGCAAGTTGGATCTTCTCCTTGGAACCTAGGAAACTCCAATTTCAGATTCTTACTAGAATTCACAAGCAAAGATTTTGAATTTCCTACATGATTGTTGAAGAGAAGAGCTTGAGAGCCTGAACTTGGAGCTTGTTGTGGCTTCTCCTCTGCTTCAACTATTCTCTGCATGAACCTATTAATGGTCTGCAATTGTTTCAAAATTTCTTGTAAAGCCTACTTATGATTTTCAGAAACCCTAGCTAAAGTTGCGCTTTTTTGAATTCTGTGAGTTGGAATGAGTTTCTGTCATGGTGGTGTAGAAGGATCGGATGCTTTGATACCAATGTTAGGAATTGTGTGATTAAATTAGGAATTAAGGTAGGTCACTTTGAGGGGACCTGGGCCTTTGAAGTAGAGAAGAGAGAAAGAAATGAGAGTACAGAGGATTAGAGAGAAAAGAAGGAGATTAACAGGAGAATTCATTTATTAATCCTTTGTACACTATGATTCCTGATCTTTATACTAGCATGACCCTAGCTACTCTAACTACAAAATGCTCCCACTAAATAACTAATTGATATGCTGCTACTAACAGATACACTAAGTGTCATTTAGGTACAATACTCTACAACCCTCAATTAGGCACAATAGCCTACAATCCTCAATTAGGTACAAAAATATAGATGCCTATCAAAAGGACCCTTAAAGTCTTTGCTTCACCCTGTCTTGCAGGCGTTTTTGCATTGAAATAACTTCAAATATTTATTTTTTATTTATTTATTTTTCTTTTGATCAATCATTTTAATTAGTAGTCATTATTTAAAGTTATATTTTGCGTTAGAATCTCATTTGAAAATATAATATAATGTCACAACTTACTATGAGGGAAAGGAAATCATACAAGTGTATTTGTTATGAAGAACAAAAATCTAAAGTTATGATCGTACTAAACATAGGCAAGTCCTTGATATTTTCCGAACCTTGAGGAAAACCACACATTTATTCACATTTAAAAAAAAAAAAAGTAGTTGTGATATGTGACTAACACAATAACACATCACATCACCCATGGGACATTGGGTGTTTGGAGCTTTGCTATTAAGGTTTGGAAAATAGGATATAGGGGTTGATTTCCAATGGGCTTGGATGTACTGTGCATATGTGCCTAAATTAGTGATGTAAGCTTTGTTTGTGGTGGTGGGTTTGTAAAAAAACTGACAATGGTGGTGAGGCAGTGATTTTGTTTGGCTTTGTAAAAGAGAAGAATTTGATGGGTTCATTAGTCAAAATCTATGTATGTCTTGCTGATTTGGTATGGGTTTGGCTGGGTGTACACACAAAGGGAGAAGAGAGGGGCAAGAGAGAGAATAGAGGGCAGGGGAAAATCAGAGAGATGAGAGACAGAAGAAAGGGATGACTAATGACATTAACAGTGTTTAGGGACTAAATTGATCAATTTAAAAATCTTTTGGACTTAGTTGGTATTGACCCAAATCCCAGGGTAAGTTACTGAAATTTACCCTTATTAATAATATTCTTGCTTTATTTGACTAGAAATTTTTTAACCATTATCAAATAATTCTTGAACTTAAGGAAAAAACTGTCATTTGCCTTACCCATCACACTTTTAAGTCTTAATATGGTTTGTTAAAGACATATCAAGCCCAATAGTCAAGGTCCAAACCCAATTTTACTTAATGTGTACAAGACAAAAATTATATTTGTACCACAAGTCTATTAACTATAGTTAATGTGTGGTCAGTTTAAGGTTTCTCTTTTATTGTAATACAAGATTTATACTTCACTCATAGAGAAGTTATGTAGCTCTCAAAGGTTTTCCTCCGTATTTGTAGACCGTTAGTTTAAACCACATAAATTTCCAACGTTTCTTTCTTCTTCTCTTTTATATTTCTTTCCTCATATTTATTTAACATTGTTTGTTATCATATCATTATACAACATCCTACAATCAAGCTCGTTTGCGGCAAGTTTCATTTTTCTTTAAAAAAACCTTCAAAATTGTTTGAGATATATTAAACCCAATAGCATAGGGGAGCCTAATCTTGCTTAATGTGCAAACCAAGTACAAATTTTGTGTTACAATGAACCCAATATATATAGGTACATATAAAAGGCTAAATCCTAGATTAGTCATATATTAACTATGATTAATAGACTTGTTGCAAGTATAATACTTGGCTTGCACACTATGTTAGATTGGACTTGAACTTATACTATTGGGCTTAATATATCTCTTAAAAAAATATAAAATTTGTAAATCAAATAATCTTTCTAAAGTGCACTAAAAAAAAAAAAAAAGGTTAACGTGCAAACTACATCCTTGAAGTTCGGTGTCTTTGGATTTTATATCCTAAAATTTCAAAATTTGAATTTTACACTCTTAAAGTTATATTTCATTTGGATTAACGACGCTTCCATCTATATTTTTTGTCAAATGACACAAAATCTTATCACATATATTTAATTAGTTTAATAAAATAATACCACGTGGCATAATAACAATGATGTAGCATCACTTTTAAAGCATTAATTTTTTTTTCCTCTAAGGAGTTCATAATTTTTACTGGGGGAAGCCTAAAATAATTAAGTTTAGTTAACTTTTTAAAGAGCTTTAATGAGAATTTCAAAAATTTTGGAGTACACTGTACACGCATATCACAATTTTTTATGAACAATGTGAAAGCAACGCGGCAGTGGAAAGGGAAATGTGGTTGTACCGACAGAGTGACAGGCACATTAATGTCTAATTGGTTCTTAACTTGAAGTACTTTATTGGTCAAAATAGGTAACAACCAGTGTCATCAAACATTTGTGCTTATCAAACAGAAAAAAAAAGAAAAGCATTAAGGCACAGATGTTATTACAAATTTTGAGTCGGAAAGCATGGCCTTAAGGTCAAAAATAAGAACCATATATATATTAGGACATTCAAATTCATGGCTTCCATGCGTAGGTACGTGCATGCAAGCATGCATGGACGGAATGAAACTAGTGGAGTCCACAATTAACAGCTAGTACTGTTTCCTACAACTCATTTTACCAAAGACTTTTTCACAAGTTAGATTACATAACTGATTCTCTAGTCTTTGGTGAAAAACAAATTCAATCACTACTTGACTCGTACATAAATTGTGGTAATGTATATGACAAAGTGTATATACATAATTGTTTTGGTTTCCTACTCCAATTTTTCATTGTACAAAATGCATGCGGTCAACGTCAAACCTTCAACCTTCTTAAGAAATGTTATTTTTCAAGAGATTTATCAAACAGATCCGGGGAGACAAGTCTTGAAATGTACAAGTGAAGATTATGTTCGTGTGTGTGAGAGTATACACTTTAGCAGCAAATAAAATATAAAAAAAAGTATACATAATTGTTTCTACATAATCTTCGCAGAAGCGTTTTCTATACATAATGACTTGTGTGAAATAAATTATCGATTAAAAATTTGAGTATTGCTGATTTACTTGAATCTCAGAGTTAAGGTAGTTGTTAAGAGCTTCAATTTTGTAGGTGCATTGCTGAGTTAGGGTTCCAACTTTAACATATTGTTTCCAAGGATGAAAGAGCCCAAAACGATAGTGCCACAGTTCCCATCTTGCTAGATTAGCCTGAAAATTAAAAAATAATTGCAAAAAATTGAAGAAAAAAAAGAGTCAAGTATCTATGGAACTCAAATAACTTCATTTTTTTTTGAGGTGAAAACAAGAGGGCTAGGGCGACAATTTTATACTCACCATAGTTTCTTCATTGTTTTTTTGAAGTGAGAAGGCTTTTATATCCTTGAATAAATGTGATGAGAAATTTAGATCCCGATTGATAGAATTAATAAGTTTTAAATTCAATTTGTTAATTAGATTTATTATAAATAAAACTTGTTAAAACAAACAAACATCAATATCATGTCAAATATAAGTGCAGCGGAAAAGTAAATAAGACAAGATAGGATGACCTAGGAAAACCAATGAAACCAACCAATTTCACAGTAAAAAACCTGGGGGGAAACCTTCCCGAAAAGCAATCCACTATAGTAAAGGTTTTAGATCTAGTACAAAACCTTTGTCCCTATACTCTACAATCTCTGTAGGTGAACTCACAACAGAAACCTTCTACCACTTTAGAACTTTTGAACTCTTCAATATATGAATGCCACCATTTTGATGCATGGATCCCAATACGTGACTAACTCCTTTGCACGAATCCTAGTACATGACTCACTCAACAACTTGAGGAAGAAGAATGTTGGCTGTAAATTTCTTCACTTCATCAACAATGAAGATTAAGAAGCACTTGGTTACAAAACCCTAAGGCGCAAAGACGCAATAGCTTCTTTCAGAGAGAATAAGGTTTCAGTCACCTTTTGCATGTGTTCTTCTTGTATTATCTTATTTTCTTATGTGACGACCTCTGAAATAAGCCTTATATATATGTATAGGGTTGTGAGAAAAAAAACCCTAAACACACAATCACGAATTGGAGTCAAAACAAATCTGAAATTATGTTTTTTATAAATATCGACAGATAGCATTTGTCGAGATGCTGTTGAGCAGCTGTTGAGCCACGGGGCTAGAACAGCTTCCTAAACTTGATAGATACTAGTTGTCGGGCTTTAATAATAGGCACTTCTTGGCTTGTTTCTTGGACAGACTTGCATGATTTTAACACTTGATCTTGAAACCTTATTTCTTGAAGTATTAAAAACATTCTAGATCTACCCAAGTACAAGTAAAGTGCGTTTTCTCAAAGGATTAGCTAATTACATAAAATAATAACATATGTTCCTAACAAGTGAAACACATATGTTCTAACAATATCTCGTTTTGGCAATCCGTGAAAAAACTACAACAAACAAATAAACATATGAGAGAAGTCATAAAACACTCAACTCATGCTCACTTGTTGAATACAATAAAATCTATTCTAACATAAACTCTTGAAAAACTTTGCAAGTAGAGAGTTCATGACAAGTAGACTTTGACAACCTGTTTTTCTGAAACACTTTAAACAAAATACATCAAAGCATCTTTGTGTGAAACAGAAACAATAGATTACATACAAAATATAAGAAGCATGTGTATTGAGATAGAAAAGAAACAACACATGTAAAGGTAGGTGAAGAAGACATACATCATCACACACACACACACACACACACATATATATATAACAAGGATAAGCACAATGTATGTAAAACTGGTCACAAAACCTAAGGTACAAGAACAAGAAGCTAAAAGAAGCTCCTACAACAACAATAAGGTCATAAATCCCCCTAACAAGATGAAACACATCTCCTCCTTATAAGGGCATGTATTTCTCCCCCCTAACTTGTAGAATCTTAAAGAAAGAAATCAAAAATTCTCCAATTTCTCCCCCTTTTTGTCACGATTGATAGAGGGTACTGGAAGCTATAAAGCTTTACCCAAGAAACATAAAGAAGATAAAAAATGATCAAGGGGGCAAAACGAATCCACAAAAATGTATAAATGTAATGAAACAAGATGCTATGGATGACAAGATCAAAGAAACATGCAAAACATGTGAAAAAAATGTATGAAAGAGAATCTCGATCGATTGAGAGGTGTCGAGAAGCTATCGAGAGGCTAGAAGAAATCTCGATCGATTGAGAGGCCAGAAGAAATCTTGATCGATCGAGAGGTGTCGAGAAGCTATTGAGGATCTAGAAGAAATCTCGATCGATCCACCTAGCTGTCGAGAGATGTCGAGATTGCGATAAGGAACAGCTTAAGATCTCGACAGATAGCCAGGTGTCAAGGAGGTGTCGAGATTGCTTAAAAACTGTTTTTCAAGGAGGAGAAAAACACAGATATGAATGCAATCAAACATACAACTCAACCAAGGATCCAATCAACATTTTGATCTCTCAAAAACATCTCTCAACAAGAAAAAAATTTCATGCATTTTGATCCAAAATACACACACACACACACACACACTAAACAAGTCTAACCAATTTTATATTTTAAAACAAGTTAAGACAGTTTAGTGAGCATACATTAACATATGTAAACCTTGTGATGGCCAAATCACATTGTACCTGCACATGTATCAAAAATAGCAAAGAATTTTGCATGTTGTGTGTGAAAACATTGCAAGATTGCATAAGTGTCTCTATGTTATGACGATTTGGGGTATGAGTAAATCAATTTAACTTATACACGATCATAATTGTTTGATAGAGACTATCAGCTTCGAGGTACATCTTATAACTCCCATATTTGCTAAAATACACGCTTGCAATCATGTTTTAAAGCATTTTGTTCTTTTTGCTTTTATTTTCTTTGCATAATTTTTTTTATTAAGCAAATCATGCATGGGTATATGAAAGAGAGAAAAGAAATACCCAATTATGTTAAGCTTTTTGACATTACACTTTTGCTATGCCGAAGCATACGGATGTCATTGACATTGCACTTTTGCTATGCCGAAGCATACATATGTCATGTCATGATTGGCGGGTAACAGTGGTGAGATGATTATTTATACCTTTCTCTTAGGATTTTCTAGTCATTCTCGTCAAAAAGAGTGGTACAAGTGTTAAGTACAAAAGATCACTTAACCTTACTCATCACAAACAAAGAGCCACAAAGCTCACTTGCTTAGTTGTGCATAGAGATGCTCATCTAAGCTACAAAAGATACAAAGTTTAGAGAATTTGTTTCAATGGCCATTTTAAGTTTCACAAGAACCAATGTACATAAACACACACTGTTTTTGTATTTTTCTGAATTTTTCAATTTTTTTTTTTATTTTGAAAACAAAACAAAATAAAATTTAAACAACCAAACAAAAAAAGACAAACAATCATGAAAGCATGAAAGAAAGATGCAAATGCATGAAGGCATGATAGAAAGGTGTAGATACATGAAAGCATGATTTCAAAAGCAAATAAGAAATCAAGCAAAGAGAGTTCTACTTTAGATAGAAAAAATTAAAGCAGAGGACAAAAAAAAAAAAGGACAATTAAGTCTTAGGGTCCTTTCTCACCCACACAGCACGAGTCTTTGGCCGTGAAGATGAAAATGCACGTGTCCTAGTATGTCTACAGAAGGACATGGAAGAATTAAGATTCTCCTGAAATTGAGTTAAAAAACTCAAAACTTTTAATAACTTTCTAAAAAAAGGTATATGTTAATGGTGACAAACATGAGCAGTTTTAGAGCTACTCGATTTCCTAAAAGAAGCTCTAACCTTAGAGGTTGATAGAGACCTCAACTTAGGACAATTTGGCCTAATATGACCAACAATGTGACAATGATGATAAGTGGGGACAAAAACAGATTTTTCTTTCATCCTAGGAAGAGTTTTAGACATAGGATTAGAAACTTCAACGTTAACATTAGATTGTTTACTTTTGTCTATCCTAGCAATAATAGCCTTCAACTCTTGATTATTCCTTTTAAATGGAGGAATATAAAAATATTTTTCTTTTGAGTTAGGCTCAACAACTAGTTTGGCACTAGTTAAATTTTCAACTTCAGTTTTAAATTCAACTAGTTGCTCTTCCAAACTCTTAATTTTGCCCACCTGAGATGAAATTTAATTTTTGAAATTCTCATTCAAATTATTTGCTTCATCCAATTTTTCAATCAAATCATCTCTTTCAAGTTTGACCTTTTTAAAATTAGCTTTTAATTTTGTGGAACGCTCAAGAGATTTCATACAAATATTATAAAGCTTGCAATAAGCATCTTGAAAATCATCATCATCATTCAACACAAGATCATGCAAATCAAAACAATCAAGAGTTTCTATAACAACAGGGTCAAGGATCACACTTAGGAAATTAATCCAATCAGAGTGTACCCACTCTGATACCACTTGATAAGAAATTTATTCCCCTGTTAATAGAACTAACAAGTTTTAAACCCAAGTTGTTAATTAGATTTATTATGAATAAAACTTGTTAAAACAAACAAACATCAATATCATGTCAAATATAAGTGCAGCGGAAAAGTAAATAAGGCAAGATATGATGACCTAGGAAAACCAATGAAACCAACCAGTTTCACAGTAAAAAACTTGGGGGAAAACCTTATCGAAAAGCAATCCACTATAGTAAAGAGAAGTTTTAGATCTAGTAAAGAGAAGTTTCAGATCTAGTACAAAACCTTTGTCCCTAAACTCTACAATCTCCGTAGATGAACTCATAGCAGAAACCTTCTACTACTTTAGAACCTCTGAACTCTTCAATATATGAATGCCACCCTTTTGATACACTGACTCACTCACCAATTTGGGGAAGAAGAATGTTGGCTGCAAAGTTCTTCACTTTATCAACAATGAAGATCAAGAAGCACTTAGTTACAAAACCCTAAGGCACAAAACGCAGTAGTTTCTTTCAGAGAGAATAAGGCTTCGGTCACCTTTTGCATGTGTTCTCCTTGTATTATCTTATTCTCTTATGTGACGGTCTCTAAAATAAGCCTTATAAATATTTAGAGTTGTGAGAAAATAAGCCCTAAACACATAATCACGGATTGGAGTCAAAACATATTTGAAATTCTGTTTTTCATAAATGTCGACAGATAGCATCTGTCAAGATACTGTTGAGCAGCTTTTGAGCTACGGGGTTGGAATAGCTTCTTAAGCTCGATAGATACTAGCTATCGAGCTTCAATGACAGGCACTTCTTAGCTTGTTTCTTAGACAGACTTGCATGGCTTTAATACTTGATCTTGAAACTCTGTTTCTTGAAGTATAAAAAACATCCTAGATCTACCTAAATACAAGTAAAGTGCGTTTTGTCAAAAGATTAGTTAATTACATAAAATAACGACATATGTTCCTAACAAGTGAAACACATATGTCCTAACAAAATGCTATATCACTCAAGGGCCGCCTATCTTATGATATTTTGCAGAATTCACTCCCAAATCCTATAAGTTTGTATTGGTCAATATTGATTCTCCACAGCAAAAGCCAAAAAAAAAAAAAAAAAAACCCAACCATTGAGAAATTAGATAATAAGAGAAGAAGGAAAAAAAAAAAAAAAAGAAGGAGAAAGAAGAGAGAATGGAAAGGAATTATATACTAAGGTCACGAACAGGACATGTGACATAGTCACAAGGTAATTCTTGAAGAATTAGCACATGAGTCGGTTTACAAAAAATAATTAATAGGTATATTTTATTTATTTATAGAAATATTTTTTGTTTATTCTAAGTTTTCAAAATTAATAAATAAAAATTGTTTAAATCTTTAAAAACATAAATATGTTTTTTTTTTACTCCCAATACATTATGGACACATATGTAAGAGTGTTATGTTCATGACATATCTGAAATGGACATGTGTCCAACACAAACTAGTTTTGGAGTGTCCATGATTTTTATATATGGGGCATGAAAGTTTCATATATGTGTGTGTGTGTGTGGAGCATAAAATACATACCTTGTAAGAAATTCCCAAGCTTTTCAATGTTGTTAGCTACCAGATTTTGAAGTTCATCTCCAATCCAAACGGGACGTATGCAGATGCATGTAACAATAGCGATAAAGCTACCCATGATGATTGTGGTTACCCTTTGATGGGCCATGTGTAGCACCTTATCAAACCATAATCATACCTCGCCTTCATTGTGGGAAAGAATCTCACAAATGTTACTGTTGCAGCTGCATATATGCATAAGACCTCTAATGAGTTTGAGAATTTTGAACTATGACATTAAATTATCACAATATGTCTGTAACATGTTACCTATCATAGCGACGAAGAATCCAAGTACAATGGGCTCTCCTTTCTCACCAGAGAGAGTTGCTAGGTGATGAACTCCAACACCTAGAGCACCAGCTGACAACGTTGCTAGCATCCTGTTTAAGCCTTTTGCCAGAGTTGCTCCTACAGAAGATTGGGAAAAAATCAAAAAGAAAAACGTTGACAATGGAATTGATAGTTCCAATTCTGAAGCTGTTATACCGTAAATTGGTTTATATATATCATGGTAAATAAGTTGCAAGCTTACCAACAGAAAACTCAAGGACAAGAATGACTGTTATGACAGCCCATATTGAATTTTCACCAATACGACCATAGAGTGGTTGGATGTAGTAGAATAAGGAAACCAATGTGAGAGCCAGTCCTACTTTTAGCGAATGGATAATTCTCCGTGGATCATCTTGTCCCAGTTTCTTAATCTTCTGTGCCATCTCGACTATCTTATTAGGCAATAACTTGTGCCATCCACATGCACGAGTGAAAGGTCCAGCATTTTCAATACTTGGAGCAGCAATATTCATTGCTAATTCGCTATGGATTGAAAAATGCAAGATTGCAATGGTTTGGAGAGAGAGATAAGACTTAGAGAGTAAAAAGAGAGAGAGGTTTCCGATCTTGATGTTTTGTGAAAATGTCTATTTATATACACGTGATAAATGTTGGTTGGAAGTGTTGGGAAAAATTCTATAAAACTTTGAATAAATTTCAGCAAGCATAGCAGAAGCATAACCACATAAGAACACAAAGATTTACGTGAAAACCCTTTTTCTTTGAAGGGAAAAACCACGGGACAAATTTCGAATAATTTCACTATATTAGATAGAGATTACAACACTTAAAGATACAATTTGAGCAAAAAAAAAAAACTCTCTTTTTCTTTTCACTCACTGCTCTCTTCTTCACTGTGTATTTCTCACAATTTTCTCTTACTCTCTTTATTTTTCTCTTCTCTTTTACTTGCTCTAACTCACGCACTTCTTCAAGACCGCACCAGTCCTCACACTTTGGGACTTCACTTCATTTCTTCACTTCTTCTAATGGCCGAATGACCTCTCCTTTTATTGCTTCATCTTTTCCTTCTTTTCTCTCTTTCACACTCTTCACGTCTAGTCACAATAAATGCAAGCCACCTACCTTGACTTTGTTTCAACCAAAATCTCTTCCTTCAGCTCTCCCTTAGGCCGAATGACCATTGCCTTTTGCTTCTTTCTTTTCTTTCTTCCTTCCAACGTGTCTCACAAGTTTATCATCACATATTCATTTATGTGGCTTGACTTTTGTACATCCCTTCTTAAATGTTGCTGTACTTTTGTACATAATTATAGAGGAAAAGATGAACCCAATTCTTCTTTTTCGGACAAGCTGCAATCCCATTTCACTTGCTAACTTCTTAGCACTTGTCCAACAAGAGTTAAGACAAAGTGTGGGCTGGAACATGGTGCAGTGCACCCAATAATCTCCCCCTCCAGCCCACTATAGAGGAGATTTTTGATCTAACTCTTCAATTAGAATTCATTCTGGCCAAGTCAACACTAGACTTAACCTTCCTCATTATCTTCACTAACACTGAGAAAATTTCATCAAAATTAATACCTTCATTTTGAAATAATTTATTTCACCTTAGATATCCCTAACCCAATTTCTTGGCTCCCCCTCATCAAAAGCCCAAATATTCTCGAAGCTAATTGCACGATGTTCTTCAGTACACCTCCTTTCAAGAGGTTCAACAATCTCCAGTGGAAGATATTACTCCCCCTGCACAAGGCCTTCATGATCTTTCACTTAATCATTCTTCCTAGCATCATGATATTTTTCATCAAATATCACTTCCTCATTTAAATCACTTTCAGGTAGAGAGAATTTTACTCTCTTGGCTGCAATACCATTAATATCAACTCTCAACTGTGGAGTTTTCTCAAAAACTTTAATTGCATTGGACTTTTTTTTACAAGCCCTCACATGAGTTCTGTACATGCCACAACAAGCACACCCTCTAGCAATAACTAATAATCCTTTAGAGAGTTTCCATCTTCCATTTCCAAGATGGTTACTATAACCCGCTCGATCCATAGCTAGTGTAGAAAACACATTCATCCTTAAATTTGGAACATGCCACACATCCTTCAATATCATTGTGCAACCAACATTGGTCTTGATGCACACATCACCAATTCCCACAATTTTTGAGTAATTGGAGTTACCCATCTTCACAACACCAAAGTCACCATCTTTGTATGTGGTGAACAATCCTTTTGTGGGAAAAACATGGTGGGAAGCTGCTGAATCAACAACCCACTCAACATCATTCTTAGCAACATGCTCACATTTTTGCTCTTTAAGAGAGAGCATCAGAACATCCTCATGAAACACAATTGCTGCAGTATTCTTCTTATTCTCATTCTTTTCATCTGTCTCTTCAGTTTGTTCTTTATTCCAATGCCAACAATTTCTTTTTATGTGGCCCTTTTTCCCACAATGGAAGCATTCTCTCATCTCATTAAATTGAGATCTACCTTTTGACTGTGACCTGTCATTGGATTTGGCCCGATCATCAGGCCCTTTGCTTCTATTTCTGCCTCTGTTCTCCATGACAAGAGCTTGATCTTGTGCATTATTTATACCAGCATCTTTTCTGCGAACTTTCTCACTTAGAATCAAATCTTAAATATCATCATATTTGAGTTTGCTTTTTCCTGCAGAATTGCTCACTGCCATTCTCATGGCCTCCCAATTGTTTGGTAAAGAAGCCAAAACAATTAATGCACGGATCTCATCGTCAAAATCAATCTTTACAGAGGACAATTAATTTGTGATGGTGTTAAACTCATTTAGATGCTGAGCCACAAGAATACCTTCCACCATCTTTAGATTAGACAACTTCTTCATCAAATCCACCTTATTGTTAGTCGAAGGCTTTTCATACAACCTAGACAGAGCCTTCATCAGATCCACTGTGGTCTTTTCCTTCATAACGTTGTGTGCAACTGATCTTGTCAGAGTTAATTGTATAACTCCTAGCATCTGTCTATCAAGAAGACTCCATTATTCTTCTTCCATACTGGTTTCCTTCCCAAAAGAGGAAGATGTAATTTCTTCTTATATAGATAATCTTCGATCTACATCTTCCAATAGCAGAAGTCTGTGCCGTCAAACTTCTCAATTCCTAATGACTTTCTTTCTTCTCCTGCCATTGCTCCCAATCGAACCTACGCTTTGATACCTCTGGTTAGGAAAAATTTTATATAATTGTACATAAATTTCAGCAAGCACAGCGGAAGCACAACCACACAAGAACACAAAAATTTACGTGGAAACCCTTTCTCTTTGAAGGGAAAAATTACGGGACAAACTCCGAATAATTTCACTATATTAAATAGAAATTACAACACTTAGAGATACAACTTGAGCAAAAAAAAACTCTCTTTTTCTTTTCACTCATTGCTCCCTTCCTCACTGTGTATTTCTCACAATTTTCTCTTACTCTCTACTTTTCTCTTCTCTATTACTTGCTCTAACTCACACAGTTATTCAAGATTGCACTAGTCCTCACACTTTGGGACATCACTTCTTTTCTAGACTTCTTCAAATGGCCGAATGACCTCTCCTTTTATTACTTCATCTTTCCTTCTTTTCTCTCTTTCACACTCTTCACATCTAGTCACAATGAATGCAAGCCACTTACCTTTACTTTGCTTCAACCAAATCTCTTTCTTTAGCTCTCCCTTAGGCCGAATGACCCTTGCCTTTTCGGTTCTTTCTTTTCTTTCTTCCTTCCAACGTGTCTCACAAGTTTAACATCACATATACATTTATGTGGCTTGACTTTTGTACATCCCTTCTTAAATGTTGCTGTACCTTTGTACATAATTATAGAGGAAAAGATGAACCTAATTCTTCTCTTTCGGACAAGCTGCAATCTCATTTCTCTTTGCTGACATCTCAGCACTTGTCCAACAAGCTCATTTAATGAGTTAAGACAAAGTGTGGGCTGGAACATGGTGCAGTGCACCCAACATGAAGTATATAGTTTTTACACTGCAAACATGTCACAAATTTTATGAACAACGTGAAAAAGATGCCCCAAAGTGGGAAGGGGATATGGGGTGGTGGGCGGTGGTTCTAGCTATGGAGCTATAATTGGTCCTGACCTTAAGATTATTGGATAAGTCCAGCCAATTTCATAAAATTAAGATTCCAACTCTAGCTTGTTAGATTTCCAAATATGTAGATTATTTTAATGAAATTGAGGCAAAAGGGTTTAAATCCAAATCTATGAAGCTTAATTAACGGGTCTAGCTAGATTTGCGATGGAGAGATGTTAGACAAGTTTTTGGGTGTGAAAGCATGGCCTAAGGTCAAGTGAGTTTCAACAATTTGAAAAATAAGAACACCAGAGTTAGAACAGACAAATTCATGACATCCATGCATGCAAATTGCAACCCAGTCTTGTTCGAGCTGGCCCTCTCCTATGGAGGTTGATTAAACTTGACGCTTTAGAAGAAATGGAAGGAATGAAACTTAGTGAAAGTACACAATTAACAGCTGGTTCTACTCCTATACTTTTTCATTATACAATTTGCATGCCGTGAACATGATTTGATCTTTAAACCATACTACACAATTTTTTTTTTGTTTTTTTTTTTGGAGAGATTTATTCAATAGGATTCTTTTTTACCAAGTTAGGGCCCATTTAATTGGGGAGATGAAAAAGTGGAAAAATGAAAAATGAGTAGAGAATGGAAGAGCGAGAGTATAGAAAAGATTTTAGTTTTCTCTTATGATGTTTGATTGAAAATGAAAAAGAGAAGGGATTAAAAATGTAATTTATATAAATTTACTTCCATGTCCCTATTAGATGAAAAAGATAATAAATTATATTTTTATTAAAAAATTACATATAAAAATGGGCACTTTTTTTTTTTTTTTTTTTTTGGAGAGAAGAATATTCATTCATTCAAATTGATAAAGAATCAAGATACAACGCTGCCATTGTAGGTGGGGGAAAATCCTCCATCCAATACAAATCCTCATCTAATGTATTCCTAACATATTGAGCCAATGCATGTGCCACCTTATTTCCACCTCTCCTTATGCAGCAAACACTAGTCCATTGTAACCCCTAAATCAAATGGCGAATATCATCAACTACATTACCAAACAGTGAATTATTTTCCAATGAAGAAGAAATGGCTTGGATTACATTAATATTATCACCCTTAATGACCAGCCTTGAGAAACCAGCAAATTCAATAGCTCTTCTACATGCAAGCATTTCAGCTTCATCACTTGTACTCACTTTCGGTCCACTAGCAGTCATAGCAGTCATGACCTCTCCTTTGTCATTTCAAATTATTGCTCCATATCCTAATCTGTCTAAACCCGAGAATAGTGTTGCATCGAAATTAAGCTTATATTCCGATTGTGGTGGTGGTTGCCAAACATCCCCACTAAGTTACTGCCCCATCTGAACAGTCAAGTGAGTTTGAGCATGTTTGAACTCTTCAACATACTCCTCTACTCTTTTATTTAAGCTATTCGGATCCTTCAATTTATCTCCATGCACCACACAGTTTCACTGATTCCATATTAACCACGCTTGAGTCCAGAACAAGTCCATCTCATCCAAAGTCAGGTGCTCCAACAAGTCCTCCATCAGTTGCATCATATATGACTGCCCATGCTGGCTTTTCTGAAATTTTTGAATGCTTCTTGCCCAAATGTCTTGAGCCGAAGCACAACCCCACAATGCATGAATTGATGATTTCGATTCTCTAGTGCATATGGGACATTTATTTACATGAAGTTCTTTCCTCCTAGTCAGTTTCTCTGAAGTTGGTAATATGTCATGACAAGCCTTCCATCCGAATACTTTGATTTTGTTTGGGAGTCGAAGCTTCCATATTGCAGCCCAAATGTTCTTTCCAGCACAGCCCCTTGATGTTCTTGCCCAATTGCCATCAGTTTGAAGTTTTCTAGCAACATGATAAGCGGATTTACTATAAAGACACCCTTTGAATTATGTAGCCAAATTATAGCATTATTAACATTTCTTCGGCTTAGTGGAATTTGGCATATAGCTTCGGCCTCCTCCCTGTGAAATGTAGCCATGATTTCCTCATTCCTCCATATATGTAACTTGAAGGAAAAATTCTGGTTTTGCATCTCATGCAAAACCCATAGCGGAAGCGACGAACAAGGGTCTATTTCATTCATGATTGATAACGTGCACAATGTAAATTTCAGAATTTAAGAACAAGATGGCGTACCTTGGTGTGGAGAAATTCAAAACAAAGATTAGAAGCACTTGGGAACACTTTTAATCTTCACTCCAATTCCACTTTACACCCAAGATGTGTGGTCTCTCAATCAGTTTTCAAGGGAGAATGAAAGTGTGTCTTACACTCTCTCACACACCGTTTCTTTTTCTTTTCTAATCTCTTCTAATTAAAAATTCTGTATGTTTCTCCCTTTATAACTAACTGATTATCTAATTGGGTTGGCCTATTGGGTCTTTCCAATTGGGCTTTAGTGTGTGGCTTGGAGTGGGACCAAAAGGGACCAATAAGACACTAGCTCTAATGGGCCTTGGGCTTTTCCGTCAACTCTTGACAAGTCCAAAGTTACCATTAATTATATTTAATACCACTATATAAATATAATTGCACTCTAGGCCTTATTAATTAATTATATCCCAAGACTTTATTAAACACGTAACCCCTTCATAAAATATTCGTAGTAACACAAAGTCATAAACGTAGACTGCCACTTTGTAAATTACTACATCTTATCCTTGAGTACCCGGTTTAATTCTTTAAAGTTATTCATTATATATTTATGAAATCCAATTTCACAAATATATACTTTAGTAATTTCTTACTAAAGTGGTTAGGCCTAACTCTCTGAATAACTGAAACCATTAAACTTATCTCAAGGGAATATTTTATATCTACATCAAGAGACTATGAATTCCATATTAAGAATATATGTTCCATCAACACTAAATGTGACTGCCCAACATGCGAGGTTTTGGACCGAGTCACTTCAGGTCTCACTCCTGATATATCAAAGCAACCTACACTTCATGATCAGGTCCATTATTCTCTCAGGATTAAGAGTTCATGCAAATAGAAGTCGTGAGATTTATTATTCATTTGACAGTCGTTAGGAGAATAATAAACCTCACAGCGGTCCAGTTCGCTGACCATGCCAACTGAATAACAAATATCTGGTCTAGTACAAAGCATGGCATACATGAGACTTCCCACTGCAGAAGCATAAGGAACTTGTCTCATCATATTTTCTTCCTCTTGAGTCTTAGGCCTTTGGTCATCAGACAGAGGAACTCCATGTCTAAAAGGAAGCAATCCTTTCTTGGAGTTTTGCATGCTAAACCGTTCTAGAACCTTATCTATATATCCAGCTTGTGATAAGCCTAACATCTTATTCTTGCGATCTCGCCAAAGCTTGATCCCTAGAATAAAGTTAGCCTCACCCAAGTCTTTCATATCAAATTGGCTTGACAACCAAACTTTAACCGATGACATTACCCCTACATCATTCCCAATGAGTAGAATATCATCAACATAAAGCACTAGGAACATTACTACTTTGTCTCGATGTCTTTTGTACACACATGGTTCATCAAGATTTTGTTCAAAACCAAATGACTTGATTGCTTGATCAAATCTGATGTTCCATGACCTAGATGCTTGTTTAAGTCCATAAATGGACCTATTCAACTTGCATACCATATGCTCTTGGTTCTTTGCTATGAAACCTTCTGGTTGATACATGTATATTTCTTCTTCAAGATTGCCATTAAGAAATGCAGTCTTGACATCCATTTGCCAAATCTCATAATCATAATGAGCAGCAATGGATAAGAGAATTCTGATAGATTTAAGCATGGCTATTGGTGAAAAAGTTTCATCATAATCAATACCTTCTTTTTGTGTATACCTTTTCGCCACTAGTCTTGCTTTAAAGGTTTCAACCTTTCCATCTATCCCTCTCTTTCTCTTGTAAACGCATTTGCAACCAACAGGTTTAATGCCATTAGGCGCCTTTACAAGATCCCATACATGATTTGAATTCATAGAATCCAATTCAGATTTCATAGCTTGGACCCAATGATGTGCATCTATATCATTCATTGCTTCATCATAAGTGTAAGGATCCAATTCAGCCTCTTCTGAGATAGCCTCATAAGTTTCTCCCAAACCTATGAATCTTATAGGAGGCCGAATAATTCTCCCACTACGACAAGGCACTTGTGTACTAGACATCTCATGAGTAGTATCTTGTGGTGTATCTAATACAGCCACATCATCCCTAGTTTCATCCATTGGTTGTTCAACTACAGGTTCATTCATTTCAGCCAAGACAACTCTACTTCTAGGAGTAAAATTATTCATATAGTCATTTTCCAAGAATTTGGCATTTGTGCTAACAAATACTTTATTATCCTTATGACTATAGAATAAACCTCCAACTGTTCCTTTTGGATACCCTACAAAAAATACTACTTCTGTTTTAGACTGTAACTTGTCAGACTTTCCTTCCAACACATGTGCTGGATAACCCCAAATGTGGAGATGTCTCATACTAGGCTTATGCCCATTCCACAACTCTATAGGTGTTTGAGGAATAGACTTCGAAGGTACTAAATTCAGAAGATACATTGCAGTATTTAAGGCATATCCCCAAAAAGAAATTGGTAGAGTCGAATAACTCAACATGGACCTAACCATATCTAAAAGAGTCCTATTCCTTCTTTTTGCTACACCATTTTGTTGTGGAGTTCCAGGTGCAGTCAATTGGGATATAATCCTATTTTCAGTCAAGTAATCCTTAAAGTCACCAAGAAGGTATTCGCCACCTCGATCAGATCGAATGGCCTTTACGTGTTTACCCAATTGATTCTCAACTTCAGCCCTAAACTCTTTGAACTTTTCAAAGGCTTCGGACTTCCGTTTCATTAGGTACACATAACCAAATCTAGAGTAATCATCAGTGAAAGTAACGAAATACTCATAGCCACCTCTTGCTTGGATTAACATAGGACCACATACATCTGAATGTACTAGTTCTAGCAAATCTTGGACTCTTCTACCTTTTGCATTAAAAGGTCGTTTGGTCATCTTACCTTCTAAACAAGATTCGCAAACTGGAAAACCATCAAAGTCCATGGGCTGTAAAAGTCCATCTTTGATTAGTCTTTGAATCCTACTTGAATTAATATGACCTAAACGCAAGTGCCATAGATATGCATCACTAGTAGAAGGAAACTTTCTCTTTAATGATTTCACATGAGAGTTACTATCTAATTCAGAATTGTATAATTCATGCTTATCGAGAAGTTAAAATATAAAGACCATCTACAATATTGCCGGAAACAGATAAACACTTTATCCTTTTTTATTACAACATTGTCTTTCGGGATAACACAATATCCATGTTTACCTAAGTAAGTTGCAGAAATTAAATTCCTACGAACATTAGGTACATACAAACAAATCTTCCAATATTAAAACTCTAGACTTAAAACACAAATTAAACACTCCAACAACCTTCAACCGGAATCTTGCTCCCATCGGCCAAAGTAAGAAATAGTTCTCCTTCATTCAACTTTTTGGTCTCTCGGAACCCCTGCAAAGAATTGCGGATATGATTAGTACAACTGAATCCACACACCAGATACATTGGATTCTGTACCAAACATATTTCAAGAAGAAATGAACTTTTCATACCTTTATTCTTAGCAGCCTTGAATGTTGGACAATTCCTCTTCCAATGTCCTTTCTCACCACAATGGAAACACTTTCCTTTGGTTTTCTTTCCTTTGTTGGCAACCCCTAAGGCAATTTGTTTACCATTTTTTTTAGTGAAGTCCTTTTTCTTCTTCTTCTTACCCTTGCCTTTCGACTTAGGTTGAGAAGTAGAAGCTTCACCCACATTGGCTTCAACACTAGAAGTACCAAGGATGCCTTCCGCCGCCACTAACTCATTCATTAATTCAGACAAATAATAAATCTTTTTGTTCATGTTATAATTGAGTCTGAATTCCTTGAATGATTCTGGTAGTGACTGGAGTATCATATCCACTTGGGATTCTCCATCAATGTCGGCACCTAAAACTTATAATGTGTTCAGATTAGCAATCATCCTAAGACAATGCTCCCTCACTGAACTTCCTGCAGCCATTTTGGTATTATAAATTTGCCTCATGGTTTCTTGCCTTGCAGAACGGCCTTGCTCACCAAACATCTCCTTCAGACTATGCATTATGTCCGAAGCAAGTTCTACATCCTGCATTTGATGCTGTAGAACATTTGAGATAGATGCTAGGATGTAGCACTTGGCCATCTCATTAGATTTCTGCCAACGATCATATCGTTGTTTTTCCTCAAGAGGAGCATCTAATGAAGGAAAGTTAGGACATGGTTGAGTAAGCACATATTTGTGCTCTTCAGCAGTAAGAACAATGTCCAAATTTCTTTTCCAGTCAACATAGTTGGATCCAGTCAGTTTGTTTTGGTTAAGAATAGAAACAAGTGGGCTAAATGATGCCATGAAAAAATCTGAAAATAATAAACATGAATATAATAATTAAATTGGACATTATCAATTTTGCATAAAAAACATATAATATGGAACCTTAATAAAACCATAAAATAATATATGCAACGACAACCCAATCTCATATTCAATATCCCTCAGCATAGAGTGAACATAAAATACTATGATTGATTGAGAACTATTCTCATTATTAGCACTATCATGATAACTCTTATCAAATACTAATAATATGCCGTTTTATATTTAGCCTCTAAGTAATAATAGTAAGAACTCAGCATAGAGAATACTATAATACTTAGTCTAGTGTATACCATTGTCTAGAATTATGTGTAACCACATTTCATCCCTTTAACAGGCTTATTTTGTAGTACCATGATAAAATACCCTCCGCATGGAATGCAAAGCTCGAAGCTAAGACAAGGTGTTTATCAAACTACTATAAACCAGGAAATTCAATCTTGTAGGACCATGAAATAAATACTCTCCGCATGGAATGCTAAGCTCGAGGCAAAGACAAAGTATATATTTCACACTACTATGAACCAACAATAGAGACCATGAGATCCAACCCTTGTATCTCTCTCCCACTAGATATTTTAAATTAAGGTTTTTAAAATCAAGAATGATAATAATGCTAGACACGTGAAAAAATATAATCCTAATCTAATTAGGAATAAATTTCATTAAACTAGCATTAACATATATAAATATATATAACGTAATAAAAACTCTTATTATATATAAAAATTTATATTATATTATATATAATATAATATACAAATTCATATATAATATATAATTATTACTTTACGTTATATATATATATATATTATAATATACTATATATATAATATATATATATATATATATAATATAATATAATATATATAGTTGTCAGGAAGTTAGAATCCTCACGGATTCACTAACTTCCTCACAGATTCACTTTTTTTCAAAAGCAACAAAAGTGGTCAAACCATGCAAAAAGGCTATTGCATGTAATCCATGTGAAAATTCTCAAGACAGTTTTCATGAAATAAAAGTCCAGGCGGTTTTCATAACTGTTGCATTCAATCCGTGTTAACCATGCAATGAAGTCAAAGTCAAATGGTGCAATAATGATTCAAAGTTTTTGGCACTTGCCAATTAAAAACTGCCAATCATAGATTCTAAATGCAGTCCGTACATGACAATTATTTTTGAATCGTTTATGGCATATGAACATCACCGAAACATATTCATGAAAATCAAAAGCATGACACAACACCATAATTTGATGCAGAAAATTGAAACACAATAATAACGGCTTTTCTTAAATTCCAAAATTTAATCACACGCTATACAATCATGATATGAAAACCTGGCTTTGATACCAATTGAAGAAAAAATTCTGGTTTTACATCTCATGCAAAACCCATAGCGGAAGCGATGAACAAGGGTCTATTTCATTCATGATTGATAACGTGCACAATGTAAATTTCAGAATTTAAGAACAAGATGGCGTACCTTGGTGTGGAGAAATTCAAAACAAAGATTAGAAGCACTTGGGAACACTTTTAATCTTCACTCCAATTCCACTTTACGCCCAAGATGTGTGGTCTCTCAATCAGTTTTCAAGGGAGAATGAAAGTGTGTCTTACACTCTCTCACACACCGTTTCTTTTTCTTTTCTAATCTCTTCTAATTAAAAATTCTGTATGTTTCTCCCTTTATAACTAACTGATTATCTAATTGGGTTGGCCTATTGGGCCTTTCCAATTGGGCTTTAGTGTGTGGCTTGGAGTGGGACCAAAAGGGACCAATAAGACACTAGCTTCAATGGGCCTTGGGCTTTTCCGTCAACTCTTGACAAGTCCAAAGTTACCATTAATTATATTTAATACCACTATATAAATATAATTGCACTCTAGGCCTTATTAATTAATTATATCCCAAGACTTTATTAAACACGTAACCCCTTCATAAAATATTCGTAGTAACACAAAGTCATAAACGTAGACTGCCACTTTGTAAATTACTACATCTTATCCTTGAGTACCCGGTTTAATTCTTTAAAGTTATTCATTATATATTTATGAAATCCAATTTCACAAATATATACTTTAGTAATTTTTTACTAAAGTGGTTAGGCCTAACTCTCTGAATAACTGAAACCATTAAACTTATCTCAAGGGAATATTTTATATCTACATCAAGAGACTATGAATTCCATATTAAGAATATATGTTCCATCAACACTAAATGTGACTGCCCAACATACTGAGGTTTTGACCGTCACTTCAAGTCTCACTCCTAATATATCAAAGCAACCTACACTTCATGATCAGGTTCATTATTCTCTCAGGATTAAGGGTTCATGCAAATAGAAGTCGTGAGATTTATTATTCATTTGACAGTCATTAGGAGAATAATAAACCTCACAGCGGTCCAGTTCAATATGTTTTAACTCTTAAAACATATCAACATATCAACTAGAAGTTTTCACTTCCATGATCAAGACAAATCATCTTAGTTGACACGTTATAGTCTTCGCAGATGAAATGCCCAATTTCATCACCGACTACGAACTATAAATTCTGAGTTTACAAAGAACTTGTGATTTACATCTTCTGTGACTTTTCACATAAATCACATACAATGCATCTCATGGACTATATGATAATGTCCCATATTCATGTTACCATTATTTTAGATAATAATAAAATAACTTTATCAAACACAATATTAAGTCATACATCATGTCATACAATACACAATGTCATACATAATATCATACATAGCATCATACAATAGGATTTAAGGGCACTAATCCTAACATAACTTTGGATTGATCAGATCTGACACCAACATTTCATCCAAATTCTCATTAACCGAATGTAGAATTTTGTTTGTTCGGTATTTGGGAATCCACCTATCTTTTAAAGCATTGATTGAATTACCATTTCCAACCCTCCAACAATGACCAGATTTGAGAATGCGTTGTGCTGCCATCAAGCTTCTCCACACATATAAACAATTTGGTGAATCTTTAGCATCAAGGAATGATGACCACGGAAAATACCTTGCTTCGAAACATTGATAGAGTAGAGAGTCCTTGCATTGAACCATTCTCCAACCTTGCTTGGCCAACATAGCTAGATTAAAAGCTCTTAAGTCTCGGAATCCCATACCTCCCTCTTTTTTTGAAGCTGTCAATTTATCCCAACTATTCCAATGATTTTTTCATTCATTGCCAACCTGACCCCACCAAAATTTTGTACACAATGCATCCAGTTCATTACATAATTTCAAAGGGAGTTGAAACACACTCATAGTGTATGTAGGTATGGACTGTGCCACAACCTTGATGAGAATTTCTTTGTCAACTTTTGATAACAGCATGCCCTTCCATCCTTGGAACTTCTTCCATATTCTGTCTTTCAAGTATGAGAAAGTGTGATACTTAGCCCTCCCAATCAAAGTTGGTAAGCCAAGATAAGTTTCAAATCTATCCACCTCCTTGACTCCCAAAATCTCCAAGATCTGTTGTTTTTGGCTATCTAATGTATTACGACTGACATAAGATGAAGATTTTTCCAAATTTATACTTTGCCTTGAAGCTCTTGCATAGGTTTTAAGGATCTCTGCTATGGTCTCTCCTTCAGCCTGAGTTGCCTGACAAAACAACAATGAATCATCTACAAACATAAGGTTAGTGACTTTTGGTGCTCCTCTACAAATGGATACTCCCTTAATCCTCCCTTCTAATTCTGCTTTTGCCAATAGTGCAGTGAAGCCTTTTGCACACAAGAGGAATAAATACGGTGACAAAAAATCTCCTTTGCGTATTCCTATAGATGGATGGATCATGCTATAAGATTTCCCATTCACCAGAATAGAAAAGGATGGTGTTGTGACACAACTCATCACCCTTTCTATCCAAACAACTGGGAATCCCATCTTTTCCATAATACTCTGAAGAAATTGCCACTCAACTCGGTCATAAGCCTTGCTGATGTCTAACTTCAATACCAATGATCCCTTCTTCCCCTTTTTTCTAGAATGCATGGTATGAAGTGTCTCATAGGCCACCAAAACATTATCTGTGATCAGCTACCTCGGTTACAAAAGCACTTTGAGTGGGTGAAATAATTTGAGGGAGTACCTGTTTCAATTTGTTTACCAACACCTTGGAAATAATTTTGTAAATCACATTACACAAACTTATTGGTCTAAAATTAGACATTTTTTCCGGGTTTTTTACTTTTGGGATAAGCAGAATGTTTGTATGATTTATTTTGGGTAACATATTACCATTATTTAAAAAATTCAAAACAGCTAAGACTACATTATCACTCATTACATGCCAACATTTTTGATAGAAAATGGCATTCATCCATTAGGTCCTAGAGCCTTTGTTGGTCCCATTTGAAATAGAGCCACCTTCACTTCTTTAGCAGTAAACACACTAGACAAAACCTCCCTTATGTCATCAGTCACCATACTCTACACTGCATTCAGACACTCCTCCATCTGATCCCACACTCCTGCATGAAAAAGACTATCAAAGTAGGCTGATGCTACTTTAGCCACCTCCTCAAAATTCTCCACCCATTGCCCTTGTGCAATTTGGATACCCCTTATATAATTTTTCGTTCTCCTTTGTGTTGCTTTGGCATGAAAAAACTTTGTATTCTTATCCCTATGTTTTAACCAATTTATTCTAGACCGTTGAGCCCAAAAAATTTCTTGCTTTTGTAAAAGCTCATCCATCCTTTTGCTCAATTCCAAGAACTCAACTTTGGTAGTTTCTGTTGGTTCTCCTTCATTCAATACATCCAACTTCTTTTGAAGTTCTTTGATTGCAATAGTATCTGGATCAATTGTTGGTGAACCCCAAGCCAAAAGCTCTGCTCCACACATCTTTATTTTTTCCTTTATTAATGCCAACTTGACCCTATCATCTCCTGCCTTCCCCTAAGCCTCCTGTAGAACCGATTCACAGTCACTCCTAAGTAGCCAGGACTCCTCAAACTTGAAACTCCTCTCACGTCTCTACCTTGGATGGGAATATGACTGAACGTGTAGCATATTGGGTAGGTGGTCCGACTCGTGTTGACAGGTGTACAATTTTACTCATCTAAAACTTGTCTATCCATTCTTTATTAGCCATTCCTCTATCCAGTTGAATCTTGGTGTTTGCTTTCCCAGGTCTCTTATTGCTCCAAGTGTAAGGATACCCCTTAAACCCAAGGTCTTGAAGATGACAACAGTCCAAAGCCTCCCTAAAAGTTTCAATCTGTGAATTTTGTGACTAACTTTTACTCTTCTTTTATGATGCATGTAGATATGCATTAAAATCCCTTATTACCACCCACGGTCCCACCACAAAGGTCTGTAAATATTTCAATAATCTCCATGATTTTTCCTTATGCTATGCTTCCGGCCAACCATAGAAACCCGTCAAGTACAAAAAAAAACCATCTTCCTCCATGACTTTAGCCAAAACATGGTTGGTACTGAAATTGATAACCTCCAAGAGTATATTATTTTTCCACAAAAGTGCTAACCTTCCACCAGAATCAAGGTGTTTGACAATAATCTTATTTTGAAATGGTAAATTCCCATACAACTTTTCAAACCTTTCCTTATCCAGTCTTGTCTCCATAAGAAAATAGATCATGGGAACTTGCTCCCTCACAATCTTACGAGGGCTTCGACCTCTCCAAGGGTTCCTAAGCCCTTGACAGTTCTATCTTAACAGTCTCATTAGGGTTGGCTCTCCACCCCCGCTGATACATGGTCATTGCTTCCCTCATCACTGCTTACTTTTCCTCTTTTGATGGCTTGTTCTTCATTCTGCCATTCCTGTAATTCACATGGGTCTCTCTTGCCTAGGCCAGGTAATATGATAGCCCTAGTTAAACCACTCAAACGAAAGTCCATTCTATTGATGCGAGTCCAAGTTCCTTTGGGCTTAGAAGTGCTTGGCCCAATCATGTCCGGTGTTGTTGTAGTAGTAGAGTGTATGTGACTTTGGAGTTCAAAGGAAGTAGTATCTGTTTGACCCTCATCCGTTTTGAAAAGAGATAATCCCTTATCAATATCTACATTCATTTCCATATTAAGCTATCCAATGTGCTGAATTTCCAGACCGAATCCCCCTCTATCAGTATTTGTCTCCTTCACATTCGCATGGCAATCATGACCCACGCTATTATCGTGCATGTTTTTAGCATCCATTCCTTGAATCACGGAATCACCCTTTTCCATGCTACTAGGGTTACCTGAACAGGTCTTCCTCGTTGTTGTCGTCTTCGTCAACTCACCTTGTTCCGCCTAGCCTAAAATCTACTTTGCCTCACTTCCATTACCCTCCTCTATGTTGGACATAGGACTTGTATCTTTACTTGCTGAAGCCCTTGGACAACCCCTAGCTGCCTTAAGAAAGTCACCATACTAATATTCAACTCATCCTTCTTTTTTCTCCATTGCATAATGGGCTGCACAATGCTTCAAATCATGACCTTAAATTCCACAAAAATGACAAATCATGGGTAACCTCTCATATTTGAAAGACACCCATGACCTCTCACCATCCGATCCAGCAATAAACCCTCCTCGTCGGAAAGGTTTTGAGATTGGTAAAGCCGCTTGCACTCTCATAAACATATTAATATCGTCCTTCCTTTTCTTCCATTCCACCTCCTCAACCTCACCCAGCCTACTCCCAACTTCCTTCGCAACTTGACAGGAGATCATATCAAATAGTGCACCCCATATTTGGACCCAAAGGAAGGCAGATTCCATTTGAATATTTCCCACAATCATGCCTTTCTTCCACCGTTGCAATAATAATAGTTGATTTTCAAAGGGCGAGGATCTTTCTCTCAAAATCCGATCCATATCAAACTCTGATTGGAATTTGAATCAGAAGAGATTCGGCCCCACTTCTAAAATTTGCATCGACTCATTCAATCCCTATGCTCGCCTTATAGTATTCTTTGCCGCCATTTTGTTAAAAGACTTACATGTTAGGAATTTCCCAATCAAACTCAGATTGCAACTCTCAATAGCTTCCAATCTTCCATCATCTGAAATGGCAATAGTTTCTTCCTCTTCAATTGTTAACTTCATCTTCTCCAAACTATCTGCCACATCATCCTCCATTTTGTCTCAAGAAAACTGAAAAATTACCCTTCGCACATAGCTAAGGGAGAGAACACTCATGTTAACACAAGAGGGAGAGCTCCACAAAAGGGAGAGCGTGCCTTACTAATATATATTTAAAACAACTAAAGATATCTATTTAAAAAAGTTGGGCACTTTCTTAAATATATATATATATATATATATATAATAAGTTCTGCGCTGTCGTCCTTCCCCCTTTATGGTATCAGAGTCATTCTTTCCTTGGCCGATAGTGTTGTTGTGTCTTTCATATTCTGTCCGTGTCTGCCTGATCTTGTGATACTTCGTTGTGTCGATCTTACCATTGTTGGTGCCACCGCAGTCATAAAGTGAATTCCAAGAACTGAACAATAAGGCCCGTGAAGCCAAGAGAGCGTGAGGGCATGAGAGGTATATGGCTGATTACGGTATGTGTTACAAAATGCAACGGTTGTGAGAAAAACATGATAATTGAGTGTTATAACTAAGTTAGCCATTGATAGGATGTGGAGATCCGACTCCTCTGTTAGCTCTAGGATTGGTTGTCCTCCTGATATTGTGAATGAAGAAGACCTCACTGTTGGAGAAAGTGAGTACCCAGATTTTAGAAAATGGAATATCCCAAAGATTTTTACTAAAACTGTTTATGATCTAAATTGGACTGAAAAAAGCATTTTCTCTTAATATAGAGCTAGAACTGTTGAACAAACCTTTTCTATTTCTAAAACTCATGAAAAATGTTTATTTTCCAAGAAAAATATTAATGAGTTTTTGTCCAAGAAAAATCTTAAATATTTACACATTGGTTTGGTTCAAGTTGCTGTTAAACCTTTAACCAGAAAAGGAATCGATGCTTCTGTGCTTATGCGTTTACGTGATGCTAGATTTAAGAAATTTAATGATAGCATTCTTGGTATGATCACTGCTTCTTTGTATGATGGTCCTGTTTACTTTGATTGTTATCCTGATCTTGCTCTTACTTTAGATGATCCTAATATTATTAAAGCTTTGACTTTGAATAAATTGACTTCTGGTTATGATATGGATGATAGTAGTAGATCTTTTACTCTTATTTACCGTCTCTTTTATAGACTGCTTGATTCCCAGCTAACTCATCGAGCTAGAGGATGTGATCCTACTGGAAAAACCATGTTGATTCAATGTTCCACCCCTGATGCTAAGATCCAAGTCCCTAAAATGATTCAATGGCAAGATATTACTCTTCCTAGAGAATGGACTTTGGAACAAAAAGCACTACCTGTTAAACCTATTTTTGATGAACTTGATCTTACTAAAATTGCTCAATATACTGATGGAATTGTTAAAATATTTTTTGATGATACCAAATGTTTTCCTAATAACAAACCTTTAAGAATCAATGAAGGAAGAAAGTCCTTTGCTGGATCTGAAACTTTTGTTAAAAGAAATTCTGATGTTGATATATTTTTGGAAAAGAATTTTGATAAACTTGATTTGAGGCTAAAAGGAGTTGCTAGCAACAATTCCCAAGTTAGCAATACTTATTATTCAACTAAACCTGAATTTTCTTCTGATATTAACAAAGAAGAAGAAGATGCTAAATCTGATGCTCCTTCTGGATCTGATTTTCCACTTATTGAAAACCCTGATTTTGAAAATCAATTACGTGTGATTAATCTGATGGATATAGATTTTGAAATCCCTGCTTTTCAAATTGATATGGTTGCTTTAAGTAATGAATTCTTTTCTAAAGCAAACCGTGATAAAAGAAAATATTACTAAAGTACTTTTGCTTAGTCTGAAAAAGACAGAATCAAAAGGAAATGGAGAGAAAAAATGAATTTGCTAAAACAATAGATTTTATTTTTTGATTATTTGGAAAATTATTAAGTTTCAAGAAATGAAGTTCACACTCATTATTTGAACGTAATAAGAAAATCCACTTTTGTATAAAAGACAAGACTACTGTTCGGTCTAGTCATCCACCCCTTGAAACTATTTTGATCACCTGTTCAAATGATAAAGAAAGCACCGAGGTAAAAGCCTCCCCTTTCAAAATTGCTGATGATAAAACTCCTGTTTTTGCCATTATTGAACAAAACAATTTTACTAATGAATCTCTGCATATTATTGGTCAACAACTTGACCGTATTGAAGAAAAAATTGTTGAAAAAACTGCTGTTTTAAAGCCTGAGAAACCTTTGATTGATTTACCCAGTCAAAGAAAAAATATTGACTTTAAAACTTCTCAGACTAAGACTTTAAAACTTCTCAGACTAAGACTTTTGATTTAGTTGCCTCTCAAGGATCAACTGTTGAAAAAATTGAAAAAATGCTTGCTGATTTAAAAGTTAAAACTAAGCAAACTTCTGCTTTTAGAAGCGCTACTTGTGCTATTTCAAGAAATGAGAAAGAAATTGTTTCTGATGAAGACAAATTCTGACTCATTATCTTATGATTCTTTAAGAAATGTTTTTGATGATGGTTTAAGTTTACCTGAAATTAAAAGATTTATTAGAAAACCCAATCCCACGTCTTTTACAAAAAATTGGTATTCTAAACCTACTCCTCCTGATTTGCAGTTTGAAGAAATATATTTTCAAACTCAATTTTCTATTTTTGCTGAAAAACTTTATGAGTGAAATATTGATGGTTTGTTTGAACAAGAAATTATTAACAAAATGGCTCACATGTCTATGGTTGGTATTGCATACATGAACAATCATGACAATATTGATCACCCTGATATTGTTGATTTGCTTGCTTCTGGTTTCACTGGTTCTCTTCGAGGTTGGTGGGATTCACATCTCACAGAAGAATCCAGAGAATCTATTAAACATACTGTTAAAAGAGATATTGATGGTATGCCTATTTTTGATGAAAGTATTAATCGTGGATTTCCTGATGGTGTCAATACTTTGGTTTACACCATTCTTAAACATTTTGTTGGTACTCCATCTAATATTTTGTCTCGAATTTCTGATTATCTGAATAATTTGAGATGTCCCACTATGTCTGATTACTGATGGTACCAAGATGTGTTCATTTCCAGAGTCATGCTCAGAAAAGACTCTACGAAGCCTTATTGGAAAGAGAGGTTTATTGATGGTCTACCTCCTATCTTTGCTCATAAGGTAAAAAATGAATTAATTGAAAAAAAAAAATGATTCTATTGATTTTGATAATTTAACTTATGGTGATATTTTTAGCACTATTAAAAAACTTGGAATCAATATGTGTAATGATGAAAAATGGTTAAAAAAACAATTAAAAGATAAGAAGAAAGCTAAATATGAAATGGGTAATTTCTGTGAACAATATGGTTTACCTCCTATTGCCCATTCCAAGCAAAAAGGAAAAAGTAAACATGATAAGGTTTACAAAAGTTATTCCCATAAAAAGAATAAAAGATACAGAACTCACTTTGTTAAACCCAATAATTTTTATGATAAAAAGAAATCTGCTTTTAGAAAACATGATAAACAAAGATCAGATAAAAGTAAATGTTTTAACTGTGGCAAATTTGGCCATTTCAGTAAAGGCTGTAAAAAAAAACCTGGTAAATTGAAAAATAAGTTGAACATGTTAAACATTAATGATAATGATCAACATGAACTATTTCAGATTCTTGAATCTGCTGCTTCAACTGATTCTTTTGAAGAGGATTTCTCCTCATCTGATTCTGATTATCGCTCTTGTAGTGATATTTCTAAATCTCCCAATATTAAACTTGGTTGTAGAGATTCCTTTTGTAATATGATAAAATCTGTTAGAATGTTAACTAAAAGTAAAGAAAGCGATGATTTATTATTAACATTAATAAGCAAAGTTGAAGACTCCAATTTACAAAAAGAATATCTTGACAAGTTTATGAAAAGCTTAACAAAAGATGAAAAGGTTCAAAATCCTAAATCTACGATAAGTTTTGAAGAAACTTTGGAAAGATTTAATAAAAATAAATCCAAAGAAATAATTGTTAATGATCTTCAATATGAAATAAAAACTGTTAAATAAGAAATAATTCAATTAAAAAATGATGTAAAAACTATTAAACATGATAATGATCATCTTAAAAAAGAATTGTTAATTCTGAAGATTGATAAAAATATGGATAAACACCAATCTAATAATGATGAGCAAGAAGACGGAGATGAATCCGATCAACCTTCTGGTAATGTTTCTAACAAAGTCTTGATTAATTTGATTGATAATCAACTATCTCTTGTTAAACATATGCTGCCTAAATGGTACACTAAAGTCAAAATTGTTGTTGTTCATGATTATGTTTGTGATGTTATTGCTATGATTGATTCTGGTGCTGATGTTAATTGTATTCAAGAGGGATGATTCCTTCTAAATATTTTGAAAAATCTACTGAGAGATTGGTTTCTGCTAATGGAACAAAAATGAAAATCAAGTATGAATTGAATAATGCTCATGTTTGCCATGATAATGATTGCTTTAAAATTGCCTCTGTGCATGTTGAAAACATGACTGATAAAGTGATTCTTGGTTTGCCTTTTATTAACTCTTTATACACTTTTCTTACTGAAGATGATGGAATTACTACTGATCCTTTTGGACAAAAAGTAAAATTCAAATTTTGTTCAAGGTTTGAGATTGATAATGATGACGCATTGCACCCGATTCATGCAAAACTCAAACATCTCAACTTTATTAGACAAGAGGATAGCTCTAAGAAAACTGATAAAAAACTCTCTAGTAAATTGTTGCAATCAAGAATTGATAATTGTCACAAAGTCTTAATGAATGATGAGTGCCCTGCCAATATTGATGTCTTTCTTATTGACTTGCATGATGACAAAAACTTTAGTGAAGAGAATATCTCCACTAAAGAATGTCCTATGAATACTACAATTCAAAAAAGAATCCTTAGCACTCGACTTTTGACCAAGTTCTTAGAATGGATCAAGTATGTCTGGAACAAGTCTTCTCCCTACCCCAGTATTCCCAAAATTGATCATTGTCACCCTAGAGCTTATTGTCCTGCACAACTAAGACGTACTATTATACTATGGCTTTTGAAATATATTTTCCAAAAGAATTTTACTTCTAATATTTACTCTCATTTTCTCAAAAAACATTCTATCATTGAACTATTAACTATGGCCAGCTGGCTTAACATCTTCTCCCTTACTTGGCAGGAGAAAGTAAATAATAATAGTACCACTACTAAGTGGAATATTATGACTTCTTTAGCAGAGAAGAGGAACAAGGGGAAAGCGCCTGCTCAGGGCTTTCCTCAAGACGAAAGGCTCCCAGTGGGACATCCTTTTGTAATGCATGAAGGTGCATCTTCTAGAGTAATATTCGGTAATGCAACATCCCTTCAGGAATTTGTCCCGACAGAGGTGACATATTCCAGTGGTGATATAATATTGACTCTATAGGAAGTATTGTCCAGAGAATTGCAATTCCACAATAGAATCTATAGTGAATTACCAGATTCCATTAAAATCATTCTTGATAATCTCCAAGCTACCTTTTTATCAAAACATCAAAAATTATTCAAAAAAACCATGAAAGCTCTTGAAATTCACCTTGTCAACCTTACTACTCAAATAGGAGATTGTACAAATCACCCTGATAACCCAACCAATGAAAATAAAGCCTTTGCTGACTACCTTGTTGAAAAACTTGTTAACTCCAAGACTCATAAAAGTCATCTTGTTGTAACCCTCATTAGTCAACTCTTTGTCAAAGAGGAAATCCATTCAATGGATAGAAAGACTATAATGGGTACTGATTATGCTAGATTGAGTCTTAAGACCCAATCTTTGCTAAAAAGTGTTGTTGCCAACTTGCCTCCAGAAATACAATCTTGTATTTTCGGAAGTAAGGCTATGACCAAAGATCTCAATCTTTGGCTCAAATATTTCAAAACTCTTTTTTTAATCACTCCTAATCTTGTTGAACATGATGGTCCGAATAGTGCTTCACTAAAAAAGGCCTGGGCAAAATGTTTTGGGAGTAGTCTTAGAGTCCATGAAAAAGATCATCCCTTCCCCGGATTATTGATCAATTATGAAGATGCTTCAGATGATGACCCTTTCTAGCTATCCCAAATGTTTGAATTTGGTTTTATTAGACTCATAAAATTGACGAGTCATGCCCAGATCAACCAGTTCCCTGATATTATTCAAAAGGCTGTTACAAATATTGAAAGTCCTTATGTTTCCATCCAATGTTGGAGTATTTTACCTAAATGGGAAAGGAATAACTGGATGAATGTACAACCTTCCAAGCACCTTATTCTTATTAATGGTTACTCTCACTAGGGACAGTGGTATGATGGAAATACTTATGTTTCTCATAAATATCCTCATGCCCTTGTTGATTGCTGGAGAAATTATTTCAACAATCAAATTCTAGATGTCACCAAAGAACTATGGAAAGATTATCATTTCTTTGGTTGCACAGATAGAATTTCTGTTTTCATAAATAAACCATATACTTCTGCTGTCCACCATATACAATGGTCAAGCCATGAAGACCCAAGAATATTCCTCACGAGAGATCCTGTTTATGAACTACTGCTATACTGTGGATTTTGTAATCAATATTCAACTTACCATGAACATGAATGCAATGATGATCCTCCATGGGATCCTTACCCCTCATGGGGATACCCTTCTGATGCAGCTTCTACCTAGAAGCATGATGATCCCAGAACAAGACTTTCTTATGCTACAATATTCACTTGGTTACTATTACTTTCCCTATTAATGATGAATCTTTGATTGAAGCATTTACTTGCTTCTTTTGTTGACCCTTGGCTTCTTTGGCTCCAACATTGCCAAAGAAATATTCTCTACTATCCTACATGATATTGGTGTCCCATCCTTTGATCACTTTTCCACAACAGACAAAGCTACTACAATGTTTACCCATGTTAGAGCATTTTTCCCATTGCTTTATTTGTCACCTTCACTAATATTGTCTCCACTTATGATGCATTTGACACAACATGCCAAACTACTTTCGGCTCTAAAGCCAATCAGATTCCTTCCGGATTTAACGCTACTGTTGCTCCTGATGCCCCTCACGGGTCCTAATATGAATAGTAAAAATGTCACTATTCACTTTGTACTATTCACTGCTTTATTTACTTATTTAAGGGGGGTTGTCCCTTATTACAAACTCAAAATTATCTTCTAGGATTTCCTTTAAAACTCTCTTTAGGACTTCCCTTAGTATAGAATATCTTACTAATTACACAAAGCTTGTAACTAGAACCAGGACTAGCTTTCAAGCCTTGTACTACTATCCCTGTTGATCATTGTAATCTTGTGACTACTTCTACTGTAAGTGTTTTGAAGTACATTCAATAAACACTTTTGTTTTCAATACTTTGAATTATTTTGATATACAATTGCTTGGCTGGTTCTACCGCCTTATTTTCAATTATCATTTACTTTGAATTATTCTATATATATATACACACACACACACATATATGAGAACTTATTAAACATTTACAGTGAAGCATTGCACAATGAAGTGAAGAAAACAAGTATGTTGCCCCATGTAGGACATTTTCGTCTGCTTGTTTTCAATCCCGTCCATTCAAGCAAATTATATTTGGGTGCATCTTGGAAGAAAACACTCGGGTCCCACCAATGGTGGCTTGAGGATTTTTTGCTAGGGGTCAATACTATTGGAACTAGGAATTTGTTGTAGGGGTGTGTTGATGCCCATTTTTGACAAAAAAGCCCAATGACAGAAGAGGTCAAACAATAGGGGAAGGTGTGAGAAGAAAGGAAATTAAAGAGGTAAAAGCAAAGCAAATGGGCTGTGGAAGCCCAAGAAAAAAGGTTATAAGTCCAACGGACCAGCATGGCAAGAATGGCAATCAGCTAGCCCATGGGTGCAACAAGAGGTAAAGGAAAAGTAAATGGGTTGTGGAAGCCCAAGAAAAAGAGGTAATAAACCCAATGGGCCGATATGGTAGGAATGGCAGCCATCAGGCCCATGGGCACAACAAGAGGTAAAGGTAAAGTAAATGGGTTATGAAAACCCAAGAGAAGAGGTAATAAGTTTAATAGGCCAGCATGACAAGAATGACAACCAACAAGCCCATGGGCTCAACAAGAGGTAGAGGTAAAGTAAATGGGTCATGGGAGCCCAATGGAAAAGGTAATAAATTCAATTGGGAAACATGGCAAGCCTATAGGCATGGCAAGAAAAGGAACAACAGAAATGGAAACCCAACGGGCTGGACAAGCAAGGGCATTTGCCAAGACAATGTCTAGGCCCCCAAAGGGAATAAGGGGAGGCAGTGCAAGCCCAAGGGCCCACGCTCTTCACAATGTAAGGGAGAAGCATGAACATGCAGTAGAATGAGACAAGGTAAGAATGGCAAAAATGGCGTGAGAGTAAAAGAAGACAAACACAGAAATTAGTGAAATTCACATAAGGGCTAGAGCACCACCTATTTGTACCTAACCAATACAAGAGAGGTAGGTCCTTAGTTAAGGGATTCAAAGGGCGTGGTTTGGTGGTGGGGAGAAAAGGGGATCTATTTTGGGGTTTCTACTGAGGCTTCTTTTGGGGAGAATGCCTTGGTGTGATGGCATTTCGTCCAAAAGAGGCAAGCAATGGGTTGGGGCCACTTGATGCATGCCATAGGGGTAAGTAGAGAGAGAGCCTCAAACTTTTATTCGTTCGGGTAAGGCACAGAAGGGGAGAGGGAGAAACAAAACAAAGAGTTTTGTCTTGGAATGAAGAGTGGTGCAACAAGTACACTCTGAGCAAAGGTAGTGGCTGGGCAACCAACGAGTTAGTGGGCAATCCTTGAGAGATGTCCACAAGAAACCAAAAACAGTTTGTAAAGCCTTAGGGACAAAAGGTAGAAATCTCATGGAATGAAGCAATATAGAAGGAAGGGAGGTATCCATGAATGGGGTGGAACCCATGAAGAGGGGAGCAAGAAAAAAACTAAGAATCAAAGAACAAAAAGAAAAGAAACCGAAGTGGTAAAAAAAAGAAGGGAAGAGAGAATATGGCAAAAATAGAGGTACACATCAGTAGACCACATTTTCGCTCCCTTTTATCATCCCCACCCTTTGAAACTCTATGAATCGGAACACAAAACTATATAGGCCATTTCTCTAGCACGAGTAATTTCAATGGCAGACACCTGTAACAAGATTACCCGTGTTGGCATTTGGTTCCCTTCTTGAACCTGTTCCTGCTGAATGACTTGGCCCAGGATTGGGAGAGTGAGTCAACGCTATCGAACTTGCTTAGAATTGTAGTTATTCCCGCGCTATGACATGTTTTACCTTATTTGATATTCCTCTTGTTATTCTTCCTGTTGCAGTGTTTTCAAGTTATTAATTATTCTTCTGTAATATCCTTACTCTATTTGTTGTATCAGTTGTTTTGCTGTATTATTTTTTATTTACTTTGCAGTATTAGTTGTCTTGCGGTAGTTTCTTTTATTATACTTTCATTCTACTGTTGTATCTTCTGTTGTGTTATTTGTAACAGTTATTTTGCTGTGCCTACATTTGCTGCATCGTTTCCGTGCCATCTAAGCATTGGGCATGCCTAGCTTGCACACAAGCTGGCTTACATAGTAACCCCATGAGGCCAACTCCCTTACCCATTAACTCACAAGCCTTGGTGTAGTAGATGGGCCTTGGCCCATTAATGTGAAAAGGCCGTCACAAGGAGTAAAAATTTAAATTAAATTTCTTTATAAAAAGCTTTCATATTATCGCTCTGTTTGTTTAAGTATTAACGTTTTTTGGAAAATTGTTCATTTTCCAAATAGCATTTTCTAGAAAACTATATCATTTTTCAGTGTTTGGTAACAACCTTGAAAATAAGCTTGCAGAATGTTTTCTGGTGTTTGGTATGCAAATTTTTATTTCTTGTGTAATTTAAAACGTGTGTATTATGTAAACCAACTAATGTAATCAATATAAATAATAATAATAATAATAAACAAAGAATGAATTTGGTTTTCATACTAAAATTTTGACAATAGATATAATCAAAATTAGTTGTCAAATTTTCATGATCTCTACCACTCATCTTGCTCATATATATGGACAGGAACGTCCACACACACACACACACACACACACACACACACACACACACACACATATATATATATATATCAACCATTCGTCTATATACATAAAATTGACCGGGGAATACATCTTTAATTAGTACAAATAACAATAACTTTTAATTGTCTACTCTTTGTGTTGGTATACTAATTGTCTACTATGGTCAACTACAAGTCTTTTATATTACTCAAAATTATGTATATATATAATGTATCTACATAATATATCATCATTACATAATATGCGCATAATGTATCTGTCAACAAAAAAGATTATCCTATGTAAAAGCAATTTAGAGCCATATAAACACTATGTTTAAAATTTTTGTCTTTTACTTCATTCATTCATTCATTTTTTCTTCTTTTATTTATTTATTTATTTTTAGTACTTTTATGTGCAAAAAACTTCTTCCTAGAATCCATCAAACCAAAAATTTCTTAGAGAAAAAATAAAATTAACTTTGAAATTCAAAGTAAAGAATTGGGATTTTGGTAGAGAGGAATGAAATAATTAACATTGCAAATATGTTCTCTTTTGCAAGTTGGCAGAGAGATATGAAATAATTACTAAGCAATTAGGGAAAAAAATCTAATCAGAGAATTGTGTTATAAAGGGGAAAAGAAATATAAAGAGAGAGAGAGAGAGAGAGAGAGAGAGAGAGAGAGAGAGAGAGAGAGAGATCTATGGAAGAGGAGAGACCAAAGTTAGTGACAGTGAGGGTGTGAGGAAAGAAAAAGAAAAGGGAAGAGAGAAAGAGTGAGAGAGCGTACCGTGAGAGAGAGATTGTTTTTCAAAATTTTTTTTTGGAAAACAACCTATAAAACAAGCCTTATTTTTATTAGGATTTTCCATTAACTAAAGATAATTTTCCATTGACCAGTTTTTTTTGTGCTACCAAACACCAAAAAATGTGAAAAACTATCTTTACAGAAAGCATATTAGCAAAACAAACAGAGCGTATAAACAATAATCTAAAATAGTACTCTAAATACAATTTAGTGTACAATACAACTACATTGTACAGTAGTATTTCTTTTTTTATATAAAAATTTTTATTTTATTTATTAACTAATATTTTGACTTAATTAATACAATTATAATGAAATGTCAAAATTAGGGGTGTTAAGCCATCGCCTCATTTACTTATACTATAGAGTTGGCCAGAGCTAATAAGTCTACCTCTTGACTTCGTGAATTTGCCTGTGTCAACCATATGACACCTTCTTTTCCTCTAATTTCAATTATACGCACCACCCATCTATCATTTGCACATACATGTGGCTCCACTATGTTTGTCTTATCTGTAGCTAGACACTATCACTACGTCAAAGCTTTCAGTTCCTCAGGTGTTTCATGTTCCTAAAATGTCATATAATCTACGCTTTGTTTGACCGCCTCATTTACTTATACTGTAGAGCCGGCCCTAACCTAGTAAGTCTACCTCTTTGACTTCTTAACTCCATCTGCTGCAATCACATGACACTTTGTTTTTCTCTAATTTCAATCATACAAACCAACCATCTATTATTTGCACAACATACACGTGGCTCCACTTTGTTTGTCCGCTCTATATATCACTATCAGTACGTCAAACCTTTCAGCTCCTAAGGTGTTTCATGTTCCTAAACTATTGTATAATCTACGTTTTGTTGGTCAACTGTGTGAACCTGGGTACTATATCTTATTCATTTCCTCTGGTTATGCCCTGTAGAATTGACAGACAAGACAAACATGCACTTGCAACCGACCGTAGAGTTTGACAATTGTTCAAAGTTTCTAGCCTTCATATTCCTGCTACTGGAATTTATGCTGCTACTTCTTCGATCCACCTTTTGCATCCTCACTCTCAGATTAGACATTCACCTTCTTCCTCGGTACAATTGCTAGCATCTGGTGGGTTGTTAGAGTTGGTATCAAAGGATACTTTTGATTGTGTGTCTTGTAAATTGCGTACACAACTAGCATTGTCATTCAAGTATAATGTGTCAATGTCCACTGCTACTTTTGATGTTTTGGGACCTTTACATATTTCTGGTCTGAGTGTCTCTCACTAATTATCATTGTCTTTGATTATTAATCTCGTTACATGCGGTTAGATGTTCATAATGAAATCTAACTTAGATTATTATTACATATTGTAATTTTGTAAAACTATTTGAAATTTGAAACTCAATTTTCTATTATGTTTACTACAATTTAATTTTTTAATTATTTTTTGTCATTGGAGATTAATAATATTTTAAATTAAAAAAAAATCTTTCACAAGTCTTCTAATTACAATATTTGTATTGTTGAATGCTCCAATTTTAGCCTACACACGTAACACTAGGGCTACATCGATAGGATTGTTGCATTTATATTATGATGGCTATATCAGGAGTTACATGAATTATTGATGTATATACACCTCCAATTACTTGGTCTACATACACGCAAGAAATCTATATATTATATATTAATAGGCAAAGTTAAGAGAAAATTCAATTAAATTTCAAATTAGAATTCAATTAGAATCTAATTTTGCTCCACGTGTCCTATCTAATTAAAGTTTTTAAATTTTTGTGGCAAGTGAATTATTTCAGTGTAAAAATTGGACTTCAATTAGAGTTTAATTTTGCGCTACATGTCCCATTTAATCTAAGTTTTTTTAATTTTTGTGTCAAATAAGTTAATTTAGTCTAAAAAATGAGGATTTTAATATAAATAAATCATAAAAAACATAATCATATATCTAACTCTATATATAAAATTAGAAGAAGAGAGAGTTTGAATGATTTTATATTTATGAGCCTTTTTTTTGTATAGCTAAAAGCAATTCAAATTTATAATTCATTTATATAATATACCAAGACTATGTACAGTTCATTATTAGCTAGGTGTGTGTGTGTAAATATTTTTTTTTACTCTTTTTCAACCAAAGTTTAGACAAAATTCAATTATAATCAAAATTGAGTTTTGCTTTTGTTAACTTTTCATACAAATTAAATTGTTTAGATTTTTGTTGTTATTTTTTCTCTGAACTTATGAGCATATTTTTTTATACTGTTTCTATTAAGATATTTTGAATGTGAAGATATTGAACGTAACTATAATTGAGTTGAACAATCCCATGCACCTATCTCCATTCAATTTAGGAGATATTATTTGACCAATTATTATTTTATTTTGTGTTATATTTAGTAGAATTTCATAGACAATAATTGTGAATTGATATTGTCTATGTAGTGTGTAATAGTGATTTTCAAAATTATATACATAATAGCAATGTAATGAGAAACCTGACGTAACCAATATCATAAAAATTGCAAGGAAAAACTTTCTAGTACCTGCAAATGTCTTGATCAAACTATGTCTTATATGTTTAATAACTCAAACTAACATCAATAGCACCACTATAATTTATCGTTCATGTGTGTAAACACAAGTTGCAATAAAAGCACAAGGTATCTAAAGTGTATTAAAATAGTAAAAATACTCCTAATATTTGTGCGAGCATCAATTTTGTTTGATGCGTAATACTTTGTAGATTTGGAGACACTACCTTATAACATGGCCCTAATGAGATTGTTAGGAATTTAAGTGTAGCATTGAATTAATTGAGTGTATTGTGTGGGTCTCTATTAAGTCTCACATCAACAATATACTAGGTTAATATAGTTTTATAACAATTACATGGGACCTCAATTGTGAATAGATTAGTAGTTTTAGGTTATAGTATAGATGTGACTAACCATTTTTCTTGGGGATCACGGAACCTTTGTGCTCACAATTGCTCATTCATTGGTTCTAAAATATATTTACGGGGGGAATATTTTTCATTTTGACTATATTAGTCACAACTCTCTAGAAGTGAATTTAGGAATAAATTTAAAATAATAGTTTTTACTCATGATACACTCGATCAAAAGTTAGATACATGTACTTACTCAAAATCGGCTAATACAAAATTGCCATATTAAGAACTTGGTTAGTTGTTAGCAACACATATCAACATATTCAATAGTGTAGAGACAACATTTTATGGTAATTTTGGAGATAGCTGATCAATTGTGATAACATGATGTGGTTCATTGACACCAAAACAAGGCGGGATTGTTTCTTGGTGAAGTAATTTTGGCTTCTCTGCTTCCACCATTGGCTCAACGCTTTGAAAGTGTGCAAGAGAGGCGAGCTCATTAATGGACTCCGCAATTTTCTCCGTGCAACAAACAACATCAACTAGCAGTGATGCCACGGTTACAGCTGGTATTACCTCCAGGAGGTCAATCTCTTTACAAAAGCCTGATCGGAGCAAGGATTTCAGATTGTTGGCAGCATCTTTTGATTTTACAATGTGGGGAGTGACTGAGGATGGTGGTGTCATTGCTTTGATTGCCGATGCTAATTCCTTCAAAGCTTTGCCTGATTCCAAGCTCATATTCGTGCATGCCTCTTGAATTTTGCTTCGAAATTCTGCTGGTATCTGTAAGCAATTTATTCCACTATGCAGGTTAACCTTTTTTTATCTTCTTTTAATTTAAACTTGATTGATTCCTTTGTGTATATGCATTACATTACTGAATTTCAGTAATACGTATTTTCATATAGTGATTATTAATGAATTGCTTTACAATGAACTAAATATAAAGAAGGGTAATTATAGGTATTCATTGTACTATCAATGTAAATCTTACCTTGTACACATTTGTTTAGTCTACCATGTAAATTTTACACTACTGATAAACGAAGAATTTTCCTATACAGAATTGACTAATAATTAATTTGGTATCCTACCTGGATTTCAGAATTGACGTAGCCATTAAGAGCCTCAATACGATACGCACATTGACGCGTTAGGCTTCCAATCTTCAGGTATTGTTTCCAAGGGTGACGGAACCTAAATTGACCATGACGAGGTTCCCATCTAGCCAAATTAGCCTGCAATCATATAATAATGATATTAATGTTGTTCTAATAGTACTTTGTTTTTGGATTTGGAAAGACAGAGTGAGAGAGAGTTTCTTATTTCTTCTTACTTACCAAGCATTCTTCGCTCTGTTTTGAGTTGAGGACACTCTTATAGTCATCCATAAATGTATTGTTAGACTCTTTACTATCCCCTGATATTTTGAGATATTCAACACCAAAACCTGTAATTTGAGTTTTACTAATTAAAACAAGTAAATTTACCAGTCACCACAAGGCAAAATGTACAATGACACATGTTAATATATGCATAATTTTCCAGGTAATGCACCGATTTAATATATAAACATACTTTCTAAGAAGCTGCCAAGTTTTTCAAGGTTTGAGGCGACCAGATTGTGAAGATCATCACCAGCCCATACAGGGAAAACGAAAAGGCAAATGAATACAGATGTAGAGCTACCAATGAGGATTGTGGACAACCTCTGATGTGCAATTTCTAGTATCTCATCTTCCCGGTAACCAGATATAGATACCAAACAAAATGTCAGCATAAATATGAGGAGACCATAATCGTATCTCGCCTTCAATTGAGGAAAGAACCGCACAAATGTCACTACTCCAGCTGCATCATACCCATTTACATCAAATTCACAATTTGTGACCAAAAAAAAGAAAAAAAAAGAAAGAAGAAATAATTGTATTATTATTTATGCCCTAACAATATATTTTGTCGTAATTGTATTATTATTATCGTTTTCTTGGCACGAATGAGTTTCTTACCAAGTAAAAAAACAAAGAGCCCAAGGAGTATGGGCTCACCTTCCTCTCCAGCAAGACTTGCTAGGTAATGAGCACCAAATCCTAGAGCCCCAGCTACCAATGTAGCCAATCCTCTATTTAAACCTCTTCCGAGAGTTGCTCCTGTAAATTATAGAAAATCGAAACATTAGTATCCACCAGACATTTCCCATAATTGACAAGGAAAACAATAAAAAGTGACTCTTATGTCATAATCTTGCTTCCTTTAACACTATGAGCTGAAAATAAACCAAGAAAAGAAATTAACTAACCTACGGAGAATTCAAAGACCACGATAACAGTCAAAATAGCATACATTGCTGAATTGCCAAAACCTTTATAAAGAGGTTCAAAGTAGTAGATCAGTGACACCAACGTTAGAGCCAGTCCAAATTTTAGCGAATGAATAATCCTTCTCGGATCATCTTGTCCCAGTTTCTTTATCTTCCTGGCAGTCTCAACTATCTTCGTGCCTAACTTTCCAGACAAGGCCTTGAACCACTCCCAGTTATGAACAAAAACTCCATTCTTAATTTCAGATGCCATTTCCATAACAAAATTGTAGCAAGGGAAATTGACAACCGCTTGTACGAGAAATGTTGAAAAAGAATAAAGAAAGCTGGCTTAAACTAATGGTTTTGGCAAGAATATGACTTGGGGGAGAGGGAGCGAAATCAATCTCAAATGCAAAGGCAAAGCATGAAGTCTATATATATGTATGTAAAAAACTGAATACTCATTACTTGGGAAGCTTAACAAATTGCTATTGTCTTGGGATAGGAAAACACGTTTACGCGTCCGTGTGTTTGGTAATTAGTTGTAACATCCCATCACTATTAAAGAATCCCTGAAACTTAAATTCATTTTAAAAGAAAAGAAAAATGCCTAAAACTTTCACTAGTGGTACTCTAACCATGCGTGTAGAAATGAAGGAACGGGTACCTTTCCTATTGTACATGTGCTACAGCAGTGTCCCTTCTGGCTAAGGCAATGGGCAAGATATTTCCTTTTGTTGCTTTAATTTGTCTTTTATATATCTCGTAAAAAATTGAAGAAAGAAAAATCCTCTTTGCTTTATGATGGTTGGTGATAACTGATCATAACTAGCTATATATGCCACTGCCACGAATCATAAGCTTATCTGTATCCCATTACTTAAAATCTGTGAAATGATTATGTAGCTGTACATCTTTTCTTCGGGTGGGTTCTTTTTTTTATGAACTTTTGGTAGGTACTTGTTCCGACATCGTCGTCTTTAGTGAATTTCTTTCTGCCTAACATATTTGTACGTAGTACACATGTTGTAAAACTCTTACTTGAATTTTGAAAATCAATTTAATTTGACCTATTCTCATATTGTTTCAACTTCTACATCACTAGTCCATGTGGGACTCCATCAGGCTCTCGCACACATGGCTCATGACGCGCATGCCCCTACTAATTAAGAGTAGGGCCGTGCTCTAATATCATTTGTAAATTGTAATACCTTGGGCCCTTCAAGTCTAAAAGACCGGCCTAATGGAGAAATGTGTGCCCATGAGTTATAAACTTGTTAACTTCATCACCAGCTAATGTGGGATTTCACCTCGCTCTCTACATTCACACGTGCTCTCACATATGCACAACTCAAGAATGCATGGCTCCACACTCTAAAATGATTAGTCAAGTTATATTTAGAATTTCTCACAATCCTTTATATAGCCATTGTGTTAGGGACATATTTTATACAATTGGCTAATTGTTTGACAAAATGTATTTTACTTGTAATTGGGTAAATCTATGATAGGTTTAGTACTTCAAGAAACATGTTGTTCAAGCCAAGTATTAAAACCATGAAGATTTGACCAAAAAACAAGTGAAGAAAAGCTATTCATTAAAGCTCGACAGATACCTCGACAGAAATAGTATGTGTTATTGGAAAAATGCATATTTGTATCGCATACAAAAATGGAAAATTAACGGATCAACTTCATTCACAATTGATAACATGTACTATGTAAGTTTCTAAATTTAAGAATAAGAAAGCGTACCTTGGTTCGGTGAAATTCAAAACAAAAATTAGAAGTACTTGGGAACACTTTTAATCTTCACTCCAATTCTACTTAATGTCCAAGAAGTGTGGTTTCTCAATCAATTTCCAAGAAGAGAATAAGAGAGTGTCCAACACCCACATACAAACCATTTCATTCCTTATATGATCTTAATGAAAGACTCATATGAAAAGTCTTATGAAATTCTGTATGTTTCTCTCTTTATATATAACTGATTATCTAATTGGACTAACCTTTTGGGCTATTCCAATTGGGCTCTAGTATGTGGCTTGGAGTGGGACCAAAAAGGAACAAATAAGACTCTAGCTCCAATGGGTCTTGGGCTTTTCTGTCAACTCTTGACAAGTTCAAAGTTACCATTAATTATATTCAATATCACAATATGAATATAATTGCACTCTAGGACTTATTAATAAATTATATTCTAAGACTTTATTATACATGCAACCCCTTCATTAAAATATTCGTAGTAATACAAAGTCATGAATGTTGACTGCCACTTTAAAGATTACTACATCTTAATCCTTGAGTACCTGGTTTAATCCTTTATGTTAGTTATCATATATTTATGAAATCCAATTTCATAAATATATACTTTAGTAACTCCTTACTAATGTGGTTGGACCCAATACTCTGAATAACTAAACTCATTAAACTTATATGAATGAAATATTTTATATCTCTGTTAAGAGATTATGAATTTCATCTTGAGAATATATGTTCCATCAACACTAAATGTGATTGTCCAACATACTGAGGTTTTGACCGTGATTAATAGATCTCACTCTTGATATATCAAAGCAACTTACATCTCATGATTAGGTCCATTATTCTCTCAGGATTTAGAGTTGATGTAATAGAAATCGTGAGATTTATTATTCATTTGACAATTGTTAGGAGAATAATAAATCCCACAGTGGTTTAGTTCAACATGTCTTAACTCTTAAAACATATCAATATACCAACTAGAAGTCTCCACTTCCATGACCACGACAGATTATCTTAGTTGATATGTTATAGTCTTCGTAGATGAAATGAAATGCCCAATTTCATCATCGACTACGAGCTAAAATTTTGAATTTTCAAAGAACTTGTGATTTATATCTTCTGTGACTTTTCACATAAATCACATACTATGCATCTCATGGACTAAAATAATGTCCTATTAGTTAATTTATATATAGTCTCATATAATTAAACAATTTAATTATTTATGGCATGCCAATAAATTGAATTTTAGAGCATAAACCCCCACATATGTAGGGTTTCTTTTCTCACAACCCTAGACATATATAAAGCTTATTTTAAAGGCTGTTTTACATAAAGAACACATGCAGAAAGTGACCTAATGCCTTATTCTCTCTGCAAGAAGTTGTTGCGCTTTTTGCGTCTTAGGGTTTTATAACCAAGTGCTTCTTGATCTTCATTATTGACAGGCCAAAAATATATTGACCCCTTGTGATAAATCAATTGATTAATTAGCCAAGTTTATTAATTAATCAAATTAACATGCAAATGCATGGTACACAAACAAATCATCAATAAACTAAAGTGCAGCAAAAAATAAATTGACATGGTGATTTGTTTACCAATGGGAAAAACTAACATGGCAAAAACCCTACCGGGTGATTTTAAGGTCACTACTCCCGAGAATCCATTATTATCAAAACAAGCGGTTACAAGTAAAGGAATCCCAGTACCTTATACCAACCTACAGTTGAACTCTTACCCCAATGCCTAGTTGGACTTGTTCTATAGTGACAATCTCTCATTGTATTGCACGGCTCCCAGTACATAACTAACCAATTTTGCGGATCCCAGTACGCGACTTCAATCACCAACTAGAGAAGGATTGTTGGTTACAAAGTTCTTCAGTTCATCACTCTATGAAGATCAAGAAGCTTCTTGGTTACAAAACCTTACGGTGCACAAACACAGCAGCTTCTTCACAAGAAAGATGAACTAGGGCAAACTAGGTTTCTGGTTACAATTTGCTCTTGTGCAATTGTGCTCTTAGTTGTGTGTAACTTAATACGACCCTTTAAATAATTCTTCTATATGTTTAGGGTTGTCAGAGAAGAAAGCCCAAACATACAATCACGGATTGAATGAAAAACAGACTCGAAAATTTGAGTTTCATAATTGATAGATACCCTATCTGTTGAGTTTTTGTCGAGCCACGAGCTAGAATAGCTCTTCAAGTCTCAATAGATGCTAGCTGTCAAGTTTTAATGAACATCACTTTTCACTCTTGAATCTTGGACAGACTTGCATGGCTTCAATACTTGGACTTGAAACAAGGTTCCTTGAAGTATTAAACACATCTTAGATCTACGCAATTACAAGTAAAGTGCATTTTGTAAAGAGATTATTTAACATTACTCATCACAAACAAAGAGCCACAAAGCTTACTTGCTTAGTTGTGCATAAAGACGCTCATCTAAGTTACAAGAGATACAAAGTTTAGAAAATTTTGTTTTAATGTCTATCCAAGGTGCACAAGCACCAATGTACACAAACACACACTGTTTTTGTATTTTTCAAAATTTTTAATGTTTTTTATTTAAAAAAAAAACAAACTAAAAATAACCAACAAAACATGATAAACAAAACAAAGTCATGCATAAAACTAGACTGACTCAAAAACAAGAAAGCAAAAAACACACAAGTAATGCAATCAAAAACAGGGAGGGAGAGAGAAGAGGAGTGATAAAATCACTTGGAGCCATTTTCCTTCCACACCTTGGAAGAACCTTTCCTTTGAGCAAAGCCTTCAACTGGTAATGAGGGGGAAGAATTGAACCCGTTCAAGTTCGAAAGGAACATAAGGGCTTTGAGAAGATCTCCAAGAGGTGCAAGAGAGGATGGAAATTGATTCTGGTTTCCTAATGCGATCATGTTGTTGCTCTCTTGAGTGGCTAACCACTTGTAGCAATTAGGTCGAGTATGACCGGCTACTTCACAATGATGACAAAGATGCTGCTTCTTCTATTTAAGTTTTTGAGAGTTAACCTTCTTAGCCCTAGGATTTTTAGCTTCTTTTTATCCTGTTTAGAGGGTGCTCCTAAGATGGATTTACCCTTGTCTATGTTCTCACTAGCTAAATCAGTTATGTTATTAGTGTTCTTAATATCAACATTATTACTAGGAGAAACAAAAATAGTAGTACTAGTAGAAGCAATATTAGAAGAAGAGAAATCATACCCTAAACCAGTTTTATTGGAAGTAGATTTCTAAAGACTGAGTATATCATCGAGCTTAACGCTTGAAGTCTTTTCCAACTGAGCTCTAACTTGGAATAGTTTTGCCTTAAGCTTCTTGGTCTTCTCAGCCAGGAAGTTGTTCTCAAACTTTGGTGCTCCAATAGTCTGATTTGCTTCATCAAACTTTGTGGAAAGCTCTTCACACTCGAGCTCCACATCACTGAGTTTCTTGGTGGTCAACCTATACAATTTCTCATGCTTTTCTAAGACATTGTACAACTTTGCATAAGCTATATGGATGTCACCTTACTCATCTATCTTCTTAAATTTTGACTCCACCAAGCTTTCTTCTTCTTCCATATCTTCTACAATCCCTTCAATAGGATTGACAGTGGTAGTGAAGGCATTCAGGATTCCGTCATCCTTATTTTTGGAATCATCCTCAGGTTCGATGTCGCTTAATGTAGTAGCAAGTGCCTTGCTTTTCCCAATAGACTTGAGGTAAGTAGGGCACTCCTGTTTCATGTGTCTGAAACCTTAACACCCAAAGCACTTAGGTCTTGAGGGAACAGTGTACTGACCGCCATCCCTTTCATCCTTCTTCCCCTTGTCTTGGTTCTTGAATTGAGAAGAATTGGATTGCTTACGATCCTTGCCAAAACCCTTGGCATTGACATTCTTCATGAACTTCTTGAATTGCTGGGTGATGTAGAACTTCATTTTAGAATCTTCATCATCGGAAGACTCATCAGTGTCATTGCTCTTGGCCTTTAATGTCATGCTCTTGCTCTTGTTTGATTTCTCGATCCTTCTCAAACCCAACTCATAGGTTTGCAGATTGCCTACCAACTTTGTCAAAGGAATTTTGTCAATGTCTTTTAATTCCTTAATAGCAGTGATCTTGGCATGGAATCTCTCGGGTAGAGATCTAAGCACATTTCTCATAATCTTAAGTTTTGGAATGGTTTCCCTAAGATTAAATGTTGAGTTCACTATATCCTTGAGCTTGGCATAGAACTCATCAAATGACTCATCCTTTTCCATCTTAATCTCTTCGAAGCTTGTAGTGAGCCTCTGAAGTTTTGAATCCTTTACAGCCTTGGTTCCTTCATAGGTTGTCTAGAGAATGGTTCATGCTTCCTTAGCAGTTTCAGTGGAGGATATCTTCTTGAATTCCTCATTCATGACTACACTGAATAACACATTCAATGCCTTGTTGTTGAAGTTTGCTGCCTTAATCTTAGCATCATCCCAATCGGTCGGCGCTTCCTTAGGCTTGGTCTAGCCTATCTCTACAGCTTGCCACACCTTCTTATTTAAGGACTGCAAGAAAGCTCTCATGTATACTTTCTAGTATGCATAGTTAGTTCCATCAAATAAAGGAGGTACAATAAGACACTATCCTCTATCCATGACAACAGGGGTCAATGGACCTTTACAGCAAGGATTAAACCCTAATCAGAGTGTGTCTGCTCTGATGCCACTTGACAGGCCAAAAACGTATTGACCCCATGTGATAAATCAATTGATTAATTAGCCAAGTCTATTAATTAATCAAATTAACATGCAAACGTGTAGTAGAATAAATAAATCACCAATAAACTAAGGTGCAGCGAAAAATAAATTGACACAGTGATTTGTTTACGAATTAGGAAAACCAACATGGTAATAACCCCATCGGGTGATTTTAAGATCACCACTCCCGAGAATCCACTATTATCAAAACAAGCGGTTACAAGTAAAGGCTAGTACCTTATACCAACCTACAATTGAACCCTTACCTCAATATCCAATTGGACTTGTTCTGTAGTGACAATCTCTCCTTGTATTGCACGGCTCCCAGTACGTGACTAACCAATTGTGCGGATCCCAGTAAGCAACTTCAATCACCAACTAGAGAAGGATTGTTGGCTAAAAAGTTCTTCAGTTCATCACACAATGAAGATCGAAAAACTCCTTGGTTACAAAACCCTATAGTGCATAAACATAGCAGCTTCTTCACAAGAAAGATAAACTAGAGTAAACTAGGTCTCCGGTTACAATTTGCTCTTCAAGTCTTGATAGATGCTAGCTGTCGAGCTTTAATGAACAACACTTTTCACACTTGAATCTTGGATAGACTTGCATGGTTTCAATACTTGGACTTGAAACAAGGTTCTTTGAAGTATTAAATACATCATAGATCAACCTAATTACAAGTAAAGTGTATTTTGTCAAAGGATTAGCCAATTACATAAAATGTTAACATATGTTCCTAATATCAAATTATATATGCCCTAACAATTGTTGATGAAGTGAAGAACTTTGCAACCAACAACATCTTCTTTAAGTTGCTGGAGTTAGTCACGTATTGGGATCCATGCATCATTGGTGACGTTCATATACTAGAGAGTTCAGAGGTTCTGAAGCGGTAAAAGGTTTCTACTATAAGTTCATCTATTGGGATTGTAAAGTCTAGGGACAAAGATTTTGTACTAGATTTGAAACTTCTCTTTATTACAGTAGATTGTTTTTTGGGAAGGTTTCCCCCCAAGCTTTTTACTGTGAAACTGTTAGGATTAGTGATTTTAAATCCTATTATATGATGCTATGTATGTTATTATGTATGACATTATGTATGACTTAATGTTGTATTTAATAAAGTTGTTTTATTATTATCTGAAATAATGGTAACATGAATATTGGGACATTATCATATAGTCCATGAGATGCATAGTATGTGATTTATGTGAAAAGTCACAGAAGATATAAATCACAAGTTCTTTGTAAACTCAGAATTGTAGTTCGTAGTCAGTGATGGAATTGGGCTTTTCATCTGCGAAAAGTATAACATATCAACTAAGATGATTTGTCTGGATCATGGAAATGAAGATTTCTAGTTGGTATGTTGATATGTTTTAAGAGTTAAATCATATTGAACTAGACCGGTGTGAGATTTATTATTTCTCCTAATGACTGTCAAATGAATAATAAACTCACGACTTATATTTGCATGAACTCTTAATCCTAAAAGAATAATGAACTTGATCATGATGTGTGGGTTGCTTTAATATATCAAGAGTGAGATCTAAAGAAACGATCAAAACCTCAGTATGTTCGACAACCACATTTAGTCTTGATGGAACATATATTCTCAAGATGGAATTCATAGTCGCTTAACAGAGATACAAAATATTCCCTTGAGATAAGTTTAATGGTTTTGTCGTTCAGAATGTTAGGCCTAACTACTTTAGTAAATTGATACTAGAGTATATATTTATGAAATTAGATTTCATAAATATATGATGAATAACTTAAAGGATTAAACTGGGTACTCAAGGATAAGATGTAGTAATTTACAAAGTGGCAGTCTACATTCATGACTTTGTATTACTACGAATATTTTATGAAGGGGTTGCATGTAAAATAAAGTCTTGGGATATAATTTATAGGTAAGGCCTAGAGTGCAATTATATTTATATAGTGGTATTAAATATAGTTAATGGTAACTTTGGATTTGTCAAGAGTTGACAGAAAAGCCGAAGCTCATTGGAGCTAGTGTCTTATTGGTCCCACTCTAAGCCACATACTAAAGCCCAATTAGAAAGGCCCAAAAGGCCAGTTCAATTAGATAATCAGTTAGATTACAAAGGGAGAAAGATATAAAAATTTCTGTAGAGAATTCTTGAATTGAGAGAACACTATTGTGAAATGGTGTGTGTGTGAGAGTAAGACACTCTAACATTCTCCTTTGTAAATTGATTGAGAGATCACACATCTTGGGCGTAAAGTGGAATTGGAGTGAAGATTGAAAGTGTTCCCGAAAACTTCTGATCTTTGGTTTTGAATTTCATCACTCCAAGGTACACTTTCTTGTTCTTAAATTCTGAAACTTACATAGTGCATATTATCGATTGTGAATGGAGTAGATCCGTTAATTTTTCACTACATATGTTTTGTATGAGATACAAACCATGTTTAATCCTATTATCCTACAGAAACTAGTTTGTTTCATTGGTTTTCCTGAGTCATCATATCTTGTCTTATTTACTTTTTCGTTGTGCATGATATTGATATTTGTTTGTTTTAGTAAGGTTTATTCATAACAAATCTCATTAACAACTTGGATTTAAAACTTATTAATTCTATCAACCGGAGTCTAAATTTCCCAACAAGTGGTATTAGAGTAGGTACACTCTGATTGGATTAATTTCCTGAGTGTGATCCTTGACCCCCGTTGTCATGGATCATGGACAATCTCTTTTGATTCCTCTATTTGATAGCACTAATTATGTGTACTGAAAAATTCATATGAAAGTTTTTTTGCAAGCTCTAGGTGAAAAAGTATGGCAAGTTGTTGAAGTTGGCTGGATTAAGCCAAAGGAAGCACCGGTGGATTGGGATGAAGCAACAATCAAAGTGGAAAATTTCAACAATAGAGCCTTGAATGCTTTGTTTAGTGGGGTAGTCAATGAGGAATTCAAGAAAATATTATTCACGGAAGTTGCTAAAGAAGCATGGACTATTCTTGAGACCACCTATGAAGGTATCAAGGCAATAAAGACTGTAAAGCTTTAAAAACTCACTAGTAGTTTTGAAGAAATAAGGATGGAGGAGGATGAGACCTTTGATGAGTTCTATGATAAACTCAAGGATATTATGAATTCTACCTTCAATCTTGGAGAATCTATTGCGGAACCTAAAATTTTTAGGAAAATCCTTAGATCTCTACCTGAAAGATTTCATGCCAAGATCACTACCATTGAAGAAGTGAATGACATTGTTCAAATTCCTTTGACTGAGCTTGTAGAGAACCTTCAAACCTATGAGATGGGATTAGGCAAAATGGGAAAAGGTGGAAAGAGTAGGAACATGGCTTTTAAGGGTATAAAGGAAGAGAATGATGACTCTAAAGATGAGGATGTGGATGAGGACTTAACCTTCATAGCTAATGAGATATCAGCTTCTTCAATATAGAAAAAAGGATAAGAACAAATCCCCTGGGAAATATGAATCCTCTAGGAACGGCAAGAATGAGAAACACCTCATCCAGTGCCATGAGTGCAAAAGTTTTGGTCATATGAGGATCGAGTGCCTAAACTATCTTATGAAGGAAAAGACCAAGAATTCAAAAGCTAAAGTGTTGGTTGCTACCTTGAGTGATTTTGAGAGTGATCTTTCTAATGAGTATGAGGATGAATGTGTTCATTATATGGCTTTTGTTGCCACACCCGATAAGGTGATTGTGGAGAGTGCTAGTGACAGTAAGGATTCTTCTGATGATGAAGTACCCAAGAAGTTGACTCTTTAGGAAGCCTATGATAAGTTATGCACTGAATTTATAAAATTTGAAAGGACTTTTCATCTTTGTAGAAAAGAGCTTAATGAGGTAAAAACTGAAAAAGCTGAATTGTTAGTTAGACTAGATGAGATTACAAGGTTAGTTGAGACTCTTGTTGTAGAGAACACCTCATTAGAAGAGAAGGTCAAGAATCTCGAGGTTAAGCTTAGTCACGCTAGAACTCAAATATAGAGGATGTCTAGTGCAAAGCTTTATAAGGTATTGAGTGCTTAAAAGCCTAGTTCTAATAAGACTAGCTTAGGATATGCTGTTTCCTCCGACCCCTCGTCTTCCACGGCTTTTGGATCAAAGACTGTCTTTGTGCCCCAATCTGAGAAAGGTGATTAAGGTATGAAATCGAAAACTGATTTAGCTAATTCTAAATCCTTTGTTAGACCTCACTCTAGGAAGTCTAGTAGTTTAAAAACTACTCATGTTTGTCACTATTGTGGTATTTTTGGATACATTCGTCCTAATTACTTCAAGTTGTATCCTCATAAGTAAATGTCCAAACGGTTATAGGTTCCCTCTCAATGTTCAACACCTTTGTTTGGAGAGTTATTAAAAGGTTTGAGCTTTTTAACTAAATTTTATGAGAATTCTAATTCTTCTATTTCCTTCAGTAGACATACTAGGACACATGTCTTTTCATCTTCACGGCCAAAGACTCATGCGATGTGGGTGAGAAAAGAGCTTATGACTTAATTGTCTTTTCTATCTATCCTCTACTTTAATTCTTACTATCTAAAGTTGGACTTTCTTGCTTGATTTCTTATTTGTTTTTGAAATCATGATTTCATGCATTTTCATCTAGTTTTTATGCTTTATAGTTGTTTGCTTGTTTTTTTTATTTGTTTTCAATTTTTGTCTTATTTGTTTCTAAAAAAAAAATTGAAAAATGAGAAAAATATAAAAACAATGTGTTTGTGTATATTGGTACTTGTGTACTTTGGATGACCTTTGAAACAAATTTTCTTAACTTTGTATCTCTTCTACCTTAGATGAGCATTTCTATGCACAACTGAGTAAGTGAGCTTTGTGGCTCGTGCTTGTGATGAGTACGATTAAGATGATCTCTTATATCTCATGCTCATAATACTCTTTTTGACAGGAAGGACTAGAAAATCTTAAGAGAAAGGCATAAATAATCATCTCACCACTAAAACCCGCCAATCTTGTGTAACATCTATGTGCTTTGGCACAACAAAAGTGTGATGTTTTAAGGTTACATAATTGGATATTTTCTTCTTTCTCTTATATGCTCATGCATGCTATGCTTAAAAGAAAAATATGCAAAGAAAATAAAAGCAAAAAAAAAAATCAAAATGCTTATAATATGGTTGTAAGCGTGTTTCTAGGAGATGTGGGAGTTATAGGATGTACCTCAAAAGTGATAGTCCCCATAAACAGTTATGATTGTATGTGAGTGTGTTTAGTTTACTTTTGTCTCAAATCTTCATAATATGAGACATTTATGCATTCTTGCTATGTTTCACACACAACATGCAAATTCTTTGTTACTTTTGATTCATGTGCAGATACAACGTGATTTGGTCATCACAAGAAATACATGTGTTAATATATGCTTACTAAAATGTCTTAACTTGTTTTTTAAAAATAAAATTGATTAGACTTGTTTAGTATGTATGTGTGTCTTTTGATCTAGAAGTGCTTTACATCTAGATTTGAGTTGTGTTTGAGTGCTTAACATGCTGCTTGGATGCTTGTTTAAGTATGCTATCTTGTTGCATTCATCTTGTGTGTTTTTCCTCCCTTGGAAAACCTTGCTTCTGTCTTCTTGATAGTTGCTCAATACCTTCTCGACAACAGCTCGACATAAGTCCCTTATATCAAGATTTCTGGGTTTGACCTCTATAGCTTCTCGACAGCTAGGTCGATCCATTAAGCCAAATTTCCATGTGCTCTGTCTGTTCGATACATTCTCGACTAATTCTCGATCCATCGAGATTTTTGGGTAGCTTCTCGATAGATTCTCGACACATATCTCAATCTATCTAGGTAATTTTATGTGCTCTCTGCCAGCTCAATAACATCTCGGCAGCTTCTTGATCTATCAAGACTCTCTTGCATACTTTTTTTTTCACATGTTTTGCATCTTTCTATTATCTTGTCATCCATAGCATCTTATTTCATTACATTCATGCATTTATATAGATTTCTTGTATCTCTTGATCATCTTAGATCATCTTTATGTTTCTCAGGTGAAGCTTTATTGCTTCCTGTACCCTTTCTCAATCATGACAAAAAGGGGAGAAAAGTAGCTTCTTTTTAAGATTCTACATGTTAGGGGAGAAATACATACCTTTGTATGGGGAAGTTATGTTTCATCTTGTTAGGGTGAGTGTTTACCTCTTTTGTTATTATAGGAGCTTCATTTAACTTCTTGTAAACTGGTCTTGTGACCATCTTATTGTTAGGAAGTGTGCACTTAAATCCTATTGTATGATGCTATGTATGACATTATATATGACTTAATGTTATGATTAATAAAGTTGTTTTATTTTTATCTAAAATAATGGTAACATGAATATTTGGACATTATCATATAGTCCATGAGATGCATAGTATGTGATTTATGTGATTTAGTCACAGAAGATATAAGTCACAAGTTCTTTGTAAACTCAGAATTTATAGTTTGTAATCGGTGATAAAATTGGGCATTTCATCTACGAAGACTATAACGTATCAACTAAGATGATTTGTCTTGATCATGGAAGTGGGGACTTCTAGTTGATATGTTGATATGTTTTAAGAGTTAAGACATATTGAACTGGACCGCTGTGAGATTTATTATTCTCCTAACGACTATCAAATAAATAATGAATCTCACGATTTCTATTTGCATGAACTCTTAATCCTGAGAGAATAATGGACCTGATCATAAGGTGTAGGTTACTTTAATATATCAGGAGTGAGATCTAAAGTAACGGTCAAAACCTTAGTATGCTGGGCAGCCACATTTAGTGTTAATGGAACATATATTCTCAAGATAGAATTCATAATCTTTTAACGAAGATATAAAATACTCCCTTAAAATAAGTTTAATGGGTTTGGTTATTCAAAGTGTTAGACCTAACCACTTTACTAAAGAGTTACTAAAGTATATATTTATGAAATTGGATTTCATAAATATATGATGAATAACTTAAAAGGTTAAACCAGGTACTCAAGGATTAAGATATAGTAATTTTCAAAGTAGCAGTTTATATTTATGACTTTGTATTACTACGAATATTTTATAAAGGGATTGCATGTATAATAAAGTATTGGGATATAATATATTAATAAGGCCTAGAGTACAATTATATTTATATAATGGTGTTAAATATAATTAATGATAACTTTAGACTTGTCAAGAGTTGACAGAAAAACCCAAGGTCCATTGGAGTTAGTGTCTTATTGGTCATTTTTGGTCCCACTCCAAGCCACACACTAAAGCCCAACTAGAAAAGCCCAATAGGCCAGCCCAATTAGATAATCAGTTAGTTATAAAAGGAGAAATATATCGAATTTTTTATAAGAAGAGAATGAAAAAAAAAAAAAAAGACATCATTGTGAAATGATGTGTATGTGTGAGTGAAGCCACTTAATTATTCTCCCTTGAAAACTGATTGAAAGACTACACATCTTGGACGTAAAGTGGAATTGGAGTAAAGATTAAAAGTGTTCTCTAGTTCTTTCGATATTTTGTTTTGAATTTTACCACACTAAGGTATACTATCTTGTTCTTAAATTTTGAAATTTACATGGTGCATGTTATCAATCATGAATAAAATAGATTCTTGTTGGTCGCTTCCACTATGTGTTTTGTATGAGATACAAAACCAGATTTTCCAACACTTATTACATACATTGTTCTTTATTATATATATATATATATATATATATATATATATATTCATATCATGATTGTATAACATGTGATTGAGTTTTAGAATTTAAGAAAACGGTCATCTTTGTGTAGACATGGTTTGATTATCATGGTTTGATTGTATAGCATGCACGACTTGGACTTGTAAATGCACCACTTGGTCTATTCTTGCATGGTTTGAACTTTATTGCACGGCTTGTCCATCTTACATGTATTGCACCAAGGATTCTAACAATCTGAAAGTTATATATATAGTGTAATAATCATATATTACATATAATAATCCATATATTATATTATATATAATGTAATATAGGTTTATAATGCAATATGGGTTTATATTACATTATATATGTTTATAAATATTAATGTTAAGATTATGAAATTTATTTCATAGTACTACAAGATTGAACTTACCCGTTTAGAGTAGTGTGGACAAACACCTCGTCTTGGTGTATTCCTCGCGATCCCAAAGGAGGGTGTTTTGTTCTATGGTACTATAAGTTTAAACATTATAAGGGAGATGAAATGTGGCTACACATGATTCTAGATAATGGTGTACATTAGACTAAGTGTAATGTTAACCTCTCAAATGAGCTATGTCATTATTACTTAGAGGCTAAAGGTAATACGGCATATTATTAATGTTTGATAAAAGTTATCATGATAGCACTAATAATGAGAATAGTTCTCAACCAATTAATGTGTTTATAATTAACTTGCTACCAAGGAATTATAGACATGGATTGGGTTATCCTTGCATATATTATTTTATGATTTTATTAAGGTTCCATATTATATGCTTATACGCTAAATTGATAATGTCCAGTTTACTTATTATTCATATTTATTATTTTCATATTTAAATCATGGCATCATTTAGCCTACTTGTTGCTATTCTTAATCAAAACAAACTGACTAGATCCAACTATGTTGACTGGAAGAGAAATTTAGACATTGTTCTTATAGCTGAAGAGCACAAATATGTACTTACTCAACCATGTCCTAGCTTTCCATCATTAGATGCTCATCTTGAGGAAAAATAGCGATATAATCATTGGCAGAAATCTAATGAGATGGTTAAGTGGTATATCCTAGTATCTATTTCAAATGTTCTACAGCATCAAATGCAGAATGTAGGACTTGCTTTAGACATAATGCTAAGTCTGAAGGAGATGTTTGGTGAGCAAGGCCGCTCTGCAAGGCAAGAAACTATGAGGCAGATTTATAATACTAAAATGACTGAAAGTACTTCAATGAGGGAGTATTGTCTTAGGATGGTCTCAAATCTGAATACATTGGATGTTTTAGGTGCCAATATTGATGGAGAATCCCTAGTGGATATGATACTCTAGTCACTACCAAAATCATTCAAGAAATTCAGACTTAACTATAATATGAACAAAAAGATATATTCATTTTCTGAGTTGATAAATGAGTTGGTAGCTGCAGAAGGCATCCTTGGTACTTCTAGTGTTGCAGCCAATATTGATGAAGTTTTTACTTCTCAAGCTAAGTCGAAAGGCTAGGGTAAGAAGAAGAAGGACTTCACTAAGTAAGATGATAAATAAATTGCCTTAGGAGTTGCCAACAATTGAAAGAAAACCAAAGGAAAGTGTTTCCATTGTGGTGAAAAAGGACATTGGAAGAGGAATTGTCTAATATTCAAGGCTGCTAAGAATAAGGGTATGAAAAGTTCATTTCTTCTTGAAATATGTTTGGTATAAAATCCCATAGATTCCTGATGTGTGGATTCAAGTTGTACTAATCATATCTGCAATTCTTTGCAGGGGTCTAGGAGACCAGAAAGTTGAATAAGGGAGAACTATTTCTTACTTTGACTAATGGGAGCAGGATTCCAGTTGTAGCTGTTAGAATGTTTAGTTTATGTTTTGAGTCTAGAGTTTTAATATTGGAAGACTGTTTGTATGTACCTAATGTTCGTAGGAATTTAATTTCTGCAACTTACTTAGGTAAACATGGATATTGTGTTATCCTCAAAGACAATGTTGTAATAAAGAAGGATAAAATATTTATCTGTTCTAGCAATATTGTGGATGGTCTTTATATTTTAACTCCTGACAAGCATGAATTATACAATTCTAAATTAGATAGTAGCTCTCATGTAAAATCATTAAAGGAAAAGTTTCCTTTTACTAGTGATGCATATCTATGGCACTTGTATTTGGGTCATATTAATTCAAATAGGATTCAAAGATTAATCAAAGATGGAATTTTACAGTCCATGGACTTTGATGGATTTCCAATTTGCGAATCTTGTCTGGAAGGTAACATGACCAAACAACCTTCTAATGCAAAAGGTATAAAAGCCCAAGAGTTGCTTGAATTAGGTCATATAGATGTATGTGGTCCTATGTCAACCCAATCAAAAGGAGGTTATGAGTACTTCATCACTTTTACGAATGATTACTCAAGATATGGTTATGTGTACCTAAGGAGACGGAAGTCCGAAGCCTTTCAAAAGTTCAAAGAGTTTAAAGCTGAAGTTGAGAATCAATTGGGTAAACGTATAAAGGCCATTCGATCTAATCGAAGTGGTGAATACCTTTTTGGGGATTTCAAGGATTACCTAATTCGGAATGGGATTGTATCCCAATTGACTGCACCTGGAACTCGTCAACAAAATGGTGTAGCGGAGAGAAAGAATAAGAATCTTTTGAAAATGGTTAGGTCCATGATGAGTTATTCAACTTTACCAATTTCCTTTTGGGGATATGCACTAAAAACTGCTATGCATATTTTGAATTTAGTTCCATCAAAATCTGTTCCCAACACACCTAACGAATTGTGGAGTGAGTGTAAGCCAAGTATGAAATATCTCCACATTTGGGGATGTCCAGCATATGTGTTGAAAGGAAAGCTTGATAAGTTGGAAACTAAAATGGAAGTATGCATGTTTTTAGGATATTCAAAGGAAACCAAGGGTTATTTATTCTATAATCATAAGGATAACAAAGTGTTTGTTAGCACCCATGCCAAATTTTTGGAAGATGATTTTGTGAATAATTTTAATCCTAGAAGTAAAGTTGTATTGGCTGAATTAGATGAACTTGTAATTGAAAAACCAATTGATGAAACTAGGAATGATGTGGCTGTATTGGATACACCACAAGACATTACTCATGAGATGACTAGTACATAGGTGCCTCGTCGTAGTAGGAGAATTGTTCAGCCTCCTATAACATTTATAGGTTTGGGAGAAACTTATGAAGCTATCCTAGAAGAGGCTGAATTGGATCCCTACACTTATGAAGAGGTAAATAAATGATATAGATGTACGTCATTGGGTCCAAGCTATGAAATCTGAATTGGATTCTATGTATTCCAATCATGTATGGGATCTTGTAAAGGCACCTAACAACATTAAACCTTTTGGTTGCAAATGGGTTTACTAGAGGAAGAAAGGGATAGATGGAAAGATTGAAACCTTTAAAGCAAGACTAGTGGCGAAAAGGTATACGCAAAATGAAGGTATTGACTATGATGAAACTTTTTCGCCAGTAGCCATGTTTAAATCTATTAGAATTCTCTTATCTGATGCTACTCATTATGATTATGAGATTTGGCAAATGAATGTCAAGATTGCATTTCTTAATGGCAATCTTGAAGAAGAAATCTATATGATGCAACCGAAAGGTTTCATAGCAAAGAACCAAGAGTATATGGTATGCAAGTTCAGAAGGTCCATTTATGGACTTAAGCAAGCATCTAGGTCATGGAACATCAGACTTGATCAAGCAATCAAATTATTTGGTCTTGAACAAAATCTTGATGAACAATGTGTGTACAAAAGACATCGAGACAAAGTAGTGATGTTCCTAGTGCTTTATGTTGATGATATTCTACTCATTGAAAATGATGTAGGGGTAATGTCATCAGTAAAGGTTTGGTTGTCAAGCCAATTTGAAATGAAGGACTTAGGTGAAGCTAACTTTATTCTAGGGATCAAGCTTTGGCGAGATCGCAAGAATGAGATGTTAGTTTTATCACAAACTTGGTATATAGATAAGGTTCTAGAACAATTTAGCATGCAAAACTCCAAGAAATGATTACTTCCTTTTAGACATGGAGTTCCTCTGTCTAATGACCAAAGGCCTAAAACTGTTGAAGAAGAAAATACCATGAGACAAGTTCCTTATGCTTTTGTAGTGGGAAGTCTCATGTATGTCATACTATCTACTAGACCAGATATCTATTATTCAATTGGCATGGTCAGCCGATATCAAACAAATCCAGGACTTAAACATTAGCAAGCTGTAAAGCACATTCTCAAGTATCTGTGGAGAACGAGAGATTATATGCTTGTTTACCATAGTGAGGATTTGATTCCTATTGGTTATACAGATTCAAATTTTTAGTCAGATCTTAATTTCAGAAAATCCACTTCAGGTTGTGTGTTCACCTTCGGAGGTGAAGCCATAAGTTGGAGGAGTGTTAAGCAATCTTTTATTGCGGACTCTACCATGGAAGCTGAATGTATTGCTGCTTGTGAGGTGGGCAAAGGAAGCTGTTTGGATCAAGAAATTACTTTAAGATCTTGGTGTTGTAAGAATGGAGCAAGTTCCCATCACATTATTTTGCGACAATAGTGGAGCGATGACACAATCCAAAGATCCAAGGAATCACAAGAAAGGAAAGCACATTGAGAGAAAGTACCACATTATTCGAGACTTTGTTGCTCAAGGAGATGTAGTAGTAGCAAAGATTGATAGTATAAGTAATCTAGCGGATCTCTTTATCAAAACCTTGCCCCAAAGGATTTTTGAGTCACATTTGGAAAGAATGGGAGTTAGATTGGTGCACAATAGTCTTTAGGGCAAGTGGGAGATTATTAGAATGTGTGCTCTTAAATCCTATTGTATGATGCTATGTATGACTTAATATTTTGATTAATAAAGTTGTTTTACTTTTATCTAAAATAATGGTAACATGAATATTTCGATAGTATCATATAGTTCATGAGATGCATAGTATATGATTTAGTCACAGAAGATATAAGTCACAAGTTCTTTGTAAACTCAGCATTTATAGTTCGTAGTCGATGATGAAATTGGGCATTTCATCTGCGAAGACTATAACGCATCAACTAAGATGATTTGTCTTGATCATGGAAGTGGGGACTTCTAGTTGATATGTTGATATGTTTTAAGAGTTAAGACATATTGAACTCGACCGCTGTGGGATTTATTATTCTCCTAATGACTATCAAATGAATAATAAATCTCACAACTTCTATTTGCATGAACTCTTAATCCCAAGAGAATAATGGACCTGATCATGAGGTGTAGGTTGCTTTGATATATCAGGAATGAGATCTAAAGTAACGGTTAAAACCTCTGTATGTTGGGCAGCCACATTTAGTGTTGATGGAATATATATTCTCAAGATGGAATTCATAATCTTTTAACAAAGATATAAAATATTATCTTGAGATAAGTTTAATGGGTTTAGTTATTAAGAGTGTTAGGCCTAACCACTTTAGTAAGGAGTTACTAAAGTATATATTTATGAAATTAGATTTCATAAATATATGATGAATAACTTAAATGATTAAACCGAGTATCCAAGGATTAAAATGTTAATTTTCAAAGTGGCAGTTCATATTCATCACTTTGTATTACTACGAATATTTTATAAATGGGTTGCATGTATAATAAAGTCTTGGGATATAATATATTAATAAGGCCTAGAGTGCAATTATATTTATATAATGATATTAAGTATAATTATTGGTAACTTTGGACTTGTCAAGAGTTGACATAAAAGCCCAAGGTCCATTAGAGCTAGTGTCTTATTGGCCCCCTTTTGGTCCTACTCCAAGCCACACACTAAAACCCAATTGGAAAGGCCCAATAGGCCAGCTCAATTAGATAATCAGTAAGTTATAAAGGGAGAAATATATAAAATTTTTCATAAGAAGAGAATGAAAAAAAGAGAGACATCATTGTGAAATGGTGTGTACGTGTGAGTGAAGCCACTCAATTATTCTCCCTTGGAAACTGATTGAGAGACCACACTTCTTGGGTGTAAAGTGGAATTGGAGTGAAGATTAAAAGTGTTCCCTAGTACTTTCGATCTTTTATTTTGAATTTCACCACATCAAGGTACGCTTTCTTATTCTTAAATTCTGAAATTTACATAGTGCAAGTTATCAATCATGAATGAAATAGATTATTGTTTGTTGCTTTCGCTATGTGTTTTGTATGAGATACAAAACCAGATTTTCCAACACTTATTACATACATTGTTCTTTATTTTTATATATATGATGATGATGTATGTTTTCTTCACCTACCTCTACACGTATTGTTTCTTTTTTCTCTTTATACACGTATTTCTTTATGTACGCAATCTTTATTTTTGTTTCACACATGATGCCTTAATGAGTTTTGTTTAAGTGTTTCAAAAAGACACGCTATGAAAGTCTATCTTGCCACGAACTCTCTTCTTTCAAAGTTTTTCAAGAGTTTGTAGTAAGGATAGATTTGTTTTGTAATACAACAAGTGGTTATAAGTTGAGTGATTTAAGACTTCTCTCACGATTCATTTGTTTGTTGTGGTTTTGTCACAGATTGCCAAAGGTCGAACTTGTTAGGGACATATTTTGTGTAATTGGCTAATCCTTTGGCTAATCCTTTGACAAAATGCACTTTACTTTTAATTGCATAGATCTAGGATAGGTTTAGTACTTAAAGAAACATGTTGTTCAAGCCAAGTATTAAAGCCATGAAGATTGGACAAGAAGCAAGTGAAGAAAAGTTGTTCATTAAAACTCAATAGATACCTCAACAGATGCAATATCTATCGAGACTTAAGAACGAAGCTCAACAGAAGCAGAATCTGTCGAGATCTATGAAATTAAAATTTCTAGATCTGATTTTCAGCTCATGCTGACATGTATGTGTAGGGTTTCTTTTCTCACAACCCTAGACATATATAAGACTTATTTTAAAGACCGTTATACATAAAGAACACGTACAGAAAGTGACCTAGTGCCTTATTCTTTCCACAAGAAGTTACTGTGTCTTTTGTGCCTTAGGGTTTTTGTAACCAACTGCTTCTTGATCTTCATTATTGATGAAATGAAGAATTTTGTAGCCAACAACATCTTCTTCAAGTTGCTGGAGCTAGTCACATATTGAAATCCGTGCATCATTGGTGGCGTTCATATACTAGAGAGTTCAGAGGTTCTAAGACGGTAGAAGGTTTTTACTGTAAGTTCATTTACTGGAATTGTAGAGTCTAGGGACAAAGGTTTTTTTACTAGATTTGAAAGTTTTCTTTATTATAGTGGATTGCTTTTTAGGAAGGTTTCTCCCTAAGTTTTTTACTGTGGAACTAGTTTGTTTTATTAGTTTTCTTGGGTTATCTTATCTTGTCTTATTTACTTTTCTGCTGTGCATGATATTGACATGATATTGATGTTTGTTTGTTTTAACAAGATTTATTCATAATAAATCTAATTAACAAATTTGGTTTAAAACTTATTAATTCTATCAACTGGGGTCTAAATTTTCCAACACCTAGTTTACCCAATAAATTCTTGATGTGAGATTCAGCACACACCCACGCATTACAAATCCATAATCTAAGATATTACAATTTGATCTATGATGTCTTTGGTTCAAGTTTTCAAGCAAACACGTTGAGAATATATTAAAGGACCGCGGGGGGGGTGGGGGGTTCATGGCCATGGACGGAGGCATGGTTGGACTTGGGGAGCAATGGTCCCCCCCCTCCCTCCACCCAATTTTTTAAAATATTATTATATACAAAAGGGTATTGATTCTTTTAAGAATATTGTTGTGGTCATAAATTTATACTACAACAAAAGTGGGTTATGGTGACAAAATCTAGTGAGGAAAAGTAAATCCATCACTAAATGATAACATTTGATGAGGAAAACAAAAATTCGTCACCAATTTTGATAATATATTGTACTACAGTGACAAAATCAGTATTTCATCACTAAAATATACATATTGGTGAAGAAATAGGTTTTTCGTCACTATAGCTCATGAAATAAAAAGGAACCATTGGGTTTATTTTGGTGCGGACTGTAATATTGTGTATGGTGACGAGGAGTTTCATCACCAAAAGTGATATCTATGGTGACGAAATGTTTGCGTCACCAAATACAGACAATAGGTGACAAAATACTAATCTTGTCACTCAATATATAAGATTTAGATTTCATTGGTGATGAAATAAGTTTTCTTCACTATTGGTAAAAATATAAGGTTTCATTGGTGACGAAATAAGATTTCATCATTGCTGGTAAAAAAAATTATATTTTGGGCGCCAGAGTGCTTGATTTCTTTTATTTTAATTATTTTTGGTACATAAAATTCATTTACCCATTTATTGTCCATTTAACTAATTACTTCTAACTCAAACCCAGCCCAACCCAATTATTATGGGTAAACCTCAACCCACCCAATTACCCAATAATCAAAATACCAAAATATCCTTAAAACTTGAAAATGACCAAAGTACTCCTAAAATCCTTTAAATTTACCAAAATATCCCTAAAATCTAGAAAAAACCAAACATGTCCAAAAACCACTAAAAATGACCAAAATACTCCCAAAACCTAAAAATGACCAAAATACCCCCGAAATAAAAAAATTACCAAAAATACCCCTTAAACCTAACAAATAACCGAAATACCCCATAAACCTAAATATTTCAATAATTTTTTTTTTTGGTTTAGGGGGTATTTTGGTCATTTTTAAGTTTTGGGGGTATTTGGGTCATTTTTAGGTTGAGGGGGTAATTTCGTCATTTTTTAGGTTTTGGGGGGTATTTTGATCATTTTTAGGTTTACATGGTATTTTGGTCATTTTATTAATTTCAATGGTATTTTAGTCATTTTATAGGTTTTAGGGGTATTTCAATCATTTTTAGGTTTAGGGGATATTTCGGTCATTTTTTAGGTTTAGGGGGAGTATTTTAGTGATTTTTAGGTTTCAGGGATATATTGGTCATTTTTTAGGTTTTGGGAGTATTTTGGCCATTTTTTAGGTTTAGGGGGTATTTTGATGATTTTTTGGTTTATGGGGTATTTCAATCATTTTTTTAGGTTTAGGGGGTATTTTGGTGATTTTTAGGTTTCATAGGTATTTCGGTAATTTTTTAGGTTTTGAGGGTATTTTGGTAAATTTTAAGGTTTAAGGTTATTTTGGTAATTTTTAGGTTTAGGGGGGTATTTTAGTTATTTTATAGGTTTATGGGGGGGGGGGGGTTTGGTAAATGTTAGGTTTTGGGGGTATTTATGTCATTTTATAGATTTAGGTGGTATTTGGTAATTTAGCTTTAATGGGTGTTTTCGTCTTTTTAGTGGTTTTGGGGTATTTTAGAGTTGGGTGATTTATTGAAATGATACTTGGGTCTAATTGGGTATCTAGTCAAAACCCATTAACATTAATGTTAATTGGGTTTAATTGGGTTGAAACATATTTAACCTAATTAATAATTGAGTGAGTTTGGATTGATTTTTCCATCCCTACCAAATATATAAGATTTAGGTTTCATTAGTGATGAAATAATTTTTCATCACTATTGGTGAAAATAAAATAAAAGTGCGCCTTCAATATTTTGGGCGCTAGAATTTCTTTTTCTTTATTATTATTAGTTTTCTCCTTTAATCCTAAATCTTCAATCTCACGCCTCTCTCAGTCACCCCTCTCTCTCAAGTACGATTCTTCGCTTATTGTGTTTATATAAATCTAATGCTTTCTTTCAATAGTTATAAAGCTTTGTTAAGGTTTGTTTTAAGCTTCAAAGATGGACACAAATGGACACACATCTCAGTAGTTACAAAGCTTTGTTAAGATTTTTTATGTTTTAAATAAAAAAAATCTTTGAGTTGAGAAGCATTTAAATGCTTCATTAATTATTCTTATTCCAAAAATAAAAAATAAAAAACCAATAGCTTCAAATAGTACAGCTCTAGCCAAGTATTTTGATGGGCGCTTCAACAAAATCCTAGTGATGTTGGCCAACTGGTTAAAGAGTGTTGTGGGTGCTTTCTATATTTTATTTTTAATAAATTTTCTTATCATAATGAACATATATTTGGATAACAAAATACAAATTAATAGAACATTAGTAGTAATTTGAAGGACTTCTTATTAAAAATGCATTGTTGCAACCAGTACAAATGGCTATTAAAATTTGGGTTATTTAATGTGTCTAGTCTTGGTTTAAACAAATTGGTTGTTAAGTGATTTTGTGAATATTCTTTCATATTGTACCGGCATTATTTCCAATTCTTTTTAAACCAAAAGACTACTTCTATGTGTAGCTCTATTTATCTTAAGGTTGTGAGTTGCTCAGGTTTTCTAGAAGTAATTTAGATGATTTTGTTTGTGTCATAGAAGAGGAAACGCTCAAATTTGCAGCTAAGGAAGCTCGTTCTTGACTGAAAAACTGGTACTTCATTTTTTGTTGATAATGCATCTTTGTAAAGTCTTGTTTTCTAACTTGGGTGTATATGAGGCCTTATCTGATTTAGTTTTGGTTTATGTCATGCTAGTAGTACACTATCATTGTCTTTTTTAGCATATCAATAAAACCAACACAGCACTTGGCAGGTGCAAAAGATAGGGAAACATTCACTAACATATTGTATTGGGTGGCTTGCAATCTATTACCTTTGTCATGCGTTCTTTATGTATAATGTAGCTCTTTCTTAATTATACTTTCATAGTGCATTGACACTTGTGTAAGTGACTTGATAAGTGCAATTTGTTTATATTGTATGTAAATTTTCTTCAATGAATTTGGGATTGGTGACATATTAGCTTAATTTTTCCAGGATTTTATCTCACGTGAAGTTTCATTAGTTAAATCAGTTACTTGTACCAAACTATATTTTTAAACTAGATCCAAGATAGTAATATCAATGTATCAAATTTAGCTAAACTTTGGGCAATCTTGTGTTTATTTTTACAAATAGTTGCTTCTTCGAGTAGATATGGTACGGCATTGATGTATTTTTCTTTATACTTATGCAAATATGGCCTTGGTGGCAAAAAGACAGTTTTTGTGGCGCTACTTGAACTCAAACAATTTTTTTGTAAAGTATATATGGAAGACATCATGTATATATAAATGGTTGTAATTACTTTGTGAACAACTTAATTCAATAGTTTTAAAAGTATAATGGTCCTTTATTTCATTTTTAGATTGTATGGATGCTTTTTTTTATGGATGTGGTTGGGAATGAATAGATGATTTGTTTATGGATGTATTTGAAAATGAACAAGTTACTATAATGGTAATTAAATGTAAAGAACATTAAAAAAAAAAATTTGGTGACGAAAATTTTTGTCACCATATCTGAATATAAGCAGAAATTGGTGACAAAATAATTCATCACCTAATCTATTAAATTTTGAAAAAAAAAATACAATTGGTGAAACAAAATTTTGTCACCTAATCTAATGAAATTGGAAAAAAAAAAAAGATTTGGTGACAAAATATTTCATCACCTAATCTATTGAAATTGAATAAATAAATACAGTTAATGACAAAATATTTTGTCAACTTATACGGTCAAATAAAAAAATTACAATTAAAAAATCATTGGTGACGAATTTATTTCGCCACTAAAAATAAGGTTTAGTAACGAAAATATTATTTGATGAAAAAATTTTGTCACCTATTATTTTTTTTATTGGTGACGAAAAAGTTTCGTCATCAGGACATTCGATGACTCGGATTAGGTGACGAATGTGGTTTCATCACCATATGTTTTTGGCAACGAAATAAGAACATATTGTGACGAAAGGTTTTATCACCATAGTTCACTTTTGTTTTGTTTTCTACAGCATTTTACAAACTGTTAAGGTAGTAAATTCTTATTGGTTCGCATTTGGGCCCACCACTTACATTATTTTTTTTACTTACCAATAACCACTCATCACATCAGTAATTTATAAGAAAATTTTTTAAATCGAGCATTTTTCTCATTTTAAAGACCATAAAAAAATTTATAGATTTAAAATCTAAAAAAAAATACAAGCCCAAAAAAATTAGTCCAATAATAAAAATTACCAATAGTAAAATTTAAAAAAAAAAAAAATTAAGCCTAGTCAACCAATTTTACTGAAATCAAACAATTTGGCCCTTTAAAAAACTTTAAACAAAATAACTTTTTTCTTACCCAACAGTGCACACATCTATAAAAATTTAAAAAAAAAAATTAAAAAAAAAAAAAAACCCAACAGCATAGTAGCAACAAAGTCGGAGGCCAAAGTCACTACACACAACTAGTAAAAAAGCTGCCCTCCCTAACTCTAAATTTTGGCTTTGTCCCTGATCATGGGCCTCTCTAAAGCTTTAAAAATATTTAAATATGTATATATCAAAGTTTGGGTGAAAAAACATTATACTTGCCTCTCTAAAAATACATGTAGCTACAACCAAGAAAATGACAAAAATACCTCATGTAATCTCCAAGATGGACACAATGTGGCTCAAAACTTTAGGAATCATCCCCAAACTTAGAGACAAACATAAAAAATTTTCAAGTGTGCTTTTAGAGATTTCAATTGTTAGTAATAATTTATTATAATGTGTAATTAGGTAAATGGGTAGGTTTATAAGTTTATTTGATAGTTGTTTTTGTTTTTTTTTGCACTCTTAAGTAGTTTTTCTTTTTAAAAAATTTAGTTTTCAGCAAAAAAGTATTTTACACTAAAACAAACAAAGCCTTAATTTTAATTAAGACGTAATAATTAATTTTGCTAAAAACTTTAGTACACAATCATTCTTAAATTATTTTTGGTATTAAAATATGTTGAATTTCATTTTGATGGATAATTCGAGCTAAAATGTATTAAGAAATAACTATATTCATATTATATTTTAAATATAGGATTAGTGCTAGCTTGAATTTTCACGCATTAATTTGGTTTTAAATTTTATTTTATTTCTTACCCACAAAAGATGAAACCTTGGGGGTTTCATCTTGTGATACTCACCATAATTATAAATGAGAGAGATTGTGGTACCAGCCAGTCAACCCAATTTACTGTTTTAAGGGTTTTGATTCGAGTTAACCTGCCTTGTTTTACAAGTCCGAAAATTCTTACTTATATCCTTTAAATTCAAGCAAGTTAACAAAGTTGTATTCAATTTTAACAAGTTAAGATAGTGCCGTATACATATTGAATTTTTTTTTTTTTTTTAAATGCAATTCTATTCCCTAGGATGGTCTTTCGTTATCTAGAATCTGAATTCTGCGACGATCGAGGGACCACTCAGTAGTAGTATTAATTGTGCACCCTTCTTTCTTTTTCTCTCATCACATAAGCACCCCACTAGCTCATATGTTAATGTCGTAATCAAATCTTTGCTTTGTTTACATCAAAAAAAAAAAATAAAAATAAAAATCTTTGCTTTGTCTTAAAGAATATACTAGATTAATTCCAACCATGGCACTGTCATCTTTATAAAGGTTGCTATGTCTTGATGGCTATAATATATAATTGTTTATATGGAAGCCATTTGATGATGTCATTTTCATCGTAATGAAGGGCCATGAATTTGACTTATTAAATTCTTCAAAAGTTACTTCTCAATTGATATTCTACTTTGAGTTATCTTGTCTTTATGTTTGCATGCCTAACTCAATAGTTTTAATCTCCTATAAAAGAAAAAAAATACACGTAACGAATATATTTTAGAGAAACTTGCAAATTCTCATATTTACATGTTGTAAAGTTTTAGACCCTGTAAACACAAGATGTTTAATTTAGTTATTTAGTTAAGCGATTACTTAGATAAATCAATCAGATCTAGGTTAACACATTCAAATCATATCATGTAAATAATGTGGAAATGTAAAGAACACAACGATATATATCCCAGGAAAACCTAACTGGTAAAAAACCTGGAGAGGATCTAACCTAACTATCTTCAAGGTAAAAAAACAGATCCACTATAAAAGAATTGAAGTTTTTACAATAAGATTTAGACCACTAATATCCTATTACTACTTCATGTAGAAAACTTACTACCATGACCATGACAACTCCAAGTTCACAGACTACTTATTTTCTTGATCTGTTGCAACCATTGTTATGAATATCATTTCGGTGCCCGTTTGGGTTTGTTTATTAGAACGGAATGTTTCGGTACCGACCTATTTCGGCATACCATGTTAAACCGTTTCGGAGTTACCACTTTATATATATATATATATATATATTAGTAATTAATAAAAAAAAGTTATTACTCATTGCTATTCTTAAACTTTTATAAATGTAATATCATCATCATTTAATGAATGTAATATAGTGTTTTAAAAGAAATATAATAATAAAGTGATAAAGTGATTAGATTGATTATTTTAAAATTCAAGTCTGGGTATTTTTGTAAACAAACATGTTAATATTTATAATATAGGAAGCTTCTAGGATGCCCTCTTTTTACCTTTTCACCTAAACAGGCTTGGACTAAATTAGAAATTCTGTAGAAAAATAAATCTGCACATGGTTCGATCGATCGAGTCTAATTTTTGATCAATTAAGCCTTGAAGATTTTGTCCAATAAATCCTGCAATTACTCAATTCCAATTTTACAATTAAACACACTTTGAGCAAGCCTAAACCTAGACTCTATGTTTTGATCATGGTTTGCCAACACAATACATATTGAAGTTCTAATACCTTAGTCCCTAAGGTCTTAGAACCTAATAATCTTCCCATTTGGCAATCCGTAACAAAACACATTACAAAAACCTAAAATGCTCAAAGTAAAACAGCCCATTCAAATTTAAAAAGCCCTAAATACAATTCAACCTAACTACTATCTATCAGTTGCCAATGTAGATAGCAGCCACGATTGAATTAACCTGTAAATTCCTGAAACACTCAACAAACACATAAACGTATGTGTAGAAAATACAAGTAAACCAAAATTAAACTTCTTAATTTCACAAAACATAAAATAAAATACATATATAATGAATAACCTAATAAATATAAATCAATAATCAAATGTACCATATGTGAAACAAGAAACAATAAAACAACTAAACAAAACAAAATGTCTCATAATGTCTCCCCCTAACATATACAACCCATAAAAATAAATACATTAAAGCTAAAAAGAAATACATCATAAGCCAAAACCAAATAAATACATCATGAAGCTCCTAAATACAATCTAAAATCTCCAAAACTCCGAAACTCCCCCTATCTCCATTTGTATGTACTTCCCCTTTTGTGACGAATTGCCAAAGGGCAATCAAGAATTATCATCAAAAGGTGGAGCATGTGGAGTAGAACCTCTAGCATGCGCCACATCTGCTCATAAGGCCACAACTTTATTAAGCAAATCCAACAAAAGTTATCCATGCGACGCCTAAACAGTCATAACCATATCCAAAGTGGCACGGATAGAGGAGTTGCTCGATGTAGATGGTGGAGGATCCACAGTAGCTGTGGGATCTACATATGTCTCAGTAGAAGGATCATTCAAAGGAGAAGGCTTAGATGCATCACTTGTAGAAGACTCGACCCTAGGGTGTTTAAAACTAGCTTTCAATTGAGCAGCTCTTTGCCTAAGGAAGGTGGCACCTATAAGAGCTATGGTATGGATAGGCTCGAATGCGAGAAAGTCATCTAAACCTAAATCTAACAAACTCCTATGAATGAAAACTGGGAAAAACAAACCATTGGATTTGGCACTACTCCTATGAACCTCAACTAGTGAGCTAATGAAAAGAGAAGGAAAACTCATTAAAGCATCAATGACGAGAGCATACAAAAACGCACATCTCTCAATGGAATAGTATGAAGGTGAGAGATAGGTCATATACTATGACAAGAAATCCGGAAAAATAAATAATTGAGCTCGATAAGCTCATGGGAAGTGATACAAGGATCAGTACCCCATCTAATCGAAGTACCAATGATGAGTGACATAGTGTCATCAAGAGGTGGAGACTTTGTGTAAGGGTACACAGGCTACTGTACCAAAGGTACACCAAAAGCAAAAGCCACTACCTGAGGAGTAATGACATACTTTTCACCCCTTATCTAACTCTTCACAAACTGAATGTTGGAATCATCGGAATGGACAGAGAGATTCGAGTAGAACTCTCTAATCAAAGTAGACAGAGGAGGATACTCAACATCTAAAAGAGGTAACTAACCCCTACGCTCACAATCCCTCTATATCTCCCTATCAAGCTCATCTAGAATGACCCTACGCTCAGCCCAAACAAACCTAAAGATGTTCAGTTTCTCATAGGTTTCTTATCACTTAATGGTTCTAAACCTATCACTTTGGAACTCAAGGGTAGACGGAGTGGTGGTTTTCTTGTTGGCTCTAGTTATCCTAACCATGATGCTAAGGGTTTAAAAAGAAAGGAAAACAGAAAACAAAGAAGATACCAAGGGCATATTGCATTAGAGAGGGTTAGAGCACAAAAATCTTAATAAATAACAATCTATATGATGCATGTAATGAATGCACATATGATGCATGCTCTAATGCATTGAAATTTGTTCAATTTTACTTTATAAACCATCAATTGACTTGAACATATAGTTTAGTCCAAAAACCTCGAATTCGAAAAACCCAATTTCAAAAATTCAACCAAATTGATCAATTAACCATTATATTAGTTAGAAAACATCACATAATAAGTTAATCTAGCATTAGCACAAGTCAATTTCATCAATTTAAGCCCAATATAACAAAATCCCCAATTTCACAAAGTTCCAAGCCCTAGGAATTTCAATTTTCCTCAAAACACAAAATTGATCAAATTAATGCATGAGAATCATGTATATATCATCTAAGAACAAAAAACCCAATGATCAAATATGAACAAAAACAACCCAAAAATCAAAACCCCCAAAAATCTTTTGTTCGAAAATCCTAAAGAAAATGCATGAAAAATGTAAATTCATTAAAAAATGAAGGGTATTTATGTCTTACCTACACTTGAGGACAAAAACCCTTGAAGATTTGAGGAAGAAGAAGACAAAAAAATCTTTAGTTTGGATCGGCCAAAGAGAGAAAGTGAGAAAAGTTTTTGAAAATGTTTGAAATAGTGAAGAACATGTGACGAGAAACCTTTTTTAAAAACATAACTTTCAAATTTTGATCGGTTGAAATTGAGCTTCGATCAATCGAAAAATAGATTTAATCGATCGAGCATTAATCGAGCATCGATCAAGCCAGGCAGATTAAACCAAAATTTTAAGCACAATTTCGATCGATCGAGTAGAAGCTTTGATCGATCGAAAATCTGAAATTTTGAAATTTTTGAAAAACATTGCAAGTTTTATGCAGAAACCAATCAAACCACCATAATTCATGAATGAAATGCATGAGTATGAGTTTAAAAGTTTTTCAAAAACACTTAAATTCAACTCAAATCTTCCAAAAAGAAGATTTTCACACTTTTTGTCCCCAAAAACTCAAAAATTAAACATATTTTGCATCAAAATCAAGGAATATATAATCTTGGATGGCCAAAACAAATTCACACACAATTTTATGTATTGAGTTTAGTAAAGAATAACTTGTGTAATGTGTGCAACTAGTCATAGTATGAGATACATGTGAGGTAATATGTAAATAGTAATCAATCACAATTTCTATATTATTCATCACATAAGTTTGAAAGAGACTATCATCTAGAGAGTTACATCATATAACTCTCACATCTCCTAGGAAACAAGCTTGCAATCATGTAAGTTTCTTTACACACCAATTTTATTTCGTTATTAAATTGATATTTAAGCCAGATAATGTACACACCAATTTTATTTATTTGTGTCATCATTATTATATCTCAATAATGTACACACCAATTTTATTATTAATCCAAGACTACACCTTATGTTCTTTTTGTGCATGTTTTACACTTTCTCAAGCACAAAATCTTACGATATGCACTAAGGTGTTCATGATTGGTCAGTAAACAGTGGTGAGATGGTTATTTTTTCCTTTCTCATTAAGTTCTAGTCCTAGCAATCGAAAGCATATGACTTCAAAATCAAGATCATGTGATTAAAAACTATAAACAACTCTCATACAACATGCACTACATAGCTAAAACTAGCAAAGTGCAGTAAAATAAGCTCATCCAAGCTAAATAAGGTACACATGCATGTTATGTAAAGATAATAGGCCAATCTTGATTACAAATCTAAGATATATAATACAAAACATATTTTTCCTTTTTTTTTATTTTAAAAAGAAATATAAAAAACAATCTATCATGAAATGCATGAATCTAATGCAATGCAAATTTTAAAAGCAACAGCCATAACAACATTAACATTAGCCCAATAAGAATTAAATTTAGCAAGCATGCTTTCTGTCATCCTACTTATCATCTCATTTGAAGACAAACTACATTCATTCAATGTAATTTTCAACTCACACACCAAAATGAAATACATATTAGTTGTAAGGTACTTACGACCAGAGAAAAACTCAGTCACACTACAAAACAACTCCAACCTCCCACAAATATCTTTGGCTAACTCCCAATCATTGTCATGTGGCAAACAAGTAAGATGCTTCACGTTTAGCCAAACGAGGGAAAACATCTTTATAAATCAATGCAGTAGAAAGCATTAAGTAAGTTGAATTCCAACGTGTCTTACAATCTAAGACCAACTCTTTTGAACATGCAATTAACGTGCATTATCATCAAATTTCTACCTCCTTTTTGGTGATCTAGTCCAATAAATCACACTATTACGAATCCTTTCAATACCATCACCAATAAGAGACAACCCATCTTGAACAATCAAATTCAAAATATGTGCAGCACACCTCATATTCAACATAGACCCACCCAACATAAGAGAACTAGTATCAAGCTTGTTCAAGAGAAGTCTTATCATGGCATTATTAGTACTACAATTATCAACCGTTATTATAGACAATTTCCTATCAATGTTCCACTTTAAAAAAAAATCAATAAGGACTTCAGTAAGGACATCTTTTGTGTGTGGAGAAGGAACATAAATAAACCTAGAAAAATAATAAGAATAATTATAACATAGCTCAATAAACATTCAATTTAACATAAACTCTAAACATTCAATTTAACATAAGTCAATAAACATTCTAAACATAAAGTCTTTAACATTCAATTTAACCTAATATCGTAAACTCAATTCATATGGTTTAATAGATTTAACACTCGTAGATTAAAAAAAAAAAACTTTAAAACCCGGGTTTGCAACATCCAAGTTTGATCGATAAAGTGAGCGGTAATGACTATGAACCCTCTCTTTTTGTTACTTGAAGTCCACATATCAATTGTAACTATTATCCTACTTCCATTTTTGTCCGTCATCTTCAAAGCTTTCTCCCTCTCATTATCATAAATTTTAAGAATATCACTCTTCAAAGTATTTTTTGAGACAAGTTTAAACAAAGGTTGAAGAGAACCCACAAAATCTCTAAACCCAATGTGGTTCGACCATTGAAAGTGGGTATTCATGTAAGATGACCATACGAGCAAGATTATTCCTCACTTTGACTTGATCAAATTGGTAAGCATCTAAACTCATCGTTTCATCCACCTTATTTTGTTGTCTAATTAACAGTTTTTGTCGCATATCCCTTATATCTTTAAACTTCAACTGTGGACATCTTGCTAAATGATTACGCAAATGGGTTGTACTTTGACTAGAATCACCCAAGTAAAATTGCCTACAATGATGGCATTGGGCTTTAAATTTCTCATCAACTTTCTTCCTTGTAAAATGCTCCAAAACATCTGAGGTAGTCTTTCTTTTTCTACTTGTATACCCATCCTCATTTGTACCCTCTTGCCTCCCTCTTCCTCTATCCCTTGACTCCCTTCTTGTTCCTTTACCTCCAAATCCTCTCCCACTAAGTCCACCATTGGGGATTTCAGACTCCCAATTGGTTCAGAAGTTTGGGAGTTATAAATTCTATTAATCAAAACAAATATTTACACATTCATTATTACACATACTCACTGATTAATGGGCACAAATTCATAATTATACTGATTCACAAATATAGCTCAATACTATTAATCCCATCATAATTAAACATGATTAACTACAAATTCACACACTTACTCATTGTTTAATGGGCATAAAGGTGATGGTGATCTTAAGGGTGAGTTGCCAAAAGGCGACAATGGCAAGGGTGATCGTGAAAATGGCGAAAGAGACCACATTGCTAGTAAGGGAGAATGTCCAGTTCTCAAGGGTAAGTCGCTTCGCGAGTGAGAACCATATTTTTTTTTTGAGAGAGAGAGAGAGAGAAGAAGAAGAAGAAACCCTAGAACAAACCAGCGGTGAGAGGCAGAGAGCTGGCTGGATTTCAAATGCTTGGGCGACGCCGCGGCAATGCTTGAGAGTGTGACTATGTGAGGTGTGAAAGTGAGAGCGAGTGAGTCGTGAGATGTGAGCTGAATTCTGGGGTGGGCATGAGATGTGAGTGGGTTAGGGAATTAGGGTTTGTTTATATATATATATATATATATATATAAAAGGGGTTTTTAGTTATATCATAGTAACCAAGTCCAGGTTTCAGGCCGGGTTTTATCAAAAACTCGAACCCGGCCGAGACCCACTTTGTTTTTTTTTTAATCCATACCCATCCCTATTTCTTATCAAACCGGGTAAAACCCAGCCCATTAGAGTCGGACTGGGCTGAGTACCCGCAGGTCAGGCAAAATTACCATCCCAAAACCCATAAGCTATGCAATTTTTACCAAAAAAAAAAACTCTTCAATCAATTAATTCAGTGCTAGATCCTAGGTGAATGGCTCTCTAAATAAAGAATATATGTGCAACATAAGTCAGAGTCGGAGAATACTTTACATCTTAAAAGAATCTGCAGTTGGTGTGTCAGCCCACTAGGCCTTTTTGTCGGAATTGCCTTTCATTACAATTTTTGCTCCTCGTTTTTTCTCGGATTCAATCTTAAAAAAGGAATGGTCTTAAAGAGGCTAATATGTTTTAAAATGTTATTTTCTACTAAAAGGTCAAAACCTAGACAAATTGGATTATATGTAGGCAAAAGCGCAAAACTAGTTTATGATAAGTGTAGTAGAGTATTAAAGTGATAGATGCTCTTGCAAATCACTGAAAAAGTTTATGCTAATTTCACTACCTTTGATTTCAATTAAAATAAACATATATACCCAGCAAGAGAACATAGTGGAAGACAACGCAAACCGCACATTTTCTCTTTACATCTTTAATTATCTCTTGCTTTTTCTGCAGACCGCTGCTCATGATGATCATTTTGTATGGTCAGTGTGGACACTGAACCCACTTGCTACCAACTTAAGCATTTGAAGTAGTCAAAGGAATTTCCCACGCCATTTCCTACAATTATCATAATGTCGTTGAACTTCATAATATATGGCTATAAACATTGTTTTTTTATAAGCTATGGTAACTTTAGCAAGTAGAGCATATCGACCAATATTCCGTTTGAAATTTCTTAGCTTGATAATTTTGTATCATATTATGATTATTATCAATTTATACAATGAAAAGGTTGTTTTATAGTATGTACTCCTAGGGCCCCAAGTTTACCTTATCAGCCCAAACCGCCGCCAACTCCCCCCAATTATTATGTAAAAAAAAATGTTGTATTTAAAAACAATACATAAAATTAGCTTATTTTCACTTTAAAGTCATATCAAACAGGCTCAATTATGGTCCATTTGAATTAACGGAGAAGGAGGAATAGTAGATCGTAGAGTTTGCCAAAAATTAGTTTATTTTATTCTCCTCTACTCCTCCTCCCTCCCCTCTTAATCCAAGCAAGCCCTTAATTGATATCATAGGTTATGAGATACAATTGAATTTTTTCCCTTGTCAAACAAGAGGAAAGAAAAAAATGACTAGAGTTGTAACGATCGAAGCTGTTAAGCAAAAACTAAAAGGTTTACTTGCATTCCAGATGTATTACATCTTTACATAAATAATTTAAAATACAATAAACCATGTGGTTGCATTTACTAATAAACATTTTTTTCCTATATAGCTGCATTAATTAATATATTTTTTATAAAAAAATTATTAGTTAATGCAACCATATAATTGAACATAATTAAGAAATTTTAAGTACAATATCTACAAAATTGCACCTAACTTTTCTTGAATTTCATTGCCTGTGAAAGAGGTACTCTCGCTTACACAAAATACCAGGAAGAAGAGAAGGACACTTAGCCTAGGCCACTCCAAAATTAATTTGAGTGTTTTACTTTTTAGTTTTATTATTTTTAATAAACATATATATTAAGGAAAAGGAGAAGTGGTTCATTCTTATCTCTAATTTTATGATGGAAAAGAAAACTGTTAGGATTAGTGCCCTTAAATCCTATTGTATGATGCTATGTATGATATTATGTATGACATTATGTAAGACATGATGTATGACTTAATATTGTGATTAATAAAGTCATTTTATTATTATCTAAAATAATGGTAACATGAATATGGGACATTATCATATAGTCCATGAGATGCATTGTATGTGATTTATGTGAAAAATCACAGAAGATGTAAATCACAAGTTCTTTGTAAACTCAGAATTTGTAGTTCGTAGTCGGTGATGAAATTGGGCATTTCATCTGCGAAGACTATAACGTGTCAACTAAGATGATTTGTCTTGATCATGGAAGTGGAAACTTCTAGTTGATATGTTGATATGTTTTAAGAGTTAAAACATATTGAACTGGACCGCTGTGAGATTTATTATTCTCCTAACGACTGTCAAATGAATAATAAATCTCACGACTTCTATTTGCATGAACTCTTAATCCTGAGAGAATAATGGACTTGATCATGAAGTGTAGGTTGCTTTGATATATGAGGAGTGAGATCTGAAATGACGGTCAAAACCTCAGTATGTTGGGCAGCCACATTTAGTGTTGATGGAACATATATTCTCAAGATGGAATTCATAGTCTCTTGATGGAGATATAAAATATTCCCTTGAGATAAGTTTAATGGTTCAGTTATTCAGAGAGTTAGGCCTAACCACTTTAGTAAGAAATTGCTAAAGTATATATTTATGAAATTGGATTTCATAAATATATAATGAATAACTTTAAAGAATTAAACCGGGTACTCAAGGATAAGATGTAGTAATTTACAAAGTGGCAGTCTACATTTATGACTTTGTGTTACTACGAATATTTTATGAAGGGGTTACGTGTATAATAAAGTCTTGGGATATAATTTATTAATAAGGCCTAGAGTGCAATTATATTTATATAGTGGTATTAAATATAATTAATGGTAACTTTGGACTTGTCAAGAGTTAACGGAAAAGCCCAAGGCCCATTGGAGCTAGTGTCTTATTGGTCCCTTTTGGTCCCACTCCAAGCCACACACTAAAGCCCAATTGGAAAGGCCCAATAGGCCAACCCAATTAGATAATCAGTTAGTTATAAAGGGAGAAACATACAAAATTTTTATAAGATGATATTAGAAAAGAAAAAGAAACGGTGTGTGAGAGAGTGTGAGACACACTTTCATTCTCCCTTTGAAAAACTGATTGAGAGACTACACATCTTGGGCGTAAAGTGGAATTGGAGTGAAGATTAAAAGTGTTCCCAAGTGCTTCTAATCTTTGTTTTGAATTTCTCCACACCAAGGTACGCTATCTTGTTCTTAAATTCTGAAATTTATGTTTTGCACGTTATCAATCATGAATGAAATAGACCCTAGTTCGTCGCTTCCGCTATGGGTTTTGCATGAGATGCAAAACCAGAATTTTTCCTTCAAAAACTCAATCAGGGAGAGAAAGAGATGTTAATAGGTCCATTCCAATAACAAAAGGCGGCTCAATGGGCAAAGATATGGCACAAAAATTTTACTTCTCTAATGACAAAAACAAAATCCCTGTAGTAAAAAGAATTTAAAGCTGATTTGATAAAGTCATAGTAATGGCGAAAGAGAATCTCATATAAGGCATAAACCATTCAATTTAAGGAGCCCCACGTTGTTGAAATTAAAGAAAATTTACAGTTATTCCTCAAAAAAAAAAAAATTACAGTAAAGAAACAAAGTAAGATATCATGGGAAAGCAATAAATTTCTTAATATTATTGCTACTATCAAATTATCATATGTAGGGTAAATTTGAACAATTTATTAGTTCTTTTCAACTTGATTGTAGAAGAATTTAACTCAATTATACACCCGAACTTTACAATAACCTAGTTCAGGTACAATATCATCGTTAAATGTTAGTAAAATATTTACATTTCAATGTGTCTATTAGTCAAGGGTCCCGGAGGATTGTCATTTTCTGACCCATCAACTATTATAACAACTTGAGGGCAAGCAATCTCAGTGAGCGGTTTATCTGGTTCACCTTGTCCCACTTGTGATTTTTCTGGGGATACAGTAGGGTCTACACTCTCAAAATGTGCTAAGGAGGCAAGCTCAAGCACAGAATCAGCGATTTTCTCTGTGCAGTTGACAATATCAATTAGTAATGAAGCCACAGTGACACTTGGTATCACTGCTAAGAGGTCAGCATCTTGTTCCCATAAGCTTGACTTGAGTAACAATTTGAGTTTCTTGGCCGCAATTTTAGCTTTTGAAATATGGGGTTTTGCCGATGATGGGTGAGTCATTGCTCTCACTCCACATGCTAATTCTCTTAGGCATTTGCCACTTTCCAAGCTCATTGTTGTGCATGCCTCCTGGATTTTACTGCAAATTTCTGGCATGGCCTGCAAAGGTAGCAGAGGATACTATTACTAAGGTGAGGAAAGTATTTTTTTTTATTTTTTTATTAACTAGGTGATGAAAGTATATATGTATGGCTAATCATATGCGCAATGGGTGTCTTATAATTTCTTTATTTAATATTATTGTTACTTTTTCCCATACACGCATGTACTTTTTTTATGAAAAAAAGGTCATTCCTAGTCATCAACTAGACAAACTTTTTCTTTTTTCTTTTCTTGTTTTAGTTATTAGGTGCCTAAATTGGTTTAGAGCACAGTGTATTTGGACAATGATCAAATATGAAATGGGTTTTAATATTACTTGAATATCGGAGTTGAGGTGGCCACTAAGCGCATCAATTCGGTATGCACATTCGCGAGTTAGGGTTCCAATTGTAAGGTATTGTTTCCATGGATGGCGAAAATTGAACTGTCCATGACATGGTTCCCATCTTGCAAAATTTGCCTGCCAATACACAGAAGATGAATATCAAACACTTAATGATAATTTTGAGAGAGAGAGAGAGAGAGAGAGAGAACTTTTTAGTTTATACCCACCAAAGATTCTTCATTACTTTTCGAATTGAGAACACTTTTGTATCCTTGCAGAAACGACTTGCCGTCATTAGACTCTCCATTCTCTGATGTTTTGAAGTATTCTATAAATTTGTTGGATTGTGTTAGTAAAAAGGCTCATAGAATGAGTGATAAAAAAGGACATTTAGCATGTTAGTTTGTGATGTGAGCTTTTTTTTTTTTTCCGTCTCATGTATGTATTTTTTCGACCCATACATGTGATATATTATATGCATAAATCGGTGGAGTATTTGTACCTGTTATGGATGGATGTTCTAAGAAGTTGGCTAGCTTTTCCATGTTGAGAGCAATGAGATTGTGAAGATCTTCACCCGCCCAAATAGGGCGAACCAAAATGGAGATAATCACACAGCTTGAGCCACCTATGAGAATGGTTGATAGTCTCTTGTACGCTAATTCTAATATCTCAGCATCTCGAAAACCAGACACAGATATCAATGAGAATGTCAATATGAATATCAACAACCCATAATCATATCTGGCCTTGATTTTTGGAAAAAATCGTACAAATGTTGATGTTGCAGCTGAAAACACAACATACATGACAAGTGCATAAAATAATTAATGACTTAGTTATATGATTCATGATTCAATATTTCTTTGAAGGCTAATTACTTGTTATACACAGTTTTACAAATTTCATTTTTGAATTAAAACTATAACTTAGAGTCATGATTTATCATGACTTGAAGTTATAATTTCTATTCAAAAACTAAATATATAAAATTGTATGTAATAGTTTGTGTGTAATAAACACAACTTTTTTGATAAATATGCTTACCTTGTATGAAGACAAAAAGCCCAAGTAAAATGGGCTCACCTATGTGGCCAGATAGGTTAGCTAAGTGGTGTGCTGCAAGTCCTAGAGCACCCGCTAGTAATGTTGCCAATGCCCTATTTAAACCTTTTCCAAGAGTGGCTCCTGAAAAGTGCGATCAAAAGCATAGTCAGAGAATTAGAATTCTATACTTTTCCTTGAAGTATAAGCAAGAAAATTTAAATTTCACCCCTAGATGTGTACTTGAGTACATATTTGTATTTTTTAACGAGTTAAAAGATGTTACCAAAAAGAAATGATTGTTACCAACTTACCTACAGAGAATTCAAAGACGACAACCACAGTCATTACAGCCCACATTGCTGAGACACCAAAATTGTCATAGAGTGGTTGATAGTAGTAGAATAATGAAACCAAGGAGAGTGCCAGTCCCACTTTTATCGAATGAGTTACTCTTCTCGGATCATCTTGGGCAAGTTTTTTTGTGTTACTAGCAGTCTCAATCACCTTGGCTGTCAACCTCTTAGGCAAGGCCTCGAACAACCACCACACACGAGACGACAGACTTGCTTTCTCATGGATTGCAGGACTAACAATCTCCATGGCTAAATTATGGCAGACAAGTTTGAATGAAAAGATGACGAGGTGGGAAAGAAAATGAAAGGCTTCGGATGCTTTCGACGAGCTCTACAGCCACTAATTTATAAGATCAAAGAGAGCATATGCTAGAGGACTTGAAATATTGTATTGCTTCAGTTGTGCGTACACGTTTTCTTGTCTTTTACTTTACTTTGTACGGTCAAGTACAAGGAAATTTCACTGAAAGATCGAGGTTGAAAAAGCAAAATTGACACAAGTGTAAAGTAGCTCTGGATAAATGCTGTTATCCATTGGAAACAATACAATCCTACGTACGTACGACACCAATTTTTTTTAATTTCAATAATTTGTTATTATTAGATTAACATATATGCAATGCCATTATTTTTATTAATGAAAAGAATGTTAAGATTTTAATGTCATTTGTTTATGAGAAAATTTATAGACACTTTTTTTTGCAATAACTCATTGAAGTGATCAATTGCAAATGATTGAAAAAGTTGCCATATAAATAAGTTGTGGCAAAATTGATGTACGTAAATCCTAGAGATAACAATAAAGTCACATCTTCTAACATTCTTGAGAATTTTTTAATTATCGATGCTGTTCTATGATTCTAATTAGAGGGTGCAAACGGCCTTGCTTTTTTGAGATGACACTGCAGTCAAAGTAAAAGATCTGAGAATATTGAATTGTATCCCATAGTTCAAGTACACTTGACTCTATCTCAACCCCAAAAATAAAAAAAGGTATGCTAGACTCGAGAATCAGATTGATTAACCATCTTATTTTCCCCTTCTTCACTTCAGGTAACCTGAAGAGACACTGCTCACGTTCACTCGCATTTAAGAAAAAAAGTCATCTCTTGCTTTGCTAGTCTATTTCGGCCTTAAAGGTTTCCTTTTTAATATATTGAGATATGGCAGTTCCAAAATTTTAGTAAAAATAAAATCCGAATATATCATCATCATAAAAAAATAAAATAAAATAAAAAGCACAAATACATAAAGTTTTAAAATTTCATTTTATGAGTTTTTCATATTTTGAAATTATTGTATAATAGCTTCATTATTAATGTCATCAACTATATTTTTATATGCACAACTAAATAATCATTAAGCCATTAATCTCTCATTCAATTACCAACATCTTACCTAAATAAGTAACATTATGAACAAAATACATCATCCTTTTTTATGATCTGTTCCAACCAATTTTTGTATTATTTTTAATTAATCAAGATTAAATCACTGCAATGCTCTACTAATTTCTTTTTTAGGGAAATCATGGGTAAGAGGTTGACAAGAACTTTTTTATAAATACGCTCTTTTTGTTTCATTTTGATCATTAAGACAAAAATATGTGAAATTATCTTATAGCCTACGACCTAAAATAATATTATTCAAGTCAATATGAATTTGCCTAGAAGATGAATCTTGCAATTAATTCAAATGATAGCAAAAGAATAAATGGTAAACTATAAGTTCATTCAATATGTTCAGCCTAGCATTAAACTGTTAAATTAATCATGATTTTAGTGCATATGCGTATGTACAAGATGTATCACATAAATCCAACAAATTCAACTAAAGATTAAAGCAAGCACTAACCAACTAGCTATTTGAAAATATGCAATTTTTTATAATAATAAAAAATATGCATTCTAAAAACAATTTAAAACATCACAATTTAACATTTGATTTGGGCTTTTGGTCTAATTTGTTTGTTTGGGAAATTTTTTAGAAATGCTACGTCCATAACACTTTTACTACAAATTCAAGATGGTAATTTGTTACTGGTTCAAATTTACATACCACTATTATTACTTGTTTGGTCCACCTGTAACAACCTGTTATTTATGATTTATTGTAAAAATATTGTGAAAATGTTGTGAATATAGCATTTCTCGCAATTTTTTGGTTCAATCTTCAACAGATCAAAATTTTGGAGAGGCCAAATTTTATTTTTAATGGACTCAAATTTTCAATTAGGATGTCAATTTTTTTAGGTGGTCAAGTTTTTTCTGCTAGGGTGGTCAACAACCCATTTTAATTTAACATTCTTATTTTTTAAGCAATCTAATTTTTTATTTTTATTTGAAAGTCAAGTTGGTCTTATGACCACCCTGAATTACACTTGACGCCGCCCCTGAAGAGATGAGACTATTTGCAACTCCCTACTCCCTCTTTTGGCTTAGTTTTTGCACTCATTTATCTTTAACGTTTTGAGGACCACAACTTTTATTACAACTCTTTTTAATTATTTTTTTCAATACCAAATGTGTCTTCTTTATTGGGGAAAATAAAAAGTCATAAAGAAAAACTTTGACTTATATATGAAGCATGATGCTTTCATAGCAACAACCCAAATAAAAAGTTAAATAACATGTTTGGATTGGATGACTAATGAGTCTTGCATAGAATGTGTAATATGTCTATATGGAATATATCAATAATATAGGGAGAGTCACAATTGTGACTAATATCTTTTGGTACAATCAGGAGAAACCTTTAATTAAATTTTCAGGCTCAAAGCATTAATCAAAAAAAAAAATCAAGAATAAAAATTACTAGTGTTTTGTACTGTTGTGACCAAAGGCGGAGGCACATGTAACATTGGGGGGCCATGGCCCCCAAAACTTTGAAATCCCTTTATAGTAATAAATTAAAATAGGATGAGTTCTTAAAATTGTAATGATTGGCCCCCACAAAAATTTCATAGATCCCAGTTTACATGATTTTGTCTATTCTTTTCTCTAAAATCACACGATGGCCCCTTTAGTTAGTTTTCCCCAATGTTAGTTTATCAAGTAGACCCCACCCAATTAAAGCATAAACTTTTACCAAGGCCTAACAGATGCCTAGACATCATGTGCCTTTTCTTTTTTTATAAGTATAAGATTGAATTTATTCAATCATTTTGTTAGATTTATTCTGTGCCAATTTGCTTGTAATTCAACATTTAGACACCCTTATATTTAGGTGGGAATTATGTAAGGGTAGTGTGTGAGAGAGTGTGAAGAAAAGCTTAAGAGTGTGCACTCAAGCAGGGGCTCGCGACTAGACCTCACAAGTGGCTCGCGCCTGGCGAGTCACCAAAAAGAGGCACGCATGTGAAGCATGCAGGGGAAACTAAAGGGTCACATCAACTTTCGCACTACAGGACAAAACCTTTAGCTGGCCTGGCAGTTAGGTCGTGACTCAAACTCGCGACTTGTTCCAGTTGCGAGCTCGAGTCACCGGAATGCCCTATTTGACTAAAACTAACCTTTCGCATTCCAAACACACACCAGTATAAATACTCCATATACCCACGTATTGTAGAGAGCTCCTAGAGAGAATTTTGAGAGAGAAACCCTAGAGAAAAACAAGATTGACTCATCCACAATCTCCATCCTTTGATTCTCTAAATTCTTCTACTTTCACCCTCTCTATTATTACATCCTTGAGAGGTACATTTAGCCAAATCCTTTTCTCACCATACACACATCTGTGAGAAGGCTATTTGGTGCTTGGGAAGCAGTTAGGAAGGGATCAATTGATATTGGATGATGCTATAGGCTATAGCGGAATCTAGTAAGCTAGAGAAGACAAAGGTTCGGCGTAACCTCGTTCGAGCAAGAAGCTTGGAGGGCTTAGGTTGAAGGGTCTTCTATTGTTCATGTATCCCAACTTTATTCTCTAGTGGATTATTGACTGCTCGGAGGGCGGCGGAGAGGTTTTATATTGAGGACTTCGATTTCCTCTTCGATAACACATCGTTGTGTTGTCTTTGTGTTTGCATCTCTTTTCCCTTAATCTTTACCTTTTAATTGCTGTTGTGTTTGTGATTAATTTCGGTTTAGATTGTTTTACCTATTCTGATTTAGCTTATTTTCATATTTCGCACATACATTGTTTGATAATAAGCTTGTGTTGGTAATTTGTAAATTGGGGGTCTAAACGTTCATAGGTGTTTTACACACTTTTTGAACATTAAATTGGTATCAGAGTAGGTACATTTGTTGTGGTTTGAATACCTAAGTGTGATCCTTGTCCCCTTGTGTTTATTTGTCATGGATAGTGCTTTGTATTCTTCTATGCATGTTTTGGATGTTGATGAATGTAACAAGCCACGTGTTTGTGAAAATGCCTCTATAAGTGATAATCCTCATGATTGTGATGCTACGTTAGATGAATCTTTGGATTTTGTTGATATTCCTAACATCAAACTCTTGAAGAAAAATGTTAAGAAGATTCAAAAGAATTTTAGCAAGTTCATTTGTGAAAAGGGTGATTTGATTGCTAAGCTCAATGAATCTAATAAATTAGTGGAAAAGTACAAGAAACTTGCTGAAAATTCTCTTGAAAAAATAAAGGAGTTTAAATGTTTGAATATGGACTTGGATGCTAAGCTTGTTTTGTTCAAAAATTAGTTGATGATCTTAAATGTGAAAATAAATCTCTTAAGATGCATGCCAAGTGTTTGATTGCTGAACCTACTGTTAAAAATGATGAAAATATTTGTTGCAACCATGTTGTGATACCCGATTTTGTGCCTATTGTGTGTTCAACCTCAAAGAACAAATCGGTGTACATTCCTCAAACAAAAGAAGACAAAAAGTGGAGAGAAAGGCTCTTAAGCATAAGCCTACGTTTAGGTCTCAAATTAAGGTTTTGAATGGATCTAAATTTGTTCAAACTTGCCACCACTGTGGTGTGATTAGTCATATAAGACCTCAATGTCGTAAGTTGAAGAGAGAACAAAATCATATGGCTAAATCTCTTCCGAAAAAGCTTAATGGACCTAAACACATTGTTTGTCACCATTGTGGTGCTTTTGGTCATCTAAGACCTCATTGTTCTAAGTTTCAAGCTATTAAAAGAATCAAAAGAAAAGAGAAACTTGAGTTTTTTGGAAGTTATGCCAAAAAATGTAAACTGGATTTGAGTGAAAATATCATATTGTTAAAGAAAGTGTTTAATGCTCTTAACTCCTTGTCTATGCGCATCTCCAGTTCTCATTTTTCCAACCCTCGTTTCTCTTCCCATAAGTTACTCATTCCAAACAATTGTTCCTTTTGGATGAGGAAGGGTTCCTATGATTGAGCTCTTACTCTTTTGATCCTTGATCTAATTCTTTTGATCTTTGTATGACCCTTCATGCATTAGATGCTATATATTCATGCATTTTGTGCATCTTGCATTTCTTTATATGCATTGTTTTTGTTTTTGTTTTTTATCTTACTTTTATGTTTTATTTTTGTGTGAGTAAAAATTCAAAACCACATAAAAAGTGAAAAATTCAAAAAGTTTGATCATATATGTTTGAGCACATATCTCATGTGAGTTTGGCCTATTACCTTCGTACTAATGGCGTAATGCATTTACGAGCTTAGCTTATCTTGTATGCACATCTATCTTTGTGGGAAAAATCTTGACATCATTGTTGTAAATCAATCTTCAAGTTTGTCATGAATGATTAGTCAATAGTCATGTTGGTTTTGATACATGCATAGACTTGTGCCTATATCTCTTCCCACTCATCTTTTTTTAGCTGAAAGAGCTCAACTAATATAAATCTCAAAATGAAAAGAGATAATAAGCTGCAAAAGTCGTCGCATATACTAGTGTCTGACTAGGAAAAAAGGAAAGTGACTTTTATGAAAATGTATGGTGCCCAAAAGCCAAAAGCTTGTTCATCAAATTGAAATATAAAAAATTTCAAGCATCGATCTCAAAAAGTGATGTAAAGATAAAAAATGATCAAATGTTATGAATTGTAAGGAAGCCAAATGAAAAGCTTCAAAGATATGTAATCATTTTCTTGTGGGAGGTCATATATGTTCATTTCTATAATTGAGATAGACCATTTGACTTAGTACTAGTTGTGTATGACTTGATTGAATTGATCATTGAAACTTCACTCTAGACTAAGGTCTATTCCACATTTGATACACACATGCTTAATGTTTAATGAATGCCTTATTCATTTGTTTGATTGTACTTGTTTAAATGTAATGTGTGTGTGCTTAACTATTTATGGATCAAACGAAAAAGATTTTTTATCATTTTATATGTTTTTGGAAGTGATTTTTATCCCTCTTTGTGTTCATGTTTAGTACTTACTTTGTTTTTCATCGTTTAAACATGTTCTGTACTGATAAACAGGTGTCAGAATTGTTAGCTACTCATTCTGGCTACTCTCGCGAGTAGTGAGTTTTGGCTACTCGTTTTGGTGACTCGCCCAGTCTTAAGATCTAGTAGTGAGTTTACACAGAATGGTTCGCGACTCACTTGCAACTCAGCTCGTGACTCGCTAATCGCGAAACGACCAAAAACAGCTTTTTAAAGAGCTTTTTCGTGGGAAACTTGTTTTAAACCTCTCTCATCCTCTCTAAAACCCTTCTTTCAATATTTTTATATCAAAACCCAATCAATTTGAATGATTTTTCATTCCATTAACATCTCTAAGGTAATTTTAAACTCTTTTCATTGATTTGCATCTTTAGATTATGTTTTGGAGAGTTTTATGCTCTTGATTGGGATTTTCATCATAGGGGTTGGGAAAACTTAATTTTTGTCAAATTTTTGTATGGGATTGGTTTCTTTTGATGATTTGCTTTGGATGTTGGCCCCTTATGGCAAAAGGAACATGTATTAAGGGTGGATTTCATGATGTTCAAGCATTGTTTCACATTGTTGTTCATAGTGTGCATGCTAGGTGTTTGATAAAATGCCTCTTAGGCATTTTCTCACATGTTTGGACTCCAATGAGTACCAAACTTTGGGTTTCTCATGTTCCTCATTAGAATCATTTTTGGTTCATTGGTTGTATATTTAACACACCTTGCCCCATATGTGCAATTTCAATGCTTTGGTCATGCATTGCACATAGCCACCTCTTGCACACATCTTTGCTACCCTTGTCATGCATTGGTCTATACCTTGTTTCTTCATCATAGCATGTCATGTTTACCTTATGCTTTGTAGTATTTTTTTTTTCTTAGGTTTGAGCTTCATTTTCTCATTCATCTCGCATCCCTCATGCATTATTATCATTGTTTGTACCTTCATCTCTTGCCCTCATTTCTCCTTGACCCTTTGTCTATTCGTGACAAAAAGGGAGAAAGTATACTCTAGAGTAGTATACCAGAGAGTTTTGTCATTTCTATATGACTCTTATGCACATTCTTAAGGGGAGAAATTCTATTTATCGTGCACATTTGTAGGGGGAGAGATATTCCATAAGGGAGATGCATATACCAAGGGGGAGAAGACATTGTGTTAATAAGAAAATTTTGTTTTGTTTGTGTTTCTTTATGTTTATTTCTTGTTTGCTTTATGGTGCTTTGAGTTATGTTTAGTATCTATACTTTATTGTTCTCATTGCATCATGTTTATGTGTTGAACATGCATACATTCTTATGCTATTATGCTTCATTGAATGCATGTTCAGATGATCATTTGCTTTGCTATGTGATCGTTGTAGTCATTTCTATATGACTGTTTTGGTGTATGATCAAGTTGCTCACATGTTTCATATCATGTTTACTTGATTGCATTTTACTTGTTACATTATACTTGTCCTTTTATTACTTGCTTTACCTTGAGGGTCTAATGTGTTTTGTGCAAGTGTTTTAGGTTACAGGTATATATGTTCCAAGTTCATCACAGCTCCTATGATTCATGATAGGGAGAGTGATATGATAGGAGGAGAAAGAGAGAAAGAGTCTTGTGCTATATTAACTATGTTTTTGCTTTGCTCATAGTTCATGATTATGCTTAGCTATTTAAAATATTCAATTTGTACCCATGTTTTGTAGCTTAGTACTTGTTGATAATGTTATGCATTTCTTTAAGTACATCACTCTTGTGCCCTTGTTGGATTTTAAATCCTTGATGCAATTACCTTGTGTTGTTGTATTGGTTGTGTATTTGGCATGCAAATGATACACATTAAGCTTATTTTCTTGCATGTACGAATGTTCATTCCTTGTGAGAATGATCATTGTAGTCACTATTTATAGTGATTGCTCGTTTTTGGTCAAGTCATGATTTACTGTTGTTATTCATTATTGCTTGATCGCATTGTACTTGCTCTATATGCATTTCAAGTTTTCTACTTACAATGATCGTATTGTGTTGTTGTTTTTAGGAAATACTTGTCCATATGGTTCAAGAGCTTCACAGATTTAGAGTTAGGTGTGAGTGAGTTTTGTTCAACTGTTCCCAACTTACATATTAAGTCTAGAGTTTGTTTTAGGGTTTTGTCACGGAATAGCCAAAGAGGGAGATTGTAAGATTGAATTTAATCAATCATTTTGTTGGCTTTATTCTGTGCCAATTTTCTTGTAATTCAACATTTAGAAACCTTTGTATTTAGGTGGGAATCATGTAAGTGTAGTATGTGAGAGAGTGTGAAAAAAGCTCAAAAGTGTGTACTTAAGCAGGGGCCAAAAAGAGTGTGTACTTAAGCTCAACTAGACCTCACGATTGGCTCACGATTGGTGAGTCGCCAAAAAGAGACACACATGTGAAGCATGTACGGGGAGCTGAAGGGCCATGCTAGCTGTCGCACTACAGGAAAAAACCTCCAGCTGGCCAAGTAGTTTGCTCGCAATTCAAACTCGCGACTCGTTCTAGTCGCCAGAATGCCCTATTTGGCTAAAACTAACCTTTTGCATTCCAAACACACACTAGTATAAATACCCCTTATACCCACATATTGTAGAGAGTTTCTAGAGAGAATTTTGAGAGAGAAACCCTAGAGAAAAATACGATTGACTCATCCACAATCTTCGTCCTTTGATTCTCCAAATTCCTCTACTCTCACCCTCTTTATTGTTACATCCTTGAGATGTACAATTAGCCAAATCTTTTTCTCACCATACACACATCTGTGAGAAGGCTATTTGATGCTTAGGAAGCAGTTAGGAATTGACCAATTGATATTGGTTGATGCTATGAGCTATAGCGAAATCCAGTAAGCTAGAAAAGACAAAGGTTCAGCGTAACCTCGTTGGAGCAAGAAGCTTGGAGGGCTTAGGTACACTAGGTAGATTAGGCTTGAAGGGCCTTCTGCTGTTCATGTATTTCAACTTTATTCTCTAATGGATTATTGACCGCTTGGAGGGCGGCGGAGAGGTTTTATGTCGAGGACTTCGGTTTCCTTTTTGATAACACATCGTTGTGTTGTCTTTGTATTTGCATCTCTCTTCCCTTAATCTTTACCTTTTAATTGTTGTTGTGTTTGTGATTAATTTAGATTTAGATTGTTTTACCTATTCTGATTTAGCTTATTTTTATATTTGGCACATACATTGTTTGATAATAAGCTTGTGTTGGTAATTTGTAAATTGGGGGTCTAAACGTTCATAGGTGTTTTACACACTTTTTGAACAGTAAAATAAGCATACAAAAGTGCAATGCATTGCGTTCCTTGCATCCAAAAGTGCATTGTATTGTTACCAAAAAAGAAAAGTGCATTGTGTTCCTTTGTATATTTTGTGCATTGGCAACACAAATTTATGAGTTTTTTTCCCTAGCTAATTTTATCTTTTAATTTTGTTTTAGATGCATTGATTTGAGTTTAGAAATAATAATATTATTTAAACTTGATCATTTTATATACCATATATTTATAAATTTAATATAAGAATATATAATTCGCCCCCAAGCAAAATATCCTAGCTACGGTTCTGGTTGTGACAAATTGTTTTTGGCATTTATATCTTTCAATACGAAGTGAAAGATTGCTACTTTGAATTTATATATTTTTAATTTCTAAAAAGTAGTTCCCAATTCTTTTTATTCCATGCATTTATCTATTTCTCTTTCTCTTTTTTTTTTTTTTTAAAATAATAATTAGGATTTTTTTATTTTTTATTTTTCAAAAGTAATCTAGGATTATTTGTATTCTTAGGTAATTATCCTATTTGTGAATAAGAATCTATCATTCTTTTCTTTGCAAGCGGTCTTCTTATTGAACAATATTTTTGCAATAATTAAAGTGTCAAATCATCAAAGAATAATGCCAGATATACAAATTATTTTACAAAAACTTTTACAAACTGTTGAGGTTGACCACATCAATATTTTGTAAAAATATTATAAAATAATTTGTGAATGCATCATTACTCATCATCAAAAGTCAAAATAAATTATATATAAGGAACCACTATAAAGAAAACTTTAAGAATTCTGAGTAATTCCCGCAATTGACATCCACGTGTAGTGAAATCGAACTATCAATGTTGATTTTAAGGAAAGCACACAACTTAATAGTTTCAAGTGCACTTGTTCTCCAAAAAAAACCTATCAAAACCACTTGCTAATTAAAGCCGAATCTCTAGTCATTTTATTTGAGGAAAGCACACAACTTTGAGGGCCATTAATTAAACCCCTAGTCGGCTAGTACCAGTAGATACGATGATAGACTACAGTAACAACACTCTTCATCTAGACAAACGTAGACTAGTACAGCACAAACTAACTAATAAATATTGCAAATACCCCACCATTGACAACCTCGAACTCTATTAATTAAGGACTAAGGGGCTGTTTGGTTTTTTTTTTTTTTTCATCACTTATCACTCCTCACTCAATTTTTGTCACTCATCACTTAAAATACTCCAATTTCCTATACCCACCCATTTGGCACATATTTTCAACTTGTCATCACTCAATTTTTTTGTACTTTCTGTGGGACCCACTCTTCTTAAAACCACCAAACACAAAGCCAACTACGTGTTCAATTCCAAAAAATAACGCCACCCAAAAAAATATAAAAAATCTCTCTGCCTCTTCTTCTTCTTCTTCTTCTTCTTCCTCTCTCTCTCTCTCTCTCTCTCTCTCTCTCTCTCTGCGTGGTTCATGGTCCAATAGATAGAAAAAAGGTCCGATCGTTTTGACTCAGCTGGCAATGGGTCTTGGTGTGTTGGCCAGAGTAGCCCTGGTCAAATCGGTCATGGACCAAAAGACCATGGCTGGCCCGTTTCCGAGGTGCATAGATTAGTGGACTGGGTTCGAGATGACTTGTTCATTGACGGTGGTGGATGGCTTTCCACAGTGGCCGTTGATTGGTGGGTTTGGTGGTGCGATGGGTTTATGGTGTTGCTGTTGAAGTGTGGTTGTAGCCGTTTTTTTCACGGTGGTGTGATGGGTTTCCGCGGTGGCTAGGCGCTTTTTTTTTATGATTGAGAAATTTGGGTTTCTTTTTTGGAGATTGTTTGAATTGAAAAGTTTGTGGGTATTTTTTGAATTGAAAAGTTTGTTTCTTGATTTTGGAAGGATGGAGAAGATGGTGGATATGAGCTAATGGTGGTATAGTTTACCCCAAAAAAAAAAAATGCAACCAAACCCAGAAACCTTATGTGAAAAAAAAAAAAAAAAAAAAAAAAAAAAAACCCAAACCCAAGCCCAAGCCCAAAAACCCAGTGAAAAGGAATGGAAAAGAAAAAAAAAACCTTTGCAACCAAACCCAGAAACCAACGTGAAAAGGAAAGGAAAGAAAAGAAGAAAAAGGTGTGTCCTAGACCCAGCATGAAAGACAAAAAAAAAAAAAGAAGATAACGTGTGTTGGAGAGAGCAAAAGGTCTGACTGTGAGACCCTCAGCGTGTGTTTAATTATGAAAATGCTATCATAACTCTATTTCCATAACTTGAAACATACCTAAAATATGTTTTCAATTTCTATAACTCATCACTAAAAAATCAAAGAATTGAGTGATGGAAACAAAACTTGAAAACAAATCCAAACAGAGTTTTTTTCGTGGGATCCACATATTTTGAGTTATGGGTGATAGAAACTGAGTTATGAGTTATGGAAACAGCAAATCCAAACATCCCCTAAATCACCTATCATGATTCATGCTCATGTTCCTATCTTTGCTTTTGACATCATTCTTGATGTCTTTGATTATATCTACTCCGCAGGTCTATCCTTTCCCTGCATAAATGATGACATTCCTCTAATGTCATCGGTTAGATTAAATGAATTTACCACCTTCTAATATTTTAAATTTTTAAGATAGAATAAATTAATTATTTTCTTATAGCTTAAACTTTTGGAACAATGGTAATTTAACACCATGATCAATGGTACATGGGTAATTCTTAAAATGTTGCCTTTGAGATGGTTGACAGACCAATCAACCAAATCCTACCAAATAGCACTTTGACATCAGGAATGAAACAAAGAGCCATAAGACCTCCCCATATTCTTTTAATGAATGATCATTGAGAAGGATAAATAGTCTCTATCCTATGTGTAAGCCCTGCATATACAAGGTTGTCTCTACAATATGGGACAGTTGGACAATTACCTTAGGCCCTAAGTGAGAAAGGGCCCAATGATTTCAATCATAAATATCGTACTTTTCTATATAGCAACTTAAAATAAAATATTTATCTTATCTTTCTTTTCTTTTCTTTTTTTCTTTTTTTTTGAAGAGTGTTCAATGTCTAACTGGAAAATAGATTAAACTCATATTTTCTTTTTTGTTCTATTTCTATAGAAATATCTCTTGACAACCGGTCACTTATAAAGCCACTCTTTTTCCCCTTTACCATTAATCTTATTATCAAAAGTCATATTTATTCATTATATCTTATGTTCATATATAATTGATGTGAAAATTTGAAGTATTAGTTTGATTTTAACTTAATCCATATATATTTACTTGTGACTGTTGAGATTATGGTTTATTCTAATGTTTATTTTATTAAAAAATAGAAATGCTAATACTAATGTTAAATTTTAGTGGATTCCAGTTAACTCAACTAATAAAGTCTCTAATGGCTGAATAAAAGATCCGTGATTTAATCCCCACCTACACCAAAAACTTATTAGTGTCTTGATTTGATGATAAAGAGCTATTATCAGGAGCAAACACCATAGGTTGAAACTCTCTTTCAAATTTTTTTTTTTTAAATTTTAGTTATATTATACCGCAAATTATACTTTATACTCTAAACTTTTAGAATGCACAATTAACATTCTAAACTATAACTCACGTTACATTTTATACCCGCTATCAATTCTACCGTTATCTTGGATGACATCACGTGAAAAGCCCCAATTGCCCCTCTTCTCAATTTCTTAAAAACAAATAAAAATTTTCATTTTATCACCCTAAACTATATTTACACTCTAAACTTTGGTTTTCCATCTAAGATAACGACAAAATTAACAGTGGGGTGCAAAACGTAACATAAGTCATAGTTCAAGGTGCAAATCATGCATTCTAAAAGTTTAGGGGGCAAATTATAATTTTGAATACAATTTAGGGTAGTAAAATTGTAATTACCCCATAATTTTATATTGTAGATGACATTTCTCTTAAATCTCTACTAGATATGAAAAAACAAATATACATATATATAATTAATTAATTGAATCTTAACAAGGATCTATTAATAAATTTTCTGCTAATAATAAACAATAACTAAAAATTTAGGTGAAATAACAGATGGTTTGTATTTATTCTCAGAACAAAAAGTTCGAAAATAAACTTTACGAATAGAAGAAAAATACTCTAATTATTGACAAACTAAATCATATAAAAAGTCCTTCTCAAAAAAAAATCAAATAAATAGATAAGTTTCTTTTGCAAAAACATATATTGCTTATAGAAATTTATGTTACAGTTGCTTTTATATAAAATTTTATTTTTCAAATTTAAAATTATTAAAATTCCACCTAACGCATTTGTTGTCTCCATTAAATCCCCAATGCATTCTCTTTGGTTGGAAGCTTATTTTTCATAGCTAACCAACCAAAAAAGGAATTCCTAGGGATGGTGGAGTCAAACCAAAACAACTTGCACCAAATTAGTGTGAGACCCTCCTAGATTTTCCTTCAATGTGTTTGCATAACTATATCTATAGGAAGATTACCATCATGCTCTATATTTCTATTTCTCAAAGAATTAGTCAACTCACATCTACATTTATATTAAAATGAATTGGTCAAGCCAAATCTACATTTATATCTCAAAGATTAGTCTGGTTACAATATATTGAGGGTTGATGTGACTCATTATACCACGCATAATACACAATTAAAGTAAGTGCAAATATTTGAGTTCCAATTCATTTAATTGATAAAATCTCTAATGGTTGAATAAGAAATTTGGAGTTTAATTCCCACCAACACCAAAAAGCGACTGGTGTTTTGGTCTGATAATAAAGAGCTATTATCAGGAGCGAACGTGGTAAGTTGAAACTCTCACAAAAAAAAGTATAAACATTAATATGACTTATACTTTCCTCAAGTAATTACATAGCACTTCTTAGATCCATTGTGTAATGTTCCACCTTTGCTTAGATCGATTGGGTTATTACACTCACTCTTATTGTGTAATGTTCCACTTTTGCTTAGATCGATTGGGTTATTACTTACTACACTCACTCTTGATTAACACTTCATAAAACCTACTTTACAAATTGAATGCCGTGTATCCTTGGTCAAATAGGAAAGAAAATTTAGAGAATTTGGGCATCCGCTCCTAATGATAGCCCTTTATTATCAGACCAAGACACCAATTAGTATTTGGTATAGGCGAAGATTGAACCCCAAATCACTTATTCAACCATCAGAGGTTTTGTCAATTAAGCTAACTAGAACCCACCAGTTAAATAGAAATTTGAGTTCAAGAAAAAGAAAAGCTATCAAATATAAAGTTCAAATTTAAAAAATAGTGTTGTAAAATAATTAACCTTCTTGTATGGATCCCAAAATTACTTACTTTTACGGGTCGGGACTTGGGAAGACTCCTGTTATATACTTAATTTAATATATCATGTTAAATGTAATATTTATTACATCATCTAACCCAAAATATTAAAAATTAAGATTTGGATCTAGTTATGTGGAACTTTCCACTCACACACCGAATACAAAATTAGTGTATTCTCTCATTCTTTACAAAACAAATAGTTGAAAAAGAATGTGTAAGCCCGTAGCTTTTTTTTAATTGTATTGTGTCCTTCAAATATGGGATGTATTTGATTTTGACCCCTTGATTTTAAATTTTTTTAATTCAATGCATTAAATTTCAAAATGGGAATAATTTTTTCCCTAGTCTATTCCATGTCAAATTCTTGCTTACGTGGCCAACAACACATCGAATGGCTTTCTGATGTAGCATTTTTTAGTTAACATCGGTATTAGTCAATTGTATTTTGGTCCTTTAAACACAGGATCAGTTCAATTTTGGCCTCTCATTCTGCCCTTTATAAATACTATGGATTTGAAACTTGGACCATTCATTAAACCGAAAAAAGAAAATGTTCAAAATTTTTGAGGTTGAATCGAGGGTTGAACCGTGATGACGTCATAAATTATTTAATAATAAAATAAAAATAAATATTAGGAAAAAAAAAACGAAAATGCACTTTTTGTCCCTACATTTTGGGTCAATTCTCATTTTGGTCCTAAAATTGATTTCGTTGCAAATTTTGTCCCTAAAAAAAGAAAATCATTTTTAAAATGATCCCTGTCATCAACCCACTGACAGAAACCTCTTACGTGGTAGACAGAATGCCCTACTTGCTGACGTGATGCTGATGTGACCATTAAAATATTAATAAAAATAATTATTTGTCATTTTTAAATGCCATGTCAGCATTTAAAATTTATATAAAAAAGAAATTAAATTTTTAAAAAAAAACCTTAAATCTAATTTAATTTTTTTAAAAATATTACTTATCATTATTAATTTTCACAAGATCATTACACTTGTTCTTCATGTTCTTCACAATCAAACCCAGCAATGAAGAACTCAAACCTAGATTACAAGAACACAAACCCACAACCAATAACTTCAACCCAGATCACAACACAAATGAAAAAAGAAAAAAAAAATAGAAATCAAACACAGACCCAGATTACAACAACACAAATAAAATAATATAAAATAAAACAGAGATAAAAAAATTTCTTCATGTTCTTCAACTTGTTCTTCATTTTATAGCTTGTTATTCCCGTTCTTCCCAAATCAAACCCAGCATCCAAGAACTCAAACCCATCACAAGAACACCAAAGAAAAGAAAAAAAAAAATCATCTCTCACTCTTTCATTGATGAACCCAAGCTCTCCCATTCTTTCCTAACAAGAACAACTCTCGGTCTCAAGACCCAAACGACATGACCAGTCAAAATCAAGATCAACTCTCACGATCTCAAGACCCAAACAGAATGACCCATAAGACAAACCCCAGCAAGACCAAAACAGAATGATCGATCTGAAGAAGAGCGTTGCCACTTCGGTGGTGGAGGTGGACTCGCTGGGGTTGGTGGAGGAGAGAAAGGCCGATCTGACCCATGACGCATCACCGATTTGACCCACCACGCAAAGCCAAAAGACCCAAGACGGAGAGATCGGAAAGAAAATCCAACAGCCAGATCCATTGAGGCTCGTCACCTCCACTGTCCAGATCTTCCTTCGGCTTGTTCCCTCCACCACCCAGTCCATCGTCTTGTTCAGCCCAGATCAATATCTTCCTCTCTTTTTTTCTTTTTTGGTTTTTGGCTTCAAGTGTTCTTGATGAGAGGAGGAAAGTTTGAGTTGTTTTTTGGCCTTTGTTCTTGTTGATTAGAGAAAGGGAGGAGGAAGACGTTTTTGGTATTGTTTAGATTTGTAATAAAAAGACAATTGAAGCTTGTTGTTCTCTGAAATGAAAAACGTCGAGCTTTTTGAATTTTCTAATTAATTTAATTAGATTAATAAAAAAAATCATTTAAAACTAAAAAAAGTAAAATTTTTTTTTTTTAAAATTAAAATTAAAATTGAGGAATTAAAATTTTTTTGTTTTAATTTTTTATTAATTAAAATGCTGATGTGATATTTAAAAATGCTAAATAATTATTTTTAATAATATTTTAATGGCCACATCAGTGCCATGTCAACAAGCAGAGCATTCCATTTGCCACGTAGGAGGTTTCCGTCAGTGGGTTGACGGCATGGACCATTTTAAAAACGATTTTCTTTTTTTTAGGGACGAAATTTGCAATGAAATCAATTTTTGGACCAAAATGAGAATTGACCCAAAATGTAGGGACGAAAAGTACATTTTCACCAACAAAAAAAAAAACTATATAAATGAATAATCTTGATTTAAAAATATAAAGAAATTAAATAATAATGTGCAAATTATATTGACATATTTTATTATTAATTTTTATATAATACTTTCATGTAAATAAATCCTCCAAGATAATATATAAAAAAATATCTAAACTTCACAACTCATAAGATATAAGATCTTAGTGAGCAGTGAGCATAGGGCTGTCCACGGGTCGGGTTGGGTCGGTTTTGGACCCAACCCGGACTCGACCCGCTGGCGTCGGGTGGAGGGGCGGAGGAACCCGTAACCAACCGCCGGAAAAATCAGTCGAGTCGGTTTAGGGTGCGGGTGAGCGTCGGTCGGGCCGGGCGGGTCGCCGGAATAAAGAAAGGATCGAAATCTGAAAAAAAAACGTCGCCGGAATCTGAAAAAACTCACCGGATTCTGCATTTTCTCGTCGGATTGTACATGTTTTTGCTGAAAATCGCTGGGATTTGGCCGGATTTCCTCGAATCGAAGCTTGATCTCGTTAGATCTCCTCGATTCGAAGCTTGTTATCGCCGGATCTCCTTGAATCTAAGCTCGATCTTACCAAATACAGTCGAGTTCTCTTTAGATTTCCTCGAATCTAAGCTTCATCTCGCCGGAGTTGGCCGGATTTAAGCATATTTGAGTGAGGATTTGAGTGGATTTGAGTAAAGAAAGGCCAAACGTCGCCAGATCGGAGCTAAGAAACCCAAACGTCGCCGGATTTCAGCTTCTTTTTGAGGTTTTGTCGGGCGGGTCGGGTAGATCGGGTTCTTGAGGACGAAACCCGTCACTCGACCCGCCGGGGTCGGGTTCTGAAGACTGGGACCCGTCACCGACCTGTCGGAGGTGTCGGTCCAACCGTGACGAGTCGGTCCAACCGTGACGAGTCGGTTTCGGTCGGGTTGATCGGGTCTGGCAGGTCGTCGGGTACTATGGACAGCCCTAAGTGAGCACGTCACTAATCACTAGCCCTTCAGGCCAAGTATTAGACCTGGCTTCTTAAGTTTAAAAATAATTTAAACAAATGATGAGAAAAGACTTGCCTTTTAAATTTGAAAATAATTAAAACAAATAAAGAGAAAGTTAACTCAATCCCACTGTCACATTTCCCAAACAATCTGAATCTGATAGGTGATAATTTCTTCGAGTCTTTAATTAGCTTTTCTTCTTCCCAACATATGCTTCTTAGTCTTCAACTCATTCTTCTCACCTTTTAGTCTCAACGTATGCTTCTCAGTCTCCATCTCCTTCTTCTCACTTTTCAGTCTCTACTACGTACACTTCATCTTACCCAGTTTTTCAAACACAAAGTAAAGCAACAAATTATTTCTCTCTCACAGCTTCAGCCTTTACTTACTCTGCCTCTTTCTCTCATTCTCACTCTTTCTTCTATGAAGAATATATCCAGCAAACAAGTAGTTGCCCTCCATGAAGACCCAATCTACTTTTTCTTCTTTTTTCTTTTTTTCCATTTTCTTTGAGAAATTTTATGGAAAGAAGAAAACGGAAACCCGCTTCCAGTTTAGAAAACCACATGGTTTGACTGCGGTTCGAGAGGTTCGCAGCCAAAATACAATTTCTGGTTTTATAAGTTCAGAATGATGACTAGTTGCCGGTTATTCCGGTCTGACTGTATGGTCCAATCCGGATTTCAAAACCATGGAATATACTAGTAAGGGTTGCACGTGCAACCCCATGACTGAGAAAATTTAAGATATAATTTTTTTTGAAGTAGTATCAAACCATATATTTAAATTTAGAATAGTCATTTAACATATGACTATCTATTTAGTATGATAATTTCTTAGGAGAATGTATTTTATATCAAATGATACCATGTCATCGGTATCAAAATTAAATAAGTATGAGACATGTCAGCAAAAAATAATTAACCCACTAACAATTGAAAGATATGTGTTAGTGGATAATTATTTTTGTGCACATGTCTTTGGTTTATTGGATTTTGATATAGATGACATAGTATCATTTCATATAAAATACTTTTTCATTTCGTAGAACCTATTTACTAAAGAGAGTACATATCTACTTACAAAAAAATTCCACTAAGAATGAAAATAAATGTCATTATCTTCCAACAATAAACAACTAAGAATTAATAAAACATTGTCACAATATTTAAATTTTCGTAATAAATGATGACTAATAGGCCAAAAATGTATTGACCCCCTTATGATAAATTAACTAATTAATTAGCCAAGTGAATTAATTAATCCAATTAAAATGCAAGACGCGTGGTAGCACAAACAAATCACCAACTAAGTTAATATGCAGCGGAAAATAAAGTTGACACGATGATTTGTTTACAAATGGGGAAAACCACCGAGGCAAAACTCCACCGGGTGAATTTAAGGTCACCATTTCTAAGAATCCACTGTTATCACAACAAACAGTTACAAATAAAGGAATCCCAGTATCTTATACCAACCTACAGTTGAACCCTTACCCCAATACATAATTGGACCTGTTCTGTAGTGATAATCTCTCATTTTCAATGCACGGCTTCCAGTACGTGACTAACCAATTGATGCGCAGATTCCAGTACGCGGCTTACTTACCAACTTGAGAAAGATATTGGCTGCAAAGTTCTTCAGTTCATCAACATAATGAAGATCATGAAGCTCCTTGGTCACAAAATCCAACGGCGTACAAACGCAGCAGCTTCTTCAAGAGAAAGATGAACTAGGGCAAATTCTGTCTCTGGTCACAATTTGTATGAACAAAACTTTGCTCTACAATCATGTAACCTTTGACAGCCCTTAAAATCATCTTTATATATGTTTAGTTTGTGAGAAAAGAAAGCCTAAATATGTACACACGGATTGGAGTGAAATCATATCTGAAAAATTGATTTTCATAAATCTCAATAGATAGGATATCTATCGAGCAGCTGTCGAGTATCGGGCTAAAGCAGCCTTTTAAACCTCAATAGATGCTATCTGTCAAGCTAGCTGTTGAGTTTTAAAATCTAGCACTTCTTCACTTGTTTCTTAGACAGATTTGCATGGCTTTAACACTTAGACTTGAACTCTTATTCCTTGAAGTATTAAAAACATCCTAGATCTACCTAATTACAAGTAAAGTACGTTTTGTTAAAAGATTAGCCAATTCTAAATGACACATGTTCTTAACATGATTCACATATGTCCTAATAATCTCCCTCTTTGGCAATCTGTGACAAAACCACAACAAACAAATAAACATATGAGAAAAGTCATAAATCACTCAACTCATACTCATTTGTTGAATACAATAAAATCTATCATAACACAAACTCTTGAAAACTTTGCAAGACGAGAGTTCATGGCAAGAGAGTCTTTGACAACCTGTATTTCTGAAACACTTTAAACAAAACTCACCACAACATCTTAGTGTGAAACAGAAATAAAAGATTGCATACAAATAATAAGAAGCATGTGCTTAAAAAGAGAAAAGAAACAACACATATAAGGATATGTGAAAATGTAATAACAACCTCAATATATATATATATATATATATATATATATATATATCAATAATGAGTACAAGGTTTGCTATCACAATTTAAAAACAATGTATCTAAAAAGAAAGAAAAGAAAATATACAAAAAGTCATCACTACATCCCTAAAAAACAAAGGCACTCCCCCTTACAAAAATATCTCATATACTAACTCTCCCCCTAAGTACATGACTACCTAAAACTACTTTTCCTTTTTGTCACAAATGACAAAGGGTAAATCACTGAGAAGCAGTCATCTCCTCCTCACCCGAAAAGCTAGCACCATCATTCTCATCAGCATCACCACCATCAGAGTCACCACCATTGTCCTCGTCCTCAGAAGCCTCTGGAAAAGGAGAAGGAGACTCTACAAAGCCACCAAGGTGAGCATGACAAAGGGTAAATCACTGAGAAGTAGTCATCTCCTCGTCACCCGAAAAGCTAGCACCATCATTCTCATCAGCATCACTACCATCAGAGTTACCACCATTGTCCTCATCCTCAGAAGCCTCTAGAAAAGGAGAAGAAGACTCTACAAAGCCACCAAAGTGAGCTTGTCGTTGTGCAATATAACCGACATGGGTGTTCACTTGACACAACTCATTGCTGAAAGTGTCAAGGCGAGCATCCATGTACGAAAGCTACACCATGATCGCCTCGAGGGTCACTCTATCCACTGAAGAAGAAGGAGCGGATGTGGATGGAGCTGAAAAAGCCGGAGGAGTTGCCGTCTTGGTCCATGGCCGCTTCAATCGAAGCTGGGCCTCACTTCATCTAACAGTCGCCTCATCAATGGTACACATGACAAAGAAGTGATCAGACATGGGAAAGGAGACAGAAGAATGGCGAAGGATCCTCGTGATAGCAGAAGAAAAGATAAGCTTATCACTGATCGTTGTATCCTTATATACATTTATAAGGTAGAGAATGAAGTGAGAAAGGAAGTCTATAGTAAGGTCCTCTAAGAGGGATAACAAAAATCGAGCACGAGGCTCTGTGATAGAGTTATAGTGAGACAATGGATGGAGAGTGAATGGCATCACCATGTTAAGAAACCTTAGACCTTTAGCAAAGGCCAAGCAACGAGTGTTCAAACGACCACCCCAAGAAGAAGAAGTCTCATAAAATAGAGACATGAGCTCGTCTTTAGATACAATCTTAAGAAGATCACAGCCAGGGTAGTCAGGATGCGCTACCCTTAGTACGTGTAACACATTGGATACAAGATCCGGAGTGACTACAATGCGCGTACCTCGAACACAAGTGACAAAAAGAGATACTGAATAATCAAATTCATGCATATTGGAGTAAAATTCATGTATGATTATGGAGGGACAAGTGATTGGGACGTTACACAGTGACTCCTAACCCTTACTATAGATAACAGTAGGAAGCTCAATATTAGAAAAGTTCGATAAAATGACTTGGCATTCCGAATGAATGCCTCATCGAGAAAAGTTCTCCGAGAAGTCCTTACAGGCTTTCTCATCATGGAACCGAACATGAGAAGGGGTAGAATCAGAAGTAGATGCCCCGGAATGAAGAGGATTCCATGACAGAGTGGACTTACGTTTAGGTGCCATAATGCAGACTAACCGAAAGAAGGATTCGCAGGTACCTTGTGAGATAGCCTGTCTCACAAAGTACTCACGAAATACAACCTGACACTTGACTCTTCAGTTTCTAGCATGTGCTTCTAACGTGGCCTTTTTGTGGGAACCTTCATTCATAAACTTCTTGCGAGCTAGTCGTGAAACTACACTGATCTTCATTACATGCTTGTTCTTTACCAACTAAATACTAAACTCTATTATGACATATGTGAATTATGTTAGGAACATATGTCATGTTGAATAGGCTAATTCTTTGACAAAACGCACCTTACTTATAATTGGGTAGATCTAGGATGTGTTTCATACTTCAAGAAACAAGGTTTTAAGTCCAAGTATTAAAGCCATGCAAGTCTGTCCAAGAAACAAGTGAAGAAGTGTTGGATTTTAAATCTTAACAGCTAGCTCGAAAGCTAGCATCTATCGAGGTTTAAAAAGCAGCTTTTGCCCGATGCTCGACAGCTACTCGATAGATACCCTATCTATTGAGAATTATGAAAATAAGTTTTTTAGATCTAATTTCACTTCAATCCATGTGTACATGTTTAGGTTTTCTTTTCTCACAACCTTAAACATATATAAGGATTATTTTAAGGGCCGTAAAATGTTGCGCAAGCATGAGACAAAGTTTATTTCATACAAATTGTGACCGGAGACATAATTTGCCCTAATTCATTTTTTTCTTGGAAAAGATGCTGCATTTGTACACCGTTAGGTTTTGTGACCAAGGAGTTCCGTGATTTTTATCATGTTAATAAACTGAAGAACTTTACAGCCAACATCTTTCTCAAGTTAGTGAGTAAGCCGCAAACTAGGATCCGCGCATTGATTGGTTAGTCACGTATCGGGAGTTGTGCATTAAAAACGAGAGATTGTCACTATAGCATAAGTCCAGTCGGGTATTGGGGTAAGGGTTCAATTGTAGGTTGGTATAAGGTACTGAAATTCCTTTACTTGTAACCATTTGTTGTGATAATAGTGAATTCTTGGAAGTGGTGACCTTAAATTCACCCGGTGGGGTTTTTGCCTTGGAGGTTTTCCCTATTCATAAACAAATCACCGTGTCGACTTTATTTTCCACTACATATTTAACTTAGTTGGTAATTTGTTTATGCTACCACACATTTTGAATGTTAATTGAATTAATTAGTTAACTTGGCTAATTCAATTGGTTAATTTATCACAAGGGGTCAATACATTCTTGGCCTATCAAGTGGTACCAGAGCAGGCACACTTTAATTAGGGTTAATCTTTACTGTGTAATCCATTGACCCATGCTGTCATGGATAAAGGACAATCATTGGTTATACCTCCTTTATTTGATGACACTAACTATGCTTACTAGAAAGTACGCACGAGTGCTTTCCTGCAGTTATTAGATAAAAATGTGTGGCAAGTTGTGGAGATAGGCAGGTCTAAGCCAAAGGAAGTGCCGAGTGATTGGGATGATGCTAAGATCAAGGCGGATAACTTCAAACGTAGGGCATTGAACGCTTTATTCAGTGCAGTCACAAATGAGGAGTTCAAGAAGATATCCTTCATTGAAACTGTGAAGGAAGCATGAACCATTCTCTAGAAAACCTATGAAGGAACCAAGGCTGTCAAGGATTCGAAACTTTAGAGGCTCGCTACAAGCTTCGAAGAGATGAAGATGGAGGAGGATAAGTTGTTCGATGAGTTTTATGTCAAGCTTAAAGACATAGTGAACTCAGCCTTTAATCTTGGAGAAACCATTCCAAAACCAAAGATTGTTAAAAACGTGCTCAAATTTCTACCTTAGAGATTTTGCCAAGATCACCACAATTGAGGAATCAAAGGATATTGACAAAATTCCATTGACAGAGATGGTTGGCAATCTGCAGACCTATGAGTTGGATTTGACAAGGATTGAGAAATCTAGTAAGGTAAGAGCATAGCATTGAAGGCCAAGAGCACTAACACGGATGAGTCTTCTAGCGATGAAGATTCTAAGATGAAATCCTATATCACAAGGCAGTTCAAAAAGTTTATGAAGAATGTCAATGGTAAAACATTTGACAAAGACTGCAAGCAATCCGGTTTGTCACAGTTCAAGAGTCAAGACAAAAGGATGAAAGATACTAGGGATGGTGGTTAGTACACTATTCTCTTAGAACCTAAATGTTTCAGATGTCAAGGGTTTGGACATATGAAACAAGAGTGCCCTACATATCTCAATACCATTGGGAAAAGCAAGGAACTTACTGCTACATTGAGTGACATCGAACCTGAGGATGATTTGGAAAATGAGGATGGTGGAATCTTGAATGCCTTCACTACCACTGTAAATCTTACTGAGGGGATTGTTGAAGATGTGGATGAAGAAAAGGACTTAGTGGAGTCTAAGTTTGAAAAAATGGATGAGTAAGATGACATCCACACAGCTTATGCAAAATTATACAAAGTCTCCGAAAAGCATGAGAAGTTGTATAGGTTGGCCACCAAGAAACTTAGTGATGTGGAGCTTGAGTGAGAAGAAATCTCCACAAAGTTTGATGAAGCTAATCAAACCATTGGAGCACTGAGATATTTTAATAATTTCTTGGCTAAGAAGACCAAGAAGCTTGAAGCGGAGCTATTTCAAGTTAGAGCTCAGCTGGAGAGGATTTCAAGTGCAAAGCTTGATGAGATGCTTAGTTTACAGAAATCTGCTTCTAATCGAACCGGTTTTGGGGTATGATTTCTCTTCTCCTAGTATTGCTTCCTTTAGTACTACTGTTTTTGTTTCTCTTGCTAATAATGTTGAATTTGAGAACACTGATGTCAAAATTTTTTTAGCTAGTGAGAACATAGACAAGGTATATCTATGTTAGGAGCACCCTCTAAGCTTGATAAGAAAGAGACTAAAAACCCTAGAGCTAAGAAGGGTAATACTCAAAAGTCTAAACAAAAGAAGCAGCATCTCTGTCATCACTATGGAGCAAAGAGGCATACTTGACCTAATTACCATAAGTGGCTAGCCACTCAACAAAGCAACAGTATGATCTCTTTAGGAAACCAGAATCAGTTTCCATCATCTTTTGCTCCTTTTGGAGATCTACTCAAAGTTCTCATGTTCCTTTTGAACTTGAACGGTTTCAATACTTCCCCCTCACCATCGGATCAAGGGTTCGCTAAACGAAAAGGTTCTTCCAATGTGTGGAAGGAAAAAAGCTCTAAGTGATTTAATCACTTTTCTGTCTCCCTCTCTTTTTGGTTATGTATTACTTGTGTGTTTTGCTTTGAATCAGTCTAGTTTTATACTTTGCTTTATTTAACATATTTTTGTTTGTTTGTTTTTAGTTTTACTTTATTTTGTTTTTCACAAAATAAAAACTTAGAAAAATAAAAAAGCTGTGTGTGTTTGTGTACATTGGTACTTGTGTAGCTTGGATGACCATTGAAACAAAGTTTTCTAAATTTTATATCTTTTGTAACTTAGATGAGCATCTCTATGCACAACTAAGCAAGTGAGCTTTGTGACTTGTGTATTTGATGAGTAAGATTAGGTAATCTTTTGTACTTAACACTCGTATCACTGTTTTTGACGGGAAGGACTAGAAAATCCTAAGAGAAAGGCATAAATAACCATCTCAGCATTGTTGCCTACCAATCATGAAATGACATCTGTATGCTTCGACATAGCAAAAGTGCAATGTCAAAAGCTTAACATCATTGGGTATTTCTTTTCTCTTTCTTATATGCCCATGCATAATATGCCTAAAAAGAAAATATGCAAAGAAAAATTAAAGCAAAAATAATTAAAATGGTTTATACATGATTGCAAGCGTGTCTTCTAGGAGATATAGGAGTTATGTACCTCGAAGGTGATAGTCCCCATCAAGCAATTATGATTGTGTGTGAATTAATTTGATTTGCTCATATCTCAAATCGTCATAACATGTAGACACTTATGCAATCTTGCGATATTTTTCACACACAACATGCAATATTCTTTGCTACTTTTGATACATATGTAGGTACAATGTGATTTGGTCATCATAAGGAATACATGTGTTAGTGTATGCTCACTAAACTATCTTGACTTGTTTTTGAAATATAAAATTGGTTAGACTTGTTTAGTGTGTGTGTGTGTGTGTGTGTGTGTTTTGGATCTAAATGCTTGACATTTTTCTTGTTGAGAGATGATTTTAAGAGTTTAAAATGTTGATTGGATCTTTGGTTTAGTAGCATGTTTGATTGCATTCATGTTTGTGTTTTTCTCTTCTTTGAAAAACTATTTTTGAGCAATCTCGACAGCTTCTCAATAGCTCTCGACAGCTAGGCTATCTATCGAGCCTTTTAAGCTTCTTTTCTCAATAGCTGTTATCGCAATTTCAATCCATCGAGATTTTTGAGATTTGGTCTCAACAGCTTCTTGACAACTTCTCGATCCATCGAGGAAGTTTTTGTATGCTTGATAAATTCTCGATAGCTTCTCGATCCATCGAGGTCTCTTTGCTATAAACTCCTCTCGATAGCTTCTCGATAGCTCTTTTTGTCACATTCTAATTCTCGACACCTCTCGATACCTGCCGATCCATCGAGCTGCGTATTTGTCTATATATAGGGTCAATGCAAATTTCTCTCATTTCTCCCCGATCTCTCAATAGAACTTGTCTCCTCACCTTCCCAAACTTATCTCTCTCTCTCTAAACTTCAAACCTAGAAGCTTTTCGGCCTAAAGATCTTCTTTTTCCTCTGGTATGATCTCATTTCACTCATCTTATCATGCAATTCATCTTTTTTACCTAAATTTTGGGATTTTTTTGAAAATTTAGGGTTTCTCAAAATTGACGAGTTTTTCACAAAATTTTTGGGTTGGTTTTTGTTTAAATCATCATGCATTGCATCATATTTGCATTTTAACAATAATTCCTGCATTTTTAGATGTGTGTTTACTTTGTTGCAAGCTTGTGTGCTGAAGGTTTGGATTGGGTTGAACCTATGGTGTTTTTATTGTTACATATCACATGTTCATCCATTTCTCATGCATACATACCAATTTTGTTTCTATCATATTGATACTAAATGTGTTTGGTTCTTTTCTATCTCTCTCTCTCTCTCTCTCTCTCTCTCTCTCTCTCTCTCGTTAGTTACTCTATGGTACCTAAACGAAAATCTACTCCGTCCCGGAACCCTCTTCGTTCCAGGGCATCTTCCTCTCATTCTACTCCTTCACATGTCAGGTCCTGTGATAATAAAGCCCGTAAGGACTTTTCGGAAAACTTTTCTCAACGCGGGATTCATTTGGAACGCCAAGTTGTTCTATCGGATTTTTCTGATACTGACCTTCCCACTGTCATCTACAATAGGGGTTGGGATGCACTTTGTGGCATCCTGGTCACTTGTCCTTCCGTGATCGTACAAGATTTTTACTCCAACATGCACGAATTTGACTATTTTGTACCTCATTTCTTCACTTGCGTTCAAGGTACATGCATTCGAAGTGCTACACGTACCAAGGGTAACGCACCCTAACCACCCCAGCTGTGATCGTCTTAAGACTGTGTCTAAAGACGAGCTCATGTCTCTATTCTATGAGATACCTTTATCTTGGGGTGGTCATCAAAACACCCCTTGCTCAACCTTTGCTAAAGGTCCAAGATTCCTTAACATGGTGATGACATTCATTCTACATCCATTGTCTCACTATAACTCTATCACAAAGCCTCGTGCTCGTTTTTTGCTATCCCTCTTAGAGGATCTTCCTATAGATTTCCCTTCTCACTTCATTCTATCCCTTATAGATGTCTATAGGGATACGACTACTCGTGATAAGCTTATCTTTCCTTTGGCTATCACGCGGATCATTCGCCATTTTTCTGTCTCTTATCCCGAGTTTGAACCACTTCTTCGTCATGTGTGCCATTGACGCTGCTACCGTTAGACAGAGTGAGGCTCAGCTTCAACCGAAGCGGCCATGGACTGAAATGGCTACTCCTTCGGATTCTTCAGCTCCATCCACATCGGCTCTTTCTTCTTCCGCGGATGATGTGACCTTTAATGCGATCATGACGTAGCTTCAGCACATGGATGCTCACCTTGACACTCTTAGTGATGAGTTGTGTTAATTGAACACCCGTGTCAGTCGTATTGCACGACGACAAGCTCACCTTGGTGGCTTCGTAGAGTCTCCCTCTCCTTCTCCAAAGGCATTTGAGGAAGAGGATGATGATGGTGACTCTGATGGTGGTGATGCTGAGGATGAGGATCCTAGCTTTTCTAGTGACAATGAGATGACTGCTTGGATTAGTTGCCCTTTGTCATTTGTGACAAAAAGGGAGAGTAGTTTTGGGATGAGAGTAGTCATGTATCTAGGGGGAGAGTTAGCATAGGACATTTTGGTGATAGGGGGAGTGTTTATATTTTGAGGGATGTAGTGAGGTTATTATGTATTTTCTTTTCTTTCTTTTACTTTTACCTTATGTATACCGGTCTTGTGATCATTTGACATACATTGTACTTATCTTTTGATATATATATATATGTGTGTGTGTGTGTGTGTGTGTGTGTGTGTGCGCGCGCACGTGCGTGTGTGGATGTATGTTTACTCACCTATCTTTTCATGTGTTGTTTCTTTTCTCTCTTTATGCACATGTTTTTTATTTATTGTATGCAACCTTTTAATTTATGTTTCACACTAAGATGTCGTGATGAGTTTTGTTTAAAGTGTTTCAGAAATATAGGCTGTCAAAGTCTTCCATACCATGGACTTTTTCTTACAAAAGTTTTCAAGAGTTTGTATTATGATAGATTTTATTGTATTAAATAAGTGAGTATGAATTGAGTTATTTATGATTTCTTGCATATTTCATTTGTTTGTTGTGGTTTTGTTACAAATTGCCAAAGGGGGAGATTGCTAGGACATATGTGAATTATGTTAGGAATATATGTCATGTAGAATTGGCTAATCCTTTGACAAAATACGCCTTACTTGTAATTGGATAGATCTAGGATGTGTTTAATATTTCAAGGAACAATATTTCAAGCCCAAGTGTTAAAGCCATGCAAGTCTGTCCAAGAAATAAGTGAAGAAGTGTTGGATTTAATGCTTGACAGCTAGCTCGACAAATAGCATCTATCAAGGTTTAAAAGGAAACTTTTTCCATATGCTCAACAGTTGTTCGATAGATACCCTATCTATTGAGAATTATGAAAATCAGTTTTTTAGATCTGATTTCACTTTAGGCTTTCTTTTCTCACAACCCTAAACATATATAATGATTATTTTAAGGGCCCTCAAAGATTGCATAAGTGTGAGGCAAAGTTTTGTACATGCAAATTGTGACCGGAGACAGAATTTGCCCTAGTTTATCTTTTTCTTGAAGAAGCTATTGCGTTTATATGCCGTTGGGTTTTATGACCAAGGAACTTCATGGTCTTTATCGTGTTGATGAACTGAAGAACTTTGCAGCCAATATCTTTCTCAAGTTGGTGAGTAAGCTGCGTACTGAGATCCGTGCATCGATTGGTTAGTCTCGTATTAGAAGCTGTGCATTAAAAATGAGAGATTGTCACTACAGAACAAGTCCAATTGGGTATTGGGGTAAGGATTCAACTGTAAGTTGGTATAAGGTACTGGGATTCCTTTACTTATAACCGCTTGTTGTGATAATAGTGAATTCTTGGGAGTAGTGATCTTAAATTCATCCGGTGAGATTTTTGCTTTGGAGGTTTTTCCTATTCATAAACAAATCACTGTGTCGACTTTATTTTTCGCTGCATATTTAACTTAGTTGGTAATTTATTTGTCCTACCACGTGTTTTGCATGTTAATTGAATTAATTAATTAACTTAGCTAAATAAATTGGTTAATTTATCACAAAAGGTTAATACATTCTTGGCCTATCAAACTCAATACAATAAAATCCCACAAAATACAAGGAACAAAAATAATGCAATTACAATACTTTTTGTCATGGAATAAAGCCAACATAAAACATAGTTGTAAAGTACAACTATACAAATTGAAACTCTTCATCAAATTAAATACCTACAACCATTTGCAATGAATATTTTATTATTCATACTTCCTTCTTTATCATTTTATTTTATGAGCCTAACTTCAATACTTAGCTTACTTAATTTTTAATGAACCCATTTTTAAGAAAGAAAAAAAATAACAAAAAACATATGTCATTCAAGTTTCTATTAGATAAAATTATAAATCTAAAAGATTTAAACCACTAATAAATTATTGTTCTCTAGGTAACAAATAGAATACCATATATCACCATTTTTACTTTCTAAGTATGACTAACACATAAAACTCAAAATACACAAAGAAAATTTTTGGACCATTAAAATGTTGTAAGGCATTTTAGATATTGCACAATAAAATATTCTAGGAATCATAAGATTTTGTTAAAATTTAACTAAGAGGGTAACAATAGGGACTATATACTTGTCTACAAAATATATAAGAGGAAATTATTCAACTTTAAAGTTAGGGGAATACATACCACCGCACACCCTTAGGGGGATACCACCGCACATGGTCACTTTACAAGTATAAGTGTTTTAGGGGTGTGGGGGGTGCAGGGCCATGGTTCAAGCTTTCAAAAGGGAACTTCACACACGTATACATTTAGATTAGGCTTGAGTAAAATTTCTATCTTGTATATATATATATATATATAATAATTGGGAGGATGAAACTACCTCAAACATAAAGGGGGAAAATACTTTTTTTCTATAATTCTTTTTTGTTAGTAAAACTATGTGTTTTTACTTTAACCAATGTGTTAAAAAAAAAATCAACCCAAGAAAACTGCCCGTAAAATTATGAATTATGGCTCAATAAATTGGCTAAACAAAAAACAAAAGTCAGGAACACAATAAATGTCATGACATTTTCTCAATACCTTTATTTTAGCTATGGTAGGCTCTGGTATGATCTTTTATAATTTTATTTTAGAGTTATGCTACATCCATAACATTTTCATAGCAAATTCAAGGTGATAAATTATTATTAGTTTTTAATTTGGGCAACCACTTTAAACTATACATTAAAAGGAACAACAAACAAAAAACCAACAAAAGAAAATTGTGCATGAAACAGTTAATTTTTGCTCACCAAATTTGACTAAACCAAAAAAGAAGTCCAGAAACATAACAAAATGTCACAATATTCTCACAGTACTTTTATTTTCAGCCGTGGTAAATTTCGGTCTAATATATTATTATTTATTTTATAGACATTTTATCTCCATAATATTTTCATAACACATTCTAGATGGCAGGTTGTTACTGATTTTCAAATGGATTTAGGACTGACATCACTTTTTTATCTATCAATAGTAGCGTACCTATGATTTGTTGTGAAATTAATGTGAAAATGTTGTAGATTTAGCATTTTTTTTTGATCTATAAGAAACTAAAATCTCAACAATTGTGAAAATATTGTGATAATAACAAGTGTTACAACATTTTCACAAAACATTTATTTTCAGTTGTGATTGGTCACAATCTCATATTTTATAATTTTATTTCAACCGATAAGAAATTTAGACCTCAATAATTGTGAAAATATTGTTAATTTTGTTGTGTCGGTATAACTTATACAATTTTTTTTTAAAGAGTACAAACCAATGACTAAAAAAAAAAAAAAAAAAAAAGTGATGAACAATACATATTGAGCAAACTAAAAAGTATTATAGCTTTTACTCATTCACACAACAAATGTTACAACATTTTCATAAAACATTTATTTTCAGTCATGGTTTGTCACAATCTCATAATTTATTATTTTATTTCGACCTATAAGAAATTAATACCTCAATAATTGTGAAAGTATTGTAAATTTTATTGTGTCAGTATAACCATATATATGTCAGCTCAAATAAATATTTAAAAAAAAAAAAGAAGGACAAACTGATGACTGAGAAATAGAAAAAGAAAAAACACACTATAGCTATTGTAAATATAGTGCCAATTGAATAAACCAAAAAACACTATAGCCACGGCGCATTCGCACTTTATATAAATATATAATAAAAAAAAATCCACATTGTTAGGTTTTTAGACTCCTTAACACAATATATTTAACCTAATATTAAGCCAAGTTGATTAACAAGTTTGTTATTCAAGTCTAGGTTAAACAATTATGAGCAAAACAAATATAATGCGAAAAATAAAGAACACAAAGATCTAATGACCCAAGAAAACTAAATGGGTAAAAAATATGGACAGTATTTGACCTAACTATCCTTAAGATAAAAAACAGATCCGCTATGAAAGAATTGGAGTTTTACAAAGGGACTTAGACCACTAACATCTTAATGACCTCGTGTAGAAAACTTACTACTACGACCACGTGACAATTTCGAGTCCACGGACTACTTATTTCCTTGAATCTGCACCAAACACAAGTTCTCCTACTTGTGACTTTGAGGCTCCATTCAAAAGTTTTGTACTTTAAAGTATCTTTGTGTAGCAACTGAATCACCACAAAAACTTGATTTCAGATCTAGACTTTGGTAGAGCTTTCATTGTGTTTTAAGCTAAACACCTCTCAAATCTCACACTAAAGAAAACACAAAGCTATTCAGAGAGCTTTAAAACGTGGCTAGAGTTTTTCCTTTTATACTAGAAGTGAAATACTTAACCCCACACGTCATATGGGCTTGGGCTACGTTTGAAATTTCTGCAGAATTTTCTGATCTGCGATTCTCGATCGATCGAGCCTTATTTTTGATCGATCAAGCCTTGTAGTTTTACATAGTAAATTCTTGCAAAATGCTCGATTCAAACTTACACTTAAACAAGCTTTAAGCAAGCCTAAACCTAAACTCGTTGTTTTGATCATGGTTTGCCAACATTTACAAAATGAAATTTTAATACATTTAGTTCCTAAAGTCTTAGAACCTAACAAACTCTGCCTTTGGCAATTCATGACAAAACACAAGTCAATTTGATCAATTAAACATTATACTAGATAGAAAACAACATATAATGGCTTAATCCATCAATTTCCCAAGTCAATTTCAACAATTTAAGCTTAATTGAACAAAAACCCCATTTTGAAAAATTTCAAGCCCTAGATTTTCAAATCCTTCTCAAATCACAGAATCCTGCATGCTATCTGAATTGAAATAAATCCTGCATGCTATAATTGGTTCAAGAGAAAGAGGGTGGAACTCCATGAGGAATCATTCTAGAAGTATGGTATACCTATAGACTACCATGCATTGATTAATTATGGAAAGTCATTCATTTTAGTGACCCTAAGGATTCATTATCCCTTTAAGAAAACTCCATGTGTACCCTCACAATAAGCAAATTGAATCACATGAGACAATGAGAGGAAGCCCCCAACACCTTCACTTTACATAATGTATTTACAAAAAATGGTTAAGTGAAAAATAACCTGATGTGGAATTTTACCCAGAGGTTATATACAATAAAGAAAAGGAATATTATAGGCATAGATGATAGCATCTACTAGTAGTGGAAAATGTCCAAAACCAACATAGCAAATGGACAGCAAAAACCTGCTTCAAGAATTATCTTTTCTGTATCCAGTAAGAGACAATTTCCACATGACACAGACCTAATTTATCAACTTTAACAGAGTAAATCAGAAAGCCAAGCAAGAAACATGTTTTGCTCATAAGAGAGAGAGAGAGAGAGAGAGTTCAATTGGTACAAAAACCTAAGCCACATGTTTTAAATTGGTTCATACCATATTTAGGCATATGCATTAATCAGAGGATTTGGTATTGCTTCTCCTTTTGTGAATGATATTACGAATTGAAGAACAAAGGTGTCCAAAATTCTGAATACAACGAATTGCTACAGAGATCTATGCCATATAACAAAGATTGTGTAAACTTCAGTAACAGTAATATGTGTCTAAGACCTCAAAACACACACACACACACACAATTAGCAGCATAATAGAACCTCAATTCTACTGGTGGAATTATCTTTGAATCCTACAAAGAGTGGCAAACCAAGCTTAGTCCGCCGGGGGGGGGGGGGGGGGGGGGGAATGCCCCTAACATTTCAATCACCAAAAAAATCTTTATTTATTCAAAAACCTAACTAAATTTGTCCAAAAACAGAAAACTTAACTAACACACACCCTCCCCCTCCCCCTCCACCCGACTCTCTCTTCAATACACATATTGCATCATGCTCCCATCTGAACTTTCTTTTGGGTGCAACCCTGAAGGATAAAGGTTTTTGATATATTAGATAATAGTCATTATAAAGTTTTAAACCTTGAAAAGAAATCTAGTAAAAGTAAATGACTATCCATACATACATGTAAAAGTAAAATTTTACTACAATACTCTAAATCTCTCACAAATATTAGCTTTGGCTCCCCTCATGATAAATTTCTAGTTTTGCTCCTGCCTACCATGATGAGTAAAAAATTAATTTCTAAATTTAAATAACAAACATTTACAATTAACTTACTATTTATTAATTTAAATAGAATATCATATACAAAGGTTTACAAGTGGGAAAGAAATTATAAGAGCAGAATGTAAAGCAAATTCCTTCAAATTAAGCTCCTTTTAGAAATGGTAGAGCGTCTTGTTGGTACTGTTTAATGGATTCAATTACTTTTACAGCATCCTCCGAGTAGTAAGCGATGGAATCAGATAATAGTGGACATGAAAGGTTGAGCGCACCTTCAAGCATTGCATGAAGACAATAAGCTGAATATGTAACATATATCCACCTTCTTGGACAATAAGAAGGCGACCACCGGTATGCCTATTTGCCAAGCTACGAACTATCTGCCCTATTTCTCGATAACCATTCATTGTCAAGCATTGCCTTCCATTTGGATCAAACTAAATCACATGTAATAACTGTATAAGAAACTCCATCTTTATCAAAATAAATAATTGATCCCTCATAATTTACATGAAAAATTTCAAGAAGCCACAATAATAGAATAGATAATTAAGCACTGCTTCATGACTACCTTCATTGACCACTGTCTCCACTCTTCCCCATATTTAAGACAAAAAACCTATCTCTATAGATGATTTTCCTCTGCCCATAATGCAATAATCATTTTCCCAACAATGCCAAGTTAAAAGTACCTGACTTCCTTACCCCGAACGTCAATTTTTAAATGGAGAACAAATAATGTCAGTCCACAAGGTGGAGCTTAAATTCAACCCCCCTCCCAAAGATACATACATAGAAAATTAATTTCTCTTAATTCAGACCTTACAAGATGGCTTTGAACGCTAGTGTTTGCTACAAGTGAGAGCTTAGACTTTGGATTTTGGACTATCACCTTGCCCTTGTATCTTGCAACTATTACCAAGGGATAAAAGATTGATTTCCTGTTCTTTTGTGAATCCTTTTTTTTCTTTGTGACTTACCCAAGAAAAGAGTCACTCTTTCTTCTTTTTATTTTTTATTTTTTTATTTATATTTTTAATGGCAGACATGATATATATATATATATATATTTATCTATTTATTTTGATTCATAAGTTATATATGAACTTATTGGGTCTTAAATCTACAATCTCAACATCCACCTAGTTCTTATGGGGAAGAGCCAATTGAGTTGAAGCTCATTGGCAAGCAAGCCATGTGTGATCTCTTTATCACAATGAACCAAAGCTATTTGTTCAATATTAATTCATTCAAACATCTTTTCTTCTTCTTCAACTGAGTTCTAGCATAACAGCTTCTCTTACTTCATCTTAAGAAATGATAAACAGACAAACCAAACAGGGACCCAATGTAGTAACTATTGAATTAAGAAAATCCTGATTCATCTCATTGTTTTCCCTGAGTACACTACAACTAGAGAATAATAAGACTCATCCAATTTCCTTGTTTTGAAAGAAGGGATATTATTTACTTCAAACTTAAGTTATTTCCCAGCCACAAAAGAAGGAACAGACATAAACTCATTCCTGATCTGATGTTCCTAATAGGAATGTTCTGATACAGTACAGTACAATAGGAGACAAGGGAATGCAATGGGAGGGATGGTGTAGGTGTGCCAGCACCCAAAGCCTTGCCCCCTTGTCCATAGGGGCCTATTGCATACAACTGAAACAACTCCCGCTAGATTGCTGCCCCTTTCTCTCTTTTTACCGGCAGTGAAGGACAAACCCACTCATACAGCCAGCAGGAAGGGTGGCACTTCTGGCAATATCTAGCGAAAATGTTGCAGGAGGGCAGTGTGGTAGGGCTTGGCTGGGAAAGCATAGCATATGGAGGAAAGTGAGTTAGGGTGGTGGAAGATTTAGAGGCCGAGTCATTTGATAGAAAAAAACTATCTAGTGAAAATGTAGCTGGCGTGCAGTGTCGTAGGCCTTGGCTGGGAAAGCATAGCATAGGGAGGAAAGTGAGCTTTGGTGGTGGAAGATTTAGAGGCTGAGTCATTTGATAGAAATCAAAGGCTTTATCTCTATAGAGAACCACGCCCTTTAAAGTGAAGGGAAGTGCTCCCAAGGAATGTAAGTGAAGTACATAGCCAAGAAACTGGTTATAAATTTTCTTGAACAGATATATTTGAATGATCTGGAAAGTTCGGTTTCTTAAATTTCATAAAATGTGCTTTTTATCCTTTGACTAGTTCCTTCCTTCCTTTGTAATGCTAAACAAAAGTAATAATGAATAATATTTATTTGACTCTACAGTCTTCATGAGAAGACACCTGAGGGCTGAATTCAACTGCATAGAAACATTGGGGTTAGACATTAATTAAAAAGAAAGAAAGAAAGAAAGAAAGAAACACTGGGGCCTAAAGCTTAAACTTTAGAGATAGTCCAAAGTCCTAATTTTAATCAAATATATACAAAACCCAGCAACTTGCAAAACCAAGTAGACCAAATGATAGCACATTTTTTTTATCATATATCCACCATTCAGTCTCCATTTACAGATCTTTAAAATTATGTCATGATCCTTAGCTCGTTATTAGGGCATAAACCCCAACAATTACAACAGAGAGAGAGAGAGAACTTACAGAGAGAGAACTTACAGCACTTGAATCTTGGCCAACAACCCAAACTGTCATATTAGGCTCAAACTTTTCAATTGCTGGAATGACCAACTCGGTCATGGCATACACATATCCCCTGTCACCAATGCCATTTGGTAGAGGTATATTCATATTATAGCCAAATCCTTCTCCTTCACCAAGTTCATCAACAGATCCATTCTGCGGATGAGATGGACCCCAAGTCCCATGATTCATATGAAGGGAGATGGTAAGAACTTTATTTGACCTATAGAACCCCTCTGCTGTTCCATTGCCATAATGAACATCAATGTCAACAACTGCAACCTTTTGACACCCAGAATCCAAAGCCAACTGAACAGCAAGACCTGCATTGTTCAGGAAGCAGTACCCATCAGCTTGAGTAGGCTGAGCATGGTACAAAGCATCTTTCCTCCATTCCTATCTGCTTCAATTTGTATTATGGGAAATCAACAAATTTGAAATAATATCAGACTCTGATGTAACTCATGCCCGGTAAACTTAAGACAGGTTGTTACATTCAAGATAATCCCTCCCCCAATATTTTCTTCCATACGTTATTTGATTTGCAACAAATTATAGGGAAAGTATAGCAAATTGGGAGTTAATCAGTCCCACAGCTTCTAAACCCCACCTCTATGCCACTCTTCAAAGTTTACTAATGAATCAAACATGCCATTCAAAAAACATCATCTTTTTTGCCATAAACAAAACAAAACCGAAAAATAAAACCGACCCAGATTCAGTTTGAAAGCACACAATCATAAATTCTTAATAACAAATTAAAAGAAACAAACTGAAACTGGTGGACATGTACCTTGAGTGTGGAAGGAGAGCAATTGAGGGACGAGAGCAGGTGTGCATGTTCTTGACCCTGTCTGAGTTCTCTGGGTGCTTTTCTAAGACGTCAAGAAACCCAGGATCCATGCCACTGTCGAAAACGCCTGTGCCAGTTTCGTGTTTCAGCATCCCCTCGAGCCAGAACACGTCTATGGGGTCCACTGGAGTTGGAGAAATTTTAGCCGGTTTAGGTAGAATTTATTACGGAAAACTAAAAACACTGGCATATGAATAGTACGCGCACTGCACATTTTGCCCAGCAGCAGGAAAAAAAAAACGCAAGTTCAGAAAATGCAGCTACAATAATCTCTATTCAAACGCATTCATAGAATTTGAAGGTAGAGGATTTTGGAACCTCCTTCGGTTCTTCCTGCTGTGCCCTCTGTGTCTCTGATGAGGGTGACAAGACTAACTACACTCAACACTACAGTACGCTACACTTGTTGGGTACGATGAGAGGATGAGTGGATGATAAGCCATGAGACAAGCAAGATTTCATGACTGGCAAGCAGTGGCATGGTGATGGTCCCAATTTGCCTCTTCGGCCCATCTAAAACACTGCCTCAAACCATGTAGATATTGGGTTGGGTCTTGGGTGGTGACCTTGATTTCAAACCCATGGCCTTTTTACAAACTTGTCTTATACGACAATTTAAGCCCATCTCGTGGTTATTCGTTTTACGTCCTCTCAACAGATGGGTTTTATCTGTCCCGCATAGCAAATGGGGGTGGGAATGGGGTAAACATTTATCCTCATAGACATTTGCACCCATCTCGTTTATATTTAAACAATTTAAAAAAAAAAAAAAAACATTTATACAGGTTATATATGTATGTGTGGGGGTGTGTGTTCGTGTTTTTATCTTTCATACATTATTCTTTTTAATGTTTTTTGATGTTGTATACTTGGGCCAAAATGGGCGTTTACCCATTTTCTCACAAATTTTCTAGCAAATATTCCATATCTGAAAATAATTAGGGAAATACCCCTGTTTTGAAACTCGATTTTTTAAAAATCGAGTTTCAAATGTATAACTCGATTTTTAGAACATCGAGTTATAACGAACGTGGACTTAGAATCTTTTTTTTTTAGAACTCGAGTTCCATGTAAACTGCTTGAGTTCATGGAACTTGAGTTCCACTTGAATTTTTTCAAGGAACTCGAGTACTTCACATGGAACTCGAGTTCCAGAATATTTTTTTTAATTTTAATTTTCAGTTTGGAATAGCTCGATTGTCTAAAAATCGAGTTTTAAATTGAAACTCGATTTTTAGAAAATCAATTTTCAAAACAGGAGGATTTCCCTAAATAGTTTCAAAAATAGGGTAAAATGCTGGATATCTTTTTAAAAAATGGTAAAAGGTCATTTTCTCCAGTATACTTGTATTATTGAATATATTTTTATGTTCTAAGATTTAAGTTGTTTATATTTTCTAATTGTTGCATCATTGTGTATGAATTATTTTTGTATTTCTTAATACATAAATTGTTGTATTGTTATGATTTGAGAAGATTTTGTAATGTTAGAACTTTTTTTCAATGTTTTATGTGTTTTATTTTAATGTATTCAAAATAAGCTTTTAATATATATATATATAACTTGAGTGTGGCAGGATGGATGCCTTCTAGAATAGGGCGGAAAAAAAACCCCGCCCTAAAGCAGAATGGGGGTGGGGAATAGAAAACTTTCCCCGTGCTCGTCCTGTTGCCACTCTTACTCTTAACTCTTAATAAAATAAGGATAATTACAGCTTATTCACCCTTGATTAAATCCAATTTCATACTGGCTAGTCATGGTTGCAAAATGTCACTTTATGCGGTGGTCACTCACCTCATCATTTTTATGGTTAGAACCTTTTTTTTTTAAGAGCATTTAAGATTCTCAAAAGAGTGAATTTTACCCAGGTAAGCATGTTTGGATGAGAAGCAGCTTTCCAAATACACAGTAAGAGACAAAAGCCGGTAAAGGTGGGAAGAACAAAACGTAAAGCCTTATTTGTATATCATCTATACACAAAAATAGTTTCACGATTTAAATATAAGCATCTTAAAAAAAAGTGTACATAGTAAATTGAATAAAAGGCAAAAAATCAAGATTCAAGTGATAACTTAATAGTAATAATATTTTTTATGGTATCACATGTATATAGTTTAAAGTTTATCTCTCATTTTTTCTCTCTCCATCTATTTACCAATAAAAAAAAAGGGACAAAAAGTAAATGAAAGAAAAATATCTAGTAGCCAGTCCAAGAATTCTGTGTGCTAGATAAATTTTCCAAATGGCTTAGCATTAGGTTCGTTTTCTTTGTTTCTCGTGCAGGGATCGGACTTAAAATGATCTTGAAATTAACAAAGTATTCGGAATGCTGAAACTGCCTCGAGTTCCATTATCAGGTTTCTACTTCTAGTATGGCGATGTCACTTGTGGACTTCTAGATTAACAGGTTACCTCATGAAGTAATTATATTGCATTATGAAAGATGTTGAAGCCAGAAGTGAATATGAGAGAATCAAAACATGCAGGTATGTCAACATGCATCATTCTTCACAAGTCGAAAACAATAATAATTTGCTATTATGCATGCTTTTCATTAATCAATATGTGGATGGCTGGATGCTATATAAATTTTCTGATTATGTAGATTGAATAGCATCAAGGGGTTACATCTTGTTTTAGTTTAACATAATGCTTAGATATGAAAGAAAAAATAACCGTCTCACAGAAATATTGTAAGAGAATTAAATGGGAATTTAGTTTTATTCCATATAATTATCATAGGCCAATATAGGTGTCATTGATGTAAAATGTAAAATAAAGGATTGAGATCCAATATAATATCTGGGGGTTCCAGCTAGCTCAATTGGTAAAGTCTCTGAAGGTTGAATAAGAGATCTGAGATTCAATCTCTGCTTACACTAAAAACTGATTGGTGTTTTAGTCTGATGATAAAGAGCTACTATCAAGAGCGGACGCCATAAGATGAAACTCTCTCTAAACAAAAAAAATCCTATATAATATCTAGGCAGTAGGCACCCAGGTACAATTGAATTCAGTAAGAGGGGAAAAATGTTAACTTTTTCCTCTACCATTGGATCAAATACAAAAAACCAAAAAAAAAAGAAAAGAAAAAAGTTATGTCATTGTATTCACTTGCACCCAGTGTATATAAAACCTTAGATATTGCATCTTATTATCTCATTCCTAAAATAGAAAATTACCAATGTAGTAGCTAAAGTTATTTGATAATCATAAATTACTCTCAAACAATTTATAGGTTGAGCTTCACTTAATTAAAAAAGAAAAGAAAAAAACCAATCTCATATTTTCAATTTTAAACTAAAATTTTCTAAACAAATGAGTCGATGATTAAAGCATTTTGCACTTCGTGAAATGTTACAAAACTTATTTCCCAGAAGTAGCGGACTAGAAAATTCTTTATAGAAAACTTTAGCTGATTTATGAGGCTAATCAATTTAAGAATAAAAAGTCACATTAAATTTTTATCCCTAATGAAGTCATTGCATTCTGATGCTTTGATGTCAGGACTCGGGAATATCAATGGGATCCAATATAAGAACTTGTGGGTTGTTTGTTCACCTTGAATGAGTCTCATAAGATTTTCAAGAATTTCTAACAATTTTTATCCCAACATGTATCTTCTCAAGCAAGTCTACATTTTAATGTTTGACACCATTGGAATTAAATTTCATACAGAATTTCAAATTCAAAGACTTGATCTTGTTCAAAATGTGGTGTCACATAAATCTGGTATCTTCTCATGATACTTGGATATCAAAATCCTCATTATTATTAAGAATATATCTTCCGTACTTTGACCAGAAAATTTTTAACCATTCTCAAATCATTCTTGACCTTGAGGAAAAAACTGTCATTTGCCTTACCTTAAGTTTTAATACGATTTGATAAAGATATATAAGCCTAAGTCTTATTTTTATTTTTATTTTTTATAAATTTAGAAGAAGCCCAATTCTACTTGATGTGATAAACATTAGGACGAATTTACTTATAAAATTGGTTGTAGTCTAAGGCTACAACCTTACTGTCAAAAAAATAAATATTATAACATATTTTGAAAATCTAACAGCTGAATTGCATGTCCTTTATGGTTTTAATACACATATCAAATTTTGTATCAATCAAATATTATTTATTATATACTCTTTGACTTGGTTGTCAAAGATTGGTGGTGTGTGTGTGTGTGTCTTTTTCTATAAAAGGATTGGTGGTGTTAAATTTAAATGTGAATGGGTGTTTGGTTAAAGAAATTTTAAGAAAATTAAAGAAAAAATAAATAAAGGAAAATAATTTGTAAAGAAAAGAAAGTTATTTTTTAAAAGTTGCAATGTCACTTTTTTTTTTGCCATCTAAGCATTGATGTGGCCACTAAAGTTCAGTCAAGTCTATATTTTATTTCATATTTTAATATTAGATATGTTAGCAATGCAAACTATTTGCTACATAAGTATTTTCCGTTAGTGAGTCAACAGTAGGGACTAAATTGACTACAAATCGAAAATAACAAGAACCAAATTGATTGCTACCAAAATGTAGGGACCAAATTAACTGTGACCCCAAAATATGGGGACCAAAATGATGTTTTTGCCTAAATTATATACACACACACACACACATATACATATAACTTGAGTGTGGCGGGATGGTAACCTGTTAGAATAAGGTAGAAAAAAAAACCCGCCCTAAAGCGGGGGTGGGGAATAGAAAACTTGTGCTATACTTGTCCTGTTGCCACTCTTACTCTTAACTCTTAATAAAATAAGGATAATTACAACTTACTCACCCTTGGTTAAATCCAATTTCATACTAGCTAGCCATGGTTGCAAAATGTCACTTTATGCTGTCGTCACTCACCTTCTCATTTTTACGGTTGGAACCATTTTCTTTAAGAGCATTTAAGATTCAACACTTCCCCTTTTTTTTTCATCTAAGATTTAGCTGAGAAGGTATATGTCACATCTGCAATATGCAACATATCACTCACAGCACTTGAACACCACTAGTGTGGGGGTGGAGAATAGAAAACCCACCCCATACTCGTCCTATTTCCACTCCTACTCTTAACTCCTTAGAAAACAAGGATAATTATATCTTACTCACCTGTAGTTAAATCCAATTTCATACTAGCTAGTCGTGGTTGCAAAATGTCACTTTATGCAGTTGTTACTCACCTCATCATTTTTACGGTTAAAACCTTAAAAGAAAAAAAAAAGAAAAAAAAAGAACATTTAAGACTCAACCATTCCACTCTTTTTTTTTCTTTTTTCTTTTTTAATTTCATATAAGCTAGATTCAGTTGAGAAGGCAAATGTCACATCCGCAATATGCAACATATCAATCACAATACTTGAACCCCACAAGTGTGGAGGTGGGGAATAAAAAACCCGCCCCATGCTCGTCCTGTTGCCTCTTACTTAAACTCTCAAATAAGATAATATAAAAATGAATCTCATAATATATTCTTTTTTTTACCCATTTTCCCTTCCCAAATAGGTCATTATAGTTTGGCCCTATTACAATTTATACCCTGTTTGCTTTGGTAAAAAACCTTTATTTTTTGTTTTTAGTGTCTGGCATGGTAAAAAATACAAGTCAATGGAAAATGTAACTGTGGTCACCAAGTTTCAATAACTAAATTTGACAACCAAAATTTGAAGTAAAATGAAATCATTAATTTTTAGTTTACATTCACAAATTTTGCATTTTATGGACAAATTATAAACTAATGCCATTGGGTTTATATAGCTAATTAGTTCCATCACATTTTAGTCTTTTATTTATTTATTTATTTTTCAATTTTTATTGTTTGTTTAATGTTAACTTTGTGCTTCCAGTAAGTTTTGAGGCTATGTGTTGCCTTTAGTCTCAAAGCATTCTTGAGGATGTTATAATTTAACTTTATGTTAATGGTATAGACTCGAAAGAGTTTTGATTCTTACATATCCACTATTTCACGTTTGTTTTTTCACATCCACTTTTATGTGTGTGAAATAGTGGATTTGTGGATGTAAACTAATGTGAAAGAATATTTTTTTTCCGACTCAAAATTGCCTCAAAATAGAGAATTTTACTAAGGTAAGTGCGTTTGGATGAGAAGCAGCTTTCCAAATACATAGTAAGAGACAAAAGCGGATAAGGTGGGAAGAACAAAACGTAAAGCCTTATTTGTATATCACCTATCACGATTTAAATATGAACATCTTAAAAAAAAGTGTACATAATAAATTGAATAAAAGGACAAAAAATCAAAATTCAAGTGATAACCTAATAGTAATAATATTTTTTATGGTATCACATATATGTAATTTGAAGTTTATCTCTCCTTTTTCTCTCTCCATCTATTTACAATAAAAAAAAAAGGACAAAAAGTAAATGAAAGAAAAATATCTAGTAGCCAGTCCAAGAATTTTGTGTGCTAGATAAACTTTTCCAAATGGCGTAGCATTAGGTTCGTTTTCTTTGTTTCTCGTGCAGAGATCGGACTTAAAATGATCTTGAAATTAACAAAGTATTCGGAATGCCGAAACTGCCTCGAGTTCCATTATCAGGTTTCTACTTCTAGTATGGCGATGTCACTTGTGGACTTCTAGATTAACAGGTTATCTCATGAAGCAATTATATTGCATTATGAAAGATGTTGAAGCCCGAAGTGAATATGAGAGAATCAAACATGCAGGTATGTCATAGATGACAGGATCAACATGCATTATTCTTCACAAGTCGAAAACAATAATAATTTACTATTATGCATGCTTTTCATTAATCAATATGTGGATGGCTGGATGCTATATATATTTTCTGCTTATGTAGATTGAATAGCATCAAGGGGTTAGATCTTGTTTTAGTTTAACATAATGCTTAGATATGAAAGAAAAAATAACTGTCTCACAGAAATATTGTAAGAGAAAATTAAATGGGAATTTAGTTTTATTCCAGATAATTATTATAGGCCAATATAGGCGTCATTGATGTAAAATGTAAAATAAGGGACTGAGATCCAATATAATATCTAGGCAGTAGGCACCCAAGTACAATTGAATTCAGTAAGAGGGGAAAAATGTTAACTTTTTTCCTCTACCATTGGATCAAATACAAAAAAACCAAAAACAAAAAAAAACAAAACAAAATTATGTCATTGTATTCACTTGCACCCCGTGTATATAATACCTTAGATAATTGCATATTCTTATCTCAGTCCTAAAATAGAAAATTACCAATGTAGTAACTAAAGTGATTTGATAATCATAAATTACTCTCAAACAATCTCTAGGTTGAGCTTTACTTAAAAAAAAAAAAAACAATCTCGTATTTTCAATTTTAAACTAAAATTTTCTAAAGAAATGAATCGATGATTAAAGCATTTTGCACTTCGTGAAATGTTATAAAACTTATTTCCCAGAAGTAGCAGACTAGAAAATTCTATATAGAAAACTTTAGCTGATTTATGAGACTAATCAATTTAAGAATAAAAAGTCAAATTAAATTTTCATCCCTAATGAAGTCATTGCATTCCGATGCTTTGATGTCGGGACTCGGGAAAATCAATGGGATCCAATATAAGAACTTGTGGGTTATTTGTTCACCTTCAATGAGTCTCATAAGATTTTCAAGAATTTCTAACAATTTTTATCCCAACATCTATCTTCTCAAGCATCTCTACATTTTAATGTTTGACATCATTGGAATTAAATTTCAAAGCAGGTTGGAATCCCATTTTCAAAGCAAAGTTCATTCAGGTCTCCAATCAGTTAACAAAATTCAGCAGTAACGGGGAATTAAATTTCATGCAGAATTTCAAATTCAAAGACTTGATCTTGTTCAAAATGTGGTGTCACATATATCGGTATCTTCTCATGATACTTGGATATCAAAATCCTCATTATTATTAAGAATATATGTATCTGCCGTACTTTGACTAGAAAAATTTTAACCATTATTAAATCATTCTTGACCTTGAGAAAAAAACTGTCATTTGCCTTACCTTAAGTTTTAATACGGTTTGTTAAGGATATATAAAGCCCAATTATTATTATTATTATTATTATTTTTTATATATAAAAAATTTAGAAGAAGCCCAATTTGACTTGATGTGATAAAAATTGGGACAGAGTTTAGATATAAAATTGGTTGTAGTCTATCAGGGACGTTTTTTAGACAAGGACCAAAAATGTCATATTAGCCCAAATCTCCCATTGGGTTTTTAGAAGTGTTTGTTGTGGAGAATCAAGCGCAAAATTCTAAGTGTATAATGAACAAAAGGCTAAAGGTGCTTTGATAAGAGAGAATCAAAATGCTAATAACAAAAGTGCAGGAAAAATATAACAACATAACAGGTCTGAAACTTCGATCCATAGTCACCAAGAAGAGAAAATTGAGAGAGGTTGTGAGGAAGAGAGAGAAAGCTCTCCTGTACCTATATTTCCACCCCTAAGGTTCAGAATTGTAAAGATATTTCCTGGCTCAGTGGGTTTCTGGTCTCAAGTTTCAGCTTTATGAGGAAAACATTGTTCAATAGGTCTGAAACTTCGACCCACCGTCATTGAGAAGAGGAAATTAGGAGAGGTTGTGAAGAAGAGAGGGAAAGTTCCCCTGTACCCATATTTCCACCCCCAAACTTTGGAATTGTGAGATTATTGATTGGCTGAATAGGTTTTTGCTTTGAAGTTTCAAGTATGTGGGTAGAACGTGGTTTTGTTGATTTTTGAACTGAAGAGAGAGAGAGTTTTATATAGAGTTTGGGGTGTTGCTAATGATTGGTTTCTGAGTAGTGGAAGAGGCTTTTATCCCATATGATACCAATTTGGTGTTTTGGCTTGGGTTGCTTTTGCTTAGGAAAGAGTTTGGTTAGCTTTTTACATAATTTTTCAAATAAAGAAAGTTTGCTCTAATTGGTTGCCTTTGGTCAAACATTTCAAATCATTGGAAGGCTCACTTAAGTGAGGCCTAGCAGATGGAGTTGGCCAATGAAGGTCAACTATGTTTTAAAGGTAAAAATGGGTTAGGGCAGAAACTTTAGGCCACAATCACCCTGAGTATAAAAACTATTTTGGGGTGGAAATTTTGGATACAAAACGTCTTCCATAAGCCTGAGGTGCTACCAATGTCCCTTGCCCACTTGGTAGCACGCATGGGTTGGGCTCATGCAAAAGGTCTGGAAGGAACCGACCCATACTTTTCAAACCACACTTCCTCAATTTTCCCCATAAGTCACATGGGCTTGGGCCATACTTAAAAAAATAAAATATAATATAATACATGAATTGAGCCCACAATGAAGTCGGGCTTGGTTGAATCGGGTTTGTAGAAAATGTATTGCGAAAATGGGTATCAACATAATGTACAACTTTACTATCAATAAAATAAATATTACAACATATTTTGAAAATCTAACTGTTGAGTTGCATGTCTTTTATGCTTTTGCATGTGTCAAATTTTGTGTTAATTGAATATTATTTACTATATGATTTGTAAGCTTGTATTTTATGCATAATTTTAAACTACAAAAACTTGCAATTTAAAATATTTATTGATGACATAGTTATTGATCTTTAATTTTCAAATTTTTTTGCAAGCATGAAGAATATAAAAATAAAATGTAATCTAATGGTGGATATTTGTCAAAATTCACTTCTAATAAAAAGGTATTGAGTAAGGCTACAACCAATATTGTAGCATTAAGCTATAACAAATTTTGTAACTAAATTTTGTTCTAAAAATTATATTTGTACTATACATCTATTAAACATGGTCAATGTATGGTTAGTCTAAGGTTCTGCCTTCATTGTAATATAAGATTTGTATTTCACTTGTAGATAAGATATATAGCCCTCAAAGGTCTACCTCCGTACACGTAGGTCGTTAGTTTGAACCATGTAATTTTTTTGCATTCTTTCTTATTCTCTTTTATGTTCCCTCTTCCGTTCTCTGTAACCTTCAATTTATTAACATTGTTTATCATCCTTTAATTATACAACATTCTATGATCAAGCTCATTGGGGCAAGTTTCATTTTTCTTTAAAAAATCCTAAAATTTTTTAAAGATATATTAAGCCCAATAGCATAGGCCTAAGCCAAATCTTAGTGTGCAAACCATGGGACAAATCTTGTATTCCAATGAATCCAATACAGGTACATATAAGAGGCTGAATCCTAAACTAACTATATTTAACTATGATTAATAGACTTGTTGTACACGTATAATACTTGGCTTGCACATTAAGTAAGATTGGGCTTGAACCTATACTATTGGATTTAATATATCTTTAACAAAAATATAAAAAATAAGAAAATCAAATAATCTTTCTAAATTGCTCTATAAAAGTTTTTGGTTAAAGTGCAAACTACATCTTTGAAATTTTAGTATATTTGGATTTTATACTTTAAAATTTCAGAATTTATATATTACTTTTAAAAGTTATATTCTGTTTACATCAGCAGTGCCTCTCTTCATATTTTCTATTAAATGTCACATAAACTTGTTACTTGTATTTAGTTAACTCAACAAAATGATGTCACATGACATAATAATAACAATGATGTGGCATCATCTTTAAAATATTAATTTTTTTCCTCCTTTTGAAAGGAGGGAGTTCATAATTTTTTCTTGGGGGAAGCCTAAAAGAACAAATTTTAATTATTTAAGTTTTTAAAGAACTTAAATGAAATTTTCAAAATTTTGGGGGTCAACTTAATTCCGTCCTTCAAGTGTACACACGAAAATCACAATTTTTGTGAACAATATGAAAGAAACTCGGTGGTGGAAAGGGGGATGCGGTAGGACAAACAGAGAACACATGGGAAGTATAATTGGTCCTTTCCTTGAAGGAATTATTGGTCAAAATAGGTACAACCAAAACCAATGTCGTTAAACATTTAAACTTGATTTGATTGATTTCCAAATCTGTAGATGCTAAACCGGAATAGAGGCAAAAGGTTTTGAATCCAAATCTAGGAACTGTGTTGTAATTAGAGCATCATTAACTGGTAGTTTTGGTTTATAATGCACACATGTTGTAGCAAGATTTTGATTCTTAAAGCATGGCCTAAAGGTCAAAAATAACAACCATATATTAGGACAATAATTCAAATTCATGACTTCCATGCGTACGTACGTGCATGAAGGATTGAAGATGGAACACTCATGACTTGTTCTATCCTTTTCAATAAAGTGAGGTCCACAATTAACAACTACCGTTTCCTAACAACTCTTCTGATAAGGACATTCATTTTACTACACACACTTTGCTCAAGTTAGATTACATCACTTACACTAATACTTAGGTGTAAAACAATTCAATCACCCCTTAATACATACATAAGTTGATTAAGTTGTGGTAACGAGTGTGAGAAAGTGTATGTATAAACTTTTTGGTTTCCTACTCCAATTTTTCATTGTACAAAATGCAGACAGTCAACATCAAACCTTCAACATTCTTAAAACGGTTTTACTCCTATTTTCAAGAGATTTATCAAACAGAAGCATGCTCGGTCCCCAACTGGGAGTCAAATCTTGACAACCCATGTTCAAAGCATGTTAGTGTCTTAGCCTATGGAGAGAGAGAGAGAGAGAGAGAGAAAGAGAGAGAGAAGGTTGTCCATTTTGAATTTTGGAATTCTTTGTTAACACCTTTAGTATTATTATTATTTTTTTTGAAAATGAACACCTTTAGTATTTAAACCATGATTTTAAAAACCGAAGTAAATAAAGATAAGGAACTGAAAAATGGAGTAGTTTTGATTTCTTTTGGTCCAATTGGTGGTCTAATTGGTGATACCATAAATTAATAATATATAATAAAATTATATATTTAAATTATGTTCCTTTTTTTTTTTTTCTTCTTCTTGTAGATACTTTCTATTGATGTAAATGCACTGTTGTATTTTGGAATGTAGTTATCTTCACATTTTATAGTCAAGAATATTATTCTATTGCTCTTTAACGTTAGTTGTGTTTCATGTCTTCATCAATCATTGTTTTTTTTTTTTTCCCATTCATTTTTGTCTTCTATCTCTGTGTAACGTAGTGCTTAAGGGTGTGCATGAGTTGGATTGGGTTAGGTTGAAGGATTTTTTCAACCCAATCCATCATGGTGGGTTAAAAACAATCCAACCATCATAAGGGTCCAACCCAACCCAACTTGATCTACATGGGTTGGGTTGGGTTGGGTTGGATTGGATCCATGGGTTGGACATTTTTTTTTAAATTACTATTATTAATATTAAATTGAGAATTAGAATAACACTACCACAAATAAGACCATATTTATAACCAAATAATCCCAAGCATAATTCCAAACTAACATAAACTATATGAGGAGAACTTAGGATTTGGGTTTTATTTAGGAAGAGGGGTAAAAAAAAGTAAATAATTTTTTTGTAATATATTTTATAAAATTTTAATATATATTAAATATAGATGAGTTGGGTCAGGTAAGCCGGATTTGTGAATCTTATGAACCAAACCCAACCTAACCCATTGTAAAAAAAAATTTCACAACCCAACCTAACTCACCTACCCCTAAAAATCGACCTAACCCAATAGGTTGGGTCGGTTTTGGCGGGTTGGTCGCACTCGCACACCCTAGTACTGCCTCTTTTTTTTGGGCTAAATGGGTGTGTGTATGCTATTTTGGTTGTTTGCTCTTCTACACTTTTTTTTTCCTTTGCTTTTATTTTGTTTTAATAAACTTTGTGGGATTTTTTTGATTGATTGTTTGTTTATTTTTTTAATTGAGCACAATTTTTTTAATAAGGGCATATGAGTCAATGTATATCAACTTCATTTTCCATCCTCTCATTTTTCTTCTCAATCAAATAAATGAGTTTTCCATTTCTCCACTTTTCCATCCTTCCATCCAAACACATATGAGAATATTGTGAAAATAAACTCACTTATGCAAGATTAAAGAAGAGAGAAGAATAAATAGACACATGGAATTTGTGGTACGGCAATATGCCTACGTCCATAAACGGTGATAGAGAAAGTTCTATTATAAAATTAAGAAATTACAATAGTAGCATAATAACACTCTCACGAGACCCAAACCCCAAATACACTATTGACTCTCACACACAAAGAGCGCCCAATTGTTTTTACACTAGACCTTGTAGATATCTCTTTCTCTATACAATTACGCAACTACATCACATAATATATTTAATAGGCAAGGGTCAGCTATGTATTACAACATGAAGAGGCCCCACCGACTTTGCCAATCTAAAGTCTAGCCACAAACACAACAAAGCAAAAATTAAATCACTTCTATCCTTTCATTCTCGAATTGCCTAAGTTTGAGAGTAAGACTGATGAGAAACTCAAGCTTCCATTACAAAGGTTAGCTAGTGCTCAAATGGAGGAAATGAGGAAACTTAGGCTTTGTTATAACTGTGATGAAAAATAGCAAATGGGGCATAGGTGTAAGGGAGCTAAGTTTTTTTTTTTTTTACTTGAAAGGTGTGATATGGAGATTGAACAAAAATCTAGGGTGTAATTGGTGGACTTAGAAGATGATGGGGCGATGTTGGAACATTAAGAAGCTATGCAAGCATCTAAGAATATAGTTGCTCCTGTTGAAATTACTTTGTATGCTTTAGTGGGTAGCCCTTCATCTCAAACAATGAGGGTTAGGGGAAGGATAAAGAATAGAGAGGTGATGTCTCTCATTGACTCTAGAAGTACACATAATTTCTTGGATGCTACTGACTTGGATAATCTGTGGTTACCATTTGATACATCTCATATTTTAGAAGTTAACGTGCTTGATGGTAGTATTGTTAAGACATTGGGGGTGTGTTAGGGGGTTACCCTTTTTATTCAAGAATATAAATTTGTGTTGGATCTTAATGTGTTGCATTTGGGAAAGGGGGGGGGGGTGGTGTGCAGTGGTTCTTGGAACCCAATGGCTGAGTACATTGGGTGCGATCATTTGGGATTTCATGAGGTTTTGTTACTTAGGTAAAGAGTTGTTCTTGCAAGGTTTACATCTGTCACCATCAACGTTTTTAGAGGCTAACAAGCTCTTCACTGATTCAACAAAGAAGGGTTTGGTTCTTCAAATTACAGCTGTCAACACTACTATCCTAACCAACCACTGCTACCTACTACTCTATCTACCTTGTTAGATCAATTTTACAAGGTATTTGACATCCCTTCTGGATTGCCTCCAATCTGAGGGCATGAGCATCAGATTGTACTCAAGAAAGGCACAACACCAATACGTGAAAGCCCCTATAAGTATCCCTATTTCCAAAAATCTGAAATTGAAAAGATTGTCAATGAATTACTTAAAGTTGGTTCTATCTAACCTAGTCAAAGTCCTTTTTCTTCACTTGTTCTTCTTGTTAGAAAAACTTATGGTAGTTGGAGGATGTGCATAGACTATAGGGCTTTAAATAGGGCTACTTTTAAAGATAAATTTCCAATACCTGTGATAGATGAATTGTTGGATGAACTTGCTGGTGCTACTATTTTTTCTAAATTAGATTTGAGATCGGTCTACCACCAAATTCGTATGAAACTTGAGGATATTTCTAAGATAGCATTCAGAACTCATGAGGGTCATTATGAATTTCTTGTGATGCTCTTTGGTTTGATAAATGCACCATCTACATTCCAAGCTCTTATGAGTGCCATATTCAGACCTTATTTGAGAAATTTTTTTCTTAGTTTTCTTTGATGATATCTTGGTCTTTAGTTCTTGCTTGGAAGATCATTTGTCACATTTGGGAGAAAAGAAGGAGATTGATGAGAGAATTCATTCCTTAATCCTTTGTACAATTTGATTCATGATCTTTATACCAGCATGACCCTAGCTACTCTAACTGCCAAATGCTCCCACTAACTAACTAATTGATATGCTGCTACTAACAAATACACTAATTGTCATTTAGGTACAATAGCCTCCAGCCCTCAAGTAGGTACAAAACTGCAAATGCCTATCATTACTCTTCTCCATTTACAACACCTTGCCCACAAGGTGAGGAAAGATAAGTTGCAGCTGATGCAATGATTCCCAAGTAGCATCTTCAGGAGGATAGCCAAACCACTGGACTAAAACATCAGTAATCACTCGAGACCTTAAGGCCTCGGTTTTGGTCTGCAACAGAACAGTAGGTTCAACTTGCACTTGACCTTCCTCATCCATAGGTGGCAAAGTTGGTAAGGATTGATATGCTGACCCGACTTCAACTTCAAGCATGATACATGGAAGATAGGGTGAATCTTAGCTTCAGGTGGCAAGTCTAGCTTATAAGATACTACACCAACCTTCTATAGTACTTGGAAGGGACCAAAGTACCTTGGTGACAACTTTCGCTTCCACTTCCCCTTGAAAGGAAAAACCCTCTGCCTATATGGTTGTAACTTCAGATACACCCAATCACCAACAGCAAAAGACCTGTCCTACCTATGTTTATTAGCTTGAATCTTCATCTACTCTTGAGCAATAAAGAGTTGCTTTCAAAGAGTACCAAAGAAAGCCTCCCTCTGAGTTAAAAGATAGTCCAAAGCCTCCACTCTAATGGTACCAGGTATGTAAGACTGCATTGTTGGAGGAGGAAATCCATACAAGGCTTCAAATGGAGTCATATTCAAGCTAGTATGGAAATTAGAATTGAACCAGAACTCAACCAATGGTAACCATTCAGCCCATTTATCGGGTTTCTCACTAGTGAAAGCTTGTAGATATTAATTTAAACTCCTATTAACAACCTCAGTCTGCCCATTAGTTTGAGGATGATAAGCTTTTGACATGGCTAATTCAGTCCCTTGCAGCCTAAACAACTTAGAACATAATAAGGAGGTAAATATGGCTTCTCTATCACTTATAATAGAGGTAGGAATACCATGAAGCTTAAAGACATACTGCACATACAAAGTTGCCACTTTAAAAACAGTGGAGGGGTGAGAAATAGGCACAAAGTGAACATACTTAGTCTATCCATCACCACCAAAATCACCTTAAACCTTTGTGACTTAGCTAACCCTTCCACAAATTCCAAGCTAACATTAGTCCAAGAAGTAGTTGAAATCTTCAATGGCCGTAGTAAACTAGTAAGGATTAAGTCTCAAATTTAATCCATTGACAGACATCACACTCCCTCACATACTTCTTGATATCGGCCTTCATATCATGCCCAAAAAAAAAAAAAAGATTCCATTTAGCCCTTTGAAATGACTTAAGGAAACCAAAATGGCCTACCACAGGACTACTGTGAACTAAATGCAGAATTTGGAATTTTAAAGGGCAATGTAGCCTAAAAAAAAATTTGCCATTGTAAAAAATCAGGCCATTTGGCCAAGTGAAACCCTTGGGAGCAGTACCAACTTAAATGGACTAAATAAGTTGCTGCAAGCTTTGATCTTGAGAGTAGCTGTCTCTAAGTATGGTCAACCAAGTAGGATCAGGAACTAAAAGGATAAATAGATAGCTAGTCTTTTGTAAACCAGCCTGTGGAGGTAAGTCAGGGCTTCTAGAAAGTGCATCAGCCACTTTATTCTCACTTCCCTTCTTATATTCCACTACAAATGCATACCCCAAGAGCTTAACAAGCCATTTTTGCTGAGCAGGAGTGGCAATCCTCTGTTCAAGCAAAAACTTGTGGCTTTGATGGCCAGTCGGCACCAAAAAAGGTCTTCCAAGCAAGTATGACCTCCATTTCTTGACAACAGTTGACAATGCTAACAATTTAGTCTCATAAGTGGACAAATGAAGGTGTTTACCATTCAAAGCTTGGCCGTGGAAGGATATGGGTTTGTTGGCTTGCATCAGGATAGCCTTCAAACCAACCCCAAAAGCATCACACTTAATGATAAACGGTTTTGGGAAATTGGGAAGAGCCAAAACTAAAGGTTGAGCCATAGCTGCCTTGAGTTTGTTGAAGGCCATTAGAGTTGCATCAAACCAATGAAATCCATCTTTCTTAAGGAGGTCTGTTAAGGGTTGATCAATAGCTCCATACCCTTGAATAAACTTTCTATAATACCTAGTGAGGCCTAGGAAACCTCTCAAAGCTTTAAGAGGTTGGAATAGGCCACTGCTGCATAGACATAATTATCTTAGGATATGCCTTAACCCCATCACTAGATATAATATGACCAAGATACTCAACCTCACTACACCCAAATACACATTTGGACTTCTTGGCATACAACTGATTAGACAATAGGGTGTCTAAAACAATTCTTAAATGTGATAGATGATCTTCCAAGAAAGAACTAAAGACCAAGATATTATCAAAGAAAACTAGGACAAATTTTCTCAAATAAGGTCTGAAAATGGAATTCATGAGAGTTTGGAATGTAGATGGTGCATTTGTCAAACCAAAGGACATCACAAGAAATTCATAATGACCCTCATGAGTTCTAAATGCTGTCTTAGGAATATCTTCAGGTTTCATACAGGTTTGGTGGTAGCTTGATCTCAAATCTAACTTAGAAAAAATGGTAGCACCAGCAAGTTCATCCAACAATTCATCTACCATAGGTATTGGAAACGTATCTTTAACAGTAGCCCTATTTAAAGCCCTATAGTCTATGCACGTCCACCAACTACCATTAGCTTTTCTAACAAGAAGGATAGGTGAAGAAAAAGGACTTTGACTAGGTTGGATAGAACCAACTTCAAGTAATTCATTGACATTCTTTTCAATTTCAGATTTTTGGAAATAGGGATACTTGTAGGGCCTTTCATAGACTGGTGTTGTGCCTTCCTTGAGTACAATTTGATACTCATGCCCTCGAATTGGAGGCAATCTAGAAGGGATGTCAAATACCTTGGAAAATTGATCTAAGAAGGCAGACAGAGTAGTAGCTAGTAGTGGTTGGTCAGGAATAGTAGTGTTGACAGCTGTAATTTGAAGAACCAAACCCTTCTTAGTTGAATTAGTAAAGAGCTTGTTAGCCTCTGAAAAAGTTAATGGTGATAGATGCAAACCTTGCAAGAACACCTCTTTACCTAAGTAACAAAACCTCATGGTCAATAGCTTGAAATCCCAAATGATGGCACCCAATGTACTCAAAGATTGGGTTCCAAGAACCACTGCACCCCCCCCCCCCCCCAAATGCAACACATTAAGATCCAATACAAATTTATACCCCTAAATAAAGAGGTAACCCCATGACACACCCCCAATGTCTTAACAATATTGCCATCAACCACTTGAACTTCTAAAATCTGTGATGTATCAAGTGGTAACCTCAGATTATCCAAGTTAGTAGCATCCAAGAAATTGTGTATTTCCAGAGTTAATGAGAGACATCACCTCTCTATTCTTTATCCTTCCCCTAAACCTTATTGTTTGAGAGGAAGGGCTACCCACTAAAGCATACAAAGTAATTTCAGCAGGAGCAATTATATTCTCAGATGCTTGCATAGCTTCTTGATGTCCCAACACCACTCTATCATCTTCCAACTCCACCAATTGCACCCTTGATTTTTGTTCAAACTCCATATCACACCCTTCAAGTAAAAACAACTTAGATCCCTTACACCTATGCCCTATTTGCCATTTTTCATCACAGTTATAACATAGTCCAAGTTTCCTCCATTTGAGCACTAGTTAACCTTTGTAATGGAAGCTTGAGTTTTTGATCAGTCTTACTCTCAAACTTAGGCAATTCAAGAATTGAAGGTTTCCCATTATCAATTACACCACCCCTAAATCCTTTCCTACTACTCAGTAAATACTCTTCCTGGATGTTAGCTAACCCAAATGCTTCATTAAAGGACTTAGGCACTAATATTCTTACAGGCAGTCTAAATTCATCCTTTAATCCACTCAAAAAATAGCTAAGTTTATGAGTCTAAGATAACGCCACAAGCTTGTTAGAGACAATTTCAAAATTACCTTTATAAGCTACCACAAAAGAAGTTTGCTTGAGACGGGGTAAGTGCCTCCATAGGATCATCATAAGCTGTGAATCCAAATTTGGTTTGTAAAGCTTTAACGAAGACATCTCAGCTAGCAAAACCGCTAGCTTGTTCTACATTCTGAAACCATCTTCCCCATCAAGATGCCATAACCACTTGTTGATGCTCCAGAGTGTTGTGATAAGAAAAGAATTTCTTTGCTCGATACCTAGTGTTGGGGGCAGTTTTTTTGCGCGTAGCCACGTGTCTTTTGTTAGAGGTGTGACTTTGCTAGGCCCGAATTTGTTTTGGGGAGTTCAACCCAGAACTCGACATTGGGCCGCATAGACCAATGGCTTCTGGAGTATTTTTAAGTCTACAAAATAGATAAAATCCAAAGTCTTAGAATCATGATAATGGTTGAAATAAATAAATAATATGCTTAGCATGATAGCCTTGATTAAATGGTGAGTTGATGCGTTTTTATTATGTATATTAATTGATGTCCAACATTAGAAAGTGGTTAATCAATTAGGTGTCAAATATCCAACAATGGGATGAGTCCAATAGTCCATGTCTAGTTGCGGTTCATGGTTCATGTTCAACATCATAAGGTATGTCTGGCAATGGTCCATGTCTAAGTAATGATGTCCATCAATGGTCTATGCCCAAATAATACATGTCCAATGGTGGTTCATGTCCAAATAATATATGTGTGATTGTGGTAGATCAATTTATTAATATGTACGTTCATTAATGAAGTATTAGTGAGATCATGTTCATTAAATAGTGAGATGATATTAAAATAGCTTGCATCCAGCAGTAAAATGATAATGAATAAAATATGTTTAATAATATAAATTTGAAGATAAAATGTAATGACTTATCTGCATATTTTGCAGCTCCAGTTGTAACATCAATGGACTTAGTCATTTCAGCAACCTTCAGACTTTGCAACTCCAGCCGTACAACACCAGTGGGCTTAACATTTCAACAGTATGGCGAAGTGAATCCTTTCATGGTGACTTCATGTTTGAAAGGGAAAAATGGGTGCAACTGGAGGGAGAGAAAGCATGTCTAGCCGTGTGCATCGGTTGGTTAAGTTTGTCCCCTTAATCATGCACTTAAATGATTTTTCCCATGTAATGCCCTTTTAGTTTTTTAGTCAAACATGAGTGAGTTCGTGCCTTTCATAGGGGTAGCTTCAAGTGTTAGTTCATTGAGAATGATTTTAATATGAAGTCTTTGTGCCTTTTAAGAGAAAGGCCTTAGTATTGATATTCATATGCCTTCTATGAAAAAAGGCTTTTGTAATGTGTTCTTGGAAGAGTATTTTGATATGTTTTGAGATGTGTAGAGATGGTAAGAAATAGGATTGAAGAAATATATATATATATATATATATATATATATATATATATATATTATGAGATATGGTGTTTGTAATATGTATAGGAATTATATGTAGACACTTTGTTGGACATGGATCTTGTATATGTATACTATGTGAGACATGGAGTTTAAAAATATATGAGAGGTATGTATGGGTATTTTGTAAGGAATGTGTTTGTAAAGTATATGGAAGTGTGAGATAGATAATATGAAGGTTAAATATAGTAAATACATGAGGTTATTTGTGTTATGGGTTATGTTGTTTTCTAAAAAGGGAGATTTTGTATGAGAAATAAAGAATGAGATGGAGATGTGTTTTTGGGTAGCAAAAAATAATGAAGTTTCAAAATAATGGAGTGTGGGAAAGATGGGTAATGGATAATGGTGTGTTGTAATATGTGTGTTGTGTTGTTATCTATGAAGAGGGATTTTGTAAGAGAGATGGGAGAGTAGGAAAATGTGTACGTGGCAGCAAAAATGAGTGAAGTTTCAGAACAATGGAGTGGGAGAGGGATGGAACCCCCTTTTAGTGTGTAGCTTGGTCCCCTTTATATAGAGCCAAGCTATGTAACTAGATTCGAACTTAGTTGAAGGGAAAATAGCAAATAAGGGAAAGTCCTTGACAATGTAAGTGATCTCATTAGAGGGATTTTGTTTTTTAGCCAAAAGAAGAAAAGCTAGAGACTTAAATGTTGCTGACACAGTTGGATGATGTCATATGAATGACATCTTTTCCTTGGAGGAAAATACTTGGCATTAAATTCATGGTTTAGCTAAAAAAGGTAAGATGATCTTTGTGGGATCCTCTTGTTTCTTTAGGTATGACAACAAGCTACTAAGATTGGTTATTAATGAGCAAGTGATGTCATTTTTAGGACATGTGTCAACCTGTTGGAGCTTCTGTAGCTTAGCTGGAGCTGTTATAGCTTCTGCAGAAGCTGTTTGCAGCTTTCGCTAGAGCTGTTTTAGCTTTTGCAGAAGTTGTTGTAGCTTCTGCTGGAGCTGTTGCAGCTTGTGTAGAAGCTACTGCAGCTTCCGTTGGAGCTGTTATAGGTATTTTCGGCTAAGTTTTCCCTCTTGGAAAAATTATATGTTTAGTCCATATATAATTTTGGTAAGTAATAGACTAGTTGGTTGATATTTGATGAAGTTTTAGAGATGTAATTATGTTTTTTTTTTTTTTTTTTGTATTTTAACCAAATCTTGGAGAGTAAAGAGAGCATTTATATGCTAGATATGAGATATTAATATATATTTAGCCATGTGCTTGGAATTGATTTATATGAAAATAATAATATGATATAATTATATTTTAAAATTTATATTATATGATGGTCATTAATTTTTATGTAAAGAGTATGGAGAGTTTTATCATTTTAAGTACTATTTGATATGAGAGACTTATCAAACATTACCTATTGCACACTGACCCATCAGAGTTCAGGGTATTGGAGAAGACACGCCAAGCAAAATGCTTTCCTTTATCAACTTTGGACCACTGGAGTTTTACTGAATACACTTCTTGGCCCTCCAAACCATGACTCCCAAAATTCCCCCAATGAGACTTATGAGCTTGGATCATGAGCCAAAAATGAGATGATGTGCCACGAGCTTGAACCATGGGCTTTGACGCTTTTTTGTGCAAATATGGGCTCTTTTGGGTTTTAAAAGAGGTTTTTCCAAAATCCATGATAATGTTGATGTGGTACGGGTCACCAATGAAATGAAGCCATGTGGTGTGAAAAAATTGTCCTCAACACTCAGCAAGTTGAATCTTCTCCTTGGAACCTAGGAAACTCCAATTTTAGATTCTTAATAGAATTCACAGGTAAAGATTTTGAATTTCCCACATGATTATTGACGAGAAGAGCTCGAGAGCCTGAACTTGGAGCTTGTTATGGCTTCTCCTCTGCTTCAGCCATTCTCTACATGAACCCAAAAATGGTTTGCAATTGTTTCTAAATTTCTTGTAAAGCCTACTCATGATTTTCTGAAACCTTAGCTAAAGCTACAATTTTTTCTGAATTTTGTAAGTTGGAACAAGTTATGGTGGTGTAGAAGGATCAGATGCTTTGATACCAATGTTAGGAATTGTGTGATTGAATTAGGAATTAAGGTAGGTCACTTTGAGGGTACCTGAGCCTCTGTTGTAGAGAAAAGAGAAAGAAATGAGAGTACAGAGGATTAGAGAGAAAAGAAGGAGATTAACAAGAGAATTCATTCATTAATCCTTTGTACAATATGATTCCTGATCTTTATACCAGCATGACCCTAGCTACTCTAACCGCCAAATGCTCCTACTAACTAACTAACTGATATGCTGCTACTAACAGATACACTAACTATCATTTAGGTACAATACCCTACAACCCTCAATTAGGTAAAATAGCCTACAACCCTCAATTAGGTACAAAATTGTAGATGCCTATCAAAAGGACCCTTAAAGTCTTAGCTTCACCCTCGCTTGCAAGCGTTTTTGCATTGAAATAACTTCAAATTTATTTTTATTTTTTGCTTTTGATCAATCATTTTAATTAGTAGTCATTCTTTAAAGTTATATTTTGCATAAGAATTTCATTTGAAAATATAATATAATGTCACAACTTACTATGAGGGAAAGGAAATCATACTAGTGTATTTGTTATGAAGAACCAAAATCTAAAGTTATGACGACGTACTAAACAAAGGCAAGTCCTTGATATTTCCCAAACCTTGAGGAAAACCTCACATTTATTCACACTATAAAGCTCTACAGTAATAGGATTAGATTAAGCATTATCAGTAACCATCCATTTATCTTTAACTTCTTAAGTTTTTAGTATCATTATTATAATAATAGTAACACTCCCCTCTAGATGATCATTTTGCTGCTGAAGGATTAGATCTAGCTTCTTATACTTTCACACGCCAATATTATTCTTGTAGCTGAGCTGGACTTAGTAGAAAAATCCACTACCTACAACAAATTGGATATGAACCATCGGAAAGTGGCAGCAATATTGTTCTCCGATCGATGGAGCACATATATATGGTTGTTATGGTGACACTCTTGTGGCCGGAGTCTTGAAATGTGCAAGGGAGGCTAATTCATGAACTGCATCGGCAATCTTCACGATGCATGGTACAACATCCATTAGAGTTAAAGCAACTTCTGCAGATGGTATAATATCTTGGAGATTAGCATCTTTCAAATGGTATGTATCAAGCAAGAATTTCAGGTTTGCAGTAGCGGTTTTTAAGTTTTCAATGTGGGCATTAACTGATGTTGATTGGTTCATTTTTTTGACTGCTGATGCTAACTCCCTAAGAGCTTTCCCAGATTCTGAGCAGATTTTTGTGCTTGGATCTTGAATTTTGCTTCCGAACTCATCGAGCGCCTGTGAGGATGGCAAATCATTGGTCAGTGAATTAACTCTACTTCAAGAGTCAGGATTAAAACTTATTGAGCGACTGTGAGGATACCGCTTATTTGCTGAAAATTGAAAATTTATTGCTAAAAATATTGTAGTAAAATATTTTTTAAAAAACAAAATACTGTTTACGAACATTGTTCACGCATTTTTCTGCTTTGGCTGGTCCTTGAACAATGCCATGGAACCAACCAAAAAAATACAAACCTAGCTTCAACACAGACATAATGCTAAACAAACGCACACTATTTGAGTTTTTTCTAAAGATAATTATAGATTGCTGATAACCTCACAACTCCTTAACACTTTGTGCATAAAAATGTGTCAATTCAGTTACAAAGCCCTTTAAAGTAAGTAAATATTAACTGATAAAGCATTTTAATTATTAAATAATTATTTAATTTATTTAAAAATTTTAATTTTCATCAGGGGCCTTTAAAATAAACAAAAATATATAATTAAAGAATAGAAATAAATATATAATTATCATTTCGTAAATTTGATATGATACATGACGCCTAACAAAACAATCAACAATAGTTCATCGTCATATAACAAATTTGATAATATATTATGATGACTTTAACAGATAGGCGAATAAAAATAACTATAAATAAGTTAACAATATAAGTTTACTCCTGAGACAAAGTTATAGAATTTAGAAACTTACATATTATAAACTTGAGTGATTCAAAAATATAAATTGATCGAAAATAATAAGTCATTGCATAAAAGAGTGATTGACTTGCATGGAAAAATTAATCATCATTACAAATCATAAAGAAATATGACACAACACCAAAAGAATAATATAATTTTTACACTATTTGGAATATATGTGAACTTATTTGTAATGTAATATTAAGGTACTGATATTGAAAATTGAAATACACTAATAAAAGACGAAGGGAAATAATTTTTGGTTTTTTTTTTTTTTGGACGGAGGGGATCTTTAAATGGTCTACTCCTGCCCTCCGATCCACCCTTGTGTAAGGGACATTCAGGGTTCGAAAACAAAAACAAAAAAAAAAATATATATATATATATATATATATATATATATATATATATATATATATATCATATGTATTTATACGTGTGTGAGTAAGCACTTTAGCAAAAAAAAAAAAAAAGAAAAAAAAGAAGAAGAGTATAGACAATTGTTGTCTACATAGTCTTTGCAGAAGTGTGTTCTATATATGCATATGACTTGTGTGAATCAAATCATCTATTTAGAATTTGAGTAGTGCTGATTTACTTGGATCTTAGAGTTAAGGTAGTTGTTAAGAGCGTCAATTTTGCAAGCGCATTGCTGAGTTAAGGTTCCAATTTTAACGTATTGTTTCCAAGGATGACGGAACCCAAAGCGATAGTGCCACAGTTCCCATCTTGCTAGATTAGCCTGAAAATTAAAAAATAATTACAAAAAATTTAAGAAGAAAAATTCAAGTAGCCATGGAATTCAAATAACTCTTTTTTCTTTTCTTTTTTTGAGGTGTAAACAAGAGAATTAGGGGGACAATTTTATACTAACCATAGTTTCTTCGGTGTTTTTTGAAGTGAGAAGACTTTTATATCCTTGAAGAAATGGTTTGTCACTCAAGGGTTGCCCATCCTCTGATATTTTGAAGTATTCACCACTAAATCCTGTAAGTTTGTATTGGTCAATATTGAGAAATTAAATTAAAAGAGAAGAAAAAAAAAAAAAAAAAAAGAAAGAACGGAAAGGAATTATATACTAAGGACACTAACATGACATGGGACATAGTTACAAGGAATTCTTGAAAAATTAGGACATGAGTTAGCATACAAAAAATAATTAAGAGGCATATTTTGTTTCAATCTTCAAAAACATAAATATGGTTTTTCCTCCCAATACATTATATATGGACGCATATATGAGTGTTATGTTCTTGACATATCGGAAACGGATGTCCAACACAAATATGATTAGAGTTATGGGGTGTTCATGATTTTTATATATGGGGCATGAAAGTTTCATATTTATTTCTCTCTCTCTCTCTATATATATATGGAGCATAAAATATATATACCTTGTAAGAAATTCCCAAGCTTTTCAATGTTGTTAGCTACCAAATTTTGAAGTTCCTCTCCAATCCAAACGGGACGTATACAGATGCATGTAGCAATGGCGATAAAGCTACCCACAATGATTGTGGTTACCCTTTGATGGGCCATGCGTAGCACCTTATCTTCTCGGTAACTCGAAACAGATACTAAGGAGAAAGTCAATATGAATATGAGCAGCCCGTAGTCATACCTTGTCTTCATTGTGGGAAAGAATCTTACAAATGTTACTGCTGCAGCTGCATGCATAACAAATCTAATCATGAGTTTGGGAATTTTGAACTATAACTTTAAAAGGTTCGGGAGTATTAAGGTAACTGTTAACAATTTTATATAAAAAAAATTGTGACACTACTTTTTTGAAAAATATAAAAAGGCATAAAAAAAATTATTAGAATATATATTAGAATTAGCTAGCTCTAGCATGTTACCTATCATAGCGACGAAGAATCCAAGTACAATGGGCTCTCCTTTCTCACCAGCGAGAGTTGCTAGGTAATGAACTCCAAAACCTAGAGCACCAGCTGAAAACGTTGCTAGCATCCTGTTTAAGCCTTTTCCCAGAGTTGCTCCTATAGAAGATTGGGAAAAAAAAAAAAAAAACGTTGCCAATTGTTAGTTCCAATTCTGAAGCTGTTATACCATAAAAAATTGGTTTATATATCATGGTAATTAAATAAGTTCCATGCTTACCAACAGAAAACTCAAAGACAAGAACGACTGTCATGACAGCCCATATTAAATTTTCGCCAATACGATCATAGAGTGGTTGAATGTAGTAGAATAAGGAAACCAATGTGAGAGCCAGTCCTACTTTTAGCGAATGGACAATTCTCCTTGGATCATCTTGTCCCAGTTTCTTAATCTTCTCTGCCACTTCGACAATCTTATTAGCCAATAACTTGTGCCATCCACATGCACGAGTGAAAGGTCCAGCATTTTCGATACTTGGAGCAGCAATATTCATTGCTTTGGATTGAAAATGCAAGATTGCAATGGATGCGAGAGAAGAGTAAAAAGAGAGAAGGGTTTGGATCTATGATGTTTAGTAAAAATGTCTATTTATACGTGATAAATGTTGAATGGAACTTTATCGTACGATTTTCGTGAACAACGTGAAAAATATACCCCAAAATGGGAAGGGGATATGGCGTGGTGGGCGGTGGTTCTACGAAGCTATAATTGGTCCTGACGTCCAACCATTGGATAAAAAACGGTCCAGCTAATTACATGAAAGGTCCAAAAACTCCAAACTATAGTTTGTTAGATTTCCAATTAAATCTCTAGATTATTTTAATGGAATTGAGGCGAAAGGCTTTAAATCCAAATCTGTGAACTTCGTAGAGAGAGTTAAGTCTTCCTAGCTAGCTTAATTAACGGGTATTCTGCGCCGTCTAGGTTTATGATGGAGAGATGTTAGACAAGTTTTTGGGTGTAAAGTCATGGCCTAAGTTCAAATGAGTTTCAACAATTTGGAAAACAATAACACCATAGTTAGAACCGACAAAATAATTCATGACATCCATGCCTGCAAGCTGCATCCCAGTGTTGTTCTATCTATTCCTCTCCTATGGAAGTTGATTAAACTTGACCTTTAGAAGAAATGGAAGGAAGGAAACTAGTGAAGTCCACAATTAACAGCTGTTTGACTGTTTCTACCCCTATTTTTCATTATACAGTACGCATGCCGTGAACTTGATTTTATCTTTAAACATATTAAAAAAAATTCTCTTTTTTCAGAGATTTATAAGAAAAAAATTACTCTCTTAAAGAAAAAATATAACTTATTACGGATGTATATTTCTCTCTTCTCACAGCTGATAGAACCCATAATTAATAAGTTCCACCAGCTGATAGAACCCATAATTAATAAGTTCCACCAGCTGTGAGAGAGAGAAAACATACACCCGTAAAAGATATTTTTCTCCCTCTCTCACAAGCACAAATATTTGACAAGCTATGTTTTAAGTATGTCACTATCCTGGCCCAAAGAAAAAGAAGGTGGAATAAAAGATGCGGTTGATTTTGAAATTCCTAGAGTTCTTTGTTTACTACGTTTTGTACGTGTTTCATCATCGCTGACAAAAGCAGTCCTAGGAATCTTGTTTTTTTGATAACCCTAGCTCCTAGGTATCTGGTTGACAAGAGAATTCAAACAAAGTTTTATCTACTCTCTCACTAAAATCCTTTTATTTATTTATTTAGTTTTAACTTATTAGTAAATTAAAAGCAAGTCATGCTCATCTTTGTGCCCACTGTAATCATTAATGTCATGTTAATTTATTACTATTGTTATTATTGTGCATTGTTGTTTTTCTTTGACCTTTCTGTAATCACGTCAATTGGACCTCCCATTATATCAAAAAAAAAAAAATTGGACCTCCCATGCACTACCAGAGGCTTTAAGCGTGTTTCCCACCTGCCATACACGTTGTCTCGTAGTTGCGAAACTATAAATTTTCTTCAAGGAGGTCATGGTAAATATATATTATATATATGTACATCAAGTATATACGCATAAAATATGTTTATAACAGGATTTACTATATCTTCTTTTCTTACATTTTACAAACTATTTACATCAAGCGTGTCGGTTTTAGTTAACTCAATTAGTAAAAAATTTTATAGTTGAATATAAGATTTGGGGTTCAATCCTTGCCTAAATAAAAAACTAATTAGTATCTTCATTCCATAGGTTAAAACTCCTAAAAAACAGTATAAAAGGCCTCATAGAATTTTGAGTTCAAAATCTTTTTTCAGAATCGTGGGATTCTGGGTTTAAAAAACCTCTTTCTAGCATCTTGGGGCCACTTCCATAGAATTTTTCCTTGTAATAACTTAGTGTGTGTGGAATTTTTACAAAAGGGCTGACTTCTTATGTAGTGAATCTAGAAATATGACGAGTATGTTGGAATTTTGTGAAATTTACTTGAAACCTTTGTTAAGTGGGTTGGTTTGTAAATTCCTACGTTTTCCTCAACATGTGTTTTACTTAGCTAATTTTAATAATGGTTTGATTTAATCACTTGTAGTAATGTATTAAAATGCTTTGGTTGTATTATGGTCCTTTGGATCACTTTCTTCTTCTTTTTTTTTTTTTTTTTTTTTTTTTTTTTGTAGCCATTGATTCTGTTTTAAATCTGAAATTTGTTGCAAGGGTTATGATGATGCTCTTACCTATAAGAGTGGTTCATCTTCAAGTTAAAACACTTATTGGTTAGTACTTTATATTAGCAATTGACCCGCACTACATGATATGACTACTTTTTTTAATGCATTATTTGAAACTAATTGTATTATATATATTACACTTGAAAATCTATATTTTCTTTCTACAACTTATACATTAGGAGTTGTGATTTTAATTCATTGGTGTGGCCACTCCTAATACATTGTTAAAAATATTTCTTATAACATAGTTAATGTTTTTACTTTACGATTTTAATGTAGTATTGTTTTTATATTTGTGTAGATTTCTTATTGGTGGCTTTTAGGGGATTTACTTTTGGCATTACTTGAAGACATATGAGGACATCTTCTGTTAGTTCTAAATATATTATACTACACTTTTTGTATTGTTATAAAACATCTTGAGTTATTGTATGTATTGCAAACAATTATTGTATGGAAGGGGTTTGAATTGGATACTTCTTTTATTTTTTACTTGTGGAATGTATAGATCTTTTTTTATAAATGTGTTGTTGAAATAAATGTGTTATTCAAATTTGAGGTTTTAATAATGTAATGATAGGTTACAGGTTAATATCCAAGTTATGAAAAAAATAAAAATAGAAAATAAGTTTTAGTGACAAATTTTTTCGTCACAAATATAGAAACAAAAAATTGTTTTAGTGATGAAATATTTCATTGTTAAATGTAGCAAAATTTTGTAAGAAATGGTTTTAGTGACGAAAATTCTCATCACTATATGTGCGTAGATTTTCTTAAAAATAGTTTTAGTAACAAATTTTTTCGTCACTATATGTACCTGAAAATAGTTTTAGTGTCGAAATTGTTCGTCACTAAATATAATTTAATAAACTGAAGTGTTTTTAGTGACAAAAATATTTCGTCACTAAATAGTATTTTTAGCAAGGAAAACATTTATCAACGAAATGTTTTCGTCGCTAAAAGTTTTTTCTTTTTAAAACAAATCAGACTTTTAGTGATGAAATTCTTCGTCACTAGGACTTTTAGCAACGGGGTTTCAGCGACAAAATGAGTTTCATCGCTAAAAGTTCGATTTCGTCGCTAAAGGTTCTTAGTGACAAAAACCTGGACTTTTAGTGACGAATTTTTTCCTCACTAAAAATACATTTTGTTGTAGTAAGGCCTCATAGAATTCTGAGTTCAAAATCTCTTTCCAGAATCGTGGGATTCTGGGTTTAAAACACCTCTTTCTAGCATCTTAAGGCCACTTCCATAGAATTTTTCCCTGTAATAACTTAGTGTGTGTGGAACATGAGGACTACACATGCTCAAAGGAATAGTCAAATACTTGAAGAATTCTAAATATCCTTGTTTATAAAAAAGAGCAATTTTTGAAAATTCAAGGGAGTCATGGCCCACCCTAGTCCCCCTCCATCAACTCCTCTCTTCGCATAGATGGCACACACAAGGTGACATGTGTCACCATTGTAGACCAGGGACGGCTGCACATTGACTTCAAGTCCTTAGGGTATTCAAATGAACACCTTGAATTGCAAAAAATATATATATATATATATATATATACACACACACACATACACACACACACATACATAATTAATTTAAACTAACCTATCTTGACCATCCTAAAAAATATTGAATGCTAGAGAATCTCAAATTTTTGGGTTCAATAAAAATAATAGATCCCACAAACATAATCTTTAACCCCTTAAACAAAAATTGTATATAAAAAGTCTAAATAACAACAATAAAAATTAACTTAAATAATAGCAAAAATTGTCATAACAATAATATAGAAAAGGTCAAACAACAAGAAATGAACAGAAATATTCTATTGCTTTTGACTGGAGTTTGTGGAAAGGCTCTATGTTAGAACCTTTTTTTTTTTTTCTCCCTTGAATGTGTGTTTGTTTCTAAAAAAAAAAAAAAACGAGAGGTAATTATCTCACATTGCTTAAAGACCCATTTGGTTGGAGGAGTGAAAAAGTGGGAGGGTAAAAAATTTGTGAGAGGATGAAAAAGTAGAAAAATAGAAAAAATTTAACTTTCCCTCGTGTGTGTATGTGTGTGTGTGTGTGTGGAAAAGTAGAATGGATGAAAAACTCTTTTTTTTTTTATTGAGGAGAAAAGTGGGAAAATAGAAAATATAGTTTATATAAATTACTCTTATACCTTTATTACATAATATAAAAAGAAATAATTTATTTGTACTAATCAAATAATATAAAAATTAACACACCACACATATAAACTTATACTATTTTTCTTTATTATTATGTATAATATAATCTAATATATATACACTGCTAGGTGGAAAAGAAAAAAAAAGAAACAAATAAACAAACAAACAAACTAGGCAATAAAGATGAACAACATGAATCCTACCAGAGATGAACAACAAAGCAAAGACTTGTACATTCCCTGTCATTTAATTGGGGTCCCTATAGGCGCCAATAAGGTCCATGTACTTTTTATTTTAATGAACATATTTATTACACAACGAAAAGAAGACTATTACTAGGTTTAGAAACATCTTTTAATATTATTATTATTATTATTATTATTATTATTATTATTATTATTATTATTTAATTTTTTATGTAGATTTACACAAGTTATATTTTTATTAAATTTTGTATAATTTAAATTTTTCAAAGACCATCCTAAAAAGCATGAAACATGCGCCTGGGACTAGCTGTAGAGTTCATTGGCGGCTCCACAAACAAGCTAGGGTGGTCACAAGACCAACCTGACTTACAACAAAATGCATATATACACTTGCCAAAAAATTATTAAATTTTAAATTAACCTATTGTGATCATCCTAATAAAAAATGTTGAACAACTTGACTTGAGAATTACAAAAAGTTGAGTTCAACAAAAATAAAAATAATGCTACATTCACAACATTTTCAAAATAATTTTACAACAAATCCAATATGGTAAGCTATTACTAATTCTAATTTGGGCCCAATAATGATATTAGTTTTTTTACTCACTAGCTAATAACAGCTATTTGCATAATATTTATTGTAAAAATGTTGTGGACGTAGCATTACTCCAAAATTAATTCTGCCCCCCAAAAGTAATCCTTAATCCCTTTATAAAATTAAAAAGAAAAAGTTTAAATAACAACAATAAATATTAGCCCAAATAACAACAAATATAACTAAACAATAACAAGATAAGACCAAACAACACTAAGTGATCAAATTATTCAACAAAAAGCTTATAATAAAAAAAAAAAAAGATAAAAATCTCTAAATATTCAAATTTGTAGCTCATTCAATCTATTCAATAAAAATAATTTCTAATTTCATTTTTCCCCCAAAAAATGGTATTGAGAAAAATATTGTAGTTGTCAGTTCCCCTTGATGGTGACGTCAATTATATTCTTTTTGGCTTTACAGTCATAACAATTTTGCTCCCCTTAGCGGCTCGACTCGCAATTGTAACAAATATTCAAGTTATCACTTTACTAGATTTTGTATAATTTAAATTTCTTAGTGACCACCCTAAAAAAAGTTTTGAGAGTTGCCATTGTAGAGTTTGATGCTTGTTCATTGTTTCCAGTCTTCGTATTCCTGCTACTGGAATTTATACTGCTACTTCTTCGCCTCCTTCATCCTTGTCACTTTGACACTCTCAACTTAGACATGCACCTTCTTCCCGGGTATGATTGCTAGCATCCAGTGGTCTGTTAGAGTTCATGCTTGTATGAGCATCAATTTTGTTCAATGCATTATCCTATGTGGACTCGAAGACACTATCTTATAGCATGAACCATAATAAGAATGTCACAAATTTAAGTGTAGGAAATTGTGATATCCTAGATTGATTGAATAATGGCATTGAATTTGTTGAGTGTGTGCTGTGTGGGTCTCTATTGAGTCCCACATTGAATTTATTGGCTTGGTATGAGTATTATAAACAATTATTTGAGACTTCAATTGTGAATAGCTTACTCATGTTATGATATAATGTTGATGTAACTAACCATTTTCCTTGGAGATCACAGAAACCTTTGTGCTCACAAGTGCTCATTCACTGGTTCAAAAATATAAATCGGGTGGAGCATATTTCATTTTGACTATAAAACTAACAACTCTCTATAAGCGAATTTAGAAAATAATTTGAAAATAGTAGTTTTTCCTCATGATTCTCTAGTGGAAATTTGTGTTCGTGTGTCGGATTCGTGTCATGTCAACTCATTAGTATCCGATTATATGGGTCAACACTAACCTGACATGTTTATTAAATGGGTCAAGATTCCTCAACTCTAACATGACCCATTTATTAAACGGGTCAATATTGTCGACCTGTTTATCAGATTTTATCAAAATGAAAAAAAAAATTATGAAAAAACAGACAAATAAATATTTTTAATATAAAATTTAGAATTAACAAATAATTGCATCACAAATAATCATTCAAAACTAAAGCACATCTTAATATCACAAATAATCAATCACAAAATGTCAAAAAAAATAAACCACAACAACTAATAAGTTTATATACTTAGGATTTGAAGGGTATATTGGTAAAATGTCATTTAATTAAACGAGTTAAACGGGTCAAACGGGTTTCATATGTTAAACACTAACCCAACCCATTTATTAAACGGGTTAGTCGTGTCAACCCAAATATAACACAAACTCATTAAGTCTCAACTCATAACCTGCTAAGTTCGTATTGTGTCATGTCGAATTCGTGAGTCGTGTCCAATTTTGCCACTTCTCAAAATCGGCTAATACAAAATTGCCATATTGAGAACTTGTTAACAACACATCAACGTAGTCAATAGTTGAGAGACACAATATTTTATGGTAATTTTGGAGATAGCTAGCTGATCAACTGTGATAATATGATGTGGTTCATTGACACCACAAGAAGGCTCAACACTTTGAAATTGTGCAACAGAAGCGAGCTCATTAATGTACTTTGCAATTTTCTCTGTGCAACAAACAACATCAACTAGCAGCGATTACATGGTTACAGCTTGTATTACCTCTAGGAGGTCAATCTCTTTACAGAAGCTTGATCGGAGCAAGGATTTCAGACTGTTGGTAGCATCTTTTGATTTTACAATGTGGGGATTGAATGAGGATGGTGGTGTCATTGGTTTGATTGCCGATGCTAATTCCTTCAAAGCTGTAAAGTTGTGATTTACAACTATGTTTTATGTTGGCTTTATTCCGTGATAAAAAGTGTTGTAATTGCTTAAATTCATGCCTTGTACTTTGTGGGATTTTATTGTATTGAGTTTAGTATTAAATTGGTGAAGAATCAAGCTTGAAATAAAGAATCAGTGCATTTTCGCGATTGGCTCGCGAGTAGCTTGCTAGAAGAGTATCCAGCGAAAAGGGCACGTGAGAAGCACATGCTGGAAGCTGAAGAGTTGTGCCAACCTGGAGGATTTCATGAATGTCTCGCGGGTAAGGCCTTCCCGTGAGATACCCACGAAACTCTCTGCCTGGAGTTTTTTTTTTAAAATGTGACTTTCTTACCCTTCACCCACTCTATATATACCCTCATTACCCACAAATGTGAAATGAGGTCATTCAGAGAGAAAAACCCTAAATAGGTTTTCAACAACACACACACCCATCTTTTAAAGAGAGAGGTACCCATCTTTAGTGAGAAATCATTGTAGCCTCTTCTCCTTCTCTCTCCCATTGCCATACCTTGAGAGGAAATTTGTACCAAAACACAACTCACACCCTTTTAGAGTGTAGAGAGTGTTTTGGAGCTTGGAAAACTTTGGAGATTTGCCAAAAGAAGCCAGTGAGGCTTGGCAGATGCAATCAGGCGTATTGCGAGATCCAAAAAGCTAAAGAAGACATGACTCCGTGAAGTCCGTTGGTAGCAAGAGCTTAGAGGGTTCCAGTACGTTGGGAAGACTAGACTTGGAGGGTCTTTTGTTGTTCGTATACTCCAACTTTATTCTCTAGTGGATTGATTATTGCTTGAAGGGTGGCAAAGAGATTTTTTGTCGAGTTCTTCGGTTTCCTCTTCAATAACACAACAACGTATTATCTTGTGTTTTCCTTTCTCTTCCCTACTCTTTTAACTTTCATTTTACTGCTATGATTTGTTGAATATGGCTTAGAGCAGTTGTTTCGTTTGTTCGCTCACATTTGCTCTATTCCGCATTGAGTTTAAGTTAGAGTAAAATCAACCGAGCCATAATCTTTTAAATTGGGGTCTAAACAAGCTCTTGTGTTTTAACACAAATTTGAGCTTTCAATTGATATCAAAGTGGGTGCACTTGTTGTGGTTTCATTATCTAAGTGAGATCCTAGACCCCTTGCCTTGCTATGATAAGTGTTATGGCTAAGGCTAACATGAAGTGTAGTTCATGTGTTTGTGAAAATGTCTCTATGAGTGTTAATCCTTAATATTATGATGACATGTTACATGAATCTTGAAGGAAAAATTCTGGTTTTGTATCTCATACAAAACACATAGCTGAAGCAACGAACAAGAATCTATTTCATTCATGATTGATAACGTGTACTATGTAAATTTCAGAATTTAAGAACAAAATAGCCTACCTTGGTATGGAGAAATTCAAAACAAATATTAGAAGTACTTGGGAACACTTTTAATCTTCACTCCAATTTCACTTTACGCCGAAGATGTGTGGTCTCTCAATTAGTTTTTCAAAGGGAGAATAAAAGTGTTTTTACACTCTCTCACACACCGTTTCTTATTTTTTTTCTTTCTAAAAATTCTGTATGTTTCTCCCTTTATAACTAACTGATTATCTAATTAGGCTGGCCTATTGGGCCTTTCCAATTAGGCTTTATTGTGTGACTTGGAGTGAGACCAAAAGGGACCAATAAGACACTAGCTCCAATAGACCTTGAGCTTTTCCGTCAACTCTTGACAAGTTCAAAATTACCATTAATTATATTTAATACCACTATATAAATATAATTGCACTCTAGGCCTTATTAATAAATTATATCCCAAGATTTTATTATATATGCAATCCCTTCATAAAATATTCGTAGTAACACAAAGTCATAAATGTAGACTGCCACTTTGTAACTTACTACATCTTATTCTTGAGTACCCAGTTTAATTCTTTAAAATTATTCATTATATATTTATGAAATCCAATTTCATAAATATATACTTTAGTAATTTCTTAATAAAGTGGTTAGGCCTAACTCTCTAAATAACTGAACCCATTAAATTTATCTCAAATGAATATTTTATATCTCCATCAAGAGACTATGAATTCCATCAAGAGACTATGAATTCCATCTTGAGAATATATGTTCCATCAACACTAAATGTGGCTACCCAACATACTGAAGTTTTGACCGTCACTTTAGATCTTACTCCTGATATATCAAAGTAATCTACACCTCATGATTAGGTCAATTATTCTCTCAGGATTAAGAGTTCATGCAAATAGAAGTCATGAGATTTATTATTCATTTAACAGTCGTTAGGAGAATAATAAATTTCACAGCGGTCCTGTTCAATATGTCTTAACTCTTAAAACATATCAATATATCAACTAGAAGTCTCCACTTCCATGATCAAGACAAATCATCTTAGTTGATGCGTTATAGTCTTCGTAGATGAAATGCCCAATTTCATCACCGACTACAAACTATAAATTCTGAGTTTACAAAAAACTTATGATTTACATCTTCTGTGACTTTTCACATAAATCACATACAATGTATTTCATGGACTATATGATAATGTCCTATATTCATGTTACCATTATTTTAGATAATAATAAAATAATTTTATCAATCACAATATTAAGTCATACATCATGTCATACATAATATCATATATAACATCATACAATAAGATTTAAAGGCACTAATCCTAACAAATCTATGAGTGTTGTTATTAATATTCCAAATGTCAAACTCTTGAAGAAAGAAGCTAAGAAGTTTCATAAGAATTTGAACAAGTTTCATTGTGAAAACGATGATTTGATTGCTAAGCTTTATGAATCCAATAATTTGGTTGAAAAGTATAAAAAACTTGCTGAAAATTCTCTTGAAAAGTTGAAAGAGTTTGAATGTTTGAATATGGACTTGAATTCTAAACTTGTTTTGTCTAACAAGCTTGTTGATGAGTTAAAATATGAAAATGAATCTCTTAAGATGCATGCCAAGTGTTTGATTGTTGAACCTATTACTAAAAAGGATGAAAATATTTTTTGCAATTATGTTGTGGTACCTGATTTTGTGTCTATTATGTGTTCTACCTCAAATGACAAATCGGTGTACATTCTTCCACGCAAAAGAAATCAAAAAGTGGAGAGAAAAGTTCTTAAGCTAAAGCCTTCGTTTAGGTCTCAATCTAAGGTTTTTGATGGATCTAAGTTTGTTCCAACTTGCCACCATTGCGATGTGATCGGTCATCTAAGTTTGTTCCAACTTGTCCCAAGTTGAAGAGAGAACAAAACCATGTTGTTAGATCCCTCCCTAAAAAGCCTAGTCGACCTAAACCCATTGTTTGTCACCATTGTGGTGCCTTTGGTCATCTTAGACCTCATTGGTCTAAGTTTTAAGCTCTTAAAAGAATCAAAAGAAAAGAAAAACTTGAGCTTCTTGGAAGTTGTGCTTTACAAGCTAAACTGGTTTTGGGAGAAAATGATAAGTTGTTGAAGAAAGTTTTTGATGTTCTTACGTCCTTGTCTATGTGCATCTCCGATTCTCAATCTTCCAACCATCGTTTCACTTCTCATAAGGCACTCATTCCAAACAATCGTTTCGTTTGGATGAGGAAGGATTCATATGGTTGAGCTTATGCTCTTTTGGTCCTTGATCTAATTCTTTTGGTCATTGATCTAATTCTTTCGATCTTTGTAGAACCCTTCTTGCATTGTCATGCATTTGTGCATCATGCATCTCTTTATATGCGTTGTTTTTTTTTTTTTCCTCTTACTTTTCATGTTATGTTTTTGAGTGTGTTGAAAAATTCAAAAACTCATAAAAGTTGAAAAATCTTCAAAAAGTTTGATCGCTTATGTTGTGTATATCACATGTGAGTTTGGCCTAGTACTTTTGTACTAATGGCGTAGTACATTTACAAGCTTAGTTTGTTTAGTATGAAATCTATCTTTGTGAGACAAATTTTGAAATCTATATGTGATTGTTGTAAATCGATCTTCAAACTTGACATGAATGATTAGTCAATAGTCTTGTTGATCTTGATACATGTGCAGACTTGTGCTTATATCTTTTTCCACATTTTTATATTTTTGCTTAAAGAGCTCATCAAATGTCAAATCTCGAAAAGAAATATTGAGCTACAAAAGCCGTCACACATGCTAGTATTTGACTAGGAAAAAGGGAAAGCGACTTGTATTGAAGTGTATGGTGCCTCAAAAAGCCAAAAGCTTACTCACAAAGTTGAAATATCAAAAAGTTTAAGCATCGATCTCAAAATGAAATGTACTTTGTTCAAAACGATTAAATGTTATAATTTGTAAAAAAGCCAAATGAAAAGTTTCAAAGAAATGTAATCATTTTCTTGTGGGAGATCATATATGCTAATTTCTATAATTGAGATAGTCCATTTGACATAGTACTAGTTCTGTATGACTTGATTGAATTGATCATTGAAGTTTCACTGTAGACTATGGACTATTCCACACTTGATCCACACACACAACACACAAGTTTAATATTCAATGAATGCCTATTTCATTTGTGTATTTGTACATGTTCAAATGTAAAGTGTGTGTGCTTAACCTTATGTGAGTCAAACCAAAAAGATTTTTTTCTTTTGGTTTGCTTTTGGAAGTGATTTGTATCACTCATGTTTTTCAAAGTTTTTTAAGTTGTTTTTGTGTGAAAAACATGTTTTCTGAATGTTTTCGTTATGTAAGCTCAGTCACGAGTTAAAGGGTCCAATTCTCCAATTTTTCAGCTTTAGACAAAGAATTTCGTGACTATTTCACAAGTAAAGTTTACCAGCGAGACACCAGTGAAACTTCCTACGAAAATTTTCAGATCAGCTTTTAAAGGGCATTTCGTGGGTCATTTGTTTTAAACTTCTCTCATCTTCTCCCAAACCCCTGTTTTAATGTTTCTACATCAAAACCCAACTAAATTCAAGTGTTTCTCATTCCATTTACATCTCTAAGGTAATCTTTAACTATTTTCATTGATTTTGATCCTAAGATTATGTTTTTGGTGGTTTTATGTTCATAGTTGAGATTTTCTCAAATGGGAGTTGGAAAACTTAATTTTTGCCAGTCTTTTGATTGGGCTTTGTTTTAAATGTTGATTTGATTTGGATGTTGGCCCCTTGTGGCAAAAATAAAATGTATTTAGGCAAGATTTTCATATGTTCTTGCATTGTTTAACATACATGTGTAGTATGTGCACTCTAAGTGTTTGATAAAATGCCTAAATGGTATTTTCTCGCTGTTTTGTACTCCGATGAGTACCAATTTTTGGGGATCAACATAATTATTCATGTTTATCATGTTTTGATCATTGGTGGTGTGTTTTATACACTTTTTCCCGTGAGTGCTTTTTCATGCATTGGTCATGCATCTCACATGCACACACTAGATGCACCTTTACTGCACACACTCTAACACTTGACATGTTTTGCACTTCACTCATGCTAGTTAAGTCTTTTTAGACTTTTTAGCACACATAACATATTCTTGTGCCTATATCATGCCTAGGTTTATATCATGTTCCACATCCTTAGCATGTCATGTTTACTCTTTGCTTTGTAGCATTGTCTTCGTAAGATGTTTTTCCTTTTGTTTGTGCTTCATTTTATCATTCATCTTGCACCCCTCATGCATCTTATTCTTGTTCATATCTTCTTTTCTTTCCCTCCTTCCCCTTGCTTCATTTGTCTATTCATGACAAAAAGGGGGAGTGTATACTGGAGAGTATACCGGAGTGTATCGTCATTTCTATATGACATCATGTGCACATTCTTAGAGGGAGAAATTCATCATGTGCACATTCTTAGGGGGAGAAATTCAACCTTGTGCACATTCGTAGGGGGAGAAAGTCATAGGGGAGATGCATATACTAAGAGGGAGAAGACATCTTTTTGAGAAAACCTTGTTTTGCTTTGTTTTATATTATACTTGTTTTTCTCGTTGCTTTATGGTACTTTGAGTTCTTTTAGTATCTATACTTTGTTGCTCTCATTGCATCGTGTTTATGTGTTGGAACACACTTGTGCCTTTGTTGGATCTTGTATCCTTAATGCAAATACCTTTTTTGTTTTGTATTGGTTATGTGTTCTTGTGCCCTTGTTGAATCGTGTATCCTTAATACAAACACTTTGGTGTTTTGCATTGGTTGAGTGTTGGACATGCATATATCTTTATGTCTTTGTGTTTTAATGATTGCATATTCGGATGATCATTTTCTTTGCTACATGATCATTGTAGTCATTTCCATACGACTGTTTTGGTGTATGATCAAGTTGCTCATTTGTTTCACATCATGTTTACTTGATCGTATTTTACTTGTTACATTATACTTGTCCTTTTATCACTTGATTTACCTTAAGGGTCTAACACGTTTTGTGCAAGTGTTTTAGGTTACAGGTATATATGTTCCAAGTGCTTTACAGCTTCTAGATTTAGGTGTGAGTGAGTTTTGTCATTGTTTTCAAACTCACATTTAAGTCTAGAGTCTGTTATAGAGTGTTTTGTCACAAAATAGCCAAAGGGAGAGATTGTAAAGTTGTGATTTAAAACTATGTTTTATGTTGGCTTTATTCCTTGACAAAAAGTGTTGTAATTGCTTAAATTTATTCATTGTACTTTGTGGGATTTTATTGTATTGGGTTTAATTTTAAGTTGGTGAAGAATCAAGCTTGAAATGAAGAATCAGTGCATTTTTGCGATTGGCTCGCGAGTAGCTCACGAGAAGAGTATCCTGCGAAAAGGACGCGTGAGAAGCACATGTTGAAAGCTGAAGAGTTGTGCCAACCTAGAGGATTTCGCAAATATCTCGTGGGTAAGGCCTTCCTGTGAGATACCCACGAAACTCTTTGCCTGGATTTTTTTTTTTTAAGTGTGACTTTCTTACCCTTCACTCACACTATATATACCCTCATTACCCACAAATGTAAAAGGAGGCCATTCAGAGAGAAAAACCCTAGATAGGTTTTCAACAATACACACACCCATCTTTTAGAGAGAGAGCTACCCATTCTTAGTGAGAAATCATTGTAGCCTCTTCTCCTTCCCTCTCCCATTGCCATATCTTGAGAGGAGATTTGTACCCAAACACAACCCACACCCTTTTAGAGTGTAGAGAGTGTTTTGGAGATTAGGAAGTTTTGGGAATTTGTCAAAAGAAGCCGGTGAGGCTTGGCAGATGCAATCGGGCATATTGCGGGATCTGAAAAGCTAGAGAAAACATGACTTTGTGAAGTCCGTTGGTAGTAGGAGCTTGGAGGGCTCAAATACATTGGGTAAATTAGGCTTGAAGGGTCTTTTGTTATTCGTGTACTCCAACTTTATTCTCTAGTGGATCAATTAGCGTTTAGAGGGCGGCGGAGAGGTTTTTCACCGAGTTCTTCGATTTCCTCTTCGAGAACATATCGGCGTGTTATCTTGTGTTTGCATTTCTCTTCCCTACTCTATTAGTTTTCATTTTACTGCTATGATTTGTTGAATATGGCTTAGAGTAGTTATTTCGTTTGTTCGCTCGCATTTACTTTATTCTGCATTGAGTTTAAGTTAGAATAAAATCAACCGAGCCGTAATCTTTTAAATTGGGGTCTAAACAAGCTCTTGTGTTTTAACACAAATCCGAGCTTTCAAAAGCTTTGCCTGATTCCAAGCTCATATTTGTGCATGCCTCTTGAATTTTGCTTTGTAATTCTGCAGGTCTCTGTAAGCAATTGATTCCATCCATTTTCCCCTCCCAAAAAAGTCATCATAGATTCATAATTTGGTCTAGTTACAATTTGTGCTATGTTTACTTTGGTGAAAATCCTTTATTTATTTATGGTATTCGCTATGGTGGGAAAAACAAGACAATGAGAAAAGTAACTATGGTCGACAAGTTTCAATGACTAGATTTGACTACTAAAATTTGAAGGAAAATAAAAATAATTTTTTTCATTTAAATCGAAATTTTTGCATTTTATGGACAAATTACAAACTTATGCCATTAGTTTAGCTAATTAGCTCTATCACAGATTAGTCTATTTATTTATTTTTTTCAATTTTTATTGTTTGTTTGATGCTAACTGTGTGCTTCAAGGTGCTTTAAGTAAGTTTTACTTTATGTGTCATTTTTAGTCACGAGGCATTCTTGAGGATTTTATTTAACTTTATGTTTAAGGGTACAAGTTCGAAAGGGTTTTGATTCTTACACATTTACTATTTGACATATGTTTTTTTATATTCATTTTTAGAATGTGCATCCCTACATCCGGAGATATGCGTTTGAGATGGTAGATATGAATGAGTTTAAAATAATAGTTTGCCAAATTCAAAATTGCCTCAAAAAAAGAGGAATTTACCAAGGTAAGCGTGTTTGGATAAGGAGCAGTTTTCCAAACGCACAGCAAGAGACAAAAGTGACTAAAGGTAGGAAGAACAAAAAGTAAGGTCTTAATTAGATACTACACAATATAATTATTACACTCATTTTTTATATCATTTATACATACTACATACTATCATTTTTATGTTTTAAATATGAACATTTTTAATATAAAAAACAAAAAAAAACAAAAACAAAAACAAAAAACGTACATAATGAATTGAATAAAAGACAAAATATGGGATTCAAGTGATAATCTAATAGTAATGGTTTTTTTTTTTTTCACATGTGGACTTCTAGAATAACAAGATGCCTCATGAAACATTTATATTTGACTTTTTTTTTTTTTTTTTAATACCAGACAAAGAGATTACATCACAAAGTTTGGAGTCTGTCTTGAAAACATTTATATTTGATTGAAAGGTAAGTAAAAAGACAAAAGCGTTGAAGCCATAAGTGAATATGAAAGAATCAAAAGTCAAAACATGCAGGTATGTCTGAGATGACGGGATTAACATGCATGACTTTTCACTAGTCAAAAACCAGGAATGAAGCTAGGATTTTAAGCATCTCAATCGAACTGATATGAAGTAAGAAAGTCAATACTGTATTGAAGGTTGTACCGATTTGGCCTACGGTACGATATATTTCGGATGTTGGTTAATACCGGTATACCGTTTCGAGTTTACCGCTATTTTTTACTATTTTATATAATATACAAAATTATATTTCTAATAACTCAATATATTACTTTGATAATTTTATATATATATATATTTTTTTTTTGGAGTTATCATCATTAATATAAAAGTGAGAAGCCAAAAAAAAAAAAAAACTATTAAATAATCAAAGACCCACCCACTCAATAAATGCCAACCCATCTTCTGATGCTTTGAAAATATCAAAAGGCTATGAAGTCTTTTCTTGGGCAGACCAGCAGAGAGGCTTGAAAAAAGAAAAGTTTCAAAAAAAAAAAAAAAAACCGAGAAAGAGAGAGAGAAAGAGAAAGTAGCAGAGACGCCAGAGAGAGAGAGAAGAAGAAGAAGAAGATGAAGATGAAGATGAAGGAGCAGTAGCAACTAAATCAGTCCACGACCCCGACTTGAGGTTGAGAATGTCGAGATCGTCGCCGCCTCGCCGGTGGAAGGTGAGAGTGACAAAGAAACATAATTCTTTTTCCGGTTCGGTATGCATTTACTGGCCGTAATCTGAAATTTTCCTCCGGTATGGCCGAAATGACCCGGTATGGCTGGTATATTTTCCGGTACGAAACAACCTTATTTTTGTACTGGCCAAGGTGCTAGAACGGTAAATACCGGCCGTACTGGCCGGTACGGTATGAAACAGACTTCCCTGATTTGAAGTAAAACAATTTTTTTCCTAAAAATTCAAACTAGCATTCATATAGTATCGACAATTGGGCTGTTGTTTTAATAAATAAAATTGTCAACAAATGAAAAAACGCAAACTAAATTTTTTTTTTAATACATTGCAATACAATCTATCAAATGGAATTTAATTGTTTTGGTTTGGTAAAGAAAATCAAAGTTTTTGATATTATTCAATAGCAGTGGACTGTTTTGATATTATTGTTATTTTTATAAAAGATATATATTTTTTCTTTTTTTCTTTCATTCAATTATTGATTTACATTACACTATCAATATAAGATTTACATTGTAGACTAAGCTAATTTGTACGACATCATATACAATTGTAAAATGTTGTGCACGTGTCTATAATATACCATGCAAATATGATATTGATAATCTAATTTAAACTAATAAATGGCCACACAAATCTATGTCTTTAACCTAATCTGTTGGCCCAGTTCACCACCATTGTTATCTTTAGAATGGCCCAATTAGATGCTAAAAAAAAAAAAATCCAACACAAGTCAAAAGAATCAAAAGTTCAAAACATCCCAACGCATCATAGCCACACATTTTGTATAGAAGATAACAAAAAATGCAACAGCTGCTAGAGAGAGAGTATGTAAACGCATTTGACATTTCTCTAGTGAAAAATGAAAGCATGGTGCATGCTCGGGCAGAGAAGACAATGTGACAAATTAACACCAGTAAAAGATATTTTGGATGGGCTGAAATTTTCATTTTATTTGCAATTTTAACTTATTTTTGTTTTTATTTATAGGTCACACTGCACTTTTTGATACTATTCATAAGTCTTATTGTAATATTCAATTTATTTTTCTACATTTTTACCAAAAAGTTTTCAGTTTCAGTTAAATAACTATTCTTAAACGGACTGTAAGAATCTTTACTATAAGAACGAGTGAAGCAGATTGACTGAATGAGGCTGTGGTGTTGTCATGGTATAAATTCATAATTTCTTTTTTGGAAAATTTTGGGGTTTTTCCAAATCACAAGACTTAGGTGTTGTTTCTTAAAATTTTGTTATGTGGTTTTTTTTTTCTTATAAAATGTAAGTGTATTTTTTAATTGAGTAACCACGTGACTGAATTTTAGGAGAAGAACTTAAGATACTTTATATAAATTTTGTCATTTTCTAAATTGTTTGGTATGACTATGTGAATCTTTTCTGCTGTTGTTTGGGTCAATTTGTTAGTTTAAAAGGATCATGTTTGGGTAGGTCAAGGAGAATTTTCTTGGGTACAAATTTAAAATTTCATAAAAATATATATATACTACTGGGTCATTTTTTAAATTCCGGGGGGCATAGCCCCCCAAGCCATCAAATAGCTTCCTCCCTGTAAAAAGCAGCAATTAATTTGCTATTATGCTTGATTTTTATTAGTCAATATGTATATGCTCTTATGCTATATATATGTATATTCTCTGCTTATGTAGATTGAATAGCATCTAGGGGTTAGATCTCTGTTTTAGTTTAACATTATTCTTAGATATGAAAGAAAAATAACTGTGTCTCACAATAATCAGAAGGGAATTTAGCTTTATTCCATATAATGATAAGGGCCATTATATATGCCTCATTGATGTAAAATAAGGGATTGAGATCCAAGATAATTTCTAGACACCAGGTACAATTGAATTCAGTAAGAGGGGAAAAAGTTAACTTTTTTCCTCTACCATTGGATCAAATACAAAAAACCAAAAAAGAAAAAAAAAAAAAATTTCTGCCGTTGGATTCACTTGCACCCAGTGTATATAATTATAATACCCTTTATTTTAGAAACCAGTGTATATAATACCTTAGATATTGCATTTTCATTATCTCAATCCTAAAATAGGAAATTACCAATGTACTAACTAAAGTGATTTGATAATCATAAATTACTCTCAAACAATTTATAGGTTGAACTTCACTTGAAAAAAAAAAAAACCATACTCGTATTTTCAATTTTAAAATAAAATATTCTAACCAAATGAATCAATGATTAAAGCATTTTGCACATCGTGAAATGTTATAAAACTTATTTACCAGAAGTAGCGGACCAGAAAATTCTTTATAGAACCCTTTAACTGATTTATGAGGTCAATCAATTTAGGAATAAAATTCAAATAAAATTTTCATCCTTAATGAAGTCATTGCATTCCGATGCTTTGATGTCGGGACTCGGAGAATCAATGGAATCCAATAAGAACTTGTGGGTTATTTGTTCACCTTGAACTTGAGTCTCATAAGATTTTCCAGAATTTCTAACAATTTTTATCGCTTGATCTTTTTTTATTATTGATTTACATCTACCTTTTCAAGCAACTCTACATTTTAATGTTTGACTTCATTGTAATTAAATTAAATGCAAAATTTCAAATTCAAAGACTTTAACTTGTTCCCAATGTGGCGTCACATAAATCTGGTGTCTTCTCACGATACTTGGATATCAAATTCCTCGTTATTAATAATAGGGTAAATTTCAGCAACCTACCCTAAGGTTTGGACTAATGCCAACCAAGTCCAACACATTTCAAAATTGATCAACTTAATCCCTAAGCCCAACTTACTCCTTAAACACTGTTAGCCCATCCGTTAGTCATTTAGCACAATATTCTCTCTCTCCTTTCATGTCTCTCTCTTCTTTCATCTCAAGATTTCTCATTCCTCTCTATAACCCTAAACTATGAGCCTCAAAATCTCAAGCCACAACCACCATTGCCGCCATCGCCATAGTCACCACAAGCCAACACCAGTACCACAGTGGTTCTCTCTGTCAATTCTTTTTCTCTCAGGCTCAACCATGGCCGAACTCCACAATGCCACGCCACCACTAATGGCAGCTGAGCTCACCACCACCACCACAACCACTGGCCAATGCCTTCTCCTCTTTATTTCTCTCTTATTTTCTTATTTACTTTTTAAATTTATTTTCTCCTTTTGTTTTTGGTTAAATCCCTTTTGTGTTTGGTATTGTGATAGGTTTTTGGTTTTGTTAATTTAGGGATTGAGTTTTTGTTGGTTGTAGGGATTTAGTGATTTTGATTTGTGTTTGTAAAATGGGATATTGGGTGTTTTGAGCTTGGCTATTAAGGTTTGGAAAATAGGATATAGGGGTTGATTTCCAATGGGCTTGGATGTACTGTGCATATGTGCTTAAATTAGTGATGTAAGCTTTGTTTGTGGGGCAGTGATTTTGTTTGGCTTTGTACAAGAGAAGAATTTGATGGGTTCATTAGTCAAAATCTATGTATGTCTTGCTGGTTTGGTATGGGTTTGGCTGGGTGTACACACAAAGAGAGAAGAGAGAGGCAAGAGAGAGAATAAAGGGCAAGGGAGAATCAGAGAGATGAGAGAGAGAAGAGAGGGCTGACTAACGGCATTAACGGTGTTTAGGGACTAAATTGATCAATTTTAAAATCTCTTGGACCTAGTTGGTATTAACCCAAATCTCAGGATATGGTACTGAAATTGACCCTTATTAATAATGTTCCTGCTTTATTTTGACTAGAAAATTTTTAACCATTATCAAATAATTCTTGAACTTGAGGAAAAAACTGTTATTTGCCTTACTCATCACACTTTTAAGTCTTAATATGGTTTGTTAAAGACATATCAAGCCCAGTAGTCAAGGTGCAAACCCAATTTTACTTAATGTGTACATGACAAAAAGTATATTTGTACCACAAGTCTATTAACTATAGTTAATGTATGGTCAGTTTAAGGTTTCTCTTTTATTGTAATACAAGATTTGTACTTCACTCATAGATAAATTATGTAGCTCTCAAAGGTTTCCTCCGTATTCATAGACCGTTAGTTTAAACCACATAAATTTCCAATGTTTCTTTCTTCTTCTCTTTTATGTTTCTTTCCTCCTATTTATTTAACATTGTTTGTTATCCTATCATTATACTACATCCTACAATCAAGCTCGTTTGTGGCAAGTTTCATTTTTCTTTAAAAAATCTTCAAAATTGTTAGAGATATATTAAACCCAATAGCATAGGGGAGCCTAATCTTGCTTAATCTGCAAACCAAGTACAAATTTTGTGTTACAATGAACTCAATATATATAGGTACATATAAAAGGCTAAATCCTAGATTAACCATATATTAACTATGATTAATAGACTTGTTGTACAAGTATAATACTTGGCCTCCACACTATGTTAGATTGGACTTGAACCTATACTATTGGGCTTAATATATCTCTAACAAAAATAAATAAAAAATAAAACATTTGAAAATTAAATAATCTTTCTAAAGTGCACTAAAAAAAAAAAGGTTAAAGTGCAAACTACATCCTTGAAGTTTGGTGTCTTGGACTTTATACCCTAAAATTTCAAATTTTGAATTTCACACTCTTAAAGTTATATTTCGTTTGGATCAACAACGCTTCCATCTATATTTCCGTCAAATGACACATAATCTTATCACATGTATTTAGTTAGTTTAATAAAATAATACCACATGGCATAATAACAATGACGTAACATCACTTTTAAATAGTGTAGTCGATACCATACCGATACCAGTCGGTATGTACCGTACTAGTACGTATACCGGTATTGAAATGTCAACGTTTCGTACCAGTTTAAATACTGGCCGTACCGGCCATACTGACCAATTTTGGATAATACCGGGTGTACAGGCCGGTATAAAAAAACTTTTTTTTTTTTTGTAATTTTTGAATTTTTGTAAGCGCTAAATGGTAATCTATTTGCATTAACTTATTATATTATTTGTTTTTTTAGTATGCAATGAATAATTAAACTTTCTATTTTTTAGATTGTGTTTTTTTTCTTCTTTTAATTGATGCTAAAGTCTAAAATTATGAATAATTTGTTCTAAATTGAAGTAATGTTTTATGGTAAACTTTTATATTTATTATAATACACACACACACACACATATATATATATATAAAATAATGGTAAACCTGAAATAGTACACCGGTATTGATCGGTATCGAAATATATCGTTCCACTGGTTAAATCGGCATAGCCTCTAATACGAGATCGACTCCCTTTTAAAGCATTAATTTTTTTTCCGCTAAGGAGTTCATAATTCTTACTTGGGGGAAGCCTAAAATAATTAAGTTTAGTTAACTTTTTAAAGAGCTTTAATGAGAATTTCAAAAATTTTGGAGTACACGCATATCACAATTTTTTATGAACAATGTGAAAGCAACGCGGTAGTGGAAAGGGAAATGTGGTAGTACCGACAGAGTGACAGGCACATGGAAGTCTAATTGGTTCTTAACTTGAAGTACTTTATTGGTCAAAACAGATAACAACCAATGTCATCAAACATTTGTGCTTATCAAAAAAAAAAAAAAACATTTAGGCACAGATGTTATTACAAATTTTGAGTCGGAAAGCATGGCCTTAAGGTCAAAAATAGGAACCATATATTAAGACATTCAAATTCATGGCTTCCATGCGTACGTACGTGCATGCAAGCATGCATGGACGGAATGAAACTAGTGAAATCCACAATTAACAGCTACTGTTTCCTACAACTCATTTTACCAAAGATTTTTTTACAAGTTAGATTACATAACTGATTCTTTAGTGTTTGGTGAAAAACAAATTCAATCACTACTTGACTCGTACATAAATTGTGGTAATGTTTATGACAAAGTGTATATACATAAATTTTTTGGTTTCCTACTCCAATTTTTCATTGTACAAAATGCATGCGGTCAACATCAGACCTTCAACTTTCTTAAGAAAATGTTATTTTTCGAGAGATTTATCAAACAGATCCGGGGAGACAAATCTTGACCGCCCATTAGGATATCATACAAGTGTATTTGTTATGAAGAAAAAAAATCTCAAGGTATGAAGTGACATGCATAACATAGGCAAGTCCATGTCATTCCCAATCCTTGAGAAGAAATACACATGTATTGGGACTATAAAATTCTACAGTAATACGATTAGATTGAGCATGATCAGTCTCTTTCCATTAATTTTTCTTGTTCAGTTTTTAGTACCATTATTATAATAACAGTAACACTCCCTTCAAGATGAGCATTTCACAGCTGAAGGATTAGATCAAGCCTTCTTATATTATCAAAAGCCAGTATTATTCTTGTAGTCGAGTTGGACCTTTTAGAAAGATCCACTAACTCCAACAGAGATCGAATATGAACCAACGGAAAGTGGCAGCAATATTGTTCTTTGATCGATGGAGCTCATACATATGGTTTTTATGGTGACACTCTTGTGGCCGGAGTCTTGAAATGTGCAAGGGAGGCTAATTCTTGAACTGCATCGGCAATCTTCACGATGCATGGTACAAAATCAATTAGAGTCAAAGCAACTTCTGCAGATGGTATGATCTCTTGGAGATTAGCATTTTCCAAATGGTACGTAGCAAGCACGAATGTCAGGTTTTCAAAAGCGGTTTTTGAGTTTTCAATGTGTGCAACTGATGATGTTGGTTGGTTCATTTTTTTGACTGCTGATGCTAATTCCCTAAGAGCTTTTCCAGATTCTGAGCAGATTTTTGTCCTTGGCTCTTGAATTTTGCGTCCGAACTCATTGAGCGTCTGTGAGGATGGAAAAACATAGGTAAGTGAATTATCTCTACCTAATGGGTCAATAAAAAAATTTGTGAAAGTTTTGTCATAATTTTTTTTTAAATAAACAAAAATATTTTCAATTAAAGAGTAGAAATAAATATATAATTATCATTTCATAAATTTAATATGATACATGACGCCTAACAAAATAATCAACAATAATTCATTATCATATATATAACAAAATAATATATTATGATGACTTCAACAGATACCGAATAGTTTATCCAAAAAAAAAAAAAAAAAAAACAGATAACGAATAAGAATAACTACAAATATAAATAAGGATTTATTTGGATACCGCTTATTGCTGAAAATTAAAAACTGAAAACACTGTAGCAAAATAATTTTAAAATTTGTAAATAGTGCCGTCAGATCCAGTTTTAAAGAAAAATTTGCTGAAATCCGTATTTATGGATCTTGTAAATAGTCACAGGACCCACACAAAAAACACAACGCCAACAAAAACGCAAACGCGTTTGTATCCAAACTAACACTAAGTTTACTCTTGAGACAAAGTTATCATTACAATCATATAGAATTAGAACCAACACCAAAAGATTAACAATTTTTTTATACTATTTGGAATATATGTGAACTTATTTGTAATTAGGTACTGTTATTGAAAATTGAAATATAAAAAGTTATTGAAAATTGAAATACAGTAACAAAAGATGAAGGGAAACATTTGTTGGGAGGGGAGGGAGGGGGGGGGGTAATCTTTAAATGGTCTTCCCCTCCCTCCACATTTGTGTTGGGAGGCAAAAAGCAAAATAAATAAATAAATAATCATATATATATATATATACATATCTATGTGTGTGAGAGAGAGAGAGAGAGAGAGAGTATACACTTCAACAACAAATAAAATATAAAAAAAGAGTATACATAATTGTTTCTACATAATCTTCACAGAAGAGTTTTCTATACATAATGACTTGTGCGAAATAATTATCCACTATATATTTGAGTATTACTGATTTACTTGAATCTCAGAGTTAAGGTAGTTGTTAAGAGCTTCAATTTTGTAGGTGCATTATCGAGTTAGGGTTCCAACTTTAACATATTGTTTCCAAGGATGAAAGAGCCCAAAACGATAGTGCCACAGTTCTCATCTTGCTAGATTAGCCTGAAAATTAAAATAATAATTACAAAATGTACGTTTTTAGACTCCTTAAAACAATATGCTTAATCTAATGTTAGACTAAGTTGATTAACAAGATCGTTATTCAAGATTAGGTTTAGCACAAACAACCATAAATAATAAAGTCGCAGAAAATATAAAGAACACAAAGATTTGATGACACAGGATAACTAAACCGGTAAAAAATATAGGAATGATTTAACCTAGCTATCATCAAGTTAAAACAGATCTACTATGAAAGAATTGAAGTTTGTACAATAGAACTTAGACCACTAACATTCTATTACTATCACGACCCCATGATAGCTCTGTGTCCATAGACTACTTCTTTCTTTGAGCCACAGCAACTACAAGTTCTCCTACTTGTGACTTTGTTTAAGTTCTTCAAGTAGCAGCTGAAACAATCACCAAGCTCTTGATATGAATCTTGATCTTGATAACCCTAAGTGTATATGAAGGTAAACACCTCTAGATTTCACAAGAGATTCAACACTCAGCATATCAAAGACTTCTAAAACATAGTTAGGGTTTTCCTATTTATATGAGACATAAAGCATAAAACACTACACGTCAAATCGGAGTTGGGCTGAGTTGGAAAATTCTGCAGAAAATTAATCTGCACAAGGTTTGATCGACCGAGCCTAATTTTCAATTGATCGAGCTTTGCAGATTTAAACCAATAAATCCTGCAATCACTCGATTCCAACTTTACAATTAAACACACTTTGAGCAGCCTAAATCTCTACAATAAACATGAGCTTTTTCAACATATTTTTATCTACAGTCACCAAAAAATGTTAATAAAAGCCTTCTGTTTTTACATTTAAACTCAACTTTTGAAAAATTCACATATGTATTTCTACAGTTGACATAATTGTTTAAATAAGTGGTGAGAAATTCACATATATATTTCCACAGTTAGCATAACTGTTGAAATAAGAGCTAAATAAGCGATGAGAAATTCATCCAACTGATTAAACAGTGCTAATTTATATCAACAGTTGAATTAATGTTGAAAATAAAAATAACTATTTTTTATCAACAGGTTATAAATGTTGAAAATAAAAACATGGAGCTTTTGATATATAGCTATTTTACGATTAAATATATTTACCCTACAATCACTCCCTCTCTTTCACTCTATATCTCACTCTCACTCTCTCTATCGCTCTCTCTCTCTCTCATAGGTCTTGGTTGTCAATTTTCTTGTTATTTTCTAGGAAACCAAGCAAAATTCAATTTCTGCCTCTCTCTATTGCTCTATATCTCGCTCTCGCTCTCTCGCTTTCGCTCTCTCATAGGTCTTGGCAGTTGATTTTCCTATTATTTTCTAGGCAACCAAACAGATTCTCGACTCAATTTTTCCATTATTCTCCCTCCGATCAGGTATTTATTCTATTTCTCTCAACTTTGCTGTTCTAAAAACTTATTTATGACAGTTTATTTTTCTTAGACTCGAATTTTGTCCATACTTTGTTATTCGCCTGAAAGATTTTGAACTTTTGTGGTTTTTGTTCTTGAATTTGAAATGATATGTCAAAATTGAATTTGTGGTTTTGTGTATTGCGTGCTTTCAGTGTGATTGTAGGTGCATTGGGAGTTCAGCTCAATGAATGGTCAAGGAGAGTTCAAATTTCACTATTTGTGGGATTGAAAGCTAGAACATGTGTGAGTTCAAATTATAAGTGCTCGGTAAGTTCATTTGCCTTTTAATTTGTGTTACGTCTCTTTGCCATATTCACATGAAGTGGGTTTTGATGTTGTGATTGCATTTAAGTGGGTATTAGCTTGTTTTAGTTTTCATTTCTTGAATATGCATTGTATCTATCAATATATTTAAACACAATCAACAACTCTGGCATAGGTAGTTCTATAAATGGTCTTACCAATACCAAAGCCAAAGAATTTGGATAAGAAAATAAGAACAAGGAGAAAAGCCTTAACAGTTCTTTGTCAATTTGCCACTTAGCATCTTATTACTTTCTATATATGTAGAAATGACAAGAAAATTAAATCATTGGTTGATCACTACATTAAACTTGTGCATCTAGAGTTCATATAGATAATCTTTGAATTACTTTTTTGTACCTAGTTTCCTATAGTCTCATCAAGGTACCATACAACTAACTGTCGCAAAGGGCTTGCACCTTTTTGGCATTTTCAATTAACAAAAATAAAATTTGTGTTGTTCATTCTGGTCACTGCATAGAGGTTCCATTTGTAAAAAATGATCTAGATTCAATATATGCACTAGTTCTTCAATAAGAGGGTCAATAATGTAAGCACTAGTCTCTAAAAATCAAGGAATTTGAGAATGCAATGCATTTATAGAAGTGCATTGAAAAATGGAAAAGATTTATTATTAGTGGTATTTTTTTTTATCCACGGTATTTGAACCCCTGAACTTGTCCCCCACCCCATACTTAAAAGGGATGGAAGTTCCATTTGGCCCAGAGGCCATTTGCAGCAGATGTTTGGATTTTTTGCTGGAAAGGTTTAGTTGGATACTTGGATCTTTGGTTTGATGGACATTCTTAGGATATAACTTCTTTAGTATGCTTTTTCTTTGAAGTCTTGAGGCATTTTAGGACTAGTGGACTACCTAGCCTAATTGCCTTAAGGGTCATGAATTAGGGTGGCCCTTAGGATGGACCTCTCGTCATATTTGCTAATTAATGGTTTGAATGGGTTCATTTTTTATTCATCGAGGAGAAATTTTTTTGGAACTGTGTGTCTTTCTTTCACTTGTTATTGGATATGGAAATGAATCATGATCCTTTTTTAATTCTCTGGCTGATATCATTTATATTCTCACTCAAATTGAAATATAGATAAATGCGCATCGTTCACCTCTGGCTGCATTTACACAACCGCCTCCAAAATTTCTCTCCCAACCCCACCAGGTATTATTATAAGAGAAACAAAAAATATATAGTGTTGCATGCTTCTGTTGACTCTTGAGGGGGAAAAAAAAGTTTCTTTTTCTTTTCTTTTTTTTGGGGGGGGGGGTGTTCAGACTTCAAAGTTTTCTTTCAAACATGGCTTCAGGATCTCTATGTTCCACTGAGGCTCTACTTCTGCTATTTATGAGACTTTGCTTTGATGGGTTGTTCTTTATTTGCCTTATATATATAAATCAAAAAGACGAAAATGTGGATTTGGATCTCTCATTTAAATTTTTGTATTTGTTGCTTGAAATGGTTGATCTATGATTCTTTGATTAGGATATTGGTTTTTGGAATTTTTTTTTTTTCATTCATCACTGGTATCATATTTATTTACCAAATTTTGATTTTTATTTGTGCTAATCGAGGTCAGTGGGTTCTTGAATCTGGGTATTCATACATCAGTATATTGTCTATCTGTGTGAGGTCAGTTTATGTTGTGCTGCAATTGTGATTAAAGTTAGGCCAATTAGTACCATAGATCATCTAAACTCTTAAGAACTAGTGGGTTCTTATCATTGTGATTTTCTTATTATTGTGAATTCTACTTAGGTTGAACAGTGTGCTTACAATATGGTTCATCTCAATTCATCATTTGCACACACAAGTGTTTGGATAAAGTTATGTAGAGACAATTGGCTGTTATTTTTTAAATGGTCATACTCTGATTTCAAGGACCTCTCCATCTCCATTCAACTATTTACTTATATGAAAAAACAGCTTATTTACTACTATTATTAATGATGCTCTATTAGGAACCCGGTGGTTCGTAATGGAGATTGATGAGAATTATAGGGGAATGGATAGGGATTGTAGAGAAATTGATTTAATTCGAAGTAGTCACCCTACATAGAGAGAGAGAGACAGAGAGAGAGAGAGATGCACTAATGCACTAAAAAATTAGTTTATTCTTCAATTGATATCTAATGTTGAATTACAATCATGTATTTATAGGAGACTAGCTCAAATCTTATTGGCCCACATGGCCTTATCCTATTAGTTCTATTATTCCTCATGTGTATTAATAATTCCAACGTGTGCTAAATGTGATTAACATGCTTGAAATTGTTACTAACTAACTAACTAACTAACTAAATCTCAATACAACAATTATTATCCATATGCTTATAGCATTCCTAACATTTTCCTCCCCTTGAAAACACCTTTACCACAATGTGTTGTTGTGAAACAACATCTTCATTAAATGAGATCTTCCAATGGACCAATACCGTAGTAACATTTTGATCACCATATTCATGCATTTCTCTTTGACAAGCAATCCTGTGCACATGAAGGTTTCTTCTTCATAGATCTTCAAACTTTGCTCAAATTCTTGAGCCTTCAATGGTTCTTCAATCTTCAAGGTCTCATTGATTCTTTGAACCTTGAAATGTTCTTATATCCTTAAGACCTCATTTAATTCTAGAACTAGTAAAATTCTTGACACTTGTATCTTGGATTCTTGGATTACCGACACTTGGATTGCCAATTCTTGAATCATAGACTCTTGGATGGAAGCCTCCAATGATGCATCAAGAATTAGTTCTTGGAAGATCATCATCACCTTCTTTGTTGGTTCTTTCGACTTAACTTCATGGGCAGCATGTACATGTATATCATCCTCCACTTTAACACAAAAATCAACATCCCGGCTTGCAACAATTGTAGTAGATTCTTGGAACTTAATTTATTCTTCAAGTTTCATTGAATCAAGAGATTGTAACTCCTCTTCTGTCATGTTCTCAAGACCCTCTTGTAATCTTGAGAGCTCTTCCTTCATAGCCATGTTAGATTCATCCAAGGCCTTGACCTTCTTTAAAATGACATTGTGAGATTCGTACAAAGCCTTGAAATTCTTTAAAACTTCATTCACCATTTTTAAGATTTCTTACCAGTCATATTCACCTGTATCAAGATCGACGACTTTGATAGCAATTGTTAGAAACCCGGTGGTTCGTAATGGAGATTGATGAGAATTATAGGGGAATGGATAGGGATTGTAGAGAAATTAACTTAATTCGAGGTAATCACCCTCCATAGAGAAAGAGAGAGAGAGAGAAAGAGAGATGCACTAATGCACTAAGAAGTTGATTTATTCTTCAATTGATATCTCATATTGGATTACAGTTATGTATTTATAGGAGACTAGTTCTAATCTCATTGGTCCACGTGACCTCATCCTATTGGTTCTATTATTCCCCATGTGCATTAATAATTCTAACATGTGCTAAATGTGATTAACATGTTTGAAATTGTAACTAACTAACTAATTAAATCTCAATACAACAATTATTATCTATATGCTTATAGCATTCCTAACATACTCCAACAGTATGTGGGGTGTCAAGAGTATTGTAAAAAAAAAATGTAAAAGGGTTTTGAATGCTTCTGCAAACTTAACAAGTAGCATTCTTCATTTGTGAGTGCATTACTCAACTCTCTCTCTCTCTTTCTCAAATTTTTTATTGGAGTTTTGTTTTCACATAAAGTTATCCAATCAAATTTCTAATCGATATATCCATATAGAATAGAGATAGTTCTCCCATATAAATGATAATCTAGTTCATTGATTTTGTAGCATTCTGCAATATCTTTTCATTTCTAGCTACAGAATCACTTTATCTAATATTGATTTTGGGAATTGTTGATATCATGTCTTTGTTGGATTCCTTGAAAATTGACCTACCTATTGTGCTTATACTTTTCTTATGCATTTTACGTGCAATTGTGAAGGATCTTAAGTATCTTGACTCTCATGAGTGGATTAACATAGAGGGGAATTCTGATACTAGTGGCATAACCAACCATGCTCATGATTATTTAGGTGATGTTTTCTGTTGAATTACTAGAAATGGGGGCTCCTGTATCATAGGGTAGCAGCTTTGGTGTGGTTGAAAGTGTCGATGCTACTAGTGATATTTATTGTCCCATTTTTTGGAAAGTGGTTGAAGTGAGCTAAGAGTTTAATGACTCCCTGGGTCTAGTGAGTCTCCTTTTCTAATTTGAGTTTTAGTTCTTTATGTTATGTAGGGTTTTTCTTTGGGGGGGGGGGGTGTCTGGGTCCACAAGTAAATTTATAGATTAGATCTGGAGAGAAAAGATAACCATATTTTCTTTTTCCTTGTTGACTGAAACTGAATGTCTCTATATTGCCAATCATCTAGAAGCTACACTAGAGTTTCAGTACATTGCCAACACTATATTTTTTTGTTTTCCTTTTGAAGTACAATTAGCCTCTGATTTTGTAAATGCTTGTTCTCATGTTGTGATAGTGAAAGTAGTGGTTTTACAGTTTTGGTTTTCCAGTTTTTTATCTTGAAAAGTGCACACTTGTTGTTTTTTTTTTTTTTTTTTGCTTGTCTTTCTTTGGAACAGGTCTAGAACAACACCATATACTGAAGCTAAGGGTAAGGTACTCAAATTCAATACATTCTCTTTGGCATCTGTGTTAGAACATTTTAGCCTTTTTTTTGGAGGGTTTTTTTATAGCTAATTTTAAAGCAGTGGTTTTACAGTTTTGGCTTTACAGTTTTTTATCATGAAAAGTGCTCACTTATTTTATTTATTTTTTCTTGTCTTTCTTTGGAACAGGTCTAGAACAACGCCATATACTGAAGCTGAGGGTAAGGTACTCAAACTCAATACATTCTCTTTGGCATCTGTGTTAGAACATTTTAGCCTTTTTTTTGGAGGGTTTTTTTTATACCTAATTTCAAATTGCAAGTTTCTATTATATATATATATATATATATATATATATATATATAGACACACACACAAACTTTGTTTCTTCTTTGGGAACATTGTAGGGAAACTTTGACCCAGTAGCACTTTGGGTACCTTATTTCATAAACAACATGTGGAACGTAACTGAGCAAACTGTATGTTTTGTGCCCCTGCTAAAAACCTCTACTCTCTACTACTTAGTGCTTACAGGATGTGTATGGAGGTCACTTTAGTAGACAATGACTTACATTACAGATGTGCTCTTGTGATTCATGGAATGCAATCATGTCACTTTGTTGGAGGTTAAATAAGAATGTGAGTTTAAATACTGTTTTAATTATGTATTTCCTCTTGACTATTAAATGAGCCAAGCTTAAGTCTCTCAAAGTATTTTTGACTTTTTTTGTAGGAATGATTCACAAGAGACACGCTTTGTTCCAAATCAGTTATGAAATAAGGTACATTGTTTATGAAATAAGGTACCCAAACTTTGTTCTAAGTCAGTTACATTCAGTTTCTATTTATAGCATGTGCACAGTTATTTGTTTTTGTTTATTGCATTTCTTTTAATTTTAGCTAGTTTTAATATGGTCAATTTTAATTTTAAGAAATGACTTTATTCAATTTTAAGTGTTTTCTTATTTGAATTTGAATTTCGGAAATGTTAATAGAATAAATTACCTCCTTTAAAATGTTGATAGTTTTAATATGGTCACTTACCAAGTTTGCATCTATACATTTGTAAATTGCTAATATGTGACTTTTTTTGTGCTGGTTTTATTTATTTTTTTTTTTTTTAGGTACGTGCATTTTCTTCCTAAAATGAACTACCCTTGGCTTTTTATTTAGGTTTGGCACTTATAACAATGACTAATGGATGACACTTTTTGCAAGCATCAAAAGAACTTAGTGATTAATGGAATCTCATGCGCATTGAAGAGGACTCGGTTATAGATGTTTGGATGGCAGATGTGAGTCATTATGTTTTTAAAATTTCCAATGAATTGGTCTTGAAGGTTAAAGGTTATAAGAATCTTCTATTTTGAAAGGTAGATGAACAATGTAAATTTAAGACTATAAAGGGCAGTAGGCAAAGTAGTTGAGTTGTATTGATTTTTACAATTTGTTTCAGATTATTAAATTTTGATTAATGTGAAAGAGTGCATCCAAATTTTCTTTTTTTAACAAGAAATACTTGTTTCAACTATTGGGTGCCTATGGATAAAAGTAATAAGCATACTTTAATCTACATTTATGTGTATATCAGGGAAGACAATTCCATACCGTATCGGCCGGTACGATCGGAACTTACTGTTTTGGCAGGTCAAACCGTACAGAAACACTATTGTTTCATACCTCCCAAAATACCAAAGTATTTCAGCAGTTCCGGCGAATTCCAGTGTGTTTCGCCGGTAAACTTGTTCCGGGGCGGTACAAGATGAATGAATTTTTTTTTTTTTTTGAGTATTTTTGGTACTTACATATCTTTATCTTTAGACTATTGGATGACCATGGTAGTCCAAATTTCAACTTGCTAGATCATCCCTCACTTCTTCTTCCTCCTTTCAAGTGGACTATCCTTTCTCTTCTTGTTTTCATTTCAGCAAGCAAACTTCCTATTTTCTCTACATCCTTGAAAGACAAGAGTCCCATTTTATTTTAAAATGAGACAAGTTTTTATTTTTCGGTCTAAAGGGTGAACGTGTTGGGACATGCACCTCAACGTTGGGCTTACTTTTTGTTTTTCTTCAAGGCATCAGATGGGTCATGTGCATTTACTGTGCACCATCAAGTTTTGACACTTGATGGTACTTGTGAAGTATCTTGTGTTAATATAATTATTTATATTTTTTTCTTCTTTGTATGCAATAAGCAACTTTCTGTTTTTTATATTGTGTTTTTCTTAGTTGATGCTAAAGTTTAAAACTATGAATAATTTGTTCTAAATTGAGGTAATGTTTTATGGTAAATAGAGATTTTTTTTTTTGTGTGTATATATATATATTAAATATACAAAATAGCGGTAAATCTGAAACAGTACACCGGTATTGACCGGAACCAAAATATATCGTTTTGCTGACCAAACTGGTACAACCTCCGGTACGAAATTGACTCCCTTGGTATATATATTTTGACAGTTATTAACCGTCGATAAATGTGTAATACTTTTTTCAACGGTTGGATAGGCCTTAGAAAAATGTTCTTGACACAGTTTTTAATAACGGTTCTCTATGGTCATTTTGTAAAGTTGTGATTTACAACTATTTTGTGTTGGCTTTAATTTTGTGCCAAATTTGATTGTATTTTTATTCAATATTTTGTACCCTGTATTTTATGTGGGATTTTATTGTAAGGATTGTGTGATAGAGAGAGAGTGTGTGAAGACTCAAGCATTTGAAGACAAAAGAGTTTTCGCGGGTAGCTCGCAACTAAGCATCCTGCAAAGTGATGCATGTGCTTTGCACATGACTGGAATGTGAAGAGTCATGACAGATGATGACAGTTGGTTTTCGCGAGTGTCTCGCGGGTAAGGCCTACCCGCGAGATACCCGCAAAATAGTTTGTTTTGCTATTTTGTTCTATCTGCTCCACTATATCCTCATACACACTATATATATCATCATTACCCACATATTGAGTAGAGAGCTTTTCAAAAGAGAAAACCCTAGTCTCAAACCGTTGAGAGTGTGAGATTGTCATACCTACAATTCTACTCCTACCTCTCCATTTCTAAATCCTTGAGAGGTTGATAGCTCAAACACTTACCACACCCATACTGAGTGTTTAGTGAGTTTTTGGTGCTGCTGGGAAGCATTAGAAGAAGACAAGTTTTGGCGGATGCAATCGGGTGCATTGCGGAATCCAAAAAGCTAGAAAAAACACGGTTCCGAGAAGCCTTGTTGGAGTAGGAGCTTGGAGGGCTTTAGTGCATTGGGTAAACTAGGCTTGGAGGGTCTTTTCCTATTCGTGTATCTCAACTTATTGTCTAGTGGATCGATTTACCGCTTCTAGAGCGGCGGAGAGGTTTTTCGCCGTGTTCTCTGGTTTCCTTTTCGATAACACATCGGCTTATTATCTTGCGTTTGCATCTCTCTTCCCTACTATTTTAGCTTTCGTTTTACTGTTGTGTTTTATTGAATATGGCTTACAGTAGTTGTTTTGTTTGTTTGCTTGCATTTACTCTATTCCGCACTTAGTTTAAGTTAGAGTAAAATCAACTGAGTCGTAATTTTTAATTTTGGGGTCTAAATAGCTCGTGTGTTTTTAACACAAATCTGAGCTTTCAATTGGTATCAGAGCTTTCACATTCCAACTATTGAAAATGTTTTTTTCGACGGTTTCAACCGTTGAAAATATTTTTTTCGATGGTTTCAACCGTTGAAAATAGCCAAGTTTCTTGTAGTGAATGTAGACTTTAAGTTTTGATCATAGTTTGCCAACACATTACAAATTGAAGTTCTAATACATTTAGTTTCTAATATCTTAGAACCCAACACAAAAAATTGAAGAAAAAAAAGTCAAGTAGCTATGGAACTCAAATAACTTCATTTTTCTTTTTTTCTTTTTTTGAGGTGAAAACAAGAGAGCTAGGGCGACAATTTTATACTCACCATAGTTTCTTCATTGTTTTTTGAAGTGAGAAGGCTTTTATTTCCTTGAATATATGCTATATCACTCAAGGGCTGCCTATCTTCTGATATTTTGAAGAAATCACTCCCAAATCCTATAAGTTTGTATTGGTCAATATTGATTCTCCACAACAAAAGAAAAGGGGAAAAAGAGAGAGAGAGAGAGAGAGAATGGAAAGGAATTATATACTAAGGTCACGAAGAGGACATGTGACATAGTCACAAGGTAATTCTTGAAGAATTAGCACGAGTCGGTTTACAAAAATAATTAATAGGTATATTTTATTTATTTATAGAAATATTTTTTGTTTATTCTAAGTTTTCAAAATTAATAAATAAAAATTGTTTAAATCTTTAAAAACATAAGTATGTTTATTCCTCCCAATACATTATGGACACATATGTAAGAGTGTTCTGTTCATGACATATCTGAAATGGACATGTGTCCAGTGGCGGCGCCATGTACATTTCAGGGTGTTCCCAGGAACACCCTGAACTTAAATTTTTTTTATATATATAATAATTAAAAACAATTTATTTGTTTACCCTTAAAAAAAATTTAGGAACACCTTCAATCATAGGTAGGAACACCCTAAAAAAAATTGAAAAAAAAAAAAAAAAGTGTAACAGAGCCAGCGACAAGCCCACAGATTCTCGAAAAAAAGCAACGGATGAAAAGCCCAACATCAAGCCCACGGCAAGCCCAACAGATGGTAGCAAACCCAGTAACCCACGGATTCTCAAAAAAAAAAAAAAAAAAAAAACTAACCTAATATATTGAAATCAGATCAGGCCAAACACTTCACACTTCACACTTCACAAACACAAACGCAAAAAATTTCACAGACGCAACAACCAACGGAACGGACCACGGAGTAGGAGATCGCCAGATCGGGCCGGCTCAAACTCGATCTCCCATTCAAACGAAAGCTACATCTCGACGTGCTGCCCCACTGCCCGATCGGTCTTCCTCAGTTCCTCGCCTCGCCACTGTGCCTGACGGCGCCGCCCCTCAGGTATTTCATCTATGTGACTCAGTCTCAGTCTCTTTACTCTCTGTATCTAAAGAGTGAAGAGGGAAGAATGAAAGTGAAAAAATGAGACTCTCCCTCTATCTTTCTGTCTCAGACTCTCTCTCTCTTTTAAGACTTTGAATTGAGAACTGTGATTTTTTTTTCTTTTTTTTGTGATTGTCATTTGTTTTCTTTTGCCTTTTGGTTAGTATGCTTTATAAAGTTTTATTAATATTTGCACTTTTTTTGGAGTTATCCGTTGGTATTGATGTTGGTGTGGTGAGATAAATTAATTGTCTGTGTTGGTGCTAGTGTCTTTTTGTGAAATACAATTAATTGGCTTTATCTGATTGGCTCTAGTCTTGTGAGTTGTGATTGGGGCCATGGGGGCATTGGGGCTTGTCGAATTGGGGTGAATGGGGGGTGGCTATTTGCTAGTGTAATAGTGCAACTAATAATTAATGAACAATCATTTAATTAACTAATAATTAATAAATAATCATTTAATTAACTAATAATTAATAAATAATCATTTAATTAACTAATAATTAATTGGTGGAAGTAACTAATAATTAATAATTTAATTAACCAATACATTATAAAAGATAAACAAATTAAATTATGTTACTCTAGGATAAACAACAATTAATAATTTTATAATTAATGAAACAACAATATAACAAATTATAGTTTATAAAAGATAAAAAATTAATGAAACAACTAAACAACAATAATTAATAATTTTATTAATATTTCAAATGAACTTATAGTTTATTGTTTATTCTTTTGCTATAATTATGGACAAATATTTGATAAGAAAACCACGTACCCAAAAAAAAAATTTATAGGAAAAATTTTTAGGAACACCCTGGGAAAAATTCCTGGAGCCGCCACTGCATGTGTCCAACACAAATATGACTAGAGTTTTGGAGCGTTCATGATTTTTATATATGGGGCATGAAAGTTTCATATGTGTGTGTGTGTGTGTCGAGCATAAAATACATACCTTGTAAGAAATTCCCAAGCTTTTCAATGTTGTTAGCTACCAGATTTTGGAGTTCATCTCCAATCCAAACGAGACATATACAGATGCATGTAACAATAGCGATAAAGCTACCCATGATTATTGTGGTTACCCTCTGATGGGCAATGTGTAGCACCTTATCTTCTCGGTAACCCGAAACAGATACTAAAGAGAAAGTCAATATGAATATGAGCAGCCCATAATCATACCTCGCCTTCATTGTGGGAAAAAATCTCACAAATGTTACTGTTGCAGCTGCATATATGCATTAGACCTCTAATGAGTTTGAGAATTTGGAACCATAACATTAAATTATCACAATCTGTCTGTAACATGTTACCTATCATAGCGACGAAGAATCCAAGTACAATGGGCTCTCCTTTCTCACCAGAGAGAGTTGCTAGGTGATGAACTCCAACACCTAGAGCACCAGCTGACAGCGTTGCTAGCATCCTGTTTAAGCCTTTTCCCAGAGTTGCGCCTACAGAAGATTGGGAAAAAATCAAAAAGAAAAACGTTGCAAATGGAATTGATAGTTCCAATTCTGAAGCTGTTATACCGTAAATTGGTTTATAAATATCAAGCTTACCAACAGACAAGAATGACTGTTATGACAGCCCATATTGAATTTTCGCCAATACGATCATAGAGTGGTTGGATGTAGTAGAATAAGGAAACCAATGTGAGAGCCAGTCCTACTTTTAGCGGATGGATAATTCTCCGTGGATCATCTTGTCCCAGTTTCTTAATCTTCTTTGCCATCTCGACGATCTTATTAGGCAATAGCTTGTGCCTTCCACATGCACGAGTGAAAGGTCCAGCATTTTCAATACTTGGAGCAGCAATCATTGCTAATTCGCTATGGATTAAAAAATGCAAGATTGCAATGGTTTAGAGAGAGAGAGAGAGAGAGAGAGAGAGATAAGACTTAGAGAGTAAAAAGAGAGAGAGGTTTCCGATCTTGATGTTTGGTGAAAATGTCTATTTATATATACGTGATAAATGTTGAATGGAAGTATATAGTTCTTACACTGCAAGCTTGTCACAATTTTTATGAACAACGTGAAAAAGATGCCCCAAAGTGGGAAGGGGATATGGGTTGGTGGGCGGTGGTTCTAGCTAGGGAGAAATAATTGGTCCTGACCTTAAGATTATTGGATAAGTCCAGCCAATTTCATATAATTAATATTCCAACTCTAGTTTGTTAGATTTCCAAATATGTAGATTATTTTAATAGAATTGAGGCAAAAGGGTTTAAATCCAAATCTATGAACTGTGTTTTAGAGAGATTCAAGTCTTCCTAGCTAGCTTAATTAACGGGTCAAGCTAGATTTGCGAAGGAGAGATGTTAGACAAGTTTTTGGGTGTGAAAGCATGGCCTAAGGTCAAGTGAGTTTCAACAATTTGAAAAATAAGAACACCATAGTTAGAACAGACAAATTCATGACATACATGCATGCTAATTGCAACCCAGTCTTGCTTGAGGCGTCCCTCTCCTACGGAGGTTGATTAAACTTGACGCTCTAGAAGAAATGGAAGGAATGAAACTTAGTGGAAGTCCACAATTAACAGCTGGTTGTACTCCTATATTTTTTCATTATACAATTCGTATGCCGTGAACATGATTTGATCTTTAAACCATACTAGACAATTTTTTTTTTTTTTTGAGAGATTAATTCAATAGGATTCTTTTTTACCAAATTATGGTCCGTTTAATTGGGGAGATGAAAATTTGGAAAATGAAAAATGAGCAGAGAAGGGATTATAAACGTAGTTTATATAAATTTACTTGTATGTCCCTATTAGATGAAAAAGATAATAAATTATATTTTTATTAAAAATTTGTATATAAATGGGCACATTCTTTTATATATATATATATATATATGAGAACTTATTAAAACATTTACAGTGAAGCGTTGCACAGTGAAGTGAAGAAAACAAGTATAAGTATTGTAAACACTCGATTTTGCACCCATGATTTATTCATGAAAAATTATTGGAATGACCATCCATGTACCCAAAAAATCATTCTTGCATTACATGCATCAATTTGTCTTTGCATTACATGCATCAATTTGTCTTTGCATTACATGCATCAATTTGTTCTTGCATTGCATGCATCAGTTTATTCATTACATGCATCAATAGTGTGTCTGGTTTCTATATCGGACCGTCGGATCGAAAGATATCACATGATCAAGTTTACACGGTCCATATGCATTGTGTCTAGTAAGAGTCGACTACGCATGATTAATTTAAATTAATTTTGATTGGTTAAACAATTAAAATTAATTAAATAATTTTATGATTGGTTGATAATTAGTGGCTAAAATAGGATTGCATGCATAGGAATAAAAGGGATAATTGGATAACAATAAAATTGTGGATAATCTGAATTTTATCAAGATTTATTTTAAGGGATTTATCTACAAGATGATTGTTATTAAAAAGCCTTAATTATCTAGAAAAGAGATAAAAAAAAAAAAAATCATGGACGAAGGATGAAAACACGTCTAGGTGTAAGGACCAGATCAAAAAAATCCTAAAAGGAGAGTCCAAACGGCACCTGAACACGAAAGTGTGTTTGACATCCAAAAGCACCATTCGGCACTTTTGGAGTGCCAAATGACACTTTAAAAGTGCTAAATTGGCATCTTTTGGGCTTTGGCCCAATGGCCTTCAGGTGATGATAAGGCACATACTTATCGATCTTTTCACAAAAGGATGAGTCCCGATTCGCGTTCTACATATCGGAGCCATTTTTTAGAGTTTTTTGGCCTCTATATATAGGGACTGGGACTCAGAATTCAGCAAAAATTTTTACGCTCTAAGAGGGGATACATTTTTACACTCTTAGAATACCTATATTTCTAACTCCCATTTTTTATATTCTTTTTCAAAATGCTAGGATTTTTAGCAAAGATAATTGCATAAATTCCTTTGAACCCTAAAATATCCTCTCAAGAAGAAGGTTGTGCCATGCAAGAGGTTGTTTTCTGATTACCTTGTTCTTTTCCTTATGCTTCTCTTATTATGATGATATGTGTTTGTTTATATTTTTAGTTTAGTTCTTTTAAAGTATTCATATCATGAGTTGTTGATTTATTATGTCCGTACATTTTTAAACCCTTGTAAACTAGATTGTTTAACCTAATTAATTAACCAAGTGAATACTTAGGTTTATTATTTAGATCTAGGTTAAAACAAAACAATCATATTACGTAAAGCAATGGAAAATAAAGAACACAAAGATTTGATAACTCAGGAAAGCCAAACCAATAAAAAACCTAAGAAGGATTTAACTTAGCTATCCTCAAGATAAAAAGCAAATCCACTATGAAAGAATTGAATTTGTACAATAAGACTTAGACCACTAACATCCTATTGCTACCTTGAGTAAAAAACTTACTACCACGACCATATGACAACTCCGAGTCCACGAACTACTTCTTTCCTTGATCTACAGCAACCACAAGTTCTCCTACTTGTGATCTTGAGACTCCACTCAAAGGTTTAAGATCTTCTTTAAAATTCTTTATGCAACAACTGAAACAACCATCCAGTTCTTGATGTGAATCTTGATCTTGATAGCTTAATGTGTGTGTATGAAAGTAAACAGCTCTAGATCTCACAGAAAATTCAACACACAACTCATAAAAGACTCTAGAAAGCTTTTGGGTACAAAACCCTAGATACAAAAGAGATACACTCTTCTCTCTCTAAAAAACCTTTTAAAAATGTGCTTAGGGTATCCTTTATATACTAGAAGAAGTAGATCTAAAACTCTAATCTTTAATGGGCTTGAACTGCTGTTTGAGCCGACTTAAAATTCTGTAGATTCGTGTTTCGATCGGTCAAGCCTGTCTTTCGATCGATTGAACCAGGTAGATTTCGAATTCTTCTTGCTGCAGCTTGTATGTTCTTGAATCTTGACTTATATCACCTTGAGCATTGTCTAATAATACCTATAGACTCTAGGATCTATATCTAAACAAGTTTGTATTTACAATTTGCCAATTGTTTTAAACTTTTAGAACCTAACAATGTCAAAACATGTTCTTGATTTCTCTTGATACTGTTGTGATCTCTTTCTTAGTTTCAAAATCTGCATGATATTAATTTTTTTTTCTCAAAATCAAAATGGAGCTACATATTCATTAGATGTAGATCTGAATTTTTCTTCAAACAAAATTGATCTACATCTTCATTAGATGTAGGTCTAAATTTTTCTTTAAACAAAATTGATCTACATCTTCATTAGATGTAGATTTGAATTTTTCTTACTCAAAAACTGATTTGTATCTTTCTTAGATACAAATCTGAATTTTTCTCTAGTCAAAAACTTATCGATATTTTCTTTAAATGTAGATCTGATTTATATATATATATATTTTTTTTTTTTTTTATATATATAACAAAGCAGATTCTAAAATAAAAAATAGTCATGATTAGTCAAGTTTGTTTTGTTTGATGCATGTTGCATAGGTTGATTTTATGAATATAATCCTCTTCTAAAATCCTTTTTCCACATAAAAAATAGATATGATTTTTTCTAATCCTATACAAAAAATAATAATAATAAAACATTCTTTTTTTGCAAAAATTGATATGATTTTTTACAAACCCAAAAATCAATTTTTCTTGTTCCCAAAAAACATATCTGATTTTTTTAACAAAAAAATTTCTTTTACTTTACTCCAAAAACATATCTAACTTTTTCTTTCACCAAAAATCAATTTTTTATACAAGCAGAAAACAAATCTGATTTTTTTAAAATCAAAAATCAACTTTTCATCGCAACACAGATCTAAATTTTTATCAAAAGAAGAGGGTGTATTTATAAATAGACTTGTGTAACTATGTTTTTCATGTGTACATAATATATCATTCATGTCATGCATAAAAATGGTACATTGGAGAATCAAGGACAAGTAAACAATACTCACCTTAGAAAATCTTTTCTCACCCATATAGCACGAGTCTTCAGTTTTGTAGGTGAAAATTCATGAGAAGCAGAGTATATTTGAGGGTTTACACCAATCTTCTGAGAAAGACTAAAATCTTACAATTTCCTTTCACAAGCCAACAAGCTTAAATTTTTCAAAAGCATATGAAACAATTTATTAGGACTTATGGCAGGAGAAATATCATCACATATCTTAGATTGAAATACAGAATGTTTAAATTTCAATTTATTACAATTAGGACGAATGTGACCAGAGACACCACAAAAGTGACAAACAGGAACAAATTTAGGAACATCTTTATTCCTAGCAGCAAATCTAGTCTTAGATTTTGGTTTTTGCCTCAACAAAAAACAATTTGGTCTAATATGACCAATAACACCACAAAGGTGACAGGTAGGCACAAAAACATATTTCTTTTGCACACTAGCAGTAGGTTTAGACAGGTTTAGAAACTTCAGCGTCTACATCAGAACTTTTACATTTGTCTAACCTAAATACATTAGCCTTTTCTTTATTATTCCTCTTGAAATGAGGGATATAAACTTTTTCAGCTTTAGGCTTAAGAGAAACAAAAACACTTCTGTTATCAACAGCAGGCTTGGTACTAGTCAAATTTTCAATTTTAGCTTTAGATTCAACTAACTCTTGTTCCAAGCATTTCATCTTCTCATCTTGAAAGAAAATTTGATTTCTCAAAAATTCATTTTTTTTATTAGATTCATCTAATCTAACAACCAATTCCACATTTTCAAGATTAGCCAATTTTAATTCTTCCTTGAATTTCTTAGAAATTTTCAAAGATTTCAATAATTCCTTACGAAGAGTTTCACAAGCATTAATAAAATCAACAGAAACAACAGTGTTCTTTTTATTCAAATCATCACAATCAAAAACAGTAAGACACTGAAAATTATCCATGATAACAAGGATCAAGGATCAACTCTTTGATTAAAAAATCTAAACACTAGAGCTAACCCGCTCTGATATCATTTGTACATTTAGACCCTTGTAAAACTAGATTGTTTAACCTAATTAATTAACCAAGTGAATCTTAGGTTTATTATTCAGATCTAGGTTAAAACAAAGCAATCATATCATGCAAAGCAGCGGAAACATAAAGAACACAATGATATGATGACCCCGAAAAACCAAACTGGTAAAAATCCTAGGGAGGATTTGACCTAGCTATCCTCAAGGTAAAATAGCAAATCTACTATGAAAGAATTGAAGTTTATACAATAGCGACTTAGACCACTAATATCCTATTGCTACCTCGAGTAGAAAACTTACTACCACGACCCCATAATAGCTCCGAGTCCACGGACTACTTCTTTCTTTGATCTTTGCAAAACACAAACACCCACGTTTGTGACTTTGAGATCCCACTCAAAGGTTTAGCAACACAAACTCTCCTATTTGTGACACCAAGACCACCCTTGAAGGTTTAGATCATCAGCACCATTGATGACTAGAGAAGGCAACAACTTCTACAACACTGGAGCTTGAGATTCTTCAAGTAATAACACTGGTAGAAGATATGAGAGAGCTTTTTAGGAACAAAACCCTAAATAAAAAAGAGGCACACTCTTCACTCTCTGAAAAGCCTTATAAAAACGTGCTTAGGGTTTCCTTTATATAGTGAGAGAAGTAGATCTGAAACTCTAATCCTTAATGGGCTTGAACTGCTGTTTAGGCTTAATTAAAATTTTGCAGATACAACTTTCGATCGGTCGAGCTTGTTCTTTGATCGGTCAAACCAGGCAAATTCTGAAATCTTCTTTTTGCAGCTTGTATGTTCTTGTATGTTCACGATTTGCCAATTATTCTAAACTTTTAAAACCTAGCACACTCAGGTCCCACTAGTGGTGGCTTTAAGATTTTTTGCTAGGGGTTAATACTATCGGAGCTAGGAATTTGTTGTAGGGGTGTGTTGATGCCCATTTTTGACAAAAAAGCCCAATGACAAAAGAAGTCCAACAATAGGGGAAGGTGAGAGAAAAAAGGAAATGAAAGAGGTAAAAGCAAAGTAAATCGACTGTGGAAGCCCAAGAAAAGAGGTAATAAGTCCAACAGGCTAGCATGGCAAGAATGGCAGCTAGCTAGCCCATGGGTGCAACAAGACGTAAAAGTAAAGTAAATGGGTTGTGGAAGCCCAAGGAAAAGAGGTAATAAACCCAATGGGCCAACATGGCAGGGATGGCAGCCAACAGGCCCATGGGCACAACAAGAGGTAAAGATAAAGTAAATGGGTCATGAAAGCCCATAAGAAAAGTTAATAAGTGCAATAGGCCAGCATGGCAAGAATAACAGCTAACAGGCCCATGGGTACAATAAGAGGTAAAGGTAAAGTAAATGGGTCATAGGAGCCCAAAGGAAAAAGTAATAAATCCAATGGGCCAACATGGTAAGCCCATAGGCATGGCAAGAAAAGGAACAACATAAATGGAAGCCTAAAGGGCTAGACGTGCAAGGGCATTTGCCAAGACAATGTCTAGGCCCACAATAGGAATAAGGGGAGGCAGTGCAATCCCAAAGGCCCACGCTCTTCACACTGTAAGGGAGAAGCATGAGCACGCAGCAAAATGAGACAAGGTAAGAATGGTAGAAATGGTGTAGGAGTAAAAGAAGACAAACACAGAGGTAAGTGGAATTCACACAAGGGCTGGAGCACCACCTATTTGTACCTAACCAATACAGGAAAGGTAGGTCCTCAGTCAAGGGATCTAGAGGGCAGGTCCTCAGTCAAGGGATTTAAAGGGCATGGTTTGGTAGTGGGGAGAAAAGGGTCTATTTTGGGGTTTCTACTGAGGCTTCTTTCGGGGAGAATGCCTTGGTGGAATGGCATTTCATCCAAAAGAGGCAAGTAATGGGCTAGGGCCACTTGATGCATGCCATAGGGGTAAGTAGAGAGAAAGCCTCTAGCTCTTATCCATTTGGGTAAGGCAGAGAAGGGGAGAGGGAGAAACAAAACTAGGAGATTTGTCCTGGAATGAAAAGTGGTGCAACAAGCACACTTTGAGCAAAGGTAGTGGCCGGGCAACCAACAGGTTAGTGGGCAATCCTAGAGAGATGTCCACAAGAAACTAAAAACAGTTGGTGAAGCCTTAGGGACAAAAGGTAGAAATCTCATGGAATCAAACAATATAAAAGGAAGGGAGGTAGCCATGAATAGGGAGAAACCCATGAAGAGGGGAGTAAGAAAAAAACTAAGAATTAAAGAACAAAAAGAAAAGAAACCGAAAAGGTAAAAAAAAGAAGGGAAGAGAGAAAATACGGCAAAAATAGAGATATGCATCAGTAGACCACATTTTCTTTACCTCTTATCATCCCCACCCTCTAAAACTCTGTGAATTGGAACACAAAACTATATAGGCCATTTCTCTAGCACAAGTAATTTCAATGGCAGAAATCTGTAACGAGATTACCCATGTTGGCATTTGGTTCCCTTCTTGGACCTGAACCTGCTGAATGACTTGGCCCAGGATTAGGAGTGTGAGTCAACGCTATCCCACTTGCTTAGAATTGTAGTTATTCCTGCGCTATAACATGTTTTAGCTTATTTGATATTCGTACTATTATTCATTTTGCTACAGTGTTTTCAAGTTATCAATTATTCTTCTGTAATATCCTTACTCTATTTGCTCTATTATTTGTTTTGTTGTATTATCTTTTATTTTATTTGCTGTATTAATTGTCTTGTGGTAGTTTCTTTTATTATACTTTCATTCTGCTGTTGCTCTAAAATGTTATTTTCTACTAAGAGGTCAAAACCTAGACAAATTGGATTATATGTAGACAAAAGCGCAAAACTAGTCTATGATAAGTGTAGTAGAGTATTAAAGTGATAGATGCTCTTGCAAATCACTGATAAAGTTTCTGCTAATTTCACCACCTTTGATTTCTACTAAAATAAACATAGTTTTATATACCCAGCCAGTAAGAGAACCTAGTGGAAGACAACGCAAACCGCACATTTTCACTTTACCTCTTTAATTATCTCTTCCTTTTTCTGCAGACCGCTGCTCATGATGATCATTTTGTGTGGTAAGTGTGGACACTGAACCCACTTGCTACCAACTTAAGCATTTGTAGTAGTCAAAAGGAATTTCCAACACCATTTCCTACAATTGTCATATATGTCGTTGAACTTCATAATATATGGCTATAAACATTGTTTTTTTATAAGCTATCGTAACTTTAGCAGGTAGAGCACATCGACCAATATTCCGTCTGAAATTTCTTAGCAAAAAAAAGTTATTGTATTAAAAAACAATACATAAAATTAGCTTATTTTCATTTTAAAGCCATATCAAATAGGCTTACTTATGGTCTATTTGAATTGAGGGAGGGAGGGAGTGTTGGGCTTTGTGGAGCTTAGTTTATGTTTGATCCGATTGACGACCCGACTTGACCCAAATAATGTTGCATGGTTTTTAATGGGAGATTTTCTGAGGCTTAGTCCACGAAGCGGATGCTTAAGCGGAGGCACAGGCTTAGTCCTATGCACAGGATGTAGAAAACGCAGTTTTTGTGGTTAGGGTTTGTGTAGTCGGTTTTGAGAGAGAAAAAAGACTGTAGCCGCACTTTGTATTTTTTCCTTGATAATAGTGAAATCTCTGCAACTCCGTGGACGTAGGCAAATTGCTGAACCACGTAAATACTGTCTTATGTGTGTGATTATTTTTCTTTGGTGTGTGTTTTTTCCTTCTTTTTTTCTTTTTTTTTTTCTCACAGGTTTAGGAATTAGTGAAAATTCCCTACAGGGAGAGTAGATTGTAGAGTTGACTAAAAATTAGTTTATTTTACTCTACTCCCCTCCTCTCTCCTTCCCTCCCCTCTCAATCCAAACAAGCCCTTAATTGATATCATAGGTTATGAGATCCAATTGAATTTTTTCCCTTGTGTCCAACAAGAGGAAAGAAAAAAATGACTAGAGTTGTAACGATCCAAGCTGTTAAGCAAAAACTAAAAAGTTTACTTGCATTTCATATGTAGCACATCTTTACATAAATAATAGTATAAAATACAATAAAATTTTAATATAGCTGCATTAATTAATATATTTTTTATAAAAAAAATTATTAGTTAATGCTACAATATAATTGAACTTAATTAAGAAATTTAAAGTACAATATCTACAAAATTCTACCTAACTTTTCTTGAATTTCATTGCCTGTGAAAGAGGCACTCTCGCTTACACAAAATACCATGAAGAAGAAAAGGACACTTAGCCTAGGCCACTCCAAAATTAATTTTAGGGTTTTACTTTTTAGTTCTTTTTTTTTTTTAATAAACATATATATTAAGATAAAGGAGAAGTGGTTCATTCCTATCTCTAATTTTATGATGGAAAACTCAATCAGGGAGAGAAAGAGATGTTAATAGGTCCATTCCAATAACAAAAGGCGGCTCAATGGGCAAAGATATGGGACAAAATTTTTACATCTCTAATGACAAAAACAAAATCCTGTAGTAAAAAGAATTTAAAGATGATTTGATAAAGTCATAGTGATGGCGAAAGAAAATCCCATATAAGGCATAAACCATTCAATTTAAGGCGCCCCACGTTGTTGAAATTAAAGAAAATTTACAGTTGTTCCTCAAAAAAAAAAAAACATTTACAGTAAAGAAAGAAACAAAGATATCATGGGAAAGCAATAAATTTCTTAATATAATTGCTACTATCAAATTATCATATGTAGGGTAAATTTGAACAATTTATTAGTTCTTTTCAACTTGATTGTAGAAGAATTTAACTCAATTATTGTAAAGTAGAATTTATTCAACCATGTGTTGGTTTTATTCTATGCTAAATCTGCTTATAATTCAGCAATTAAATACCCTGTGGCGATCACACTTTTCCCAGGGTATTCAGTCACTCATCTTGATACGATTTTCTCAGACCATAAACCACTAAGCATTAAGATGGCAGGTCTGCCTATCTGAAACCAAAGGCCTTGGAGGTTTGAACAAGTATGGTTGAGTGAAGAATCCTGTCATACCACCATGGCAGCAGTTTGGGTAAATTCCACCTCTTCATTGAATCCTATGTCCATGGTTGAGGCCAAGTGTTTCCACTGTCAAACAAAATTGAGACAATGGAGTAAGGCATCTTTTGGAAATATATCTCAGGCAGTAGCTGAGAAGAAGCAGCAAGTCAAGGCAGCGGAAGAGGCAGCGGTGGGAAGTGGTAGTGCAGACCGATTGCATGAACTTAAGGCTGAGTTAAGGGAACTCCTCACCAAGGAAGAATAGCTATGGCAACAGCATTCTAAGTTGCATTGGCTTAAAGAAGGGGACCAAAATACACGTTATTTCCATGGCAAATAAGCTTCTCAGAGGTGTAGGAAAAATAGTATCAAACGCCTAAGGAACTCTAGTGGGGTGTGGTGTGAAGGTGATGATCATGTTGCAAAACTGTTTATAGATTATTACAGTGAGCTCTTCTCAACATCAAGCCCGAATCAGTAGAAGGAAGTTTTGGCCACAATACCTCGAGTAGTACCTGATTCCTTGAATATAGATTTGGTGAGCCCTTTCTTGAAGCATGAAGTAGATACGACCTTAAAACAAATGGTGTCTTTGAAAGCACCAGGACCGGATGGCATGCCCCCAATTTTCTACCAACACTATTGGGATTCCATTAGTGATGATGTATCTTGTGCAGTACTATCTTGCCTCAATTCAAGTAATATTCCTGCCAGTCTAAAGCATACTTATGTCACCCTTATCCCGAAAATAAAAAACCCGGAAAGAGTTTCTGATTTCAGGCCCATATCTTTGTGCAATATTCTGTATAAGCTAATTTCTAAAGTGTTAGTTAATTGTTTGAAAAGTCTCTTGCCTTATCTTGTATCAGAATCTCAAAGTGCTTTTCAATCTGACAAAGCCATCTTGGATAACATCTTGGTGGCTTTTGAAACGCTGCATCACATGAAGATTAAAAAAATAAAAAATAAAAAAACCAGGCAAAGAGGGGTATATGGCAATGAAACTAAATATGAGTAAGGCTTACGACAGAGTGGAATGAATTTTTTTAGAGAGCTTAATGCGGAAGATGGGTTTTCATGGTAGATGGGTTGAGTTGGTGATGGCAACAATTAAATCCGTCTCATATTCCATTCTAATCAATGGAATACCCCGGGGGTTCATCAAACCAACAAGAGGGATTCGCTAAGGAGATCCTCTAGCTCCCTACCTATTTTTGTTGTGCTCGGAAGGGCTGAATGGACTGCTTAAGAAAGCTGTGGCAACAAGTGATCTTAGGGGTTTTTCGCTTTGCAAGAATGGTCCACAAATCTCTCATCTTTTCTTCACCGATGATAGTTTGATTTTTTGTCGTGCAAAGATGGGTGATATGCAAGAAATTCAATCTGCCTTAGTCCATTATGAAAGGGCATCTGGTCAAAAAATAAATGGCACCAAGACAAACCTCTTCTTTGGGAAATCAGTTCTTGATGGCACTAAAATTGAAATAAAGAATTTTCTTGGTGTACTGGAAATTAAGGAGTATGACAAATATCTAGGGTTGTCGACGATGGTGGGGAGAAATAAGAAGGAAAGCTTTATTCATATAAAGGAGAGGATTTGGGGAAAACTTTAAGGGTGGAAGGAGAAACTTTTGTCACAAGCTGGAAGGGAGGTGTTATTGAAAGCTATTGTCCAAGTCATCCCCACTTTTGCTATGAGTTGTTTTAAACTCCCTATATGAGTCTTTGCCATGAGATTGAGGTTATGATAAAAAATTTCTTTTGGGGTCAACGTGGTGAGAGGCGTAAGATTCATTGGAAAAAATAGGAGTCTTTGTGCTTGCCAAAAATTGAAGGTGGGATGGGCTTTAAAGAGCTTAGAAAATTCAACGATGCCATGTTAGCTAAGCAAGTGTGGCGGCTGGTCCATGACAAGGAATCACTATTTTATCAGGTGTTTAAGGCTAAGTTCTTCCCATCGGGTAATATTTTTTCAGCTCAAGTCAAATCAGGCTGTTACGCTTGGCGGAGTATCCTTAAGGCACGTTATTTAATTGCTGATGGTGCTAGATACAAAATTGGTTATGGTCAAACAGCCTGGATCTACTAGGACTGTTGGCTGCTAGGGGAGGGGTCAGGCAAGGTTATTTCACCTCCTTCAATGCTATCTGCTGTTGCTAAGGTAGCAGACCTCATAGATGCTGATTCGGGTTGGTAGAATGTGTACCTGTTGGAGAGGTGTTTTCTGCCGTTTGAGTCACAAAAAATCAAGTCTATCTCCCTTTGTTTGACACCCCAGGAAGACACTCTGATTTGGCCAAAATCTAAGGATGGTCAGTATTCTGTGAAGCTCGGCTACCAATTGTTGTGTGCTATGGAAGCAATGATTCATCTTCGGGATCAACCAATGAGGTGAACAGAAAACTTTGGTTAGGCCTATGGAGAATGAAAGTGGCGAATAAAGTTAAGACTTTTGCATGGCAGGCTTGTTCTGAGTCACTCCCTATGTTGGATAATTTGGCCAGGAGGAAGGTGGTGCTTTCAAACTGTTGCACAAGCTGCAATAGAGAGCCCGATACAGTGATTCATGCATTATGGAGTTGTGAGAATATTAAGGTGGCTTGGGGTACTAACTTTGATGAGTTGCGTGCTGCAACAAATCAGGCTGTCTTTTGTTGATCTTTCAGGTTGGTGCTACAGAATTCTCGAGGAACTGAAGGCTTTATTACGACCTGTTGGTTCATTTGGAATTGGCGCAATAAAATTAGAGCCAAGGAGGTAGTCGCGCCCTTAGAGAAGACCCCTGATCTAGCACAGCACAACCTTTCGAAATTTCAGCAGCAAAGGTTGAAGCCTGTCACAAAGAAGTTGCCAAGGAAAGTCATTTGAAAGCCACCCGATGCAAGTTTATTAAAAACAAATTTTGATGGAGCAATTTTTGAAGACTTGAGAGCAGCAAGAATTGGTGTCATGGTTTGGAACTCCTCCGGTGAAGTCCTGGCAGCCTTGTCCGAGATTATTCCCCTGCCCTCATCCATAGTAGCTCTGGAAACAATTGCAGCTAGAAGAGCAACCCTCTTTGTTAGTGAGCTTGGTCTTCGTGGCTCTGGAAGGCGAAGAATCCATTTTGGCAATCAAGAATCAATGTTTTCAGCATCCGTTGGTGGGTCATTTAGTTAAAGACATTATGTCTTCAGTCAGTACTTTGTAGTACTCCTCTTTCTCTCACACACATGGGCAAGGCAATGTATTAGCACATGCTCTAGCGCAACGAGCGAGACTTTCTTTTCCTGTTTCAGTTTGGTTGAACTCTATTCCTTCAGATATTCATAGGATTTTTGTATCTGATCTTCCAGTAATAAAATGATTGCCGGCCTGACTGCTTAGGCCTGATTCTCAAAAAAAAAAAATCTTGTATTTAGGTGGGAAAAATGTAAGGGTTATGTGTGAGAGTGTGCAAATTTGATCAAATGTGTGCATTCAAGAGCATTCTCATGACTAGATCTCGCGAGTGGTGACTCGCCAAAAGTGTCACATGTGTGAAGTATGTAGGAAGTTCAAATGTCATAACAACTAGAGCACTACAGGACAAAAACACTAAAAAAAAAAGGGCTATAGCCGCGTTTATAAAACGCGGCTATAGATCCTAAAGACGCAATTATAGCCCCATTTGGTCTATAGCTGCATTTATACGCACGGCCTATTCTCCTATAGGCTGAGACCTATAGCTGCGTTTTTAAAAATGCGGCTATAGACCGTGTTTGGGCTGCATTTAAAAACACCTATAGCTGTGTTCTAGAAAACGCAACTATATGTACCGTTTTGGCTGCGTTTTAGAAACGCGGCTAAAGCCTCCTTTGTCCTTGCTATATCGCAAACTCCTGCAAGCATTCAAAACCATTTATGAAGTTCCTATGCATCGCAATTTCTGAAGTTCATTGCCAAAATTTTTCAAGTTCCCAACAAAAAATATATCAGCTTGTAAGTTCCGCTGACAAAAAATTTTGCATGTTCTCATACATCACAAAAAGATCCTATAACTAATGGAACCATTCTGAGCATCTCTGTAGCAATCCCAGCCCATCCATCGGCCATTATGAGCAGCACAAACTTTGAAATAAGGATGAATAAAGATGCAGAAACATAAGGATGAATCAAACCGCTGGCATCCTCCTCCACAGACAAGTCCCCAACAAATATCTCAACATATGACTGACCCTGCAAACAATTTTTTATTATAATTAATAAATAAATAAAGGTTATCCAAAGATAGGAATGCTACGCTACAGAACCCAGTAATTAGTGTACTGAGGCATGGATATACATGCCCTACTCACATCAGTCAATTATTCACAGTTAATACCAAAAGAAGCAAACAATTTTTTTTTTTTCAATAGACTCAGTAACAAAGAAACTTTCTTTAAATTTTTCTTAAAATAAAATTAACAGATTACTGATCATCAAATTCCAAGTCCTAGTTGTGTTGTGGGAAAAAAAAAAATCTTTGCCAAACTAAACATAAAAGATGCCTACAAAAATAAAAACATATCTAAAAATATATATTTATTATTTAACTAAATTGCAGTATCTGCATCAAATTATGTCTTAATTTTTCAAGAATTTTCGTATCACCATGTTCCATGTCATGTCCATGTCTTTGATTCTCACCAAAAAGAAAGGGGGGAAAGGGATTTTGTAAAACATGGAGGATTGAGTCCAACTTGCTAACTCAATTTCACTTTTTGATCACTTTATGCAAAATCAAGGATAACATTCCTAAATGAGAGAAGTTCTACTAGCAACAATGAAACGACTCCAAATTCTAACGAGTAGTCTTGACACAATTCATGAACAACTCAAAGCTAAACAAAGTCAGCAGTTTGGTTTTCACCTTAATTCCTAGTCTTGTTTAGGTAAATTGGGTTCACCCATCTTATGCATATTCGATAGCTCATATTTGGGAAACTTTCCAATCCCATAATTGACCTACATTTGACACAAATACTTACCCCCTTTGACAATATAATGATTCAACCCAATATGGCAAACAACTAGATTAATGTTATAGTACTACTTTTTCAACTAGATCTTTCATGGCAATATTTTAAGACGTTGAGTTTGCATTATAACAAAAGGGAGTGTAAGTGGTCTAATATTCTAAATAAAACATTTGACAAAACAAATTAAACTTGTTAGTTTCATGTCAGATCAATAGGTAACCCGAGTGAACCAAACTTATTTCACACCTACCACGTCGGCCATGCCGTGTCATGTTACTTGTACAACCTTCGAATTCCGTAAAGGTTTGGCATTCTGAAAATAAACAAATCGTGTTCAAGACTTCAAGTTCACACATTATTTGTGTTCTTGCCTCTCAAATTTTTCTTTTTCTTTTTCTTTTGACATCATGCTCATATTCAATTTTCTTTTTAAAGACATGTTCAAGTTGCCTCTTGAAACTTGTCCATCACAATTAAATGGAATAAAACCCATATGTGGAATATAATGGCCCAGCTACTGTTGAGGTCATAGTATAAAACGTTAATACGCACACAAGAATAAGTGCAATATCATATCCACGATTGAAAAAAAGTCAAATGTAGAACAACAAATGTAAAAATTTTAAAAAGAAAACCATTTACCTTAATAGAAGCATCTCACTCTTGACATCACCAATAACTGTAGGCTCATAAAAAGTCATACCAAGACTATGTCTTTTACCCCCAAGTGGGACTTTTGATCCCTTCAAATAAAATCATAATTTATAAGAGATGCATTATTTCTTAACAAGAAAAGGTCTATTGACTGTCATTTTGTGAGCTATGCCGAATACATTTAAAATTGCAATATCTAGCAAAAAGGAAAATCAAAGGTACATATTATTTGATTTTATTAAATATTCATTACAACCACCTTCAATATGGGAACATAGTTTTATTTTTTGTTTTCATTCTTCAGGTATTAAAGCAAAGCGTGTGTGTGTGTGCGTGTGCGCGAGAGAGAGAGAAGGGAAATAAGATAAATGTCAAAATAACAACCGCATGGTGAATGTCATATTCCTGAGAATTACCAACCAACTTCCCGTGCCAAACATCAAAGATGTGACTCACGACTGACTTCCACTTTTACACTTTGTGGTGGTCCACAAGTGGACTTCATGATTGACTCAATATAAAGACTCCATGTACACTATATACTGCACATAATTGAGAAGATTATTTAATTGATTTTGTTTTACCTGAGAATTACCAACCAACTTCCCGTGCAACATCAAAGAAATTTTGTTTTACCTGAGAATTCACAGTTTCATTCCCATCAGTAATAGTATGACTAATAGTACTGTGTGAAAAAAAAATAATAAAAAATAAAAAAATAAAGTGGTCTAGTAAGCAGAAAGAATCCAACATGGTGTTCCAACTAAGTGAAGGGATATGCATAAGCCATGGACAAAATTTGCATCCTATATCGCCACCTGTAGATTGGAGGTATTTGAAATAACAAAACGTGATTGAAAGCTGATTTTTTATAAAACTATTTACGAGTCCTAACAAGTACAAGATACATAGTGGAGGTTATATTGATTTTCATCATGTATCAACCCATAGTGTCCCACGGAAGAACAAAACAGAAATCATCAGGGTACGTAGGACGTAGCACCAAAATATGCACAAGGTCAAAGTTGGCCCCTCAATATGCACAAGGTCAATGTCACATACTCATCAATACAGCATAAACAAGCTAATAAAATTTAAACAATAACAATTCTTTAAAGTACAACATCTAAACAAACTAAGGTCCGTTTAGATACAGCTGAAAACTAAAAACTAAAAATTGAAAATACAGTAGTAAAATAATTTTTAAATGTGTGAATAGTACCGTGAGACCCATTTTTAATAAAAAATTACTAAAAAGTGATATTTGTGGGTCCGTAAACAGTGCACAGATGCACTGTTCATGCAGAAAAGTGGCTGAAAAAATCATAATTTGCGACTACTGTTTATGCACAGCACATAAACAGTAACAATTGTCCCTTAAAAGCTAAAAAGCTGCAAAAAATAATTAAAAAAAAGCTGAAACGTGAACCGTAAACGCAATAATCCCTATCTAAACTCAGCCTAATAAATTTCACATAGTAAAATTACACATTAAAAAAAAAAAAAAAAAACCATTCGACCAAATAATGCACCACCAATAAGTCAATAAAAACAACCAATAGCCGTGGATGATATAGCACATCAAGAGGAATAACTAACAAACAAACCAAAGAATTAAACAAACTGTGGACATATATAAACAAAAACAGAACACCCACCAAGTACTTGATTTTCAAAAACAATGTGGTTAAAATCGCAGCAAACCCTGAAATGAAAAATGAAGAAAAACAAACCAGACACAGTGACACACTTCACAGCAAAGATTGAATAATTTAAACAAATGAAAACAAATTGAAACTAAATTTATAGCTAATTCCAGGTTACTTACATATAGTTAAAGATAAAATTACCAGGACCAAATAAAAAACACCAAATTAAGCTTCTTCTTTTTTTATTATGGATAAACCTAAATTAAGCTTAGAATTGTTTAAAGGGCGAGATTACATAATAACTTTGAATTATAGCACATACCCAGTAAAGAAAATTCCCAAAAGAAAAAAAATAACCCTCAAATAATTCTAAGTTCTATGCCTTCAACAATGTGGGTTGCCCTTCTTTCTTTATTTGCTTATGTATAAATCCAAAAAAAAAAAAAAGGTATAAATATTGTTCTATTCTCCAAAGTTTGAACAAACCCTAAACTTCTAATCATGTAAAACTGTGTAAATCTACTGCACAGAAGCATAGAAAGAGACACCTGAGGATTTTAGGAGGAAAATAAGAGAATGAGAAGATGGATTAGCCCATTTGGGCATTTCAAGGGAGGGCAAAATCAGAAAAGTGAGAGAGTGAGAGACATACGCGCGCCGCCGCATAAGCTTTCCCATCTCATATCTCCCTGTACTATCCCATTTCTCTCCGTTTTTCTTTCCAAAACTGTGCATTTTATTATGTGAGCAAACGAATCCCTTGATTCTTCTTAAACCTAAAGAGACACACTAACTTACACGCGCTGCCGCATAAGCTTTCTTCAACGTACAATTATTTATTTTTTATTTTTTTCAATTTCAAATCTTCACTTATATTTTACAAAAGAAAAGACAAAATAATAATAAAAATAAACAAAAACAAAACAAAAAGATAAAAACGAAGTTTCAAAAATTAAGGAAAACAATAATGTTGTATAATCGGCGCTGGTGGTAGTTACCATTACCTGGGCTTGGTCTTCCATGGGTGTGGAATCTTGAATGGAATGTGCGTTGTTTTGGGGCTCTCTCTCTGAGTCCGAGAGTTTTTAGATTGTGATTAGAGAGTGATACCTGGAGGTTCGGGTGTGAGAGAGAGTGAAGGCTTCGGCCATGGTGAGGAGGATTGGTGGTAGGGAGGGGTGGATCGGCGGTGAAGGTTTGGGAGTCAAAGGGAGAGTGCGAGACCGGGTTAGAGAGAGAGTAATCTGAGGTTTTTTTTTTTTTTTTTTAATTTATGCCAAACATGTAGCCGCGTTTAAAGAAACGCAGCTATAATCATGCTTTAAGCCATATATATTTTGTTCAACCTATAGCCGCGAATAAAGCACGCAGCTACAGGCAACACTATAGCCGCGTTTCTGAAAAACGCGACTTTAAGTGTACTTATGGAAAACACGGCTGTAGGACTTCCTTTTTAAAAAATGGGCTTGTCCTATAGCCACGGTTTACAAACGCGGCCATAGGCCCAACCCGATAAGGTGCCACTACAAACAACAAAAATGCAGCTACAGAACTGCCCTATAAAACGCGGCTATAGGTTCATAATTTTAGCCACATTTATAACAAATGCGGCTATAGAGAGGGCGTTTGGATAAACTTATTCCTGCGTCTGCGTTTTAAGTTTTTTTTTTTTTTTTTTTTTTCCTCCAGCCGCAAGTGTTGACTAAATCTTCTGTAAACAGTGCATTCGTGCACTGTTTACGGACCCACAAATTTCACTTTTCAGCAACTTTTTCATTAAAAATGGGTCCCGCGGTACTATTCACACATTTTAAAATTATTTTGCTACAGTGTTTTCAGTTTTCAGTTTTCAGCAATAAGTTCTATCCAAACAGACCCAGAGTATCTATAGCTATGTTTTTACTAAACGTGGATTAAAAAAATCCCCTATTGCTCACATTTTTTGTAGTGAAAGTATAGTCTGGCTGGTCAGTTATTTGGTTATTGGAACTCGCGACTTGTCCCAATTGTCCTAGTTGCAAGTGAGTCGCCAAAGCCCCTTATTTTGCAGAAAAATGACTTTCACATTCCCTCACATACCCTACTATAAATACCCTTATACCCACGAAATATAGAGAGCTTCCAGAGAGAATTTTTAAAGATAAACCCTAGAGAACAACAAGATTGATTCATCCACAATCTTATACTTTTGATTCTCTAAATTCCTCTACTCTCACCCTCTCCATTGACATACCCTTGAGAGCAGGGACGAACCCATGATTTCAAGCTAAGGGGGGAGGCCAGAGATAAGTGAAAAAAAAATTCAAATACGGATCCATATAGTATTAATAAACTATACCAAGACAAATACCCAAAAATCATTGTTTCTTAATATATTAAGATACAATCATCAACCAACAAAAACAAAAGACACGAAATACTATTGTTTCTTGATATAATCATCTATGAAAAGGGAACTTGACTCTCTTTCAAATCTTCAAAATCATCTATGATTGAATTCAACTAAATGTCGAAGCTATATCCTTTTCAATGTATAACATCAAAGAGTCCGTCAAAAAATCATTTTTTATTTTATTTCTAATGTTAGTTTTGACAACTTTCATAGCTAAAAATGTTCGCTTTGTAGTAGTAATAGAAACTAGAAAAGTAAGCACAAGTCTCATCATTCTATAAACAAGTTTGTAGTGTTTTGATTTTCTAGTTCTCACTAACCGTTGACACAACTCAGATAAACTGTTCAATTTTTTGAACTCTGGATCCTAAACTACATTATGCTCAAAATGATAAAGCTCCTTCTCCAAAACTTGTTTGTCATAATCTGTGAAATTTTGTGGATAGAAACTCTTTACCAACAAACAAAGATCACTACTTCTGAAAGATTTTAATGCCTCTTGAGGTTCTAAAGCTAAGCTAAGCCTAAGTAACTCCATTGCATCTTCATTAAAACTATAATTTAGTTCCTGTAGTTGAGAATCTATTGCAGCATAAAAAATATTTACTCGATAATGATACTCAATTGTAACGTTATCTTGCTGATTACAAGCTCAACCTCACTTCCTAACATAACAAGCATTCATCTCTAGGACATCAATGCAATGCTTCTCACAAAATGATATCACTGTGGTGAGTAAGCCATCCCAATCATCGTCTCTAAATTTTTGGATAAATGCTTTAGTAGATGAAACTAAATGCATGGCATTTAAAATGTCTTAAAATTGGCTTTACAAAGCTTGAAAAAGTTTATCAGTGATCTCCATAGTTTCCTTCTCAAGATGCAAAATGAAGACAAATTCAAATGAAGTTAAACCATCATAAGCTGACTCTGCTTCTACCCGATGTTCTCCATCACTTGCATCATCAATTATATTTAGTAAAACTTCAACAGTTGAAGTAAACATCCTTAATAAGCTAGAAACTGATCTAAAATGTGAACTCCAACGTGTTTCTATAGGTCATTGTAAAGTGCCAATTTGATTAATTCCAATTCCAGTCTCAAGCTATTCAAGATCAATCAAACGTGCTATTTCATTAGCATTGGCAACTTTCAATTGCTCATTACACTTGCATGAAGCATTAACAGTTTTGATCACCAAAAGCAATTTAAGAAAAAACCCACTAATGGGGACAACTTGTTTTGATGCTTTTACTAAAGCCAATTGTAAGCGATGTGCAAAACAATGGATGTAGTATGCATATGAGCATAAGAGTAATTATTCAAAATCAAAGCTTGTAATCCATTCCACATACCTCGCACGTTGCTTGCTCCATCATATCCTTGCCCTCAAATATTTTGTATGTTTAAGCAATGTTGAGAAAACAAAGAATATATCCCCTTCTTTAGAGTTAAAGCAGCAGTGTCAACAACGTGAATAAGTCCAAAAAAATGTTCTTTCACAAAGCCTTCTCTATCAACATATCTAAAAACCACAGCCATTTGCTCTTTCATGGACTCATCACAAGCTTCATCAACCATTATGCAAAACTTTGCATCACCAATTTCTTCCCAAATTGCCCTCTTCACGTTAACTGAGTAAACAATTTGAATTTCCTTTTGAATCTTAGGTGACGTGTAGGTTGCATTTTTGGGAGCCTTTTTTGTTATGTTAGCAACCTTCTCATTCCAAAAAGTGACAATGTTCAATACTTCAAGAAAGTTCCCACGATTAGATAAACTAAAGCTTTCATCTCAACCTCTAAACAATATAACTTGAAAGGCAAGATGTCAGACAATGTAAATTAAGGCATTCAATTGCAACCGATTATTAGCAACTTGTTCAGTAATGAAATGATCAACTACCCTTTGTAAATGCTACCATTGGTTCATCAAATCCTTACACATTTGCTCGGCAACTCTATGAGCTGAGTTAGGATCTTTTCCTATATGACCTTGAAAATAACAATTTTTGCCCCCAACTTGTTTCCAATTTCTAAATCCACCAATAGTGAATGTATTTTGTCCCACAATCCTATTTGGATTATGAAAGACAAAGCAAGGTAGACAATAAGCAAGGTAGACAATAAGCTGCATCTTTTGTAGGAGAATATTCAAGCCATGTTGAATAATATTCAAACCAAGAAGCTTGAAAGCTACGATTGTGTTTTCCACTTTGGTTGTATTTCTATAGAAGAGGTTGGTGCGGACCATTTTTAATGTAAGCCCGTTGAATTTCATCACGTTGATTAACATGATATTCCCATATTTGTTTGCGTGCTCCGAGATCATGATCCAAAGAATCAAGATCAACTTTTTGAAATTGTATTTGAGGGATATGGTTATTTTTCGGAATTGGGATACCGGCATTTTCTGGAATTGGGGAATGAATATTTTTTGGGATTGGAACATCGACATTTTCTAGAATTGGGGAATGAATATTTTCTAGAATTGGAACATCCACATTTTCTAGAATTGGAATAGCTACATTAGTTGTTAGCAATCCTACGTTGACTTTTGAAGAATTTGAATCTTTTCTTTTGAAAAAATCAAACATTGCAATTGATTTTTTCATGATCTACAAATAAAATAAGAATCATATATATTATCTCACAAACAGTTGTTGTTACTAACTAAAGACAAATACTAGAATCTAGGTAATATGCATGATGCATTTAATTATAAATTTAGTATTTCTCACTTCTTTTCAATTTATAAATTTATCTAATTTAGCATTATGAGTTAGCAATAGGTACAAGTGAATCACTATTATTTTCTTAAATTTGTGTGACAATTTTCTATATCATATGATTGGTTTTTGTCTTTTGTCTTTGGTCTTTGCCTTTATTTATCTCTTTGTCTTTGTCTTGTCTCCATATTTCCGACACTCACTCAATCCCACTTCCGACACTATGAATTTATTCGGCACTAGCAACAAAAAACTTTTCCTAACTTTACCATTTTTTTTTTGTCACTTGTCCGTATTATTGCTCAACTATCAGTCAACAAAGAATAAACAGTCAAACACTACACTAATATATTCTCTAATCTCTACAAACCCTACTCTCTCTCTCTCTCTCTCTCTCTCTCTCTCTCTCTCTCTCTCTCTCTCTCTCTCTCTCTCTCTTATCTATATAATATAAGAGAGAGAGTCACAAACACAGAGTGACAGAGAGTCACAAAGCCACAAAGCCAAAAAAAAACACCATAGGCACATATTCAATTCACAATCACCAACTCAGTTCATCACTCATCAGTAAAAACACAAACACCATAAGTCCACAAGCACAGATTGTTAGATTCTAAGATTCACAAATATTATATTAGGTTTTGAAGGAAATGATAGATTAAATACTTGTGAACTGTGAAGGTGGGAGCAATGAAGTTGGGCTGGGCAAATCGAGCAACCGGCGGGAAGATGGGTCTCGCATGGCGCTGGTGGCGGCGTTGGTCTGGCCATTTCCTGTTTGGGTATGCGACGCCGACAATTGACAACACAAGGTGAGCGACGATGTGGGTAGCGAGATGGGTCTCTCTCGCGTGGCGACGGCGTGAATGGCAGTGTAAGTACTCTCTAAGTCTTGCCTCTCACTTTCTTTGTCTCACCTCTCACTGTCTTTGTCTCACCTCTCTCTTTTCTTTTCTTTTTTCCTTCGTTTTTCACTTAGCTTGTTCCGTTTGGTTTTCTTGCTGGGTTTTCTTTTTTCTTTTTTCTTTTTTCTTATTTACATTTTTTTTTTAGATTTACATGGGCTCTTAAGTCTTGACTGGGTTGGCCGGCTAGGATAAGGGGGGCCCAAGTCTTTTTGATAAAGGGGGCTCAAGTCTATTTTAAAAAAAAAATTTACCTACTAAAATTTTTTTTTAGCCCCCCTACCTATAGCCAAATCCTTATCTCACCATACCCATATCAGTGAGAAGGTTATTTGGTGCTTGGGAAGCAGTTTAAAGAGGACCAATTCATTTAGTTGATGCAAAGGGCTTATTACGGGATTCGAAAAGTTAGAGAAGACACGGTTAGGCTTAACCTTGTTAGAGCATGAAGTTTGGAAGGCTTAGGTGCATCGGGTAGATTAGGCTTAGAGGGCTTAGGTGCATCAGGTAAATTAGGCTTGGAGGGAGGGTCTATTACTATTCATGTATCCCAACTGATTTTTTAGTGGATCATTTTACCGTTTGGAAGGCGGCGGAGAGGTTTTTAGCCAAATTCTTCGGCTTCCTCTTCGATAACACATACTGGTGTTATCTTGTGTTTACTTCTTTCTAACCCTTACTCTTTGCCTTTAATTACTGCTATGTTGTGTTATAATTATGGCTTAAAGTAGTTTGTTTGTTTGTTTGGGTATAGCTTATACTTATCATTCTGCACATATAATATTTGAGCATAAGCTTGTGTTGATTATTTTGAAATTGGGAGTTTAAACATTTACTAGTGTTTTACACACCAAGTAAACTTTCAATTATACACCCAAACTTTACAATAACCTAGTTCTTGTATAATATCATCGTTAAATGTTAGTAAAATATTTACATTTCAATGTATCTATTAGTCAAGGGTCCCGGAGGATTGTCATTTTCTGACCAACTATTATAACAACTTGAGGGCAAGCAATCTCAGTGAGCGGTTTATCTGGTTCACCTTGTCTCACTTGTGATTTTTCTGGGGATACAGTAGGGTCTACACTCTCAAAATGTGCAAAGGAGGCAAGCTCAAGCACGGAATCAGCGATTTTCTCTGTGCAGTTGACAATATCAATTAGTAATGAAGCCACAGTGACACTTGGTATCACTGCTAAGAGGTCAGCATCGTGTTCCCATAAGCTTGACTTGAGTAACAATTTGAGTTTCTTGGCTGCAATTTTAGCTTTTGAAATATGGGGTTTTGCCGATGATGGGTGAGTCATTGCTCTCACTCCACATGCTAATTCTCTTAGGCATTTGCCACTTTCCAAGCTCATTGTTGTGCATGCCTCCCGGATTTTACTGCAAATTTCTGGCTTTGCCTGCAAAGGTAGCAGAGGATACTATTACTAAGGTGAGGAAAGTATATTTTTTTTTAATTAACTAGGTGAGGAAAGTACATATGTATGGCTAATCATATGCGCAATGGGTGTCTTATAATTTTTATTTTTTATTTTTATATATTAGTGTTACTTTTTCCCATACACGCATGTACTTTTTTTATGAAAAAAAGGTCATTCCTAGTCATCAACTAGACAAACTTTCTCTCTTTTCTTTTCTTGTTTTAGTTATTAGGTGCCTAAATTGGTTTTAAGTAAAGTGAATTTGGACAATGATCAAATATGAAATATGGGTTTTAATATTACTTGAATATCGGAGTTGAGGTGGCCACTAAGCGCATCAATTCAGTATGCACATTCGCAAGAAACACACACACACACATATATATATATATAGGGAAAAAAGGACAGTTAGCATGTTAGTTTGTGATGTGAGCTTTTTTTTTTTGGTCTCATGTATGTATTTTTTCGACCCATACATGTGATATATTATATGCATAAATCGATGGAGTATTTGTACCTATTACGGATGGATGTTCTAAGAAGTTGGCTAGCTTTTCCGTGTTGAGAGCAATGAGATTGTGAAGATCTTCACCCGCCCAAACAGGGCAAACCAAAATGGAGATAATCACACAGCTTGAGCCACCTATGAGAACGGTTGATAGCCTCTTGTGCGCCAACTCTAATATCTCAGCATCTCGAAAACCAGACACAGATATCAAGGAGAATGTCAATATGAATATCAGCAACCCATAATCATATCTGGCCTTAATTTTTGGGAAAAATCATACAAATGTTGATGTTGCAGCTGAAAACACAACATACGTGACAAGTGCATAAAATAGTTAATGACTTAGTTATATAATTCATGATTCAATATTTCTTTGAATGCTAATTACTTGTTGTACACAAATACACAGTTTTACACTTATTTCACTTTTGAATTGAAACTATAACTTAAAGTCATGATTTATCATGACTTAAAGTTATAATGTTTATTCAAAAACTCAATATATAAAATTGCATGTAATAGTTTGTGTAATAAACACAACTCTTTCGATAAATTTGCTTACCTTGTATGAAGACAAAAAGCCCAAGTAAAATGGGCTCACCTATGTGGCCAGATAGGTTAGCTAAGTGGTGTGCTCCAAGTCCTAAAGAACCCGCTAGTAATGTTGCCAATGCCCTATTTAAACCTTTTCCAAGAGTGGCTCCTGAAAAGTGCGATCAAAAGCATAGTCAGAGAATTAGAATTCTATTCTTTTCCTTAAAGTATAAGCAAGAAAATTTAAAGTTTTCACCCCTAGATGTACTTGGGTACATATTTGTAATTTTAAACGAGTTAAAAGATGTTACCAAAAAGAAATGATTGTTACCAACTTACCTACAGAGAATTCAAAGACGACAACCACAGTCATTACAGCCCACATTGCTGAGACGCCAAAATTGTCATAGAGTGGTTGATGGTAGTAGAATAATGAAACCAAGGAGAGTGCCAGTCCCACTTTTATCGAATGAGTTACTCTTCTCGGATCATCTTGGGCAAGTTTTTTTGTGTTACTAGCAGTCTCAATCGCCTTGGCTGTCAACCTCTTAGGCAAGGCCTCGAACAACCACCACACACGAGACAACAGACTTGCTTTCTCATGGCTTGCAGGACTAACTATCTCCATGGCTAAATTATGGCAGACAAGTTTGAATGAAAAGATGACAAGGTGGGAAAGAAAATGAAAGGCTTCGGATGCTTTTCGACGAGCTCTACAGCCACTAATTTATAAGATCAAAGAGAGCATATGCTAGAGGACTTGAAATATAGTGTTGCTTCAGTTGTGCGTACACGTTTTCTTGTCTTTTACTTAGACATGGCAATACGGGTCAGAATTTTCTGACTCGACCCGAAAAATACATGACACGAACCTAATTTTTTTGACCCGAAACAAAAACGGGTTAACTCGTGACCCGATCCAATTTTTTACAGATCAACCTGATCCGACCCAAATAACCCGTAATCTAACCTGTCAAAAAAATTCACTAAAAAAATATTTAAATTATATATAAATACTAGATACATAAAGCACCTAAATATTTCATATAAATATAATCATATAAAATTATAAATTAATAAAATATTGAATCAATTATTATGTCTTGACAATTGGAAACTCACATCACAAGCACAGCACCTTACACAGTTATAACCAACAAGTCCACCGTCCAACACATTAGTGACATTACACAATGACAAGTTGACAACATTGACAAGGCTTGGCTGTATCACAACCGTTCAAAAAAAAAATCTCATTCAAATTCAATGGTCATTGGTCAATGCTTGTTGCCTAGTAGCTGTAGTCCATTCCATTTCGGATTTTCAAAGCCAAACAAAGAGACTAAAGGTTCGTTTGGATAAAACTTATTTTGCTGAAACTGAAAACTGAAAACTGAAAACACTGTAGCAAAATAATTTTTAAATACATGAATAGTTTTGTGGGACCCATTTTTAATGAAAAAGTTGTTAAAAAGTGAAATTTGTGGGACCCATGAACAGTGCATTTGTACACTGTTCATGGCTGAAAAGTCAAAATAAGCCGCTGGGTAAAAAAAAAAAAAAAAAAAAAAGCAAAAACGTAGACGCACAAACGGCGGATCCAAACGCCCTCTAAATGACAAAATTCTTAAATCCACAATACAAGTTTACAAACCCCTCTTCCTCAGTTCAGACCCTTCAGAACTTCAGTTTTTCTCTTTTCTTTCGGTTCTCATTTTCTCTTGTTTAGTTTATTTTTCTAGGTAATCTAACTTTAGTATTATTTTAAATGCAATAGAAACATGTGCACTTAAGAAGACCAATAATTAGCTACTTTGCTGGCTTACTTGTTTTATTTCTTTTAATATCTATCTCTTTTGGAAGATGTAAACTTGTAATTATATGCATTTTGATAGTAAACTATTAACATTGAAAAGACTTTTTCCATCGTGAATTTATGACTATAAATAATTTTTGTTATGCTCAAAACTGTCAAAATTGGAACGATATTAACAAATGGCATTAAGTGCAATTTATTTGCTTAATTGATTTTATTCATTCTCTCTAAACAAATTGTCATTGATTTGTTTTTGTAATTAAAAAAAAATATTGTTTGAAAAATATGGGTCAATCCGACCCAATATCCGCAACCCGATTGACCAGTTTAAAAATAACCTGCTTTGACCTGTGACCCGTTTGACCCAACCTGAACCCGACCCGACCAACCTGTTTTGCCATGTCTACAGTTTTACTTTACTTTGTACGGTCAAGTACAAGGAAATTTCACTGAAAGATCGAGGTTGAAAAAGCAAAATTGACACGAGTGCAAAGTAGCTCTAGATAAATGTTGTTATCCATTGGAAACAATACAATCTTACGTACGTACGACACCAATTTTTTTTTTTTAATTTTAATAATTTATTACTAATGGTACTGACGAAGTTAAACACAGACGAGGTAGCCTTTATGGACGAAGCTGACCAGTTATCCGCGTCATTGGAGAAAACGTTAATGCCATTCAATGCTGTCAATAATGCCTCAACCGTTACAAGACCAGCTGGACAAACCGGTGGAAACGCATTAAAACCCATTACTCTACCAGAGACGTTATCAGGGGAGTCATTAACACCCCAACGGCTATAGTCCCCAAGGATATATAAAACCCTCACAACACCAATACAAGGTACACACAGCATCACAACCTATACTAAGTTATTTTTGATATTTTGACTGTGGCCTTCTTTCACACTAACTTTGGCATCGGAGACGTTGTGGCAGGCACCACAACGGTGACCACTCAATAAGTTCTTGAATCCATAGGTTCGTCAAAGTACTACCAGGAACCATCTGGACGAATCCCAGAGAAACCGACAAGATTCTGCTTCATCAATTATTATTAGAGTAACGTATATACAATGCCATTATTTTTACTAATGAAAAGAATGTTAAGATTTTAATGTCATTTGTTTATGAGAAAATTTATAGACACATTTTTTTGCAATAACTCATTGAAGTGATCAATTGCAAATGATTGAAAAAGTTATCATATAAATAAATTGTGGCAAAATTTATTTATGTAAATCCTAGAGATAACAATAAAGTCACATCTTCTAACAATCGTAAGAATTTTTTAATTATCGATGTTGTTCTATGATTCTAATTAGAGGGTGCAAACGGCCTCACTTTTTTGAGATGACACTGCAGTCAAAGTAAAAGAAGTGAGAATATTGAATTGTATCCCATAGTTCAAGTACACTTGACTCTATCTCAACCCCAAAAATAAAAAAGGTATGCTAGACTCGAGAGTCAAATTGAAGCAAAGTCCACACTCAATTAATTAACCATCTTATTTTCCCCTTCTTCACTTCAGGTAACCTGAAGAGACACTACTTATGTACACTCGCATTAAAGAAAAAAAAGTCATCTCTTGCTTTGCTAGTCTATTTTGGCCTTAAAGGTTTTCTTTTTTATATATTGAGATATGGCAGTTCCAAAATTTTAATAAAAATAAAATTTGAATATATCGTCGTCATAAAAAATGAATAAAAATAAACACAAATACATAAAGTTTTAAAATTTCCTTTTACGAGTTTTTTATATTTTGAAATTATTGTTGTAAGGACACAATTTGCACCCAAACCCAACAATGAGAAAGGGATAGGCCCAAAAAGCCCAATACAATGAAATTTGTAGAAAATGAGCTTGAAATCTAGGTTCTAATGATGTTAGATAACAAAAAGGATGGGCTCGATTACAATGTCACACACAAGGAACAGTTTATATGACAGAATTTGTCCTCGGACACAAGCCGAGGATGATTTGTGTCTTCCCTTTCAAAGATAGATTACAATTATGGATCATGATGTGTACAGTGTTTTCTCTCTTATTTTTCCCGATCCCCCCCCCTTCTAAACGTCTTCCTTTTCCTTTTATATTATCTACCTTTCTTTCCCCATCTTCCATATATGATTACTGATTTAGATACTTGTCTCATCCACCACCCTTGAAGTCTTTGGAGGTAACTGTAATGCTAGCGTCTGATGCTTAGGCATCACTTTCCTATTAATGCGGCCAGAGAAGCAGTTGCAGAGCATTCAATGTGGTGGCGGTGGTAGCAGCTTTATCTTAGATATTTTCACCAACCTTCTTCTTATCTTCTATATCTATCATGCTTACCCTTACCTATAGGATCTTCTAGAATAATGCTTGTGGACGTTAACCAACCATTCTCCTACCTCGACTTTACATAGCTGAGGACATACTCTTCCTCGAACCACCTTCTTGGATATACTTGATCATATATCACTTCTTTACCTATTAATATTGCTTCGTGGGTTGACATTCTCACATCCTGGGACCATTCAGTGTCCTTGGATTGGGCCTTTAGCCCAACAAATACTCTTAGGCCAACCCAACACATATTCCTGGGCCCATTGACCCTACAATAGCCCCTCGAGATTCTCATTTCTACTACCTCGGGAGGAAAGAGGATCTCGACATCTGCCCCCGTTAATCTGTACTTGCCACACCTCTTCCCTGACAATGATGACGTCCCTTCAACTATCCACTACATGTTCTTGACGTTTCGGTATGCAAAGCATCCCCTTATTAAATTCTGGTGGCTTTTTGTCTCCCATGTTCAACCACATGATGCACATCCGATGGTTGAGGATTACATAGGAACATAGGCGGGAGTTTTCCCGCTTCATAATTGTTGCTGATATAAATGCCAATAATTCAAACCATCCTCCTCACTTCAACAACCATACAACGAATTTGTGAACTATTCTCTTTTTGGTCTATACGCTCTCTCACAGCTCCCAAGATTTAGTCCAAGGTGGTCGTTTCTTTTTAAAGTAAGTCTTCCCAAACTTCCTCCCTCTTTACCTTTTTACATATTTTTCTCTTTTCTGCATCCCTTTCACCTCAGCTCACCTTCCATTTATCTACACGTCAACATCTCCAACCTTCTCCTAAAAATGGGTAGATTCGCCTCTTTAGTAGATTCTGATGAGAAGATAGAGCAATTTAAGGCTAAGTATAGAATTGCACCACGGGTATCCCTTACATACTGTAAGGAAGGGGAATGGCACTTGAAAAGGTGAAAGGGAGAGGTAGTAATCCCAATGATCACCTTCATAGAAGGAGGGATGAAAATCTCAATGGGGACAGTTATGAGGGACTACCTTAGGGCCTTTATGTTATCTCCTACCCAATGTGCCCCAAATATGTTTAGGATTTTGGGTTTCATAGATGCTTTAAACGAAAAGATGGGTCTGGGACTTACCCATCACGATGTAAATTGGATTTACAATCTTCACCACCTAAAGGGGCAAAGGCATTACTTAAAATCTAGGTACCTTGAGGTTAGATTAATCCAATGCCTTTCCAGGTGCCGAAGTGCATTATTAAAGTGAAGGACCCACGGTTACATTGGATAAGCATTGCTGTCGAGGGCTTCCTTCTACCCGTGGGTACCCCTACCCCTCAAGGCACCCTTGTGACACAACCCATACCGGACGATATTCCCCTAGTTCCTCTTCCAACTGAACACACAGCTAGTGAAGCAACCTCTTCTCAACCCAGCATAAAGGAAGAAAAAGAGTTTGTTGAAGTTTCAAATTTCGAGGACAAATTTGAAGTATTCAACCAACCCCACTCTCCTCAGGATCAAACTGGTGACCTTGGCACATCCTTTTCAAGCCACCCACAAGAAGACACTCACAACCCTGACACAATGGGAATTCAGCGCAAGCCTAAGCAAAGCCTTAAAGATGTAATGGAAGCCCAGGTGGGAAATCAAGAGCTCCAGAAGGTAGTTCAAACCAAACTTCCCCAAACAAAGGATAAAGGCCTAGAGAAATCTTCTCAGCTCAAACTCCCTCCTCCTCCACCTACCCAACCCTAATGCGCTGACCAAGCTAATCACAAGAGGAAGAGGGATCAAATAAGGGGAAGGCTGTGATTGAGAGAGGGAAAGACCTCCTTCCCAAGGATGTGGAGCCTAAAAAGGGAGGAAAACAGGCTCGCACAATGCAGACGAGGTTAGAAATATGAACTGAGACTCATGCACCTATATCTGCACCACTTTGGGCTCCCCTAAGGACCATGGATGATCATGCGGTTACCACCGATGCATGCCATCAGGAATTCTGATGCAAGAACAACTGCCTGCATAGCAGACGCACTAGAGAAATCTCTCTTATTGCCCAAGGACATGTTTGAGCTCAGGCAGATGAGGGATCAAAATTTCTTTATAACATTAAAAAAGGAGCTTGCTATGGTGAGAATCCCATTTAACCGTTGTTTATTTCTTTTTCTGTTACACTTAAATTTTTAGTTTTGACTATACTTTTTTTGCTTTAATGTACTACTGTGTATAGGCTGTTCAATCTGGCCATAGGGCTGAAGAGATCGTCATTCGCACTAACAAAGTCTTCAAGGATGAGGAAATAAAGCACAGCAACGCTCAGAGAATCCTTGATATAAGAGACAAAAAACTACAAGAGGTCACTACCCAATTGAACAAGGCAGAAACTGAGTGGAAGAGTGCTGATGCAGCGTTGAAGACAACCGAGAAACAGGCCGAGACTCAACGTCAACAACTTCGCCAAGCTGACGAGGAAAATACGGGCGAAGAAACAAATAGAGGCCTTAAAGAAAAGTCTAAAGGATTCTGAGAAGGCTCGGGAGGAGGCCAATAAAGCTAAAGAAGAAGTTGTTAAAGCCAAAAAGGAGGCTGAAAAAGCAATAGACCAAGAAGAACAAGAAGGGTACGAGGTCGGAGTGGCGGAGACTACGGAAAACTTCAAAGCTCAAGTTTCGGAGGTATGTAGGCATTACTGCCTCCAAGTGTGAAATGTGGCACTTTCCCGAGCTGGGATTGATGTTTCTTCTACCCTTTGGAGGATAGAAAATGTCTACTTTCCCCTAGCCATTTGAGTCTTTGCTCCTCCCAGTACCAAGGATGATGTTGTCATCCAAGGAACAAATGTCAAACAATGCGACACAACTGAAGACCCTGCCTCCACTAAAGGTCAGCCCAAGGAGGTTAAGCAATTTGAGGCCACTAAAGAACATACTGAACCAGCAGAAGGAGTGGCACACGATGATACCGAACCTCCTAACGCTCCTAAGGAATCTTCTAAGGAAAAGGGGTCTAACGAGACACTGGAACTTGTCTTAGCAACAATTCCAATAACCATAAAGGAAAATCCGAAAGGCAAAGGGATTGCTTCTAACTCCTCGGCTCCATTCCAGCTTCCAAAAGACCCTAAAGGCAACCTCAAGTTAAAACTAAAGCCATGATTGATCCTCTTCCCTTCAGCTTTTTCCTTTCTTTTTATTTGTTGCATTTGCAAGCAAGTTGTACTTCCAAAGAACTTTAAATCAATGAAGAGGTCAACTTGTTCCTTCTATGTCTTTGAGACTTATCATTTTTATATTATTGTTACTATATTTGTTTTTATCACCTCTAATGCTTATTGAATAAGACAATGACATACGCCTAGATTTATCCTCTGCATAAATGATAACTCTTTTAAAACCATCTTGTAACTGAAAAGTCTATATGTTACAATAGAACAATAACACCTCACTTTTCATATTAATTAATAATTCTAAGGAAATAATCAGGCATGATCCAGACAACAAATATGTTTAACATACTTGCAAATGCTTTAAGTGATGCTCATGAACTTCTATCTATTCATCATTATTTTGGGGTCTTCAAGATATGTGATTAGAATGGTAAAATTGTGCCTAAATCCACGTTAGATACAAGTTGATCCAAGAATAGATTGTCCGAGGATTAGACATAATTAAGATTCTAACCAATATTTAATAAAATATCAATTTATACAAGGCATGTGGTCCGAGAAACCAGACATGACCAAGTTTCAGTTTGATACTTAGAAAAAAGGAAATGAAGTGTTAATTTTCCTAAAGTAGATGATCCGAGGACCAGACATAACTAAGGTTTTGTTCAACACTCAAAAAATATCAATTTATACAAGGCATGTGGTCCGAGGAGCCAGGCATGACCAATTTTTAGTTTGATACTTAGAAAAATGAACTGAAGTGTTAATTTCTCCAAAGTAGATAATCCGAGGACCAGACATAACTAAGGTTCTGTTCAAGACTTAATAAAATATCAATTTATATAAGGCATGTGGTCCAAGGATCCAAGCATGACCAAGTTTCAGTTTGATACTTAGAAAAATGAACTGAAGTGTTAATTTCCCCAAAGTAGATGATCCGAGGACCAGACATAACTAAGGTTCTATTAAACACTTAATAAAATATCAATTTATACAAGGCATGTGATCCAAGGAGCCTGGCATGACCGAGTTTCAATTTGATACTAAGAAACATAATAACCAACACAATACAACATCAACATAAATAAAATGACAAAAATTCCTTTCATTAATAATAATACCTTCGTAAGTTGTTTACATTCCAGGGACGTTGTACAACATTTTCATTTAAATCTTCAAGATAATATGCCCCTATACCAGCTACCGAAGTGATACGATAAGGTCCTTCCCAGTGTGGTCCCAATTTTCCCCATGCTGGGTTTTTAGTAGTACTCAAAACTTTCCTTAATACCAAGTCTCCAGGTGCTAGTGGCCTTAGTTTCACATGGGAATCATATCCATGCTTGCGTTTGTGTTGATAATAAGCTAGCTGTATTATGACATTTTCTTGCCATTCCTCAACTAGGTCTAAGCTTTTTTCCAATAAATTGTCATTACTGCTTGGGATGAAAGAGCTCGTCCTCAATGTCGAAAACCCAATTTCTAGAGGAATCACAGTCTCGGCTCCATAGGTCATAGAGAAGGGTGTCTCCCCAATGGATCTTCGAGGTGTAGTTCGATACGTCCACAAAACATGTGGCAATTCTTTCACCCACCTCCCCTTAGCATTATCCAATCTCTTCTTAAGCCCATTAACTATAACTTTATTGACAGCCTTAGCTTGCCTATTCCCTTGCAGGTAAGCTGGAGTGGAATATCTATTCGCGATGCCTAGATAACAACAATATCTCCTGAAGGCCTTACTATCAAACTGTAGGCCGTTATCTGAAATAAGAGTATGAGGAATTCCAAACCTGGTAACAATATTTTTCCAGACAAACTTCTTCGCATCTACATCCCTAATGCTTGACAAGGGCTCAGCTTCAACCCATTTAGTGAAATAATCTGTTCCAACAAGCAACCACCTTCTATTCTCTGTTGCTTTTAGGAAAGGCCCTACAATGTCCAAGCCCCATTGAGCAAAAGGTCAAGGACTGGACAGAGGATTAAGGACACCCCCTGGTTGATGGATGTTGGGAGCAAATTTCTGACATTGGTCACACTTCTTTACATAATCCTGTGCCTCTCTCTGCATATTGGGCCACCAATACCCTTGTGTAAGTGCTCTATGAGATAAATACCTTCCTCCTGTGTGACTTCCACAGATCCCTTCATGTAATCCTTCAAAAAGTAGCTTCGTTACTTTAGGGTGAATACACAGCAAATATGGTCTTGAAAAAGAGCGTTTGTACAACTTCTAATCCTCAGACAGCCAGAACCAAGGTACCTTTCTGCGTACCTTATCTGCTTCAGACTTCTCCTCGGGCAAGATATCATTTTTAAGGAGTGACACTATAGGATCCATCCAACTAGGTCCTACCCTAATTTGATGAATTCGAATGCTGTCACTAGTCGTTCCATCGAGTTTACAAAGATCTTCAACAAGGATGACCCGAGGTAGGCCTTTTGCTGAGGATGTAGCAAGGGTGGCTAAGGAGTCAACATGGGTATTCATACTCCTAGAGATGTGAAACAAGGTAAAAGATTCAAATTTTGATTGTAAAAACTTGACCCAGGTTAGATACCCTTGCATTCTCGGATCTCTAGCCTCTAACTTTCCTTCCACCTAGCCCACCACTAATTGTGAATCTAAGAATATTTGCACTATTTTTCCACCCATTTTCTGAACCATATCCATTCCTTCTAGTAAAGCTTCATATTATGCCTCATTGTTGGTGGCCGAGAACCCCAATCTCAAGGATTTCTCAAAAGTTAGTCCCTTAGGGGACACCAAAACTAACCCCACACCAGATCCTCTTTGATTCACTGCTCTATCAACATACACTTTCCATATCATAGGTTCTTTGCACGAAATCATGCCAACTAATTTTTCATCCATGTCCAACCTCTTAGCGCTCTCTTCTAATGAAGGCTCAGCGAACTCTGCCACCAAATTAGCAAGGACTTGGCCATTTATAGAGGTGCGAGACATGTACTTGATATCAAAAGCCCCTAAAATGGTACCCCATTTGGTAATTCTTCCCGTGTAGTTAGTACTCCGAAGTATAGATTTAAGAGGAAGTTGAGTTAAAACAACAACTATATGAGATTGGAAGTAATGGGGAAACTTATGCGTAGCATGCACTACTGCTAGAATCACCTTTTTCAACGGTAAATAATGCACCTCGGCCTCATGTAAAGATTTGCTCATGAAATAAACTAGCCTCTGCACCCCGTTATCAACCCGTACCAAGACCAGGCTAATGGCATGACTAGCCACAGCAATATACGCGAACAAAACTTCATCAACCTCTGGCTGAGACATAATGGGTAGTCGCAAAAGATACTCCTTAAGCCATTGAAAAGCTAAAGCACACACCTCAGTCCATTCAAATCCTTTCCATTTATTCAGCAACTGGAAGAAAGGCCTGCACGTATTTGCGGACCGAGAAATAAATCGATTGAGGGCAGCAGTCATCCCTATCAACCTCTGAACTTTTTTAGGATTCCGAGGTGGCTGTAAGCCATTGATTGCCTTAACTTGCGTAAGATAAACTTCAATTCCGTAATGAGTTACCATATAACCCATAAATTTACTAGATCCCACGCCAAAAGAACACTTAGAAGCATTAAGGCGCAACTTGTACTTCCTTAGTGTCTGAAAAGTATCATTTAGGTCTTCCACATGCATGGAAACCATTTTACTTTTCACCACCATGTCACCCACATACACTTCAATAGTCTTTCCCAGCTGTGGTTCAAACATTCTGGTCATCATCCTTTGATAGGTAGCTCCTACATTCTTTAAAACAAAAGGCATCACCTTATAGTGATAATTGCCTATAGGAGTAACAAAGGTTGTCTTCTCCTGATCATCCAAAGCCAAAGGTATTTGGTGATAACCTTGAAAAGCATCCAAAAAACTCATCCGAGGATGCCCAACAGTGTCATCCAGTAGCTGATCTATATGAGGTATTGGGAAAGAATCCTTAGGACAAGCCTTGTTCAAATCTGTGAAGTCTACGCATACTCTCCACTTCCCATTCTTCTTCTTCACTACTACTGTATGAGCCAACCATTCAAGATAAAACACCTCTTTGATAGTACTAGCCCTTTTGAGCTTAAGTACCTCTTCCTTGACGACCTTGGAATGTTCTTTAGATGAGCATCGAGGCGGTTGCCTCCTCGGCACCACAACCGGATTGACATTCAAATGGTGACAAATGAAATTTGGATCAACCCCGGGGGCCTCGTAAGCATTTCATGAAAATACATCCATATTCTTTCTCAAGAACATAACCAGCTCTGCCTTCTCCTGAGGTGGCAACTAAATTCCCACCTGAAACAATTTTTTCGGGTCATCATCAATAAGAACCTTCTCTAACTCCTCACAAGTAGGTTCTTCCACAGCCGCTACCCTGGGCGTGGCCAGAGACATTGATTGCTAAAAGCCCTGTTCAGCCGAGGCGAAGGACTCTCACCCAAGCTGATGCAGAATTGCAGCCGCCATGCACTGTCTAGCCACAGATTGACTCCCAATTAGTTCCTCAATCTGATCTCCAGATGGAAACTTTACCTTGACATGCAGAGTTGAGGAAACGGCACCTAGAGCATGCAGCCAAGGTCTTGCCATAATGGCCGTGTAGGGAGAATAGGCATCTACCACAATGAAATCCACTTCTACCACTTTTGGACCTGATTACACGGGTAACCTAATTTGCCCCTTTGGTATGACAGCCTTTCCCTCAAAACTTATCAATGGCGAATCATAAGACGTAAGATCCTCAAGCTTTAGGTTTAGCCCCTTAAACAAGTCAAGGTATATGATATCTACACCATTACCCTGATCAACCATCACCCTCTTCACGTCGTATCCCTCTATCCTCAACGTAACCACCAAAGCATCATCATATGGTTGGATAGTCCTGATCTTGTCCTCTTTTGAGAAACCTAAAATTGGTAGGATATTCATTTTAATCCTCTTCGGCTCAAACCTAGAATCCTCGGCCAGTGTTCGTGCTACAGACATTACCCTGGAAGGACGAGAACCAGTCCTCCCAAGAGCTGTGAAAATAACATTGATCGTACCCAGAGGAGGCCTTGATGAAGTGCTGCCCTAGTTCACCGCCCCTGAATGATTTCCCTGCCCATTAGGCCAATACAAGAATTGCTTTAATCTTCCCTCCTTAACCAACTGCTCTAAATGATTCCACAAAGTCTGACAATCCTCAGTGGTATGACCCCTTTCCCGATGATACTGGCAAAGAAGGTTTTGATTGCACCTCATGGGGTCTCTTGCCATCTTGTTGGGCCATTTGAAATATGGTTCATTCTGGATATTTTCCAACAACTGGTGCACCGGTTCCCGAAATATAGTATTAACCACCTAAGGAGTGGTAGGACCAGTGTGCCCGGCAAAATCTCTTCTGGGCCTGTTGTTGTTGTATCTGTCCGACTTGAAATCCCTCCTCTCCTAAGGGATAACCTTTGCCTTTTCCTTCCCTTGCTATTGATCTTCCTTAACCCTTATATATTCATCAATGCAATCCATGAGCCGACGTACACTCCTCACAGGCTTTTTGGTCAAAGATTTCCTTAAGTCGTGCTCGGCAGGTAGGCCGACCTTGAAAGTCCTTATCGCTACATCATCAAATTCCCCATCAATCTCATTGAACATCTCTCAGTATCTGTCTGAGTATGTTTTCAGGGTTTCCCATTCTCTCGTGGCCATGGACAATAACAAATCCAAGGCCGAGGAACTCTATTGCATGTAATGAAGCGAGGCCCAAATGCCCTGGTAAGTTTCATGAAAGAATCGATAGAACCTACCCTCAAGCCATTAAACCACCTCATCGCCACAGGTCCTAAGCTGGAGGGGAAAACTTTGCACACTAACGTCTCATTCTTAGAATGCACCGCCATCCCTCGATTGAAATGACTCACATACTCTACGGGGTACGTCCGACCAATAAATGGTGAATGCTGGTTGTGTGAAGCGCCAAGGGAGCTACGCTTCTTCCATCCTACGTGTGAAGGGTGACTTGGAGATTTCATGTAATGCCCTACTCATAGCATCATTTCCCAAGCCCCTGGAAAAAGAATTTTTACCCATTCGTTCATGCAAATTGTCCTCCTTATAGGAGAAACACTCATCTGGGGGAGTACTTGACCTGGGCCTATAACTGTTATCCCTAGAGCCTTCAGAATAAGGATCAGAAAGGGAAAGAGTTCGCATTCGCCTCTAGCGGCGCAACTTCTTCTTCAAGTGGCCAATCTCCTTCTGCATGGCCTTAGCATTTTCCTTATGAGGAATTCTACTTCCACCTCGTGAATGACTCCAACTAGTGTGCATTGTATGCACACTACCCTCTCGGTTCCTTTCCTGCTTAAGATGCAAGGAGTGATCCTCACGCTGGGACCTCACAGACTCTACACAGTGTGGACTTAAGCCTACCATAATGCTAACCTTCCTAAAACAAAAGATTTTCCATAGACAGCGCCAATTGTAAGGACACAGTTTGCACCCAAACCCAACAATGAGAAGGGGATAGGCCCAAAAAGCCCAATACAATGAAATTTGTAGAGAGTGTGCTTGAAATCTGGGTTCTAATGATGTTGGATAACAAAAAGGATGGGCTCAATTACAACGTCACACACAAGAAACAGTTTATATGACAAAATTTGTCCTCGGACACAAGCCGAGGATGATTTGTGTCTTCCCTTTCAAAGATAGATTACAATTATGGATCATGATGTGTACAGTGTTTCCTCTCTTATTTTTCTAGATCTCCCCCCTTCTGAACGTCTTCCTTTTCCTTTTATATTATCTACCTTTCTCTCCCCATCTTCCACATATGATTACTGATTTAGATACTTGTCTCATCCACCACCCCTGAAGTCTTTGGAGGCAGCTGTAATGTTGGTCTCTGATGCTCAGACATCACTTTCCCATTAATGGGGCCAGAAAAGCAGTTGTAGAGCATTTAATGCGGTGGCGGTGGTAGGAGTTTTATGTTAGATATTTTCACTACCCTTCTTCTTATCTTCTATATCTATCATGCTTACCCTTACCTATAGGATCTTCTAGAATATTGTCTATGGACGTTAACCAGCCCTTCTCCTACCTCGACTTTACATAGCCAAAGACATACTCTTCCTTGGACCACCTTCTTGGATACACTTGATCAGATATCACTTCTTTACCTATTAATATTGCTTCGTGGGTTGACATTCTCACATCCTCAGACCATTCAGTATCCTCAGATTGGGCCTTTAGCCCAACAAATACTCTTGGGCCAACCCAACACATATTCCTGAGCCCATTGACCCTACAATTGTATAATAGCTTCATTATTAATGCCATCAGCTATATTTTTATGTGCACAACCAAATAATCATTAAACCACTAATTTGTCATTCAATTACCAACATCTTGCCTAAATAAGTAACATTATGATTAAAATACATCATCCTTTTTTATGATCTGTTCCAACCAATTTTTGTATTATTTTTAACTAATCAGGATTAAATCATTGCAATGCTCCACTAATTTCTTTTTTAGGGAAATCATGGGTAAGAGGTTGACAAGGACTTTTTTTTAAATACGCTCTTTTTGTTTCATTTTGATCATTAAGAAAAAAATATGTGAAATTTTCTTATAGCCTACGACCTAAAATAATATTATTCAAGTCAATATGAATTTGCCTAGAAGATGAATCTTGCAATTAATTCAAATGATAGCAAAAGAATAAATGGTAAACTATAAGTTCATTCAATATGTTCAGCCTAGCATTAAACTGTTAAATTAATCATGATTTTAGTGCATATGCGTATGTACAAGATGTATCACATAAATCCAAAAAATTCAACTAAATATGCAATTCAACAAATTCAACTAACCAACTAGCTATTTGAAAATATGCAATTTTTTTTATAATTATACAAAATATGCATTCTAAAAACAATTTAAAACATCACAATTTAACATTTGATTTGGGTTTTTGGGCTAATTTGTTTGTTTGGGAAATTTTTTAGAAATGCTATGTCCACAACACTTTTACAACAAATTCAAGATAGTAATTTGTTACTGGTTCTAATTTACATACCACTAAAATTACTTGTTTGGTCCACCAGTAACAACCTGTTATTTAGGATTTATTATAAAAATATTGTGAAAATATTGTGAATATAGCATTTCTCGCAATTTTTTGGTTTAATCTTCAATAGATCAAAAATTTGGAGAGGTCAAATTTTATTTTTAATGGACTCAAATTTTTAATTAGGATGTTCAATTTTTTTAGGGTGGTCAAGTTTTTTCTGCTAGGGTGGTCAACAACCTATTTTAATTTAACATCCTTATTTTTTAAGCAATTAATTATTTTTTTTTAAAGTCAAGTTGGTCTTATGACCACCCTAAATTACACTTGACACCGCCCCGTAGAGATGAGACTTTTTCCAACTCCATACTCCGTCTTAAATAACATGTTTAGATTGGACAACTGATGAGTGTTGCATAGAATGTGTAATAAGTCTATATGGAATATATAAATAATATAGGGTGAGTCACAATTGTGACTAATATCTTTTAGGATTTATTGTAAAAATATTGTGGAAATGTTGTGAACATAGCATTTCTCAAAATTTTTTGGTTCAATCTTCAACAGATACAAATTTTGGAGAGGTCAAATTTTATTTTTAATGGACTCAAATTTTTATTTAGGATGTTCAACTTTTTTAGGGGGGTTAAATTTTTTCTGCTAGGGTGGTCAACAACCCTTTTTAATTTAACATTCTTATTTTTTAAGCAATATAATTATTTTTTAAAAGTCAAGTTGGTCTTGTGACCACTGATTTACACTTGACGCAGGCCCTAAAGAGATGAGACTTTTTCCAACTCCCTACTCACTCTTTTGGCTTAGTTTTTGCACTCGTTTACCTTTAACAATTTGAAGACCGCAACTTTTATTACAACTCTTTTTAATTATTTTTGTCAATACCAAATGTGTCTTCGTTATTGGGGAAAATAAAAAAGTCATAAAGAAAAAACTTTGACTCAAATATGAATCATGATGCTTTCATAGCTACAACCTAATGAAAAAAGTTAAATAACATGTTTGGATTGGATTACTGATGAATCTTGCATAGAATGTGTAATAAGTCTATATGGAATATATAAATAATATAGGGAGTGTCACAATTGTGACTAATATCTTTTAGGATTTATTGTAAAAATATTGTGGAAATGTTGTAACCATAGCATTTCTCGCAATTTTTTGGTTCAATCTTCAACAGATCAAAATTTTGGAGAGGTCAAATTTTACTTTTAATGGACTCAAATTTTATTTAGGATGTTCAATTTTTTTAGGGGGGTTAAGTTTTTTTCTGCTAGGGTGTTCAACAACCCTTTTTAATTTAACATTCTTAACTTTTAAGCAATATAATTTAATTTTTTTTAAAGTCAAGTTGGTCTTGTGACCACTGATTTACACTTGACGCCGCCCCTGAAGAGATGAGAGTTTTTCCAACTCCTTACTCACTCTTTTGGCTTAGTTTTTGCACTCGTTTATCTTTAACAATTTGAAGACCGCAACTTTTATTACAACCCTTTTTAATTATTTTTGTCAATACCAAATGTGTCTTCTTTATTGGGGAAAATAAAAAGTCATAAGAAAAACTTTGACTTAAATATGAATCATGATGCTTTCATAGCTACAGCCTAATGAAAAAGTTAAATAACATGTTTGGATTGGATGACTGATGAATCTTGCATAGAATGTGTAATAAGTCTTTATGGAATATATAAATAATATAGGGAGTGTCACAATTGTGACTAATATCTTTTAGGATTTATTGTAAAAATATTGTGGAAATGTTGTGAACATAGCATTTCTCGCAATTTTTTGGTTCAATCTTCAACAGATCAAAATTTTGGAGAGGTCAAATTTTACTTTTAATGGACTCAAATTTTTATTTAGGATGTTAAATTTTTTTAGGGTGGTTAAGTTTTTTCTGATAAGGTGGTCAACAACCCATTTTAATTTAACATTCTTATTTTTTAAGCAATATAATTTTTTTTTAAGTCAAGTTGATCTTGTGACCACCTTGAATTACACTTGACCCTGCCCCTGAAGAGATGAGACTTTTTCCAACTCCCTACTCCCTCTTTTGGCATAGTTTTTGCACTCATTCATCTTTAACAATTTGAGGACCGCAACTTTTATTACAACTCTTTTTAATTATTTTTGTCAATACCAAATGTGTCTTCTTTATTGGGGAAAATAAAAAGTCATAAAAGAAAAAACTTTGACTCAAATATGAATCATGATGCTTTCATAGCTACAACCTAATGAAAAAAGTTAAATAACATGTTTGGATTGGATTACTGATGAATCTTGCATAGAATGTGTAATAAGTCTATATGGAATATATAAATAATATAGGGAGTGTCACAATTGTGACTAATATCTTTTAGGATTTATTGTAAAAATATTGTGGAAATGTTGTGAACATAGCATTTCTCGCAATTTTTTGGTTCAATCTTCAACATATCAAAATTTTGGAGAGGTCAAATTTTACTTTTAATGGACTCAAATTTTATTTAGGATGTTCAATTTTTTTAGGGGGGTTAAGTTTTTTCTGCTAGGGTGTTCAACAACCCTTTTTAATTTAACATTCTTATTTTTTAAGCAATATAATTTTATTTTTTTTAAAGTCAAGTTGGTCTTGTGACCACTGATTTACACTTAACGCCGCCCCTGAAGAGATGAGAGTTTTTCCAACTCCTTACTCACTCTTTTGGCTTAGTTTTTGCACTCGTTTACCTTTAACAATTTGAAGACCGCAACTTTTATTACAACTCTTTTTAATTATTTTTGTCAATACCAAATGTGTCTTCGTTATTGGGGAAAATAAAAAGTCATAAAGAAAAACTTTGACTTATATATGAAGCATGATGCTTTCATTGCAAAACCCAATGAAAAAGTTAAATAACATGTTTGGATTGGATGATTGATGAGTCTTGCATAGAATGTATAAGTCTATATGGAATATATAAATAATATAGGGTGAGTCACAATTGTGACTAATATCTTTTAGGATTTACTGTAAAAATATTGTGGAAATGTTGTGAACATAGCATTTCTCAAAAATTTTTGGTTCAATCTTGAACAGATCCAAATTTTGGAGAGGTCAAATTTTATTTTTAATGGACCCAAATTTTATTTAGGATGTTCAATTTTTTAAGGGGGGTTAAGTTTTTTCTGCTAGGGTGTTCAACAACCCTTTTTAATTTAACATTCTTATTTTTTAAGCAATATAATTTTATTTTTTTTAAAGTCAAGTTGGTCTTGTGACCACTGATTTACACTTGACGCCGCCCCTGAAGAGATGAGACTTTTTCCAACTCCTTACTCACTCTTTTGGCTTAGTTTTTGCACTCGTTTATCTTTAACAATTTGAAGACCGCAATTTTTATTACAACTCTTTTTAATTATTTTTGTCAATACCAAATGTGTCTTCTTTATTGGGGAAAATAAAAAGTCATAAGAAAAACTTTGACTTAAATATGAATCATGATGCTTTCATAGCTACAACCTAATGAAAAAGTTAAATAACATGTTTGGATTGAATGACTGATGAATCTTGCATAGAATGTGTAATAAGTCAATATGGAATATATAAATAATATAGGGAGTGTCACAATTGTGACTAATATCTTTTAGGATTTATTGTAAAAATATTGTGGAAATGTTGTAAATATAGCATTTCTCGCAATTTTTTGGTTCAATCTTCAACAGATCAAAATTTTGGAGAGGTCAAATTTTACTTTTAATGGACTCAAATTTTTATTTAGGATGTTAAATTTTTTTAGGGTGGTTAAGTTTTTTCTGATAGGGTGGTCAACAACCCATTTTAATTTAACATTCTTATTTTTTAAGCAATATAATTTCTTTTTAAGTCAAGTTGATCTTGTGACCACCTTCAATTACACTTGACACCGCCCCTGTAGAGATGAGACTTTTTCCAACTCCGTACTCCCTCTTTTGGCATAGTTTTTGCACTCATTCATCTTTAACAATTTGAGGACCGCAACTTTTATTACAACTCTTTTTAATTATTTTTTTCAATACCAAATGTGTCTTCTTTATTGGGGAAAATAAAAAGTCATAAAGAAAAACTTTGACTTAAATATAAATCATGATGCTTTCATAGCTACAACCTAATGAAAAAGTTAAATAACATGTTTGGATTGGATGACTGATGAATCTTGCATAGAATGTGTAATAAGTCTATCTGGAATATATAAATAATATAGGGAGAGTCGCAATTGTGACTAATATCTTTTGGTATAATCGGGAGCAACCTTTAATTAAATTTTCAAACTCAAAGCATTAACCAAATAAAAAATCAAGAATAAAAATTATTAATTTTTTGTACTATTGCGAACCAGGGCAGAAGCACACATAACATTGGGGGGCCATGGCCCCTAAAACTTTGAAATCCCTTTATAGTAATATATTAAAATAGGCTGAGTTCATAAAATTGTAATGATTGGCCCCCACAAAAATTTCATAGATCCCAGTTTACGTGATATTGTCAATTCTTTCCTCTAAAATCACACAATGGCCCCTTTAGTTAGTTTGCCCCACCATTAGTTTATCAAGTAGACCCTACCCAATTAAAGCATAAAATTTTGCCAAGGCCTAACAAACGCCTAGACTGTTAGGATGTGTGCCCTTAAATCCTATTGTATGATGCTATGTATGACATTATGTATGACTTAATGTTGTGTTTAATAAAGTTGTTTTATTATTATCTGAAATAATGGTAACATGAATATTGGGACATTATCATATAGTCCATGAGATGCATAGTATGTGATTTATGTGAAAAGTCACCGAAGATATAAATCACAAGTTCTTTGTAAACTCAGAATTTATAGTTCGTAGTCGGTGATGAAATTCGGCATTTCATCTGCGAAGACTATAACGTATCCACTAAGATGATTTGTCTTGATCATTGAAATGGAGACTTCTAGTTGATATGTTGATATGTTTTAAGAGTTAAGACATATTGAATTGGACCGCTGTGAGATTTATTATTCTCCTAACGACTGTCAAATGAATAATAAATCTCACGACTTCTATTTGCATGAACTCTTAATCTTGAGAGAATCATGGACACAACAAGAAATCTAGGTTTAGGTGGCGTTTTTTTTAACGACGTTTTTAAATTCACTGCTATAAGTGGTATACTGTGACGTTTTTGAAAAACGCCACTACATAGTGAGCCTTTAGCCACGTTTTCTTAAAAACGTCGCTGTAACTCAAAACAATAGTAGCGATTCTGAAAACGCCACAATAAGTACAGTTTTAGCAGCGTTTTTGTGGTTTATAGTGACATTTTTAGAAACGTCGTTGTATATTAAAGATGACTCTAGTAGTAAGCAAAAGGGAAAACTCTATAGCGACGATTCTGGAAACGTCGCTATAAGTTCCCACCATTTTTGACTTTTCCCGCACAAATATTTGCCCATTTCCCACACTTTTTTCAACCTTTTTTTTTTTTTTCACTTCGTGTCCCAAACCCCAAGAAGAAGCAGAAAAAAGTTCTATAGCAACGTTTCCAAAACGTCGCTATAAGTTCCCACTATTTTTTACTTTTCCTGCACAAACTTTTGCCCATGTCCCACACTTTTTTCACCTTTTTTTTTCCCTTTGTGTCCCACACTGCCACTTCTCTTCTTCTTCTTTTTCCTCCACTTTTTTTTGGCAATATGATTTTAGTGGGGGTATTATCGTATTTTTGTCCATACCAACACAAACCCTATTTCCACTACACGTTGGTTTTGTCCTCATTCATCTTTTACAAAAGCCCCTCCCCTCTTTACTCTCTTCTCTACTCTCTCATTTACTTCCCCTGCCATGACCAAATCCTAGCTCAAACATTTTTAGTGCTTTGCACACTAAATTTTAGTCTCCTTCCTCATTTTTCCTTTCACAAGTTAAGACCTCCAACGAAGTGAGGATTTCTCTCCATTAATCCTCCTAGTAGCCAAACTCCATGAGATTTCAAAGTGTATCAAACCCAAGGTAAAAATATGAGTCTTCTCTCAATTTCTTCTATGAGATATATTTCGTTTTTTTATTTGATAATGTTTATGGTATATACTTGATGGGTTTGGTGAATATTGGAAGATTAGAGGATTATAAGGATTTGGGTAGCAAGGGATTTATTAAACCGAAAATTACAATCTTTTGGGAGGTGTTTTCTTCGATGGGGTGTTTTGGTTCTCTATTTTACTAATGGGTATTTGAGGGTTGGTTTCCTAGAACAACCATATGAGTTTTGTTGTTGCATGTGTTGAGGTGGCCTGATTTTGAAAGTGTGTTTTCTTTGCATTAGGATGGTTTTGACATATGTGAGAGTGAACTTTATACTTGTTGCATGCCAAGTGTTTGATAAATTGTCTCTAAGAGTTATGGAATTGGATTGCTTGACTTGTAGTTTGATAATTGCTATAAGAGATTGTGAGTTTCATTCCTTGTTTTAATATGTTTTTTTTAACACGTGTCTTTAATGTTAATCAAGTCTCAAAGAATTTGAGCTAGTATTAAAAATATAGCAATTTTGTTTTGGGATCCCAAGTCTGTCAAGGGCAGATTTGAGTTAGCTTAAATACGTTATTTTTAATAAATTATAGAAAACAACAATGCAACTCTTTCACTTAGCATACTGCCTAAACAGTAAACTAAAAGAAAGACTCTTTGAGTAGTAGATTTTAAATTTTCATGCAAACTCTTTAATTTTAGTTTTTATGCTAAAAGACAATAAGTTAATATGTCACAAGTGTTTTAACAAAGCCAAAACAGGATCTTGTTAATTGTTATGCATTTTTCTTGCCCTATGTCAATTCAAAGTTGGAACTTTTACTCTGTAAGTGAATATGGGGTTTTATGGGCAAAGTGGTCCTTAATTTTTCTGCCTAATTGTACCAAGTCCTGACTCATTAAAATTTTTTGCAATGGCATCTTATTTGCCTTCCACATCATTTAAGTGTCCTCTTTTATTTTGCAGGTTAACCACTCATTTATTGTGATAAGTTTGGATTTTTTTTTTGGAATGATGCGTGTTTGGCTTGAGCATAGTAAGTAATTTTTGCTTAAAACTTTGTACTTGAGATGTTGATAATTGTGTTGGGGTGGATTGTTGAGTTGGAGCAAGCGAGTGTTTTGCATGGTGCTATAAGGCGGTTTACATTCATTTTGGGAGTGTTTTTTATTTTTTGAAAATTTGGATGCTGTTATGTTTGTTGTTATATTTTTTTTATTACTTTTTGGACTTCAATACTTATAAGCATTCTATTGATAATTGTTTTGTAGTGGATTGTTTAGTTGGAGCAAGTGGGTGGCTTGCATTGATAATTGTTTTGTGGTGGATTATTTTTTGATTATTTCATTTCTTTTGCATGTCGAACATGCAAACTAAATGACAATTATCAACAAATATTAATTAGTTACTAAATGTATTAATAAATTATTAATGAATTTAGACTCCTCATGCCTACACTTAGGATCTTGTTGTGACTTACAAGTCATTTTCTCAAATTTGGAAATTTTGCTTTGTTTTCTTAGAAGCATAGTTTTGTTTTCTACTTCCATGGTTTTTGCTTAAGTTTGTAGAGTTTTAAGACTTAGTCCATTTGTGTGAATGAGGATATTGATAGACTTGATATGTTTTGTTTAGTATATTTAAGATTTCATGTAATCCTATTTGCATATTTATGAAACTATGTGGTTTTGAATATGTTATGTACTATATTTAAGTGTGTGTAATTCTACGTCCATGGTTTTTGCTTAAGTTTGTAGAGTTTTATGACTTAGTCCAGTTGTATGAATGAGGATATTGATAGACTTGATATGGTTTGTTTAGTATATTTAAGATTATATGTAATCCTATTTGCATGTTTATGAAACTATGTAGTTTTGAATATGTTGTGCACTATATTTAAGTGTATGCGTAATTCTACTTCGATGGTGTTTAAATCTTTTAAGTATAGCAACTATTATTTTGTTACTCAAAATGATTTCTTTATGAACTTATTAGATATTCTTAATTTGTGTTCAGGGCGTTTCAGTTTAGATCATCAATCTCCAACTCCTCATAGACTGCAGACTTCATCCCATCAAGAAACTAGCATATAGCGGTAAATAAAGTGTTTTAAGGACTCCATGGGCTATTACATAGTTATTTTGAACAGCTACATTTATTTTGGAAGTATTGTACTTTGTCTATAATATTGTCAAAGTTTGGGTGGTTGTTTTTTTTTTTTTGTAGGTAGACAAGTATTTTGTTACAACCACATTTATTTTGGAAGTATTGTACTTTGTTTATAATATTGTCATACTTTGGGTGGTTCATTTTTTTGTAGGTAGACAAGTGTTTTGTTCAATCCAAGATGATACATGTATTGTTATTATATATATTTGAATCTATGGTTAATGTGTTAGTTTAGACATATTGTGGAATATTGAGGATCAAGTTGTTATTGTGGAATATCGTGTAATAGGCAAATCATCAATTTGGACATTTGTGAGTCTGAGCAAGTTTATATAGTAGCATTTGTAATATTAAAAAATAATGAGCAAGTTTTAGCGTTTTTGAAAACGTCGCTATAGGAATGGTTATTTGCAGCGTTCTAAAAGCGTCGCTAAATGTATTTTCCTAAATTATATAAAAATGTTTTATTATATAGAGTGACGTTTTCAATAACGTCACTAAAAGTTTTCGAGCACCACTAAAGTTTCACAATAGACCTATAGTGATGAGCCTATTGCGACGTTTTCGAACGTCGCAAAAAAAACGTCACTATAGACCATTTGGGTCTATAGCGACGTTTTTTGGGCTTTTAGCAACGTTTTAAAAACGTCGTCTAAACCCAAATTTCTTGTAGTGAGACCTGATCATGATGTGTAGGTTGCTTTGATATATCAAGAGTAAGATCTAAAGTAACGGTCAAAATCTCAGTATGTTGGGCAACCACATTTAGTGTTAATGGAACATATATTCTCAAGATGGAATTCATAATCTCTTAATGGAGATATAAAATATTCCCTGGAGATATAAAATATTCCCTTAAGATAAGTTTAATGGGTTTGGTTATTCAGAGTGTTAGGCCTAATCACTTTAGTAAGAAGTTATTAAGGTATATATTTATGAAGTTGGATTTCATAAATATATGATGAATAATCTTAAAGGATTAAACTGAGTACTCAAAGATAAGATGTAGTAATTTACAAAGTAGCAGTCTACATTCATGACTTTGTGTTACTACGAATATTTTATGAAGGGTTGCATATATAGTAAAGTCTTGGGATATAATTTATTAATAAGGCCTAGAGTGCAATTATATTTATATAGTGGTATTAAATATAATTAATGGTAACTTTGGACTTATCAAGAGTTAACGGAAAAGCCCAAGGCCCATTGGAGCTAGTGTCTTTTTGGTCCCACTCCAAGCCACACACTAAAGCCCAATTTGAAAGGCCCAATAGACCAGCCCAATTAGATAATCAATTAGTTATAAAGGGAAAAACATACAGAATTTTTATGAATGATATAAGAAATGGTGTGTATGTGAGAGTGAGATACACTTTCATTCTCCCTTTGAAAACTGATTGAGAGACCACACATCTTGGACGTAAAGTGGAATTGGAGTGAAGATTAAAAGTATTCCCAAGTACTTCAATCTTTGTTTTTGAATTTCACCACACCAAGGTACGCTATCTTGTTCTTAAATTCTGAAATTTACATAGTGTACGTTATCAACCATGAATGAAATAGATTCTTATTTGTTGCTTCCGCTATGTGTTTTGTATGAAATACAAAACCAGTTTTTCCAACAATTGGTATCAGAGCCAAGTTTTCATGTCATGTTTGTATAAGATGTGATTGAGTTTTAGAATTTAAGAAAACCGTTATCTTTTCACATCATGTGTCCTTTCTTTTTTTATAAGCATGCAAAAGTGCAATGCATTGCGTTCCTTGCATCCAAAAGTGCACTGTATTGTTACCAAAAAAGAAAAGTGAATAGTGTTCCTTTGTATATTTTGTGTATTGGCAACACAAATTTATGAGTTTTTTTCTTCACAAATTTTATCTTTTCTTCATCATCTCATATTTTCCCTAGCTAATTTTATCTTTTAATTTTGATTTAGATGCATTGATTTAAGTTTAGAAATAATATTATTATTTTGAATTTGATCATTTTATATACCATATATTTATAAATTTAATGTAGGAATATATAATTCGGCCCCCAAGCAAAATATCCTAGCTACGCCCTTGGTTGTGACAAATTGTTTTCACATTTAGATCTTTTAGTAAGAACTGAAAGATTTCTACTTTGAATTTATATATTTTTAATTTCTAAAAAGTAGTTCCCAATTATTTTTATTCCATGCATTTATCTATTTCTCTTTCTCTTTTTTATAAATAATTAGGATTATTTTAATTTTAATTTTTTAAAAGTAATCTAGGATTATTTGTATTCTTAGGTAATTATCCTATATGTGAATAAGAATCTATCGTTCTTTTCTTTGCAAGCGGTCTTCTTATTGAAAAATATTTTTACAATAATTAAAGTGTCAAATCATCAAAGAATAATGCTAGATATATAAACTATTTTACAAAAAAAAATCTACAAATTGTTGAGGTTGACCACATCAATATTTTGTAAAAATATTGTAAAATAATTAATGACTGCATCATTACTCATCATCAAAAGTCAAATAAATAAATTATATATATAAGGAACACTATAAAGAAAACTTCAAGAATGCTGAGTAATTCCTGCAATTGACATCCACGGTTAGTAAAAGCGAACTATCAATGATGATTTTAAGGAAAGCACACAACTTCATAGTTTCAAGTCCACTTGTTCTCCAAAAAAAACCTATCAAATCCACTTGATAATTAAAGTCGAATCTCTGGTCATTTTATTTAAGGAAATCACACAACTTTGAGGGCCATTAATTAAATCCCTAGTCAGCTAGTACCAATAGATACGATGATAGACTACAGTAACAACACTCTGATGGATAAATACATGTTTGTATTGCATACAAAACATATGCAGCGGAAAATAAACGGATCTACTTCATTTACAATTGATAACATGCACTATGTAAATTTCAGAATTCAAAAACAAGAGAGCGTACCTTGAAGCGGTGAATTTCAAAACAAAGATCAAAAACACTTGGGAACACTTTTAATCTTCACTCCAATTCCACTAACGCTCAAGAAGTGTGGTCTATCAATCAATTCAAGGGAGACTAAGAGTGTATCTCTCACTCACATACACACCATTTTACAATAGTGTCACACACACAATAATATTTTATATGTTTCTCCCTTTGTATCTAACTGATTATCTAATTAAGCTGGCCTTTTGGGCCTTTCCAATTAGGTTTTAGTATGTGGCTTGGAGTGGGACCAAAAGGGACCAATAAGACACTAGCTTCAATGGGTCTTGGGCTTTTCTGTCAAATTTTGACAAATCCAAAGTTACCATTAACTATATTTAATACCACTATATAAATATAGTTGCACTCTAGGCCTTATTTATAAATTATATCCCAAGACTTTATTATACACGCAACCCCTTCATAAAATATTCGTAGTAATACAAAGTCATGAATGTAGACTATCACTTTGTAAATTACTACATCTTAATTCCTTGAGTGCCCAGTTTAATCCTTTAATGTTAGTCATCATATATTTAAGCGGTTAGGCCTAACACTCTGAATAACCAAACCCATTAAACTTATTTCAAGGGAATATTTTATATCTCCGTTAAGGGATTATGAATTCCATGTTGAGAATATATGTTTCATCAACACTAAATGTGGCTGCCCAACATACTGAAGTTTTGATCATTGACTTTAGATCTCACTCCTAATATATCAAAGTAACCTACACCTCATGATCAGGTCTATTATTCTCTCAGGATTAAGAGTTCATGTAAATATAAGTCATTAGAATTTATTATTCATTTGACAGTCATTAAAAGAATAACAAATCTCACAGCGGTCCTGTTCAATATGTCTTAACTCTTAAAACAAACCAACATAACAACTAGAAATCTTCATTTCCATGATCAAGACAAATCATCTTAGTTGATATGTTATAGTCTTTGCAGATGAAATACCCTATTTCATCACCGACTACGAACTAAAATTCTAAGTTTACAAAGAACTTGTGATCTATATCTTTTGTGACTAAATCACATAGATTACATACTATGCATCTCATAGACTATATGATAATGTTCCAATATTCATGTTACCATTATTTTTAGATAATAATAAATCAACTTTGTTAATCACAACATTAAGTGATACATAATGTCATACATAGCATCATACAATAGGATTTAAAGGTACACATCCTAACAATCTCTCACTTGTCCTAAAGACTACTGTGCACTAATTTAACTCCCACTCCCTCCAAATGTGACTCAATAGTTCTTTGGGACAAGACTTTGGTGAAGGGATCCGCTATATTCTTTACACTATCAATCTTTGCTACTACTACATCTCCATGAGCAACAATGTCTCGAATGATGTGGTACTTTCTCTCATGCGCTTTCCTTTCTTGTGATTCCTAGGATCCTTGGATTATGCAACCGCTCCACTATTGTCACAGAAAAATGTGATAGGAACTTGCTCAAATCTCACAACACCAAGATCATAAAGGAATATCTTAAGCCAAACAGCTTCCTTTACTGCTTCATAAGCAGCAACATATTCAGCTTCCATGGTGAAGTAGGTAATACAAGATTGTTTAACACTCCTCCAACTTATGACTCCTCCAACTTATGGCTCCACCTCCCAAGGTGAAAACACAAGTCGAAGTGGACTTTTTGAAATCAAGATCTGATTAAAAATCTGAATCCGTATAACCAATAGGAATCAAATCCTCACTATGGTAAACAAGCATATAATCTCTCGTTCTCCTTAGATACTTGAGAAATATGTTTTATAGCTTGCCAATGTTTAAGTCCTGGATTTGATTGATATCGGCTGACCATGCAGCTGAATAACAAATATCCAGCCTGAAACAAAGCATGGCATACATGAGACTTCCCACTGCAGAAGCATAAGGAATCTATCTCATCATGTTTTCTTCCTCAAAAGTCTTAGGCCTTTGGTCATCAGATAGAGGAACTCCATGTCTGAAAGGAAGTAATCCTTTCTTGGAATTTTGCATGCTAAACCATTCTAGATCCTTATCTATATACCAAGCTTGTGATAAATCTAACATCCTATTCTTTCGATCTCGCCAAAGCTTGATCTCTAAAATATAGTTAGCTTCACCCAAGTCCTTCATATCACATTGGCTTGACAACCAAACCTTTACTAATGACATTACCCCTACATCATTTCTAATGAGTAGAATATCATCGACATAAAGCACTAAGAACATTACTACTTTATCTTGATGTCTCTTGTATACACATGGTTCATCTAGATTTTGCTCAAAATCAAATGACTTGATTGCTTGATCAATCTAATGTTCCATGACCTAGATACTTGCTTAAGTCCATAAATGGACTTTTTCAACTTGCATACCATATGCTCTTGGTTCTTTCCTATGAAACTTTTCGATTGCATCATATAGATTTCTTCTTCAAGATTGCCATTAAGAAATGCAGTCTTGACATCCATTTTCCAAATCTCATAATCATAATGAGCAGCAATGGATAAGAGAATTCTGATAGATTTAAGCATGGCTATTGGCAAAAAAGTTTCATCATAGTCAATACCTTCTTTTTGTGTATACCCTTTCGCCACTAGTCTTGCTTTAAAGGTTGACCTGTCGCCACTAGTCTTGCTTTAAAGGTTTACCCTTTCGCCATTAGTCTTGCTTTAAAGGTTTCAACATTTACATCTATTCCTCTCTTCCTCTTATAAACTCATTTGCAACCAACAGGTTTAATGCCGTTAGGCACCTCTACAAGATCCCAAACTTGATTGGAATACATTGAATCTAACTCAGATTTCATAGCTTGGACCCAATGATGTGCATCTATATCATTCATTGCCTCTTCATAAGTGTAGGGATCCGATTCATCCTCTTTTGAGATAGCTTCGTAAGTTTCTCCTAAACCTATAAATCTTAAAGGAGGCTAAACAATTCTCCCACTACAACGAGACACCTGTGTACTAGACATCTCATGAGTAGTATCTTGTGGTGTATCTAATACAACCATATCATCCCTAGTATCATCCATTGGTTGTTCAACTACAGGTTCATCTATTTCAGCCAAAACAACTTTACTTCTAGGATTAAAATTATTCACATAATCATCTTCCAAAATTTTGGCATGTGTGCTAACAAGCTCTTTGTTATCTTTATGATTATAGAATAAATAACCCTTTGTTTCCTTTGAATACCAAAAAACATGCATACTTCTATTTTTTATTCCAACTTATCAAACTTTCCTTTCAACACATGCTGGACATCCCCAAATGTGGAGATATTTCATACTAGGCTTGTGCCCACTCCACAATTCCTTAGGTGTGTTGGGAACAGATTTTGATGGACCTAAATTCAAAATATGCATTGTAGTTTTTAGTGCATATCCCCAAAAAGAAACTGGTAAAGTTGAGTAACTCAACATGGACCTAATCATTTTCGAAAGAGCCTTATTCCTTCTTTCTACTACACCATTTTGTTGGGGAGTTCCAAGTGTAGTCAATTGGAAGACAATCTTATTTTGAATTAGGTAATCCTTGAAATGCCCGGGAAGGTATTCGCCACCTCAATCAGATCAAATGGCCTTTATGCGTTTACCCAATTGATTCTCAACTTCAGCCCTAAACTCTTTGAACTTTTCAAAGGCTTCGGACCTCCGTCGCATTAGGTACACATAACCATATCTTGAGTAATCATTCATGAAAGTGATGAAGTACTCATAACCTCCTTTTGCTTTGGTTGACATAGGACCACATACATCTGTATGAACTAATTCAAGCAACTCTTGGGCTCTTCTATCTTTTGCATTAAAAGGTCGTTTGGTCATTTTACCTTCCAAATAAGATTCACAAACTAGAAATCCATCAAAGTCCACGGGCTCTAAGAGTCCATTTCTGACTAGTCTTTGAATCCTATTTGAATTAATATGACCCAAATGCAAGTGCCAAAGATATGCATCATTAGTAGAAGGAAACTCTCTTCAATGATTTTACATGAGAGTTATTATCTAATTCAGAATTATACAATTCATGCTTATCAGGAGTTAAAATATAAAAACCATCTACAATATTGCCAAAATAGATTAACACATTATCCTTCTTTATTACAACATTGTCTTTCAAGATAACACAATATCCATGTTTACCTAAATAAATTGCAAAAATTAAATTCCTAAGAACATTAGGTACATACAGAAAGTCTTCCAATATTAAAACTCTAGAATTAAAACATAAATTAAACACTCCAACAGCAACAAGTGGAATCTTACTCCCATCAGCCAAGGTAAGAAACATTTTCCCTTTATTCAGCTTTCTGGTCTCCTGGAACCCCTGCAATGAATTGCAAATATGATTAGTACAACCCAAATCCACACACCAGGAATCCGTGAAATTTTGTACCAAACATATTTCAAGAAAGAATGTACTTTTCATACCCTTATTCTTGGCAGCTTTAAAAATTGGACAATTCCTCTTCCAATGTCCTTTCTAACCACAATGGAAACACTTTCCTTTAGTTTTCTTTCCTTTGTTGGCAACCTCTAAGGCAATTTTTTTACCATCTTGCTTGATGAAGTCCTTCTTCTTCTTCTTACCCTTGCCTTTCGACTTAAGTTGAGAAGTAAAAGCTTCACCCATATTGGCTTCAACACTAGAAGTACCTAGGATGCCTTCTGCTACCACCAACTCATTAATTAATTTAGACAATGAATAAACCTTTTTGTTCATATTATAATCAAGTCTGAATTCCTTGAATGATTCTGGTAGTGACTAGAGTATCATATGCACTTGGAATTCTCCATCAATATTGGCACCTAAAACTTCCAATGTATTCAGATTAGAGATCATCCTAAGACAATGCTCCCTCACTAAAGTACCTTCAGCCATTTTGGTATTATAAATCTGTCTCATAGTTTCTCGCCTGGCAGAACGGCCTTGCTCGCCAAACATCTCCTTTAGACTTGGCATAATGTTCGAAGCTAGTTCTACATTCTACATTTGATGCTACAGAACATTTGAAATGGATGCTAGGATATAGCACTTGGTCATCTCATTAGATTTCTATCAACAATTATATCGTTGTTTTTCCTTAGAAGAAGCATCTAAAGATGGAAAGCTAGGACATGGTTCAATAAGCACATATTTGTGCTCTTCAGTTGTAAGAACAATGTCAAAATTTCTTTTCCAGTCAACATAGTTGGATTCAGTCAGTTTGTTTTGATTAGGAATAGCAATAAGTGGGCTAAATGATGTCATGATTCAAATCTGAAAATAACAAACATGAATATAAAAAGTAAACTAGATATTATCAATTTAGCATATAAGCATATAGTATGGAACCTTAATAAAATCATAATATAATATATGCAATGATAACCCAATCTCATGTCTATAATTCCTTAGTAGCAAGTTTATTATAAACACTATGATTGATTGAGAACTATTCTCATTATTAGTGTTATCATGTAACTCTTATCAAACACTAGTAATAAGTCGTATTACCTTTAGCCTCTAAGTAATAATGACATAGCTCCTTTGGGAGGTTAACATTACACTTAGTCTAGTGTACACCATTATTTAGAATCATGTGTAGCCACATTCCATCTCCCTTTTTAGTGTTTAAACTTGTAGTACTATGGAACAAAACACCCTCCTTTGGGATCGCGAGGCATATACACCAAGACGAGGTGCTTGTCCACACTAATTTAAATGGGAAAGTTATATCTTGTAGTACTATGAAGTAAACACCCTCCTTTAGAATCGCGAGGTATATACACCAAGATGAGGTGCTTACCTCACACTACTTTGAATCGATAATGGAGGCCGTGAGATCCAACCCTTGTATCTCTCTCCCACTAGATATTTTAAATTAAAGGTTTTTATTTAGAAATCATGTGTAATCTAAACACACACAACCTTGCACTTTTAAAACTTAAAAACACTCAGAAAAATTCAGAATTATCCTTCTTTCAATCGATCAAATGTGCCCCTCGATAGGTCAAAAAAATTGAAAAATTCATACTTGACAATCTTCCTAGCTTGATTGGTACTTGATTGCTTCTCGATCAATTGAAAAGTAAAATTCAATCGATCAACTAGCAATCAGGTATTAATCGAATCACGTGAAACTTGAATTTTTCAGAATTTTTTCAAGGCAATTTTCAACAGTTTTTCATGAACAAACAACCATCATATGATCAAAATTGACATAAAATGATATCAAAACTGAATTCCACTGATGTCATAGCCTTAAAGTTCAATTTAACATACTTAAACTCAAACTGAAACAATATCATAACATCAATATCAGTTTTTATCAAACAATAATTTCAACAACCATGCGGAAAACTAATTGCATAATCTTCTAACAACATGAAATTACTGTTTTTAATTCCAAAACTCACAAGACATGTTATGCAAATTGGAAATTGAAGACCGCTCTAATACCAATTGATAGATAAATTCATGTTTGTATCGCATACAAAACATACACAACGAAAAATAAACGGAACTATTTCTTTCGTAATTGATAACATGCACTATGTAAATTTCAGAATTCAAAAACAAGAGAGTGTACCTTGAAACGGTGAATTTCAAAACAAAAATTAGAAGCACTTGGAAACACTTTTAATCTTCACTTCAATTCCACTAACGCCCAAGAAGTGTGGTCTCTTAATTAGTTCAATGGAGAATAAGAGTGTATCTCTCACTCACATACACACCATTTTACAATAGTGTCACACACACAATAATATTTTGTATATTTCTCTCTTTGTATCTACCTGATTATCTAATTGGGTTGACCTTTTAGACCTTTCCAATTGAGATTTAGTATGTGGCTTGGAGTGGGACCAAAAGGGACCAATAAGACACTAGCTCTAATGGGCCTTGGGCTTTTCTGTCAACTCTTTACAAGTCCAAAGTTACCATTAACTATATTTAATACCACTATATAAATATAGTTGCACTCTAGGCCTTATTTATAAATTATATCCCAAGACTTTATTATGCATGCAACCCCTTCATAAAATATTCGTAGTAATACAAAGTCATGAATGTAGACTGCCACTTTGTAAATTACTACATCTTAATTCCTTGAGTACCCGATTTAATCATTTACTAAAATGGTTAGGCCTAATACTCTGAATAACCAAACCCATTCAACTTATCTCAAGGGAATATTTTATATCTTCGTTAAGAGACTATAAATTTCGTGTTAAGAATATATGTTTCATCAATACTAAGTGTGGCTGCCCAACATACTAAGGTTTTGATCATTGACTTTAGATCTTACTCCTAATATATCAAAGCAACCTACACCTCACGATCAAGTCCATTATTTTCTTAGGATTAAGAGTTCATGTACATATAAGTCGTGAGATTTATTATTCATTTGACGGTCGTTAGAAGAATAATAAATCTCACAACGGTCCAGTTTAATATGTCTTAACTCTTAAAACATATCAACATATCAACTAGAAATTTACATTTCCATGATCAAGACAAATCATATTAGTTGATATGTTATAGTCTTTGCAGATGAAATGCTCAATTTTATCACCGGCTACGAACTAAAATTCTGAATTTACAAAGAACTTGTGATCTATATCTTTTGTGACTAAATCACATAGATCATACTATGCATCTCATGGACTATATGACAATGTGACAATATTCATGTTACCATCATTTTTAGATAATAATAAAACAACTTTATTAATCACAATATTAAGTCATACATAATGTCATACATAGCATCATATAATAGGATTTAAGAGCACGCATCCTAACACACTTTACATCTAGACAAACGTAGACTAGTACAGCACAAACTAACAGTAAATATTTCAAATACCCCACCATTGACAACCTCGAACTCTATTAATTAAGGACTAAATCACCTGTCATGATTCATACTCATTTTCCTATCTCTGCTTTTGACATCATTCTTGATGTCTTTGATTATATCTACTCCTCTAGTCTATCCTTTCCCTGCATAAATGATTACATTCCTCTATTGCCATCGGTTAGATTAAATAAATTTACCACCTTCTAATAGTTTAAGCTTTTGAGATAGAATATACCTTAAACTTTTGGAACAATGGTAATTTAACAGCATCAATGATACATGGGTAATTCTTAAAATGTTGCCTTTGAGATGGTTGATAGACCAATCAACCAAATCCTGCCAAATAGCACTTTGACATTAGGAATGAAACAAAGAGCCATAAGACCTCCCCATATTCTTTTAATGAATGAACATTGAGAAGAATGAATAGTCTCTATCCTATGTGTAAGCCCTGCATATACAGGGCTGTCTCTACTATATGGGACAGTTAGACAATTACCTTAGGCCCAAAGTGAGAAAGGGCCTAATAATTTCAGTCATAAATATCGTATTTTCCTATATAGCAACTTAAAATAAAATATTTATCTTATCTTTGTCTTCTTCTTTTTCTTTTTCTTTTTTCCTTGAAGTGTTCAATGTCTAACTGGAAAATAGATTAAACTCATATTTTCTTTTTTGTTCTTTTTCTATAGAAATATCTCTTGACAACCGGTCACTTAGAGCATCTCCAATTGTGTAGCTAAAAGCAAAATAATCTTCATAATAGAGAATGAGACCATAAAAATGGTCTCCAATGGATTCTCTAAACCTCGATTTTTTTTTTTTTTTGCTCATGAACAATAGCTCATCAAGTCTGATGGGCTACTATACATTAGCAATTGGATTTCTTTGGATTAAAAAATTATACCAGCTACTATTATATCACTTCTTTCTCTCTCCTCCGAATTTCTTTTTTTCTCTCATACTCTTCATTGCTTCTTTTTTTCTCTCTCATTCTCTCCATTATAACAACAAAGTGAATCAGAACAAGAAAAGAAGGAAGGAAAAAAAAAAAAAAAAAAAAAGATAGACGAAGGCCAATCTCTCTGCCGACTGTGTGTGTGAGTGAAATGAGAAGAAGAAGAGAAAAAATCAAAAATCAAAAATGCAAATGTAGAGGAAAAGTCAAAAGATCAAGGTCGGCTGTGTGTGTGAAGTGAGCCAAAGAGGAAAGAAAATAAAAACAAAAAAGTAAAGCCTAGAAGAGGAGGAGAAAGAGAAAGGGAGGTTCTGGAATCAAGGGGAAAGTAGAGATAAAAAAGGAGAGGATGGAGATATATGGGTATACGTGTGTGGTGGAGAAAAAACAAGAGGGGAAAAAAAAAAGGAAACGTATGGATGAAAGAAAGGAAAAGAATAAGAAATGACAATTTAAAAATGCTACTACAATATTATCAAAATAAATTTTAAGTAATTAGCTCATATTGGTGAGTAAAAATATAATTTCAGTGGTGGGTTCAAATTAGAACTGGTAACAACTTTCTATATAAGATTTTTTTATGATTCTTGTGAAAGTATTGCAAAAAATATTATGGATGTAACACTTTTTGTTGAAAAATATAATTGTTGAGAATGAATAGAGGAAGGAAAAATAAAGATTAAAAAAGAATAAAGAATGAATGAAGAATTAATATTTAAATGAAGCGGAGAAAAGGATAGAGAATCTATTCAAAAGTGTATTTGAAAAAGTTAGTAGGTAAAAGCTAAATGTCACTGTTCATTATCCAAACAGTACAAAAATTTGGAGAAGTTGCTGGAGATGCTCTTATAAAGCCACTCTTTTTCCCTTTTACTATTAAACTTATTATCAAAAGTCATATTTATTCATTATATCTTATGTTCATATATAATTGATTTGAAAATTTGTAGTATTAGTTTCATTTTAACTTAATCCATATATATTTACTTGTGAATGTTAAGATTATGGTTTATTCTAATGTTTATTTTATTAAAAAATAGAAATGCTAATACTAATGTTAAGTGAAGCTACAATATTGATTTGAATCAATCATTTGATACATTAGGTTTTATTTTCTAAGCTTTCAAATATTTTTATATTTTAGTTATATTATACCGCAAATTACACTTTACACTCTAAACTATCAGAATGAACAATTATCATCATAAACTATAACTCACGTTACATTTTATACCCGCCATCAATTCTACCGTTATCTTGGATTACATCATGTGAAAAGCCCCAATTGCCCCTCTTCTTAATTCCATAAAAACAAATAAAAATTTTCATTTTACCATCCTAAACTATATTTCAAACTATATTCACACTCTAAACTTTGGTTTTCCATCTAAGATAACGACAGAATTAACGGCAAGGTGCAAAGTGTAACATAGGTCATAGTTCAGGGTGCAAATCATGCATTCTAAAAGTTTAGGGTGCAAGTTATAATTTTGAACACAATTTAGGGTAGTAAAGTGTAATTACCCCATGATTTTATACTGTAGATGACATTTCTATGACATTTCTCTCAAATCTCTACTAGGAAATATACATATGGATATGAAAAAACAAATATACATATATGTATATATATATATAATTAATTGAATCTTAACAAGGATCTATTAATAAATTTTCTACTAATAACAGACAATAACTAAAACTTTAGGTGAAATAATAGATGGTTTGTATTTATTCTCAGAACAAAAAGTTCTAAAATAAACTTTACAAATAGAAGAAAAATACTCTAATTATTGACAAACTAAATCATATAAAAAGTCCTTCTAAAAAAAATCAAATAAAAATATTAGTTTTTTTTTGTAAAAATATTGATTTTTTATAGAAATTTATGTTACAGTTGCTTTTACATAAAATTTTATTTTTCAAATTTAAAATTATTAAAATTCCACCTAATATATTTGTTGTCTCCATTAAATCCCCAATGCATTGTCTTTGGTTGGAAGCTTATTTTTCATAGCTAACCAACCAAAAAGGAATTCCTAGGGATGATGGAGTCGAACCAAACAACTTGCACCAAATAAGTGTGAGCCCCTCCTAGATTTTCCTTCAATGTGTTTGCATAACTATATCTATAGGAAGATTACCATCATCTTCTATATTTCTATCTCAAAGAATTAGTCAACTCACATCTACATTTATATTTCAATGAATTCGTCAAGTCAAATCAAAATTTATATCTCAAAGATTAGTCTGGTTACAATATATTGGTCAAGTCAAATCAACATTTATATCTCAAAGATTAGTCTAGTTGTAATATATTGAGGGTTGATGTGAGACTCATTATACGGCGCACAAGACGTAATTAAAATAAGTATAAATATTTAAGTTCCAATTCGTTCAACTGATAAATCTCTGATGGTTGAATAAGAAATTTGGAATTTAATTCCCACCTACACCAAAAAACGACTGGTATTTTGGTCTGATAATAAGAAGCTATTATCAAGAGCAAACGTCGTAAGTTGAAACTCTCTACAAAAAAAAAGCATACAAGAGAGTATACCGAAGTGTATCGTCATTTCTATTTGACTCAAGTGCACATTCTTAGAGGGAGAAATTTGTCCTCATGCACATTCGTAGGGGAAGAAAGCCAGAGGGGAGATGCATATACCAAGGGGAAGAAGACATTTTTTTATGAGAAAACCTTTTTTTGCTTTATGCTTGTTTTGTCATTGCTATATGGTGCTTTGAGTTACATTAGTATCTATGCTTTGTTGCTCTCATTGCATCGTGTTTATGTGTTGGACATGCATACATCCTTATGCTATTGTGCTTTTCTAGTTGCATGTTTGGATGATCATTTGTTTTGCTATGTGATCATTGTGGTCATTTCCATATGACTGTTTTATGTTTGATCAAGTTGCTCTTATGTTTCACATCTTGTTTACTTGATGTTTTTTACTTGTTACATTATACTCATCCTTTTATCACTTGATTTACCTTGAGGGTCTAATGTATTTTGTGCAAGTGTTTCAGGTTATAGGTATACCAAGTTCATCACAAGTTTTAGATTTAGGAGTGAGTGAGTGAGTTTTGCCATTGTTCCCAAACTCACGTTTAAGTCTAAAGTCTGTTATAGGGTATTTTGTCACAGAGCCAAAGGAGGAGATTGTAAAGTTGTGATTTAAAATTATGTTTTATGTTGTCTTTATTCCATGACAAAAGGTGTTGTATTTTCTTTAATTTTGTTCCTTGTATTTTGTGGGATTTTATTGTATTGGTTTAGTATTAGGTTGGTGAAGAATCAAGCATGAAATGAAGAATCAATGTAATTTCACGAGTGTCTTGCAAGAAGCTTACCCGCGAAAAGGACATGTGAGAAGCACACGCTGGAAGTTGAAGAGTCATGCCAGCCTGGAGGATTTCGCGAGTGTCTCGCAAGTAATGTCTTCCCGCGAAATACTCTCGAAACATTCTACCTAGAGGATTTTAAGTGTGACTTTCTTACCCTTCATCCATACTATATATACCCCCATTACTCACAAATGTATGAGAGACCATTCATAGAGAAAAACCCTAGATAGGTTTTCTACAACACAACACACCCATCTTTTAGAGAGAGAGCTACTCATCCTTAGTGAGAAATCATTGTAGTCTCTTCTCCTTCTCACTCCCATTGTCATACCTTGAGAAGAGATTTGTACCAAAACACAACTCACACCTTTTCAAAGTGTAGTGAGTGTTTTGGTGCTTGGGAAGCTTTGGGGATTTGTCAAAGAAGCTAATGAGGCTTGGTAGATGCAATCGGGCGTATTGTGGGATCCAAAAAGCTAGAGAAGACATGACTTCGAGAAGTTCGTTGGTAGTAGGAGCTTGGAGGGCTCAAGTACATTGGGTAGACTAGGCTTGGAGGGTCTTTTGTTATTCGTGTACTCCAACTATATTCTCTAGTGGATCGATTTCGACTTGGAGAGTCGTGGAGAGGTTTTTCGCCGAGTTCTTCGGTTTCCTCTTCGATAACACGTATTGGTGTTATCTTGTGTTTTTATCTCTCTTCCCTTACTCTTGTGCTTTACTTCTATTGTTTGTTATTCATGTTTATGCACTAAAGTAGTTTTCAATTTATTGCGTTTCATTTACTCTTGTTCTAGACTTAGATAAGTTAGAGAAAAACCAATCCAGCCGTAATTTTTAATTAGGGGTTTAAACAAGCTCTTGTGTTTTCACACAAATTCAAGCTTTCGAAAAGTATAAACATTAATATGACTTATACTTTCCTCAAGTAATTACACAGCACCTCTTAGATCCAGTGTGAAACATTCCACTTTTGCTTAGATCGATTGGGTTATTACACTCACTCTTGATTAACACTTCATAAAACCTACTTTACAAATTGAATACCATGTATCCTCAGTCAAATAGAAGAAAAAAAATTAGAGAATTTAGGCATCCGCTCCAGATGATAACTATTTATCATCAGACCAAGACACCAATCAATATTTGGTATAGGCGAAGATTGAACCTCAAATCTTTTATTCAACCATCAGAGACTTTGTCAGTTAAAGCTAACTAGTATCCACCAGTTAAATAGAAATTTGAATTCAAGAAAAAGGAAAGCTATCAAATATAAAGTTCAAATTTAAAAAATAGTGTTGTGAAATAATTAACCTTCTTGTATGGATCCTAAAATTACTTAATTTTACGAGTGGGAAAGACTCCTGTTAAATACGTAATTTAATATATCATGTTAAATGTAATATTTCTTACATCATCTAACCCAAAATCTTAAAATTTAAGATTTGGATCTAGTTATGTGGAACTTTTCACTCACACGCCGAATACAAAATTAGTGTATTCTCTCATTCTTTTCAAACAAATAGTTCAAAAAGAATGTGTAAGCCCATAGCTTTTTTTTTAAATTATATTGTGTCCTTCAAATATGGGATCTATTTGATTTTGACCCCTTGATTTTAAAAAGTTTTAATTCAGTGCATTAAATTTTGAAATGGGAATAATTTTTTCCCTTAGTCTATTTCCTGTCAAATTCTTGCTTACATGGCCAACAACACATCGAGTGGCTTTCTGATGTAGCCTTTTTTTAGTTAACATCAGTATTGGTCAATTGTATTTCGGTCCTTTAGACATGGGATTAGTTCAATTTTGGCCCCTCATTCAGTCCTTTATATATACCATGGTTTTAAAACCCAAACCGTTCATTAAACCGGAAAATGAAAAAGTTCAAGGTTTTTGAGGTCGGACTAAGGTTCAACCGAGGTTGAACCATGATGATGTCATGAATTATTTAATAATAAAATAAAAACAAATATTAGGAAAAAAAACTATAAAAATGAGTAATCTTTATACGTTTTTGGACCCCTTAAAACACAAGTTGTTTAACCTAGTTATTTAGCCAAGTGATTACTTAGATAAATTATTCATATCTAGGTTAACACAAACAAATCATATCATGTAAAGCAATGCGGAAATATAAAGAACACACGATATAATAACCCAGGAAAACCAAACCGGTAAAAAACCTGGGGAGGATTCAACCTAGCTATCCTCAAGGTAAAACAGATCCATTATGAAAGAATTGAAGTTTTACAATAAGATTTAGACTACTAACATCCTATTGCTACCTCGAGTAGAAAACTTAATATCATGACAACATGACAGCTCTGAGTCCATAAACTACTTCTTTCCTAGATCCATAGCAGTCACAAGTACACCCACTTGTGTTTTCTTTAAGCTCTTGAAACAACGACTGAAGAGATCACCAAGTTCTCGACATCAATTTTGATCTTGATAACCCTAAGTATGTGTGAAGGTAAATACATCTAGATCTCATAGAAAAATTCAAACACACAACATATCAACAACCTCAAAAACGTGGCTAGGGTTTTTCTATTTATATGAGACATAAAACATAAAACCCTACACATTAAACAGGCTTGGGCTGAGTTAAAAATTCTGCAAAAAAAAACAATTTGTATGTGGTGCAATCGATTGATTCTAATTTTTTATCGATCGAGCCTTGCAGATTTCGTCCAATAAATCCTACAGTACACTTGATTCCAACTTTACAAATAAACACACTTTGATCAACCTAAATCTATACTCTAAGTTTTGATCATGGTTTGCCAACATTATACATTGAAGTTCTAATACATTTAGATGCTAAAGTCTTAGAACCTAACAATCTTGATTTAAAAATATAGAGAAATTAAATAATAATGTGCAAATTATATTGACATATTTTATTATTAATTTTTACATAATACTTTCATGTAAATAAGTCCTTCAAGATAATATATAAAAAATATCTAAAGTTCACAACTCATAAGATATAAGATCTTAGTGAGCAGTGAGCACGTCACTAATCACTAGCCCTTCTGGCCAAGTCTTTGAGGCGGCGATGACTCGAGAGTGAGGCAGCGAGATCGCAGCGAGGACTGGAGAGTGATCTTGAGCAGCTTATGAGGTAGCTTGGAGGAGAGGGAAGAGATATAAAGTGACAGGGAGAGAGAGAGAGAAGAAATAAAATAATGATAAAATATTTTGAAACATGCTATAGTGCGCTTTCATTTATGAAAGCACACTGTAGCATGTTGCAAAGAAATTTGAGATTTGGAACATCTCATGAGGTATGAATATTGGTGTTTAGTGTGTCAAATGCCAAATAGTTGACAACACTAATAATGAGAATAGTTCTCAATTAGTAATACTATTTATAATTTACTTGCTACCAAGGAATTTTAAACATGGGATTGAGTTGTCTTTGCATATTTTATATTATGATTTTATTAAGGTTCCATACTATATGTTTATATGTTAAATTGATAATGTCCAGTTTTACTTATTATATTCATGCTTGGTATTTTCAGATTTAAATCATGGCATCTTTTAGCCTACTTGTTACTATTCTTAATCAAAACAAACTGACTGGATCCAACTATGTTGACTACAAAATAAATTTGGACATTGTTCTGATGGAAAAATGTATGTACGCAGCAGAAAATAAACAGATCTACTTCATTCGTAATTGTTAACATGCACTATGTAAGTTTCAGAATTCTAGAACAAAAAAGTGTACCTTGGAGCGGTGAATTTCAAAACCAAAGATCAAAATCACTTGGGAACACTTTCAATCTTCACTCCAATTCCACTAACGCCCAAGATGTGTGGTCTCTCAATTAGTTCCAAAGGGAGAATGTCAAAGTGTCTAACACTTACTACACACCTTTTCACAATAGTGTTTTTACAATTCTCTCTCTACAGAAAATTCTATATGTTTCTCCCTTTGTATCTAACTGATTATCTAATTGGGCGGGCCTTTTGGACCTTTCCAATTGGGCTTTAGTGTGTGGTTTGGAGTGAGACCAAAATGGACCAATAAAACACTAGCTCCAATGGGCCTTAGGCTTTTCTGTCAACTCTTGACAAGTCCAAAGTTACCATTAATTATATTTAATACCACTATATAAATACAATTGCACTCTATGCTTTATTTATAAATTATATCCCAAGACTTTATTATACATGTAACCCCTTCATAAAATATTCGTAGTAATACAAAGTCATGAATGTAGACTGCCACTTTGTAAATTACTATATCTTATCCTTGAGTACCTAGTTTAATCCTTTAAAGTTATTCATTATTCATTATATATTAATGAAATCCAATTTCATAAATATATACTTTAGTAACTTCTTACCAAAGTGATTAGGCCTAACTCTCTAAATAACTGAACTCATTAAACTTATCTCAAGGAAATATTTTATATCTCCGTTAAGAGACTATGAAGTCCATCTTGAGAATATATGTTCCATCAACTCTAAATGTGGCTACCCAATATACTGAGGTTTTGACCGTTAATTTAGATCTCACTCCTGATATATCAAAACAACATACATTTCATGATCAAGTCCATGATCCTCTCAGGATTAAGAGTTCATGTATATAGAAGTCGCGAGTTTATTATTCATTTGACAGTAGTTCGAAGAATAATAAATCTCACAGCAGTCCAGTTCACTATGTCTTAACTCTTAAAACATATCAACATATCAACTAGAAGTCTACACTTCCATGATCAAGACAAATCATCTTAGTTGATATGTTATAGTCTTCGCAGATGAATTGCCCAATTTCATCACCGACTACAAACTACACTTCGAGTTTACAAGGAACTTGTGATTTACATCTTCTGTGACTAAATCACATACAATGCATCTTATGAACTATATGATAATGTCCCATATTCATGTTACCATTATTTTAGATAATAATAATAAAAAAAATTTATCAATCACAATATTAAGTCATACATCATGTCATACATAATGTCATACATAATATCATATATAACATCATACAATGGGATTTAAGGGCATTAATCCTAACAATCTCTCACTTGCCTTAAAGACTATTTTGCACTAATCTAACTCTCATTCCCTCCAAATGTGACTCGAAAGTCCTTTGAGGCAAGGCTTTGATAAAGGGATCTGCTAGACTCTTTGTACTTTCAATCTTTGCTACCACTACATCTTCACGAGCAACTATGTCTCGAATAATGTGGTACTTCCTCTCAATGTGCTTTCCATTCTTGTGATTCCTTGGATCTTTGGATTGTACAACCACTCCACTATTGTCGCAAAACAATGTGATGGGAACTTACTCCATTCTCACAACACCAAGATCAGAAAGGAATTTCTTCAGCCAAACAGCCTCCTTTGCTGCCTCACAAGCAGCAACATATTCGGCTTCCATGGTGGAGTCCACAATACAAGATTGCTTAACACTCCTCCAATTTATGGCTCCACCTCCCAAGGTGAAAACACATCCTGAAGTGGATTTTCTGAAATCTAGATCCAATTGAAAATCTGAATCTGTATAGCCAACGGGAATCAAATCCTCACAATGGTTGACAAGCATATAATTTCTCGTTCTCCGTAGATACTTGAGAATGTACTTTACAGCTTGTCAATGTTTTGGTCCTAGATTTGATTGATATCGGCTAACCATGCCAACTGAATAACAAATATCCGGTCTAGTACAAAGCATGGCATACATGAGACTTCCCACCGCAGAAGCATAAGGAACTTGTCTCATCATATTTTTTTCCTCTTGAGTCTTAGGTCTTTGATCATCAGACAAAGGAACTCCATGTCTAAAAGGAAGCAATCTTTTCTTAGAGTTTTGCATGCTAAACAGTTCTAGAACCTTATCTATATATCCAGCTTGTGATAAGCCTAACATCTTATTCTTGCGATCTCGCCAAAACTTGATCTCTCGAATAAAGTTAGCCTCACCCAAGTCCTTCATATTAATTGACTTGACAACCAAACCTTTATCGATGACATTACCCCTACATCATTCCCAATGAGTAGAATATCATCAACATAAAGCACTAGGAACATTACTACTTTACCTTGATGTCTTTTGTACACACATGGTTCATCAAGATTTTGTTCAAAACCAAATGACTTGATTACTTGATCAAATCTAATGTTCCATGACCTAGATGCTTGCTTAAGTCCATAAATGGACCTTTTCAACTTGCATACCATATGCTCTTGGTTGTTTGCTATGAAACATTCCGATTGCAACATATAGATTTCTTCTTCAAGATTGCCATTTAGAAATGTAGTCTTGACATCCATTTGCCAAAAGGTTTCTTCATAATCAATACCTTCTTTTTGTGTATATCCTTGGGCCACTAGCCTTGCTTTAAAGGTTTCAACATTTCCATCTATCCCTCTCTTCCTTTTGTAAACCCATTTGCAACCAACAGGTTTAATGTCGTTAGGCTCCTCTACAAGATCCCAAACATGATTGGAATACATCGAATTTAATTCAGATTTCATAGCTTGGACCCAATGAAGTGCATCTATATCATTCATTGCTTCATCATAAATGTAAGGATCAGTTTCGGCCTCTTCTGAGATAGCTTCAAAAGTTTCTCCCAGACCTATAAACCTTATAAGTGGCCTAACAATCCTCCCACTACGACGAGGCACATGTGTACTTAACATCTCATGGGTAGTATCTTGTGGTGTATCTAATACAACCACATCATCCCTAGTTTTATCCTTTGGTTTTTCAACTACAAGTTCACTCATTTCAGCCAAGACAACTCTACTTCTAGGAGTAAAATTATTCATATAGTCATTTTCCAAGAATTTTGCATTTGTGCTAACAAAAAGTTTGTTATCCTTACGACTATAGAATAAATAACCCCTAGTTTCTTTTGGATAACCCACAAGCAAATATACTTCTGATTTTGGTTCCAACTTATCAGGCTTCCCCTTTAATACATGTGCTGGACAACCCCAAATGTGGAGATACCTTATACTAGGCTTACACCCACTCCACAATTTCATGGGTATTTTGGGAACAGATTTTGATGGAACTAAATTTAAAAGATGTATTGTTGTATCTAAGGCATAACCCCAAAAGAAAATTGGTAAAGTTGAGTAACTCATCATGGACCTAACCATTTCTAAAAGGGTCCTATTCCTTCTCTCCGCTACACCATTTTGTTGAGGAGTTCCAGGTGCAGTCAATTAGGATATAATCTCATTATGAATTAGGTAATCCTTGAAATCCCCAAGAAGGTATTCGCCACCACGATTAGATCGAATGGATTTTATGCGTTTACCTAATTGATTTTCAACTTTAGCCCTAAATTCTTTGAACTTTTCAAAGGTTTCGAATTTCCGTCTCATTAGGTACACATAACCATATCTTGAGTATTCATCCATAAAGGTGATGAAATGCATGTACGCAGCAAAAAATAAATGGATCTACTTCATTCGTAATTGTTAACATGTACTATATAAGTTTCAAAATTCTAAAACAAGAGAGTGTACCTTGGAGCGGTGAATTTCAAAACCGAAGATCAAAATCACTTGGGAACACTTTCAATCTTCACTCCAATTCCACTAACGCCCAAGATGTGTGGTCTCTCAATCAATTCCAAAGGGAGAATGTCAAAGTGTCTAACACTTATTACACACATTTTCACAATAGTGTTCTTACAATTCTCACTCTACAGAAAATTCTGTATGGTTCTCCCTTTATATCTAACTGATTATCTAATTGGGCTGACCTTTTGGGCCTTTCCAATTGGGCTTTAGTGTGTGGCTTGGAGTGGGACCAAAATGGACCAATAAAACACTAGCTCCAATGGACTTTGGGCTTTTCTGTCAACTCTTGACGAGTCCAAGGTTACCATTAATTATATTTAATACCACTATATAAATATAATTGCACTCTAGGCTTTATTTATAAATTATATCCCAAGACTTTATTATACAGGTAACCCCTTCATAAAATATTCGTAGTAATACAAAGTCATGAATGTAGACTGCTACTTTGTAAATTACTACATCTTATCCTTGAGTACCCGGTTTAATCCTTTAAAGTTATTAATTATATATTTATAAAATCCAATTCATAAATATATACTTTAGTAACTTCTTACCAAAGTGGTTAGGCCTAACTCTCTAAATAATTGAACTCATTAAACTTATCTTAAGGGAATATTTTATATCTCCATTAAGAGACTATGAATTTCATCTTGAGAATATATGTTCCATCAACACTAAATGTGGCTGACTAACATACTGAGGTTTTGACTGTTAATTTAGATCTCACTCCTGATATATCAAAGCAACATACATTTCATGATAGGGTCCATTATCCTCTCAGGATTAAGAGTTCATGTAAATAGAAGTCGTGAGTTTATTATTCATTTGACAGTCGTTCGGAGAATAATAAATCTCGCAGCGGTCCAATTCACTATGTCTTAACTCTTAAAACATATCAACATATCAACTAGAAGTCTATGTTAGGACATATGTGTTTCACTTGTTTAGAACATATGTCATTCATTATTTATGTAATTCGCTAATCCTTTATCAAAACACACTTTACTTGTAATTAGGTTGATTTAGGATGAGGTTAATGTTTCAAGAAACAAGGTTTCAAGATCAAGTGTTAAAACCATGCAAGTATGTCCAAGAAACAAGTTTAGAAGTGCTCTTCATTAAAGCTCAACAGCTGCATCTATCGAGCTTTAAGAAGCTGTTCTAGGCCGGAGGCTTGACAGCTGCTCGACAGCACCTCAACACCTGTAGCTGTCGAGATTTAAGAAAAACAGATTCTAAGTTCTATTTTGATTCTAATCTGTGGATGTGTCTTTGGGCCTTCTTTTCTCCTAACCCTAGATATATAAAAGGATTATTCTAAGGGCCGTTAAAATGTGGCAAGTTGCACAAGCATTGAGAAATCCTTATTCATGCAAATTGTAACTTGAGACGAAGTTCTTGCCCTAGTTCATCTCTCTTGTGAAGAAGTTGTTGTGTCTTTGCACCGTTGGGTTTTGTAACCAAGCATCTTCTTGATCTTCATCGTGTGGATGAATTAAAGAACTTTACAGCCAACAAATCTTCTCTAGTTGGTGATTGAAGTCGCGTACTGGGATCCTCGCAATTGGTTAGTTACGGACTTGGGAGCCGTGCATTGAAAGGAGAAATTGTCACTATAGAACAAGTCCAATTGGGTATTAGGGTAAGGGTTCAACTGTAGGTTGGTAAGGTACTTGGAATTCCTTTACTTGTAGCCGCTTGTTGTGATAATAATGGAATTTCAGGAGTGGTGACCTTAAATTCACCCGATGGGGTTTTTGCCGTGTAGGTTTTCCCCATTCGTAAACAAATCACCATGTCATTTAATTTTCGCTGCATCTTTAGTTTATTGGTGATTTGTTTGTGCTACCACGTGTTTGCATGTTAATTTGATTAATTAATAACTTGGCTAATTAATCAACTTAATCCATCACAAGGGGTCAATACGTTTTTGGCCTATCAAGTGGTATCAGAGCAGGCACACTCTGATTAGGGTTTATCTTTGTGTGTGATCCATTGACCCTTGTTTGTCATGGATAGAGGTCAGTCTCTTATTATACCTCCATTGTTTGATGGTACTAACTATGCATACTAGAAAGTACGCATGAGAGCTTTCTTGCAGTCTCTAGATGAGAAGGTGTGGAAAGCTGTGGAGGTAGGCTGGACAAAGCCTAAAGAAGCGCCGGCCGATTGGGATGAAGCCAAGATCAAGGCAGCAAACTTCAATGGCAGAGCATTGAATGCCTTATTCAGTGCGGTCACTAATGAGGAGTTCAAGTAGATATCCTCCACTGAAACTGCTAAGTAAACATAGACCATCCTCCACACAACCTATCAGGGAACAAAGGCTGTCAAAGATTTGAAGCTACAAAGGCTCACTACAAGTTTCGAAGAAATTAAGATAGAGGAGGATGAGTCATTTGATGAGTTCTATGCCAAGCTCAAGGACATAGCGAACTCAGCTTTCAATCTTAGGGAAACCATTCATGAACCCAAGATTGTGAGGAAGGTGCTTAGATCTCTACCCGAGAGATTCCATGCCAAGATCACGATGATAGAGGAATCAAAGGATATTGACAAATTCCTCTGACTGAGCTGGTTGGTAATCTGCAAACCTATGAGCTAGGGTTGACAAGAATTAGCAAATCGAGAAAAGGCAAAAGCATGGCACTGAAGGCCAAGAGTAGTGAGACAGATGAGTCATCAGATGATGAAGACTCTAAGATGAAGTCCTACATCACCAGGCAATTCAAGAAATTCATGAAAAATGCAAATGGAAAAGGCTTCGACAAGGGCCGTAGGCAATCTAGCTCTTCTCAATTCAAGAGCCAATATAAAGGGAAGAAGGATGCTAGGGATGGCAGTCAATACACTGTTCCCGCAGGACCCAAGTGCTTCGGATGTCAAGGCTTCGGTCACATGAAATAGGAGTGTCCCACATATCTCAAGAGCATTGGGAAGAGCAAGGCACTAGCTGTTACTTTGAGCGACACTGAGCCTGAGGATGATTCCGACAATGAGAATGACGAAATTTCGAATGCCTTCACTGCCACTGTCAATCATACTAAAGGGATTGTTGAAGATGTGGATGAAGAAAAGGAATTGGTAGAATCCAAGTTTGAAAATATGGATGATCAAGATGATATCCATACAGCCTATAAGAAACTGTACAAGCTTTCTGAGAAGCATGAGAAACTCTATAGGCTAGCCACCAAGAAGCTCAGTGATGTGGAACTTAACCATGAGGAACTTTCCACAAAGTTTGATGAAGCTAATCAAACTATTGGGGCACTGAGATTCCAGAACATTTTCTTGGCTAAGAAGATCAAGAAACTTGAAGCGGAGCTATTTCATGTTAGAGCTCAATTGGAGAGGGCATCAAGTACGAAGCTGGATGAGATGCTCAGCATTCAAAAATTTGCTTCTAATTGAACAGGATTGGGGTATGAATTCTCTTCTTCTAATATTGTTTCTGCTAGTACTACTGTCTTTGTTCCTCCTACTAATAATATTAAAATTGATAACAATGATGTCAAAACTGATTTAGCAAGTGAGAACCTAGACAAGGGTAAATCTATCTTAGGAGCACCCCCTAAGCTTGAGAATGACACTAAAAACCCTAGGACTAAGAAGGCTAACTCTCAAAAGCCTAAACAGAAGAAGCAGTATCTCTGTCATCATTGTGGCATTGCCGGTCATACTCGACCAAATTGATGTAAATGGTTAGCCACTCAACAGAGCAATGGCACGATAGCATCTGGGAACCAGAATCAGCTTCAAACCTCTCTTGCTCCTCTTGGAGATCTTCTCAAAGCTCTCACGCTCCTTTCAAACTTGAACGATTTCAATCATTCCCCCTCATCACCGGTTCAAGGGTTTGCTAAGAGGAAAGGTTCTTCCAAGGTGTGGAAGGAAAAGGGTTCCAAGTGATTTATTCACTTTTTCTCTCTCTCCCCTTCTTGTTTTTGTGTTTGCATCACTTGTGTGTTTTGCTTTAATGTTTTTGAGTCAGTCTAGTTTTATGCATTCTTTTATCTTGTTTAACATGTTTTTTGTTTGTGTTTTCAGTTTTGTTTTATTTTGTCTTTCAGATTAAAATAAAAATAAATAAAAAATTGAAAAATATAAAAACAGTGTGTGTTTGTGTACATTGATTTTTGTGAACCTTAAAATGGCATTTGAAACGGATTTTTCTAAACTTTGTATCTTTTGTAGTTTAGATGAGCATTCTTATGCACAACTAAGCTAGTGAGCTTTGTGGCTCTTTGTTTGTAATGAGTAAGGTTAAGTGATCTCTTGAACTTAACACTCGTATCACTCTTTTTGACGGGTAGGACTAGAAAATCCTAAGAGAAAGGCATAAATAACCATCTCACCACTGTTACTCGCCAATCATGATATGACATTTGTATGCTTAGGCATAGTAAAAGTGGAATGTCAATGACATCTGTATGCTTCGGCATAGCAAAAGTGCAATGTCAAAAACTTAACAAAACTGGGTATTTCTTTTCTCTCTTTCATATACCCATGCATGATTTGCTTAATAAAAAGAAAATATAAAAAGAAAATAAAAGCAAAAAGATCAAAAATGCTTTAAATATGATTGCAAGCGTATTTTCTAGGAGATGTGGGAGTTATAGGATGTACCTCAAAGGTGATAGTCTCCATCAAACAGTTATGATTATGTGTGAGTTAAAATGATTTTCTCATATCTCAAATCTCAAATCGTCATAACATAGAGACACTTATGAAATCTTGTGATGTTTTTCACACACAACACGCAATATTCTTTGCTACTTTTGATACATGTGCAGGTACAATGTGATTTGGCCATCACAAGATTTACATGTGTTGATGTATGCTCACTAAACTGTCTTGACTTATTTTTGAAATATAAAATCGGTTAGACTTGTTTAGTGTGTGAGTGCGTGTTTTTGAGATCCATGTGCTTAAGATTGTTGTTGAGAGATCATTTTGAGAGTCTAATATGTTGATTTGATCATTGGTTGAATTGCATGCGTGATTGCATTCATGTTTGTGTTTTTCCCTTCTCAAAAAACTGTTTTAAAAAGTTAGCTCAACACCTCCTCAACACCTCCTCGATACCTGACTGTCTGTCGAGCTTTTCAGCTGTTTCTTATTGCAATCTCGATAGCTTCTCGACACCTTCTGGATCGATTGAGAAACCTCATGTCCTCTTGATAGCTTCTCGACACCTGGTGGATCAATCGAGCATCTGTTCTCGTGTCCTATCTTATCCCTCGACACCTTCTCGATAGCTAGATCTATCGAAGTTGTGTTTCTCCTTCACCACCTCCTGTGGCTTCTACATCTGAGGATGATGATGGTGATGACGATGATGCTTCGAATGATGATGATAGAGATGCTAGCTCTACCGACGAAATGTCTACTTGACACTCTTCCCTTTATCACTCGTGATAAAAAGGGGAAGTAGTTTTGGGTATGAGAGTAGTCATACTTAGGGGGAGAGCTTGTATAGGAACTTTTTGATAGGGGGAGTGTTGAGTATTGAGGGATGTAGTGAGGATTACTTGTATCTCTACTTTAGATACACATTCTTCTTGCACCTAGGTATTGTGACCATTATTACATACATTGTGCTACTTATCCTTGTTATATATGTGATGATGTATGTTTCTTTCACCTATCATTACATGTGTTATTTCTTTTTTCTCTTTATACACATGTTTCTTTATTTGTATGCAATCTATTATTTTTGTTTCACACTAAGATGCCTTAATGAGTTTTGTTTAAAGTGTTTCAGAAATACAAGTTGTCAAAGTCTACTTGTCATAAACTCTCTTCTTGCAAAGTTTTTGAAGAGTTTGTGTTAGGATAGATTTTATTGTATACAAGTGAATATGAGTTGAGTGATTTATGACTTCTCTCATATGTTCATTTGCTGATTTTGGTTTTGGTTTTGTCACAGATTGCCAAAGGGGGAGATTGTTAGGACATATGTGTTTCACTTGTTTAGAATATATGTCATTCATTATTTATGTAATTGGCTAATCCTTTGTCAAAATGCACTTTACTTGTAATTGGGTAGATTTAGGATGAGGTTAATGCTTCAAGAAACAAGGTTTCAAGATCAAGTGTTAAAGCCATGTAAGTATGTCCAAGAAACAAGTTTAGAAGTGCTCTTCATTAAAGCTCAACAGCTACATCTATCGAGCTTTAAGAAGCTTTTCTAGCCCCGAGGCTAGACAGCTGCTCGGCAGCACCTCAACACCTATAGCTGTCGAGATTTAAGAAAAATATATTCTAAGTTTTGTTTTGATTCTAATCCGTGGATGTGTCTTTGGGTCTTCTTTTCTCCTAACCCTAGACATATAAAAGGATTATTCTAAGGGCCGTCAAAGTGTGGCAAGTTGCATAAGCATTGAGAAATCCTTGTTCATGCAAATTGTAACTTGAGACAAAGTTCTTGCCCTAGTTCATCTCTCTTATGAAGAAGTTGCTATGTCTTTGCACCGTTGGGTTTTGTAACCAAGCATCTTCTTGATCTTCATCGTGTGGATGAATTGAAGAACTTTGTAGCCAACAAATCTTCTCTAGTTGGTGATTGAAGTCACGTACTGGGATCCGCACAATTAGTTAGTCACGTACTTGGGAGCCGTGTATTGAAAGGAGAAATTGTCACTACAATACAAGTCCAATTGGGTACTGGGGTAAGGGTTCAACTGTAGATTGGTAAGGTACTTGGGATTCCTTTACTTGTAACCGTTTGTTGTGATAATAGTGAAATTTCGAGAGTGGTGACCTTAAATTCACCCAGTGGGGTTTTTGCCGTGTAGATTTTCCCCATTCATAAACAAATCACCGTGTCATTTAATTTTTGTTGCATCTATAGTTTATTGGTGATTTGTTTGTGCTACCACGCGTTTGCATGTTAATTGACTAATTAATAACTTGGCTAATTAATCAACTTAATCCGTCACAAGGGATCAATACGTTTTTGGCCTATCAGTCTACACTACCATGATCAAGACAAATCATCTTAGTTGATATGTTATAGTCTTCGCAGATGAAATGCTCAATTTCATCACCGACTACGAACTACACTTTGAGTTTACAAGGAACTTGTGATTTACATCTTCTGTGACTAAATCACATACAATACATCTCATGGACTATATGATAATGTCTCATATTCATGTTATCATTATTTTAGATAATAATAATAAAAAAAATTTATCAATCACAATATTAAGTCATACATAATGTCATACATAATATCATACACAGTATCATACAATGGAATTTAAGGGCATTAATCCTAACATGTTCTAACTGCTGAAGGCACAAGTATGTGCTTAGTCAACCTTGTCCTAACTTTCCTATTAGGATTAGTGCCCTTAAATCCTAGTGTATGACATTATGTATAATATTATGTATGATATTATGTATGACATGATGTATGACTTAATATTGTGGTTGATAAATTTGTTTTATTATTATCTAAAAATAATATTAACATGGATATTGGGACATTATCATATAGTCCATGAGATGCATTGTATGTGATTTAGTCACAGAAGATATAAGTCACAAGTTCTTTGTAAACTCAGAATTTATAGTTCATAGTCAGTGATGAAATTGAGCATTTCATCTACGAAGACTATAACATATCAACTAAGATGATTTGTCTTGATCATGGAAATGGAGATTTGTAATTGGTATGTTGATATGTTTTAAGAGTTAAAACATATTGAACTAGACCGCTGTGAGATTTATTATTCTCCTAACGATTGTCAAATGAATAATAAATGCACGACTTATATTTACATGAACTCTTAATCCTGAAAGGATAATAGACCTGATCATAAGCTGTAGGTTGCTTTAATATATCAGGAGTGGGATCTAAAGATACGGTCAAAACCTCAGTATGTTAGGCAACCACATTTAGTGTTGATAGAACATATATTCTCAAGATGGAATTCATAGTCTCTTAACGGAAATATAAAATATTCCCTTGAGATAAGTTTAATGGGCTTAGTTATTCAAAGAGTTAGGCCTAACCACTTTAGTAAGAAATTACTAAAGTATATATTTATGGAATTGGATTCCATAAATATATAATGAATAATTTTAAAGGATTAAACCGGGTACTCAAGGATAAGATGTAGTAATTTACAAAGAGACAGTCTACATTCATGACTTTATATTACTACAAATATTTTATGAAGGGGTTGCATGTACAATAAAGTCTTGGGATATAATTTATAGATAAGGTCTAGAGTGCAACTATATTTATATAGTGGTATTAAATATAATTAATGGTAACTATGAACTTATCAAGAGTTGACAGAAAAGCTCAAGGCCCATTGGAGTTAGTGTCTTATTGGTCCATTTTGGCTCACTCCAAGCCACATACTAAAGCCTCATTGGAAAGGCCCAAAAGGCTAGCCCAATCAGATAATTAGTTATAAGGAGAGAAACATACAGAATTTTTGTATGAGACATATGTGAGAAAAAGACACTCTATCATTCTCCCTTTGAAACTAATTGAGAGACCACACATCTTGCGCATTAGTGGAATTAGAGTGAAAATTAAAAGTGTTCCCAAGAACTTCTGATCTTTGGTTTTGAATTTCATCGCTCTAAGGTATGCTCTCTTGTTCTTGAATTCTGAAACTTACATAGTGCATGTTATCAGTTGTGAATAAAGTAGATCCGTTAAATTTTCGCTGCGTATGTTTTATATGAAATACAAACCATGTTTAAACCTACATTTCCATCACTAGATGCTCCTCTTGAGAAAAAAAATTGATATGATCGTTGGCAGAAATCTAATGAGATGGCCAAGTAATATATCCTACCATCTATTTCAAATGTTCTACAGCATCAAATGCAGGATGTAGAACTAGTTTCGAACATAATGCTAAGTCTGAAGGAGATGTTTGGTGAGCAAGGCCGTTCTGCAAGGCAAGAAACTATGAGGCAAATTTATAATACCAAAATGGCTGAAGGTACTCCAGTAAGGGAGCATTGTCTTAAGATGATCTCTCATCTGAATACATTGGAGGTTTTAGGTGCTGACATTGATGGAGAATCTCAAGCGGATATGATACTCCAATCACTGACAGAATCATTCAAAGAATTGAAACTTAATTATAACATGAACAAAAAGATTTATACATTGTCTGAATTAATGAATGAATTGGTGGCAGCGAAAGGCATTCTTGGTACAGCCAATGTTGATGCTAATATGGCTGAAGCTTCTACTTCTCAACCTAAGTCAAAAGGCAAGAGTAAAAAGAAGAAGAAGAAGAAGAAGGACTTCACCAAGTAAAATGGTAAACAAATTGCCTTAGGAGTTGCCAACAAGGGAAAGAAAAAGGACTACACCAAAGGAAAGTGTTTCCATTGTGGCAAGAAATGTCATTAAAAGAGGAATTGTCTAATATTCAGAGCAGCCAAGAATAAGGGTATGAAAAGTTCATTCCTTCTTGAAATATGTTTAGTACAAAATCCCATAGATTCTTGGTGTCTAGATTTCCGTTGTACTAATCATATCTGCAATTCTTTGCGGGGGTTCCAGGAGACCAGAAAGCTAAATGAGGAAGAATTGTTTCTTACTTTGGCTGATGGGAGCAAAATTCCAATTGTTGTTGTTGGAGTGTTTAATTTATGCTTTGATTCTAGAGTTTGAATATTAGAAGACTGTTTATATGTACCTAATTAGGAATTTAATTTTTGTAACTTATTTAGGTAAACATGAATATTATGTTATCTTGAAAGACAATGTTGTAATAAAGAAGGATAAAGTATTTATTAGTTCTGGCAATATTGTTTATGGTGTTTATATTTTAACTCCTAATAAGCATTAATTATACAATTCTAAATAGATAATAACTCTCATGTAAAATCATTAAAGAGAAAGTTTCCTTCTACTAATGATGCATATCTTTGGCACTTGCATTTGGGCCTTATTAATTCAAACAAAATTCAAAGACTAATCAAAGATGGATTCTTAGAGCCATTGGATTTTAATGGATTTCCAGTTTGTGAATCTTGTTTGGAGGGTAAAATGACCAAAAGACCTTTTAATGCAAAAGGAAATAGAACCAAAGATTTGCTAGAACTAGTAAATTTAGATGTATGTTGTCCTATGTCAACCCAAGCAAGAGGTGGATATGAGTATTTCATTAATTTCGCTGATGATTACTCTAGATTTGGCTATGTATACCTAATGAAATGGAAGTCTGAACTTTTTGAAAAATTCAAAGAGTTTAAGGCTAAAGTTGAGAATAAATTAGGTAAACACATAAAGGCCATTCGACCTGATCGTGGTGGCGAATACCTTCTTGGAGATTTCAAGGATTACTTAACTGAAAATGGGATTATATCTCAGTTGACTGCACTTAGAACACCACAACAAAATGGTGTAGCAAAAAGAAGGAATAGGATTCTTTTAGATATAGTTAGATCCATGTTGAGTTATTTGACTCTACCAATTTCTTTTTGGGGGTATGCCTTAAATACAGCAATACATCTTTTAAATTTAGTTCCATCAAAATCTGTTCCCAAAACACTCATGGAATTGTGGAGTGGGCGTAAGCCTAGTATGAGATACCTCCACATTTGGAGTTGTCCAGCATATGTGCTAAAAGGGAAGCCTGATAAATTGGAACCAAAATCAGAAGTATGTTTGCTTGTGGGTTATCCAAAAGAAACTAGGGGTTATTTGTTCTATAATTGTAATGATTACAAAGTATTTGTTAGTACAAATGCTAAATTTTTAGAAAATGACTATATGAATAATTTTACTCCTAAAAGTAGAGTTGCTTTGGCTTAAATGAATGAACCTGTAATTGAACAATCAATGGATGAAATTAGGAATGATGTGGTTGTATCGGATACATCACAAGATATTACTCATGAGATGACTAGTACACAAGAGCCTCGTCGTAATGGGAGGATTGTTAGGCCACCTATGAGATTTATAGGTCTGGGAGAAACTTATAAAGCTATCTCAGAAGAGGCTGAATCTGATCCTTACACTTATGAAAAGGCAATGAAAGATATAGATGCACATCATTGGGTCAAAGCTATGAAATCTGAATTGGATTCTATGTATTCCAATCAAGTTTGGGATCTTGTAAAGGCGTCTAATGACATTAAACCTGTTTGTTGCAAATGGGTTTATAAGAGGAAGAAAGGAATAGATGGAAAGGTTGAAACCTTTAAGGCAATACTAGTGGCAAAAGGGTATACACAAAAAGATGGCATTGACTATGAGGAAACATTTTCACTAGTAGCCATGCTTAAATCTATTAGAATTCTCTTACCCATTGCTGCTCATTATGATTATAAGATTTGGCAAATGGATGTCAAGACTGCATTTCTTAATGGCAATCTTGAAGAAGAAATCTATATAATGCAACCAGAAGGTTTCATAGCAAAGAACCAAGAGCATATAGTATGCAAGTTGAAAAGGTCCATTTATGAACTCAAGCAAGCATCAAGATCATGGAACATCAAATTGATCAAGAAATCAAGTCTTTTGGTTTTGAACAAAATCTTAATGAACCATGCGTGTACAAAAGACATCAACATAAAGTAGTAATGTTCCTACTGCTTTATGTTGATGATATTCTACTCATTGGAAATGATATAGGGGTAATGTCATCAGCAAAGATTTGGTTGACAAGCCAATTTGATATGAAGGACTTGGGTGAAGCTAACTTTATTCTAAGGATCAAGCTTTCGCGAGATCGCAAGAATAAGGTGTTAGGTTTGTCACAGGCTAGATATATAGATAAGGTTCTAAAACGGTTTAGCCTGCAAAATTCCACGAAATGATTACTTCCTTTTAGACATGGAATTCCTCTGTCTGATGACCAAAGGCCTAAAACTCTTGAGGAAGAAAATATGATAAGACAAGTTCCCTATGCTTCTGCAATGGGAAGTCTCATGTATATCATGCTATGTACTAGGCCAGATATCTATTATTTAGTTGGTATGGTCAACCGATATCAATCAAATCCAGGACTTAAACATTGGCAAGCTGAAAAGCATATTCTTAAGTATCTAAGGAGAACGAGAGATTATATGCTTATTTACTGGTTTAAAGATTTGATACCTATTGGTTATAGAGATTCAAATTTTCAGTCTGATCCCGATTTCAGAAAGTCGACTTCATTTTGTGTATTCACCTTGGGAGGTGGAGCCATAAGTTGGAAGAGTGTTAAGCAATCTTGTATTGCCGACTCCACCATGGAAGCTGAATATGTTGCTGCTTGTGAAGTGGCAAAAGAAGCTGTTTGGCTTAAGAAATTCCTTTCTGATCTTGGTGTTGTTAGAATGGAGCAAGTTCCTATCACATTTTTCTGTGACAATAGTGGAATGGTTGCACAATCTAAGGATCCAAGTAATCACAAGAAAGGAAAGCATATAAAAAGAAAGTACCACATCATTGAGACATTGTTGCTCGAGGAGATGTAGTAGTGGCAAAGATTGATAGTGCAAGTAATCTAGCAGATCCCTTTACCAAAGCCTTGCCCCAAAGGACTATTGAGTCACATTTGGAGGGAATGGGAGTTAGATTAGTGCACAATAGTCTTTAGGGCAAGTAGGAGAGTGTTAAGATATGTGCCCTTTAAATCTTATTGTATGATGTTATGTATGACATTATGTTGTGATTAATAAAGTTATTTTATTATTATCTAAAATAATGGTAACATGATTATTGGGACATTATCATATAGTCCATGAGATGCATAGTATGTAATTTATGTGATTTGGTCACAGAAGATATAAATCACAAGTTTTTTGTAAACTTAGAATTTTAATTCGTAGTCGGTGATGAAATTGGGCATTTCTTCTGTGAAGACTATAATATATCAACTAAGATGATGTGTCTTGATCATGGAAGCAGATACTTCTAGTTGATATGTTGATATGTTTTAAGAGTTAAGACATATTGAACTAGACCATTGTGAGATTTATTATTCTCCTAACGACTGTCAAATGAATAATAAATCTCACGACTTTTATTTACATTAACTCTTAATCATGAGAGAATAATGAACCTAATCATGAAGTGTATGTTGCTTTGATATATCAGGAGTGAGATCTAAAGTCACGATCAAAATCTCAATATGTTGGGTAGCCACATTTAATGTTGAAGGAACATATTTTCTTAAGATGGAATTCATAATCTCTTAACGGAGATATAAAATATTTCCTTGAGATAAGTATAATAGGTATGGTTATTTAGAGTGATAGGCCTAATCACTTTAGTAAGAAGTTATTAAAGTATGTATTTATGAAATTGGATTTCATAAATATATGATGTATAACTTAAAGGATTAAACCGGGTACTCAAGGATTAAACCGGGCACTCAAGGATTAAACCGGGCACTCAAGGATTAAAATGTAGTAATCTTCAAAGTGGTAGTCTACATTCATGACTTTGTATTACTACAAATATTTTAATGAAGGGGTTGCGTGTATAATGAAGTCTTGGGATATAATTTATGAATAATGCTTAGAGTGCAATTATATTTATATAATGGTATTAAATATAATTAATGGTAACTTTGGACTTGTCAAGAGTTGACAGATAAGCCCAAGGCTCATTGGAACTAGAGTCTTATTTGTTCCCTTTTGGTCCCACTCCAAGCCACATACTAAAGCCTAATTAGAATGACCCAAAAGGTTAACCCAATTAGATAATCAATTACATATAAGGAGAGAAACATACAGAATTTTAGTGTGGAATGAAATGGTGTGTATGTGAGTGTAAGCGACTCTAATTCTCCCTTGAACACATACATAAAAACTGATTGAGAGACCATACTTCTTGGGCACAAGTGGAATTAGAGTGAAGATTAAAAGTGTTCCCAAGTACTTCTAATCTTTGGTTTTGAATTTCACCGCATCAAGGTACACTCTCTTGTTCTTAAATTCTGAAATATACAAAGTACATGTTATCAATTGCGAATGAAGATGATCTGTTAATTTTTCGTTGCGTATATTTTGTATGTGATACAAACTATGTATTTCCAACAGGGAGGATATATACTACCGAACATGGTCACTTCACAAGTATAAGTGCTTAAGGGGTGTGGGGGGCCAGGGCCAGGGTTCAAGCCTCCAAAAGAGAACTTTACACACGTATACATTTAGATTAGGCTTGAGTAGAATCTCTATCTTATATAAAACAAAGTTGAGGGGGGGGGGGATGAAACTACCTCAAACATAAAGGGGGAAAGTAATTTTTTCCATAATTCTTTTTTGTTAGTAAAACTATGTGCTTTTCACTTTAACCAATGTGTTAAAAAAAAAAAGTCAACCCAAGAAAACTGTCCGTAAAACTATAAATTTTGGCTCAATAAATTAGCTAAAAACAAAAAAAACAAAAAAAAAAAAAGGTCAGGAACACAAAAAATATCATGATATTTTCTCAATACCTTTATTTGGTAGGCCTTGGTATGATCTTTTATAATTTTATTTTAGAGTAATGCTACATCCACAACATTTTCATAACAAATCCTAGATGATAAATAATTATTAGTTTTTAATTGGGACAACTACTTTAAACTATACATTAAAAGAAACAACAAATAAAAAACCAACAAAAGAAAATTGTGTGTGAAATAGTGAATTTTTGCTCACCAAATTTGACTAAACCAAAAAAAAAAGTCTAGGAACACAACAAAATGTCACAATATTTTCACAATACCTTTATTTTCAGCCGTGATAAGTTTTGGTATGATATATTATTATTTATTATATAGAAATTTTATCTCCATAATATTTTCATAACACATTCTAGATGGCAAGTTGTTACTAATTTTAAAATGGACTCACAACTGATATCACTTTTTTATCCACCAATAGTAGCTTACCTATGATTTGTTGTGAAAATATTGTAGATTTAACATTTTTTTTATTTGATTTATAAGAAATTAAAATCTCAACAATTGTGAAAATATTGTGATAACAACAAGTGTCACAACATTTTCACAAAACATTTATTTTCAGTTGTAGTTGGTCATAGTCTCATATTTTATTATTTTATTTTGACTTATACGAAATTGACACTTCAATAATTGTGAAAATATTGTGAAATTTGTTTTTCAGTAGAACTCATACAATTTTTTTTTTTAAAGAGTACAAACTGATGATTGAAAGAAAACAAAAGAAAAAAAAAAAGTGATGAACAGTACATATTGAGCAAACTAGAAAGTACTATAGCTTTTACACATTCACACAACAAATATTACAACATTTTCATAAAATATTTATTTTCAGTCATGGCTGGTCATTGTTAGACACCTCAGTTAGTGTATTACTTTCTTGTGACTGCTAGCCTCAATTACCAGTTGGTTAGTTAGGGAGTTAGTTGGGTAAATGGGTTGCTTAGCTAATCATTTTGTTAGTTAGTTAAGCTGGGTTTACTTGTATAAAGTAACGAAAAGGATGGTATTGATTCATATAAGTAATAACACTGAAACTACTCTACACTCTCTCTCTGTAGCTCTCTATTTCTGTCTTCTTCTCACGGAGCCCCAGATCCCCTCGAAGTGATGTACCCCAATCTACAAAATTCTTCTCAATTCTCTAGGTGCTTAACATTTGGTATCAGAGCATTGATCCACAATTTTCCCACCATGACTGAAACACAATCCAATTCTCAAAATTCTGAAAAGATTGTAGCTTTATCCAAAGTTACTGATAGCCACGAGCAAACTTTGCAAGCAATCCAAAAATAGTTACAAACCCTCACTACCTTCATGTAGAAATGGGTTGAGTCTGAAGAGAAATGCCAACAATCTTCAAGCCCAAGGGGTTACCTGGTTAACACTACCAATAACGCTACTGCCCAAGAACCATTGTTGATAGGCCCAATCAAGAATTTGAAGCTCGAATTTCCAAGATTTCAAGGTGAAGATCCAACCTGTTGGGTTTACCAGGCAAATCAATTTTTCTCATATCATAATACGCCAGAGCACCAAAGGGTAATCATGGCTTCATACCACTTAGATGGAGAGGCTTTAATTTGGTTTCAGGATGCTGAACAAGTTGGGGACTTCGCAAGTTGGGAGGTGTTTGTCCAGGTAGTGCAAATTCGATTTGGGGTTACAACGTATGATGATCCTATAGAGGCACTTATGCGGCTCAAACAAGTTTCTTCTATGGTGGCTTACAAAGGTAACTTTGAAATTCTATCTAATAGAATCACAGGGTTGTCTGAATCTCATAAATTGAGTTTCTTTTTTAGTGGGTTAAAAGATGAGATAAGGTTACCAGTTAGGATGTTAGTTCCTAAGTCTTTGAATGAAGCTTTTGGGTTAGCTAAAATTCAAGAAGAATACTTGCTCAGTAGTAGGACGGGGTTTAGGAATGGGATTGATTCTGGGAAGGCTTCAATTTTGGGTTTACCACCTAAAATTGAAGCTAAGGCTGACTCATGAATTAAGGTTCCTTTACAAAGGTTGTCCAGTGCACAAATGGAGGAAAGGAGGAAACAAGGGATGTGCTATAATTGTGATGAGAAGTGGCAGGTTGGGCATAAATGTAAGGGTGCAAAATTATTCTTACTAGAAGGGTTAACCATGGAAGTGGACTCAAAACCCCTAGTATACAATTGGTGGAGTTAAATGCAGATGAGCTAGTGTTGGGACCTTAAGATTTAGTTCAAGATGGTGGTGTAGATAACTCTGTTGAGATTACCTTATATGCTTGAATAGGCAGTCCATCTTCAAACACCATGAGAGTAAAAGGCAAAACCAAGAATCAAGAAGTGGTGTCTCTTATTGATTCTAGGAGTACTCATAACTTCTTGGATGCTTCTGTGTTGTCTTCTGTTCAGTTACAGCTTGATACCCTCTCAAATATTAGAGGTTAAAGTGGCAGAAGGCACTACTATTAAGACTCTTGGAGTCTGTCATGGGGTTACTTTATCTGTGCAAGGGTATAGGTTTCTTGTGGACTTCAATGTGCTCCATTTAGGGGGGTGTGAGGTGGCTCTTGGCACTCACTAGTTGAGTACTTTAGGAGAGATTAGCTGGGACTTTCACCTATTGACTATGAAGTTTGTTTATATGGGTAAAGCAGTGTTTTTGCAAGGTCTAAGGCCTAGTGATTCCTCTATTTTGGAAGCTGACAGATTCCTCAGTGGTTCAGCAAGGAAAGGACTGGTCCTCCAACTTTCTCCTGCCAATTCTACTACAGTAGTCCAGCCTCAAATCCCATTAGCTTTGTCTGATTTGTTGAATGAGTTCTCCAAGGTTTTTGAAGTTCCATCAGGTTTGCCACCCATCAGAGGACATGAGCATAGTATCACTTTTAAGGAAGGCTCTCAACCAGTATGTGAAAGACCATACATGTACCCTTACTTCCAAAAGTCTAAAATTGAAAAAATTGTAAATGAATTGTTAGATATAGGCTTTATACAACCAAGTCAAAGTCCTTTCTCTTCACCAATTTTGCTTGTGAGAAAAGCTGATGGTAGTTGGAGGATGTGCTTAGACTATAAGGCCTTAAATAAAGCTATCATTAAGGATAAATTTCCAATTCCAGTTGTGGATGAATTGTTGGATGAATTAGCAGGTGCTTCCATTTTATCTAAGTTGGATTTAAGGTTAGGATACCATTAGATCCGTATGAAGAGTGAGGATGTTCCAAAGACTGCTTACCGAACCCATGAAGTTACTATGAATTTTTAGTGATGCCCTTTGGTTTAACCAATGCTCCTTCTACATTTCAGTCCTTGATGAATACAATTTTTAAGCCTTATTTGAGGAAGTTTGTATTGGTTTTCTTTGATGACATTTTAGTTTTTAGTCATTGCTTGACTGATCATTTGGCTCGCTTGAGGACTGTGTTAGAAGTTCTACTCACGCATCAGCTCTATGCTAAAATGTCAAAATGTGTTTTTGGTTGCAATGAGGTGGAATATTTGGGTCATATTATCTCTGGAGAGGGTGTTCGGGCAAATCCTAAAAAAACTTCTGCTATGGTACAATGGCCTATTCCAACAAATGTGAAGGCCTTGAGAGGTTTTTTAGGACTTACTAGCTACTATAGAAAGTTTATTAAAGGCTATGGTACTATTGCTCAACCTCTGACTGATCTTCTTAAGAAAGATTCTGTTCAATGGAGTGACAAGGCATTGGTAGCTTTCAACCAACTTAAAGACTCTGTCACTCATCCTCCTGTCTTGGCCCTTCCAGACTTTTCTAAGCCATTTATTATTAAGTGTGATGCCTCGGGTTGTGGGTTGGGAGCTGTGTTAATGCAGGGTCAAAGGCCTATTGCCTTTCACAGTCAAGCTTTGAAGGGTAAAAATTTACATTTGTCCACTTATGAAACCGAGTTGCTGGGTTTGGTTTCTACAATACATAAGTAGAGGTCATATCTTCTTAGTAGGCCTTTTATAGTCAGAACTGATCATCAAAGCTTGAAGTTTCTGCTTGAACAGAGAATCGTTATCCCAGCTCAACAGAAGTGGCTAGCTAAGCTGATGGGGTATGTCTTTATGGTGGAGTACAAGAAGGACAATGATAATAGAGTGGCTGATGCCTTATCTAGATAGTTTGAGTTTCAATCTGAATTGTCTCAACTTAGTGGCAGCCCCAAGACTTGTTGTTTGTTCCTGTTATCAGTTCCAGACCCTACTTGGTTGGACCTTCTTAAGGATAGTTATTCTCAGGATGTGTCTATTCAATAAATCATTCATTCAATCCAAGAGGGTGCTTCACCTAAAGGTTTCACCTTCCAGAATGGCATCCTTTTTTACAAGGGCAGATTCGGTCTTGGTCCACTATACTCTCTTAAAACCCAGATTTTGCATCATGTCCACAGCAGTCCTTTAGCTGGACACTCAGGGTTCTTAAAGTCCTATTAGAGGGCTAAAAGGGATTTCTTTTGGCAAGGTATGAAATCTAACCTCAAGAAATTTGTTAAGAACTGTGATGTTTGTCAGAGAATCAAATCTGAGACTTCTTCTCCAGCTGGTTTACTTCAGCCATTATCCATTCCTACTACCCCTTGGACTGATGTAAGCTTAGATTTTGTGGAAGGCTTCCTACGTCCCAGGGTCTTGAAGTTATTTTGGTAGTGGTGGATCGGTGGACTAAGTATGCTCATTTTGTCCTTGTTTCCCACCCTTATACTGTTGCCAAGATTGCTTCTCTGTATATGTCTCACATTTTCAAGTTACATGGGATGCCTGCTTCCATAGTGAGTGATAGGGATGCAACTTTCACATCTTTGTTTTGGTCTGAGTTGTTTCAGCTTCAAGGTATTGATTTGGCCATGTCCACTGCATGTCACCCTCAATCAGATGAGCAGACAGAGATTGTCAATAAAAGCTTGGAACAGTATTTACGAGCCTTTTCTAGTGATAGACCTCATCGTTGGGCTGACTGGCTTCCTTTAGCAGAGTTCTGGTTCAATACTTCTTTTCATACCAGCTTGAAATTAACACCCTTCAAGGCTTTATATGGCTTCCCCCCTCCAAAGCTTCAAGCTTACATCCCTGGCACTACTAGAGTGGAGGCTTTAAACACTCTTCTTAGCCAACGACAGGTTGTGCTTGATACTTTGAAGGGTCATTTGACTGTTGCTCAGGCCAAAATGAAGTTCTATGCAGACAAGCACAAACAGGACAGGTCTTTTCAAGTGGGAGATTGGGTTTTCCTGAAGCTACAACCCTATAGGCATAAGACTTTGGCTTCTAAGGGTAGGTGGAAGCTATCACCATGATATTTTGGGCCCTTGCAGGTATTGCAGAAGATTGGCATAGTTTCTTACAAGTTAGCCTTACCTCCTGAGTCCAAAATCCACCCCGTTTTCCATGTTTCTTGCCTTAAGTTGAAGTTAGGTCAACATGTCACACCACTGCCCACATTGCCACCAATCGATAAGGAAGGGCATGTACTTTCAGAACCCATTGCTGTGTTGCAGACAAGAACCAAGACCTTGAGGACTCGATGTATTACTGAAGTCTTAGTGCAGTGGTTGGGCTCCCCTCCTGAAGACGCTACTTGGGAATCCCTGCATCACCTCCAACTCTCTTTTCCTCGCCTTGTGGGCAAGGTGTTTTGATTGGAGGGGGTAATGTTAGACACCTTAGTTAGTGTATTACTTTCTTATGACAGCTAGCCTCAATTACCAGTTGGTTAGTTAAGGAGTTAGTTGGGCAAATGGGTTGCTTAGCGAATCATTTTGTTAGTTAGTTAAGCTGGGTTTATTTGTATAAAGTAACGAAAATGATGGTATTGATTCATATAAGTAATAACACTGAAACTACTCTACACTCTCTCTCTTTTCTCTCTCTGTAGCTCTCTATTTCTTTCTTCTTCTCACAGAGGCCCAGATCCCCTCGAAGTGATCTACCCCAATCTACAAAATTCTTCTCAATTCTCTGGGTGCTTAACAATCACAATCTCATATTTTATTATTTTATTTCGACCTATAAGAAATTAATACATCAATAATTGTGAAAATATTGTAAAATTTGTTGTGTCAATATAACTATAAATATGTTAGTTCATATAAATATTTAAAATAAAAACAAAAACTAATGACTAAGAAAAAGAAAAAAAAAAAAAAACACACACACACACACACATTATAGCTACTGTAACTATAGTGTCATTTGAATAAACCAAAAAACACTATAGCTACGGCGCATTCGCGCTTTATATATATATAAACAAAAAGAAAAACAAAAAAAAAAATCCATATTGTTAGGCTTTTAGACCCCTTAACACAATATGTTTAACCTAATACTAAGCCAAGTTGATTAGCAAGTTTTTTATTCAAGTCTAGGTTAAACAATTATGAGCAAAACAAATATAATTTGGAAAGTAAAGAACACAAAGATCTGATGACCTAGGAAAACCAAACCAGTAAAAATCCTGGGGAGGATTTGACCTAACTATCCTCAAGGTAAAAAACAGATCCACTACGAAAAAATTGAAGTTTTACAAAAGGACTTAGACCACTAACATCCTAACGGTACCTCGTGTAGAAACTTACTACCACGACCACGTGACAGCTCCGAGTCCACAGGCTACTTCTTTCCTTGAATCTGCACCAAACACAAGTTCTCCTACTTGTGACTTTGAGACTCCACTCAAAGGTTTTGTACTTTAAAGGATCTTTGTACAGCAACTGAATCACCGCCAAAACTTGATTTCAGATCTAGACTTTGGTAGAGCTCTCCTTGTAGTGTTTTAAGGTAAAGACCTCTCAAATATCGCACTAGAGAAAACACAAAGCTATTCAGAGAGCTCTAAAATGTGGCTAGGGTTTTTCCTTTTATACTAGAAGTGAAAAACTTAACCGTACAAGTCATATGGGCTTGGGCTGCGTTTGAAATTTCTGCAGAATTTTCTAATCAATGATTCTCGATCGATCGAACCTCGTAGTTTTGACACAATAAATTTTTGCAAAACACTCGATTCAAACTTACACTTAAACAAGTTTGAGCAAGCCTAAACCTAGACTCATTGTTTTGACATGGTTTGCCAACATTTACAAAATGAAGTTATAATACATTTAGCTCCTAAAGTCTTAGAACCTAACACATATACTGTCTATTTCTTGCGGATGTGACTAAGAACATATCCGGATTGTCATACAACCTTTAACTACACCATCATCATCAAACACAATATTTACGGCAAACCCAACAGCCGATCCCCATCACCAATCCCAAAAATTAAATCATGAACGGTTGCGGCTAAGATGGATGGCTAGAGAGCGGAAAAAATAAGGATTAAGATCATATGCACCTATGGTATTACATCTAATGCAATTCCTTTGAATGGTTGAGATTGATAGTTAGAAAAACAACTTTCAATTTCAACCATTGATTAAAAAATTTAAGAAAAAAATTGAAGAGAAGTAAAAGTAAAAGTTTAAAAACTAAAAAGTAAATTTTTTTTGTGAGAGATGGTAGGGTGAATTGCACCCAATGCAATACCCTAAGTATTGTACTGGATCCTAATCCTAAAAATAAAATGAGTGGAAATAATAATAATAATAATAATAATAATAATAATAATAATAATAATAATAATAATAATAATAATAATAATAATAATAATACAGATGGTGCTGCCACGTCAGTTAGAAAATACTGTATATCAACAATCCACTCCATATATCATTAGCCATGTATATGCAAGATTTGAATGGAAAATAGATGGAGAAACTAAATTGTTTTATTTTTAAAAAAAAATAAAAGAAACTTTTTAAAACTAACAGACTAAAATTGAAAATATCTCGTATTTGAGGTACTAAAAATGCAATTTACCATTGCGAACATCAGTTAAAAAATGTTGCATCAACAATTCTCTTAGCATGTCATTTATTACATGGGTATTTTCTTTTGGCATTACTTGAAGACATTTTAAGACATCTTTTTTTTTTGCCCTATTTATCTCTATATATTAAGAGGATTCAAAAAGTTAATTATGACTTCAAAATGTCAAACATACCCCTAATCTAATTAGATAATCTTTATTCTTAAAAAATAAAAATGTAGTTAAAATTGTAATTCAACAAAAAAAAAAACTAATAGAGAAACTTTTTTCTAGAAAATTGGCTCACTCTTTATTTATATATATCTCATGCACTTTTGATACATTTTTTTCCTAAAAACTAGCACACACTAAACTCAGCTGTTTACTCTATTTCAAATCCTAAATTTTAGTTTTTTAAAAATTTCATCCTATGTAGCCTCACTAATAATAGATAAATTCAAATTGAAAAATTACATTAAAAAAAAAAGCCTTATCGCACATGTGGAGTGCTTGTGATGAGGCCAGTATTATATTAATGTTTTTGTATTGTTATAAGATATCTTGTGTTATTGTGTGAACAATTTGTATAAATGAATTGAATCTAATGCTTGTTTTATTTACTTTTGGATTGTATGGATGATTTGCTTATAAATGTGTTGTTCAAATGTGAAGTTCTAATAATGTAATGACAAGGTTTATATCAAAAGAAATAAATGAAAATAGGAAATTAGACTGAAAATAATAAATATTTGACAACGAAATCTTTCGTCACTAATAGTTTGGATATGATGGAATAAAAACAATTGGTGACAAAATGTTTCATCACTATTAAATTGATCAATAAATGTAAATAAAATTTGGTGACGAAATAATTTGTTGCCTAATATGGAAAAATTAATATATAAAAATATATATATATATATATATATATATTTGTCGCCAATATGATTTAATAAAAAAAAAAGAATAAAATACATTTGGCCTATTTTCGTCGCTAAATCATGTATTTACAGAGGAAAACATTAGGCAACAAAATATTTTTTACTGCCAAAAGTTTTTTTAAAAAAAAATTATGCAGGCCTTTTGGCGACGAAATTTTCGTCGCCAGGACTTTTGGCAACGCGATATACAGTTTCATTGCCAATTGTCATAGGCGACAAAAACATGACATTTGGTGGCAAATTTTTATCACCAAAAATATATTTTGTTGTAGTGGCGTTGGCAAGAAATAAATATAAAATAAACAAAAAGATTAAATAATTGTTTTCTTTTTTGAAATTTAAATGATTGTGTTAGGTTTTGAGTTTGTAGTGTTGGCAAACCATGACAAAAAGTAAGTATTATTAAGTTAGAATGGTGTACTTCGAAGTCTAAGACAAAAAACTCAAGTTTAGGATGAAAAAAAAAATGAGTTTCAATATGGTCCTCTCGATTGCTGTTCGGTTCCTCTCAATTGCTATTCAATTCCTCTCGATCAGATGGAACTCGCATATCAGCAAAAAATTAGCAAACATAAAAAGTCCATAACCTATCCGTTTGAAGCTCAAATCGCGATCCGTGTTTTTCCAATTTTTAAAGAACATTATAAGCTAACCCTAGATGGGGTTGTTAGAGGTTTCTAAAGAGAAAAAAGCGCATCTTGTGCCTCCAATTGTAGATCTAGGGTTTTTGTACCTAAAACTCTCTAAAGTCTTCTACCGGCAATATTCCTTGAAGAATCTCAAGATTCAGTGTTGTAGAAGTTGCTACTACAAGATCAACAAGTAAAGGTGATTTGAAACCTTTGAGTGGGATCTCAAAGTCACAAGTAAGGCAGCTTGTGTTGCTGTAAATCCAAGAAGAGAAGGAGTCCGTGGATTCGGAGCTTGCACGCGGTTGTGTCAGTAAGTTACTACTAGAGGTAGCATTAGATTTAGGGTTAAATCTTTTGTAAAAAATTCAATTCTCTTATAGTGGATTTGGTTTATCTTAAGGATAGTTAAGTCAAATTCTCCTCAGGTTTTTACCTTGAAACGGTTAGTTTCATTGGTTTTCCTAAATCATCATATCGTGGTATTATTTACTTTAACGAAGCTGTGCATGATATGATATATGCTTGTTTAACCTAAATCTAAATAATTAATTTAAGTAATTACTTGGTTAATAAATTAGGTTAAACAATCTGTTTTAAGAGGTTTAAACAAACAAGCAGTTTGAATTATAACTTTATAAAATTGAGGAACCAAAATCCAACATACATTTGAAGGACCAAAAATGCAATTTACAGATGATCTAAAAGACTTTACATCAACAACCCACTTAGCATGTTGTATTCCAAGTTAGCAATAAATTTATGGAAATTAAACAAGGGCAATTATTATTTTTTATTTTTTTATTTTTGGTTGTTAAGATTTAAAGGATAGAATCAAAACTTGTTAAAATTGAGATATCAAAATCAAACATATGCCATATTTAATGACAAAAATGTACTTTAGCCCGTTTTAATACGCAAAAATGTAATTTGATAAGTCTTTTTTTTAAATTGTTGTTTTAGCAATTTATGAAAGTATAACAGTAAGACTAACTATGTACGATCTTTCATCAAAAAAAAAAAAAAACTATGTGTATAATATAGTGTGTTGATCATTAGTTTGTTTTACAAAGTCACCTCACTCTTTTTTTTTTTCCCGCCCGTTCTATCTGCGTTTGTGGATCAAAGGCCTATTTTTTTCCTTTCAATTGATACTCGTGGATCAAAGCCCTATCTTACTACACTGCAATCTGCAAATGCGTTTTAACTTTTAATTTTCTTTTACATGTTGGGCCTTTGGGCTTGGTTCATGGCTTTCACTCCTATACAACTACGAGATACTTCGGTTCAATTATTTTGCCGGAACTATCTTGATATAATGGCCTATCAAGAATTCCAAAATACTAGTCAAGCCATGCATGATTTGTAGATGAATGATATTCCAACGTATACCTATGGAGGCGAATGATAGACTTAGCCATTTAGGTAAGAATTTAATGGCAGCATGCATAGCTTGTACAAATGCCCAAGATGAATGTCTACAAGCATATGTATTATTGCCCAAGAGAGTACCATTCCAGGTGTCTCGCATGTCCTCACTTTTGTGAAGATGTGGAACTCTTTGGGTTTGCATTATAAATAGAGTAATGCTACATTTATAAACTATTTTATAACATTTTTACAAAATATTGATATAACAAATTTTTATTGGCTAAAATGGGCAAATGCCCATTTCGCACAAAAAAATATGGACAAACGCCCCCTTTCCCAAACTAATTAGGAAAATGCCCCTCTTTTAAAACTCGATTTTTTCAAAATTGAGTTTCAAAAAAAAAAATTTTGGAGCCCTATAGCGACGTTTTAAGGAGCCTATAGTGACGTTTTAAGGATTTATAGCGGCGTTTTGTAACTTGACCTCCATGAAATCGAGTTACATGCAAGTTTTTCTTCTTCTTTTTTACCTATAACTCGACTTCATGGAGCTCGAGTTACAAAACGCCGCTATAGGTCCTTAAAAATGTCACTATAAGCTCCTTAAAACGTCGCTATAGAGCTTAACTTGATTTTGAGAAAATCGAGTTTTAAAAGATGGGCATTTCCCTAATTAATTTGGAAAATGAGATAACATGCTGATTTTTTTTCGCGAAAATGGCAAAAGCCCATTTTGGCCAATTTTTATTAGTTTTTATTTGGGGCTGCCATTATAGTTACTTTTTTACTTACTAATAATCATTTACCATATCGATATTTTGTAAAATAGGTTGAGACTTTAGCATTATTCTTCTGCAAATATACAAGGGACTTTATCGAAGCACCACGACACATCAAAATGAGAAACTCATCGAAGCATTTATAAGAATTAATCATTTTTAGTGCTTGTCCTATTATTTTGACAAACATGAATATAGGGGATGCACATACTTGTTAGTGCTCGTGAATAATGTTAGTTTTAACCATCATCGAATGATGGACTACATGATATTTTACACTAAGTTATGTTAAGATTTGGAGTACATTTACAGGCTAACTTCTAGTCAACTTTTTTTAAAAAAAATGTTTTCAAAAAACAAAAACATGCTTTGTTTTTGCTAAATTCTATCAAATCAAAATCATTATCATTGATTCCATCTCACATGTATCGGTAGGGACCTAAAAGTCCAAATGAAATCTTAAGTGGAGTGAGGTGAGGGGAGCCGAATTCTTAACTAACACCCACATCACCAAGATTAAGGGTGTTAATATGCTTTATATGCAGGCTTTTGACCTTAATTGATATGGCACGTTTTAAAGCCGTAAGGTATATGTAATCAAAGTAGACAATATCATGTTAGTGATAGGTTGGAGTGTATCAGAATGATATCAAAGTTAACTATGTCCGATGTAATGGTCGGTATGTCCTACGCAGGAATGTGACCCCTTAAAAAGCGGTGGATTTTAGGGACCCAAAAGTCCAAAAAGATCTCTTAATTTGGGTGAGGTGAAGAAAAACCAAGTCTTGATTGAGTTCCCCACGTCACCGAGGTAAGGGGAGTTGCGAAGGTTTATACGTAGCCCTTGGACCTTAATTGGCATGACACCTTTCAAATTAAAGCCGTAAAATCTGTGTGACCAAAGCGAACACTATCATACCAATAACAGGTCGGGGCATGACAGTATCAATCTTGATATATGCATGATATCATGAGACATGTGTCCACCAAAACTAAGTTAAGTGTTCTTATTTATTTTGAGGTTGTACAATGTTTAATAGCTTCCCCACAAGTAACCAAACTCTTGAATCTTTGTTTATGAATGACGACATTAAAAGTTGACCTTAGGCTGAAGTCAAAAAAATATAAATGATTAATCACACTTTAAAAACTCCAAAAAAAAATATATATATATTGGTGATAATGTCGTTTACTTTCCTCATTCCCCTACACAAATTCAATATCATATTCACGATGACTAAATCCTGCCAATAATGAGTCGAGGCATATCGAAATTGTATAGTGTTCATCATCTTCGATCCCCACGAGTAACCAAACTCTTCAACTTTGTTTATAGATTGACGACATTAAACTTGACCTTAGGCTAAAGTCAAAAAAATGTAAATGATGAAGCACACATTAAAAAATCCAAAAAAAAAATGGTGATAACTTCGTTTACTTTCTTCATTCTCCCCACACAAATTCAGTAACATATTCTCGATGACTGAATCATTGACATATGGGCTGACGATAAGGAGGATTCCTTCTAGACGTTTTTGCATTTTTCTAAATGTTAGTAGTAGGTCTAATGTGTGGTTAGGTCAGTAGGGTCAAGCACCATCATTTTTATTAACATGAATTTTATAAAAATCTGTTAACTTTTTTGCTGGAATTATAAAATTTTTTAACTTGTTAATAGTCATTATGGATATAAACAATAGTTGAGAGAGAGCTCTAACCCTATTAAAAGATCTTTACTACGTTAGCTTACCGGAACACGCGTGCAAATGCCCACAAAAACAAAAGAGCCCCATCATATCATTTTAATCTTCAGATGTCACTTCAACTTTGTCAAACATTTTAGATGTTAATTCCCAGATTACAATCTCACAAATGTTCTTTTCATCTTCTTTATTAATCTATATCACAATTATTAGTTATCACACAACTTTGCAAAACACAACAATGTAAAACACTAAAAACGAAAAGTCAGTCTCACAGATGTTTGAATAAGTGGATGTCTTAGTCAAATCTTATGAATTTAATTAATTATTTGAGTAGTATAAAAGTTTAGAGATGGTACATTAGTGGATGTCATGATCAAGATAGGACCCAAAAAAAGGACATCTATTGGTTTGATATTAATCTCTTTATTTTTAAGCTGAATATATGGTATAATATTAATCAATATGAGCTGGTTTCAATGTTTCAGGCCCTCTTACATATAAAAGGAATTCATTCATTTGATCTGAGTTGGTTTGGGTGACCTGTCCATATCTAAGAAAGATTCATTGAAAGAGCTGTGACCATTGAATAGTGCTGAGATGGTAAATAATTACGAAAAAAATAATAATACAGTTGAATGGGATTTAATAAAATTGATCCTAACTAATCAATTTTCTTTTTTTAAGACTAATGCTAGAGTTTTGAAGCTTTCCTTAATTGTATGAACTGGTCTTCTCTCCAACCAATATATGTATTTTGATGGTAGTTTTGTTTTACTTTGCACAGGTTCCAGGTACTTATCGCAAATTAATTTATAATTTCAGTCGTTATTAAATTTTTATTCTTTTTTTTTCCTTATATTTTTTTCCCCTTTATGGTTGTGAGCTGGTGCCTCTTTCACCTACGGTTCTTCTACAAATTGACTTTCTCAATGGTAAGTTCCAATTATTTTGAAGTCATTCCACTTAACAAGGAACGAAAATCTTTTATACCATTAAAAATGTTTTATACTTTATAATTCACCAATTAAAATATGTTCGTGTATGAATTTCTTTTTATTTAGACTTTTGTTATTTTATAAAGAAAAAATAGATGAGTAGAAGATGGAGTATAAATTGTATAATCTATAGAATGGAGTATACACATTGGAACATATTTATATTTTTTTATATAACAAAGTAATTTCTCGACCAGTAGTGTGGCGAATAGAACCTGAAAGGCTGAAACTAGGGCCATCCAACCACTAGGAAACCCGATCGAACCCAAACCAACCATTGCCTAACCTGACTACTCCAACAGCGAGGCTCTTCCTTCAAAAATCGATACCGGCAAGTCGGTTGCAAGTCTCCTCTCCCAAAACCCAAATTGACCAACTAGTACAAGAATTTTCTAGTGAAATTTACTAGATCCGATGAGATCTCAACCATTTCCAACGAAAACTCAACTAGATCCAGTGAGATTTCTATTAAATTTGGACAGACCTTACCAAATTTATTTAAGATTTTCACATATTTTGATAATATCTCACCGAATTTGGCAAAATTTTAATAAATTTTAGCCGTTATCTCACCAAATTTCAGCCGTGTTCTAGATCTACGACACTAACTGAACTAACCACCACCCATTGAAAGCCAGATCCACCCAATTCGACCAACCTCGCCAACCTTGCCAATTGACTGGGAGTTAAGATACGCTCCACCTGATCAAGTCAGGTCATGTGTGGGTTGAACCAAACCCAATCCAACCCAACTAGTGGATAACCCTACTTGAAACAATTGAATTTAAATCATATTCTTTACGTTTGAATTTAAATCATATTCTTTAAGTCCATTAAACCCTCAGACTTGGATATGCCCAAAGTGACTGGACGGAGAACTTCTATTACTCATAGAGACAGTCTGTGTATTATTTTTTAATGGACAACAAAATTAGTCGTGTATTGTTAACAAGGTGGAGGCTGGTCTAAGGTAACTAATTGTCCTAATCACGAAGTATAAACATTACATGTCATATGAAATTGACCTTGAAACTATAATTATGTCCAACATGATTTTTGTAAATAGTACCATATTAACAATTTTTTAAAAAAATTTAAAATACTAAACCCATTAAAATTTTTATTATCAAAGCTTCTAAACAATTTAGAAGAAATTTTATATAATTATTTAAAATTATCCACTTTTACTTTTAGTTTTGAGAAAACCTTACTAGCTAATCATCGTTCAAATGTTAAAGATACTGAAATGGTAATTTTTTTTTTTTTGATTAATATATACAAGAACTTAATTAACTCATTCATGGCACAACATATTGGTAGTTGACCCCAAGAAATATTCCAGCATTAAATATTCATCATTACAGACGGGCATTGTTGAGAAAATATTCATCATTACAATAATACTTAAAAACACAACTAAAACCATTACCCTAGAAAAAAAAAATCCAGAGGTAGGAAAAACAGAAAATAGTGTTTCTAACTAAAACACTTATAAAAACTCCAATTTTTGTTCCACATTTTCTGTACATTTGTGAAACACAGAACCCAGTATCCTGCAAATCCCTCTCCTGCCTACAAGATAGCCATTCATATTAGATTAAATAATTCTATGTCATTCAAAGGTGTTCGGTCAATAGCCTCCACAAGCTGCCAACCATGGTTAAAATTTTCTCCGGGTATTTGACCGACAGATTCAACTCCTTATCTAGGGAAGGAACATACTTTCAACTCCTTATCACTAACTAAAAATCTCCCCCCACAAACCCAAGATAATATGGTTTGTGAGAGACAAAAAGGTCAGTCAAAAGTTAGAACCACCATGGCCCAAAGAGAATCCATGTCAGTCATGGCAAGCATATAGTGAGCTCGCTCTCAACATCTCCAGGTCAAGAAACTTAATAGCAGGCAATTCATTGCAAGCTACTGGGCCTTCCAGTTGCAGGTATAGGGGCAGCTTGGGGAAAAGAGTGGCAGACCATCATATTGTTGTTATCAATGACATTAGCTGATGTTCCACTGCCCTTCACAGTTGACTCTAAAAGGCGAACTAGCGACATAAATACTTCCATCCTCGTTATGTCCCTATTTGCCTGTATATGAAAGTTGAAATAAATTAGTAGTTTACAGTATGCAAAGGCAGCAGGTGCATTAGGGGGGAAAAGGAACCTCTCAGGAAAAGGCTAACCATTCAAAAAGAGTTTGCATGCCTTCTTCTTTACTTTAATCATTGAAGATAGAGAATGAAAGCCTTAAAAGTACATGCCAAGAGAGGTTTGGATCTAAGATCCTAAACATTCAAATTTTTAAATAAGCACAAATTAAAACTCAGACTTTATTGAGAGGACTTCATTAATTTTAGTAACAGGGCAGATCCAAGGGGGAAGGGGGAGGAAATTTCTTTTCCTTTTCCAATAAAAGCATGCTATGTTTTCAACCTGAGTTTCTTGGAATGAATTTTGTTTGGCTATATTTAAGATGTGACTAGCAAGGGCCAGATTCCAGTTCAGAATATCACCTCAACTGCAAAGCGTGCCCATATTTTGTCATCCCGGGCTTCCATCACCCCCTTCAAGATGGTTAAACCCATTCCTCTGATTATTTCAGCTATTTCTAAAAAGAAACCCCTTTCTTCACAGAGCATCTGCAAGATGAGGAAAAAATATAAAACAAAATTGATCAGTCCTCAAAAACCGAAGGCTTAGAATTTGGAGACAAATAAAATGTCAGTCACTACCTCCACAAGCATTTGACGAGGTGGATTCAGATCCTCAACTATGATGGGGCAGTGCGCAGACTGTGAGCCAACTTCATACGCCCATGTTACCCCTCCGTCAAGATTGTCTTTTAGAAGAAGTCCACCTTCTTTACTAACAATCTATGCATATTTAGGCAAGAGAGTAAACCATCAGAAGATTCCCATTCTCAATTATCCTTGTTCATAGCACAAAATTGTAACAAGTAAACATGGTAAGACAGTAAGAAAGTAGTAACTACTTTCTATAGGCATCAATTATGCAAAAATCATACTCAATTACTTCTTCACTACTGAGGAAATTTAAACCCAGCTCCCAGTGCTACGGTAAATGACAACCTTTTGCCAGGCTAAAGAGAGCCAGATTTTTCCCATTTACTTCAGAGTATTTGGGGAAAAAAAGAGGGAGGGAACAACATAAAGAAAGTTGATACTGCCCATACCTTGGACTCTCCTGTCTGTTTTAGCTTGTCCGCATGCTTTGTAACACTTTGCAAGAAAAGCATATGCTTGATGGTTCGTTCAAGTAGGGCATCTATGCTACACTGTAGACCCACATTAAAAGATTAAAGAATAAAATCAGTGTGGAAGCTATTTAAGTCCAAACTCTAAAAATTATTGAAGAAAAAGACGAAAAGCATTACTTTTGCACCATTTGGCACAATTTCCCGCAACTCTTTCACACGATCTTGGATCATCTGGCGATCCTTTGGCCTGGGTCTTGGGTTCTCCCCAGGTTTAAGCCTTTTGCGGTTTGATTTGTTGATTTCATCAGGCCTCTTAGAATATGCAGTTGACAAGCTACTATCACGCTTCACATTATTACCCTGCTCAACCCACGAACTGATATGAGATCCACAAATGGAAGTAGTTTGAGAACAGTTTCCAACATCATCCTTGCTACATCCAGATTTAAGAGAATTAGTTTCTACAGTCCCTACTTTTCCTAGATGTTTAGGAAGGCCATAGAACTCTCCTTGCACTTGATCAGGCATACTAACTCGTCCATACTTGGGAGAACTACTAGGAACAGAGGAGCTGCTACTGATCTTAGTCAATGTTGTCCTACAAGAGACATCATCATCTGACCTCTGCTTGGAAGCAGAGTGAGCTCTTGAGACCACAGCATCTAAGAGGTGGTCAGTCCCTGTCCCAGAGAAGATATCACTCTCTGATATACCTTCACTTGCTGAATAAAAATCTGAACCCACCTCCGGCATACTCATTAAAGCTAAAGAATTCTCACCCAGATTTTTGTATGAATTTACATCTGACCTATTATCAGGCAAATTACTCCAGGGCTCATTAAGTAGTTTATTTTTGAAATCCACACCCAAAATATCAAACAAATCATCCCCTAGAGGCCGGGCACATGCAGCTTCAGGTTTAGCATTGGTCAATAGAGTCTGATTTCCACTATCATGATTCTGACAATCAGGAACCAAACCAGGGATATTCTTATTTAAAGAAATGTGCTTATCAGGATGGGCGTATGAGATCTCAAGGGCTTGAAACATATCAGTATTCATCCTCTGAGCCCTTGGGGTTAACTCAATCTGGTTATGCTTTGCAACTGCAGTAATATGTCTCTGATCAACTTCTCCTAAAAGCATACAACTATTATTTAATTGTTCTAGCAAACTATGAAAATGAACCTCCTTCACTTTAGATGAATCAGTATACCGATGCTCAATTCCAGTGACATGCATGCCAGAAAGATTAATCTCATCTGCTCTTTGTGGGTTTGGAAGAGGACACTGGATTTGTCCATGTGACTTACTTCCTTCAGAAGAACCTATGTGCGGATCAAGGATTAAGTCTGCATTTGTTCTCAGTTGAGACGTTTCAAAGCTACTCAATGCACTTAAATTCTTATTAATATGATCATGAACACCAGCACTCAACAAAATCTGTTGCTCCATTAAATTTTGGCTGGTATGGCTTCCACTCAATTGACCAAAACCAGGTTCACAATTGAAACCAGATCTTGAGTTGTAAGAAGTCTGCGGGCTCAGCCATGCATCAGGATTCAGGCGAATCACTTCAGCTCCACTCTCTAGTTGGCTGTTGAAAGAAAAGTTTGGTGTAATGGGGGTTGCTTTTTGTTGACAAATATCATCTTGGATTTTAGGCAATGTTTGGGTCTGGTTAGGAGGTTGAAATGTGGAGGTAGTGGTCCACAGGTTATTTTGAATCTCTCTTACTAGTGAATGAGATGGCTGACCAACAAGCCTTGAACCCTGAGACGAATTGCTTTGGTGGTTGCAGGTATCAGCCATAAGAGGCAAGGAATTTGTCCCTTTATAATTTCCAGAAGGGTCCATTGATATAGGCACACCAAAAGTAACTGGTACCACACTTTTCTCAGCAGAATCTTTTGTTGCATAGTTGTCAGATAAAAGAGCACCAGGGACACATCCTAGTTCCAGGATTAAACTTTTCACATTATTCACAAATTTCACATCCTCCATAATCTGTAGCAACAAGTATCAACACATTAATTCAGAAACTTCAAAGCAACTGACAGAAATAACGAGTATTCAACATCATGAACAAATCAAGCACGCACTATAGTGTTCAAAATTGAAGCATGATAACAAGCACAAGCATTATATATGTTGCAATACATAACTGTTTTTATTTTGGGTTTGTGAGGGAGAAACATTAACACTTAGTAGAGTCTTTGTGAGAGACTCGTGGAGTCTTCCTTGCACACACAATCACCTTGACTCACCACTATTAAAGCCTTGACTTAAGCATGAGTGGAGCTAACACACAAGTTTTCCTCACTCTACTTTGTGGGAACCACTAACCATAGTTGCCCTTGCCCTGTTGAACCATCGGCTCTAATACCGTTTGTTGGGATTTTGTCATTTTGGGTTTGTGAGAGTTAAATATTGGCACATTGAGGAGTCTCTTTGTGAGAGAATCATATAACATGTTGGGACACCACCACACCACTTAACCCAATACTTAAAGCCAATGAGTTTGACCCAACAATGTTACTTTAACCACTTACTCTTGAGTTTCGTCATTACAATCCAATATAGAAGTGTACCACTTAACAAACCACACTACTCACCCTCAAATGAGAAATAACTCCAATATTGCTTGCAGTGACTATTATGCCATGTTGCTTGCAACAGCAATAAGGTATACCATGTATAAAAGAATTCCAATCTCTAGCAACAAAAATGAAATTTAATTTCCCAGTCAAATCAGATTTCTTTGTTTGGCCCCCAAGCAAAAGTACATTTGACCCAATAGCACGAAATACATATAGGGGAGAAAAAGACACCGACCCATGGGTCAAAATACAATAGCATCACTCATGGATAGTGTCAAGATATGTCACAGGTCAAAGTGTCCTGGAATCTAAATTCATAACATGCATTATTTAAATTTTGACTTAACATTATGAGACAGGTTCAGTATCTTATTTTACAGAACTAATATAACCCAACAGGACTTACAACCTCTGCACAAGAATAAATAAAATAAATGAATAAATAGAACTTACAGACAAAGAAGAACCAAGCTGAATGACACCATGACTGAGAATGGGAATAATTGCCACTGTCTGCAACCAAGTACAATTAGTTTAATGTAACAATAAGATATACACTATACTAAGATAAACAGCATATAGACAACTCTCATACCTGCATTCCAGCTGAAAATTGGTGATGAACCTCATTTCGAACCTGTAAGTACCCACATAAATAAAAGTTACATTAAGTACAGATACCAAAAACTAAATCCTCACAGTGGGCTGACTTTCCCTGAAATCTCACTTGATTTTTAGTTTTATTTCTTTAAATAAAATTTTTCCAATTTAATTGCTTTGATTTTCCACAAAAAAAAAAAAAAAAATTGTTATTTAAGTCTTCCAGCACATCTTCTTGAATGAACCAAAAAATTCTGATACATCCCTTTTTTTATGATGATGTGCCAGTAATGGACCTATAAGGCTATAACAAGCCAAGCAGCAAAGCCCTAACCATTTGGAGGAAGGATTGGTGCTTGTATGACCAGCCTTGTAAATATAATATTTGTGTCCTCACTATCTGCTTCAAATGGTTAAGGGTTTGCTCACTACAATTCTTTGAGGTTTATACTTGTTCACATGTGAAACATCAACAATTCATGCCATTTCAGATGTAACCATAATGCATAAAAAAACCAAAATGACTCATTTTCAAAATCACATGGACTAAATTGACAGAAAGGTTTAAAAGCATACTATAACCTTGAAATTTTCACAACTATGGCCTCTAGAAAGGAAACCTTGCTACTCGAAAGTCAAAAACTTGACATCTTGATTAACATCAAACTCAGCCTAGTTCATCCAGAAGAAGAAATTATTATGTACCTCGGGCGGATGAGCATCTCCAGTGTAATTGTTTGAGAGAATCCACTGATGGTGTCCTGTAAACGCAGCTCGGCCGACTATCCTGAAATAATTACAAAAATGATACCTTTTTAAGGCTTAAGTACAGAAAAGGCACGTGAAAAACGACAGCAGATGGAATTTTAAAAAAGTCATACCCTTCACCCACTACGTTGACTTGATTATTCATCATCATAAAATTAATCAGTGAACGGACTCTGTCCCCTGCTTGAATCCGAAGCTGAGAGGAACGAAGTTCGGGAGAATCCCAGGATCCCTCCCACTCTCCAAAAGTCTCAGATCCAGAAATGCATGGAGCAAAACATGGTGAGGGGGCATAATAACAATCTTCCCAAATCAATAACCTGCCAAGTCAAAAAGCATCATCATAAATTAACTCTATACTCTAAAGTACTGAAAATCTTAAAGAAAACCAATACCACAGTGGCAAGACCCGACATCCTTAACCTTCGCATAAAATTAACAAAAAACTGAGCTCGAAAAAGACTAAACAGTGTTTTTTTTTTTTTCTTTATCAGTAAACAAGTGTGAACAGTTCAATAAGGCTCATCTCTGAAAACAAACAGACCCAGACAGAAAGTGCCTGATCAGTGAATTACCCTCTGATATAAAAGGCAAAATTGTTTATTAAAAACAAGCATATAAGACCGAATAAACTCGAACACGAACAAAGTACGACTAATTCTGATTCAATAGATTCATCCACAGAATTCAGTCTGATATGGAGTGGGTTTGTCAAACTAGAGACCAAATCTACTTTGCTCCGAGATTCTTGAAGACAAAACAGAACCAACCAAAACGTAAAATTCCAAAATAAAGAACATGGAGAAGAATCAAATAAATAAATAAATAAAAAGTACCCAATCACACCGTAACATGTGAGTACCTTAGAAACGGGACCAAATTCACAAACCAAATCAGATCCTCTATGTTTGGTCGCCCAGAAAATTTACAAAAACTGATAGCAAAAATAAATAAAACTCACTGAATTTTTCACTATTATTAATCTGAAATAGAAAACTTTTTTTTTCCTTCTCCACACGGATATTCTCCACTTTTATCTGTTTATTTATTATCTACTTGAGATTTTGACTTTCTTAAGAAACAAAAATAAATAAAAAAAAGTTCCCAAAAATAAAACCTTTTACTTTCCTTTCACTTTCTCGGCAACCAAACGGAGATTTACCTAGGGTTTTGGCATCCGATCTTCCAGAACACAGCGTAGGACCAGTGATTCGGAGTACAGAGCGCCTTGAGCACCTCTTTGAGCGAAAACCCCATGGCTTCTCAAATCGGAGCTTTCAACGAACTATTTTTGGATTGAAGTTGAACAATCACGCTTGCTTCGGAGCTGAACAAACAGTAACAGTTTTGAGCTTGAGAGTCAAAAAAATACACAGAGAAGTAAGTCACCGCCGGCGGAGACTGTTCTTTTTTTTTCTTTAATTCCGGCGAGTTTTGGCGCTAACTACCGCGGCACGATCCTCGCCCCGCCTGCTTCGTTCTCAAACCTCCGCTTCTCTTCCTCTCCGGATCCAAGTTTCCAGCAACCATTCTCCGGCAAGCCATTCAACAAAAGAGAGAGAAGAAGAAGAAAAAAAAAGCGAACAAGCGAAAGAGCAAAAGAGCGAGAGAGAGCGAAAGCGAGAAACTGAGACTAATAAAAAGTCTCAGTCCTACACTATTCCAGAAGTCTCTAGCTTGAAGACTCGGAAAGCCATTTCAGTTCAGTTCTCAATTGAAAACTCGGAAACAAAAAGAAGAAAACTGAGTTGTTATTGGAAACGAAATGATGAAGTGAGTGAGACTGTGTGAGAGAGTGATTTTTTTTATTTTTTTTTATAATTTGTGTGTCTCAGAGAGTGAAAGACCGTACAACAGAGAGAGATTGGTGAGGTCGATTTCAAGCTCAGGGGTTGGGTTTCCTGCTTCTGTGTGTCTCTGTTATACTCTCTCTCTCTTTGTGTCTGTGTATGAATGTGGGAAAGAGAAAGTTAAAAAAAGAAAGAAAGAAATGGAAGTATGCTAAAGTGCGCGGCCACATAAATCCACTTCCACCTTCCCAAACTGGAGCTACATTTCTTCGAAATTACCTCTCTCTGCCATTCTCCTATCTTTTGTCGGCTTGTGTGAGTTGTCTGTCACTTTTTTTTCTTTTTTTCTTTCTTCTTTTTTAACTCTAAACCGATAACCCCGTCAACAGTTATCTTCTTTCAAACTATTACATGATACTTACAGGTTTGAAAGAGATAGTTCAATTTAAAGTTTTTGGATCTAGTTAGTGAAAATTTGTAAAACATTTGTTAATAAATTATTTTATAAAAAAAAATTAATATCACTTTCATGCAAAATTGTTTCTAAATCAATATCTTCTAACTCTTTACGATATTAATTAACTTTTCTCCATTTTTTTTTTTTTTTTTTTTACTTTTTAGTTGTTTGTTTTTGAATTTCGAAGTTTGAAGGAAGAAGAAGTGAGAGAGACGTGTGAAAATATTGGGGTCTGAACAGGTGGGTGTTGGGGGAGGCTATGACTTAGTGCCTGTTGCTGTCTTCATGACGTCACTTGTGTCATTGCTGCTCTGTGATTTATTGCGAGTTTTTTTGCAGAGCTGAGAGAGGCATTTTCTGAGACATACACAAAATTAGACATTGCTTGGGAGATGAATTTTTGTTATAAAAACTCCCAATGGAATGCTTATAAGTGTTTGGTTTGTGTTTTTAAATAATAATTTTTAGTTTTAAAATAAAATTATATTTTTTTTACATTTTTTTATCTATATGTATTTTTATAAATATTTTTAAATAATAATTTTTAATTTTTAAACTTATATACCAAACGCACCCTTAATTTATTATATCAAAACCTTTACGAGATTTCCTTAAATCTCTCTATCAAGTGGGAATCTATAATTTAAAAAATTTATAACAAATCAACCTAGTTACAAAGATGTCATATCATTAACTAGAAAATCTAAAAGAAGATCTTGTACTTGTACATGGAATTTTATTAAAATCACCTCGTTTTTAAGACCTCATATGCAGATCAAAATCCTTCGTCAATATGTTTTTTGACCTGAAATTAATGCAAATCTCTTTTTATATATGTACGGACATATCATGACGTGCTCGTAAAATGAAAATTTACCCAGACATCGATCAAAATGAAAAATACTATAATAACATTTTACATGTGTTCTCCTAAAAAAAAAAGAAAAAACATTTTACATGTGTTTTGTTTAGAGTCCAAATTTGATAAGGCTAAAGTGTAAAACCTTTAGTTTACACCCTCTAATAATAGCATGTCATATCAATATATTACACATTAGTGAATAAGTAGTGTCACACACAATCACAATTCACCCAATCCCAAATCTTCTCTCTAAATCGGTCAACCACAAGCTCCGCCTGTCGCCGAATTATGCCGTCATCCATGGAGAGAAAAATTCTGGTATAAGACAGTCTCAGGAGACTTATGTATTAATGACATGTGAGTCTCACACACATGAAACCCACATGTCATTGAGATATAGATCTCATAAGACTGTCTTATGAGATACTTAATCCCATAAAGATGACTCTCAAGAAAGAGAGAATGCATATGGGTATTGAGGAGAATTGATTGTGTGTGACCATCTCTATTCATCAATTTGTGAAATACATATGATATTATTTAATTAGATGTTGTAAAGTAAGAATTTACACTACATCCTTATAAAATTTAAACTATTTGTTTTATATACTCAACATTCTTCAAAGTCTCAAAAAGCTCGTAAAAGTCATGACAAGCATGAGAGATAAACTTACTCAATTCCCACGTATATGTAATAAATTTGAGCTATTTTTGGAAGTGTAATTATAAACTATAAATAGCAGTAAATGACTCTTCTTTGTTCTCGTCTCATAAATTAAGATTTACTAGATAACATAATCACCAATCCCATCTCAAACATTAACTTGAAAACTACATTGGGTCATTATATCAAATGATTCATCAGTCATTAACTAATCTATCGAGCAAATACGGATTAATCAATTAACGACATAACTGTAATTTTCTTTTTAGTAACTCAATTGGAATTCTGTATATCCTATAGAGGATCGATTGGCTCAACTTAAAAAAATGAAATATAATACGTATATTATACATCTACTCTATGTTAGTATTTTAATGACAAAAGTGACAGAGATCCACGAAGTACCCAACGACTTTTTTTAACTTTGTCTTTTACAAGAGTATTCTCCAAAAAAAACAAAAACAAAAACAAAAAGTTATATTGATAATTAATTTGGTATATACGTCTTTTGGCAGCAAATACATACCAAACTAGTACAATAACGTACAATGCACATTCTTCACAGCTAGTCACAATATAATGTACTGAAAAAAAAAAATTAAATATTAATTGAAGAGCAATGATTAGTATGTATTGAGTCATCCTCTCTAAAAATCGAATTACACAATATGTTTTAAATATTATAACTTATTAATGACCGTTGCCATTTTAAATTAGTCATCTTGATTTGCTCCATTTGCTAAGAAAAAAATTTAGTTTGTTGGCTTTTTAGATGATTATTTTTTATTCGAATATAATATTTATTACATTTTTTTCAAAGAGATTATTTAAAATGAAAAACTATTAAAAAGGAGCACCTAATTCTTTTGAACATATTATTTTCAATAAATTTTAATAAATGATAAGTTTTAGGATATAAGAGAATTTGGATTAAATTCAAGTGGGTCATAAGTCATTTTAAATAAGAAAGACTCTTTGACAGTAAATTAGGGTGAATATTGAATATAATTTAGGGCACTTGACATAAATTAATACAAAAGTGAATTTGAATTAAAATTTAGGACACTTAAACATAAAAAAGGCTAGAGTGAATTATATATATCATGATCCTTTATTAAACTTCAAAAAATTAACAAGAAAGAGGAGCTCTCATCACCCTCCTCCCAAATTTTTCCTTTTACAAAACTCAACAAATAGTTCAATTAAATGGTTAGTGGCATAGCTGGAAAGATTATTCACCTATTCAATTGAACAAGCCAAACAAATTTAATCTATAACTAGCATTATGCCCATGCGTTGCACGGTTTTAGTTATAAACTTTTAGTATAATTTTATTGAGAAATAATAAATTAATAATCACTTAAATCTATATTATATAAATTGCATATAAATTATTATTCTTAAAAGTATAAAGCAATAACACAACATACTTATATGAAAAAATTCTTAAATTTAATAATTAAAAAACCTATGGAAACTTAACCAAAGGTATTTCATTTGCCAAAAAAATAAACATAATTCTCTTCTAACTTATCAGTTGTCTTATAATGACATTTTTGTAGCACACACATATAATATTACTAACAACAAAAATAAAAATGAGAAATAGCAACATAAAAATTTTACTATTCAAGAAAATTAATTTAATCTAATAATGCACATATAAGCATAACTCAAACACAACCTAGAAATTAAAAAGATGGAACCCTTGTTGTAGTAGGAAATACAAAATTTGATAATTCTTAAATAATAAATAGATAAAGCCTATGAGAGAGAGAGAAAAAAAAAAGATGAGTTCAAATAATTCATAAATTCAAAACCAAACAAAAGAAGAAGAAAAAAACTAAACATATTTTTGTAGGATAAAAAGAAAAAATATTATAGAGGTAGAAGGATAAATCTCCATACCTTTAAGTTTAACTCAAATAATAATTAATGCAGACAAATCATGAAGGTGAAATATTTATAGAGGTTTATATAGTAGATTTCATGGATTTGAAATTACCTTTTAATGACTCATGGATAAGCAAAATCATAAATAAAAAAACACACACACAAAAATAAAAAAGAAGAGAAACACATCTGTAATAATATGGATGGTGGCTTTGATAAAGCATTCTACTACAAACAAAACCAACTCAGATAATAACTAAGGCCGGACAAATCATAAATGTGAAATATTTATATAGGCTTATATATGAATTTCATGGATTTAAAATTAACTTTATGACTTATAAACAAAACCATAGAAAAAAACAAACAAATAAACAAAGAGAAGAAACATGCCTTTAATAATGTGAATGGTGGCTTTGATAAAACATTATACTACAAACAAAACAAACTCAAATAATAATTGATGCTTGACAAATCATAAAGATGAAATATTTATAAGATTCATATAATTGATTTCATGGATTTAAAATTGCATTTATGACTCATAAGCAAAACCATAGAAACAAAAACAAAGAATAAAAACATACCTGTAATAGTGTGTGTAAGCGCACAATTTGTACTCGGACTCTAACGCTTGATGGGCTCAGGCCCAAATGGCCTTATACAGTTAAATTTGTAGAGTGTGAGCTTGAAACCTAGGTCTTATGGATATTGAACTACAGATGGAAGGCTAGATTACCGCTTCACACACAATTAAAGGATGAAAATAGTGAGAAATCCTCCTCGGAAGTAAGCCAAGGAAATCTTATATTGCTATTCTTTCTTTGAATAATAGACTAAAATTGAAGGTGAAGTATACAGTACTCTCTTTCTCTCCTTTCTTTTTTGTTCTCCCGCCCTTTCTTTCCCTTTTATATCATTCTTCTTCTTCCCTTTATCCTCCACGTGTATCACAAATTACCCTATTAGATACTTGTCACATCCATCACCTTTTTGGTATCTTCAAACAATAGCTGGAAGGCTAAACATTACTGTTCAGAGGTCATTTTCTCATTAATGCGGCTAAGGAGGTAGGTGCAGGGTCTTTAATGTGGTAGTAGTAGCCTTTTTCCTAAATATTTCTCATACGTGCTTCCTCTCTATAACTATGTGAAACACATCTTTACCCACCAGGCCTTCTAGAATTCTTTATCCATACATCACGACACGTCATACGATCTTTACCTGACCTGACCGAGGAGATGCCTCTCCTTAGACAACCTCACCAATCTTTCTAGCACGAGTTAACTTGTGGGCCTTGAAGGTTCTGCTCGGACAAGCTTGCACCACCAAATCAGGCCCAAGGCCCAAATACATATTTTGACCATTCTACCCTCACAGTGTGGTTTTAATAAAGTATTCTACTGCAAACAAAAAAAGAGAAACAAACTTATTATTAATAATGGGGAGAGAAAAAACTGATTAGAACAATAAGTAGTGTTTCTATCTTCAAAAAACTAAATTAAAAAAAAAAAAAGAATAAGCCGTAAATAAAGCAGTTTGTGCATATAAATATATAAGAATGCACTAAAAAAACCGAGATTTCTAATCAATTTATGAATTATAAATGAAATAGAATTATTAGGAAAAAGATATGTATTAAAAAATTTATCACAATTAACATTAAAAAACAAAACAAAACGTAAAACTCATCACTTAAGATGCGTGTTTATCCAAAAAAAACTTAGAAGTTAGGACTTGGGAGAGTTCTATTAGACATAGAATTTCAAATTATATTGAAGTTAAATTATAAGAGAAATTATTAGATGGTTTGGAATTAAAGAAACACCTATCCTATGTGAAATTCTAATAAATTATATATTGTTAGAAAATGATTCAATCAACAACAAAAAAATTAGCGTGTATTTTTTTCTAAAATATCTATAATTTTAAATTTAAATAAAATACTAATAGTACACTATCCTAATCAAATTAAGATTGCTGCTTTTTTACTAATAGTACACGTGAAATTTTTTAAAAATTATCCATTCTTTATCTTATCCAGCTGCTTTTTTTATAATGCACTACATGTAAAAAATAAGGATTGCATGGATAAGATAAAGAATTTGGATTGTAATCAAATTAAGATTTTTATCAACTTAAAAATTATATATATATTTTTTAAATCTAAAAAAAATTTCTACAATATGGTAAAGCCATTCGGCGCAACCACGGCGTCTAAACCCAACTTTTATTATATAATATATGATTAGGGATGACAATTTTTCCCCGCCCCGCTTGACCCGCCTCTCCCCGCTTCGCCCCTTGCGGGTTTTCCCCTCTCCGCAAAGGTGATGGGGCAGGGATGGGGCGAGATTTTAGACCTGCACCACGGGGCGAAGCGGGGATGGGTTTACACTTTTTAGACCCGCCTTGCCTCGCCTCACCCCGTTTTAATAAGGATTAAGTTGTAATTTTTTCATACTCTAAAATCCTCCTATTTAAACAAAAATATCATCAATTTATTTTATTCTACCTAACGTGGTTTTACCTCTCTTTTCTCTCAAGCAAAGTTGGAAATAAGGTACCAATTTTAACTTCTTCTTTTTTTTGTCTTTTCATTCATGATTCATATGTCTTTCTCAACTTACTTTTCATCATTAACATAATATGAGATTTTTGTGTCATACTATGAGATTTTTGTTGTGACATTGTCTTATTAAACATTTAGATAATATTATTTAGTTTTTGTTAAAAATTAGTTTGATTTGATAGGATAAATTTATTTATAATTTCAAGTATATTTTTATTTTTTAATATTGAAACATGTCATTTTATTTGAAAAAATAGTAATAATTATAGGGAAAATTAACAAGAAATAAAGTTTTACGGTGTAGGATGGGGTTTCGTGGGTCTTCATAGGGCCTTAAGGGGCGGAGATGGGGCAATAAATTTTCCCCATCATGCGGGGCGGGGCGGGGATGGGGCAAAAAAAATCTATACGGGCGAGGGTGAAGATCCCATCCTTCGGCCCCGCGCCACCCCATTGCCATCCCTATATATAATATGATTTCTTTATATTTATAGAAATTATTCAATATAATGGGAGGATGATTATGAGACCATCCCAACAAATAAGAAGAAACTATTCCTTATTAACTGATAATTTCAATATAGTCACTGAAACTCACAATGATAAAAAACTTGTGCGTAAAACAAGATAAACCTATAGTTCCTTTTTATCAATTAGTTATTATTTGATCCAAAGATTATGGGACATGGAAAAGATTTTACTCTCATAATTGAAAATTCTCTCTATATTTAATCTCAAAGTTTTGCTATCATGTGACTACTCTCTTGATTTTTGTAATGAGCTACTCGAAGTTTTATGTTGTATATTAATGAATGGATATTATACTAAATTCCATGAATTTAGAGAATATATAATTCTCTTTCTTTTCATCACACACACACACACACACACACACACACATATATATATATATATATATAATCCTCTTTTTGAGCATTAGTATCCGGTCTTCTATACCTCACAATATGCTATATTTTAGCATTAAAGTATTAAAAGTACGCATTACCCAAAATTATAATTGTAAAAAAAAATACCATTGTACTACAGTAGCTTCTTACAAGAGGCTATTCTTAAATAATATTATTATATGGTGTCTTCAATTTTTTATTAATAGAAAGAAGAGAGATAGTTTTGTGTTGTATATTTTACTGTGTAAATATATATTATTTTACTGTGTTGTATAGAAAAATTAAAATTAAAATATTAGGTATGTTATAAAATAGTATGGTATATTAGATAAAATAGTTTTTTTTTAAGGCATAAATAAAATAATTTTTAAAATAGTAAAATAGAATTATGCGCAAATACCATATTACCTTGACTTTGATTTTTGTAATTGGCAAATTCAATTAAGACGATCTCATGGAAGATCATCTCAAAAAGCTCTTTTTTAATGGCCAAAGTCTTCTCAAAGTTGACAGAGCTCCTGTCACATCAACCACAAAAAAATTACCAAGAGATTAATAGTTTGACAACTGTAATCCTTCCAAATATATATATTTTTATAACCAACATCTACTACACATCTAGATTCTAAAAGTTTTTTGATTAATTAAAATGTTTAAATATTCTGAAGTTTAAACGGTTTCTTCTTTATTACACTATTTTAATCAAATTATTTTGATTATTCTAAATATAAAAAGTTTAAGACCATATGATCGTAGTGCTTTTGCCTAATTGAGGGGAGCTCTCAACCAAATATATTAAAATTTTCAAAGATAAGTATTATAAATTATTTTATCTAAATATTATATAATAATTTTTTTGGAGAGAATTTCAACCTATAGCATCCGCTTCTAATGATAGCTCTTTATCATCAGACCAAAACACCAATTAGTTTTCGGTGTAGGCAGGAATTGAACCACAGATCTTTTTTATAACCATCATAGATTTTACTACTTTAACTAACTGAAACCCACACATTATATAATAAAATGAGCAGCAATATTAAGGACATAACTTTTTTGTCAATCTTATCTACTTGTGATTTTAATAATTAAGTTGTGATAGGACATCATTTTTTTTTATAGTCGCATCATTATGACTATATTATTTTGCAATAATCATAATATATCATTTCAATAATTATAATTGAGAATAATTTTATGTCAATAAACCTAATTTTGTAAAATTCTTGTAAAAGTTGTCATAAATTACTTGACAATATTGTTTTAAGAGAGCTGTATAGATAAGGAATTTTTTCACAAAACCTTTCATGTATATTTGACTTGAACCTGCCACAAAACAAAATGGAGAAGAAGTTTTCCAAAATTTGGTTTCGATGATGAGATAATTATTGTTGTTTTTAAGGACAACATTCATGAATGTACTCCTTTGTGTGTGAATGTTTAAAAAACAACTTCCATGGCATCGATTTTTTTTGGAGGGGGGGGGGGGGTGTTTGGGGTTTGGACAATAATACTATATTTCAAATTATTTTAGCTAATTATCATTATTTCAAAGTTATTTGGAAAATTGTCTTTTTCGAAACTCGACTCTCGAAGAGTTGAGTTGTGATGCCACATATTTGATTTAGATACTAATTAAGTGTGTGTTGTGTGGGTGTGTGATAAGTCTCACATTGGACAATTACAAGAAGCTTTGATTGCGACAATCATTTTGAGTTATTTATATCATAAATGTAACTAGCTATTTTTCTTGGGTCGTTACATGAGTTCTACTTGAAACTCAACCTTTCAAGAAATGGGTTTCATGTCAAATATGTTGATGTGATTGATGTGGTTTTTTTTTTTTGATCATTTGATCCATATGAATCTCGACTCCTTAAGACAAAAGATCCACTTGAAAGTCATCTCTTGAAAAAGTGAGATCTATATAATCTTTTTAAATAAATCTCGTCTCTTTGAGAGACGATATCCAAGCGAAACTCTCTGACCTAAAAAGTCGTTCGACACTTAGTTCCAATGAAGTTTTGTCGAAATTAATTAAGCTTCTAACTGCTAAATGAAAAAAAAAAAAAAAAACTCTATTTGACCTTGGTAGGGACATATTTTATGTAATTGACAAATCCTTTGACAAAATGCACTTTACTTGTAATTGGATAGATCTAGGATGAGTTTAGGACTTAAAGAAACATGTTGTTCAAGTCAAGTGTTAAAGCCATGAAGATCTGACCAAGAAACAAGTGAAGAAAAACTATTCATTAAATCTCGACAAAAAGACTTTTATCAAGGTTTATAGTCGAAGCTCGACACAAACTATTTCTATCGAGACTTAGGAAATCAAAACTTCTAGATCTGATTTTCGGCTCATGCTGAAATATTTCTTTAGAGTTTATTTTCTCACAACCCTAGACATATATAAGGCTTATTTTAAAGACCGTCGCCCATGCAGAAAGTGACCTAATGCCTTGTTCTCTCTGAAAGTACTGTGTCTTTACGCCAAGGGTTTTGTGACTGAAAAGCTTCTTGATCTTCATCATTGATGAATTGAATAATTTTGCAACCAACAACCTCTTCAAGTTGTTGGAGTTAGTCACGTACTAAAATCTGTACACATTGGTTAGTCACGTACTAGGATTCGTGCATTAAGAGAAAGATTGCTGCTACAATACAAGTCCAATTAGGTATTGAGGTAAGGGTTCAACTGTAGGTTGATATTTCGAGATAGGCTAAACGGTTTGGTAAGATTCCTTATACTTGTAACCGCTTGTGATTAATAATAGTGGATTCTTAGGAGTGATGATCTTAAAATTACCCGGTGGGGTTTTGCCTTGGTAGTTTTCCTCATTCGTAAACAAATCACCCATGTCAAAGTTATTTTCCGCTGCATTTAGATAATTTAATGATTTGTTTGTGCCACCATGCTATTGCATGAAATTTGATCTAATTAAGTAACTTGGGTAATTAATTAATTAATTGCAATGGGTCAATTCATTTTAACCCAATAGACCTAAAGTGTTGAACTGAAACACGACTTTTATAAGAGGTGAGATTGACATTTTAACATGATACTCTTCGAGAGTCAAGATCTCCTTCACAAGATAAAGGGCACTCATCTCTTCCATTAAATCTTGGGAATCATGCAATCTTCTCTTTCACTCAACGAAGCCTCTCATTTTGAGAAAAATCCCAACAAAAACATAATCCAGATCTAAATGGATGGGTTATTTTTTAATTTTTAATTTTTATAATTTTTTATGGAAAACATCACCTAATCTAAATCAATATATATGACGTATAAGTTATCTCTTGAAGAGTCGAGTTTCAAGAAACATTATTTTACCAATTAACTTTTAAACAATATTATTTGATAATTCATCAAACATTATTATTGTGCAAAAATGGACAACATTTTTTTTTTAAATAATCTATTCTTATAAAATGATAGAAAAATAGCTTTGAATTTTTAAAAATATATAAGAGCACTAACATCAGCTGTTGCAAAAATATATTATTTTAACACATAAAAAAGGTGACTTTACTATTTAGCACACAATTTTACAATTCACCCTACATCACATCTTCTATTATTCAAATTTGATAAATTAAAATAATAAATTCAACATATTAAAATAATATTAACTCAAATTCATCCCAATACAAAACACATCCCAGTGATAATGGCCACCAACCAACAACCACCACATCCTCCACAACCCAAAACACAAAAAAAGCCAACAACCACCACCGACAAAGAGACCCACCACCTGAAAAACCCAACAACCACCACCCTTAACCTAGCCACCCACAACCTAGCAACCCCGATCCACAACCACCACCGATGGAGACCCACACCTAAAGAAACTAAACAACCACCACTCACAGCCCAAAAATCCGATCCATGACCCAGCTAAGAAGATCCACTGCCACAACCACGATAAGCAGAGACCCACACCTAAAAAGCCCAGCAACCACCATTCACAGCCTAGAGAAGCCAGTCCAAAACCAACTACCACCAATAGAGAGACCTACACCTAAAAGAAACCAAGCAATCACCATCAACACCACCACGATCTACCACCACCATAGGGGAGAGAGAGAGAGAGAGAGAGAGAGAGAGAGAGGAAGTCAGTTTGTGAAAGAGAGAAGAGAGGAGAGAGAAGATCTATTTGTGAGAGAGAAAAGAGATTTGATTTTTTTTTAGCGAGGTGGCGAGGTGGGGGCATGGTGAGGCTAAGAGTGTGAGTGAGAGAGGAAGAGAGGAGATACTAGGTGAGACTGAGAGAAAGAGAGTTTTGAGAAAAGCAAAAGGGAGATAAAATGATATAACAATAAAAGTTTTACAATTTTGGTATGTTCTATTCCAAATTTGGAATAGATTGTTCATTCATGCCAAATGTTTTGGGATTTCGAACATTTTATGCGAGAGGTTTTTTGGTATTTGGTATATCAATTGTCAAATATTTGATATTTGACATACCTAATGCTAATGCTATAAGGTAAATTTCTGTGTAAGGCTGGACTTTTTTACTTTCTTTATTTTTCTTGTTTTGCTAGGCTTATTTCCATCTCCAACTAGCAAGACATTTTCATTTTTTTTTAGTAGAAGGTTAGACCCTCTTTTTTTCCCCTAATAAATACATAAATAAATTATTTTGGATGCAAATGTTGCGTGCGGAACAGGCCAAGATATAATTGTGTTTTTTCTTTATGATAGGAAGGTATAATTGTGTTGCATAGAGTATAATTGACACTTTCACAGTGTACCTACTCATTAAAAAAAAAAAAAAACACCCGACAGTCTTGTTAAGGTAAGGTCCTTAAGGATTTGCAACCTCATTTTCAATATTCACGAAACACTTATTAAAATTAATTTGACATTTTCTGACCCTAGGTAGTCTAAAACAGATATTCCAGCAAAAAAAAAAAGGATAAAAAAAGAAAAATATTCTTTAGTTTTGCCTGGTCGAAAATGGATATTCGTATTACATATATTCTTTTCCCAATCAGATGTAGCAAGTGAATGCATTTGCTTCACTCATAGGTTCCCACAACACCGTGTCTTTTGTGGGGGGTATCTTTCTATTTGCCTTGGTTATTATTATTATTTATTTATTGTGGGTATTATTATTATTATTATTATTATTATTATTATTAAGCTCTTGTTAAATAACTAAAAAAAGAAAGAAGAAGATGAGGAGGACATAGAGGGGACCGTAATTATAGTTGTACTCACCCACTCACGTACTCTACAATATACTTATGTCATACCTTTAAATCAATATGTCATTGGCTGCACGAGCAATTATTGTATCTAATACCAAGTGTTAAACACAACTTCTTAATTATGAACTCTTTTAATATTTTCCTTCCCTTGACTCTATTTTTTTATAATTTTCCTTTAAAATATCTAATAATTTAACTTTTGTATTAATAGATTAAATCATCGTCAAGATAACTTTGGTACTAAATTTACTTAAACTAGTGGTCTAGTAAAAAAACGTACCAGATTGCTAACAGACTAAAACATTTATTAGCATTATTAAATTTAAACCTAATACAAATATAATCATCACATGCACAACGTCCATATCATATACTCAACTCGATCAAATCACTCAATCTTAACATGATGGTGATGAATTATTAGTTTTCTTTTCGAAATGGAGAGGATAAAAAAACTGCAAATTTGGAGATTCAGAGACCTTGTGACCAACACTATATGTGTGTTTTTCCAACATTTTTTAATTTTTTTGTGACTCCAAGTCACTAGGAAGCTTTTAAATCCATGCTTAATGTTGAAGAATATTTCAAGTGCTGCTCTTGTTTTTGAATCTAAAGCGCTGTTAGGGCTGCTGCTAAATGTTCTGTGAAATAGCAACTCTTTGTTTTATCTGCATTTGAGAAGATTAGGCATGCATAGTTGAATAAATTCGGTAGATTATTGACTGACTATTTGATCGATGGGATAAATATTCTTTTACACTCGTTTACATCAATTTTTATACATATATCTACAATTGATGTAGAAATATACACATTTTAAAAAATAGAAAAAAGTTCCACATTTAAAACATAAAAGTGAATGTGAAAAATTAAATAAATGTAAAAAAGTGAATGCAAGGAAATAAATGTCATGATATTCTGTTACAAGCAGTTTAGTAAACATCTTGATTACTATTTACTACAGTTAAAGATTAATTTCCGTAATTTCTTCTTTTTTATTTTTATTTTTCACTATTAAGGTCAAAATAAAAATTGACATTTAATAAAAGGTCTTCGTAATGGTAAACCTCAACCATCGCTAGGACTACCATGCGCTTTGTTGAGCCCATAACCTCCACACAGCCCCTAAAAAGTGGACACCTCTCTAGTAAAATGAAAAGGCAAAAGGTTATTAGGAACATTTATTTTGCTCTATAGATCTTGTGGTCTTGACATTTGTACATTTTATTCTTGCAAACCAATCTTACTCAATGTATTGGTCATACACCTAAAGGCAGCAATCAAGTATGTGAATGATGTTCCTAGTTATAGAACTTAACAAGTATGGCTAGTCTATAACATATAGTATAGTTTTATCTTCTCTATTTTGAGTATTTTTCACAAATGATATGTGTTTGCATGTCTCTGTGGATTATGGAATTGAGCTTCAAAACAGTTTGTACCTATCCAATGTATATGAGGGTTGCATAGTTATACTACCTTGATTATTTTATTATGGTTGTGCGTTTTTCTGCGTTCTATTCTTTTCTTGGTCCACGCAGAAGTTTGCTTAGTATGTATAGTATAAGTCGGCTGACAATGCCAGTTTTTGTCCTAATCCTTTTCACTAATTTACCTAATTAGATAATCTTTTATAACTAAAACATTTAAACTTTTTTCGATGGTTGTGTACTTTGTGATGCTTCTATTCTATGCCTTTCCAATTAATAATCCTTAATCATAAAAACACTTTATAAAATACTAGTATTCCACATGGTGGGTAGGTTTGATAGGCCTGCGGCTATATATTTTTATAAGAGCTAGCTAGGTCTAGATGAGGATTTCTCCATCGTTGATAAAGAGAGAAATTTTTTTTTTTTCTTTTCCAGTTTTTCTTGGTCCCACTGAGTTATGGCTTAGAATTAGATTGACTAATAGGTTGGCCACATATGTACACAATAAAGCTGTAGATTGATTAAAATGATTATTCTATCAAGGTTGGTGGTTTGATACTTTGATCCTTTTTTTTTTTCTTCTTTTAAATTTTCTTTTCGAGCAAATAAAGAAATTGGGGAAGGGCATAAAAAGATGGAGCACTAGTCGGAGACACATGAAGCTATGTTTTTTTTTTTTTTTTGAGTTCTGTTGTTACTTCAAAAGTATTTCATCCCACTGTGGTTATAGTAATTTTTGTGGGGAAACGGGTAAAAGATTCCTATTCAAAGTCTCATGAACGTGACCTTGGATGTTATAATATTGATTTTTTGACTGAGTCTCTGATTGTTTACATTTTGGCTCTGTTGTTATGAGCTCATCTTATACATATACAATTCACTAGATCAAATGTTAAAAAATAAATCCATCTAAGAAGCAATGTGATGACTAATATAAAAAGTTTAGGGATGACTAAAAATTAATTCATCTTATTTTAATTAAACTTTAATTTATTTGAGACTTATTAGAACATTATTAATAGAGTTTCACTTGGAAAAGAATCAACTTAATAATTATAATGTACTTATACTGGATTCTCAAAAAAAAAAAAAAGTACTTATACTGATCACTTATGACTCTTTTATTAATTAATTTGATAGGATAAAAATTCTTAAATATGTAAAGTAAATTGGTAAAAGGGCTATCCATGTGGCATAAATATTTTATTAAAAAAAAACAAAAAGAATATATTCAAAAAGAAAAATTACATTTTAAATCCTATATTTTAAAGGTAGTCTCAAATGAAACCCTCTAGTTTTAAAATTTTATAAATGTAACCTTGGACTTTTAAAATCATATTAATTTAAACTTACCAGTCAAAACCCTAAATCAAACCTAAAAAGCCCAAGGTTTAACTTTATATGATTCTAAAAGTGTAGGCTTTGATTTGAAACTAGTGAAACTATATGCTTTACTTTGTGACTGTCTTAAAATTTAAGGTTTAATTTGAAAATTTTGAAACTATAAGGTTTAAATCATAACAACCTTCCACCCAAAAAAAAATAAAAAATAAAATAAAGGAAAATGAGGGGGAGACTATAGAAGCAACCATATGTGATAATTGTGGTTCGAGGGGATTGAGATATTCAGCATCTTTGTTACCAAGTCTCATAATGGAGGCTACATATATTATCCCTCCTAAATTAAGGTATTTAGGATTGGGTAGCCACTTAATTTACTTCAAAATAGACAAATGACAGAAAATCTTAAAATTTAGTTGAACTATACAATGGTACATTAGTTACTAGAAAAATATTGCAAGACTTTGGTCATAGCTACAATCTAAGTAAATTAAAAATTTCATAGTTTGTTGACCTAAGCATTACAATCTAAAGAAAATAAAAACTACCAACATAGAAGCTCTATTCTACGGTCCTAATTTAAGTTCGGACACTAAATTACAAAATAAAAAGATATTAAACACTCACTTCACCAAGCCTGAAGATTGGTAACATATAATATAGTGGTCAATGATAATTACGTATTTATAAACAATCAATAAACAAAAGCACAATTAAAAGAAGGACGACAAGGACATATACATTGATGTTCCACATATATTACGAGAATCATGTAAAAGAAATTCAAATTATAAACCAAAACCATAATTCATGGACAGAATCCAAGTTTAATAAAAAATAAAATTTAGGACAAATTGCAGTCTCACACCTTAAGTAAAGGGCAATTGCAAAGTCTACCCTTTAATTTAAAACCTGACAATTTCCCTTCTTAATTAATATGTTCATACTAAACACTTTATTCCCCTCCATTGCAATTTTGTCACTTTAACCCAAAAGAGTTGAGAGACGCACACTAAATTGACTTTGATACCCTCACCACTTTGGTATAGCCTGTATATTTCAAGTTTCAACTATTGAATACTTAAGTATTATGGAGTATCACCGCACACCTTTGGTGTGATGGTCACTTCACAAGTACAAGTGCTTGTGGGATGTGGGAGGCAAGGGTCAGAGTTCAAGTTTTCAGAAGGGAGCTTCACACATATATACACTTAGATTAGACTAGAGTAGAAATTCTATCTTGTATATATAAAAAAAGGTATTATGGAGTGGTGAAGGGATTAAGGTCAATTTGGTGTGGGTTTGGACTTTGGATACTTTTCCATTATAGTGGGAAAAAAAAATAGCAAATGGGACAAAGTGTTTATTACAAAAAATTGATTGCTTTAAATTTAAAGGTTCTCGCTTACTTTCAGTATTTTTTAACTGGAATTTCCTTTTATTTTAATGAGAGACTGTCATGTTATCCACTAACTAAATAAAATGTGGAGATTAAAACTCACTACTACTTACCATTATATATTTTAAACAAATGGATATGTTCAATTAAAAAAGTACTGCAGATAAACCAAACTCAAACTCTTAAGAGGGAAAAATTGAATCTTCCCTAAAATTTAATTGTTGTTTTAGTATGGCTAGCCAAACCATTATTAGCATCCTTTTTCTAACAGAACTAGCTGCCAAAACCTAGGGAAGCCTGTGTTTTTATGTTTTCATCAGAATTTAGGGGGGATGCTAGTTTTGTTTTGTTTTTTTCAAATAGGACAGTGGTAATAAATTATATGTACTATTCTACTCAAGCGTCCGATTAATAACATGCAAATCGATTGAATATAGAGAGATTTTGGGTAGAACACAAAGAATAGATTGTAAAATATTAGGTACAAAAATAGAATAAATAATTAAGAAAAAATATATAAACAACTTACCGAAACATTTCTCAATTTTAGCAGTAGCACTAACCCTGAAATATTTTGAGGTTGCACGTCTAGTTTAACAAGTATTGCCAATAATATTTTTCAGCTGCAATATAAAAAATTTAATATAACTTTAGCATACAAATTAAGATTGAAAATAAGAGAATAAAAAATAAAATTTTGAAATAAAGACTTGGCAAATGGATCTGATGGGGTCTAAATTTGACCTGATTGGGTTTGGTTAAAAAGGGGTACATGATAGTTGATACAAATAGATTAAGACTAAATTGAGTCATTTTATTTAACATAAATTTTTTTCCCCAGATGAAATTGGACAAGTTAATGGACACGATGAATCCAATTTTTTGAGGTCTATTTGAGATACTTCACTGTCAAGAACAAATGTTTCCAAAGCTACACCTATTTTAACTCCAAAGCCACCAGTCTTCAGATAAGAACTACTATTTCCCACATGGTTAAGAAGTGACCCCATAAGGCCATAATGATAATAAAAAAGAATCCATGATTAAAGAGATAATAACGTTTTGCGATTCAATGAAGAAAGGAAAAGAAGTTCTTGGTCGGAAAGATTGTAATGAATGAGCACCTTGTTGTCTGTTAAAATCAACCATTTTACCCAAAAAATAAAATAAAAAAATCAACCATTTGACTAAGCCATGGGTGAGGATTATGACACGATTGTTCGTGATGCATTGCAGCTATATATTGCAGTTTGACATGTTGTAAAAGGTAAGAGTGTTTGAATTTATAGACTTGCATTTCCTTTTTTTTTTTTTTTAACAAAATCTTAGTCCACCCTTATTCAGTTGTCTGCCAAGTAATCAACCCAAAATATATTAGTAGTATAACCTACGCTAACCACATTGACCGAAAGCCTAGAAAAGGAATACAAAGAGAGGGTCCAAAGTGAATGAGAATTCATGACCCCACAGTTAACCAAAGTCAAGTTTTTCATTCCCATCTGAATGCAAAGAGAACCTCATAATTCAGTTTTTGTATGATTGGAAATTGGCAAAAGAGTGTCAAAGCTTTGTGGGGGGCGTGGTAGTGCTCCACCAACAGCCACAAAAATCATTTCTTTGAGTGTGAGATGACGGAAAGCCCTATAAAGCTTTATCTGTATTTGAAGAAGAGATAGGCCACCACAATGGGACAAATATGCCTGAGAATCTTGACTATTAGACCTGGTTAATTGGCAAGTGTTATCTCCTAAAATCCACTTTGGATTTTCCATCTTCATTCTGTCTGCGCGTAATGACACAATAGTGTCCACCTCTTCTTCCCCATCAAAACACACTCCGAGAGAGAGAGAGATGTGAGCGAAAATTGTAAGGCACATGTTGAAAACACGTATGTAATTGACATGTCATTGGAGGGGTGTTATATCATTATTCTGGTAGGTCACCCAAGGTACGGAACTTCCTTTAATGGTGGATAAGTATGAAAGTCATGTAAAAAAGTCACTAAAATTTTTTTTGTCCCAACAAAGATAAAATAAAAGAATATATATCTACTACAGATTTTGATTACATAGATTCGTTATTATGTTTGTATATTGACTATGTCACTCTTTTCCCTCTCTCCCAGAATTGTCTTTACAATGCAGAAGAAAACTTACTTTCATTGTCTATTGTCTATTGTCTATTGTCTATTGTCTATTGTCTATTGTTAGGTTTTATACTTGTATGGTTTTATTGGCAAATCAATAAACAAAAATATGTCTAGATATAGTTGATAGAATCTATAAAATTGATTAGGCAATACTCAAGATGCTAGTATTTAGTGTACAAGAACAGGAAATAATTTAATTCAAGGATTAGGATTTTTCACAGTTTTGATTGATCGAAATTGAAGTTTGATAAATCAAGGGTCACGGATTAGCAAAAATCAGTAAACGTGAAAAACCCATAACTTGTCCATTTCAAGCCCAAGTCGTGATATGTACTTCTTGCAATATTTAAAGAACATTATAAGCTAACCTTAGAGAGCTTTTTGAGAAAGAGAGAGAGAGAGAGGTGCCTTTTGTGCCTCCTATTCTATAACTAGAGTTTTTGTACCTAAAACTTTCTCATATCCTTTACCAGTGATATTTTTTGAAGAAACTTAAGATCCAGTGTTGTAGAAGTTGTTGCCTGATGAAAGTTCACTTGGTGGGTAAAACACTAGTGAATGTTTAGACCCCCAATTTCAAAAATACCAACACAAGCTTATATTCAAACAATGTATGAGCAGAATGATAAATATAAGCTATACCCAAACAAGTAAACTACTCTAAGCCGTAATATAATCACAACACAGTAGTAATTAAAAGCAAAGAGTAAGGGTTAGAGAGATGCAAACACAAGAAAACACCGACACGTGTTATCAAAGAAGAAACCGAAGAACTCGGCAAAAAACCTCTCCGCCGCCCTCCAAGCTGTAAAATGATCCACTAGAAAATCAGTTGGGATACATGAAAAGCAATAGACCCTCAAAGCATAATTTACTCGATGCACCTAAGCCCTCTAAGCTTCTTGCTCCAATAGGGTTAAGCCTAACATTGTTTTTTCTAACTTACCGGATCTCGCAATAAGCCCATTGCATCAACCAAATGAATTGGTTATCTCTAAACTGCTTTCCAAGCACCTAATAACATTCTCACTGATATGGGTATGGTGAGATAAGGATTTGGCTAAAGGTCTTTTCAAGGGTATGCCAATGGAGAGGGTGAGAGTAGAGAAATTTGAGAATCAAAGGTATAAGATTGTGGATGAGTCAATCTTGTGTTTCTCTAGGGTTTCTCTCTCAAAATTCTCTCTGGAAGCTCTATACATTTCGTGGGTATAAGGGTATTTATAGTAGGGTATGAGAAGGAATGTGAAAAGTCATTTTTTTTGCATAATAGTGGGTTCGAGCGACTTGACTCATGATTGGGACTAGTCGCAAGTTTCAGTCACGAAATAACTAACTAGCCACACTGTACTTTTTGTCCTGTAGTGCTCCAATTTTCATGACCCTTCAACTTCCTGCATGCTTCACATGTGTAGCACTTTTGGCTAGTCACCACTCACGAGATCCAGTCGCAAGAATCTTCTTGATTGCACACACTCTCTCTCTCACATAACCCTTACATGATTCCCACCTAAATACAGAGTATCTAATTGTTGAATTACAAACAAATTTGGCACAGAATAAAGCCAACAAATGGTTAAATAAATTCAATCTTACAATCTCCTCCTTTGGCTATTCCATAACAAAACCCTAAAACAGATTCTAGACTTACAATGTGAGTTGAGAATAATTGCCAAAACTCACTCATACCTAATTCTAGATTCCGTGAAACTCTTAAACCATACGAACAAGTTTTCCTGAAAATAATGTCACAAAAAGTTCATTATAAGCAGAAACCTTGGAATGCATATGGAGCAAGCACAATGCGATCAAGCAAGTATGAATATGAAAATTAAACATGGCTTGACCAAACAAGAGCAATCACTATGAATAGTGATCACAATGAACATTCACATGATGAATGAACATCCGGACATGCAAGCTAATAAACTCAATGTAAAGTATCATTTGCATGTCCAACACTCAACCGATGTAAGAACACTAAGGCAATTGCATCAAGGATACAAGATCCAACAAGGGCACAAGAGTGAAGTACTAAAGAAAATACATAACATTAACTAAAATTACTAAGCTACATAAGCAAAGGTACAAAATAACTATTGTCAATTACACAACATAAGCCATGAAATATGAACATAAACTAGAAGTAGCATCAAAAAGTAAATAGACTAGAAAATGTAAAGGCTTGTTGTAGGTTGCTTCTCTTGCTCTTCATTACATTGCATTGCTCCCCCTTTAATCTATCTCTTTCTCCCCCTATCATTGCTCTCCCTTTATCATGGACCATCTCCCCTTTTTTGTCATGGAATAACTGGACATCATCTTCTTCTAGCTTCCTTTGGATTTGATCCAATTGAGTTTGGAGAGAGGTGAACTTTGTGTCAAATCGGGTGTGTTGAGAGTGCAGGATAGATGCGAGGCTGGACAACTTGGTGCTGATGTCTTGCACAAATGCTATTATGTTGTCCAATTTCTCATCATAGGGATGCGAGCTAGAGCTTGAACTTCCATGAGAAGCATTACTCTCTTTCTTGACATTCTTTCGGCTGTGGCTTATGATAGCATTGAGAGTGTGAATGTTGATTGGGCTTTGTATAGGATGATGGTACTTATCTTCCAATGTTTGTACTCCTTTGAGCTTCAATATCTTTGAAATGAGGCAACAAAAAGGAAAGCAGTTCCTTGAGGCCGTCCTCTAGCAATCCTGCTCAAAATGAGGAAGATATGTGAACATATATAAATTTCTTCATCAGTGATAAGTCATGAAGGAAGAAAGCCCATCCAAGATTCATGTGCCCGGTGCTTGAGAGAGGATAGAGATTATGAAACATTATAGTAGTAAGCAACCTTAATTCAAGAGATAATGATGACACACCGATTGCTTTCCCATTTGAGGATATCTCCAAGTTCTCTCTGAGAGCGTCACCAAGCATGTCAAGATCCGGTTCCAACTCATCATACGCCTGTGGTTTGATAAACACTGGACTGTTGATATTTAGAATGATAGCAAGATAGGAAGGTGTGACAGTGAAGTTCTTTCCTCTTACCCAACATCTTAGCTCATCCCCATCGAAGATGGCATTTGCATTAAATTCCTTCACCAGCTCTTCATAAGGATCTTCAAGATTGGACAGAAGGTAGTTCCAATCTTTAGAGGTGAACCATCTTGGAATGTTTGTATCAAGAAGAGATACTTGCTCAACAACCCTTTCAATCAACATGGGGGCATCCTTGAAGTGATTCAGATATGCTTGATATGCGGCATATGATTTGAAATGAGTGTCGTCATAAACTCCAGTCGAAGATCAAGCCTTCTTCGACTTAGGGGAGAAGCTACTGAAATCAATTACCGGTTCTTTTCCCTTTCTGCTACCTTCTTTAACAGCTGACTTTTTAAAGGGAGACATCTTCAAGCAAAGATCATGTAATCACAAAGAGCAAGATGAAAAACAAATGGCAATACACTTGATTAGTAACAAGTTAAAACCAAAACATAAACTTTGAATTATAACCCTAAAAACTGGAATTCAAAGAGCAATTCAAAAGAAAATTGACATGTGAAGATGCTAAACATCACATTATGATAGAATCATTGGCATTATTCACTCAATCATGTCAAAGGGTGTGTGCATGTGCGTCATATGCAAAAGTGTGCAAATTAGGGCAAAATGTGAAAACACATAATCATTTGATGTTTTAAAATCAAAGAAACATGATTATCCCCACAATCTTTGTACTCAATGGAGTCCAAAAATATACCCAAAAACATCTAAGAGACATTTTATCATGAACATGGTATGCACAGTGCAACACAAAACATAGTACAATGCATAAAAATGAAGAACAAACATGAAAACATGTATAAAAGGCATCATACTAACAAAACCAACAAAATCCATATATCATACTCATCAAAACATCAACAAAACCATATTCAACAACCATATTTCAACATCTCAACATATACACAAAATCCAAGAAAACTAGGGTTAGAAACTTGAAATACAGTGAAAATAAGAGAAAACCCATACCTTTTCTTGAAGATTGATGAAGGATTGAAGAAGAAAATGGAGGTTTTGTGAGTGAAAATGGCGGTTTTAGGAGAGGGAGAGGCGGAGAAGACAAAGGGTTATGCACATGATGCAAGGGAAACTGAAAAGTTTTTGAAAACTATCTGAGATTTAACCCTATTTGTTCAAAACGTGCGATTTTCACAACTCATATGACTCGCGAGCAAGTTGCGAAAACGAATCGCCAACAACCCTTGAGCAAAATTTTGAAAATTTTGTCTAAGTCTTTTTTGTGATTGGGAGATTCACTAGCGAATGAGTTGCAAAAGCTTCTATGTAAGCTCGCGACTGGAGCTTGCATTCGTGACATAGTCGCAAAAATGACCAAAACCTAGAAATTTTGAAAAATTTTCTAAGTGTTTTTTGCGATTAGGGGACTCACTCGCCAGGGAGTCACAAAAGCTTCTAAATAAGCTCGCGACTAAGGCCTCGTGATTGGCATGACCCGCGAGTGAGTTGCCAAAAACAGAGTTGTAAAATTTTTGGATTTTCTAAAATTTTTCAAAAACAAAAATACTTTTAAAAAACAACTAAAATACTCAAAAATCTTTTTGTGTTTGATTAACATATGATTAGGTATGTGCAACACATTTAATCAAGTACAATCACACAAATGAATAAAGTATTCATTGAGCATAGACATGTATGATGTGATTGGATACCAAATGTGAGATAGTCCTTAGTCTAATATGAAGTTTTAATGATCAATTCAACTAAGATATACACAATTAGCACTAAGTAGAGTGACCAATCTCAATTATAAAAATGAGCATATATGACCTCCCATATAAACTTGATTACATAACTTTGAAGCTTTTCATTTGGCTACTTACAATTTATTACATCTCATTTTGAGATTGATGCTTGAAATTTTTTGATATTCCAATTTTATGAACAAGCCTTTGGCTTTTTGGGCACCATACATTATCAAAACAAGTCGCTTTCTGTTAGGACACATGTGAATCATGTTAAGAACATATGTCATTTAGAATTGGCTAATCCTACGACAAAACTCACTTTACTTGTAATTGGGTAGATTTAGGATGTGTTTAATACTTCAAGGAACAAGAGTTCAAGTCCAAGTATTAAAGCCATGCAAATCTGTCCAAGAAACAAGTGAAAAAGTACTGTATTTTAAAGCTCAACAGCTAGCTCGACAAATAGCATTTATCGAGGTTTAAAAGGCTTGTTTAGGCCGATGCTCGATAGTTGCTTGATAGATAACCTATCTATTGAGATTTACAAAAATTAGTTTTTCAGATCTGATTTCACGCATATCCATGTGTATGTGTTTAGGCTTTCTTTTCTCACAACCCTAGACATATATAAGGATTATTTTAAGGGCCGTCAAAGGTTGCGCAAGTGTCAGGCAAGGGTTTTGTTGAAGCATATTGTGACCGGATACATATGCCCTAGTTCATCTTTCTCTTAAAGAAGCTGTTGCGTTTATATGTCGTAGGGTTTTGTAACTAAGAAGCTTCGTGATCTTCATTGTGTTGATGAACTGAAGAATTTTGCAGCCAACATCCTTCTCAAGTTGGTGTGTTAGTCACGTATTGGGATTCGTGCAAAGGAGTAAGCCGCGTACTGGAATTCGCGTATCGATTGGTTAGTCATGTACTAGGAGCCGTGCATTGAAAAGGAGAGATTGTCACTACAAAATAAGTCCAATTATGTATTGGGGTAAGGGTTCAACTGTAGGTTGGTATAAGGTACTAGGATTCCTTTACTTGTAACTGCTTGTTGTGATAATAGTGGATTGTTGGTGACCTTAAAATCACCAGGTGGGGTTTTTGTCTTGGAGTTTTTCCTCATTCGTAAACATATCACCGTGTCAACTTCATTTTCCGCTGTATTTAACTTAGTTGGTGATTTGTTTGTGCTACCATACGTATTGCATGTTAATTAACTTAATTAATTCACTTGGCTAATTAATTGATTAATTTATCACAAGGGGTTAATACATTCTTGGCCTATCAAGTGGTATCAGAGCGGACACACTCTGGTTAGGGTTAATTTTTGCTATGTTATCCATTGACCCCTATTGTTATGGATAGAGGACAATCTTTAATTATACCTCCTCTATTTGATGGCACTATGTATACTAGAAAGTACGCATGAGAGCTTTCTTGTAGTCATTAGATGAAAAAGTGTGGCAAGCTGTGGAGATAAGCTAGACCAAGCCAAAGGAAGCGTCGGCCAATTGGGATGATGCTAAGATCAAGGCGGCTAACTTTAACAGTAAGGCATTGAATACTTTATTCAGTGTAGTCGCGAATTAGGAGTTTAAGAAGATATCTTCTATCGAAACTGCCAAGGAAGCATGGACCATCCTTTAGACAACCTATAAGAGAACCAAGACTGTGAAGGATTCGAAACTTCAAAGGCTTACTACAAGCTTTGAAGAGATCAAGATGGAGGAGGATAAGTCGTTTGATGAGTTCTATGCCAAGCTCACGGACATAGTGAACTCAGCCTTTAATCTTAGGGAAACCATTCCCGAACCCAAGATTGTTAGAAAGGTGCTCAGATTTCTACCCGAGAGATTTCATACTAAGATCACCACAATTGAGGAATTAAAGGATATTGACATAATTCCTTTGATAGAGCTGGTTGGCAATCTGCAAACCTATGAGTTGGGCCTGACAAGGATTGGGAAATCAAGTAAGGGTAAGAGCATGGCACTGAAGGCAAGGAGCAATGACACTGATGAGTCTTCAAATGATGAAGATTCTAAAATGAAATCCTACATCATGAGGCAGCTCAAAAAGTTCATGAAGAATGCCAATGGTAAAGGGTTTGACAAAGTCTGCAAGCAGTCCAATTCGTCTCAGTTCAAGAACCAAGACAAAGGAAGGAAGGATGCTAAGGAAAATGGTCAGTACACTGTTCCTTCAGGACCTAAGTGTTTCAAACTATCAAGGCTTTGGACAAATGAAACAAGAGTGCCCAACGTATCTCAAGACCATTGGGAAAAGCAAAGCCCTTGCTGCTACCTTGAGTGACACCAAGCCTAGGGATGATTTGGATAATGAGGATGATGGAATCCTGAATGCCTTCACTGCCATTGTAAATCCTACTGAAGGGATTGTCGAAGAAGTGGATGAAGAAGAGGACTTGGTGGAGTCTAAATTTGAGAAGATAGATGAACAAGATGACATCCATACAACTTATACTAAATTGTACAAGGTCTTCGAAAAGTATGAGAAAATTGTATAGGTTGGCCACCAAGAAGCTTAGTGATGTGGATTTTGAACAAGAAGAAATCTCCACGAAATTTGATGAAGCTAATCAGACTATTGGAGAACTGAGGTTTGAGAACATTTTCTTGGTTGAGAAGACCAAGAAGCTTAAGACAGAGCTGTTCCAAGTCGGAGCTCAGTTAGAGAGGACTTCTAGTGCAAAGCTTAATGAGATGCTTAGTGTTCAGAAATCTGCTTCTGATTGAACCGGTTTAGGGTATGATTTCTCTTCTCCTAATATTGCTTCTTCTAGTACTACTGTTTTTGTTTCACCTGCTAATAATATTGAATTTGAGAATAATGCTTTTTAGTTAGTGAGAATGTAGACAAGAGTAAATCTATCTTAGGAGCACCCTCTAAGCTTGATAAGAAAGAGACTAAAAACCTTGGGGCTAAGAAGGGCAATACCCAAAAGTCTAAACAGAAGAAGCAACATCTCTGTCATCATTGTGGAGTGACTAGACATACTCGGCCTAATTGTTATAAGTGGTTAGCCACTCAACAGAGCAACAGTATGGTCTTTTTGGGGAACTAAAATCAGTTTCCATCATCTTTTGCTCCTCTTGGAGATCTACTCAAAGCCCTCTTATTCCTTTCGAACTTAAACAGTTTCAATTCTTCCCCCTCATTGTCGGATCAAGGGTTTGCTAAACGGAAAGGTTCTTCCAAGGTGTGGAAGAAAAAAGGCTCTAAGTGATTTAGTCATTTTTCTCTCTCCCTCTCTTTTTGATTATGCATTATTTGTGTGTTTTGCTTTTCTTGTTTTTGAGTCAGTATAGTTTTATGCTATGCTTTGTTTTACATGTTTTTGTTTGCTTGTTTTCAGTTTTGCTTTATTTTTGTTTTTCATAAAAATAAAAAAAATTGAAAAATCAGAAAAAATAAAAAAACAGTGTGTGTTTTGTGTACATTGGTACTTGTGTACCTTGGATGGCCATTGAAACAAAGTTCTCTAAACATTGTATTTTTTGTAGCTTAGATGAGCATTTTAATGCACAGCTAAGCAAGTGAGCTTTATGGCTCGTGTTTGTGATGAGTTAGATTAAGTAATTTCTTGTACTTAACACTCATATCACTATTTTGACGGGAAGGACTAGAAAATCTTGAGAGAAAGACATAAATAACCATCTCACCACTGTTGCCCATCAACCATGAAATGACATCTGTATGCTTCGGTATAGCAAAAGTGCAATGTCAAAAACTTAACATCATTGGGTATTTCTTTTCTCTCTCTCTCTCTCTCTCTCTCTCTCTCTCTCTCTCTCTCTCTTATATGCCCATGCATGGTATGCTTAAAAGAAAATATGCAAAGAAAAATAAAAGCAAAAAGAATCAAAATGCTTTATATATGATTACAAGCGTGTCTTCTAGGAGATGTGAGAGTTATAGGATGTACCTCGAAGGTGATAGTCCCCCATCAAACAATTATGATTGCGTGTGAGTTAAATTGATTTTCTCATATCTCAAATCGTCATAACGTGAGACATTTATGTAATCTTGTGATGTTTTTCACACATAACATGCAATATTGTTTGCTACTTTTGATACATGTGCAGATATAATGTGATTTGGCCATCACAAGGAATACATGTGTTAATGTATGTTCATTAAACTGTCTTGACTTTTGAAATATGAAATTGGTTAGACTTGTTTAGTGTGTGTGTGTTTTGGATCTAAATGCTTGTCATTTTTCTTTTTGAGAGATGTTTTTGAGAGCTTAAAATGTTGATTGGATCCTTGGTTGAGTAGCATGCTTGATTGCATTCATGTTAGTGTTTTTTTCTTCTTTGAAAAACTGTTTTTGAGCAATCTCGACAGCTTCTTGATACCTCTCAACAACTAGGCTATCTATCGAACTCCTGATCTTCCTTTCTCGACAACTGTTATCGCATTTTATATCCATCGAAACTTTTGAAAATTTGTCTTGATAGCTTTTCAACTCATTAAGAAAGTTTTTGACTTCTCAATAGCTGCTCGATAGTTTCTCGATCCATCGAGGTCACTTTGCTGTAGACACCTCTCGATAGCTCCTCAACAGCTCCATCCATCAAGAATTAAATCTCGACACCTTTCGATTCTTCGAAATTCGTGCTTTTCTATATATAGCCTTAACGCGATTTTTCTCGATCTCTCTCGACTATTTCTATCTTTTCGCCTCCCCAAACACCCTTCACTCACTCTAAACCTTTTCCCCACTCAATCTTCAGCCTCAAGGGTGATTTCTTCCTCTGGTATGATCTTCCCTCTTACATTTATCATGCATTTCATCTCGTTTGACCTAACTTTTGGGGTTTTTGAAAAATTTGAGGTTTTTCAAAATTGATGAGGTTTTTGCAAAATTTTTAGGTTGAGTTTTATTTAAATGTTCCTATATGTTCATGCATTGTCACATTTGCTGCTTAACAATGATTCATGCATTTTAGATGTGTGTTTACCATGTTGAAATCATGTGTGCTGGTAGGATTGGATTGGGCTGAGCCCATGATGTATTTTTGTTGCATGTCACATGTTCATGCATTTTTCATGTATACGTACCATTCTTTTCTATCTTTTTATATTAATTGTGTTGGTACTCTTCTGCTTCTCTCTCTCGCTCTCTCTCTCTCTCTCTCTCTCTCTCTCTCTCTCTCTCTCGGTTAGTTTGCATCATGGCACCTAAACACAAGTCAACTCTGTCCTAGAATCCTCTTCGTTCTGGGGCATCTACTTCTGATTCTACCCCCTCTCATGTTCAGTTCCGTGATGATAAAGTCCGTAAGGACTTTTTCAGAGAACTTTTCTAGATGTGGCATTCATTCGGAACGCCAAGTCGTTCTTTCGGATTTTTTCGATACTGACCTTCCCACTGTCATCTACAGTAGGGGTTGGGAGTCCCTTTGTGACATCCTAGTCACTTGTCCCTCCGTGATCATACAGGAGTTTTACTCCAATGTACGCGTATGGTAGTCATTCCAAATCTTATATCTGAGGTGCTACACGTTTCGAGGGTAGCGCATCCTAATTACCCCGACTATCATCGTCTTAAGACTGTGTCTAAGGATAAGCTCATGTCTCTATTTTATGAGATACCTTCATCATGTGGTGGTCGTTAAAACACCTCATGCTCGGCCTTTACAAAAGGTTCGAGGTTCCTGAATTTGGTGATGACATTTGTTTTACATCCCTTGTCTCACTATAATTTGATTACTGAGCCTTGTGCTCGCCTTTTATTGTCCCTCCTTGAGAGGCTTACCATAGACTTTCCTTCTCACTTCATACTTTCTCTTAAAGGATACGACGACCCGTGATAAGCTTATCTTTCCTTCTGCTATCACGTGGATCCTTCGCCAATTTTTAGTCTCCTATCCCGAGTTGGATCACTTCTTTGTCATGTGTGCCATTGATGCGACGACCATTAGACAGAGAGAGGCCCAGCTTCGACCAAAGCGGCCATGGACCAAGACGGCAACTCCTCCGGCTTCTTCAGCTCCATCCACATTCACTCCTTCTTCTTTTGCGGATGGTGTGGCCCTTGAGGTGGTTATGGCACAGCTTTAGCACATGAATGCTCGCCTTGACACTCTCAGTGATAAGTTGTGTCAGGTGAACACCCGTGTCAGTCGTATTTCACGACGACAGGCTTACCTTGGTGGCTTCGTCAAGTCTCCCTCTCCTTCTCTAGAGGCTTCTGAGGACAAGGATGAGGACGATGATGGCAACTTCGATGATGGTGATGCTGATGAGGATGAGGCTTTTAGCTCTTCCAGTGACGATAAGATGACTGCTTCTCAGTGACTTATCCTTTGTCATTCATGACAAAAAGGAGGAGTAATTTTGGGTATGAGAATAGTCATGTACTTAGGGGAAGAGTTAGTATAGGAGATATTTTTGTTAGGGGGAGTGTTTTTGTTAATGAGGGATATAGTGAGGAATTTTTGTATCTTTTCTTTTCTCTATTTTTAGATACATTGTTCTTATATTGTGATAACAAACCTTATACTCTCTTTGATATATATATTGAGGTTGTTATTACTTTCTTTCACATATCTCTTCATGTGTTGTTTCTTTTCTCTCTTTTTGCACATGTTTCTTATTTCTTGCATGCAATCTTTTAATTTCTGTTTCACACTAAGATGCCATGATGAGTTTTATTTAAAGTGTTTTAGTAATACAGGTTGTCAAATTCTTTCATGCCATGAACTCTCTTCTTGCAAAATTTTTCAAGAGTTTGTGTTAGGATAGATTTTATTGTATTCAACAAGTGAGTATGAGTTGAGTGTTTTATGACTTCTCTCATATATTCATTTGTTTTTTTGTGGTTTTGTCACGGATTGCCAAAGGGAGAGATTGTTAGCACATATGTGAATCACGTTAAGAACATATGTCATTTAGAATTGGCTAATCCTATGAAAAAACACACTTTACTTGTAATTGGGTAGATCTAGGATGTGTTTAATACTTCAAGGAACAAGAGTTCAAGTCCAAGTATTGAAGCCATGCAAATCTGTCCAAGAAACAAGTGAAAAAATGTTGTACTTTAAAGTTCGACAACTAGCTCGACAGAAAGCATCTATCGAGGTTTAAAAGGCTTGTTTAGCCCGATGTTCAACAGCTGCTCGATAGATAATCTATCTATCGAGATTTACGAAAATCAGTTTTTCAAATCTGATTTCACGCATATCCATGTGTATGTGTTTTGGTTTTCTTTTCTCACAACCCTAGACATATATAAGGATTATTTTAAGGGCCGTCAAAGGTTGTGCAAGTGTGAGGCAAAGGTTTTGTTGAAGCATATTGTGACCGGAGACATATGCCTTAATTCATCTTTCTCTTGAAGAAGTTGTTACGTTTGTATGCCGTTGGGTTTTGTAATCAAGGAGCTTCGTGATCTTCATCGTGTTGATGAATTGAAGAACTTTGCAGCCAACATCCTTTTCAAGTTGGTGTGTTAGTCACGTACTAGGATTTGTGCAAAGGAGTAAGCCGCATACTAGGATCCGCGCATTGATTGGTTAGTCACGTACTGGGAGCCATGCATTGAAAATGAGAGATTGTCATGCAAAACAAGTGCAATTGGGTATTGGGGTAAGGGTTCAATTGTAGGTTGACATAAGGTACTGAGATTCCTTTACTTATAACCGCTTGTTTTGATAATAGTGGATTCTCGGGAGTGGTGACCTTAAAATCACCCCGAGGGGTTTTTGCCACAGAAGTTTTCCCCATTCATAAATAAATTACCTTGTCAACTTTATTTTTCGCTGCATTATATTTTAGTTGGTGATTTGTTTGTGCTGCCATGTACATTGCATGTTAATTTGATTAATTAATAAACTTGGCTAATTAATCAATTAATTAATCACAATGGGTCAATACATTCTTGGCCTATCAAGTGGTATCAGAGCAGGCACACTCTAATTAGGGTTAATCTTTGCTGTGTGATCCATTAACCCTTATTTGTCATGGATAGAGGACAGTCACTCATTGTACCTCCTTTATTTGATGGCACTAACTATGCATACTAGAAAGTACGCATGAGAGCTTTCTTGCAGTCTTTAGATGAGAAAGTGTGGCAAGTTGTGGAGATAAGTTGGATGAAGTTGAAGGAAGTGCCGACCGATTGGGATGATGCTAAGATCAAGGTGGTAAACTTCAACAACATGGCATTGAATGTCTTATTTAGTGCGGTCACAAATGAGGAGTTCAAGAAGATATCCTCCATTGAAACTGCAAAGGAAGTATGGACCATTCTCCAGACAACCTTGGTTGTCAAGGATTCGAAACTACAGAAGCTCACTACAAGCTTCAAAGAAATCATGATGGAGAAGGATGAGTTGTTTGATGAGTTCTATGCCAGGCTTAAGGACATAGTAAACTCAGCTTTTAATCTTGGAGAAACCATTCCCAAACCAAAAATTGTGAGAAAGGTGCTCAGCTCTCTGCCCGAGAGATTCCGTGTTAAGATCACCGCGATTGAGGAGTCAAAGGATATTGACGAAATTCCACTAACAGAGCTAGTTGAAAATTTGCAGACCTATGAGTTGGGTTTGTTTAGGATCGGGAAGTTAAGCAAGAGTAAGAGCATGGCACTGAAGGCCAAGCGCAGTGACACGAATGAGTCTTCCGACGATGAAGATTCTAAAATGAAGTCCTATATTACCAGGCAATTCAAGAAGTTCATGAAAAATGCCAATGCAAAGGGCTTTGACAAGGACCATAGGCAATCAAGTTCTTCTCAATCTAAGGGCCAAGACAAAGGGAAGAAGGATGCTAGGGATGGCGGTTAGTACACTGTTCCCTCAGGATCCAAGTGTTTCGGGTGTTAAGGCTTCGTTCACATGAAAAAAGAGTGCCCTACTTATCTCAAGTCCATTGGGAAAAGCAAGGCACTTGTTGCTACATTGAGCGACACCGAACTTGAGGATGATTCCGAAAATGAAGATGACAGAATCCTAAATGCCTTCACCACCACTGTCAATCTTACTGAGGGGATTGTAAAAGATGTGGATGAAGAAGAAGACTTAGTGGACTCAAAGTTTGAGAAGATGGATGAACAAGATAACATCCACACTGCCTATGCAAAGTTATACAAGGTCTCGAAAAAGCACGAGAAGTTGTATAGGTTGGCTACCAAGAAGCTCAGTGATGTGGAGTTTGAAAGAGAATAACTCTCCACAAAGTTTGATGAAACCAATCAGACTATTGGAGTACTGAGGTTTGAAAACAATTTCTTAGCTAAGAAGATCAAGAAGCTTGAGGTAGACTTGTTCTAAGTTAGAGCTCAGTTGGAGAGAACTTCAAGTGCAAAGCTTGATGAGATGCTCAGTATTCAGAAATCTACTTCCGACCGAATCGGTTTAGGGTATGATTTCTCTTCTCCCAATATTGCTTCTTCTAGTACTACTGTTTTTGTTTCTCCTGCTAATAATATTGAATTTGAGAATAATGATGCTAAAAATGTGATAGCTAGTAAGAACATAGATAAGGGTAAATCTATCTTAGAAGCACCCCCTAAGCTTGCTAAGAAAGAAACCAAAAACCCTAGGGCTAAGAAGAGTAATGCTCCAAAGTCTAAAGAAAAGAAGCAGCATCTCTGTCATCATTGTGGAGTAGCTGGACACACTCGACCTAATTGCAATAAGTGGCAAGCCGATCAATAGAGCAACAACATGGTCTCATCTGGAAACCTAAGTCAGTTTCCATCTTTCTTGCCCTTTTTGGAGATTTCCTCGAGGTCCTTATGTTCCTTTTGAACTTGAATGGTTGCAATTCTTCCTCCCCGCTGTTGGTTCAATGATTCGCTAAAAGGAAAGGTACTTCCAAGGTGTGGAAAGAAAAATGCTCTAAGTGATTCAGTCACTTTTCCTCTCTTTCCCCTTCTTGTTTTTGTCTTTGCATTACCTGTATGTTTTGCTATCTTATTTTGAGTTAGTCTAGTTTTTATGCATTGCTTTACTTAACATGTTTTTGTTGTTTATTTTCAGTTTTTGTTTTTTTATTATTTATTTTGTTTTCCTCCATAAAAATAAAAAAATTGAAAAATCAGAAAAATACAAAAACAGTATGTGTTTGTGTACATTGGTACTTGTGTACCTTGAATGGCCAATGAAACAAAGTTTTCTAAACTTTGTATCTCTTGTAGCTTAGATGAGCATCACTATGCACAACTAAGCAAGTGAGCTTTGTGGCTTTGGTTTGTGATGAGTAAGATTAAGTTATCTCTTGTACTTACTCGTATCACTCTTTTTGATGGGAGGGACTAGAAAATCCTAAGAGAAATGCATAAATAACCATCTCACCATAGTTGCCCGCCAATCATGAAATGATATTGGTATGCTTCGGCATAACAAAAGTGCAATGTCAAAAAGCATAACATTATTGGGTATTTCTTTTCTCTCTCTTATATGCCCATGCATGATATGCTTAATAAAAGAAAAATAAGCAAAGAAAATTAAAGCAAATAAATCAAAATGCTTTAAAATATGATTGCAAGCATATATTCTAGGAGATGTGAGAGTTATAGGATATAACTTGAAGGTGATAGTCCCCATCAAGCAGTTATGATCGTGTGTGAGTTAAATCTATTTACTCACATCTCAAATCATCATAACATATAGACACTTATGCAATCTTGCGATGTTTTTCACACACTACACTCAATATTCTTTGCTACTCTTGATACATGTGTAGGTACAATGTGATTTGGCCATCAGAAGGTTTGCATGTGTTAATGTATGCTCACTAAACTATCTTAACTTGTTTTTGAAATATAAAATTGGTTAAACTTTTTTAGTGTGTGTGTGTTTTGGATCTAAATGCATGACATTTTTTTGATGAGAGATGTTTTTGAGAGCTTCAAATGTTGGTTGGATCCCCGGTTGAGTTTCATGTTTGATTGCATTCATGTCTATGTTTTTCTCTTCTTGAAAAACTGTTTTTAAAGCAATATCGATAGCTCCTCGACAGCTAGGCTATCTATCGAGCTTTTCAGCTTCTTTTTATCACAATCTCAATAGCTTCTCGATAACTCCTCGACCTATCAAGAAAATTTTTGTCTCCTCAATAGATGCTCGATAGCTCCTCGATCCATCAAGCCCTTTTTGCTATGGACAACTCTGGATAGCTGCTCGATAGCTGCATCTGTCGAAATTTAAACCTCGACACCTCTCAATCTATTGAGAATTAAGAGGTTCTATATATAGGATCCTCGTGATACTAGTTTCACTTCTCTCGATCTTTCTCGACTCCTGTTAACTCGTCACCTCCCAAAACCTCTCTCTCTCTCACTCCAAACTTCATCCTTGAAGGTTTTTCAGCCTAGATCAAGTATTTCTTCACCGGTAAGGGTCCTAAATCCTTCATTTTTCATGCATTTCATGAATTTGACCTAACTTTTTGGGATTTTTGAAAATTTTGGGGCTTTCCAAAATTGCTGAAGTTTTTGTGAAATTTTTTTGGGATAGGTCTTGCTTAAATGGATTTAAATCATCATGCATTGCATTAAATTTGCATTATAGCAATGTTTCATGCATTTAAGTTATGCCCTTTGGAATGAAGATCGCAGGAGCCACCTGCCAAAGGTTGGTGAACCGCATGTTCTCTCATTAGATTGGAAGGAATGGGCAGGTGCACATAGATGATATGCTGGTAAAAAGTAAGGATAAAGCCAACCACTTAAACAATCTCAAAGAAACCTTTAGCATACTACGTAAGTACAATATGAAATTAAACCCTGCAAAGTGTGTTTTTGTTGTTGCTTTAGGAAAATTCTTAGGATTCATGGTGTCCAATGAGGTATAGAGGAAAATCCAGACAAAGTAAAAGCAATAATCAAGGTCAAATCACCAAAGATAATGAAAGAGGTGCAGAGCCTGACAGGAAAGGTTGTAGCCCTAAACAGATTCGTATCTAAGGCAACAGACAAGTGCATGCCATTCTTCAAGGTATTGAAAAAAGCTTTCTGGTGGACTGATGAGTGCAAGGAAACCCTTGCCAAGTTAAAGGAGTACCTGATGAAGCCACCTACTAAGCCCTTTGGTGATGGAAGAGAAGTTATACCTATACTTAGCAATATCCAACACTATAGTAAGTTCGGCATTGATCAGAGAAGAAGGAAATGTGCAGAAGCCCGTCTATTACACCAGCCAAGCATTTCAAGGTGCAGGGAAAGTTACCCAAGTATGAAAAAGATAGCTTTCGAGTTGTTGGTTACCTCCAAAAAGCTTTGTCCTTATTTCCAAGCACACCCCATCGTCGTCATGACAAATCAACTCATAAGAAAGACGATGAACAAGATGGATGCAACAGGACGACTCATTCAATGGGCAATTGAGTTAGGCCAATTCGACATTGAATATCGGCCTCAAGCAACAATCAAAGCCCAGGTGCTAGCAAATTTCATTACAGAGTTCACTTACCCTTATAAGGAAGCGGAACCTCCTATGGAAACATGAACGGTCCAAACAAATGGGTCTGCAACGAGGAAAGTTGGAGTAGGAGTGGTGCTTATATCTCTAGAAAAAGATACATTGAAGTATGCTGTCAGATTACAATTCCCAACAACGAATAATGAGGTAGAATACGAAGCATTGCTAATAGGGCTAAGCCTAACAAAAGCTCTAGGAGTAAAGAATCTTATCGTCCAAGCAGATTCTCAGCTAATAATTGGACAAGTGAAGGGAGATTACAAAGCCAAAGAAGAAAGGATGCAGAAGTACTTGAGGATTTTCCAACAACTCTCACAGCACTTTGACAGCCTAGACTTTGTGCAAATCCCAAGAACCAAAAACGTAGAAGCTAATTTCCTAGCAAGATTGGCCTCATCAAACAACTACAATGCAACCTTTAAACAATGTGTAGAGATAAAGGGGAAGCCAAGCACAGAAGGTGGGCAAGTTCTGAAGATAAAAGAACAAGAAGAGTGGATGACTCCCATCATCCATTATTTGAAAGAAGGATGGCTCCCTGAAGATAAGATGGAAGCAAGGAAGATACACACCAGAGCAACTCACTTTGTCATTATTAACGACGTGCTCTATAGACGAGGATATTCACTCCCATATCTAAGATGCACCAGTTCCGAAGAAGCATATTATGTGCTACACGAGGGAATCTGAGGAAATCAAGCTGGGGCAAGATCCTTAGCAAAAAAAGCGCTCAGAGCAAGATATTACTAGTCAACCCTACAGAGACGCACACAACATTGTCAGAGCATGCGACAAGTGTCAACGCTTTGCAAATGTCTAGACGAGACCAGGAGAAATGATGACACCCATATCCTTACCATGGCCCTTCGCCTAATGGGGAATTGATATCATGGGTCCCTTCCCTCTAGGGACGAAGCAACTCAAGTTTTTGATTGTCACAATTGACTGTTTCACAAAATAGGTAGAAGCAGAGCTAGTGACGACGATAACAGAGGCTAAAGTCACAAGCTTTGTATGGAAAAACATCATCTGTAAAATTCTGAGTTTACAAAGAACTTGTGATCTATATTTTCTGTGACTAATCACATAGATCACATACTATACATCTCATAGACTATATGATAATGTCCCAATATTCATGTTACCATTATTTTTAGATAATAATAAAACAACTTTATTAATCACAACATTAAGTCATACATAGCATCATACAATAGGATTTAAGGGCACACATCCTAACAATATGAAGACTAGAAGAATCAGCAGGAGCTTAACAGCAGCCTGGACCTAATTGATGAAGTCAGAGAAGAAGCTATAAAGCGAATGGCCAAACACAAAGAAGCAATGGCTAGGTACCACAACAGAAAGGTCAGGGTCAGAAGGTTCAACACAGGAGACCTCGTCCTTAGGAAGGTATCACAGGCAATAAATGACCCATCCTAAGGGAAACTGGGATCAGCCTAGGAAGGCCCTTACGAAGTAATTCATCATTCCAGAGAAGGCCCCTACTACCTGAGGTCTCTAGACAGCCAAGAGTTGCCTTGACCATGGAACATAGAACACTTGAAGAAATACTACCAGTAAGGAACGCTTTACATTTTCAAGTTGCTTAATCTTCATATCAGTATGTATGACGACCATTACTTTTGTCATTCATAAGATCAATAATACATGAAAGCATTATCCATACGTATTTATTAATGATTATCCATGACTTGTCAAAACATGTACAATACGTATTTAACAATGATTATCCATGATCTATCACTATCTAAAAATGTGCAACACTTAGGAGTCATCCTTGGGAGACGTCTCAAGGATCTCTGTCATTAAAATTTAAAATTAAAAGTTATTCGCACACAACCAACGGCATCATAGCCATTGAAGTTGTTCATACACAACTACCAAAGTCTACTAAATTAGAGTTGTTTAAACACAACCAACATAATCGTCATTCAAGACAAAACAAGAAATAGTTAACGTAAAAGGCGCTCCAATACCACGACCATTGGCTGGTAAAGAATGAGGTCTTCTCTTGATCGTCTTTGTCCATGAGAATCTGGTTGTATCTCAAAAATGCGTCCATGAAACTCAAGAGCTTGTGTCCAGTAGTCGAGTCTACCAGTTGATCAATCCTTGGTAATGGGAAGCTATCCTTTGGGCAAGCCTTATTCAAGTTTGTGAAGTCGACGCACATTCTCCACTTGTCATTGCTCTTCTTTACCATAACCACATTTGCAAGCCAATCTGGATAAAAGACTTCCCTGATGAAATCAGCTTCTAGTAGTTTCTCTACTTCTTCAGTTACAGCTTTGTTGCGTTCTGTGACAAACACTCTTTGCTTCTGCTGTACAGGTTTGTATTTTGGGTTGACGTTAAGATGATGCTGTATGATCTTCCTATCAATCTTAGGCATATCTTCGTGTTTCCATAGCACGTTAGCAGGATGAGAGTTTTTTTTTTTTCCTCTCTTGTTTTCTCTCCATTTTGGAGAGAAAACTTTTTGGTGGGCCTGGGAAGAAAACACCCGGGTCCCACCATTTATCTTCCTTCCTCTCCACCCAACTACACACACTCCAAAAAATTTTTCCTTCCTATTTTCTCTCCAAAGTTTTCCATCCATCCTATTTCACCTCCAAAAAAACACACTCTGAGTGTAGACGCAAACTTGGAGCCCATCCAACAAAGGTGGCAAAAAGGCAGTGTGCTCATAGTCCCATTGCAATTCTTGTTTTGGTAGGAATTTTTTTTTTCAAAATTAAAAATTCATATAACCTTACTTTAGATCAATTGAATTAGCTAGCCCATATTATCAACTAAAAAGGAGATGTTAGCAAAATATAAGTACCAAAAACTTAATTAATGACTTTATATCTCAAGAAGGAAAAAGCACTTAAATACTCTATTGATATGTAAGATAATAAGATTACCTATTAAATGCTTGTATAAATGTTAAAAATGCCCCTGGTGCGGTGGTCACTCTACAAGTATAAATGCTTGTAGGGAGTGGTGGGTAAGGGCCGGGGTTCAAGTCTCTAAGAGGGAGCTTCACACACATATATACTTAGATTAGGCTAGAGTAGAAATTCTATCTTGTATCAAAAAAGAAAAAAAAAAAAACGAAAAAGAAAAAAAGATTACCTATTAAATGTTAAAAAGGCCCCATTTGAAAACATCTCTTTAGACCTTAAATTGTATTGAATTGGCCTTGGGTACAAAAATTACCTAAACAAAGTTTAAAAAAAAAAAAAAAATTATTTAGTGGAGAGCTATTTAATAAGGTGACTTTTGGTGAAGAGACAATATCAATTAAATCACCTTAAAAAAAAAAAAAAAATAATGTTCCTTGGTTACTGTTATGAGCTTATGAAATAATAATTATGTAATTCATTAATAATTATAAAAGTTCAACTAAATCTGAGATTATTTGCAGTATTTATGAAAGACTTAAATTTTTAATCAAAATCCATATTCATGATTAATTTAAAATGTTTACGCATCACCCAAAATTCTTCCTTAAATTAGTTTTTTTTTAGACACGCACAGTGGAGTTCTAAGCTCTAACATAAAAACACACTATAAATTTACTCAAAAGTCATGGGCAACCATTATACTTGAATAGAGATTGATGAGAGCAAACAACGAAACTATATGCTACATAATTTTCCTAGTACCAACACTGAGCCTCGATCCAACCGAGAGTCACTAGTGACTCTTTACTCTTTTGTATTGTCGGTTGTGTAAGTGCTTACCACCTTTTGTTTACGCTGCTTTTGTTTGTATGGCAATAACTTTGTACGTGGAGTAAATAAAGTGAAAAGGGTCACCACCAATCAAATGTATGAAATAAAGAATGCAATCTATGAATTGATTCTTAAATTTTTCTTATTCAAATAAGAGTTGATTAAGAATTATGACATTTATATGCATGAGCATTTTAAGTTAATTGGCTTCCAGTGTAAATAATTCACGTTGTTGATATTGATGAAGTTTAAGGGACTTTCATTGACTGAATCCATCTATAAACCTAGACCTAAGCAACCTTCATAGCCAAAGGTCCACGACAACATCCAAAGGTCACCTTTTTTGTTAAAATATTTATTTTTATAATAAAAAATAATATTTGATTAAGAATGGTGACTTTTAAATTTATGAGCATTTTAAAATTTATTAGCCTTTAATTTAAGTATTTCCTTTGGGTTAGGATCACAAGTATCCATAATTATTTTTATGTAAACCTATCTTTTCTTTCCAAATTCAAGGATATTCACAAAAATGAAATTACTTTTAAATGAGCACGTGAGAAGACAAAATCCACAAGTCAAAATAAATTGCATCAAAGCACCCATTTTCAACGAATATATTTTATCAAAAACCATGACAAACACTTCATGTTGGTGTCTATGGATTTCGAATTATCTTTCTACTCGTTAATTGAAAGATGATATATATGACCATTCATATATTGAAGTTACTGCTCATCAAAAACTTGCGTTTAAGGATAAAGAAAACATGTTGGACAATGAGTTGTTGCAAATTATCATATTGTAGATATCTCATTTTGTATCGGTTAATAACTTTTAGTCCTTGGTCTCAATGATGAGATTAATGTCAAAAAATGGTAATTGAAATTATCTTAATAGTTTGGAAGTAATCACAATTCAAAAATGCTAAAAATCGCTTTGAAAGCAATGCTGAAAATGATCTTTGCTCATTGTTTTGATCAGAACTTTTGATTCACAATGAAATTTTTATTGTAGTTTCTTTCATCGGAAATTAGACATCTTGGGCTTCAATTTCAACATAAATTTTTTGTAATTTGGATTTAAAATGAATGAGTTATGGTTGTATGACATTAGACCATCAGTGTAGTCGAAATTAGGATTTTTTAGGAAGCATAATTATGCATCCTTTGAGGGTGCATACGCACCTTCACTTCTAGCAGCCTAGAAATTCAATTTTGGGCCCCCAACACTTCAATCTTTGATAGGGGCCGACTCATAGACTCTTAGGAATGTCCAAAACCCTTTAAATGAGCCTAAAAACATTAGTTTGAGCATATAAATACAACCTTATATCTCCAACTCAAAACCCTAGCTTAAGAGAAAGAGTGTTTCACCACCACTCTTCTAAAAACCCTTTTCAATCTTCACACAACAGAAGTTTGCACATTTTTCTTAGCTCTTAAAAACCTCTCTCTCTATTCAATTAGAGTAGAAACTACTTTCAATTAAGAGATTAAAGTCAATTTCAAAACCTTTTGAGAGTATTTTAAATATGAATATCACAATAAATCTTTTGTGTTATTAATATTTCTATCCAAAAACGTTTTGTATCTATAAAACCTCTCTTTAATGCTTTTTAGAGTAGAAACTATTTTCCAATTTCCTTTTAAAATCTTTTTCAAAGCTGTATGGTAAGGGATCCCCGAGCCTTGTGGGCCTTCGACCCCGGCCCTATGGTACAGTCCCTGGCCCAACCCTTTGTACAGGGTAAGGCCCCCGGCCCACAAAGCCGTGGGCCCGAGCCTCATACCACGGTGCTTGGCCTAAGGTACATTGGGCCTGTGATCTCGGTCAATTGCGTCTCAGATGGCAACTTTGTAAGAGGAGGGATTGTAGAAACAGGAGAATATTTGGGTCACCAAGCACAAGTGTGTACCCCCGAGCAATCACGTTCCCATCTACAGTTGACCGAGATCACAGGCCCAATGTGCCTTGGGCCAAGCACTGTGGCACGAGGCTTGGGCCCATGGCTTTGTGGGCCTGGGCCTTACCCCGTACAAGGGGTTGGGCCAGGGACCGTACCATAGGGCTGGGGTTGAAGGCCCACAAGGCTTGGGGATCTCGTATCGTACATTAGCCCCCCTTGATTCATGTTTCGCTACCGAGAACGAATCAAGGATACCAAGAATCAAAAACTCTTCGGGAAGTTTAATAGTCAATCGCTAAACGGATGGGACGTTCATTAATGCGCTCTTAAAAGGCGTTTTGTGCCAAACCGTCAGATCCAGTCATAATCATAACCTGACTATTCGTGAATCGAGGTGGCGCGTATGGCAGTTACCAAAAGAATTCGTAAAGTTTTCCCGCCCTCCGTTTTTATTAATTGCTCTTAACCCCCTCTGGACCCTATAAATAGTTCCCTCTAATTCCTCCCATCACTTTTTGCATCCTCTCTTCCTCAAACTCCTTCTTTGCCGAGCATACCTCTCCCATGCACATATCCTCTAGCTTAGATCATCGTTTTCTAGAGCCTCTAGTAAGTTTTCTTTACTCTTCCCTATTCTTTCAGTTTTTCCTCACACTATAGTTCAAGAATGGGTTATTCTTATCTTCTTGCACCTGGGGTTGCATTGGCTAACTTTAGAGTCGCCTATGGCATCCCTAGGGACGTCAATATCACCTATTGTCACGAGGGCGATATCGCTCTCGCAAGGGGCTCTGGCCCAAACGTAGCGTTTTTCCCATTGATGGCTATACTGAAGGGTGGGGTTAGGTTTCCCGTAGACCCTTTCAATGTAGGCACCCTTAAGTTTTATGGCTTATGCCCCGACCAATTCCCCCCCCCCCCCCAAATTTTTATCGAGTGGTGAGTTGTGTCAATAGATTAAACCAAATATTCGGTCTACAACTAAATCATCACGACATCAATTTTAGGTATAGTTTATGCGGCAACATTAAGACCGATTACTATTTAAAAACTAGGGATATGCGGGTACAACTTATATCATGCCTTCCTAACTCCAACAGAAACTTGGCTGAAAAATTTGTCTGGGTGAGCAGCAATTGGCTTGCCGATGAGCTCTCCTGTCCACTTTCAAAGCGTGATGTTGATCGGTACCGAGTACTTTTACTTGTTTTAAAATTTGATACTTTTGCTTAGTCTACTTACGTAGGTACTAACCAGCCCTTTTACTAATTCATTGCAGAAGGGAAAAGATTTAAATCGGACCTTAGAGTTGTGCACGTGAGGGACCTCAACTTTGTACTCAGGTCAGAGATCTTTGGGCACACGGACGGACAGCTCCGACCGTCCCATCTAATACTTGGCTGCAACCCCGTGTACTCTACTTGGTAGTCATTCAGCCAAGCTTTGCTAGTGGATTGCCCATTTCTGTCATACATTGACGTTCGGCACGCTAATTTTCTTCTGCCCTCCTTGACAGTTGGTGAAGCTCGGGACCTCAGCCTTAGATATACTACAGTAGAGGATCTTGCACCGGTGAGTCATGAATCGGCTGAACGTGTGTCTCAAAGCAGTAAAGTCCACGTACCTGTTGAAGGGCCCGAAGCTCAAGTTCGAGTAGCCGAGCTAGAAGCAGTCGAGGTTGGTCAAGATGCGAATATGGTGACTAGGCGAAAAATGAACCTTGACCGGTTCTTGCCCGGCACTCGTCCTACGGCTCAGCCTCAACAGCTTTAAGGCAAGGACCAGACTCCTCCTCCTCCCCCTACCAGTTGTGCTAGAAAGAAGCAGCGCGTTGCCGATCAACCGACTAAGGTTCCAAGTGGTGCTCCTTCAAAGACCCCTCCCCAAATATCAAGTGGGATCACTATCCAGGAGCTAGCGGGTGATTTTCGGCCAACTCCCTAGATTGGCACCGACGTGGCATCCTCGTTTAAGCTCGAGGTGAGTTGGCAACCCACTTTCAAACTTGGCGATGGGCCTCTACCAGCGTTCGCTAGCTTAAGGACCTGGGCCCAAGGCCAAGGGGGACGGGTGGCCTAGAGCTTGGTGCACGACCTCCTGCTGCCTGAAGACGTTCAATTCTTCTCGGATGGGACTGAGGAATCGCTTGCTAGGAAGTTACAGTGGCACACCATAGCGGTAATTTTCTATCTCTCACTTTCACATTTATTTTAATGTGTGCGTAATTTTTTTCACCTTCATATTGACCACTACTGCAACATCAGGCCACGCAACTGACCTACATCCTTGACGAGAGGCTGAAGCAGCTCGCCGAGGATGCTGAACAGGAAAAGGCTCTAAAGGACGTCGCTGCTACCACTGAGAAGGAAAAGGGCAAAGTTGTTGAGGCCGCCGAGGAAAAGGCTCAGTCTTCGGAGAAAGCCCGGTTGGTGGCGGAGAGGAAATTGGCCGAGGTGTAGGACAAGCTGGGGGAGGAAGAGCTTAAATTGGCGAAGGCAGCCAACCTAAATCTGGCCCAAGCTGACATGATAGCTGATCTGAAGGCAGCCTTTGAAGCCTACAAGGATAAGTGGTATGAGGAGGGCTTTGCGAATGCTAAGAACTCCATGGAGCCTATTGTCCATGAAGCCCAGGTTTATGGGTTTAGGGAGGGGTGGCTGGCAGCCCTTCAAGCAATGGGAGTGTTCGAAGATTCCCCACTAAGGAATCACAAACAGATCCTATACCTAGCTCCTACTCCCCCCATTCAGAGTCAGGCTGGTGCTGCTAATGAAGAAGATACCCCAGTATAAGGGAGCTGGTCTAAGCAATTGACACCCATGTGGAGACTGTTGATCTCGAGGTCACCAGTAACCCTAATGGGACTGAAGATGCACATGCCCAGCAACCACCAACCGAGGACGTTCCAGATCGGTAAGCCGATGATGTAGTCCATCTCTCGCCCATCGATCCTTCTATTTGATAGTTATGCTTTTTGCTACAGGGAACCGAAGGTTCGTTTTAGTAGTCGTAGATTATTTCACCAAGTGGACGGAGGCCGAGGCATTGGAGAACATCCGGGATGTGGATGTTAAGAAGTTTGTATGGAGAAACATAGTGACGAGGTTCGGGGTACCAGAGTCCCTAGTGTCAGACAATGGGTTGTAGTTCGACAGCAGAGCTTTCCGCGAGTTTTGCGGTAGTCTCGGCATCACAAATCGGTATTCCACTGCGGCATATCTGCAGAGTAATGGCCAAGCCGAGGTTACCAACAAGGCCATCGTGAACGGATTAAAGAGGAGATTAGAAGGTGCTAAGGGCAAGTGGGCAGAGGAATTACCTAATGTTTTATGGGCATATCAAAAAACTCTGAGGAGGTCCATGGGGGAAACTCCATCCTTTCTAGCATACGGAGCGGAAGCAGTTATATCGGTAGAGATAAACTTGTGCAGTGCCCAAATTTTAGAATTCGACCCCGCCATGAATTTGGGATTAATGCTAAAGCAGCTGAACTTGTTGGAAGAGCGTCAAGAATCAGTGACTATACGGCTGGCAGAATATTAATAAAAACTTGCCCGACAATACAACAGGGATGTGAGGAAAAGGGAATTTGGAGTAGGAGATCTGGTACTTCGGAAGGCAATAGAAAATATGCGAGATGTCAACGCAGGGAAGTTAGCATCGACTTGGGATGGACACTATAGAGTCACCGTCATTGTGGGCTCAAGGGCGTATTATCTAGAAGATTTGGACTAAAGACCACTTCCTCGGCCATGGAATGCCCACAATCTGAAGAAATTTTACCACTGATTATCAGTACGTGGGGGCACAGATTTAGCATAATGTTGTATGTGCATATTATTAATTAATATGAAGGTGATGTTTATCCATGCAGGTCTGTCTGTACCTATAATTCCATAGTTTGTTAATTCATTAGTCCCGGTCAATGAACACGTGGGGAATAGAGGCTAATTATCATAAGGACAGAAACTTGTTCCTGGTTCGATCACCATCACCGGACAGGTGGAAACCTAATTTCAAATTTTATCTAAAGACAGAAACTTGTTCCCGGTTCGATCTCCATCACCAGACAGGTGGAAACCTAATTTCATATTTTATCCAAGGATAGAAATCTGTTCTCGGTTCGATCACCATCACCGGACAGGTGGAAACCTAATTTCAGATTTTATCTAAGGACAGAAACCTATTCCTGGTTCAATCACCATCACCGGACAGGTGGAAACCTAATTTCAAATTTTATCTAAGGACAGAAACCTATTCCTGATTCAATTTCCATCACCAAATAGGTCGAAACATAATTTCAGGTTTTATCGAAGGACATAAACCTATTCCCGGTTCGATCACCATCACCAGACAGGTGGAAACCTAATTTCAAATTTTATCTAAGGGCAGAAACCTACCCCTAGTCTGATCTTCATCACTGGATGAGGGAAAAACCTTGCACTCAATTGTTATAAGAACAAAAATTGATCTCCTGGGTCAAGCCTTAATCATTGGAGAGGTAAGAAACTTACACTAAATTCTCCTAACAAAGGAAAACTCTGTGCTCGGCTAGGCTCAATCACCGAACGTTCATCTTCATTAAGTCAGCATACATCAAATTCAGTTCTTATTATCAGAGAGTTAACTCCTAAGGTATAGACAACTTCTTCCAGTCCGGTCCCGGTCATTATGCATGTAAAGATATAGCCTATCTTATTAGAAACAAATGAGTAGCTTCAATCACCGATCAGAGGCAAATGAACAACTCAATATCAATGAGGTAATCATTCATAAATCTGATCAAAACAAACATTTGGTCACCATACTCGGATCAGGAAAAGCAAATGAACAAAAATTAAACCAATGTCTTGCCACCACAACTCGGTGACTGTAGGAAAATAAAACTTAGGAAAACAAGAGTCAAATCATTGTTCTGTCACCATAGCCTGATGACTTTAGGCAAACCGAACAAATAAAAGAGAAAAATAAACACGGATAAAAAATAAAAGCAAGGTAAAAACATAACTATCAAACAGAAGGATTGGTGGGCGGGAGATGGACTGCATCATTGACTTGCCGATCTGGAACGTCCTCGGTTGGTGGTTGCTAGGCTTGTGCATCTTCGATCGCATTAGGGTTGCTGGTGACCTCGAGATCAATGGTCTTCGCATAGGTGTCAATTGCTTGGACCAACTCCTTCATACTGGGGGTATCTTCTTCGTCAGCAACACCAACCAAACTCTGAACGGGGGGAGTAGGAGCAAAGTATGGGATCTGTTCATGATTCCTCAGTGGGGAATCTTTGGGCACTCCCATTACTTGAAGGGCTGCCAACCACCCCTTCTCAAACCCATGAACCAGAGCTTTGTGGACAATAGGCTCCACGGAGTTTTCAACATCCGTGAAGCCCTCGTCGTACCACTTATCCTTGCAGGCTTTAAGGGCTGCCTTCAGATCAGCTATCACGTCAACTTAGGCCAGATTTAGGTTGGCTGCCTCCACCAATTTAAGCTTTACCTCCCCTAGCTTGTCCTATGCCTCGGCCAATTTCCTCTCCGCCACCAATCGGGCTTTCTCCGAAGACTGAGCCTTCTCCTCGACGGCCTCAGCAACTTTGCCCTTTTCCTTCGCAATGGCAACTACGATGTCCTTCAGAGCCTTCTCCCGTTCAGCATCCTCGGCGAGTTGCTTCAGCCTTTCGTCGAGGATGTAGATTAGTTGAGCGGTCAGATGTTGCAGTAGTGGTCAATATGAAGGTGAAAAAAATTACGCACGCATTAAAATAAATGTGAAAGTGAGAAATAGAAAATTACCACTATGGTGTGCCATTGTAACTGCCTAGCAAGTGATTCCTCGGTCCCATTCGAGAAGAATTGAACGTCTTCAGGCAGCAGGAGGTTGTGCACCAAGCTCTGAGCCACCCGTCCCTCTTGGCCTTGGGGCCAGGTCCTTAGGCTAGCAGACGCTGGCAGAGGCCCGTCGTCGAGTTTGAAGGTGGGTTGCTAACTCACCTCGGGTCGAGATGAGGATGCCACGTCAATGCCAATTTGGGGAGTTGGCCAGAAATCACCCGCTGGCTCTCGAATAGTGATCCTGCTCGATATTTGAGGAGAGGTCTTCGAAGGAGCACCACTTGGAACCCTAGTCGGTTGATCGGCAACGCGCTGCTTCTTTTTAGCATGACCCGTAGGGGGAGGAGGAGGAGGAGTCTGATCCTTGCCTTGAAGCTGTTGAGGCTGAGTCGTAGGACAAGTGCTGGGCAAGAACCGGTCGACGGTCATTTTTCGCTTGGTCACCATATCCGCGTCTTGACCAACCTTGGCTGGTTCTGGCTCGGTTGCTTGGACTTGAGCTTCGAGCCCTTCAATAGGTACGTGGAATTTAGAGCTTTAACACACACGTTCAGCTGATTCGTCCCTCACCGGTGCAAGATCCCTTGCTATAGTATATTTGGGGCCGAGGTCCCGAGCTTCATCAACTGTCAAGGAGGGCGGAAGAAAATTGGCTTGCCAAATGTCGATGTATGACAGAAGTGGGCTGTCCACTAGCAAAGCTTGGCTGAATGATTGCCAGGTAAAGTATACGGGGTTGCAGCTAAGTATTAGATGGGATGCTTAGAGTTGTCCATCCGTGTGCACAGAGATCTTTGACCTGAGTACAAAGTTGAGGTCCCTCACATGCATAACTCTAAGGTCCGGTTTAAATCTTTTCCCTTCTACAATGAATTAGTAAAAGGGCTGGTTAGTACCTACGTAAGTAAACTAAGTAAAAGTATCAAATTTTAAAACAAGTAAAAGTACTCAGTACCGACCAACATCACATGGCGAAAGCAGACAGGGGAGCTCATCGGCAAGCCAATTGCTGCTCACCTGGATGAATTCTCCCACCGAGTTTCTGTTAGAGTCGGGAAGGCATGATATAGGCCGTACCCGCATATCCCTAGTTTGAAATAGTAATCGGTCTTAATGTTGTCGCACAACTTATACATAAAATTGATGTCGCGATGATTTAGTTGTAGACTGAATATTTGGTTTAATCTATTGACACAACTCACCACTCAGTAAAAATTGGGGGCGAGTTGGACGGGGCATAGGCCATAGAACCTAAGGGTGCCTACAATGAGAGGGTCTACGGGAAACCTAACCCCACCCTTTAGAATAGCCATTAAGGGGAAAAACGCTACGTTTGAGCCAGAGCCCCTCGCGAGAGCGATATCGCCCTCGTGACAATAGGCGATATCGACGTCCCCAGGGACGCTTTAGGCTTCTCTAAAGTTAGCCAATGCAGCCCTAGGTGCAAGAAGATAAGAATAACCCATTCCTAAACTATGGAGTGAGGAAAAACTGAAAGAATAGGGAGGAGTAAAGAAAACTTACTAGGGGCTCTAGAAAACGATGATCTAGGCTATAGGGTATATGCATGGGAGAGGTATCCTGGGCAGAGAAGGAGTTTGAGGAAGAGAGGATGCAAAAAGTGATGGAAGGAATCAGAGGGAACTATTTATAGGGTCCAGAGGGGGTTAAGAGCAATTAATAAAAAAGGAGGGCAGGAAAACTTTACGAATTCTTTTGGTAACTGGCATGCACGCCGCCTCGGTTCACAAACCGTCAGGTTATGATGATGACTGGATCTAACGGTCTAGCACAATGCGCCTTTTAAGAGCGCATGAATGAACATCGCATCCGTTCAATAATTGACTATTAAACTTCCTGAAGAGTTTCTGGCTCTTAGCATCGTTGATTCATTCTCGGTAGTCGGACACGAATCAAGGGGGGCTAATGTACGGTACAGGATCCCAGAGCCCTATGGGCCTTCGACACCAGCCCTATGGTACGGTCCCTAGCCCAACCCTTTGTACGAGGTAAGGCCCCAGGCCCACAAAGCTGTGGGTCCATGCCTCGTGCCACGGTGCTTGGCCCAAGGCACATTTGGCCTGTGATCTCGGTCAACTACATCTCAAATGAGAACGTGATTGCTCGGGGGTACACGTCTTGGCTGTCTGGTAGGGCCTTGGGGAATATCGCTGCTGAACAACCTATAGGAGGTGGGAGCCAGTTCCAATGCCACTACTACCACTCCCAACGAAACATCCACTTCGAAACAATGGAATTGGACCCCTATCTCCATTTATAATCAGGAATAATCATGACATTCTCATTGACCTTACACTATAAATAAGAGACTAAGATAAGAAGTAGGGGGTTGGAAAACTTTGGAGAGAGAACCAATAGAAAAGAGCGACAAAATTAAGAGAGAAAGGAGAGCAACTTTGTGAGAGGAGGGATTCCAGAAACAGGAGAATATTTGGGTCACCGAGCACAGGACCACCCATAGTAAGAAATCCTAAGCCCACAATACAAATAGATTGTGAGCTCAAGTAGAGGTTGAGCCCAATAACCATATGTTGGGTATGCACAAAAGCTTTTAAGAATCTTTTGTTATTTAGGTTGTGATTACTAATGCTTATTGAACTTTTTGTTTTTGTTTGAATCTCATTGAATGCTATTGTGTAGGCACTGAGGGGCTGGTAAAATCTCTACGAACTTATGATCCATAAGCTAGGTGAGCCTCTTTCATGACTCTTCCTTAACTTGGATAATTATGATTTCTTTTTGTGTGTTCTTGATTAGTTTTAGATCTTTAACATGTTTAGGATTTGTTTTGATCTATTTTTTTAATTCATATATGTTTATTTTGAATGAAGAGTTGAATGATTAGATATATGAATTGATGAACATGACTAGGTATATGATTTGATGAATATGTTTTGTTTGTGATGTTTTGTTCTTGGTAGACTTAGATCCAATACATATTTAGGATATGAATTGATTTGTTATGTCTTACCATGTGTTGATTAAGGGCTAAATTGATATATGTGAAAATGTGATAATTTGTTTGAATATGAAAACCGATCTGGAATCGTGTTTTCTATATCAAGATGCATGCACATGGTCGAAGGTGCGTACACAGGCTTGCAAAGATGCGTACACATGCTCGCAAAGATGCATTCACAACCTCCTGTACACAACTTGACCCAGAAAAAGGCCGAATCCATGTTTTGATTGTTTGATTTGATTACTTTGATAATTTCCATGTTTATTTTATTTTGTTTGACTTTGATTATGTTAGAATACGATTAATTGATCTGCCATAATTTTTTTTGAGTTTTCCTTTTTAATTACATTTGACATGTTTAGAATAGATGTTTTCTTATTTAATGGATGATTTTATTTTTAATTAATTGATATTTGACTTGTATATTTGGTGGATGGTTGATTTGAATTTGTTTCCTTTTACATTATGGTGTAATTTGATATTTGCCTTATTTGTTTTAATTGTTATAATTCCATGATTTGACTTTGGGCTTTGTTAATAATCTTCTTACTTAAATATGGCCTAGCAATATTAGTAAGGGCTGGTCCACGAGCTAGGTGGGATTGGATGCATAACACCTTCTCTTCCCATTCTCATACCTTAACTTTCGATTTAAAATTTAGTGAGTAGACGTCAATTTTAATTCGTGGACTTAAACTAGGTGGCGACTCCCAAATAAAAAAAGAAAGCGGGCCACACAACCCTCAAATACGGGATAGTGCACCCACAGATTTGACTTTTAATTTGAAGCCAATAGAATTAACAAATCCAATCAAGTAAGTTGATATACAATACTTTTGTAGTAATAGTTTTTTGAATGAATGCTTAAATATGTCCAAAAGCTATGGAGTATAAATTAAGTGGCACTGCATTCTTAAAGTAAGGTCCCTTCGTAACTATTCTGTAACAATTTTTTTTTTTTGATAAATATTCTGCAACAATTATTATGTAATTTGTTGACAAATTTAGATCCAACTGGCGTCAATTAACCACTTTTAAAGCCTAGTTGATTGATTACTCAATTATGCTTGATAAATAGGATTGGGAACCATATTGCAAATAATAAATGGTAGAAAGCAAATAAGGAACGTGATATGGTGAAAAAAGAAAACCCTAGACAGAACAAATTCTTTGAGTGTTTATCCACCAATCGCATCAAAACAAATCCACTGTAATAAAATGAAAATATTTAATAAATTTTATGTTGCATTTATTGCTATTTGTTGTAGACTTACTCACGTGATCACACGCAACTCTAAAACCATAAACTTTTCTACTGTGGACTTTGTTTAATGTGAACCACCCATCACTTCAAGAACCTTCTTGAAACTTCTTCACAATAGCTTGATTATGTTGTGACTAGGGTTGTTCACTAAATTGCACAAACCGTAAAAATCACACTAAAATTGTTTAAACTTGGTTCCAAAAAAAGGGAAAAATCAATTTTGTGTTCAGTAGAAAAAATCCAAAATTTGAAAAATGTAATGGCTTCAAACCATTTAAACCACATCTTATACACCGCACCACACACTTGATTGCAAAAATAAGGTGCGTTGCGGTTATGATTTTGGCTAAATCGCATTGTAGAGTGTGGTGCTGAAAATGGCCCAAAACCGCACCACATTGAACCGTGAATACCTCTACTTCTGACAACAGAAATTTCATTTGGATCACTAAATCTTGAATAATCTTCAAGTTTTGATCACTGGGTGATGCTTTGTGAGAACTTGATTTATTTTAACTCTAGGTGTACAAAATATAGCTCTCCAAATATTCAAAACACACTCCAAGGAAGATGAGAACGAAAATTTTAAGTGACATGTATGGGTGTATGATCTCACATGTGTTTATTGCCATGTCACTTGAAGGGTATTAAAGTCATCATTTTTCTGGTAGGTCACCCAAGTTACGAAACTTCCGACATAAGCATGGAATTCATGTAAAAAAGTCACTATTCTTTTTTGTCCAAAAAAAAAAAAAAAACTATGACAAATTTTGATTACACAGTTCGTTATAATGTTTGTATATTGTCCATGGCAATTTTTTTAGACCTTGTCAGAGTCGTTATTAACTAGTTTTAAGGCCAAGTGATTAATTAGATTAATTATTTACAATTTTTTTATTAAATAGCAATCATAAGTATCAAACACAACAAAAAATAAATAGTACACACAAATATAATGACTTAGGGGGAACTAATGAAACAAACTTATTTTACCATAAAAACTCTAAAGGGACTTTACCTTATCAATCCCAAGGTGAACAAACCTACTATCAAATAAAAGTTTACAGACTAAATAATATTATTTATCATAAACTTAATAAAAGTTACCAAACTCAATTCCAAAATCAATGGACTTCCTTGATGTGAAATTATTCCAACATAAATCTCCAGTTTACGTTTTCAAGATTCTGCTTAAAGGTTTAGATCTAGGACATGCGATGACTGGTTTGCAGCAACTTCAAAACCATAATTTCAAAATGTGTGTTGAATGATATCTAATAGTAACCTTGTGAGCAAGAGGCATAGAAGAACCAAAGGAGCGCCAAAGGTCAATTGAACTCGGAAGTTTATTATGGTTTGTTTAAATACCCTAAGAGCACTAGCATTAAGGGGTGTAAACACCCCCCAGTTGCAATTTTACAACCAAAATTTCAAAAAACACTCCACATCAAGGTATGGGTTTCTAAAATTTTTTGCAATCTGTGAGCAGTTGGTTCTTATATATAGAACCAACTATTCACTTGGATGTAAAAGAAATAATATTATTATAATGGAATATATCTTGTCCCTCTCTTCATTCACGCTACAGACCACTTCTCTCTCTCTCAACCACTCTTCTCCCTCCCTCAACCAAGCCGAGTCTCTACACCGTACCTTTTTTTTTTTCTTCACTTTTCTTCCTATTGCTCTCTCCCCAGACCGAAGATGGTCATCTCGCAGTAGAATGGGCAGCGGCAGATGGGTTTGAATGGTTTGAATTAGCGGCGGGTTTGAATGGGTTTGAATCGGTTTGAATGGGTTTTGGTTGAATGAGTTTCGGGTTGCAGGTTGTATGGCTTTTGGGGGTTTTGGGTTTGAATGGGTTTTAGGTTGCAAGTTGTTTGGGTTTTGGGTTTAAATTGTCAGGTTTGGTTGTGAGTGGTTTGTTTTTGCCTCTTGGCAGTGGTGGTTCATGGTGGATTTATGGGTCTAGTGGCGGCTGACTTGTGGGTTTTTTTTTTGTGTTGGAGTTGGTGGTGGTGTGTGTATGGTGCGGCGGTGGTAGGGACCGTGGGGTTGCTGGTTTTTTTTTTGTGTGTGTGGTTGTAGGGTGGTGGGTGGCTGAGCTCGGCTTTCTCATATGGTGGTTGATGTAGAGATAGAGACAAAGGAAGAGGAAGAGATGTTGTAGAGATTAAGACAGAGAAAGAGAGGAAAGATAGAGATGAGAGAAGAGAGAGAAATGAGTTTTTTTAATATTATTTTATTAAGTAGTTTATATTATTTTATTGAGTTGTATGTAAAAATAGAAACTGGAATGTAAGGTGAGTTATAAAATGAGATAGTATAATAGATAAAGTAGGTTTTGAGGTTGTAAAATAGAACATTTTTGGCTACCCAGCTGCTAATGCTCTAAGGTTGTCAACACAAAATCCTAATCACTTGGGTTAACAGGCTGAATTTTACATTTCAGTAAATCATGATATTCTTGTTTTTGAGAAAAATGTAAGCGAGATTTTATTAAAATAAAAAAAGAACTACAAAGCAAAACAAAAAACCAAAAACTCAAGGAAGATCCGACTGGAAAATAACATCCACATCCTCGGGTAAATCTTCTACCCAAACCTCAAGATTTGCAGATAAAACTGGGTTTTTAGCTAAACTATGAGCTAATCTATTCCCATCCCGCCTAACATGTTGGAACGAACAGCTTCTCAAAACTTGTCCAAGTCTTTTAGTCTCATCAATGAGATGGCCAAGACAACAAAGGACAGGGGCCACTACGCTACAAGGCCTGAATAACATGAAAACAATCACCTTCAACAATAATGTTAAATAAACTCATCTCCCTTGCGAAAATCACAGCCCTTCGAGCTGCCAAAGCGTCAGCCATCTCAGCTGACGACACTTTACCCAGATTTTGATATAGTGCCGCAATAGCTTGCCCAGAGTGATCTCGACATATAACACCAATACCTGCCAAACCCGATTCTTCAAAATAAGCAACATCAAAGTTTGCTTTGTAGCACTCATCAGGCGGAGGATACCAACGAGCCACAGGACGAGGCATAGACGCACCATGCTCCTGAGAATTCATGTTCCAGAATTCGTCAACCAACCTCCGAGCGTAATCACCCAGTTCATGAAGCAGCCAAGATGGTTGATGTCCCTCATCCAGTTACGACACTACCATAAACACCATGCCACAGTAAATCACAATATCCAATTGGTCAAGTTGCATCTCAATCAGTCAAAATCTAATAATCCAAACCAACTTCCCCTTCTTGGTCCGGCACGTTACTTAAGAAAGTCACATAATATAAAACTTGAAGCTGACATATATCATGGATGTCTAGCTTATTTCAATAAATCTTTAATAATATACAATTTATTTAATTATTGAATAATAGATAATAAATAATAAATTCATATAGATATATAATAACATGTTATGTCGGTAGGTTGCAAAAAAATTATGAAAAATATAATGTCATATCATTACTATTCTTTTGGTGAATGACCTGGCATGACAAATACAGTGTCATACTCATATGACTCTCTCTCTCTCTCTCTCTCTCTCAAGACCAATTTGCTTGAGCGGCCTTATTCACAAGGGTACCAATCCCTCCACTTTTATACCACTCAAGGCCCAGATAGCCTTCTTTTCAAATTTTGATGGACACTACCCTATATACTTCTTCCTCTTTGTAAGTTATGTTTACCACAATTTTCTTTGCAATTTAATATAATAATATCACTCCCTAATATCTAATTCGATCAATATTTTCTCTAGCTGATCATTGTATCAATTTTTTTCAAAAAATTAATAATATAAGCCAAATTTTAACATTTATTGACAAAGTTTTACCATCCGATTCTAAATTCATATCTTTATTTGATTTTTTAAAATGTAAGCAAACTATTCTCTTGAACATTATTTAAATGAGATAGTTTTTATGCTTCAATTTTTCTGATGTTTGGTGAGCATAACAAACAAATAGAAATCAGAAAATCCAAACAAAGGGTTTGATAAAATATTGATCCAACAAAAAGCTTTTGATCGTTAAGTGTGATCCAACAAAAAGCTTTTGATTGTTAAGTGTAACACTATTAAAATGTCATAACAAGCATACTTGAAAGTAACTTATACTAATGGGTCAAGAGAATATTATTTGGGCCATGACTAGAAATATTATTTGGGGCTTGTAGGGTAGAGGTTCGGTGTTCTAGAGGCCCATGAGACACCAGATTCCAAAGCATGGTAATTTATAATATTGAGCTCAAACTAGTTGTAGACACTAAGCTACTTCAAAATGGGCCTCTTTACAGTCGGATTGAAACTTTGAAACCCAAACCTTGGCAGAGACACAACAAGTTTACCGGCCTAGCAATCAAGTCCAATTGTGTAAGTGATTAAACTTAGCTTAAGCATAAATTAAAGCATATAATATCAACATAACCACTTAAAATTAAGAGCACAATATCACATGGATAACACTGGAAGTGTTATCAAAGAGGAAAACTCGACAATTAGGCTGAATAATCTCTTTGCGGCTCTATCGCCAAAAACGATCTACAAACCCAAGGTGTTTTATTTTTAAGATTTTTTTAATAATAATTTAGTCTTTTATTATGTTTTGGGAAATTTAAGGGGATTTGCATAATTTTCATTTTCAAGGAAGCCTAACTATAACCCTATAGGCCTCCTATAAATATATATTTTTATAACAAGTAGATTGAAATAAAATAATTTTATGAGGTTTTCTCAAAATTTTGGTGGATTCCAAGCTTTTTTTTTTTTTTTTTTTTTTTATTTTTAAAATTTGTCTAGAATTTTCAAAACTAGAACGAGATTGAATCTATTTATAATGATTACTAGTTAAGTTCACAAACAAGTAAACTTTTGAGTGTTTGGAATGAGTTGGCTCATCACAGTTATCACTACCCTTAATTTAAATATGAGTTTTATTTTCTTTTAAAAATCATTCTTTAAATAAATGTTTTTTCCCCTCTTAGTAAGGAGGGTAAACGCCGTCAATTACTTGAGATCACATACAAATGAGTCTTTTTTTTTTCTTTTTTTTTTTTGTGAGAGAGAGAGAGGGAGAGAATTGTAGTGAGTTTTGTGAACATTTTCATAAACTTATTTGGCTCTTCAAAATCAACTGAAGGAAATCATGAATCTAATCACCAATAATATCCCAAGGAGCTCAATCGATCACACTTTCATGGCTCCCACCCCTAAAGCAACAAGGGCTACTAAACCAGTTCAAGCCCATAAGTTTGTAAAATGTTTTCTATAAAATCATTACAAAATTCAAACCTTATTTAAACATTGTTTTTTAGTATTTAATCTTTAGGTTTCTCATACTTTTACCAATTTTCATATAGTTGGTGCAAAACACCCAATTGATGCATCTAGTTTATGCTTTGGCTCCAATTGGATTTTACTTGATTTTCATCCCTAATATGAGTAGAAACTATATCATTTAGATATTAGGTTTCCAATCAAGCTAAGAAAATTCTATGATTGGTTTTGACTCAAGGTCCTTCCAAACTTGAGACCAAGCTAGGGTTTCATTACAAATATAGTATCAAAACATTGTTCGCCAAGTGACATATAAATATTCACATCTTAAAAACTTGGTCAATCCACACAACATATAAACTTATGCAAGCTAACATGAAAGATCATTTTAATAACATAGAACTTCCTAATTAAGGAGTTATGAATGTAAGAAAGTGGTACCTTGAATAATTTTTTAATTAAAATCCCACTTTCCATGTTTTCTGTTTTTTTGAGATAACTGATAGAAATATTATTGATGTAAAGGGACTAAAGTATTACAAAATTGGCCATTGACATCCTGGGCAGAGCAGGAGGGCCACATATAAAATAAATACCCCTATGCAGATTTCCCCTTGTAGGCAGAATATTTGAACACGCTCGCCATAGAAATGTACATACCTTTGGAGGGACTTTCCATGTTTTCTTGACTTTGAACAAATCTTTTGAATTTTTTTTGCTTGCACAAAGCCCCTCAAGTCGAAGCACATTTGATGCCCTTTCTAAAAACATATCATTTTCCATATGAAATTATTTGGTCCTGACTCGGTCAATACCTAAGTCACTACTCACTACTAACATAGAAATTTTCAATCACTTAGCCAAAATAGACCGAGTGTTTGGTCAAATAATTGATTTTATGATATCTTAACCGGTTTAAATATCATTTTAACATATGATTTTCAAAATGAATGGATTTGTCACCTTCCTTATGATGGAGCCACATTTTCTCCGGTAGAAAAATTTGATTTTTTTATCAAATCTTAGTCAAACCTTATTTAAATATTTTTCAAATTTAGTCAAAGTAAAGATTTTTCAATAGTTTTTTTACTAGAAATATTGAGGTTTCGCTTATGGTCAATAGTAGCAACTTAAGCAAACCGCAGGAATAGAAACTTTTGTGGTGCCCGTATTGCGTATAAATTGGAAATTAAGGAGGATAAAAAGGGGTGTCGATAATGGTGTTATATATATATTCATCCATACATTATTGGTTTGAAATAAAAGAATCGTTTATTTCTTAATCTATCATAATAATAATAATAATAATAGGTGAAACTAATGAGAGAAACTTAAATTAGAATTCTAAATTAGAGTTTCAATTTTGCGTCATGTGTCCTAAATTATTTATTCTTGAAGAGTTTTATTTCTTAATTTTAGAATCAAATGTGAGACCACATCATAAATATTCATCCAAGTGAGTTATTAAGTACAAAAACCAAAGAGTCTAGAAAAACATGGACAATTTATATGTTATACCTAATAATATCCTTACAAATTTTTTTAAAGAGTTAACAAAATATAAAAAATGACTATCAATAGTATTTAAATTATATATATAGGAATCATATTATGCATCTTATTATATATTTTTAAGTGTATACGTGCATATGCATAGAGTTACAAGCTAGTTGTATCTAATATCACAGGCTAAAGAACATATAGAATAATCAAACACGGGACAAATTAATATAACTAGTTGGAAACCCGTGCGATGCATGAGAAAACTTTGCCTAGAAGTATGTTGGTCTCAAGCTTTGCATAAAAGTATAATTAAATTACGTCGGTCTAAAGCTAAAACAATAAACTTGGTTTCTATAGGATTATGATCTTCACTATTTACATCAATAGGAATTGAGAAAGCTGAAAAAGCTTGTAGATGACTCATAAACATAGATTTGCTTTAATAAGTAAAATAAGCATATATTATTAGTTGCAATATTTAAGAAAGAAATATAAATCAGGAACTAACAATAAATAAATAAAAAAGTAGTCTGTGTGTGTGTGTGTGTGTAAAATAACACTTACAATAAAAAGATCACATATGGCATATCATTGTTGCTCATTGATTTGATTGAATGAACATATCACTAATTTTGCCAATGAAAGTTTGCTTTAAGCTAGACCATGTAAATTCTATAGGAAGGCTTAAAAAAAAAAAATTTGGTATGCATCTAATTAAAATTTTATTTTGTCCTCTCTAGTTTCTACCATATGGGATACCAAACTTATTTTCACATCATAGATTATATGCTAAATATTTGTGGCTAGAATCCTATTAATTGTTTAGATTTTCAAAAAGGACAAATGCTATCAGAATCTATGAATGCAGTATATTGTTTGTCAATATTTGAACTTATGATCATCTTTATGCTTATGATGGATCTCCCATTTTCATGCATCTGTGTATAAAATAAAATAAAAATTAATTCACCTACAATTCGAAGACATCACAAACAGTTTGCTCCAACTTGATATAACAAATACTGAAATACTTACTTCATATTCAAATAGACAACAAAAATATTTAAAGAATAAAAAAGAGAGAAGAAAATAAAAGGTAGAAAATACCATGAGTTTTTCCTAGAAAAAATGAAACGTATATTTGATTTGAATTCAGGAAACGGGAATATATAAAATAATGGAGCAGAAAAATACATGTTTGTATCGCATACAAGACATTTGCATCGGAAAATTAACGGATCTTCTTCATTCGCAATTGTTAACATGTATTATGCAAATTTTAGAATTCAAGAACAAGAGAGCGTACCTTGGTGCGGTGAAAAACAAAACAAAAGATCAGAAGTACTCAGGAACACTTTTAATCTTTACTACAATTCCACTTTACGCCCAAAAAGTGTGGTCTCTCAATCAATTTTCAAAGGGAGAATAAGAGAGTGTCTCACACTCACATACACACAATTTCATGTTCTTCTAAAAATTCTGTATGTTATTCATCAGAAAAATTGTTATGAATGTAGACTGCCACTTTGTAAATTATTACATCTTAATCATTGAGTACCCGGTTTAATCCTCTATCTTATTCATCATATATTTATGAAATTTAATTTCATAAATATATACTTTAGTAATTTCTTACTAAAGTGGTTAGGTCTAACAGTCTGAATAACCAAACTCATTAAACTTATCTCTAGGGAATATTTTGTATCTTCGTTAAGAGACTATAAATTCTATCTTGAGAATATATGTTCCATCAACACTAAATGTGGCTGCCCAACATACTGAGATTTTGACCTCAATCCTGATATATCAAAGCAACCTACATTTCATGATCAGGTCCATTATCCTTTTAGGGTTAAGAGTTCATGTAAATAGAAGTCGTGAGATTTATTATTCATTTGACAGTCGTTAGGAGAATAATAAATCTCAAAGCGGTCCATTTCAATATGTTTTAACTCTTAAAACATATCAACATATCAACTAAAAGTCTCCACTTCCATGATTAAGAAAAATCATCTTAGTTGATATGTTATAGTCTTCGCAGATGAAATGCTCAATTTCATCACCGACTACGAACTAAAATTCTGAATTTACAAAAAACTTGTGATTTATATCTTCTATGACTTTTCACATAAATCACATACTATGCTTTTCATGAACTATATGATAATGTCCAAATATTCATGTTACTATATTTTAGATAATAATAAAACAACTTTATTAATTACAATATTAAGTCATACATAATGTCATACTTAATATCATACATAGCATCATACAATAGGATTTAAGGGCAGTAATTCTAACGATCTCCCACTTGCCCTAAAGACTATTGTGCACTAATCTAACTCCCATCCCCTCCAAATGTGACTCGAAAGTCCTTTGAGGCAAGGCTTTGGTAAAGAGATTTGCCAGATTATTTGCACTTTCAATCTTTGCTACTACTACATCTCCACGAGCAACAATGTCTCGAATGATGCGATACTTTCTTTCAATGTGCTTTCTTTTCTTATGATTTCTTTGCTACTACACCATGCTTTTTGAATAACAGATATCTGGTCTAGTACAAAGTATGGCATACATGAGACTTCCCACTGCAGAAGCATAAGGAATTTGTCTCATCATATTTTCTTCCTCTTAAGTCCTAGACCTTTGGTCATCAAACAGAGGAACTCCATGTCTGAAAGGAAGTAATCATTTCTTGGAGTTTTGCATGCTAGACCATTCTAGAACCGTTTCTATATATCCAGCTTGTGATAAGCCTAACATCTTATTCTTGTGATCTCGCCAAAGCTTGATTCCTAGAATAAAGTTAGCCTCACCCAAGTCCTTCATATCAAATTGGCTTGACAACAAAACCTTTACTAATGACATTACCCCTACATCATTTCCAATGAGTAGAATATCATCAACATAAAGTACTAGGAACATTACTACTTTATCTCGATGTCTTTTGTACATACATGGTTCATCAAGATTTTTTTCAAAACCAGATGACTTGATTACTTGATCAAATCTGATATTCCATGACCTAGATGCTTGCTTAAGTCCATAAATGGACATTTTCAACTTGCATACCATATGCTCTTGGTTTTTTGTTGTGAAACCTTCCGGTTGCATCATATAGATTTCTTCTTCAAGATTGCCATTTAGAAAAGCAATCTTGACATCCATTTGCCAAATCTTATAATCATAATGAGCAACAATGGATAAGAGAATTCTGATAGATTTAAGCATTGCCACTGGTGAAAAGGTTCTTCATAATCAATACTTTCTTTTTGTGTATATTCTTTTGCAACTATCCTTGCTTTAAAGGTTTCAATCTTTCCATCTATCCCTCTCTTCCTCTTGTAAACCCATTTTCAACCAACAAGTTTAATGCCGTTAGACGCTTTTATAAGATCTTACACATGATTGGAATACATAGAATCCAATTTAGATTTCATAGCTTGGACCCAATGATGTGCATCTATATCATTCATTGCCTCTTCATAAGTGTAAGGATCCAGTTTAGCCTCTTCTGAGATAGTTTCATAAGTTTTTCCCAAACCTATGAATATTATAGGAGGCCGAACAATTCTCCCATTACGACAAGGCACCTGTGTACTAGTCATCTCATGAGTAATATCTTGTGGTGTATCTAATACAGCCACATCATCCCTAGTTTCATCCATTGATTGTTCATTTACAGGTTCATTCATTTCAGCCAATACAACTCTGCTTCTAAGAGTAAAATTATTCATATAGTAATTTTTCAAAAATTTGGCATTTGTACTAACAAAAACTTTGCTATCCTTACGACTATAGAATAAATAACCTCTAGTTTCTTTTGGATAACCCACAAGCAAACAAACTTCTAATTTTGGTTCCAATTTATCAGGCTTCCCTTTTAACACATATGCTGGACAACTCCAAATGTGGAGATATTTCATACTAGGCTTACGTCCACTCCAAAATTCCATGGGTGTATTGGGAACAGATTTTAATGAAACTAAATTCAAAAGATGTATTGTTGTGTTTAAGGCATAACCCCAAAAAGAAATCGATGAAGTTAAGTAACTCATCATGGACCTAACCATTTCTAAAATAGTCCTTCCTTCTTTTTGCTACCCCATTTTGTTGGGGAGTTCCAAGTGTGGTCAATTGGGACACAATTCCATTTTTAGTTAAGTAATCATTGAAAACCCCAAGAAGGTATTCACCACCACAATCAGATCGAATGACCTTTATGCGTTTACTTAATTGATTCTCAACTTCAACCCTAAACTTTTTGAATTTTCAAAGGCTTCGGACTTCCGTTTCATTAGGTACACATAACCATATCTTGAGTAATCATCAGTAAAAGTGATGAAGTACTCATAACTTTCTTTTGCTTGGTTTGACATAGGACCACATACATCTGTATAAACTAATTCAAGCAACTCTTGGGCTCTTCTACCTTTTGCATTAAAAGGTCGTTTGGTCATTTTGCATTCCAAACAAGATTCACAAACTGGAAATTCATCAAAGTCCATGGGCCCTTAGAGTCCATCTTTGATAAGTCTTTGAATTCTGTTTGAATTAATATGACCTAAACGCAAGTGCCAAAGATATGCTTCATTGGTAGAAAGAAACTTTCTCTTTAATGATTTTACATGAGAGTCATTATCTAATTCAGAATTATATAATTCATGCTTATCAGGAGTTAAAATATAAAGACCACCCACAATATTACCAGAACAGATAAACACTTTATCCTTCTTTATTACAACATTGTCTTTTAGGATAACACAATATTCATGTATACCTAAGTAAGTTGCAGAAATTAAATTCCTACGAACATTAGGTACATATATACAGTCTTCCAATATTAGAACTCTAGACCCAAAGTATAAACTAACAACTCTAACAGCTACAACCGGAATCCTGCTCCCATCAGCCAAAGTAAGAAACAATTCTCCTTCATTAAGTTTTCTGGTCTCTTGGAACCTCCACACACCAGGAATCCGTGGGATTCTGTACCAAATATATTTCAAGAAGAAAGGAATTTTTCATACCCTTATTCTTGGCAGCTTTAAATACTAGACAATTCCTCTTCCAATGTCTTTTCTCACCATAATGGAAACACTTTCCTTTGATCTTCTTTCCTTTGTCGGCAACCCCTAAGGCAATTTGTTTACCATCTTACTTGATGAAGTCCTTCTTCTTCTTCTTCTTCTTACCTTTGCCTTTCGACTTAGGTTGAGAAGTAGAAGCTTTAGCCATATTAGCATCAACACTAGATGTACCAAGAATACCTTCCGCCGCTACCAATTCATTCATTAATTCAGACAATGAATAAATCTTTTTGTTCATATTATAATTGAGTCTAAATTCCTTGAATGATTCTGGTAGTGACTAAAGTATCATATCCACTTGGGATTCTCCATCAATATCGGCACCTAAAACTTCCAGTGCATTCAAATTAGAGATCATTGTAAGACAATGCTCCATTACTGAATTGTTTTTAGCCATTTTGGTAATATAAATTTGCCTCATGGTTTTTTGCCTTGTAGAACAGCCTTGCAGAACAGCCTTGCTCACCAAACATCTCCTTCAGACTTAGCATAATGTCCAAGCTAGTTCTACATCTTGCATTTGATATTGTAGAACATTTGAGATTAATGCTAGGATGTAGTACTTGGCCATCTCATTAGATTTTCGCCAATGATTATATGGCTGTTTTTCCTCAGAAGGAGCATCTAATGAAGGAAAGCTAGGGAATGGTTGAGTAAGCACATATTTGTGCTCTTCAGCTATAAGAACAATGTCCAAATTTCTTTTCCAGTAAACATAATTGGATCCAGTCAATTTGTTTTGATTAAAAATAGTAACAAATGGGCTAAAAGATGCCATGATCAAATCTAAAAATAATGAACATGAATATAATAAGTAAACTGGACATTATCAATTTAGCATATAAACATATAATATAGAACCTTAATAAAACCATAATATAATATATGCAACGACAACTTAATCCCATGTTTAAAATTCCTTGGAAGCAAGTAAATTATAAACACTATGATTGATTGAGAACTATTCTTATTATTAGTGCTATCATGATAACTCTTATCAAATACTAACAATATGCCGTATTCCCTTTAGCCTCTAAGTAATAATGACATAGCTCCGAAAGGAGGTTAACATTAAACTTAGTCTAGTGTACACCGTTGACTAAATTTTATGTGAGTCATTAAGTAACTCCACGATAGTGTGGTCGTTCTTAATGTAAAAACACATATCATCCATCATTAAGAAGTTTAATCTGTAGTACCATGAATTAAACACCCTCCGAAGGGAGTAAGGCATATACGCTAAGGCGAGGCGCTTAATTATACTACTACAAACCGACAATAGAGGCTGTGAGATCCAACCCTTGTATCTCTCTCCCACTACATGTTTTAAATTAAAGGTTTTTAATCATGAAACATGTGTAATCTAATCACACACAACCTTGCACTTTTTAAATTTGAAAACACTTAGAAAATGTTCAAAATTCCCTTCAGTAGCATTTTCGCGAGAATCTCGCGACTAAGCCTCTTCTCGCAAAAATGAGTTAAGGCAAAATAGTGACAACACAAAATTCAGACAGAAACTTTCACAACTGTCTCACAACTGTTTCGCTAGTAAAGCTTACTCGCGAAAAGTTTTGTGCTTCAAAGGCATTTTTCGCGAGTAACTTCGCGAGAAGGTAACCCGCGAAAAACCCGTGTTTTCAGTTTTTAAAGGGAAAATGTGGACAGTTTTCAATAGTTTTGAATGAACAAACAACCACCATATGAACATAATAGACAGATTTTGATATCAAAATTGAATTCCATTGATGTTATAGCCTTGAAGTTCAATTCAACATACTTGAATTCAAATTTAAACAACATCATAACATCAATATTAGCTTTTGTCAAACCATAGTTTCAACAACCATGCAGAAAATTAAATACATATATAATCTTCTAACATCATGAAACTATTATCTCTAATTCCAAAACTCACAAAACATGTTATACAGATTCGAAATTGAAGACCGCTTTGATACCAATTGATGGAAAAATACATGTTTGTATCGCATACAAAACATTTGCAGCAGAAAATTAACGAATCTACTTCGTTCGTAATTGTTAACATGTACTATGCAAATTTCAGAATTCAAGAACAAGAGAGTGTACCTTGGTGCGGTGAAAAAAAAAAACAAAAGATTAGAAGTATTCGGGAACACTTTTAATCTTCACTCCAATTCCACTTTATGCCCAAGAAGTGTGGTCTCTCAATCAGTTTTCAAAGGGAGAATAAGAGAGTGTCTCACACTCACATACACACCATTTCATGTTCTTCTAAAAATTCTGTATGTTATCTAATTGGGCTAGCTTTTTGGGCATTTCCAATTGGACTTTAGTGTGTGGCTTAGAGTGGGACCAAAAGGGACCAATAAGACACTCGCTCCAATGAGTCTTGGACTTTTCTGTTAACTCTTGATAAGTCCAAAGTTATCATTAACTATATTTAATACCACTATATAAATATAGTTGCACTCTAGGCATTGTTTATAAATTATATCCCAAGACTTTATTATACATGCAACCCCTTCATAAAATATTCATAGTAATACAAAGTCATGAATATAGACTGTTACTTTATAAATTACTACATCTTAATCTTTGAGTATCCGGTTTAATCCTCTATGTTATTCATCATATATTTATGAAATTCAATTTCATAAATATATACTTTAGTAACTTCTTACTAAAGTGGTTAAGCCTAACACTCTTAATAATCAAACCCATTAAACTTATCTCAAGGGAATATTTTGTATCTCAGTTAAGAGACTATGAATTCCATCTTGAGAATATATGTTCCATCAACACTAAATATGGCTGCCCAACATACTGAGATTTTGACCGTTACTTTAGATCTCACTCATGATATATCAAAGTAACCTACATTTCATGATCAGATCCATTATCCTCTCAAGATTAAGAGTTCGTGTAAATAGAAGTCGTGAGATTTATTATTCATTTTACAGTCATTAAGTCATTAAGAGAATAATAAATCTCACAGTGGTCTAGTTCAATATGTTTTAACTCTTAAAACATATCAACATACCAACTAGAAGTCTCCACTTCCATGATCAAGACAAATCATCTTAGTTGATATGTTATAGTCTGCACAGATGAAATGCTCAATTTCATCACCGACTACGAACTAAAATTTTGAGTTTACAAAGAACTTGTGATTTATATTTTTCTGTGACTTTTCACATAAATCACATACTATGCATCTCATAGACTATATGATACTATACGAATATTCATGTTACTAAAAACAGCTTTATTAATCATAATATTAAGTCATACATAATGTCATACTTAATATTATACAGACCATCATACAATAGGATTTAAGGTCACTAATCCTAACAGAATTAAGACTTGAAAAGTGAGTAGAAACATTGGTTTGATCAGTTGGTATTACAAAGAGACAAAGGAGTGAAGAGGAGTGTTAAATGCTAATGATGAGTTGGAAGTTAATTTAATTTAAATTAAAAAAGAAAATTGGAAGTGATCAAAGAAGAAGTCACATGGTAGAACTTCATGCTCTCTCACATGAAGTTTCTGCTTTTATATATATATATATATATATATATATATATATATATATATATATATATATTCGATATAAAATTCAACTCCCACATGACATTGGCTTTGGGTTCAAAATGTCCCAAATAACATAGATTTTAAGTCTTACATATAAGATTAATATCGATAATCATTCTACCCTAAAGTAATATCATTACATAACTCAAAACAACACAGTTTGAAATGAGGGACACTTGATTTTCTTCCTTCAATTGTATCTGAAACCATGAAACACTTAAAATTTGACATATAACTCAAAAAATGGAGTGGATGTAGAAAATATAGGAAAACATGTCTCTATTATGACAAGCAGATGGTCAGTTTTTTTTTTTTTTTTGTGTGTGGAGAAATAGATGGTCAGTTATAATTGATGTATGATGCTTGAAAAGAAGGAAACAAAACATAAAAGTTTATTGATTAAGATTATTAATCATGTAGTTGTGGTTATTGAGAAATTTCCCACTAACCGTAAAACTAATAAATCATGATATATTAAAAAGAAAAATATATAAATATCATTCTAGGACCAAGGATTTTAGTTACTATGAATAAGCCTTCATATCATAATTGTAATATGGAACTTTTGTACCATTCCTCATCTACTAAAAAAAATGAAAATTAGTCATGAGGTTAGGGATTGGTCATGAGGTTAGGGATTGCTCTGTTCAAAGGGACCAAAAACAGGGATGTCTTCCTTATGGGGAGTGGTTGAAGGCGGGGTATCGTCAGAATTATGGTAATGCAAACAAAGCAAGACGTAGTCCAGAGCAGCGGGATGATGATGTCCAAGTTGATCAGGGGTATCGGGTTTCTTCACAATTGAAGGTAAATGAGCAGGGTAATCCTACAATTGGAAGTGGAAGTGAAAGGATGTCTTTAACGCAGTCAGGCAGTCTACCTGAAGGTGGTAGCTTTGATGGTGCTTCGGCAGATGGTGGTGTTACAGTCGAGAATGATGCAATCTTAACTGTGAAGAATCACAGTCTGGATTTTGAGAAGTTGATTACAGAGATTGATCATGCCATCCAAACCGATTCAAAATTTTCAATTTTAAAAGTGACTCCAACTGACTGCGTGCCAGATAATAGCGTGATTTCCTCTGACTTGATTGAGGTGGTAGTTATGGATGAGGATACTATCATCCTCAATCGTGACTTAATGGGGAAACAAGATGAGCAAATATCTCCACCTGGTTTTGAGGGATCAGAGATATGTTTTAAGGTTGGTTGTGGTAACGTGCAAGGAAACAAGAATACTAGTAAGGGCCGACCCAAAAGAAGTGGTAATAAAGATGAAGGTGTGAGTCAATCCTTGCATAGCTCAAAAGAAGTTGAGCCCGTGGAGAAGTCTACAATTGGAAACCCGAAAGCAATGATTAATTGGAAGAGGCTTACCACAAGACCTTAAACTCTTATTAATTCTTCAATTGTTGATGTGGAACCTGGGCAAAAAAGGAAGCAAGCATAAAACATGAATAAGAAGGCTATGGGTGTTAAGGGAGAAAAGAAACATAGAAATGTGGAGAATGAGCAAGGTGTTGTGTCAACTATGGGATCAATGGAGGTTGTAGGGCAACCATGCCGGGCATGAAGACACTCCTAAGATGGAAACAAACCAAAAAAAACAAAAAACAAAAAACAAAAAAGAGAGAGAAAAAAAAAAAAAAAAACCTCATCACTTTGATGTCCATGTAAATCAAGGTGTCGTTTGGCATTTTTTTAGGTTTTCTAGGCATTCAAGTGAAGATTCGCTTTTCTTACAGTAATTTTGGATTTTGAAGTTTTTTCTTTCTTTTTTGTTTTTTAGAATGTAATCGTGCTACTCTAGCGTATGCTAGTGTTGCAAAAGAGAAAAAGGGGGCCATATGTCCCTCTTTCTCTTTCCCATAGTATATCTTATTTCTCAATTAATAAAGTCTACTATCGTTTCCTCTCAAAAAATGAAAAAGAAAAGAAGGTATGTTATATCATTTAAGCCTTCACCAACATAATCCCTTGTATGCGATTATTTCCATTAGGCACAACATACAAGATCTTAGAAGAAAATTAAGTTGAAATTCTTTTCTCACACCTTAGTCCAAGTGTCTATTGGCAAATGTTAGGCTAATATTTAAAATGGGTCTAACCTACTAACTTGTTTCCATAAAAGGTGATTTGTTGCTTGAAATTAAGATTTTCATACATGTGTATATTCTTGAATACAAAAGAGTAAGAGAAGGTCTTTATAAAATTAATTACCTTATCAAAAATTGGAGCTAGCTTGCGAATTTTGTAAATGACAAATAAATCAGTTATTTTCTTATATTACTTTCATACCATTGAAAAAAACATTTTCGCACAGCACTTATATTAGTCTCCAAGAGACATTCTGCTATTTCAACCATAGCCTTGAAAGTTGTTAGGTCTTCTTGAGGCGCCTCTTCCACACATTGTTCAAAAGTTTTAATGATACGTACTGTATTTTCTGTAGTGTCTATTTCAATCATTTCCTTACATTTTTCAAACTCTTCTTCAATGCAAACAAGAAATGGTCTTCCCACACACTACAAAAAAAACGCAAGCTATAGCTGCATTTTTTTTTAGCCACGTTTACAAAAAAACGCAACTATAGCTGACCTATAACCAAGTTTGTAAGTGTTTTTAGTTGCGTTTTTTTGGATATGGCCTATAGCCACATTTTTAAACGCAGCTATAGGTCCAGCCGAATAATAAATTATTTTTAAAGGCTAACCTACAGCCACGTTTAAAATGCAACTATAACTAACCTATAGCTGCGTTTTTAACATGCGGCTATAGGTTAAGTCTATAGCCACGTTCAAAAAGCGTGGCTATAGGTCCAGCCAATTTTTTTTTTTTAAAGGAGGATCAATAGCCGCATTTTTAAAACGCAGCTATAGGTAACAAAAAAAAAAAGAATGATAATTATAACCTGCATCCTCACTTTCCCACCTACCCCCACTTTCATCTTCTCTTTCTTTGCTCATTTGTTTTTTTGCTCCTTTCTTATGTAAGTCACGCTAGGTTCTTTCTTTCTTTCTTTTTGTTTCTTCCTTTTTCAATCCAACACAACTCTTTTTTTTTCTTTGTTTCTTTGCAGCTACTTCTTCTTCTTCTTCTTTTCTTTCTTTCTTTTTTTCTTCATCTCAAGCACACTGATTTGTCTATAGATCTAGTTTTTATTTTTATTTTTTTGTTATTTTATGTTAGTAAGAAAATGGAGGAAATGTAGAAAAGTTTGAATGAAGTGGATATTCTGGCAATATTTGTGTCTACGTCTTGATTTGGATTTGAGTTTTGATTTTGAATTTTTTGGATCTATGCTTGAATTTGTGCTATTGTGTTGCTGATTTTGTGCTTATGTTTAAATGGGTTTGTATTCTTGAGCTTGTTCTTTTGTGTTTCTGAGCTTGTGCTTTTGTGTTCCTTGAATGGATTTAGTGTTAGATTTGGGTTGGTTTTGTTGAATGAGAAGAGATTCATGGGTTTGTGCTATTGTGTTGCTGATTTAGTGTTTGATTTTGAATGTTTTGGGTTTGAATTTTGAATTTTTTTAGGGAAAAAAAATCCATAATTTTTTTTTGTTTTAAAAAAACCTATAGTCGCGTTTCAAAAACGCCGCTGTAGAAAGCTTTAGCCATGTTTTTAAAACACAGCCAAAACTGTACCTATAACCACATTTTTAAAACGCAACCCAAACATGGTCTATAGCTGCAGTTAAGAAAACGTGACTATAGACCTGTAGGAGTTATTGTTGCGCAGTATAAGCCGTGTTTGTAAACGCGACTATAGCCCTCGTTTCTTGTAGTGATAGTATCAAGTCTGAAAGGACAAGGAAGCGGGATTGGAAGTGAAGAGGGATGGAAAGTGGTAAAAGCCAAAGCTTTATATTGAACCTCAACAAGAATAAGGATAACCAAAACCATCATCAAAATGATATATTTCTTACCCATCATTCTTCTTCCACTAATTTCTTTTTTCAAAAAAATCTAGACTAAAATTTAGAACAATAATTAGGACTTAAACCCTTATTCCTTATATATATTCAATGATTAAACAAGTTGGAAATAAAGAATGCAATCCATATATTGGTTCCTTTTTTTTTCTTTTTCTTTTTCCATTCAAACAAGTGTTTTTATGAATTATGAGTTTTAAATATATGAGCATTTATTAAGTTAATTGGCTTCCAATTTAAACAATTTTTTTTTGTTAAAATTAAGTTTTTTCAAAGAATTGTGACATTTAGATTTAGGGTGTCATTTTTAAGTTAATTATTGACTTCTAGTTTAGGGATTGCCTTTTGGTTAGGGTCATATGCTATCATGGTAGTTTTTTTTAATGTTAATTTTAATTTTTTTGGCCTAGGTAAAAAGTAATCATAATAGTGCAGGTACTTTTAAATAAATTGTAAGAAGGCATAATTCACAAGTAAAATAAATTGCATGAAAATTAAACATCAATTTTTAAGGTCTTAGAAGAATGTAGTGGTTCAAAAAACATGAAAAATGAGTCATGTAAGTGTATTTAATTACCTTTCTATTTATCATTTGAAAGACAACCTATATAACCATAGTTATATGTTCTAGTTATTGTTCAAAAACTTGTGTTTGGAGACAAGAAAACATATTGGAAAATTAGTTGTTGCAAATTCTGATGTGACATTTAATATGAAGCCAATTTAAGTCAATCAAATTGAAACATATGAATTGCAATTGTAAAAATTCTTTAAATGAATGTTTCAACAAGACCAAAATTTATACATTACAGACAAGGGTGGCTTAAGGTGTAGGCCTAAGGCCACTAATAAGAAAAAACCTTGTCTTCTAAGTAAAATAATTTTCTTTAAAAAAAAAAAAAGTCTAGTCCACTTTAAATAAAAAGGCCCCTATGAGACACCAAATTCCAAAGCATGGTAATTTATTATTGTTAAGTTATGGTTTTCAAATAACATTTATGTTGGCTCTATTCCATGACAAATGCTGAAGACGTTGATCTTGCGACTTGGCTAACTCGCAAGACGACCTGCAATATGCACTGACAACTGGGATTTTAAGTGTGACTCTTATACCCTTCACACATACTATGTATACCCTCATTACTCACAAAAGTGAACAGAGGCTATTTAGAAGGAAGCCCTAGAAAGGTTTCTACAACACACCCACCTTATTAGAGAGAGCTACACATCCTCAAGTGAGAAATCCTTATAATCTCTTCTCCTCCCCTCTCTCATTGTTATACCTTAAGAGGAGATTTGTACCCTAGCACAACCCACACATATTCAGAGTGTAGAGAGTGTTTTGGAGCTTGAGAAGTATTGAGGATTTGCCAAAAAAAGCCAGTGAGGCTTGGCGGATGCAATCAAGCGGTATCACAGGATCTGAATAACTAGTGAAGACAGGATTCCAAGAAGTTGGTAACTAGAGCTTGGAGGGCTCAAGTACTTTGGGTAGATTAGGCTTGAAGGTTCTTTTTGGTATCCTTGTATTCTAATTTATTCACTAGTGGACCATTTGACTTGGAGGGTTGCAAGGAGATTTTTCGCCAAGTTTTTTGGTTTCCTCTTTGATAACACATTGCCATGTTATCTTGGGTTTGCTATACTTTTACCCACTACCCTTTCCATTTTATCGTTGCACTTATTTGTTCATCCATGCAATTTTTTAATTGTGGGTGCAAGCATGGGCCTTCCTCCCTGGATGAAAACGGAGGGAGTATGGCTTAGTCGAGTGGACCGGGGCGAAGAAAAGATTGGAGTCGTCACCTAGTTTTATGGCCTAGGAACCATGTATATAACGCCCTTACGTGGAAGGACTGATCTTACTACCAGATTATGGGTTCGAAGTTTAGGTATAGCTTAGGAAGGTGTTAGGCCCCCAAGACTGCCCCCGACCCGTGAATCAGCTTTCACTCATTGTGTCTTATGTCTTAAACTCATTAAAGACATGTTCAATATTGTATCTTAAACTCATGCATACTTTAGCATACATCTAAGCATACAACATGGCATCAATCATCTCAAACCCTAACATATATCTATCATGCTTCTCATCACATCATAAACCCTAGCATACACCTATCATACTTTCAAGTGCAGAAACACATCATGGCAAGATCATACAAACATGTTATTACATCTCACTATTAAGGAAAAGATAACCAAGCAAGCACTATCCTTGTTCATCATCCAAAACAAGATCATATGAATGCATGTCTTATCTCACTTACCTTATTGCACCACAGCACTTATGCATCAATGCATAGTCATATCATATGCATGTTCATGGCAAAGCAAAGATTTAGTTAAAAGGAAATCCTAATCTAACATGTGAAGAACAAACAAACAAAGAAATAGAAACATATACATGTGAAAACAAGTTAGAATAGAGACATTAGACAAATAAAATAAAGAAGCAGAAGCAAAAAAAGTCAAATTAGGGTTTCTGGGCTTGAATACATGTATGCATACATAGCTAACTGTATGCATATGAATACTCCGAGTATGCGTATGCATGCAGAGAGGACATGTCTTTATACACACCCAAAACCCTAACCTAGAAAAGCAATAAAAGCAAAACAGAGCAAAAACTTAAAACAAAAAAATCTAATAACCTAACATACTTTAAAACATAAACAGAGAACACCTAAACAAAACAGGCATATTATAACATAAACAAATGAAAGAAACAATGACAACAAGAAGATTAAAGCAAGAAAAAGCAAAGAAATGAAAAAGGAAGTTTAGAAATAATACCTTAAAAATAAAAGCTCTTTGCCTTGATTTTGACTATTCCCCTCAGTCAAATTTATTTATAACCAAACAAAATTGATTAGTAAACTTGAGAATGTTTTGTGAAAAAATCCCTCTTTGATTCACTATTTATAGTGAATTTTAGGTTTTCCCTTAGGATTTTGTGTTTTGAAATTATATTAAGTATGACTTTATATAGTTGTATGACTTTATATAGTTGAAAAATGGGGATTTGGAATGGCTCCCAGATGATGTAGGATTCATTCCAAACGTCACACTTAATACTAAAAAACTTGTCTTTCATAGTTTCTAGAACCCTAACATGCGTGCATAGGCTCGTATATGCATATGCATGCATAAGTCCTGTGTACGCAGCTTGGGGACATGCGTGCACATATGCATGTATGCGTACACATACCCTAGAGTTTCTTGACCTTTATTTTCAAAAAATAGCTTTATTTTATTCATAAAGGAGATATATTTTCCACAAAAACCTTCCTCAAGTCAATTTATACTTTGATTAAGCCCTAAACTAACCTTGAACTTTAGAATTTTACCATCATTGGGGAACTAGGGCCCAAGTCGTAAGAGGTACAAAATGCGGTGTCTACATGAGTGTTTTGATTAATTAATTTGTTAATCGCGTATACTCTGCATCTAATGTGTTTAGCTTAAAATTAATCAAGTTGTAATTAAGAATTGGGGATCTAAACAAGCTATAGTGTTTTACACTATTTGAGAGCTTTCAATTATATTAAGCCCAAATTGTCCATAGCCGCTTAGCTACTTCAAAATAGGCGGCATTACAGTTGGATTGAAACTTTGAAACCCAAAGCTTGGTCGAGACTCAACAAGTCTACCGTCCTGGTGCTATCAATTACTGCCGTTCGGAACACAATTAGGCAACCTACCAACTAGCAAGCTTTCTAAATTTTTAACCCCAATTATGGCTAAGTTAAATTTAGACTATTCTAGCCATCAAGTCCAATTGTTTAAGTGATTAACGAATTAGTTTAAGCATGGATTCAAATTCAATCATATAATATCAACATATCCACATAAAATTAAGAACATAATATCACATGGTTAACATTGGATGTGTTATCAAAGAGGAAAATCTAACAACGTAGCTGAAAAATCTCTCTACAGCTCTATTGCCTAAAATGATCCACTAGAGTAAATAGTTGTAATACATAAAACATACAAAACCCTCTAAGTATAGTAACATATATCTATGTACCCAAACTCTCTGAACTCCTACTAGCAATTGACTCCGCCAGTACTTTCTCCACTCTAGCTTCGGATCCGTAATTATGGTCCAATTGCAATATCTAGGTACTGGGTGGCTCCAATGGTTTCCAAAGTCCTCAAACGACACAAATTTTCTGAAGGATGTTGTGTGTGAATGATTCAATCTCTTCTCATAGTGTATGTCTTTATAGAAAGGGAGAAAGTAGAGAGAAATGGGTTTATGAACTAAGATTTATCTTGGTTCTCTAACACTTATAATGGAAATTTCAAGGTGTAAAAATTTGTGGGAAATTAGGCTTAATAGATTGGCAAAGGGTTGGCACTGTAGAAAAATTCATAAATGATTTCTCTCATGTTCTGATATTTTTGCTCAAGCTAAGGTCCACAAAGTGTCAGGCGAATCACCAGAGTTTCTTTTCAAAAACCGATTTTGCTTGATAAGTTTACTGGACACTGAAACTTCGCTTGAACGAAATTCTTCAACTTGCAATATTGACTTCAACTTCAATCAACATCTACCCAATACAAAATAAGTTCCCACACAAAATTACAACTCAGCGTTCAATAAGAAAATACAATCACTTTCTCATGGAACTTGCCAATACTAGTGAAGACGAAGGACACTGATTATCACTTGGTAAACCCATTTTGAAAGCCTCCAAGCAAGATCAAGACTGATCGATCTCCAAATCAATAATAACATGTTATCTTAGGGAATTGTTAAAAAATTATGAAAAATATGTCATATTCTTTTGGTGAATGACCTGGCATGAAAAATATAATGTCATATGACTCCTATCATTACTAACTTGAAGTTAACATTTTGCGTATTCATCACCAAAAGCAAAAAAAGCTGTGACCATATTCGTGCATTTAGTTCCTTCATATAAAATGCAAAACCAAATGGCCCAAACGGCCAGATTGTGTTCGCAGGCCCAATGATCTAGTGTCTTAGCCCAACTGAAAAAGAGAATAAAGTGATTTTTATTCAAAAGGACCAAGACCATTCTCTCTCTCTGGCCTAACTCAAAGCATTAGAATCCAGAGATGCAAAAATAAATAAATTAATTAATTAATTAATTAAATAAAATTTAGCATTTCAAACACCACTTTATCTATTTTACTAACTCATTTTACAACTCATCTTATACCCTTTTTTTTTTTAACATACAACCTAATAAATAATATAAACTACTTAATAAAATAATAAAAACTACTATCTTCCCACTTTCTTTTTCTCTTCACACACAACCACAAGATTAAATTTTTTTTTCTTTACAACTTATGAACAGTAAGGTTGCATAGATTGCAATTTTTTTAAGTTTGCATACTCGGATGGAGTGGGTTTATAACATCTTGGGTTGTAAAATTGTAACTGGAGATGTACACCTCCCAATAGCATCTGGGGGGTGTTCACTAGTGTACCAATACCTCCTCTTTTATGCCACTCAAGGCCCGGATAGCCTTCTTAAAATTTTGATGGACACTACCCTATATGCTTCGTCCTCTTTGTAAGTTATATTTACCACAATTTGCTTTGCAATTTAATATATTAATATCACTCCCTAATATCTAATTCGATCAATATTTTCTCTAGCTGATCATCGTATCAATTTTTTTCAAAAAATTAATAATATAAGCCAAATTTTAACATCTATTTACAAAGTTTTACTATTCGCTTCTAAATTCACATCTTTAATTGATTTTTTTTTTAATGTAAGCAAACTATTCTCTTGAACATTATTTAAATGAGATAGTTTTCTTGCTTCAATTTTTCTAATGTTTGGTGAGCATAATAAACAAATAGAAATCATATAATCCAAATAAGGGGTTTGGTAAAATTTTGATCCAACAAAAAGCTTTTGATTGTTAAGTGTAACAGCACCAAAATGTTATAACAAGAATACCTGAAGGTAACTTATGCTAACGGGTCAAGAGAATATTTTTGGGCCACGACTTATTTGGGGCTTGTAGGGTTGTGGTTCGGTGTTCCAAAGGCCCATGAAACAGTGGATTCCATAACTTGGTAATTTATTCTATTAAGTCCAAATTAGTCTTTAGACCTTTAGCTACCTTAACATAAGCTACTTTACAGTTGGATTGAAACTTTGAAACCCAAAGCTTGGCGAAGACTCAACAAGTCTATCGGCCTGACAATCAAGTTCAATTGTATAAGTGATTAATTAATTAGCTTAAGCATGGATTAAAGTACATAATATTAACATAACCACACAAAATTAAGAGCACAATATCACATGGATAACACTAGGGGTTTGTTTGGTTGTGTTGTTTAAACAATAGTTTTCATTGTTTAAACAATATGATACGTATTTTCACAACACTTTTCCAACTATACTTATTTCCACAATACTTAAACAATGTTATTAGAACAACATTACCAAATGGAACCTAAATGCGTTTTCAAAGAGGAAAACTCGACAACTGGGCTGAAAAATCTCTTTGCGGCTCAAACGCCAAAAAGATTTTTATTTTTGCTATTTTATTTGGGGATAATTTAGTCTTCTATGATGTCATAAGAAATTTAAGGGTGTTTGTGTAATTTTCAATTTTAAGGAAGCCTAACTATAACTCTATAGGGCTCTTATAAATATGTATTTTTGTAGCTTGGTTTTCAGTAGATTGAAATAAGGACAAAATTTAGATACAAAATTTGTTATAGCCTTAGCCTACAACTTTACTATTTTTTTTTTTTATTGGAGGTAAATTTTGATAAATCCACCATTGGATGACATATTCTTCTTATATTCTTCATACTTGCAAAATTTCTAGAATATTAAATATCAATAGCTATGTCATTAATAAATTGTTCTTTTTCCAAGTTTTTAAAGTTTAAAATATGTATAAAATATAAGTTTATAAATCATATAGTAAATAATATCCGATTGACATAAAATTTGAACGGTATAGTAAGAGCATAAATATCATGCAATTCAATAGTTAGATTTTCAAAATATGTAGTAATGCTTATTTTATTGAGTAAGATTATAGCCTTAGATTACAACCAATTTTGTAGCTAAAATACTTCTATGAGGTTTTCTCAGATTTTTGGTGGATTCCAAGCTTATTTTCTTTTGATTGGTCAAGACTTTTTAAAGCTAGAACAAGATTGAATCTATTGCATTTCTGTTTGGCATTAAGATGTCAATTAATTAAATAGGCTATTGAAATTATATTTAACCAAATTTATTTACAATTGTTACTAGTTAATTTCACAAACAAGTAAACATTTGAGTGTTTGGAATAAGTTGGCTCATCACCACCCCTAATTTAAATATGATTTTTTTAAATTTTATAAATCATTCTATAAATATGATGTTTTCCTCCTCTTAGTAAGGAGAATAAACTCCGTCAATTACTTGAGATCAGATACAAATGAGTGTCTTTTTTTTGGGAAGGGGGAGGGGAGAATGATTGCAGAGAGTTTTGTGAACATTTTCATAAATCTTTTTAGTTCTTCAAAATCAACTGAGGGAGTTGGAGAATCTAATTGCCAATGTTATCTCAAGGAGCTCAAATCGATCACACTTTCTTGGCTCTCACCCCTAAAGCAACCATGGCTAGCCCATATGTTTGTAAAATGTTTTCTATAAAAACATTAAAAAGGTACAATTTATAAACCTCTATGTTTTAAGCTACTCTTCCCAAAGATCATCTCCCCATCATAAGGGGCCTTTCTGCTAGTAAGGTAATTTTGGGCAATACTCTCATGGCATTGGAACTAGCATACTTAATGAAAAAACCTAAAGGAAAAAAGGGATTTAATGTGCTGAAACTAGATAGGGAGAAAACATATGACAAAGTGGAGTGATGAAATTCATTGGGAGCTAAGGTGAAGTGAAATTTTCTAGTAAAAATTGCAATGATACCTTACTCACATATATCCGACATCGTTTGACTAAAAATGAGCTATAATTATGTTGTTTTCATATGTTTGTGACATTTTTTCTAATTGACATTCAATTTCAAAACATGGTCATTCATCTTGAAGGAAATTGAAACATCTGCACATCTAGCACACATTTTCATTGTTTATGCTGTCAAATTTTCTGGACAAACTTGGTAAACATTGTTTTTTAGTATTAAACCATTGGGTCGTTTCTCCTAGTTTTCCAAATTTTAATTGAGTTGGTGCAAAATACCCAATTGATGCATCTAGTTTATGCTTTGGCTCCAATTTTCACTCCTAATAAAGAAAATTTCTCAAGAGAAAAAAGGAGTATAAACTATATCAAGTTAATCGCTCTTGGTTATACTATTTCAAACCAAGTTAATCGCTCTTGGTTATTCAATTAAAAAAGGAGTATATAATTTTCATGCCTAATGAAGAAAATTTCTTCTAGTTTATGGTTATATCCATCCATACATGATTGGTTTGAAATAGAAGAACTATTTATTTCTTAATTGTATCTAATATCACAGGCCAAAGAACATATAGAATAATTAAACAAGCAAAATTAATATAATTAGATATAACATTCAACTCCCGCGACACATTGACTTTGGGTTCAAAATGCCCCAATTGACATAGATTTTAAGATTTCTATATAAGATAGTATAAAATAAATTATTACTATACCCCGAAGTAATACTATTATAAGAGCAAGATTTAGGTACAGTACTTAGATGTTATTTTTTATGTTCTCTTTTTAAGATTCTGTTATGTGAATTTTTTCTCATGGAAAGGACATGTATTTTTTAGTTAAGTAGCTACATAGCTAAATCTTAGAAGGTGAACCTAAGGAACAGCACCTAAAGTACTGTACCTAAATTTTGTCCTTATTACAAAACTCAAAATAACACAATTTGCAATGAGAAACACTTGAAAATTGTTGGGAAATTTAGACCCCGGTTGATAGAATTAACAAGTTTTAATCCCAAGTTGTTAATTAGATTTATTATGCATAAAACTTGTTAAAAAAAACAAACAAACATCAATATCATGTCAAAACTATGTGCAATGGAAAAATAAATAAGACAAGATATGATGACCTAGGAAAACCAATGAAACCAACCAGTTTCACAGTAAAAAACCTGGGGAGAAACCTTCCCGAAAAGCAATTCACTATAGTGAAAAGAAGTTTCAGATCTAGTACAAAACTTTTGTCCCTAGACTCTACAATTCCCGTAGATGAACTCACAGCAGAAACCTTCTACCGCTTCAGAACATCTAAACTCTTTAATATATGAATGCCACCCTTTGATGCACGGATCCCAGTACGTGACTAACCAATTGCGCGGATCCCAGTACGCGACTTCAATCACCAACTAGAGAAGAAGATATTGGTTGCAAAGTTCTTCACTTCATCAATAATAAAAATCAAGAAGCACTTGGTTACAAAACCCTAAGGCGCAAGACGCAATAGCTTCTTTTTGAGAGAATAAGGTATTGGTCACCTTTTGCATATGTTCTCCTTGTATTCTCTTATGTGACGGCCTATAAAATATGCCTTATATATGTCTAGGGTTGTGAAAAAAGAAACCCTACACAAATACAAAAGCCTGGCCCAAAAATCAGATCTGAAAATTCTGATTTCCGTAACCTTGATAGATACCTCTATAGATAGCAGGTGTTGAGCCTCCTCATTAAACCTCGATAGATAGCTATCTATCAAGCAGCTGTCGATAAGCTGTCCAGCAGGTGTCCAGCTTTAGTAAACACATTTTCTTCACTTGTTTCTCGGTCCAATCTTCATGGCTTTAATACTAAACTTGAACAACATGTTCTTTGAAGTATTAAACACATCTTAGATCTATCCAAATACAAGTAAAGTGCGTTTTGTCAAAGGATTAACCAACTACATAAAATATGTCCTTAACAAAAATTTTAATTTAGTAACTCTATGTCTTGGAACAACCTTGAGATTCCTCCAAATGTATCTGAAACCATGGTACAATTATAATTTGACATATAACTCAATAAATAGAATGGATATAGAAAATATAGATGTCTGTTAGGTTCTAAGACTTTAGGAACTAATGTATTAGAACTTCAATTTATATATGTTGGCAAACTATGATCAAAACATTTAGTCTAGGTTTAGATTTGCTCAAATGTTGTTTTTATGTAAGGTTTGAATCGAGTAATTGCAGGAATTTATTGGTTAAATTCTGTAGGGCTCGACCGATTGAAAATTAGACTCGATCGATCGAATTTCGCAAAACAAGAAATCTCTACAATATTTTTGAACCAGCCTAATCCCATATGACGTGTAGGGTTAAGTGTTTCACTCCAAGTATAAAAGGAAAAACCCTAACTACATTTTAGAAGTCGTTGTTGAGCTGTGTGTTGAATCTTTTGTGAGATCTGAGAGGTGTTTATCTTCATATATATACATAGAGCTATCAAGATCTAGATTCACATCAAAAACTTGATGGTTGCTTCAATTGCTACATAAAAAACTTTCAAGAAGATCTGAAACTTTTGAGAGGAATCTCAAAGTCACAAGTGTGGGAACTTGTAGTTGCTGCAAATCAAGGAAAGAAGTAGTCCATGAACTCGGAGCTGTCACGTGGTCGGATAGTAAGTTTTCTACTCGAGATAGCAATAAGATGTTAGTAGTCTAAATCTTATTATACAAACTTCAATTCTTTCATAGTGAATCTGTTTTTACCTTGAGGATAACTAGGTTAAATCCTCCCTAGGTTTTGTTACCGGTTAGGTTTTCCTAAGTTATCAGATCTTTGTGTTATTTATTTTCCACTGCTTTACTATTTTTGTTTATTTGAGTTTAACCTAATCTTGAATAGCAATCTTGTTAATCAACTTAGTATAATATTAGGTTAAACATATTCTAGTAAGGGGTCTAAATTTAACAATGTCTCTACTATGACAAGTAGATGGCAAGATATAATAGATGTATGATGCTTGAAAAGAAGGCAACAAAACATAAAAGTTTATTATGTTTGTGATATGACTAAGCATGCATATTAATTAAGATTAGCCATATGTGGTTGTGTTTATTGAGAAATTTTTTACTAACCATAAAACTAATAAATTATGATATATTAAAAAGAAAATATACAAATGTCATTCTAGGACGACATATTTTAGCTACTATGAATAAGCTTTCCCATCATAATTGTAATATGGGACTTTCATATCATTCCTCATCTACTAAACAAAATGAAAATTAAGTATGCTATATCATATGAGTCTTCTCCAACATAACCTCTTGTAAAAGATTATTCTCTATTTAGAATTCTTTTCTCACACCTTAGTCCATGTGTCTAAAGGAAAATCTTAGGATAATATTTAAAATGGGTCTAACCTACTGACTTGTTTCCATAAAAAGCTATTGGTTGTTTGAAATTAAAATTTTTATGCATGTGTATATTCTTGAATACAGAAGAGTAAGAGAAAGTCTTTACAAAATTACTTACCATATAAAAAATCAGAGCTTGCTCGAGAATTCCATACGTGACCAATATATCAGTTACTTTTTTATATTACTTTCATACCATTGAAGATAACAATCTCGTACACCATACATAATAATATTCTCTTTCGAGAGACATTCTTTTATTTCCTCCATAGCTTTGAAAGATATTAGGTCATGTAGAGGTGCATCAGACACACACTTTCCAAAAATCGCAATGATTTTTATTGTACTTTCTAGAGTGTTTCTTTCAATCCTTTCCTTATTTTTCAAACTCTTCTTCAATGCATTTCAAAAATGGTCTTTCCACTGTATCAAGTTTGAAAGGACGAGGGAGTAGGGTTGGAGGTGAAGAGGGATGAAAAGTGGTAAAAGCCAAAACTTTAGATTGAACTTTAACAATAATAAGGAAAACCAAAACCATCATCACTATGTTTCTTACCCATTATTCTTCTTCCACTAATTTTTTTTTAAAAAAGAACAAAACAAGACTGGACTAATAATAATAATTCAGACTTAAACCCTTATGCCTTATATATAGTTCAATAATTAAACAAGTTAGAAATAAAGAATGCAATCTATATATTGATTCTTTTTTATTTTCCATTCAAATAATTTTTTTTATGAATTACAACTTTTAAATATATGATCATTTTAAAGTTAATTGGCTTCTCGTTGAAATAATGCATTTTTGCTAAAATATATTTTAAAATTAATTGTTTTCGTAGAATTGTGACATTTAGATTTATGGTCATTTTTTAGTTAATTATTGGCCTCTAGTTTAAGTATTGCCTTTTGGTTAGGGTCATACGTTATCATGAAAGTTTTTTTTTTTTTTTTTTTTATGTTAATTTTCATTTTTTGGTCAAGGTAAAAAGTATTCATAAGGGTGCATAATCCACGAGTAAAAGAAATTGCACGAACATAAAAATCAAGTTTTAAGGTTTTAGAAGAATATAGTGGTTCGAAAAACAAGATAAATGTGTCATATAAGTGTATTTGGATTTCCATTCACCTTTCTATTCATCATATGAGAGAAACCTATATAATCATAGTTATGTGTTGTAGTTATTATTCAAAAACTTGTGTTTAGGGACAAGAAACCATATTAGAAAATAAGTAGTTTCAATTTTTGTAAAATTTTAGACCCCTTAACACAATATGTTTAGCCTAATATTAAGCCAAGTTGATTAAAAAGTTTGTTAATTGAACCTAGGTTAAACCAATATGTGTAAAACAAATATAATGCGGATAATATAAAGACCACAAAGATTTGATGACTAGGAAAACCAAACTGGTAAAAAACTTGAAGAGGATTTAACCTAGTGATTCTCAAGGTAAAACAGATCCACTATGAAAGAATTGAAGTTTGTACAATAGAACTTAGATCACTAACATCCTATTACTACCTCGAGTAGAAAACTTACTACCACGATCACGTGACAGCTCCAAGTCCACGAACTACTTCTTTCCTTTGATCCACTGCAACCACAAATTCTCCTACTTGTGACTTTGAGACTCCACTCAAAGATTTTAGATCTTCGTTAAGTTCGTAATGCAACAACTAAAGCGATCACCAAGCTATTGATATCAATCTTGATCTTGATAACCTTAAGTGTGTTTAAAGGTAAATACCTCTAGATCTCACAAGAGATTCAAACACACAACACATCAAAAGCTCCTAGGGAGATTTTGGGTACAAAACCCTAGATCTACAAAAGAGGCACACTCTTCTCTCTCTAAGAACCTCTTTAAAAACGTGATTAGGGTTTCCTTTATATACTAGAAGAAGTAGATCTGAAACCCTAAACCTTTTTGGGCTTGAACTGCTGTTTGGGCCAACTTAAAATTCTGCAGACCCGTGTTTCGATCGGTCGAACCTGTCTTTCGATCGATCAAACCAGGCAGTTTCTGAACTCTTCTTTCTGTAACTTGTATATTCTTGAATCTTGACTTGTATCATCTTGAGCATTGTCTAATAATACCTATAGACTTTAGGATCTATATCTTGACAAGTTTGTATTTACGATTTACCAATTGTTCTAAACTTTTAGAACCTAACAAATTCTAATGAGACATTTAATTTGAAGCCAATATAATAAATAAAGTCAATCAAATTGAAACATATGAATTGCAAATGTAAAAATTCTTTATATGAATGCTTCAACAAGACCAAAATTTGTATATTACAGAAAGGGGAAGCTTAAGGTGTAGGCCTAAGGCCACTAATAAGAAAAAACCTTGTCTTCTAAGTGAATAATTTTTTCTCTTTAAAAAAGAAAAAAGAAAAAGGCCCCTATAAACACCTTATTTTTTACCTCTTACGATTCAAGCTCCCATTCTCCAACGACAATATCACTAAGGGGCCAATGACTAGTGAAGTGTCTTGCTAAGGAAACTCTTTAAGTTGAAGGATTTATTTATGCTTCAAAAAACTTGCAAAACCTTAGTTGTGTAATGGAAGTTTTTATGAAAATTCATGCAGCTCTAATCCTACATCGCTAGGGAATAGCCTTGCACCCCCTTCTGACACTTTAAATGGTCTTCTAGGCTCTCTTTTCAAAACACACATAAATCACTAAGAAAATATTGATTCAAGAGGAAGTTTTTCTTTTAAAACACCTTTTGGGTTTTCCTTGTCTTTAGATTAACAGAGGGGAGTGATCAAAATCAAGTGTTAGGCTTCTTTGCTTTAAGGTGTTTTGTTCTTTCAATATTTTTTTTGTTTATTTTGTTTATTTCCTGCTTTATTGCTTTGTTTAGTTTATTGCTTTCTTAGGTTAGTAACATGTTTAGGTTAGAATAGATGTAGCTGTAGGTTATCTATTGCATGCTAGGTTTTGGTTCAGGTTGTGTATGAATGATCACCACTGCGTACGCACGCTTCTGCAAGCGCACACATGTTCTCCCAAAATACCCAAATTTGTTTGATTTATGTTTTCTTTCTTTTTAGCTAGTTTAAGTACAAACTTTAGCTTTTGTTATGTTTAGTATCATATGCTTTGGTCTCTTTTCAGTTAGTAACATGTTTACTTGCTTTTAAATTGTTTCTGTTCGTTTTTAGATCCCTTAAACATAACCAGATTAACCTAGTTATTTAGCCAAGTGATTAACTTAGGTAAATTAAGCAGATCTAGGTTAACACAAATATATCATATCATATCATGCAAAGCAGCAGAAATATAAAGAACACCATGATATGATGACCCAGGAAAACCAAACCGGTAAAAAACCTAGGGAGAATTTAACCTAACTATCCTCAAGGTAAAACTGAATCCACTATGAAAGAATTGAAGTTCACACAAAAGCGACTTAAACCACTAACATTCTATTGCTACCTCGAGTAGGAAACTTACTACCACGACCACGTGACAACTTCGAGTCCACAGACTACTTCTTTCTTGGATTTCTAGCAAGCACAAGTACTCCTGCTTGTATATCTTTAAGCTCTTGAATCTGCAACTGAAACGATCATCAAGTTCTTGACATAATCTTGATCCTTGATAATCCTAAGTATGTGTGAAGGTAAAAACCTCTAGATCTCACAAAAGATTCACACACACAGCATCAACAACCACCGAAAAATGTGGCTAGAGTTTTCCCTTTTATACCTAGGGCAAAACATAAAACCCTACATGTAAAATGGGCTTGGGCTGAGTTGGAAAAATATGCAGAAAAACAATTTGCACGAGCTTCGATTATTTGAGTCTAATTCTCGATCGATCGATCGAGCCAGGCAGAATTGCACAGTAAATTCTGCAACAACTCGATTCCAACTTTACAGATAAAACACATACTTTGAGCAGACTAAACAAGACTAAAACGTTTTGATCATGCTTTGCCAACATTACAAATTAGTGTTCTAATACATGTAAACCTAAAGGTCTTAGAACCTAACAAACTCCCTCTTTGGCAATCCGTGACAAAATATAAACATAACAAAATGCTCAAAGTTTACATATAAACAATCCATTACAAAAACATAGCCCAACATAACAAATTCAACCTAACTACTATCCATCAGTTGCAAGTGTAGACAGCAGCACGACTGAATCAACCTGTATATTCCTGTAACACTTAACAAACACATAAATGCATGTGTGGAAAATACAAGTAAATAGCATAACTTTTTGATTTCACATAAACATAAACTACAAGACATATATAGGGATGGCAATTTAAGCCCGATCCGTGGGTCCGACCCGACCCTAATGGATCGGATTTTACCCGGCCCGATAAATAATAGGGTCGGGTATGGGTTTCAAGAAAAAAAAAACCTGAAATAGGTCCGGGTTTTAGTCATACTTGGCCCGAACCCGACCCATATACATATATAATATTTAAAAAAAAATTAAAACCCTACTACCCTATTATAAATACTCTCTCATTCTTTCACATTTCATTTTTTTTAACTCCCAGCCGCCTCCTCTCTCTCTCTCTCACACAAGCTCTCAAGATCTCTGCCACCCTTTCTTTCTCTCTCTCAAGTTCTCACCGCCGGCCACCCTTTCTCTCTTAAGCTCTCACCGTCGGCCACTCTCTCGGCCTTAAATGCTCCCCTCACGGCCTTGTTCAGCAGGGGCGGCGCTATGGCTTAATCAGGGGGTTCAAATGAACCCCCTGACTTCAAAAAAAAAAAAATTATATAAGTCAAATATTTTTTTTGTTAGTTTAATACTTTAGTTTATTCTTAAAAATATTTTTTTGCACACCCTAATTTAAATCTCGCACATCCTTATTACAAGTATTTTCGACTCTAAGAGTAAAGAGTACGTGTTTGTGAATTGTCAGTGTACTTCTTTTTTATAAATTTATATTATATATGTGTGAGTATGTCTAATATTGATTGAGTACATTACTTTTTGTTATAATGTTATTTGTGTAAATTATGATGTATGTGGTTGTTTGTGTGTACAATATAAATATAATATAACTTTATAATAGAAAGGGTATTTTTACATGTGTGTGTATTGTTATCGTATTATAATAACTTTTGTTATAAAGTAAGTAAAATTCAAGAAAAAAATTGTAAAGTTAGTGATTGTTCTAGCATTTGATTGGTTATGTGTGAATGAGTGTGATTGTGTGCGTTAATAATTAATACGGAGCCAATGAGTTGAGATTAGTCATTTAGTCTAAAATATTTGTATAAAAACAAAGTCAAATAGATAATAACAACTGTATAGAAAAAATGTTAGAAAAACTTAACAAAATAAAATGGTCATAGGCTCATAGCGATCCACATTGACAATAGATACTCGTAATGAACTATAATGTAACATTCAAAATTTGAAAACTTGTAGAATAAAATTATAAAACTTCACATATTATTATTATTATTATTTGTCAATAACTCGATATATTTAAGATCTTTTTTTATTTAAAAATTTTAATGAACCCCCTAAACAAAATTTCTAGAGCCCCCACTGTTGTTCAGCCTCACGCTCCTCACCTCATTCAGCCCCACGGCCTCACACAGCCTTGCCACCCTTTACCTCTCGGTCCTTTCTCATTCTCACTCTCATTTTCTCTCAACCAACCCTCACCCAATTACGAAGGAGCATGGATCTCGTGGTGCTTGCTGTTTGCAAAGAGGAACTTTCTGTTTGTGATTTGTGTTTATTTTTTGAGTAAAAAATTTGTATTAACAGAGAAGAGAAAAAAAAAAAGCTGATTTGTGTTTCTTTTTATGTTTGGGATTGTGATTTGTATTTTTTTTTTTTTTTTGATAAGTGAAAAATCTGTATTAACAAAGAAGAGCAAAAAAAAAAAAAATTCTATATATGTTTGACAATCCAGGGTTCTTAATTATGCCATAGTGTAAGATTTTTCCTTTTTTTTTTTCTTCATATTTTAAGCTGATTGGGCCTATTTTTGGCATTTGGGCCTTAAAAAAAAAAGATTGTGATTCAGCCATGATTTGGGCCAAGAATTAGGCCCAAATCTGGCCTAGCTGGACGGGGCCCGCGGGGCGGATCTGGAGCCCAGATAAAAAATCCGTTTAATATTTGGAGTGGATTCAGGCCACGGGCTTTAGCTTGCGGGTTGGGCCCGGGTATAGTGAAACCCGGCCCGAACCCGACCCGTTGCCATTCCTAGACATATATCATAAATAACCTCATGTATATAAATCAATAAACAATGTAGCACAATGTGAAACAAGAAACAGATAAACAAAACAAAGTATCTCCCCCTATCATGGACAACCCAAACACAAACATCATGAACCAAAAAGATAAATACAGAGTGAAGCACCTAGATACAATTTAAAAACTCCACAGCTCCAAATAACACAAAATCACAAAATCTCCCCCTAATAACAAAAAACTCCTCTCTACACCAAATGCACTCCCCCTTTTTGTGACGAATTGCCAAAGGGAACTCACTCATCATCAAAAGGAGGTGGCGGTACAATACTCTCCAAAACCGCTCGCAAAGCACGAAGCTCATCAAACATGTCCACCAAAAGTTGACCATGAGCCGCCTGAACGGTCATGATAGTCTCTAACATACGCCGAATGTCTGAATCATCCGAAGTAAAAAGCGGAGGAACATCAGCAGCAGCAACAGCAAGATCGACAAACGCCTCAGCAGAAGCATCACCTGTAGAGGAGGGAGGAGGAGGTACAATACCTAAAGACTCAACCCTAGGACATTTAGAGCTTGCTCTCAACTGAGTAGCCCTCTGCCTAAGAAAGGTGGCACCTATAAGAGCGATAATATGAACAAGCTCAAACGTGGGAAACTCCTTTAAACCAAGATGTAAAAGAATCCGGTGAATAAAAATGGGGAAGAAAAGAGCATGAGCAGTAGAACTACTCCTACAAACCTCGTTCAAAGAATGAATAAATAGATGAGGAAAACTAATAGGAGCATCAGTAACAGGGGCATACAAAAACACACATCGCTCAATAGGGATGGTGTGCAGATGAGAGATAGGCCACCAAGAATGACAAGCAATTCAAAAGAAAAGATAGTGAACCTCAGTAAGCTCAGCAGTAGTGATTCGAGGATCAAAACCCCACTGGATAGAAGACCTAGTGATGTAAGACATGATGTCATCTAGGGGAGGAGACTCATCATAAGGGTTGACAAGATGCTGAACTAGAGGCACCCCAAGAGCAGCAGCTACTACCGAAGGGGTAATGGTGTACTCATCACCACGAATCCAACTCCTCACAAGAGTGTCGGCATCATAGGAGTGGACAGAGAGGTTCGAATAGAACTCTTTGATCAAGGTAGCTAGAGGGGGGGGTGAGAAATATCTAATAAAGATAACCAACTCCTACGCTCAAAGTTCCTCCTAATCTCGGGATCTAGCTCATCTAAAAGAACCTTTCTCTCAGCCCAAGTGTTCCTCTTAAGGTTAAGTGTCTTAAAGGTCTCTTGGTGTTTCTCACTCAAGAATCTCTCACTCTCAAAGGATGGAGCAGAAGAAAAGGAGGATTTCTTGTTGGCTCTAGTTTTCCTAGGCATGATGCTAAGGAAAGGACAAGACAAACAAAAAAGAACAAAAAAAAGAAAAGAAAAACCAAGGGCAGACTGCAAGTTAGCACAAAACAATATAGAAAATAACAATCTATATGATGCATGAACAGTGTAATCAAATGATGCATGCTCTAATGCAATGAGAATAAGTTCAATGCAACTTTAAAATCACAAAATTGGCTTAAGCATAGAGTTTAAATCAAAAACCCTAAAATTTTGAACAACCACTTGTACAATTTTCAAGAAATTGACCAATTGATCATTAAACAAGATAGTGAACACATTAAAATGATCAAATTAATCAATCCAACAAGCCAATGTCATCAAATTAAACTCAATTGAACCAAAACTCCAAATCGGGTAGTTTCAAGCCCTAGAATTTCCAATTTTTCACAAAACCCCAAAATTGATCAAATTAATTCACATAGAACAGTTGTATATCATCCCACAACAAAAACCCATTGATCAATTGTGAAAGAAAAAGCTTAAAACGTCAAAAACCCCAAATTTTCTTAGGTTCGAAATTTCCTTCTAAATGCATGATTTAATGCATGAAAAGTGAAAATAAATGAAAAAGGAAAGATACAATGGTCTTACCGGCCTTAGAGGACAAAAACCTTGCAAAAGAATCAGAGGAAAACAACAAAAAAATTGCTTTGACCCTTAGACCGATCGAAGAGAGAGAGAAAAGAGTTTGAAAAGATTTGAAAAAGAGATGAACACGTGAAACTCAAAGATTTTTAAAAAACTCTTTGTGCAATTTTCGATTGGTCGAAAGTTAGGTTCGATCGATCGAAAATTCCTTCGATTGATCCAACAGCGATCGAGCACCGATCGAAACAAACAGAAGATGACCAAAATTTTAATCGCAATTTCGATCGGTCGAGAAATAGTTTTGATCGATTGAAATTCTGGAAAAAACGAGTTTTTTTAAAAAAACAAAGCATTTTTTATGCAGAAACTCCTCAAAGCAAAGAATTTTATAAATAAAATGCATGAGTATGAGATTAAATGCTTTTCAAAAACACATGATTTAAGCCTAGATTTCCCAAAAATTAAGATTTTCACTCAATTCACCTTAAAATCTCGAACTTCACAACACATTTTGCATTTAAACTCAAGGAAGTTTCAATCTTGGATGGCCAACACTAAATCACACACAATAGCATATACAAAGTTTAGCAAAGAGTAACTTGTGTAGTGTGTGCAACTAGCAAAAACTTAAGAGACATGTGAGGTGATCTGTGAATAGTAATTAAGCACAATTTATACAAAATCCATCACATACCTTTAAAAGAGACTATCTCTCAAAGAGTTACATCATATAACTCTCACATCCCCTAGAATAAAAACTTGCAATCATGTAAGTTTCTTGATTTACCTCATAATGTACACACCAATTTTATTTGATCAGAAACTTATTAAGAATAGGCCGGGATAATGTACACACCAATTTTAATTGATTGACATTATTATAGTCCAATAATGTACACACCAATTTTAGCATTAATTAGAGGCAACACCTTATGTTCTTTTTGTGCATATGCTACACTTTCTCGAACACAAAATCTTATGATATGCACTAAGGTGTTCATGATTGGCTAGTAAACAGTGGTGAGATGGTTATTTATGCCTTTCTCATAGGATTTTTTAGTCCTTATAATCAAAAGTATGTAACTTCAAAATCAAGATCATATGATAAAAAACTATAAACAACTCTCATACAACATGCACTACATAGTCAAAACTAATAAAGTGCAGTAAAATAAGCTCATCTAAGCTAAACAAGGTACACAAGCATGTTATGTAAAGATAATAGGCCAACCTTGATTACAAATCTATGATATGTAATACAAAACACAAAAATCTTTTTGTTTTTTTTTTTAAAATTTTAATGACCAAAAACAAAAGGCATACATTATACTATATGAACAATGCAAAGCTATGTATGATAGTGCTTAACTAAGCTATAGAAGGTACACAAATAAGAAATATCAATTTCTTAATTAACTCATGGGTACATGTGTGGGGAGTAAAAGGGCCCAAATGGGCATGTGGGCCTTTGGGCTATAACATGGAGGGCCGACCTGCTCCAGGGTTAAACTCTATGAGTCGGCCCATACGCCGAGGGTCTGAGGATACAGCCGAGGACGAGATTCTCCTCGGAAAAGCCCTAGAGAGTTCAAAGTTTCATTATGAAGGTCAAAGCACAACTCTGGAGAGACCAGTGGTTAAAATTGGACATCCTGAATCTTCTAGATGCACCAGTATTAAAGAAAATATCAAGAATAAAGGCTGCCACCTCCGCATTAAAGGCTCTGCACCTACCTCCCTGGCCGCATTAATGGGGAGGTGACCCCTAAACAGTGAGGTGGAAACTTCTAGTCACTGTTCAAAAAGTATCAGGGAAGGCAGTATAAAAGGGGGTAAAGGCCAAAGAAAAAGGGGATGGGAAAACTAAGAAAGAAATTAAGAACTTGTAATTTTGAAGGAAGAAAGAGAAATAATAAAGAAATAGTCCTCGGCTTGAGTCCGAGGAGACCCATTTGTTATTATCGTTCTTTATTTACTTGTGTTTGCTTATAAAAGCCTGTTATCTAGATCCCAGCGTTTCTAACCTAGGTTTCCAGCCCACACTCTACAAATCTTATTGTTTAAGGCTCATTGGGCCTGAGCCCGTGATTATCTTTGGGTCCAGGTGCAATTGTGCACTTACAATATGTAAAGATAATAGGCCAACCTTGATTACAAATCTATGATATGTAATACAAAACACAAAAATCTTTTTGTTTTTTTTATAAAAATTTTAATGACCAAAAACAAAAGGCATACATTATACTAAATGAACAATGCAAAGCTATGTATGATAGTGCTTAACTAAGCTATAGAAGGTACACAAATAAGAAATATCAATTTCTTAATTAACTCATGGGTACATGTACAAACTAGTACATACTCACACAAAATCAAAAATAGCTTAGTACTTATATAACACATACTATTCAAGTTTTTCCACAATATCAAGCATGTTCTAAATCAAGAGAGAGATATCATAATTCATGTAATCCTCAAAAAAAATAAAACAAGACACAAAATAAAATATTTTTGTCTTTTTGAAAATCTTCAATGTTTTTGGATTTTTTTTTTAAACAAAACAACCTAAGAAAATAAAACAACCAAAAAATAAAAGAAAACATGTCCACAATTAATTGAAAGAATTAAATCAAGGACAAGTAAACAACACTCACCTTAGAGAATCTTTTCTCACCCATATAGCACGAGTCTTCAGCTTTGTAGGTGAAAATCCATGAGAAGCAGAGTGTATTTGAGAGATTACACCAATTTTCTGAGAAAGACTGAAATCCTACAAATTCCTTTCACAAGCCAACAAGCTTAAATTTTTCAAAAAAATATGAAACAATTTGTATGGACTTATGGCAGGAGAAATATCATTACATATCCTAGATTGAAATACAAAATTTTTAAATTAAAATTTATGACAATTAGAACGAATGTGACCAGAGACACCACAAAAGTGACAAATAGGAACAAATTTAGAAACATTAGTATTCCTAACAACAAATCTAGTCTCAGATTTTGGTTTTTGCCTCAACAAAGAACAATTTGGTCTAATATGACCAACAACACCACAAAGGTGACAAGTAGGCACAAAAATAGATTTCTTTTGTACACTAGCAGTAGGTTTAAACATAGGTTTAGAAACTTCAGCGTCTACATCAGAACTTTTACCTTTGTCTAACCTAGCAAAATAAGCATTTTTCTTTATTATTCTTCTTGAAAGAAGGGATATAAACTTTCTTAGTTTTAGGCTTAAGAGAAACAGAAACACTTCTGTTATCAACAGAAGGCTTGGTACAAGTCAAATTTTCAATTTTAGCTTTAGATTCAACTAACTCTTGTTCCAAACTTTTCATCTTCTCCTCTTGAGAGGGAATTTGATTTCTCAAAAATTCATTCTTTTTATTAGATTCATCTAATCTAACAACCAATTCCTCTTTTTCAAGATTAGCCAATTTTAACTCTTCTTTAAATTTCTTAGCAATTTTCAAAGATTTTGATAATTCCTTATGAAGAGTTTCACAAGCATCAAAAAGATCAACAGAAACAATAGTGTCCTTTTTATTCAAATCATCACAGACATGAGCAGAAAGACACTTCAAATTATCCATGTTAACAAGGATCAGGGATCAAGGATCAACTCGTAGATCAAAAGATCTAAGCACTAGAGCTAACCCGCTCTGATACCACTTGTATGGTTTTTAGACCCCTTAAACACAATCAGATTAACCTAGTTATTTAGCTAAGCGATTAACTTAGGTAAATTAAGCAGATCTAGGTTAACACAAATATATCATATAATGCAAAACAGTGGAAATATAAAGAACATCATGATATGATGACCTAGGAAAACCAAACCGGTAAAAAACCTGGGGAGGATTTAACCTAGCTATCCTCAAGGTAAAACTGAATCCACTATGAAAGAATTGAAGTTTACACAATAACGACTTAGACCACTAACATCCTATTGCTACCTCGAGTAGGAAACTTGCTACCTCGAGTAGGAAACTTGCTATCTCGAGTAGGAAACTTGCTACCTCGAGTACGTGACAGCTCTAAGTCCACGGACTACTTCTTTTTTGGATTCTCAGCAAGCACAAACACTTTTGCTTATAGATCTTTAAACTCTTGAATCTGCAACTGAAACGATCATCAAGTTCATGACATAATCTTGATCCTTGACATAATATTGATCCTTGATAACTCTAAGTATGTGTGAAGGCAAACACCTCTAAATCTCACAAAAAATTCACACACACAGCATCAACAACCACCGAAAAACGTGGTTAGGGTTTTCCCTTTTATACCTAGGGCAAAACATAAAACCCTACATGTAAAACGGGCTTGGGCTAAGTTGGAAAAATCTGTAAAAAAACAATCTGCACAAGCTTCGATCGGTCGAATCTAATTCTCGATCGATCGAGCCAGGCAGAATTGCACAGTCAATTCTGCAGCAACTCGATTCCAACTTTATATATAAGACACATACTTTGAGCAGTCTAAACAAGACTATAATGTTTTGATCATAGTTTGCCAATATTACAAAATTAATGTTCTAATACATTTAAACTTAAAGGTCTTAGAACCTAACAGTTTCGTTGAATAATTAGGATTCTTGAATGTCTTTGAATATAAATATGAACATGCATTGATATAATCATGCGTTTGAGCAGGGGTGCTATGGTGAACCAGTAATGTGTGAACAAGCATGGTTGAATGAGATGAACATATCACATGTGTGATGAACTTGATGAACATGATCTGATTATTAGATGATGAACATGTTGATGATAATGCTTGCTGCCATGAATGAGGTGTGATGATGTATGTCATGTAATGTATATTAGGTTGAGAAAACATGTTGGGTGTAATAGAGCTAGAGTGTGTATGTGTATGCCTTATTAGAGTAGCCTTTTAGAGGATTCCTTAACAGAATTAGGACATTGAACAAAGTTAGTGAAAGCTAGCGTATGAGTCGGGCAGGGTTGAGTGCCTAACACTTTTCCATTCCCGTAACTTAACTCCGGACCTAAAATCTAGATATATGAGGCCCTTTACAAGGGGCCTTGCTGGTTCTTGGACTTATACAAGGTGACGACTCCCAACACTCCGTCTTTGGACCATTTAGCTAAGGTGTACTCCCTAAAAAAATGCAAAGAACACACAACTGAGCAAAGACAAAAACTTTAGGCCTACTTGACAAAGGAGGTGACAAGGCAGTGCGCTCACAACCCCATCCCAATTCTTGTTTTAGCAAGAATAAAGCCTACGTATGTAGCCTCAAGGTCACGTATGCATCTTCATGAACTTGCGTACATAGATTTGGCTGGTAGAGTTATGTAAAGAAAGTTTTGGATAGAAATATGTGCAAAACTAATTCCACATTGCTTAGGAATAGCACCCCTTTTGACACTATAAAATGCCTTTTAGGCTCTTTCCCAAAATACACATAATCACTAAAAAAAATAATGATTCAAGATGGAGTTTCTCTTTTAAAACACCTTCAATTGAATGTTTTCTTGTTTGAGACCATTTTTGGTCTTACTAACCTTCTAGGTTTTCCTTGTTTTTAGATTAATCAAGGCAGTGGTTAAAATCGATCCTTAGGCTTCTTTGTTTTAAGGTATTATTTTCTTTTCTTTTTTTATATTTGTTGTTTATTTTGTTTATTTCATGATTTATTTCTTTGTTTAGTTCATCGGTTATAAACATGTTTAGGTTAGTAAATATTTCACTGTAGATTTTCTGTTGCATGTTGGGTTCTGGGTTGGGTTGTGTACGTAGGCTTGCCCACAAGCTTGCTTATGCATGCTTCTACGTATATGCACACAAGATCACCTAGAAAACCGAGATTTGTTTGCTTTTCTGTTTTCTTTGTTTTAGATGGTTTAAATACATTCTTTAGCTTCTATTATGCTTAGTATCATATGCTTAGATCTCTACTTAGTTAGTAACATGTTTATTTTTTTTCTAATTTGTTTAGTTGAATGATTAGGGTTCTTGAATGTTTTATAATATTGTAGACACCTTTAATCTCTAGCCCCATAGACGAGTTTGACATATTTCAACTAGGGGTGGCAATTCGTATTCGCGTGTCGGGTTCGTGTCGTGTCAAATCATGAGTATTCGATTGCATAGGTCAATGCTAACCCGACATGTTTATTAAACGGGTCAAGATTTCTCAACCCTAACACGACCCATTTATTAAACGAGTCAGTCGTATCGACCTGTTTATCAGATTTTATTAAAATGAAAAATAAAAATTAATGAAAAAACAAACAAATAAATATTTTTAATATAAAATTCAAAATTAACGAGTAACTGCATCAAAAATAATCATTCAAAACTAAAGCATATCCCAATATTACAAATAATCAATCACAATATGTCAAAGAAAATAAATCACAACAACTAATAAGTTTATATACCTAGAGTTTGAAGGATATATTGGTAAAATGTCATTTAATTAAACGGATCAAACGGGTTCTATGTGTTCAACACTAACCCAACCCATTTATTAAACGGGTTAGTCGTGTCAACCCGAATATGACACAAACCCGTTAAGCCTCAACCCATAACTTGCTAATTTCGTGTCGTGTTGTGTCAGGTTCGCGGGTCGTGTCAAATTTTGCCACCCCTAATTTCGACCAAGAGTAATTGAAGTGTTTCAATAGTTTGGAGGTAATTATAACTCAAAAGTCCCCAAAACCCCAATATACTCCTATATATGTTTTTGAATATTGTAGACACCTTTAATCTTTGGCCCCATAAATGAGTTTGACATATTTCAACCAAGAGTAATTGAAGTAATTCAATAGTTTGGAGGTAATCATAACTCAAAAGTCCCCAAACCCGAATTTATTCCTATATATATATACACACACACACACACTCACCTTATGCCTCCATCCAAAAACCTAGTTAAAGAGAGTGCCTCAGTTTTTCTAATTCCTTATTCATCTTTTCTAATATTTCACACATCACGCTAGCCCCTTTTTAAAGTCTTCAAGTTATATATATAGAAAAGAAGATCTTAAATACTATTTAATAAAATTTAAACAAACAAAACCATATTTTTAGAGAGAAAATAAGATATGTTTACTTTTTATCATAGAAACTCTAGTTCTTTGCGTAAAAAATATATATATATATTTTAATATTTTAAATATATAATCGAGTTATATTACATCACTTACATTGTTACGTAAATTTATAAACCTTTTATAGTATAATTGATAGTACTTTTAAGATTTTCTTTTTTATATATCCATATACTCTACTCTATAATCACTATGTCCTACCATCAATCTAAGACGCCTATAAAGTATAACACACTATGTTCAACATTAGTCTTTAATATATTCATAATGAGGAAGTCAGTAATTCTGTTATCGATGAGTCATTATAAATTTTTTTGGAAAATTTAGAATTCGATTGATGGTAGAATTGATAGAAATTAAGGGTTTTGTAACTCAACTACTCGACTAATACTTTTTGGTGTTTCCAACAAAGATCAAATATTCAAATTCCCCTACCCAAAATATCATATTATAAAAAATTTAAAAAAATAATAATAAAAAAAGAGAAGGGTTTTTTTTTAGTTTCTTTTAGAAGTAGGGTTCGAGATAAGAGAATTATGTAATTAGACCGACGATTGGCTTTAACAGTTTATCTCTTCTTCTCAAAGTCAATGACTTGATTCCTAGGTCTAAAGACTCTCAACAATTAATTTCCCCTCCACAATTCCCGAAGTAGTTAATCTCAGTAGCATAATATGAAGCTACAGAAAGAAGAGGCACATTAGAGTAGGTTCAAGTCTATTTGCTGTCTTTATATTGCATACCAACCATTGAAAGCTGATCCCTGTTGCATCATTATCCAAATTTTTGTGTGACAAGCCATTAAAGAAGGGTCCGGTTAATGTGTGCCCTTAGGGCACACATTAAGCCATTCATTTATGGTAAAATTTTCTTGAAAATTGAAAAAGTTATCAATACTTTTTCAATTTTTGAGAAATTTTTTTTCAAAAATGAATAATTATTGTGTGCCCTTAGAGCACACATTAGCAAAATCCATTAAAGAAATGAGTTAGGAAACCATGCATACCCTTACTTTTTCCCTTCCACCCTCTTTCATACCCTTATTTTTTTGTGAAACCATGGATAATGTAAGATTCTGGAAGGGACATAGACAATAAAATTGGAGTTTGAACTTTGATGAACCTGGATGTAGAATATAACTATAACCAGTGTAGTTTTGTTGGCAAAATGTTATTGCAACTAAATTTGTGTAATTTTTTTGTGTGTGGTACTTTATATGATCATAATCATATCTTCAAGTGTTTTAATCACCACCATTCTTTCCTGAGGTAAGAGGATCATATTGGCCTCGTTTCTAATTCTCATTTTCACAAATTTAGGTTACGAACCAACAATAATTGTACCCTAGCCAATCACCAAAAGTTCACTGATTTTGGGGACAAAATAGATCAGTGACCAAAGAGTTTTACATGAAAAAGGAGGAATGGTGTACCAACATCAAAGAAAAAGTGACCCTACTTCCACTACCCTATCAATATTGGTTGTGAGCTTGTGTAAATCTACTTTTATGTGTGGGAAAGTCATTCAAACTCCCACAATTGGCAAGCAATTAAAGAAATGAGTTGGGCGTTCTACGGATCGAATTGCTACTCATTATTCTATTTAATTAGCTTAGTTTTTTTTTTTTTTTTTGAGAAGAATCTATTTAGCTTAGTTGGTTATATACTACTCCTCCTTTCTTTTATCCATCTTATTATAAGCCAAATAAATGAATGAAGATAAATTGTCCCAAACAAGCATTTAAATGCGCTCGAGCTCACGGCAAGAAAATTCCATAAATATCTAAAATTTGGTTTAGTCTTTCATTTTTTTAGCCCCCTTTTTTTTTGGTGACTAGGAAATATAAATTTTAATAATTTTGTTCCTTAATTTTCTTTTCCTCTGTGTTGGTGGTCAATCTTAGGCATGGGTGGCCGATTCTTGATTTTGGATGGTTAATTCTTGGCTTTAAGCGGTGGAGTAGGCGCGGGTGGCCGAACTTTATTGTGGGTGACTGATTCTTGGTTGTGGATGACGGATCTTGGCCACAAGACAGTCTTCTAATTTTGGACATTCACTTGTAGTAGGACTGTAGGTGGTTCTGAATAAAATAGAATAAAGAAATAGTAAAAATAATATTTAAATAGGATAGAGATAAAAATAGAAAGTCTAATATTAGGTACATGTGGAAAAAAAAAGATAGGTAAAGAATATATTTTAATGAAAATTTAGCTAAAATTTTGAAGAGCATGATGTGAATCCACTAATGATTATGTTATTATTTTCTAGGGTACTTTTTTTGTTTTGATTCAATTTGTTTAGGCACTTGTTATGAGTCACGAGTCATTTGACGCAAAATAAAATGGAAAAACTTAGCTAGGCTTATGTACAATTCTTTTGGTGATTTACATTAAATTCTCTAGTAGTATTTAATTGTATAGTTGTATTAATCAATGCAGTATAAATAAAGTTTTTTTTTTCCATGAGTAATAACTTTATCTTTTTGTGAATAATGACTTATTTATTATGTGGTTTATTAATCATTCGTCAACATAAACTCAAAATTGAATTTTATTGGGAAACTCAAGATAGAACATACTTAATTTTCTTTTGCCCAAATAGAAATATTGTATGAAAAAGTCTATAGAAATAAACAAACAAAAAATGACAAAAAATTTCATAATTATTAAGGTGGTAGATTGTAAATAATAAATTAAAAAAGAAGCCCAAATTATTATCATTATTGGTATTATTATTTTGTCCATAAAACTCATATTATAAATGGGCTAACGGCCTTTTGTAGAAAAGATGGGCCATTAGGAGGGGATTTGAAGCCTCTTAATTGGTTTGATTGCCTCTATTGTGCTCTTTGTGTTAGTGTATCTTTCTTTTTTTAGGGGAAGACAGCGACATGCACGAGAATATATCCACAACAGAGACCCATTATTGTATTGCAAAGCGAACCCCACATCACCAATCTCATTGGCAAAACCATTGACCTATCAACACAACCGTGGGCCCCATTCCTTCGTGGATTCAATTCACACGCCAAAAATCATTCACTGATTGAGGGCCCCACGATTGAACGAATCTCTCTACCTGTGGTGGGGTCCCCAAACCATGCTCACATCACAAGCCGACGCGTGTTGAGGAAAGAAAAACAAAATAAAAGGTGAGCTAGCGGCGGGACCCATCAGATTGAAATTGTGGTATCAAGGACACGTGTACAGTGGTGCTTGCTGTGGGGTCCTCCCTGATTGATGCAACAAAAAGTCTAAACCCAACTCCCCTCCCCCTCCTAAAGTCTCACGAAGCTGTCACTTTGGTGCCACGTGGGGTTGTCTTTCGGGGTCCACTTATGTTTTGCCCAAGTATTTCTATTTCTATTTCTAATTATGTGTGGTTCCTTATATGCCCTTCTTCTAATTCTTCTTAAAAAATTTCATTTTTTAACTTAATAGAAATATTCATTAAGAAAAAAGGAAGAAACATATAGAAATGGTCGTAAGGGAATTAAGCTCATCTCCTTCTAAGGCTTGGAGCAAAAATTTAAAGGATGTTTGGTAGAGTAGTTTGAAATGAAATTTTTGTAGTTTGAAATGAGATTTTTGTAATTTTTTGAAATACGTGTGGAAAAAAAGTATGTGAAAATATGTTTGATATTGTTTAAAATATAAAAATGTGAGTTTAGAATAAGGTACCAAACAGCCCTAAGATAAGGTAGATGATAATATTTCTCTCATAGTATCATGCTTACAAAAAATGGGTTGATTCAATAACATTAATAACATTATGGACAACAAAATTAACTATATACAATTTATTTTTAAAAAAAAACAATTTGAAAACTTTTCATTATTGACGTAGGTCATTATGTTAAAGACTATATACAAAATTAACTATATACAATTTATAGTTAAAGACTTTTCATTATTTACGTAGGTCATTATGTTGAATTACGTTAATTTTTTTTAATGTTTTGTCTTTTGCTCTAATATATATTTTTTAATTTTCTTATTTATATTTTAACATGGCAATATAAGAGCCACTTTTCTGTTACCCGTACAAGATTTCAAGCAACTTACCACCAACTATCGCTCGAATCAACTACTAACTAATGTTGGTCATCATTTTCGATAAATTGTTTATCTCCAAGGCACTTTTTCTCTCTACTTTTTTTTTTTTTTACATAAATTTCTAATCCTAGGGTTTGTTTTTCTATTTGGAGCTCTAAAGTCACACTTCTTCACGATGTTGTCTTTTGTCAGTATTCTTGAAGTCATCAGTGTAGCTGTCCTCTGGCCATAACAGCCATTCTTTGATCGTTGGTGCAGCTGCTCTTAGGCATGTATCCATTTTGACATTATCAGTCGTTGTTGTTTGTTTTCATTGCCAGCATTTAGAACAATTCATTTTGCGTTGATTTTGACCCATTCTACGTCTAATTTGGTCACTAATGGCCATCTTCCAGGCATCATTACTACTTATAATTCAAATTCAAGGCGTCATTAATTAAGTATTTACCTTTGAGTTTGAGGGGAATATTAGTATGTCTTGCATATCATATTTAACATATATTGATATTCAAGAGATTTTCCTAAGTCAATTTTTGTTCTTATATATACCTTACTTAGGGTTCACTATAAAACAACAATCTAAGAAGACATAGCTGCTAAAGGCTTTTTGATGTGGATATACATTGTTAGGTCGAACCACTATCAATTCTGTTCTTCCTTTTGCTTCCACTCATTCAACTTCTTTCTATTTTCTTATTTATATTTTAATGATAGTGACTCAAGTGACAATATTTTCGACTAAATTATTTGAAAACTCAAAATAAACATGTTCTAAAAGCTTGGACAATATAGAATGGATAAAGATGGAGAAAACTGCATTGTAATCTTTTATTTCTTTTAAATCAGATATTATAAGAAGAAAATTGTCTGGCTTGCAACAAGGGTATCAATTACAAAGAAATTGATTCATTAAAATCATAAAATATTTTCCGATTGTGCACTAAAGGCTGGTTCATTGCATTTTAGGGCTTAAGGTGACAACTTTAAGTGAGGCATTTTCTTGTATTTTTTTTATATAATTTAGTAGATTAATTGGAGTATTTTCATTTATTTGTAAAACTTTTTTAAAAGCCTTTTGTTACGACTTAAGAAAAAGCGCTAACTATGTCTACATCCCAAAATGACTAATCTAGTCACAGTTGAGATTTCTTATAGTTGTTAATAAAAGCCTAGATCAATCAACTATTTGCCCAATGTGGGACTCATCTCACACCCATACAGCACACACACAAACAATAGCTAATCAATTCTAGCATCACAATTAATCTCCCCACTTAAATCTCTAACATCTCCATCAAGGCCTACTTTGTAAGGGTAGTGTCCCTAAGCCCACACGAGGTTTCTGGGCCATCTCTAATACTATTTGTAACGACCCAAGGAAAAGCGTTAATTACATTTATGTTCTACTATAAAAGGATTATTATAGTCATAAGTGAGACTCTTTGTAGTTGTTAATAAATCCCAAATCAATGTCCCCGATGTGGGACTTAGAATACACCTACACAATACACTCTCAATCAATATCTAATCAAATCTAGGGTGTCACACCTTTAAGGATATAAAAGAAATCTAAGTCATCAATATCATAACAAATATCATGTTTGGGATGGTTACTCTCTCTTGGAAATGTTAGATTTAAAATATTAAACATTAAATTTAAGTAATGAATTTTTCTAAAAAAACTATTTATTTTATTTTATTTTTATAGAGAGAGAAAGGAAGAGTCTATGCACCTTCAATGTATTTGAGATATTGAAAAATATTACACTCTTAAACTACTTCAAATTATGCAAAGGGTATATAATAAAATGTGCATCATTCAAAAAAAAAATTTAAGTAATTTTATTAATTAATATTTTACATGGTAAGATAGATAGACAATGCATTTTATTGGCCAATAAAGTGGAACTTAAATTTTCTTCTTTTGGCTAGGTGAGGGGTCTTACGTTTTTGCTACATTATAAGACAAATAAATATAAAATAGTCTATTTTATACGGGGTCTTTTTTAATTTGAGGGCCTTAGGCCATTGACTAAATAGCCTAAAGTTTGAGTCGCCCCTCATTTTGAGTTTTCTATAAAAATTCAATTTACAGTGTAAGATATATACCTAAAACTTACATATTTATTGTTTCTCAAAAAAAAAAAAAAAACCATAAATATTTATCTCACTCATTTGGGTCAATTTGGGGGTTTTTTTTTTTTGAAACAATATATAGTGTTCTTTTTGGGTCCCACTAATTATGTGAAAAGAGAGTGCGTATTATGGTACTCTCAGAGTATTCAATAATTTTCCGTTCTTTATAGTTTCTAGTAACCCGTCAATAAATGAAGATTACTTTTTCTTTTTTGAGAGAGTTTCAACCTATGGTGTCCACTCCTGATGATAGATCTTTACTATCAGACCAAGATACCAATCAATTTTTGGTGTAAAAGGGGATTGAATCCCAAATCTCTTATTCAATTATTAGAAAATTTACCAATTGTACTAACTCGAAACTATGCTCAAAAGAAAGCATTTCTTCATTATTGATAGTAGATAGTATTTAGCATGTTAAAAACATTAGAGGAACTCAATAATAAAGGTGGTATGGCCCGCTACTACCATTCCTTTTGATTAGCATGTGCATACGACACATTAGAGGTATATTTGGCAAAGAAAAAAAAATAGTTGGGGAAATTTCAAAATTGGAAGGTTATTATGATCAAAGTTACGTCCCTAGATACATTGGCTTAAAGACAAGGTGGGTGGTATGGTAGGCCGGTGGCCATAATATGTGCACTGAAAAAGGGCAAGCGATAAGTGGGTATGCTTTAATGGCACTAGTTGTTTTATTTGTAGGAGCCACCGTTAGGGTTTTGCTAGGTTTCTTTAAAAAGCCGGAGGAGACTTCGCTTGCGTGTTTATCGGGGTTTCTTATAAGAAAATGACATATATTTAAGACCCCCACATTTTTGTAGAGGTAATGAATGAGCAATGTTATTATTTTGTGGTCCAATGGCATAATCACCCCTTATAACAAAGTTCGTTGGATTTGTTGGCATCTTCGTTGTCCAAAAAGATAGACTTTTGGGAGGTTTTTTATCATATAATTTTATCTATTATTCTAAAAGTTTTAATCGAGCACGAGAATATAATATATGGGTACTATTTGATCTTATATAATAGTGAGTTTTGTTAACTAAATTCAATAGCCGAACTAGAAATTTATATTTGAGGGGAACAAATTAAAATATGACGATTAAATCATTTATATACCATATCTTATATATAGTAGTGTATAAAATCATAGAGAGTTGGTCTAGTGGTTCTGAAAACCTCATAAGTTTCATAAGATCCTGAGTTCAAAACTCTTAACCAACATCTTTGGGTTGAAAGAATTTTTCTTTGCAAAATTATAAAATAAAAATAAGAATGAAAAAAAAATTATAAACATTTTTAAAATGCAAATAAAGTATTTTGCAAATAATAGATGTATAACAAAAAGTGTCAATCAATCTTAATAAATATGCGTTAAAATTATTAAAAATATTTTATGTTTAACAATCTTTGAGCGAAAGCGAAATCCACCTATCTCATTCTAATCTCCTAGGCATAAAATTAAAGCAAAATGTGAATTTTTATATGACTTTTTGATTGAGTCATGAGAGAACTATGTTATTATACGCTCTGTTTGTTTCAATGAAAAACCTTGTGTAAAGATAGTTTTCCTTATTTTCCAGTATTTGGTAGCATAAAAAAAATATGAGTAAAAAGAAAACTATTTTTGGTCAACATAAAAAGTATGTCTTATTTTTGGAGATTGTTTTCCATTAAATTTTTTTGGAAAACAACTTTATCTCACAGCAAGCTAAATAAGGGAAATTATGAGGTTGTTTTTCAACTCAATTAAAGTTGCTACCAAACATTAGAAAATGATATAGTTTTATAGAAAATGCTTTTTAGAAAATAACTCATTTTCTAGAAAACATCATTGCTGAAACAAACAGAGTGATAGTCTTATTTTATTTTATTGTATTTTAATATTTTAGTTGATTGGAAAGTTAAATTTTGGAATAAGATTGTGGGTTATGAACCATTATAAAAAAAAAAATTAATGATATAATTTAAGAGATCATGAATTTCAAATACTAAAATTTATCTTCATACACACGTTGAACAATTTTGAAGGGGCCACCTAACACACACATACATACATCCATACATATATACATATATATACACACACATATATTTTAGAATATACCTACATGGACCCCTTTTCTCTCAATGGCTCTGTCACAAATTATATTTATGTTGGGATTTATTAACATGAACGAAATATCTTATAATTTTCTAATTAGCATATATAGTATTGTGGGGGTAAAATGGTCAAAATATATATTTGGGTCTTGGGCTTGATTTGTTGGTGCAAGCCTGTCCGAGCAGAACTTTCAAGACCCACAAGTCAACTCGTGCTAGAAAGATTGGTGAGATTGTCCGAGGAGAGGCATCTCCTCGGTCAGGTCAGGTAAAGATCGCGTGACGTGTCGTGATGTATGGATAGAGAATTCTGGAAGGCCTAATGGGTAAAGATGTGTTTCACATAGTTATAGAGATGAAGAAATATTTAGGGAAAAGGCTGCTATCACCGCATTAAAGACCCTGCACCTACCTCCCTAACCGCATTAATAGGAAAATGACCTTTGAGCAATAATGTTCAGCCTTCCAGCTATTGTTTGAAGATACCAAGAAGGTGATGGATATGACAAGTATCTAATAGGGTAATTTGTGATACACGTGGAGAATGAAGGGAAGAAGAAGAATGATATAAAAGGGAAAAAAAAGGGCATCAGAAAGGGGGGACGGGAGAACAAAAAAGAAAAGAGAGAAAGAGAGTACTGTATACTTCACCTTCAATTTTAGTCTATTATTCAAAGAAATAATAGCAATATAAGACTTCCTCGACTTACTTCCGAGGAGGATTTCTCACTATTTTCATCCTTTGATTGTGTGTGAAGCGGTAATCTAGCCTTCCATCTGTAGTCCAATATCCATATGACCTAAGTTTCAAGCCCACACTCTACAAATTTGATTGTATAAGGCCATTTAGGCCTGAACCCATCAAGCGTTAGAGTCCGGGTACTAATTGTGCGCTTATAAGTATAATTTCAACCAGATTAATAAGTCAAAAATCATCCAATATTACTTGGGAAATTATTGTTTCACACTATTTTTTTAACAATATTGTTCCACACTACACAGTACAAACAATACCAAAATTTTCAAAACCATGTATTTACATTCACACATCAGTTTACAAGTGATGTGTGGAAATTATTGGATGTAAAACTTTCAAAGTTTAATTTGTTGCTTTAATTCACTAACCTTTGAGAATTTAGAGCGACTGAAATAGCACATAATGATCCTTGTTGACAAAATTTATGATAAAAAAAAAAAAAAAAAACCTACTTTAAAGAGCCATAAAAATGGATTAGGTTTTACCTTGCTGCTGACACTGTTGAATTAGAGTGATTAAAGCATCTATCTTCCCCACCAACACCAACACCCACATCAGACATTTTCAAAGAAAAAAGAAAATCCATTTAATCAAAGCGCTGGCACTGTTGGGGATGTCTCTATGATAAGTCAGCTTCAAGTTGATGTTCCAAAGCAAGATATGCGGATTTATAGATGCAACCTTCATGGCCCTTCATACGTTTTTTGTTCCTCCCTTTTACTTTTACTTTTCTCTCTCTCTCTCTCTCTCTCTCTAAACGAGTAAGAAAAAGACATAAATGATTAACATTCATAAGCTTTTCAGAGTAACAAAAGGAAATAATAGGTTAAAACTCATAATGTGGTAGCAGAGCAAACTGTGATCAGTCACAGCCTCAAAAAGAAATAACAGTATAAAATGTCTCAGCCTTCTTATCCAGTCAATACTTCCCAACCTGCATCTAGTGGATATCTCTCCATTTGGGACTAGTCAACTGACTCAACTGTCCCACCATCTCAACAGACTTCTCAGGATAATGGTTATGATTATTATAATCAACAGTCACCTTCACAGGAATAGCAAACCCTTAGTGGTCCTGCAGCTTCGGCACAAATAACTGTGGTTACAATATTTACAATTAGCCACGACCTGTGAACTCTAATCAGCATGAACAAGGTATCATCAAGAAGACTACGGTGGGGATCATGCATACACCACCTCAATCTGGATAGGGTCAGCTTCTTCTGCACCTAGATACTAGAAGGATACCAATCCAACACAAGACTAGCATAATCCCTCCTACAAGTCCCAAGGTATTAGATTCTCTCCATTTAAAATGGATCTATTCCATTTAAAATTGATCTATTTTATAGTAAAGAGTATGGATATGATGAGACTAAATGTGCTCATTGAATGTGGGATCCACGCATTAAATGTATAAGATCTTCTATCACATTGGCTTGCAAGAAAAAGAGCCATATTATTAGAATATAAATCTTCTATACAATATTTTGTGTATCATTCTATATTCCATCAATCATAACTTACTATAATTGTAATTTTTTTCCATTTTCAACTTCAGTTACTTTATAAGGAAAGTAAAATCAATACATGGCAAGTTATTATTGGTGAAACATAGAGTGTGGTACACAAAAAAGGTACAAATGATTTGTATTCATATTATTGTGGAGTCCAATGGCAAAATGGATTTTATGTATTTTTATGGTTATATTTAGGGGTGGTAATTCGCGTTCGCGGGTTGAGTTTGTGTCATGTCAAGTCAAGTCATGAAGCTATATAGATTGACCCGAACTCGACTTGTTTAGTAAACAAGTCAATAATTTTCAACTCTAAGCCGACTCATTTATTAAACAGATGACCCAACATGACACGTTTAACTCGTTTAATTAACAAGTCATGTAAAAGTCAATACAAATTACCATTTTAATAACATTTTTTATTTATAGGTCATACCTAACTTGAATAACTTATTATCAATTTCCATATATCTAAAATTAAAATACAATTACAACCATAAATACAATAATAAACATATAATTACAAAAAAAAATTAAGCAATAAAATTTTTTTTAATACCTTATAACCTAAATGGATCAAACAGGTTTACATGTTAAACACAAACATAACCCTTTTATTAAACGGGTTAGCCATGTTGACCCGAATATGATTCGAACTCGTTTAGTCTCAACCCATGATCTATTTATAAATGGATTAGTCGTGTCGGGTTCACAGGTTATGTCAAATTTTGCCACCCCTAGTTATATTCTTATACTCCATTTGTTTTGTTGTAAAACGTTTTCTTATGTAACAAGTTTTGATTTGAAAACATTTGCAAGGAAATTAAATATTGCTTTTCCAAGATTTGGTTGTATTCTTGAAAATGCTCCTTGAAAACATTTTTTTTGGTGTTTGGCATGCATCGTAAAACATTTTCCTATCTCATAACCTATCGAATTGATGCAAACATGACTGGATCAAAGCAAAGTTTTGTCCATTTAGAGCTATTGAGCATCACTAGTCAATCCAAACCTAAAAGCAATTTTTTAAAAATTTTATTTTAAAAAAGATCTCAGCCATTGCCATTTGTCAAGCCACCATCACCCCACCACTATCTAAAAACCATACCGCCATTGTCGACAAACCTAAACGCAACAAACCATATCCAAAACCTATCAAACAACCCATCAACCCAAAAATAATCAAATCACCAAATCCGCCATAAAGCTAACCTTCAAAAACCCAACTTGATTGTTAGGAACTCATAGGTAGAACTCATTCTTGAAAATCAGCTTACAAGGAGATGGTGCCCAATAGCTTATAAACATATGGTTAAGCTTATACTTAATCTATGTGGGACACTAAGATCATAACATATCATCACACTCCGCAGCCGACATCCATGATGGCTCATTCTAGAGACACTGACTTGATGGTAACCCTTTCTGTTTTTTGGTGGCTTCATTCACCTATTAGTAATTTTAATCTAACCTCTAGGTCGCCTCCTTCGAGATTCGACTACAAAATCGCAACTCATTTGATCTCATACTCAATAATCTATGATTGATTACTCGACGTGGTGGTTGACTCTAATACCAAATGTTAGGAACCCATGGGTATAACTCACCCTTGAAAACCGGCTTGTAAGGGGAGGGTATCCAAGAGTTTATAAATACAGAGTTAAGCTTATACCTAATCCATGTAGGACACTAGAATCATAACATTGATGATCTCAAAGCAAGTGGAAATCTTCTTGATGAGCAATGTTGATCTTGATGATCATAAAGGGTGTTTTTTTTTTTTTTGTAGCTGACAAATTGGTATGTTGTCGACTGGTGTGTCTTAAAGGTGGTCCAAACAAGGGAAGGGCGGTGTCACTAATAGGGGGAGGGGCTATACGTGATGGATTGTGCAAGAGGGGAGAGAGGGTTTGTGAGCTAAGCGTTTATGAGAGAGAGAATTTTTACAAGTTAGGAAAATGTTTTATCCCTCTTCCAAATAAAAGAAAATGACATTTTCTCTTCTTTTTTCCCTCCCTAATATTCCATGCTTGCTAAAATACCTTTAACCAAATCCATTGTTAAGCCAAGCAAAGTGCTCATCCCTTATCCTTCTAAGCTAGTAATTAATCAACAAATCTTCTTAGTCAACTTACTCTCGTGTACGGCTGTCAACACTTTCTCCCTCCAATCTCCATCACACTTAAGTTTTCCTTTTTGATCCGAAACTTTCATGCCTGAGATTTTACCATGGTGTATAGATTTCTATCCCTAAAATTATAGTTTTTTTTTTTTTTTTGGTGCTGATTTTATATATATTACTTACTAACATTTTACCATTGGATTCAAAGTTGTACTAATCACTAAAATTGTTTCATTTCATTTTATCTTACCAATGTATGCCTACTTATGTTTTTTACTTTATTGTTGGATGTAAGTGAAAGTTCTTTTATTGTTCATACTCTTCTTAGATTTTGGACTTTATTTCATTTTGGAGGCCTAAAAAGTAAAAATACAATGGTAGCCTTTGATCTTGCTTGGACCAATGTGAGTTTAAAGTTTGACTCTCAAAAGCTAATTTAGCTCAAACAAGGCCAGCCATGCAATGGTTAACACGTAATAAAGCGTAAAAAGTACCCAACACTAACTTTGCCAAAGAAATTGCTTCTGCTAGGAACAGGATCACTACTCCTGGGACTGACCCTTGACTTTGGAGTAGTTTGAGATCTTCTATCTGACTATCACCAAAGAGACTTCCCATGGGACTTTGTTCCATAAACACCAACCACTGTGCTATAGCTAATGAGTTAATACGACGTTACGTGCTGGCCAGGGGGCTCAAATGAACCCCCTCACCTGGCAACTTTTTATATATATAAAATTTAAAAAAAAAAATTTTGACTCCCCTAATATAAATATTTGAACACCCACACCTTAAATTTTGTTTAAATTCGGCTAAACTAAACTTGAATATGATCATTTTAATGCTAATTTGACAATATTTTCACAATAATTAATTTCATAGTAAAGGTTAATTGACAAGTTTTTACTTTGACTCACAACTGATGTCATTTTTTTACCTTTCTTTTTTTTGCTAATATATCACTTTTTTTTTTCCCTACCTTTAACAACTTGTCACCTATATTTTGTTGTGAAAATTTTGTATAAGTGTTGTGTCAACAACACTACTCTTAAAATATTTAATTTTATAATAAAAAAATATTGCAAATTTTTGCTCATTCATTAAAAAAATAATAATAATAAACCTTCTATTTGGGACTTTGACTTATTTTTCTGTTGACAGCAAAATGAAGCTGTTTTTCCCTGCACTTTTCTTCTTCATCAGCAAAAAATTACACTATCGTTCCAACCAACATATCTATATTTATATCTGTAATTATTTCCTTATTTTCTCTTTCTCTCTTTTTCCCTTCTATGTTTTCTTAGCTTTTATCTTTGTTTGATCAAGTAGTTTTCTTAGCTTTTATCTCTATTTGCTCCAATTCTTAGAGAGTGACCACGTGTATGGTTAAAAAGTCATACATTTCAAAAGCAAAAATTTATATTAGTTTTTTTTATTAGTTTCACATTTACTCCTAGGCCTATTCCTAGGTTTGTTATTATTCTTCTTTATCATATTTTTTATTTAATTAATATTACATATAAATATAATAAGTTATTATGCATTTAATGGTTGTTGTCTTACTAATCTTTAAACTATTAATAAATTTTTAGACTATTAGACGATATAGTTGTATTGCATACTAAATTGTATTTATTTTAGATTATTGTATATAATATGAAAGTTGTATATATAAAAAGAAATTGATCATTTTATTTTTTAATCGCCCCATGACAAATTCCTAACTCTACCACTACTGACCTCCCTAAAAAAAAAAATTGGAGCGGCCTGCTGGTTAATAGTTAATACAAGAAGAGGTTCCAATTTTAAAAAGTTTCCAAATAAAAGCCATTTGAAGTTACAACTCAGTTGGGAATCCAATCACTACAAAAAACACGGCTATAGAGCGGCTTTGAGCTGCATTTGTTAAAAACACAGCTTCACTGCTAGACGTATAGCTCTATTTGCTAAACACGACTATGAATCAATTATGTAGTCGCGTTTTTGCTTAGGCCGCATTTTAAAAACGCGGTTATAAACCCAGCTGAAATTAATTGAGAGTCGAGTTCAATATGCATTTCACATACCTCATTACCTCTGCCGGAAACACCACCATAGGATGCAGCTAATATTAGTATTTAAAAAACAAAAAAAGAACAAAATTTTCACTCCTCATCTTATCCTAATAAAGTAACCAAACTCTATAATTACGACTTACTAGTATTAACTGAGGTTGAGAAAAAAAATAAAGAAGACTAAATTACACTTATTAATCTTTAAACTTTAAAGTTTGGAGTTATTTTTATTTAAGCTTTTTATGTTTCAAAACTTGCAGCTGACCCTCTATGTTTGATTCTATTATTATATTGGCCCTATTGTCCATATAATTTGTTAGTAATTTGGTGGCAATTAATTTTATGAGTGACATATCTTAATGAACAATACTTATTTGGCACTTAACGGCTAAATTACTTACATACATGAACAATAGAGCCAATATGAAAACAAAAACAAAAACAAACATAAAGAGGCGAAATAAATTTTTTGAAAAGTAACGAGCAGAAATGAAAACATGTCTCAATGGACAACACTTGTCCCATTGTTTCAAATTACCATAAGAGAATGATAATAATTAGATTTATTTTTTCTACTTTTTAACTCTCTCTACAAAAAACAAATAATGAAAAACTATAATATTTTCTATTCTCCCAACATTATTCATCATTCTATTTTTCCATTCTCCCAACTAAACAGGGCCTAAGAACCAAAGTATGCCTTAATAAGGAAAAAAAGTACTAACATTGAGAAACAACTGAGGCATTTTAAATTTTGGTGAACATCTAAACACGACCTATAATCATTTATTTTGAACGTAAATGATTTTCCCTCCCTTAAGTGGTCAAAATGAGTAGTAGTATATTGAAACTATATTGGTTTGAGTTAGACTAAAATAAAAAATCATGTCATTAACGAGAATAACTAAACTAAAGGATCTTCTCAACAAAAAAATAAAAACCTTAAGGAAGATATATACATTTAAAAATGGTGTCAATGTTAGGAAAGAAAATGAAAAAATTTTAAATATCAAAAATCAAAATCAAAATTAACCTAAACATAGAGAATATTCTAGAGGGCATTTTAGTCAAATAAAAATATGAACATCAACCTTCAAATCTTTAAGGGCTCATTTGATAAGAGATTTCTAATAACGTTGTTTGTATTTTTTGGAAATACGTATGGGTGAAAAAGTGTGTGAAATACGTGTAATGTTATTTAAATACTGAAAATTGTTGTTTAAACAATAGTAATGAATGAGCCCTAAATCTTTGAATCTCTTTACATGGTGTATTTTCAGTTTAGCTACTCTCTTTTTTACCCCAATTATGTGAAATTATTTTTATTAAATTTAAATACAAAATGATTTAATGAGCCAAATGTGTTTTATGCAAAATTTTATTTATTTATTAATAGGAGGGGTGGGGGTTGTTTATGGGTCCCAATTTTAGTTTTAAAAATTCGACTAGATCATTCGTCCAACCACTTTTTTCATGAACGAAGATCTATATATACAAATCCTGTCCACATTTAACAATGAAAATAAGTCAAAATCAATTACAACTGACCAAATCAGCAATTTAACCATCAAAATCAATTTTGTTTCTCAGTTTTAAATGATTTTTTTACCCCTTTTTTAATTACTAAAAAAATTTCATTTATCTCACTACAAAAAAGAGGGCTATAGCCATGTTTGAAAAACGCAGCTATAGACCCTAAAAACGCAACTTTAGGGTCCGAGCCACGTTTCTCATAGCCGCGTTTTCAAACGCGGCCTATCCTGCGCGACAATAGCCCCCTGCGGGCCCTACAGCTGTGTTTTTATAAACGCAACTCCAGACCACCCTATAGCAGCGTTTTTCCACCCTATAGCTGTGTTTTCCCACTCTCCATAGATGCGGTGCCTATAGTTGCGTTTTGTAAAAAACGCGGCTATAAACATTGTTTGAGCTACGTTTTTTACATCGCGGCTATAGGTCCAAATTATAACCGCGTTTTATGTGCAATCCAAACCGGGTATATAGCCGCGTTTTTTACAAAACACAGCTATAGGTGCCACATCTATACGGAGTCGAAAAATGCAGCTATAGGGTAAAAACACGCAATTATAGGGTGGTCTATAGTTGCGTTTTTAAAAACGCAACATAGCGTGTTTATAGATGTGTATATAAAAATGCAGCTATAGACCCCCCTATAGCTGCATTTCTACAAACGCATCTATAGACACCCTATAACTGCGTTCCTTAAAACACAACTATAGACCCCGACATTTCCTGTAGTCGCGTTTTCAAAAACGCGGCTATAGGTTTTTTTTTTTTTTTTTCAGACATATAGAAGCTGCGTTTATTAAACGCAGCTCCAAACACATATAAGCTGCGTTTTCTTAAATGCAGCTCTATAAATGTTGAAGCTGCGTTTAATAAACGCAGCTCCAGATGTGTTTAAGGTGTGTTTAGTCAAACGCAGCTCTAAGCATATTTTAAGCTGCGTTTCATAAATGCAGCTCCACACATATTGAAAAAAAAATAAAGCAAAAGAATTCCCCAGATGGGTCTAGAACCGCGTTTTTAAAAATGCGGCTTCAATCCTACCCAGCTAAACGTAGCCTCAACATCTGGAAAACGCAGCTCCACCCCTGGTTTATAGCCGCGTTTAGTAAACACGGCTATAGACCAAGGGTTGCAAAACGCAATTCAAATACAACCCTGTAGCTGCGTTTTTGAAAAACGCAGCTCAAAAACGCGGCTACAAAACGTGTTTTTTGTAGTGTCTAAAGAAATTAAAAGATTTAATCTTATATGTTATTTCCATTCAAAAGCTAGCCCATACATTCACATTAGTGTGATATTTGTAAAGTAGGAAGTGTGGCATCATCTTTCAATATCTTTCCAACCATGGATGGAGCCAAAGGTTACCCTCCCCTCCAAGATTGCTAAGAATATTATGAGTGTCTTAATCAATTTACCCCTTCCCTCTTCCCATGTAAAACTCGAATTTTAACCTATTACTTTCTTTTTCTTTTTCTTCTTCTTTTTTAGATTTGCTTTATGTATTTCATTTTTCATTTATACAATATAATTAATGGATTTTTTATTTATTTTACATTAAAAACTTCATTTATAAAAGAAAAAAAATTATTTATAATTATTTGGTTTTTTAAAGGGTCAAAACGTATAAAAGGCAAATAAAGGTTGAAATAAGAAATAATAAAGAAGCATGAGTTTTAATCGAAAGGTTAAAAAAAACATCATTAATTATTATTTTTAAAGTGATAAAAAAATGATTAAAGAAGCTCATATTCCTAATGTAATGATTTATACTTCTTCAAAATATATGTGTGTATGTGCGCGCGCGCGTATGTGTAATACAGTAATAAAGATATAAGCATGATTGAAAAATAGACCCTATGCTTAATATTATTTTCAACTTATTTTAAATTTCGAGTACATCAAATTTCAAAAAATAATTTTAAAAATATTACAATTTGATCATTTTTATAATTTACATGAGTTGTACATGAGGTTTGTATAACTACTAAAAATATTTTCATGTGAATCGTAAGTGAAACTTGGAACTTTTTTTTTTTTAAATCACAAAATGGCTTATCATTTATATGAAATTTTTTTACAGTTAAATACTATGTAATAAATATGTTTTCATGTGTAAAAAATCACAAAATATATATTTGTAAAAAAACATTTAGTATGCACTTGAATGGACTTTTATTGTTCAAATTGGCATCAAATTCCCATGTGCATGTGTTTGCATGCGTGTATCGCATATAAAATATTTTATTTCAAAATTAAATTTTAGCCTTTTACCACTACTTCTTATCCAAAATTAATAAACAGTAAAATAATATTAAAATGTATTTAATTATAAATGCGCCACCTTTTTTTTTTATTCTTGAAAAGCAAAAGTCCCACATAGAAAATTTACATGATAATTAACAAGAAGATTATAAAATAAAATAAAATAAAAATATTGCTCCTAAGTTCAAAATGAGAATTTATCTTTAACATATATATTTAGGTGAATTCCAAAATAAAATAGAAGGTCATATAAATTTATTCTATTTATTTCTATTTTGAAATAATTGTTTATTACAAGACCATCATCTGGACCCTACTACGACCAGAAAATTTAGAAACCAGTTTTTATTTTTTTATTTTCCAAGTTCTTTAACCAATCAAAGTTTTTAAAACAATGGTTAACACAACTCTTTGGTATATGCTTTTTGCCTACACATCGACCAAATAGTTTATCAATAATTAAAAAAAAAATTCATTTGGTCAAACGACTCAAACCTGACCACACTTGATCGTGGCGTCATAATCCTGAAAGTAAGCTCCTAAATGCTAACCATCACCAAACTTCTAAGAGTGTGTGTGTGTGTTTTTTTTGTAAAAATAGTGTATGTTACATAAGAAAGTATAGTATATGTGTGTGTGTATATATATATATATATATATTGAAAGCTTTTGTGATGATAAACGTGATTTAGAACTCTAGTATGACCATCAGGTCGTCCCCCACAGGAGGATCTAGGGTCAATTCAAGCATACCAATATATATATATATGAGCAAAAAGAATATAAATGAAGATTTAATTAGAAAAGCAAATTAAGGGTCAACAATTAAGGGCACCAAGCCAGCAATAGTGGCCTTAAATACTGCCATCAACTCCTTTAGATGTCTTGGGGCTTTGTGATTCTCACTTATTTTAACGATGCACCCTTGGCATATGCCTAACTTTGGATCAGTGATAGGTTCGCGAATGAGTGATTTCATTCATATTTAAAATTCTTTTTGGTAGACTGGGAACTCAAGGAAGAAACCCATCGGTTATGCCAGAAGTAATTTGTAGGCTAGCATAATTTTGGGAGATAATACCGTTAATTAGTAAGGTTTTGAAACTATTTAGGAAACTAGCATCTCAAGTTTTTGAAGCTCGAGTTAGGTGACAAAATTGAGCCTCAAAGACTTGAGTTCTAGTGTTGAGATGGAGTAATTTATCCACGTGGAACTTGAGTTTCTCATACTCAAAAAGTATTTGAAGAATGAAGATGAAGACGATCTGAAGAACCGAAGAACCAGATCTGAAGGAAGAAGAAGAACGATCTGGAAAATGAAGACCTGAAGACACAATCTGGAAAATACGATCCGAAAAACGCAGATTCGAAAAAGAAAAAGAAAAAGAGAGATTTAGAGTGGACAACGCAGAATGATCTGAAATGGAAAACGCAGATCCGAAGAACATAGAACGATCTGAACAGAGATTTGGAGTTGAGAACGCAGAACTGAAAAATAGAGGAGCAAAACTGAAAAACAGAGGAACTCGAGTATTATAAACTCAAGTTCTACGTGGATTCCACATGGATAATTTTTGTTTGCTAGCTTAGGAACTCGAGCATTTAAGACTCGAGTTCTATCATGAAACTCGAGTCTTAGAAACTCAAGATGCTATTCTTCCACATTGTTTTGCAAAAATCACCACTAACAAAATTGTTAAAAATTTAAGGCCAAATGGAAAAAAAATTCGGTTATGCCATGCCAAAGTCCTAGCTAATATTACAAGTATAAACTAAAATAAAATCCATAATCCCCACGGTGGAGATAGCAATCTAGATTTGGAAGGAGCAGTGAGGATGTAGATAAATGACTAAAATTTTTAGTGATGCATCATAAGTTTTATATAATAAAAAAATTGAATTTAAATTGAGCACTTATGTTGTAATTGTAATATATTTTTAGTTTTAATAACGTGTTTTGAGATAAATTTTGCATGAGTGAAACTTTTAAACATTTGAATTTTTATTTAAAAAAAAAAAGAAAAAAGAAACCATTTACCTCTCACAATATCAACAAATTTGTGGAATACACTAGATGTTTAGGAAGCTATAATTCACAACCAATTTTTCAAAAAACTCAATTTTCTTTACAATTGACATCTCTTGTAACTTTGTAGTTTAAACTCTTTTTTATTCCAAAGATAAAAAATTAATTACTAGAAAAATAACAATAAATTGAAGAAAAAAATATTTGAATACTCAAGAAAATAATGAAAATATAAAACTAAGTATATTGACACATAGTCCAAAAAGTGAATTATTGGAACTAGGCTGACAAAACTAAAAACTCTTTAGACAATATTTAATTACTTATACCAAATAGGTATTGTAGGGAGGATTGGCCCATTAGTATATATTGGGCTGAGGGCTTGGTCCAAGGATGCCTAATTGTTCGAAGACGGGTAAACATTGTCATGGAGGTCGGCATTGATGAATAAAGAAATGGGTTTAATTATGATGATTCGAGAAGGGGGTCCGAGGATAGATGCCTCCTCGATTGAGCAAAGTAGAGTTCAAAAGGTACGGTCTGCCATCCAGAAGCAACGTTCTAGGAAACTCTGTTGATAAGAATATTTATCGTGAGAACACAGGACAAAAGAAAGTTATAAAATATCTAGGAGAAAGATTGAATACTTTGTAGCTAATTTTCTAGCCGCATTAATGAGAAAATGATACCTGAACAGTGGTTTTCAGCCTTACAGCTGCTTCCAAAGATTTCGGAAGGTGCTGATGGGATAAAGATCAACACCAGTAATCTAATCTACACGTGGAGGGTAGAGATAAAAGGGGGAATGTAGTATAAAGTAGGGAGAGGACTTTGATCTACAATTGGGCTTTAATGTGTGGCTTAGAGTGGGACAAAAAAGGACAAATAAAACTCTAACTCCAATGGGCTTTGGACTTATCTGTTAACTTTTGACAAATTCAAAATTATCATTAATTATATTTAATACCACTGTATAAATATAATTGCACTCTACGCCTTATTAATAAATTGTCTAGGAGGAAGTTTCACACACATATACACTTAGATTAGGTTATAGTAGAAATTATATCTTGTATCAAAAAATAAATATATCATGAAAATATTCGTAATAATACAAAGTCATAATGTATAACTGTTACTTTGAAAATTACTACTTTTTTATCCTTGAGTACCTAGTTTAATCCTTTAAGTTATTCATATATATTTTATGAAATCTAATTTCAAAAAATATAAACTTTAGTAACTCTTTACTGAAATAGTTAGGCCTAACACTCTAAATAATCAAACCCATTAAATTTATCTTAAGTGAATATTTTATATTTCTATAAAGAGATTATGAATTTCATCTTAAGAATATGTGTTCCTACAAAATTATGTGTGGTTGTCCAACATACTGAAATCTCGACCGTTTGTTTAAATCTCACTCTTGATATACTAAAGCAACCTACATTTCATGATCGGGTTCATTATTCCCTCAAGATTGAGAGTTTATGTAAATAAAAATTGTGACATTTATTAATTATTTGACAGTCTTTAATAAAATAATAAATCTCACAGTAATCTAGTTCAATATGTCTTAAAACATATTAACATATTAATTAGAAGTCTTCACTTCCATGATCAAGACAAACCATCTTAATTGACATGTTATAGTCTTTGTAAATGAAATGCTCATTTTCATTACCGACTACGAACTAAGATTTTGAGTTTACAAAGAACTTGCAATTTATATTTTTTATGACTAAATCATATACTATACATTTCAAGGACTATATGATAATGTCCACATATTCATATTACTATTATTTTAGATAATAATAGAATAATTTTATTAAATATAACATAATGTCATACATAGCATAAAATAGAATTTTAGGACACTAATCCTGACAGAATCAATCGAATTAAGATAAAATTTTGAATGCTCAAATTTTGAGTAGATCATTAGACATGAAGAATCTAATATCTTGCTACAATGTTTTCCTAAGACCTTTTCTTTTCTTAAATGAATGAGGGAAATTTATTGAAACCTAGGTAACCATAACTTTTTTTTTTTTTTTAATACCCATTGCAGAAAAGATCAGACAAGAATAATGAGCAGTACAAGGTTGAAGAAGATTGACATAGGACTTTGAAACTTGACAAGCTAAAAGATAGGTGGATTTGATGATGATATCTGGCACTGTATAGGTTCTACAGCCTAATATTCCTTCTGTCAGTCTTTCTGAAACTCTTGCTTCCCCTGAAGAGTTGCTTGCCGGCCTGTTGCATCGATAGCTTAAAACCCAATGCCGCACCATTTTCTGCCCTTGATCTTGATTCCTTCAACCTTCAACATTACCGGCCATCCTTGGGTGTCCACGTGCTAGGTTCTATACTTATATAGTTTTATTGACACTAAATATAACTTGTAGAGCCTAGAGAATTGATTAGATAATACTCAAGATGTTGGCATTTAGTGTGCAAGAACAGAAAAGCTGCTAATACAAGAACATAAATTTCATCAGGTTTGACAAATCAAAATTGAAGTTCGATCGATCGAAGGTCACGGATAAAAAAAATCAGCCAACATAAAAGCCCATAACTTGTCCGCTTCAAACCCAATTCGTGATCTGTTTGTTGTAGTATTTAAAAGACATTATAAGCTAGTCCTAAAGAGCTTTTTGATAGAGAGAAGAGTGCCTCTTGTGCTTCCTTTTTTAGATCTAAAACTTTGTACCCAAAGCTCTCTCATATCAACTACCAGTGATTTGTTTGAAGAAACTCAAGATTTGGTCTTTAAGAGTGGTCTTTAAGTCATAGACAGGAGGTTTACGTTGATCCAAAGCTTTAACGAGATTTTGAAGTACATGGATTGAAGGTTCACATTTGGAATAGATCTATATCAGAGAAGTTTGTGGGATTCAGAATTATTTTGTTAACTTTAGTTAGATTTTTCATGAATTGATATTTTAACTGCAAATCTTCGTTTGATAGTAGATTGTTCATCTTGGAATTGGTCCCCCCAAGTTTTTCCTGTGAAACTGGTTTGGTTTCATTGATTTTTTAGGTTATCATATCTTGTCTTTTTTAATTTTATATGATACACGATATGCTTGATTATATGTTTAATCTAAGGTTTGTATAATTGACCTAATTAATCACTTCGCCTTAAAACTGGTTAAATCACAGTTTTTCCCAGCGGTCTAAATCTATCACGATGCTTCTACTTGCTGATTCAGTTGGTGTTTTCTATGTAGGTCTTTGTATGGGCTCTCGTTGTTGGTGCTGAAAGGCCACATCACACCGGAATGAAAGAAGATCTGTCTTTCTTATTGTTTAGGCAATTTTGTTGAAAGTTTTGCAACAATTTATTAAAAATGTGTTCTCTTTTGAGCAACAATTAGTTTATAACTTCTACATATGCACAAGTGTATTTAAGAAAAAACATAACTAATTAAGTACATATCACACGTTCATATGAATCATATTTAAGTTTAAAATTACTTATATTCTTTTCTTTTTCCGATTTCATAACAAAAAGAAGGATATTTTTGACCTACTGATATACTTAGTTTTTCTTTCTTACAATAATATTTTTGTTTCTACAATGCAATAAATTTATTTAACATTTACATTATTCAAACAAGTATTGAAAACTGAAATTTGTAGTTAAATTAATGATATGTTTTTTTTATATATAAATAGAATTGTATTAATTTTAAATATTTTGAAAGTAATTTTAAATAGGTTTGAAAGTGTTTTAAATTGGATATAACTTATAAGTAAATATATAAATTAGAGTGATACTTGGCAGAAAATTAGATATGTAAAATCTAATTTCAATGAAACCTACAAAATTTACAATGAAATTAGAATCTAATTTGGACCTTCTATTGAGTTTATAATTTAATAAATTATATAGAAATATATTAGAAATTGCTCCTGTAAAAATATATTTATTATTATTATTTTTTTATAGTTTTTCTTACTCATGGATATAAATATTTACAGATCAAGTCACCTCAGAATCTCCCAATGCATAATGATGAATTTTATTCTCATAAGCTCTTAGCCCTATATAAATCTTATATGAATTTAAGACACAAATCCAATCACCTAACAAAAATCCATTACATAAAATTTTGTGATCAAACATATGAATGTGTAAAAGACAATGTTTATTCTCAAAATACTGACACAGGTGTGTACATATAAAGCAAACTTCATTTTCATACATCTGACATTTCAAAATAGAGGTGACCTCCTATTAGAGGGACAGGGAGTCGAGCCGTCTAGGCACCATAGGAGATAGGACAAGTCCTTAAGTTAATGATAGTTTTGTCAACACCTCGACTTTACCTTTCTCTGCGCAAAGGGAAATCCATAAGTGAGTGACCGTTCAAAAGTTGATTTAGCTCTTTCTTTTCTTTCCTTTTTTTTTTTTTGGGTAGCGGGAACTTGTAGTTCAAAAGTATAACACCCTTCATATGTCTACGTGCACCACTTCCATTGATTTACGACATAATTAACAAAAAGAAAATTGAGCAATACTTATAATTGGATAGTGTTAATGGATACTGTGGGGTGCCTATTAACGAATTATAGTGGCGGCTTCAGGATTTTTTTTCTAGAGAGTTAATAAGAAGATAAATCTTAGATCAAAAATGAATCTTGTGGTCTACAATGTTTTTTTATTACAAATTTGTCCATAGTATTAGCAAAAAAAATAAAATATAAACTATTAGTTTATTTGGTATATGATTTCATAATACAATGAACATACTAATTATTATTGCTAAGATAAAATCTTGAAAATCGTCCATTGTTTTCAAATACAATAAATATATTAATTATTATTGCTAAGTTTAATTTAATTATTATTGCCCAAAATTCTTTTATCTATTAGTTTGTTTTAACTCTTTACAATTCTTGTATTTAACAATTCAACTCAACTTTGACAACTATTGTTCTTGGTAATTGTATTAAGTGTGTTTGGGTCTTGATTATAAGCCAACTTATTACTTCATTTTTTTTCCTACTATTTGCGGGTTTCATGTGAGTTCCTACTTATTTTATATTTTTAGCAAAAAGTCAGATAAACTATTCTCAAATAGGTCATATGAAAATTTTTGTTGTATTAACATTTGTTTTTGCCTTCACTCAATCACTCTTGGCCCGTCCCACACGCCTGGTCCTCAGTCAGCAAATAACAAATATTCTTATAAAAAAAAAACAAAGAACAAATTAAAAGCACTTCAGATTCAACAACTAATTGTTATTTTCAAGGTTTTAGATTAAATTGGCTTGTTGTTGGGCTTTTTTTTTTTTTTGGTTTAAAAAATGCCTAGATATTGGTAATTGGATTATATTAAGGTTAATTTAGTTGTGCTTAGGAAAAAATATATAGGATTAGAGCGTTCAAATTTTTATTTTAGAGGATCAAAACAAATAAAAATTTTATATTATATATATATATATATATATATATATATATATATATATATATTTTTGGCCAAGTCAGGGGGTTCATTTGAACCCCCTGGGCTATGGCTAGTGCCACCCATGGATTTCTATTAGTTTTTTTAGTCAATTTTTTTACTAGTTTTATAGGGTGTGGAACTAGTGAAGCCAACTTTTTGAGTTTCATTTATTATTTCAACCATATTTTCAGCACCTCTTATTAATTAAGGCTAATATTTTATTAATTGAACCCCACAATAACTCATTCTTAAAAAACACTTTATTGTGTTTGTTAACATAAATTCTACACTATATAAATTCTAACATTCATTTATAATACTGTTGAAATCCATCACTTACCTTCAATGTCACATAAATTTGTAAATAGTAAAATTTGTATTGATTTAAATTTAATGATTTTACAATTTTTTTTTTTTTTTTGAAGATAGACAGTGTCATAATTTATAGCTCATGTACTCTATTAACAATATATGAAAGAGAAAAATAAAGGATCCGTTTTGTAAGAGACTTCTAGTAACGTTTTTGTTATTTTGTAGAAATACGTGTAGGTAAAAAAATATGTGAAAATACATATAATATTGTTTAAATGCTGAAAACTGTTATTTAAACAACGATACCAAACACTCTCAAAGTGTCAAGAATTTTGTATTTTTATGATATAGCCTAGGACAATCTAGGAATAGCTTAATGGTATAGCCTGGTCTTTCTTAAGAGTACGGCTGGTGAAAAGAGAGAGAAAGTACTGGTATTTATTTTCCAAAGGAGTGTTATCATTTTCATCTAACAAACTTGTGTGTTGATGGTTGGTTGAGGTGTATCACTTCTATCTTCCAACTCTTGCAGGCAACCACAAAAAAAATAAAATATAATAAAAAATAATTTGGAAAGAAAAAGTGAATGAAAGACAAACAGATATTATAAAGTAAGCAAAGGCCAAGAGACTTCACCAAGACCTGATCACTCGTTCTTACTCTATTATTATGCCTTGGTGGAAGTCGACGTTTCCTCATTTCTCAGCTGTTTGTAATGTCCTGTTGACCCACTTTCCCCTTACTATTTTTTTTATAAAAAAAAATTACTTCTATCTCTCTCTCTTGATTTTTTTTTAAAATTTTATAGTTTTACATCAAACGTGCTTGCATCAAATGATTTGAAAGGGATCCCTCAAGTTTTCTTTTTCTTTTTTTTCTAATCCATCTGATCAGGCACCTATCACAAAACAGTGAGAGATAAAAGAAATAAAAGGGTAAACAAGGAAAAAAAAGCTATTAATATCTTCAGCTGTCTTTTTTTTTTTCTTTTTTTCTTTTTTTTAAGATTCAAAGAATTTTCTGTGAGACACTTAAAAACTCTTTCTGTCTTTTATTTGTTATATCATTTTCATTTGTAAGAGAATTGCAGAGTTTGTTTTAGTACTATGACGAGCTAGCAAAGTAGCAAACTCTCAAAGCCTAGAGAGAATATTGCTCCCAATCCCATGATAGACAGTCAGAGAGATAGACTGACATGTGCTCAGATGTATCCTCTCCCTCGTGTGTGTTTTAGCCATAATTGGTTGGTACTCTGCGCCTTGTACTACTAGTCTTCAAGCATCTTGATGGGTTTTCTTTTCTTTTTTTTTTACAATATTTTATTTCTTTCTTTTCGTTATGATCTTTGATGGGTTTTGTGTCAGTCTAAATCATCATCATCTAATTCCTTAAACTAATGTTTCTTTCTCTTCCTATTCCCTATTCCCCATATATCAAAACAACATATATCCATTTAGTTACAAATATTACATCTACATCTACATCTACATCTACATCTACATCTACATCATTCTTCTTCTTCTTTTTTTCGGATCTTCTTTGCACAGTCTTTGAAAGATTTGCTTATTTTTTCCAAAAATCATTGTTTCAAAACACTTTTTTCCTCGATGGGTTTTTTGTATAAAAAATGTTTGCGATCTATAGAGTAATTCAGGGATTGATCATCAGCTTTTTCTCCCTTGCTTTTTCACAGGATCCGTACGTTCTGCCGTCAGTCATAGCGTCCGTACAACTCACATGTATAAGAAGAGAAAGGAAGATTCTCTGTGCAGCTTTATTGGTATGTCCGTACAGTTACTGTGAAAATAATTTATCTCTGCGCAGCTTTATTTTTGTCAGAAATCAAATCCATGGCGACGTACTTTCACTCAGAAATCCAAGCCAACACTGGCTCTGATGGGCTACACACACTTTACCTCATGAACCCAAACCCCAACTCCAACTACGTACCCTACTCTGACACCCAAAATCAACACTCTGCACCCAACATTCTCTTCCTCAACCCCGCTGCTTCCATTACCAACGCGCTCAACCCATCCACCCTGTCTCACGCGCCGCCCCAGAACCAACACCTGGTTGGAATCCCGCTAGCCGCCAACAATTCCGACGATCCCAGCCGTCAATCCTTGCTTGGGCAGCAAGAAATTCCGGCCCTTCATGCCATCTCGGCCCCTCGTGTCCACTACAACTTGTGGGGTCCATTAATGGATCCCGCGGCTTCAGTGACGGTGGCCAGCAGCTCCGGTAGTGGCCCGGAGATGGGTTTTCGAGGCCTGGGGCCGAGTCTGAATCAGCAGCAGCAGCAGGGTTTGTCGCTCAGCCTGTCATCTCAGCAGACCGCTTTTTATAATAATCGGTCAGTACTTTCAGCTGGCGGCGGCAGTGGCGGAGGCCAGCATGATTTTCCGTCGAGTGGTGAAGATTTGAGGGTGTCCGGGAATTCTCCGTCCTCAGTGTCGGCCGTGTCGAATGGGATTTCGGGTGTGCAGAGTGTTATTTTGGGGTCTAAGTACTTGAAGGCTGCACAGGAGCTTCTTGATGATGTTGTGAATGTTGGAAACGAAATCAAAGTGGACTCCATGGAGGGGAACAAAGATAAGATGAAGATGAATAAAGAATCAACGGCTGTGATTGGAGATGATCCGGGTGAAAGTAGCGGAGCTAAGCAAGGAGCTGAGCTCTCCACCGCGCAAAGACAGGAGCTTCAGATGAAGAAGACAAAGCTTGTTACCATGCTTGATGAGGTATATTTTTTTTTTTCTTTCTTTCTTGTTTGGTAATAGAGTTATGTGTATCCAGATTTTGTCAATCCAACTGTGTTTGATATTTAAAATTGGAAACACTTTGTAGTTGAATTTTGGTTTTATTTTTAATTGAGTCAGGACTGAAACTCGGGTAATCTGTGAAAACATGTAATCTATGTAAGCCTGTCATTTAAGATTAAGGAAAAAATAAATTTGAAATTTCACTCTGCAACACTATTTGTAAGAACTAGGCAAATCTATGCCTTATCTTTTGCTATATTTTATATTTTTATTATTCCTAGATTTAAATATAAAAGAGAATGTGAATCATTGGTGGGTTTTGGGCCCATTCAGGTCAGTTTCAAGCTCGTTCAGGATTATCCTGCTGACTTTGTATTTATTAATTGGTAAAAAAATAAATTTGGCAAGGGAAAAAGATAGGGGGACTGGTAGTATCACACATATAGTATCCAAACTCATCAAAGAGTAAGACCAACTTTGAACTTTGAAGTGTCATAATTTTTAACGCTTTCTTTGTTTTGAACTTTAAAAGGTGGAGCAGAGATACAGACAGTACCACCACCAGATGCATATTGTGGTTTCATCATTTGAGCAGGCAGCAGGTTTAGGTTCAGCAAGATCATACACAGCCCTTGCTTTACAAACAATCTCAAAGCAATTCCGATGTCTCAAAGATACAATTTCTTCACAAATAAAAGCCACAAGCAAGAGCTTGGGTGAGGATCAGGATTGCTTAGGAGTAAAGACTGAGGGTGGTTCTAGATTGAAGTATGTGGATCAGCAGCTACGTCAACAGCGGGCTTTACAACAGTTAGGAATGTTGCAACATAATGCTTGGAGACCCCAAAGAGGTTTGCCTGAACGAGCAGTTTCTGTTCTACGTGCTTGGCTTTTCGACCACTTTCTACACCCGTATGTTCAGAATTTTATATCACATTCCTTATTATATCAATTTGTATCATTTTTGTAGTAAAATTAATAGTACTTTTTATTATTTTCACTTAGCAAACAGTATATATCATGTATATGTTATGACGTTTGGTTTTTACTGCAATATTTAATTTCTACATGCGTTTGCAGGTATCCCAAGGATTCAGATAAAGTTGTGCTTGCAAAGCAAACTGGGCTAACTCGAAGCCAGGTATATATATAGATATAATGGATTATGGAGAAATATTTTGAATTATTCAAGTGTTGTAGTGTTTTTTTTTTTTTCCTCACCTCCTCAAACTCCATGGTAAAGGAAAACCAAACTAATTAAAGCAAGGGATTAAATTGGATAAAATGTCTAATATTGCAGGTGTCTAACTGGTTCATAAATGCCCGAGTTAGGCTCTGGAAGCCTATGGTTGAAGAAATGTACTTAGAAGAAATCAAGGAACATGAGAGAAATGATTCTGAGGACAATATAAACAAAAGAGAATCCAACAAGGAGGGGTCAACAACAATTGCTCCCGCAGACAGTACTGCTGCCACTAGACTTGATCAAATGAAAGCCCTCCAATCAAAAGCAGAAAACTTCACCAACCAAATGGCTTCTGATCCTAATGAAATCTCAAATTCTTCTTCATTGTCAAAATCCTCCGCGGGAGGATCCATTCAAGCTCATAATTCATCAGGCTTCCACCTAGTAGGACTATCTGACATGGAAAGAAGTCCAAAGAAGCCAAGGAGTACTTCTGAATTTCAGAAATATTCTCCAAATAATCTCCTCTCAATGGACATGGAAATGAAACCTGAAGAAACAAGTAGAGAAATTAGTACGAGTTTTGGAAGTGATCAAAGGCAAGCCAAGGATGATTACTCTTTAATTAGTGGCACTCATGGTGGTGGGTTTGGTGCATATCCAATAGGAGACTTTGGAAGGTTTAATCCTGAGCAATTGTCACAAAGATTTCATGGAAATGCTGTTTCGCTCACTCTTGGCCTTCCTCACTGTGAGAACCTATCTCTATCAGGAACTCAGCAAAGCTACCTCACGCACCAGAATATTCATATGGGAAGGAGACTGGAAATGGGGACAGGTGAAACTGACTTTTGTGGCATTAATACCCCACAGCCTTCTCATTCTAACACCGGCTATGACAACATTGACATTCAAAACAGAAAGAGGTTTGCTGCCCAATTGTTACCAGATTTTGTGGCCTGATAAATTTGGATATAATTGCATGCCCACTTTCAAATTCTCTTATTTTAGCTCTCCAAATCATTTCCAAGTGTTATCTCTTGATACTGCAGGTAACTAGAACTAGTTAAATGACTTAACAGGCCAAGAAAAGGAAACGGAGAAAGTAGTAATTTTTCAGTTTCACTTTCTACTCTCTGCTAGTGCATTGATCCTAGTGAAAAAGGAGAAGCATTCTTATTCTAGAGAAAGAAGAAAGTTATTGTGGGGGGTATACTTGCAGAAAATAATACAAAGCTTAGTGGTTGAATTCATAATTGATGTTGGGATTGTATATTGTAATGATACTTCTTGAAATAGCTAGGTTGATTGATGATTTTCATGAATATGCAAGTTAGCTATTTGGTACACAGACTTTGTAAAACTTTATTCCTGTAAATGTGTGTATATTTTTTTTGAGTTTGCAGTCTTGGAAGTGGTGGTGGAATATATGAATAGGATATTTATGTACAAATGGAGAAATAAATCTATAGATTCTTCACGTAATAAATAGCTCTTTTTTGCTATGAGCTTGCACCATATATGTATCCTTGTACGTGCTTAACACATGAAAAATATAAAAGATGCTATAAATTTTTTTATAAAATGTTAACACATGCAAAATATTAAAGATACTATCAATTTTATAATAAAATATTTACAAACTGAGGTCACAATAAATATATTTAATAGATTTCAACAATATAAAAAATAAATGTTTAAATTACTTTTTCTTCTTTTCAAATGATAACTTAGTCGTAATGATATTTTTTATAGTTTCATATATTTGTAGTTTCAACTTCACATTTTTCTCCCTCATTATCTAATATCTACTTATATTTTGGTAATTAGTGACATAACGGTTTGTAAGGCTTGTATATCAAAATTTATAATATTCATAGTATCACTATATATATTTATTATCATGTATTGCATTAATGCAAAAATACAATTATGAGTTCCTACTGCTTCTTTTTTTGTCTTTTTATTTATGTTCTTTTCCCCCCTTTTTCTAGGACACCAGGTGCTTGTGGATTGTGTGGATTGTGGGGATTAGAAAATTAATAATGTCAGTTGAGAAAGTGACTTTTCAAGTGTTTGGACGACACTTACAAGAATGCAATGATTTTTCACAGAAAACCCAAAGTTGAATGTCATTTTAAATACTTTCATCTAAATTAAATAAGTTTTTCAAATCTCATCAAAAAAAAAAAAAGTTTTTCAAACGAAATTAATCGAGACCAAAACAACGTTAGGGGCATGAAAACATTTACATATGACACTTTCCTGCTTTAAATAGATAGTATAGTGTGCTTTCAAGAGAGGATAAGGAATTCCTATATTTGTGTGGCAGAAAATAAGCGAAACAATTAAAGTAAATTAGAGGACTGGTTAAACCAATCCGGAAATCAAATCACAAAGGAAATTAAATTATTAATGCTATGACCACAAACTATTTTATAATATTTTTACAAGATGTTGATGTGGTCAACTTCTTATTAGTTTTCATCTAGACCCACCATTATTATCACTTTTCCATTTATCAATAATCACTCACCACATCAGCAGTTTGTAAATTTTTTTGTAAAATATTTTATATCTCTAGCATTATTCTAAATTATATAGTGAATTTTTTTTTAGTAATACTACAGTCACAAACTATTTTACAACATTTTTACAAGATATTGATGTGGCCAACCTCTTATTGGTTTTCATCTAAATCTACAATTAATATCATTTTTTTCATTTACCAATAATCACTCAACACATTAGCAGTCTATAAAAAAATTTATAAAATAATTTGTATCTCTAGCATTATTCATTTTTTTTTTTTAGGGTTTAAACTCTTAGATGACTGCCATATAAATCTGCTCATATATGGAATCCCTATCAGGCTCCATTTTTTAACCATATTGCTGACCAAAGCTATCTGGACAGGGCTAACTAAATTCTCAACAAGGACATCCATGAAAGACTGAGAGCATACGCTAGCTGTCCTGCTCTTCATTGAGCCATCAAACTCGGAAGGAGGAGAGGTACATAGTACACACACTACTGAGTACTGACACTAGAACTTGTATTCACATGGAGGGCCAGGATGTAAGCCAATTATGAATTACCATGGCTTTCAAACCAGGGTACGTAGTGACAATGAAGACAAGTAACCTTGATCTTAAGAAACTCGTCCAAATCTTGATATGTATGTCTATCAATGGACACCCTTGTTAATGGACATTCATTGATTTTGTCCTCATGTCAATGCCTTGACAGTTACTTTTCAAATCATTTAATACGGATATGTACACCAACATTAGTACTGATGATAATTAAGTTGACAACTCTCTAGGGTTTTGATTTTCAACATTAGTAGTACTGATTCAACTTTTACTCAAGCGTGGCTGACAGCTTACCATGCAAAGTTCGCAAGTGCATGAAGCCATGGATCAGTATAGCCCATAACATATATGGAGTATGGACCAACCCTTGTCGAGTTGAACAAAAATATATATGGTAATCAATGATCGATCGAGTTAGTTATTTTGATGATGTCCCACGGTTAAAGGTCTTTCTTGGGACCGACAGATTTTAAATCCACTTTCAATGTATTTGATAACATTGCTGTAGGATGAGGAGCGAGAAAATTCACTCATTAATTTCTCTTGAATTTCTGTATGATTTTGAGAGCTTTTAGAATGGTTTAATGTTGGGTTCAAATCTCTAAGAAGAAGATTCATACATATATACACTTAAATTAAGCTAGAATAGAATTTCTATCTTATATAAAAATAAATAAATAAAATGGTTGATCTTCTTCTTCATTTTTTCTTTTTTCTTTTTTTTGGGAAAATTGATCTTCCTTTCTTTGGCTAAGAGGTTGTAAAATATGGTGAGAAGATAGAACTCAACATTTTAGTGGTTTAGCACAATATGCACCCACATAAACGGAAAAAAGCACTCAAAGGCTCCTTTTCTCTTATTCACTTCACCATTTTTTTTTTAATAATACAAATACACAGTTTTAAGTCTCTTTGTAATATAGGACAATAAGGATGAAAAAAAAAAGATTTTAGAGATTTGATACAATAATCAAGAGATTGAATGGGAGAGATTTTAGATATTTGATTTCCTCAAACCAATAAGAGCTTTTAATGATTTTAAGTACATCAAATCATGGTAACCAAAAAAGGTACTACAAATCAAAAGGTTTGATTTTAAAAGTCAACAAAATTTATTCGGAAATATTTGATATATTGGTTGTTGAGATCTGAATCCTCTTTGGATCTCCCAATACCCTCAAACAAATTGGAGCACAAATGTCCCAACTTGCCACTAAAATGATGAAATTGATATTTACCAGAGGCTTAGTGACGATATCAGCAATATGATCAATAGAAGCAACATAAGAAGTTTGGATTTGTCAGTTATAAATCTTTTTACGAATGGGGGTAGCAACCAAACTTGATATGTTTGTGCACTCTCAGAAAAATGTGATTAATAGTAACGTGGAATGCTGCTTTGTTGTCACATAAGGCCATTTTGGATGATGCCAAATTCCCTGAGAAGCCATTGAAGCAAAAATGAGTTCACATGTGGTGGAGGCCAATGCCACAATAATTAGCTAAAGTAGAGGAGCAAGAGTTAGTAATAGTTTGCTTCTTTGTCTTCCAAGAGGAATTCAATTTTCGGTGACAGATGAAGGAGTAGTTGGGCAAGTACACCAATCAAAACCACAAAAGGCCATAGGATGTATGATTGATTGACACAAAAGACAAGAGAATTAATACCTTTGTTTGGAGCAGACTTCATATATGCTACGATTCGATGAGTAGCATTGCTGCATTACGATGAGCCTTGCAAAGTTGAGACGTAAATTGATTATAAATCTAAATTGAATAGCCAAAAATAGTTCTAGACGTCTAGTGATGGTGAGAAATATGAGACGGTACCTGACGACAGTATTGACTAAGATCACTCAAGAAATTCACCATCATCGGAAGAAGTAACTTGATTTTGCACCATAGGAAAGTCATTAGGCTCGCCAAGAACACCTACATCATGTAAAATTTCTAATTCATATTTGAGTTGAGACAAATAAATCTCAAATTTAGAGTGAGCAACTTTGATGCCTAAAAATTATTTTAAGTGGTCATGGTTTTAATGTTTGGTTGTTAGAGATTAGATATCTAAAATATAAGAGAAGAATTTACCATTTTTTCATTATAATTTTGGGTGGATAAAAAGTATTTTGTGTTAAGTTCTTATTATATCCTTGATTAATTTTTTTTATTATAACTAGAGGGATATTACGAAGGAATCTATGCATGACGTTTATGGTGTTTTCTCTTCGTTTGTCTCCTCATGGGCTAAATTACAAACGTCCATTCTTCCCCTTTTCCTTCCACTTTTTTACATAATCAAATAAGCGAAAATGCTATTACTTCCATTCATCCAAAACCAGTGGAAGAGCTAGAATTTCAAATTAAGGAGGGCAAGATTAAAAGACAAGATTGAAGGTAGAACTAATCTAAGATAAATTAATCGATACTAAATACACACAATCTAAACATGTAATTTGGATCTTTAAAATAAATTGAAAAAATAAAGCAATGTAAAAATATTAAGAATATAGCAATATGCTTATGAAGTTTTATTCGGTTATACGCAACTCAATGCCATGACTGCTTCTAAAATTTCATATAGATATTTTTATTTTTTTTATGTCGTTAAAATTCGAGTTTATAGCAAAAACTCAAGTTTGATATTGAAAAGGTTGATAACTAGAGAAAAAATTGTAAGCCGGAAACCAACTGGTGAGGTGCTAAAGTAGGCACATTACACATAAACATAGATTTTTTCTTTCAAAGTCCAATTCAGTATTTTTTTTTTTTTCAATCGTAGTTGGCAATGTAGCGTGCAAAAAAAGTACTATTAGATGGGACCCATTATGTAAAAAAAGTGTTGCCATGTAAATGTAAAATTGTCTGACAATTATTGACAAGCTAGTAAATATAAATAAAAAGAAAAAGTTGATTGTCTTTTGTGTCAATTGTCAAGTGGAGACTTTTACTGCATTTTACACCACTACTGATTGAGAAATTTTGAGAAGGCCGGGGGGCAAGTGCCCCCCTTCCCTCTGCCCCTGTCGAAAACAGAAATGGTATTACTTTCTATCATTCTTTTCTTTTTTTCCGTCCTACTCCCTCCCCACCTTTCCTCCCACAAAAGTAAATAAAATAAATGGAGTGTTCAATATTGTTGCACATTGAACAACTCTTATTTCTTTTTTAAAATTGATAAATAGTGAGAGAGGGGGAAGATGAAGTTCGAAACACATACATCAAACATCACAAAAGATATAATTATTACTGAACTATAACTTGAACTCCTATATTTAACAACTCTTTGACATATTAACACATACATTACATAACTAACTTGACATGAATTAGTAAAATGTGATGCAACATTAAACAAATTTGATAGCTAATGCAACAATTATATGTGCGCACACAATATATATGTATGTATGCACATGTGTACAACTTTCATGGTGAGCATTCATATTAGTGATGTTAAAAAATTTAGTTTTAGCAACTCAAAAAATTATTTGATCTATTTTAACATCTCACTTAGCAATACACTCTAAATCTCATCTCCTATTTTAACATACAACTCATTAAAATAATATAAACAACCAATTAAAATAATATAAAACAACTACCACAAAAAATCATAGCAACTAATGACAACCAAAAAGAATAGAATTAAAAACAATTGAATGAAAGTAGCACTGTGCTACAATGAATTACTACAAGTAGCACATTGCCAATTTTTTTTAACTTTTCCACATTCCATGTAGAAGCCTTTTTGATGTTTGAGTTGCTAAAATAACTTTTATTGGAATTTTAGCAACTCCAATATGAATGCTTTGATAGCTACAATTTTTAAACTAAGTGGAAGGTACATACGAGGCCTTGGATCAGTTCCTTTGTTGCATCAAATGCAAACTATATGGAGTTGGTAAATATATCGTTCCATTTTTTTGGAATTATTATTTTGGACTTTAAAAGTTTAATTTGTAGTGTTATTTTTTAGAATAATTTTTATTTGGACTTATTACTAATATTATTTTTTTACTTATTATTAACAATCTACCATATCAGATGTGTCAACTTTTTGTCAAATTTGTTGTGTTAATTTGTAAACTTTCTCTATTTTTTTATGCCCATCATCGGTCAATTTATTATTCAAAATTGTACATATCATGAAGCTCTATCATATTCTTTAATATTATCTTGGATAAATTGCAAATTACATCCCTAAAATTTGGAGGCATTTGGATTTTACACCCTGACATTTTAGAATTTAAATTTTACCCTTTGAAGTTTGAGGATATTTGGATTTTATACCCTGGTGTTTTAGAATTTGAATTTTATTTCTTAAATTTTAGAGGTGTTTGGATTTTACTCCCTAAAATTTTGAGGTATTTGGATTTTACACCTCCAAATTTTACACCCTAGAGTTTAGAATTTGGAGGTGTAAAATCTAAATACCACCAAACTTTATAGGATTATATCTAAATTCTGAAACGTCAATGTGTAAAATCTAAAAACCCCCAAATTTTAGAAGGTAAAATCTAAATTTTGAAATTTTAAGATGTAAAATTTAAACACTCTCAAACTTTAGTGATGTAATTTGCAATTTATCTTATTATCAAAAGGGTGAAAAAGAAGAGGAGAGAAGTGAAAGACTCTATTTGGTTTGGTGCTAACCCAATTTTCATATCCCAACACTCAAATCTCATCACTTAAACTCATTACTCAATTCTCATATCTCTAACTCAGTACTCTAGAATTTCCAGACAAACACACTACCAATAGATCTATTGGTAGTGTGTTTGGTTGGAAATTCTCAGTGGTATTTCAATTCAAAAACTCAATTTTAAGTAAAGTTGTGGGACCCACAAAAATTAATGCTTAGCAAAATGCATTATCTCCCCTTCACATCTTCATCTCTTTAAACAAAACCCAACGGCTACAACTTGAAGATAAAAGAAGAATGCAAAGTGAAAAAAAAAAAAAAAAAAGCTTTGATCTCATGAAATAAACCCAGAAAATGAAGCCAAAAGATCTCAGTTTTAAGGGTTTAGTGTTGATATTTGAAGCTCTGATCTTATATCATAAACCTAGTAAGTAGCACAAACATTACAAACCCAGAAAATACCCAAAAAAATCTAAAATAATCTAGTCCGAAAATCAAAGCCAAAAATGCCCAGAAAAGACTATAACAACCCATCAAGAAAAAAGAATGAAAAAAAAAATCGGTGTGAAGACAGAAAGAAAAAAATCGGTGTGAAGAGATGAAGAAAAAAAGAAGAAGCAGCTGTGAAGAAACAAAGAAAGAAAAGAGAAGAGAAGAATGGCGTTGGAGTGAAGAAGGAAGAAAGAAAAAAAAAAAACAATAAAAAAAAATAGAAAGAGAGAGAGAGAACCAGACATGCGACCTGGAAAAGAAAGGCTGGAAAAGAAAGGAAGAAAGAAAGAAAAATAAGAAAGAGAATTGATGTGACAATACTTGAGGTGGGTCCCGTAATTTTTATGCATTTACCAAAATGCCATGTAACTCATAATTTGGAAATGTGAAAGCACTAAAATTGTGTTTTCAGTTTCCATCATCCAAACTCAAAATTTTGAGTTTCTGAGTGATGAAAACAACCATCCAAAACCAAGTCAAACACTTTATCATGTGTTAGACCCACTCGTTTTGGATGATAGATCATGAGAACTGAGTGATATCACTCAGTTTTGATACTATCCAAACAAGCTATAAATTACTCTAGTGACCAAACACACATACTGTGATCGGCTCTATTTAGGCAAAAATTTAATAATAATAAAAAGTCCATTTAAAAAAAGCAGCCACCATTTTTTACTTTTATTTATGGCTTATAAAACGTCATTTTTTACATTAATTTTCATTTATCTTTCTCTACTTTATATGATATTATAAGTAGAACCATGTGTTTTTCTTTTCATGCATTTTCCTTTCTTTATAAACCAAACAAATGAAAGATAAATATCTTTTTTTCTTTTCTACTCTATTTCATATATATATATATATATATATATATATATATATTTGATTCATTTCCCCTCTTTCTTTATCATTTGATTCATTTCTTTATCTTTATTATTTTTCTTTTCTTTTCCCTTCCCAAAATTGCAACCAAACACAGTGAAAGTCTATTATCAACAACTATAAGAGCTAACACAAGTTGAATCACTTGATAAGCAAACCAATTTTAATTATAAAAGGTACTCAATTTTGAGAAGGAAAGCGGGGATAAGAATAGCCATGAATCATTTTTTAAAGGAAGTATATTAATATAAGAGTGATATTATAAAAATAACAAGCTTATTATATAGAATTTACAAATTGACATATCATAAATTAAAAAAAAAAAAATTCAAATATCATTTATTAGGGGTTGAAATCTACTAATTATATTCATTGTTACATTAATTTGTAATATTTTTATAGTAGCTTTAATATTTTTCTTAATATAATGGAGGGTTTGGGAATAATATTAGAAATTGACACGTAGTTCTATCATCTATGATTAACATTGTAGTTTGCCTTTTTTTTGGAGAAAATTTTTGTTTTTGATGTTTAACTTTTTATTATTAAATTAATTCACTTAAAAAGATTATATATATTTTTAAGTGAAATTCATTATGTGAATAAGATTTTCAAATTGTAATATTTTCAAATAAAATATGAAATCATTATATATATATATATATTTATAGTATTTTGAAATCAGAATTAAAATATGTTGACTAATAATATTTCGCATGTTTGTAGTTATTTTGTTCTAATCTACACTACAAAAAATTTGGGAGATTTGTTTGCAAAATAACACCATTTTGTTAGCAATTTCTTTAGTTAGCAACGTTTTTAAACTATTTAAGAAATTAGTATCTCAAGTCTTTTAAACTCGAGTTCACTTTAGCAACTCGAGTCTCTAAGACTCGAGTTCTATGTGTTGGTAGAGCTAAGGTGGATTAAAATCCACGCAAAACTTGAGTCTTAGAGACTCGAATTCTAGTTCTTGCAAAACTGAGTTCTTGTTCTTCCTTCTTTTTTCTTTCTTAAGACCCAAATCAGGGATTCAGAAAATACCCAAACCCAAAGGCTCGAGTTCCTACAAATTGGGTTGAGAGAGAGAGAGAGAGAGAGAGAGAGAGAGAGAGAGAGAGAGAGAGAGAGAGAGAGAGAGAGAGAGAGAGCAATGGACTTAATACCATACCAGAAATGGTTTTGGTTTAGTCAAGAAAACGAAATATTTTGGTATTGGTTAATACCAGTGTACCATTTTAGGGATACCACTATATATCACAAATGCTTAAAATTTACATATTTTTGCATAAGTTTAATATATATTTTTTTGATGAGTTCATAAGTTTAATATATTAGTCACTATACATTACTCCAATATATTAACATAAATAGTATATTTACAATAATAAAAGGGAAAAAAAAGAAAAAAGAAAGAAAGATGCACACGTGACTTCTCAAAAGATGTAGCCAAATGCTTTAATCTCACACCACTCCAACTCCTACCTAACCATCTGACATAGTTTAGTGAGAAATTTTAAAATACACAAAAGCACAAAGTTGTCATGCATTGCTAGCAAAAAAGGGAAAGCAATGAAGAAGAAAGAGAAGAAAGAGAAGAAAGAAGAAGCTACAATGATAAGTTGCTATGGAGGCTGAACAAGAACCAAATAAGAAAATGTTTAAGAAGGAAAAATGAAAGATTTGGAGCACAGATTAGAATCCACAAATTAGGCATTGTGTGGCTAACGCATTCTTCTCTTTCTCTTCTTCTTTTCCTTCTTTTTTTTTTCTTTTTATTCTCTACTCTCAGTCCGAAATATCTTTTCCGACCGAAATGTCTCGAAATGGCCTGAATAGACCAGTAGAACCCGGTATCTGAGGCGGTATGAATCATAGCTATTTCTGTACCGATTTGGGCTTCGGTGCGGAAAATTTTTGGCCATATTGGCCGATGCGGTACAAAATTCACTCCCTTGAGGGAAAGTGTGTGTGTATGAGAATATGAGGTGGAGAAGTCATCCTTATGATGGTGGTGGTTGGGTTTGCCGTTAGATCGAGAGAGTCGGCTTGAAAGAAAAGGGTTTTGGTTTAAGTTCAGAGAGATGAGCTTGAGATCGGACCACCGTCGACGGTGGTGATGATGGTCGGAGGAAGGGCCAAGGAGGCTTGGCCATGGAAGTTTAGAGAGCAGAGGGAATGGAAGTTTAGTCTGAGCTAATTTCCCTCACCTGGAGCCTTCACCGCCTGGGTTCAGTTCGAACCGAGAGGTTTGGGTTAGGGAGATCTGGGTTCGTAGGGTTGCTCCGTTGTTGCTTCTTTGGGTTTATTGCTTCTCTAGGTTCGTTCTTTAGGGAACTTTGGGTTGCTTCGTTCTTTAGGGAAAAATTTTCCACCTCGACTTTGCCAGCGCATGGAATTCGAGTCTTTAAGTCTCGAGTTACTACAATGAACTTGAGTTTAAGAGACTCAAAATGCTAATTTCCTAAATAATTTAGAAACGTTATTAATTAATGAAATTGTTAGCAAAATGATGTTATTTTGCCAAAAAAAAAATCCAAATTTGGGTTTAGGTGGCATTTTTTTATGGCATATCCAAAGGTGTTAATTGACTACAATAGTTTTTTAGTGAAGTTTATAGTATGTCTTTGTGTTAAAATTCATTTTCCTTCTCCCTTATGTGTGTGTTTGTTTCTCTATATATAACACATGGTAGTATTTAAGTTGTCTGCTTAAATTAAATATCAACATGTGTCAACGTGTAATTGGCCTTTAGCTATTCTTTGTAATTCCAATTCAATGACACTTGGGATATTTTCTTTGGCCTTTGAATAATTACAATGGGACCCACTAAATAGCACATGGTATCTTGTAATTGGTTGAAACACATGGATAGAAAAATACTACATATATATTTCCCAAAATAAACTTTAAAAAAAAAACTCATACATAGTTATGGACAAAATAGTATGTGAATATTAATGCATAACAACATAAACGTATTTATAAACATACACTAAATAAGTTTAATTATATGTTTATTTATGTTTTGACATATTTGTAATATTACACAAAGTTTTGTAATGACAATATAGGATATCAAAATATATGTATTCACGAAATATATAATTTAATACACATGTAATATTAATAAGATTATAATTTTAACAAATCAAATGAATTATTGCTTTCTTCTAAAAAAAATAGATTTATGATTTCTTTAAAATTTTAGAATTTCAATATATAATTGCAACATACGTGATCAAAATTTTGGTTGAGTTTTACTCCCAATCAAATATCTCTTCTCCTCACTCGTTGTTGCCTTCAATTTCATCATTGTTGTTATTGAGACACCTATTTACAAAAAATTGTATCATTGTTGTTAATGAAAATGACTACCTAGTACATGAGAAATCAATTGAAGTGTCATTACGGTAAAATAATAAAAACAAAAAATTGAAAATGGTAGTCTAATATATGAGAGGTCAATTGAATTGTATTTGTAAGGACAACAGTAGCGATAACTTGAAAATGGTCAAATATGAGAGGCCAGTTGCATCGTAATTATAATAGGATAACAAAAAATTATCATACTAATATGCAATTGTATTATACTTATGACAGGGAGTTGCGTGACGCGATCTACTCAATTAATAGGGAACAATTTGCCATGGTGGTTTTAATGAAAAGTATTATTAAGATTAAGTTACATTGAATCCAATTTTCTTATGGAGGTTAAAAGGGAAATAAAATATTTGTTAAGCATATAAATGGTTCTTTAAGAAACATTAATGGTTTTTCATAATTATATGGCACCAAGTAAGTACCTTTTTATTCATTAAAAAAGAGAGTAAGTAGCCTTTTAGATTTCATACATCAGCTGAGTATTTAAGTTATGTTTAAAATTTAAAACATAATACAAACAAAAATATAATTAAAAGAATCATTTGAAATAATAACTATTCACATTATCCACTATTTCCACTAAAAGAACTGCTTATACTTGTCTGTACTTTCATTATTTATAAATAAATAAATAAAATCATATACTTATAACTACTTTTTATGCTTAAAAAGATTAATTTTAATGAAATTTACTGATATAAAATATGGTATTTTCCTTATTTAACTTAATTAATATTTATTTATATGTTTTTTTTTATTTGGAATTACTCCAAACAAGAAAAGAATTAACGTGGATATGGAAGTGGATATCACTTGAAAATCTCATATAGAAATCCCTGTTAACATGCATTACTATATTGGGTTTTATGTTTATTGTTATGGTTAAACATTGTTCAATTATAGCAAAAAAAAAACCTACATTCTAATTATGGGTCATTCTACCGTACCCCCAAAAAAGTAGGAGTATGGTACCCACTTAAATCTAAACCATTAATTTAATATTGTTTTGATTACTAATTAAGCAGATTATATATATATATATATATATATATATATATATATATATATATATAACATAAAATAACAAATCAACATTCAATCTACACTTTTCTCACGTTTGTGGTTCTAGGCTCCATAATCAGTATCATATTCTTCCAGGTTTGCCTCTCTAGCTTCTTCTCTTCTAATCCAACCACAAGAACACAGTTGCTAATCAAAACCATACCCACAAGAGAAGAACCAGACAGCGGCGCACCCATAGCCTTAAATCAACTGCGCTTCTTCTCTTCCAATCTAACTTGGCGGTGCCACTCTCTAGTTTCTTCTCTTCCAATCCAACCTCAAATCGGCAACGCACCCATATCTAATTCAACTCAGCGGCGCTTCTTCTCTTCCAATCCAAATCGGCGACGTTTCTTTTCTTCCAATCCAACTCTACTATGCCACCCACAATCTAACTTTATCTATACTACTATTTAAAGGGCTTTCCTTGTTTGGGTTGGATTTTTTTTTTTGGTTCCAAAATACTCCTACGGCCTACATTTAAGTAGGGGCAAAATTGGGTAAAAATGGTTCTTTAACTCTCACGTAAAACACTATTTACAAAATATGACCACACTCTTAGTATACTTATATTGGTTTTCAAACTCAAATTTCTTCTTCTTCTTCAGTTCTCCAATTCTTTTAATTCCGTGTTAATCTTCTTTTCACCATTATCATCATTTTTTCTATTTGCTCTGCTCAAATTTGCTCTTGCTCAACGGTATGTGTATGTCAATGTACATTGATCTTTTGTATTTTGGTTTTCTAATTCCTGAACAACTTCTTATATTCTAGAAACAAATCAAATATTTGTGTAAAATAGCCCTTCTATTTCAACCTCATCTTTAATTTCTTTCATATATTTCTTTAGGGAATGTGTACTGAGTAATGTCTTTCACATATTTCTTCAAGGAATGCGTGATCATTTATATCAAGAAGAAGAAGAAGAAAAAAGCCATAGGCACGTAGCCATGCAAAGGTAAGCGTTCTCTTTGGATCTCCCTATAAATTAACCTCCTTCATTTGTGATATTTGTCTCTTAAACGACGTGTTCATTTGTGATATTTGTTATGCTAAGGCTTACTATGGTGGAGACACATGCCCATTGCTCCATTATCTAAATCAGCCCTTTTCCTTCCACAAAAAAGCCTCTATCTGCTTCAAATATCAAATAGCTTCTAACCACCATGTTCACATGAAGAGACTTGAAGTGTAGTGAAACTAAAAACCACCACATTCAGCAGACTTGAAGTGTACTGAAACTCAAAATTTATAGGTTACATCTCTTTTAACCGTCACGTTTAGCCTTTTTGTTGACTCTGATTCAAATATATATTTTGTTTGTATGCGTATAAGTTTGTTTTTATTTGATTACAATATTATGGTAGAATTTGATTCATATTTGGTTTCCTTACTTCATTATCATTATCCTTTCCATTTCATTATCTTGTCTTATCTTTTATTTTTTAATCTTTTTTTTTATTTGGTAAGTTTGATGAGTTTTTAATATTTTCTCTAATTAATGAGTAATTTTGAAAGAGTAGGAATGATATATATTTTTGCCTTTTTTGTGGTTATCGGGTTTATTGACTCATTATTTTAGTGTATGTGTTCTAAGTGGTGCTCACTCTTCTTCCCCCTTTTTTGTTGTTGTTGTTTTTCTTAAATTTGAGTCTTACTCTATATTTTTTTTTGGCATTTTTTTTAGGGTGACATATCAACAATTTGGTTAAATTGCATAGTAGGCACATTAGATGAATTCGGGTGGGTGAAGTGGTAATCAATCTATCAAGTAGTTGTTAAAGACTATTTTTTGTAAATATCCTACAATATGAAATTTAATATTGTCTTTTATTGTGTCTTTCATTACACATGCCTTTTATTGCATATTTGATGATTTTGTAAGCAATTGCTATATACATAAATTTGCAAAAACAAAAATGATACCAGGGGAAGTTATCCTTAAAGATAAAGTTCAAAAATTGTGGAGAAAACTGCTTCTAAATAAAAGACTTACTTTTAGGGGTAAAAACCTAAAATGTGGGGGTTCTCTCTCTCTCTCTCTCTCTCTCTCTCTCTCTCTCTCTCTCTCTCTCTCTCTCTTTTCTTTAAATATAAAATTATAAAATCTTGGAGAAATTGTTTTTAAATAATATGCAAACTTTTAGGAATAAAAATACCTGGGTAAAAACCTAAAACGTGTTTTTTTTTTTCCTCTTTTCTTTAAAGATGAAATTATAAAATCATGGAAAAATTGCTTTTAAATAATATGCAAACTTTTAGGAATAAAAATACCTAAAACATGGGGTTTTTTTTTTTGAAAATTTTGTTATGGATGTGCAATAACTAGCTACCTTTTTATGACTAAGTGGCTGCCTTTTAGGATTAAAAAAAAAAAACGATTGATAACTCTCACTTAAAAAAAAAAATTGATAATTGTGACACTTTATGACCAGTATATTTTTTTAAGACAAAACTTAGGTACAGTATCTTAGGTGCTGTTCCTTAAGTTCTTTTCTTAAAATTTGGCCATGTGGCTATCTAATTAAAAAATACTACCCTCTGTGCATGCGATCATGTGCTTACTCAAAGGCTATTCTATTTTTTTGAGAAAAAGTTAATAATTTACATAAATTATAATTTGGGATTAATATATTTTTCAATCACAAAAAAACCTAGAGGTATGATGAGTGTTAAACGTTTGTGGTGAAATAATTTTTTCATCACACCCTAAGGTTTATTTTTTGTGATTGGAAAATCTATTAATTTCAAATTATAATTTATGCAAATTATTAATTTTTTCCTAAAAAATAGAAGAGCCTTTGAGCACGCGCATGATCACGTGCTCAAAGGCTAGTATATATAATGTTGCAGCCACATAATTTTTTTAATGAGTTATATAACTTGTTTATATAAAATATATAGATAATTTTATAAACTACTAATAATGAGTTAGAAAAGATAGTTGAAAACCTATATATTTGTCCAAAATTATATATATATTACATTTCTTTTTAATCTAAACTTTGTTATTTTCTTAATATGTATATATAAAATAAAGAAAAGAACAAAAATTGGCTATAAAATGTTTAGAGTTATTTTTTTAATTTATTATGTGCCAATTTAAATAAGTGTTTGATGACTTATATATATATAAAAAAGTTATGTGATTAAAACTAATGAATGATCTCTCTTAACCGTCCAAGATCGCTAATATCGTTCGTGGAGCTGTGAAGTTATGGTTTACAGTGGTTCTCTTACACCCTAACAGGGCTTTAGACCTAACAAATAAAGTATTACTATGATCATATTTAAGTAGGATTACACGTCAATCACCCTACCCTACTTTACCCTACTTTTTTTTTTTTTTTTCATTAAAAAAAAAAAAAACTAATGAATGATCTCTTTTAATTGTGGCATGTGGCGTCATTTTTATATTTGGATTCATACTTTTTCTAAGCTAATAAAATTCAGATTCCTGTAAATCGGAATCCATTTTCTGTTTCTCCCAGTAAACTTACAATCAGAGCAGAGCAGAGGCGAGTTTGGATTGTGATTTGGAGTTGCAATGGAAGAAGCAAACTGGAGCGAGGCAGTTGAGGACTTATTAGACGCCGGAGACACGGACGGAGCAATCTCTCTCCTCGAAACGCAGGTTTCGAAGCTCCAAACCCTAAACTCTTCCAATTCTGCACTGGCCTCTGCTCTCGGCGACTTGGCCACTCTCTACTCCTCCAAGGGCTTCTCTCTCAAAGCCGACGGCCTTCGCTCTCTGGCTCAGCTTCTCAAACTCCAACCTCTCTCTCGGTACCTCTCTCTCTCGTTCTCTGTCCTCTGTTTGGTTGTTGGAGAAACAAACCTGAAACCTCGATTGCTGTTTCTTGTTTCAGTGATAATCAGCCAAATGAGGATCGAATTCCGCCTCCCGATGTTGCTTTGCCTTGTGACAATTCAGGTGCATTTTCTTTTACATAATAGGCAATTAGTTATTTTGATGGAAAAAAAAAAAAAAACTGTGGTTCTAAACTGGCATTCAAATATTGGTTTGTTTGTGAAGGGCATCTTGGGAAACCAATAAAATCTACTGAGGATAAAAATCCAGGCAATGGGTCTTCAGATGATGGTACTTTTTGTGTTGCCTTTGACATTTCTTTTCTTTAGAATTAGAATGCATTAGTTTTTTTGCTAGGAAGCACAGATACAGACATGGGTTTGACACGACAACACGTCACGAGAAATTTATGGAAAATTATACCATAACAAAGTCGATATGACACGGGAATGACACCCTTAATGAAGTGTCTGTGTCTCCTAGGTTTTTTGTGACATTTTATTTATTTATCATTCTCTAGGTAAATACTACTAGGGCTGATGAGTTATAGCTTAATTTGCACTTCCTTCTCCAGTAATAATTGAGGTTGTCGGTTCAAGACCCACTGGGTGCATATGTAACTCACCAATGAATAAAAAAGGGTTAAACTCTACTACACCCCATTTGGGTTCATTATGGAAGTTCAATTTTATAAAATCAGCCTGCTCTCTAGCAATCAAAATGGATTTATCTGAGATCTCTTTCAATGCAATCTCTATTAGGACAAACATTGATTGTCTCGGGCCTTTATACCTCACATTTTAGTATGATAAATGTGTGTGTGCGCATTTTAATCTTATAAATTAGCATATGGGCAGAAATTTTGAATTATTGCAACGGATTATTAATTCAGTTTATTTGTGAGTGTGAATGAAACAATGTCTCACCCTTACTAGATTGATTTCATGTTCATTTACCTTACAAGTGTCTAGCATGGATTACTCAAGCTGCTCAGGGTTCTTATTTGGCCATTCTTTTGCTTCTATTTGGGAAATTGACTAAATGTACTACCTTAGGTTGTCAAAGCTTATGGTACAACTGTATAAATAGGATGGAGTCGTGGAACTGCAGTTACCCTTTATGGTCTTTAATTAGAAGGCTAGGTTGTAGAATTCAGTGCTGCAGAAAATATTGAAAGAAATGCTCCCAAATCCCTTCACCCAATCATACCCATAAATGGAATCTAGCTGTCTAGCACCTTTTGTGGACATGGAACTTCCTAAAAAGTTGCTAGAAACACACTGCTATTCATTGGTGTTGTTGCCAGGTAAGACAGGGCAGTCTTTAACCACTGGGCAAACAAAATGGTAATGTGATCAAATTGGGGATTTGTTTGGAATTTCCTAGTATTGAAACCTATACATTTTTTTCTTAGATGCATGTCTATGGTTAAAGGTTGAGATAGATTGACAATACACTTTCACACTTTGGCTTGCTGACTTAACATGTTGGCCTGATGGTTAGATTTTAGAGCCAAGAGCCTTGTAGCTCAATTGGCACCTCCTGGTGTTTCTAATAGAGACATCCAGAGTTCAAATCTCCTCCACCAACTATCGAATTATTGTACGCAATTTTCTTTGGAGTTTTGCTTGAGATTCCAAAAATATTTATTATGGGTTATTTGATATGATTGTTTTTGATTCCAATGATTTTGATCTAAGTATAGAAAGGGCAGCACTTAAAATTCCTGGGTTATATATGCTAGACATAGTTATAACCTATACCATATAGGATATGGCTTGATCCTATTCTTTAAAAAAAAAGTTCTTACGTTATTTATCAAAAAAAAAAAAAAAGTATATGGCTTGATCATACTATATAGCCAGATGATGTCAAGATTTATCCTTTTAACAATAGAATAAGTTGATTATTTTCTAATTGACAAGCTGAAAAACTACAGATTGGGAAGCTATGGCAGATCGTGCACCTGATGAATTACTCTCCTCACAATGTTTGCCTGGAGTATCAGAACCTTTGATGCAGGATACCAAAGTCCAGGCCCCTAAGCAGCGTGGAAGGGGAACATTCTCATATAAGAAACATGAACTGTATAGCGATCAGTTATCTGATAAGTCGATTATTAATGATGCAGAAGATGAAGATGACACATGTGATAATGCAGAAGTGAAGAGAGATACAAGAAATTGTAAGTCATATATTTTCCTTCAATTCAAGTCTTCAATACCAAAATTATGTAATTTGTTTAGTTTGAATATTCATATTGGTGTTTTTGTACCATAGGTTTTACTTATCTTGTGTTACATTGGACTAGATGGTGTATAGGAATAGGGATCAATCAAACATTAATTTCTCAAATACTCATTTGTGGGCATCTCATAATATTTTATAAGGCTACAATTATATACAATGTTAGTATTAAGAGAAGAAAATAGAAATTATTTTTAGATTCAATAACCAAGTCTTAGTCCCAAAATTTTGAGGTTAGCTATGGATCCTCAATAAACTAATCAAGGTTGATCATGTGTATTCTTTTCCGTCATTCCATTCTATCTGAAGTCATACTTTTTGTTACTTCCTTAATTGACATGTTCTTTTTTACTATATCTATTAGTGTTAATTTTGGTTTTCCTTTACTTTTTTTTGTTCTCTCAAGTTGAACTCAATCTTTTTCATTGATGCATTAATCGCATTCCTCGAAACATCACCAAACCATCTAAAGAGATTTTCCCTCATCTTTTCATCAATAGGGGCCACCCCAATTTTTAAGCAAGTTTCTTTATTTCAAATTCTATTTTTCTTTGTATTACCATTTATCCATCAAAGCATTCTCATTTCAACTACATTCATGATACGAAAAAGGTTGCTTCTTAATGGCCTAAAATTTTAGTAAATGGAGCATATCTGGTCTTATAGTAGTCTTATAAAATTCTTCCTTTAACTTAATAGGCATTCTACATACTTCTAATGCACTTCTCAACTTCATTCACCTCGCTCTTATCCTATGATTCACATTCTTTTCAATCTTTTCATCTTTATGAATTATTGAGCCTAAGTCTTGACCATAAAGTCTTACAACTCTTTCATATTTGTTTTTTACTTTTACTACTAAAATTCCATGTTCTCAGTTTTAGTCGTACTTAACTGAAAACCTTTAGATTATAGAGTGCCTCACCGAATTTCTAACTTAACATTAATTCCACGTCTAGTTTCATCCATTAAAACTATATCATTTGCAAAAAGTATACACTAAGGGACTTCTTATTGAATCTATTTAGCGAGCTCATCCATCACTAGTGCAAAGGGATAGATTTAATGTTGATTTTTGATGTAGACCTACACTAATAGAAATTCTTTTTCAATAACTACTTGTTAAGTTTAGCTCACCTGTGCTGCTAAAGCCAGCTGTGGTTTGTGAGATTGATATGTGGTCCTTGATGCTATTTGAAAAAATGGTGCTAATGCCAGCTGGTCTTCCAACTTCATGTTTGAAGGGGACTTGTATTTTGGGGGATAGGTATACTTCATGTGTAGCTGAGAGTTGAGACTGGAATGAATAAAATAGTAGAGAAAAAAAGATGCTATGTAACACCATTATATGCTGTCATAACCTTTTTTTTTGATAAGTAATCAGAAAGCTTATATAAATGAGATAAAGAAAGTCATACAAGAAGTTCATGATGATGAACAACAAGAGAATAAGAAAAACTACTAGGGAACAAAGCTAAGAGAGGACATAAACACTGAGAGAGAAGAACAATTAGTAAACCCCCAACACCGAGACCACTCTAATAGACTACGCTGGCATAAAAGATTTAGCTCAAACAAGGTCTTCTCTTTGTCCTCAAAGGAACGGCGATTCCGCTCCAACCACACAGTCCACATTAAGCACCCTGGAATCAAATTCCATATGTCCGACTTATCCTTTCCATGCCACTGATGCCAGCAAGAGATCAAATCCGCCACCGATCATGGCATAACCCAAGGAATCCCAAAGGCCTGAAGCATCGAAGACCATAGAGAGTGGGTAACAGGACAGTGCAGGAGAAGGTGGTTAACCGACTCCCCATCCATGCGACACAAACAACACCTATTAACCAAAGGCCTACCCTTAAGCATGAGGTTATCCAAGGTGAGAATCCGGCTATGAGCACGGACCACGTAAAGAACGCCACCCGCTTAGGGATCTTAGGTTTCCAAACCCCTTCCAAGGAAGCCAAGAATCCGAAGCACCCCGGATCGCGAGGTAATAAGACCGAGCATCAAACATACCATCCCCTTTTAAGCCTCCAATAGGATGTCTCTCTCCTACTACTCGAGGATACGAGCTTGGATAAGCCGGAGAAGAGAATACGAAGCCACCAACTCTCAATCCTCAAAAGCTCTATAAAACGTTATATTCCACACTCTAACAGTACCTCCTTCTGGAATCCACAAAACTTCAGAGATACAAGCATCCTTGACCGATGAACACTCATAAAGCTCAGGATAGAGAACTTTTAGAGTAGCATCACCAACCCACCTGTCATGCCAAAAGCGGATACGAGTGCCTTCCCCCACTACAAATGAAAGATGCTTAGAAAAGTTCTCCCAACCTTCGTTAATGCTTCTCCAAAGGCCGCACCCATGGGACCTCCTGCAAGCCCTAGTCCTCCACCCCCCTAGCCCCTCGCCATATTTAGAAGAAATAACACGACGCCACAAGTGGGTATCTTCGTGGCCATATCTCCACAACCACTTCCCTAATAAAGCCTGATTAAACGACACCACCTTTCTTAACCCCAAACCACCCTTCTCGACGGGAATACACACCTTATCCCAGGCCACCAAAGGATATTTGAATCCCCCCTCCGAAGACCCCCAAAGGAACTTCCTCTGAATATATTCCAATCTAGCCGCCTACAAACTTTAGGAATAGTAAAGAGAGATAGAAAGTAAGTCGGGAGACATGAGAGAGTACTCTTAATTAACATGAGCCTCCCACCCTTAGATAAATAGAGACGCTTCCACCCAGCGAGCCTCTTCTCCATCTTTTCCAAAATAGGATTCCAGATCAAGGGGGACTTAAAAGAAGAACCCAAAGGCATCCCCAAATACTTCATAGGCAATTTGCCTACTCTACATTGCAAGCACATTAGCCAAAGCATCAAGATTATTCACCTCCCCCACGGGGACAATCTCGCTTTTCCCCACATTGACCTTCAAACCCGTGAACGCTGAAAACAAGACAACACCACTTAATTGACAGAGTTGCTCCCTAGAGGCCTCACAAAATATGATGGTGTCATCCGCAAATAAAAGATGGGAAATACTCACCCTGGCGAATTCACAGCTCCCACACCGGAAACCCCGAATAAGATTACACTCCTCTGTCTTCTCGCAATGCCTACTTAAAACCTCCATTATCAAAAGAAATAACAATGGAGATAGCGGATCCCCCTTGTCTCAACCCACGAGAGCTACCAAAAAAAACCCTCGGGGGAACCATTTACAAGGACCGAGAATCGAACGGACGTAACGCAAGCTATAATCCACCTCCTCCATTTCTCCCCAAAACCCATCCGGCCCAACAAATAAAACAAGGCCTCCCGTTTACGTGATCATAAGCTTTCTCAATATCCAAATTGCAAACCACACCCGAATTTTGCTCTTCGGCCTGCTATCCAAACATTCATTAGCAATAAGCACAGTAATCCAGAATCGCCTTCCGCCAACAAACGAATTCGAGTCTCGAAATGAGATTATCCAAAACCCTCCTCATCCTATTGGCCAAGACCTTCGACAACAACCTTATAAACACTACCCACCAAACTAATGGGGCGAAAGTCTTTGATGTTAACGGCACTGCACTTCTTAGGAATTAAAGTGAGGAACGAAGCATTTAAAGACCTTTCAAACGAAGCATGCCGATGAAAATCTTCAAAAAAATCCATTACATCCCTTTACACGACACTCCAACAATTCTGAAAAAGGCCATGGTAAGCAAGTCGGGACCCGGGGCTTTATCCCCCTCCATCTCCTTTAGAACCTGGAAGACTTCCTCCTTTGTAAACTCCTTCTCTAAAGACACCCGATCCCCCTCTTCAATACGGGCAAATTCTAACCCATCCATAGAAGGACGCCCCACCTCAGTTTCCTTATACAGCTCTTGGTAAAAGAGGACTATTTGAGAGCGAACATCATTCTCTTCCTCATAAAGGATACCGTTCACCTCCATCCTTTTAATTTGATTAGCATTTCTATGGGAGTTTGCTAATCTATGGAAAAACCGAGTATTATTATCTCCATCTTTCACGAATAAGGCTCTCGACTTTTGCCTCCAGGAAGTCTCCTCAAGAATAGCCAAGTGCTCAATGTCCCCTTTGAGTTGGAGACGCCGAATCTGATCCTCACTAGAAAGACCCACTAGCTCCTCTCTCAGATCTAACCCCATCAACTCAGTCAGCAAGTTCTTCTTTCTAAAAGCCAAATCACCAAACTCCTCTCTGTTCCACTTTTTTAAGTCTGCTTTTAAAGCCTTCAACTTTTGGGCCAAGATGAAGCTTGAAGAGCCCTCAAAACTGTAGCTACCCCACCATTGCTTAACTCTATCAACAAAGCCCTCTTCCTTTAACCACATGTTCTCAAATTTAAAGGCACTTCGACCACGCCGAACAGCACCAGCTTCCAGCAGAAGAGGGCAGTGGTCAGAAAGAATACGGGGAAGCACCCGTTGTGATACATTCTCGAAGTGCTCCTCCCAATCAGGAGAGACCAAGGCCCTGTCGATTCTTGACATAGAGGGAAGACCGGAATCTCTAAACCAAGTGAACGAAGCCCCCACTAAAGGTAAATCAACTAAGGAATTATTCTCTATGAAATCTGAGAATGCGTGCATAGCGGGGCTGAAAGTCTCACAGCCAAGTCTCTCACTTGGATATCTGATAATATTAAAATCACCTACCAGACACCACGCCACAGGCCACCTAGCGCGCACCTGAGACAACTCCCCCCACAAATTAGGCCGTTGCCCATTGTCATTAGGTCCATACACACCTGAACAAGCCCACACAAAATCATCCACCACTCCTCTCAGTAAAACACTGATAGAGAATTGACCCACACTAATATCCAACTTCTCAAAAACCCTCTTATCCCAAATCAGCAAGACCCCACCTGAAGACTGCACAGCATCCAAAGCAGCCCAATCCGTGAACGGGCTACCCCATAAACTCCGAACAAAGACCCCATCAAAAGATGAAACTTTCGTTTCTTGAATGCACACAAAATCGCACTTCCACTCTTTTAGGAGGTTCTTACACACCTCTCTCTTCCGGGGATTATTAAGCCCCCTTACATTCCAAGAAAGCAGTCGTATCGTCATTTAAACCTACTAGCACCCCCCAAGTCAGTCAAAGAGTCTCTGCTCTTACTCCTAGCAATGGCCCCCTCATAATTGACATCTGAAATCAGCCCCTTAAGCTCCCTAAGGCCTCGTGTCCCTGACTTAACTGGTCTCTTAGCCACCTCTTCGTCAATCACCTTGAGGCAATCCTGTTCTAGTATGCTAAAAAGGGCCAAACATTGAGCTTCATGTTTCACAATAGGGAACCCCACCAATTTACAGAATTTTTTCATCAGCTTGGATACCCAATCCGAGTGTGGACCAGAAACATTCCTCTGAGCTCCCTCTACAAAATCCTGAATCAAAGTACCCACGTTTGGATCAATAGGAACCCAAAGAGACAGAGGTTCACAGTCCAACACACAATTATCGTTCTCTCCACTGCCACCACCACTGACCACCCCCCCATTGGACTCCCTAGGAAGAATGGAGAGCCCAGAATCTGCCTGAAAATCCCCAACTGAATCCACCTCTTCCACAATTGTTTCCCCTTCCCCAAGCTGGACCTCCAACATATTACCCAAATCTACAAAAGGCATCAGACCATTACTCACCGGCCCATTCCTAACCAAGTCCGAGCCAACCACCAAGTCGCCGGTGACACCCAGCTCCAAAAACCCCATCCGATGAGGCGATCTAGAATCTGGGCTCGAAAGCCCAGTCAGCTCCTTGCCGGCGTCGATAATAGCTTTATCGGCGCCGCAAGGGGCCTCACCATCATTTCCGGTCACTGGGTCTTCGCCACACTCCGTCGCCGGCCACGTCTCTTCCTCCCTTGAACACAAGCCCACTAGACCCACTCTCGGAACCCGATCCTCCATCAACATCTTCATTCTGGATCCCGATACTACATCAGAGCTCTGGCAGTGGGCTGGGTTCAACATTTTTGGATTTTGACATGGCCTCCACTCTCTACTGGGCTTGGCTGGAACTTTGGGGCTGGAGGGAATATGCTTAATGGGCTTTGAGGGTTTAATTGAGTTTGGGCCCACTTCATTTACCTTAGACCACACAATAGCCCAACTCCCGTCTAACCCACGTTCCAATCGCATAAAGAGGTCCAACGCTAACTCAGATTTCTTCCCATCACTATCAATATCCTTTGCCGTTGACAAAATCTTCACCCCTAGAAGCTCCCTCTGCCCGAGAGTACTAGCCTTGCAAGGATCACGGTAAGCACATCTTGAATCTGACACAATCTTCTTTCCAACCTGCTCCCTCTGTCCTAGGACACTATTCTTGCTGAGATTGCGACTGCTTTCTGACCAAATCTTCACTCCTCCCAACGCAGCTTTCTTCTTCCCTTCAACCCCTCTGATGGTGGTATTATTCCGCTGCCCCACCACCACTGATGCATAGGATGAGATATCTGTGTTTGGTTTCCCTTTGTTTGTCTCACCACCATGCATCATGGAGCTGTAACCCTCCGCCGGCGCCTCCACCTCTATAGCACCCTGAGATCTCCGAGAAGATCCCTGGCTGACCAGAGAGGCTGGTCTCAATATTTTCCTCAGATTAATGCCGAAATAGTGCCAACCACATCCCAATCTTCCTTCTGGTATCACAATAGTACCCTTCCGGCGACCATGAAGAAGTTCTGATACCATTAGAAACTTACCATGTGCATTTGACCCCAGTTGAAGGATGTACACCAAGTTACCTTCTCTAAATGTTCTAACATATTGATCAGTTGATTTCTTAGAATATAAATCCTCCAGAAGGATCATGAATCGATGTGCACTCTCCTTCCCCAGAAACACAGAGCGCATTGAGGAATGTCCTCTCTCAAAAATCCGTAAAGAGAAAAAAGAACCCCCCTCTACAATGGAAAACTCAAAAGTTTTGGATTCAATGAAGAAAAAGGTGGAACCACCCATAACTTAAACTCTAGATGACAACTAAATTCAACCCCTCTGAATCAAAGTACCCACAACCGGTAAGCCTTACCACAATGAAGCTCATTTAGATGTTTTCTTCATGTTTTCTTAGCAATCAATTGTTCCACATGAAACTTCCATCAATGCATTATTTTTTTTATTTTTTTTGGGGTTTTTGGGGGGGAAGGGGGGTTGTTTATGAATGTATTCAGGTTGAAAACTATTATTCTCACCTTTATAAGTTAGTGTGCCTTTAGACTAGAACAGAAAGTACAGTTGTTTAAAAAATTTGAAGTTTTAAAAAGTTGTACATAAGCAAATGGGTTAAAAAGCTAATTCAAGATTACACATAGCCAATTAGATGTTTATAACTCTTGCTTGTTACTATGTGTTACATGCATGAGTTTTATGTCAAATAGCATGTGGGATCTGAAATTTTTTTTTGAACTCAGCAAGATATGGTAAGCGTCATGTTCTGGTTCTTGCTGACTTCCCACCGAGTACTAGGACAATAGATCTAGAGAAGCTTTTTCAGGACTTCAAGGATCAGGGATTTGTTATTCGCTGGATCAATGATACAACTGCACTTGCAGTATTTCGAACGCCATCAGTAGGTAATTTTATCTCTACTAATCTCATTTGTATCTTATTAGTTTTATCAATTTTTGGATATTGAGCATAATGAAATAATCAAATATCAGAGAAGTATCTTTTGTTCCACACTAGTGTGGCACATTCACATGTTATCATGTCATTTGTCAGTGCTGGTCATTAAGTTTTATTCTGATGGTGTGATATTGGCTTACCGAATAGTTATACTTTGAAATAAATTGGTGAGAGCTGACATCTGGTGCAGGTTATGAGTAATTTTATATTTAGGGGAAAATCTGTAACTTCTGCAATTCCTGCAAATTAAGGGTATTTCTATTTTGTTAATTTATTTGGGTCTAGAATCTTCTAGGAGATCCTAATTATCTAAAGTTTTATTTTTTGGGGTCTAAGTTAGTATTTTATTAGGTTTTAATTTACTAGTCAAACTAAAAGTCCTAATCTACTAGTACAAGAAATGGTCATTAGCACATTGGCCTTTGTGGGTTCTTTTTTTCCTCCTTTTCTCTTATTTTTTTCTTTTTATAGGTTACTGTTAAAGGATACTGTTCATACGGCCTTTGAACTTCATAAAACTTCTCTTATTCTTTTTCTTTTCAAGCCTAAATCATGCCATTTCTTTTGACTATCAAAATCCTAAATCCCCACATACTTTCTTCTACCAAATTGCCATCAAATAACTCATTAAAACACCTTTTAATTCCTAATACAAACCCATAAACCTTTCTTCAACAACCACACGTACACAAATTCCCCAATTTTTCCTACATCAACGCTAGTTGCAATTTCTACTTTTTGTTGTTGGTTTTTTTTCTGTGTCTTTGAGGTCAGAACCTGTATGAATTGGATTTGGCTATGGGTGTCTATATGTTGTTAGTACTGTTGTTGAAGCTATTACAGGTTTTAAACTCTGCTGGTGTATAATGCATGGTAGGGGAAAAAATGGTTAAATTACAAGGGCTCTTTTTGACACAGGACAAATTTGGGAAATTGTGTATGTGATCTTTTGGTAGGTTTCAGATTAGGAGGATTTGTAAATGTCTGGTTTACAATCTTTAGAGAGAAGGGCTAGGGTTCAAGAATTGCTAGGTTTTTGTCAGGAAGAGAAAATAATTTGATTTAGGTTGCAAAAAGGTAAGAAGAAACGGAAATCAAATTTGTTCATAATCTGTGAAACAGTGCTTGAGAACAGTACTATTATTAACAATGGCAAAATACCAAAGAAAAACAAATGAGAGAGAGACAGAGCAATAAGACCAATGTGCCTTTAGACTCAAAACAAAAAGGTAAGAAGAAATGGAAATTGAATTTAATTGTAATCTGTGAACAGTGCTTATGAACAGTACTATTAATAGTAGCAAAATACCAAAGAAAAAGAAATGAGACAAGGAAATATGAGAGAGAGAGAGAGAGGGAGAGAGAGAGAGAGGGAGAGAACAATAAGGCCAACGTGCCTTTATACTCAAAACTCTCAATATTGTATTGATCAACTCCATCTTTTTTCTCAAGTACATTGAGCATACTTAGTATAAAGAGTCTTTCTTGTACTAGTTGGACCAATAAACTAAAGACCTAATAAGATAATAACATAAAATACTGACTTCGATTCAAAGAAAATAAAATCTAAGATACTTAAGTGTTGTTTGTTTGTGCATGTATTTCTTTATGTTTTCTTAAAAATAAGTACTTACAAAAAGAGGTTTTATATAGAAAAGTGTGTGGTTAAGTCATTGAAAAATGGGTTTCTCGGCTACCTCGAATTAGCCAAAAATCCTTTTTTAGTTTACGTTTCCTAGGATCAGTATGGGTAGATTTAGAAGTTTTTTATTTTATTTTATTGAATCTAAGCTATTTCAGTTGGTGGTTGAGGAAAGAGGGAATTTTTTCTCCCTTAAGATTTTTGAACGGGGAAAATACTACATGTAATCGGTTTTTATGAGCAAGAGTGCAACACTTTGGGTAATGCGGAATCTAGAACACACTGTGATTGGGGTTAATCCTAAGCAATTTTTCACGTTCATTGAAGGTGATATTGCTTACATTTTGCAACAGGGGTCTTTGGGCAGTACTTATCAGTGACAGAGCTTAAGGTAGGTGGGCTGCGGTGAACCTTCCCAATATGCGTTGGGTGGATTGAATTTTGTACTGTACGAGTCTAAGCAAACCCCAAAATATCGTGTTGCTAGGTCCTATGTGGATGCCGCCAAAGCTCCACTGAAGGTCCTTTGGAGTTGGTGTCTAGTCATGTGAAGGAGAGTGGGTGTAAGGAGAGTGTTGATAATTGTCAACTATCACAATGGGTAACCAATAGGATAAAGGCTTTTAAGAAATCTGTGGGCGCTTCGTTGGAAGGTTTTGAGGAGCAAATTACAAGATTGTTATTAGCTATAGAGGCCAGAAAAAAATATAAACAGAAACTTGTGGTGGGTGATCAGATGAAGTTGGTCAAGTCAGGCTAGAAAGGTCAGCGAGAGTTGAAATATTTGTTGTCATCCTTGAATGTTGAGTATGGTCCAAATAAAGCTAGGAGTGCAAGTATTAAGCGGGTTGTTGTGCCTTATCAATGAGTTTGAAGATTATTTCTTGGAATGTTGGAGGGTTGAATAAACAGGATAAAAGGCTCAAGGTTAGAAATTTGATTAGGAAATGGGGGCCAGATGTGGTTTGTCTTCAAGAAACCAAAATGGGGCTAATTAATAGAGCGATAATTTGTAGCTTGTGGGGTGGCCAACATGTTGATTGGTCGGTCTTGGGTTCTTGTGTAGCTTCTGGAGGGGTGTTAGTGACATGGGACACTCGGGTAGTGAATAAAATGGAGGAAGTAGTGGGGAGATTTTCGGTTTCTTGTAAGTTTACAAGGTGTCAGATCAGTTTGTTTGGGCGTTTACTGGTGTTTATGGTCCTAATCTACACCGAGATAGGAGGTTTTTATGGGAGGAACTCTGTGGTTTGAATAGCTGGTGGAGTGTTTCATGGTGTGTGGGTGATGACTTTAATGTGGTTAGGTTCCCTTCTGAACGATTGGGGTCTAATTCTTTCACTGCTGCTATGCGGGGTTTTCCAATTTTATCTCGAAATAGGGTCTCATTGATCTGCCATTGCATGGGGGAACTTTTACTTGGTCAAATTGTTGAGAAGTTGCTTCGAAGGCTAGGCTGGACAGTTTCTTGTTTTTTGCAAATTGGGAGGATAAGTTTCCAACAGTTTCTCAAAGACGGATGTCCAGGTTGTGCTTGGATCATTTTCCAATTGTCCTTGAGGGTGGATCTTTTTAGAGAGGGAGTAGGCTGTTTAGATTTGAGAATATGTGGCTTAAGGATGAGGGTTTTGTGGATAGGGTTCGGTCTTGGTGGGAATCCTATCAGTTTCAAGGTGCACCGCGTTTTGTTCCAGCCAATAAATTAAAACTTTTAAAAAATGATTTGAAAAGATGGAATGTGGAGGTGTTTGGTCATGTTGAAGATCGGATTAAAAAATTGTGGAAGGACCTGAGTGTTCTAGAGAATATTGAGGATAGTCGGGGTTTATCAGCGGAGGAAATGGTAGAAGTGGGAAGAATTCGTGATGAGTTAGAAAAAGCTACTCTGTTGGAAGAAATATGTTGGAGGCAGAAATCTAGAGTTCTCTGTGTTAGGGAAGGAGATAGGAATACTAAATTTTTCCACCGTATAGCTCACTCTCACAGGAGAGTTAATTCTATTGATAGGCTTATGGTGGATGGGGAGTTGTCTTCGAACTCGGCAGCTATAGCAGATTGTATCTCTCAGTTCTATATGCAGCTTTATTTTGAGGATGTGGCTCATAGACCTGTCTTAGATGATGTTGACTTTTTTAGTATCTCAGTGGAAGATGCAAGTTGGCTAGACAGGCCTTTTGAGGAGGAAGAGGTATTTGGGGTGATCAATGATTTTAATGGTGATAAGGCGCCTGGCCCGGATGGCTTTTCCATGGCGTTCTTCTAGTTTTGCCGGTGTGTTTTGAAAACAAAAATTATGGCTGTATTCCACAATTTTCATACTTAGGTAGTGTTTGAGAAGAGTCTTAATGTTTCGTTCTTTGCTTTTATTCCCAAGAAAGTGGATGCTGTGGAGGTAAAAGACTTTCAGCCTATAAGCTTAGTTGGTGGGATTTATAAGATTATTTCTAAGGTGTTGGCAAATTGGCTTCGTAGGGTGGCGCATGGGCTTATTTCGGATTCACAAAATCCCTTTGTGAAGGGCAGACAAATTTTGGACTCCGTCTTGATTGCTTCTGAATGTATTGATAATAGATTGAAATTAGGAATTTCAGGTGTGTTGTGTAAATTGGATGTGGAGAAGGTGTATGATCATGTGAGTTGGGATTTTTTAATGTATATGCTTCAGCGCTCTGGTTTCTCAGAGAAATGGAGAAAATGGATAAGGTATTGCATTTCAATTGTAAAGTTTTCCATTATGCTCAATGGTAGTCCATCTGATTTTTTTGGAAGTTTTAAGGGGCTTCGGCAAAGGGACCCATTATCTCCATTGTTGTTTGATATTGTGATGGAGGCATTAAGTCGTTTGTTGGATGTGGCTGCCTCCGCTGGGCAATTCTCGGGCTTTTTTGCGGGTAGTCCAGCTGGTCCATTAGTGATAGTGTCTCACCTTTTATTTGTAGATGACACTCTGATTTTTTGTGATGCGGAACCTTCTTAGATTGCTAATTTGAGGGCGATTCTTGCTAGATTTGAGGAGGTGTCAAGACTTCGTATTAATTTGGGGAAATTTGAGTTGGTACCTGTTGGTGTGGTGCAAAATGTGGAGGCTTTGGTGGGTTTGTTGGGGTGTGGGTAGTCTTCTCTGCCCTTGAAATATTTGGGGCTTCCATTAGGTTGTAAGTTTAAGGATTTATCTGTTTGGAATCCTATCTTTTAGAGAGAATGAAGAGAAGCTTAGCAGGTTGGAAGAGACTGTATTTATCTAAAAGGGGTAAGGTGACACTCATTAAAAGCTCACTCTCGTCTTTACCTACATACTTCCTTTCCCTTCTTCCTTTATTGGGTAAGGTGGCAAAGCGTATGGAGAAATTACAAAGAGATTTTCTGTGGAATGGGATTGGTGGTGAACCTAAGATACATTTTGTTAAATGGGCCAAGGTTTGTAAGCCTTTGCAAGTTGGGGGGTTGGGTATAAGATGTTTGGGAAGCTTTAATTCGGCCTTGCTAGGAAAATGGTTATAGAGGTATGACATGGAGACTGATGCTTTATAGAGGAGGGTTATAGAGGCAAAATATGGAAATATTTGGGGTGGTTGGTGTATGAAAAAGGTGACTAGTCCTTATGGGGTCAGCCTGTAGAGATTCATTAGAAGTGGTTGGTTGAACTTCTCTAAACTTCTTGTATATGATGTGGGGGATGCTACTAGAGTGAAATTTTGGAAGCATGTGTGGTGTGGGGATTGTACTTTCCAAAAGGCCTTTCCGGAGCTTTATTGTCTTAGTAGGTCAAAGGATTCCTCGGTGGCTGAAGTTATGGGTTGGTCTGCTGGGAGGTTTCACTGGAATGTGCTATTTCGTCGTCCACCACAAGATTGGGAAGAAGAAGCCTTTGATCGGTTTATGGGGTTGGTTTATTCTTCGACAGTGTGGGGGTTTGGCCCAGATAAAGTTTGTTGGAATCTTGCAAGGAATAGAGGTTTTGAGGTTAGAGGATATTATAGCTCATTCTACCCTCCTACTCTTGTTTCCTTCCCATGGAGAATGATATGGCAATCGAAGTTTCCTCCAAGGGTAGCTTTTTTTTCTTGGCCTGCTTCCTTAGGTAAGATCTTAACAACAGACAAACTTCGTAAAAGACGTGTGCTAATGCTTGACTGGTGCTATATGTGTAAGAGATGTGGGGAGTCGGTGGATCATCTTCTACTTCATTGCCCTATAGCTTGGGAGTTGTGGTCTTTGGTTTTTTGCTTGTTTGGTATTCAATGGGTTATGCCTCATATGGTTCTTGAGCTGTTTGAGGCTTGGCAATGAAAGTTTGTGCGACATTGTCACATTGATGTTTGGAGATTAGTGCCTCATTGCTTGATATGGTGTATTTGACGTGAAAGGAATTCTAGAAGTTTTGAGGGTTGTGAACGTTCTTTGCTAGAGATTAAGTCTTGTTTCTTGCACACTCTCTTTGAATGAAGTGTGGTCTTTTCTAATTTTTCTTTGTTCTTCTTTTCCTATTTTTCTTGATCGTTATACTTTTGTTTCCTAATTTGTGCCCCCATAGTACATCCCAATGTACTCGGCTTGGCACTTTTTCTATTATTAATAATATTCTTACATTAACTATCAAAATTCTTATCTCAAGACCAAGGGGATGCAGTAGCCTTCTGAAATCTCTATACAGGCTTGCATCGGTTCTCATCATTGAAGAACGAGTACAATTTGTGACAATTTTTCAATGATATATCTCATCTCAACCATCTTTCTTTGCTGGTGTTGATTATCTCTTTCCCCACGATCTCTACCATGATGAACCATAACTTAAAGTTGCACCTTTGACTCAGATCTGAATTTTCGTAGCTTAGGTCTAGGATATTTTGCAGTTGATGCGGTAAGAACACAGATCTGGCATAGATCTAAGATGAATGGATCAAAAGATGCCACTTTTCAAGAAAATTGACGCTTGCACGGGTTAAAGAAGAATTTCCAGCAACAAAACCAAAATATAGCTAAGAAAAGATAATAGGGTTGAAGTTTGATCATTAAAATATCAATTTCTAGGCTCAAAGAGTTCATGAAATAATCTAATATGAAATTTCATAAAATAAAACGAGGTTGACTACAATGATTTAAAAGAGACTATTTATTATAGCCTGTAGTAACCCTAGAATTCTAGTCCTTTATCTTTCATATTACAATTGAATGCTAACCATCCAAATTCATTAAAAGTCACATGCTATTTACATAACCTTTTAGCATGTTAAACGCATAATAATAAACAATACATGACATAGAGAAATAAAAGACTTATATTATGATAGTAAATGAGCTGAAAAAAATAGACTAATGGTCCTTTTCTTTAGGCTTAAAGTCTTCTACATCGACGTGGTAGTTGGATTAATGATATATGCAGGGGCAGAGCCTGGAAGTTTTATTTGGGTTTGGATTGTACTATCAAATATAGTTAAGGTTATTATGGTTTACCCAATTGTCATTTGGGATGGTTTCACTCTACTTGCGGTTTAAAAGGTAGAACTTTACCTTCTTGAGGTTTCATTTGGAACAGTTAGCTTCTGCATACCTCATCATATTTCACCATAAAAAATAAAGATAAATGTCTTTTCCTTGTTCTCTTTCCTTTTCTGCCAATGCCCCTTATTTTCTTTCTTCTGTCATGGATAACTGTAATTAGTTGAAACCCAAAACAACCACCAATCCACCTCACAACAACATCATCAAAGTCTCTCAAGCCATGGCCCTGCCACCCATCAATACCATCGCAATCATGAACAAATCCACCCACATACAAAACTCCCAAAAATATCTATTGATCCCCTTCAAGCCTTAAATTGCTGCTGCTGTGCCAAGTTGGGGCCGCCCATGAAAATGCCATATAAACCCCAACCCATACTGGCAGTTAACTGAATTTACCACCATGACACCGGCAAGGCCACAAAACCAGCTGCAAACTCTCACAAATTCATGAATATTTTGATTTTACCTTCTTTTGGGTTTTTATTTTTATTTTTTCAATTAAAAAAAAAAAAAAAAAAACTAGAACTAATTTTTGGTGATGGCCTAAGCTTTTGGTCAAGTGGTGTCCCTATATGTTATATTTTGAAGTTTCCCCAAAGTGTTGTCTTCCAACAAAAATGAAGTTAACATCTAATTCAAGAGCCGCCTTTTAAAGAGCAATTATTCAGCACTCTGGAAGTACAATGACGTGATATTCCCTTCTCTCACATGAATAGTGAATCCTACCATGAATTTTTTTATTAAAAAAAAAAACTTTTTTTTGGTGATTTAGATCATAAATAAAAATAGGTTTATATTAGAGGTTTATAGAAATTTGGTGTAAAAAAAGAAAAAAATGAAGGGATTGCTGATGAAAGCGAGGAAGAGAAATTGATATCAAGGAGAGCCTGGGGGGGGGGGGGGAGGTGCTTTTATTCATGTTCATATTGCTGGTAGAAGGGATTGCTTACTTTTGAACTTCGGCCAACATGAATAGAAGTCCCAACATTTTTTGTGGACCATAAATTCAAACTTCTTGTCTTGGGATTCAGGTCTGGCCATCAAGCTCCTCTCTCTCTCATATTTTTTTCCTCTCATGTCATTCAGATCTGGTCTTTGTTCTTTTCTTTTTCAGTAGGTAAATAATACTTCATTCCAAAAAAAGATGAAAAGGTACAGTGGAAAAAGCAAAGCACACAGGCAGTGTGCTAAGAACCATAAAAATAAAAAGCAACCTAAGATGCATAAAAAGTACAACTATCTAGCAAATTTGGTAGGGAAGTAAAAGTAAAAATTTCCAAAGCATTTTTCCATTCGAATAGAATCGGGAAGAAAGAAAGCGTCAGCCGTCAAGTCCTGAATCGATCTTTCCCTCCCTTCAAAGGTCCAAGCATTTCTTTCCCTCCAAATACCCCACATAAGCATTTGTCTTTTCTTTTTCTTCGTTCACTACCTCTGGCCACCTCTCATACGTATGTGTTTACTTTAATAGTTTAAGTGATTCTTTATTAGAAAAGGATAAGATTATATAAAGCTCAAAGAAAATTATTATACAATATTGAGAATATTAAAGACTTAAACTTTTATACTTGAAAAAAGAAGCTAAATTAGATATTTATATTGCCTCTGTATAGCTTCATTCTTGTTGTTTGAGAGAGTTTTCACTTCCATGAAAGTTCAATGTCTTGAATATTTGAATTAAATGATCTGCCCCTTTTCCTCCTATTAAGAGTGGGAGGGACACAAAACGATATTCTAGATACCTTTAATCTTATCTTAATGTTTATTGTAGGGTGGTCTGCTTTGTGCTATTCTTAGGTGACATTTGGGAATGGGGATTTGACTTTTGTGTTGATGGTTTTCCTTTATCAAAAGTTCAGAGAGTAGTGATTCCCCTCAATCTTGTGCAACTTTTGAAAGTCAACCTCCCTTTATTTGCGATCAGAATATTTTGTTTGCATTTGCATTTGTAAAATTTAATTTATGCTCTAAAATTTTAGCTTAGTTGTTTACAATCTCAATTTTTTAATGCAGCGCTTGAGGCCAGAAATCACATTCAATATCCATTCACTGTACGTATACTTGATGAGGATGATACCCTTATGAGCTCAATTTCGCCGAAAGGTAAATTATGTCTTTTCTGAAACTTATTTTTCTTGTATATAAAATGTGCTAGCTTTTTCTGGAATTCAGTTTCTCATGCACTTTTTGAAATTTAAAGAAACGTGAAGCCATGATAAGTTTTCCTGCTTTAAGGCTCTGGCGTGTTCTCTATCAAATAGTTGTCAAGAATACTATAATAGAAACTTCCATTGGCATTATGCTGATTGGCACCATGCTTTACAAAATATTCTCAGTAATGTCATTTAAAGTGCCTTGTCCTACATAATGAAGAGAATCAATTCTGTTCTGGACTCCAGTGTTGGTCAGCAGTTAGGCTTTTATTGTAAGTTGTCATTGGATTTGATATTATATTGTTTCTTTTCCTTTTTCATAATAGCTCTCCTCAGTCATTCGATCTCTTTATATCTCTTGTCCAGGACTAATATAAATTGAACTAGTTTACTATCCTCATCTGTTACTGAAAATCAGTTTCTCTACATACTGTTATTTTAAAGTAGAAAGAAATATGCAGCATTATGCTCTAAACTTATCATGTTGTCCTCCTATTCGCACCTAGAGCCTTCCTTGAGATTAGGGTTAGTCTGGATACAACCATTTTTGCTGCCTCTGGTATCTGAGCTGCTCTACCCATTCTCTATTACTCTTCTTCTGGTCACTAGCTTAAAATATATTAGGGTTTTTTTTCTGTTGTGTTGAGGATCATCTGTGTATGTGTGCATTTAAACGCCACCCTTTCTTGTGAGAGGTGGAAGTGCCATTTGAGTTAGAGCTTATTGCATCTTAACTCTCTAGTTTTTGAGGAAAAGTTGTCTCATGTAGCTTTCTAAATAAATATTGACACTGAAACATTTTACTATTCATTCCAGACCTGGAATCTCCCCGACAAAGGCCACAGACATCAACGAGAACTGCCCAGAGGTTGATCGCTCAGGGGATGGGGTTGAAATTGCCTTCCGCAACCGTTGGGTCCAAAGAATTTAGAAAACAGGAAAATGAAAGAAGAAATCGCATAGTCACAAGGCAAAAATTGAAAGATGATGCTTGGGGTGATGATTTAAATTAAGATTTTAAATTAACCCCTTAAATCATCCATAGATTCTTGTTTTTGTACACGTGCTAGACATCCTTGTTAGAAGAAACCGTATATCACAAGGCAAAAATTGAGAAATGATGTTTGGGGCGATGATTTCAATCAACCCCTTAAATCACCCATAGATTCTCGTTTTAAAATACATGCTGGATGTCCTTGCCTCTGTATTGTTGGTATTTCCTTGTATCTGAAAATCCTTTGGTATGTTAAGTTTGTGCATATTACAATTTTTTGTTGCTAGAAGATTTTTGTTGGATGATTGCTTAAGCATGCCCTACTGGTAAAGTAATCGTTGTATAAATAGGCCTCAAAAGTTTCAAAACTTTGTGTTATTCATTAGCTGCATTTTGTTGTGATACAGGCCATGGTCAATTGAGGAATCCTTGTTTTTCTATTTTCATCTATTTTGATTGTTGTTCTAGTAGTAATAGCTTTCCATAAGTTAGAGACCAAAATGTTCTTGTAAAAATTACAATTTATCTCCCTGTATGGCCAAATTTCAATTTACCTCAACTTTTAGAAACTGACAATAAACCTCCTTGTGTTTTTGAATAAATTGAACTTGTCAACTCTTTCATTTAAACTAGATTTAGTTTTGACAAACAACTTAATTAGCCAATAATAAAGTAGTGACGCTTGAACTTATAAAATCATCATCATAAACTATCTTTCATATATCTTCCTAAGAACTAAGACATATATTCTTATATGTGGATATTTTTATGAACCACCTCGTAATGAGTTTGATGAGATTCCTAGAATCGAGTTTGAAAGAAAAATTTGTCCACACAGACAAGGATGGTCCAAATTGTAGTGTCTAACCACATTTACATTTGGGGTCCGTTTAGGAACAGTTTGTCACACTTTTTGCTAAAAGTGTGCTAAAATATACTTGGACTTCGAAAAAATTTGAAAAAATGAAAAAAAAAGAGGAAAAAATGAGATTTTAAAAAGCTATACATAAAAACTAAAACTTAAAACCGATGCCAAACTTACCCTAAAGGTCCGTCCGTTTGGGTGGAAAATAGAGAGGATGGAAAATAGAGGAAGAAAAATAGGGTAGAAAATATTATTTTTCACTGTTCGTTTGGAAAAGGAAAATAGGAAGGAGAGAAAATTGGAGAGAAAGTTTTCTCTTCGGGCCTACTCTTTTTTTTTTTTTTTTTTTTTTTTTTTTTTTTTTTCTTCCAAATCGGAAGGAAAATCTGGAGAGAAAAGTGTTATGGTAGCACTTTTACAAAAATACCCTCTTCCCACCTTTTTTTTTTTTCATTGTGACTTGAAACAATGTTCTCTTCTTTTTTTTTTTTTTTCCTTCCAACATGACCTGATCTTCAATGTTTTTTTTTTCAACGTTACCTGAACGTTCTCTTCTCCTTCTTTTTTTTTTTTTTTTCCTCGTGACCTAATCTAATTTTTACATTATAATAACAAAAATAATAATAATAATTTATATATATGATGTGATAAATTTTATATTATGCAATGAGTACAAATAAATCTTTTTTTTTTTTTTTTACATATTATGTAACAAAGGTATAATAGTCAATTTATATAAATTACATTTTTCATCCTTTCATTTTTCTCTCCAACCGAATAAAAGAGTTTTCTACCCTCCCACTTTTCCATCCCTCCAACTGAACACACAAGAGGGAAAACTAAATATTTTCCATTCTTCCACTTTTCCATCCTCCCACAATTTTTCATCCTCCCACTTTTCCACTCCTCTAACGGAACAGACCCTTAATGTCGTCTCTTTGCCAGCCAGCACCTGTTTCTTTCTCATTTAGGGATCCCAAATTCTAAATAGCAGTAGCAACAAGAACTAAAACAAGGAAAACGTATTGGCCTCCCTAAAAAACAAGGATAACATATTAGCCTTCCTAAAAAGCACGGGATCTTCCTTGATTTTGTTCGCATTCTTCACGGGTTTTGCTGTGATGGTCTTCATGCTATAAGCTTGTAATCAGTCATGTTATTCTGTCCCTTTTGTTTTTCAGGCTTCCATCTTGTGTTCTACATCAAGTTTTTGTGCTCTACGTCAAGTGCTTGTTTTGCTTTTAATGTTTTGGACTTTGATTTTGTGTTCCACAGATCTTGTTTCTTTGTCTTGTGGTTTTAGTTTTGTGATTGCATTTGTGTAATTTTGGGGCTTTTCGCAAATTTAGTTTTACTCTTGTAAACTTTATTTTCTTTACAAGTTTTTTGTTCTTTCTTTGGGAAGTTTATTACATTCCTAGCCCCAAGAGGTGTAAAGTGCAAATTTAGGCAGAGGGTGTGTTGACCATAATTCTCCAATTTGCTTGACGGGCCCAAATCTGACTGCAATCACCAGTTTGGGTCAGATAGTTTTTCCCATGAAGCGAGTCATCCAGAAGAATAGGTTACCGAAATAGTGAGAATCTGTATCAGATGAAGTGGGAAAAGAATATAAAGTAGTTTGTCCTATTGGCTTACATCTGTAGCCCATTCTTTTTTTTTGGTAAATACGTAGCCCATTCTCTGACTTTAGCAAGATATGTGTAATAGCCCGATAATGCTTGACTGGCAGTCATTGTTTCAAGAAAGCATAGGGAAGATTGCATATCTTGCGTAATTTGATCTAGAGAGGAGCAATGGTAGAAATCCGAAGGTAGCATTAGAGGAAGGTAATTGCTAATGGTCAACAAGCTTGGCAGGACAATTCTTGGACAAAACTCTAGAGGTACTAGGTGAAATATTTCCCATTTTATTTTGTTAGTTAAGAGTTTTTTATTTTTATTTTATAATTTTTTAGATGTAAGCTGTGAATCCAAATCACGCTAACTTCCTGTCTTTCTCTTGCAGCAAGAGTCTTGCTCCACTTTGTTTCTATAAGATTTAATTTTTCTTATTTTTATTTTCACATGGTGTCATAATTATATTTATCAGTTTGTCCAACTAACTATAGGGCTATGAATGAACCAAACAATTTATGAAAAAGTCTGACTCAGTTTAGGGAAAACTTATTTATGTTCATTTGTTTAGCAAAGAAGCCAAGCTCAAGTCTAAGTTTAAGCTTGACTATTAAATGAGTCAAGCTCAAACATAATAATAAATGTTCGAAACAACTCTACTATAATAAAACTTAACATTTTTCTTGACCTGTTTGACTTTCTAGATAAAAGCTCGAAAAAAACTTTACTACTTCTCAAAAAAGAAAAAAGAAAAAAAGAAATCTAAACTTCGGTTTTGGACTCCAAATTTGAATCTTGTTTTGAGTTTGAATATCCGAACATTATACTCAAATATCTTAGAGAGATTTTCATGAATAGAAATATTGCAATATAATTTTTTAAAAATATTTTGTCTATTTTGAGATGCATGTATAGGAATTTGAAAATTATAATTCTAGGCTTATTCTATCTTAATTAATGTCAAATATATTACTGGGCCTTTTATTTAATCGCAGCTTGAAAATTGTATTTCAATATAATTATTTCAGTTGGAATTGCACTTTGCTGTGTAATTAAGAGCAACCTGTATATATATATTTTTAATGCAAGAGCAACCTGTATTATATCTTAATTAATGTGGAGATAAAAAACAAAAAGACTTCGATTAATAAATAACTTAAGTTGAAAATCAAAGTCACTTAATAAATTAACTTGAGTTTATTAAAGATCTTCAAACAAATTTAGATTTCATATGTTGACAAAATAAGTAGGCAAATGGGCATAGCCGCATAGGTACGGTAATGACCAAAAGTCCAACTAGGTATTTAAGCCCACTTAAAAATGGAAGTGGATCTAATCATCCAAGGCCCTAAACAAAGAATTTGTAGAGAGGGAACACAACAACAACGGACAGAAATGTCCTGAGGACAGCAATTAACATCAAAGGAATAATAAACAGTTTTGCCCGAGGAGCAATGTCTTACATTTCAGTCCAATATCTCTCTTTTTTCTCTCTTTCGACCCCCTTCTTCTGGCCTCTTTCATCCTTATCTATACTCTTTCCTCCTTGCATCTGCAACGTCCATCTCCCACCTAACTCCCTTCTTCTGTTAACACTTGTCCCATTGATTGTAGAAGGTGGTGGAATGGAACTGACTAGCTGTCATTCATACTGTTCAAGTCACCTCCACATCAATGCGGCTGATAAAGCTGTTACTTCTCATTTAATGTGGCCAGGAAACTAGGTGTAGAGCATTCAATGCGAAGTTCACAGGTCGTCACCCACCAAACCAGATATTTTCTCTCTGCCATATACCACTAGTATACTCTTGGTATTTGTTCATGCAACATCGTCTTTGGGTCCTCAACCCTCGTCGTTTAACTAAGATCTTCCTTGTCCCTTTGATCTTCTTTCTCGGTCCTCGGGTCCTCAACTCTTATCCTTAACTAAGATCTCCTTCGTCCGTTGATCTTCATCCTCGGTCCTCGGCCCCCCACAATAGCCCCTTAAAACTTGTGCTATTAATTCTGAATTAAAAGCATAGTTTAAACTTTGCAAATGAGCTATCCACGTGCCACTCGTTTTCCCACGTGATAATGTCTTTTCGCTTCCTATGACACGATCCTGACGCTTCGGAATCCACGATTGGTCATTTATGGAGTTAGGCGGCTCCTTGTCTCCCCACGTTCTACGGCTTGATCAGAATTGTATGGCTCTGATTTTCCCCTTAGTTACGAGCGGGAAAGTTACCGCGCATTTTCACCTCTATATAAGCAAGACTTGGGGCTGGCTGATGTTCATTTTGAGCATTTTAAAGGAAAGGAACCTCCCGAGGAGCAATTTTAGCGTTTATTCAGAGGTGTGTTAGTTTTCTCATTGATTCTTCTTTGTTGATTATTTTTTCCTTATTCTTTCTATAAGATTTAATGGGTAGATACGCTAAGTTAGTAAATATTGATGAGGCGAGGACAATTTTTAAGGCCTAATATAGAATCCCTGACGGTGTTGAAATTCAACACTGTGAGGAGGGAGAGTGGTTAGTCCTACCACGACCTCCCGAGTTTGTGGTAATTCCAATGATCGCCTTTATTGAAGGTGGGATGGAAATTCCTATGGAGAGGGTGACCCGGGACTTCCTTTTAAACTATAGATTAACCCCAATCCAATGTTCTCCCAACATCTTTAGGATTTTGGGGTGCGTAGATGCCATAAACCATAAGATGGGGACTAACCTTTCCTGGCACAATGTAAATTGGGTGTACAATTGCCAAAAGGGAGAGAAAATTAAGTACTTATATGAAGTGTAGGGTTCCTGCCATTAGGCTAATCTCCTACCTGCCTGATTCGAGCAAAGGCATGGACGAGGATTTCCTTATTGTCTCTGGGAATTGGTACGACGGATTACATTGCCCTACCCAAGAAGGGGATCCAAGTAGGGTTCCCGATGACCGAAGCAAGACTCAGGATTTTTAATTACATAATGATTATGCACTCAATAAATTTCACTAACGGTACTCACCCTTTGTGACAGACAAATATCACACCGCTCCAGCTAAACATTTGGTAAACTTCTAAGACCTAAACAAAATCCTCAGGTTGGAGATATTTTTGCATACAGATGGACAACTCAAAGTGGCACACGTTATTCTCGGCTACAAACCCTCTACTAAGCATTTTCAGAGTCCAAAAAACGTTATTAGAGCCAATGATTTGTGTTTGGCAAAAATTGACATGGCCGTACCAGGATTCCTATTGACCGAGCCTCCTTTAGAGGGGACCCAAGACGCCCAGCTTCCAGCACCTTTAGCAGCCCGACTCCTCTATTCCTAGGAACCCCCCATCCCATCTGAGGACGAGGAAATGAGACTGCCCCCGAGCCCATTCATCTTAAGGTGACAGAAAAAGATTTCGAAGTCTTTTATCACGAAGACGCTCCTAGTACTTCCGCACCTCACTCTTCAAGAGACATAGGTTTACAAGAGAAAGAACCAAATCTCCTTGCTTTGCTAAAAGCCCATGTCGGGGACTCTTCCCCAGCTGTAGTAGTACCACCCCGCCCAGTCACTCCGGTTGTGACATGCGCCTCGCCTGCCGAGGTTATAGACAAGAAAAGGAAAAAAGGTCAAGGAGGCAAAAGCTCCGTAGAAACTGAGGAAGAAGAGACCACCGAGCCAGCCGCTAAAGAAATTCGAGCGGGAAAAGGGCAGCCCAAGAAGTCTGCACACACTGGGACTTCTAAAGAGACAAGTGGAGACCAATCTAGAAAGGCTTTGATTTGGAGACCCATCTTCACTTTGAGCTCAGGTAATCCAATGCTTAATGATGCCAACCCGAGGGACCCTAAGAAGGGTAGCTCAAGTTTGGTGGCAAAATGCTTGGAGAAAGCGCTATGCTTACCTGAGGATATGGCTGAATTAAGGTCTTTCTGGAAAGAGAAGTCTTCCTATCTTTGAAACAGGACCTAGCTAAGGTAATACACCATATCTCCGTACTAGCACAAGTTCATTTCTTTAAATGTAACATTCACATTGTTGTTCTTTTTACAACTTGTGTCCTTGGTAGGCCATCCAAGCTGCTTTTATGGCCGAGGAGTGGGTAGATCATTCCTTGAACTTAGCAAGAAAGGCTAAAAACAGTCTGGAGGCTGCAGTAAAGGCTCAAATTGAGGCGGAGCAAAAACTGAAGGACACCCTCACCCAGTTGTCTGAGGTTGAAAAGGCCTATAGGAATGCAAAGTCCGCACTCCAAAGCTATGAGAAACAAGCGGCCGATGCACTGGAAGCCCAAAAAAAGCCTAAAATAGACTAGCTTTTATAGTGGTAGAGTTGAAATAAACACAGAAACAACTAGAGACTAAAGACCAGGAGAAAGCTGAGGCTGAACAAGCAGCATATGATGCCGGGATGAAGAAAACAGCAGAGAGCCTCATTGCCCAACTCAGGAATTTTGCTCGTGCATTCTGCCTGGAAGTATGGGGCCATGCCTTGGATGCTGCGGGAGTATCTACTGATTCTGAGCTTCGGGCTCCAGACAAAGTATATTACCCTTCCGCATTACAATTGGCACCCACACCTCCAAAGCCTCCAGCTGACTCTAGCTCTGTTCCTCCTTCTTCCATAGTTCTTCCAGATCAAAATCCTTTTTCCACTTCTGCTAAAGGCAAAGGAAAAGGAGAAGACATGCCACCAACAACGGATGTGGTTGTCGTGGAGAATGAAGAGGATGTAGTCGAGGTTGTGCAGTCGAAAAGGAAGAAAAAAGACAAAGAGCAAGAGAAGAAAGAAGCTAAGGAAAAACAATCAACTGCTTGAATCTTTAGCCCGAGGAACTTAATGACATTTTTGTAATGGGCCAAGGAATTAATGGTGCCTTTTTTTTTTTTTTTTTTTGCGCTATACCGGTCTCTAGTTTTAATAACAAAAACAATCCGTTGAAGTTATTTTTTGCTATTTACACTATTTATTATTATAGATAGTTTTGTACATACATTTTATTTCATGGACTTCATTTTCGTTATTTCACATATTTTGTTCCCGTCCTTTTTGCTTAATAATCAATTCATGGGGTTTTATCATATTACCACAACTTTACTATTACATTAACTTATAGAATTTAAGCAAACCAGTACATAATATTTACCTGGAACTGGACTTGGAATTTGTAGAATATGCTTTTTAGTTACGCTCTAGGGTTATGACTCCCAACAATTAAGCTAAGACTCGATTACGCCTTATCCCTAGAATGCTTCTATGCCATGCTAACTTTCCTTAAACTCGTAGTCCAAGTAGCCGAATAAGGCCTAGATCCAATTTAACATTTAGAAAATTCTGCCCTCATGTTAATTTTCCCTAGGATGATGACCTGAGGGACCGAACAAGGTCTAGGTTCAGTTTAACACTTAGAAGATTTTGCCAATGTGTTAATTTTCCCTAGGCTTGTGGCCCAAGGAGCTGAACAATGCCTAGGTTCAGTTTAACATTTCGAAGATTTGGCCAATGTGTTAATTTTCCCTAAGCTTGTGGCCCGAGGAGCCGAACAAGGCCTAGGTTCAGTTTAACACTTCGAAGATTTTGCTAATGTGTTAATTTTCTCTAGGCTTGTAGCCCGAGGAGCCAAACAAGGCCTAGGTCCAGTTTAACACTTTGAAGATTATGCTGTAAGAATAATTACTTCAATACATCAACCAAAAATATTAAAGTAAGACATATAAGCAAAGTACACAACAAAAGAGGATATTTCAGCATTAATAATAGTAACACCGCAGATTGTTTACATTCCAGGGGAGAGGAATTACATTTTCATCCAAATCTTCCAAATAATAAGCCCCAATACCCGCTGCAAACGTGATTCTATACGACCATGCCTAGTTAGGACCCAGTTTACCCCATGCAGGATTTTTTACTGTCCCCACTACCTTTCTTAATACAAGATCTCCTGGCATTAATGGCCTCAATTTCACCCCCTTATCATATGTTTGTTTGAGCTTTTGCTGATAGTTGGCCATCTTCACGCTTGCTACTTCTCTTTTTTCCTCAACAGTATTAAGATTATCGAGGAACATGCGATGATTTCCTTCAACGCTATACTGTTCAGATTTCAAGGTTGGGAATCCTGACTCCAGAGGGATTACCGCTTCCATCTTATATGTCATTGAAAAGGGTGTCTCATCGGTCGATCTACAGGGGGGTAGTGCGATAGGTCCATAACACGTTAGGCAACTCTTCTACCCATCTCCTTTTAGCATCATCTAGCCTCTTCTTCAGTCCAACCAAGATGACCTTGTTAGTGGCCTCGGCTTAACCATTTCCTTGAGGATAAGTCGGTGTCAAATACCCATTCCTTATTCCTAAATCTCCACAGTACCTTCTGAAGGCTTTACTATCAAATTGAAGGCCATTATCAGAGATTAAAGTATGCGGGACTCCAAAACGAGTAACAATATTCTTCCAGATGAATCTCTTTGCATCTACATCTCTGATGTTAGCTAGTGTTTCGGCCTCTATCCACTTAGTAAAATAATCTGTGCCGATAAGAAGCCATCTTCTATTACAAATTGCCCGAGGAAAAGGTCCGACGATGACCAAGCCCCACCGAGCAAATGGCCATGGGCTGGATAACGGATTTAAGACTCCCTCTAGTTGATGAATATTTGGTGCATACCTATGGCACTGGTTACATTTTTTTGCATAATCTTGGGAGGTTTTCTGCATATTTGGCCACCAATATCCCTAGGTCAGAGCCCGATGAGCTAAGGACCTCCCACCAGTGTGACTCCCGCATATGCCTTCATGTAATTCTTCTAATATGGGCTCAACTACTTCAAGATGTACACCCAAAAGATACGGACCCAAATAAGAACGCTTGTATAACTTCTGCTCCTTGGAGAGCCAATAACGAGGAGCATTTCTATGTACCTTTTTTGCCTCAGTTTTGTCTTCGAGCAATATACCTTGTTTTAAAAAGGTCACAATAGGATCCATCCAACTTGGTCCCACCTGAATACTGTGAATACCGATTGTTGGTATGCTGGCGAGACTGGAGTTCATCATATCCTCAACCAATACCACCCGCAGAAGCTTCGATCCCAAGGATGTGGCTAGCATAGCCAATGAATCGGCATGAGCATTCTGTCTTTTAGGGATTTGCTTCACTACAAAACTCTTAGACCTGTTTAAAGCACACTTCACCCTATTGAGATACCCTTGCATCCTCTCATCCCTAGCTTCAAACTCCCCATTGACTTGCCCGACAACTAACCAGGAATCGCAATATAATTCTACCACTTCTCTCTCTTACTGTCTAACCATTAGAGCTCTTACCAAAAGAGCCTCATACTCGGCCTCATTGTTGGTGGCTATGAAACCCAGTCGTAATGATTTTTCCATGATCAACCTCTCGAGAGTAATCAACACAATCCAAATTCTTGCTTCTTTTCGGTTAAACACCCCATCTGTATAGACTTCCCACGGGGGAACATTGATGGGTACGGTAGACGTCACCGTTAAGATTACCTCTTCTTTCTTGAGGTTATCCTCAGTGAACTCCGCCACAAAATCAGTGAGGACTTGTCCTTTGATGGCTGTCTAAGGCATATAAATGACATCATAAGCTCCAAGCCTTGTTCCCCATTTTTCCACTTGGCCTGTATAATCTGATTTCCTCAGGAGAGCCTGTAAAGGAAATTAGGTGAGCACTACTATCGTGTGGGCTTGAAAATAATGCGGAAGCTTTCTCATAGCATGTACAATAGCTAACACTGCCTTTTCCAAGGGTAAGTAATGCATTTCAGCCTCTTGTAGAGATTTACTAACGTAATACACATGTTTTTGGATGCCATCGTCATTCCGTCCGAGGACAAGGCTGATAGCATAATCTGTGATTGCCAGATAAGCGTACAACACCTCCTCCTTCTCAGGTCTAGAAAGTATCGGTGGACTAGCTAAATATCGCTTTAGATCTTCAAAGGCCAGAGCGCATTCCTCGGTCCACTGAAAATCTTTCCATTTGTGCAGGAGCTGATAAAAAGGACGACACCTGTCTGCGGATCGAGAGATGAACCTGTTTAATGCAGCCACCATACCAGTCAACCTCTACACCTCCTTGGGATTCCGAGGCGGGTGTAAGCCAACTATGGCCTTAATCTGGTCGGGATTAACTTCGATTCCTCGAGGCGTTATCATATAACCAAGAAACTTCCCTAAACTGACCCCAAAAGTGCACTTGGAGGCATTTAGACGTAGCTTGTGCCTTCTCAGGACTGAGAATGTTTCTTCCAAGTCTGCCAAATGAGCTTCCACCCTTTTGCTCTTAATCACCATATCGTCAATATAAGCTTCCATATTCCGCCCTAACTGTGACTCAAACATTCGAGTCACCATTTCTGATAAGTGGATCTCGCATTCTTGAGACCAAAAGGCATTACCCGATAATGATAATTGCCATTGGGGGCACATAAAGCTGTTTTCTCCTGATCAGATAATGATAAAGGTATCTGATAATAACCTTGAAAAGCATACAGGAAACTCATCCGAGGATGTCCAACAGTAGCATCTACCAGCTGATCGATTCTTGGAATGGGGAAAGGGTCCTTTGGGCACACCTTGTTCAGATCAGTAAAATCCACGCAAACTCTCCACTTCCCGTTCTTCTTTTTAACTACCACAGTATTAGCAAGCCACTCAGGGTAAAAGATCTCTTTAATAGTTCTAGCTTGATTCAACTTGTTTACCTCTACCCTTATAGCTTCGGCATGATCTCGAGATGCACGCCGAGAAGGCTGTTTGCGAGGCACAGCCTCGAGATTGACATTTAATTGATGACAAATAAACTCAGGGTCAACCCCCGGGACGTCATACATCGTCCAAGCAAAAACACCAATGTTGGCCTCCAAAAACTTTCACAACTTTATTTTTTCCAAAATAGGCAGATGGGATCCCACTTGGAAATACTTTTCCTCATCTTCCCCTATTAATACCTTCTCGAGGTCTTCAATCGAATCTCCACCCGTCTCGGCACCATGTCCTTGGGTAGGATTCTTTAATTGCTATAGAGTTTTCTGATCTGCTCCTATCTCCGGACTCTCAGTTGTCCTAATGATCGCAGATACCAAACACTCCTACCCGTCCACGGGTGAGATACTTGACCTTTACATGCAACGTCGACGAGATTGCACCCATGGCATGAAGCCATGGCCTAGCCAAGATGGCCGTGTAGGGTGAATAAGCCTTTACAACTATGAAATTAACTTGTACTTCCTCGTCCTCAACTTGCACGGGCAATCTAATCATCCCCTGAGGAATCACCGGCTTTTCATCAAAGCCTACCAACGGTGAGTCATACCTTTCAAGGTCCTCGGCTTTCAAATTTAATCCATTAAACAAATCGGGATGCATAATTTCTGCTCCACTTCCCTCGTCAACTAGGACGCGTTTCACATCATACCCCCCGATCTGAACAGTAACTACTAAAGCATCGTCATGTGATTGGCATATTCCCTCCTTATCCTCCTCAAAGAAACCTAAGGTTGGTATTGCCGACAACTTAACTTTCTTAACAATTTGATTACCCGTCTCCACGACCTCATCTCCGAGGCCACTTCGCACGGACATGACCCTGGAAGATGTCCCAAGCTCTCCCCCCCCCAGCTTTGCTAAAATGACGTTAATGGTGCCCAATGCTGGTCGAGGAGTATTGCCACGGTGTGATCCAGCCCCATGATGCTCGAATTGTCCTCCCGGTTGACATAAGAAATGGTTAAGCTTCCCCGCCCTTGCCAGCTGGCTCAAATGATCACGTAATGTTCTACATTCCTCCGTGGTATGTCCCTTATCTCGATGATAATGGCAATGAAGGCTTTGATTTCTCAAGGATGCATCTCCACTCATTTTATTAGACCACTTGAAATAAGGCTCATTCTATATTTTTTCTAATATCTGATACACCAACTCTTTGAACAATGAATTAACCAAAGGAGTCCCTATCGGCGATGAATGACCTGGGGGTTCTCTTTTGGGGTGATTGCCCTGATAACCCTCTCCCCGAGGATCTTTTCTCTTCGGGAGCATTTTTGTTTTACCTTTAACTTGAATCTGATCTTCTTCAACTTGTTTATACTTATCTATACGATCCATGAGCTGGCGCATATTTAAGGCAGCTTTCATTATCAAGGACTTTCTCAAACCATGTTCAGTAGGGAGCCCCACCTTAAAAGTCCTTATATCCACATCTTCAATATCGCCATCAATCTCATTATAGGTTTCCCAGTACCTATCTGAATAAGTTTTAAGAGTCTCTCATTCCCTCATTGCCATAGATAACAACGAATCTAAAGGCTTAGGGACCCTGCTGCACGTTATGAACCGAGCCCCAAACGTTCTTGTTAGCTCCTCAAAAGATCCTAAATAGCCTTCTTCTAAAGCATCAAACCAGCGCATGGCTACTGGCCCAAGGTTAGAAGGAAAAACTTTACACATCAAAGCTTCATTATTTGAATGAACTGCTATTTTTTGATTAAAGTGGCTTACATGCTCCATGAGATCAGTCCTGCCATTATAGATAGTAAAAGTAGGTTGAGAGAAACGATGAGGAAGCTTTGCCTTGTTTATCCTACTTACGAAAAGTGATTTAGAAATTTGCCTTAAGGCCTTACTCATAGCATCATTCCTCGTGCCTTGATAAGACCATCCCCCTACTCGTTTACCCCCACCTTTCTTAAACTTGTCCAAAGAAGTAGAAACAGAATGGGATTCGCCAGGGGGGGATTTGGACCCATGATGATCATCCCAACCCTTTTCAACCTCCGAGCCATCACTAGATGAAGAGGAAGAAATCCTTCTATTACTCCTCATTCGCTTTAGTTTTCTGCGCAAATGATTTATTTCTGACTGCATCTTTTGCACTTCTTCCTCACGAGAAACACGATCCCCAGAGTGTGAATGACTTCTTCTTGCACGATCACTATGATACGACTCCACAACCACACTTGGGGTGCGCAGTCTATCACCTCCCCACTGCATGCTTACAGATTGGTTCTCCCTCTGTGAACCAACTGATTCTTCCCTATCTTGGCTTTCACTTGCCATTTATCCTCAAGACAGAACCTCTCGCTTTACTGTTCCCACAGACGACGCCAATTGTAAGGACCAAAAATCCAACTAGGTATCAAAGCCCACTTAAAAATGGAAGTGGATCCAATCACCCAAGGCCCTAAACAAAGAATTTGTAGAGAGGGAACACAATAACAGCGGAGTGAAATGTCCTGAGGATTGCAATTAACATCAAAGGAATAATAAACAGTTTTGCCCGAGGAGCAATGTCTTACATTTCAGTCCAATATCTCTTTTTTTTTTCTCTCTTTCGACCCCCTTCTTCTGGCCTCTTTCATCCTTATCTATACTCCTTCCTCCTTGCATCGGCAACGTCCATCTCCCACCTAACTCTCTTCTTCTATTAGCACTTGTCCCATTGATTGTAAAAGGTGGTGGAATGGAACTGACTAACTGTCATTCATACTGTTCAGGTCACCTCCACATCAATGCGGTTGATAAAGTTGTTGCTTCTCATTTAATGTGGTTAGGAAACTAGGTGTAGAGCATTCAATGCAGAGTCCACAGGCCGTCACCCACCAAACCAGATATTTTCTCTCTGCCATATACCACTAGTATACTCTTGGTATTTGTTCATGCAACATCGTCTTCGGGTCCTCAGCCCTCGCTGTTTAACTAAGATCTCCATTGTCCCTTGATCTTCTCCCTTGGCCCTCAGCCTTCATCCTTAGCTAAGATCTCCTTCGTCCCTTGATCTTCATCCTCGGTCCTCGGCCCCCCACAGGTACGATTTCTGTTTTTAATGAGTTTTAGCTCCAATGAGCAACAAGTATTATATATTAATTAATGTGGAGACAAAGCAAAGTTGATTAATAAATATCTTAAGTTGAAAATCAAAGTCAGGTAACCGCATTGGATTAAATTCACTTAATAAATTAACTTAAGACTATTCAAGATCTTCAAACAAGTTAGATTTCATATGTTGACATAGGTAACATTTTTTTAATGAGTTTTAGCTCCAACGAAAGAGGGAAGAAAATATTCAGTTTATTATTGACCGTGTAATGCCTTGGGAGGAAGAGGCATGCGTTAAAAAAACAAAAGAAACAAAAACAAACAAACAAAAAAACAGTGTGCTATGCCTTTAAAATATTTCCATAATAATGATACTGATTTGAAAGAAGGAGAGAATAATCATGAGCAAGATGGAGAAATCCCACAACGATCTTCTTTATAATGATTTTCAATTAAAGCTCAAATTAATAATAATAAAAAAAATGTTATAATCAAAGAGATTTTTGCAGGCTCTAAGAGACGTGATTAGTAGGTAGCTTAGTCTCTATTTTTTTTTTCTCTAAAAAATGCTAAGACTACAACTAAATCCACAATTTATTCATATGGTGAGTTATGAGTGATGGAGTTGTGGACCCATATAGACTCGTCATTTTTACTCCACCTAGGGACAGAACCAGTACTTTAAGTTAGGAGAGCGACTTTGCTATTGGTTGTGTGTGTGGCGGCTTTGGCATCTAACTCTATTGTTGCTTAGCTGCATAGGATTTTTTTTTTTTTTTTTTGGTCTTTGATGTGTAAGAACAAAATTATTTTGTTTAAAATTTGTTATAGGGCCGGGTTGTTTGTTTTTGTTGTTGGGCTAATTTTTTTGGGCTTGTATATTTTATTTTAGCTTTTAGATTTATAAATTTTTTTATGGTCTTTAAAATGAGAAACCTTCTAGAGCTACAAACTTTTTTAGAAAATTGCTAATATAATGAGTAGTTATTGGTAAGTAAAAAAAATAATGTAAGTTGTGGCTCCAAATGCAAACCAATAAGAATTTATTACCTTAATAATTTGTAGAAATGTTGTAAAAAAGGTTGTGACTATAACAATACTCTTAAAAAAAATCAATGATATTATTAAGTGGGCAAAATGTATAAAATTGCCCCCAAGCCCTAGTGTGGCTCCGTCCCTGACTCCACCACTCATAACTCTCTCTCTCTCTCTCTCTCTCTCTCTCTCTCTTTGAGAAAATCCACCACTCATAACTTAATAAGATTATATATCAGGTTTTGTGATGAATTGAGGTAATTTTAATAAGGTTGCAAATTATGTGAGTCAATTGTGAGAACAGATTAGAGATTAGACTCTTTTGTTTTTTTGGTATATCTAGAAGACGTGATTATTGCAATGAGAGAAAGGATCAGGATTCATGAGAGACATATTCATCATGTTGAAATCTAGAGCTGCTGCTATGGTCAAAATTAATGACAAGTGCAGAGCGGATTAGCCGGCACCATTAACTATTCTCTGCTTCACTTCTTCTACTCGTATCTGCTTCATAAGTCATTACACCCAACAAGAAAGTAAATTATATGCTAATAATCATTTTTATTATAAACTCTTACCCATGAAGAAAGTCGTTGTATCTTTCATAGAATATCGGTTTGATTCTAATTTACACGTATAAATAAAGCATCATTGCTAGGCGACATTTCACTGAAGGTCCTATCATTGGTACGTGCAAAAATCATTATGTTGAAAAGAAGAGTTGATTACACAAACTCTTATATATACACTCCGAATTAATTACATTAAACCTTGCGTTTGGTACGAGTAAGAGCATTTTTATCAAAGATTGCAAAAATGCTAAAACTTAAATTTTAACATTTGAAACCCAAAAAATCCACTCCATCAAAACTTGCATATGCTAAAAGATTTGCCATCTTGCTACAGTGCACTCTCATTTTTGAGAGCGCACCGTAGCAATATGTTATAATATTTTATTGATTTCTAATTCTCTCTCTCCTCAGACACGGCTCACTCTCATCACTCTCGTTCACTTTCTTAGACTCTCCCTCTTGTTCTCTACTTCTCCCTCACAACCCAGCCATCATCTCCCTTCCCTTTTCATCACGTTGCCTCCATTTTGAAACCCATCTGCTCTACATTAAGCTTCAAGGGTTTGTGGTCGGTGATTGTGGTCATGAGGCACGGTGGTGGTTCGGCGATTTTGGTCATGATTTGGTGGGTATTGGTGGTGCCTCGGCAACGGTTTTGATGGGGTTGAGATCGGTGTGGTGGGTTTTGGTTGGGGTTGAGAGAGTTGGGTGGGTGGCGGGTTTTGTGGTGGCTGTTGATATTGGGTGAGGCTGGGCTGCGGTGGTGGGGTTCGGATTTGCAGGTTGTGGGTGTCATTGATGGTGGTTTTGGGTGATTAATTTTTTTGGATGTGGTGGGTTGCAATTTACTGTGATTGTGGTGATTGGGGGTGTGACCGTGGCTATGGCAATGGTTGACCGTGACTGAGGTGTGGTTGTTGTGGCTGAGGCGTGGTTGCTATGGCTGAGGCGGTACTAGTTGTGGTAGTCGTGGGTCTCTGGGTTGTTTTTGTTTTTGTTTTTTTGGTTGATGGTGGTATGAGGATGTGGGTTTGGTTGGTGATGAGGTTGTGAGTTTGGGTTTGTGATTTTGGTGGTTGGGGATTGTGGTGGCTGTCAGCTGGTGGGTTTTTATTTTTTATTTTTTTATGGTGGTAGTGGCTAGCCGTGGGTGTGGCTGTGACTGGGGTTTGCTTGGACTGAGAAGAATGTGGTGGGTTTCATCAGAGAAAGAGAGAGACACAGTGGTAAAATAAAAATAATATCATTTAAATGAAGTTGTAAAAAAAAAAAAAAATGTTTGATGTTTGGTATATTATAAAATGAGGTATTAAAATTGTAAAAGTAGTTTTTTGAGATTGCAAATGCTAAAAAATTTAGAAGGCTTGATACGAATGCTCTAATGTTTTAAGATTGCTAAAAATGTTTAAAGATTTTCATGTTTTGTTGCAAATCACACCAGAGAATTAGATGCTAGGGATATCTTGATTCCCTCTTAACCCTTTTTTGTATCAATGTCAATTCTCTTTAAAATAGGTAAGTATCCAGATTCCCAAACTTAAAAGAAATTGTATTTTTTATTGACAATTTTAACTATTTTCCCTTATCATTTAAGCAATGGAGATAAAATATAAAACAAATCATTAATATCTTATAGACCTAAACGTTGTTAGGTTGTTTTGTTATGACTTAAGCTCTATTTAAAATTATGGTTAAGAATTAATTTTCCCCTCTTTATATCTCCTATTGGGGATTGGTTAGATGCTAAAGTAAATTAAATTATTTATTTTTATTAAAAAGATTTTTCATAAAGAATAAGAATTTAAATAGTTATTTTTGTATTGTACTTGTCATTTTGAAATGTTAGATTATAGTTTTAATGTATTTGTTATAATTTATAGTTTACAATTTTTTTGTCATTATTTATTTGGAGGAAGATTTAAAATTAAAAAAAAAGGCTCGATATTGGATTTACAAATGTAAGGATAGTATGAGAAAAAGAAATGATTCATTTAAGATTTTTAAGAATAAACTAAACATTATAATTTCATATTTTTAGAATCTTATTAAATTCTCAGTTAAACTAAACATATGAATAGTTATATTTCTAGGCATCCAGATTGCAAAACATCACATTCTTAATAATCTAGATGTCAAGAGTGATATGAATTTTTCCATACCAATAAGTGAAAATTTGTATTTGCGAGAGTAGTACAAAGAAGAGGTCAATTGATTGTCCAACTGATTTCTTATTTGAAGTTCGAATCTCGGTTTTTGTGCTTAAATACAAACAAGAGGTAAATTGATTGTTCAATTCATTTTCAAATTTGAAGTTTGAATCTTGGCTTGCCTTTAAACTTTGCAATTTTGCAGTTTTGCACTTTGACTGAGATTCGTTCCACAAGCCTAATACAAGTAAAAGTCATGAAAAATACATTAAAAAAAAAAAATTTGAGCACCAAAATACAATCAAAATTTGTCGTAGAATTAGCCATCACTATAAGACTAAACAAATGTAATAAGCAAAAAATAAAAATAAAAATTGAACCCAAATTAGCAAAACTATTTGTTTTAACTTGATCTTGAAACATAATATTGAACTGAAATTAATTTTCTAATTAAGGTTAATAGAAAATAATTTAGTTAACTTATAAACAATGAAGTATGAATAAACTATTTGGACGAACTCATTTGGTTTATTTGCTTATCATAAACAGTCTTTTAAACCTCATTTTATCTAATTACATTCTATTTTTACAGATCTTGTAATTAAATTAAATAAAACAATGAAATATAAATTCATTTATTAGAAAGTATTTTGGGTTAAGAGTAATTTTCTTTGATTTATTTTGCCTAAATAGAGTAATTTTACCTTTGATATAACTTATTTTTTTATTGAGCACTTGGTCAACGTTTCTTATCTGTTATGGCTATATGACAAGTTAAAATTTTATTTTTCCTAGCTACTTGTTTCGTTTCATAGAAATCATTACAAATTCTAATAAAATCATCATTCATCCCTTGAATTTCACCTGAAGTAGTCAGCAGGGTATTATAAGTCAGAAAAAGACAGAAAAGGAAGGCTTGAGGCTCAAGCGCATGAAAATTAGTTCAAAGCATCCTCTAAAAAAAATAGAGTAGTTCAATGTACAGATTAGTCAGGCAAATGGGTTTTGGTTTGGTAGTTTTGTTACAACCGTATGCCGCCCCCAAACAAAACCAGTCCCGCCTACAAAATTAGCCAGATTCTCCGGTCTCTTAGTTGAAAAGTCTGAAAATTCCAAAGGCTATTGTATTTGTGGGCCATTCTCTCGTTAAATTTACAAATAACTGGTCAGATGTTTGGAACAAAAACACTAAATTGTAAATTACACCCTTAAAGTTTAAGGGTATTTAAATTTTATACATTAAAAATTTAGAATTTGAATTTTTACTCTATGAAGTTTTATTTAGTTTTCATCAGCAACCTCTTCATTTATATTTTTCATTAAGTGCCACATAAACTTGTCACACATATTTAGTTTTTCCAATTAAATGATATCATTTTTATAGCCTAAAAAAATCAAATAATTAAAAATGACATGATATCATTTTATCGAATGAACTATACACACATTGCAAACTTAAATAGCACCTAATAGAAAATGTGGACGTAAAAATTACTAATGCAAATAGAATAAAACTTTAAGAATTAAATCTAAATTTTAAAACTTTAGGACCTAAAATTCAAGCGATTTAGTGGATCAAAAATATAAACTCAGAAAAAGGACTAAAAAAACATGTGGGACCATCACAGGGTGACCATTATAAAATGTGTTCCATGTGGTTCTTGGTGGGAAGTTGGAAGACTAGTCTTATCCCATGCAATTGCCAATGTGATTTACATTGTTTCTCGTGGGGTTGACCATCCAAGTAGCAGCGAGAAACTATGACTAGTAAAACAAAGAAAAAGTGTACAAAGAACTTAGTGTCTGACGTTGTCACTGTGTATTAATTTCAAACTTCCAACTTCAAACACTGCCATTAATATTAAATATTTAGCCGCTTTCTCTTACCAACATTGCAAACGTATCAGATAGTCTTTAATTTCTTTCCCCAATCTTCAACTATTATCCTCCATTATTCTCAAACTTTTTCTCCATATAGCTTTAGAACTTTCCTATTCTTTAATCAAAGTTGCAATAAACTTCTAAGATGGAAGAAATTGAGATACCTCAATACTTCATTTGTCCCATATCTTTACAAATCATGAAAGACCCAGTTACGGCAGTGACAGGCATCACATATGAGCGTGAAAGCATCGAGCAGTGGTTAATATCATCAGCAAAGCGCAACACAACCACATGCCCTGTCACAAACCAGCCATTGCATAGAGACTCAGACTTGACGCCAAACCACACTCTGCGTCGGCTAATCCAGGCGTGGTGCACAGCTAATGCAACAAAGGGTGTTGATCGAATTCCCACACCGAAAGCTTCTCTCGACAAAACCCATGTACTGAAACTTGTGCGAGAGCTTGGAGTTGCTCATTTGTATGTAAACGCTTTGAAGAAACTGGAAGCCCTGGCAACAGAGAATCAACGCAACAAGTTGTGCATGGCTGAGGCTGGTGTGGCTAAGGAGTTGTGCTTGTTAATCATAAAATGTTTTAGAGAAGGGAGTACAATCGGCCTTGAAGAAGCTCTTAGAATTCTTCATCTTATTTGGGGTTCAATTCCGAAACTGGAGGTTAAGATTCTTGTTAATGAAAACTGTGATTTTATCGACTCGTTGACATGGGCTTTGCACTGTGAAATTGATAATCATGTTCTTGTGAAAGAAGAAGCAATGATAGTTCTGGAAAAAGCAATTAAAGTTGCAAATACAAGTCGATTGGAGCGGCTAAGGCTTGAATTCTTCAAAACCATTATAATGGTATTAAGAGGAAAACTACTTTCTCAGCAAGTTATCAAATCAGCCTTGCTTGTGCTAACAGAAACATGCCCTTTGGGCAGAAACAGGTTCAAAATCGTGGAAGCCGGTGCAGTTTTCCAGCTAATTGAACTCGAACTCGAAAAAGCTCATGAAAAGAACATCACTGAGCTAATCTTTAATGTTTTGGCACTATTATGCTCAACCGCTGATGGGAGAGAACAGCTTCTAAGACATGCAGGAAGCATAGCAGTGTTGTCTAAAAGAATCCTCAGAGTTTCTCCAGCCACAGACGACCGAGCTCTTCATATACTTTCATTGATTGCAAAATTCTCAGCAAGAAATGATGTTATTCAAGAAATGTTGAGGGTTGGAGCTGTGACAAAGCTTTGCATGGTGATGCAAGCAGATTGTGCAACATATCTAAAAGAAAAGGCAAGAGGGGTACTTAAGTTACACTCTGTTGTGTGGAATAATTCTCCATGTATTGCTGTATATCTGTTAACGAGGGAGCAGAGGTAATAATATTTGGAACTTAATTTTTAGACTTTTCTTCTTGGTTTTACCATTATCTTTTTCTTTGTATCTGTATCCAAGCAACTGTATACTATAGTAATTGTTGACCTTTAATTTGGGTGTCAATTTTCTTCTTCTTCTACTCTTTTTATGTCTTTGTTCTTACTTTCAAATTATCTTCTTGCAACTAAGCACCGACCATTAACAAAGATATGGGAAGAGTCGAATTCCTCACATTTAAATCATGTGATGTGAGTGTCAATCAACGTGTGAAAAGGGAAACTTCGTATATGAACAAAAAGAGAGAAAAAAGGGCCCTGCGTACGAATTCTATAGCATAAAAACCCTTCTACAGAGAGTGATAGTGTTAAACTTCTTTCTTTCTTTCTTTTTTTTTTTTGACGCTTTTCTGGAAGAAAAATGCATATCTTGAATTTGTGTTAGGGCTATTAAATAGGTTATATGACCACTAAACACATTGTAAGAAAATTTTGGGAGCAATAGACTAAGTAAGGTTGTCCATGGGTTGGGCAGGTCGGGTTTTTGCCCAATCCACAACTGACCCGTACAAGATCGGGTGGGTGGTTTTTCAACCCGCAACCAATCCGTAACAGTAACAAATTCATCGGTTTGGGTTGCTAGCAGGTGGTCGTCGGTTTCAGGTGAACCCGATAATCATCGGAATCCGCCGAAACATGAGGAGAGCTCGCCAGATCCGGTGAAATCTTGCCAGATCCATCCAAGATCCGGTGAGATCTTATCAGATCCAGAGAGATTTCTACCAAATTGTGATGAGTTGGTCAGATCCGATGTTTATTGTGCCAGAAATTGATGGATTTAAGTGAAAAAGTGGCTAAAATCTGGAAAAAATGGCCAAATTTTAATGGACTTCGGACAAGTTTGGTTTTATGGGTTTTAGAGGAAGAGATCCGAAATTTGACTCGTCGGCGTCGGGTTTTTGGAGTCGGGACCCGAGTCCGACCGCCAAAGCCATCGGATTGGGTGGTTTCGGGTCGAGTTTGAGCGGATGGGGTGGGTGGGCGGTTGATTTGGACAGCCCTATAAGACTAAGCATATTGTTGGAAACAAGTATAGTGACATCTCTATAACTGTCTCATTATGTCCTACTCATTTGGTCACATTAGATTAAGTGTTCATTTGTGTCCAGCTTTTTCATTTGGCTTTTAGCTTTTTTGACTAATGCAACAGTTTTTTAAAAACTTTTTTTTCCCCTCACTTTGCAAATAATAAGTATATTTCAGCCTATTTTCAACAAAATACAATTAGCAAAAAGCCAAATAAGCTAATGTTAAACGCATACTAGTAAGTATCTCTAATCCCTCTTTAGTCTAATATCTCAAAGTTACGCTCCATAACTACAATTATGTTGCAACATCTAAGCTACACAACCTACTAGCATTAGGCTCGACAAACGAATTGGGTTGGGTCTGGTTAATCAGATTACGTGAAGTAAGAAGATCCTAACTTCTTGTTTCTTATGGAGTCAAGATTAGATGATAATGATTCGCAAAAAAAAAAAGGTTAGATGATAATGGAGTTGACTAGTTAAGTTATAGATTGAGGTTTCCAAATGCTATTACAACAAACAGATAAAGTTAATTTACATACAGGTATAGAGGTGCAAAGCCTTTCTAAATAAAGTTTTGTTGTTAATGAATGATGTTAATTTTACTTATATAGTCATATTGCACTAATACCAAAAGTTAAATGCCCAAAAAAAATTCACATGATATATAGACAATATTACTGATTAGTGTTTATAAAATCACTTAGAGGCTCATTAAAAGTGTTGGCTAATGGCCGGGCTCAAACAGATGCTTAATTACCCAAATTATTTCAAATAGTTAGATTGCCTTTGTATAGGCTGATTACTGATAATCTCCTTATAGCCTTTGAAACTTTACACCATATGAAAAATTTACAGATAGGCAAATTGAATCAAACATGTTGATTTGAGTAAGATATACGATAAAGTAGAATTTCCTTTCAAAAAAAAAAAAAAAAAAAGAAGTAGAATGAGCATTTCTAGAGAAGATGATGCTAATTGCTAAACATGGGGTTTCTTGATAAGTGGATGGCCTTGATTATGAAGTGCATTTCATCATACTCGGATTCCCACCTCCTTAATAAGGATGCAAATTGCCATCTAAGGGATTGCATCATGGAAATGCCCTTTCCCCTTGTTTTCGTTGTGTTGAGGGTCTCATGGTTCTACTGAGGCACGCAGAGTCAGAGGGAAACCAAGAGGAGTATCGATCCAAGAATTACACAACATTTTCTGTAGATGATTGCCTTCTTTTCTACTTAGCTACTATGTAGGAGTGTTAAAGGATACAATAAATCTATAGATCGACGAAGACTCATTAGGCCAAAAGATTAAATGTAACAAATTTGTCTTTTACAACTTCTTTTTCCTTTTCAACAAAAATACAACAAATTAAGGAGATACATGAGACAATTAAGGCAGCATTTTGTATCCCAATTATAAAATAGCATAAGAAGAATCTAGGCTAAACATCACAATGGGAAGATGAAAAAGACAAACATTCTTACAAATTAAAGAAGAAGTACGGAAGAAATTGTAAAGGTGAAAGGAAAAGTTACCGTCTCAAGTGAGATGTGAATTGTCAAAAGCTAAAAGATATGAAGGCGGGCTTAGGGATCTTAGATCTTTTAATACGGATGTCCTAGCAAAATAAGAGTGGAGGCTACTACAAAACCATATATTAGTCACTCTTTTACCGAGTTTTCAAGTCAAGATACTTTTCCACATCACTCTCTTTTGGAAGCCAAATTGAATACAAAGGGCTCGAATGACTGGTGAATCATTTATGAAGTAAGAATGTCTTGATGAGTGGCTTAATTGATGCTAATTCGATTGGTTGGAGATCTAATTTCATAAAGATAATTTATAAGTCTCATGAGACTGAGACGAACAAATTAAAAAAAAGAATTTCTACCTAGTAAAAGGAGGAGAAAATAAGGATTAGTTTGGGTGAAAGCCATAATTCAGGCTATCCACAGGTAATTTTGGTTCTGATTTACTGCCAACTTATTAATTGATTTGATCACGTCGAGTTGGGAAGAAAACAAATTATTATTATTTAAGCCGATCAACAGATTTGATGATTAGATCGATCGGATTTTTGGTTGAAGCCGAGACCAAACCCTTCTACAATTCTTTCATTAGTCCGGTTGAAAACTACGTTGAAAATATTAAATTATGTCAATAGAATTACAAAACTCTTAAGCCTAGTAAAACAGAAATAGGATGAAACGGAACCATTGGATCTAAACCCACAAAAGGCTGAAATGGTACTTAGATTACATGAATATAGACGGATTACCAGCAACTTTGTTTCTTACAAAATATAACATACATAAAACAAGTTGTTCGATCTACTCAGGGTAGAAAAGTAGAAAGTGACATCTTTTAATTTTAAACCACATGGCTAGAAATATTTTCAACGAGAGATCAAATGCTTTAATCGTATGCAACTACGCTGTATCTAATTGGCTGCTCAAACTGGCAGCTTTGACTGTTCTACCTAACTTATGAAAAATCAAAAGAGAAAAGCCTTAATTTTATTTATATCTTGTTTGATTGACTTATGACTACATGGGTTTTGGTTGATGTATACTCTTTTTTTTTTTTTTTTTTTGTATGTGTGAATTAATAAATAAGATATAGTTCCAAAAAAATCGAGAGAGTAGATAGGCCCCGTCCATCATTGCTACTTGGATCGGCAGGCTTCTCTTATCAATAAAAATATACATTAATTTACTCATGACACATCTCAATAAACTTTGAAATCATATTATTTTCTCTCTTACGTCTAAACTCATGCATCAAAAGATAATTAAAAAATTAAAGAAAATCCTTTAATCAAATCAAAACCGGCACTCAAGGAATATAATAACGGTTTTATTCATGTTGACGAAGATGCAACATTTGAAAAATCTTTTGTCTCTATTATCCGTTCAAATATATTTCTCTAGACAAAATAATACGCTGCTGACTCCGCTAATTGTTTGTTGTCCTACCCAAGTGGAAGTGGATACCAATCCTGCAATTTTGGAAGAAATGGACAAAAATGTAAATTGGTTTTTTTTTTTTTTTTTTCTTTTCTTTTGGATTCCGTTTTTTTTTTAGAAGAAGACTAATTTTTTTCTGATGCACCGGATCCCATCAGAAAAACAACTTAAGAGACTGCTAACAATTTAGCTTCTTCAATCAAATGGCCGTAGGCAGCAAAGGAAGCCCCCTCAGTCTTCAAAGTATTGATAATTAACTCTGAATCTCCCTTTAAAATGAGAGAAGATAGTCCAATGTCTTTAGCAAAAATTAAAGCTTGACAGCTGCCAAGGCTTCAACAGCAGCCACTTTGTTAGGAAGAGAAATCTTTTCAGCCATGGAAGCAATTACTTGACCTCCCTCGTTTTTAACATCTTTAAAAACTGCACCATCAAAATTAACCTTAAAGCAATTGTTTGGGGGAGGTTTCCACTTTACCCTTTGAGGAAATCGGTTTACTGCATCTGAAGCTTTGGGAGGAAAAACTCGAAGAAAATTCTCATTAGCTGCAATCACATCAGGAGTGACTTGTTCAATGGGAAACAACTTATCAATTGTTCTCAAAAGGTTTCTTCTATGCCATAAAGTCCAGATGATCTGTGCAAAGAGGTCGAGATTGCTCCCCTCTATAATCACATTTTGAACTAACTCATGACCAAACCGATTGAAGTGAGTGCAGGACCGAAAGTTCCAGCAAGGATTTGAGTCCCAAACAGGTGAAAGCAGAGGGTATTGCCAAAGAGCATGCCGAACATCTTCCGGGGCTTGTTGACAGTGGTTACAGGTGTCCTCCAATAGAATTTTCCTATGTACCAGATTTGTTTTTGCTATTATGGAGTTACGAATTGCCCTCAAAAGAAAATTTCTGACTTTTTTTTGAATTGCCAACCACCATGCTTTTTTGCCATGGCCGGCCCTAGACATTTTAGAGCCTAGAGAACTAAAAATGTGGTTCTTTTTTTTATACTTATATTAATTAAATTAATGTTTATTTAATTTTCTTATATTATAATATATTTTATTTAAAATCCATTTTTCTTGCATTTTAAGATGCAAATTGACTAATTAAGTTTTTATATTCAAGTTCTTTTAACATTTTTTTTCAATCGATAATATAGCTAACATCTCTTCTTCTAACATCATTATTTTCATTTTCTTCTAAATTATTTTAAAGTTCATTATCAAGATTTATTGTATTGCAAAATTGAACATCATTGTTATTATGCAATTGTATTATTTCATTATCTTCTAACTCTTTTTGGTGAATTTCTTGCTCATTTGAGATATTTTTATCCAAATTTAGTGTTATATTTTGTTTGTTACTAATAACAAATTTATCCATTGATCATTTTTGAGACTCAATTAATTTTTCTTCTTTTTTTCTTTTTTTTAAGTTTTTCATATCCAGATGCATATTTTTTAGTAGACATTTCTAATCAAACAATATATTTATAAAGAGTAAAATAAAAAATAACTTTCAATTGCAGAGCAAATGAGAAATAGAACCTGATTTATATAAAAAGTATTGTTGTAGTTTTACTGAACAATAACAAATTTTTAGCAATCTCAACCTACATGAATAAAGACTTATTCAATATATTACCACTAACTAATATATATATATATATATACACACACACACACAAGATTAAAATTTAAAAAAAAAAAAAATTAAACACAAGCATAACAAAAATTTAAACACAGCCATAACACAAAGATTATTAATAAGACCTGCCTTTAAAAAAAAAAGCACAAAACAAGTCATATCTAATATCTATAACGCCAAAAAAAAAAAAAAACTTGAAGGCCCAAACATGAAACATCCAGGCAGGAGGCCCAATCTTTTTATCTTAAGTCTTAGCAAATAAAAGGAAGAGAAAGGCTGAAAGTGAAGCCAAGCGCCCATTCATCATCAAAAAAAAAAAAAAAAAAGCCCAGCGCCCAAACCCAAATAATGAAATAATACCTGATAATAGAGAACTCAAAACCTAGAGCTATAGAGCAGAGGTGGTAGAGCACTGAGCACACAGTTGAGAGAGGCAGAGAGCAGAGAAGGAATCAATGAATCAGAGAGGCGAAGAAAGGCAAGCTTGCTTAAGATGAGAGAGGCGGAAAGCAGAGAGAAAGAAGCAGAGCTACAAAGGGAACGGTAAAACTAAAAATTTTACGGATTTGAGTTGTTTTATTTGTTTTGATTTGTGATTGTTTTATGGTTAATCTCTTTAGACAGGATTTGTAGTTTAGCTTGTTGATTTTTGGTTTGTCTAGAGGATAATATTATTATTTTTAGACAATGATTTTGTTTAGAACCAATGTTTAATCGGATCTACCAAAATTTTTATTTTTTGGTTAAAAGGATGTGCTGGATAATTTTTAAGTCATTTGAAACTTTTTTTTTTTTGGCCCCTACTACCCATTTTTTTCTAAGATTTTGGGGCCTCCTTTCACTTGGGGGCCTTAGGCAATTGCCTAATTGGCCTAGGAGGAGAGCCAGCCTTGTTTTTGGCTTCAGTTGATCCACTTGTTTTTATCATGGTATACACATGCTTTAGGGTCTGTCTTGCATTGTGTTTGTGTCAGGAGAGCCACAACAAAAAAAAAAAAAATTCAACCTATACCAACGTTTTTATTTTCCGGCATTTTCTAAAACCGCCACTATAAGTTTCCTATTACGGTGGTTTTAGTAACTGCCGCTATAAACAAAGGCTTATAGCAATTCTTTAGCAGTGGTTCTAAAGCAAGTATACATATTACGACAGTTTGAAACCACCAAAATAAGTCTTATTTTTGTGAAATCTAGTTTTTATTTTTATTTTTATTTTTTTCATACTAGGTCTATTACTACGGTTTTAAAATAAGAGTCATACTAACGAATGCCCTTAGGGCATTAATTAACAATTCATTTTAGAAAAGTTTTGACATCACTTTTATGGGAAATGAAAAAAAACTGTCAAAACATTAATTGTTTTTCTTTCTTTTTCCATAAAAACTTTCTTTAAATAAATTATTAAACAATGCCCTAAGGGCATTCGTTAATATTTCCCTTAAAATAATTTGAAAATGTGGAAGAGAGTCTTGTATTCTTCATTAATACTAATTTATATCTATATTTTGAATTGATACATGTTTACAAGTATTCCTGTAAGAATAGAGATAAAAGTATATCAAAATAAAACAAAAGAAATTAAATATGGCAAATTACACTCTCCTCCGTTAAGGTTTGGAAAAATGACACTCACTCCCAAATTTGAAAGGAAAAAACACTCCCCTTCCTTGAGATTTGAAAAAAATAACACTCCCCCCTTTCTATTAATATTAGTAACGAAATATTCCAATTTTTCAAAAGATTCTCTTTACCAAAGTTTAATTATGGTTAGTGAAAAGAGCATTCACATAAAATAAAATAAAAAATGAAAATAGCAAATTATAAAATATGTTGCTTAAGTGGATTTTTTAGTCTTTTCTAGCACCTTTCCAATTGATTTTTTAAAGATTGATGATCCTCATAGATTTTTTAATCGCACCTTTCTCCAACTCTTTGGATCAAAATTTATGAAATAAAACAATTTGTCGAAGCTTTCAAGCTTTTATTGTTTAAAAATGAGTTTGAAATTTTCAAAGTCACTTATCAATATAAAAAACTTTTAGACATAGGTGAATTGGATAGAATTTACATAGGTGCATGTGTGTGTATACATACATACATACATACATACATGTGTGTGTGTGTGTGTGTGTTTATCAAAGTGTTGTTGTGTTGTGTTGCTATTTTTATTTCATTGCAATTTATTTTGTTAAACCACATTTTCATTACACAGGATATCTACTTATAGATTTTGTAGAGTTTATTTAGACCCCTTAAACAACAATTGGATTAACCTAGTTAACAAGACAAGTTATTACTTATGCCAAATTCCAGGTCTAGGTTAACACAATCAAATAATCATATCAATGCAAAGTGCGGAATATAAAAATATAAAGATATGATGACCTAGGAAAACCAAACCGGTAAAAAACCTAGGGAGGATTTAACCTAGCTATCCTGAAGGTAAACCTGAATCCACTATGAAAGAATCGAAGTTGTACAATAGCGACTTAGACCACTAACATCCTATTGCTACCCACTAGTAGAAACTTACTGACACGACCACGTGCAAGCTCCAAGACCACAGACTCCTTCTTTCTTGGATTCTCTAGCAAGTACAAGCACTCCCGCTTGTGTATCTTTAAACTCTTATGGCAGCAACTAAATGATCATCAAGTTCTTGAAGCAATCTCCTTCTTGATAATCCTAAGCTTGTGTGAAGACAAGCACCTCTCAGATCTCACAAGAGATTCACACAAACAGCAATATAAGCAACCTCAAAAACGTGACTAGGGTTTGCCTTTTATACCTAGGGCAAAACATAAAACTCTACACATCACATGAGCTTAGGGCTGAGTTGAAAATTCTGCAGAAAAAACAATCTGCACGACTTTCGATCGGTCGAGTCTAATTCTCGATCGATTAAGCCAGACAGATTTACACAGTAACTTTTGCAGTTAACTCAATTCCAACTTTACATGAATGTCATACTTTGAGGAAATCTAAAACAAGACTAAACACCTGTTTTGATCATGGTTTGCCAACAATACTAATTAGAGTTCTAATACATTAGTTCTTAAGTACTTAGAACCTAACAAATTTATTAAGCTAGTTTTAATTATTCAAAGTACAAGAGAAACTCTAGAAGTTCAAATCAATTATTTTTCTTCATGCAAGTCAGGTAAGGTGTCAATGGCTATTGGCTTCTACTTTCTAGCTCATTTTTACATCCACTTATTGGATTGCAAATTACCTTTCAAGCATTATAGACACAAGGGAGATAGTTTGGGCTTTTTCCAAATACTAGAACTACTTCTCAAAAACTAATTTTTTAGTTATATTAATTTCAAAATTTTGGTTTAGGACATTCAACGAATATAAAATCTTTGAAAAAAAATGTAGAAGAAATAAGATAATAGAGCATGAGTAAATATCCAAAGCATTGTGTAACAAAAAAATCAAGCATTTTCAAACAAAATCCATCAACGGAATGTCTTTGAACTTTGAAGTAAAACCATTAACAACAACAAAAATCGAGCTTTTTCAAACAAAAAAAAAAATTAAAGCTTTACAAATTGTTTTGTGAATGTTATACCATTGTGCACATAATAATCTATCTACACATAAATTCTAAAAATCCATGGCTCAACTATGCTAAAATAAAAGAAATTTTGAAGGCTTTGTCGAAATTTACCTGGTAATTCAGCTTTTGTCGTATTCACTGTGGAATCATTGTTGGGCCATGGGATGAGAGATTGTAGGGGACCAGCTGAGGTGTATTTGTTATTGTGAATTTGTAAATAAAAATCCTTAACATCAATCTAGATTTACAAAGAAGCGGAAAAGGATGAGTGGGAAAATTTTGGATTTTGTAAAACTTTTAAAAATAAGCTGAGGGCAATTTTGGAAATACATTCTTAACTAAAGGGTGGTTAGTACACAACATTTTTAACATTAATTTAACAAAGTTTAGTCAAATGAATGTCAAAGGAGGAAAATGTTTTTCCCTTTTAAGTTTGAGGGTGAGTGTCAATTTCTCAAACCTCAAGGAAGGGGAGTATTATTTGCTCAATTAAATAAAACGCAAAAGAGAAGAGATAAAGTTGAGGTCAGGGATGACAAAAACCGAAGTTTCTGAAGGTCAACATTTAGAAGGTTTAGAAAATACCAAATTCTTATGTTGGAACTTGGAAACATTATCTGTAGATTGTTAATTGCATGCGGATATATTAAAACCATATTTCTATTTGGATTGAATAGCTATGAACATCAATTCATAAATGGTTGAAAAAAGACGCTTATAAAAAAAATTGAAAAAGACAACCACATAAGGGGAAATACGTAAAATAAAAAGTATGAATGCAATAATTAACATTTTCCTTGATCTTATTATATTTCATTTTCTTTTGTAAAAGATTAGCTTGAAAAGACATTTTAAGACATATGAGTTATCCCGTTTGAAAAAAAAAATCCACTTAGCTATAGTTGAAGATTTGACACTTACGATTTCTCCTTTTCTTTTATATATGTATATATATACCCTCTCTTGGGATACATTTGTTTGTCATATTTTGGGAATATTAGACAATTTTTGATAAAAAAGATGGGGGGGGGGGGGGGGGGAGTAGGGAACACTCACCCCGAACCAAAGGGGCGGAGCTGTGAATTTAGGTCAGCAAGATTAAAAGACAAGATTAGAACTAAAAAATTAATCTAAACAAATTAATCAATATTAATAACAAAATAAGTAAACAACTATATGATAATGTAATTGTCATACAGAATCTAACATAAAATGTAAACTTTAATTTATTTTTTCACACCTAGCTTATTTTACTCAATTGCCATCGACGATTTTTCATATTTTGAAACCGCTGCATAATTTCTTCACACTCAATAGTCTTGAATATATCTTTCTCAATATATGTGACTAAGCAATCATTCATCCATCGATCTCCTATTCGATTGCGTAATCGATTTTTAATTATGTTCATTGCCGAAAAGCTCTTTCAACAAGAGTCAGTTGCAACCGGTAAGATCAATGCCAAAGTCACTAATGAGTAAACCAATGGATATGAAACATTCTTTTTCATTTCTACCATCTTTTCGCCAGTCGTCCAATTCCTTTAAGTGCCGAAAACTCTTCGCAGGACCGCATGTCATGGATGTATGTCTAAAGTTGGTTATCCAAGAAAGAAACTTGAACTCGTTGAAAAATCACTTGGATAAAACCGAGCAAGCCGAATTAATTTCTCCTTGTTAAATGCCGAAAATAAGTTATCTGGGTTCAAACATGCAACACAAAGTAATAATTCAGAATTTTCAAAACGACTATCGAGTTCCCCGAAGTTGCATATCTATAACAAGTATAAAAAAGCTCCACTTGATAATGATGTGAATTTTTCATGTTTTGAGCTTTTCGTCGTGGCCGAGGTTGATAAAAATCATCCATATCGTGAACATCAATATTATTTTTTGCACAAAATGCGTAAAACCTCCTCTAGCAAAGAGTTCCACCCATCATCTCTCATGACTCCGTAAACGTTGCTTTGAAATGTCAACCAACTTCATAGCATTCACAATATCTTGATCTTTTCGTTGTAATGCCTGTGACAACTCATTACTTATGCCAAGCACACCTTTCATCAAATGTAAATCAAACACGAATTCAAATGTTTGGAGTAAACCAATTAATATATATGCTTCTCGCTCTCTCGATCGTAATCTAAACCATCTTCTATAATAGTTTCAATCACATCAATTACGAAGAAAACATGTGAATAATATTAACAAGTGCACCATAATGAGAACTCCAACGTGTATCTCCGTGTCTTTTTAGACTCATTTCTTGATTCAAGCCACGACCAGTTGAAATTTCATTATTTTTTAGTGCTTCTATAACTTCAGCATTACGTTTTTCACGAAGAATATCATGACGTTTGCATGATGCTCCAACAATATTGAATACCTTTGCAACCAAGTTAAAAAAGGTTGCAATCTGGATGTGATTTTTTGCTACTGCAACTAATGTTAGTTGAAGCTGATGTGCAAAGCAATGGACATAATAGGCAGAAGGATTATCTTTCAAAATAAGAGTTTTTAGTCCATTTAACTCACCTCGCATGTTGCTTGCCCCGTCGTAGCCTTGTCCCCGCAATCTACTAATGCTTAAGCTATGTTTATTAAATACCTCCTCAATTGCACTCTTTAGTGTCACTGCTGATGTATTATTAACATGTGTAATGCCTAAAAAGCGCTCATTCACATGTCCTGGGCTTGTCCACATAGCGCAAAGCAATCGCCATTTGTTCTTTAGTAGACATATCACGTGATTCATCAACTATAATAGCAAATAATGAGTCTCCAATATCTTTAATAATAGCATTTATTGTCTCAACAAATTTGCAACATTTGCTATTTCTTTTTGGATATCGTGAGAGGTCATTTGATGATTTTCAGAGCATTTTCGAGGACCGCCTTATCAATTTCTTCATTGTGATTTGCAAGAAACCGTAATAATTCAAGAAAATTTCCTTGATTATTGGAGTCTTTAGATTCATCATGGCCACGAAATGCTAATCCTTGCCGTAGTAGAAAACAAATACAATCCAATCGATGCATTCAAACGAGTTCGATATTCCCTTTCTCGACATCCGATTGCTTGTTTATAACTGTTTGAATACTTTGTCTCCGGTTTAACAAAGCTTCACATTTTCTTTGAGCTATATTATGTGCACCGTTGTGGTCCCCAACGTGATTCCGTAATTTCTCCTTCTTTTTCCAATTTCGAATCCTTCAAGAACAAATGAGTTTCCCCTCCTCGATCACCAAGATCGGTCGAAATAGATAACAAAATAGACAATATGCAGCATCTTTCGTAATGCTATATTCCAACCAACTAGGATAGTCTTTGAACCACACTGGATTAAATCGACGCTTTGTTTTGCCAAATTGACTTTGTGGAAAATCATGATCAACTGGTTGACAAGGTTTATTTTGTAGATAATGCCTTCTAATTTGATCTCTTTCATTAGGATGATAGTTACAAATTTTTATTCTTAAACCAGGATCCGTGGGAAGATTTGCAACATCCACTTCGATACGAGTTCGTTTAGGATTTGATCCGGACTCATTATTATGATCAAGATTCTCCATAATCTCAATTAACTACAAATATATATGTCATATCATTAAAATAAAGAAAAAAAAATTACAATCTATGATTAAGAATAATCAAATGAGGAGATCATTATAAATACAAATAGTTTAAACATATAATTTGAATTATAAATTTATGGTTAAGAATAGTCAAATTAAGAGATCCATCTAAATATAAACAGTTTAAACATATAATTTGATTCTTTAAAAAAAAATAAATAAATAAATCAAAGCAAAAGTATTAAGAGTATGCATACCTATAAATATTTGAATGTAACTTAAAAACCCAACTTGAATGCTTTTAAAAATCACATTAACTCCGAGATCCAAAGAAAGAAATTGGATTGAAAAGAAATTTTTTCGTTGTGATGGGAGGCGTGCCTTGTTTGCATTATATATACTTCTTTTTTTCGCAGTTCTACTGACTTCTAATCCGGGTAGGTGTAGCAAAGTTGTTATAGAGATCATTAGAATTGTACTACTTCTAGGGGTAGAAGTCTACTACTACTAGGAAAGCAGGAAAAGTTTTATCACTTCTGTCAAAAAAAAAAAAAGGAACTCAATTAAGTCACGTTACTTTTCCTTTCTAGCTCTTTTTTTTTTTTTTTTTGTAAGGGGGGGGGGGGCCAATTTGGTATTTCCTAGTAAAAAAAAATTGAAATTTCGGGGGGCACCCGCCCCCCCTCGCCCCCCCTCCCTCCGCCCCTGCCCTGAACTCTACCCAATCACATCATGTGGGAGAAAACTTTGTTGATATACTCTGTCATGCATAAATGAAACAAAAAAAATGAAATAAAGCACAACAGAGGAGAGTTGAGGTTAGGGATGACAAAAACGGAAGTTTCTGAATATCAACATTTAGAAGGTTTAGAAGATACCAAATTCTTATGTTGGAAGCATTATCTGTAGATTGTTAATTGCATGCGGAACACTCAGACCTGGACTCTACCCAATCACATCAGGTGGGAGAAAACTTGGTTGGTATACTCTGTCATGCATAAAAAAAAGTCTTTTAACTTTTTTTGTTTTTTTGTTTTCCACAGTATTTTCTTAAAACTTTCAATCAGAGACTAATCACTGTTCGTGATGGATGGGCTCATAGCGGGGTAAATCGCTGGCCCAGGGAGTTTTTTCAAAGTACTGGTGTCCGAACTTGAACTAGGGAACTCCTAGTCAAACCCAGCCACTCGGCCAACCCCACTAGGTTAAAAGTGTCTGAACTTAAACCTCCCCATAGTTTAGCAATCTCAAGACTCCAAGAAGTTAATTGTTACTAAAGTTTAAACCAAAATTTTTATCTTATATTCATCAAAAAAAAGAAAAAAACATACACATAGCATCCTAAATTTTGAAAGTTCACATCTTATTAGCACTATATTATGGCATTGTACTAAACACTAGATTCATGAGAATTTATAACAGAGAACACTAATTCTTTGTTAGAAACATCACCACTTTTATGCTTACATAGGTAAAGTTCCTCCTAATGCTCCTATTATATGCTTTCACAATATGTTGAACTCCATTAAGAGTATAAACTCATCATTCACAATGTAACTATTGTCACTTTTTAAGACGAAGGAGTTATAATACCTCAGGTTCACATGAAATGCTTATATATTTGACAAATTTACACTTGGCTTAATTTCTAAGTTGAGACGTAGCATAATCCCTAAATTAGTTTATAACACTAATGCCATATTTTGAGATTAGTTGACATCTCTAAAACATAAAAAGGTTTTGTATCTGATTAGAGCCGCATATAGCCATCCTTATCCACATATAATGGCCGCATAGCAATACCCATGTGTTGCCATTTTGATCCACCTAGGTGCTTGGCAACACACGTGCTATAAGGATAATCTTTCTATGCATTATTATAATTTTGGGTGTCCCTTGCATACTCTAGACTTCTCTCTTTTACGGTGGGAAGATCGACAACAATGAACTCGAGGGACCTAAAGCTACTTAGATTTCACAACCAATTGGATAAAAGCCAGTTCCTTGGTGTAAACCAAGAATTATGTTGTGAAGAGAATCTCAAACCATGCGACAAACCATAGCATGGTTGAATAATGGGTGTGGTCTCAACATCAACTTATTTCGATGTTGAGGCTTCCTTGTTACTGGTCTTGAAGTCCTTAGTGTCAATATATCTTCACTCACCCTACTTCATTCGAGCCAAGAAATTCACACTGTAGTAATACAAGACTATTTTGATGATAAAACTCATGGCTTATTCCTCGTCTAGAGCCAAAAGTGAAAGTGTAACTTGCATGAAAATGCCAACCTTGACACAATGACACATGCTGCAACATTAGATTAAATAGGAAATTAAAGGCATATAGCGTGGTCATATCGCCTTATCTTCTGCCCTCAGTTGTCTGATTAGGTATTATTATTATTGTTTGATTCATTTATTTATTAGAATTTTGCACACAATAATATACCATTTTTGGAAAAAGTTTTATCGGGAATTGAAAAAGTTTTGACAGCTTTTTCAATTCCTGATAAAGTTTTTCAAAAACGGATTTGTTAATGTATGCCCTAAAGGCATACATTAGCTGGACCTTATTTATTAATCGAGTACTATTAGGATTTAGGAGAACATACAACAACATTTATATTCCCCTGTAAGGTTGGGAAGATATTTTACAGCAAGATGGATTTGTCAAAGGGCCGCACATCCCAGTCTTCTGCACTAGGTTGCACCGACTGCCATTTTTGGCGACATGTCGCTGTTTGACACGTGTCAGACACGGATACCGGCACGACTCGCCAAACTCCAGTGTCCGAGTGGTTTCCTTTTTTTTTTTCTTTTTTTTTTTTTTTTTTTTTTTTTTTCTTCGCTTCTCTAACACAACGCCGATGTGGCTCCGACACGGTGGACACGCTAGCAGTGAAAAAAAAAAAAAAACAGAAAATCACAGATCAACCCTCCCTTTGGCCTCTACCCCGCTACCCTCGGTCTCTCACCAGTGCTAGATCGGGCCGATCAGCGAATCGGCGACCTCCATAGATAGTCGTCGTCAACGCCATGCCTTCCGATCTCTCTCTCTCTCTCTCTCTCTCTCTCTCTCGGCATGGAATAGGACTGATAGGCAACAAGTCCGACCTTTTCTCTTCTCTCTCTCTCTCTCTCTGTTTTTTTTTTTTTCTTTCTTTCAGATGTGCTTTGGCCAACCTTACCTCATTGTCACTGCGTTACTTATAAAGCTTTTTTTTTTCTTTTTATTCCCACTCTCACTGTCATTGTGTTATACTATATATATATATATATATATATATATATATATATATATAAAATTTCTCTACTCTTGGTTTGTACTCTAAACATTTTTTGTATTATTGTACTACTTTGAGTGTTAGTTTACTTATTTGTAGTTCTTATATAATTTAAATTCTAGACATAAACTTATTTTATGTCTAAAAATATTTAAAAATATGCCTAAATATAAAATTTAATTAATTATTTAATTATTGTGTCCACGCCGTGTCGTATCCTTATTTTTCAAAAATCGTTGTATCCCTGTGTCCGTGTCTATGTCGGTGCAACTTAGCTTCTGCATTGTTGCAACGACTAGTAAAATGACACGTTCCATTATCGATTTCACTTGTTTTGGGTAAGAAATCCAAATCTGCATGATCATCAAAATTATAGAGATTTGATTCTGCGTGTAGACTGTAGAGATATTTGTCAAAAATAACAATAATGAAATTCATGAATATCTACTGTGTATGTGTTCTTGTGCATGTGTGTGTGTGTGTGAGAGAGAGAGAGAGAGAGAGAGAGAGATACCAAAGGGGTCCCTTGAGGAATGCAAAGAAAATAGCGGGACGAGAAGGAGAAGAATAGCAAACAGAAGAAGCTTTGCTACTGCCATATATGTTTGTGTTAATTGTGATAGCACTGTTGAATATAATAAGCTAAACGACAGTGTAGCACTACAGCCTTTTATTAGAAGATTATCAAAACGGCACTGTAGGCAAGATTTAAGAGAAGAAAGCAAAACTGTGTCATACTGAGCAATAGTGATGTTGCATAAAAAATAAAAAAATAAAAAAGCAATAGTGATGAACAGTAAAATTTATCCTCACTGAGTAAGGACAAGGCTTATGTTTAGTGCAGATGTGGACACATGTCCAAAGTTGAACACGTGTCTGTATCCTAACATATTCAATGCAACGATGTACTGGATATAGAATTTGTTACGAATTCTGTTATATCCAAATCCATTGAGTTATAGATTATATTACAAATTTTGTATACCATGGGTAAGATATTTAAGAGTTAGTTTGTTATACTATCTAATTTTTAGTCTTAGCCTCTGTTGCTATCTATATAATATCTAAAAATTGAAATATAATATTTATTATTGCTACGTTTCTATTAAGCCTCGTAGTGGCCATGTCATTATTTTTTTTCTGTCATTTCTTCAAAAAATATGTATACAAATATTAATGTATGTGTTAGAATTAAAGTCTGATTGGAATGTGTAAACTTTGAGCAATAAAAAGGTTACTTGGGATGTGTAAAGGGTGAAATGTATAAAGCCTATAGGGGAGATGTATATCCATAAGTGTACTCATTATTACAACCTTATCTCATAAACTCTACAAACATTCGAAAGTCCTATATATATGTGGGATTACTTTACTGTTATTGTACATATCTAAGAAAGATTAAAAGAATTGTGGATGACCACTTGAATATAAGAGTTTATCAATATATATTTCTTGTTTCTTTTACTTTGTTTTATATATTTCTATCATTTCACAATACGTTATCAGCACGAACTTCTACCCAATCTTTGGAAAGGAAGTTGTCCTCCTATTGTTCTTCAATCATCAAAGATTATTTGTGTAGTTCTCTCAACTCATGGTAAGTTTTCTTTTTAAGGAATTAGTAATTATCCTATTTGTTTGTCTTTACGTTTTACGCTCATAATTTTAGTAATTTTTAATTGATTAAAAAATTTATGAGATTCACGTTATTCTATTGTTATGAGATGCATGTTATGAGATTCACATTTAATTGATTAAAAATATTTTGTTAAAAATGGTTTGTGATAAAGCAACTTAATTATAGTTATTTGTACCGTGTATGAATCAACTTTGAATAGATATGTCTATGTAGCATTCTTTCATTAGAATTTTGTATGATAAAAATATTTGTTTATTTAATTACTTACGTAATTATATATTTGATATAAATGTCAAACCTTACAAAACTTAAATTTGTTGTCCTTGACATCTTAGGCAAGAATTTCTTACCATGGATATCATGGATCCTTGATACTAAGATTCATCTTGAAGCAATGAATCTTGATGAGATTTATGTTGATGTAATAAATCCTGAAGATATTATTATGGCAACAGAGTATCCCAAAAGGATCATTCAAAAGCAATAATTTTTATTTGTCATTATTTACATAAAAACTAAGTACTTTACTATGAAGGATCCATTAGGAGAATTACAGGTTCTAGAAGAACTTGATCATCCTAAAAGCTCAGTATGACTAAAGTTGCAATAAACTAAAGGTGGAAGTGAGTTAATCTGGCACTTTAAAATCAACCCACAATTAAAATTATATAATAGAAAACATATATATTATGTTTCGAATGTGCTTCTGCAGTAGCAATATCGAATGCATATGTTCATAAAGTGTTATGAACTAATATTTTATCTTCTAGTGGTCGAACAAAATAATGAGTTGTTGCTGAAAACCATCAAAAGGCCATGAAATTAAGTGTTATAACTATGGTACGAAAGGTCATTGGTCACATACCTGTTGTACTCCTAAATATTTGGTAGATTTGTACCAAGCCACCATAAATGAAAAAGGGAATTGAAACGAACTTTGCTAATCATAATAATCTTGAAGATCCTATGAATTATCTTGATTTTTCCAAATTAAGTGGATATGACTCATCTTGATATGTCGTTGATAGAATATTTGATAATTTGATTAGTGATGGAAATGTTCATACCAATTAAATATTTTCTTTTATTATATTATCGTATTCTAATAAGTATGATTGGTGATGGAAATATCCATACCAATTAATTATTTTCCTTTCATTATATTATGGCATTGAAATAAGTATTTTTATTTTGATATATTTTATTTATATTTAAAGTAATAAAGTTTAATTTATGTTTTGCATATGTGAAGATGCATGGGTCATACTAGTAAAATCAATTCCAAGATGAATAGAGAAGATTTTTATCTAGCAGACAGTGTAACAACTCATACGATCCTTAAAGATAAAAAATAATTTCAAATTTTAAAATTATGCAAAGCCAATGTCAATACCATATCAGGTTCATCAAACTTAATTGAAGGCTCTGGAAGAGCGATTATCATGTTGCCAAAGGACACAAAACTTTGTATTTATAATGCTTTGTATTCTTCTAAATCAAACAGAAATTTACTCAACTTTAAGGATATACGTTATAATGGTTATCATATTGAAACTAATAACGAAGGCAGTGAAGAATTTCTTTATATTATTTCAATAGTATCGGGCCAGAAGCTCATATTAGAAAAACTGCCTATTTTCTCTTCTAGATTGTATTATATTACAATGAGAACAGTTGAAACAGATGTTGTAATACACCAGAAGTGTTTGGACTCAAAGGTTTTTATGCTTTGGCATTATCGTCTTGGACATCCAGGATCAATAATGATACGTCGAATTATTAAAAACTCTCACGGACATCCCTTAAAGAACCAGGAGATTCTTTTATCAAAAGAGTCTTTTATCTAGTGATTATCCATGTAGTGCATGTTCTCAAGGTAAATTAATTACCAAATCATCACATTCAAAGATTGTTGTTGAGTGTCCATCTTTCTTAGAAAGAATTCAAGGTGATATATGTGGACCAATACACCCACCTTGGGGTCCATTCAAGTATTTTATGGTATTAATTGATGCATCAACCAAATGGTCACATGTATGTTTACTTTCTATTATAAATGTTGCATTTGCTAGGCTTCTTGCTCAAATAATTAGGTTGCGAGCACAATTTCCTGATTATCCAATTAGGAAAATTCATTTAGATAATGCTGCTGAGTTCACATCTCAAGTTTTTAATAACTATTGCATGTCAATTGGAATTGATGTTGAGCATCCTATTACCCATACGCATGCTCAAAATGGTTTAGCCGAATCACTTATCAAGAGACTTCAAATTATTGCTCGACCTTTGCTTATGAAATCAAAATTACCAGTTTCTGCTGCATCATTAGTTCGCATTAAGCCAACTACTTATCATAAATTCTCACCATTGCAACTTGTACTTGGAAAACAACCAAATATTTTTCACTTGCGCACATTTGGTTATGCTGTATATGTACCTATTGCACCCCCAAAACGCACTAAGATGGATCCTCAACATAGACTTGGAATTTATATAGGTTCTGATTCCCCACCTATCATTAGATATCTTGAACCTCTAACTAGTGATGTTTTTAAGGCATGTTTTGAGGATTGTCATTTTAATGAAACAATCTTCCTACCATTAGGGGGAGAAAAGTCGTTGCCTAAAGCACAACGTGAGATTACTTGGAATATTTCGACGTTATCTCATCTTGATCCTCGTACAAATCAATGTGAACTGGAAATTCAAAAGATTATTCATTTGCAAGGAATTGCAAATCAATTACCGGATGTATTCACCGACAATAAGAAAATAGTGAAATCTTACATTTCAGCTGCTAATACTCCAACACGAATTGAAGTCCACATAGGACAATCAGTTAATACAGCAGCAAATGAATCAAAGCCACACTTGAAGTGTGGAAGACCTATCAGTGTTAAAGATAAAATTCCCTGGAAGAGAAAAGTACAAGAAAAATAAGTTGCAACCTATAAAGAGACTATACCCAAGAAACAGGTTACATAAATAATTGATCTATCCAAACCTTATGAATAAAAATCTCCTAAAAATAAACCTCTTGAAGAGTTATTTCCTGAAGAGGATCAGGTACGTAAAAATAACAAGATCTCGATACATTATTTACATACAGGAGAAATATGGGATAGAAATAAAATTGTTGTCAACAACATATTTTCATATAAAGTTGCTCTTGATATTACCAGAAGTAATGATAATGAATATGAACCATAAACCGTTGATGAATGTCAACGTAGAAATGATTGAACAATGTGGAAAGAGGCGATTCAAGCAGAATTAAATTCACTAAGTAAACATGAAGTTTTTGGACCTGTAGTCCGAACACCTAAAGGTGTAATGCCTGTTGGATACAAATGGGTATTTGTATGTAAATGAAATGAGAAAAATGAAATTATAAGGTAAAAAGCGCAACTTGTAGCACAAGGTTTCTCACAGAGACCTGGTATTGACTATGAGGAAACATATGCTCCTGTAATGGACGGAACTACATTCTGATTATCAAAAAATCAGAATCCGAATTTGCTATTGTTGCAGTATATGTTAATAATTTAAATCTTGTAGGGACTCCAGAAGAGTTAACAAAAATAGCAATTTGTTTAAAGAATGAATTTAAGACGAAAAATCTTGGTAAGACAAAATTGTCTTGGCCTGCAAATTGAACATCTTCCACATGCTCCTGTAATGGACGCAACTACATTCTGATTATCAAAAAATCAGAATCCAAATTTGCTATTGTTGCAGTATATGTTGATAATTTAAATCTTGTAGGGACTCCAGAAGAGTTAACAAAAATAGCAATTTGTTTAAAGAATGAATTTAAGACGAAAAATCTTGGTAAGACAAAATTGTCTTGGCCTGCAAATTGAACATCTTCCAAATGGAATTCTTGTTCATCAATCAATGTACACAACAAAAGTCCTGAAGCAATTTTACATGGATAAAGCTCATCCTTTGAGCGCTCCAATGGTGGGTTGGTCACTTGATGTCAAGAAAGATTTGTTTCGACCACAAGAAGATGATGAAGAAACTCTTGGTCTTGAAGTACCATATCTTAGTGCAATTGGTGTTTTGATGTATCTTGCAAATTACACACAACCTGATATAGCATTTGCAGTTAACTTACTACAAGGTATAGTTTTGCACCAACTCAAAGAAATTGGAATGGAATTAAGCATATTTTACGTTATCTTCGTGGGACTACTGATTTGGGATTATTTTATCCAAATTGATCAAAACCACAGTTAGTTGGATATGCTGATACAGGTTACCTTTCTGATTCACACAAAGGCCGATCACAAACAGGATATTTATTTACTTATGGAAACACTGTTATTTCATGGAGATCTGTTAAGCATACAATTTCTGCTACTTCCTCAAATCATGCAAAGATTATCGCAATTCATGAAGTCGTGAATGTGTTTGGTTGAGATCGGTAATTCAACATATTTGTGAGAACTGTGGATTATCATCAATCATAAATAGTCCAACAATATTATTCGAAGATAATGCCACTTGTATGACTCAAATTAGGGGAGGCTATATCAAGGGTGATAGAAAAAAGCATATTGCACCAAATTTTTTTTATACATATGAGCTCCAAAAGAGTGGCAATATTGATGTCAAGCAGATACAATCATGTGATAATTTGGCCAATATGTTCACTAAGCCATTACCAACTGCGACTTTTAAGAAGATGGTGCACAACATTGGTATGCGTCGGCTTAAGGATATTTTACCATGAACAATGGAAATTCTATGTACTCATGAGAGGAAGTAAATTTTCTAAATGATGTGTGTTAGTTGTACTCTTTTTCCTTTGCTAAGGTTTTTTCTCACTGGGTTTTCCTTTGCAAGGTTTTAATGACGCAATCCTAAGGCACTAGAAGTTATACAAGAATATTGTACTCTTTTTCCTTAGCCAAAATGTTTTTCCCATAGGGTTTTTCTTTGGTAAGGTTTTAACAAGGCATATTCTTAGAAAGTGGTTATCCAAGGGGGAGTGTTAGAAATAAAGTCTGATTGGAATGTGTAAACTTTGGGCAATGAAAAGGTTACTTGGGATGTGCAAATGGTGAAATGCATAAAACCTATAGGGGAGATGTATATCCATAAGTGTACTCATTATAACAACTTTATCTCGTAAACTCTACAAGCATTCTAAGGTCCTATATGTATGTAGGATTACTTTACTGTTATTGTACACATCTAAGAGAGATCAAAAGAATTGTGGATGACCACTTGAATATAAGAGTTTATCAATATATATTTCTTGTTTCTTTTACTTTCTTTTATATATTTCTATCATTTCACAATAGTATGCAATAATAATGCATTATACCTTTATTCATTTTCTGTTGAGCCACGTAGTGGCCACGTCATTATTTCTTTTTATCATTTCTTCAAAAAATATGTATATAAATATTAATATATGCAATAATAATGCATTATTCCTTTATTCATTATCAAAACTAATTATAACTTATCAATTATGATATGACCATCGCTTTTCACTATTATGACTTTATACATTCTTGAACCAAAATGTAACTTACAATAAAAATTTCATGTAATAAAAATACCGTGAGCAAAAATACCATTTATTTATTTTTAGTTCATACTCACATGAAGAAAAAAAAAATCACATTCCACCACTATATTCATATTCGTATGCTAATGTAGTATTTAAGGCCAGGCTAAAGAGTCCATTTTCGCTCTTATTTAGAGGATCATATCTCATTTTCATAAACTTCAAGAGATAGAGATAATAATTCTCCTAATAACAAAAGGTTTTTTTTCCTCTTTCTTTTTCTTTTTATATAAAATATTACATGCAAATGATTTTCCTAATATGCTTTTTTGTAATATACCAACTTTCTTTACAAGGTCCCAGATTCAACTTGAATAAAACTTTCAACAAGTACATAGAATCATAGATGAATTCATAATAATTTAGTTTAAAATATTAATGTGATAACAAATTTGATTAATGCTACTTCAAAAACAAACCACTTCCATTCCATTGGAATACATTACTTATCATATGTACGGTCCACGACTATCGGCCTGCACCAAACTCATGACACATCTCCTAAATGAGCCCATCTTGCACTGCTTACTAACTGAACACCTGGCCCACTCCCTATATCGGCCTGGCTTGAGCTCCCAACCTAACCGAACAGCTTCTACCATACTAAGGTCAAGGGATAATGTCTTGGGAGAATCCATCTGCCTAGGAATTATTGGCATTTGGTGCAAGTTCCAAGAGAGTCATGTTAGTCACAAATAGTGGGTCTCATCTAGCTAGGAATATAGCTCAGAAGGACCCATCAGCATGGGAAACCACCCTCTCATCATGATGACCCCATTAAGGGAAGTCTATAAATAGAGACCAATGGGTAGAGGGTAAGGGGTTGGAAAATTTTGAGGAGAGAGATACAAGTGTAGTAAGTAGGAAAGCTTCCAGGGAAGAAAGGAGTCTAGTCTGGATTTCTTTAAAAAGAGGATTGGTCACATTGTTACGTCTTAGGTTCATTAATGAAAGCATAACTCTCATTTCTTTTTTGTAGAAACTGTACCGCCATCTTTTGGGCCTCCCATTGTTGGATATTCTTGACCCACAATACAAATAAATTGGGGGAATCAACCTAGAAACTTCACTCCTTTAGGCTATGCTACTTCCACATCATAGATTATGCATGGTTGTATATCACTTTATTATACAATTATTATTAATTTTTTTGAGATATGTTTACTAATTAAGGTTTGGAATTCGGTCCATTCGAGTCAATTTGGTCCATTATGGTCCAATTCAGTCCACTTTGGTCTACTACTTTGAATTCGGTCCAGTTTGGTCCACTTGGGTGCATTTAGTCTATTTTGGTCCATTGTAGTGTACTTACTTAAGAATGGGAAATGACAGGTTTGAGTTGAGAGTATTATCAATTATTTAAGTAATTTTAAATGTAATTATATGTTAAATTTTTATTATCATGATAATCCCCTTTAAAGGATGAGAAATTTGAATAATAAATTTGAAACTTAAAAATTTTAGATGTATCAACATAGAAGAATATGGACCACTTCAAAAAACTCCAAAAATATAAGATTATATAATTGTTAAAATAAAGAAATAGAAATTACTTTTAGAAATTGTTTAATTTTTAGGCAGAACAAATTACATACAATAAAATTTAGAGAATAAATCATAGAAAAAATTTAGTTACAAACTTGGTTGTAGCCTAAGGCTATAACTTCACTTAATATATTTTTATAGAATATGAAATTTGACAAATCCAATATTGGATTATATTTTCTTCTTATATCTTCTATGCTTGCAAAATTTCTAAAAAATCAAAGATTAATAGTTATGTCATTAATCAAATATTTAAATTTCAAGTTTTTGTAGTTTTAAATTATGTATAAAAAATAAGTTTATGAATCAAATAGTAAATAATATCTGACTGACACCAAATTTGACATATGTGTTAATAACATAAAGAGCTTGCAATCCATAGGCTAAAACCAAACTTTGTCACACAAAATAATTATATATTCTTTCTCACCACTTAAGTTTACTACTAGTATATATAAATTAGGGGTTTTTCATTCTTCTTTGTAGTATATACCCCAGCAAAAGAGTAACGCTGTATTTTTTTTCTTTTTTTCTTTTTTTTTGAGAAGGAGCTCAAGAGTATTAATGTTGTTGTGCATGTCATTTATGGTTTGTTAGCTCAATTCATTAACGCTCCATTTGTTTCAATGGAAAACCTAGTGTAAAGATAATTTTCCTTATTTTTCAGTGTTTGGTTGCATAAAAAAAAGATGAGTTAAAGAAAAACTATCTTTGGTCAACATAAAAAGTATGGCTTATTTTTAGAGATTGTTTTCCATTAAATTTTTTTGGAAAACAACTCTATCTCACAACAAGCTAAATAAGGGAAGTTAAGAAATTTTTTTCAACTCAATTAAAGTTGTTACCAAACATAGGAAAATGATATAGTTTTATAGAAAATGTTTTTTAGAAAAAAACTCATTTTCTAAAAAACATCATTGTTGAAACAAACAGAGCGTAAATATCTCATAGAAAGAATACAAACTCTATATACCATTTTTTTGTTCCACTTCATATTCCGCCAATCAAAACTTGTCATGTATTTGTTTAACTTTCCTTATAGAATAGCAAAAGATTAAAACGGAAAAAATAAATAAATATATAGCAAGTTGTGATCAGTGGAACATAAAGTGGAACACAAAAAATGATACAGAGAATTTGTATTAATTAAAAAGAAAGAAATTTTTTTGAGTTTGATAATAAAGAGAATACAAGTTTCAATTTCTAAGGTGGGTGGGCGTGTGTGCCAATGTAATAAAATTTGAGTTCTAAAATTTGAATAATGCATACACCAAAAAGAAACCCATAAGTCTCTTGGGATTGTGGTTGCGTTTAGTGTTCTTGTCCTTAAATAAAGAACTTGGGTTCAAATCTTACCTACACTAAAAAAAATTAAACTCATTGGTGCCTTGGTCTAACTTCAAATCCTGCCAAAAAAAGAAAGTTTCTTGACCTAATTATATAGAGGAATCATTTAGAAGGAAATGCCATAACTTCCAAATTTCTATCATATATATAATTAAAATTGAGCTCTAAAAATCTCATTAGTGTCTTGGCCTATTGGTAAAGATTGCTCCAACAAAAAAATATATATTATGTTATATTATATCCAATACTATGTAATAAAATTTGAGTTCTAAAAATTGTGATTGCACTTAGTGTTCTTACTTTTGAACAAGTGACCTAAGTTAAAAACTACCTACACTAAAAGAAAATCATTAATATCTTGGTTTGATGATAGAGAGTAATCATTATAGAGAAAATGTTATATTCTTCAAATTCTATGATGTCTATAAGGAAGAAAAAAAATTGTGTATATATCTTATCATATGTAATTAATTTGAGTAACTGGGTTATATGAAAAGACCGATTTCAACTCTAAAATGACTAAGCAGCAGATTATTAGATTAATTATTAATAATAATTAACTATATTATTTCATCAATTATCACATATTAACTTGCACAATATTATAAAGTAATAACCAAATAAAACAATAAACACATGATATAGTGGTCAAGTGAAAAACTGATAAAAAAAAAAATGCTTCTAAGGAAGAAACCACTATGAATGAAGCCTACCCCGATAAAACAATATATCAAGAGAATTTTACAATCTAGATTAAAACCTCTAATCCTAGACTCTACCCAATAGATAAATTTATCGTAGAAACCTTTTACAGCTTCAAACTCTCTAGATTGTTTGATATATGAATACCTTCACAAATGATGCATCTACGTTCATGAACGGAACCTCTAACCAACTCCAAGAACCTCTCAAAGATTTAATTACAGCACTAACACGCTAAGTTTGTGACTTCAACTTCTTGATCACTAATCGATACACGCCCAAGGAAATATGTCTTTTTGTACTAGCGGGTTCATTGGGATGGAGGCTATACTTTTCTCTCTATTTGCTTTGAGTTTTTGCCTCTCTCAACCAACATAAGTAGAATACAACACAAGAGTCTATATATTAGACTTGGTAGGGATTAAAGAGCATGACACCAACTTCAATTAAAACACATTAGATTCAAATTCAACATTTTTTGATTGATTGGACCTCGATCAACAAGTTGCCGAAACCTAGATTTTGAATGATTTAATGACGATCGAAATTATCACAGATCGACTTGTTTAAGTTGCATCTTCACACTGGGTAAAACATGGCAACATTGGTGTGATTGTATGTATTTGACCTTAATATGACACAATGATATTGGAGGGTGTAAATAAACACTTTTATATCCTTATTGAATTAAAACTCTAATTACAATTGATGTCTAATCTAATCTAATAAATATATATTTGAAATAAAATAAACAAAACAGCCGAGATGCTTCTCAAACATTTCTCTCTCTTTTTAGGACGCCACTTCAAAGCCATATGTATATGATTCAAGAAATTCACATGCAGCTTAATTTTCCTCTGCACGACTAATTTCCATTATGTACACGAAAGTAGCTATTATCAAGAAGATGGATAAGATGAAACCAAATGAGCAGGAATACATGAAGAATTCTTCCAAACCTTAGAGTGCATTCTGAGGATCTCCCTAGCTTTCTCCTTGGTCTTTAAACTACTCTCAACTTGAAAAACCAAACACAACTTGGATACAACACCCACTTGTAACATTTCCTGAAGAACCCTAGAAGTGGCAGAAAACCTAGAAACTGAGGACAAAATTCTTACTGCCCTATCACTTGCCACATGAGAAACCCTTAGAATTTTCTTTGACACAATCGCCAGACCCGCTCCATGCTTCAACAACTCCGCCCGCCCTTCTGCGCAACCACAGAGCTGGTCCAAAACAACAAGCACAAGCTCACACACCCTCCTTTCTGATGCCTCAATAAGGAGCTCAATCAAGACTACAACTGCACCACCTTCGACAGCTTTGATTCGGTTTCTTCCCCATGGACAAAGCTCCACAAGAAGCTTCAATGCGGCCTTAGAGGCTTGCTGTGAGATTTGGTCTTGCAAAACGCGTACTATTTCAGAGAAGAACTCGGATTTGACACTGATCAATTGGATCGGATCAGCCTCTTCATAAACGGATTTCAACAACATGGTTGTGTATGCTCTAGATTGATAGTTTCCACGCTTCAAAACTTGCAACAAAGACTCCACAAATTCACCATCATTGTTTATGAGATTCTTGAGATCTGTTTCTGAGATTTTAAGATTAGAAAGAACATCAACAGCTGCTTCAGTTATCATTATATCATCGTTTCCATTCTCTGTTACTATGATTGAAGCCAAGAATTCAACTCCACCAGCTGCCTCTAAACATTTCTTGTTCCTTTCACTTTCAAAAGCAATGCTTTTAAGTCTTCTGAGGCAGTTGAGTTGCATATTTGGGAACTTCTTTGCCTCGTTGAGGATTTTGACGATCTGGGCTTTGTCCACTGGAGGCTTCGGGGTTGGAATGCGTTCAACACCTTGAGAAGCATGGAGGGTGCACCATGCTTGGATCAACCGGCGTAGAGTATGGTTTGGAATAAGAAGCTCCGTATCACACAAAACTTGCTTTGTTACCGGGCAAGTGTTGTTCTTGCAAGAAAATAACCATCTTTCAATGTTGTCCCGATCGTAAGTTATCCCAGATGAGAGGGTGACCGGATCTCTCATAAGTTGCATTGAAATCGGGCAGAGAAAATGAGCAGGAACGTCAATCTCTTCCATCTCAGACAAGCCTGTACGTTTTGGATCTTCAAAGTCAAGTATAATTGTGAGACAAAATAGGAAGTGGTTTTCAATAGAAGATGAGGATAATAATTATAAGCTGAAAGGTTTGGCCAATAATGATAAATGGTTTTGGATTCAAAGAAAGCAGAAGGACAAGAAATTACTTGCAAGAATTTATGCGACCTCAAATTGTGTTAAGGCTTTTATACCAAAAAGAGGAGATATGCTATACAAAGCTGTTCGTTATAGGAAAGTCAACACACGGAAATTGAAAGGCAGAGAGGGTGTGTGTGTTAATTAGGACCTTTTCCAAAGTTTAGGAAGAAGAAATTAAAGCTCAAATAAATGGACTGAGACTTTACTGAGGAGATAATAAATGTATGAATGAAAGAATGGGCATATTGGGTGAAGCGTCGGTGTTGCAAAGAGTGCCAAGCAATTGGGTATTGAGCTATTGACTTTCTAGTATCTCCAAAAACATTAATAGTAGTAGATAGCCATTGTTTATGGTTCTAGATCTTGATGTTGCAGTAGCTGGTACCGACAGCTTCTCACGGGGAAAACGGGGCTTCCACGCATTTCTTGGCCGCAGCTATATTTTTCTATTCATATTTAATTCAATTAAAGAAGTACTGGGTCAATTGAGAACGATTTGGTAACATGTATCACGTATGGAAGTTTGGAATCGGCTTATAAATTCTACTCTTAATTAATTTCATAAAAAAAAGGTACTGGGTCAATTTATAGCGATTTGGTAACATGTATCACGCATGGGAGTTTGGAATTAGCTTAAATATAGGACTTTCGTCTTTGACTAACTTGATTACCGTTACCTGTCATTATTGTTAACCTTAACTCACTTTTTAAATTTATTTATGTAAGTGTTTTTTTTTTTTAACTTGCTTGTTGGGGACTTAGGAATTTAAACCTTAAATATAGAATATTAAGAAGTGTTATCCAGTTAAATTATAAAACTTCAGACATTAATGTTAGATTTTAAAGTGGCAAGTTTCATTACTTCATAATATCTTATTGAGTTTGTAATGAATACAAATCTTCTGTGCCATTTTTTGTGTTCCACTTTATACTCCACCAATTACAACCTATCATGTATTTGTTTAACTTTCTTTATAAAACAATCAAAGTTTAAAATGAAAAAAAATAAACATATATATGACAAGTTGTAATCAATAGAACATAAAGTCAAACACAAAAAGCGATACAAAAGATTTGTATTCGTTTGTAATGTGGGCAAGTTCAAAAAGTCCAAGATTTTTATCAAAAGAAAAGAGTTATTCAAGGTTTCGACTATCATGCTTGATCAACCAAAAGAAAAACTATGATTACCCTTTAACCAAAACTTGATCAATCAAGAATTGTGAAAAGTGAATTCAATGTGTTCTCATTAAAGCCTGTGTTATTTAGGGGGTGTTTGGTTTGTGTTTTCAAACAACAATTTTTAGTTTTTAAACAACATTACACGTATTTTTACACACTTTTTCACCCACACGTATTTTCACAAATGTTTTCAAACAACAATTTTCAGTTTTTAAACACATGTACCAAACAGACCCTTAGGTTTTTGTACACTATTATAAGCATAACTATTTAGAGATTTTGGAGGCTACAGTCATGTTCTTCATTAAAGCTTGTATTTGCTTAACTTTCTTTATAAAATAATCAAAGTTTAAAATGGAAAAAAAAAATAGACATATGAGAAGTTGTAATTGGTGAAACATAAAATCAAACACAAAAAGTGATACAAAAGATTTGTTTTTGTTTGTAATGTGAGCAAATTCAAAAAGTCCAAGATTTTTATCAAAAGAAGAGAGCTATTCAAGGTTTCGACTATCATGCTTGATCAACCAAAAGAAAAGCTATGATTACCCTTTAACTAAAACTTGATCAATCAAGAATTGTGAAAAGTGAATTCAATGCGTTCTCATTAAAGCCTGTGTTATTTAGGTTTTCATACCCTATTATAAGCACAACTATTTAGAGATTTTGGAGGCTACAGTCATGTTCTTCACAAAGAGAAAATCAAAACCTAGAATTAATTAACTCGTGAGTTCAAAAGTCCATATACACAACAAAGTTGTTGTTTTGGTGACCAAGAGCTAAAGTCATTGTGTCTATAGTCTCAATATTGTTGTTGCAGAGATCAAACCTTCAAAGAGGATCATTGGAGTCAGTCAAAGGATCCAATTGTGATCATGAATGAGGTTAATTTGTGAGAAAGGATTCATATACAAAGAGTTCAGAATGTCTATAGCTATTTTCTGTTGACATTAGTAAGTTTGTCTATCAAGTAGAGCTAGGGTCATGGGTATGAACTAGCTAGATTGTAAAACTTCTCTCTATATAGTGGATTTCCTTATTGGGGTAGAGCTACACTTGGAGAGTTTTTTTCCTTGGAGTTGGTTCTTTATTAGTTTTTCACCTCATCGCCAAATATGGTGTTTTTGTGCTATTTGCTTATTTTTCAAATTTGGCTTTTCATTGTGGTTGTAGTTGTTTAGTCCAAACTTAATTGATGTTTTAATTGATTCAAGAGCTTAATTACAAATTGAGATGCAACAACCAAAAAAATCATGTGATTTTTTAAAATAATTTAATAAATTCTGTAAATAAATAAATGTTGATGGTTTTATAAACCATCACACTTGATTTAGAGAAGAATTTTGTTAATTTCCAACTCACCACACCCAATAAGAGTAGGGGTGTCCACGGGTTGGGTCGGATTTGTGCCCAACCCAAACTCGACTCGACCTTCTCGGGTGGGGAAAATTTCGACCCACAACCAACCCGCCGAAAGTTTCAGATCAACCGGGTCGAGTTGTATCGGGTTTCGGGTATAATCGGTCGGTTTCGGGTTTTGTGATTTCACTGGATTTTGGCTGAAATCTGGTCGGATCTCGTCAGATTTGGCCGAATCTAACGAGATTTGGCCGATATTCCTTCGTATCTATGGAAATCTAGCCAAGATTGGATGAAATCTAACGAGATTAGGCCAAGTTAGAGTCCAGCTTACCAGAGTTTGGCCGAGTTTGAGTAGATTTGGCCTAGATTCGCCGGATTTAAGCATATCTGAGTGAGGATTTGAGTGGATCTGAGTAAAGGAATGCCAAAATGTGGCTGGATCAAAGTTGAGAAGCCCAAACGTCGCCGGATTTCGGCCACTTTTTGAGGTTTTGTAGGGCGGGTCGGGTAGATCGGGTTTTTGAGGACGAAACCAGCTACTCGACCCACCGGGGTTGGGTTCTGAAGATTAGGACCCGTCACCGACCCATCAGAGGTGTCGGTCCGGCCGTGACGGGTTAGTTCTAGTTGGGCTGATCGATCCTGGCGGGTTTTCAGGTACTCTGGACAGTTCTAAATAAGAGCGTGTTGCTCCATGAGAGTGACGTGAATGGAGCAAATAGGTTCTGACCTGAATTTAACCTAATCAGTAATTACTAATTACAATAATCTAATCACTCAAGGTTATGAAAAATGATTGGAGTTATAACCCAAAAATGTAAGAGGAAAAAGAAGAGGACTCGAAAGACCGAAAGAGGTAATGAATATTATAATTTCAAATAGGTAACATATTCCACAATCAAATGCTGCTAGCCAGGTTCAGATTCTCAACCCAAAAACAAAAAAGCTGCTAGGTTCAGGCTTAGACCTTTGAAAGCCGAAAACGTGTGTGTCAACAGTAACATATTCATAATGAGATGAACCTTCCTTAAAGGTAAATTCTCTTTTCCCTTTCTTTTTCTATCCTTTTTCTTTTTCCTTCCATGCATAACCATTACTAACATCGCCCACTTTCCTACGTTGGTTTCACATGGATGAAGGGAAAGGCTGAGCATCGTGTGGGGTAGGCGTTGGCTTTGGGTACATATTAATGGCAGTCAAAACAGCTAGCGGTGTTAGCTTAAGATACGAGAAAGCTTATATATGGTGGGTTCGGGCTGTACGTCTTGGAATACTGAGAGACTGGCTTCATATATATTAATGGCCAGCATTTATTTTTGTTTAATTGATTTGTATATTTATTTAGCTAGTTTGTTTATTTTTCCTCATGCTATGTCAACGTAAGAGTGCAAGACCAGGCCAGACCATGATGTACTGGGAAGCTTCAAACTTCAATTATATTAATTATGCAGGGAATCCTAGAGCATGCTGTTGGTTTTTTCTTATTTTTTATGGGTCATAATTAAAAATACACAAAATTTTCAAAACTATTCTACTAAAGTTATTGTATGTGGCAGCTTAACGCAATCAAATCTTGATCTAGACACACCAACCGATTTATAATAAGGTATTTAAATGGAATAATATTTGAGTGGGAAAGATTTGTCTGTTACCTTAATTGACTTGGAACGCGTTTAATGTATAGTTAGCTCAATAACTCTGTATTTTAACCGGTTGGTACTTCTTGATATTTTTAAGAGATATTTTAAATCAAATTCCTCAATTATCGATGTATCCAAAATATATATGTATATTCCAAAACTAATGGTCTATAAGGAATAATTAATACAAGTAAACCTCATCAAGCTCAGTCTGAATTCGGCGACTTGAAGTTAACCCCTTACACTGGATTTTGAATAAAGAAACCAATTGTTCAAAAAGTTGCTAATTAATCAAAGCCGGAAATTACATGGACCACAATCCACAAGAGGTACCCTTCAATGTGTGTGCAACTTTCACCCACATCATTTTTCGGAGGTCAACCAAAACTGCTGATAGTGTTGTGATTTGCACATACAAGGAACTGACCTGAGACATTTTTTCACAACATTTAAAGCACTAACGTTCCTCAGCCCCATTTATAACCACAAACAGTCCATCTGCTAACCCATGGACAATCATGCCTCTACGTACATCATGTCTTTTTGTTTTTGTTTTTTGAAACGATAAGATTTAAAACTTATGGTGTTATTCTTTGCCATCATGTTAAGACATAAAGAAGTTTATTTTTTATATAAGTGGGATTTGATCTATATATCTCTTATGTGACTTTGCTAGTTCAATGAATTCTTTTAAATTTCCCAAAAGAAACATATGTACAATTTGTATTTTTATTTTTATTTTGAATTGTTATAGCTCTTGATATTTTAGCCCGGAGGACAATGACATCAAAAGTTTTTTTCAAAAAAATTTGAAATTCAAATATGTACAATTTATACATTCACATATTTTGACTTGGCAAAATTGGAACCGAATTTGATAACCTGACCTCATCCAAAAAAGAAAATACCCAACCCAACCTGCATATTTATTAACTCAAAGTAAAAAAGGATTGACCCATACCCAACCCATTTTTAAGTGATTTTTTCCCCCACATATCAAACTTAGATAAGACAGTATGTATATTCATTCTTAACGATTTCACAAGCACATTTAGTATTTATGGTTCACAACAATTTTTTTTTTTTTTTCATTCTTTTATGGTGATTGTGAACTATGGATTTTGTAAACTTAAAATTTTATGTATTTTTTAAATTTTATTTCTAAGTAATTTTTTATTTGTTCTCTTATTTATATTGAAAGCTAGGAAAACAAATGAATGATGATGATGATTATTATTATTATTATTATCATTATTCACTTGAAAAATACGATCAACCCATAACCTGATCAATCCAACCCACTTACAACCTGTTTAATATGACCCATTTCTAATCCATATATTGCTTGATTAACTTGACCTGAACCGTTTACCAAATTTTATCAAAGCATGTCATATAGCATAAACAAGTGCCTAGCTTGTGTGGGACTAAAATAGAATTATTGTACCCGAAGTTTTCAATATAAATGCCTTTTGGTTTTTGCCATGCCCTAGAAACTTCAATAGCAAGCATGGCTTAGAAAATTTTAAAAGTTTTGATTGAAAAAGGCACATAATTGCTTAATTTAGGGTTGTAAATTTGGCCTTGAATATGAAATTTTGGCATAAACTCAATACTTGAATAGGTCACTGCTATTTTCGTATCAGTTTATAAGTACAATGTAGTAAAAATTGGAATACCCATACGAATACTCGTCCTCTAATCTTGGAAAGAATTTGGGTGACGAGAATAATGCAATGCAAATTGACTCATGTGAGAACTACTACTTACATAGTACATCCCAAGCTAAAGTGCTATTATCGAAAAATAATGCATTTCGTTGGTGAAAATGCTACTCCCTCGCTAATTTAGTCTTTGAGAACGATAAATTGAACTCAATTTGTTTTAAAACTTACTGACATACTAGTGATCATGGTAATTGACATATTGCTACGATAAATTATTCAGTACATTCGGCGGATTATATCCTCTTTTCATATAGTGTGGGCCCTATGTGTAAATCCACATATGATATCCATCTTTATATAAGAGGATAGTGTATTAAATTACACCAAATGTAATGAATAATTTGACAATACAAGATCTAAAAACAAATTCACTTTTGGTTTTTATCTTCACCCAAAATTTTTTATAAGGAGATACAATTGATATCAATTTTTTTTTTTTTTTTTTGCTTGAAAAAGTGTGTATATTTCTATAAAAAAATTGATAATTGTCTCACATTATTTAAGAAAGTGTATTATGTATAGTATCATTTGTCTCATCTTTTTTTAAAAGTTAATAGTTATCATGACTTTTGAGTGAAGCATGTAATCTTTATATTAGAACCTCATTCCTTTTTTCTTTTCTTTTTTCTGTTTTTTGCATATATAGTTGCCTGTATGTTCTTGTTTCTTTAAAAAAAAAAATTCTAAACAAATGTTAGATTTTGGGCCTAGATTGGAAGAATATGCAAGGCCCAGTTTCATTATGGAATATTTGAATTGGTCGAACTGGAGCAGAAAATATTGGGTCAGAATCGTCGGAAGGGGCTTCCCAAAGCTGGCTGGTACTTTTGGTTTTGTTTTTAATATTCAGCCAAGTAAACTTTTTTTTTTTTTGAAACGGGAACAACAATTTTATTTATGATTAAATATAAGCCAAATTGAAATACAAAGTCTCCATAGCAGGAGGAGGTGAGTCTTCAATCCAAAAAACATCATCAAAGCAAACTGGAATAAAGAGTACTGTGCAACAGAGTTTGCTTCGCAACAACCATGGCTAACATAGATGATAGAACCAGCTGAGGCCAGCAAGCTTAGTTTTTAAAAGGTTATGTAACTAGTAAATATCTTATTGTCAAATAAGAAATTTGGAGTTCAAACTTCACTTACACCTAAAGCTGATTGGTGTTTTGGCATGATGATAAAGAACAATCATCATAGAACAGAAACGTACATAAGTTGGAATTCTATAAAAACAAATTTGAAAAAACAAAAAAAAGGTTATGCAAAGAAGATGGGGCATCATTATGGAATTTAATAATTTATTGTGAACCTTCAAGATCAAGCTTACCCATTGTTGACTCAATCTAAAATGAACCTAATAATTTCTACTTAAATTGCAATTGATAAGATTAATTATAGGTTCACAAATTATTATTATTATTATTACTATTTATTTATTAGGAGTTTTTATTATAACTCACATCCTTTTCAATCTCTTCATTTTGAATTATTGATTCAAGATATCAAAAGTTGGTACTCTTAGTATTTATTGAACATCAAGTTTTACAAATCCTTCTTCATTGTTTCTAGTGTTACTAAACTTACTTTCCACATACTCTGTGTCCATTTGGCTAGCTTATTTTTTGCCAACTTATTTTACTATTCAACTTATTTTTTCTACTATTCATGAGCCTCACTACACTTTTTAGTACTATTCATGAGTCTCATTGTACTATTTCAATTAACTTTTACCTTTATTTATAGTACTTTCAGCAAAAAAAAATTTAATTTCAGCAAAATAAGCAAATTTCAAACAGATCCTCTATCTGTTTACTTATATTTAGTTGAAATCCTTTAAATTCTAAAGCATCTCTCCAAATTTTTAATAATTTTGAGAAGAAAAAAAAAGACGTGAAGAAAGAGAAAACTTAAACCAAATAGGAGATATGCAAGGGGGTTTGCACTCTTGGGACACGCGCAAATGGTAGCCACTTGAAAAAGGAACCGGAGACATCTCTTATTTTGATTGCAGCTTTCTCTAGACCTCTAGGAAAAATAGTTGAAATTAGGTTTAATTGTCTAGGACTAGATCAATTCCAAATGAATGAAAATGTGACTAAATTGGTCATATTTACTCTTGAGGGAGGAGTGACAAAGGGTGACTACAATTGAGGTGGAGTATACATGGAAGCCTCAAAAGTGCTACTACTCTATGGTGTTTAGTCATCTTGCAAAAGCATGTCCTCGAATTGGTCATTGCTCACTTACCTTTAAAAAGCCTACATAAAAAAAAATCATTCAATTATCTAAAGGGGAATTAGTCTCAATTACAAATAATATAAATACTACTTTTGCTTTAGGTCGTGTTTCTATCTTTCCATTCATTCTAGATACAATTTTTAAATATTGGATCTTTCATTATTTAAATCATTTATCTGTAATTTTGCCTAAACAATAAAATATGCTAACATTGGGAGGGACGTATTTACTAATTATATCATTTGCAATTGCCCGAGTCTCAAATAACAATCCCCAACTCTAAAATAATCAAACATACAAAAAAGACACAACTCCATGTGTAGTTTCATTCATTGAAACTATATGATTCGCATAAAGCATACATCAATAGACTTTATTTTGAAACAATCTAGTCATGAGCTCATCCATCACTAGTGCAAAGAGATACAAATATATTACTGCTCCTTTATGCACATCCATAGAGATAGGAAAATTAGATGTAATGCACCACCTGTTCTCAAACTAATTACAAATCTATCATACATATCCTTAATCAACTTAATATACTTTAAAATAACTCTTTTCTTTTCTAAAACACGCCACACAAGCTGTTTATGTACTCTATCATATATCTTTTTTAGGTGAATAAAAATCATATGAAGATCTTGACAGGATTCTCTACATTTTTCCATTAGACATCTAAGTAAAAAAAAAATAACTTACTGTACATAGAACCAAATTTATTCTCCGATATCTATTTCAAAATGTCATTATGTGACTCATAATTATAAGCTTTATTCTATTGCACTTTGTAATGTTTTGAATATCTTCCATATTCTTGTAAATAAGCATTACCATATGATTGTTTTCCTCCACTCACTAGACATTTTAGTGACACTTGAAATCTTCTTTATCAGTCCAAATTTAAAACAAGAGTTCTAAATTTTAATACTAATTAATTTTTTTTTTCAAATCCAACTAATCCGTTAAAAATGTCATGGTTGGGCTGGCTTGGATTTTGCACCTAGCCTTTGCCTTGTCCCCTGGAGCATTTGGATTCTGGACAGTGGACACAGAAATGTAATAGACATGCAAGCTTCTTGGGATATTAAGCCCCATAAGCCCAACAAAACAAAGTTAGTGGGGTCTCATCCAAATTCCTAAGCAGTCTCATAGCTCACAATTACGTCTACATATTGGCGATCAGTAGGTAGACAAAAATCCAACCACATCATATCCTTTGCTTGGTCTTGTTTCCCCCCAAACCATGTTCCACACCGACCCCAAAGCTTTTCCACAACCTTTGCTTTCTTGTCTAGTTTAGAGTAAAAAGGTCATTGAGTAAGATTCGGAAACATAGGCTTGATTTATGGTACGTAATTCCATTTTTTTCGCCACTCAACCGTTGTTTTTATGGATGATGTTCTAACAGTAGTAGCGGCTAATCCCAATTGATATCTGCAATGGATTTTGTAAGTTTAATTTTTCCCCAACATATGATCATGGTCTGGCCCCAATTCAGCTCTAGTCTTCTTCTCTCTCTTATTGACGTAATGGGGAACTCTATCCACTTTGTTTTGATTACGCTAATATTTATAGGAATTTACTCAAATCCCTTAAAAATCTTTGAGAAGTAAAAAATAGAAAAGAACATTTACAAAACACAAAGATTTGTGTGGTTTGACCATAAATCTATTTACACAGAGTTGTAGCAAATATCACTATATCAGAGAGAATACTATATAAAAGTGACAGTAAAGTACATCAAACCCTAATTCTGAAGCGACAAATTTATAACCCAAAAACAGACCAGAAATTTCTACTAGGGGACTCAAACCTCCACTCTATAAACTAAGCCTGATAATGCTTCCAGGTCAACTCTCGTCGGGTCCAAACCGGATTAAACATAAAACCAAAATCCTCATGGACCAACAAAGATGGTGGAAAATGTATATGGTTCAGTGTTTTGCGCACTGATAGTGTTATGCCTTTTATTTTTTTATTTATTTTTGAACTTTTCTGAGGCGACTTGTATTGATTCCGAAAGTCAATCATACAATTTGATCCCAAAAAACAAAGTGAGGTCATCCATTCTTAGTGTCGGCAAACTGTTTAATTTATTAAGCTTTGGAAATGCTATGTTGCATAGAGATATATGTAATGCAAGCCAATCGACCACGAATAATATGTGTTCAGCATAATTTAGTCTTTAAGGGTATCCTAATTCTCATGTGAATTTCAGTTAATTCAACTGGTAAAGTCTCTTATGGTTAAATAAGATATCTAGGATTCAATCTCCGCCTACACCAAAAGCTGATTGGTGTTTTGGTCTAATGATAAAGAGTTATTATCAAGAGCGAATGTCATAGGATACATATAAGTGCTAAAAAGTTTACTGCGTGTGACCCATTTTGTACCTTGATACAACTGTAATTGCATCATCAACTCTTTCATAATGATAAATCTATATATATAATTCTTTTGTAAATTCTATTTGTTACTCTACAATAGCAGCCACTTTTGATTGATCAATACCCTGTAATCTTTTTATATATAAATGCTAAAAGTTTACTGCGTGTGACCCATTTTGTACCTTGATACAACTGTAATTGCATCATCAACTCTTTCATAATGATAAATCTATATATATAATTCTTTTGTAAATTCTATTTGTTACGCTACAATAGCAGCCACTTTTGATTGATCAATACCCTGTAATCTTTTTATATAATAGGTACACTAGTTCAAAACAACTGTTCACCAAAGAATGTGCGAGGATATGCACAATGAATTGGAAAACCATTAAAATTTGTCTTATACAGAATGCTTCTTTGGAATAAGATACACTTCTTTCACCTGAGCCAAAACGTGAGGACAGTGTTTTTTTGGATTTTCTTAGCATTTCGTGTGAATTACGCCTTCCAAGCATAAAATAAGTTCTAAAAGGTAAAAAATGTCCTATTAATAAATGTTCACCATAGACCACTGTAAAGTGTGAACTACTGTATTGAGCCATCTTCAGAATAAAAATCAATTAGACAAACAAAAAATCCTTTGCAGGTGAAAAGGGTAAATTTAAAAAGTTAAAAACAATTTTTTTTTTTTAAATCTCATTATCAAATTGATAATCTTTTTTAAACTTATGTATAATTAATAACACTCATCTCTTGAAATCTTTATAAATACATCAAATAAATTCATGTCGTCTCACATTGTTACTCTCTAATAAAATATTTTATCTTTATAAAAAGATTCCTACTTAGTTTAATATGCCTCAAGGAGTATCATTTTCATTTATAAAAATCTCAAGAAACAGGAGTGTATTTTTTTCCTCCATAATTTAGGTAAGAATTTTTTTATAAAAACCTTATAAGGAGAGTCATTTATAAAAACAATTGGGAGACTATCGTTTTGATAAATCTCAAGAGATAGTAGTATAATTTAATTACCCTATAATAAGATAAACAAAATCAAAAGCAGAAAAGTAAAAAAAAAGAAAAAAAAATGCAAAGCTAGTTGAAGATACATTCAATATATTAACCATGACCATCCAAATTAATTGCCTACAAAAGAAAACTAATGAAAGCTTAAACAATATATACATATATATATATATATATATATATATATATATATATATATATATATATATTCACAGAAAATTATTCAAACAAAACGAAAAAAAATTAATCATTTCAGAATTATAATCTTTTTCCATTCTTTTCTTCTTGTTGCTTCTCTTTTCTTTTTCTTTTTAGGAGGTTGAGGGAGTACCTCTCTAATAAGAATTAAAGTTCCAATCCCATCTTTTCCAATAGCTGGCTTGCAAAAACCATCTTTTCCAATAATTGGCATGCAAAAACAATGTGTTAAACTGCTAAAAACACAGAGATCTATATTTTCATCGAAATATCCAACTTGCAAATTAAATTCACCCAAAAAAATAGTCACCCCACATTCTACAACCAGTTGGAGATAGATAAGGGTATCAATCTCCTGTCAAAAACAGAGAAAAGAAGATAGTAATGGATATTGATGCAGCAAAATACTCCCTCAAGGAAGGCCCAAGGGAATAACAAACTTTATGTAATATTCAGAAATTCTCAGACAGGATCCCCTGTAATTCATTTAATCATTATTCATATCAGAGAAAGATGGAAGAAAAAGGCCTGCATGCACACGTGTACGCCAGGGACATGTACAAACCCAACCCTAAGAATATACCAAGATTCTTGCAAGGCTGGCTACCAATACAATACCACATTGATTGAAAAGGCAAACCCATATGCACCGCTGGTCTCACCATCATGTTGTGTTTCAAAGTCCCCCAAAGGGCTAAAAGGGCTTGGACGGTTGGACCACTATAACACAAGGCCCCTAGCTCAAGCTACCTAATACGTGTCCAAATCCCACTTCACCATGTGTCAAACCCTCATAGGCAATATTGGCCAGCTCCAAAAATATTGTTCATGTACATGGAAAATGGAATTTGTCCAAACATATTCTAGCATTTTTTTCCCCACTCGTTTTCTCTTTCTTTCTTTCTTTCTGTGCCATCGGATACATCATCCAATCAATCAGTGTTAACAATGGGAAGAGATCTTCTGGAAATGAGAACAAATGAACAATAAAGGTGGTTTTTAAACCTTTATTATAAAGCTTCATAAAGCAACACTTGTTGGTTGCGAATATTTCCCTTTTTTCCCAACCCTTTTTCTTTCTCACATACCATCTTTTCCTTCCAAAGATTTTTCAATTTAAAAATTATTTTCTCGAAAAGTTTGTTTTTCTAGAAAGGAGAGGTGTTGCTCCTACTTTCGTCCCCTCATTTAAAAAACCACTATCCTCATAAATATGAATTTATTCAACATATTATTGGAGCTTTTCGCATTGGATTTAGATTTTTTATTTAAACTTTTGGATCAAATTATCCTACATTGATTAAGAACCCATGCGCAGAGTAATGCATGCGTTGATTGTTCAACACCTAACCTATGTTGTTGATATATTTTAAACAGTTTTGATCTGCAACCTTACAGTTATATAACTTTCTTTAACCATTAAACCAATAAGCCATTGGCCTTTGAATACTTTAAATTAAACACGCATGATCACACTTTTTTAGCATGTTGCTTACACACTACTTGTTGAATGAATACAACACTGGATCAGCTAGATTTGAATACAAACCGACCCATGTAAATTATTAGATTTTTAATTATTAAAATATCAAATTTCATAATAGATCATTCTTTTGTTTATTTATTTTGAAGAATGAAATTATTAGCCGGTTAACTCCAAAAAAATGTTTGCTTCCCTTCGAGGCAAAGTATATGAAATAGGGTATTGGACAAGACTAGTCTTATGCTAATAGACATTATTGTATTGATGCACAAAAATGTTCTTTTCCTCATGATCATTCAAATTAATCCTTTGAGAAAAGTATGATTCACGTAGCATTTGTTGAGGCCTCTCGGGAGATAAATGGAAAACTAAATGCTTTTGAAAGCTTGATGAGATCTAGCCTTTGCATCATGGGATTTCCTGATGATCATGTCTTTATGAATAAACTTTAGTTTCTTTTTGTATGGTAGGGCACCAATATTTTCATTCATGGCCCATTATTTTAGAGCTGGTCAAGAACCCCTATTAGAGACACATAATCCCAATGACTAATGACTACGTGTAGATCATCGAAAGCTAAAAGCTGGGAACTTACTTTTTGGTTCAGTGTGAAGAAGTTATTGAATTAATGAATTAAGGCAGATAGAAAAACTTTTAGATTAGTTGCTCATAAATTATGTTTTTCTGATGTGATGATAAAAACTGTAAACCAATGGAAAAACTTTGCGCTTGTGGGGCGGTAGCCGTACGTGCATGAAACAGTGGCAGAGAGTCGTTAAAAGATGATAATATCTTTAGAAAAGAATTCCCAAACCACATGAGCCTACGTAAGCTTTGGGTCACAGCTTTTGAAATGGGCCTTACTTACGTGTAATGAAGGAAATAAAGTCATTTAATGCACTGGAGCCATGTCTAATCAAATTACCTCTTCCAAGAATTCGGGAAAAAGAAGAAGATATAGAAGATAGCTCCTCGACAAGTAGCAGAACATCCTAGATCATTTAGGGTTGTGTTTTGTAAAAAAAAATTTAGCAACGTTATGCGTGGATAGATAAAAAAATATGTAAAAATATGTATTGTGGTATTTAAATAATAGTTTTCGTTATTTAACTACAGTTACTAAATAAGATTTTAGTATCAAACTGAACTCAATTTTAACTAAATTGGTCCAAAAAGTTATATTTATATTACTTTAGCTAACTAGCAATTCTCATACAAATACACCAACGGCAATACTCAATACTCTATTTATATTTTATTTAAATTTTTTCTCCTTTTCCAAATATCATTTGTATTTTCAATTCCAAATCAAGCAAACACAACTAAATCAAACATCAACCCAATTAGATCTAATTGTCAAATATCAAACCCAGATCAAACACAACCGCCATCGAGACTAGCTGAATCCAACAAGGCATAGAGTGAGACGAAGAGAGACTGTGAAGGCAATAAAAAAACTAATTCTTTAATTTAACTTTGTTGATGAGTACAGTAACCTCAATAGAGGTATTGAGTTATTGTTCATTTGTTATTTGAGAATATCAAATTGTTGAGGCTGATGCACGATGCTTTTATTGGTGTTTAGTCGAATTTTTAACTAAAGGCGCTAGTTTAACTAGTCTGATGAAAGTGCTCTTATTAAAATATATTTAGAGAGAGGAAATGATAAATCTATTGTGTAACTTCAATTAATAATTATCCAAAGAAAGGCTTGCCCTTGGTCTTATAGTCTCCCCACTTCCATATTATAGTATTTTTAATTCTTGAAAATTTAAGATTTTTATGAACTCTAACTCATTACTGTTTGAACCATTGAGAGATTAGATCTCAATATTCTGTAGGAACTAAGAAACTAGTAGTAGAAATGTTGAGAGTTTAGTTAATGGGGGGGGGGGGGGGGGGGGGAACAACTTGCATGACCATTATTGTAGGTGAGACCCAATAAGGAATGTTAACTAGTTTTATGTGTAATTTGTTGCAATCCAAATAACATGTGAGATACAAGAGAATAAAATTCATAATGCATAGTATCGCTAGCATCCCTCTTTTGAGGCTTTCAAACACCCATAATGTTAAACCTAACATCCATAATTTTAATAACTCTCGAAAATTTTAAATTCACACCATAATCCTTTAATTTCATCTAAAAGTATCCCAACAATAAATATTAGGAACAATGTTAAAGACACAAAATAGTTCACGACTTTTTTCGCAACTTATTAATATGTTAAGTTGTAATTAGTGTAAAATCACTTTCATACAATCTCACATTGTATTCCAATTGTCTAGTCATAGCATGCTATCTTATTATTTGTGAAATTTGGTGTATCATTAGATTTATAATATTGTACGTTAATAATGATAACGAGGCCGGTGGTACTTTTCTTTTTTTCTTTTTTTTTAATTATGAACAACGGTGGTACATGATCTAATCATTGATGTTGATGGCAGGCCCAAAAAATTCTCAAAAAGATCAGTTAACGTATGGTAGCCAATGGTACTGGACACTGAAAGGTAAAAGACCAAGTGACCAAATGCTCTTTTTTTTTTCTTTCCTCAAGCTTTTGATCATTTGGTATATAAAGATAAAGTAAGCAAAAAACAGCAAAAAAATGGCAAAAGAACCTGGCCAAAAATGTCGTAGTCCCCCAAAGTACGGATGTCCATACGGGTATGTGATATACATTATGCATGAGTGATGGCGTTTGTAAGAAGTTGCTTCTTACGCTCTGTTTGTTTTGCTAGAAAATTTTCTATAAAGATAGTTTTCTACATTTTTCAGTGTTTGGTAGCACAAAAAAAAAACTAGTCAACAGAAAATTATCTTTAGTCAATGAAAAATCCTAATAAAAATAAAGCTTTTTTTTTTATAGGTTGTTTTCCAAAAAAAAAAAAATTGGAAAACAATCTCTCTTTCACAATACGCTCTCTCACTCTTTCTCTCTTCCCTTTTCTTTTTCTTTCCTCATACCTTCACTGTCACTAACTCTGGTCTCTCCTCTTCCATAGATCTCTCTCCCTCACTCTCTCCATATTTCTCTTCTCCTTTATAACATAGTTTTCTGAATAGATTTTTTCCCCTCATTGCTCAATAATTATTTCATTCCTCTCTACCAACTTGCAAAAGAGAACATATTTACAGCGGTAATTATTTCATTATTCTCTACCAAAATCTCAATTCTTTACTTTGAATTTCAAACTTGATTTTATTTTTTCTCTAAGAAAATTTTGGTTTGATGGATTCTATGTAGAAGTTTTTTTTGCACATAAAAGTGCTAAAAAAATAAAAATATAAAAAATAAAAAAGAAGAAAGAATGAATGAATGAAGTAAAAGACGAAAATTTTAAACACAATGCCTATATGGCTCTAAATTGCTTTTACATAGGATAATATTTTTTGTTGATAGATACATTATGCAGATTCTATGTAGTGATGATATATTGTGTAGATACATTATATTAATACATAATTTTGAGTAATATTAAAGACTTGTGGTTGACTATAGTAGACAATTAGTATACCAGCAAAAAGAGTAGACAATTAAAAGTTATTGTTATTTGCACTTATTAAAGATGTATTCCCTTGTCAATTTTATGTATATAGACAAATGGTTGATATATATGTGTGTGTGTGTGTGTGTGTATAGGGGTGGCAAAATTGGACACAACCCGCAAACCCGACACGACTCGACATGAAATTAGCAGGTTATGGGTTAAGGCTTGATGGGTTCGTGTCATATTCGGGTTGACACGATGAACCCGTTTGATAAACGGGTTGGGTTAGGGTTCAACCTATAGAACCCGTTTGACCCGTCTGACCCGTTTAATTAAATGAAATTTTACTAATATACCATTTAAACTATAGGTATATAAACTTATTAGTTGTTGTAGTTTATTTTCTTCGACGTATAGTGATTGATTATTTATGATATTGAGATATGCTTTAGTTTTGAATGATTATTTGTGATATAATTACTCATTAGTTCTAAAATTTATATTTAAAATATTTATTTGCTTGTTTTTCCATAAATGTTTTTCTTCATTTTGATAAAATCAGATAAACAGGTCGACACGACTGACCCGTTTAATAAATGGGTTGTGTTAGGGTTGAAAAATCTTGACCCGTTTAATAAACATGTCGAGTTAGTGTTAACCCATATAGTCGAATATGTATGAGTTAACACGACACGAACCTGACACGCGAACACGAATTGCCACTCCTATGTGTGTGTGTGTGTGTGTGTGTATGTGAACGTTTCTGTCCATATATATGAGCAAGATGAGTGGTGGAGATCATGAAAATTTGACAACTAATTTTGATTGTATCTATTGTCAAAAATTTAGTATGAAAACCAAATTCATTATTGGTTTTTTTTTTTATATTGATTACATTAGTTGGTTTACATAATACACATGTTTTAAATTACACAAGAAATATAAAAATAAAAAATAAAAATTTGCATACCAAACACCAGAAAACATTCTCAAACTCATTTTTAAGGTCATTACTAAGCACTAAAAAATGATATAGTTTTCCAGAAAATACTCTTTGGAAAATGAACCATTTTCCAGAAAACGCTAATGCTAAAACAAACAGAGTGTCATAGGAAAATTACATAATAATTTTATAACCATATGAAGCGCCTCTCCTACTAGATATCCAATATCATCTTTTTATTTCTTTCTCTTCGTCCCGTCACTGCAAGTGGGAATCACAGACAGAACCATATGCTTTCTTTCCATCACGCATGGTCTCCCTTTTTATGACATTTGTTTATTGAGGAATGCATAGAAGTGGTCTCAAAAAGAAAAGTTTCTTGCACCTTACCATGTGTCTAATTCCTATTTGCTCTCTATTAGGTTGCTATAGAAATTGCCATTTTTAATGGGTGTATCATTTAAAGAGATATAAGAGAAGGGTAAATGGATGGGGTACAGCAAGGAATGTGTTGTTAGGATTAGCTAGCATCCTAGAACCTAATTGATTTAGTGCCCTAAAATCCAATTATTTGTGAATTAGATATGGAAATAAGTTTTGCATACGAAAAAATATAAATCATAAGTCATTGTAAACTCAAAATATTTTAGTTCATAGTCTATAATGAGATTGTGCATCTTATCTATTTAGATTATAACATATTAATTTTGATGATCCATCTTAATTATGAAAGCAAAGACTTCTAATTGATATGTTAGTGTATTTAAGATACACTGAATTAGACCACTATAAGATGTTATTCTACTAACTGCAATCATTTGAAAAAACAATCTCATAACTACTATGCGCATCAACTCTAAATCCTAAGAGGATGGTGAACTCAAGCATGAATTGTTTATTGTTTTGATTTATGCCGGAGTGAGATCTCAATAGCTCAATATGTAAGGTAATCACATGTAGTATTGTGAAAACACTATTTCTCAAGAAAGAACCCATAATCTCGTTTTGAGACTTGAAACATCCCTTTGAGATAGGTTTAATACGAACAGATTATTCATAGTGTTAGATCCAACCATTTTAATAAGTAGTTACTAAATTTTATATTTCATAAATCTAGATTTCAAGAATATAATAACAATCATGAGATTAAATTAGGACCCAATGACTTAAGATGTAATAATTTACAAAGTGACAGTATTTTATAATTTTGTTTCACTATGGGTTAAAATCAATTTAATAAAGTCTTGAGAGTGCAGCCATATTTTTATAATGCAATAAAATATGGTTAGCAATAACTCTAGGCTTGTAATGAGATATCAAGAGACCCAATGCCCATTGAAGCTAGGGTATTATTTTTTCCTTTAATCTCATCTCAAGCCGCATATACTAAAGCCCATCGTGGACTAGCAATATATTATTGAGAGTCTCTATGTGTTATAAGTATTAAATAATATAAAGGAGAAAAAACCTACGTGGAGCTACACGCCTACTAAAAGGAGAAGAAAAGAGCTTTCTCTATCTTGTAGAGTGCAGGGTTATTAATATCTCAACAAGGAAAGCCCACACTCTTGACCAACCTCATGGTCATTAAGGTGAAGATCAAGGAGATCTCAAGATCAAAGTTGCTAGAATTTTATTTTTATTTAAGGTTTATTGCATCAAGGTAAGTTTTCTTTGAACCCTAATTGAAAATTCAAAGATAGTATGTGTTCTTATGTCATAAGAACAAGATACATATTTTTCCTCCTTTCCGTATGATATGCATAATAAGATGCATACAAATTTTCAATATGTGTGTGCATGCGTGTGGAAAGGGCGGGGGCGGGTGGGGGGTTGTGTGTAACTTTTATTAGTGTTACATCACCAAATAACTTTCTTATATATGGAGGTATTTTTTGAGAAGCTCACAACTTCTTATATGCTCCACATATACTATTAAAATAATCAGATGTTAACAATTAGGGGTGTAACCAGGAATGTTCGCTTGGAGGGCCGAGTTATAGTGTTGATACAAAATTATAATTCATAAATCTATTGAAAATTCTGCTTTTATTTTAAGCATTATCAACCCATCATTATTCATATTATTAAAATTTTCTTATATATATATATATATATATATATATATATATATATATTTTTTTTAATGAATTATTTGGCACCTAATTTCAAACCCAAAAAAATAAATTTATGATATACTAACTAAAAGAGAAATGTAATATAGTAATATACTATCATATAACTATAGAAAAAATGAACAACTCTGCCTTAATAAACAAAGCATATTCTTAAAAATCTAAACACCAATACAAACTTTGATGGTTTTGTTTGACTATGTTGAGAATATTGGGATGAGATGAATTGATAAGAAATAAACAATGAGTTGGCAACACTATAGAGGAAAACAAGCAAAAGCACTTGTAGTCTGTAGTTTCCTTGTCAGGGAGAAAAGTAAAGTCATGTTTTGAAATGTTTAATAGGTTAACATCTATACTATTTGGAGAGAGTAGCTATTGACTATTAGATTAATTACAAGTGTTTGGACAATTGAAGGGGTCAAGTATTTTTTTATTTGAGGACAAGTTTCTTTAAACTATTGGACTAGTACAACTTTGAGAAACAAATGGAGGGCTAGTTATAATTTTTTAGTGTACCCATATCATTTTGCCATGTATACTACAGAAGAAATTTTAAATTTTGGAGGGATCATCCCCCGCCCCCAAAGGAGCTATGTGGCTCTGCCCCTGTTAAATCTCATATTAAAAATATATTTAAACTTAAGAAATTTTATACTTTAAGATTATAAGTAGAACATGAGTTAACACATTAGAGTGTAAATAATATCTACTTAATATGAAATTTGGCAAGTTATCTATCTTTAAACATTCCATTAGAAAATTACAAAGCCGTGATTTCTTTAAATGAAAAAAAAATTAAAAATTGGATGTAAAAAAAATTATAAACAAAACATATTAATAATAATTATAATTATCAAATTCCATATATAAAAAATAAATAAAAGAGATAAAAAAATACTTTGTTAAATATTTTCTTGCATTGCACGAGTTAGTGCTTCTAACTATTTTAATACATTTACAAAGAGACCTCAAAGTATTTCTTGGTTAACCACTTCTCGATTTGAAAAAACAAAACAAGTAAAACTACTAATAAAATAAGCACAGGAAAGTTCCCAAACTCAAATACACATGTCGATTCTTTCTTGGTGAAGAATTAGGCAAGTCGAAGGTCCTCTAAAATTGAAAAAAAGAAGTTATTTTTAGTGAACAAATATAGAGGCTTGAAGATTTTAACCAAAATGGAAAATGAAATCAAACTATGTACGGACACTTTGTTTAAAATTATATATATTCACTTGGACTATAATCTCCCCCTCCCCCCCCCCCCCCCCAACGAATAAATTATCATGATCATTCTTTAGAAATAAAATAAAATAACAATATGGCTTACCTTCGTCTCAAAAAAATTAATAAATATATAGATAACAATCTATATATTATATTATATGTTTCTTTTTCTTCTTTTTTTTATTTAACCTTTCCACGCAAATAAAAATCTCTCAACTGTAGTATGCAGATGTGTTTAATTTTTTTTGTTTTTTTCACTAGAAAAAATGTATTCTTTCAAAATGTAATAGCAATAATGGAGCATTGTAAAGTATGAACAAATTTTTTTGTGAAATCTAATAAAAAAAGATAAAATAAAACTAGAAAAATTGTAATGATGGGTTGAAAAATTGTCAATATTGTGGTGGGGTCATGGGCAAAAGTGCAGTCAATGTAGTGCCGTTGTTGTGCGGGTAGTGGTTGTAGTGGTGGTATGGTTGCTTTTTTTTTTTTGGTCAATGCAAAGTCGTCGTGTTTAATTAGGAATTGCTAATCACATTTTTCCCCCCTTAATTAAAGTTTGTAACTTATTAAGTTATTATTACTTTAACTTAAACTAGATAGTGATTTTTGAGTGAATTCAGTCTACAACTCAATCTTAGTATTCCCAAAATAAACTAATCCTAGCTAGTTAATCGAAATCGAATCCTACTCATAGTTTTTTTTCAAAGTTCAAACAAAATGGCTGAAGTATTGTTCCATTGTCTTTTCAGGTTTTGACGCTCAAACAAGGATATGGGAATTGTTGCTAAAGGCAAAGAAAAATTGTATATAATTCTGAAGGCCATTGAAACTCTCCCTCATATCCCTAACCCTAACCCAATAGTAGGTCAAACACTATCCACTATTTTTAAACCTTTTTATGGGTAAAAGAAAACTCAAGAAAAGTTGCATATGGGTCTTCTTTTTTCTCTTTGTTTTCTTAAAAACAAAGTTGCAAATGGTCAATTTAGCTTTCCTTTTCCAACAATTGGGTCCATTAGTAGTAATGCATTCTAATCCAATGCCTTTATAACTAAACAAAGATAATTGCATATGATGACGGAATCCTAAGGAATAATTAAAGGATAGCAATGATATTAATTATGACCAAATGCTGATCACTAAGTGCTACAAGCCTACATGTTGGTTGGCTATTAATGCAGTAAATTATACCAATGCATGGGGCTAGTATGTCTTTAAGAGAAAAGAAAAAGGAAAGTAGGGTGAGTTTGGTCGTCCAAATTTTTTTTTGAAATAGAGTTTGGTCCAAATTGATTGGTTACTACCCTACACAATGATGATGCATACTTTATGTTGAAGAACTTAATTAATGTTCAAATTTCGTGATCCATGGCCATAGTAATAATAATATAATAACTTTTCAAAGTAAAATTCTGATTCCTTGGTAATCATTTTATATTTCAATGAGTCAACTCCGAATCGATCCATCCCTTAGAGTGGGCTACCTATATATGTACGTACAAATAAACAATTTCATCATATATCGATTCCTTTATTTTTCAATCTCTATTTCTATCCTTTTCATGTATTTTTATGTTCCAATTGATTTCATATTAGCTCGTTAATTAGTTGACTCACACAATCAAATTCCTGTTGACTTATAGAAGGTGTAAGACAATTGTAATTCAATTTTTTAGCGGAACATTGTGAATCATGTTGTACGAGTTATGATTTTTTTCTTTCTTTCTTTTTTTATAAATACATAAGATAAAATTTTAATTTATAGCATCCACTTTATAATGATTATTTTTTCTCATCAAGCCAAAATATATATTGGTTAGTTAATGGTATATATCCAAAAGAGCCTAATTTTTGGATACATAGCACAAGGTTTTAACTTACACTAATTTTTCAATGTAAGATTAACCCACTATTTTTTTTTTTTGAAAATATTAAATATTTTAACATATACCTACAAAGAAAGAAAGAATAAAGTTTTAAAGAAAGTACTAACAGTAATGTATATCCAAAACCCACAACTTATGATTTTCTATACAACCCGAACTAATATTTTGGAAGACCACAACAAAGCTGCATCATATTTTTTTGGGTATAAATACCTTCTCATTTGACTAGATATATTTAGTTTAACTAGTAACAATTAATATTGTTTCTCAAAAAAAAATATAGTAATAATATTCTAACTTTTAATTTTTTTTTTAAACTAGTAATAATATAATATATCCTTTTTTCCGGCTGTGCTAATCAAAATTTTCATTTTTTTTTTTTTTTTTTTTTTGAGGAAGATCAAAATTTTAAAATTGGGATAACCAAGTAGAAGAAAATGAAAAGGGGCAAAGATATTGATGGAGAAGGTCTAGAAAAGCATAGAAGGCCTAAACTAACTTAAATTAATGTTTCGTAAAAAAATAAAAATAAAAACTTAAATTAATGTGTCTTCCACTATCTTCGAATTATCTTTCTCTGATATTCCATTTTCAAGTAAATTCTCCGATGAAGCGTCAATCTTCTCCCCTTTATATCTATTTATTTATTGTATTAGAAAAGCATCAGAATGAAACTGTCATCATCCGGTCACAGCGTCTTTTTTTGTCCTGAATATTTGTCCCATACGTTCTCAAAAGAGCGCCCATGAAATCCTTCCAATCACTCTCCGGTTTGGATTCCCAATTATGAATTTAATTAATCAAACTCATTCTCCATTGTATTACTAAAGAAATATTGGTAATAAGAATGTATTACAAATTTTACTAAATAAATTAAACTTTACACATATGTGTCTAGTTTGAAATACAAAACAAAAGAAAAAATTTTCTCAAAAAAAGAAAAAGAAAAAACCCAGAGAAATATGGAGCATAGATTCACATCGCCAAGCACATTTGTAGCGTCTCTAATATTGGTGACAACTTGCTTGAAAGGGTTAAATAGCAAAATTTGTGGCGTCCCAAATATCACTCTAACACCAATCACAAAATTTGCGGTGTCCCAAATATCACTCTAACACCAATCATATTCAGTGCCTTTTTGTATAGTAAAAATGGTAGTGTTTTTGTATAAAAAAAGTGTTTGTCAAAATAAATGTACATGAATGTCTTAATGACTGTATGGCTAATTTATCATCATTATTATGGAGCATAGGAGGAAAAAATAAAAATAATAATAATATCAACAACAAAAATGAAAGTTACCGATCAAAGTAAATTTTACTCATTTGTTTTATTCGGAAAGAAAATACCAATTCTACACTATTTTTCACCAAAATTCTTTATTACATCAAATTTATTATTATTATTATTATTATTATTATTATTATTATTATTATTATTATTATTATTATTATTATTATTATTATGTACACCTCAATATCTTACAAAAAGGACAAAGAAAATTGGTGTGCACTTCAAATGCACGTATCACTCACACAACCATATATATATAGTGTCCATAAATAGCGCATCTTGGTCCACAAAGTACGTTTATTATTTCTTTATATTTATAGTCCAAAAATATTTTTGTAATTCTTCCATACACGAGGCAACTCATTTGACTTCTCACGTCATATCGAGTAGGAAAATTTGAAATTAAACCTAGATATTTTTCCAATGGCTACTAAAAATATGTTGATTTTCAACCAATCTATTCACTAATTGATTTCCTACAAATTGTTAGCAGCCTCAACACTGTCAACAGTAAAGGATAATGGAAAAAGTGTGTAAAACTTTGACCTATGCATAACCGGTATTATAGGAATATTCTTTTTTGAGAGATGCTACGTCCGCAACATTTTCACAATAAGTCACAGGTGGTTAGTTGCTATAGGTTCAAATTTGAACCTAACACGAAGATTACTTTTTTACCCCAACAATAACAACCTGCCACTTAGAATTTATTGTAAAAATATTGTAAAAATGTTGCGGATATATCATTTCTCTTCGTTTTTTCCCATTAATTATAAATAAAAATGATATGTCCACAACATTTTCTTAAAATAAAAAAATTTAAAAAAAATTTTAAAAAAAAGATGCTCTTAGAGCATTCGTTAACAATTTTAGAAAAATTTTAATACCCAATTTCATAGTAAATATAGAAAATTAGTTACTTTTTTCTTTTGTCATAAAAAAAAATTCTAAAAATATTTCTTAAAACCAATACCTTTAAGATATTCATTAACTTTTCCTAATTAAAAATATAAAACTTTTTTTCTATAAAACTAACCTTGTTAAACTTGATAGTGTTAAAACCAGTGGAGGAGAAGGATTTTATTCAAGTGATTGAGCTAAGAGGCCTTTGAAAAAAAAATTATAGAAATGCACAAACAAAACTACTGCTTGATAATCAATATATAATTTAAGAAACAGGCATACATAGTAAAAAGAGTAGTGTTTATTACAAAGAAATTGTTTTACATAATTTTACACATACACCCAAAAAAAACTAAAATCCTGAATGTATAACAGATTATGTGCAGCAAATTTAACCCTAATATAAATCCTCTATCCCACGCAACTAATATTATATTTTATACTTCACTAATTCACACTCTTAGACTTCAGATGAAAATTAAAATCTTTTAGGCAAACCAGCCAGTTGTATAGATGGAACTGAGTGAACCATTTAAAAACAGAGGCTAGGACGTAGTAGATAAGCTTTGTAGGTTTGAGTGGCATTGCTTTATAGGCAGACAAGGCGCATCCAGGTTCCCATTGCGTTCCTTGGTTTGTGGCAAAGCATGCAAGTTGGTTTTCTATGGCTCTCTCTTCCTTTCTCTCTCTCTCATCTAAACATTTTTTTATATATCCAATTTGAGCTAATCAACATCACTACCTTTTGGTATTTATGAGTGGTCGACGTATTGGGCATCCTCTCCATATACGTATAAACCACATGACTTTTCACACAGTCTCGTAAACACACTCTCACACACTCACAGACACACAGTGAGAAAGAGAGAAAGAAAGAAAAAAATAAAAAAGAGAGAGACAAAGAGGACAGGTTTTATATCCAAAGGGGTCCCAAAATCTAGAAGTGACGCATTCCATTGTTTCCACATACATTATTCTCTGTCATTATTTTTTTATTATCGAATACTATTTTATTTTTATATATGATGGATTCTCAGTCAGGGTCTAGCTGATGGATTTCTGGCCGCCCAATCATATTGGTCTCTTTGAAAGTGATTCCTTTGCTTCTTCCCTAAGCCATTTTCACCCATCACTGTCACTTTCCGCCTTGCCTAATTGGTAACATTACTAGTGCATGGTAGCTCTTCTCCTTTTTCCTTTTGAGTTACACACTGTTATGGAGGTTCCTCGCTTTGCTTTGCTTAAGTTCTTCCTCTTATTATGTTGTCATAACCTTTTGATATACTGTACATGTTTCAGAAGCACTTCAAATTTTAAAGTATCACCATGAATTGGATTATCTGAAGCCAAATGCTTTAGTATTGGCATGCACGAAACAATTCACATTTAGAAATTGTTCAACATTAACGTGAAGAGAAGAGATATAATGGCTTCATATTACTCGAATATGTGCCCACAAGAAATTGCTGCACAGGCTTTAAATTACAGGTAAAGATATGCATGGTTAAAATATTGCCACTAAATGAGATAATATGTTTTGGTTTTAAGAACAATTGAAGGCTTCACAATATGTGACTGCCTTAAATCCTGACACATGTGCTTCATTCATTTTATATGAGTGAATTTTGGACCTTCTATTCAAGAAATAAAGATATCACTACACCACAAAAGTCGATGATATGCCATACCGTGAAGTCAAGGTTTATACCATTTCAACTCTATTTGCTTTGGAAAATATTGGTAATATATTGAACTGCTATTCGGAAATCTTCATGACTAGTTTCATTCTTCTAAGTAAGAATAAAGATGGAATGTGGCTTTCTTGTTTGTTACTGAGACGAGAAGTCATTTTCTCATATTAGAGCAGATATATGGTGGTTTTGTCTTGATTTTGATTGTGCAAGGTGCCAAATATATATTTAGATCAATTTATCACAACCAAGAACAATAGTCTCTATTTTTTTCCTTTTTTATTTCAGGAGAAGTCAAGCTCACCAGTCAACCCCATTAGGGGAGCTAGTGGGTCGAATCCGATTTCACTCCTTTGGAAAGGAACCAGACACTAGTGTCATTGAATTAGAAGATTTTTATTTAAGTTCATATATATATATATATATATATATATATATATATATATATATATATATATATAATGCTCAATTAATTTGAAGCCAAACGAAATTTGTATCCCAATAAATTTCCTCACTCTACCCTTAAAATAAATTAATTCAGTTAATCAGGGCATAATAAGAAAATCTATAGTGATATTAAGTGAAATTAAATTTTAAATGAGACTTTAAAAAATAAGCGAACCGATAGAAACTTTAGCATTTGTAAAATGTTGCTCACATTTAATGCCTTAATGTTAAAATCCTCTTACATATGACATTTGTAAGCCGGGTTGTGAATGCTCTAAGAAGAGGATAACTCACTACTTTTTCTTCGTAAATAATCTTTTTTCCTAATGCTAAATATTTGCATCAATATATATAAACCACTTCTTTTCATCACAAACTTCAATCCTCCTATTTCCTCTCTAGTAATAAATATGTATTTAATGGAATAATTTTATTCTAATAATATCACTATAGTCTAGAAATTACCAAAGAACAATAGGATATGCCTTAATTCATGTTCAAGTAAAATAATTTTCGAACTTCAAATACATAAAATAAAAATTAAAAATTAAAACTGTCGTGGCTAAAGACACTTTTAAGAGGGAGAGATAATGTGAACCAAAATGAAAATGGCCGGTCCATACTCCTTTTTGCTTTTGCAATCCACTTTTCTGATAAGGGAAAAACTAAAAACCAATGAGGGGGTGTCTTTTCATTGTGGCGTATGGGGGCCCCAATGGACACGGTTCCAAAGGCTTTTTTGGCTCTACAAATACCCACATTCCCCCATCCCCTTTCATTGCCATCACCCACAGCCACTCCTCAAACATCAAACATCAAACATCATCATCTGAGGGCTTCCCCCTTATTATTCCTTGCAACTCGCACCCAGCTAGTGGTCTGTAACCAGGCCTCTCTGTTGGTTGCTTGTTGCTTTGCCTGAGGTAAATATTCCATCCATCTCTCCTCTTTTCCCCCACCACAATTACACCTTCTTTTGTATTTTTGCAATATCACATGCATGTTTTTCAGTCTGCTTTGTAACTTTAAATTTTGTTACATACACATAAGCACTGTGCAACTCTAGCTAGCTACTAGCTCTGCTAGCTTCTTGGTTTTTCATTCCTCTCAAAATTTTCCTCACTTTTATGCAGCTAGAAGCTAGCTGAAGTGCTTGTCCTTCTCTTCTGCTAATTTGCTTAAATGTCAAGTCCTTTGAGCAAGTCCCTTCGCCTATCAAACATTCTTGACGAAGAGCCCAAGATCATGGAAATCAAGCAAGGCATCGTTTCCATACTTGGCTCAGACGAGTTTGAACAAAGAACAAGAGCCTCTTCTCTGCGAAGAACTCTCTCCGCAGACATGTCCTCCAGGAAATGGCTTGCTCAAAACGGGTTCTCTCCCATGAAAAAGATTGCATCCTCTGAAGAACTTTGCTTCTCCATAGCAAATTCATCATCATCATCATCCTCTTCAGAAGGAGAAGAAGACTATGAAGAAAGGAAGGGGCGAGGTGGACATGCTAATATTTGGAGCTTGATTAAAGAAGAAAAGAAGCAGTCAGAGCAACTCGAGAAGCAGACTGGACAATTCGATATATGGAGCTCAATTACTCAAAAGACCAACGAGGATGCTTCAAAAACACTCCCACCTCCTTATATTCACCCTCTTGTGAAGAGGTCAGCTAGCTCTTTGAGTGAAAAAAGTCTTCAAATTTGTACTGAGAGTCTTGGATCCGAGACTGGCTCTGATGGGTTCTCATCTTACTCTTCATCGGAGGCCGGTGACTCGGAAGAAGACAAGGAAGAAGAACAAGAGGAAGAGCAGCTGCAACAACCACAACAGCAACAACAACAAGAATTGCAAGAAGAGAAGGTGCCTGAAGCCTTTGATCAGAAGGATGAGCTGGAAAGTTTTAGAGTGGCAAAGTACCACTATGCTACTAGTAAGAAATCACAGTCTATATCATTCCCTCCACCTCTTCCTTCTCTTGCTCGTCAAGATGGGGCTTCACTTCGCATGGAGTCTCGTCGCCACAACGGAAGATTAGTCCTCGAAGCCGTGTCCATCCCTTCACAGAACCAGTTTCGTGCTCAAAGGCAAGATGGCCGCCTTGTCCTCACTTTTGCCAATACTACTCCCTCAGAAGAAGAAGAAGAAGCAAGAGATGAAGAAGAGCACCACCAAGAAGCAGAGAAAAGTGAAGCAGATCAGTTTGAAGAACTCGAGGACTTTGAGGAAGATGAAAATCCAGAAGAAGAAGAAGAAGAAGAAGAGTTTGAGGAAGAAGAGGATGAAGAGGGAATTGATAATGAAAACAATTCTAGGGGAGCCAAAGAAATAGAAATAGTGTCGAAGCAGACGCGAGGGCCAGCGTTTTCAAGTAGATTCATAAATGCTCACAGGTTAGCTTCTTCAATGATGAATAGGCCAATTGGAATAGCAAATAGGAATCAAGCATGGTCACACAACATCAATGAAGTTGTTGATTTTGAGGAGGATATGGATGTGAAGAAAGCGAAGGCAACCCAAGTAGCAATGTCTCTTCCACCTCGACACAGTGTGTCTCGACTCATACAGTCCCCAACAGCTGTGTCCTCCACAGCTTCAGCAGCCCCTTTCAATGCTTATGAGTACTACTGGCGAACCAAGCCTTCGGCAAAGGACATATCCTTCAAAAACCATAGCAACAAGTTCACTATCTCAAAGGACATAGTACCAAATCATGAGCAACAACAATTTCTTGCTGTAAAAGGGAACAAAGGAGATTGCTTGGTCCCTTTGCTAAAGAGTTGCAAGGACTCAAGAATGTCTTTACTGCTCTGGGAGAACTATTGCATTGCCACCTCTTGATCCCATCCAATTCATCCTCTTAATTAAGTCTTACCCTCTCAGTGTTAAATGTTAATCCAAATCCATTATTACTACTACTAATTTCCATAAATTATTGTACCCCGTTAATTGTCATTGTCTCTCTTTATTTTCCACTGGTATGTGTATGTAGTCAAAATAAAAGCAAAAAGTTTCAAAGGGAACAAAAAAAATACTTTGATTTAAAGCACCAAAAACTAAGAGAGAAACAGAGAGATGAATATAATTTTCTAAATTTCATATGGCCTTGTAGAGCTAAAGCGAGATCTTAGCATCATCTTTGACTTGGTGGACTGTCCTGTCTGTCGCTGCATTATGATGGTTCCTTTTCTTTAACTTTCTTTGCTTTTGTAATTTCTAGCCAATGGGGTTTCATTATGAGTCATGTCCGGCCTAATTGCTTTTAATTTTGGGAACATCGTGATCCGCACCTGATATGTCCGCTCCTCCGGTTTAGGTTAAGGTTGAGTGTGATGGATATTTCTCATCTAATTTTGTAACTAACATTTCTAATAGAATCAGCTTGTTCTGCATCCCTACTCCAACAAAAAATGTATGCAAGATTATGGATGCTTATCTTAAATAAATAGGGCAATGATTATAACATGTCTACTACTACACGCTTATCATGTACACACTTATCATGTATAATGCCGCGTGAGTTAAAATTATAATCGTGTTTTAACCATTTTACAATTTTAATTGAAATCATTTTAAAAATACAATTTTAAAGAGAGTATGTATGCATGGAATGTGCAATAACGAGTATATAAGGATAATGATTATCATATATTTGCTATTATATACTTACAGTACACACTGCCACGTGAGCTGAAATTATAATCGTGTTTGACCATTTCGCTATTTTAATTGAAATTGTTTCAAAAACACAATTTTAAAGAAAGTTTATATATATATATATATATATATATATGGGAATGTGCAACAATAAGTGTGTATGGGTAATGATTATCACATACTTACTACTACACACGGGGGCTAAAATCCATTTCACAAATTTATCTAAAATTGTTTCAAAAACACAATTTGAAAGAGAGCATATACGTATAGAATGTGTGCAATAACAAGTGTAACAAGATTTTCCTGAATAAAAGATATGACAAAATGATGAGAAGCCGCGTTCGACCATCACCCAATGGCAAGATGACACGCTCATGGTATAAATGTTGGTTCATGCTTGTGTTAGATGTGCCATTTTGTGTTGGCGGTGCTCTACAGCAGAGATATAAAACTAAAAAAAATAATAATAATAAAATCAGGCCGTGGAAGCTGACAAATTGACAATTAGCTTCCGAATGTTTCTAATAATTTGCATAATATTCTCACATGCTTATCTATACTATTTTGTCTCAGATAGCATTACATCTATCTTCTTATCTTTTTCTGTTCTTTATTATTATTATTTTTTTCCTTAGATAAAATAGCTTACATCTTTCGGTTAATATCTTAAGTTTTCTTTTTTGGTCGAGGACTTAAAGTTTTGTTCTTTTTATTTTATTTTATTTTATTTGGGTAATGAAGTTTTATTTTATTGTTTATGTCCATACATTTCTGACTTTGAAATTTCAGAGTTGGGCTCATATTTTCGCCAGAATTGGGCTCAACAGAAGTGTTTTTTGTCGAAATAGTAGCTGCACCACATGTTCAAGTTCAACCCAACGTCTCTCAACCCACGAGCTTAATTTTTACCACGTGACATATACTGATTGATTGCTAGCACCTCATGGCCTACGTTTTTGTTTTGTTTTTTTGTTTTATTTAATGGAGAGGGTTTATTTCAGAACTCGAAACAACATGAGACCTAAGGCAACAAATTTAAGTGGACTTTTTAAATATTTAAATATAAATTAAATAGTTTGACTTATTATTAAATTTTTGAGTGGGAAACTAGTTTACAGAATTTTCAAGTGCGGCTTTTTAAAAAAGATTGAGTCACTAATGTTATCTGGTTTACGAAGTTCCAAGACATTAAGGTAAATTGACTATCTATATGGATTCAACACACTCATAACACTTCATTTTTTTTGTGAAACAATTATGTAATTAGGTTTGGTTTCAAATGTTAAGATAACATATCAATAGGATCAAGTTAATCCTATTGATGTTAGTTTTGAGAAAGATAAAGATAAGCACCAAGTTCAAATATTAATACGATCAGGGGCGGCGCTAGTCTATATTCAGGGGTTCAAATGAACCCCCTGACTTCAAAAAAAAAATTATATATATAATTTCTTTTTTTAGTTTAATACTTAAATTTATTTTTAAAAATATTTTTGCACACCCTGAATTAAATTTTGCATATTTTTATTACTAGTATTTCAAACTCTAATGTGGCGTTTGGTACGAAGGAATTCACATTACTCTTGGCATCTAGATTCCTAGGAATGTGATTCTTAGGAATCACATTCCTAAGAATGTAGCTATTCCTAAGTTTGGTTTCATTAGGAATATCTTAAGATTCCTAGGAATGTGAGATGATAATGTTTGCTTTATTCCTAGGAATTTTAAATGAATCATTTATTTTTCCTATTCTATCCTTAGATTTGAATGAACTACCAAGTCCTTAAAAAAATATTCCTCTAAATAAATAATGAAAAACCAAATATAAACTATTAATTATGAAAAATTCATTAAAATTATAGTCTAACATTTCAAAATAACAGGTACAATACAAAAATAACTATTTAAATTCTCAAATGCTTTTATTTTTAATAATAATTTTAAAAGAGTTTAATTCATAATAATTTGTTTTATATTTTATCTTAATTGCTTAAATGATAATAAAAAAGGGTTAAAATTGTCAATTTATAAAAAATACAATTTTCTTTAAGCTTGGGAGTGTGGATTCCTACCTGTTTTAAAAGGAATCCACATTCCTACTAAGAGAGGAATTCACATTCCCCTAGCATCTGATTCCTTAGCGTGATTTACAACTAAACATAGGAATCTTTAAACATTCCTGGGAATCCTAAAACATTACCCCGTACCAAACGCCACATAAGAGTAAAGAGCAAGTATTTGTGAATTGTAAGTCACTCTTTTTTATAAATTTATATTATATATGTGAATGTGTCTAATATTGATTGTGTGCATTACTTTTTATTATAATGTTATTTGTGTAAATTATGATATGTGTGGACGTTTGTGTGTACAATATAAATTTATATAATTTAATAATTAGGAAATAGAAATGGTTTGTTATATGTGTGTGTATTGTTATCATGTTATAATAACTTTTTGTTATAAAGTTAGTAAAACATAAGAAAAAAAAATTGTAAAGTTAGTGTTTGTCCAAGCATTTAATTGGTTAAGTAGACATGTGGTGTATAATTTTATGTATGAATAGTGTGGTTGTGTGCATCAATAATTAATACAAAGCTAATGAGTTTAGTTTAGTCATTTAGTTTAAAATATTCTTATAAAAAAAATAACAAATAGACAATAACAATTGCATAAAAATAAAAATGTTAGATAAACTTAACAAAATAAAATAGTCATAGGCTCATAGCTACCCACATTGGCAATAGATACCCATAATGAATTATCATATAACAATTAAAAATTTGAGAATTTGTAGAAGAAAATTGTAAAACTTCATGTATTAATTTTTTTTGTCCACAACTCGATATATTCAAGTTCTTTTTTTATTAAAATTTTTTAATGACCCCCCCTAAACAAAATTCCTGGAGCCGCCACTACATATGATCAAGTTAATCCTATTGATGCTAATTTTGAGAAGATAAAGATAAGCACCAAGTTCAAATCTCATCATCTCAAGATCAAGATATGACCAAGTATCTAGAGCTACTATAGAATATTGAGATAGAAATGGATACAATTGAAATTTAATCTTCTTGTATTTAAATTGTTGTTATATCTTTTCAGGTGTAACAGATGATGTGTATGAAATATATAAAATAAAGTACTCACATATCTACATATTTAGCCTTTCTTTTATGTTATTTTGTTACTGATTATATAATATCTTTGTGTTGTAGGTAATAAGAGATTTACATGCAAAGTGGGGCTAAGCCAATTGAATCAAGCCAACTTTCATCCAACCAGGCATGAATTCAAGAGAAGACCAACCCAATTAAATTTAAGTCCTAGTGGAGTAAGGAATCAAAGGAAATTTACACCAAATCCAAGTCCAATTCGGATTATGATTCCAGCCTACATATCAGTAGTATTTTTGGCATAACTTTCGGCTCAGATATCCAATTGAGATGATTCGAGTTGGACTGGAAAGTTAACTTAAAGGGCTACAACTTTGTAGTTTACCAAAAGTCCAAATTCTGATGTTAAATGGGCCAAAATTGTCGGTTAAGTGAAGCCTAAAAATCTGGAATTTTCTCCAAACGGGAATAGGATTCCTTGACCTATTTAAAGGCTCTTTAGGAAAAAAAAAAAAAAAAAAAAAAAAAACAAAAAAAAAAACAAAACAAAACCAGAGAGGAAAAGGGGGTGCCGCATAGAAGAACTTGTTTTGGGAGTCATTATGAAGAGGAGGATCTGAGGACAAAGGCGAGAGCTTCATGTTGATCAACTAATTCAGATGAAAAACATAAGTTTTATTTGTTTTCTTTTCAATTTTATTATGAACTAAATTTATTTTCTAAAGCGTTGATGTAGTCTAGCAATGAACACACAATTTATATTCTGAGTTATTTTATTTTTATTATTTCCATGATTGAGTGTTTAATTCTTATTCTTAATGTGTACTATTTTTTTTACGAATTATTGTTTGATCAATTGAATTATAATGAGACCGAGAGGTGATTTGTTATTTTAGTTCTATAATTAAACATTATTAGTTGAGCGAAAGTAGAGATGCTTTACCGCGATTAGTGTGATTTTTTCAGAAAATTCAAAGTACGTAATGAGTCTCCAATTAATTAAATTCACATAGAGATATGGAATTGTTAGTTGAAGATATTTTTTGATATTATTCAAGAGAAGATATTGAATACTTAAGGAATTTTTAATCATCAACGGGAGATTATTAGAATTTAATAATTAGGAAGAATAAATTGTGTGGGATTTTTTAGGTGAAATCAACCGCTCTAGATCCATTCTTATCATATTTTTACACCTTTAGATTTTTGCATTTTTGTTAATCTTTTATTCGTAGATTTATTTTTATTAAATAATTTAATTTAACTCAGATAGTAGAACGTTCCATTTATTCTTGATTTTCCAAATAGTAATTAATTTAGTGAATTTCGGTATTCAATAACATGGTTAATCCCTATGGGTTTGACATTCGTTTTCTAAAAACACTTTACTACTTGTTACGATTCTGTGCGCTTGCAGATTATTTTATGCAAACAACAGATTTACATGTATAGCTATATAAATATTAATGCAAATACACTAGTTTTGGTCATTTAAGCCAAAACCAATTACCCAACTTTATTTTGGTGGTATCAGAGCCTTCTTCGGCTAACGCCGGCCAATAATCTTTTAATCCTCTAACAAAGTCTTCCACTGCTTCCAACCTTAACTTATCTACTAATATCTCATCATCTTCCTTTCTTCTTCCCAATTTTCCTCAAGGGATCCATGCCAAGTTAGATGGCAGCAACTGCCTTAATTGGCTCTCAAGATTTCTTCCTGCCTTACGCAGCAATGGACTGATGGGTATTGTTGATGGTTCTGATCCATGCCCACCAAATTTTTTAGTTGTTGCTGAAGGGAAAAAGACTCTTGATCCTGAATTCACTCTCTGGACTAAGAATGATCAATATCTTCTTAGTTGGATCAATTTTACTCTCTCAAAGGACGTACTGTCTACTGTTTTTGGACTAGACACTTCAAAACAAGTGTGGACTTCACTAGCCAATCGCTTTGCCTCACAGTCTCACTCTCGCATTACTCATTTGAAGAGACAATTGCAAAATTTAACTCAAGGCTCCAAGACTTGTTCAGAGCACTTGCAGACAGCCAAATCTTTGGCTAACCAACTAGCTGCAATTGGTAAACCTCTTCCTGAAGATGATCTCATCTCATATGCACTCAATGGTCTCAATCCTTCATTTAACAACTTCATCACATCTTTCTCTCTTGCTACTCAAGATAACCCATTAAGTTTCGTTGACTTTAGAGATGAACTCTTGAATCGTGAAATGTTACTCAACCAACAAAATGTTGTTGTATCTGATGCAACAAACTTCGCTTTGTTCACCAATAAGCCTGAATCTCATCAGATTCCTCCCAACAATAAGATGCAGTACACACCCAAATTTCAACTGAGAAAATTCACTCCCAAACATGCTTATGGAACATCTGATTCTCGCCCTAAACCTTCTCAAGTCAATAGTGGTGCCCCTTTCAATAATGGTGAACGTGTTCCATGCCAAATTTGTGGCAAGACCAATCATCAAGCCCTTAACTGTTATCATTGCATGCACTACAACAAAATGTATTTTCAGTGACGAAAAAATTCATCACTAAAAGTCCAGTTTTTCGTCACTAAGAACCTTTAGTGACGAAATCGGACTTTTAGTGACGAAACTCATTTCGTCGCTGAAACCCCGTCACTAAAAGTCCTCGTGACGAAAAATTTCATCACTAAAAGTCCAATTTGATTTTTAAAAATAAAAAAAAAAACTTTTAAAGACGAAAATGTTTCGTCGCTAAATGTTTTCCTCACTAAAAACACCTTTCAGTGACGAAAATATTTCGTCACTAAAAACACTTTAGTTTATTAGATCATATTTAGTGACGAATAATTTCGTCACTAAAACTATTTTCGGGTACATATAGTGACGAAAAAGTTCATCACTAAAACTATTTTTAAGAAAATCCAGGCATATATAGCGACGAAAATTTTCATTACTAAAATCATTTCTTACAAAATTTTGCTAATTTAGTGACGAAATATTTCGTCACTATGGATTACTTCTACCAAGGAAGACATCCTCCAACGCAACTTGCAGCTATGGTGGCTCATACAAATGTTGCCTTTGAAGATCAAAAATGGTTTGCTGATAGTGGTGCAAATGATTTTATCACCAATGAACTTGAAAATTTGACAATTCAGCAACCTTTTGAAGGCAGTGACACAGTAGAAGTGGGAAATGGAGCAGAACTTGCTATAGAAAACTCTGGTTCAATCACTCTTTCCTCTTTTTCTTCAAACTTGCATCTTAAAAATGTCTTACATTGCCCAAATGCTTCTGCCAACTTACTTTCTATTCAAAGAATCTATTTAGATAATGCATGTTACTTCATACTCACCCCATCTCATTGTTTGTGAAGGACCTTCGAACACGTGCAAATCTCTTGGAAGGGAAAAGTGAAAATGACTTGTATCCACTACGGCTTCTAAGGAACTCTCTTCATGGCAATCAAGCTTTTATTGCTTTGTTAGGAATAAAAACATCTTCGTTGGTGTGGCATTTTAGATTAGGTCATTCGTCTTTTGATGTTGTTTCCCGTGTTGTTAAACACAATCATTTGCCCCTTTCTTGTAATGACTTTAATAAATATGTTACTTGTACTTATGCCAATTGGGAAAAAGTAAATGACAACCATTTCATTCATCTACTTGTCTCTCTACTACTCATCTCCGACTTGTTCATACTAATATTTGGACTTCACCTGTCCAATCTGTGAATGGATGCAAATATTATGTGGTTTTCATTAATGACTTTTCACGCTATATTTGGCTCTATCCTCTTTATAATAAATCTGAAGTGTTAACATGCTTTGTCAAATTTAAATTATTGGCAGAAAATCAATTATCTACAACTATTAAACAATTGCAATCTGATGGAGGCAGTGAGTACACCTCACTTATCTTCCAATCATTTCTCACCAAGCATGGCATTTTCCATCGAAAGTCTTGTCCATACACTTCATAACAAAATGGTCTTGCTGAAAGAAAGTTGCGACATATTCTTGAAACTAGATTAACACTATTGGCTCATTCTCATATTTCAAATAGTTATTGGGTTGATGCTTTTCTTACAGCTTTTTATATTATTAATCGTTTGCCTACCCCTATTCTTGATCATATGTCACCCTTTCTCAAGTTATACAATAAAGAGCCAGATTATAACAATTTGAGAGTCTTTGGTTGTTTGTACTATCCACTTTTGCGTCCTCAAGGCCTTCATAAGCTGGAATATAGATATAAGCCTTGTATTTTTATTGGATATAGCTATGCAAGTTACAGGTGTCTTGATCCTATTACTAATAAATTGTACTTATCTTGGCATGTCATTTTTTATGAGAGTTCCTTCCCAGCCAAGGATAAAGCTACTTCACATTTGCCTTCCAAGATTCATGCATTAGGTGATGTTCCTTTCCCCTTTCCCTTTCCCTTTCCTCCTTATAATACTTTCTCAAATCTTCCTTTCTTTAATTCCTTCTATAACACCTCCAAACTCTCCATCTACAATGCCTACTCCTGATTCTGCACCAGCAAATGAACCACTTGTACACGACCCACCTACATCTCCTACTCCTCTGCCACCCTTACCTTCCATATCATTATCACCACAATTACCACATTCATCTCTAAGCCTATCAACCTCTACAAGATCTGATGCACCACTTACTCAACCCATTGTTCCTCATCCAATGCTCACTCGTTCTAAAATAGGTTCTCTTAAGCCCAAAACATTTCCTAACTATAAATTATTCCAAACTACCAAATACCCCTTCCAAGGCCTCCACACTACTATCCAAGATTTTGAACCATCATGCTATAGCAAGGCTGCTACAGACTCACGATAGAGCGCAGCCATGAAGCTAGAATTTGATGCCTTGATGTCCAATGGCACTTGGACCTTGTGTCCTCGCCCTCCAAATCATAATATCATTTGCAACAAATGGATGTATACAATTAAACACAAATCTAATGGCTCAGTAGAAAGGTTCAAGGCTCGATTAGTTGCTAAGGGGTTTGACAAACGAAGTGGCGTGGACTACACTGAAACTTTTAGCCTTGTAATCAAACCTTCTACCATTAGGATTATATTGGCTTTAGCAGTCCATTTTGATTGGGAAATTCGGCAATTGGATGTATCTAATGCTTTTCTTCATAGGAACTTAAGAGAAGAAGTGTTCATGGAACAACGTCAAGGGTTCATTGATAATGCTCATCCTGATTTTGTTTGTAAGTTGCATAAAGCTCTCTATGGCTTAAAACAAGCACCAAGATCTTGGTTTACATGACACTCCACCTTCTTATTAGAGCTTGGATTTAAATTTTCATTAGTTGATTCATCATTATTTATCTATGCTTGTGGAGCTGTCCGGGTTTACATGTTAATTTATGTTGATGACATAATCATCACCGGGACTTATGTTCCCATAATAAGTTCCCTCATTTGCAGCATGCAGCAGGAGTTTCCTTTAAAAGATTTGGGTTCTCTAAGCTTCTTCCTTGGCATTCAGGTTTCTCGCACTCCAAAGGGCATGCATATCTATCAAACAAGGTATATTTCAGATTTACTTACTTGCACTCACATGGCTGATGCAAAACCTTCCAAGTCACCTTGTTCTTCTACCTCTAAGCTCTCTAAATATGATGGTGACTTACTAAATGATCCTACTGTCTATCAGCATATTGTTGGCTCCTTACAATATTGTACTCTCACTCGTCCAGAGATTGCTTTCTTAGTTAATCAACTCTGTCAGCACCTGCATGCTCCAACTTCAACTCACTTATCAACTGCAAAGCGTGTATTACGCTATCTTAAGGGTACACCTGATCATGGGTTGTTCTACTCTAAAGGTTCTCTCCAACTTAATGCCTTTTATGATTCAGATTGGCCTGGTAGCGTTGATGATCGACGCTCTACTTCTAGATTTTTAGTTTTCCTTGGAGATTGTCTTATTTCTTGGAGTGCTAAGAAACAAGCTGTTGTTTCCCGGTCTAGTATTGAAACTGAGTATCGTTCCTTAGCCATCACCACAGGAACTTTCCTGGTTATGAATGTTGTTTCAAGAAATTCAGATTCCTTTTAAGGTAGCTCCTATGCTATGGTGTGACAATGTCAGTGCACTTGCCTTGGCCTCTAATACGGTGTTTCATGCCCGTACTAAACATATTGAAGTTGACTACCATTTTGTTCTCGAGAAGGTAGTTAATCGCGACATCATAGTCAAGTTCATCACACTTGATCAGGTTGCTGATATTTTTACCAAAGGATTGTTTTCATCACGTTTTGTTTATCTCCAAGCTGATGGTTGTTCAACCCCCATCACCTTGCGGGGGGCTGTTAAGATAACAGATCAATAGGATCAAGTTAATCTTATTGATGCTAGTTTTGAGAAAGATAAAAATAAGCACCAAGTTCAAATATCAATAGGATCAAGTTAATCCTATTGATGCTAGTTTTGAGAAAGATAAAGATAAGCACCAAGTTCAAATCTCATTATCTCAAGATCAAGATAAGACCAAATATCTAAAGCTGCTGCAGAATATTGAGATAGAAATGGATACAACTGAAATTTAATCTTCTTGTATTTGAATTGTTGCTATATCTTTTCAGGTGTAACAAATTTACATATATAGCTATATAAATATTAATGCAAATACACTATTTTTGGTCATTGAAGCCAAAACCAATTCCCCAACTTTATTTTCATTAAATAGTTCACAATTTTGGTGACCTTTTGGAGATGGAAGGAGAGTGTACAGCCCACCTTTTTTATAATAAAAAAAAATATTCTCAATTTTGAGACCTTTTTACCAATTGGGGGTGAGCATTAGTATTGGAGCTTGTAAATGGTATATGTTAGAGGAGTTTAACATCAAAACCATAAAAGTGTGCATTTCCAATATTGTAATTGTAAAAAAATTTACAATTGTGCTACAGTAGCATCTTATTTATATGATGCTACTATAACACAATGGTATTCTTAAAAATCATTTTTTAATTGTCTCCCTCCTACTGTTTATTAATAATTCCAACAAAATTTATCTCGCATACTTTTGGGTTATATATTTTATTGTGTAGATTTATTATTTTAATGTGTTGTACAGAAAAATAAAAGTTGGAATGCTGGGTGTATTGTAAAATGGTATGGTATAATTGATAAAGTAGGTTTTGAGATGGTAAAATATAATTTTTTGAAGAAACCGGATGCAAATGCTCAAGCCTAAGCTTGATATTATGTGGCCAAGGCCTTAAAGTTGGCCCTGAGACTTAGTAAGAAAGATCATTGTAATTTACCAATCAAGTCCTCATTTTATTTTTCTTTAAATTCGATGGATACAAAAATGGAGAAAAGGGAACACACAACGTCATTGAGTTACAAGACTTTTGGCCATCAAATATTGACATCGAAGTGTGTAGAAATAGACTTTGACATTGGAACACAACTTTCTTTGGTAATATACATACATACATACATACATACATACATATATATATATATATATATATATATATATATATATATATATTTATATATGTAGGCTTTGATTGTCTCACACTCTCTTTATACATTCTTCATACACCTCATGTATTAAAATGTGGATAATTTGGTTTAAAGATGGACATTGTGTTTACTGATTACACATCAAAGAATGTAAAATAATAAATTTTTCTTTTTTTAAAGAAAAGATAGAAGAAAATAATAATTTTTCTATACAAACAAAACTGAGAGAGTAGAGAAGGGTGCTCCAAGACATGAGTTCAGCAAGACAAACATGGGGTGAAAGAATGTAGAAAAAGAATGAGGTAAATGATGAATCCAAAAAAAAAAAGTGGAGAAAAAGGATAGAATTCCAATGGCTTAGAAAAGATGACTTTTTCTTGGAGCAAACACAATAATAATAGAAATAACACAAAGAAAAATTAAATAATACTTCTGAATATTATTAATTTAAAAAGAAAAATTATATAAAACTATTTGAACTGAAGCGTGACACTCGCTCTCTTTAAGGAGATTCAAGCCCTTGGTTGGCTAAAATTTTTAACCGATGCAGACTTTCTCTAACTTATCTCCCCCAAGATACAACAGCCCGACAAATGTCATACAATTAGAACAACCTCTACAAGAAGTGTTCAAGCCCAAAACTCCACCAGAAAGAACACCATATATTCCTTACCAAAAATCTCTCTATTTTTTAGTGTGTAGCATGGAATAGGTCTGAATGAGTCAATGTATAGGTCCATAATTATGATGTAGTGAGTGTTACAAGATTAATTGTTGAACATAAATCTAATGGGATAATTCATTTCCATTTTTGACACCTCTCCCTTCACCTCCCCCTTGTGCACATATCTAACTTAATATCTAAATCAATACATATCAGCTCATTAATCACCACAATTAAAAAGAATAAAAGAGTTTCTCTCATTTTCAATGTGGGATTAAACATTCTACTAATTCCTTATCTTCCATATTAACTCTCATATATTTTTATTTGTAAGGACATATGAATCATGTTAAGAACATTTGTCATTTAGAATTGGATAATCCTATGAAAAAATGCATTTTACTTGTATTTGGGTAGATCTAGGATGTGTTTAATACTTTAAGGAACAAGAGTGCAAGTCCAAGTATTGAAACCATGCAAATTTGTCCAAGAAACAAGTGAAGAAATGTTGTATTTTAAAACTCGACAGATAGCATCTATTGAGGTTTAAAAGACTTGTTTAGCCCGATGCTCGACTGCCGCTCGATAGATAACCTATTTATTGAGATTTACAAAAATTAGTTTTTAAGATCTGATTTCACACATATCCATGTGTATGTATTTAGGATTTCTTTTCTCACACCCCTAAACATATATAAGGATTATTCTAAGGGTTGTCTCACGTGCTGTAAATAGATGAAACTTGATGTAAAAGTTGTGTTCAAGCAAATTGTGACCGGAGACAGAATTTGTCTTAGTTCATCTTTATCTTAAAGAAGCTACTGCATTTTTACGCCATAGGGTTTTGTAACCTAGGAGTTTCGTGATCTTCATCGTGTTGATGAACTGATAAACTTTGCAGCCAATATCCTTCTCAGGTTGGTATATTAGTCACGTACTTGGATTCGAGCAAAGGAGTAAGCCTCGTACTAAGTCCGCGCATCGATTGATTAGTCACGTACTGGGAGCCGTGCATTGAAAATGAGAGATTGTCACTACAGAACAAGTCCAATTGTGTATTAGGGTAAGGATTCAACTGTAAGTTGGTATAAGGTACTGGGATTCCTTTACTTGTAACCGCTTGTTGTGATAATAGTAGATTTTCGGGAGTGGTGACCTTCAAATCACCAAGTGAGATTTTTGTCTTGGAGGTTTTCCCCATTCGTAAACAAACCACCATGTGAACTATATTCTCCGCTGCATTTAACTTAGTTGGTGATTTTTTTGTGCTACCACGCGTATTGCATGTTAATTAACTTAATTAACTTGGCTAATTAATTGGTTAATTTATCACAAGGGGTCAATACATTTTTGGTCCATCAAGTAGTATCAGAGCGGATGCACTCTGATTAGGGTTAATCTTTACTGTGTGATCCATTGACCCTTGTTGTCATGGATAGAGGACATTTGTTGATTATATCTCCTTTATTTTATGGCACTAACTATGCATACTGGAAAGTACGCATAAGAGTTTTCTTGCAGTCATTAGATGAAAAAGTGCGGCAAGCTGTGGAGATAGGCTAGACCAAGCCAAAGGAAGCACCGGCTGATTGGGATGATGCTAAGATCAAAGTGGCTAACTTCAACAGTGGGGCATTGAATGCTTTATTCAGTGCGGTTACAAATGAGGAGTTTAAGAAAATGTCCTCTACTGAAACTGCCAAGGAAGCATGGACCATCCTCTAGACAACCTATGAGGGAACCTAGGCTATCAAAGATTTGAAGTTTCAGAGGCTTACTACAAGCTTCGAAGAGATCAAGATGGAGGAGGATGAGTCATTTGATAAGTTATATGCCAAGCTTAAGGACATAGTGAACTCAGCCTTTAATCTTGGAAAAATCATACCCGAACCCAAGATTGTTAAAAATGTGCTCAGATCTTTACCCAAGAGATTTCATGCCAAAATCACCACAATTGAGGAATCAAAGGATATTGACAAAATTCCTTTGAGACATTAATGAGTCTTTAGACGATAAAGATTCTAAAATGAAATCTTATATTACGAGGCCGTTCAAAAAGTTCATAAAGGATGCCAATGGTAAAGGATTTCACAAAGACTGCAAGCAGTCCAATTCGTCTCAGTTCAAGAACCAAGACAAAGGAAGGAAGGATGCTAAGGAAAGTGGTCAATACACTATTCCCTCAGGGCCTAAGTGTTTTGGGTGTCAAGACTTTGGACACATGAAACAAGAATTCCCAACGTATCTCAAGACCATTGGGAAAAGCAAGGCCCTTACTGCTACCATGAGTGACACCGAGCCTAAGGATGATTCGGATAATGAGGTTGATGAAATCCTGAATGCCTTCACTGCCACTGTAAATCCTACTAAGGGGATTGTTGAAGAAGTGGATGAAGAAGAGGACTTGGTGGAGTCTAAATTTGAGAAGATGGATGAACAAGATGACATCCATACAGCCTATATTAAATTGTACAAGGTCTCTGAAAAGCATAAGAAATTGTATAGGTTGGCCACCAAAAAGCTCAATGATGTGGAGCTTGAACGAGAAGAAATCTTCACGAAGTTTGATGAAACTAATCAAACTATTGGAGCACTAAGGCTTGAGAACAATTTCTTGGCTGGGAAGACCAAAAAGCTTGAGGCAGAGCTGTTCCAAGTCAGAGCTCAATTGGAGAGGACTTCTAGTGCAAAGCTTGATGAGATGTTTAGTGTTCAAAATTCTGCTTCTAATCGAACCAGTTTAGAGTATGATTTCTCTTCTCCTAATATTGCTTCTTCTAATACTACTATTTTTGTTTCACTTGCTAATAATATTGAATCTGAGAATAATGATGTGAAAACTGTTTTAGCTAGTGAGAATGTAGACAAGGGTAAATCTATCTTAGCACCCCCTAAGCTTGATAAGAAAAAGACTAAAAACTCTAGGGCTAAGAAGGGCAATACCCAAAAGTTTAAACAAAATAAGCAACATCTTTGTCATCACTGTGGAGCAACTGGACATACTCGACATAATTGTTATAAGTGGTTAACCACTCAACAGAGCAACAATATGATCTCATCTGGAAACCAAAATCAGTTTTCATCCTCTTTTGGTCATCTTGGAGATCTACTCAAAGCCCATATGTTCCTTTCGAACTTGAACGGTTTCAATTCTTCCCCCTTATCACCGGATCAAGGGTTCGCTAAACGGAAAGGTTCTTCCAAGGTGCGGAAGGAAAAAGGCTTGAAGTGATTTTGTCACTTTTCTCTCTCCCTCTCTTTTCGATTATGCATTATTTGTGTGTTTTGCTTTCTTGTTTTTGAGGCAGTCTAATTTTATGCTATGCTTTGTTTAACATGTTTTTGTTTGTTTGTTTTCAGTTTTGCTTTATTTTGCTTTTTCATAAAAATAAAAAAAAATTGAAAAATCAGAAAAATACAAAAACCGTGTATGTTTTGTGTACATTGGTACTTGTGTACCTTAGATGGCCATTGAAACGAAATTTTCTAAACTTTGTATCTTTTGTAGCTTAGATGAACATCTCTATGCACAACTAAGCAAGTGAGCTTTGTGGCTCGTGTTTGTGATGAGTAAAATTAAGTTATCTTTTGTACTTAACACTTGTATCACTCTTTTTGACATAAAGGACTAGAAAATCCTAAGAAAAATGCATAAATAACTATCTCATCACTGTTGCCCACCAATCATGAAATGACATCTGTATGCTTCAGCATAGCAAAAGTGCAATGTCAAAAGCTTAACATCATTAGGTATTTCTTCTCTCTCTCTTATATACCCATGCATGGTATACTTAAAAGAAAATATGCAAAGAAAAATAAAAGCAAAAATAATCAAAATGCTTTATATATGATTAGAAGCGTGTCTTCTGGGAGATGTGGGAGTTATAGGATGTATCTCAAAGGTGATAGTCCCCATCAAGCAGTTATGATTGTGTGTGAGTTAAATTGATTCTCTCATATCTCAAATCGTCATAACATGTAGACACTTATGCAATCTTCCGATGTTTTTCCACACAAAACAGCAATATTCTTTGCTACTTTTGATACATGTGCAGGTACAATGTGATTTGGCCATCACAAGGAATACATGTGTTAATGTATGCTACTAAACTGTTTTGACTTGTTTTTGAAATATAAAATTGGTTAGACCTATTTTTTGTGTGTGTGTGTGTGTGCGTTTTGGTTCTAAATGCTTGTCATTTTTCTTTTTGAGAAATGTTTTTAAGAGCTTAAAATATTGTTTGGATCTTTGGTTGAGTAGCATATTTGATTGTATTCATATCTGTGTTTTTCTCTTCTTTGAAAAACTGCTTTTGAGCAATCTCGACACCTCTCAACAGTTAGGCTATCTATCGAGCTCTTGATCGTTCTTTCTCGACAACTGTTATCGCAATCTCGATCCATTGAAGTTTATGAGAATTTGTCTCGATAGCTTCTCACGAGATTCTCAATCCATCGAGACAGTTTCTGTCTTCTTGATAGCTGCTTGATAGCTTCTCAATCCATCGAGGTCACTTTGCTGTGGACACCTCTCGATAGCTCCTTGACAACTCCATCCATTGAGAATTAAATCTCGACACCTCTCGACACCTTTCGATCCATCGAGATTCGTGCTTTTCTATATATAGTCTCAATGCAATTTTTTTTCTCTCTTCTCTATCTCTCTCGACTGTTTTTGACTTTTCATCTCCCCAAAAACCCTTCACTCACTCTAAACCTCTTCCCCACTTAATCTTCAACCTTAAGAGTGATTTCTTCCTCTGGTATGATCTTCCCTCTTACATTTATCATGCATTTCATCTTTTTTTACCTAACTTTTGGGGTTTTTGAAAAATTTGGGGTTTTTCAAAATTGATGAGGTTTTTGCAAAAATTTTGGGCTGGGTTTTGTTTAAATGATACCATATGTTCATGCATTGCATCACATTTTTATTTTAACAATGATTCATGCAATTTAGATGTGTGTTTACCATGATTGAAATCATATGTGCTGGAAGGATTGGATTGGGTTGAGCCCATGATGTTTTTGTTGTTGCATGTCACATGTTCATACATTTTTCATGTATACATACTATTCTTTTCTATCTTTTTTATATTAATTTTGTAGGTACTCTTCTTCTTGTCTCCCCCTCTCTCTTTCTTTTGGTTAGTCTATGTCATGGCACCTAAGCGTAAGTCTACTCAGTCTTGGAACCCTCTTCGTTCCGAGGCTTCATCTTTTATTGATTCTACCCCCTCTCATGTTAGGTTTTGTGATGATAAAGCCCGTAAGGTCTTTTTGGAGAACTTTTCTCAATGTAGCATTCACTCAGAATGCCAAGTCGTTCTTTCGGATTTTTCCAATACTTACCTTCCCACTGTCATCTATAGTAGGGGTTAGGAGTCCCTTTGTGACATCCCGGTCACTTGTCCCTCTGTGATCATACAGGAGTTTTACTCTAATATGCACGGATTTGATTACACCGTAACTCTTTCTCTACTCTTGTTAGAGGTGCGCATATTGTAGTCACTCCAGATCTTATATCCGAGGTGCTACACATTCTAAGGGTAGCGCATCCTGACTACCTCGGCTGTCGTCATCTTAAGACTGTGTCTAAAGACGAGCTCATGTCTCTATTTTGTGAGATACCTTTATCATAAGGTGGTTGTCAAAACACCTTACCTTTGCAAAAGGTCCGGGGTTCTTGAATATGGTGATGACATTTGTTGTACATCCCTTGTCTCACTATAATTCAATTACTGAGCCTCGTGCTCTATTTTTGTTGTCCCTCCTTAAGAGGCTTATCATAGACTTTACCATAGATGTTTATAAGGATACGGCGACCCACGATAAGCTTATCTTTCCTTCTGCTATCAGGCGGATCCTTCGCCACTTCTCTGTTTCCTATCCAGAGTTGGATCACTTCTTCATCATGTGTGCCATTGATACAGCAACCGTTACACAGAGCGAGGCCAAGCTTCGACCGAAGTGGCCACGAACCGAGATGGCGACTCCTCCGGCTTCTTCAGCTCCATCCACATTCACTCCTTCTTTTTTTGCGGGTGGTGTAACCCTCGAGGTAGTCATGGCACAACTTCAGCACATGGATGCTCACCTTGACACTCTCAGTGATGAGTTGTGTCAGGTGAACACCAGTGTCAGTCGTATTGCACGACGACAGGCTCGCCTTGGTGGTTTCGTCAAGTCTCCCTCTCCTTTTCTAGAGGCTTCTAAGGACGAGGACGATGATGGTGACTCTGATGGTGGTGATGCTGATGAGGATGAGGCTACTAGCTCTTCCAGTGACGATGAGATGACTATTTCTCAGTGACTTACCATTTGTTATTTGTGACAAAAAGGGGAAGTAGTTTTATGTATGAGAGTAGTCATGTACTTAGGGGGAGAGTTAGTATAGGAGATATTTTTATTAAGGGGAGTGTTTTTGTTTATAAGGGATGTATTGAGGACTTTTTGTATCTTTTCTTTTCTTTATTTTTAGATACATTGTTCTTATATTGTGATAGCAAACCTTGTATACATTATTGATATATATATATATATATATATATATATATATATATATATATATATATATATATATATATTGAGGTTGTCATTACATTCTTTCACCTATCTCTTCATGTGTTGTTTCTTTTCTCTCTTTATGCACATGCTTCTTATTTCTTGTATGCAATCTTTTAATTTCTGTTTCACACTAAGATACCATGATGAGTTTTGTTTAAAGTGTTTCAGAAATACAGGTTGTCAAAATCTTTCATGTCATGAACTCTCTTCTTTCAAAGTTTTTCAAAAGTTTATATTATGATAGATTTTATTGTATTCAACAAGTGAGTATGAGTTGAGTGTTTTATGACTTCTCTCATATATTCATTTGTTTGTTATGGTTTTGTCCCGGATTGCCAATGGGGGAGATTGTTAGGACATATGTGAATCATGTTAAGAACATATGTGAATCATGTTAAGAACATATGTGAATCATGTTAAGAACATATGTCATTTAGAATTGGCTAATCATATAACAAAACGCACTTTACTTGTATTTCGGTAAATTTAAGATGGGTTTAATACTTCAAGAAACAAGAGTTTAAATCCAAGTATTGAAGTCATGCAAATCTGTCCAAGAAACAAGTGAAGAATTGCTATATTTTAAAACTCGACAGCTAGCTCAACAGATAGCATCTATCGAGGTTTAAAAGACTTGTTTAGCCTGATGCTCGACAGTTGTTCGATAGATAACCTATCTATCGAGATTTACGAAAATCAGTTTTTCAGATCTAATTTCACGCATATCCATGTGTATGTGTTTATGCTTTCTTTTCTCACAACCCTAAACATATATAAGGATTATTTTAAGGATCTTCTCATGTGCCGCAAATAAATGAAACTTGATGCAAAGGTTTTGTTTAAGCAAATTGTGACCGGAGTCAGAATTTGCCCTAGTTCATCTTTCTCTTGAAAAAGCTACTGCGTTTGTACGCTGTAGGGTTTTATAACCTAGGAGCTTCGTGATCTTCATCGCGTTGATGAACTGAAGAACTTTACAGCCAACATTCTTCTCAAGTTGGTGTGTTAGTCACGTACTTGGATTCGTGCAAAGGAGTAAGCCGCGTACGGGGATCTGCACATTGATTGGTTAGTCACGTACTAGAAGTCGTGCATTGAAAATGAGAGATTATCACTACAAAAAGTTCAATTGTGTATTGAGGTAAGGGTTCAACTGTAGGTTGGTATAAGGTACTAAGATTCCTTTACTTGTAACAACTTGTTGTGATACTTGGGAGTAGTGATCTTAAAATCACCCGGTAGGGTTTTTGCCATGGAAATTTTCCCCATTCGTAAACAAATCATCGTGTTAACTTTATTTTCTACTGCATTTAACTTAGTTGATGATTTATTTGTATTGTCACGCATATTGCATGTTAATTAACTTAATTAATTCACTTGATTAATTAATTGGTTAATTTATCACAAGGGATCAATACATTCTTGGTCTATCAATATTTATATTTATATTATCATATTTATTCATTTTAATAAAATAATATTAAAATGCTGCAACACTTTTTTGTACTTTAGAGCTAATGAAAGCACGAACAAGTAAATAGAACAACCATACAAAAAAAATATTTATCATTATTTGACCAACTACATACCTACATCCACATGTAATTAACACCGACCAAAATACACTATCAACGATATGGATTACATCTATTCTCAATCAAACCTCACAAACACAATATCAAAGCCCTAATACACCCAATATCTCTCTCACACTCACAAAATAAATAAACTTTCAACGCACAACCATGGGTATCTTTTAATCCCAAAAATTTACCAAACTACTCTTTGAAAAAAAATCCACTATTGTTTTTCTAAGAATCTTCTTCTCTCCTTTTGTGAGAGAAACCTTAGACAAAAACCACCAAATTTTGAAATTTAATTTTAAACAATATATATAAATTTTGAGTTTTAAGATAATTTATCCTAATAACAACTCTAAAGTCACAAAAAATTTGAAAATTGCTAAGAAGGGAAATTGTTAATGGTAAATAATAAATGAAAAATGATGCAAATTTGACTGCATAAATCTTACAAACTTAGTGATAATATATGCGATTGGTGGATTTCAGCCACTTAACAAAGGGTTAAGCTTGTGTCCAGTACATCAATTTTTTAGTAATTGGACACATGTCTGCATTCTAACTTGTTGAGTGAACTAATGCATTAGACATAAATTGTGTCCCCCAATAAATGAATGTTTGAATTATTTTTTTAGTAATTAGTATAGCACATCAGTTTGGAACTCTATATAATAAAATTTATAGTATCTATTGTATCTTAGAAAATTGTAGTGTTTGTTGTATATGGTATTATAATAAAGGGATAAGTTTGTGTCCAATGCATCAATTTTTTAGTAATTGGACACATGTCTGCATTCTAACTTAACGAGTGAACTAATGTATTAGACATAAACTGTGTCCCCTAATAAATGAATGTTGAATTGTTTTTTCAGTAATTAGTGTAGCACATCATTTTGGAACTCTACATAATAAAATTTATAATATCCATACCTTAGAAAATTGTAGTGTTTGTTGTATATGGTATTATTATTATTATTATCCAATAAGTCCACTTCAAAAAACAAAATATAATCCAAAAAGTTTAAAATGTAATAAGGTTTGGAGAGAAATGAGAAACCATGAGGCCCAGTGCGAGGCCCAATCCACTCAAACGGTGGACTCAAACTTGGAGGCTCAATAATAAACAAATTAACCAGATTTGTGTATGTTACTGTTAAAAATCAGAGAGAGAGAGAGAGAGAGAGAGAGAGACAGAGACAGAGACAGAGAAGTGTAAAACTAAAAGCAAGCAAAGGCGAGAGAGAGAGAGAGAGAGAGGATGGGAGAGGCAAGCAGTAACAGCACCGATGACGATTTGCTTCTCAAGAACTTCTTCGCCGAAGTCAGCGAAGTCGAGAGAGATAACGAAGTTAACAGGTTCTCTCTCTCTCTCTCTCTCTCTCTGCGATTCTCTACATTTTTTTTTCCATTAATTCTTATTTTCTTTTCTTTTTTATTAATTTAATTTTTTTATATTTTCTGATATATCGGCTTAGGTATTGGATTTGATTGACACAAATTTAGCGTTTCATTTTAGTTTTGTGCATTCAGCTAGATTTTCAATTTATTCCATTGGCTTTTACATAACTGAACCCCTAATTTGAACGATTCTTTTTGTTCATTTGCTTCGTAATTGTATTCTGAAGAGATTTGATTTATTCTAAATACTTTTATAAATTGAGACGTGTTTATATTTCGCAGAAACTCCAAAATTAAATGATTTAACCATAGATTCTTCAAAATTAAGGGGCTACATGTGTATAGGTTTTAATTCGCAGAAGCTCTCAATTAAGTGTTTATTTTTGTAGAAGTAAACACTTTTGCCAAAGCTGAATTGGCACCTCTTCATGCACAAAGTGCTTGGGGTCTAGGGGTGAAAGGTATCGAGCTGCGGGATTAGCATATTGTAATTATCTCTATAAAAAAAAAAGTGTTTATTTTTGTAAAAGTAATTTAAGACGCTTTATAGGTTTGTGGGTTATTCTAGATTGGGACTTGATCAAAATGAATTCTGAGTTGTGACATGGTTCGCTTTTTTTGGATTTTGGCACCAGAATCAGCAGGCTTATGTATAACTCATTGGTATTGCATCAATTGTTATGTGTAAATTACTTTTTTTAGTATAATGTCCTAAATAGACATTTGTATTTGTATAAAAATTAATTCCAAGGGAGTTTCCTAGAGTACACAAGAGAGGAGCTCCAATACGAAGACAAATGACAAAATAGGGGGGGGGGGGGGGAGGGTCATACCTATTGCACAAAGCTCTCCAAATTTTGTGTGTATTGGAGAGGTGATTGGTAAGCAACCTTACCCCAAATTTTTTTTTTCCTGGAGAGACTGATTCCAGACGACAGATGACAAAAATAATGTGTATATAATGAGAAAAACATAGAAGTATCAAGTATAGGGTCAATGAGTAAGTGAAGGTAAAAATATTAGAAGTGGAAAAATAAAGTCCTTCAATCGAGAGTGTTAAAAGGTAGCTTGATAACCCCAATTGGCAAGCACCTTGGAACTTCCAGAGGGATTCATGAAACCTCAAATAAGATTTTTTTTTTAGAGTAAATAATTCATTATAGAGCGCAAAGGGGCACAACCTATGAAGCTATGTACACGTGATACACCAACAACTATTGTCCAAAATTACAAAGATCTATGATGTCTAATAATTTAGAAAGGAAATCTGTCTTGAGGATGATAACCACTCATAGAAGGATCTAAGAAATGTGGAATTCACTTCTAAATCTGAGCTTTCGCGACCTTCAAAACACTGAGCATTCCTTTCCTTCCATGTGCGCCACATAAGGCAATGAAGTATCGCATTCCAGATGGCTATGCTACAGTGTCTATGAAAGAGCCCTTGCCAACTAGCTACTAAACTAGTCACACCACTAGGCATTACCCACTGAATTTTGAAAAGGATGAAAGCCAACAACCAAGGTGTGCTAGCAAACTCACAATGAATGAGCTTGATTTAGTTGGCATTTTCTTGGAGCAATTATATGTTAATCTTACCTCAGGGATAGGGGAGTATGGAATATGGACTGAGTTAGAGGATTGGTGATTTTACAAGGTGCTTAGTGGTTGGATTTCCAGGGAAGAAGACTTGGATCATAAAGGTACCAAGAAAATTATTATTGTTTGTATGGATGAATGCTTTGAGTTTTGGCAAAATAATGAAAATTTTAAAAGTCAGAGAAAAAAGGGAAAAATAATTGTGAATAGATGTTGAATGTGTTAGAATTGCAGTGAGACGGGAGATAATCTATTTTTTACATTGCATTATGGCTTGTGAATTGTGGTTATTAGTCTTCACTTTATTTGGAGTGCATTGGGTGATGCAACAGCTGCAAGATGTGATGGATTTGTTTACATTTTGGAAAGGGGGATTGGTCATAATGAGAGAGGTTAGATTTAAAGGGTAGAGGGATCATTCCATTTTTCATTGTTATGACATTGTGGAGGAAGAGGTATAATTTTCCTATACAAAACTAAATGGGAATTCATAGAAAAGCTGTTTTTAGTTTTTACATGTTCTCTATATGAGGGCTACATGCTTTTGGAGGTCTGTATGTTGATTCCTTCTTGGATTTCATTGTTCTTTAAATTTTCAATTGTAACTAGAAGAAAGGATTTGTATTTATCCTTTTTGTTTGAATATTTGTTGCCTATATTTAAAAATAAAAATAAAAAATTTCACAACATTTGCTTGTTTGGGAAATATTAGAAGTCATGTAGGAAACACTACAATTAACTTGTTCCGGGGGTTAACTAGGTTTAAATTGGCCTCCAAAGCTTGTTTGTTGCACTTTTAGAAGGTCCTTGGAGGTTGCTGCCACAGTATTTTGCTGAAATCTTCATGTTTGGTTTCTTGGTAATATTATTATTATTATTTTCTTGTGAGAGTTTGAAACTCTTCCACTCTTAAAGGTTGGGGCTGAGGTGAGTGCCTATATTAGCTCATAGGCTAACTAGCCAGTAAGGCAGTGTCAAACACTTGATTAGAGACTTCTCCCTCAATTCTTTTCTTTTCTTTTGAAACTTCTTTTATTAAAATTTCTATGTTTCTTTCCCGAATTTGTTTTTCCTGTGTTTTATTTTTCTTCTTGCTCAAAGGATCTCTCATCAGTAGTAATGCTTATATTGGTTGTTTTTATATGAACTTATATGCTTCATTGTTAATTACTTTTCTGTCAGTATATCATATCATAATATCTGCTTAATAATCTCTCATCCTCTTTGGAAAATTTCATGAATTCTTAGGATCCTCACCTGCTTCAAGTTAAATCCATTTGAGCATCTAAACCTACCATTTGGTGCGTCTCCAGAAGACATTAAAAGGCAGTATCGTAAGGTAACTCCTTCTGGTGAATGAACCATCATGTTCAAGGTTGCTTATCTTATTAAAAGTGCTTATATAATTTCACATTTGTAGTTGTCTTTGCTGGTCCACCCTGATAAATGCAAGCATCCACAAGCAAAAGAGGCATTTGGAGGTATGGAGGTCTATGTTTTATATGGTTGAATTTGTTAATTACTTGTCTTTATAAAAGTGATTGTTTTGCATGTGAGGAATCTTGTGCATAACATTTGTGCATGTTCATTTATTTAAACTTGAGAGATAACTTGTTAGCATGTTAAATACATTGATAACAGACTTCAAATCTGTTGATTATTTGCTGTTTCTGCTGTTGTGGTAAAGACACAAACTAATAGGAAAAAAGGGGTTTTGACTTTTGACTTGATGGTTTTGTTGAAGGATTGTTACACATCTATGGTTTGCCAAACTACGTGCCATTTTTTACCAACTGTGACTACTAGTTGAGAGTCATAAGGCATATGTTAAGATTTTCTGAAGCAATGTCTTTTATGATAAGTATTTCCTGAAGCCATGTCAAACGTGCAAGCTGATCTTGATAAATTCAAACTTATGCTATGTTTGGAAGTTTTGAGAGAGAGGAGAGTAGAAGGAAGGAGAGTAGTGAAGAAGAGAGCAGAGGGGAATCGTTATCCTCTACCTTGTTTGGATGTTTTTAAAATTAAGGGGGAAGGGAATAATTAGTCTTTTCATTTGTAATTTTGTGAATATAGTAAAGGCAAATTTGGTAATTCATTTGGTTAAGCATTTTTATGCTCCACTCTCCCTCCAAATCTCTCCAATTTGGGGGAATTAAAAATGAGGGGTTAGAAGTAGTTCAAACCCCTCCAAAGCCCTCCAAATCTCTCCCCCTCCTTCCTTGAAAAACATCCAAACAAGGTAATTTAATTACTCTCCCTCTCTCTACTCTACTCCCCCTCCTTTTCCCAACATCCAAACATAGCATTATGGAGTTTGTTTTGAACATTATATATAGTTGGCCTTAGGTGTACACTATAGAGTGTGACACCTGGTGGCCCTTGAATTTCCAAACCTGTTTTTGAGTCAGTTGAGATTTTGAGATTTTTGGATGGGATTCACGGTTTAGAAGCTAGGGTCATGTTTGGTAATTGTTTTCATTTTCTACTTCCATTTTCTTGTTTTTAAGGGAAAAAGGAAACCAAAAAACAAAATTTTTCTGTTTTCAAAATGAAAACGCGTTTGGTTAGTTGAAAGGAAAAAAAACATTTTCCAAAAACAAAATTCAGGAAATTTGTTTAGTAGTTGTTTTTGAAAAAGTTGAATTTTGTTTTGTTTGGTTAATTTTAAAAAAAATTCTATTTATTCTAATTCAAAAACACATTTGCTTCAAAGTATTTAAAATCAACACACCTAGAGGAATTATAAAATCAAATGCTTTGTATATAACATTCAAGCCTGAAACTTTAATCATATTAGACTGAAACTATATTAATGAAAGTTTCTTACTATTGAAGAAAAATAGGCATTTAAATGTTATAAAAGACAATCAATAACTAAAGTTTATAACGTGGCATCAATGATGCCTATTATTTGCTAACATCAATCCTGCGATCTGATCCCTATAAGTTGCCATAGCTTCAGCAACTTGATCAGTTAAGTCAACAGTGTGCGATGGCTTACTAGAATTATTCCTACCTTCACCTTCAACAATAAGGTTATCGATAATGAATTGAGTAAACAAGCGATCATTTCTTGTTGCCATCCGAATGAAGTTATAGATTGTGCAACAGCCTCTCATCACAACCTTTATAAACACAACCATCAAATACAATTAAGGAACAGCCTCCCATGGATAATATTGACAAAGCATTGGCGGCCAGAAACAATATCAAATAAACCAACCACTGTGTAAGACATAACAATTTTGGGATCTAAAGTATCAAAGTAAAAAATCATGATGGACATCATTTTTCATTCTATATATATGGATAGGAATTTCTTTTCTTTTCTTTATTTTTTACCTTAAAAAGGTAGAAACCTTTATATCTTGTCAATACAAATTACAAAGAAGTATTACATCAAACACATTTTGTGCTGCTCTATTATAACCCGTGTACAACCTTAACAATATAATTCAAATAGATTCATGAGGTAGAGACACGTTAAGATATTAATTTCTATCCTGCATGTACAATTTTATGGCATGAGGTTACATATGGCGCCGATGGACAGATTCATGTGAGACACAAAAAATATCCATTTAATAATAACCATTAACCTCACATTAACAATTGACACTCAACAATAAGACCAAACACAAATCAGCTCTTGTAAATTTGTAATAATCCATAATCAAGGAAAAAAGGAAAAGAGCCCAAAAAAACAAAAACATGAAAGCAAAAATAAGCGAAATGTATGTACCCAGTACCTCTGAGTGATTGGGTCCCTAAAATTATGAAGCTCTTCAAAAACTGTGAAACACCCGCACAGACCTGCTAAATACATTCAGAAAAACCATCCAAATAAATTCAGAAGAACAAACTGTGATTTCTTCCTCTTTATGGTTAGCTCCCCCTTAAATGTTCTATTTCTCTCCTACATACTTGCCACATCATTGGTTGGTGTGCTATGCTTTGCCAGTTAATTGGATATGAAGATTTAAGGGAGAAATAAGTTATGGAGTAATATGTGAGATGTGAATGTGCTAAATTGGTGATGTTTGGTGTGATGAAAACATGCATTTGTGTTTTACAGCTGCAAGAATATTGGATATTTTGGGAAGATATCGGTGTGATGACATCCCTTTTTAGAGGATGTGTGCAACCCATTAAAATGTATAACTGGCAAAGGATAAGGTTACCCTTGTTCATTGAGGATGCAGTGTGGCATTTCCTGTACAAATATCAGTAAAGAGTTCTTGGAACATCTTAATAGCTTTAGAATGGCTCCAGCTAGCGATTTGAAGATGGGCCCTTGATGGTGTTTTTTTTCTATTTTGAAATTTTATTTCCCCTTGCTGGTTCAAATCCATTGATTACTTTCCTTGGTGTGGAAATTGAAGGCTTGTATGATGAGGAATGTGATAGTAGCAGTGAAGTGTGTAGTTAGTCCAACAGCGTTATTGTCATTCTGTTTCCTGACCATGACCATTTTTTATTGGAAAGGTTTGAACCAATAACCTATGGAACTCCTCATTTTATCACAGGAACGAAGGCCCATGGTTTACTATGACCATTGTTAAAATTGTGACTAGTTGCGATATACTTGAAATGGTTTTGTCATGAGTGTAGGTGACTTCTGTGGGTGAGTGGGTGAGTGGACATCTAAATCTTATCCCCTTTGGTACTATTTATTTTAATAATCTTACTAGATATTAAATTTGGCTGGAGGATCTTCCCTCCTGCACCTAGGGCCTAGGCAGGTCATAAATTTTTTTGGAGTTTGGAGTACAGCATAGCATAGTCCCAAGAAAAGTTGCCTTCTTTTTGGACATCTACTTTGGCAAAGAGATGTTAGCTGTAGGTAATCTTATTAAAAGGAATATGATCTTGGTGAATCGGTGCTGTGTATGAGTCTAATGGGAACTCAGTAAACCATTTACTGATCCATTGCTCTGCTGCTAGAGAAATATGTTTTCTCATCTCCTCGTTATTCGGGTTAGTTGGTGTGGTGTTGTTTTGTTGGAAAAGATTGCATGGGAGGTACAACAATATCTTGATTTGAACTCTACTCCCTCTTTGCCTTATGTGGAATATTTGGAGGGTGAGGAATAATCTGACTTTTAATGCATTGAGATCTCTGTGCTTGATTTTGAATGTTTGTTTCTTAAATCTTTCTATGAATGAATGACTGATCAAAAAATTATTCTATGAATGGATAAGTTGAGTTATACTTTGCAAGTTTCAGTAGAAATTTTCCTCAAACTCATTATACTTAAGTTTATTAAGTTGTTTCCTTTTTAATTATATTCTTCTTTCTTATCAAAAACTGTGTGCGCATGTTTGACATCACATGGAATTTACTTACTTAAAAAAAAAAAAAGAACATTACATGGAGTATTCTATGTTTCTATGTTTTTTCACCTATCAAAAAAATATTCTATGTTTTGACGGTGTGATGTACGGTTGCATTCTCAAGTTGTGTGGGCAATACGGTGAAGGAATATGAATGCTAATTTGATAATTACATTGGAGGTGCATAGAACGTTGCCTGCATCTGTTGATTCAAATGCATAATTGAACTACTTACTAACATTGAGTTGTTGACTTGTGAGCAGCATTGGCAAAAGCCCAACAACTCTTACTTGATCAACAGGAAAGAGATTATGTTCTTAGCCAGGTGAATGCAGCAAAAGGTTGGTACTTGAAATTTTTTAAAGTTTACTTTGTGGCTGGATCTTACCTCTCTTAGCTCTCTATTTGCATGTTTATAAGTTATAACAGGGCCAATCTATTCGTGCCATATGAGCTAGGATTGTCCATGCAGTGTCCTGTATGCATAATTATTTTGTTTACATATTGCAGAGATTGAGGATTGATATTAATATAAAATAGAGCTTATTCTTTAATTTAACATGAACTGCAGATGAGCTTAGAATGAAGAGGAAAAAGCATTTGAGGAAAGATACAGCTTCTAAAATAAAGTCATTGGTTGAAGAGGTATGTAGTGTTCTCCTTATATTATGTCCTTTACACACACACTCACACACGCATTTAGTTTTAAAATTTACTTTTTGATGTCTATATTTGGACCCTATAAAATTGTGTGATATCAATCGAATGGATGCTAATCCGTGTAAGGTGAAACAAAAGTTTTGGTTGGCATGTATCTCCTAAGGAGATTGATCATGACTTTCCTAAAACACCACATCTATAACTGCTATAATGTGAGTTTTTTTATCGAGTATCTAAATGGGAGTTTTGTGGGTCAGGTTGTCAGATAATTATGTGACAATCTGTACTCTATCTGCATATCTGATTGGAGGGATTTGTGCAGTGAGCATATTCAGAATGACTTACCAATATTAGTCATACATTGTATGCTCATTTTTTTTTTTAATTCCTTTATATCTGCTAGAATAGTATTTATTGTTGTTTACTCTTCATGTCTTTCCCTTTAACCCCTTATATCTATTTCTTTTTAGTATTGGTTGTTGTGGGGTTCTGTTATATATTTATTTATACATGTGTGAGGTTTTTTTTTTGGGAGGGGGAGGAGGGGTTTCTGAACTTCTGACATTTAGGCAGTTATATTTTCTTAATTGTCCCTTCCAACTGAAGGCTTCTGAACAACCTATTAATTTTACCTCTTTGGTATGTAAAGGGAAAATATGATCAAATGTATGAACAGTCAGAGGAGTTCCAGCATGAGCTGAAATTGAAGGTTCGAGAAATATTAACAGAACAGGAATGGCGGAGGAGAAAAATGCAAATGAGGGTATGCTGGAATTTCTGTATTTTCCTTGTTTCCATGGGCTATTCTCGTTTTACACTTCATATTCTAAGGATCTTTGTGCCTTTGTTGTCATGTAGATATCAGAAGAGCAAGGTAGGTTAAAGAAGGATGAAGAAGAAGCAAAAGAAATGTGGAAGAGAAAGCGGGAGCATGAGGAGCAGTGGGAAGGAACAAGAGAACAGAGGGTTTGTTTCCATCTTTCACAAATAAAATCCATCTTTCATAAATAAATAATAATAATAATTATAAAGTTATATTACTAATATAAAAAATGCTTGCTGAAGCTATGTTTGAACGGTTGGATTTGCTATGATATGCATAAACCCAACCTATATATATTATGCTTAAATTTTCTTTAATTGCATCCATGTTACGTAGTTTCATTTTTAGCCAGTTTCTTTGTGACTGTTCATTTTCATTTCCTCGACCTGTGCATTGCTTTACTCAGTCCCTTGCCTCAGCTTTGCCCTTTGTGCCTAGGCTCCAATAGTTTTAAGTGTTTCAGTGCATTTTCAGCCTTCCATAACACTGCTTCTGATTCAAGATTCACTCTTTACCTGCTGCAAGGTTTGATTGCCCTCATGATTAAGGTTTTGAAAAGCATTTTGGATTATAGGATCTGAAGAAGAATAAAGTGGATGCCATCTCATATTGTCAAGGGATGTGTAGACTTTTATCTGAGACAAGAAAATTTCCTTGTATAAAAATTAAGAACTAAAGCAAAAGGAATCAAATTGGCATATACACTAAGATTGTCACATCTATCACAAGCTTACTTACCCCAAAAGAAAATTAATTTAAATAAATAAATAAATAAATCTTAAAGCTATCAAATCGGCATATACATTAAGATTGTCACAACTATCACAAGCTTACTTACGCCAAAGGGAAATTAATTTAAATAAATAAATAAATCTTAAAGGTCATTCTTAAATCCTTTGTGAGAAGGAAGAATCAGATAGATACACATGGAATTCCATGTGAATCTGTTCATCTACCTGTTTCATTCCACATGGCGTATTGTAATCCCTGAGTCCATTGGTCATTACCGTTGCGACTGTTTCCCCTAATTCGTTGCAGTCATAGTGATGCTATTAATAAGATATGGACTATTATTTAGGCTCTCCATAGTATCTCTTATGGTCAGAGTTTGAACTTTATGTTAATGGTGCTATACAATTTCTTAGTTTTGTATTCTTGGATCTCTAATATTTTCCAATATCATTTTCTTCATATTAAAAGTTTTAATCTCCTTTGGTAGGAGAACTTAAATTGGTTCTTTTAAAATGCCATTTTATAATTTAACTTTCTTTTTGGCAATTATCTCTGCTATTGGGACTTGTATTCATTTCCTGTTTATTTCAATGATCAGGTTTCAAGCTGGAGAGATTTTATGAAGAGTGGAAAGAAGGTGAGATGATATATATTTATTGTATATATATATTCACACAAAGATACATATATAGCAAATGAGAATGGCTGAAGACATCCTCTTTTATGTACATTTACAGGCTAAGAAGGGTGAAATTCGACCTCCAAAGCTCAAGACCGAAGACCCCAATAAATCTTACGTTCAAAGGCCTGTAAAGCGGGGTTAAATGGCAAGAAGGCTCTGCATGCAGGCTGACATTTGTATCAAACTGTCAGTTCACTGTGAACGGGTTTATTATTGTGTTAATAGCAGACGCGATTGGAACAATGTCACTGTACCTCATTAAGTAATCCAAAATCATTGTAAGTGGTTTTAGTTTTTAATTAGATAAGGATTGTTCTAATAATAGAATTTGTGATTCTTTGGCTAGTGAATTTTAGGAAGTTACTACTAAAATTTTGAAGGATTGGCTTATCGAGCCTTAGGATGAATAGTTAAGATAACGGGTTGACCCGCCTCAAAGATTTTGTTTGTTGCCTGCCTTGGGTGAACAAGTTTTGATTACAGAGTTCCAAGGCAAACTTAAAATGAGAGGTGAAAAAGAGAACCCAACTCCATTTCAATCAAATAGGATATCTTGAAGTAGTCGCAAGGGTTATATAACAAATTAATCTCTGAAGGTACTTTGTATGGGACAGTTCCTTCTCGATATAATCTATGTAGCAATTATAAGCTGAAAGTTGCATCTCAAAAATGTACTTTTGAAATTATTTTTAAAACTACAGCAATTATAAAAATGTAAGTGAGACTCATGATTTGATAGCTGAAATGAGGTGATGGAACATGAATGGAGAGTTTGCGGTTGTGAGGTTTCATTCTTTAGACCAAAATGAGGAGAATGAAATTAGTAAATTGTGACTTTGTTGAAAGAGAGAAATGATTTCCTCCCACTTGAAATCATAGATCAGCTCACATCTGACAAAAATAAAAATCCTCAGTTGAACTCTGGATTTCAATCTCTTGCCAAACAGCCTTACCATATTAAGCTACAACGTTGAGTTTAACATATTATTTTAGTTCTTCTAGATTTTGATTTTTTACGACTCTGATGTGTATATTAGTATCACTGATAAGGTTTGAGCCTCATCAATAATGCTTCCCATTTTGGTTCCCATTTTAGTGTTTAACCAATGGAAAAGGAAGAATATTGAGATTGAGAGAGATGCTGAAGACAACAAGGGTAAGGTTTGCTGACAATATTATTAACCAGATTTTGTTTAAAAACTTGTTTTAATAAAAAAATTGTTTTATTCAAGGTGACTAACCTCTTGTACATGAGAGAGAGAGAGAGAGAGAGAGAGAGAGCATTGAGGGTTATAGTTCTTCATTTATTATTCACTTCCCCTGCTCAAGTACTTTGCGAATAATTTGAAATGCAACATGATAATGAAATCAAATGAATAACGTCTATCACTCCTTAATGAGATAAACACTTATTGCTAAACCAAAGATTAAGATAACCAAATGACATAAAGCTCTGCCACACTTATCCAGCGTATTTAGCAACTACACGAATCCAAATCTTCTGTCCCACTTTTCCTACTCCACTCTATACTCCACTAATAAAAACTTGCCATGTGTTCACCTAATTAATTAAATACTACTATTAATTAATAACGGTAGCATTAATAAGTCAATAATGATAGTATTTAATTAATTAAGTGAACACGTGGCAAATTTTTATTGGTGGAGTATAAAGTGGAGCAGGAAAAGTGGGACAGAAGATTTGGACTCCAACTACACACGTCTCCAGTGTCCCTATTCTTTGTGCAATTTATAGCTTGATCCACGTGTCCAAACAAGTTTCTCAAGTCATAACTTTTCCCTAAATGAATCTTGTGGTCAAGTTTCTAGTAAGGAAATTGACTTTGCAATTCTTCAGTTCACACTAAGGCTGCATTTGGTTGGAAGTGAAATAGGAAGGGTAAAAAAGAAAGTAGAGAAAATAAGGGGCTGTTTGGATTTACAAGTTTTCATCACCCATCACTCTGTTTTCAGCACCCATAACTCAAAACTGGTGGGTCCCACGGAGATGAAGTCTGTTTGACTGTGTTTTGCAAGTTTTGTTTTCATCACTCAATTCTTTAATTTTTGAATGATGAGTTAGCAAAACTGATAACAACTTTTGGATGTTTTTGAGCTATGAAAACTTAGTTACGATGACATTTTGAAAAATACACACATTTGAGGAATCCACGGTCAGAGAGAAGTCACGTCCTTACTTTTATTTTTATTTTTTTTCTCCTCCTTACTTTTTCTCCCCTTTCTTCTTTACAGACTCACTCCAACAGCTTTTTTCTTCTTTTTCTTTCTTTCTTTCTTCTTCACAGACTCACTCCAACGGCCATTTTTCTTCTTCTTCTTCATTCTTTTTCTTGCTTTTCTTCTTCACAGAAACACATGGGTAACTTTATCAAAAAGAAAAAAAGAAACACGTGGGTGATGGGTACCGATTTCTCAAATCCAAAAAATCAAACTCATAAACACATGATACTGATCATACACACTAACACACAAACACAAACCCACAAACATGCTCATCCACACAATAAATCTAAAAATTTCTTCTTGAAACACAAACAAAACCCAAAAGTAAGAAATGAAAGAGAGGAAATGGGGGGAGAAGAGGGGTGGAATTGGTCTTGCATGTCTTTGATCTAGCTTCTATTCGGAGATTTGAGCTATAATCTTCTTTTCCTCATCACAGCCCCATTTTCAGAGTAAACCCCTCAGCCAAGCCATGTCCAGCGACGTATCTGATCTGATCCAACCCGCAACGGCCCCATCTCAAACTGGAGGAGGACGGCAACACAGAACTCACAAACCACCTATAGAGACCCAATTGTATGAACAGAGCCACATGTACCACCTATTGAGACAATAACATCTACAACAAAAAAAAAAACAAAAAAACAAAAACTGAATCAAGAAAAAGACATACCAAGGTTGGAACAATGGTGATTGGAACTCAAAGTTGGGGACTGACGAACTAGGTTTTGGTAAAGTTGGATTTTGGCTTTTGGGGTAAATGGGATGAGGAGGGGGCAAGTGAGGTTCTGATAGCACAGGGAGGAATGGTACCCAGGTCAGAATGTGGGTCCTACTTTTTGGAGTTGAAAACATGTTTGGGTTTAGGTGCCAAACGAGTTTAGGTGATATTTGGGGATTTTTGAGTGATAGGAAATGAATTATAGGGTGATGAGTGATGGGTAATGAGTGATCAATTTTTTGCAGCCAAAGAGGGCCTAAGTTTTGGGGTTTGTTTGGTAAAGAGATAAAAGTGGAAGGATTTTTGGTGGGCCCATGCATTTTCTTCCCTAACACCAAAAATAAGTCTTTCCAAAATGGAGCGAAAACACAGTGGAAACCTTGGCTATTGGCTCAACCAATTGCTTTTACAAAATTAACTCCCTTCTTTAACATTAGTTACGTTATATGTCTTCATCAATCTTTTTCTTTTTCTTTTTAAGTAGCATGGTTGGTTTTCTTTTTCTTTGATTTTATTTTATTTTTAATTGGGCATGATTTTTGTTTTAATAAACTCGGTAGGATTTTTTTTGGATTGACTTTTTTTTTTTTTAATTGAGCACAATTTTTTTAATAAGGGCATATGAGTCAATTTATACAAATTTCATTTTCCATCCTCTCATTTTTTTTTTTCAACCAAATAAATGACTTTTTCATCTCTTCACTTTTCCATCCTCCCAACCAAACACATATAAGGGGAAACTAAATCTCTTTTATCCTCCCATTTTTTTTATCACTTCCTCATTTTCTATCCTCCTTTTCCACCCCTCCAACCAAACGGACCCTAAGTTTACAAAGATCCCATTACTACATCTTTTTCACTAATTCCAAGTCCAACCCGTTGTAAATAAAAATATTAATAAACCTAATTGAATAGTAAGACCTAAAATAAAAACTACAATTGACCAATAAGAAATACAATTGACTTGCAAAGTAGAATGACATTAAATTTAAATAAATACACTGTTGTTTTGGAAATTGCTCACCAGTGATAATGCAAGTGGCATATCATATTTATGTATTGGCATGCCTTGTGTTTTTTTTTTCTTTTTTCTTTTTTCTTTTGAGCTCATATAGAAATCCTAATCTAATGAACCTAATATACTACCCCGGACCACTTGAACTTGGGTCCTCAAACCCCACAAGCCTTTAAGGCTTAGGGAAGTACCATTCCGCCCAATGTGGGCAGTGGTAGCATGCCTAGTTTGTTGTTGATAGTTATATAGGTAAAAACTTTTGAGTTCCTTTTCCCATATAAGGTCCTGGAGTTGTGGAAACAAAGAGCCTAAACAAAGTGTCAAGTGGGTTAATAAAAAAAAATGCTTGTGGCTTTACCATACTAATGTTGTTCAGCACAGCATTATTCACCTGTTCTATTCAGCAATTTTCAAATGGGCTCCTCACGAAAGTTACAAGTTTGTATAAAGTGACTAATTGGAAGACATTTCATATTATATTTTCCTTTTCTAGTATAGTCTCAAGGATCAGGGATCTCATAGAAACTTTTTTCATTAAATTTGAAATGCGCCGAGGGTCATGCTACATTTAATAAATAAAAATGATGTCCGAGATAATGATAAAATACTCGGGAGCTACAAGGAATACTAATTACTAGATACAGTTCCTTGGTTGTTTTATATAATCACACCTGCAAAGAAAAAATTCACAAAAATACAAACCCGCACACTAATAAGAGAAGAGGTGGTCCCGGCGGGGCTCGAACCCGCGACCTTCGGCTCATAAGACCAACGCTCTAACCAACTGAGCTACGGGACCGTGTTGTTCGATTTTCGTTCTTCTTTTGTTAAGAAGCTAGGTTGTTATCTAGTTCTGATTACAGTACCAGTGCTTCGGCCCATACACAATGATTGATGAAAAATGATGCGTAAATTTAAAATATTTTCAGAATTCAATTCATATCAAAAAGAATAAAATAAGAATCATGTTAAAATTATACTTAATGTTACACCGCCTCATAATTTTTTATGAAAAAGGTATTTTAATAAATTAACAATTGGATTACATTGTATTGTTTATACTTTTCATGTTTGTAATATATCAAGATGATCGGAGATAATAACTATCTCATCATATAATATTTAAATTTCAATTATTTTCAACTTTGAAATTATATTCACAACATGATTTTATTAATTAAATAGAAAATAACTCCAATAAACATGAAATTTGACATGCATGGTAAAAGCAAATAAAACATGTAATCTAATAGTGGAATTATCAAAATATTAACTTAATGAAAAGCTATGAAGCGATGTTACACTAATGCTCCATTTGTTTTTAAGTAAAATATTTTACATGTAAAACATTTTCAATAAAATATTTTCAAGTGTTTTTTATGACAAATAAAAGTTTTCAAGCAAACTACCAAAACTGGTAGCTCAATTACCAGAGCCACTAGCCCAGAGGTCCAATGATCGAACTGTTGAAACTAGTAGCAAGAATAGTGGCTCTAACGACCGAATTGCCAACGGCCGTTGCCAAAGTGGTCTCTCTGGTGACCACTAGCACTGATGGCCAAAATAGTGATTCCAATTATTCAACATTCGACACTAGTCGCTGGAATGGTGTCTTTAATGATCAAACTGCCAACACAAACTGTCGGTGGCTCCGGCCACCAAACCCAACATCAATCGTTGGAACAGCAGCTTTGATGACTAAACCAATAGCACCACTGAAGCAGGAGCTCAATTAATGAAACCGCCAGTGCTGGAGGTCCAATAATCAAACCGTTGAAACTGGCCAAAACGATGGCTTTAATGACTGGATTGCCAGCAGCTGTTGCCAGAGCGATTTCTCCAGTAACCAGACCACCAGTACCGGTGGCTAGAACGATGGTTGCAATTATCAAACCTCCAGTACTAGTTGCCAGAATGGTATTTTTGGTAATCGCAGACACTAATAGTCAGAGCAGTGGCTGAGTGGCTCCGACCGCAGTACCCTGCACCAGTTGTTGAAATGATAACTCCAATGACCGAATTGCCGGCACTATTTGCCAGAGTGGCGACTCAGACTATCAAACTACTGACACTAGTTGCATAGCCGACCAAACCGATAACCTAGCCACTAGATTGAACAAAGGGAAGTCATTGTGCATTTTTATAAAAATGTTTTACCAAATTTTTAAAGGTAAAACATTTTATGGTCAACCAAAAATATTTCATAAGTTTGACCAAATTTTACATGCAAATAAACACTTGAAAATGGGAAAACATTTTTCATAGATCATTTTACTTCAAAACGAATGCAGCATAAGTATAACTTGATTCCTTAAAATAGATATTAATAAAAGAACAAATTTACTCCTAAATTAGGTAATAAAAGTACATAAGTCAAGTTTCAATGATGTTGCAAGCAAAGAATGTCATCACATACTAATATTTTTATTTCCTGGTTTGAAAATTTATCATCGGCCATCTACAAATGACAGTCAGATTTCTTGGGACTGTTATGGTTTCTCATGGCAGAGACATTAGCTATGACCATGATCTTGTTGAAATAGTGATGAGATAGTCAGAAACCTACATTTTTGTAGTGAAATATAATTAGAGCATTCACATCAAGTGTAATTTCTCAACAAAAAAAAATCAAGTGTTTTATTAAAATGTCATTTTGACGCACCAAAAAGTTACTTTATCAATTTTAATACGCCCTTTTACAATACACAGTATACCAGATCTTCTATTTTAAGATTACACGTTAAAATAATATACACAAACCAATAAAAATACTTATTTATTTATTTATTTAACTTTATCTTTCTCTCTACACGGTAAAGTTTTCTCTCTCCTCTCCCTTCTTTGTCTCACTCCATTTCTGACCGTTTCTCTCTTTCTCTCTCTCTCTCTCTATTTTATCTGAATCTATCCGTTTCTTTCATGCTACAATTCCAGAAAAAAAAAAAAAAAAAAAAAAAAAAAAAAAACCCACCACCACCATCACAAGTCCACAACCACCAGCTCTGTAACCACCACCATCCATTGCAAGAATTAAAAATAAAAAGTAGAAAACCAAACATCAGTTTTTATTTTTTAATCTTTTCCTCTCTCTCATCTCAGCCATGGCAGAAGCTCCACTACCGTTTCTGCTAGTGGTGCTCGTTGGTGCCACCTAGTAGATCTGTGGATTTTGGTGTGGTGTGGTTGTTTTGTAGACCTATGGATTTAGTTTTTAATTTTTAGATCTATGCATTTGGTGTGGTTGATTTGTTAGATTTGTGGGAGGAAATGGAGAGAGACAGAGAAGAGAGATAGAAGAGGGAGGTGGCAGAAGAGAGAGGAGAAAAAACGTGACAGATAGGAGAGAGAAGATTAATAAAAAAAAAAAATTATTTTATGGCATTTGTGAACAGTATCGTTCAAATTTGAAACGGTACTGTACATCCATGCCAAATTGTTGAGCATTTTGGAACACTTGTATAAGAGGTTTTGGAGTGTTTGATGTGCCAAATACCAAATATTTAGTATTTGAAACACTTCATGAGAATGCTTTTAAAGCATACCTTTTTATAATTTTTCTTTTTTGGCGTAAAATTAGAGAACATTATGCAATTGTTGTATACATGGTGTCACATCACTTAAAATCATTTTTTATTGTTCATTTAGTGCAATGAAATTTTAAATGACATAAGACACTCCTTTCCCAAGCAAAGGAAACGAACTGCAACTACTACCAAGCAGATCGAGATCACAGCTGCAGTCATGATCAAAAAAGGAATAAGTCTTGTGCCATATAAAAGAATAAGTCTTAACGAGTTGTAGTTGGTGAAAGAGTGGTGGTGAATTCATATGGGGACACCCTTCCACCGCCACAAAATCACAACTCGCCACGTAAACGAATTGTGACATTTGTTGTGCCACTAGGACTCTCAAAAAAGGCCACACTTGAGCAAGACTCATCCTATTTTCCTAATGGACTAATTCACAATTTCAAATCCCTAGAGGCAAGCCTGTCAGAATCACTGTTACGTGGTACTATTAATTTCCCAGCCCACAGACCTCTCTATTTCCACAACAGATGAGGGATTTTAGAAGTTTAAAATAAACAAGAAGAAATTAGGGGTTTTCCGGCATTTTGACGAGCAGGGTTGCATTTGCGTGGAAATCAAAATCAAACTGCTTGTCAAACTTGAAGAGAGAGAGAGAGAGAGAATAGAGTAGAAAAAACAATACTACGACATCACAGATAAATAAAGCTAAAGCTACATCTCTAATTCTTTGTAATAGAAAACAAGATACAACATTCTATGGCCAAAACTTCATATTTTTCATGTGGCGGGCAAAAACGTTTCTTATCTTCACACAGAAGTTACATTGTACAAAGCAGAGATGAAAATTACACAAAGCAACACCTCTATGATACACGGATGCCCACAAAGATTATATATCTCACCATCACATATAAAGACCTCGTGTCCTCTCAAAAGAGAAAAAATAATAGGCCTAAAACAAGAAATAAAAATAATATAATTAATGAGAAAAATACCCATCACTACCAACCCATAGGAAGAAACAACCAAGACTGACCTCTACCTGCCTGTGGCTCAATTTACAAAGGGGGGCTCGACCCATATTGTAATTTTCAAGTTTCAGCACATCAAAGAAAACCTACAGCCGCCTGCAACCTGGTTCTCCAAACTCGCATCTTCATGCTAAGGTCCACCGTGTGGTGAGAAACCCAAAATTCATAAAGCCTTCAATTTTCATCAGGGAACCAAGATCACAAGTACGGTAATTCCTGTCATATGTCATCATGCTCTATACAGAAATGCAACCCCACGTGGTAGCATACGCCTGAAAGTAACATAGGGAAACAATTTGGACCAATATATTATATCCAAGCAAGAGAGCCTCGATCATTTGTAACTTGAGGACGGCCTCTAGTTGGTGTTGGAGGTCTGTTAGCATTCAGCTCCTGATCTCATTCAAAAAAAGAGTAGGGGGGATTAATACCAAAACAATGTAGCAATTTTAGGTCATGCACACACACACACACACACACACACACATGTTCAATTTACACCCCTACTGTAAGTCTGTAACTTGCAACTAATACTACACCATCTAATACCTTTACCAGCTAGTATTTCATCAAATCTATTATTAGAATATATGTTTTCTCCATACCCATCAAGCTTAATGATCAATGATTAAGAACCCTCTCATTTATAAATTCTTCAAAATATAAATAAATAAATAATTTACTAGATGCATGAATATACGAATTGGGTAGTAAATTAGAATAAATTTATATGAAATTTAGTGTGCATGATACGAAAATCATGTAGAGAACATAAATTTCTCTACAAAAATTGCATAGGTGGAAATTGACTAAATATTAATATGATGCGAACTATAAAGTGATGGAATGATTTTTGTTAAAGTTACACCAAGTATAACTTACACCTAACATGCACGCACACATATAAAGATCAACTTACACACGGTGTAACCACACACACACACACACACACAAAACCTTCAAGTTAACATTTTATAGATGAGATATCTATCGTCTTAAAATCTTGCAAGCATGAAAGGTATAAGGAGAATGTAATTCAACAGTAAATTTGTCAAAATAAACATCCAATAAAAAAATTATTGAATAGTGTAACATTACCAAAAGTTAAACCAACTGTAATTTGAACCCAACCTTCTATATACACACGCACACACACACAAAGAGGCATCACCTGCATCCATGTATCTTCTATATGACGTTCCGGCGAATTTTCTGGCGATGAAACTGCTGGTGGCAAGGGATGAATAAGTTTTGGAACCACCACCAAATCTCTACCCAAAACTAAGATTGCTCCTGCATTATTTGCAGTACCTGTCGAAAGGGGCAAGGGCCAAACTTAAAATGTTAAATCACCTAAGGAGCTTAAAAAATGCAATAATAGTCACAAAGACCAGGAATGTACCACAGTAGTTGGTAGCTGAGAAAAGTGTAATCAAATGTCCCTGGGCAAAACGCTCAAATCCATCCATTACACATTCATGTGCTCGTACAATCAACTGAAGATCATTGTTGTTGCAGAATTCCATGACACGATCAGGCTGCAACAGCAAACCCTTTTAGATGAGCATAACACGCAGATACAAACTTAAAAACACAGCCAAGAAAAAATGGAAACTAATAATTAATAAGATTAGAATTCAAGACTTTTCTCAAATTCACACAACCTGCTTATGACCTGAACCAAAGCCCAAGATTATACAGGTAAAAAAATACCATAAACAATGGATAGTTCTCCAAGTCTATCATGAGAAAATTATTTCTAAAATTTTTAAATGTTTATAATTATAATACAGCACTCAAACCGGCAAGAGGGGAAGATAAATGGAAGCATTTTCTAATATAAGTAATAAAATTTTATTAAAATAGAAGAGAAACCTCACTTTGTTCACAGCAAGTCTCAAGTCCGAAAAAAAAAAAAAAAAAAAAAAAAAAGATGAGGGTTGTGGTAGGTTGACAGTCATCATAACATTTAGTCACTTTATTATCATGGAAGAGGGGAAACCTTATGTATACTGAGTGTGTAAGCTTCCCTAAAGAATTAAATGATCACAGAATTACATATGAAAAGGGGGAGAATCAATAAATGATTATTGGAAGATATAAAATTAAATTAATGAAAACATAGAACCTCCTTTCAGACAAAATCACCAAAATTACATTATGTGATTGAACTGCAGCCTAGATAAAGAATCTAGTACCCAAATCATTATTGTACTTCCATTACAGCCACAAAATTTGCTAATAGTATCAACATCCTACAATTAATTGAAATTGATCAACAGATATTGGCTTCAATGTATCCAGTGATATCCATATCTTGAGAACTATCAACATAGACGTTAATCTCGAGCCTCTTACAAACTTGTTAAATATGCTTTTACTTTTAAAAAATTTGACACAAGTTGGAACCAATGTATTCAAAGATATTCTCATTTTGGAATATATCAACACATAAATCATAGGACACTTCTTTCAACATATACTTGAAAGGTAGTATGCTTCATAAAGACAACAATAGAAGCTATAAAACAAGACTCACCCCAAAAGTAACTAACCCCGGACCTCTGGCATTAGGTCGCAATCCTTCCACACTGTCATTTTCTGTTGGGTCAGACCTGAGGGAAAAGCATATTAAAATGCCATTGATGATTCAACAAGACTCATGAACATTATCACACACCAAACTGAAACAGCTTAGACATTCACTGACCACAATAAATCCATAAGCACGATTGAGCCTGCTTCCATTGTAATTGGACGCTGAAGATTCTCAATCTGTTCCACATGATTTATAGATCGACCAATACCACCATGCATACAGATGATTTTCTTTTCAATCAGAGCTGCCAGCGGAAGCCAATTGAACAATCGGTTTATCCGATGCCATGCCCATATTCCATCTCTCTCACCCTGTTCAGCAAGTTACAAAGTTGTTAGCTCCAACCAGTTGATGCAAGATAGTACAGACATTATTTAATGCAATTAATATATACCATGCGCTCAATGCACTCAATCCGAAAGCCAAAAAGAGCATTAATATCTGCAGCTTCATGATTCCCACGAATTAAATGTACATTGTGTTGATACTCCACCTGCAAAATTGATATAAGTTAAATAATTCTTGGACCATCAAGTTCCAAGACAAAGTGAAAGGAATGCATCAAAAACATAATTAACACATAAACTACCTTCAAAGCAAGCAGGAGAGTAATGGTTTCCAGGCTATGCTGACCTCGGTCAACATAATCTCCTAAGAAGAGATAATCGATATATCTGATAGTCAACCATACAAAATCAGCATAATGGGAAGTGTCCATGTATAGACTTGTCTATAATGCAAAGCAGTGAGCTAAACTAGTATCACTCTATTGAAAAATGAGCCAAAAATTTACTGATAAAAACATAAAAAGAACAAGCTAACATCCATGATCTAATGACTTGCTTTAGAAACATAAATGCACTGATAGACTGTGAAGACCAAAGACGAGCGGATGTTGAATAGCACGATAAAATGAAGATTGCTTCCAAAAATATTTTCAAATCCAATGGGTATTGGAGTAATGCAGAAATGCTTTTGATGGACATGACCAACTAACAGGGCTCCAGCCTCTTTAAATTAGAAAACACTGAACATTTCATAAGGGGTATTTAATCAGATTTAATTTGCGTTCTTTTGTATCACATTTAGCCCATCCTTTAAATTAGAGACTCCTACTTGATCTGAGTCTTGGCTAATCTATTCTTGTTTGAGATTATTCCAAGGCTTGTTCAGTTGTAGAAAGTTCAAAGTTCTCTGTCCAAGTAGGAGTTTCTAATTTAATTTATATAATTTAACAGAAACTAAGTCTGATCATGAAAACCATTTTGCAGAGTATGCACCATTTTGATGGTGAGACCAGTAAATTCTTCAAGGTAAGATGCTACAAGCCAATCATCAAACTTGGAGGTTCTCTCTCTTCTTCTTAAGACTTCTACTAGTTCAGATTTGAAGATTTCTCCTTTATTAATATCCAGAACTAAACAGTCAATTTTGAACGCACAGCCAGCCATCTTTTTGAAACAATCTCATTCCTAAGACCATCCTTTGATCACAAGCCCCTAACCTTACTGTTATACTGATGGTGAAATCATAACATGGTTAAAGAAAAGATATTCTCTTTGGAAGCCCTAAGGCTAAGGCAAAGCCCAAGAATAAGTGTCCATGGTCGTTAATTAAGTTTTTATATTTTATTTGGTTATTCTTGAGTCAAGGGTATTTTAGAAATTTTACAATTGTTGGGTATGGGCCATAGTTATAGGCCATAGGTTTTATTAGTGAGTCTTATTTAATTATGGGTCTTTATTTATGGGCTTTCGTTTAATTTATTAGGGTTAAATAGTAGTCATTGTACTATTAGGAATCCTAATACTACTAGTACAAGTAAGAGTCTTTATATATATATATAGGGTGATCAATGTATTCAAGGAGTAGAATGAGTTGATTAATAAAATTGAGTATTTTGAGCAATAGGCACATTGGCCTTTGCTGTTTCTTTCCTTTCTTTCTAGGGTTACTGTTCACGATTACTGTTCACACACCCCCAAAACAGCCCTAACTTCTCTAATTCTTCTTTTTTCCTACCCTAAACCCACCACAACTAAACGTAATTTGTCCTACATCATATACAGTTGTTATTCTTAAAACCGTTAAATTTCCTCTCTCCAAAAATCCATGCAACTTTCTCTTCTTTATTAAAACAACCCATAACCCCAAGATACTTTTTCAATCCAACCTTTACTCCTGATATGCCTTAATTCTACCTTCCCTTCCACAAAACTTATAATCATAGGGAACCCTGAAAGTGCCAAAACAAAGTATAAAGTAAGAAGACAGAGGTATAACTAAATATTTCTGTCACATTTCAGCTCTCAGGATTTAATCTGCCACCCAGTCTATACGCATAAATTTGGACGCTAAGTTCACTGTAATGCTCCATAAGTTACATATGCACCCAAAGGGACTTGAACCCACGTCTTTACCCTCCACCTGTTCTTAAAGGGGAGGAAGTGCAATTTGGGCTAGAGTTCATAGGCCCATATGAACAACTATGCTTGATACAAAAGAATTTTAGCTAATCAGATAACTTACGCGATATCCCCTGCAGTTGAAGGTGATCCATATTCATCAAAAAGGCGCATGAGATCCCCAAATTGCCCATGCAAATCACCAAATATCTTGATGGGAGCCTTGAGTTGTAAAACACTTGGTTCACTTGAAAATATCCGCTCAGCACTGTCACAGAGATCAGCTAATTCATTGCAATCTAAAAAAAATTGTCGGCGAACTGGAGGCTTCCAGCCACGAGGCTTTAGAAGTGCTGCTATGACCTAATAAGATATGGGAAAAAGGAAACTTATTCAAAAAAAAAAAAAAAACAAAGAACATTAATCTTGTATAACTTAAAATAGCATAAGTGGGAGATAAGGACGAGATAAATTGACCTACAAAACGGTTGGGAGAAGAGTTCACTGATTCAGCAACTTACCCACTGTCTTGAAATTCAAAGGGAGTGACATTTTTTGATGAATAAAATTTAAAGGGAGATATATATGACTGATATACGTATGTATACCCAACAGGAAACATAAACAACATGGAAGCAAAACAAAATAACTCAAAAATATATTCTTAGAGATGTAATCATTAACATGCATCTTGGAATGCATATAAATTTCAGCCACTTGATAATGTAGGGCCCACAAGCCAAGGAGGATCATGGTTGCAAATTATTTAATTAGTAATTAGGAAGTTCATTCCAAGGCAAGATTTCTTTAACATGCATTTTTTCTTAACCAAAAAAAATATTCTTTTTCTTAACCAAAAAAAATATTCTTTTTCTTAACCAAAAAAAATATTCTTTTTCTATTGATTAATGAAATTCCAATTTTCAACACATCATCGGTATACTACATCAATCTAAAAGCCATGTAAAAGTAACCAGTAAAGCCAAGCAGTTGCAAAGAGATACACATCTTAATGTAGAATTCAGATGATCTCAACTCAACCCGAACTTGTTGCAAACATAAATATTAGCATACAAACTGAAATTTTTTGTACAATTTGACATGGACATTTTTATTTCCTGTGATTAAACAACAAAAGAAAAGCCATCCAGGTCTCATTTATAGAGACATCAACCCCATATAGAGTAAAATGTAAGAGTACACATATAAAATAATAGTAGTAATTTCTCCATCTAATTGTGGTAGGCTGCACAGGTCCAGGTTTATTACTTCATTATTCTACATCAAAAAAATATGCATCTATTTACAATGTTAATTATATTGTAGTGTATAACTAGGTCCATTATACCTTTTTGGGTACACTATTGATGGACATTTGTCGATCTAATAGTTTTCTAGCAGCAGTTGCACTCTCTGGGGTCCCATAACTGACCCGCCTGCCTTCATTTTCAAACTGATCAATTGAGAGCTGTCTGACCATGCCACCTAAAGCTCCACCAGTCTCTGCAGCTACAACAACCTGACAACACATTCAACAAAACATCAGCAGAGGCACAAATGTACATTTCCATAATAAAATTGGCTTGAGATAATGTTCAAAATATTATCCCAAACTAATACTGACAGCTCTGTGATGCAGCCGAACTCCAGCTGGAGCAATATTATTAGATCCAGTTGAATCAGGCTTAATTAAGGTAGATATCTGTTTCCCACTAGGGGTAGCCTCTGCCCCACGATCTCTGTCAGGCAGTTCAACCTCTCCATTAACTTGCCGTGCCTTGGCAGCGGCCAATGTAGCACTGATAGCCTCTGCTTCTGCTGCTGATGCTTCAACCAAATACTCAACACCTTTGCTTATTCTCCTGCATAAAAATCCACATCCAAATGCTTTTTGAATAAATAAGATAACGAGCTACAAATCAATAACTAACATCCAATGCAAATACAAATTCTATAACTAGCCAACCTTGATCCCATGGCATTTTCTGTGCTTATATCAGTATACATGTCCCCATTTATAGGAGGGGCAACTGGATTGCCCAACACAACTGAACCATCAGGAGCTGCTTCAGGCATTGTTTGCCTTGTCCTTTCATCAATGAACCTTCCAGGTAACCGCCCTGCTTGAACATTAGCTGCAGCAGCCGCAGCTGCAGCATGTGAAGCAGCACTTGTTGTTTCAGCAGCAGCCAGGTCTTCAGCAACAAGTAGGTCATCAAGCAACACACCTATAGCATAAACACGACAAATCATTTTGCTTAAGTATCATCAACTTTGACAATCATCAGCTCACCAACACGTAAATACAAGGTGAACTCCACTATCCAAAATAGAAAAGCTTTTAAATATCACCATCCAGAAAAGTGTATTAAGTCCTATATGGAGGACCAAACTCTAAATATTGTAAGCTTGCAAGATAAACTTTTTTTGATAGATAATCAGGAAAATTTTATAAAAGATAGAAAAAAAGAGGAATACAAGAAGTTCATGATGATGAACAGCAAACAGAAAAAGGAACAAACAGCACAACAAACATAGAGAAATCAGGAAACTAAGCTAAGGGAGGACAAAAACTCAAAAAGAGGAGCGATCAGTGAAACCCCAACACTGAGACCACTCAAAAAGACTACGATGGCATAAAAGCTTTAACTCATCCAACGTCTTCCCTTTGTCCTCAAAGGATCAACGATTTCGTTCCAACCACACAATCCACATTAAGCACCCCGGAAACAAGTTCCAAATGTCCGAGTTGTGTTTCCCAATCCACTGATGCCAGCAAGATAACAAACCTGCCACCGAACTTGGCATCACCCAAAGAATACCAAAGGTCTGAAGCATAGAAGACCAAAGAAAGTGGGTAACAGGACAATGAAGAAGAAGGTGATTAACCGACTCCCTATCACAGCAACACATACAACACCTATTAGCCAAAGGGCAGCCCTTAAGCATTAGATTATCCAAAAAAAGAGAGGAAAAAGAGGTTCAGAAGAACATAGGCACTTAAGGAAATATCTGGTTAGGATAACATTCTGATGCCAAGAATAAAAGAAAGCCATTTGATTCCATATCTCACCCATCATTAATGCAGGTACATTATCCTCGAATACAACCTCCTTATCCAAACTTACAAAATTTTATTGTAAATATTCCAATCCTACCCGTTTCCAATTTTCACCCTAAATCAGAGACTGCTAAAATGTGCTCTATATAAAAGTGAAATTCTAATTATTCAGCAACGCAGAACCTATTTACCATGGTACTCACTCATTAAAAGCCTAATGTTCAATATCTTTAACCGTCACGCAATCGGTTGGAGGAGATTTACCCAACCCAGTTTGGAGGAGAAGACTTTGTCCCACCACTATATGTATAGCATTTAAATTGACCTCAAGAACCAGATGAAATGTATTTTACATCACTCAAGTAATTAATGCAATACTTTTAAAGTGGCTTATATTTCTACATTATGATCAGCTTAAGCGAAGCTATTAGAAGACAGAATGATGCAAGATTTGAAATAATTAGATTCATCTCTTACCACCACGTAAACCACCATAAATAAATATTAAGTCACCAACTGCAGCAGCTGCATGCCTGCAACGCCTTGTCAATTCAACTGCAGCATCTCCACCAGCTGCATCAGCACTGTATCTTCCTGTCCTAGGACTAGTAACAACAGATTTTGTATCACACCACACACCTGCTGCAGTATCCAACACTGCAAAAGGGAAGGAACATGAAAATTTTGTAAGATATCTTTGGGTGGATCATCTTAAAAAGAGAAAGTAAAAAAATAAACTTACTTCAGCATAACAGCAACAATTCTATTGGTGATACGCGTAACAATCAAACTAAAATTATAATGAATTTCCCAATATTTTTTCTACAAGTATTTAACCTCTAGTATCTATTTTAAGGTAGCACAGGGTCATAATTTTATATATATATATATATATTGATGTTACAATTATATGTAATACCAGCAGTAGAATAAAGCGAGACACTTTGAACAACAAATCTCTATTTCAAACTCACAAAGTCAGTTAGCGTAAGATTAATTTGAAGGAAAAGAGCAGAACTTGATTGATTTGAAGTTCTTATTCTTGAAGACCCTTTATGATTGGACTTTAATATCAACCACCTTTTCTACTATGGACTTTCTAGAGTTGTTGGATTCCTTGAACTTCAGTCTTCTTTGTATCTATTTTTCTTTTTCTTCCCCTTTTTGTTTGGTCTTTTTCTCAGTATACACCCCACGCACTAGGGTTGCACCCCTTTTTGTGCTTTTTTCTTGATTATTATTACTTATCCAAAAAAATGTCAAAATAGAACCTATCACTTCAGATTGTCATGGAAAGTAAGACAAGTCCATCAGACCCTGACAGCGACAAGATAGCAAGTTGAACAATGACATCTTAAAAGGAAACATAGAAAGAACTAGATACAATAACTAACAATTTCTAAAACCAACACAATACTGATCATTATAGACAGATATGGAAAAACATACATCCAAGAGGTAAGGGGGAAAGCATACCTAACAGCATGAATTCAGAACAATTGGGCACAAAATTAAGGATCAATGGCACACAGAAGAGCAAACTTAATCAAATATGACTGTTCTTATTCTGTTTTTTGGCTGGTTAAGTCCTATATGACTACTCAGAAATTTTCCAAACCCTAAGAGTTGAACATCCATCCAACTTAAACCTCACTATCATGTCCTAGAGAAAGCATTATGATCTATCCTCGCAATTGGGTAAAGAACAGGTCAAAATAGAGGCCAGAAACCTCAACATTCTAAATTAAATTTGTATATTTTTCTCTAGATGCACCTCATATACAATATCCCTTCCATTTTCTCCAAATATGTAATAGGAAGCTGTTAGATTCCCAGCTGAGATAAATTAGTGTCACCCACCTGTACGTATAAGGAAGCACCAACAGAACCGTGTCCAGCATCTCTTCAATAAATTACCGTTTTATTTTTCCACTAGCAATCAAGGGTGAAGCTAGGCCCCACCCAATATCCTTACCCATGTATATGTTCATGAATTTGCTCCCTATGCATATTGGAATTTGACTTTTTATTTTCTTTCTATTTTTTTTTCTATTATAAATGATTAGTAGGATATTATTTCCTTCATATGTTAAACTTCATTTAAGGAAAATCTTTCTTATTCTTATCAATGTCTCTTAAAGATTCAAAACCTATAAAAGGAAAATAAATGTATAAAAAAAAAAACATTATTATTACCTTTCAAAAGTGATAAAAATAATTAAAAAAAATACAATTCACAATGTAATAATTTATTATTCTTAAGTAATAAAATATGAGAAGGATTACATGATAATCTCCAAAATTTAAATTGTTTTAAAGTGAAATATGAAATTTCAAGTACATCCATATTTACAATATATTGTTAAAAATGTTACAATTTGATTATTTTATGAGTTCATATTAATTAATATATTAGCATTAGAATTCACAGAAGTTGCACTTGAGGTTAGTCTAACTATTAACAACCTTGTTCATATAAATAGTAAGTGGAATCTTGACTTAAAAAACAAAACAAAAAAAAAACCCACAAAATGACTTATGCTTGTGTAAAAAAACATTTAACAGATAAACACAAAACAAATTTTTTTTTTTGGCATTAAAATATTTCTTATTATTCACATAAATTGTTTTTTATTATTTAGGTTGGCCTCAAGTATTCATGAGCATGTGTTTGTGGCTCATAAATTTTGCTCCCCATGACATCAAATCCTGGCTCTGCCTGGCTCCGCCACTATCCTTAGTTCAATTCAAATTGACAAAAAACATTAAAAAAAAAAAACACCAAGACATGGTCATATAACCATTGGATCGCCAAGTATGCTAAAAAACTTACTGTTACGCACAAAATTGCTAGCAATAAGTTTTATTTGAGCTCTATCTAGGCAAAGCTGAGTTTACCACAAGGGGTAGCACAATCAGCTGGGGACCATCCTAATGAAGCAGAGGTCACTGGTTTGAATCTCCCCTTCCCCTCCCTTTTGGGCCAATACTTACTTATCAGGGGAAAAAGCTGGCTCAACATTTTTTAGGGAAAACTTAGTCACAAGCTGAGCTTATACCAGGCTAAGCTCACAAAAGTCTGACAATCCTAGCAATGCATATTTGGCTTATGTTTTAAAAGGCCACTGTCTCAATCATACCCAGATCAGAACTCAAAGTATGTAAAGATCAAATCAAGTACCTGCAACACTTGATGAGTCTTCCACCATGCGTCCCCCACCAAGTGCACCTCCAGACACATGAAGCCTTGCATTAACGAAGACCTGGAAACATGTGTGGTCATGTGATTCATCTTCTTATAAAAATAAATCAGGTAGTCAACCAAACAAAATTTTAAAAAACCAAAACCCACTGCTGCATGTTGATATCTTGGAGATGGTGAGACACCCGGGGCAATTGCCCACTCCCATCGGCCATCCCTATGTTTAGCAAGTCCATATGCACTTGCTAGTGGCTGCAAGTAATCATGAGAGCAAGAAACAAAATCCAGGTTAACCAAACTTCAAACTTAAGAAGCACAAAAGGAGTACAGTGTTAAATAAGAAACAAGAATTTTGGTAACCAGCTTCAGCAATATTGTGCACGCAACATTAAAACACAACAGCCTTGAAAAAAGAATGAATTCTACAGATATAAATGAGTATTCCTAGACAAATGTGTGAGTAAATTTAACAACTGATTTTAAAACCCACCAAACAGAGATCCATTACTTCTGGAATTTTAGCAAAACATATTCTTCATTGAATGGAAAACATTACATCAATAGAAATAAACAACTAACACCTAACCATAACAGAACTCAGATTTAATAGGCTCTGAGATAACTATGAGAACACGAATAAAAACACAGTAACATAATAAAATTAAAATAAGACCTAGCCCATTACATGAATATGAATACAAAAAATACCCCTAAATCCTAAAAAATAATTAATTAATTAATTAAAATTTTTAAAAATTAATAATAAATAATAAATAAAAACTAGCTTCACACAGCCTGCATCACGTCTAAGGCAATGACAATCGAGTGACAACAAGCCAAGCCAAGTTATGATATGCTAGATACCAAAATTTAAAGATGATGCTAGATAGAATTTTTTGACTCACCACACTGTTTGCATCCCTTCCTCCACAAAGCAGAAGAAGACCGTCAGAGCGCGCACTTGCAGTTGCATACCTAATCAGACATATCGGGTAAATGAGGGCTCAAATCAATACCATGCACACAAGCTATTAATGAATCATAACATCATTTTCGCATGTTCAACAAGTGATAAGCACTTTAAAAAAAGTGTGGATATCATAACCTATTGAGTGAGACAAATGTTCACTGCTTCCTCAATGAGGAAAAGAGAAACTCTTGTGAATAGAAAAATGCATGCACGTGACACAAGAAACACGTGTAACACAAGCCAGGACTAACTGTTATCTGAAAGTATAAAATGACAAACAATTATAACAAAGAGCATCTGTCAGGAAACTAAATGCAGTTTCCAAAAGCTATCCTATTGTATCCTACTAAAAGGTCACAAAATTGTAAGAGAAGCACTAACTGAAGTGCCATCCAGTTCAGACCATAGACCAATCAAAGGAATGACAAGAACATTCTCAATTCAGCCTACTCCTCTCTTCCACCAATCTCAAGGTAGTCAAAGGTGAGAGGCGACCTTAAGGCGCCAAGGCCTCGTATCGCCCAAGGCGTGAGGCGACAAAAAGGCGCTAGCCCGAGTAAAGTGAGGTGCCAAATTCTTAATATATTTATTATACATATAGAACTAAAATCATATGTACCTAGTGTATTATAATATTATAATGAAGTGTTTTTCAATGTGTAGCATGAAGAAATTAGGTCTATCAAATTATTTCAATATAGGATTAACATGGTTTAGGCTCTATTAGTTAGTTCTAACAATACATTTTACAATAAGCTTCTATATAACAATAAGTCTTACAAAACAAATTTGTAAATTAATTTAACTAACAATAGGTTTTATAACATGCCTTTTGAAATTAATAGTCTAAAAATAGGTTTCACAACAAACTTCTATAAATAAATAAAATTTAAATTAAATTTAAATTTAAAAATTTAAAAAAAAAAAACTTGAGGCTCTTGCCTTAGCGCCTTTTTCATGGCTTAAGGCGGTCACCTTGCTCGCCTAGGCTCTAAAGGCGAGCGCCTCACTAAAGGCGCCTCGCCTTAGAGCCTTTGAGGCGCCTTAGTGGCGCCTCACCTCGCCCAGGCGCCTAGGCGAGCGCCCGGCTCGCCTTTGACTACACTGACCATTCTAGTATAAACTTTTGCAAAGTAGCTATAAACTCAACACTGGATTTTGAAACAGCATGCAAGGACATGGAATAGCCTTCTTTCCATTTATTCAAAACACTGGCACCAAAGAAAGTTAGCCCAAATTCCTAGACCCTAAACATGCACAAAGTATGGAAAGAAACCACAACTTCTAGATTAGGCGTTTTTAGAAACACAGTCATATCTTATATTACCAGTAAAGTGAATATATTATGTCTGGCTAACTTAAATAAAAGCTTAGGTATATCAATTGTCTCTAACTAGTACTAAAACTACAATTAGCAATGTGGACATATTATGTCTGAATAACAAATCATCCCAGTCAAAAACCTAGAAAATCACTTAAACTGTAATTAGTAATATACCCAAGGCTAAAGATGTGTCACAACATAATGACTAAATGAAGGTCATTCACTTAACAAGCCTGTGCAATTTATTGCTCGTTAACACTTTTAAAGGCAAGACATACAGCAAATAAACATTATATGCAAAGGTTCAATAAAAAATTCATAAAAAAAATAAATAAATAAAAAATCAGGTAAAGTATTGGATATCACATATAAATGTGACAATTTATAACTTTGTACTTGGACCCATTCATAGAGAGAGAGAGAGATCTACATGCATGGAGGAGGACCCTCTCCTTCTGGTTCCAACTTTCGCCATTCATATGGCTTGGCAGCTGTGTCCAGTGCCCATACATCAGCCAAAGGCCGCTTCCCTGAAAAGCACACAACAATACTGTTTATGTCCAATTAACTCTCAACATATGCATCTCTGGTTTTTTTATGTAACCAATGCACACAGTATGAATTTGGTTTATCCCCACCACCCCCCCCCCCCACCAAAAAAAAAAAAAAGAATGAGGCTTGAATGCGGAGTGAATTACCATCATTGCCACCAATTGCCATGAGGTACCTTTGCCCCACCAAAGCCATCACATGTCCATAACGTGGCCCTGGTCCAGGGCCTTGAACAACAACTCTACAAGATATCAACCATTCATAATGAATAAATTGCAGAGTATATATAGAAAAATGAGGAAGCACATATTTACGAAATTACGAGTCTACCTATGCCATCGCGGTCGTTGCTGTGTCAGGTCAAGAACATGAAGATCCTCAGCAGACAAACCCGCTGGACCAATTCCACCCTGTTTCGAAATATGAAAGTCTACAGTAAGAACTAAAACTGTGACTTAGTCAAAATGATTACTAAAAGGATAATATACTGCATGCTAACCTGAATAACTACCATAGTTCCCACAGCAGTGGCCACATGGGCGGCCCTTGGTGTAGGCGGTTCTCCAAAGGGATTGATCCTGCAAAAAAGGTTTATTATAAGCACTAAAATAAGTTCAAGCGGGGTAGAAACGCACTATTTAACTGTAGCCAATAACGCACTTGTGTATAGCCATAGGCTGATGAGATGAGATTCCTAGACTTACCTAGACCATTTATTTGTTAATACATCATAACAGTGCACATCAGCTGTAGCACCTGCTAGTCCTGCAATCCAAGTGAAATTGTTAATATTCAATAAAGATCCAAGAATGGGTCAATTTCATGAAAACAAGAATCCATGAATTAAAACGAACCAATATTTGGAATTTCCACTTGGTAAATTATATATATACATCATATCATATTGAGGCTGGCTTCAAGGATACTTGGTTCATATGTTAATCAAACACTTAGATAAAACAACAAGGTTTCTTGGCACCATAAATAATAACAAAAAAACAAAGAAACATCAATGAATTATTAGAATCTGACAAGCTATGCCTACTATACCACTTGTATTCATTGGAATTCAAAACAACAGCAATAATTTCTGGCATGAATTCATTGGGATTCAACAATAAAAGGGATCAAATTTACTAAAGGTATGTTTGGAGGGGAAGGAGATGGGGAAGGAGAGGAGACCAGAAGGTGACTGGAAAATAGTCCACTCTCCCTCCATTCAAACATAGGGTCATCTGTCAAAACCATAACATAATTTGGAGTGTGGTTAAATTCGTATATTTCAGCCCCTTCCTCCTCTCCTCCCCTTCCATCTCCCAACATCCAAACATAGGGTTAGATGTCAAAAACAAAATATAATTTCGAGTGTTGTTGCACCAAAATTGATAACAAAACCTAAAATCTCTAAAATTAAGTAAGTAAATCGGTGCCTCCTTCCGTTGCAAGAACAGATAGCAAGGGAGTTCATGGATTCAAAACATACTAGGTGAACGTGAAACATCCCCTTCTTTTCTTTTTTTTTGGATAGATAAATACAACACTCATCTATAGAGGACTGATTCAACTGAACCAATAACCTTAACACTCCATATCTCACTTATGGAGAAGAGAATACCATCTAGTCACAAAATCAATACAATTTGAAGGTCAACAATATCAACACAAATTTATGACTCAATGGAATCTGGCAAAACTAGGGATCACATACCACTTGAACAACCAAAGTTTCAAAACAGTAACAAATGATATTCTATAATCCAATAACAGAACAACCACGATCTGTAAGACAAAGCTAGGTTCACCCTCCAAAGAATGTTAAAGTCAGGGTTTTTCACAACAAAAAAAATCAACAAGACGACCAAACTATGAAGCTTCAATGACTTTGGCTTACTATAAATTCAACTCACTGAGAAAATTAGGGTTTCCTCACGCTACACCAAAATCTAAAAGTAGAAAATAGCTCCTTTTTAAGAACTTGTATTAACTATAAGCCAACAATCGAACTGAGGAAATTGGAATGAGAAATCATACGGATTCCAGCGCTTCCGGCTGACGAAGGAGTTCCGGTGGCGGCAGAATTGCCCTCGAGCGCGGTGGCACCGCCGAACAAAATCAGCCTTGGTCCAATGTACCCAGGCGCGCCTTCCTCGCCGACCGCAGCCACTGCCGTGAGCGTGTGACCGCACCTCGGTCCAGGACCGTCTTCCTTCTTCTCTATAATCGCATTTACCACCGAATAAGTCGGCGCGTGCCTCGGTCCCACCACCGGGCTCTGCTGCGCCGGCGGTGGAGATTGCGGTTGCTGTTGCTGTTGCTGCTGCTGTTGCTGTTGTTGTTGCGCCGGAGGTTGTTGCGCCGGAGTCTGAGCCGGCGACGGCTCGCCTAGTTGTTCTCTCTCCATTGCAGCTGGAGATGACGGCGTATTGTGGTTCTGCACCGCGGGATCGTGATCGGTCTCCGGCACCATCGACGACGAGTCCACATCCATTGCTTCAATCCCTCGATTCGAGCCCTACGTTCAAGATCGGAGCAACAATTATCCCGAATTCGCATTTCTAATCAACATTTTGATCCACTTTTCAAATCAAAATCCCCCTTACGCCTTCAACGATTCTCGCAACTCGAAGAATTCACAGACAAAAAAAAAAAAAAAAACCCTAGCTCAGATCCTCGATTCTTCAGTCCGAGAAAATACCACGCAAATTTTCAAAGAAAGTTCGAAGCAAAGAGAAAGTTATCGAGGCTTTTCTCTCTTTATCTCTTTCTCTCTCTAATTCTCTCTCTCTCTCTGAAGAACCTCAAGGAAATGAAAAACGGGACAGAGAAAATCTCAAAAGGCCGAACAAACAACACATGAAAGTGAGAAAAAATACCAATCTATCTCTGTCTCTCTCTCTAAAAATCCCTCACTTTCTCTCTACCAATCGCTCGCTTTCTCTCTCTAGGAATTAAATTATAATATTATTGTATAGTAATACAAGTATTTCTTATTTCTTTTGCTATTCTCCTTTTCCTTTTTCTCTCTCCAAATGTACGTTTTTTTTTTTTTTTTAGAGAATGGCGTGGTGGTGTTGTATTTAATTATTTATGTCTCTCTCTCTTTCACTCTCTAGAAATTGTGCGTTGTTTTCAATTTTGTTTGAAACTTTTTTTTTTTTTGTTTCTTTTTGTTTACTCTCTCTCTAGATTTATTACCGTAATTTGCCGGTAAGATGCGCCGCCAGATGTGGTGGTTGCGACGGCGAACAGAAAGAAGTGTTACCGGATAAACCGGGAACGAATAAAACTATTAACGGTGATTACCGGTTCCTATTTACGGAAAGTTTTGCCTCTTTTCCTAACTAATAGGTTGGGGAAGGATAAAAGCAATTTACAATGAAAAGAAAGTGTACATCACGCGCGAATTCAACTGTTGAAACTAACTCAAATACTACTGTATACTTATCTCACTACTCTTTTAGATTTGCATAAGACTAAATCATATCACTTAAAACTCATCTTATTTAAATTTTGGACTCTTGTTACAAGAAAATATATATACTCTATAGTCCAAATTTAGACTTCATGAAGTTCTTTTACATTTATTAAGAAACTTGTTACTCAATTGCCATTTTCTTGTGTTGCTGATAGAAAAATTATATCAAATCCAGCTGACTCTTACAATATATACGAGACAAAATTTAATGTAAGCATATTATTATCATGCACTTCACCTACTATATAATAAAAATTGTTTCATACATGTCATGGTTGCACCGATGAATGTATTCTCTCTTTTTGTTTCCTTATGTTATTGTCATGTGGACAATCTTTACCCATTTCTTTTATACAACTAATAAGACTTCTTATCCCAAAAGAATCTCTCACCTCACCATAAAGTACATTAAAATTTTTAATTCTATCATAAATCAGACTCCACTGCCAAAGTTCTAACTAGTTTTATTTAAATTACTACTTTAATTAACATAATACTACTAAAGAATTAACTATTTGAAGTTTCAATATTTATTTTAATCATCTAACATAGTTTTTTTTAATACCTTATTTGTTCAATTATGATGATATTTATGAATTATATTTCTATTTTTATATATGAACTGATATTATGTTCAAACACTACACAAATTAATAAGAATTATATGAGATTCAACAAATTATATTACTAATATAATCAAAATTATCTTATCTTAATCATTAGCCCGCCACTTGAAAATTAAAACTTTAATAGAATTTCACATATATAATAAATTAATCATCATAACAATTAATAAGCCACATGGCAAAAGTATATTAATTTACAACGTATAATGCGTATATTAATCACTTGTCAATGACACAACACAATATATAAGATTAACTTTTATTATATTAAATACAACATATGATAGAATATCAGAATAATTTAAAATAAATTATAAAATTTTTATTTTCTTCAAATTATTTGTAATAGAATTCAGTTGATGTAAAATTATAAAATTATTTTTGAAATTGAGGTGATAAAGTTCTACCTAAAGTAAACTATCTTACCAATTAATAGGTCCTGTTTTTGGCTAAATAATTAAAGTGAAGGATGTGAGTAGTTAAAAGCCTTATAAGTGTAAGCCCCAAGCTCACTCCAAAATGCGCACTCTAATTAATAAGTCGTTTGTTATTTTAGTAACAGAGTTCTGTTTATGATAATTTATTTAAATATTTACAAGTGACAAAAATCCAAGACATAATGTGTAATACATGTTTAAATGAATCATTTGGCATAGTTATAGTTTCTAAAACTCAACTAAGCTCGTGATAAGAGGCTTTTTCTTTTTCTTTTTTAGTAAAGGTTAGTAGTTTGCATCTATTATAATTTAGAAATATTTTTTTTTCATCCAAATAAAAATTATAAACTTTAGAGATAAGTAGTAACTGTAATTTTTTTTTTGAACATGTAGAGAAAAAAATTATAAATTTTAGAAATTCTCTTTTTGAATTCAAAATAAAATCTGTATTTGAAATTTATGACCATATTTATAAATGAAGTTACCTTTCATTAATGATGGTATTTTTAAACCACATAAAAATATAGTTGAAAGAGGGGTAATCCTCTTTTATTTATATATATAATTTTAATTAATCATGCCATGTATAAGCATACTACATATATATATATATATATATATATATATATATACACATATACACACATATATATATACATATATATATATATAATTTTAATTAATTCATGCCATGTATAAGCATACTACTTTTTGTTCTCAAACATTCAACTCCTTTCTTACACGACAACACTATAAAAATACTACCCACAACACCAACGGCAATTATATACAATAAAACAACTATCAGCATATGGCATCCATAGTATAACAATAAGGGGAAAAAATTTTAAGTGGAAGAACAATGTTGTAGCAAATAATAATTAGAGCATCCACATTGAATGTGGGATATGCCAAATGTAAGGCCCTTTTCCCATTTAGTCTCATTTAGGCCCAGCAGTGAATGTGGTAAACTGATACAATTGTAAAAAAAAAATACAATTGAGCTACAATGCGGTTCTAATTGTAGAATCGCACTGTAGCTCAAATGGTATAAGTTTTAATATATTTTATTAATTCTTTTAATTCATTCTTTTCTCTCTCCGTCTTCTAGCTCTTCTCTCCCTTGTGCTTGTTCTTGGTCTGCCATCTCTAGATCGACGTGGTGGGTTCTAGATTGGCGAGATCGGCGGTGGTGAGTCTCCGCGTTTTTCATTCTCCAGCAACTCTCTCTCTCTCTTTCATTTTTCTTTCTCCGCGTGGTGGGTTTCTAGATCGGCGGTGGTGGGTCTCCGCTTTTTCCTTCTCCGGCAACTCACTCTCTCTCTTTCATTTTTCCTTCTCCGCGTGGGTCAACAAAATCAACTTCCTTCAAACTTCCCAGCGGTGAATCCGCTTCGTTCGAGCTACCCAGCAGCGAATTGAACAATCTAGTTTTCATAAATTTTTGTTGTGTTTGTGGGTGAAGATTGTGTGGTCTGGGTTGTTGTGTTTGACCGTGGGTTGCTGCTTTTTTTTTTTTTTGTTGTGGTGTTGATGGTCGGAGAGGGTGGGTTTTTTTTTTTTGTTTTTGGTGTTGACGGTAGATTATGGGTTGCCGGTGGTGGAGGTGGTGTCAGGTGTCTGTAGTGCAACGGTGGTGGTGTTGTGTTTATTGTAAATGAGGGTTATTGTGTTATATATTATTTTATTGCGTACAAATATTATTTCAATGAGTAGGATAGGAAAATAAAAGAATGAATGCTGGAAATAGTGTAGAATTGTATTGTATAATTGATAAAGTGGCTTTTTAGATGGTAAAATAGGATAGAATTGAAAAAAATCAATGCGGATGCTCTAATAATAATATTTAGATAAATGCATGCTTCGTGATTGTATAAATAAAGATTAATAATTCAATTTTACTGTTAGTTATTTTTGTGAATTTTCACTAACGTTCATTTGAGTGGTTGTTTAACCTAAACAAATCTCATTCTTACGTGTGATTTTTCTTTTTTACTTTTGTGTAAATCATAAATTCCATAGTTTGCTATGATAACTAAAAATCATACGTAAGTACATATAGAACTTCCATTTGCATCTTATCACTTTGAGTATTTGTATTAGGTCATGCAAAAATTTATGTTTATTTTATTATAAGAATCCACTTTTTCTATTATACATACTCATTTTTCAGAACACTTCACATCAAGTTATCTATTTTACACCACATTTCATTAAAATATCAATTTTTATAGTTTTTGTTTAATTGTTTGTCTTTTTTTTTCACACAACAAGTCAACAACAACGATCCATTGTCTTCCTTAATCCTCTAGATATGTAAAAAAAAAAAAAAGAATAAAAAATTAAATACAAATAAATAGTGTTAATGTAAATTTATATAATTACTGTAACAATTATGTACTTTTATACAACTTTACATAACCTTATATGAGTAAATTTTAAATTTAATTGACTAAAATATACTAATACTTTTTCTATTATATAAACCGTGACATGAGTGCTCTATGCATAATTATCAAAGTTGAGGTATCACTTTCTTCTATAAAAAAAAAATTGAGATATCACTAAAATGATTAATGGTGTTTATTATTTATAAATTAAATGTTGTGCACAAAAAAACACAAGGTGCGAGTAAAACTCAATCTGTGAGTAGAAGATTATTCATAAGAGATTCGTTTTTATCGAGCAAAAGGGCATCGACTTTTTTTTGAAATTATGAAAATTTTAATAATTATATAATAATAATGACCTGGTCCATTTTGATTTGTGCGTGTAAGTGAACAATACTTGGGAAGCGCGTAGAAGTAACATTGATCCGGTCTCAAAGAACATATGGGGTGGGAGCTGGCTTAGCAAGATATTATAGTATCATTACCATTAAAAATTTGTGTCACAGTTACAATTGTTGTGTTTTTTGGTTATTGTATATATATAATAACAGCTGAAATGCAATGTTTTCTTGGATTGGCATTTTTTTTTTTTTGTGTTGGGAAACATCACAAGCCACTTTTAAAAGTAAAGGTGTTTTAAAAAAACAAACAAAAGGTGAAAATGATTTCCTGTTCGGCACATTAAGGGTCCGTTTGGATACAACTTATTTTGCTGAAAACAATAAAAAAATAATTTAAAAAGTTACTGTTCACACGTATTGCATGGTTCACTTGCCCAAATTCACTATTCATGGATAATGAACAGTACATGAGTATCTGAAAAAAAAAAAAAAAAAAAAACCCCCACAAAATGTGCCTTAGACGCATTACCCAAACATTACCTAAGAAAGAATTATAAGAGCTAGCAAAGAAGGTTTGTGAGGCAACTCATATTTCCACAATGCATGGCCTACGTGGAACATCTTAGACAGGGCCGGCCACATGGATCAGCCTCTGAGACAAGGCCACGACTCACACAATTTGTCTTTCCATCTAATGAGAATCAAACACAGTTTTAAAATCTTTTTAGATCAATGATTATTACACATACGGTACACGTACTTGTTCTTAACTTAAATTGTGACTTGACATATTGTACGCGTACTTGTTTTTAACTAAAATCATGTATGTACAATGTGTCGAATTATGATTTCAGTTTTAAAAACAAGCATGTGTATAAGAGATTATTTCCCATATTTTTAAGTTCGATAGAAGAAAAAAGCTAAGAGAGCAATGGTTATTTGCGAAGCAAATGATTTGTTTTCATTGTAAGGAAAGACTTGATTAAAATGTCACTAGAAATCACCATCTTTGACCACAGAATGTGGGAGGGAAGGAAAATGGAATAAATTATAGTGTGGGACTCAAAAATGGATGAATGACGAAGTCACCATTTTTTTAATAAAGAAGGATTACAAAGATTCCACAATGGGAGATTTGAATCAGTAGAACAAGACCAAAATGATGCTTACATAAATGATAGGATTGCCTTCACCATATAATGCTGAAGAACAAGCTTACAAACATTCTATAGTTTTTTCTTCTACTTTTCTCTCTCTATTTTACTCTCTCTTATGCCTCCAGCCTCCCTTTATACTCGCTCATCTTTGCCTTTTCTAGAATTTGTTGTCCTCATACAGTTGGTGAGTTGCTTGTCTCATAAAAAACCTACACCTCCATTTTAACGATAAAGATAGACTTTTGGGGCTTCGGGCATTATTTAGGTTAGTCATTCAACAACAAATATGACTGTGTCAAGCAAGTGAATCTAATTAATGCGAAAGTGACTATTACTTTATCGAGAAGCTCCATTATGACTCCTTAAATGCTTTTATGTCTCTCTGTACCCTTCATAGGATGCTTGGGAGGTATTCCTTCCCCGGCTGTTGATGGTAGAACCCTCTTCAATACACCATAGCAAAGGGGCATCATAATATCTTCTAAGGTCCATTTCCTTTTTAATGGGCTGGCCATCTCATTTTGTGACAGTGAGCAAGAATCGAGGCGATATTGGTTATGAATAGAGTTTTGCTTATCTTGTGTGCCTCTATTTTATATGTACCCATCCTTAATATATTTACCTCTCATTCATTAATCTATTTTCCAAATTGATGATAATGACAAAAATGTCTTCTCAATGGCAATATGAGAGAATAAAGGGCTGTTTGGATCCAAAAAATCTATAACTCCTCACTCATCACTCAAATATCATCACTTCTCACTCATCACCCTATCACTCATTTCCCATCACTCAAAATATCCCAAAAATCTACCTACCCTTGTTTGGCACCTTAACTTGGTCATGGTTTTCAATTACAAAAACCCCAAAATGCAGGCCCCACCGTTTGACCTACCCTACTCCTACCATTTGCCATCATACCCGATAATGGCTCTCTCTTTGTCTTTGTCTTTGTCTCTTTTTCTCTTTGCTTTGGTTGTTCTACTTGTGGAAACTATTTGGACTTCGAAAATGATCTGTAAAGAAGAAAGAATAGGAAAAAATATTATGTGATGAGAAAGGTGAAAAGGAAGAAAGAAATAATTGACTTGCTTGCAGCGAAGAACAAAGAAAGAAGAGAGACAAAAAGAAAGAAAAGTGGAGAAGAAAGAAAAAAAAAAAAAAGAGAAGAGTGACCAGTGGGAGAGAGAAGGAAAGTCTGACTTGACGGGACTAGTGGATCCCAGTAGTATGTATTTATTTACCAAAATGCCATGGAAGCTCAGTTTCCATAACTTGAAAACATCCAAAATGTGTTTTCAGTTTTGCTAACTCATTAATAAAAAATTAGAGAATTGAGTGATGGAAATAAAAAACTGAAAACAAATCCAAACACACCCTTCAGCCGTGGGACCCACGAGTTTTGAGTTATGGGTGATGAAAATAAAGTGATGAGTGATGGAAAACAATAAATCCAAACAGCCCCGTTTTCATGCAACCCTAGTTGAGTTTTCTTATCCTCTAGACTTAAGCATATATGCTTTGAGTGCTTGGTTTGCCAAATTCAGCATCATTGTCTCTCATGTTCACTACTCAACTCATATGACCCAACCTTTTTTTTTTTTTGTTGCACATACCATGGAACCATCATTCTCCTATTATGTATTGATGGTATTATCATCACCAGCAATGACCTTATTGCTATTTAGAAGCTCAAACTTTCTCTTAGTCAAAATTTTGAGATGAAGAACCTTAGTATTTATGGGATGGCGCCAAGTGTAGTTCAAGTGGTCACTTGACCATCCTAACTTGATTTTTTTTAATATACTTTAAAAAAATTGAATTTTAAATTAATAAAGGCCGTTGACCACTTTAGGGGAAAAAAAAAACTTGACTACCCTAAAAAAAACTTGAACACCTTGAATAACAATTTGAGCCCATTAAAAATTAAATTCAACATCTCCAAAATTTTAGCCCGTTGAATGTTGAACCAAAAAATTGCGAGAAATACTATGTTCGCAACACCTAAGTTGCAGGTTGTTATTGGTGAACAAAAAAAATCATTTCAGTGGTATATTCAAATTAGAAGTAAAACTAGTAAAAACTTACCACCTAAGCTTTGTTATGTAAGTATTGCAAAAATGTTGTGAACGTGGTACTTCTAAAAAATTATTGTCCAAACAAACAAATTAGCCTAAAAGCCCAAATTAAACGTTTAATTATGATTTTTTAAATTGTGTTTTCAAATGACAAATTTTAAAATTGCTATTTTTTTATTTTAAAAAATTCACACTTTTCAGATAACTAATTTGTTAGTGCTTGTTTTAGTCTTTAGCCAAATTTAATGGATTTATGTGATACATTTTTTCAAAAAGATAATGCATTTTGTTTATATTGTTACTTATTAAGGCAGTTGTAAGTGGACAATTTGTACCCAATCCGATCACTCGACGGACTCAGGCCCAAAGAGCCTTATATAATAAAATTTGTAAAGTGTGGGCTTGAAATCTAGATTGTGGAATATTGGACAAAACATAATCAGGCTAGATTGCCATTACCCATGTATTAGATAGATAAAAATAGCAAAGAAACTCTTCTCGGACGTAAGCCGAGAACCACTTGTATTGCATTTATATCTTTTAGACAAAAAAAAACCTCTCCTCTTCTCATCTCCCTCTTTCTGTTTTATATCCATCTTCTTCTTCCTTTCTCTTTCCACGTGTAACACTGATCTTCCCCTTAGATACTTGTCCCATCCAGCACTTTCTTGAATTCTTCAGACACTAGCTGGAAGGCTGAACATTACTGTTCAAAGGTCATCTCTTCATTAATGCGGCCAGGGAGGTAGGTGCAGGGTCTTTAATACGATGGTAGCAGCTTTTTCTCTCCTGATATTTCTCGCACGTTCTTCCCTCCAATAACTGCGTGGATTACGCCTTTACCCTACAATTCTTCCGGAATTCTGTCTCCAAACATCTTGGTATGTTCTATGACCATTACCTGACCCATCCGAGGAGATACCCTTCATCGGACAGCTCCTCCAACCCTTATGGTATAAACTGGTTTAGGGGCCTCAAAGGCTATGCTTGAATAGACTTTCTCCACTAAGTCAGGCCCAAGGCCCAAATGCATATTCTAATCATTTTACCACCCACAATAGCCCCTAAAAACTCCATTTTTATCCCCATCCGAGGAGAAAAGTGGAGTTTTGAATCAACGGCAAGGCCTCCACACGCTTTGCGAATCACCACACGTGTAAGGCTCACTCTGCTTCTCTTGAACCGCTCCTGATGCTTCGAAATCCAGAACACTCGCATTAATGGCTGCAAATTACATCTTGTTCCCCACGTTCAACGGTGAGATGCACATCCAATGGCCCGGGTTCTTTCTAAAAATTTGGGCGGGATAACTCTGCCTCGAGGCCGCCTCCCACACGCCAAAACGCCTAGGAATCCAAAATCTCAAACCATCCTTTCAGAAATCAATCAAATCTAGTAATTACACATTCTCTTTCCTCTCAAGAAGCTCGTGAAGAATCGTCTAACTATCTCCCGTAAGTTCTCAATCTTCTTTATTCATTTCTCCTCGACTTTTGTCCTCGGCCACTAATCGCACCCTTTCCCTCTCTAAACATATATTCACACCCCCACCAAATGGGTAGATTCAAGTGTCTAGTAGATACTGACGCCGGTATGGAGGGTTTTCGGGCCAAATATCATATTCCCCAAGACGTAGGCTTGAGATATTGCCCTGTAGAAGTCATAGGCAACGCTAGAAGAGAGGGAGAAGTTATCATCCCTATCATCGCATTCCTAGAAGGTGGGATGACCCTTCCCATGAAAAACGTAACCAGTGAATACCTACGTAACCATAAGTTATGCCCAGATCAATGCACACCAAATGTGTTTAGAGTCTTAGGTTGTGTCGAAGCTTTAAATGAACAGATGGGTCTGAACCTCACATGGCACGACATCGTTTATATGTACGAGTGCCATAAACTTAAAGGCGTAGGATATTACCTTAAATCTAGATCTAGCATTGTTAGGCTCATATCCTGTCTTCCCAAATCCAATAAAGGCATGAAAGACGATTATCTTATCGCCTCGAGAAACTGGTCTGACGGTCCTCACTGCCCAGTCCCATGGGGAGACCCAGGTGTGACTCTATAAGAGTTAGACTTCCTAACCTGTGACTTAGTTCAATAAACTTCACCATTTCTGGTTATATTGTATATTATTACATATTTCTTTGACATTTATTGCTGATCTAATCAAGCTTGTCTCCTTGGATGTTTTTGCAGATAAACAACATGTACGGCAGCGTCTAAGTCTTTGTAGCGTCGCAGACCTCAATCGCGTTCTTCAATCCGAGGTGTTCGTAAGTGAAGATCTGCAAGTGAGGGCAGCCCATCTTATATTAGGATACGACCGTCTATCAAACGACTTCCGGGAGATTGGCAACGCGATCACGGCGGGTAACCAAAGACGTAAAAGGATAGATATTTCAAGGCCAGGCTTCCTTTTTGTCCACGAACTCCCAGAAGACCCCTCCGTCATCCTATACTCCCGCCCCATCGCAGCAGTTCCTCTCTCGGCACATTCCCAAACGACAGCCATTCGAGAAGAACCTACGTCCTCGCAATAATCACTCAACGAGGAGATTGATCAGTTTCGCCTTGAAGAAGTTAAGAGACCTCAAGAGGATCATCTCGTCATCCTCTCAGACGAATAACAGGTGCCTGCAGAAACTTCGAGTATAAAAGGTTTAGTGATAGCACAGCCCGACTCCAGCTCTGAGGAAGACGACATGTCCACCCTTAGAAAGCTGATGAACAAGAAGGGTACAAAGGCCTCCAAAAAGGAAGTGGTTAGATCACAACCCCCTCCCGTTACGCTACCACCCCCTCCTTCCACCGATCCTAAGATTCCCGCCTTGGATCCTAAGAGGAAGAGCAAAAACAAAGCCGAGGAAGCGGAGGTGGAGAGGCAGAAGAAACTAAAACAACAACAAAAAGCAGGCAAAGGTAAAACGCATGCCTCTTCGGCAGAAAGTGGGGATAACCGCGACCTGGCCGAGGTACGCCGGGCACCAGCTAATTGGTCTCCCGAGCTAAAACTAGACGGGGCCCCCATTTCTTGCTAGTCTAGCATTAGGGCGTTCCAGCAAGGACACGCTCATCACCTGGCAGATGCACTAGAGCAACCTCTTCTCCTACCGAAGGACATGGAGGCTCTAGATAAGATGACTCAGCCACATCTATCTTTCTCCCTAAAAAGGGACTTGGCTCTAGTAATTGTCCTTCAATTACTTCCATCTTACTGCTTTAATTACCCTTTAGCGTACAGTCGCTCACGTGCACATTGAATTTGCTTTAATAACACATTTGTTTAATATTTCAACGCAGACCATTTAGAAAGTCTTTACTGCAGAGAGATGGGTGGAAGACTCTCGGAAAAAGGCTGCAGCCGAACTCCAGGTCAGAATCGAGACCGAGAAGGCCTTAGGCCAAGCCCTCGTGGAGAACGAGGATTTGACCAAAAAGTTGGCAGATGAAAAAAGGGAGAGAAATGGCACCGAGGCTAGCCTCAAATCGATTAAAACACAGGTGGAGAGGCAACGCAAACTCCTGCGTCAGAAGGAAGAGGATCTGTCTACAGTTCAGTAAGAAAACTCTGACTTAAATAAAGAGCTTGCTCAAGCGAGGGAAGAGGCTCGTACCCTTAAGGAAAGCATGGAGGCTAGCAAGAAGGCTGCTTACAAAGAAGGGGTCGAGGCGACAGAAAATCAACTGACTGAGGAGTTCGCAGAGCTATGCCGGGAGTATTGCCAACAAGTGTGGGTAGAAGCCCTGCACGTAGCAGGGATTCCCACGACTTCCGAGTTTAGGAAACCTGAGAACATTTGGCTTCCTCGGGACATCCAAGTGCTCGAAGAGCTCCCTCCGGTCATACCCACCCCCGAGACAGCACCTTCAACGCGTCCCTCCATTATTCAAGAACCCATTCCAACTCCTAAAGAACCAGTTGGTTCTGACAAACAGAAGGAATAGGACGACGAAGCCGAGAAGTCTCCAAGCAAGAATGCTGAACCCAATGTCCCTCCACGGCTCTACTAGTGGCAAAGGATAAAGGGAAACAAGTCCAGACCTCATTTGAAGCAGAGCTAAAACAAATAGAGGAGGATAGCAAAACAAAAGGGGCTGCCAGCACATCCAAGCAGGACCCCCTACTGAGGCTTAAGGCCTAGGCCAGATAGGACCCCCTTTATGTAATGAATTTTTTGTATTAGGACCTCTACTTTAACCTTTTTATTTCAGAATTTTATTCCCAATGTATCCATTGACAAAGATTAATGAGAATTTTGGAAGGTCGCTATTCGGTTGGTTTCCAATCTTTAGTAGAAAAAGACTAATTCGCTTCACCTCAATGCACAGTGAAATCTTTACAACACTTCAATCACCAACAACCCCCCATAAAAGTATATTCACTTTATCAATCTTATTCATCAGTAGATAAATCATGCATCGAAACTGTAATATGTGAAGTACCACAATACGCGATCTGAGACTTAACTTAATATTTAGTTAGGAGCATAAAGTAAACCATCAAACTTACCATGGTTTTTAAGTACGTGAATTCCCACGAGACATGTGTTGGGTGCTTAGAATGATGGAACGAAGTGTTAATTTTTCCCGAAGTAGAAAATCCGAGGACCCGACGTAACTAAGGTTCTGCTTAACATTCAACAAGGCATCAATTTCCATGAGGTATGTGGTCCGAGGACCATGCATAACCAAGTTTCTGTTTGATGTTTAGAATAGTGAAATGAAATATTAATTTCTCCAAAGTAGAAGGTCCAAGGACCCGACGTAACTAAAGTTCTGTTTAACATTCAACAAGATATCAATTTCCACGAGGTACGTGGTCCAAGGACCATGCATGACCAAGTTTCTGTTTGATGTTTGTAATAGCGAAATGAAATGTTAATTTCCCTAAAGTAGAAGGTCTGAGGACCTGACGTAACTAAGGTTTTGTTTAACATTCAACAAGGTATCAATTTCCACGAGGTATGTGGTCCGAGGACCATGCATGACCAAGTTTCTGTTTGATGTTTAGAATAGCGAGATGAAATGTTAATTTCCCTAAAGTAGAAGGTCCGAGGACCCGACGTAACTAACGTTCTATTTAACATTCAACAAGGTATCAATTTTCGCGAGGTATGTGGTCTGAGGACCATGCATGACCAAGTTTCTGTTTGATGTTTAGAATAGCGAGATGAAATGTTAATTTCCCCAAAGTAGAAGGTCTGAGACCCGACGTAACTAAGGTTTTGTTTAACATTCAACAAAGTATCAATTTTCACGAGGTATGTGGTCCAAGGACCATGCATGCCCAAGTTTCTGTTTGATGTTTGTAACAAATAAATCGAAATATAACGTAAAGGTAATTTGAACAAACATGACAAAAGTGTCTTTCATTAATAGTAATACCTTCGTAGGTTATTTACATTCCAGAGGCGCTATACAATTTTTTCAACTAGATTAGCTAAACGATATGTCCCTATACCTACAACAGAAGTGATTCGGTATGGTCCTTCCCAGGTAGGTGCTAACTTTCCCTACGCTGGATTCTTGTAAGTACCCATGACTTTCCTCAAGACCAAATCTCCAGGTGCAAGTGGCCTTAGTTTCACGTGAGCATCGTATCCTCGCTTGAGCTTCTGCTGATAATAAGCTAGTTGAACCATGGCAGCCTCTCGCCGTTCCTCAACCAGATCCAGGCTTTTCTCTAGCAAACCATCGTTATCGTCTGGGCTGAAAGAGCTTGTTCTCAATGTCGGAAACCCAGACTCCAAAGGTATCACTGCCTCGGCCCCGTAAGTCATGGAGAAGGGTATTTCTCCTATGGATCTTCGCGGTGTAGTCCGATACGTCCACAAAATGTGTGACAACTCTTCTACCCATCTACCCTTTGCGTCATCCAGTCTCTTTTTGAGTCCACTGACTATAACTTTATTAACGGCCTCGGCCTGCCCATTTCCCTAAAGATAAGCTGGAGAGGAGTATCTATTTATGATGCCCAAGTCACCGCAATACTTCCTAAAAGCTTTACTATCAAACTGCACACCATTATCTGAAATAAGAGCGTAAGGTACTCCAAATCTAGTGATAATGTTCTTTTAGACAAACTTCTTGGCGGCTGCGTCCCTAATATTTGACAGAGGCTCAGCTTCAACCCACTTGGTGAAATAATCGGTTCCCACGATTAGCCACCTTTTATTTCCCATAGCCCTCGGGAAGGGACCAACTATGTCCAGCCCCTATTGAGCGAATGGCTAGGGACTAGACAAAGGATTAAGGACACCGCCAGGCTGATGGATGTTGGGAGCAAATCTCTGGCATTAGTCACATTTTCTCGCGTAGTCCTGAGCCTCTCTCTACATATTAAGCCACCAATACCCCTAGGTCAAAGCTCTATGGGCTAAGGATCTTCCTCCAGTATGACTCCCACAAATCCCCTCATACAATTCTTCCAAAAAGTGCCTCCGTCACTTCAGGGTGTACACACAGCAAGTATGGTCCGGAAAATGAGCGTTTATAGAGCTTCTGATCCTCGGACAACCAGAATCGAGGTGCCTTTTGACGAATTTTATCTGCCTCAGACTTCTCCTCGAGCAAAACGTCGTTTTTTAGAAAAGAGACTATGGGGTCCATCCAGCTAGGTCCGAGCCTTACCTGATGAATACGTATGACACTTGCAGCTGTTGAAGCGGGTCTCACCAAATCTTCGACAAGGATAAGTCTTGGCAAACCCTGTGCCGAGGATGTTGCCAACGTGGCCAATGAGTCTGCATGGGTGTTTCCACCTCTAGAAACATGCGTCAGGACAAAAGAATCAAACTTGGATTGTAAACATTTAACCTTGGTCAGGTATTTTTGCATTCTCGGATCCTTAGCCTCTATGGTCCCCACAACCTGGCCCACGACTAATTGAGAATCCGAGAACATCTGAACAGACCTTCCCCCCATTTTCTGGACCATATCCATACCCACTAAGACAACCTCGTACTCAGCCTCATTATTGGTAGCCGAGAACGCCAATCTCAGCGACTTTTCAAAGGTGATTTCTTTAGGACACCAAAACAAGCCCGATCCCCGACCTTCTCTGGTTCGCTGCGTCGTCTATATATACTCTCCACACCGGCAGCCCCTTGCACGTGATCATGCCAACTGATTTTTCATCCATGTGCAACTCCTTTGCAGTTTCCTCTAACGAGGGCTCGGCAAATTCTGCCACCAAATCAGCCAAGACCTGGCCCTTCACGGAGGTGCGAGGCATAAACCTAATATCGAAGGCCCCCAGAATTGTTCCCCATTTGGCTATCCTCTCTGAGTAGTCAGCACTTCGCAATACCAACTTGAGATGAAGTTGAGTTAGAACCACAATGGTGTGGGCTTGGAAATAATGGGGAAGCTTCCATGTAGCATGCACTACGGCCAGAATCGCCTTCTCCAAAGGTAGATAACGCACCTTAGCTTCACCCAAAGATTTGCTAACGTAGTAAACCGGTCTTTGTACCCCATTGTCGTCCCGTATTAAAACCAAGCTGACGGCATGGATAGCCACAGCTATGTATGCAAACAGGACTTCATCAACCTCCAGCTGAGACATGATGGGTGGCCAGGAAAGATACTCTTTAAGTTGTTGAAAAGCCAAAGCGCATTCCTCGGTCCATTGGAATCCTTTCCACTTATTCAGCAGCTGGAAGAAAGGTCTGCACCTATCAGCGGACCGAGAGATAAACCTGTTGAGAGCAACAGTCATTCCAGTCAATCTTTGGACTTTCTTCGGATTCCGAGATGGTTGCAAGCCATGGATGGCCCTGACCTGAGCCGGATTCACCTCTATTCCTCGGTGAGTCACCATATAGCCTAGGAACTTACCATAACCCACTCCAAAAGAACACTTAGAGGCATTAAGGCGCAACTTGTGCTTTCTAAGTGTTTGAAAGGTGTCATCCAAATCTTTCACATGCATAAGTACCATCTTGCTCTTTACCACCATATCATCCATATATACCTCAATAGTCTTTCTAAGCTGGGACTCGAACATCCTGATCATCATTCTTTGATAGCTAGCCCCTGCATTTTTCAAACCAAATGGCATCACTTTATAGTTATAATTTCCCGTAGGAGTAATGAAGGCGGTCTTCTCCTGGTCATCCAACGCCAAAGGTATTTGGTGATAGCCTTGGAAGGCATCTAAAAAACTCATCCGAAGATGTCCGACTGTAGCATCCACCAGCTGATCGATGCAAGGCATTGGAAATGAGTCTTTGGGACAGGCTTTGTTCAGGTCTGTGAAGTCCACACATACTCTCCATTTCCCATTCTTCTTTTTTACTACAACAGTATGCGCCAACCATTCTGGGTAGAAAACTTCTTTAATAGTCCTAGCCCTTTTGAGCTTGAGTACCTCTTCTTTGATAGTCTCGGCATGCTCTTTAGAGGAACACCGAAGTGGTTGTCTCCTGGGGATAACGGCAGGATTGACGTTCAAGTGATGACAAATGAAACTCCTGGAGTCTCATAAGGATCCCATGCAAAAACGTCGATATTGTTTTTCAGAAACTTTACCAACTCCACCTTCTCCTGATGCGGTAGCCGAACCCCAACCTGAAAGAACCTTTCGGGGTCATCTCAATAACAAATCTCTCTAATTCTTCACACGTTGCCTCCTCTGCTGTCACCACGTCGGGCGCATCTAGAGTCGTTAATTGCTATAAGCCTCTCACGGCCAAGGTCGAGGACTCCGGTTTGGCATGGCGCAGCACCGCAGTCGAAATGCACTGCCTTGCTACTGATTGGCTTACAAGAATCTCTTTGATTCGTCCTCCCGATGGGAACTTCACTTTAACATATAGAGTTGAGGAAATAGCACCCAAAGCATGCAGCCAAGGCCTTGCAACGATGGCTGTATATAGGGAATAAGCATCAACCACTATGAAATCTACATCAACTGTTTCCGAACCTGACTGTACCGACAAGCGGATTTGTCCCTTTGGTATGACGGCCTTCCCTTTAAAGCTTATTAATGGTGAAAAGCCGTAAGATCTTCGAGCTTTAGGTTAAGCCCCTTAAACAAATCAGGGTACATAATATCCGCACCATTGCCCTGGTCGACCATCACCCTGCTTACATCGTAGTTCCCTATCCTTAGAGTAACCACCAGGGCGTCGTCATGCGGCTGGATGGTCCCAACTTTATCTTCGTCTGAGAATCCCAAGATAGGCTGAGAAGCACCTTTGAATTTCTTCGGCCTGGAGCCGGATTCCTCTGCCAGAATATGTGATACGGACATCACCCTAATAGGACAGGAACCAATCTTGCCTGGAGCTGCGAGGATGACATTAATCATTCCCAAAGGAGGCCGAGATGAATTATTCCTTTGGCTATTCGAAACCGAGTTGCTTCCTTGGCCACTGGGCTGATACAAATGTTGCTTCAACTTTCCTTCACTGACCAGCTGTTCTAAATGGTTCCAAAGTGTTTGGCAGTTCTCGGTAGTATGGCAGACATCCTGATGGTATTAGCAAACAAGGTTTTGATTCCGCTTTGTAGGGTCCCCTGCCATCTTACTGGGCCACTTGAAGTAGGGTTCCTTGCGGACTTTCTCCAGCAATTGGTGCACTGGTTCTCGGAATATGGTGTTAGCTACTTGAGGAGCGGCTGAACCAGATTGCCCAGAGAAAACTCTCCTCTACCTATTGTTATTGTACCTATTCGACCTAAAATCCCTCATCTCTTGAGAAATAACCTTCGCCTTTCCCCTGCCTTGCTGTTGATCCTCCTCTACCCTCTTATACTCGTCAATTTGATCCATGAGCCGACGTACACCCTGTACGGGCTTTTTGGTAAGAGATTTCCTTAATTCGTGATCAGTCGGGAGGCCCACCTTGAAAGTGTTAATGGCCACTTCATCAAAATCACCGTCGATCTCGTTAAACATCTCCCAGTTCCTGTCAGAGTATGCTTTCAAGGTCTCCCCTTCCCTCATGGCCATAGACAACAATGAGTCCAAAGGACGAAGAACTCTGCTGCATATAATGAATCGAGACAGGAACGCCCTGGTGAGCTCCATGTAAGAGTCAACAGAACCTGCCTTCAGGCCGCTATACCATCTCATAGCCACTGGCCCTAGGCTAGAGGGGAAAACTTTACACATTAAGGTCTCGTTCTGAGAGTGTACCGCCATCCTCTAATTGAAATGACTTATGTGCTCAACTGGGTCTGTCTTGCCATTATAAATGGTGAAAGTGGGCTGGGTTAACCGTTGTGGGAGCTTCCCCTTCACAATTCTGCGTGAAAAATGAGACTTGGAGATCTGGTCTAATTCCCTATTCATAGTGTCATTTCCTAAGCCCTTGGAGAGAAACTTTTTATGCCCACTACCCAGAAGCTCGTCCTTCTCGAACGAGAAGGTTTTGTTGGGAGAAGTCCTAAACCTTGGATTGTAGTTGCTTCCTTGGGATCCTTCAGAAGAAAGGTCAGAAAGAGATGGCGTCCGCCTCCGTCTCGCATGGCGTAACTTTCTCTTAAGGTGGTCAATCTCCTTCTGCATGGCCTTAGCGTCGTCTCCATGGGTGGCTCTACTTCTACCACGCGAATGGCTTCCATCGGGGTGCAGCGTATGCACACTTCCCTCTCGATCTCTTTGACGCTCGAGACGTTCGAAATGATCTTCACGCTGGGATCCCTGAGACTTTGCACGATGCGAATCCAAGCCTGCCATAACGCTCCAATTCCTTCAGCACTAGATTCCCACAGACGGCACCAATTGTAAGTGAACAATTTGTACCCAATCCGATCACTCGACGGACTCAGGCCCAAAGAGCCTTATACAATAAAATTTGTAGAGTGTGGGCTTGAAATCTAGATTGTGGAATATTGGACAGAACGTAATCAGGCTAGATTGCCATTACCCATGTATTCGATAGATAAAAATCGCAAAGAAACTCTTCTCGGACGTAAGTTGAAGACCACTTGTATTGCCTTTATATCTTTTAGACAAAAAAAAATCTCTCCTCTTCTCATCTCCCTCTTTCTGTTTTATATCCATCTTCTTCTTCCTTTCTCTTTTCACGTGTAACACAGATCTTCCCCTTAGATACTTGTCTCATCCAGCACCTTCTTGAATTCTTCAGACACTAGCTGGAAGGCTGAACATTACTGTTCAGAGGTCATCTCTTCATTAATGCGGCCAGGGAGGTAGGTGCAGGGTCTTTAATGCGGTGGTAGCAGCTTTTTCTCTCCTGATATTTCTTGCACGTTCTTCCCTCCAATAACTGCGTGGATTACGCCTTTACCCTACAGTTCTTCCGGAATCCTGTCTCCAAACATCTTGGTATGTTCTATGACCATTACCTGACCCATCCGAGGAGATACCCCTCCTCGGACAGCTCCTCCAACCCTTATGGTATAAACTGGTTTGGGGGCCTCAAAGGCTATGCTTGAACAGGCTTTCTCCACTAATTCAGGCCCAAGGCCCAAATGCATATTCCAATAATTTTACCACCCACAGCAGTATGTTGATAATTGAATGGGAGATCAATAGTTTAATTTTGTACATTAATAAAGATGTAGCTGATAATATTGGTAGTGAAGTTATCATATAATATATCGATTTCAAAATATGAAAACCTGTGAATGAAATTTGGACAAAGTTTAGTTACAAAATTGGTTGTAGTTTAAGGGTACAACCTTATTTATTATCTTTTTATTGGAGGTAAATTTTGACAAATCCACCATTGGATTACATTTTCTTCTTAAATCCTCCATGCATGCAAAATTTATAGAAAATTAAAGATCAATAGCTATGTCATCAATAAATCGTTTAAATTGCAAGTTTTTTTAATTTAAAATTATTCAAAAAATATAATCTTATAGATCATATAGTAAATAATATCCGATTGTCACAAAATTTGACATATGTATTAAGAGCGTAAAGAACATGCAATCCAACAGTTAGATTTTTAAAATATGTAGTAATGTTAATGATATTGAGTAAGGTTGTAACCTTAAGCTACAACCAATTTTTTGTAGCTAAACTTTGTCTATGGAATTTTAAAATTTTATATATTTGAGCATTTTTTTTTTGTGATATTAATGCATTCAAGTTTTATTTTTATTATTATTTTAAAAAAAATTTTAAGTTTGTTAGAAATACTGAATGAATGTATTGTATTTCTCAAGTGATAAAATATACAAAAGTGTCTTTATATAAGAGGCAAAGTGTGTAATACAAGTATGTGTGTAGTACAAGTAAACAAGGTGGGCCTAAAGCTTACAACCTATTACACATTAACAGTCATTCTCAAACTTAAGGCAGGTGTGAGACCAATTTGAGGTTGTTAACCAAAGAACGAAGGCATCCCTTAGGATGTGACTTGGTGAAGATATCTGCAAGTTGATCTTTAGAGGAGACCGAGAACAGCTTGAGAGCACCATGGACAAGATGATAAAGGATAAAATGAAAATTGATCTAGATATGTTTAGTCCGTTCATGGAAGACATCATTGTGAGTAATATGAATGATACTTTGGTTGTCACAATAAAGAGGAGAAGCAGAGGATGTGAACATACCTAAGTCTTTAAGAAGCCATCGTAGCCAAAGTAATTCATTTGTGATATCAGCAAAGGCATGATATTTTGCTTCAGTACTAAAGCGGGCCACAAGGGTTTGTTTCTTACTTCGCTAGGAAATTAGAGAAGAACCAAGAAAAAAGCAATAACCAGTGGTGGACCTACGATCAGTGGGATCTCTTACCCAATTAGCATTAGAGAATGCAAGAAGAACAAGAAGAGACTGAGCAGAGTAGAAAAGGTTATAGAAGAGAGTGCCCTTCAGGTTTTGAAAAATGCGCAAAACAGCAGCATAATGAATCGATCGTGGAACAGACAAATACTAGTTCACCTGGCGAATAGCATAGGAAATGTCTAAACAAGTGACAGTAAGATAAACTAGGCTGCCAACCAATCGTCTGTAAAGAGAGGGATTAGACAATGGTTTCCTCCTTGAGGGAGTCAGATGCACATTAAGTTCAACTGGTGTGTCAACAGTCTTGCTATCAGTGAATCTAGCTCGAGACAAAAGTTCAGAAGCATACTTGCCTGAGTAATATAAAGACCATCTATGGAATGAATGATTTCAAGACCCAAGAAGTAGTTGAGATGACCAAGATTTTTTATCTCAAACTGCTGATTGAGAAATTCACTGAGTTCTTGAATGCCACTGAGATCATCACCAGTTATGATCATATCATCCACATATAGGAGAAGCAAAATGGTGCCTTTGTCGGTGCGATGAAGAAATAAGGCAGAATCATAATGATTGGCAATATAACCCAAACGAGAGATAGTAGAGCTGAACTTGGCAAACCAAGCTCGTGGAGCTTGTTCAAGGCCATAAAATGCATGTCAAAGGTGACAAACCTTGTTCGGTTCAACAGAGAGACCAGGAGGAGGTTGCATATAAATTTCTTCACTTAAAATCCCATTAAGGAAGACATTTTTGACATCCATCTGAAAAAAGTTTCATTTACTGGTAGTGGCAACAACTAAGAGGGCATGAACAAATGAGATTCAAGCAACCGAAGCAAAGGTCTCTTCATAATCAATCTCATACTCTTATGTAAAATCTTTTGCAACAAGACGAGCTTTATATCGCTCAATGGACCCATCAGAGCGAGTCTTGAACTTGTAGATCCACTTACAACTAACCACAGATTTCGTAGGGGAGAGAGTCACAAATCCCAAGTATAGTTTTTAGATAATGCATCAAGTTCCTCTTTCATTGCAATCTACCATAAAAGGTCAGTAGAGGCCTCACGATATGTGTGAGGCTTATGCAGTGTAGTAAGGGCAATATAACAATGATAGTCAAGTAAATGTGTAGAAATGGATCTTACCCGAGTTGAGTGACGAGGTGGAATGTCTTGTGCAAGATCTTCATGCGGAGCAGGAGCAGGGACCCAAGCTCAGGGTTGGGTGGCTTATCTTCGACCGGTTCATTTTCCACCTGTTCATTAGGGGGTGATCTAGGAGAGGCATAAAAAATATCTGGTGGTTGGACAGAGAAGTCTATTGGAGGATCAAGAGTAACTATAGAAAGACTATATGACTCATTTGGAAAAAGATCTAAGACATATGAGGTAGATAGGAAGACACGGAAGTGAGAGAGCTCGACAAAGGAGCGATGTTCCCAAAAGACAACATCGTGGGAGATACAAAGACGATTAGAGACATGATCATAACACTGATACTGCTTTTGAGTTTTGTCATAGCCAAGAAAACAAAAAAGTTTAGACCGAGGCTCAAGTTTTTTATGCTTATGTGGCTAACAAAGAACAAAACAGGCAGAACCGAAGGAGTGAAGGTGGTGATAGTCGGGAGGTGACCCAAAAAGGTGCTCATATGGAGTTTGATTCTGGATGACAGGACTGGGAATGCGATTAATAGTATGAATAGCATGAAGAGCAGTTTTACCCCAAAAATGAGTAAGAACTTTGGCAGAGAGAAGGAGAGCACGACCAATGTCAAGAATATGACGAAGTTTGCATTCGGCTCTACCATTTTAGACGTACTTGGACAAGTTAGTTGATGAACAGTGCCATAAGAATGCAAAAAAGCTTGGAAAGCATATTGAGTGTACTCAAGAGCATTATCAGATCGAAAAATTTTGATACATTTGGAAAAGTGAGTTTCAACCTTTTTTGCAAAATTAAGATATACTTGTAATAATTCAGAATGATGTTTCATATGAAAAATCCAGTTATAGCGAGAATAATCATCAACAAAGACAACAAAATATTGAGATCCACCAATACTAGAGACAGAGGAAGGCCCTCAGACATCAGAGTGAATTAGGTTAAAGATATCAGTGAACATTAATTCACTAGTGTTGAAAGGCAAAGCTGGTTGTTTTCCTAACTAACATGAAACACGATCAAAATTTTCTGTGGACACTGAACCTAACAAACCTCTAAAAGCCAAGTGTTGTACTCAAAAGGAAGATGCGTGACGAAGTGGAGCATGCCAAAATGCAAGGGAAGGAATAGAAGAAACTGCAGCAGCAACAAAAACAGGAGCAACAAGTGGAAGACAAAGGTTGTCCATGGGAAACATACGCCCAACTTTGGGACCAGTCCCAAGCTCCTGTCCCGTCCTCGGATCTTGCACAATACACCCAGAATAAAAAAAGGTAATGCAATAACCCAACTCAGCTAATTGTCCCATAGAAAATAAATTGTAAGAAAGGTTAAGAACATTAAAGTCCCCAAGAACCGAGAGGTTAGAGGTCGAGATATAACATATATTATGACCAAACATTGTGGAACCATTAGCTATGCGAATATTAAGAGGGTGTAGTGCAAATTCAAGTTGAGAAAATTAGGATGAGTGAGGTGTTATGTGGTTGCAACAAACAGAATCCATAAGCCAAGACAATGGAGACATACTAGATGAAATTGAAAGAGAAGACGAATAAGATACATTACCAATCATACGAATAGTATCAGCGATGATGTTTTGTAGGTCAACTATGGAAATGGTGATAATGGATCTAAAAGATTGGACTTTGCGGAGACAGAAGCCATTGGTTGGATACTCTCAGTGTTAGCAATAGTAGCAACAGAAATGGAAACAACTGATTTGTTGTGTTGATAGCAAGTCTCAATATTATGGCCAAGACGTTTGCAAAAATCGCAAAAACGTTTGTTAGATTTTCGTTGACTATTGTTGCAATAGAAAGAAGACCTGTCCTTATTCTTCATTTAGAAGAAAAATATGCAAAAATGGAATCTACGTGAAAAACTGGATAAGGAGCACCTAGACTGCAAAAAGTCAACTCTAAGTCAAAGTCAACGGTCAACACTTTGGTCAAAGTCAACTTGCTAACGTAGGATGCTGACGTAAGTGTAGATGACATCAAAAAGTGACGTGGCAAATGACATCAGCAAGGGCTGGCGTGGCAGATGACGTCGGCTAGGGCTGACGTGGCAGGGTGACGTCATAAATGATGTCAGCAGTAGCAGTGGAGGCGCGTGATGCGCGTGGAGCTTCCGTTGACGCTGATTCTTTTCCGATGAGGTAGATAGGAGAAAGACGATTCTGATGGTTGGGGCGGCGTCAAGATTGGAGCAACACTGAAGGCGTGTGAGGCGCGTGTACGATCTTCCCCAAAACTTTGATAGGCACGTGGCGACACGTGAATGGTCAGATAGGGATGATTCCAGCGGTGTTGAGTAAATCAGTTTAAGGTCTACATGATGATATTTCTGGTGTCGTAATCGGAGATCACAATGCACTCTCTCCGCGATCTTTGGCAGCAGAGAGAGTGCTTATGACGGTGGAGATTCAACCTTAAGGACCTCTAACGGCAGCGGAGCAGTCGGGAGAGGACATAGAAAGCTTACTGACCGGAGAAGTTGAGGCAGCGGAGAATACCAACAAAGACAAGACTGCAAGACACAAGAAAAGATTAGAGCAGTGGCTCTAATACCATGTTAGAAATACTGAATAAATGTATTGTATTTCTCAAGTGATAAAATATACAAGAGTGCCTTTATATAAGAGGCAGAGTGTGTAGTACAAGTAAACAAGGTGGGCCTAAAGCCCACAACCTATTACACATTAACAAAGTTTTTTAATGACCATCCTAAAAAAAATTCCTGGAATCGCCACTAGGTATTTTAGTTACTTCCTTGGACTTAGATCTTTTCCAATAATGGATGGATATTATATGAAGCAAACCCTGAGTACCCTCTAATATTCTCTCATCCATTGGCCTCATAGACAACAAGATTGCTAGCCCACTGATTTTGAACCCAATGTTCACCTTATTCTTATACTGGCGAACCATTATCCCATCTCAGTCTATTCCGCTAGCTAGTTGGCATCTTTGTCTATCTTATTAATTATTATCACTCAACCTAATATCTCATATATTTTCCATTAGTGAGTTAGTTCATTGCTACTCCATGCTCCACTCATTTTGTTAATGTGCTTTGTTTTCTTTGTTGCCTCAAAAAGATTTTCTTTTCATAGGCTACACTTCTCATCGCAATCACCTTTTCTGCCTAGAGCATACTCTAATGTAGATTAGGCAAGAGACCCTGCAGATTGTCACTCAACTACTGGTTATTGCCTTCTACTTGATAGTTCTCTTGCCTCTTAGCGTAGTAGAAAAATAAGCTATTGTTAATCACTCTAGTATTGTAGTGAACATCAAGCTTTTATTGACACCATCTCTCTGAGGTTATTTGGCTGCAATGGCATCTACAATATACGGTTCTCTCTCTCTCTCTCCTATTTTGTGACCACATGGACTATTCACATTGTCCATAATGATATTTTACATAAATAGACCAAGCATATTGAGATTGATTGTTATCTTTTTCATCATCATTTTCTTTACGAATCGTTACAACTTCATTTTATTGCATCTTATAATTAGCTCACAAACATTTTCACAAAAAGTCACATTCCACAAGGCATGTTCATGCTTGTATCCAAACTTAAACTGGTCTCGTGCAATCTACCTTAAATTGGAATAGAATATCAAGTCCAGACCCATCATTATACTATTGTAGTACACTATTAGGTACCATACTATTATAATGTTAGCTATGTCAACTAGCCTTTATATATAAGATTCGTCTATACAAATTTATATGCGATTCAATAATATATTCTTGATTCCAACAATAATGATTAGGAGCTTGTAAATTGCAATGGGGTTCACTAGATCATGAACCCCAACACTTGGAAGGTTGATACTCCTTCCTTATGGAATCAAATAAAGAATAACTTCGGGTTCTTGCCAAAATTTGATCTCTCACGCGTCCATTATAAATACATTTTGTAATTACTAGTGCTTCACTCACAGCATATATTTCGTCAAAATGGAATAATTTTATGCATATCACGATTAACATAAGGCTTAGGTTGAATCTCAAAAGCTTGGGAGAGAATTGATCTTAAAAAAAAAAAAAAAAAGCTTGGGAGAGAGACATGTTGCTTGTAGATTCTATTCCTTTGGCTGCTAATGAAATGGAATGTTGTTTATAAATAAAATAAAATAAAAAGTTTTGAAACTTAAAAGTTCTCATTTTAAGGGGGTTACTTGAAGTGTTTAAGCTATGATCATAATAGGGTGGGTATAGTATATTTGACAGCTTATCTTCTTTTTATAATTAGAATAATAAATTTTAGTACTTCACATTTCACTTAACATTTTTTACACTCCTTTGTAACTTTTAAAAACTCTTTTTTACACTCTTGGTCCTTTTTTTTTTTTTCTTTTTTTTCTTTTTGTGTGTGTGTGTGTGTTGGAACTTGGAAGCTTTTGACCAAAATTAAACACTGACCATTGCATGATTTTTTTTTCTTTCTTTCTTTCTTTTTTAAAACCCTTATATGATTTATGTCATAGATAACTTTTATTTTATTGCTTTAAATATGCAAATTTGTGAATGAAGTTGGGATCCATCTGATCAGACTAGATAATGACTCACTTGCCTTTGAGATTGAGAATGATTGCTCAATTAAATACTTAATCCAAAACTAAAGACAACAACTTGGAAAAAAAAGGCAGTTAGAATTTGCAAATTGTTTCATTTAATGAATTCTCCAATCAGTGGCTCAGTTGCATTATTAATACTTGAAGAATCAGTATAATTCCTTAGCTAAAAGTCCTTACTATAACTATCATATCAATGCCTATACCTCCCTGTATGTATTTAAGTATTTAACAACTAAAAGGTACACACTTACACTGTTACACATTGAAATATAAGTTGATAGAGAACTACAGGTTGGCAAACTATGAAAGCTATAAATTCTATATCCTTGGTCATTTGGTCTGACAAGGAAGGATAGAATTGAATTGAATTGCACTTCATTGTTTCGTAATGGACAAATGGACAAGGTATTGGAATCTTCTAGATACATCCTTTTAATGGGCCAATGCCAAATGACAGCACACTTTATTTGAGAGCTCTCTCTCTCTCTCTCTCTCTCTCTCTCTCTCTCTCCAAATATAGTTCAGGTACAATAACTCATTCTAGGCTTCTTCTCTTGTTGCTTTCACCGTAGACTTTCATTGACTATATTGACAATCATGGATGTATTTAGCTCAACAAAATTAAAGATACACTTCTACCTATGAAAAAAAAAGAAGTTTTATAAAAGGTTGTACAGGAGCTGAATAAGTTGAAAATATTCTATAGCAAGCAAACAAGCTAGAAGTTTAAAAGATGTAAATAGAATCTAAGTTTTTGCTAACAATCTTTTGGTTTGATATTCCGTAATGGGAAAGAACTTGGATTTGAATCACCCTTTCCAGCTTATTGTAATTAGAAACTAAATTTTTTCTCTTCATTTTGTAACTTTTGTGCGGATGTATTGGTTTAACTTACTAATTTATAATATCCTAGACATGGCAAGCTACTCTTAGCATGCGTTTGGATTGCGTTGGGATGAAATTTTTTTGTGTTTTGCTGAAAAATGGTGGGTTCCACAATATTATTCATGCATTTTTAATACTATTTATGGGTCTCACTACATTTTTTTGTACTATTCATGGGTCTCACTGTACTATTTCAATTAACATTTACCTTTATCTATATTACTTTCAGTAATACGTTTTTAGTTTCAACAAATAAGCGATATCCAAATACACTCTTAATTTAAATAGTCCAGCCACAATTTTTTGTTGTTAGCATTTTTTTTTCACCAAAAAATGGTTGGTTTTAGAACCCAAAAATCTTGCAACTTCATTCTCAATTTTAAGTTTTTGAAAACATACTCAAAGAAGTGGGGGTTTTAGTCTTTTTAATTGGTGAATTTTTTTTTTTTTTGGTTTTTCATTGGGTGTTCCGGCCAGCTTACGCGCACCTCGATTAATCTCTGCTCGCAGTGGGAGCCTGCCGCTGTTCAAAAGGTGTTGCAATTGCTGTAACTCAAACTGAGGAGCAAACCTAGTCAAAATCTAGAGCTTTACCTAATGGTAGACTAAGACAAGCCACTGGGCGACACTTGGTTGTTAAGTGGTGAAATATGTTGTGCTTAAATAAGGAATCAAATACTGAATTCCATCTAGATCATAAAAAATAAAAAAGGAGTGATGTCATGATTTAATAATTAGAAGGGAATCCTGATGCATAAGAAGAAAGTGCTCAACTTTTCTTTTCTTTTCCTTTTTTTTTTTTTTGAAAAAAAGAAAAGAACCAAGTGCTCGACTTAACAATGTATTCATTAAATATTGGTTACAGTACTAGTTGCAATGCGGAATTATTTGAGTTTTCATAAAGGACTAAGATTAGCTTGGCTACTGGTTTCTCAAATATCATTCTTGAAATTGATTCCCTACTTGTTTTTAGAATTTTTACTAACTAAATTTTGGTATCTGCTAGCATGGCATATATATGATAACTAAGAGCAGACAGATAAATGTGATACAAATCTTTAGAGAGGGAAAGTGCTGTCCAAATCACCTAGCCGCAAAGGGTGTCAATCTTTTGCATCATTACTTTATTGTTGTCCAAACTTTATATGTATTGATATAATGATATGTTATGGGATACCCTTCAAATGCCTGAACCTTCTTCCACGTGTATAATATTTTTCCAAGATAATATTTCCTCGTTTCTAGATTAAAATAAGGTGTAATTGATTCCCAAAGAAATATTTGTTATAAGAATGATTTTTATTTGTGAAAACATTAGAAAAGGAAACACAAATGAAAAACACTCTTTGATCATTTTTCTTTGCTTTTCTTACAACCAGTGGGATATAAATTCAGGTTCTCCTCTATAAGAGAATCTAATAGTACCACACTGCCACTTACCACAAGGCTCTCGGCATCTTTGATAAAAAAAATCAGCTTCTCTACAGGTAATCAGCACCAATTCCACATAAGGTGAAAAAAGAAGGATGTGATGAAGGTTGCAGAGACTTGAAAGAGTGATGGAGTTAATGTGACGAAACGAAACCAAAAAAAAGCTGTACGCAACCATGCATGAATTCATGGTCAAAAGTTTTAACAGAAAAGGTTTGCACCTGAGTGAATATCTGTTGAAATAAGAAATGGTCAAAATTTTATCTTATAATCCAAATTACATAAGCATTAACTGGTAGCTAATGGACATTCTGTTTTTACAACTTCCCAAGAGTACCCCTCAAATGAAAATTGGAGCATATTTTAACCAATCACATAGTGGATCAGCTTGTCAAGGTCGCAATACCTTTTTATCTGATATGTCTGAACAAAAAAGGTTGCCATATCATCAGAACTAAAGAAAGAGTCACTTGGCAGTATGTTATATTCTGTTTGCCCCAACTAGGTAGCTGGTATTAAACACCATCAGACAAGCAAAATATGAAAGTCTTAGGCCATATCACAACCATAAAATTGGGGTGACCGATACTGATCAGAATGTTCATCAGATTCTAGTACTGTGACGATCTTGCCTCACGAATTTAGATAGTCTCTATGCATGAATAGCAGGCTCAAAATTTCCAATTAAAGTTGGACGCTCAGTACAAAAAACAAAACAGTTTATATAATCAAAGTCACTTTCCTAACAAAATTCAGCAAATAATAATAATAATAATGATGATGATGATGCGAATGCATGCATTATTTACACCACCCACTACACTTCAACTACACAGCTGCTTAAGCCATCTAAATTTTACTCTTCATTTTCTTCTCATTTGTTACCCTCCTTTCTTTTTTCTGGGAGTGAGAAAGGGAGAGAGCCACAACCAACAGCCAATGACTAGATTCGTAGCCACAAAGAACTGACAGGAGGGACGTGATCTACCCATATCCTCATCCAACCTTCACAGAGCCTGAACTCACTGGCTTCTGATAGACTCTTACAACAGGCATTCCATCACCATCATCATTCCCAACCCTCCAAGTGCGATCCTTTTTCCTCTGAGGCTTCTTGTGCTGTTTATGGGCCGCCTTAGGCCTCTTAACTGAAGCCTTTTTGGAAGCAAGGCCATTAGCCATGTCAAAAGAATTGAGATCCTCCAGCACATGCTCAAGAGCAGGTGCATTTTCACCTTGAAAATCTTGAGGGTTTTCAATATCAGATGAATCTGACTCATGCTCTTCAGATGAGCTTGCTTTGTCAGCATCTTCCAAATCACTTTCCTCATTGGACATTCCAGGGGGCATTTCATAGTGGGGCAGCTTCCCGTCAATATAATCCTTCAAAATCTGACGGGTAGCTCTAGTTTCATCAGGCAGTCCACTAGAGCCAACATACCCACGAGAGGCACAATAAGCTCTTAATAGTTCAGATGCTAGAGGGGGCCGGGACTGTGGCTCATATGGCTTTGGTTTTGGCAGCTTGATCTTGTAGACAGACTCAATGACATGTCTAGGAACTCGATTGGCCACTACCTGTACAGCCTCCCTATTCTCAGTAATCCGATCAATAGGCAATACCCCAGAAGCAATCATCTCAAATCTTGAGCTTGAGAAGGATGGAAACACTAATCCAGGGCAGTCACATAGGGTCAGCTCATCAGATATTATCAATGTTTGGAAATGCTTAGTCTTCCCTGGAGTAGAGGTGACACCTGTCCGCTTCTGGCCCACCAAAGCATTGATTGTTGAGCTCTTCCCCACATTAGGATAGCCAACAAATCCCACAACTACATTCTTTGATGCCGAAGTTACTGCAGTATTTCCACGAGGAGATTGAACATTAGATGACCCTGTACCATTAGAACCTGATTTCCGCCTCATCTTGGCTATCTCTTCTGCCTCACACTGTAAACGGGTCAAAAGCTCATCCCTTCCATATATTTTTGTATCAGGGTTATCCATGTTCTGAAGGGTATTTTGTGTCATCCATGGGTCACTTAAGTTTTTCCCCTCCAGAGCAGCAGAAGCAGCTTTAGCCGACCAGAACACAAAGAGAATGTTATTAAGGCGAAAATATTCTGCCCATTTCTCCCTGCAGGCAGAGCAAAGCAATGACAATTTAACAGGTTAAAAACTAAAGAATTGTTTTGTTGCAACAAAGACATGCAATGCAGATACCAACCTGACAGAAAATGGTAACAGATCTGCCTTATTAACAAGAAGCAGTGTGCGCTTGTACTCATCGATCTCTAGTGCATATGCCTGCATTCAAAGAAATTCAATGTCATACCCATATTGCTATGCAGTCACGAAATCTCCACTAACAAAGGAGGAAGCAACAAAGATTTCTAGGAGTTTATTCACAGAGGACAAGACAATTCTTCATCCCTCTATTCTCTGAGTACAAATAAAATACTCAGAAATCACACTATAGCATCACAGAAAAGTGGTTCAATTCTTTTCCCATTTACCTAAAAAAATAAACTATCATTGCTTCTTGATTGGGTATGGGATAGGAGGCCTATACATCCACTTTCATAGCATAGCTGGTGTCTCAGTGACTGCTGTATTACGTTGTATTGTTCTTACACCTTATCAAGAAGTAGTTTTTTTAAGCCTTTCTTTCACCTGTAACTCCTCATGAACTCAATGAAACAACTTAACCAAGCTACAAATTGAGCGCCTAGTGCAGGTTATTACTCCTCCAACCCATAACACATCACTTGGGTGGAGAGCACTTGTCATCTTTATTATTAAAATAGCTATCTAAAAAGCTTGGTCTCAAAGTTTTGAATAAAGTTTATAAATTGACATTGATATTCTAGAAAAATCAACAATTTATATACTGTACTTCGATGTTCTAAAGCATTCTAAACATTATTAGTTTAACGGATTTAACCAGAGCAACAAAAGATATTAATTCAGCACCCCAAATTAAAACATCAGACTCTTCCCCTTCTTGGCACAAAACTAAATCAAGATTGTAAAGAATCAGAATTTTCACTTTTAATAAGTAAATTTTGGAATGTCAAGGTTTAAGTAATGTGCTTCATTCGTAGATATTTACACACAATCTTGCTCAGTTTCTCTAAAATCTAGGAGAGGTATCATATTTACAATAAATAAAAATAAATAGAGAGCCCATATCATGTCAAATTACTGTAACTTAAAGTATTTTCTAAACAATATATATATATATATATAGAGAGAGAGAGAGAGAGAGAGAGAGAGAGAGAGAGAGAATTACCTCAAGATCAAGGCAGCGGTAGAACAGTGGGTCACGGGCATCAACAACCATTACAATCTGAAAAGAACGGAATGAAATTAGTATTAACCTAAACTAAATCATATGATTTAAGATGAAGGATACAATGTATTCCATAAAAAGATAGGTCATGAAGTATGACCACAAACTAAAACTTCAAGAAAACATACTCCAAACATGCATTAAAGCAGTTATTGCCAGATATAATCGCCAAATGCCTACAAGCATCTTAGGTGAAATAAAACGAGCTTAAAATTACAGGCGATGACACCTAATTTACAATATTCGGGCATGTTTGTTAAATTATTTATATGATAATTAGAATTCTGGCTTGTTTATAAAAAATCACTGCCTGGATAATAATGCTGAAGGTTAACAAACATCTCTGGTGAACAAGTGTAAGAAAAGAATCAAAATCATATCCCTTGGCCCATGAGATATTTTTATGCGAAGAGCAATAATTTCCAAAATAACAGTGTTTAAAAATATCATTACAATTACACCCCAAATAAATGTCAGAACAACGAAATGCCTTCATTCCTAATAGTCAATTAAGTCTATTTAAGAATGAAATATTTCTGTTAACATCTTGTACTAATTTTTGACATATTAATCGTCTAGAAAGCAGTGTTTAAAGCCAATTAGAAGTCTCTTTTACTGTGAGAGCTGATTATATGAAAATAGTAAGTAAACCCAAAACTAATATGTGCTGTATGAGAATTTCCTATCTTTCCAGGATACTTCTACAGCCATTTAATAGACCAAGAAGATATGCCAGACAAATGCAACAATTTTTTTCAGTCATTCATAAAATCATGTCTCATGCACATTCTTAAGTAGTGATATCTTGTAAATTCATAATATTATAAGAGGCAGAACTTAGCTGATCTTTGAAAAGTTAATAATGTTTATACAGGTTGACAAATGAAAGGAACTTAAAATTAAAATTTTCTCTATATTTTACTTATCAAAACAAAAAAAAGTTTTCTCTCTATTTCTGCACTGTACAAACTTCTTGAAACTTCTAACAAGGATGCTCCCCCAGATAACTGCACCCATCAACAGAAGGAATAAATAAGCAGCTAATCTCTTTACAGTTTCTTTTTCCAAATCATTATTAATGGGAAATAGGTTGGACTAACTTCTTGTGTATGTTCAAGCATGAATCTGAAGACCAAAAGCGATACAACTTTTAACAATTACAACACTACAAAGAAACTGTTTTCCTATTCTGAAATTAGAATTTTCAATGTCACACCATCAAAGACAATATAGCCTTACCAGATCACTACGTTCAACCACTCGCCAGAGCTGTCTCCAGATATCCAGGTTCTTCTCAAAAGGAGTTAGAACAAGCTTCTCATTCTCCTCAAGTCTGAAGCAAATACATTGCTATTAGAATGCTACATACATTAATTATAACACTTATGTAACACACCATCATGGATATAAGCACAAAATGTTGTACCAACCCACTGATAACACAAAGAAAATGAAGAATGAAAATCTGAAAAGCCACACTCCCAAATCTATCAGCATGAATAAAAAAAAAAACTAAATTTGCAGGCTACACGACATAATTCCAAGATTTTCAGGAATAGTCTGTGATGCTGTCCCTTCTTGCTTAATGTGGAGTTTACTAATACAGAAATGGAAGGACATTTGAGACCAGGAATTATCTTTGGACAGACTCAAGTCACAATTTGTAGAGTCCTTATTTTATTGGATGTCTTTGGATGAGAGTAGACCCACAACACTAGGTAATTTCATTGTTTCCTTACATTGTATTTTAATTTAAGGATCCTTGAGCCATACATCAAGTATACTCAATTGGTCTCTTTGTAAATTCTCTTTCTGTTTTAATAAAAATATTTAATACCTATAAAGAAAAACATAAGTAAATAAGGCCAAACATGAAACCAACAAACTGCATGAGCACTCAAAACCCCAAATTATAAACCATTTTGAGAAAAAAAAATCTGGAAAACAAAATATCAAAAACAAAACTTACCCAGCAGATTCAAGCCAGTATCCTACCACTGCATTACATCTTGTTATCAAGGGTGCTTTAAAGCCATCCAAATCCCATATATGGAGCAATGTCATAATATATAATTGTTTACTAAAGTGACAATCTTTACAAAGTTACTAGTTTAAGCTTACATAGTTTTTAGCTTAGTAAATTCCTTCTGGCTTCACCATTATCTGGAGTTCTAATTACCTCTTAAGTTCGGCTATGACTACATGGATTCTGAACTTAATTGTTTTGTCTTTCTAGCCCTTCCAGACTAGCATGCCACCATGAGTTGGGTCATCCTCAGACTGTCGGATGGTACTCTAACAGTTTTTTAATATACATCACATGCTAATCTTCTAGTGAAGTAAAAAGATGTGGATAGATTGGCCAAAAAACAACAATCTTAATTATAGTGGATAAAGTGAAATTTTCACCTGTATTAAGCATTTCATGATAAAATTTAAGTTATAAGAAGCAACACTTGACACTACACTATCTCATTGGATTCATGGAAGTATGTTGGTGCGTATATTGAATCCGTTTGGTTAAGCGTTTTGGAAGCCTAAAAGCGCGTTTTTAAAACCCAAAAAGCCATTTTGCAACAGAAACTCCTCATAATATTTTATAACAAACCCTCATTTTAAACCTAAAATGCCGTTTCGCAATAGCCTATACAAACACACCCATTAATAGACACTTGATACATTCATGACACAGACATAGTCACCTAACCTTGCAAGGCTTCGGCGCCATGATAAGAAAGATTGTCTTTCATTTGCATCAAGCTGTTCTACAGACATCTCAGCAGTCCATGGTGGCCTACAAGGAAAAAAGACAACCTTTTAAACTAATTGCACAAATATAACTCTTTGATTAAACTTCACGTCAGTAAGGGAAGAAGAAACACATGCCTGCGTGGAACTCTAAGACTGCTGGCATGCTGTGCCTCCTCTTTCATCTGTTGCTCTCTCCTTTCCTCAGGGGTCATGCCACTGTTACTGTTGCTAGAGCTTGCATCCCTATTCCCACAAAATAGGCATCAGACAAAAATCAATTGATCTTAATGCACATTCATACGTAATACCGATGAGTTTACAAATTTACTAAGCTGAACAAAAAACATAAATCATTAGAAGAGAAATGCCTCAAAATGAAAAAGTTGTGAACTTAAAATACCTTTTATTTTTGTGGATAGGTAACAAAAATTTTATTAATAAAGGCTATTTCATGCAAGAAGAATGAAGTAGCTAAAAAATATATACAAAAACACATAAGAAAGCAAACTATGTACAAATAAGAAGGGAATCTAAAAACAATGGAACGGAATCAATAGAAGTGAATCCCCAAGAACAAGACCAATCAAAGGGACACTGCCTAATGCACACGCCCAATCAAACATAATCCATAAAAACACACTCTCTGATTACATAAAAGGACACTCCTCCCCTCTCCATCATTTTTTCTTTTCTTTTGAACATTCCCATGATATCTCTTGCCAATGAATCAGCTCAGCAACACATGCTTTTAACTTTCAATGCCAACAACATATGGACAATATATGTTAATACAAGGAAGTAACAACCACCAACTAACCAAGCCGTAGTCCTAAAATTTCGGGGTCGGCAAATCCTCAACATATTAATCAGAGTCATTCTATTATATCCAAGGCCATATACTTGTATTCAAATAGACTAGAATTAAATTAACATTAGAATTGATAATCAAACAAACGAATTAAATTAACAAATTCAGATAATCATAAACAGTGAGAGAATAGAAAACTGACAGATTGATGAGGAGGTTGGGGGCAGGGTGGTCTTGAGTGAAGAGGCGGTCGGCCTCGTCGGCCTGTTCGATAATGGCGTCGATGTCGCTGACTTCGGTGACGGATTCGAGAACCTTCTTGTGCTGGTTCCTGTAGAAGTAACCCTTTTCCTTAGACTGCTGTATCATCTGGTTGTGTTGCCTCACTAGGGCTCTCCCCAGCCCCGTCTTCTCGTTCTTCCCCATCGTTCTTTCTTTCTTTCTTTCTTTCAAGGTTCGAACTTTCAAGCCCACCACTGCTTTCTCTCTCTATCTGCAAAAAACCCTAGTAAGCAATATAGAGAGATTCTCTCTCTGGAATAGCTGCGTTTATGTTGGTGTGAATATAATGACGACGATGACGATGAAGATTTGTGAATCAGTGTATGGCGGTGGAGGCGGGGGCCGTAACAGGTCAAAAACGTTTTCGACTTTTCTTTGGTGCAGCACGCTTGGGGTTAGGAAGAGAAAAAACTAAAACCAAACACTCTTTACAAAAGTGTTAATTTCTTTTTTCTTTCTTTTTTTAACCCTTTGGTTTCCTCTTTTCCCATTCAAGCAGAAAAAATAAATGAAGATTTACAAAAACACCCAAGGTTTACACTGCCATAACATAGTTAATTTATGGACTAAATGTAATTTTAGTCCCTACATTTTGATTTTTTTTTCATTTTGGTCCCTACATTTTAATTTCATTACTTTTAGTCCCTAAATCAATTAGTGAGTGTTATTTTGGTCATTTCCGTCAGTCAACAACTAAAAATATCTAACGTGGCAAACAAAGTGCACTGTTGACATAGTAAATGTTAACATGGCGAATAAAATAAAATAAAATAATTTATTTGTTATTTAATAAATGCCAAGTTAGCATAAAATAATAATAAAAAAGACATTTTCATTTTTTTTTCTAAATTATTTTAAAATAAAAAAAGATAATTAAATTAAAAAAATTTATTTCTTTCATTATTTTTTCTAAAGAACAATTTCATGTTCCTTGGGTTCATCCCTAGAACATGAGTTAAACTTTATTACAAACCCAGAAAAAATTCACACAATTAGAATAAAAACTTCTACCCAAAACTTCTACCTACTCGAGCTTTAGCGAACCCAAAAATTTTCTTGAGAAACAAACACACAAAAAACCCAAAAAAATTCAGCTAAAAAACGGAATCATAAATCTCAAAGCCCTCATTTTCAACCCTAGCAAAATCATCAAATCCCCAAGCCATAAGCCCAGAAAGTTCAAAACCAGAAAACCATTAAATCCCAGAAGCTACAACCCACATTTCTTCAATCACCAAACTCACATTGAAACCCAGAACCCGACCACCACACTTCTTAAATCACCACTGTAAGAGCACAATTGTACCCGGACTCAAAAACGAATGTTGGGCTCAGGCCCAATGAGCCTTATACAATATAATTTGTAGAGTATGGGTTCAAAATCTAGGTTCGGGATGTTGGAGGTTTGATTAGCAAGCTAGAATGTTGCAATCTGTGCAAATGATGAACGAATATGACAAATGGATCTCCTCGGACGTAAGCCGAGGACGATTTGTATAAATATTCTCTTTCTAGGCCAAAGTTTACAATTCTTAGTTCTCTTTTTAGTTTTGGAGCCGATCTCCTCATCTTTCTTCTCTCATCTCCTTATATACTTCTTCCTCTTCACTGTTCATCCACGTGTCATACAAATCTTCCCCTTAGATACTTGTCCCATCCAACACCTTCTTGAAGTCTTTAAATAATAACAGGAAGATTCAAATCTATTGTTCAGAGGTCATTTCCCCATTAATGCGGCCAGGGAGGTAGATGCAGGGTCTTTAATGTGGAGGTAGCAGCCTTTTCCCTAGATATTTCTGATGATGCAAAGAAAATCAGTAGGCTGGATGTTTCGGACTTGAAAGGACCACTTGCTTCCTTGATGGCCTGAAAGACAAAGAAAAGCGATCAAAGGTGACCGGGATCGCCGGCCAAGAACCCTCCAATGGCAAAGTTAGTTTTTTTCATGTATTTTTGGAATTCCAACTTTTTGGGAATCGTAAAAACGTACCTTTCATTAGTTTGAACGGGTGTTTATATAGTGTCCTAGGAGCAGTTATTGGAATTGTAACCTCTCCTAGATTTGAGGAGGTCGGGGGTTCATGGATAATTCCTACAACTGTTTAGGAGTTATATCTTCTCATACAACGGTCACCGGAAGTTATGCGTAAGTCACGGAGTGGAAAAATGTACTTAGTAATTCCCAAGTGTAAATGTCTCGTCCAGGGGTCTTCATGTGGACGAATTCCTTCAGGACGGGGATGTGCACCTCCCTTGGACGAGTGATGTAGGTTTGTCCTCGTCTAAGGACTACCATGCGCGTTAGACTCGTCTTGATGCTACCTTCTGGACAACTGCTGGTGTGATGACCATGGACGGTCTGAGTATCTTCATCCCTATCAGTTGCCCCTTCGTCCAGGGGTCATGTAGCATATTACCAAACTTTAGGACGAGTTTTTTTTTTAAGAAGCATGCCACGTGTCACCATTTCATAGGGGGTTGGTTATGTCGACTTACTTTCTCGAGGCAGATGCCACGTGTCACTTTCTCATCGGTTTCTTCATTGCGATTACCGAGACTTTTCCTCCTATAAATAGTGGTTTCCCTCTCATGCCCCTCTCACTTTTTCAGATTTTCTGTTTTGACACTCTCATCCGTCGCCTCGTCTAGGAGTATTCTCAGCGTCCTTAGTATCTTTCGTCTAGAGCCAGGTATTTCCTTTACTCCAACTCTCAAACTTTCCTTTCTAAGTGTTAGGACGTCTTCAATGGCCACCTGTTCGTCTAGCGACAATGTAGTCAAGGCCATAGACGAGTATCACGATTCTTCTAGTTATAGTACCTCCAGTGGCGACAGTAGCAGTAGTGGTCACACAACAGAGGAATACACCTCTGGCGTTCCTGGAATTCTTGTCGAGACCTTTCAGGAGAATGTTAGGACGAGGATAGCCTCGGGGGCTGATACCTCGACAAGCATCCCGCCGTCCTCCCCTTTGGACGAAGAAGAAACAGTATATAGTTTTGCCATTGAAATCCCTTCCAAGACAGACGAGAGGAGGTTAGACGCTCTTAGGAGCTGGTTCCAAATCCCAGACGATTTGAACCCTAGGTTAGCCGTCCAAGGAGAATGGTGTTGTCAACCCCGTTTTGGGATAGGTGTCTACGAAGCTTACCTGTTAGGGGGGCTTAGATTTCCTTTAAATGCCTTTGTTAGGGAATTACTCACTAGGCTGGGTTTGGGAGTGTGTCAACTTAACCCCAACGCGTGGAAACTTATTGTCTCTATGCAAGTCTTATGGAGGGAGGTATTTGATGGGAACCGTCCTATTACCGTGGACGAGTTCCTGTACTGTTATAAACCCTCCGAGATAAGTCAATCTCTAGGCTTTTATCAATTTAAAGCTAGGGGCAATGACTGTAGGTTAATTAAGTCTTTGCCTTCTTCTGACGGAAACTGGAAGACAGAATTTTTCTTTGTCTCTGGTTTCTGGGCGGGGCATCCTATCGAGATTGGTAGAGATGCATTTGCCCCTTATACTGGAGAATTAGGTAACCTTCGTCCAGAAGGTATGTTATCTTTTTTTTTTCTTCATTTCATTTTTTTTTATTTGTTTTGTCATATTTCATCTTTAAACAGTGGTCTAACCTTAATTTCCCTCTTCCTTTTTCAGCTGTTAGTCATCCTTCTTTGAGTAAGTTCCACCGTGATCGCGTCCACAGGGCTCATCTACACCTCGAGAGAGATTTTCACTCGTTGGTGACCCTTCAACGCTTACATAGGTGGGGACTTGGCCCTGATCCGTCCGTCGAAGCCCTTGCGCACGAACAAACTGTCCGTAGACGTGAGTGCTTTTCTTACTTAAAGATATATGTATTTTTCATTTTTATTATTATTTATTTATTTGCGTGTATATGTGTTAACGTTTTTTTTTTTTTTTATTCAGGAATGGCAACCATGAAAGGAAATAAGGGAAAAGAGGTGATCGACGAGGCGGCTAAACCTGAAGTTCAATCTTAGCCTCGTCCTGCTGCTGGAGACAAAAGGAAAAGCTTGTCCAAAAACTTGGATCTGGCTAACTTGCCCAGTCGTCGGGGAAAAAAGGCCAAGCATGGGTCATCCAGGCCCAAAACTGCTAGGCCTGATCCTCCTTCCTCCCATCCGTCTGTCCCAGTTGTCGATATCGACTCGTCTACGCTTGTTAGTGTCACTCCGTCCAAGTCCCCTGCCCCTGATTGTCCCAGCCTCCTCAAAGGATTTCTACAAATTTGTTGGAGAACGAGGATTTGGCTTGGGAATGATTCCAAGAGGCAGTGAAAGGTGAGGACGTGGCTGTGTGCTACGACATGTCTTTGAAGGAGTTTGAGCACTCCGGCGTCCACAACCTTTTTAAGGTGACCATTTTTGCCTCGTCTTGGTTTGGCCATGTTACCCAATGTTACTTTTATCTCTTAAACCTTCTTATCTTCCATGTAGGCAATGTCAAAGTTTATAGCTGCGTCCAGGCAGGCCACAGAGTTGGACAGGATGAGGATCCTTCTAGAGAAAAGAATAAAAGAGATCAAGAACGACTGCAAGACTTGGGCCGAGGTGGCAAACAAGGCCAAGGACGAGGCTGAGGAGTTGAAGGCTTTGGTGGGGGAGCTGAAATCCGATGCTGCTAGGAAGGACGACCGTTTTGACCTTCTTTAAAAGAAGAATGACGAGCTGAGTCTCCTCCTTAAGAAAGCTAAGGACGAAGCAGTGGAGGAGTTCAAAGCGTCTAAGGAGTTTACTGACCTACTGGACAAGAACTATGCAGCAGGGTTTGAAGATTTTAGGATGGACGCTATAGACAACTTTCCCGGAGTTGACTTTAGCACCATTAAACTCAACCTTGGCGCTGCTACAAGTTCTCTCCTTCAAACAGGCTCAGACGATGCCAACATTGAGGACGACGCTTCCACCAAGCCAGCTCAGGACGACCCCAACGTTGATGCCCCCCCTTCTTGAAAACGATTTGTCAAACTAGTGTTATTGTTCTTTCCCTTTTTTTTTTATATTTAAAATGTATTCAAGTACAATTACCTCGTCTAGAGTGTTCTGGACGAGTTTATTAACAATTGCCTTTTAAGGCTTATTTTATAAGGGTTTTTGGACGGTGGTCGTCTACCCTCTTTAGACTAAAGAATATTTTCTTTATCTGTTACCTATTGTATGGACGAGTTTATACATTGTTTTTACCATCTATACTATTGTCTTTTTAAACAATGTTCTAAGTGTTGAATGATCGTCTATGCGATTTCTTTATGGATGACCCACTTAGGACGATAATGATGACTGCATTACTTTTACTTGTCCTTTAGGCAATTATTACTCGTCTTCTTGCAAGGAGTTCATAACGTTTATGTTTTACTCGTCATGACTAGCTGCTCGTCTTTGAAATGTTATGCCTTAATGCCTACTTTCTTTCTTAGATGAGTGGGCCTTAACCTTTTCTTTTTGCTTTATATTCATTTAAAGGAAATCTTGGACGAGCATGCCTTAGCTTTTTTCTCTTTGCTTTATCCTAATTTCAAGGAATGCTTGGACGAGTATGCCTTGGCCTTTTTTTTCTTTTTGCTTTATCCTTATTTAAAGGAAATCTTGGACGAGCATGCCTTAACTTTTTTCTCTTTGCTTTATCCTTATTTCAAGGAATGCTTGGACGAGTATGCCTTGGCCTTTTTTTTTTCTTTTTTTTTTATCCTTATTTAAAGGAAAGCTTGGACGAGTAATACTGCGTCCAGAGATTTTAATTCATCTTAGGCTTTTGCCCCCCTTGTGGGTATTATTATGGAAATTAGATTTATGCATTGAATACATTAGAAATCCAAACCATATTATTATATGAACATTGTCCACAGGTATGGCACACGCTTATAAGCTAGTGCCTTATTAAAATACTTTAGGAAATACATAGCCTTGTCTTTCATAAGCTGGCCTGCAAAACGGCGCAAAAGTTTAAGAACTAATGCACTTTTTATTCTTAATACACACCATAGTAGTAGTAAGAACACAACGGTAAATATAAGCAAACACGCAAATCATAGCTGTAACTTTGTCACTGACTTCCCTTGTCCCTGCTTATCACTGATAGTACCTCCTCAGATGCTCCACGTTCCAGGGATGCTCTAACTTTCGTCCGTCCAGAGCTTCCAAGTAATAAGACCCTTGCCTCTTGCAGTTGATTACCCTGTAGGGTCCTTCCCAATTGGGTCCCAATTTTCCATGAGCTGGGTTCCTAGTTGCCAAAGAGACTCTTTTGAGGACAAAGTCCCCCACACTGAACCGTCTGGGTTTCACCATGACATCATGCTATCTAGCCATAAGATTTTTGTACCTTGCTGTCCTTTGCTCCGCATCCATTCTTACCTCGTCAATAAGATTGAGGTCAAGACGAAGCTGTTCCCCATTCTCTTTCTCCTGATATTCCATCACTTGGTGACTAGCCATATGAACTTCCACTGGTATGATAGCTTCACTTCCATAGGCTAATTTAAAGGGGGTCTCTCCTGTCGGAGTTCGTACAGTCGTCCTATAGGCCCAAAGACCACCTGGTAGCTCGTCTGGCCATATATCCCTTTTACCCCCTCGAGCCGAGTCTTGATGATTTTTAGCAGGGATCGGTTTGCTACTTTTGCTTGTCCATTTGCCTGTGGATGGGAGGGCGAGGAATAGTGATTCTTGATCCCAAAATGACTACAAAAGTCCCTAAAGGGTGCGTTGTCGAATTGACGTTCGTTGTCCGATACTAATACCCTAGGTACTCCGAACATACATAGAATATTCTTCCATACAAATTTTTTCACGTTTTGCTGAGTGATTGTTACAAGAGGCTTGGCTTCTACCCACTTGGTAAAGTAATCGATTCCTACCATCAAAAACTTCATTTGTCTGGTTCCTACGGGGAAAGGACCTAGGATAACCAGTCCCTACTGTGCAAAGGGCCAATGGGCCATCATTGGGGTCTGGTACTCTGACGGCCGTCTAGGTACATTGCTATAGTGCTGACACTGGTCACATACCTTGACATAGGCTTTAGCATCTGCCTGCATTATAGGCCAATAGTAGCCAGCACGGACGATCTTATGGACTAGTGATCTCGCCCCTGAATGATTTTCACACGCTCCTTCATGGACTTCCCTCAAAATATAATTTGACTCGTCAAGAGCCAAGCACCTTAAATAAGGTTGAGCAAAACCTCGCTTGTACAGTACTTCATTTATGAGGACGTACTTGGCTGCCCTGACCCTCAATTTCCTGGCTTCATCTTTGTCCTCTGGAAGCCTTCCATCTTTAAGATAAATTACTATTGGACTCATCCAATTCTCTCCTCCTCCTATCTGCTGTATGTCAGGAATGTCTATGCTTGGCATATACTGGACGTTGTCGTACTCGTCCGTAACTCCTGCCGAAGTTGCTTTTGCTAAGGCATCCACCTCCATATTTTCCTCCCTGAGGAGTTGAACAAAACTTATCGCTGAAAACTTTCGTGCGAGTCGTTTCACTCTGCTGAGGTATTTCTTCATCCGGTCCTCCTCAGTATCACACATTCCATTTACTTAGTTGATGACTAGCTGAGAATCTCCTCTGATTGTTAATTCCAATCCTTTGAGTAGTGCTTCATACTCAGCCTCATTGTTGGTGGTTTGATACTGTAGACGGGCCGCGTACTCCAGCTTGTCACCCTCGGGGGACTTCAGTATAACTCTAATCCCTCCTGCATACAGTGTGGACGATCCGTCTACATTAATCACCCACCTTTCAATTCCTTCGTCCTTGTCCAAGTCGTCCTGACTGGGGGTGAACTTTGCGATGAAATCTGCTAATGCCTGCGCCTTTATCGCACTCCTTGGGAGGTATCTGATATCAAACTCGCTAAGCTCAACAACCCACTGTACTAGCCGTCCAGCAGCTTCTAACTTGTTCATTGCCTTCTTTATGGGATGGTCTGTTAGGACGTTGATAATGTGAGCCTGGAAATAATGCCTCAGCTTCTTGGAAGCCGTGATCAATGCAAAGGCTAGTTTCTCCATCATCGGGTATCGTCCTTCTGCTCCTCTCATTGCACGGCTTGTGTAATAGACCAGTTTCTGGATTCTCCCCTCTTTTCTGACCAAACCTGAGCTTACTGCGTGTAGGGACATTGCCAAGTATAAATACAGCTTTTCTCCAGGTATAGACGGATTCAACAGCGGCGCTGTCATGAGATATGTCTTCAAGTCTTGGAAGGCCCTTTGACACTCGTCTGTCCACTCAAATGCCTTCCTAAGGACTTTAAAGAAAGGCAAACACTTATCAGTAGCTTTCGAGACAAACCTGTTAAGGGTGGCGACCCGTCCGGTAAGAGACTGGACTTCCTTGATATTTTTTGGTGGTTCCATATTCAGTATCGCCTAGATTTTGTCCAGATTTGCTTCAATTCCCTTGTGCAAAACCATGAACCCCAAAAATTTCCCGAACGAAACTCCGAAAGCACACTTGCCTGGATTTAATTTCATGTTGTATCGCCGCAACGTATCAAAAGTCTATTGAAGGTCGTCCAGATGATTTTCCTCGTCCTGACTTTTTACCAGCATGTCGTCTACATAAACCTCCACATTTCGCCCGATTTGAGGATGGAACATATGGTTAACCAGCCTTTGGTAAGTCGCCCCTGCGTTCTTCAAACCAAAGGGCATTACCTTGTAGCAATACAACCCTTAGCTTGTAATGAATGAGGTCTTCTCTTGATCCGCTTCATTCATCTGTATCTGGTTGTAACCTGAGAAAGCATCCATGAAGCTAAGCATTCTGTGACCTGCTGTCGAGTCCACCAGCTGGTCAATGCGTGGCATTGGGTAACTATCCTTGGGGCAAGCTTTGTTTAAATCAGTGAAGTCCACGCACATTTGCCATTTGTCGTTAGCTTTCTTGACCATGACCACGTTCGCTAACCAATCTGGATAATAAACTTCTCGAATGAACTCCGCGGCAACCAACTTCTGTACTTCCTCCTTAATGGCATCGTCTCGCTTAGGAGCGAAAATCCTTTTCTTCTGACGCACTGGTTTTGAATAGGGACACACGTTTAGGCTATGGGTAATGACACTCGGATCAATGCCAGGCATGTCCTCATGACTCCATGCAAAGACATCGAGGCTTTTCTTCAGAAACCGGACCAAAGCGTGTTTTGCCCCCTCTTCCATGCTCGCCCCAATTCTAGTAAACTTCTCAGGCTGGTTCTCGTCCAAAGGGACGTCTTCCAATACTTCAGTGGATTCTGCTGCGATCCTTCTCCCGTCTATACTCATTGTCTGTATATGTTCGTCCATCGCCAGCATTGCCAAGTAGCATTCTCTGGCGGCCAATTGATCTCCTTGTACTTAGCCTACTCCGTACTCGGTTGGAAATTTGATGGACAAGTGGTAGGTAGAGGTTACCGCCTTCCAGCTATTCAGAGTTGGTCTTCCAATAATTGCATTATATGACGATGCATAATCAACAACAAAGAAATTTACTTCCTTGGTTTTCTGCTGTGGATATGTTCCAACGACCACTAGTAATGTGATGGTGCCCACCGATTGTACCTTCATTCCTCCGAACCCTACCAATGGCGAATTCACTGGTCGAAATTGATCTCGTCCAAGCCTCATTTGCTGGAATGCGGGGTAGTAAAGAATGTCTGCAGAACTGCCATTGTCTATCAACACCCTCCTGGTTATGTAGTCAGAAATGAGTAGGGTGATGACTATCGCGTCATCGTGTGGGTGGTGAAGTTGTCCTGCTTCCTCGTCCGTGAACGTAACAGCCTACTCGTCCACTTCCCTCGTCTTAGGAGGCCGTCTAGATAGCTGGATGTTCTGCACCACCTTGAGGTACGTCTTCCTCGACTTAGATGACTGCACTGTCGAGTTTCCTCCTACAATTACCCTTATTTCTCCCAGTAGGGGTCATGATGGCTCTTCCACCTTAGCTTTCAGTTTCTCATCTCTTTGGTCTCGTCTGAGGAAGTTCCTTAGCTTTCCTTGTCTAATAAGATTCTCTATCTGCTGCTTCAAGTCAAAGCACTCGTCCATGTCGTGCCCGTGGTCTCTGTGAAAGCGACAGTACTTGCTCCTATTACGCTTGTTGGGATCTCCCTTCATCTTATCCGGCCATTTCAAGGATGCATCATCCTTGATCTGCATAAGAACTTGCTCTAGTGGCATGGTCAGGGGCGTGTATTGCTGATTCCTCGCGGAGAAACTTGCCTTCTTCCCATCCTTGTCTTTCCTCTCGTCTACCCGAGCTTTCTTTGGACAAGGTCCCTGATCTTAGTAACGATGGTGGCCCGCTTCCGTGCGCTCTGCCCTTTTTCTTTTCTTGGCTATGATAGCGTCCTCGGCATTCATGAAATTCTGGGCCGAGAGGACGAGCTCGGCCATAGTCTGCTGTTCCTGCTCGTAGAGCTTATGAATGAACAAGTCAAAATTGACCCCGTTGTGGAAAGCGGCCAGCAACAACTTGTCATCCATTTCGTCCACTGTCAAGGCTTCCCTATTAAATCGGGTAATAAAGGATCGCAGGCCCTCATTTTCCCCTTACTCTATAGTCAGCAAACTAGAGGAGGAACGCATGTGGCGCTGTCCTCCAATGAAATTATTGACGAACAACTTACTCAACTCTTCAAACGATCCCACTGAGTTTGGGGGTATTTTACTGAACCACACCCGCGCTGGTCTCTTAAGTGTGGTGGGGAAAGCTCTGCACATAATCTCGTCCGGGACTCCTTGAAGGTGCATGGTCGTCTTGAAAGTAGCAATGTGATCGCACGGGTTGCGATTTCCATCATACGAATCCAAAGAAGGCATTTTGAATTTTGGGGGTAAGGGATGACTGTTGATGGAAGCCGTGAAAGGGGAGTCCGTTCGGTGAACCATATCATCCACTGGGTTTGCCTGCCTCATGTTCTCCCTCATCTCTTCCATGGCTTTTCTCATCTGGTCCATCTCTCTTTCCAAGTGTGGCACTCTTCTTGAGGCGGTACCCCTTGTCTGATTCTCGGACTCGACATTTTCTCCTCCACCTTCCTAACTCGGTGCCCGCCCCTCCGTATGCCCCTCTTGGCGCTGCCTCCTAAGGTTGATCTCCCTATTCAACTCCTGATTCTAACGTGTCAGTTCTGCCATAGCGGCAGCCATGGATTGTATATGTTGAATAGAAGGCGGTTGCATGACAGGCGCTGACCTGCGATCGCGAAGGGGATTACTAGATGCATCCCTACTCTCCTGGTGGCCTGGGCTGGTAGCTCTTGATCTTGTTCGAAACATTCAGCCTTTTTTCTGGGAAAGGCTAATCCTTGACAACAAAAACACAGTAGAATGAAAAGAACAGTGAAAAATGCTCGTTTGTTTGTCGTTCCCACAGACGGCGCCAACTGATGATGCAAAGAAAATCAGTAGGCTGGATGCTTCGAACTTGAAAGGACCATTTGCTTTCTTGATGGCCTAAAAGACAAAGAAAAGCGATCAAAGGTGACTGGGATCGCCAGCCAAGAACCCTCCGATGGCAAAGTTAGATTTTTCCCTGTATTTTTGGAATTCCAACTTTTTGGGAATCGTAAAAACGTACCTTTCATTGGTTTGAACGGGTGTTTATATAGTGTCCTAGGAGCAGTTATTAGAATTGTAACCTCTCCTAGATTTGAGAAGGTCGGGGGTTCATGGATAATTCCTACAACCGTTTAGGAGTTATATCTTCTCATACAACGGTCACCGGAAGTTATGTGTAAGTCACGGAGTGGAAAAATGTACTTAGTAATTCCCAAGAGTAAAGGTCTCGTCCAGGGGTCTTCATGTGGACGAATTCCTTCAGGACGGGGATGTGCGCCTCCCTTGGACGAGTGATGTAGGTTTGTCCTCGTCCAAGGACTACCATGCGCGTTAGACTCGTCTTAATGCTACCTTCTGGACGACTGCTGGTGTGATGACCATGGACGGTCTGAGTATCTTCATCCCTATCAATTTCTATCACATACTTGCGTCTAGAGGGTGCTTGGATCACCCTCTTACCCATCGGTTTTTTCAGAATTCTGCCTTTAATCTTCTTGCCGTTGCCAGGCCATTCCGAGGAGACATTCCTCCTCGGACAACTCCTCGGACCTTTATAGTGCATACTGACTTGTGGGCCTGGAGGCCTTAACCAAAAACAAACGGATACCTGTCAATAAAGCCCAAAGCCCAAATGTTTGTTTGGGAATTTTACTCCCCACAACCACCCTAATTCGATTAATCTTTAACTAAAGCACCACCTTGAACCCATTTCAACTTCACTGGTTTCACGTTGGGCCGCCGCCAGCCATGCCGTGATAGCAACTGAATCAATACAAGGTTGATCTGCAAGTCAAGAGTCAAGATCCAAATCAATAAAAGGCTGATTTGCCTCGTGACGGAGGTGGAGGAATGGCCAGAGGGATGAGGAAGATGATGCGGTAGAGGAGGGCGTAAAGCTGAAGGTTGAAGCTCTCTGGTCTACAAATTATTTTGATTTTGATTTTTGGGGTTTTAGTAGTGGAGGTGATGGTTGCAGATCGGTAGTAAGGTAGTGGAGGGGCTCAAATCGGCGGTGGAGACTAGCGATGGAGGTGGAGAAAGATAGACGCAGCTCAGTGGAGGTGGAGATCAATGGTGTTGGTTGTGTTTTATGGGTCTGGGTGGCGGTGGTCAGCTAGGCTCAAAGGTGGTTGGTAGATCTGAATTTTTTGGTCATTGGTGGGGTTTGAAGGTGGTGAATCGATGGAGGATTTTCTTGGTCTATTGTTGTGTTTGGTTGAGTTCTGATGTTTGGTGCTTGGCTAGTTGGGTCCGGTGGAGATGTTTTAGTGTTTTGCTTGAGATGTTGTGTTTTGGTATTTTTGTAATTGTTGGGTTTTGGTCTCATTTGAAGATTGTTGTGTGTTTTGCATGCAACAATGGCAGAATCTTTTAGATCTGGGTTGGTGTTCTTGTTCAAGAAACTTTTAGATCGTAATTCATGTGAATTTTGGTTTTTAATTCTGTTTTTATTTAGTTAAAATTATAAATTAATTTTTTAAATTTATATGCTGATGTGTCATGGATAACGTGGATTTTTAATAATATTTAAGTCTTCCGTTTGTTACGTCAGATATTTCTGGTTGTTGATTGACGGAAATGACCAAAATAACATGTGCTAATTGATTTAGAGACTAAAAGTGGTGAAATTAAAATGTTGAGACCAAAATGAAAAAAAACCAAAATGTAGGGACTAAAAATACATTTACGCCTTAATTTATTTTATGTAAAAGTCTGTAATAAAATCTTTAAGGGACTCGGATAATTTTGATATTATTAAAAAATTTTACTTTTATATTTACATATAATTATTTTTATTTTAATAATATTATTTATATATAGATATAATTAGGTTTAATAATATTAATAAAATATTATCTTTATCGGCATATAATTAATACATTTTATGATTATATATAATTTTTAATTAATCTATGCATGGACATATTATTAGTAAAAAAAATAAAAATATATTACCAATCACATATATTATATGGTCTGACTGGGTTCGAAGTTAAGACATCTGGGTTGTAATAAAATTTATGGATCATGATATCGTGGATTGGCACTTAGATAAAATAAAAAAGAAGAAAGCGACTGGAAGGAGATATTGAGGGTTAGTCATCAATTTACTTTCTTCTCTGTTATTGTCACTTTCTCATTGTTGTCTGTTTTTTCTTGATATGTTTGTTCCTTCTCTGTCTTATGTTTTCATGTTTTCCTCTGTTTTGCATTCATGTTTTTTCCTAGTAGAAAATAAATACAAAACTCACATATGACCAAATGGCTGTCCGAATGATTTAGAGAGAGATTGATGCTCTGAAGTAAGAATGACAGGGGCAGCGCTACCTTGTAGTCAGGGGGGTTCAACTGGTGGTCGAACCGTTGTGTTGAGGCAGGAGCCCAAAGACGAAGCAAGTTTACAATGGTTTGATCTGTCCGCTTCAGTCTTTGTTTTGCTGCCCTTGCACAATTGCACACACTCATATTGACGAGAGAGACAGAGAGAGGGATAGAATGCTGAAGAGAAGAAATGAAAATTTAGCCAAAAAGTAGGATAGAAGTGGAACTAAATACAGTGTTGTTGTTTGAAAGTTTAAATAAAACGTGTTGGATGTAATAGGTTTTCAAAATGTGTGATGAGTGTGATATAAGAGCATCCACACCAGCTCAGTTAAAAATTTGTAAAATAAAAGAAAGTACAATTTTTACACATTTTATGCAAAAAAACACCCACATCAGTGGGTGTATAAATAGCCAAAAATGTGGAAATCCATACACGAGCTACAGTACCGTGTAAATATACACGGCTACTGTAGCTTGTGTATGAATTATTTTATTCCAGGAATAGTTCGCTCCATTTTTCCTCTCTCTTCTCCGTTCTCAACGAACTCAACAAACTCAATATCATCCACAGAGAAATTAACACTGATACTCAGTAACAAACTTAGACATACACTTGCTCCAAAAAAAAAAAACACACACACACACAGATACACAAACACACCCACGATGCTTTGGTCGGCAGAGCTGCGGATCGGAGTTGGGATCGGTGGTGCTGGGGATCGGAGATCGGAGCTGGGATCGGTGGTGCGTGGATCGGAGATCGGGGTTGGGATCGGTGGTGCGTGGATCGAAGATCGGGGTTGGGATCGGTGGTGCGTGGATCGGAGATTGGAGCTGAGATCGGTGGTGCGTGGATCGGAGATTGGAGCTGGGATCAGTGGTGTTGTGGATCGAAGATCGGAGCTGGGATCAGTGGTGCGTGGATTGGAGATCGCGGCTGGGCCAGGGGCGGCTCCAGGATTTTTGTTCAGGGGGTCAATAAGAAACATAAATTATATAAAATCTAAAACAAAAGAGACTTAAATATATCAATATCACAAAAAAAGAAAAAAACATAAAATTCTACAATTGTCTTCTACGAGGTTTCATATTTTGAAACCGTTGCATGATAGATTCATTATCAATCCTATGAGCTATATCTTTTTCAATGTACACAGTCAAACAATCATTCAACCACTGATCCCCCATTCGATTGCGCAATTCATTCTTGATATATTTCATTGCTGAAAAACTTCTTTCCACTGTTGCAGTTGCAACAGGAAGGGTCAAAACTAACTTCACAAGCAAATATACCAATGGATATATGACATCCTTATTTGTTTCCACCATCTTTCTAGCAAGGTCCTCAATTCCTTTAAGCTCTAAAAACTCGTTATTGGAGCGCATATCAACAATGTAAGTCTGAAGCTGATTATCAAGTGCCAATACATCTGTCTCGGAAAAATCAGATGGATAGAACTTTGTAAGATGGGTCAATTTTTGTATATCAAAAGCTGAAAACGAATCACTTGGATTCAAGCAAGCCATACAAAGTAGCAACTCAGTAGTCACCTCTGAAAAACGATTATTAAGCTCTTGAAGTTGCAGATCTATGACTTCAAAGAATAGATCAACACGATAGTGATGTAAATTTGTAATTTGTGGGGCGTTGCGTCGTGGCCTCACACCAACTACAAATATTTCTTCCATGTTCAAGATAGGAATATCATGCTTGCTACAAAATGTGGATACTTCAGTCAATAGAGCTTCCCATTCATCATCTCTCATCATCTGTAATCGTTGCTTAGACACTCTGACAAGCGTCATAGCATTTACAATATCTTGATTTTTCTTTTGCAATGCTATTGACAACTCATTTGTGATCCCCAAAATATTTTTCATCAAGTGTAAAGCAAAGGAAAATTCAAAAGATAGAATTAACCTTAAAATAGATCGAGCTTCAACTCTTTGCTCAGAGAGTAGGCTATCCTTTTCAATCATCTCAAGTACATCAACTGTGGAAGAGAACATCAAAATCAAGTTGAGGATTGTCCTATAATGTGATCTCCAACGTGTATCACCAGCACGTTTAAGACTTGTCTCTTGGTTCAAACCTTGCCCACTTTCAAGTTCACCCAAGTTTAATGCTTCTGTGATTTTTGCAAGTTGTGCATTTCGTAAAAATTCTCGTCTTTTACAAGAAGCTCCAACAATAGTTACTATTTTACTAACCAAGCTAAAAATTTCAGCAATATCAGTATGCTTATTAGCAACAGCTACAAGAGTCAACTGAAGTTGATGAGCAAAGCAATGGACATAAAATGCTGATTTATTCTCCTTCAGAATTAAAGTTTTAAGACCATTGAATTCACCTTGCATGTTACTGGCCCCATCATAACCTTGCCCACGTAATCTTGATAAACTCAATGACTATTTACAGAATAAAAATTCAATAGCAGCTTTTAGAGACAAGGCAGAGGTATCTGCTACATGTACAATACCAAAAAATCGCTCTGTAACAATTCCCTTTTTGTCCACATAACGCAAAACAACAGCTATTTGTTCTTTTATTGAGATATCACGGGACTCATCAACTAAAATTGAAAAGAACTCACTACCAAGATCTTCGATGATGGCATTGGTAGTTTTATATGCAATTGCATTCACAATATCTTTTTTAATATCAGGATGGGTTAGTTTGCTGTTTTTTGGAGTTTTCTGCAATACTTCATTAATAACATCATTATATCTGCCAAAAATTGTACAAGCTCAAGGAAATTTCCTTTATCACTTGAATCATCAGATTCATTATGACCACGGAAAGCTAACCCCCGATGCAAAAGGAATCTTATGCAATCAACTATTGCATTTAATTGAGTCCGATATATAATTTTATCTTGATTTGACTGCTTAACAAAAACACTTTGAATGTGTTGATTTTGCTTCATTAGATTTTCACCATCCTTAAGAGCTTGGTTATGGGCACTATTAACACCTCCAACATGTTGGTCTAACTTTTCTTTCTTATTCCAACTATTGAATCCCTTTGTCACAAAATTATCACCTCCAGATTGCATACCAACATCTTGTCTAAATAGGTAACAATATAAACAATATGCAGCATCCTTTTCAATACTATATTCCAACCAACTTTCATACTCTTTAAACCATTTAGGATTAAATCGACGCATAAGTCCACCAATTTTTGTTTGAGGAAAATCGTGTTTATAAGGTTGACATGGTTTTTTTTGTAAATAATATCTTCTTATTTCATCTCGATCATTAGGATGATAAAATGAAATCTTTTTTCGTAGCCCAGGGTCTGAAGGAAGATTGTTCACATCAATACGACCATGCTTAGAAGATGAATCTTGAGTAGAAGATGAATCTTGAATAGAAGATGAATCTTGCGGCCTACGGGGTTTCCTTATTATAAATTTATTCATAACACTAGCAAAAAAACAAAAAATAAACTATTAGTTCATTTGACATTTTTTTCTAATACAATAAATATATTAATTATTTTTGTTAAGTGATTTTTTTGTATTTTTTTAATTTATAAGTTTAAATTTCATTAAATATTTTATATTTTTATTGTCTTTAGTGTTAGTGTATTGACCAAGTCATATTGCTAACAACCACTCACAACTCACATTCAACAAGATTAAAAGACTAGTCAAATAGTTGAAGTGATAAGTCATGACTCAAGTCACTCTTATATCAAATCAATCTAACACTCACAAGCTCACAGCAAGTCAGCAACTCTGCCCAAAAGTAAACAAACTCACACTATAAATAATAAACTAATAAAATTGCAACTCTGCAACATGCCACCCAAAAGTAAAGAAACTCCCTATAAACTAATAAAATTATAAAAGTAATGAGTCCTTAGTCCTAAAAGTCTCTAACCCATTAACCCCTTTGTCAGACTTTTCACTTTAACAGTTTAGAAGTTCATAAATCAGAACACACTCAACACAATTCTAATGCCACAGCTCCCACATACACACGGTCCAAGATTCAAAGACTCAATAAAAAATAAATAAAAAATCAAAGGATAAATCTACACAGCGGTGATTCATTCAGACACTCGCACAAATTTAGTGAAATAGCATATCAAAACACTATAAACACACTCTTACAATGAAAGAAAGAGATAAAGAGAGAGTTGAAAAACCAGATCAAGCAGCGGCAGAAGGCAGACCAGGAGGCGGCGGCGGGCGGAGGTGGCAGATTTTGTGTGTGATGCAGAGGCAGTCTTTTTTCCTTTGGGTTTGGAGAGTAAAGAAGGATAATGAGAGATTTTGGAGATTAGGCAGCTAGAAATTATTAGGTTTTATATTTTACCCTTTTTTTATTTATGATTTTTCAAATTTTGATTTATGGGCTTTTTATTTCTGAGATTAAAGACCTAAATTTTTTTTTGGACTTCTTTTTTTTCTCGGAGTTTAAGTTGGGCTTTAAAAAATAAGGGGGTCAAGATCATGGTGAGGGGGTGCAAACTTGTATTGCAGGGGGTTCAAATTTTTTTTTTAAATATTTTATATATATTGTAAGTGCACAATTGCACCTGGACCCAAAGACAATCACGGGCTCAGGCCCAATGAGCCTTAAACAATAAAATTTGTAGAGTGTGGGCTTGAAACCTAGGTTAGAAGTACTAGGAGCTTGATAACAGGCTTTTATAAACAAACACAAGTAAATAACGAACGATAATGACAAATGGATCTCCTCGGACTTGAGCCGAGGACTACTTCTTTATTATTTCTCTTTCTTCTTTCAGGATTACAATTTCTTAATTTCTTTCTTCGTTTTTTGATCCCCCCCTTTTTCTTTGGCCTTTACCCCCCTTTTATACTTCCTTCCCTGATACTTTTTGAACAGTGACTAGAAGTTTCCACCTCACTGTACAGGGGTCACTTCCCCATTAATGCGGCCAGGGAGGTAGGTGCAGAGTCTTTAATGCGGAGGTGGCAGCCTTTACTCTTGATATTTTCTTTAATACTGGTGCATCTAGAAGATTCAGGATGTCCCTTTTTAACCACTAGTCTTTCCAGAGTTGTGCCTTGACCTTTATAATAAAATCTTGAGTTCTCTTGGATCTGTCCGAGGTGAAACTCTCCCTCGGCTATATCCTCCGACCCTCGGCGTATGGGCCAACTCATAAAGTTTAAACCTGGAGCGGGTCGGCCCTCCATGTTACAGCCCAAAGGCCCATATGCCCACTTGGGTCCTTTTACTCCCCACAATAGCCACTCAAAACTCTATTTTTCATCATCCGAGGAGAAAAATAGGGTTTTGATCCAACGAACACTTCCTCCACACTTTCTGTAAATAACCACACGTGTGAAAACCGTTTCACGTTCCGGAGGGTGACACTTGGCGGTTTTATTTTCAAAAACGCGCGTATTTATTACTGTAAGTTATACCTTGTCCCCCACGTTCAACGGTGAGATGAGCATCCAACGGTCCTTGTTATTCTATGAAAATTTGGGCGGAACAAATACAATTTCGAGGCCGCTTCCCGCACGTCGTGACGCTTCGGGAACCTGCGCCTTCATTTATTTCTCCAGAGACTAATCCCATCAAAACATCAGCAATCACCTTTTGTCTACACAAATCCGTGGAAACTCGCACAACTTCAAGTCTGTAAGTTCTTATTCCTTTTTTCTCTTAACCCTTTCTCCTCGGACTCTGTCCTCGGCTCTCCTTATAATCATTCCCCCTTTTAGAATTTAGCCTTTCGTTCATATTTGATGGGAAATTTTAAGTGTCTAGTTGATACCGCCGCTGGAATGGAAGGCTTCAGAGCCAAGTATCACATTCCCGGTGATGTAGGTTTAAAATATTGCCTGGCGAAAGCCGTGGCCGGCTCTAGAAAGACTGGAGAGGTTATCATCCCAATGGTAGCCTTTGTAGAGGGGGGGATGACCCTCCCAATGAAGCCTGTAACTAGGGAGTACCTCCGCAACCACCGGTTGTGTCCTGATCAATGCACCTCGAACGTTTTTAGAGTTTTGGGTAGCGTCGATGCTCTAAACGAGCAAATGGGTCTAAACCTCACCTGGCACGATGTCGTCTTTCTGTACAAGTGCCATAAACTCACCAATGTAGGTTACTACATTAAATCCCGCTCCAGCGTCGTTAGGCTAATCTCCTGTCTGCCCAAATCCAACAAAGGCATGAAGGATGACTACCTGATCGTCTCTGGGAACTGGCACGATGGCCTCCATTGCCCAGTTGAGTAGGGAGATCCAGGTGCGACACCTTAGGATTAACCCCCCCACCGCACAACTTCCTCTAACACTCACAAAAATGCGTATTCACATGTATTCATGTTTATTTAAGTTTATTTTATGTTGTGTGAATCTGAACATGTTCGTTTGCTTTGATGTCTTTCTTTGCAGATAAGCAACACGTGCGCCCACGCTTGAGCCACTACAACGTTGCAGATCTAAACCGTGTACTGCGCTCCGAGGTGTTTGTCAGCGAGGACCTACAACTCAGGGCTGCTCACTTAATTCTAGGGTACGATCCCGTATCCTCGGACTTCCAGGCAATAGAGAACGCCATTATTGCAGGTGACCGGCGGCGTAGGAAGATCAACGTAGCCAGACCTCACTTCCTGGACGATCACGACCTCCCTGACAGCCCTAACACCATACTGTATTTACAACCGATTGTTGCGGTCCCTCTAGCTACACACTCCCAGGCAATTGTTGTCCCAGAGGAGCAAGTGTCTTCTTCAAACACTTTGGACGAGGAGATAGACCAGTTTCGGCCCGAGGACTCCCCACGACCTCGCGGAAACCCGTTTGTTATCCTTTCCGACGAGGAAGAGGAAGAAGCCGAGGCCTCTGGGATCGCAGGTCTAGTGATAGCGCGTCCAGACGACAGTTCCATTGAAGAAGATATGGACAAGCTAAAGGATCTTATGACCGATAGAGGCGCTCGAGTGGCAAAGAAAGGGACACGGGGGTCCCAGGTTCCCCCTGCTTTACCACTACCTCCTCCTCCTCCAGCTGACCCTAAGCCTCTAGCCGAAGATCCCAAGAAGAAAAGGAAAGCGGAGGTTGAGGGGGTTGGAGGTGAAAAGCAAAAGAAGATGAAACAGCCCGCCCGACCCAGGAGAAGTTGGACAAGGGCAAAGGCGCGCCCGCTCAGGCCCGAAAGCGGGGAGATCGAGACATGGCCGAGGTGCGCCGAGCACCACCACCCGATCTCTGACTTGAGACTAGACGGCGCTCCCGTTCCCTGCCATTCCAATATCGTGGCGGTCCGGCAAGGCCACGCTCACCACCTAGCCGAGGTGCCGGAGCGCCTCTTCCCGCTTCCCAAGGACATGGAAACCTTGGAGAAGATGGGCCAGCCGCACTGCTCCTCTCGTTGAAGAGGGGTTTAGCTCTGTAAGTTCCATCTTACACTAACATTCTATACCGGTTTGTAAACACTTCACGTATTTAACCTCCTATCCTTTTTAGGTCCCATCCAGAGGTTTTCGCCGTCGAGAAGTTCGTGGACGACTCTCGGAAGCGCGCGGGATGGAGTAGGAGCTAAGGCAAGAGGCAAGAAGATCTCTAAGCCAGGCCTAGCAGAATGGGAAAATCACGTCCCAAGGCGGCCGACTTGAAAAGAGAAAGAGATGGTGACAAGGCCAGCTTTAAGACGATGACAACCCAAGTGGAGGGCCAGCTCCTTCGTCAAAAGGATGACGAGCTCGCCCAAGTCCAACAGTGCACGCTCCCGACTTGGAAAAGGAGCTTACGCGGGCTAAGGAGGAGGCTCGCGCCCATCGCACGCACTGGGGAGGCCCCGAAGAAGGCCAGCGATCGAGGGGTGACCAGAACGCAAGAAGAGCGACAGAGGCTTTCAGAGGCCGTGCCGAGAACCGTCGGCGGAAGGTCCGGGGAGAGGCCATGAATGGCAAGAGGGGTTCCTCAAGCTTCCGATGAGGAAGCCCGAGAACATATGGCTTCCCCTAGACATACAGGAAATTGAAGACCCTCCATGTCGCCGCCTCTGCCCTTCCTCCTATAATGGAAGAGCTCGTCTCGCTCCTAGGTCTGAAGGTTCCCACAAAGAGAAGGACGAGTGTGGTGGTGCCGAGAAGGAGCAGATCCAAAGTGTGGAGCCCCTCATGCCTTCAACAGCAAAGGAAACAAGCATTGTCCACCTTTGAGCTTGGAATCCAAGAGTACCGAGGCAGGCAGCAGCTCCCTTCAAGACCCCCTTCCCTAGTTTAGGGCCTAGTATAGGAATTTTCTGTACTCCCCTTCTTTGTATATAATTAATGAAGAAGATTTTTATTCAATTTTTGTTCACATTGTCTTGGTTTTGCTTTATTCTTTTTGTTCTTGCCATGAGAGCTTTTAATAACAAACAGTTAAAGGGGAAGCAGAATAAATAAGTACAACTCCACCATGCAATTAACTATGACTTCAAAATTACCGCATAACTTAATTTAGACATCAAATAATACCAAAGTTAGACAACTCATATGACAGTTAAACCTTTGTAATCTGATATATTGCCTTCAGCAGGATGTAAGGTCCGAAGACCATTCCTCGCAAAAATTTTGCTTAACACTTAAGAATGAAGAACTTGAGATCCAAATTAATAAATGATGAGATAATGATTTCCATAAAAAGGGTGATAAGAATAAGAACAGTGACAAAATATTAAGAATAGCGACAAGGTTTGGTCCGAGGACTATACTTAACCAAGTTTCTATTTGATTTTTAAGAATAGTAACTTCAAGTGTTAATTTCCCCAAAGTAGGAGGTCCGAGGACCCGGCATATAATGTTGTTTTAACAAATGACAAGACATCAATTTCCACAAGGTTTGTGGTCTCGAGGACCGCACTTAACCAAGTTTCTTTTTGATTATTAAGAACAGTAGCTTCAACTGTTAATTTTCCCAAAGTAGGAGGTCCGAGGACCCGGCATAACTAAGGTTCTGTTTAACAAATGACAAGACATCAATTTCCACAAGGTTTGTGGTCCGAGGACTGCACTTAACCAAGTTTCTTTTTGATGCTTAAGAACAGTAGCTTCAAATGTTAATTTCCCCAAAGTAGGAGGTCCGAGGACCCGGCATAACTAAGGTTCTGTTTAACAAATGACAAGACATCAATTTTCACAAGGTTTGTGGTCCGAGGACTGCACTTAACCAAGTTTCTGTTTGATTCTTAAGAACAGTAGTTTCAAATGTTAATTTCCCCAAAGTAGGAGGTCCGAGGACCCGGCATAACTAAGGTTCTGTTTAACAAATGACAAGACATCAATTTCCACAAGGTTTGTGGTCCGAGGACTGCACTTAACCAAGTTTCTGTTTGATTCTTAAGAACAGTAGCTGCAAGTGTCAGAGGTACTCATAACTTTGAAATATTAACTGACAAAAACCCATTTTATTAATAATAATACCTTCTAAGATTATTTACATTCCATGGGCGTGGTACAATTCTTTCATCTAGGTCAACTAGTCGATATGACCCTATGCTTGCTACTGAAACAATGCGATAGGGGCCTTCCCAGTTGGGTCCTAGCTTACCCCAAGCTGGGTTCTTAGAAGTGCCTACAACTTTCCTTAGTACAAGATCACCAGGCGCAAGTGGCCTTAGCTTCACGTGGGCATCATATCCCCGTTTTAACTTCTGTTGATAATAAGCCATTTGGACCATGGCTGCCTCGCGTCGTTCCTCGAGTAAATCAAGACCTTTCTCCAGGAGTCCATTGTTATTCTCCGGGCTAAAAGAACTTGTCTTTAGGGTGGGAAAACCAGATTCCAGAGGTATCACCGCCTCGGCTCCATAAGTCATAGAGAATGGCGTTTCTCCCGTGGACCTGCGCGGTGTGGTCCGATACGTCCATAGAACATGAGGGAGCTCTTCTACCCATCTGCCTTTCGCATCGTCCAACCTTTTCTTAAGCTCACTGACTATGACCTTGTTAACGGCCTCGGCTTGTCCATTTCCCTGAGGATAAGATGGGGTGGAATATCTGTTTATGATGCCCATATCACCGCAATACTTCCTAAAAGCTTTGCTGTCAAATTGAACACCATTGTCTGATATAAGTGTGTGTGGTATACCGAATCTAGTGACAATATTTTTCCAGACGAACTTCTTGGAATCAATATCTCTGATATTTGCCAAGGGCTCCGCCTCGACCCATTTAGTAAAGTAATCCGTTCCTACAAGAACCCATCTTTTATTTCCTGCTGCTCTCGGAAATGGCCCCACTATGTCCAATCCCCACTGCGCAAAAGGCCAAGAACTGGAGAGAGGGTTGAGAACCCCTCCAGGCTGATGAATATTAGGGGCGAACCTCTGGCATTGATCACATTTTCTGGCATAGTCCTGAGCCTCCCTCTGCATGTTAGGCCACCAATAACCCTGAGTCAGGGCCCTATGGGCTAAGGACCTTCCCCCAGTGTGGCTTCCACAAATTCCTTCATGCAGTTCTTCGAGAAGTGCTTCCGTTGATTCAGGGTGCACATACAATAGGTACGGTCCTGAGAAGGATCGTTTGTACAGTTTCTGATCCTCGGATAGCCAAAAACGTGGCGCCTTCCGACGCACCTTCTCTGCTTCAGACTTGTCCTCAGGAAGGATGTCGTTCTTAAGAAAAGATACGATTGGGTCCATCCAACTAGGTCCAAGCCTTATTAGATGGATGCGAGCCGCCTCTGCTGGATAAGAGTTGGCTCCAGGAATCCTCCACAAGGATAATCCGGGGCAAATCCTTGAGCCGAGGACGTTGCTAACGTAGCCAAGGAATCGGCATGAGTGTTCCCACTCCTAGAGATGAGCTAAGACAAAGGAGTCTAATTCCGCTGACGCTTGACCTGGGCCAAATATTCTTGCATTCTTGAGTCCCTGGCCTCCATGGTCCCCATGACCTGGCCGACCACTAACTGAGAGTCCGAGAACGCATGGACTTCCTTTCCACCCATCTTATGTGACATGTTCATGCCCACCAGAACTGCTTCGTATTCGGCTTCATTATTAGTACCCGAGAATGATAGCCTTAGAGATTTTTCAAAGATAATTCCCTCTGGGGATATCAGAACAAGTCCCACACCAGACCCTCTCTGATTAGCTGCCCCATCCACATACATTTTCCAAGTCGAAGGCCCTGCGGCCGTGATCACACCAACTGATTTTCCATCCATGCGTGCTTCTTTTAGAGCCTCTTCTGGCAATGGTTCAGTAAACTCTACCACCAAGTCAGCGAGGACCTGGCCCTTCACCGAGGTGCGAGGTTTGTATTTAACGTCAAAAGCTCCTAATATGGTTCCCCACTTTGCCACCCTACCAGTGTAGTCGGCGCTGCGTAACACTGCCTTGAGAGGTAATTGGGTCAGAACCACCACAGTATGAGACTGAAAATAATGAGGGAGCTTCCGCGTGGCATGAACTATGGCCAGAAGCGCTTTCTCCAAGAGCAAGTAGCGCACCTCGGCCTCATTCAAAGACTTACTAACATAGTAGACCGGTCTTTACACTCCACTTTCATTCCTGATAAGGACCAGGTTAACCGCGTGTACGGCCATTGCCAGATAAGCAAACAAGACCTCGTCCGCCTCGGGGCGAGACAAAATGGGTGGCCGAGAAAGATATTGTTTAAGCTGCTGGAAAGCTAACACGCAGTCCTCGGTTCATTGAAACCCTTTCCACTTATTCAACAATTGGAAGAAGGGACGGCATCGGTCAGCTGACCGAGAGATAAACCTATTCAATGCGGCAATCATCCCGGTCAATTTCTGGATTTCTTTTGGGTTGCGAGGAGGCTGCAAGTCCTGAATAGCCTTTACTTGTGCTGGGTTTACCTCTATGCCTTTATGAATGATCATGTACCCCAAAAACTTTCCAGACCCAACGCCGAAAGAGCATTTTGAGGCATTAAGGCGCAACTTGTACTTTCTTAACACCTGAAAGGTGTCAGCCAGGTCTCTCACGTGTGAAGGTATCGTTTTGCTCTTTACCACCATATCGTCTACATACACCCCAATAGTCTTCCCCAATTGCTGTTCGAACATCCTGGTCATCATTCTTTGGTAAGTAGCCCCAGCATTTCTCAAACCAAATGGCATGACCTTATAATGATAATTCCCCGTCGGAGTAATGAAGGCAGTCTTCTCTTGATCCTCCAATGCCAAAGGAATCTGGTGGTAACCCTGGAAGGCGTCCAAAAAACTCATGCGAGGATGTCCGACAGTGCATCCAGATTGATCAATACGCAGGCATTTGGGAACGAATCTTCGGGATAGGCCTTGTTCGAAGACCGAGGAAAGTCCACACATACCCTCCACGTTCCATTCTTCTTTTTAACAACAACCGCATGGGCCAACCACTCGGGGTAGAAAACTTCTTTGATAGCCCCAACCTCTTGAGTTTAAGCACCTCTTCCTTCACAGCCTCGGAATGTTCTCTTGGAAGAGCGCCGAAGTGGCCGCCTTCTCGGAACAATAGCTGGGTTGACATTTAAATGATGACAAATGAAGCTCGGATCGACGCCGGAGCTTCGTAAGGATCCCACGCAAAAACATCAATATTGTCCTTCGAAATTCTAACAATTCGATCTTCTCTTGGTGTGGCAAAAGTATGCCGACTTGGAAGAACCTCTCGGGTTATCGGCTACGGAAACTTCTCTAACTCCTCACACGTGTCTCCTCCTCTCACCATCCCAGGACTGAACCAGGAGCTGTTAACTGCTATAAGTCTTTGGTGATTAAAGCCGAAGACTCGGCTTCTGTCTGATGCAGTACTACAGCCGATATGCATTGCCTGGCCACCAATTGGCTGCCGAGAACTTCCTTAACATATTCCCCCGAGGGGAATTTAACTTTAACATGCAAAGTAGAGGAGACAGCTCCCAGAGCGTGCAGCCAAGGCCTGGCGAGGATGGCCGTGTATGGAGAGTACACATCAACCACGATGAAGTCCACTTCAACCGTTTCTGAGCCGGATTGAACGGGCAAACGAATCTGTCCCTTCGGCACAATGGACCTCCCTTCGAAGCTTATAAGTGGCGAGTCATAAGGAGTAAGATCTTCCAGCTTTAATCTTAACCCCTTAAATAGATCAGGGTACATGATATCTGCACCGCTGCCCTGATCTATCATCACCCTCCTCACATCATAATTCCCTATCCTAAGCGTAACTACAAGAGCATCGTCATGGGGTTGGATAGTCCCTACTTTATCCTCCTCAGAAAATCCCAAGACGGGCAAATTGAGCTTCAACCTCTTCGGCCGCAGCCTTGCCTCCTCGGCCCGAGAATGGGAAATCGCCATCACCCTGAGTGGGAGCCGAACCGGTCCCCCGAGGTGCAGCAAAAATAACATTAATTGTTCCTAAAGCCGGCCGAGATGAATTATTCCTCTGATTGTTTGAACCAGACGACCGCCCGCCCGCTAGGTTGGCACAGTGCTCGCTTCAGCTTTCCTTCACCGACAAGCTGCTCCAAGTGGTTCCAAAGGGTCCCCAGGTTCTAGGAGTGTGGCCCACATCCTGTGGTACTGGCAAAAGAGGTTTTGATTCCTCTTCGTAGTGTCTCCCATCTTATCGCCATTTGAAGAAGGGTTCCTTACGAACTTTCTCCAGGAACTAATGTACCGGTTCTCGGAACAGATGTTCACGGCCTCGAGGTGCCGCCGAGGCGGACCGCCCAACGTAATCTCTCCTCGGCCGTTATTGTGGTACCTGCCCGAAAATCCTTCTCTCCTACGGGATAACCTTCTCCTTACCCTTTCCTTGCGTTGGTCTTCTTCCACTCTCTTGCACTCGTCAATACGGTCCATGAGGCGACGTACACTCGGACGGGCTTTTTAGTCAAAGACTTTCTCGATGTCGTGATCGTAGGAGGAAGGCCTACCTTAAAGGTATTAAGCGCCACCTCATCAAAGTCGCCATCTATTTCATTAAACATCTCCCAATAACGGTCGGAGTATGCTTTCAACGTCTCCCCCTCCCTCATGGTCATGGATAACAGCGAGTCCAATGGCCGAGGAACTCTGCTACATGTAATGAACCGCGAAGCGAATGCTCTAGTAAGCTCCCCAAACGAACCTATGCACCCGATTTAAGGCCGTTGAACCACCTCATAGCAACAGGTCCCAGGAGCTGAGGGGAAAACTTTACACATCGTGTCTCGTTGTGAGAGTGCACCGCCATCCTCCGGTTAAAGTGACTCACGTGCTCCACCGATCACGGCCATTGTAGATGGTAAAAGTACGGTTGGGTAAACCTCCCCGGGAAGCCTTCCTTTCTCAATCCTCCGTGTAAATGGAGATTTGGAGAGTTGGTGCAATGCCCTACTCATAGCATCGTTGCCTAAGCCCCTAGAATGAAGCTTCTTACGTCCGAGTCGTTGCGTCGTCCTCACCGGAGGACGTTGCACCTGGAGCGCGACCTCGTGCTGTAGCCACCTCCCCTATCCTCCACTGAGGAAGGAATAGATGAGGACGGTGAAAACCTACGTTTAGCACGACGTAACTTTCTCTTCAAACGATTGATTTCCTTCTGCATGGACTTAGAACCCTCCTCATGGGTAGTGCTACCCCCACCATTGAGTATGGCTGCCGGGCGCCTGGTATTTCCGTATGGACACTTCCCTCACGATCCTCCGACGCTCAAGGCGCTCGAAACGATCCTCCGTTGTGATCCCGTGACTCTCGCATGGTGAGAACCTAGGCTTGCCATGGTATCCTAACCTTTTCTAGATCGTGCTTCCCACAGACGGCGCCAATTGTAAGTGCACAATTGCACCTGGACCCAAAGACAATCACGGGCTTAAGCCCAATGAGCCTTAAACAATAAAATTTGTAGAGTGTGGGCTTGAAACCTAGGTTAGAAGTACTAGGAGCTTGATAACAAGATGCTTTTATAAACAAACACAAGTAAATAACGAACGATAATGACAAATGGATCTCTCCTGACTTGAGCCGAGGACTACTTCTTTATTATTTCTCTTTCTTCTTTCAAGATTACAATTTCTTAATTTCTTTCTTCGTTTTTTGATCCCCCCCTTTTTCTTTGGCCTTTACCCCCCTTTTATACTTCCTTCCCTGATACTTTTGAACAAAGGATGACTAGAAGTTTCCACCTCACGTACCTGGTCACTTCCCCATTAATGCGGCCAGGAGGTAGGTGTAGAGTCTTTAATGCGGAGGTGGCAAATGCCTTTACTCTTGATATTTTCTTTAATACTTGGTGCATCTAAGATCCGGATGTTCCCTTTTTAACCACTAGTCTTTCCAAGTTGTGCCTTGACCTTTATAATGAAATCTTGAGTTCTCTTGGATCTCTGTCCGAGTGAAACTCTCCTCCTGTATCCTCGGACCTCTGCACGGGCCAACTCATAGAGTTTAAACCTGGAGTAGGTCGGCCCTCCATGTTACAGCCCAAAGGCCCATATGCCCACTTGGGTCCTTTTACTCCCCACATATATATATATAAATATATATATATATATATATATATAAATTTTAGGTCAGGGGGTTCATTTGAACCCCCTGACTATAATGTACCGCCGCCCCTGGGCTAGGCTCGGTGGTGCGTGGATCGGAGATCGCGGCTGGGATCAGAGATCGGAGCTGGAAAATGGGTAGAGAGATGGGTAGAGAGAGAGAGCGAAAGAGAAATGAAGAGAAGGAGAGAGAGAGAGAGACATGAGTCAGAAATGAAGAGAAGAAATGAAGAGAGAGAGAGAGAGAGAGAGAAATTACCAAAAAATGAAGAGAAGGCGCGCGGTAGTTGGAGAGAAATAATAAAAAAACGTGAGGAAATTATTATTTAATTAATAGAGGTGGTAGGATAGATAAACTGATGTGGGTGATTTGTAAAAATGAATGTGTAAAATTTTAAAAAGAGGTTTTTTGTGTAAAATAGACGAAATTTTTACACGAGTTGATGTGGTTACTCTAAGCATGTTAGTGTAGGATAGGTGGGAAAAAATATCAAAGTGGGCAATGATATTGTTTCCCATTGTGACTTATTTTTTTGTTATTTGACAAATTAAAAAATAACTAAAATGATTTGTAGTTGTTACACCCTGACCTCTTTATGGGTTTTATTTTTTTTGGGGTTGAATTTTGTTAAGTTTTGTCCAAAAGTTGGGAAGCTAATATATTTAATGTTTCCCATTATTTAATATTTTTTAAGTTAAAATGACTAATTATAAAATTATTTATTTAACTTGTATTCAAAATCATGATTTGGGTTAATTTTATGCAGTTAGTATCAGATGATATATTTAAATTGAAAAACTTGTCTCTTGCCAGTCAAGTTCATGCCATCTTTACCCAGTCCAGTGTGCAAGTTCATGCCATCTCAATGTGTCGTCCGATGGACTGTCCAGTAATGTTTCTTGTTATTTTGTATAAATACAATGTGAGTATTTAGAAATATGTGTAATTCTATATAAACACTAGAAACTGTTATTTAAACGATTGACAAACACTCCTAAGGGACTAAAAAACTCTTTGAAATCATAGTTTTGAAATCCGGATGGGACCGGCAGGTCGTACTATGGTAACCAGAAATTGATTATCATTCCTATTTTTTAAACTATCAAAATCGAAAATTTTTAGTGGGTGTTTGAGAGAGTAGTTTGAGTTATGTTGTTTCAGTATTTTTGATATAAAAATATGTACAATATTATTTAAAATGTGTGAAAATGTGTTATAATTATGCCTCCAAACCGACATAATTTTTCAGTAAAACTTTTGAATGGAGGTTAACCGGGCAGGAGTCCGACGGTCCTTAAAAAAGTCACAAAACATTGTCAAATCAATCTCCCAACATAAGATCTCCCCAGCTAAGCCACCTTGATATTTGCCTCTTGATATTTGGATTGGACTTCTTTGTTTTGTTTGTAATTGTATTTTGTCGGAATGGTCTACAGCTAAGCCGCCTTGATATTTGGATTTTTTAATTTTGTAATTGTGCTTGCCAGTATTGAAGAGTAAAGATATATTAATGTGATAATTTTAAAGATATTATTATATGCGAAATGTTAATATATTTTATTTTTTGAGAAAGAGAAATGTTATAAGTTATAACTATAATATCAACTGTATTAACTCTTCTAAAAGATTATGTCTATTTTACATAAAAAAATTTATCAACTGTATTAACTCTTCTAAAAGATTCTGTCTATTTTACATAAAAAAATTTATATTTTTTTATTTAATTTTTCACCATTACTTTATAAAACACCCACATTAGTCCATCTATTATATACTATATTTTATATAAATAATTTTTTTATATATATATTTTTTACAAAACACCCACTATCACTTTTACAAAAAACTCACAGTAGTTCATCTTTTTTTAATACTAAGATAATGTAAAGAAGAGCTACAGTAATAGTGCATATATGCATAATTACTGTAGCACTTGTGTATTTTGTACAATTTTACACTCACTGATGTGGATGTATTTTTGGTCAAAATATGTAAATTGAGCCACTTTTTGTATTTTGCAAGACTTTGCAACCACTGATATGGTTGCTCTAATATTTTCACAATAAATTTTTAGTAGTAGTCTGGTTTCATTGAAAATAAAATTAATCATTTTAGATATTTTTAAATTTTAATTAAGATTTTTAATTTGTATATATTTATTTATATATTTCATATTAATTAATTACTAAATTAATTATGATATCATTATGGTTCGCCTTCAGTCCAACCTAAGTTTGGCCTTATAAATTTTGAACTTCTTCCTTTACCGATTCTTTGAACGGTCTAGATCTGAAAGCCATGTTTAAAACTTGCTTTATTTTGTATAAGGTTTTTTGAAGATAAGCTACGTAGAGACCGTTTCAAGTCACGTGAGAGCGATGCTATGAAGCTTCAATTATGTGAGGATGAATATAAAAAATTTTATGAGCGTCGGCAAGGGACTCCCCCTCCCTAATGTGGTTGAAGAAAAAGAAATCAAAACTTGTATGGACAATGGGCAAAAGTTTGAAGTATTCATATGTTAATAAGCTATAATAATAATATGAATGCTCAACTATGTACTTGTTCTTAAGACATTGCCCCTTCGCGGGCCAATTATGTATTATTATTGTCCTAGGCTAGACATATATGTATTATATTGCCCTGTCGTGAGCCCAGACTTGTATCCTATTGCCCCATTGCGGGCTTAAACTCATGTATTTTGGACATTGCCTATGCGTGGGCCTAGAGGTATGTTTATATGTTTATGTAGCACTTGATCGGTATGTTGCAATAAAATCTTGTATTTGTTAGGCGTATGTAGCTTATGTGAGACTAACACATTTGGCATTCATGGATAATCTTGCATTTGCTAATATTTGTTATCGGATGTTTTTTTAATCTTTGATTGTAGGAATCTTATGACATGAGCATGGATTGTCCATGTACTTTAGACTGTGTCCTTTTTATTTTTATTTTTAAGGAACAATAGACTGTCTTTGAAGTCTTTTATGCCTGATTTATTTTGTAATTGATGTCCTTTTTATTTTTATTTTTTGAGGAACTATAGACTGTCTTTAAAGTGTTTTATGCCTGATGTATAAACTTTTTATTAATAAAAGGTAAGCTACACCTACATGACGTAATAAAACCCATAAAAATTTAACAATTTGAAACTCTAAAAGCTAGTCACAAATGAATCAAGATCTTGATGGTAAGACCCATGCAACAAAAACAACAAATACCCATAACAAATACCCACGGGTGCAAGACCCACCACCAACACAAGATTCTCCACCACCAAAACCCACAAACACAGCATATACTCACCACCACAGCCATGGCAAGATCGACCTCTGCCCTAGTCCGTGAGCATCGCACCATCTAGAGGCCTTTTGGCACTAGATCAAGGAGAGGCGAAGAGTTTCAGGGTTGGAAAAGAGAGCAACAAGAGAGAATGTGTTACAAACCCAATTGACCTAATTGAGTTTGTTGGTTGCTTTGAGTGAACCAAAACCTCCTAATTGATAAATAGACTACTTAGAGAGAGTCCAGACCTCTAAAGTGAATATTCACTCAATAATAATATTTTTCAGGCTTTTTTTATTAATCAACATCAAGCCATATAAATAGATGACTTTATAAGATAAAACTAATATTTAAATTCAAAAGAAACCTAATCTTTATCTACAACAAGTAGATAAGATTTATTCAAATACTAAGCTAACAATTTATCCTATTTGTTATCTAATTACCCAACTCCTAATAACAAAATAAAATATTAAATAATTAAATAAAGGGTGAAATACTATTTTGGTCTTTAAACTTTAAAAAGTTATTTTTTCATCTCTAAACTTTGTAAAGAGTTTTTTCAATAGTTTAGAGACAAAAATAGGGATGAAAAAAAAAAAAATTTAACAGTTTAGAGATGAAAAACAAACTTTTGGTAATGTTTTAAGACATATATAAAACATTTTAAATAGTTTAAGGACGAAAAATGAATTTTTCAATAGTTTATGAACAAATAACTTTTGGTAAAGTTAAGGAACTAAAATAGTATTTTACCCTTAAATAAAAACTAAGCACGTAATAGAATGAAATCAGAGAAATAAAGAGAGAGGAGTAGAGTGGTGTCGAAGGAGAGAAAGAGAGGAACAAGAGAGAGAAAAGCTAATTAAAAAAGAATAAAAGACTTTAATAAAAGGGGAGTATTATTTATATAATAGTTTAATGCTTAAGTCCATGGTATAAGTTGTAGGAGATGATTGTCATTTAACATAGATTATGCAAAATTTTATACTTGACTGAATTGAATCTAATTTTTTTTTTTTTTTGGTTGGCAGTTACCTAACCCATTTATTGAAGATTCAAAAGAATGTTACTTCTTGTATGATAGGATTGTTGAATTGTTTGATTTTTTTTTATATAAAAAAATATATTTGCTTCTAATTTATAATAGAGAAAGGGAATTTAGTTAAAATGTTTCCTATATATACTTCTTTCAATTTTTCATGTCTCTTTGTTTTTCAATTTGTGCTTTTTTTTTTACTTTTTTTTTTTTTTAACCTTGACTTAAAGTTTTGGATTTGCTTTTCTTGGGATCTTGTTCAATTAGGAATCCAACACTAGAAAGTTCTATATTTTTAGTCTCTATATTAGTTCAACCACAAAATGAATTTAATTGAATGAGAATCTTGCTTTTTCTTACAGCTTTTTTCTTACAGGTGCCTTGTCGATAAGTTTGCTTACTATGGTTGTTGAATTCTCCACTATCAACTTTAGCCTATGGGACACAACTGGTATCATTTATTTGATAGCTATTATAATATTTTTTGTTTCAAATATAATTTGCTCCTACTTGTAATGTCAATTTGCTCTCTATATGTACCAGAGTGCAATTAAGGATGTAGTTAGAGCTATTTCATGTAATAGAGTTTATTGTGTTGTTAGCAAGGTGTTCAAATGTGCCTTGCATTTGTTGTACTTTTGTGGAATTAATTTGAATTTCTAAAAATTCAAATTGGTTGTTTGGTTTTGTATTAAGTGGTTGGATTTACTCTTTACTTGTATTCTAAACTGAGTTGATGCGTTACCATTTTTCAATAGTAATATTAGCGTAAAATTTTTCAATTAAATTTTAATTTTGTAATAAAACAAGTTTGCCAAATTGGGCAAGTTTAGTATTGTAATAGCACAAAATTTAAATTTATTCTTAATTTTGCTTATGAATTTTTCTTCTTGTTTTTATTGGTTATATTGAAATTTAAAATTACTTGAATTGAAAATACAAGTGTGAGCAACAAAGAACCTGAAACAATCTCACTTTATGATATGGTGAACGACTTAGTACATGATGAGTTAGAAATAAACGAAGATCAAAATAATGTAGGCTTGTCATTGGATGATTCAAATCAACCTTTTGCACAATAGGCATTCAAAACCTTGTTTTGATATGGTATTTGATAACTTAGAGGCTGCTCGTACATATGCATTAGGTGAAAGGGTTTTAGTATATAAGTAAATCATACTCGAAAGAATAAAGATAAAATATTGGTTGGAATTGAATATATTTGTTCGAAGGGTTTTGCAGTCAATGTAATGAAGATAAACATTGAAGATAAAGAAAGAACAGGTCCAAAGCATGTAGAAACAAGAATGGGATGCAAAGCAATGATATGTTTAAAGAAATTTGATGATACATGGATTGTATGTAAGTTTGTGGAGGCTCATAATCATGAGCTTCTTACTCCTAAGAGTACAAGTTTGCTTTGTGAGCATAGAGTGATAACAAGTGCCCAAAAGAAATAAATACACTCAATGAGTAAGGTATAGCCCCAAACAAGATAATATTTGTGTTAAGTAAAGAATTTGGTAGTGATTATAATGTTGAATGTATTCTAGTCAATATTCAAAATTATTTGGGTAGTAAAACAAGAAAGTTGCTTCAAGATGACAAACATTTTATTGAGAGTCAATGTAAAAATTCAAGTTTTTTATGCAATTGAAGTTGATGAAAATGAGAGCATGGGTAATTGCTTTTGGATAGATGCTAGGTCAAGAATGACATACCAATATTTTGGAGATGTTACTTTTGACGCTACATACCAAACAAATCATTAAAAGATGCATTTTGTTCATTTCACTGGGGTTAATCACCATCATCTATCTATGATGTTTGGATGTGCTTTGGTTGTGAATGAAACAACAAAATCTTATGCATGGTTGTTAAAGACTTGGCTTAATGCAATGCTTGGAAATCCTCCTCCTCCTACAATTATAACAGATGGTGACAAGGTTATGGCTAAGGCAATTGCAGATGTATTGCCAAATGCAACTCATAGATTGTGTATGTGGCATCTTTTACAAAAAGTTCCAGACCAGTTATCCCATGTATATAATAAATATCTACATTTTCAGGAAGAATTACTCCATTGCATCAATGATACAGTCACCATTGAAGAGTTTGAGTTAGAATGGAGCAAGATTATGGAGAATTATGGATTGGGAAATAATGATTGGTTGGGAAATCTTTATATGCGGTGTGAAAAATGGGTTCAGAAATTTTTTTTTCAGGATATCTACAACTCAAAGGAGTGAAAGCATGAATAAATTTTTTTTAAATTATGTTCATTCAAGAACAAAGATAAGTGATTGTGTATCAATATGAGTAAGCTTTAAATGTTATCTTAAAGAGAAAGAACAAGATGTAAAGACAAAAAATTCAATGCCAATTTTGAAAACATGTTATAAGCAGGAAGCAGAGGTAGCAAAAATTTATACAAGAAGGATGTTTATGAAATTTCAAGAAGAGTTATTTTGCCAAGACATCCAAATATCGTGAAGAATGAATGAAGAAGATTGAGTGAAGAAATGGTGTAGTTTGCAATTTAGCCTATTTTTAATGATTTGTGAGCTTAAAGTCTCCATCTTACTTTGTTTTTCTTTTGCATTTTCCCTAATTAATATAATAAATCTAGATAGAGTGAAGCATCTCAAGCTAAAAGTTAATTTTGCTCAAGAAAACTTCTACCCAATTATAAAATAATAGTGAAGACCTATATTATTTTTCTTCATATTATCCTTAAAGCTGTAGTGATAATAATAGTATTATGAGTTTTATATTTTTGAATTGAGATTATCTTGGATGATCTTTTTTTGAGAGAAAGTATCATCTTTAATTAAATGACATTATATGTAAAAAACACCCTTTTTTTAATGACCATTTGTTTTAAATTTTACATTGGGATAAAAAGAATTAATTAATTATGTGGCTATGAATCAATCTAATGAGGAGAATTTCTGATATGTCTACTTTTCATATATCTCTGATCTCCACAATTTGCAAATTTTCTACGTATTCAAGCCCAAATGGTGATAGTTAAGTTTACACACTAGTTTATTTACAATTTGAGTTCACTAATATCTAAAGCATTTGTGTCCTATTGATATAGTAATTCTAAAAATTTACTTTTAAAAAAGTAAATGTTTCAGATTCATCATGGCAACAAAAGGGAGCGAGACAATGGAAGTAAGAATTCACTTGTCTGCGTATTGGGTGCATGGCAGCATATGGTTTTGGAATACACTCGTCAAAGATTGAAAGAAGAGCGTGAACCTGCACAGAACTACGTCGAAAGTTACTGCATAACGACTATTAGCTTTGGAGCTTAGAAAGCTATAGTCGTTACTGCATAACGACTATAACTTTATAATTCACTTGGAAACCAAAGCCTAGAAAAGCAATCACAGGCCCAAATATTAGAAAGAATTAAATCAGGAAGTTCTTCCCTCTAATTCTAATCATTATAGGAGACAAAAACGAAAACAGGAGGAAAAGAGACCTTATTGCCAAATCAACTCCACTACTTAAGCAGCCCAAAGGAGGGAAAATCCATCTTCCTGTAACCAATAAGTATCAATGCCAGATTAAATCCAAATTAGATATGGGGCAAGTATCACTAAAAGCAGAGATTAACTACATAAACAAGACACTAAGACAAATGCACAAGCACTGAATAAAAGTGCTATCCCTCAGTGGTGCAGGCATTAATTTCCCACAGGAGCATATTGAAAATACATGCATTCCAGAGCTACAATTCAGGACAACTCTAAGTTACAAAAAATATTTTTTTCAGAGAGGAAAGAAAAAAGAAAAGAAGAGAGCAATACTGCTCAAAACACAAAATCATATGTATTATTGAAAATAGATAAAATGGATAATTACAGATTGTCCACCTGTGGTTTAGCCCGAATTTAACTTACCCACCCATAGTTTCATTTTTGACACTTTACCCACCTAAGGTTCCGTTTACCCACCTCTGTTAAAAAAGAGGGGTAAATAAATCTTTTTACACCCATTTTATGTCTCTCTTCTCCCAAAACATTAAAAAAAAAAAACAAGATTAAAACATGATATTAGTTTCTCACAATTCACAATTCACAAACATGAAGAACATACACAAACATGAAGAACATACACCCAGAAAACTAATATAAATCAAATCAAGCAATACCATCAAAGATCTATCAAAATACAACCCCAAAACTTAAGTCAAAATACAAACATCTACACACCCACACACATCCAAACCCAAGTTCAATGTATTGAACTAATACACGAATTGTTAGTGACAGGATTAGAAATGCAACTAAACTCGAATAGAAAAGAAAGAAATATGCAGGAGGAAAATAATGGTCAACATATTTAATTAGAGAATGGAAAGTAGCGTTATGCCCTTTCACCTCTCTTTCTCAATCTTTGATCTTTACGGTGTCCCTGCCAAAACACTGTTCATTTTTTTTTCTTTTCCCTTCAACATTCTTGATTCAAACCCTATGGAGACCCATCATCAATCAGAAGAGTCACAAGGTGACAGGCTTTGGCTGCTTCCAAAAACGACAACAACATTCCCATCTCAAGTGAGTGTTTCTTTTTCTTTCAAACAATCATAGGCGGAAAGAGAATGGGGTTATTCCATTTCTTGAATTGGTGGTTTTCCACACCCAAAAAAAAAAAAAAAAAATCAAGAACTTGATATTTAGGAAAATGGGGTTTTTTTTTTTTGGTAATCATTTTCACTCAACACAAAACCCACTTTGATTATGCCCCGGAAAAAAAAAGCAATCACATTCATAGTTCCAAACACACCCATTTGCCCAAAAAAAAAAATTTATCAAAGAAAAGTATAACAATTAAACAAAACCCAAATGAGAAAATTAAAAAAAGTACATATATTCAAAAACCCCATATGAGAATTCACCTTATCTGATTCTATTCTTCTCTCTTATAGAGCCAGAACCCAACAAGGGGAGAGAGAGAGAGAGAGAGAGAGAGAGTTTTGTGAAACAAAGAGCAGTGAGAAAACGATCTCTTCTTGGAATGATTGATTTGTTTGATTTTAAGCCTATAACAAGCTTAAAATGCTGAAAATTTGGTAGTGTTTGATTTGTTTTGGGAGAGTAACGTCTGAAGGGGAGGTGGGTTATGGAGAAGAAATGGAGGGAAGCACAGGTGGGTAAAGTGTCAAAAATAAAACTACGGGTGGGTAATTTGTAATTATTCCTAAACAAAATCAATCTAGCCTTACTTAAGGCACCACAAGTGAATCCGCAATACATCAAACCCAAACAAAAAGATAAATCAACATAATGCAGACAGACCATACACACAATCCAATCTCAAATTAAAAGATTACAAACTGACATGTGTCCTGAAAAAAAAAGGGCAAAAGATAATAGGAATAAAGAGAAAGCAAGTAGTTAAAGAGGAAATTACCTTTTTTTTATACACAAGTTAAAGAGGAAATTACTGTCAATCTAAAATACAAAAGCAAAAAGGTTAAATAATAAATTACTATAGTCAATATAAGCCATTTATGTGGCGTTTGGTACGGGGAATCCACATTACTCCTAACATCCAGATTTCTAGGAATGTGATTCCGAATGTAGCTATTCCTATGTTTGGTTTCATTGGGAGATTCCCAGGAATGTGAGATGATAATGTTTGGTGTATTCCCAAGAATCTTAAATAAATTATTTGTTTTTCTCATTTTGTCCTTAGATTTGAATGTAAAGTACCAAGCCCATTAAAAAAAAAATCTTCCTTTAAATAAATAATGAAAAAATATATATAAACTATTAATTAGTCATTTAAAAAAATATATTACTCTAAATAGATAGATAAAAAACATTATATAAACTATCAATTAGCAACACATTCATTAAAACTGTAATCTAACATTTCAAAATGACAAGAATAATACAAAAATAACTATTAGCAGAGTTATTTATCATGTTTATGTTGTTTTGGCGGGAAAAGATAAAGACAAGAGAGAAGATATTGATAATTTGTTTTATAGTTTATCTTAATTGCTTAAATGATAAGGAAAAAGGGTTAAAATTGTCAATTTATAAAAAATACAATTTCTTTTAAGTTTGGGAATCTGAATTCCCACCTGTTTTAAAGGGAATCCACATTCCTACTGAGTGGGGTTTAAGGATTCCCCTGACATCTAATTCCCTAGCGTAATTTACAACCAAACATGAGAATCTTTAAACATTCCTAAGAATCCTAAAACATTACCCCGTACCAAACGCCACCTTAAGTTACTTAACAAATATATATACATAAGCCTTTTATGTTATAATAAGGGAAATGAAAGTTTACATATATATCCTCCTATACAAGAGAACCAAACTGACCTAGATGCCAAATTTGCCGCAACAAATGCCTTGAAAAGTAGCCTAGCACCGAAATCTCTAAAACAAATTGAACAACCAGGAATAGTAAACACATTTGAGGAAGAGCATATCAAAAGATTAATAAGAGAAGAACAAAGACAAGAATAAAAGGAGTTTTCAATTGTCGCATTCAATTACACAGCTCAAGCACCATTTTTAAGCAAGACTTAAACAAAAACCCTGTTGCTCGAGTACAAGAAAGCCTAAATCACAATTTCCCCTCCAGCATACATATCAAGTTTAAATAATCAAAAAATTTTGTTTCAACATACAAAACAATTGTAGGAGCTAGGAAAGTACTCATCACAAAACCACAAAATAAACACCACCAACGTATAAAGAAGTCTTCATGGCATCTGCTCACTCATTGTCTTTGAATAGGAAATCAATCAGCAACATATTATACGAATAATGATGTAAAATTCAAAGATGTAAGTTAAAAGCATTTCATTCACAGAAAAACCCAACTAATGGCAATTACAGGACAAATTAATAACGTATATTATTCTCCCTTGGCAACAAAAGCATTGGCATCAATCTACCTGCCCAACACTAATAAGAGGAATTTACCTGTCCAATACCAACAAGAAGCATGATCAAAATCCTAAATGAAAAGACTAAACAAAAAAAAAATTAAGACTTTTTAAGTTATAATAAGGAGAAAAGCACCAATAAATTCTAAATGACAATACTGAACAAGCTCAAAATTACATAGGTTGTAATTTAACAAATTGATGATATTAAGTTCTGAATGGTTGTGATAAGTCAAGTTGATGGCAATAGAAAATGGAAGCAGGACAAACATGTAGGACAGCCCTGGAGTTGGTTGAAACCGGAAAAATGCAGCCTGAAATAAACACAATCCACAAATTGGCATTTCCATGGGGAAGTTTAATATTTTAAACACATATCCAGCTAACAATAAGGGAAAAAAAGTATCAAGTTAGTTAAAACCACACAAATAAAGCCTGAAATACACAATGCAAGCACCATATTTCATTTACAAAGCAAATTTTAACTTTAAACTATATAATCACCAGCAAGCCAACAACAAGGGAAATGAAATTTTACATATTTATCCTCCTGTACAAGAGATCCAAACTGAACTAGATGCCAAATTGGCTGCAACAAAAGCCTTGAAAAGTATCCAAGCGCCAAAAGTATATCAAAAGATATATAAAAGAAGAGTAAAGTTGAGAGAACAAAAGGTGTTTTCCATTGTCGCATTCTATTACACAGAAGTTGAGAAAAAACAAATAGAAGAACTCTTCTCTACAAGATAAATACTTTCCTTCCCTGACATTTAGAGCAGTAATGTCTAATGAATTCAACTCATAACATATTTGACTCTTCACAAAAAGCATAAGGTTATAGTACAACAGGACCAAATTGAAGATCTTCAGTTCTGAAAGGATATGATAAATGCAAGTACATGGCAATCAAAGAAGGAACCAGCAACAGTCTACCCAACCACTGCCTTTCTATGACTAGGAAACAAAATATGATGCAAATCACTGCAGGATAAAGCAAAAACTTGTATATAGTCCCGTGGCAATCATATTTAAGTCACGATTACCCTACCTACCCCACACCAATAGAAGGCATTACAACATATAAAATAGATATTAGCTTGCCAACATAGAATGACTAAAATTCAAACAAAAAAGCAAGAAATGGACAAGAATATCACTGAGTTTCAAACACATTGGGTGACACCAAAATTTATAACCCTCATTGAACAAAAGCCTTAAAAAAGCATACATGACCCATGTAATAGAATTATTTAAAACATGCAAATAATTATCCTTATAATTCATATGAGTGTAGGATAGAATAAAGAAGATGAAGAGGAAAGAAAAGAGAGCTTCACGCCACACCAAACCAAACTCCACTGCCTAGCCGCCATGCACCATAAAAAATAATTCAGGTGAGAATTTTCCACATGCACCGAGAATTCCAAAAGTTGTTAAACAACAATAAAAGAACAAATCCACTAATATCTTATATGATCACCTTTTTTCGTTTTCTTTTTTTTTTATAAGTCTTATATGATTACCCAATGATGAAATTGATGATCTCAGGTTCTTAAAATTTGTCATAAGTGCAAGTAGATGGCCATAGAAAAAGGATCCAAGACAAAAATGGCAAGTAGTGTTGGGCTTAGTTAAAACTGGACAAATGGAGCCCGAAATACACACAATGCAAGCACCAATTTTCATTTACCATGAGAATTTTAACTTCTCAAACCCATCATTACCAGCCGGCCAAGAATAAGGGATCAGCTGCAACATAATAACCTGATAGAAAACAAGGCAAAGGAAAGTTTACATATTTGTAGTCCTAAAATACTAATAGCAACACATGAAATTAAAAGAGAATGGTAAAAGCTTTCTTATTACCCAAGAGCAAGAAAGATTAAAGACTTCTACACTCTGTTGCGTACGTAAATCACAATTTTCCCTCTGGTAGACACATCGAGATTCAAGACTTCAGGCCAACAGCAAGTAGGGACATAACAAAACGCCAGTGTTAATAAAAAACCCTTATATCCCGTCACGATCCAACAATACAAGAGAAAACTATATAACTTTGAGACCTTACAAACTCACCTATAGAGTGTACATAAGGAAGCAGATACCCACAGTTCTCAGGCATTTAGAGAACAGCCAGTCTTTAAAGCATGCAGATCAGATATATTATAAAGCCGAATTATTGCCAATCACAGGACAAAGCAAAAACCTGTATTATTCTACCTCCACAACCAAATTTGGATCACCATCACTGTCAATCTACCTGTCTCACACAAATAAGAGATGAGTTGTCCCAATCATAATGATCAAAACTAAACAAGAGTGTAGTACAAAGGGAAAAGAATTGCAATGGAAGTTCCAAACCATCACAGGCAGACACTAACAGGAGGAAAAGAGATCTTATTGCAGAATCTTCCTCCATAATTCCAAAAAAAAAAAAAATCTGATTCCTGTAGACATGTTAGGATTGAGATTTTAACACACTCAAAATTGCAGAAGTTGCCATAAAATTTTCTTTTTAAGAACTCACCTCTACAAGATAAAAACAGGTAAATCAAAATCAGTTTTGCCTCCAGTAAACAATCAAAATTAAAATTATCAACATTGTGTTCATAAAACCAAAAAGAGAGCATCACCAGCTTATAAAGACACGTGTTACTCAGTGCTCAAATGGTACAGAGTCCAAAATAACAAAGACTTCATACCAACAACTTGGTTCAATATTGACAAGATTTGACAACTCACTTCATATGATGAGGAAATCAATCGGCAATAACCTAAGATTACAAATTATGATGCAAATTCTTCATGGTATTCCCAGAAGGCCCAACTCATGCCAATCACCACGGCACGTGATCTGCCCACACCAATAAATATCGTTACTACAAACAAATCATATATAAGCTTGCAAAAACATAATGACTCAAAATCAAAAAAGTCAGCAGGACAAAGGGACAAGAATTCCAATGAAAGATTCGAACCCTCATTGAGTGTGACTGGAATTCAAAATCCTCAAGGAAACCAAATCCTAAGAAATGCATAAATGTCCCAAGTATTAGAAGGAATTAGAACAATTGGAAAACTATCCTTACAATTCATTTGATTGTAGGATAGAATAAAGAAAATAAGGGAGGAAAAAGGAAGCTTATTGCCAAACCAAACTCTACTGCTTGAGTTGCCTGGCAACAAAAAATATCCGGTGAGAATTTTTCAAATGGACACAAAATTGCAAAAGTTGCAAAATGACTAGAATTGATGACATTCAAAACAGCCATGTTTGAAGCTGGCTGCTTTTATCTTATATGACTGCCCAATGATGATATTGAAGGCCTTAGGTTCTTAAAAGTAGATAGAAGTGCAAGTAGACAGCACTAGAGAAAGGAACCAGGACAAAAATGCTAAGTAGTTCTGTAATTAGATAAAACCAAACAAATGAAGCCTGCAAATCACACAATGCAAGCACCAATTTTCGTTTACAATGTTAATTGAATTTTTAAACCTGTCATTACTAGCCAGCCAACAATAAGGGATTGTGCTCCTACAGACAAGAACCAAATCGATCTAGAAAAGCCAACTTCATAGAGCTGTCGAGGACCAAAACCTATAGGTAAATTGAACAAGGAATAGTACAGTATCATGTTAGTGAGAACACTATACTGAAGGACATATAAGCAAAATGTGAAATTCAAGACCCAAAAAAAGGGCTTTCTTATTGTTGCAGTCAACGCAGTCAAGTTCAAAAAAAATTAAGACTTCTATACAAACTCAGCCACTCAAGTACAAGAAAGTTCACTCAGTTTCCCCTGCTGTAGATAGATCACGATTAAAATAATCAACATTGTCCACACAAAACAACAAAATGGACATCTACAGTTTATAAAGAAACATGTCAATCAGTACTCAAATATTAGATCAGAAATAGCAAAAACTTCAAACTGAAAATGAACCTGATTTAATATTGACAGTATCTGCCCACTCACTTTCTACGACAAGGAAAGCAATCAGCAACAATCCAAGGTTACAAATTATAATGCAATTCTAGAGACATAAATTCGATCAATGTCGTTCCTACAAAGCCCAACACATGCAAATCATAACAGGATTAAAGCAAAAGCCAGTATTATTTTTCCCTGGCAAACATCGGCTACAAACTTTGTTAATTTACCTGCCCCACAAAGCCTAACAAAAGCAGGCCTAGATGTTATAAAGAATTAAAAGAGCCAACAATTGTATAGTTCTTATGATAGCAAGAGAGAAAGATGAAAGTGGAACGTAAAGAGAGCTTATCACTATATCAAACTCAACCACTTCTGCTAAGTACCCAAAAAGAAAATACCGGTTCCTATAGATTTATGAGGAATAGATTTTTAACATGCTCTAAGAATTTCAAAAAAATGAATAAAAAGAACTGCTATATTTTGGTATAATCCAACAAATATAAAGATAAATACTTATAACACTGAAAGCCTAGCTCTTCCCTGTTGCCAGATATTTGGAGACACAGAAAAGAATCAACAACAATCCAACTTAACAAATTATGACGCAAATCCAGGAATGTAAAGTACGTTCCATGCAATTCCCAAAAAGTCCAACTACTGCTAAGAGAAGAGAAAGCAAAACCGGTATTGTTTTACCTCTACAACCAATTCAGGTCACACATGGCTATGTTATTGCTCCACACCAATAACAGGCATCACTAGATTAAACTGAGTATTAATTATTGAGATTGCCAACACAAAATGACCAAAAATTAAATGAGACAGTAAGTAAAAGGAACAAAAATTACAATAGACGTTTCAAAACCTCACTCAGGAGACGGGAACTTGTACATCTCCTAATATAAGCATTCACACACCCTATTAGAAAGGAATTAAAACAAGAAAAAATTATCCTTCAAATTCTTATGATTGTAGTAGAGGAAAATGAAGAAACATAAAAAGGGAGGAAAAGAGAGCCTATTGCCAAATCAGACTCCACTGCTTAAGCTGAATACCGCAATAATAATAATTAAAAAAAAATCCTGCATTTGGTAGAAAGATAATAAGTGGTAAACCAAATTGGATATGAAACTCCCAACACAAGATGACCAAACGGATGTAGAAATCTCAAACTTTTAATGGCATTGGCATCGACTTCCAGCATGAGCAAACTGAAAAATGTAGTATACCAAGTACACAGTTCAGGACAACTTTACATTACAATAATTTTGTTTTCAAAATAAGAGCAAGTCTACTAAAAATCATGTTTCATCGAGAAGCAACAAAAACAAATCAACCTTGAGTAAAGCACCACAAGCATATGCACCACCACCTGGAATTAAATAAACCTTGATAATGCAGTCCGGGAAGCACAAAATCCAAACTAAAAAATAAAAATCTAAATTTAAAAATAAGCATCATTATTTAAGAAAACAATTATTACAAAGAAAGGAAAAAAAAAATATATATATATATACACACACTAGCCTCATCACACTATCTCTACCACCGGTGCCGTTGCTAATGGTGCTACTATCGATGCTCCTGCACCCGAAACTACTCGTGCACCACAGAATTGATTGCAAGAGTGAGTCTGAATTTCCCTCAATAGTAGTCTTTCCGTTAGGAAGAGGTTTGGAACCCTCAGTATAGTGTTCCTGGTGTAGCAAGAAAAGAAGCTGCATGCAAAACGGTGCTCAGATGAAAATGCTCTTTCTCAGCCATTGGATCAGTAAGGGTGTGATTCAGATGGATCAAGAGAAGACACTCCACATGTGTGATGATGCTCTTTTTTTAATTTTGAGTTTAATGTAATTTTTCAATTTGAATTTTCCAAATTTTAGTGAGGTTACAGAGAAAAGAATTTTTAAGAAACTAAAATTTAAGATTTGAAATGAAGTAAATTGCTGGATTTAGTGTGTGTTAATTTTTAGGAAAAAAGTTTATTTGGTAGTTTTTTATTTATTTTGAATTTTGTTGAACTACAATTTTAACCCAATTTTTTATTTTTTAAGAATAAAGATTATCTAATTAAATTAAAGGTATTTTTGACATTTTTTGAAGTCATAACTAACTTTCGAAATCCTCTTAATATATATATAAGAGAAAATCAACAACCCCCAAAAAGTCTAGCAAGAAGGGAGAAAAAAGATCAAAAGTAAGATATAAAACACAGAGGCAAAAAGGTAATATAAATAAGTAAACTCAATATAAATATTATTTTTTTCAAAAAAACATAAACTTTTTTAAGTCATGATAGTGGGAAACCTTGCTCAATAATATCTTAATCCTATACTTAAACCTTGAAATTTTAGGAAAAGAATACTGAAATCTAGAGATAAAGAGAGAAAAATGCCTTAAAATTGAACTAATAGAATTACGATTGGGTGAACAGTGTGTTAAAAGACTCCTAGGCAAAAAGAGAAATCAAGAGAAGGGAAGAGGAGTTTGCCTATTGTTGCGGTCAACACAGCACATAATCTTGCTGAAGTACAAGAAAGTCCAAATCACAACCGCCCCCCCCCCCCCCACCCAACAACCACCGCACAGACATATCTTTATTAAAAATATCAAACATCATCCGCACAAAATAACAAAATAAAAAATGGCTTCCCACAAAGGTGTGGAGAAGTCATAGTGAAGTACTTGTCTCGATTAAGAGTGGTGGATCTCCTTGAAGACTTTGATTAGGGTGGAGCAGCTTATGCAGCAACTCTATCTTTCATGGTTCAAAACTAACTAAGCAACAAAGTAATTGAGAGAACCAACAAGAAGATGCATGATCAAAATCCCAAGTCACCCAGTGAATAGGGATTCGAAAAAACCATAATTTAATACTTAAACCTCCACCACTCAAATGAAGAAGAAAATATAAATATATCTGCTCCTTCCAGAAACCAACGTGAAGAAATGCATTGCAGGCTGAAAAACTAAAGAAAAAAAAAACACAAGCAAAAACAATATCCTTCAATTTTAAGGATTAGAATAATGAATCAAAAGATAATAGAGGTTGCAATCCAGAATGACTAGATTGATGATTTCAAGGCCTAATAAGTTGCAACAAGTGCAAGCAAAAGGCAGTAGAAAAGGGAACAGGTTGAACATGCCAAGTAGTTCTGTAATTAGTTTAAACAATGCAAAATACAGCCACAAATACACACAATCCAAGCACATTGTTTCTTTCACAAAGTGACTTCAAATTTTTAGTATCATAATTACCAAAGCCAACCAACAATGAGGGAAAGACAAGTTTGCATATTTGAGTTCATGAGAATGATGCAAAATTAAAAGACATAAAAGCATTTAATCCACAGAAAGCCCAACTAATGCCAGTTACAGGACAAACCAATAACCTGAATATTTCTCCCTTGGCAACAACAACATCGGCATCAATCTACCTGTCCCACACAAATAAGAGAAATAATCACATTTAAATAAGAGAGGAGCTTGCAAACACTAAACAAAGAGTTGTGGGAACCAGGAATCTAATTGTCACAAAACCACAAAACAAACATCACCAGCTTATAAAGAAGTCTTGCTAGGACATGGATGGCATCTGCTCAATCACATTCTATGACTAGTAAATAAATCAATAGCATGCTAATCTTAAGAATTATGATGCAAATCTAAAGACACAAGTTAAAATCATTTAATTCCTAGAAATCCCAACAGGGCAAAACATAATTGATATCTTTCTACCCAGCAACCATAGTTGGGTCACGATCAACATCCATCTACCTGTCCCATACCAATAAGAGGCATCACTGCATTTGAACAAGACAGAATAACTAAAGATTAAACAGATTGCAGTACAAAGGGAAAAGAATTCAATGAAATTTCAAACCATCACCAAATGAGACTAGGATTGTAGGAGAGAATAATAAAAGTGGGAAGAAAAGAAATCTTATTGCCAAATCAAACTCTGCCACTTAAGCAACCAAGCAGACACTAAAAATCTGCTTCCTGTGCACATGATAGTGTTGAAATTTTAACATAGAAGAACAAATAGATGAACTCCTCTCTACAAGATAAATACTTTCATTTCCTGAAATTTATAGCAATAATGTATAAAAAAATGCAACTTATAACCTATGAGACTGCACAATGATGAGCTCCAAAAGCATAGTGCAAAAAGACCAAATTATTGATCTTAAGCTCTAAAGATATGAGAAATACAAGTACATGGCAATCAAAAAAAGGAACCAGAAACAGTCTACCAGCCCACTGACTTTCAGTGACTAGGAAATCTAATCCACAACAGTCTTAAAGGATACTGCTCCAAGCACCCTGGGTAAGAACTTGCAAAACCTGCTCCAAGCACACTACTTGAAACACCTACAAAAGTAGCCGATGCAGATCCAAAGAACAAATCCAAACAGATGAGATACAACACTTAATACTATTTTAGGCCCAAAGGAGCACCAGGATGTCAAATAATGTATACAAGGTAGAGTAAGGTGGTTGATATGGACAAGCTCCCAATAAAACTTCTGAGCTGTGTCTGTACAAGAAAAAACCCGACTAAATAAAATCAAAAACTTTATAGAAAAGAACCACATATGAGGTTAAAGACAATAGAAAGAACACTAACAAAAGATACTGTACCAAATAAATGGGCAAGGAATAAATCTCTTGCTACGTACTAAAACTAACCAAAGCACCACTGTGCAAGACCAGATATCAGTTCACCAAAACCCTCGTTCAAAAGACTAATCAGAAAATTGTACTTTCAGTAGACATGGGGATCAATGAAAGATAAGTGCTACTTTCATAAAAAAAACATACTGCAAGAATCATAAATAACCAATAAAGTACATGACACCAAGAATCAGAGCATAACTACAATCACATCATGCTTAGCCAAAGAAAGAAGCATCAATTTAAGAATTCTAAAAAAATTAACAAAAACCAGGATGTTCATTCCTGAGCCAAAATTTCAAGAGTAGCCATTTTTCTTGACTACAAACAGTTTTGAAATGTAGACAAATGCTTTCCAAGGAATTCTCAATTTTTCAAACCAAATGTACATGATCTACTCCTTTGCAAAGAGAATGACGAAAGCAGGAGGAAAAGAGAACTTATCAACCTAATCAAACTTGGCTGCTTATGATGCAGTTCATTTTTAAAGCTAGTGGTTTACTAGTGCTTATGTTGTATGATAAGTAGTTCCTTTCACTTGTAGCGAAAGTTGGTTAGTTGATAAATTGTTAGTGATAAGTGCAATAGCTTATCAGTTAGTTAGAGGTGCTTGTTAGGCTTTGGCCAATCACATGACAGCCACATGGTAGGTTCTTGTAACTAACTTTCTAGCCAATCAGCAGCTTGCTTATGTATCTATATCAATAAACAAGACTGCCATCATTGTAACTAGTTGAATTTGAATCCAAGAAATCTCTACCTATGAGGAATTATTCCAAGAGTTTGTCTCTTGAAGAGCTAGTTCATTCATTCTTTTCTTTAAGCAACAAAGCTTTCAAAAGTAGCTTTCCTTTTCACCATTTTTTCTCAGTTTAAACTGCCAAGTACAGCAGAAAGAAATAAAGGGGAAAAAAAAAAACCAGGTTCTATAGACATATAAGTAATAAAATTTTAACATGCACAAAGAGTCATAGGAGTTGCGAAACAAAAAATGAAAAAACTACTATATTTCAAAGAATGCAACAAATATAGAGATAAATCCTTCTAACACAAAAAACCTAGCTCTTCTCTGTTGCCAGATATTGGGGGACAAGGAAATCAATTAGTAACAATTTAAGTTAACAAATTACGATGCATACCAGTGTAACTCCCAGAAAGCCCACTAATGCCAAGATAAGAGAAAGCAAAAGCATTCTCTCATAAACCATATTCAAGTCACACTATGATTATAATTGTGGACTACAGCGATAATAAGCATTGCCAGATTAAACCGTGAATTCATTATTTAGGTTGCCAACACATAATGACCAAAAATAAGATAAGACAGCAAGACAAAGGAAGAAGAATTGAAATAGAAATTTCAAACCCTCACTTCACAAGACTTGGAATTATAATCCTTCTCGAAAATGAAACCTAAGAAATTCAATCACAACCCATGTATTAGACAGAATTAAAACAACAAATATGTATCCTTAAAATTCTTATACTTGAAGGAGAGAAAAACAAAAGGGGAGAAAAAGAGAGTTTATCTATCGCCAAACTCAGCTGCTTAAGCTGTGAAGCACCTTAAAAAAAAAACTCTTGCTTCCTGCATATAGACAATGTGACAATCCAAACTAGATATAGAGCTGCTAACACAATATAACTAGGTTCCACTAGAAGCAAGAAAACATCAATAGAAACAAGACAATAAGACAAATGTACAAGTGCTACATGAAACCTGACCTACATGAGCAAACTGAAAAACAGAATTCCAGCTACATAGTTTAGGATAACTTTAAATTATAAGATTTTTTATTTTTAAAGGAAAAAATAAAAAATATTATAAAGAGCAAGACTACTCAAAAGCTCGTTTCATCGAGAAGCAACAAAACAAAATCGGCCCAGCTAAAGTACCGCCAATGCATCGCCACTTAAATTATTAAAAAAAAATATGACAACACAGACAAGCAAGGGGTTTTTTTGGCATTTAGGACCAATTTTCTAACAATTTCGTTAGTTGTCAGGTTTTTGAAACCACTTTGTAAAATAGCATTTGGAGTCTCTAAGACTCAAGTTCAATAACAAAACTCAAGTTCCAGTGCTGGCACAGCCGACGTGGAACACAAGTCTCTCAGACTTGAGCTCTATAGAACGAACAAGGAAATCTGAAGAAGAAGAAGAAGAAGAAGAAGAAGAAGAAGAAGAATCTGGAAAAAGGAAGAAGGAGAAGGATCTGGAGAATGGCAGGAACTGGAGCACAGATCTGAAGAACAGCAGCACTTGCAACTCGAGGATTAGAGACTTAAGTTCCACCATTGATCTCGAGTTTTAGAGCCTCAAAATGCTTGTTTGCTAAATAGTTTTGCAAACTTGACAACTAACTAAAATGTTCCCAAAATAATCTTAAATAAAAACAACTTCCAAAACCCTACAAGCAAGACATCCAGTCTCCAATAATAACAATGTAGATTAAAACAATTAGTGTCGTCATTAATATTTTTTTTTAAAAGATTACAAAGAAAGAAAAGAAAATACATAACAGAAAACCAAATCCCTCTGAAGGGTCAAGCAAGTAGCTAAGGGATTATTAGGATCAAAAGCAAAAACTAAAACACAGCAGAAATAGAAGCCTGTTCTCAACCCAATTTCAGTCCAACAAATTGTTTTTCTAACTCATACATACCTTACTCCAATACTTAAAAATTCAAATATAGAGAAAGAATAATGAAATCAAGACATATAGAGAGCTTATTACCTAAGCTCCCCCGTCAAACTTGGCCACCCAAATTGATATACAGCATGAAATTTTTTAAACACAAGAATTGGGGCAACAGAGGCATAAGCCCCAAAATATCACCCCCACACGGTCCAACTATACAAACCACATCCATAGAAGTTAAAACATTGAAACCTATACAAAACACACAAGGAAACACAAACCCGTACTGTTTTGGAATTTAAAGAAAAGCAATGTTTAAAGAATGCAAATGTTTAACCTATATCATTGCCCAATAATGAATATTTATTTTTCACAATATAGACCAAAGCTCCAATAGTAATAATAGGTGCAACAAAGATGATCTTAAGTTCTAAAGTTGTCACATATGCAAGTTGATGGCAATAGAAAATCGAACCAGGACAATCATGATGTGCAGCGCTGGAGTTTATTAAAGCTAAACAAATGCAAACTAAAATACACACAATGCAAGCAACAATTCTCATTTACAAACTGAATTTTAAATGCTTGGAACACATAATAACCTGCCAGACAGCAGTGAGGGAAGAGAAAATGTACACATTTGTGCTCCAAATAAAGAGATCAAATTGATCTAGAAAAGCAAACATCGATCCAACATACACGCCATAAAAATCTGCAAAGAAACAAAGTCCATAAAATAAATTAAACAAGGGACAAGATCATGTTCAAGGGTGAAATCAAAAGAGAAAAATAATCAAAAGACATCTACACACTCTTGCTGCAAAAGTAAATCATAATTTTTCCTCCTGTAGACACATCATGATCTAAGTCTTTGAACTAGCAATATATAGCAGGACATAATGATACTCCAGTCAGTGTATAGCACAAACTAACGAAGTAGTCAAGATGAAGCATTAATTTTCACATGTTGGGGAGAGAATGATGAGATAAATTGATAAAAAGAGATTATTGCCTTAGGTCCTCATATAAATATTCAAGACTTCTATGCACTCTATTGTAAACTAAATCACCATTTCCCCTGTTGTAGAAACATCAAGATTGTAAATCACAATTTCCCCTTTTGTAGGCCAACAAACTAATAAAACTCACAAGCAGACACATTATTATTCAGCTATTGTGAAGAGAATAGTGAAATCCGTTGATAAAGAGAGATTATTGCCTTAGGTCCTCATCAAACTCCATCCAAAGTAGACATACCATACCGACACATATTAAACAGTTTAATTTAGAGGTAACAAAATCATAAAAAACCCTCCCATCCTAGAGCATGATCCAACAATACAAAAGAAAACTACATAACTTTGAAACCCAACCAACTAACCTATAAAGTAGGTATAAGGAAGCATAGACCTAAACTTCTCTTGTATTTAGAAAACAGTTATTTTAAGACATGCAGATCTTATCTTATATTGGCTGCCAATGACGCTATAATGCAAATTCAAAGCCCAACTCATGCAAATCACCGCAGGAACTACCCACACTAATAAAAGGCATTACCACATACGATTATAAGCATGCCAAAATAAAAGGACTAGAGTCAAACAAGAAAGTGGGACAAATAGACAAGAATTTCAATGGAACTTTCAAACCCTCGTTGAGTGAGACTGTCATCCACAATCCTCAAGGAAACCAGATCCTATAAAAAGCATACAGTGCCCAATATTTGAAAACAATAGGGGAAACATCCTTATAATTCATATAATTGAAGGAGAGAATAAAGAAAACAAGGGGGAAAGAAATGATTGCTTATCGCCAAACTAAACTCCATCACTCAAACTGCCAACAACAAGAAGCCTTAAGCTTCCAAGCACCATAGAAAATTCCCAGAGAGATTTTTTCACATGCACCTACAATTGCAAAAGTTCCATAACGAATAGAAGAACTCTTCCATACAAGGTAAATCTTATATTTTTCTGGCTGGCATTCAAACCACCATTTTTAAAGCTGGCAGCTCTTATCTTATATGACTGCCCAATGACAAAATTGACGATCATAGGTTGTTAAAAGTTGTAATAAGTGCATGTAGACAGCAGTTACAAAAAAGGAACAGGGACAAAAATGCCAAGTAATGCTAGGATTAGTTAAAACCTAACAAATGGAGCCTAAAATAGACATAATGCAAGAACTGTTTTTTTTTTTTACAATGTTAATTAAACTTTTAAAACCCATAATTACCAGCCAGCCAACAATATGGAATTGTGCTCCTATAGACAAGAACCAAATCGGTCGAGGAAAGCCAACTTCGCCAAAACAAATGCCTTTAAAGAGCTATCGAGGACCAAAACCTACAAATAAATTGAACAAGGAATAGTAAAGCATCACAGTTAGTGGGAACACTATATTAAAGGACTCATAAGCAAAATGAAAAATTAAGACACTGAGTTTTCTTATTGTTGTAGCCTACACAGTTTAAGATCGAGAAAGATTTAAGACTTCTAAACAAACTCACCAGCTCAAGTACAGAAACTAAAGTCCAAATCAGTTTCCAATCCTGTAGGAAGATCAAGATAAAAAATAATCAAACAATGTCCACATAAAACAACAAAATAGACATCACCAACTTATACAGAAGCATGGCAAAAACTTCAGAGCTCAAATATGAGTCCAGAAGGGCAAAAACTTCAGCCTGGAAATGGACATGGTTCAGCAATGACACTATCTACCCACGCACATTCAACAACTAGGAATTAATTAGCAACAATCTAAGGTTACGAACTATGATGCAAACCTTTCTAAATGAATTAGCTCCTTGATAATTGTAACCTATGACGCGAACCATTCTAACTTTTATCAAAAGAACAATGATGCAAACCTAGAGACATAAGTTAGATCCATGTCATTCCTAGGAATCCCAAATCATGCAAATGAAGACAAGATAAAGCAAAAATTTGTATTATTACCCTCGGCAACCATCTTAAGGTCAAAAACTTTGGCATTTACCTGTCCCACAACAGTAAGAGGCATTACCATATTCAAATTGAACAAGACAAGACAGAGGAACAAGAATAGCAAGGGAAATTCAAATCCTCACTAGGTGAGACAGAATTTATAGCAGTCCAAAAAACCAAAGCCTGAGAAAAGCAATTATAGGTCCATAAATTAGAAAATTAAGACAAGCCAAAAACTGTATAGTTCTTATGATTGCAAGGGACTAAGGACCAAACAAAAAAAATCCTGTAGACATATGAGGAATAGATTTTTGTCATACACTAAGAAAGCAAAACAACTAATAAAAAAACTACAATAATTCAGTAGAAACCAACAATTATAAAGAAAAATTATTCTAACTATGAAAGCCCCGGTTTTCTCTATTGCCAAATATTTGATGACAGTGATATCAATCAGCAACAATCCAAGTTCACAATATATGACACAAATCAAGAAATATAATGTTAATTCCATGTAATTCCAGAAAATTCCAACTAATCTAGGAGAAGAGAAAGCAGAACCTGTATTGTTTTCCCGCTACAACCATATTCAAGTCACACATAGTTATGTTCTTGCCCTAATCCAATAAAAGGCATTGCCGGATTAGCCTTTGAATTCATTATTGAGGTTGCAAATGCAGAATGACCAAAAACTTAAATAAGCCATCAAGAAAAAGAAAAAAGAATTGCAATAGAAGTTGAAAACCTTCACTCAAGGAGATAGGAATTATAATCCTCCTATGAAAGCCAGTCACAGACCCAAGTATTAGAAAGAATTAAGACAATAAAAAACTATCCTTCAAACTCTTATCATTGTAGCAGAAATAAAATAAATAAAATAAAAAGGGAGGAAAGGAAAGCCTATTGACAAATCAGATTCAACTACTTAACCTGCAAAGTACCAAATATATACATACACGTGTGTGTGTGTATATATAACCTACTTCCTGCATAAACACAATAAGTTGCAAACCAAATTGGATATGGTGGATGATCAATTCCCCTTAAAGCCAAAACAATCAAAAGGAACAAGACAAGAAGAAAGATGTAGGAACCTCACACCCTTGGCGGCATTGGCACTGACTTCCCGCATGAGCAAACTGGAAAATAAAAAGTCCTAACCACACAGTTCAGGCAACATTAAATTACAAAATAATCCTTAAAAGCCTGTTTCATTCAGAAACAAAAAAAAAAAAAAAAAAAAAAAAAAAAAAAAAAAAAAAAAAAAACCAAATCAACCTTAGGTTCACCGCAAGCAAATGCAGCACCCCTAGAATTAAATAAAACCTGATAGTGAAAGCTAGGAAGCACAAAATCCAAGCTACTACAAAAAAAAAAACCAACCAACATTATTATTTTAGAAAAAATGATTTAAAGAAAGAAAAAAGTCAGGCAAGTAGGTATAGGAGAATAAGATCAAAAGTATAATCTAAAACACAGTGGCAAAAAGGTTATGATAAACAACAATAATCAATATAAAAAACTTTTTAAGTCATAAAAATGGGAAAAGTAGCAATATGAATTAATTGCGAAAACCAAAGAAAAGTGTGATGTCATTCCAACAATTTGTTTTCCTCACTCATAAATATCTTAATCCAATAATTATATCTTCTAATTTTAGGATAAGAATAATGAAATACAGAGATAAAGAGAGCTTAATGCCTTGGGTGCCCAAACAAACCTTGTTTCCCAAGTAGGATACCGGATTGATTTAGCGAAGTCAATTTTGCTGCAACAAACAGCCAAGCAGCAAAATCTATAAAATAAATTGAACAAAAATACTGAATAGTATCATGTTTGGGAAACAGAGTTTTAAAAGACTCAAAAGCAAAAGGAGAAATCAAGAGAAGGGGAGAGTTTGCTTATTGTTGCAGTCAACACAGCACAAACTCCTGCTCAAGTATGTTAAAGTCCAAATCACAATTTTCCCCTCCTGTAGACATATTGTTATCAATAACACCAAACATCACCCTCACAAATTTACAAAACAAACATTGGTAGCTTATAAAGAAGAATATCGTTGTTTATTGAATTTGAGTCCAAAATAGCAAAACCTTCAGACTAACAATGGACTAGGCACGATGTTGACAGTATCTTCTCATTTTCAATGACTACAAAATCAAATCAACAACAGTTCAAGATTGCAAATTATGATGCAAACCCAGAGAGATAAGTTAATTCTAGAAAGCACACCTCATGCCCATCACTACAGGATAAAGAAAAATCGGAATTACTTTCCCACCACAGCCATATTTAGGGCACAATCTCTGTTAATCTACCTGCTCGACACCATTAAGACGCATTACCACACAGAAATGCAATGGAAGATTTGAAACCTCTATAAAACCAACATCTAATCACATGCCCAAGTATTCGAATGAAATTAAACAAGAAAAAAAATTACCCCTAAAATTCTTATGATTGTAGCAGAGATTATCAATGGACTAGGTTCAACAGTATCCGCTCACTTTTGATGGGTACAAAAAAATTAGCAACAATTCAAGATTATAGTTCCGATTAAAAATCCATTGACACAAGTAAACTCCAAGCACATCGATCCAACATACATGCCTTAAAAAATCTGCAAAGAAACAACATCCATAAAAGGCCAAAATCACCCCCACCAAAAACTCCAAGTCTCAGGCATGCCAGCGTTAACCCAGAATCCTTAAACCATGAAAACCCACCACCCTCACTCACTGAAAACCTGAAACCAGCATCCCTAATTGTCATTAGTTTCTGCCGTGGTTGAAGTTACATGGGGCTTAGTGCTTACTATGCGCGGCAAGCCAACAAATTTATTAAAGCCACTCAGATACAACACGCAGTTCGTCAATGTGTGGAGTCTTCAACAATAGACACTAGGGACCACTAAATTGGTTTATATACAATATCCAATGGAGTCTTCAATAATGTCTGATGGAGTCTTCACAATAGCACAACCCCAATAAACCCATACCCATCAAGCTATAGAAACGGTATATATACATTCAATAAAGCTATAAAGCAACAAATAAACAAATTTTACCTTATAAGGGAGTGATTAAACGTCTACGACATTGAAGCTACTTTGCTGATTTTGGTTGCCGACTGGGCTTTTGTGGGGGGTTTCACAGTGAATAAGGCTTCACGAATGGAAGGAGCGAAGGTCCAAGAAGAGAGGTGATTTTGGCCTCTCTCTTTTTTTTTCCCCATGTGAGCCAATAAGTCTTTGCCACGTGTCCATATTTTTAAAAATAAAATAAATTAGTCCAAATCATATACCACATTAGCACTCTATCAAGGCATGTAAGATAAGAACTAACGGAAACAGGCAGGGGGATGAAAATCAAAACGTTTTGCAAAGTTTAGGGACAAAAATAAAACTTTTGAAAGTTCAGGGACGAAAAATGAACTTTTATGATAGTTTAGCGAAGAAAATGATATTTTACCCTAGAATAAATTAAACAAGAGACAAGATCATGTTCAATGGTAAACAACATGAAATCAAATGAGAATGATAATCAAAAGACTTCTACACACTCCTGCCGCAAAAGCAAATCATATTTTTTCCTTCTGTAGACACATCATGATCAAAGTCTTTGAACTAGCAATAAATAGCAAGACGTAATGAAACTCCAGTGTTTAGCACAACTAAAGAAACATTCAAGCAGAAACATTAATCTTCACATGTTGGGGAGAGAATGATGAGATAAATTGATAAAAAGAGATTACTGCCTTAGGTCCTCATATAAAAATTCAAGACTTCAATGCACTCTGTACTAAATCACCATTTCCCCTGTAGAAACATCAAGATTGTAAATCACAATTTCTCCATCTGCAGACACATCAAGATTCAATCATTCTAACTACAAATGAATAGCAAGATATAATAATCCTTCAGTTGCAGGCTGACAAAAATGACATCGATGATGAAATAGACAAATAGCAAGGCTTCAATTAACAAAATGAAGCTGCAGGCCAACAAACTAAAAAAACATACAAGCAGAAACATTATCATTCAGCTATTATGAAGAGAATAGTGAAATCAATTGATAAAGAGAGATTATTGCCTTAGGTCCTCATCAAACTTCATCCAAAGTAGACATACCATACCTACACATATTAAACAGATTGATTTAGGGGTAACAAAATCATAAAAACCCCCCATCCCAAAGCATGATCCAACAATACAAAAGAAAACTACATAGCTTTGAAACACAACCAACCTATAACATAGGTATAAGGAAGCATAGACCTAAACTTCTCTTGTATTTAGAAAACAGTTAATTTAAGGCATGCAAATCTTATCTTATATTGGCTGCCAATTACCTGTGATGAAAATTCAAAGCCCAACTCATGCAAATCACCACAGGAACTACCCACACTAATAAAAGGAATTACCACATACAAATTAAATATAAGCTTGCTAAAATAGAATGACTAAAGAAAAACAAGAAAGCGGGACAAATGGACAAGAATTTCAATGGAACTTTCAAAAAAAGAGAGCTGTTGCATTTATTCTACACTAAAATATTAATGAGATTTCCCCAACAAAACGAAAAAGAATCAGCGCTAGATGGAAATAGCAGTCCAAGACATGCCCATCATAAGGAGGAAGAAAAGGCCAAAAAAAAAAGACCACAGATTGCAGGACAATTTCGTTTTAAAATAGAAAAAGAAAAAAAAAAAAAAAAGGACAAAATTAGCAGTCCAAGACATGCCTGGAAAAGGAAAAACAAAGAAATAACAACAAAAAAGGAAACAAACACACACACAAATAAGAAAAGCATAAGTATGACATTCTCTGGCCCATATATAAGCTTATAACAGAATTTATGCTATACATTTTGTAACCTTTTACTTCTTTCAAAATTATTTTCTTTGAATTGCATTTCCCCAAAGTAACTCTGCAATGCTCCCCATTGCGATTGTCTTATTTTTTTTTTTTAAAAGACAAAAAAAATTGGACTATGTGAATATGGCATTTCAGAGGTTGAAATAATGGAACTCATTCTCCATGATCTTAAGTCAATGACTACATTTTTAGCTTTCTACAATGAGGAAAACAATCAGCAATAACCTACGATTACAAATTATGACGAAAATTCTCCATGTAATCCACAGAAAGCCCAACTCATACCAATCACTACGGCATGTGATCTGCCCACACCAATAAAAGTCATTACTACATACAAATGAGAAATAAGCTTGCCAGAACAGAATGGCTAAAAATTGAAAAAGAAAGCTCAAGGGCATAAGAATTCCAATGGAATTTTCTAACCCTCGTTGAATGTGACTGGAATTTATCATCCTCAAGGATACAAAATCCTAAGAAATGCATACGTGTCAAAAGTATTAGAAAGAATTAGAACAAGTGGACAAATATCCTTATAATTCAATTGATTGTAGGAGAGAATGAAGAAAACAAGGGGGGGAAAAAGAAAGCTTGTCAACAAACCAAACTCTTCTACTTCAGCTGCCTGGCACCAGAGAAAAAAAAATCCAATGAGAATTTTTCAAATGCACCCAAAATTGCAATAGTTGCAATATTGACAAGAAGAACTCTGCCCTACAAGGTAAATCTGATAATTTTTCATTGACTATGATGCAAATTCAAAGCCCAACCCATGCAAATCACCAGAGGAACTACCCACTCTAATAAAAGGCATTACCACATATGAATTATTATAACCTTGCCAAAATAGAATGACTAAAGACAAACAAGAAAGCGGAACAAAGGGACAAGAATTTCAAAGGAACTTTCAAACCGTCGTTGAGTGATGCTGAAATTTATAATCCTCAGGGAAACCAAATCCTAAAAAATGCATACATTGCCCAATATTAGAAAACAATAGGGAAAATATACATATAATTCATATAATTGAAGAAGAGAATAAACAAAACAAGGGGGAAAGAAAAGATTGCTTATCGCCAAACTAAACTCCATCACTTAAGTTGCCAACAACAACAACAAGCCTTAAGCTGCCAAGCACCCAAAAAGAATTCTAGTGAGATTTTTTGACATGCACCTACAATTGCAAAAGTTGCATAACAAATAGGAGAACTCTTCCATACAAGGTAAATCTCATATTTTTTGGGCATTCAAACAACCATTTTTAAAGCTGCCAGCTCTTATCTTATATGACTTCCCAGTGACAAAATTGTCGATCTTAGGTTAGACAGCATTTAGAAAAAGGAACTGGGACAAAAATGCCAAGCAATGCTGGGATTAGTTAAAACCAAACAAATGGGGCCTAAAATTGCACATAATGCAAGCACCAGTTTTTTATTTTACAATTTTAGTTTAACTTTTAAAACTCATAATTACCGGCCAGCCCACAATATGGAATTGTGCTCCTATGGACAAGAACCAAATCGATTGAGGAAAGCCAACTTCACCAAAACAAATGCCATAAAAGAGCTATCGAGGACCAAAACCAACAAATAAATTGAACAAGGAATAGAATAGCATCACAGTTAGTGGGAACACTATATTAAAGGACTTATAAGCAAAATGAAAAATCAAGACAGTGTAGGTTTTCTTATTGTTGTAGTCAACACAGTTTAAGTTCGAGAAGAATTTAAGACTTCTTCGCAAACTCACTAGTTCAAGTACAAGAAAGTCCAAATCAGTTTCCAATCCTGTAGGCAGATCAAGATAAAAATAATCAAACGTTATCCACATAAAACAACAAAATAGACATCACCAACTTAAACAGAACCATGTCATTCAGAGCTCAAATATGAGTCGAGAATTGCAGAAACTTCAGCTTGGATAAGGACTTTGTTCAGCAATGACAGTATCCACCCACTCACTTTCTACAACTAGGAAATTAATTATCAACAATCAAAGGCTATGAACTATGATGCAAACCTTTCTGAACGAATTAGCTCCTCAGTAATCGTAAGAGTCCAGAATCGCAGAAACTTCAGCTTGGATAAGGACTTTGTTCAGCAATGACAGTTTCCACCCACTCACTTTCTAGAACAAGGAAATTAATTATCAACAATCTAAGGCTACGAACTATGATGCAAACCTTTCTGAATGAATTAGCTCCTCAGTAATCGTAAACCTATGAAGCAAACATTTCAAACTTCTATAAAAAGAACTATGATGCAAACCTAGAGACATAAGTTAGATTAATGTCATTCCTTGAAATCCCAAATCATGCAAATGAAGACAAGATAAAAGCAAAATTCTGTATTATTTACCCTCTGGCAACCATCTTAAGGTCAAAAACTTTGTCATTTACCTGTCCCACAACAATAAGAGGCATTACCATATTCAAATTGAACAAGACAAGACAGAGGAACAAGAATTGCAAGGGAAATTTCAAACCCTCAATAAGTGAGACAGAATTTATAGCAGTCCAAAAAACCAAAGCCTAAGAAAAGTAGTAATAGGTCCATGAATTAGAAAATTAAGCCAAGCTAAAATTTGTATAGTTCTTATGATTGCAAGAGACTAAGGACCAAAAATAATATGAGGAATAGATTTTTGTTATGCACTAAGAAAGCAAAACAACTAATAGAAAAACTACAATATTTCAATAGAAACCAACAATGATATAGATAAATTATTATAACTTTGAAAGCCCTGGTCTTCTCAATTGCCAAATACTTGATGACAATGATATCAATCAGCAACAATCCAAGTTCACAAATTACTACACAATCCAGAAACATAATGTTAATTCCATGTAATTCCCAAAAAGTCAAACTAATATAGGAGAAGAGAAAGCAGAAGTGCAGAACCATATTCAGGTCACACAGTTATATTTTTTGCCCCAATCCAATAAAAGGCATTGCCGGATTACCCCGTGAATTCATTATTAAGGTTGCAAATGCAGAATGAGCAAAAATTAAATAAGCCATCAAGAAAAAGGAAGAAGAATTGCAATATCAGTTTAAAACCCTCACTCAGTGAGACTGGAATTATAATCCTCCTATGAAAGCCAATCACAGTCCCCAAGTATTAAAAAGAATTAAAGAAAGAAAAACTATCATTCAAACTCTTATCATTGTAGAAGAAATAATAAGGGAGGAAAGGAAAGCCTACTGCCAAATCAACTCCACTGCTTAACATGCAAAATACCCAAATATATATATATATATATATATTCTTATCATTGTAGAAGAAATAATAAGGGAGGAAAGGAAAGCCTACTGCCAAATCAACTCCACTGCTTAACATGCAAAATACCCAAATATATATATATATATATAACCTCCTTCCAGCATAAACACAATAAGTTGCAGACCAAATTGGATATGGTGGATGATCAGTTCCCCTTAAAGCCAAAAAAAATCAATAGGAACAAGACAAAAAGACAGATGTAGGAACCTCACACCCTTGATGGCATTGGAATTGACTCCCCGCATCAGCAAACTGGAGTCCTAACCACACAGTTCAGGGCAACATTAAGTTACATAATAGTACACTTAAAAGCATGTTTCATTCAGAAGCAAAAAAATCAAATCAACCTTAGGTTCTCCACAAGCAAATGCAGCACCCCTAGAATTAAATAAACCCTAATAGTGCAGCCTGGGAAGCACAAAATTCAAGCTGGAAAAAAAAAAAAAAAAAACATTATTTTATTTTAGAAAAAATTATTTGAAGAAACAAAAAAATCAGGCAAGTAGGTACAGGAGAATAAAGATCAAAAGTATAATCTAAAGCACAGTGGCAAAAAGGTTATGATAAACAATAATCAATATAAGAATATTTTAATTCACAATAATGGGAAAAGTAGCAATATGAATTAATTGTGAAAACCAAAGAAAAGTGTGATGTCACTCAAAAAATTTGTTTTCCCAATCATAAATATCTTAATCCAATACTTATATCTTATAATTTTAAGATAAGAATAATGAAATACAGAGATAAAGAGAGATTAATGCCTTAGGTCCCCAACAAACTTTGTTTCCCAAGTAGGATACCAGATTGATTTAGAGAGAGTCAATTTTGCTGCAACAAACAGCCAAGCACCAAAATCCATAAAATAAATTGAACAAAAATACTGAATCGTATCATGTTTGGGCAAACAGAGTATTAAATGACTCATAAGCAAAAAGAGAAATTAAGAGAAGGGGATTTTGCTTATTGTTGCAGTCAACACAGAACAAACTCCTGCTCAAGTATGTTAAAGTCCAAATCACAATTTTAACCTCCTGTAGACATATTGTTATCAATAACACCAAACATCACCCTCACAAATTTACAAAACAAACATTGGCAGCTTATAAAGAAGAATATCGTTGTTTAGTGAATTTGAGTCCAAAATAGCAAAACCTTCGGACTAACAATGGACTAGGCAGGATGTTGACAGTATCTTCTCATTTTCAATGACTACAAAATCAAATCAGCAACAATTCAAGATTGCAAATTATGATGCAAACCCAGAGAGAGAAGTTAATTCCAGAAAGCACACCTCATGCCCATCACTACAGGATAAAGAAAAATTAGAATTACTTTCCTACCACAGCCAAATTTAGGACACAATCTCCGTTAATCTACCTGCCTGACACCATTAAGACGCAATACCACACAGAAATGCAATGGAAGTTTTGAAATCTCTATAAAATCAACATCTAAGAAAAGCAATCACATGCCCAAGTATTCGAAAGAAATTAAACAAGAAAAATATTACCCCTAAAATTCTTATGATTGTAGCAGAGACTAACAACAGACTAGGTTCAACAGTATCTGCTCACTTCTGATGACTACAAAATAATCAGCAACAATTCTAGATTATAGTTATGATTAAATCCATTGACACAAGTAAATTCCAAGTACATCGATCCAAAGTACATGCCTTAAAAAATCTGCAAAGAAACAAAGTCCATAAAATAAATTGAACAAAGGACAAGATCATGTTCAAGGGTGAAATCAAAAGAGAATGATAATCAAAAGACATCTACACACTCTTGCTGCAAAAGTAAATCATAATCTTTCCTCCTGAAGACACATCATGATCAAAGTCTTTGAACTAGCAATAAATAGTTCCAAAAAAAATCCAGTGTTTAGCTAAAACTAACAAAGCATCCAAGCAGAAACTTTAATCTTAACATGTTGGAGAGAGAATGTTGAAATAAATTGATAAAAAGAGATTTTTGCCTTAGGTCCTCATATAAAAAATTCAAGACTTCTATGCACTCTGTTGTAAACTAAATCACCATTTCCCCTGCTGTAGAAACATCAAAATTGTAAATCACAATTTCCCCTTCTGTAGACACATCAAGATTCAATCATTCTGACTACAAACAAAAAGCAAATATAATAAACCTCCAGTTGCAGGCTGACAAAAATGACATCAATGATGAAAAAGACAACAAATACAAAGACTACAATTAACAAAATGAAGCTGCAGGCCGACGAACTAAAAAACACACAAGCAGAAACATTATCATTCAGCTATTATGAAGAGAATAGAGAAATTGATTGATAACAAGAGATTATTGCCTTATGTCCTCATCAAACTCCATCCAAAGTAGACATACCGTACCTACACATATCAAACAGATTAATTTAGAGGTAAAACTTCTTTTGCATTTAGAGAACAGTTATTTTTAAGGCATGCAGATCTTATCTTATATTGGCCACCAATGACAATAAATCACCATTAACTATGATGCAAATTCAAAGCCCAATTCATGCAAATCACCACAGGAACTACCAACACTAATAAAAGGAATTACCACATACGATTAGATATGAGCTTGCCAAAATAAAATGGCTAAAGTCAAACAAGAAAGCAAGGCAAAGGGACAAGAATTTCAATGGAACTTTCAAAACCTCATTGAGTGAGACTGAAATTTATAGTCCTCAAGGAAACCAAATCCTTAAAAAATCACACATTGCCCAATATTAGAAAACAATAGGGGAATTATCCTCATAATTCATATAATTGAAGGAGCGAATAAAGAAAACAAGGGGGAAAGAAAAGATGTCACTTAAGCTGCCAACAACAACAACAAGCCTTAAGCTGCCAAGCACCAAAAAAAAATTCCCAGTGAGAATTTTTCACATGCACCTACAATTGCAAAAGTTGCATAACGAATAGAAGAACTCTTCCGTACAAGGTAAATCTTATATTTTTCTGGCATTCAAACAACCATTTTTAAAGCTGGCTGCTCTAATCTTATATGACTGCCCAATGACAACATTGACAATCTTAGGTTCTTAAAAATGTAATAAGTGCATGTCGGCAGTTAGAAAGAGGAACTGGGACAAAAATGCCAAGCAATTCTGGGATTAGTTAAAACCAAAAAAATGGAGCCTAAATTAAACATAATGCAAGCACCAGTTTTTTGTTTTACAATTTTAATTTGACTTTTAAAGCTCATAATTACCAGCCAGCCAACAATATGGAACTGTGCTCCTATAGACAAGAACCAAATCGATCGAGGAAAGCCAACATCACCAAAACAAATGCCTTAAAAGAGCTTTCAAGGACCAAAACCTACAGATAAATTGAACAAGGAATAGTATAGCATCAGAGTTAGCGGGAACACTATATTAAAGGACTTATAAGAAAAATGAAAAATCAAGACAGTGTAGGTTTTCTTATTGTTTTAGTCTACACAGTTTAAGTTAGAGAAGAATTTAAGACTTCAACACAAACTCGCCAGCTCAAGTACAAGAAAGTCCAAATCAGTTTCCAATCCTGTAGGCAGAAGCAAGATAAAAATAATCAAACATAGTCCACATAAAACAACAAAATAGACATCACCAACTTAAACAGAAACATGTCATTCAGAGTTCAAATATGAGTCCAGAATGGCAAAAACTTCAGCCTGGATATGGACTTTGTTCAGCAATGATAGTATCTACCCACTCACTTTCTACAACTAGGAAATTAATTAGCAACAATCTAAAGTTACCAACTATGATGCAAACCTTTCTGAACGAATTAGCTCCTCGGTAATTGTAACCTACAATGCAAACATTTCAAACTTCTATAAAAGGAAATATGATGCAAACCTAGAGACATAAGTTAGAATCATGTCATTCCTAGAAATCCCAAATCATGCAAATGAAGACGAGAAAGAAAAAGTCTGTATTATTTATCCTCAGCAACCATCTTAAGGTCAGAAACTTTGTCATTTACCTGTCCCACAACAAGCATTACAATATTCAAATTGAACAAGACAAGATAGAGGAACAAGAATAGCAAGGGAAATTTCAAACCCTCAATAGGTGAAAAAGAATTTATAGCAGTCCAAAATACCAAAGCCTGAGAAAAGCAGTTACAAGTCCATGAATTAGAAAATTAAGGCAAGCCAAAAATTGTGTAGTTCTTATGATTGCAAGAGACTAAGGACAAAAAAAAAATCCTGTACACATATGAGGAATATATTTTTGTCATGCACTAAGAAAGAAAAACAACTAATAAAAAAACTACAATATTTCAGTAGAAACCAACAATAATATAGAGAAATTATTCTAACTCTGAAAGCCCTGGTATTGCCAAATATTTGATGACAGCGATATCAATCAGCAACAATCCAAGTTCACAAATTATGAGACAAATTAAGAAATATAATGTTAATTCCATGTAATTCCCAAAAAGTCCAAGTTGTCTAGTAGAAGAGAATGCAGAACCTGTATTTTTTTCCCTCTACAACCATATTCAGGTCACACTGTTATATTCTTGCCCCAATCCAATAAAAGGCATTGCCGATTAGCCTGTGAATTCATTATTAAGGTTGCAAATGCACACTGACCACAAATTAAATAAGCCATCAATAAAAAGGAACAAGAATTGCAAAATCAGTTTAAAACCCTCACTCAGTGATACTGGAATTATAATCCTCCTATGAAAGCCAGTCACAGACCAAGTATTAGAAAGAATTAAAACAAGAAAAAACTATCCTTCAAACTCTTATCATTGTAGCAGAAAAAAATAATAATAAAAAGGGAGGAAAGGAAAGCCTACTGGCAAAACAGCTCCACTGTTTGACCTGCAAAGTACCAAGAAATATGCATATAACCTGCTTTCTGCATAAACACAATAAGTCGCAAACCAACTTGGATACGGCGGATGATCAGTTCCTCTTAGAGCCAAAAAAAATCAATAGGAACAAGACAAAAAGACAGATGTAGGAAACTGACACCCTTGGTGGCATTGGAATTGACTTCCCACACCAGCAAACTGGAAAATACAGTCCTAACCACAGAGTTCAGGGCAACATTAAATTACATAATAGTACACTTAAAAGCATGTTTCATTCAGAAGCAAAAAAATCAAATCAACCTTAGGTCCACCACAAGCAAATGCAGCATCCCTAGAATTAAATAAACCGTAATAGTGCAGCCTGAAAAGCACAAAATCCAAGCTAGAAAAAAAAAACCAACATTATTATTTTAGAAAAAATTATTTGAAGAAAGAAAAAAGTCAGGCAAGTAGGTAGGGGAGAATAAAGATCAAAAGTATAATCTAAAACACAGTGGCAAACAACAATAATCAATATAAAAAACTTTTCAATTCACAATAATGGGAGAAGTAACAATATGAAATAATTGAGAAAACCAAAGAAAAGTGTGATGTCACTCCAACAATTTGTTTTTCTTGCTCATAAATCTTAATCCAATACCTACATCTTCAAAATTTAGGATAATAATAATGAAATACAGAGAGATAGAGAAAGCTTAATGCCTTGGGTCCCCAACAAACTTTGTTTCCCAAAGTAGGATACCAGATTGATTTAGAGAAGTCAATTTTGCTGCAACAATTGCCTTAAAAAGCAGCCAAGCACCAAAATCTATAATAACAATAAATAAATAAAATACGGAATAGTATCATGTTTGGGCAAAAAGAGAAATCAATCAAGAGAAGGGAGGAGTTTGCTTATTGTTGTCGCAGTCAACACAGCACAAACTCCTGCTCAAGTATGTTGAAAAAGTCCAAATCACAATTTTCCCCTCCTGTCAAAAAACACCAAACATCACTCTCACAAATTTACAAAACAAACATTGGCAGCTTATAAAGAAGAATATTGTTATTTAGTGAATTTGAGTCCAAAATCATAGCAATTTAACCTATTATTTTCAGAGAGATAAAAGCTAACAATGGACTAGACAGGATGACTACAAAATCCAATCAGCAACAATTAAAGATTACAAATTCAGAGAGATAAAAGTTAATTCCAGAAAGCAAATAAATCAAACTAGATCTAACCCTAACACAGCATATATTTATGTATGATTACAAAAATACCCATATTAATATGCTAAAATAAACAACTAGAACTAACCCCAACACATTAAAACAAACTTTTAGCCATTGAAACTGCTAAGCACCAAAAATAAAATATCAAAACAAAGTTCTTGAAGACATACGCAAAACAATTAATTGAAAAACTACAATCTATCACTAGAATCCAACAATTATAAAGATAAATTATTCTAACTCTGAAATCCCTAGAAAAACAGAGAGATCACCAAGATAAATCCATATATAAGTCTGAAATCCCTTTGCAATTTCTTGAAAGAAAACCTAGAAATTCGCCAGATATTGAGAAAAAAAACCCTAAATTAAAGCAAAAAAAAATCGCCAGGTATTGAGAAAAAGGAAACCCTAGTTTAAAGAAAACCTAGAAAATCGCCAGGTTTTGAAAAAAAAAAAAAACCCAAATTTAAAGAAAACCTAGAAAATCGCCAGGTATTGAGAAAAGAAAAACCCTAATTTAAAGAAAACATAGAAAATCGCCAGGTATTGAGGAAAGAAAAGAACCTAATTTAAAGAAAACATAGAAAATCGACAGGTATTGAGAAAAAAACCCTAATTTAAAGAAAACCTGAATCTCTGAAAGCAATCGCGGATGTGCTTTGAAAGATATCATTGTAATCGGGCATAGAAAAAAATAATACCGTTAGTTCTTAACTAAGGAAAAAGAAAAAAAAGGCAAAGTTATGAAAAATAAGAGGAAGATTGGGTACTGGTAGTGGTGGGGTATATATAGGAAAGAAAGTCCTGAGTCGGTCTCTTATTACGCGTTTCCGACTCGGTCTCGGACTCGGCAAATAACTCCGTAATATACAACATAGATATGCGTTACACTCTAAAATTAATGTATTTTTATACTAACTCAATAATTAAAAAAATTACTAACATATTCGATTTATTTTAGATAAAAGTCTATAATAATTTTCAAGGACACATATAATTTTGATATTATTAAAAAAATATTATTTCTTTTATTTACATTAGTTTAAATAATATTGATAAAATATTATCTTTATCAACATATATATAATTTTTAATTAATTTGGGCATGCTATGTACATATTATTAATAAACAAATTGTATAAAAAATAAATAAACAAATAAACAAATAAAATTAGTGAGTATCAACTATCAACATATTATCTCGGCTTCTTTCTAGTACTTTTCCAAAAGGTCTCCACTCATTTCATTTATTCAATGCCTATAGAAGGATTGTTTTAAAAAATATTTTAAATGATTTATAAAATGAGTAGTGCTATTTCTATTAGCTTACCCGTTTAAAATTTTCTTTAATTACAAAAATATCAAATGCATATCATCAATGAAATAATAAATCCAAGACCTAGCCAATGGCAAAATCCACAATTATTTCTATTAGCTATATAAAAAGAGGCAATGCCTCTACGTGTTTTTGGTTTAGTATGTCTTTTGTCTTTTGTCTTTTTTAAGCTAAAACGGTTCGTTTGGCAACCAAATAAAAAAGAAAAGAAAAAGAAGGCAGAGATAGAGAGCTAGAGGGCTAGAGACTCTCTGCCTCTCAACCTCTATTTTTCTCATTTTCTCTCTTCTCCGTTCCCTCCTCTTCTCTTTATTTCTCTCTAATCTATCTCTTCTCATATGTGGTGGTGTTTTGATGGTGGAGTTGGGTATTGATGGGTGGCGTTTCGGTGGTGGGTTTTGTTTGTGGGTCTGTTTCGGTGGTGTTGAGTCTATATCGGTGGTAGGTCTTGTTTGTGGGTTTGTTTTGGTGGTGTGTCATGGGTTTGATGTTTGATTTTAGGGTAGTGGGTCGTGGGTGGGCTTGGTTTTGCCGTCGTGGGTTGTGAGCCGTGAGTCTTGGTTTTTTCGTCGTGGGCATGGGTTTGTTGAATCGATGTTTGAGGCTTCAGTTTGAATGTGTTGTGGGTTATGGGTCTTGGGTTTGATGGTCGGTGGTTGCTGGTTGTTTGGGTGGCTGTTTTGGGTGTTGTTTTGGTGGTTTGGATGTGGGTTTTGGATTCGAAGGTGTTGGTTGGGACTGGTGCTTGGCCAAATCGGTGGGGGTGGCTACAAAATTTGGACTTTTCGTCGGCATTTAGGTGGCTATGGGTTATGATTTAGAGACAGTGGATTGGGATTTGGGTGGGAGTGGCTGGTTGGTTCAATTTTGGTGATTGGTTGGTGGTGGTGGTGCCTGAGCTTTGATGGTAGGGGTTGCTCGCGGTGGTGGGTTTGCTTAATGTGGTGGTTGCTGCCAGGTTTGCTTGAGAGAGAGAGATAGAGGAACAGAGGTGTGGTGTGGGTTTGAGGAGGAAAGAAAGAGAATTTTTTATATTATTTAATGTTGTAATTTATATTATTTTAATAAATTGTATTAAAAATAGAAACTGGAATGTCAGGAAGTTTGAAATTAATATGGTAAAATAGATAAAATAAGTTTTTAGGCCAAATATAAAACTTTTTTTTGGCATCTCATATCCTAAGGCTCTAAGGAAATTGGCAAAAATCTTGTACGCGCCTAGATTTACATCACACTGATATGTAGACTCTAGGCCACATGTTAGGGAGACAAGCACTCCAACACTCTTTTCTTTTCTTGTTTTTTTTTTTTTTTTTGGTCAATTGCAAATTATATTGTTTAGAAATGTTTGAATTTTACACATTGAAATTTCAGAATTTAGATTTTACCTCCTATAGTTTGGGGTATTTGGATTTTATATCTTAGAAATGAATACGTCTTATATATATAGAGTTGGGTTCAAGTTACACCTGGTGTAACTCTAAGCGATATTACACCACTTAATAACTTATTATTAGATTTGAATTTTGATAAATCTACTGTTGGATTACATTATATTCATATAATCTCTATGCTTGCAAAATTTCACGGTAATCAAATATTAATGGTCATATTATCAATCAATTGTTTGAATTCAAGTTTTTGTAATTTAAAATAATTCATAAGAGATGAGTTTATGGATTACAAGATAAATAATATCCGATTGGCATGAAAATTGGTATGCATGTTAAGCACATATAGAACATGTAATTCAACGGTGGGATTCTTAAAATATGAATTGAATAATAAGTTATTAGGTGGTGTAATATTGCTTAGAGTTACATTAGGTGTAACTTGAACCTAACTCATATATATATATATATAAAAGCGTGAATGTGCGCACAGTGCCTTGGCATTGTGCATACTATGCAGCACTATAGTTGCTACAGTGCTTTGGTTTAGTGAGTTTTTTTTTTTTTTTTTTCCAACCATTTCTTTTATTCAGCTACAGTGCCTTTTTTTTATTTTAGCAATTGGTTTGTGTGTTTTTTTCTCCTTTTGAATATTAATGTAAACTAAAATTTATATTGTTATACTGACATAACAAATTTCACAATTATTGACATGTCAACTTCTTACAAGTCAAAATAAAATAATAAAATAAAATATGAGATTGGTTTTTTTTTTTTCCAATAATCGGTTTGTGTTTTTTTTTTTAATTTAAATATTGAGTAAGCTAACATTTATATTGTTATACTGACACAACAAATTTCTTAATATTTTCACAAATATTGATGTGTCAATTTCTTACAAGTCGAAATAAAATAATAAAATATGAGACTGTAGCCAACCAAAACTGAAAATAAATGTTTTAAAAAAAATGTTATAACATTTATTGTTATCACAATACACTGTAGTACTATAGCTACAACAGTGCTTTGGTTTAGTTAGGGTTTTTTTTTTTTTTTTAGTAATCGATTTGTGTTTTTTTTTCCTTTTAAATATTGATGTAAGCTAACATTTATATTGTTATACTGACACAAAAAATTTCAAAATATTTTCACAATTATTGACGTGTCAATTTCTTACAAGTCGAAATAAAATAATAAAATATGAGATTGTAACCAACCACAACTAAAAATAAATGTTTAAAAAAAATGTTACAACACTTATTGTTATCACAATATTTTCACAATTGTTGAGATCTCAGTTTCTTATAGGTCAAATAAAAAAAATGCTGAGTCCACAACATTTTAACATTAATTTCTACAGTGCCTAAAGTTTTTTTTTCCCCAGTAATCTGTTTGTGTTTTTTTTTTCTTTTAAATATTTATATAAATTGGCATATATATTGTTATACTGACACAACAAATTTTACAATATTTTCACAATTATTGAGGTATCAATTTTTGACAAATCGAAAAAAAAATGAGACTGTGACCACAATTGAAAATAAATATTTTGAGAACATGTTACAATACTTATTGTTATCATAATATTTTCATAATTGTTGAGATCTCAGTTTTTTATATATCAAATAAAAAAAATGCTAAATCCACGACATTTTAACATTAATTTCACAACAAATTATAGGTAATTTATTATTGATGAATAGCATTGGAGCTACACTGCTTTTGGTTTATTCAACTGGCATTGTAGCTATAATGCCTAAAGTTTTTTTTTTTCCCAGTAATCAGTTTGTGTTTTTTTTCCTTTGAAATATTTATGTAAGCTAGTATATATATTGTTATATTGACATAACAAATTTCACAATATTTTCACAATTATTGACGTGTCAATTTCTTACAAGTCAAAATAAAATAATAAAATATGAGACCGTAACTAATCACAACTGAAAATAAATATTTTGAGAAAATGCTATAACACTTATTATTATTACAATATTTTCACAATTGTTGAGATCTCAGTTTCTTATAGATCAAATAAAAAAATGCTAAGTCCACAACATTTTAACATTAATTTCTACCGTGCCGAAAGTTTTTTTTTTTCCTAGTAATCGGTTTGTGTTTTTTTTTTCTTTAAAATATTTATGTATGTTGGTATATATATTGTTATACCGACACAACAAATTTCACAATATTTTTACAAATATTGAAGTATCAATTTCTTACAAGTCGAAATAAAAAAAATAAAATATGAGATTGTGACCAATCACAACTAAAAATAAATGTTTTGAGAATAACACTAATAATGTTATCAATTTTGATACCAATAATAACTTGTCATTTAGAATTTTTTCTAAAAATATCATGAATGTAGCATTTCTATCAAATAAAAAAAAAAAATCTATTCGGATCCTAAAATAGAAAATATTGTGAAAATATTGTGATATTTTATTATATTTTTAGACTTTTTTTTTAATATAGTCAAATTAGATGAGCCAAAATTTACGATTTCACATGCAAAATTTGTATTAATTAACTCACTAATGGGGCAGCACGTGCAGCCAACACAAGTCATACAATTAACTTCCAATTCCATGTTAGGTACATGAGGTTCCAATATTTCATTTGAGATGCAATTTTATTGTAGATTGCCCATATAAGAGGAGCTCTTGACAAGGAGAATGTAGCACGTGTAAAGGGAATAACCACAATCATCTTGTATTAATTACGCACACTTAACAACAGCTTCTCAACATTAAATGTTGAAAGACCAGTCTAAATAGAGCAACCCATTGCAGGCCTATTCCTTCCCTCCACCCAAACAGCATATAAAAGTGGGTAGAGAGACAGGTGATGGAACTAAAGCTCACTGCACGTCCCCGTTCTTGGGAGATAAACTTCAGCAAGTATAAATACACGCCCAATGCGCACAAGAAGAAGCGGCAGAAAATAGAAAGAAGAAATGGATTTTTTTTTTTTTTAAGAAAAGAAATGTTAACGGATACTTTAAAGTATTTGTTAATTAATAATTTTTTGAATACAAAAATTATTGAAAATAAATAAAATATTTGACTTATTTGATAGATTTTAATATTTTTCATGAAAATAATATTAATATTTTCTAAAATAGTTCATTAATCAATATATTTGTTAACAAGACCTTAAAAATAAAAAAAATATCCAACACTGAAAAAGTTAACTGAGGTAGACACACAAAAGGGGCAAGTGACTCGCCTTTGTATTTTGTAAAAGATAAGTGATTTTTTTGAGTTGCTCACAATATCATATTAAATTAATGGTACTTTTTTTTTTCTAACTATAGTTGCATATTAGTGAATTATATATCAAGGCTTATCCACCAGCTTTGCATAATTTTCAAAGTAAAACTCTATTAGTTAAAAATTAAAATCCTTTTTTTTTTTTTTAATAGTTTTAGAGGCTTAGTTAGCATAATTTAAAAATAAATTCTTAAAAGTGTTTAGATCATAATACATGTTAACTATAGACCTTGCTCCAAGTAACTCAATAGTATGTGTATATGCGTGTGTATTACACTAGTATAATTAAAGTATGTGGGTTTCAGTTAGCTCAATTGGTAGAGTTCATAATAGTTAAATAAGAGATTTAGGGTTCAATCCCCCACCTACACGAAAAACTGATTGATATCTTAGTCTAATAATAAAGAACTATCATCAAGAGCAGACACTAAAGGTTGAAACTCTCTAAAAAAAATTGTCATTAGCCCATTAATTAAGCTAGATCTTTTAATAAATTAGTTAATTAATTAAATATAAAATTTTTAATTTTTTTAATAAAATTCAATAAAGTCATAAATTTATGAATGCTTTAAAAAAAAAATTGAAACAACTCTATCTTTTGTATTCTTCTTCTTTTTTCTTTTTTTCTTTTTTTTAACTATAACAAAAAAAGAGGAAACAAATATTAATAAAATAATTTGTGTGTTTTACCGAGTTCATGGGAATGAAATCCTATATAAAATAATTTCATATTAGACATTATTGTACTCTACATGCGATAAATTGAATTTGAACTTTGGCTTGATTTTGAAGATGTCATTTAGGTGTCCCTTAGGAAAAACTTCTACATGCAGCAGATGCATGTTTCTTCTCTCTCACAAGGGGGTGGACCCCACTAATTTCATATTACCAGAAAGTCCTCCCCCAAATACCAAAATGTCAACCCAAGCCTACCAGTCAAACCCATACACAAAAGATCTTACCCTGTTATATGTTTGACCATGCTTCACCATCTTATCCACAAAATTTTCCTCCTCTTGAAAGTTTTGACCATCCACAAGTCAATGTCAAACATGTCTAGAAAATCAAAAACCATGTTGGAACCAATCCAAATGGAACCAATCCAAATGGAACCAAAAAACAAGTCTCTTCAGCTGAAGCAGCTTTAAATTGGCAGGCAGAAAATGTTGTTGCACAAAACCAGGTCCTTTCAAAGATCCTTGATAATCAACAAAAGATGACTGAAGCAGTAACTTATACATTCTCATCTTCAAATTCTCTCATTGAAGATTTGAAGAAAAAAATACAGTCAGTTGAACAAGAATTTGCAACGATTGCCTCCACAATAAAATATTTGTCTGTCTCCTTTCCCCTCATCAGACAAAAAGAAAAAGAAAGAAAACAGTTGTTGATGCAACTCCAGTCTATGGAAAGTTCACAAAAAGTGGCTACCCAAGCTCTTTCAATGCAAGTTTACATGCCTTATTAACCTCGTCAATCATTGTATAAAGATCTGTCCATACCTTTAACCTCACCATTCTCCTCAGTCTCCCCCTACCAGAACCTCCAACCACTAACCATGACACATCCTGCTCATAATCCTTTTAAACCAAGTGGAATTTTTTCCAGCATAATAAGCCCAACACCACTCAAACTAGAATCTCAAACCAGACCACAAAATGAACCTCCTCTCATCAAAAAGGACAAAGAGCCATTATACCAACCACCAGATCCAACTATTGGTGCTTCTTCAAAACCCCCAGATATGAACATGTTGACCATAAACTCTGATCCCCCAAACCCGTTTTCATCATTTCTTAAAACTTTAACTCTTCAAGAATCAACCAAACCTTTTGTCCTCCCAGTCATTGATGACATAGAGCTAGACTTGTCTGGCCTTGAATTAGATGGAGCATTTATGACAAATCCAAAGGTAGAAGAAGAAGATGATGTCCTTCATCCTGAACAACCTCCACCACCACCAATATTTCCTCTACCACCTTTTATCCTTGATCACCACACAAGATTAACCTACTCATCAACCATAGATTCAAAGCACTTGTTTACCATTGATAATAGTCCTCCTTCAAAATGGCATGATGAGATTTTTAACATGTATTCATGGTGTACAGCTAAACTCCAAGCCCCAAATAATATTGTTGCACAGATTATTACCAAGTTTGTCACAAGACTTATAGGAAGATTGAGACAATGGTGGATCAATCTTGAAGAATACAAGCAAAGACAAGCAGCACAATGCAACACTTTAGAAGATTTTTTTCACAATAATTCATAATGAATTCCTTGGTTCACTGGCCCATTACACTGAAATAGTAAGAGAAGAATTCTTACTAATGAAATGTTGCTCTTTTGAAAGAAAAGATCTGGAAAAACATTTTGACCAAATGTCAAGCAAGTACTACTTCTAATGGAATGGATGATGTCAATTCTAAGCACACTTTCTTTAACTCTTTCCCAAAATCATTAGGTGATGAAACTCTCCGCATGATGAACCTTCAAAAAATCACCCTACAACAAGCCTCCTTAGGAGAAATCTATCAGTATGTGCTCATTGCTCTTGAAAAACTCTGTAATCAAAGAAAGTTTCTTTCAGAAATCGACAAAGTCCACAGCAAGCTTAAGGACAATTGTAAAATGAAAGATTTGCAGATCAAGTGCTATAACAAAAATTGTACTTGTCCAACCAAGAGAAGAGATCATTTCAAAAAGTATTCTTGGAAGAAGAAACATCCTCAACAGAAGAAGAAGTTTTTCAGGAAAAAGAAATGGAAGTTCCTCAGAAGAAAGTAGTTCAAAGGAAAATTTTCAAAAGTTTGTTTTGTATGTAGAAGGCCTGGTCATTTTGCAAACAATTGTTCAAAAAGGGAAAAAATAGCAAAGCTTTTAGAGCAAGCCCAAATTCATGCAGATGATACCCCCTTTTCAGATGTTGAATCACTCTTCTCACTGGATGATGAATACTCTCCCTAAGCCTTGGTAGTCATGGCTTATTCTACCTTAGAAGATGAGTCAGACAATACTGATGATTCAGACCCAGAAATCTAAACCATATACACATCTTAGCCTCTTATAGCTCCACTAACTAGCCCTACACCAATAGCTCAGGTTCACATCCTCCTTGATAGTTATTCTAGACCCATCCTGGTAATAGCATTGTTTGATACAGGAGCAGCAGCAACAATTCTCCATCCTAAGATATTACCCGAAAACTTTTGGCTACCCCATCATTAGATGTTTAAAGCAGCCAAAGGAGAAACATTTCTGATTACCTAGAAAAGTAAGCCCATTGGCATTCAAATTTTTTCAACCCTTACCATTAGACACCAAGTCCTTGGATCCCCACTCACAGGCAGAGATCTTCTCATAGGATTTGATTTCCTTCATTAGATACCTAGTCTCAGATGGTCATCAAAATGACTTTTACATAAACAACACCTTCTCACTTAGACCCAGGTACCTTATTTGTTCTCAATAGATCCCTTTGGCTCTTTGAGATTCCAGATTATTAATGAATGTTGTGTAACCACTCATTCTGAATTCCTCCTTAAAAATCCAAATCCTTTGTGGAAAAATCAATCTTTTTTATAAACCTTCCTTTAAAAAAGAATGAAGATGTTAACCCCACAAAAGCTAGTCATAGAGGAATGAATCCAGAACATTTGTCCTTGGCTAAGCAGGAGTTATCCACCCTTCTTTCAGAAGACCTCATTAAACTCACAACTTCTCCATGGGCGTGTGAAGCTTTCTATGTTAACAAGCATGCTGAACAAGTTCGAGGAAAGCTTAGATTGGTAATTAATTATCAAGATTTTAATCATTTTCTTGCCGATGACAAGTTCCCTTTGCCAAACAAAAATGTCATTTTCCAACATCTTTCCCATGCCGAAGTGTTTTCAAAATTTGATCTCAAAGCAAGATTCTAGCAATTAGGAATCCATCCAGAAGAAAGATACAAAACAGCATTTTGCATCCTAAACCACCATTATCAATGGACTGTAATGCCTTTTGGCCTTAAAAATGCTCCATCTCAATTCCAAAAAGTAATAGTAACGCTATTCCAACCGCTTTTGTCAAATGCATTGATCTATGTAAATGATATTCTCCTATTTTCAAAAGATACAGCATCCCATGAACAATTGCTTACTGAATTCTACAATTTAATAAAAGCTCAAATGATAATACTTTCAGAGAAGAAAATGGTCATTGGAGTATCTTCTATTGACTTTTGGGCGTAAACATTTCAGATGGAAAGTACACTTTGCAGCCCCACATAGCAGTTTCTCTTAGCAAATTTTCGGATACGCTCACCAGTACCAAACAGATCCAACAGTTTCTTGGAATTGTTAACTACATGTCAGATTTCATCCCAAAAATCTCCAGATACAGGGATTGTTTGTCTAAATTGTTAAAAAAATCTCTCCTAGAATGGAATCTAGTTCATACAGAAGCTGTTCAACAATTGAAAAAATGAGTAGAATAACTTCCCCCTTTGCAGATTTCGGGAACAGACAAACGAGTTCTACAGACAGATACAAGTGATGAGTATTGGGCAGCAGCTCTCTTTGAAGAAATTGATGGCAAAAGAAATATTTGTGGATATAAAAGTGGTGCATTTAAGCCTTCAGAGCTTCATTATCATTCTACTTTCAAAGAAATCCTGGCAGTCAAATATGGAATTGAAAAGTTCCAGTTTCATCTCCTTGGCCACAACTTTCTTGTAGAAATGGACATGTCCTCTTTTCCTAAAATGCTCTAATTCAAAAGAAAAATGCTCTCACATCCTTAGTTACTCAGATGGTCAAATTGGTTTTCACAATGGTCTTTTCAAGTCAAACATATCAAAGGTACAGATAACCTTATCACTGATTACCTTTCTAGAAAGCCTCCAGTCCTTCATACCACAATAATTTCTCCACCTTTATGTGTATATCCAATAACAGATCCATCCTCATCCTCAGACCCTTCTACTACAGCCCCTAATGATATCCTTAATATGATAGAAACACTTCCCCTAGAAATAAAAGACCAAATAAAGACTTTGACCCTTTAAGCCAGATCCAAAAGAATCATTAGAGTCCTCCATGATTACCTCAAAGAATATCAACGTCATTTCCTTGCCATTTTTTCAGACATTGAGCAACCATGGAAAACTCCATTTGCATTTTGGCTAACAAACTGGACTGTTGTACACTACCTCTACATGTGGTACTTACTCAATGAGTACTAGTGTCTCCATTTCGAACCAGAATTTTACTCATGCATTTTCCCTCATGAAAATAAATATTTTCACAAATTTTGGTTTGAAAAATGATGCTCATGATGGCCAATGGTTCAAGTATCCCAAAATACAACACCCCTGTTTTGGTTACAAAATTACTTCTGCATGCATAGTAACCAAGCTAAATTCCAAAAATAATGTTTAGGCAGAAGAAATCCTCCACCCTCCAGCTATACATTGGGTGACTAATGCTGATGGTACTCTTCATACACATGTGGACGTGTCTTAGATATCTTGTCACTATTCCTTACAATGGCAGAATCTCTTAATCAGGGAATCTTCCCAGACATAGTACCAACCGACTCAGATATTTGCAGACAACAATGGCCACATGAAGACCATTGGGAGATGTCTAATCCTTTAATTGGCTATGATGACCCTTACTATCATAATCTTGATCCAGATGTAGATGTTGATGAAGAATGATTTCAAGGTAGAGATAGGTGGGACAACTAAAGATAGATATATAGATATATATATAAATATATATTCAAAAAAAAAAAAGTGTCAAAAGCCACTATTGTGGACTTTTCAACGAAGCCACTAATGTGGACTTTCTTCCTTTCCCCATAATAGTTTTGCTGTATCTATTACTTTTAGATCACAACTACCACTATTGCATGATGTTCTTCTCCTTTTTCCATAACATATTTATCTCTTGTCAGCAACATATCCGGAAGAGAATATCTACTGCACTGGCACCGTTACTTCCAGAAGACATTTGTCACTCCAATCCCAGGACCCACACTCCTTTGGACAAATGTCAAGAACAAGCCGGCCCTTACAACTCAACGATCTTTGAACAAACTTTTGAATTGCTTTCTTCTGAGGAACCCTTGTTTTGTATGTAGAAGGCCCAGTCATTGAGTTCAAAGGAAATGGAAGATTAAATTATACTTTTGACCTATCAACTTTGAGATTGTTTTCATTTTGGTAAAAAATTTAAGATTTCTCATTTTAGGTGGTCAAATTTGATTAAGTTTTCATCAAAATAGTTATTTGGTCTTCTTCTTTTTAACTATTTAATACAAGATAGAATTTTACTCTTGGAGACTTGAATCCTGCTCTTTACCCCCTCCCCCCCCCCACTTCATGCACTTGTGGAGAGACTATTAGTACATTTTAAATTAAATTGTGTTAACACTTAAATTAGTTGAAGATTAATAAAGAGATGAATTATAATATAGTCTATTAAAAGAAAAAGTTAACTTCTATGCAAGTTAAATTAAATTAATGTGGGTGAGTAATCTAAACTAATAAATATTATGTAGGATATAAGAGGTTATTGAAGACTATATATATAGCTATGCTACGGGCATTTTCAAATGAAGAGTGAAGGAAGATAAATAGATAAAGCAAAAGACTCTCTCTCCTTTTTCTATAGTAATTGTGAGTATTGTGTGAGAATGAGTAAATTCAATAATATTCCTAAATACTTGAAAAAATTCAGGCCAAAGAAAGGTGCTTCTTTTGGTAGAGCTTTGGGCTCAACCACTTATGCAGAGTTGATCTAAGTTATACAATGAACTGTTAGGTTGTTATATCCTAGAGGGGACAAGTTAAAAGAGAAATTCTACTACATTTGTTTCTAGGCTTAGCCAACCGCAGAGGGCTTGAATCTCCTTGAAGAGAGCGGGATTTCCGTGCCTTAATCCAACATTGTTCATTTCAAATTCTAATTTTATTGTAACAAAATATATCATATTATTGGTAATTTCTCCAACAATGACTATTATGTCAAGGGTGCACAATGGTAATATTTGATCTATTTAAGTGGCAAAAAAATGACATCTTTCTTTTTGTTTCCTCTCTCTTAAATCTTAATGGCCAAATTAGTTTTAGATATGGACAAAATGACTATTTTGACAATGAAATCAAATTTGGTTTACTCAAATGAAAAATTTTAAACTTAAGGGATCAAAATAAAAATAACTCCAAACTATGAAAGACCAAAAATGTAATTTAGTCTTTTATCAATCTTAATTGAGACATGAGCTACTGTTATTTCTATTACACCAAGTCAACCCTTAGGGTTTTGGAGGTGAAATAAGGTGGATGGAAAGAAAATAGGAATGGAAACTTTTTCGAAGTGTGTTTGGTTGGGTGGGGAGGAAGGAAAATAAATGGTAGGACCTAGGTGTTTTCTTTCCAGACTCACCAAAAAGTTTTTTCCCCAAAATGGGGAGAAAACTGGGAGGAGGAAGCTCATGAGCTTCCAAAAATACCCCTCGCGTTGGAATTCACCTTCCAAGTCTCCATCGTGTTGGCCTTTTTTTTTTTATTTTTTCTTTCCCTGTTACTAACGTGTTGGCTTTTTTTTTTTTTTTCCTTTGATTTTTTCTTTCTCTGTTACTAACGTGTTTGCTTTTTTTTTTCTTTGATTTTTCTAGCTTTTTTTTTTTTAAGTGCTCATATGTTTATTTTCTCATTAATTTTGGTTGGTTTTTGTTTTTGTTCTTTTTCAATTTTTAAAAAAAAGTTTTGGGTTAATTTTTTATTTATTTTTTACTTTAATAAAGTGTCCATCTATACACAATGTTTTAAAAAAAAGTATAATGTGTTACCTTTTGTTTTTTTTTTTTAATAGGGACATGATAATAAATTTATACAAACTTTATTTTCAACCAAACAAAAAAGTTTTCCATCCCTCCACTTCTCCACCCTCCCAACCAAACACAAATGAGAGAAACTAAAATATTTTCTATCCTCTTATTTTTCTATCCCCCAACCAAACGGCCCTTAAAGCTCAACATTGTTTTTACTTTGGAACAACTCCTCCATCCGCCGGCGGGGGGGGGGGGGGGTCACATTGGTTTACACTATTTTTGCTCATGAAGAGAATACAAACTTGATCTATGATTGTGCCATAGGCCCTTACCTCGACTTATATGCGTAAGTAATTAATTTTAGGTTTAGATCCCTTATTTTAAGGTTTCTTACTGATTGCATTTGGTTTTTTTTCATTAAAACACCATACAACAATGTAAAAGTAAGAACAACTTTTCATGAGTAATTAAAAAAACTCAATGTTAATTGAAGTTTATATAGTGCTCTCATTGTAGCCATTTCTTGAAATTCATGATACAAGTGATAACCTATAAATTATCCAGTAGATTAATAACGTCAACAAACCATGATGATCGTATACATTAATGATAAATTTTCATTTCCCTTATTTTTCCTCAGCTAGCTCCCATTGGTTTTAAAGGAAATGAACCCCATTTGCCACTTTCTTGGTCATAACCATACAATGAGCCATAATCGGATATCATCCAACGACATTCTGAGTGACACCTCTTATGATCTCTCTTGTTTGAGTACACATCAAAATGATAGTTTAAATTTCCCCATTGCACGTCACAGTAAAAAAATGTAGTACCCCAAAAATTGAGAGAGAAGCTCCATTCGATTTCATCTCCATTTTTCAAGATGATATTGCCAAGATCATCATCTTTTGATTGGCAATGGATATTCATGCTTCTTCCATCTTGTAGCATGTTGGTCACATGGACATGCACTTTTGCATGAATACTTGACGCAAAATACAACCACAATAAAAATATAACAAAGCTCTTTAAAGTACTCATCATGTGAATGGTTGTATATTAAGCATTAAAACTTAAAAAACTGAGATCTTTGGGTCTCATTTTATATATGGAATATCTTATTGATGTTAGAGACATAATAGTCACCAAGACAAAGGAAATGACTTGCTACCTCTCTTTCAAATCTTCATTTCTTAGGAAGATCATAACAAGGGGCTCCAAAGAAGGAAGTTTTTTTTTTTATTTTGAGAAAAAGAAGGGGAGTTTTTAGGTCTAGGAAAAGTTTGCTTAGTTTTGGCAGATGGGATCATGTTTAGACTCACGGGTATTTCTTTTTCTTCTGGGTTGGTGAGTGAAACGAAACCCAAGAGATTACTTGGGCCTGACTAGGTGTAAATCCTTGATCCATTAGTAGTTTAGACTTTTTTTTTTTTGGTGTGGAGAAACAGTAGTTTTGACTTTTTAAGTTTAAAAGAGAACATATGTGGTTTGGTTTGATATGGGCCTAAGGGAGGTCCATTGTTGAGTGGGGTATACCAGGCTTGGGCTTGGGGGTTGTGAAGTCCACTATGGGGTTCTGGTTCGAGTCTCTATATGTCTTTTCATTTTTTCATCAAATGAAAAATTCAACATTTTTGGTTTTATGATATCCACGTAATCCTAATAATTCAATGGATAATTTTTTTTATTAATTAGATAATTTGTTGGATGATTTTTTTGAGAGAGTTTCAACTTATGACGTCCACTCCTGATGATAGCTCTTTATCATCAAACCAAGACACCAATCAATTTTTGGTGTAGGCGGAGATTGAACCCTAAATTTCTTATACAACCATTAGAGACTTTATCAGTTAAGCTAACTAGGACTCACTTGGATAATTAGTTTGTATATTAACAATTTCTAGCATCTCCTGGATTTAAATCCATAGACATATTATTTGGGTATTGAATTTAATTTGAATCCAATGGACTAATAAACCTATTAAAATTATAGAATGCGACTAAAATTTGATGCGTGTCACTATTGCGATGGAACAATGCAACCGAACCTAAGCTTTGCACTTAGCATCATACCAAAATCTCACAAAGATAATATAATTATTTATTATATATAATATTTTTATTGTGGTATACGTATAAATGTTTGAAAACTTAGAAAGAGAAAAGGAAAAGAACAAGAAAAATAATAGAGAGAGAGAGAGAGAGAGAGAGAGAGGGAGGGATAAAAGAAGAAAATGGAGTGTTAAATTGTTAATTGGTATCTCTTCTCAGTTCTCACGTGGAGGTAAGAGTAGACCAAAGTAGAAGCAAAGGGATAACAAAGTTTGGAAGCGAAGAACTTTTTTATTTTATTTTTTTATTTTTCTTCCAATACGTCACCACCAGTGACCCGTAAAACACAAGGCGCCACACACACCTCTTTCCATTGCCTCTGAAACACAAATACTGAGAATGCAATCTTTGTCTCCCTCAAAGTGTCACTCATATAAAACATTCCCGTTTCCATTTCCATTTCCATTTTAATGGTTTATTATGCACAGGTAACAGAATGGGAGCTCAGAAGAGCATCCATGCTGGCAAAGGTCAGTATTAAATTCTTTCATTTCATTTCATTTAGCTTTTAATCAAAAACAAACAAAACCCAACCCAGAAAAGCTTTAATTTTTCTCAGTAAATATATGGTTGCAGTTGATTTCTAAACCAGTGTTTATGATGAGTAATGTGCCCATTTTGATTTTGTGGGGTGTGTGTGTGTGTGTGACAGCCAAGATTGATGTAAATGTTGACCTCACTCACAAGCTATGTGCTTCTTTGATGCTTACTCCTTTCAGGTTCTTGCTCAATTCATGCTTTGTTTATCTTTTTCTTCCTTACCCAGTAATTGATTTCTCTCCCTCTCTCTCTCTCTTTCACTCTAACTCCTTCTAACAGGAGCACTGGCAGTCCTCTTTCTCTGGTAATTGGAAGGTAAGGTTCTGATTTTTGTTATTTTGGGTCAACATTCTCTAGATGGTGCTTTCTCGTTTTTTGGATTTATATGGGTTCATTAAATTTTAAAAGAGATGATAAATGAAGGGAAAGAGAAGAAATATAAAAGTTGAAACTTTTTTTTTCCTCACTTGTTTGGCGTAAGGGAATAAAAAGCTTCACTCAACTTTGTTGAAATCAAAATTTGGCTTTGTTTTTAGCTGGTTTTCTTTTTATGTTTTTCTGGTAATCAAAACAATGTGAAATTTGAAATTAGGAATTTAACTTCTTTTACTTAGCTCTCTAACCATATGGAGAACTATGGCATTGTCGAAATAAAGGGTTCAGTTTGTTTATTGCAGTCTTTACATCAAACATCCGAACTTATTTGGTGGAAGTGAGAAGCTTGATGTATCATTAGACAAGGGGCTCTATGATTCAAATGTCTTAATAGCTTATAGGAGGCCGAGACCAGAATGGCTTGCTCAGCAGTCCTTTGTTATTCAGGTTTATTTCTGCTTCATTACTATTATTTGTTGGTGAGAAAGATGGAAAAACATATTGCAAATTGGAATTGATCTTTATGGGGACTTTCCGAACCACTTTGACCTACATTTAGAAAAACCAATCAATAAATTTAAAACAAAGATATTAGTTTGAGTGGAAATTTGCAGCATACATTTTGAGATTTCTAATTTCTTTTACTTATCAGCATTCCATTGCACCTGAGATCGGGGTCCATGGTGTCCCCATGGACAACTTCTCCCGTTCAGGGAGCGGAGGTGTGAATTTGTCTCGATTAGCAGTTGGATTAGATCTGAATGAGCCAGCAAGTACCAAATGGAGCAGCACAACCAGCATAAAATTTGAGGTCTGCTGTTCTCTAATTAACTAATCAGTATCCTTTAGGCATCTATTTTCATGTATTACATTCATTTGCAGTTTTCTGTCTGAAGTTCATGGATGGTAACTAATTACTACAAACCATGCAGCATATTCGTCCTTTAAGTGATGATGGCCGCTCGATTAGCAGAGATTTTGATGGGTTTCCTGTGACGTGCAGGTAGTTGAGGCATGTAGTGGTATTCTAATTTTCAAACATTCTGTGAGATTGAATTCTAATGTTTTCTGTAATGTGCTTGTTATGCAGTGGTAGTTCCCATGACAATATGGTAGTTTTAAGACAAGAATCTCGATATGCAAAGGCAAATGATCATAGTTTTTGTCGTGTAAGCTATCTCCTTTGTTGATCTATGATATAAATTCTTATCACACATTGGATTTGTATATCTAAGGTGCCAGTCACATGCATTCTGATAACTGCAAACTTGTATTATAACCAGTTGAGTCTGCAAATAGAACAAGGGATTCCTGTTCTATCTAAGTGGCTAATCTTCAACCGGTTTAAATTTATTGCATCAAAAGGACTCAAACTTGGTCCAGCATTTCTCTTGACAAGGTGAGTAATATTTCTTTGTGCATTAGAGACTGCGTAGTTTTTGAAGCCAGTATGGAGAGTGGAGAGTGGCAAGCAGAAGGGCTGAATACAATGGACTGTAGGGAAGTAGGAAGCATTGAGGAAATGAATGATAAGTATTTAAATAGCTTTACAAGTAGCATGTAGGATGTGTCTTAGGGAGTGAAAGAGGAATTACAAAAAATTATTAAAAAGCATTAAATCATCTGGAAGTATTCTAATTTGTATATTGAAACCAATAATTTGAGGAATAAAAAGAAAAATTATAAAGAAAGAGACCATGGTTTATATCATATAATTGATGAAAAGCCTAAATTAACTAATTAAGTGTGTGAGGAAATTGATGAGTGTCGGTTTGGAAATAAGGGGATCAATTGATTGTGCTCAAAGCATGATGCCTTACCCTGCTGTGAAAGCTTCACTTATCCCATTCTGAAAGCAAGACTGAGGGAGGCTTTTTTGACTGTCCTGTGCACTTTCTGACTTATTGTTTATATCCTTGCTCTATTTGCACCACCCTTACCTTTTCTTTTGACAGCCTGACAGGTGGTTCCATTGTAGGGGATATGGCTCCTTACCAAGCATTTGCCATTGGGGGTCTTGGCAGTTTGCGGGGTTACGGTGAGGGTGCAGTTGGATCTGGGAGATCATGTCTGGTGGCTAACAATGAATTGACATTCCCATTGGTAATTAATGGCTTTATCAATCATTAGAAGGTCTTTAGTTTTGAACTTCAATAGGATATTTGCTTGTATTCTGTTCTGGGTATGGAACTTCATTTTAAGCCAAGTTGTCATCTTAATTTCTGCTAAGTAGTCTTCAGCTAGAGAATCATTGAGAACTAAGTACTTATCATACTGCCACACCAGAGTTACGTCTAAATGATTATGGCTTAAGTGCTTAACTTTAGAACTTTTCTGTGGCCTAATAGTTTTCACAACAGTCAAGCCTTTATTTTTATATAGAACTTGCTAATTGGTGATAAATGTTTGTTGTGTGAGAACCTATGTATACAATTTTTACTTGTTAGGAAAAAAACCCATGCGTTCAAATATTTGTGTGTCCAACTGTGTACTTTCCTTTTCTGACAACAATGTGTTTAAAAGCAAAATGATTTACTAGTCATGATTATTGTAAAACGTGTCATTTCTTTCCTGGTTTGTTTGCTAGTTTATTGGCCAATCGTTATTATATCTTTACATGCTTAGTCCATCTAAGGCTGAGGTTGCCAGGTTGGTAATATTCTGTTTTCTTTCGTTGTGTTTGATTAGAAAGCATGGTATTGGATGCAAATGAATTTTTAGGTCAATTTGTTCAATAAGTGGACAATAGTTTCTGTCAGAGAATAGGAGTTTGAAATCTGTCTATAAATATCTTCAAGTGAAAGGGAATTTAATAAGACCTCTAACATCAGTAATGGACCAATCCATCAGAGGCCTTTGCTCTCATCCTTCACAGGTGAAGGAGCAGTCAAATGACGTGATTTTTTGTTTTTTTTTTTTTTTTCTGTGACCAGTTTTTTGATGGTCCTTGTTTGCATAGAGAACCATGTTTCTTTTTGGTTGTTTTTGGCTTAAGAACTCAGGGGCCTTGGTTTTTCTTGTATGACTGTTGATCTTTATATTTTCTATTCTCATAAGGTAAGCATTTTCTTTTTGGCTGTGTTCAGCCTAATTTGGTTTAAAGAATAAAGAGAAAAAAAAAAAAAAGAGCAGAGAGATGGAAATTTCCCTAGCTGCAGGAAAAAAAAGTTAGAAATTTCTTTTCCTGAGGTAATGAGAGGTACTGTCATTGTAGACTGGATCTGTCACCAAATGTCTTGGTTGAATTGGTTAATCATGATATCTGCTGTAAGATTGATGCATGGGGTAAAAATCTGTCTAATTGATAGATTTGTATACTTTTTTTCTTGTTTTCTTGTGCATCCATTTTTCATTTATGTTATTGCTGGTCCAGAGTCTGCTATGATGGTTAGAAAACTTAGGAAGGTCATATGCAAACTTCACATCTTTTAATAGAAAAGCTATTTCTAAATACGTTCAGTTGAATCACCTACAATTAATTTTAAAACTTCTTCATATTTTCACATTTGATTGTTTAAATGTTCTTGCTTATTGTTGAATGAACTACTACGATATTACTTGACCTTACCCCCTTATTGTTTTTTAGCACAAAATGTTGGAAGGTGCTATTTTCTTGGACTGTGGAACTGACTTGGGATCTGGTATTTATGTACCAGGTGAGTTACCGTTCTTTCACTCTGTTTCAAAATGTGAGTTGCAGATTTGCATTCCCTTAGGGATTTAAGTTTAAACACACTTCCTTAATGTTAAAAATGTGCCATAAATTGTAATACTGGGAACACTGTTCCTGGGTTGGTGTTCGGCTTGGGCCAGTACAATATATGGATCTATAGAGCTAGCTGGTTGAGATAAGAAGCTTTCACTGGGAAGGAAGCCCCATTAGCACAAAGTCAACTCAAAAATATAAGCCATGGATTAAAAGATCAAGTATCTAGTGTGAGCACAACCTTATTATATCATTGAAAAGATAGATGGAAACCAAGGCCAGATATAAACTTGTCATATATTGATTTCTCTTCACTCTTGTTCCAATTTTTCCATAATCCCCAGCATTTCATGAAGGAATTATATTATATTTTTTAGTCTATTTTTCTGGATCAAGAACTCAAATCAGCTGCAGGTTTCTAAAAATAAGAGCAACCCAGTCCTGATGAGCTCCGTTGTGAAACAGTGTTTAGATTTCATGAAAACTATTTTGCCAATTGGAGCAATGAAATTGCTGATTCCTCACCACACATCTGCTCTAATGTGATCAGGGCCTCATGAGGCAGCTAAAGATGTGGGTTCTGTGCATGCACCACTTGGTGAAACATGCGTGCTACCTTATTTAATAAAATCACTTTTTACTTATATATAAAATAATATATATATACACGGTGTGCTACCTTTTGAAAGACCAAAGGACTAGAATTCTTTTGAGTACAAATAAAGCTTGTTCTCCTATATCTTCTTCTTCCTCTCCTTTTTTTTAAAGAAAAAAAAATCAATCATCCATTTTGATCTAGGGTTTCGTGGTTTTCAAGCCAAGGTATTATGTCTTTATATTGTCAGCCCAACCAAGTCTCGACATTTTCACTTTGTCTTCCTGACTCATATCTCCTTATCAGCCTAGCTTGCTTTTTAACATGATTGGCAATCTGCTTGTCTCATCTATTATGGTGTATTTCTTTAGACTCATTCTCATGTGATTATCTCATCAATAACTCAATTTTGTATGAGAGTTTCAGGAAATCCAGCACTGAGGCAGGGCAAACCAGGATGTGGGTTGGGGCTTGGATATGGTCTTCGGTTTAAATCTCAGTTTGGTCACTTTCAGGTTGATTATGCAATCAATGCATTTCAACAGAAGACTGTCTACTTTGGCATCAGCAACCTTGCTTCCTGAATAGATGCCTCATTGCAAATTTTATCCTTTCTTCAATCACTGAGATTTTTATTGCAGTGCCAGTACATTACTGTTCTCTATCACTGATAAAGTTGCATATTCCATGAATTTTTCAAGCTGCAGATATCCAAGTTTCACTCCCCATTTGACCATTAACTTGAGAAACTGAAGAGCATCGGAATTATTTGCTTCTGCTTTTTATTCTAATTTTTCGTGTGATGTTAAAAGTCCAATGATTTTTACAAGAGATGATCTAAAATTTTCTTTGACTACATATTTGTTCAGGGGGAGAGGAAAAATGTACAGATATTTCTTCCTATAATAAAGAAAATCTAATGCATTCCTTTTCTGCTTGCGGATTTTAAATTTGTGAACATAGATGGTATAATCTAAAACTTGCTTTTGTATTTCTTGATGTACTAGGTAATATTTTGTTCATCCCAAAAGAGTTCAAATGTGAGTCTCATTCCATCATAACATTATTCTCCACTGCATTAGTGGGAATGATTTCAAACCTAATTAACTAAAATCTTGTTCAGAATATCCTCAAATGTTGGGTCCTTTTCTTTTTGTGTTTCTAAATTTTATTTTATTTTGTGGAATAAATGTTAGTCATTCTAAAGTTTGGTCCTTGTGAAATAAGAAGCCCATGGCATATTCGGGTCCACAGGCATAACAATGTTGGGTCTTTACAAGGTAACCCTTTTTTCCCATTTAAATATTAACAGTGAACATTTAGTCTCTTCAAATTTTTTTAATGTTTGGGAATGAACCGTGTTGCCTATTTACTTTTTCACATATATTTTCCAATACATTCTCTATCATTTCTCTATTCTTATTTAAATATTTTTTCCATTACTTATTATTATTACTAGTCACAGACCCATGTGATGTGTGGAAATATAAATATTATGTAATGAGTTGTAATATATAAAAAGTAACCATTAGTTCAAGTACTGTGTATTTAAAAAAAAAAGATTTCTACAAGTATTTTTTTATTATTTTATCTTCTTATCTCTACAAATATATAATTTATTTATTTATTTATTTTTATACTTGATTAAGGTGAGCCATATTCTTCTAACTTCTATTGTAGTGTATTATATTTGCTTAATATACAATTAAACTTTATAAGTTTCAAATTTATTATTTAAATTTCTCATCTTTTACGGAATAAGGAAATTATCATAATAATTAAAACTCATTACAAAATTACAATGTTATCTTAGTCAAAATTAAATTTATACAAAATAAAATGGGTAGAAGAAGAGCCAAAATATAAAAAAGACGAAAGAAGTATAATGGTAAAGTAGTGAGGAGATAAAGAGGCATAAAGAAAAGGGAAAGATTTTTTTTTTGGTAGAAAAACGATTGCATTAAGAACTATTGAACAAAAGAAGTTTCAGTACACAACCTAGTTAAATACAACCCATTCAAATCAGAATTAAAAGCAATAACTAAGTCCACAAGCGGACACAAGAAAAGCTTAAACTGACTGTCCTTAGCAGCTCCTATCCTAGCCAACTTGTCTACACTTCGATTAGCTTCTCAAAAACAATGCTTAAAGCGAATTTGGTAAATCTAGGTAGCCAATTGCCTGCGGTCATCAACTAATGGTGCAACCAAACTGTTAGTGCACTTCGAAGCAGATAGAACATCAATCACAGCTTTGGCATCCAATTCAACTTCAGTAGCACTAAAATTCCTATGAACACAAATCAACAACTCGTCCCTTAAGGCCCATAATTCTGCTTTGAAACTAGAAGAAATTCAAATATTCCTTGCAAATCCCACAACCTAGGCACCTTCTTCGTCAATAAGTCCCCCGCCTCTTGCTAACCTCGGATTTCCAAGGGAAGACCCATCCGTGCTCAACTTAACCCATCCACGCCCAGGTTTCTCCCATCGGATTTGCCTGGCAACCAGCTGAGACGCTATTTTTTGGGAAGTATGCACAATAAAAGAAGTTTGTGGCTCTATGAATTATTTCTTTAGCTAATGATGGATTGAGTGTCTTGGTGTTGAACACAACCTGATTTCTATGACTCTAGAGAGTCCAAACAGCAAAGGTAAACACAATATTCCAAGGAATAGGAGGGCAAACATCTGCCTTATCATCTGCACAATTAGATGATAACCACGAGTGAAAGTTTTGCGCAAAGAAGGTCCCATTACTGATCGATATTCCTAGCTGAATCCATATATCCTTGATAGTGGGACAATCTCGAAGAGTATGAGAGATTGTTTCAACATTGGATTGACACAAAGGACAGGTGACATCAGTACTTATGTCTCTTGCAACTAAGTACTCTCTAACCCTGACACTGTTATGGTAGCACTTCCATAGAAAAAACTAAATTCTAGGGAGGGTTTTTAAATCCCAAACCCACTTCTCGTGGAAAGGCTCAACAGGACCCAAATTTTTTGCAAGTCTATATGTGTTGTGAAGATCAAAATCTTCATGTTTGGCCCCCACCCAAGCCAGCCTATCTTGACTTCTAGTAGTTAGTGCGAAAGGAATTGCTTGAATCTCCTTCTTGAAAATCAAAGGGAGATCAAAAGGGATAAGATCCCAATTCCATCCTGTTTCATCAACAACATCTCTAATCTTCAGCTTCTCACTTTCCAAAGGCAAAGGCCCTTGAACCACTTGCCTTAGAGGACCGTGGCTTGTCCAAGAATCAAACCAAAAACTCAAATTACTCTCCTTTCTAGGAAACCACCTTGTTCCATTTTGAAAAACAGTCCTAGCCTTCTTCATTCTAGCCTAAACATTTGAGCAAGGAAGCTTATCACTGTCCTTGATCTTAGTCTTTGCTGGGAACAATACTTGCTTTTAATTACTTTGGCCCATAAGGAGTCCCATGATACCTCCAATTCAACTTTACAAGAAGACTTATATTCCTCCCTATTGCTGTTTGAAGACCCAATCCACCTTTCCCCTTTGGCTTAGTGACTTTTTCCCATCCTATCCAATGCATCTTCTTAGAAGATTCAGAAGACCCCCATAAGAAATTCTTGTTAACCCGATCTATACTATCCAAAACCTTAGCTAGTAAGTGTGTGCATTGCATCACATAATTATAAATTGTTGACAAGGATGACTGAACAAGCACTGCCCTTCCTGCTTGAGAAAGCAAGCTAGCCTTCCACCCCGCCAACTTTTGCTTCATCCTATCCACAATAAAATTTAAATCCCAAGTCGAGGATCTCGGCACTTTAATGGGGATACCAAGATACTTCCCAATTGTTGAAGTGGACTGAAAACTAAGGATATCGCTAAGGGATTCCTTTGTATCACGATCCACATTGGGGGAGAAATATACTCTAGACTTGGAATCACTGATAGTTTGTCTAGAAATAGCACAAAACTCATCCAAAACATCTTGTATGGCTGAGCAATTTGTGTGGTCAGCTCTAGCTAATAGCACAAGGTCGTTGGCAATGAAAAGATGAGAAAAAGCCGGTCCACCTCTAGAGGCTTTGATAGGGATCCAAATGTTCTCCTCACACTTCTCTTGGATTTGCTACCCTATGTAGTCCATACAAAGGATAAATATATAAGGAGAAAGGGGGTCTCCTTGTCTAATACCCCTTGATGGACAAAACTCTTCTAAATAGCCCCCACTGAATAAAATTGAAGAAGAATCTGTCGCCACACAACTCATTATAACTTGAATCAAGTTTTCCGGAAGATTAGCTTTCCCAAGTATATCCCTTATAAAGCTCCATTCAAGCTTGTCATAAGCTTTCTCAAGATCTACTTTGATCACCATGTAACCCATTCTCCCATTTTTCTTGCTAATTGTGTGGATCAATTCTTGCATAATAATGGCATTATCCATTCCCCTCCTTCTTGGCACAAAGACTGTTTGAAACGGTGAAATAAGCTCCCCTAAAATTGGCCTTAATCTTGCCATAATAATCTTTGTAATGATCTTATAGACAGTATTACACAAGCTAATAGGCCAATAGTTTCCTATATTTTCAGGCCCTTGAACTTTAGGAATAATTGCTATATGAGTCTTGTTCAAGTAGCTCGGAACCTTTTTTTACACAAAAACCTTTTTAACCTCAACCTTCACTGAGTCCCTAACAATCAGCCAAAATCGTTGAAAGAAGCCCGCTTGCAATCCATTTGGCCTTGGGGCTTTAGAAACTTTAAGAGACCATAAGGCTGCGTTAATCTTCTCATCTGAAACTTCAGCATCAAGATTATCTCTGTCACTATCCATGAAAGAGATTTGCCAAGAGGTAATGGGAGAGGTATGCCAATCGGACCAGACCTGGGAAGTGGTGTAGAGTTCCTTGAAACTTTTATTAATATGATCCATAATATCACTCTCTTCAAAGAGCCAATCCCCCACACTATTCTTTATGGCTAAAATACGATTCCTTTTCCTTCTCACTATGGCTGAGAGGTGATAAAAGGAAGTATTCCTATCTCCAAAAACCATCCAATTAACTTTGGATTTTAAGGCCCACAGCTCCTTTTCTTGGGCAAGGGCAAGGTCTAGATCTAGAAGCAACTTTTTTTTCCAACTCAACTAAGAAAGCCAAGGGCCTAGAAGCTAGAGCTTTTTTTAAGCCATTTAGTCTTGACATTAGCTTCTTTTTCTTCACAAAAATATTCCCAAAATGAGATCAATTCTAGGATTCTGCCTCTTTAGAAAAACTCTCAATGGTCATTGGTAACAGGGCAGAATTTTTCCAAGCATTTGCTACCACATTGGGAAAGGACAGATCGGACACCCAAAAAGTTTTGGAATTTGAAAGGCCTCTTGATAAAGGTGGATGGTCTAGGTTGTGTTTCCAGCAGAACATGGCAATGATTAGAGTGACACAGAGTCAAATGAGTGACTTTTGCTTCTGGAAACAGGCTAAACCACTTTGGATTAACAAAGAATCGATCAATTCTCTCTTGGATTAGAGCATCCACTTCTCTGCGGTTAGTCCATGTGAACCTTGGCCCTGAAAACCCAAGATCAATCATATTACACTTATCTAAACATTCCTTGAAAAGTAAAGACCTCTTAACAGTTGTCACTCTACCACCAAATTTATCATTAGTATTAAGGGGCTCATTGAAATCCCTAGCAATAACCCAAGGTAAATTATGATACTTAGCTACAGTAGCCAAATTATTCCATAAAATGGTTCTTTCTTCAAGCCTAGGACTAGCATACACAGCAGAGAAAATCCAAGAAAAATCAGAGCTATGCACCTTGACAAACACATGAATTTCCAGCTTAGTGTTGGCCATCTGAGTTACTTCCACCTTGTCTAAATTCCACAGAACCCATAAGCCACCCACGTATCCAATAGTCGCTGTATGGATAGCTCCATCAAAAGGTAGCTTGTAGATTTCCTTTGCTCTTTCACCATCGAGATGAGTCTCCATCACCACAAACACAACCGGATCATGATTCTGGGTTAACTCCCTAACATGCTTTTGAAAATTGGGCTTCAAAACGCTCTTGCTATTCCACACTATTATATTCATGATGAGATGATGATGGGGCGTGGGGCACTCATTAGTGGGAGGTCGAGCCTTCACTTCCTCCCTCAAATTCCATCCTATCAACTTTACCATCTCCGTCGTCTAACCTTTCCCTGGCATCAAAGTCAGAAAATGCTCCAACACCCCTATATTCATTCTCTGTACGACAGAGTGCAAACTAAACTCCAGAGTTGGTTGAAAAACTTGAAGTAGCTTCTTGATGTGTTTGCTGCTCATGATGCTAGTGGAAACCGGCATTGTCTCCAACATTCTTCTCTCTATCAAGCATTCCAATGGGTTTATCTCGCATAGTGTCGGGTTTGGGGAAATCTGAGGTATCGTCTCCCATACAAGTCGATGTTCCTCCTTTGGAAGTGGTCTGTAGGACAGGAAGACCCACCATGGATTTGTAATTTCCCCCCAAATCTTATTCGTAAGTGGTAAGCGCCCCTCCCTTGCACTTGCTTTCGTCAATGGGAAGATGAACTCCCAAGCTTTCTTCAACTTCGCATTGAACCACCCCATCACATGAGTTGGGTTCACCTGAATTTCGGCAATGATAATTTCTGGCACTTCCACTACCACCCCCTCGAGATTTATGGCCCACCGTGTTCCTTGATGCAGGTAAGAAGTGAAATTCGATCTCAACATTTGTGTTACTGAGAGAGGATAAATGTGTTTCTTGTAAGGATGAAGGCTCTGAGCTTTGTTGCCTGAATTGAAGCGGCTGGGTTTGCAACTCTCTTTTAGCGTTACTTGAGCTTGACATAGCCTTATTGCGAGCAAAGTCCTTTTTGCCCTTAATGGAGTTAACCGGGTTTTTTCTTTGGGCCACCCCACTATTGCTTTGGCCCTTCTCCTTGCTAATTCTCTGAAGGGAAGGCCCCTTATCCTAGTCTAAGCTGTCGAGCCTAGTAGCAAAGGAAATAGATTGAGCCCCATTCATGGAAATAGACGGCAACAACTTCCTTTTACCCTTCCTATTTTGTCCCAGCTTAGCGTCCACTTCATTCCTAGCGGGGTCAGACCCCTCCATCAATCCACTATGGGCAGAGGTCCTATCTTGCTTGTTTTGCATTTGGCTGCCCATGCCAAGTCCTTTTTTTGGACTTTGTTTCACGCTCCTTCTCCTGGTAACCACTAACCATAGGCCGTACAAATCATCTGACACCGTACCGAGGTGTCCTTATGTAACGTATCTCCCTCCCCCGAGTTTGGGACCACTAAATCATGCTCCATGCATGCATTTTGTTTGGCTGTATCCACCCTCTTTGGTGACGAGTTGGCTTGGAAGACATACGTGCATGCTTCCCTTCAATGCCCAGTTCGACCACATGTAAAACAGAGCTTGTGAATGCCCTCATAGCAGATGGGTTGCTCTCTACCTCCCAAGACAATTGAGGTGATCAAAGGTTTGTTAATGTCAACTTGTATGCACAGTCTTGCATACCTTCCTCTAATTTTCGTTGCCGTGTGAGCATCTATCCTCAACACATGCCCAACAGACTTCCAATCTGCTTAAGTACCTCCATATCATAATACTCTATTGGGAGCTCCGAGAACCTGACCCAAATTGCAATAGAGGATACATTTGTCGAAGGCAGTTTAAAGTTAGGTTCCCATGGCCTTATGGAAAGAAAATGTTCCTCAACGAACCAGGGGCCTTTCTCTAACACTACAAAGTAATCCTCCTTCAACCCAAAACGGATAAGATAAAAATCTTTCCCTAGATCAATGAAATCCAATTTCCCAGTAGGTTTCTATAGTGCAAGAAGCTTGGCTTACAGGAAATGGTAACCCACAACCTTACCGTAGTCCTTAACATTCAAAGAGTTGATCCATGGAGCCTTGATTCTCTGCTTCACTTCCTTAGAAAGTGTTACTACTGCCATGCCTTCCTTTAGCTCAGCCACCTTATCATCCGATTCATCCTCTGCTTCCATGTGACCATCCAACTCAAAAGCCTGGTTGTATGCTCCTGGTATTTCACCCACAAGTTTGTCTTTGAAGGAGCTTCCATTACCTGAAGAGAACGTATTCCTATATTGATGGAGCTGGCTCTCCCCTTGATAGGTGCTGAACCCAGTGTGGTGTACATCCTTCACCTTTTTATTACTTTATGCAAGCTCAACCTCCTCTTCTCTAGAGAGAAAACGGGACTTAGAGAGGCTTTCCATTGTTGTTTTGCCTACCCAATTTTCCTAATCAACTTCTTTATTCATTTAAAAGGGAAAGGTTGGAAGAAGTGTAACAGTTGGTATGTGAACTAATAGGGAGAAAAATAGTTTTTTTTTTTTTGAAAATAGGAGGAAGAAAAGTTTAAATAGCGAAAAGAAAAAGAAAAAATAAATGAAAGACATGGCTGCCGATGTGGCTCAACAGGAGTGTAACAATAATAAATGTTACGCTTCAACTTTTAGTAATATAGTCGCTAACCCGTGCGATGTACGAGAATGCTATCAATTTTTAAAATTAAAAATAAATAAAAATTATATCCACAATAAAAGGATATGAAATATCATTACTGTCCCAAAAAATGAGCATCAACTATAGTATAAACATTAACTTGTATTATTCATTCTGGCCATCACAGTTTGTTTTTGGGTGCAAAACTACTTACTCAAACAATTAAACTAAATATATGAGATGGTTTTTTGTCCATATCATCTCTGTAGCCCAAGCTCCTAATGTGATAAGAAATGTGAAAGAGGAGAACACATGAGTCCACATCTTAATTGTGAAGGAAAAAAATAGATCACTGGAACATTAAGACGAACCTCCAAATAATGTGACATTAGAATTGTAATAGCCATAAAGTAATAACAAAATATATATTATGGGCATTCCTAGCCATTTTTCTCCTTCCAAATATCATTCCCATTTTTCTAGATTAAAAAAATGACACAAAAAGAGTGTATATAATGGAAAGAATAAGTTCACCTACAACATCCAAAGGCACATAGTAGGCCATTAAATATTTTATATTCAAACAAACAAATAGGGTTAATTATAGAAATCCATCATAAACAAAGGGTACTTTCACTATGCACTCCAAAATATAAATAACTTTCCATTACCATCCTAATTGCACCTAAACATGGAAATCGCACCCCATATTTTGAATGATGATTAAACTTAACGGTCACAAGTAATTCACGTGACAATAAAATAATTAATGATGATTTAGCTATATCTAAACCTTTAGTATATTTTAACATCATATCTTTTGATATTTCAAGTAATGTCAAAGCCAGGACTCTACCAGGCAATGGTCCAACAACAGAAGTGCCAAAACCTCTATAGAGGCCAGGGATACCATCGGTCTTCAATATATGTTCAAATATTGAAATTCCTAGCATGCGAGAAAGACCAGAACTTTATAAAAAAAAACTTTGAAGTAAAGCTGTATCCTCAGATAACTAAATATAAGAGTTTAATTCCTCTTTGTTTCAATTTAAAACCAAATTGTGCATAAAAGCAAAAAAATTTCCTTTGTTCCAATATGTCTTAGTACCAAAATCACAAATCCATTAAAATCAAACTGTGCATAGAAAATCTTAGAGATTGAAAGACAACTTCAAAGTGTTTTTTGTATCTTCTTTCTTTGTTGCTTTGTAGTAGTCCCTGAATATGTCCTTTTGTTTTTCTTGAGTACAGATGTTGGTGTGAGATGCACATTGCTTTGAACATCAACTTTTTGAAATTTTGTACAATCACCATCTTCTTCAGTTGATAAGCTGATGCTACATCATTTGAAGTATCACTGATGTAAGCCTGGCGATAGAACAGGTTGAGGAATGTATTAGAACATATACATCTCAAATATCATATTTGTAATTTTGCTATATTAAAGAATACGTACTTCTATCATTTTTTCAAGCTGAATTGCTTTGTTAGTTTTTTCAAAAGATTCAAAAAGTTTCTTGACGGTGTAGAATTCCCATCCATACTTGAGATTATAGTCATTTAATTGTATTTGGAAAAAAAAATTGTTTTCCTTTCAGATTTTCTATATGCACAGGAAGGATGACTTCTTTGGGCACCTAACAAAAGTAACATTTTTCAAATTGTACACTCAAGTAAAGTTTAGTAAATATTAAATACTAATTTTATCTTCCATATTCTCACATCTAAACATTTGTTCAAAAGGTCTTTTGCTGATATGTTGATTAATTTTTTTGCTTCTGAATCAAATAAAATGAATATTTCCTTTATTGAGCTATCTTCAACCTTTGATTGAATTCTATACCTGATAAAAGAAATGACATATATAATGTTAATATCATATTAGTTTTTGTGCATTTTAATATAAAAAGTAAACATTTTCATTTTGTGTACCTTAGGATCGGGAAGCATGCCTTTTTGTTGCAATTGTCGCATCATAAAAATTTATCTCTTGACTTTATCTTTTTACGACATACTTCGCAAGAGATAAAGTACTAACCAAAATTATCTATCTCAATGTTTATTATCTTTCCTTGACAGGTAAAGATAGTTTCCTAGAAATTGAATTTAATATCAATCAATTCATAATTTTATAGTTAAATTTTGTAAAAGCAAGTCTATAGTACATAAAGCAATGTTAAGGACACAATGTTATTGTTGAAGGTATTTATTTTTCTTACCTCACTATTAGAGTGCCACATAATTTTTGTTATTTCACTTATGGTTCTTCTATTGATGTTCAACTCTTCTTGAATTGTCACTTGTGGTTTGAATTGCTTTGGCATTTGTACTATTGGTTGGTTATTTTCCACCAGCCTGATATATTACATAAAGATATTAGACATAGTATTGTAGACACTGTAAGTACATTAAAAATGTGAATCATGTAAAAAAAGTAACAAATAGAATTCAAAAGTAATGATACCATATAATAATAAAACATACATAACTTATTTTAAAAGGGAAATATATAACAACCCAAAAAACTTGACTATTGCACGTTCCTTTTAGGAATTACTGCATTCTAATTTGCAAGTTGCAAGTTGAACTTCTTTTTGACAGGACCTTATTAAAAAGACTCATTATCCATGCACTACCAAAACAACCTTCATATCAAATAAACACTTTCCCATATTTTGTGCCACTTAGACTTTTTTACTTTAGGCCTTAAATGACTCTAGAACCTTCCTTAAGGTACACTCTTCCTTGTCAGTAACAACTACAATTTATGTAGGTTATTCATTCACAGCATACACAATAATTTAAGGTCATAGCTTATTTACCTTGCAGTGACTTGGGACATATGCTTTGAGCAGTATTGTAGAGACTGTAAATACATTAAAAATGTGAATCCAAAACAAAGCACTTACTGATCTTTGAATTTAGCAATCTCAGGAATGTCCAAATCAATATAAACTCTTGTTCCACTTGTTGACGATAAGTTACACTGTCCTGCAATGCATGGGATTCATTAGAAAAAAAAAAACTACAATTAGCTATATATAAACTTATATTTGTATATTATAACAAAAACCCAAAGAGACAACAAAAACAATTGTAGTAGGTATATAAGAGAGAGAATAAGATCAAACATGTATTTCTATTTTTGCTTACTTTGAGATTGAATTTCAAGTCTGAAACTTAAAGTCCAGAACTCCAACAACAAATGCACAAAAAAACCTTTCTATCCAACAGATAAAAAAACTCTACAGAAAAGTTCCAAATTTAATATGATATTACCAACTTTGCTTTGAAAGAAGATCACAAAGACATCACAATAAAGAATGAGATGGAATATACTCTTTTAGTACTACCATGCTTCCATTCAGCTAGTCTTCTTTTCCACTCTCCCAACCACAAAATCCAATGCTAACTTTGCATTGAGAGGAACTTATAATAATAAAGCAGCAAACAATAAGAATGAGACTATTCATCCTTTTCATCGAATATGTAACTTGATAGATGGTCTTAGGCACTTTTTGCACATAGATTCTTTAAATTGTATATCAAATTTGAAGGAAGAAATTACATGTAAATGCCAATTCAATGGAGAGATCTATCACACAAAATGATCAATAGTTTAAAAACAAAAGTTTTGTAATGTATCTGCCGTATAGTGTAATTATAGAAATATGTGCTTATCTAAGAATATTTCCATAACATACTTACCCTTATATGAATTTCAAGAGGAGTGTGATCTTTTTGCCACTTAATTATTCAACTACATAAAAAACGATAATCATAATAGCAAAATTGGTCACTGTATTAAAATCCAATTTTCAGCTTCAAACCACCTTGCATCCCTAGTCCATCTCTCATTTCAGACCAATTTTTTCAGCATATTCCAATTCAAAATGTTTTTCTTCTTCTATTCTTTTTATTTTATAAGAACTCCAATTTTCACTACAGTCCAATTAAACTATAATTAACTTAGAGATCATAAGTTGACTACAAAATTGGTTCTACAAATACAAAATCTGTATTTAAAGCAACACAAAAGACAATTCAAGTTAAATGAAACAGTCAAGACTAACACAATAAGAGTCCAGAACTATTAAAGATGCAATTTAAAAGCTATAAACACAGTACTCGATCTGATTAGATAATAAGGAAGTTAAAACATAAAGCTGGTGGTTTATAATCTATAAAAAATTATAATAAACCAAGTGGGCCTTGGCAAATCTCTCACGTATTAGAATAACATACCTTAGATCTTTAGAACTCAAGCATTACACAATACATTACACACACACACACACAAACAGTAAAGGGATTCATACTATGATCTCAATCAATTATTATTTAATACTGCATCAATTCGAGGGGATACGGGAATAGGAAGCAATTTGACACCCATTGATTTTAAAACTGTTGGGTTTTAAGACCTTTAGGTTTAAATGTATTAGAACTCTAATTTGTAATGTTGGCAAACCATGATCAAAACGTTTTAGTCTTATTTAGACATGCTCAAAGTATGTGTCTTTTATGTAAAGTTGGAATCGAGTTGCTGCAGGATTTACTGTGCAATTCTGCCTGGCTCGATTGATCGAGAATTAGACTCGACCGATCGAAAGTTGTGCAGATTATTTTTCTGCAGATTTTTCCAACTCAGCCCAAGCCCGTTTTACGTGTAGGGTTTTATGTTTTGCCCTAGGTATAAAAGGGAAAACCCTAGCCTCGTTTTTAGAGTTGCTTCTGATGCTCTTTATGCTATGTGTGTGAATCTTTTGTGAGATCTAGAGGTGTTTGCCTTCATATACACTTAGAGTTATCAAGATCTAGATTGATGTCAAGAGCTTGGTGATCAATTCAGTTGCAGATTTAAGAGCTTAAAGATATACAAGCGAGAGTGCTTGTGTTTGCTGAGAATTCAAGAAAGAAGTAGTCTGTGGACTTGGAACTGTTACGTGGTCATGGTAGTAAATTTCCTACTCGAGGTAGTAATAAGATGTTAGTGGTTTAAGTCGCTATTGAGTAAACTTCAATTCTTTTATAGTGAATTCAGTTTTACCTTAAGGATAGTTAGGTTAAATCATTCCCAGTTTTTTTACCAGTTTAGTTTTCCTAGGTCATCATATTGTTGTGTTCTTTATTTTTCACACTTTACAATAATATGATTTATATGTGTTAACCTAGATCTGCATAATTTACCTAAGTTAATCACTTGGCTAAATAACTAAGTTAATCTGGTTGTGTTTAAAGGGTCTAAAAACGTACAAGTGGTATTAGAGCGGGTAGCTCTTTTGTTCTAAATTTTTTGATTTCTGAGTTGATCCTTGATCCCGGTTGTCATGGAACACGGACACTGTCTTGTTATTTCTCCTCACTTTGATGGGAATAATTATACTTATTAGAAAGTTAGGATGAAAGCAATCTTGAAATCCATGGATGAGAGAGTCTGGAAATCTGTTGAATACGGATGGGAGAAGTCCACTACTCCTGTGAGTGAGTGGCAAACTTCTCAGAAAGAAGCAACTGCTTTCAATAGCAAAGCCATGAATGCTATCTTTAATTCTGTTTCTATGGAGGAATTTAAGAGAATCTCTAATGTTGAGGTTGTTCATACTGCTTGGAATATCCTCCAAACTGTGCATGAAAGCACAAAGGCAGTTAAAATTAATAAGTTGCAGCAATTAACTACTAGATTTGAAAGTATTAGGATGTCTGATGATGAATCTTTTGATGAATTTTATGTTAAACTTAATGATATTGTTAATTTTGCATATAATCTAGGTGAAATCTATGATCAACCTAAAATTTTTAGGAAGATTCTTAGATCTTTGACTGAGGACTTTAGACCCAAAGTGACTGCCATCACTGAAAGTAAGGATGTGGACTCCATCCCTGTTGATGAACTTGTAGGATCTCTTCAGTCTTATGAGTTGGACCTACCTACGACTAGCAAATCCAAATCAATGGCTCTTAAGTCTGTTGATGATGTTGATGTGAGTGGATTTGATGATGAGCTCTCTGCTACAGAGATTGCATATCTTGCTAGAAACTTTCTTAGGAACAACAACAAAAGGGCAAGAGGTAAGAATACTATTGAACCTAGAAATTTTAGGAGGAATGATCCCACTAAGGTTAATAATACTGAAAAACCTAAAGAAAAAGTAGGTCAACCTTCTAATAACTTTATGGGACAACAATGTTTTGGGTGTCAAGGGTATGGTCATATGATATCTGAATGTTCTACATACTTGTGGTCTAAGGGTAAGGCTATGGCTGTAACCCTTAGTGATGATGAAGTTTCTGACAATGAGTCTGGTAGTAATGAGGATGAAAAATTCATTACTTTCACTGCTACTATTGTAGTTGATGAAAGTGTTACTGTTGAGGAGAACTCTTCTGATGGGAAACTCTCCAAGGATGCAGATTTTCAAGAAGCCTATAATAAACTTGGCAAAGTTGCTGCAAAAGATGCTATAAATGTTGATCTAGGCTTAAAGAAAATCGCATCTCTTGAACTAGATAAAAAGAATTTGCTTGTGAAACTGTTTGATGCTAATGATTTGTTAAATAATGTGAAGACTGAGAACATGATTTTACTTGATAAAGTTAAGAATTTGGAACATGATTTATCTGTTACTAGAGAACAAACTAATAGGTTTGCTAGTTCCAAACTTGATCATATGCTAAGTGTTCAAAAGTCTCCTTCAAACAAAACTAGGTTAGGTTTTATAGAAAGCATCTCTATTTCTGAAACATATTCCACAAACTTTGTTCCTTCTTCTGAGCCCTCTGTGAGAGAGGTTGTCAAACTTGTAGAAGTTACACTTCCTAGAAAAATTAGGGTTGATCTTCAAGAATCTAAACCTAAGACTTCTAATCCTTTTAAGGGCAAGTTGCATGATAGACCTGCATAGGTTTGTCATTTTTGTGGAAAATCTTGGCACATTCGTCCAAACTGTTTCAAATTGCAAGCTGCTAAGCGAGCAAATAAACTAAAAGTGCCTATGCCTCAAGCACAAGATCTTATGGTACGTATTGGTGAGCTGGTAAAGGCTTTAAACCTTTATTCCAATCCTAGATTTGGAAATCATTCTATTGTGAATAAGAACTCCAATGCTCAAGGTGCATCTAAAAGGCTTTGGATGCAAAAGGCTCAATCTAAGTGAGTATTTTTGACATGGTCCTTATGCTTTTTTGCTCTACCCTTTGTGACCATTTTTTTTTGGTTGTTTTTGTTTTTGTTTTCTTTGCTTTCTAAGATTTTCATTGCATAACATTCATGCATTTCATTCTAGTTTTTTTTGAAAATAAAAAAATAGAAGGTGAAAAGGGAAGCAAAATGTGTTTTGCATTTTTTTCTTGGATTTGAAATCAGGGTTGGCCATATTATCTTTATATAACATGTTTATGAACCTTGTTTAGCTTGGATGAGCTTATTTTATTGCACTTTACTAGTTTGAGCTTTGTAGTGTATGTTGTGTGGGAGATATTTATAGTTTTTGATCACTTTATCTTGATCTTGAAGTTACATGCCTTTGATTGTCAGACTTGATCTTAATGGGAAATGCATAAATAACCATCTCACCATTGTTTACTAGTCAATCATGAATACCTTAGTGCATATCGTAAGATTTTGCGCTTGAGAAAGTGTAGCACATGCACAAAAAGAGCATAAGATGTAGCCTCAGTTTAATGCTAAAATTGGTGTGTACATTATTGGACTTTAATAATTTCAATAAATTAAAATTTGTGTGTACATTATCCCGGCTAATTCTTAATAAGTTTCTGATCAAATAAAATTGGTGTGAACACTATGAGGCAAATTCAAGAAACTTACATGATTGCAAGCTTTTATTCTAGAAGATGTGAGAGTTATATGATGTAACTCTTTGAGGGATAGTCTCTTTTTAAATGTATGTGATGAATTTTGTAGAAATTATGGTTATTTACTATTCACATATCACCTCACATGTATCTCAAGTTTTACTAGTTGCATACACTACACAAGTTACTCTTTGCTAAACTTTGTACATGTTATTGTGTGTGATCTTAGTTTGACCAACCAAGTTTGAAAATTCCTTGAGTTTTACGCAAAACATGTTTGCTGTTTGGATTTTAAGGATAATTGATGGAAACTCAAAATTTTGGAAAAACTAGGATCAAAACAAGTGTTTTTGAAAAGCATTTCATCTCATACTCATGCATTTTATTCATAAAATTGCATGCTTTGAGGAGTTTTCTGCATAAAATTGTTTTGACTTTCAAAATTTTGTTTTTTCCAGAATTTCGATCGATCGAATCTATTTCTTGACTAATCGAAATTGTGATTAAAATTTTGGTCACTCTCTGTCTGTTTCGATCGATGCTTGATCGCTGTTGGATCAATCGGAGGCATTTTCGATCGATTGAACCTAACTTTCGATCGATCGAACCTAACTTTCGATCAATCAAAAATCGCATAGAGAGTTTTTTAAAAATCTTTGAGTTTCATGTGGTCATCACTTTTTCAAATCTTTTCAAACACTATTCTTTCTCTCTTTGATTGGTCTAAGGGTCAAAGTAAATTTTTGTCATTTTCCTCTGATTCTTTTGCAAGGTTTTTGTTCTCTAAGGCCGGTAAGACCTTTATACCCTTCCTTTTTCATCTATTTTCTAGTTTTATGCATTTTTTTCATGCATTTTGGGGATAAATTTGAAACTATGAAAATTTGGGGTTTTTGATGTTTTAAGATTTTTCTTTCACATTGATCAATGGGTTTTTTTTGTGGGATGATATACAACTGTTCTTGGTGATTTAATTTGATCAATTTGGGGTTTTGTGAAAAATTGGAAATTCTAGGGCTTGACACTACCCGAATTTGAGATTTTGTTCAATTGGGTTTAATTTGATTCATATGATCATTATATTGTGTTAGTTATCTTGTTTAATGATCAATTGGTCAATCTCTTGAAATTTGTACAGATAGTTTTTCAAAATTTTTGGGCGTTTTTGATATAAACTCTATGCTCAAGCCAATTTTGTGATTTTCAAGTTACATTGAACTTATTCTCACTGCATTAGAGCATGCATCATTTGCTTACACTGTTCATGCATCATATAGATTGTTATTTTCTATATTTTTTTGTACTAACTTGCAGTCCGCCCTTAGTTTTTCTTGTTTTCTTTTTTGGTTCTTTTCTGTTTGTCTTGTCCTTTCCTTAGCATCATGCCTAGGAAAACTAGAGCCAACAAGAAATCCTCATTTTCTTCTGCTCCATCCTTTGAGAGTGAGAGATTCTTGAGTGAGAAACACCAAGAGACCTATGAGACACTTAACCTTAAGAGGAACATTTGGGCTGAGAGGAAAGTTTTGTTAGGTGAGCTAGATGGTGAGATTAGATGTAACTTTGAGCGTCGGGGCTGGTTGCCATTGTTGGATATTTCTCATCCACCTCTAGCTACCCTGATTAGAGAGTTCTACTCGAACCTCTCTATACACGTCTATGATTCCAACACTTTAGTTAAGAGTTGGAAACGAGGTGAAGAGTACACCATTACTCCTATGGTAGTGGCAGATGCTCTTAGGGTACCTATGGTCCAGCGTCCTGTCTACCCTTATGATGAGTCTCCTCCCCTAGATGACATCATGTCTTACATCACTAGGTCTTCTATCCAGTGGGATTATGATCCTCGGATCACTACTACTGAGCTCACTGAGGTACACTATCTTTTCTTTAGGATTGCTTGTCATTCTTTGTGGCCTATCTCTCATCTACACACCATCCCTATTGAGCGATGTGTGTTTCTGTATGCCCTTGTTACTAATGCCCCTATCAGTTTTCCTCATCTGTTTATTCGTTCTTTGAACGAGGTTTATAGAAGTAGTTCTACTACTCATGCTCTTTTCTTCCTCGTTTTTATTCACCAGATTCTTTTACATCTTGGTTTAGAGGAGTTTCTCACGTCTGAGCTTGTTCATATTATCACTTCTATAGGTGTCACCTTTCTTAGACAGAGGGCTGCTCAATTGAAAGCAAGCTCTAAACGTCCTAGGGTTGAGTCTTCTGGTGTCGTACCTCCTCTTCCTTCCTCCTTTATAGGTGATACTTCTGTTGAGGTGTCTGTTGATTCTGCTACTGCTACTGATGTTCCTCTACCTTCTACTTCAGATGATTCAGACATTCGACGTATGTTGGAGACTGTCATGACCATTCAGGCGGCTCATGGTTAGCTTTTGATGGCAATGAGCTTTGTGCTTTGTGAGCGGATTTGGAGAGTCTAAGACCGTGACTTCCTTTTGATGATGAGTGAGTGCCCTTTGGCAATTCGTCACAAAAAGGGAGAGTGCTTATGGTGTAGAGAGGAGTTTTTGTTGTTAGGGGGAGATTTTGTGTTGTTTGGAGTTGTGGAGTTTTTAGATTGTATCTAGGTGCTTCACTCTGTATTTACTTTTTTGGCTCATGATTTTTTGTGTTTGTGTTGTCCATGATAGGGGGAGATACTTTGTTTATATGTTTCTTGTTTCACATTGTTTATTGATCTATATTTATGAGGTTATTCATGATATATGTCTTTATTTTGTGTTATGTGAAATCAAGAAGTTATATTTTTGTGTTACTTGTATTTTCCACACATGCGTTTATGTGTTTGTTAAGTGTTACATGAATATACATGTTGATTCAGTCGTGCTGCTATCTACACTTGCAACTGATGGATAGTAGTTAGGTCGAGTTTGTTCTGTTGGGCTATGTTTTTGTAATGGGCTATTTTTATGTAAACTTTAAGCACTTTGTTATGTTTGTGTTTTGTCATAGATTGCCAAAGGGGGAGTTTGTTGGGTTCTAAGACCTTTAGGTTTAAATGTATTAGAACTCTAATTTGTAATGTTGGAAAACCATGATTAAAACATTTTAATCTTGTTTAGACGTGCTCAAAGTATGTGTCTTTTATGTAAAGTTGGAATCAAGTTGATGCAGGATTTACTATGCCTGGCTCGATCAAGAATTAGACTCGACCGATTGAGAGTCATGCAGATTGTTTTTCTGTGAATTTTTCCAACTCAGCCCAAGCCCGTTTTACGTGTAGGGTTTTATGTTCTGCCCTAGGTATAAAAGGAAAAACCTTAACCACATTTTTAGAGTTGCTGCTGATGCTTTTTATGCTCTGTGTGTGAATCTTTTGTGAGATCTAGAAGTGTTTGCCTTCACATACACTTAGGGTTATCAAGATCTAGATTGATCTCAAGAGCTTGGTAATCAATTCCATTGCAGATTCAAGAGCTTAAAGATATACAAGCGGGAGTGCTCGTGCTTGCTGAGAATTCAAGAAAGAAGTAATTCGTGGACTTGGAGCTGTCACGTGGTCGGGGTAGTAAGTTTCCTACTCGAGGTAGCAATAGGATGTTAGTGGTCTAAGTCGCTATTGTGTAAACTTCAATTCTTTCATAGTAGATTCAGTTTTACCTTAAGGATATAGCTAGGTTAAATTGAGGCCCAGGTTTTTTATCGGTTTGGTTTTCTTGGGTCATCATATTGTTGTGTTCTTTATTTTTTGCACTTTACAATAATATGATTTATATGTGTTAACCTAGATTTGTATAATTTACTTAAGTTAATCACTTGGCTACATAACTAGGTTATTCTGGTTGTGTTTAAGGGGTCTAAAAATGTACAAAAACTCCAAAAGTTGTTTAGGTTGCTTCCCTAGTGATTATTTGATAAAATACAAATTGTACATAGAAGTAATTAAAACAATGGAAATCTTGAGATGAAACAATTAAACCAAACATAAAACCAAGTTTGAGATAACCAAGAAACTTAAATATGCAATCATATTCCAATCTCAAATTCTTTCTAGAAACATATTACCAATAGATATGCAATAAACAGTACGGAATAAAGGAAAGACTGTTAAATACCTAACTGTCCTCGTCTTTTAGTTGTATTACCAAATAACCCAGATAACAAAATGCCAAATCCCTACTTGCAAAACAGTAAGAATCCAATTTGTAGCCAACATTCAAGAAACATTAATAGAAGAGAAATAGTGTAGTGTAGAAAGTTTGAACAAGTATAGTGTAGTGCAGATTTTAATGAGATAGTGCAGTGTAGCTTTTTGTGAAACAGTGCAGTGCAGAGCAAATTTTGAGTGAAAAAAGTGTAGATTTTAGATGTAAAAAACATATTTTATGCTGATCTAGATTTAAACTCACTTAAAATAAAAAAATTTAGATTTAATTTTCCTATACTTTTTACAAAACCATCTCAAGCAAGGTAGTTCCAACAATTTTCCTGACCTTCTAATGAATCGAGTTGCTAAGATAGAATGGTATTAGACATCCAATTAAATGAGCAAAAACCCAAAATCAGTGTCATTGTCAACATGAATTACCAAGAATTAAAAAAATCTCCAAAAAATTAAGATTATCTAAATAGTTAACCTATTGATATAAATATTGCTCTTAATTGCATACGGTCTCCCAATCAATTTAAACAATCTTATACTTCTACAATCTGCAAAAATTTGGGTCACATGACCTACAAAAAATCTACCCCATCCAATTCTCTCACCCCTAATATCTTATTCTTTATTAGAGAGAAGTGTTTTAGTATGAGGTAATTACCATAAAGCAATCAAACTAAAAAGAATTTGCAACCTCAATCCATGCTTAAAAATCCAAACTAAAAGGAATCCAAACTATTCTAAGTCTGAACTTAAAACAGTCAAAACATAAACCATGAAGCTGTTTTTTTTCTGCAAAAACTGATATAACTAATTTAGTGATGATATATGCCAAATGCGTTTCCGCTCATGTTCACTTACTTTTCTAACTAATGAATATTCATAATTGGGAGAAACCCAACATCAGAATCAATACAGAGAAATTATAATCAACATTAACATTCAAGCTCTCTCATGTTCCTTCAATCAAACAATAAAAAATAGAATATTGATTTAAAACAACAACCATATATTTGCCGTGTGTTTAGAAGAGAGCATACCCAAACAACCTTCAAGGATCCTTAGTTGTTTCTTGAAATAGTTAGCTACCCAGTTTCCTTTTCCTACAATTAAATTCATGAGATGAATGAATGCATCAAAAATCATCAAATTTTGATTTTTTTACTTTCCAAAAGAGCTTAACATCAACTATGTCAAAGAATAAGAAATTGTTTGATGATATTAAAACTCCAAGCATAAAAGCAAAAAAACAAAATTTACATAATCTAATTGGTCTGGATTGTTTTACAGAAAAAAAGTTATTATCACATTTGCCATCAATGATCTTCATATTAGGCGTAGAATTAGAACATGTCATAATCCACAATATTGTTAATCAAGTTAACCTGGTATAAATAAGAAGATTTGAGAAGCAAGGTTCTTAATGCTCATGTTTTAAATACTGCCAAGCATATATGTTTGGTGTTTCAGGGCTTTCCCTGTCTTCCTAGTCACTTAAGATTTCATAGTAAAAGGACTTAGAACTTGGAGATTCAGCTATTATGAAATCTGCCTCCTGGGGCAGGATGGTTAATGTGCTTATGTGAGTTCTAGCTTTAAAACATTCAAGTTAAGTCTGTAAAAATCAAACTCCAAAAGATACAACAATGCAATTGTTTATAGGTAAAGCACACATATAATCAACATGATCATTAAAATAGAGTAAAATTCAACCAACCTTCATGACTCTTTTACAATTTTATTTGGATTGTGTGTCTCTACAGTGTACCAATGCAATTATTAATTACTTAAAATTCAAAAAAAAAAATATTTATACATGATAAGTTACAATTCAAATTGAGTTTCATGAGTTATTTAAATGTAAACAGAACACTACAATATTTAGAAATTAGATATACATAGACAAATAGTTAACCCTATACTAAAAAAAATTGAGAAACTTAGTACAGAGGCAAATGAATACCATACCTTTAACCTTGATTCGAATGGAGGAAAAGACAGAAGAGAAAGGCAATAAAAAAGTAGAAATAAACTATAAGAATACTAATAATTGAAGAACAAAAATTAAGAATGAAACCTATAAATTGAATAGCCGTGAAAAAAAAAAGACTCATAAGTTGGTTTGTGGGAATGGTGGGTATGACAGGTTTTGATTCTTGGATGTTCTGTCATGGGTCTGAGGAAGGAGATCTCTGTGGTGGTTCGTGGTCTGCATTTTGAAGGAAGGAGAAGTGGTCTTTGCTGTGGGTCTGAGGAAGGAGATTTGTCGTGGGTTTGAGCGTTGGGGGAGCTGGTAGAGGAGGAAATTTGGGTTGAGGGAGCTGATAGAAGGAGCTTAAGGCCTGAATTTTGGAGAAAGAGAAGGTAGAGTGTATATTGGGTTTGGGTTTTAGAAAAGCTCTTGCGTTTATTTATTTATTTTTTTTAGTTTTAAAAAAGTTTTTTTTTGGGTTTATGTTTTTTTTAAATATTGTGCTAACGGGGAAAATTATGGGAGGTTCAGAGGCTTCGGTTATATATATATATATATATATAGACTAGTCGCTAATCCATGTGATGCATGGGATAATCGAATTTAAAATCACACATATTGAATGAAAAGTTGTGTACCAAAAGATATCTATTGAAAAGTCATAACTCTTCATATTAGATATACCAAATGATGACTATTGACCAAGAATATGCATATTGGTCGAAAATGTGCCTATTGAATGAAAAGGTACCTACCAAAAGGTGTTTATTGAAAGGTTATAACCTTTCATATTGGATATACTAAAATGTGTCTATTGACAAATAATGTGCTTATTGGCCGAAAAAGTGCCTATTGAATGAAGAGGTGCCTATTGGCTGAAAAATGTGTCTATTTTTTTTTTTCCAGATTGAGAAAAATGCGTCTATTGAATGAAAAAAAAAAGTATATTGATAAAAAATGTGCCTATTGAATGAAAAATGTGTTATTAGATGAAAATGTGTCTATTGACCGAAAATGTGCTTATTTAATGAAAATATGTCTATTGATTGAAAATGTGCCTATTGAAAATGAAAAGTCACAACTCTTCGATGTTTTTAAATGTATACATGGCATTAATTTATGTAGTCATATGGTGTAATAAGGAGTAGTCAACAAAAAGTCAAGTGTTTCGGTTTTATATTATATATAGATTTAGTAATATATAGATATAGATTATTATTCCAAAAATTTGTTACAACCCACTATTACACCTAAATATTAACACCAAAAACTCTTCTGCATTCAATAACATAGATTTTATCATCCAACAACGCCCAAATCTCAAAACCAAATTTTATCATCCAACAACATCCAAATCAACACCATCCAAATCTTAAAAGCCAAATCTCAAAACCTATATTCTATCATCCAACAACACCCAAATCAAACACTCTCAACTTTGCTTGTATTACCCATCATTAGGCCTAGATAATCCACACTTTCAACTTCACTTGTATTACCCATCATTAGACCTAGATAACCCACCAATATTACCCACCGTTAGACCCATTGGTGATTGGGTTTTGGGGGTGGCTTTAATCTAGTAGTGGTGACTTCAATTGGATAGAGGCTAGACAAGAAAAGGAGAGAGACATTGAGAGTGAGATTGGGAGAGACAATGAAGAAGAAGAAGAAGAAGAAGAAGAAGAAGAAGAAGAAGAAGAAGGGGGAGGGTTGTCTATATGTGAAAGTGAAGAAGAAGAAGAGAAGGGGAGGGTTGTCCGCATGGTTGTCAAAATCCAAATCTGAATCCTACGATCTTACGATTTTATGATCCCACTTGCTCAAAACGATCCGGATCTTTCAAGGATCTTTGCGATTGTTCGGGATCGGTAGGATCATACGATTCTGATGATCCCAAACGACATTGATTTCTTGTAATCTTCTTTAACTTGACAAAAGGCTTAGTTAGACCCAAATAAAAAATAAAATCTCAACCAAGTTTTTCCACTCTAATGTTGAGAGTGTCTGTTGGACCCAAATAAAAAAAAATTCCAATAGAGTGTCACGATTTGAGGTTTTTAGCCTCTTTAAATGATGCTTACAAATGGATGTAGTGATGTATGGTAATTATATCAATGAATGTATAATTTATGTGATTATTTAACATACCAATGGGTATTTTTTTGTTTTTTTCTCAAATAATAAAGGATCTTACGATCCACGATCCGATATTACGATCTATGATCTCACCTACCTCCCACGATCTTACATAGAATCCTGATTTTGACAACTTTGGTTGTCCGTATGTTTGAGAGAGAGAGAGAGAGTGAATAAAAAAGTATGAGAATGAATATTTATTTTATTAAAATTTTATAGAGAAGCTACAGTGCTCTCCACATCAAGAGAGCAACTGCAGCAACATTAAAATATTTTTGGAAAAGTTTGCATTTTAGAGAGGTCGTTCAAGCTGATTTTTTGGGGTTTGCTCTCCAAAAAATGATTCGGCTAGCGTATTAGAGATGCGGGCCCCAAACTAGAGAATAGATAATCTTGGCATTGGCTACATTAAAAACATCGCCAAAAAGTGGGTGGTCACAATCTTGGAAGATCATACGCTAAGACAGCATGCTATAACTTATAAGAATACAATACCGAGAAAAATAATTAAAAAAAAAGCATTTTAACTCTAGTTCAATCCATGCTCATCCAATCGAGATTCGTGTAAAATCAATTTTCTGATTCAGTTCAACTAGCCATTTTGATTAAGGGTTTTGTGGTTTTCAAGCCGAGGTATAAAAGAAACCCTAGTGCACATTCTTTCAAAATTTTTGAAGAGTTGTGTTTTGTACACAAACATAGAAGTTCTTCCAAGCGCTCTTGAAGCATCAACTAAAGATCCAAGTTCAAGTTTCTTAAATTCAGAGATCAAGGTGAAGTTGTTGCAATTTGGTTACATCTAAGTTGTTAGGGTGAGTCTTCAAGTTGGTACTTGAAGTCATGAGTGAGAAGTTCACATTCAATAAAGTCCATAGTAGAAGAGTCCATGATCTTGAAGTTGCATGAGATCACGTTAATAGTGACGACTCCAAGATTATTTTTAAGGGGAGTCAATAAGAAACATAAATTATAAAAAATTTTAAATAAAAGAGAACTTGAATATACTAGTATCTCTAAAAAAAAAAAAATATCAACATCACCAAAAACAAAAAACTGAAATACATAAAGTTTTATAATTGCTTTCTACGATATTTCATATTTTGAAATTGTTCCATGATATCTTCATTATCAATCCTACAAACTACATCTCTTTCAATGTACACAGCCAATCAATCATTTATCAATTGATCTCCCATTTTATTGATTTATTTAAAATTTATTAAGATCTAAATGAGTTTTTTTTTCTAAGGTTTAAGATTAACAAATTTCTACTTTTGTTGTTGGGCTTATTAATTTTTTTTTCCAATTTTTATATCAAATTGGTTTGTGATTGGGTTTTTTTTTTTTTTTGGTTTTAAAAGACCAATATATTGTTAAGAGAATTATATTCAAACTTATTTTCAACTAGGCTTAAAAAAAACTATAGGGTCAAGGTGTTCAAAATTTTATTCTAGGTGGTCAAAACCAAAAAAGAGTAAAACATATATATATATATATATATATATATATATATATATATATATATATATATACATATATTGGTTTTAGGGGGTTCATTTGAACCATCTGGGCTCCAAGTGGAGCCGCCTTTGCACGTTAATAAGTACTACATGAAATAGTAATAGATTTAATGTTAAGTCTATTGTATAAACTTCGATTATATTCATAGTGGATTTTGTTTCCTTAAGGATGGTAGGCCAAGCCCTCGTAATGGTTTTCCTTTGGTCCCATATTGGTTGTCTTTGTGCTCTTTGTTTTGTATATTATGGTGTATGTGTTAACCAATTAAGACTTGGGCATAATATGACCTATTAATGAACTTGGCCTTAAAATTGGTATTCTGACACAATTAGGGCATAGATTCCTTAACAAAATGTAATCAGAATTGCATAGAAACATAAAAGAGATCAAAATGTAGTCATACACAACTAATAAGAAATATCCAAGGTTGTCAAAATCGGGATTCTATTTAAAATCGTGGGAGGTAGGTGAGATCGTAAATCGTAAGATCGGATCATAGATAGTAAGTTCCTACATTATTTGAAAAAAAAAAAAACAAAAAATATCCATTGGTATGTTAAATAATCACATAAATTATACATTCGTTGATATAATTATCATACATCACTACATCCATTTGTAAGCATCATTTGAAGGGGCTAAAAACCTCAAATTGTGACACTCTAATGGAATTTTTTTTTTTTTTAGGTCCAACTGACACTCTCAACATTAGAGTGGAAAGACTTGGTCGAGATTTTATTTTTCATTTGAGTCTAACTAAGCTTTCTGTCAAGTTAAAGAAGATTACAAGAAATTAATGTCGTTTGAGATCATCAGAATTGTACGATCCTACCAATCCTAAACGATCGCAAAGATCCTTGAAAGATCAGAATCGTTTTGGGCAGGTGGGATCGTAAAATTGTAGGATTTAGATTTGAATTTTGACAATCATGGAAATATCTATAGTTTGTCTTTTAGTTTCAATATTTGGTTCTCATTGCTTAACTTGATGGTCCAAATTGAGTGCCAACTTCCATCGCAAAACAATGTACCATAAAAAATTAAAAACTAAAATATCCTGTTATCTATAAGAATTTTGTTTCTAACATATGAGGAAAAGGCATAGTGCAACCCAACGTAGACAACCATGAGTTGGTACAATGTGCAATGTATTGATTACCGCATTGTCATTGGACAAATTTCATGTGCTAGAAATTTTGTGGGCTAAGTCTAGTACAGAATAAAAATTAAAAGGACATTTGTCATTTCTACAAATAATAACAGTTCATGTTGAAATTACATTGGGCACATTCACAGATAAACTCTTTACAAGGATCAGCACAACTGTGACATTGAGCATAATTTTTAGTTTTCTCAAAAGTAAGGGATATAGGCGACAGTCAAATGTTTAAGCACTTCCAAACAAGTGACCATCATTTGTGTAACTTGACATTTGGATATATCCCAAGAATACATTTGGGATGAGCAGGATAACTACAATCTACACAATAGTAGAACCAATGCTTTGGGTCTCGTTCTTCTTCACATATATCACAATAGTATTCACCAGAGTCATCTTCAGTAGTATAACATAAAGTGAAGGGATGCTCATGTTGTTTGTACCTTGTAGAATGTGGTTGTGTAGCACATTTGAAGTCTAGTGCAAATTCACAAGTGGTACAACGAAATACTGGGAAAACTTTAGAATCACAACAGCTACAATTTTGATCAAATGGAGTGCTAGAGAGAAGAAGTTGGTGCTCATGACTTGGATGGGTAAGGATCTCTGGGACCAAACTACATGGAACATCAAGTTTGAAACTGCATGTCTCACACAAATAGGTGAAGCCATTGCAATAACGCTTACAAGCAGAACACCAAAAAAACTTACTCTTCTTAGCTGCCACTGGGAGGAGGGTGAGTGGGTGTCCATGAAGTGGATGCCTTTTTTTTTTGGGTAATTCAACACAAGATTTATGAAGAAAGAAATTGCACTTGGCACAATTGTAAAAAGGAGGAAGAATGTCTCGTACACACCCATTGCATTTTTTGTTATTCAAAACCTCATTAGTAAGCTTTAAGTCATGCTCATGACTGAAGTGCTTGATTTCTATGACTGTTTCTATTCCATCCTCCCCCACATTGATTTTTTTGACTTTGTAAGTTACTAAGTCAATGAATTCATCGAACTCTGGATCATCATCTTCATCCTTAAGTTCTAGCAAATTTATGTCCTCCATATTTTCCTTAGCTCTAGCACAATTGAGGTGGGCAACAAAATCGCATCTGGAGCAATAGTAGAGCCCATACTTAGTGTTCACATTTCTAACACAGAGTTGACAAAATCGGGAGTCAAATTGATGGAGTTCAAGAGAAGAATGGGTAAGGTGGAGGGGATGCTTATGACGTACAACTTTCACTCTGTGTGGGAAGCGGCCGCACTTTCTATGAATCCAGAAACTACATGGGGCACATAGATTGGGCACATCCTTGTCTTCTTTGCCACAAATGTCACAAGTGAACATAATTGACTTGCCAATGGGAGTCAATGGGTGGTCGTGAAATTTGGCTTTGAGTTGTACAACAATACATCTGATATGAAGATTAAAGTTGCAACGGTAACAATGATAACTATATTCACCACAATAGTCTTTGCAGAGTTCACATCTACTATTTTCTTTCTCAGGATGACGCATTGATTCGTTAATGAGAATAAGAGGATGTATTGGGTGCAAGGGATGGTGAAACATAAGGGGTAGTTCTGCACATGATTTATGATGGTAGAACTTATCATCTTCGCATTTTATACAACTATAGCTAGAATCCAATATTGGTTCAAGGCACCCATAACAGTGTTTATCATAAATTTTCTCTTCATTAAAGATCAACGGATGCTTTGGATGGCAAAAATGTTGAAGCTCCATCTTCTATTGCATGCACAGTCACACCTTCATCCAATTTGTCTAGAAAAATGAAAAAAAGGACTTACTAGCAAAGAGGAAAAGAAACAGAGAAAGAGCTGTGAGAAATGGTTTTGAGACTGGTAGCATTTTTTTATTGCTTAATTTTAATGTGAAAGACAGATTTTGATATTTGATTTTGCTTGCAAGATTGAGCTGAGGTCTTGATGCTTCTAAGATTCTAAGAAAAGATTGGAGGCTTGTAGGTTCATACGGCAATATAGAATACACTATGCAGAGAATTTAGGCATGATTGGTGTTTTGAGGGCGTGACTGATATGAGGTGTTTGATTTTTGGGTCTAATAAGTGAAAGGGTTGGATTTAGAATGAAAAATAAACGTGGTTGTTTAAAACTGGGGGTGGGTATTTTGTTGGGTGATATAGTTGTCAAAGTTACTTTGGTTTGTTTGCTTGTGTATTGATTGATTTATTTTTATGGTTTTGCAATGTAAAAAGTGGAAGGCAATATTAAAGTTAAATTTATTGAGATAGATATAAGAGTTCTTCTAATTGATTTTTTAAAAAAAAAATAAAAAGGGAATGTGTGTTAATATTTTTCAAAGAGTTTTATAGCTAAGTAGCACTGCGGGATTTTTTTCATGAAGAGAATCTAGGTTCAAATCCTCTCTTTCCCAAATGTGATAAATAAGGGGGAGGGGTTTGGAAATGTAAATTATCTTACTATTAATATGGGACAAAATGAATATTTGATAGGAATTAAGTTTATGTTAGACTTTGGGTAACTTTTAAATTAGGTTCTTCTAATAGTTTTTACACCTACCGTTGGAATAATTTATTTCCTATAATTATCATGCTTAACAAATATTAAGGTGATCTAGTATTCTTTCCGAATATGAAGGTGATTAAGAAGTAAAACTCACTAATCTATGAAGAGCTCTTGCAGGGTTTTTTTTTTATTTTTTATTATAAAATTTTTATATATAGTAAATGACTAATTGATAACATATCTTATCGATTTAACTAAAAAAAAGCAATTGATTATTTTGAATTTTGTGTCTGATTAATCTATAATAGATAGGAAATAAAAATTTTGAATCAAGAAAATAGTTATTTTATAAAAAAGAAATTAACATATCTTTTATCAAAACTACATTAAGTGTAACACAAACCAAATCATTTAGCAGTAATATATCTCACACAAATATAGTGTTAATTCATGTGTAATAAAATGTAACTATATTTAACATCAATATGACAAATTTTAGGTAAGCAAAGTAACCAATCATTTAAGAATAGAAATACAAAAACACACACATGAACAAATTTACAGAAGCAACTATCAAAACTAACAGTGAAAATAATCCAATTTTGGCTTCAAAACACACCTAGAGAAGCTTCCAAGTTAGTACCAATTTCAATTTTATTAAAGTTAAGTTCATGTTTAACTAATATATAACGTCTACTATAAAAGATTATTATGTCATTGTGCCAAAATATAAAAGCAAGTAGGCAAGGTAAGACATTTATGTTTACTTGCCAACTTATGTGGAATAAGAGAAGTACCTAGACAAAGGAAAATATGTATGCTTGCTTGTGGACTTAGACTTTTATGCTTCTCCTCTATTTAATCTATGTCCTTCACACTACAACTTTACCGCTAGTTGGAGTTTTCTGCAGGCAATTCTTCATTTTTGCTACTCTTTTGATTTCTTCCATTTGTATTCCAAACGCTAAAGTGAGATACGCAAAGAAAAAATGCTATTCTATTCTATGTTCTATTTGCTGGGACAGACAGCATTGATTCTTTTTGTTGGATTTGTGTAGTTTATACTTGCATGCAACGTTGCACATATAAGGCTGTTTAACAGTCACATACTTGGGGCGGCCCAAGTCCTATTTGTATTCGGATTGGAATTAAATTAATAGGGCAAGGGCTCCTGTGCATGGGACCTGTTGAGTTGCGGACACGGGGCAATTATTTGACATGTGTCTAAATCCCAATTGCTCTAGTGCACCGAGCATTAAAGTTAAAATTATTGAGATATAGATAGGAGTAATTCTAATTGATTTTTTTTTTTTAATAAAAGGGAATGTTTGTTAATATATTTCCCAGAGTTTTATAACTCAGTAGCATTGTAGGATGTTCTCTCCACGAAGAGAATCTTGGTTTAAATCATCTTCTCCCCAAATGTGATAAATAAAGGGGAGGGGGGTTGGAAATGTTTGTGAAGGAATGTAAATTATCTTACTTTCAATATGGGACAGAATGAATATTTGATAGGAATTAGGTTTAAGTTAGATTTTGGTTAACTTTTACCAAAGTTATATTGCTCAATACCATTTTTCCATAATAAATAGTTTCTAAACCCATTGTTGGAATAAATTTCTTTCCTACAACTATCATGCTTACCAAATATTAAGGTGATTTTTCCATAATAATAATTTCTAAAACCTGTGTTGGAATGAATTTCTTTCCTACAACTATCATGATTACCAAATATTAAGGTGATTTACTATTCTTTCAGAAAATCAAGGTGATTTAAAGCAGTAAAATTTACTAATCCATGAAGAACTCTTATATAATTTTTTTTTTCCCTTCTTAGAACACATGCATCAGTTTGTGAAAAGTAGGTTAAGGGAAAATTTTTACCCAACCAACCCCAAAAACCACTCACATTAGCTTTTGTAAAATTATGCAAAACTCATCCAAAACTACAGTAACCATTTAAATTTACGTGGATACTATTCATTTTGCATTTAGTTTTTTTTTTAAAATATTATTTCTTTACATATCCCAATGATGTAGGAAGAGAGTAGATGGTTGTTGTATGCAAAGAGGGAGAAAAAATTTTAAAAATCAAGAAAATTTGATATTTTAATAAAATAGAGTTTAGAATAAATAATCATATTTTTTGAAAAGAGGTTATGTAAAATAGAAAATGTAGGTTATTATGCTAAATAAATAGAAATTTTTGCATGAGCTGATATGAATTGATAATAGCTTAATTTTGCATATTTATATCATTATTAGAAAGCATATTATCATACTTATTTTGAGTTAATTCATGCATTTTGTATTTGGTTTTAAAATAATACTGAATAATTAATATTGTGCTTAATTGAATTTTAATGCAAGAGTATGTCTTTTGTTGGAGAATGGAATTAAATGAGTGGTTTTGTGTAATTGACTTTATTTTTATAAGGGCCATAATGAAGTTAAAGAAGGCCAACCCAATTAAATTTGAGTCCAATTGGAGCAAGAAATGAAAGAAAATTTACACCAAATTCAAGTTCAATTTGGATTAGAATTCTAGCTTGCATACCATTTTGGGCAAACTTTCAGCTCAGATGTCCAATTAAGATGATTCAAGTTAGGATGAAAAGCTAACTTAAAGGGACAATTTTGTAGTTTATCAAAAGTCTGAATTTTGAATCTAAATAGGCCAAAGACATCGGTTAAGTGAAGCTTGAGAACCTAGGATTTTTTCCAAACGAGAATTCAACTTATAATAGGATTTCTTGATCTATTTAAAGGCTCTTTTGGACAAAAATGAGGAGGGAGTTTTTGTAGAACGTAATTTAGGTTTTCTTAAAGTTTCTTTGTAGTTTTTAGAGTTTTAGTTGGTGTTATGACTTGCTAGAATGCTAAGGTAAGGGATGAAACCCAACCGTTTATTGACATGTTCTTAACAATTATTTAATGGTTTTAATACTTATGTTCTTGTGTTTTTGATTGATTTACTCATCTAGAAAAGTGTTTAATTATGTATAATTCTTTAATTTATCATATACTCTCAGTACGTTAAATGCTTAGTATTCCTTGTGAACTAATTCATTAGCTTTGTTTTGCTTAAAATCAATCAATTTCATGAAACTTCCTTAGACAATTAATTCTTGAGTTCTTATTGTTAAATCATCCGACTAAGATTATCATTCGTGTGAATTTTAGTTGAGTTATAAAATAAATATTGTTAAGACTACCAATAGAGGTGTTGTGTGTGGATCCCTAACCCTTAGTGCCTTAAAACATTGTTCATTTCTCTCAATCACTTTTACCAAACAATCAAAATCTCTTCAATAAAATTGTTTAAGTTTTATTGACTTGTGGTTTGCTAATTAATTCCCTTTTCCCTATGGATTCGACATCGGGCTCACTGAGTTATTATTTCACAACAATCCTGCGCTTAGGAGCATTATTTAAGTCGCAGCATGAATGCTCTAAAATATAGTAAATGGCTAATCTTATAGATTTAATTGAAAATAGTTATTTTATAAAAATCAATTAAGTGATATATCTTTTATCAAAAGTAAATTAAGCCTCCTTTTGGATATCAATGAAAAATGAAAATTATTTCACTATTCAGCTTATTTTTGCTACTATTCATGGGTTTCACTGTACTATTTCAGCTAACTTTTACATTTATCTACAGTACTTTCAGTAATAAGTTTTCAGTTTCAGCAAAATAAGCGGTATCCAAACAGACCCTAAATGTAGCATAAACCAAACCATTTAGCAGTAATATATATGGCATAAATATAGTGTCAATTCATGTACAGTAAAATGAAACTATATTTAACATCAATATGACAGATTTTAAGCAAGCAAAGCAACCTATTGTTTATGAATAGAAATACAAAAACACACATACATATAAACAAATTTATAGAGCAATTATCGATACTTACTGTAAAAAAGAATCAAATTTTGACTTCAAAACACACCTAGAGAAGTTTCCAAATTTGTCTCAATTTCAATTTTATAAAGCTTAGTTCATGTTTAACTAATATACATCTTCTACTATATATATATATATAGAGAGAGAGAGAGAGAGAGAGAGAGAGAGAGAGAGAGAGAGGATTATTATTCCCAACAGAAGCAAGTAGGCAAGGCAAGGCATTTATGCTTGCCTTGCAAACTTATGTGGAATAATTAAGAGAAGCAAATCGATAAAGGTAAATATTTATGCTTGCTTGCTTGCTAACTTAAGACTTTTATGATTCTTTTCTATTTAATCTATGTCCTTCACACTACAACTTTCCCACTACTTGGGAGTTTTCTGCATGTAATTCTTCGTTTCTGCAACTCTTTCGATTTCTTACATTAGTATTCCAGACGCTAAAGTGAGACATGCAGAGCAAAGATGCTATTCTATTCTATGATCTATTTGCTGAGGCAGATAGCACTGACTCTTTTAGTTGGATTTGTGCAGGTATAAGCACGCAACGTTGCACATATAAGATTATTTAACGGTCATATATAGATCACTTAGTTAACCGATTTTTTTTATATGATTAATACCCAAATGGAAATGATAAATTCAATGTTTGGTTTTTTTTTTCTACATAAATTTAATATCATAAAACCAAATGGAAATGATAAATTCTATGTTTTTTTTTTTTTTTTACATAAATTTAATAATATTCATATGTAAGTAAATATATAGATCACTTAGTAACTTATATAAGCAAAATTTTGAAACTTACATATTCTTAATATCTATAGATGTGTTTGACCCGGCCGTTCTTGACTCGAATTTGTTTTTATTTTTTATATTATCCGTACCGATCAACCCAACCCAACCTGTTTGTCCAGTTTAATTTGAACAGTGTTATAGATAAAAAGTGGTCGAGATGCCAAACCCAACGAAATGATTATCATCTGTACGCAAGGGTGGAAGTGGAACTATGGCCAAGGGGTTGGCTCCTCCAGGCAAAATTTTCTAATTCCGCCCTTCTGTACGAGATTATTCGATAGTCTACATTCATATTCTAGTCAAGTTTCTACTCCTAAGTCCTTCCTGATTTGAGCACGGCAGAAACTCTAATTTGAAAATCTTTTAGAATTGCTTCGTTCAACTTGTATTGGAGCATGGCAGAAACTCTAACTTGAAAGTTTTTTAGAATTGCTTCAGTCAACTTGAACCAAAGATAAAGAATTGAGATAAAGTGCAATTGCTTTATCATGCAATTACACCACTTCCTTCACAAATTTTTTTACATTTTTAACTTTGACTTTTTATTTCTTTTTAATATTTTTTTATTTAATGATTGAGATTGAAAGTTGCTTTTTGCAATTTTCAATCTCAATCGTTCATTACTATTGTATTAGTGCAATATCTTAGGTATTGCTCATGATCTCAATCCTAGATATGAAAACATGCCTAAAAGCCTCATCGTTTAGTCTCAATCGAGTGTGTATATGCTGTCCTGCAAAAGATATCCTTTTCAGTGCGGTTGGTGATAAGTGCAGAACATATCATCTAAAGCCAAAGAGCATCATCCAAAGACAACATTCATTACCAGCATTTATAGATAGAGTACGGCCAGAGATCAACATTTATTACAAAGCTCTATAGTTACTCCAAGTAAGGGATGGATAGCCGTTGCCATCTAAATGAGTTGGACATTACGCTAATCCCATAAATGCATGCATTAAGGGAATTAACAGTCAATGGCTACAAAGGCTACTACCACATACTTTTGGTGTGATGGTCATTGCATAAGTAAAAGTGCTTGTGGAGTGTGGGGGATAAGGACCGGGGTTCAAGTCTCCAAGAGGGAGCTTTACACACATATACACTTAGATTAGGCTAGAGTAGAATTCTATTTTGTAAAAAAGAAAAAGAAAAAAGAAAAAAAAGGCTACAAAGGCTCATCTATAAAAGGAAACACCACTCCACATTGAGTGGTATGCTTGACACAATTTACAATTACTTTCTACTGTATATCTTAGTCTCACAAACATTGATAAAACCATCATAGGGTCCTTAGCTAGCACCCCGCCAGTGTTCAAGCCATTACCTCTTATTTGCTTGTTATTGCAAGATTTGTCCATCACAATCCTGGCTAGACGAATAAAGCTAACTGTGAGTTTTCACTCTAATAGCTGGTATAGCTTATTTTTCATTGGTTTATTTGTTTTTTTTTTAAGAAAAAAAATAAGTTGTGTAAAAGTAGAATTATATCTAGAAAGTTTTTAAAACATTGTTTGTAACTAATCAAATGAGAACTCAGAATTCTTGAAGCTGTATTATGCACAAAATACACCTTATCAACAACCATGAGTTTTAGTGTTTTACTATCTTAGCAATTTCTCAGCATCAAATGATAATCATAACTTTTCATTTAAAATAAAAAATTGAAAATCATGATAAACGCTTATCACCATGAAACTAATTTTATATCAACAAAATTCCTTTTAAGGATCTTCTAATTTAAGAAGTTCAGCAGACAGTGGATTGGGCTATGCCACAGAGGAAGTCAAGTTCACAATGTGAAAAAAACAGCAGTATAGTCTAGCAAGCTAAAAATGAAGTATTTAACACAATAACTAGTCTTTCCTGCCTATAATACAATAAAGTTCCGCATTATGATATAAACAAAGGGTACAACTAGTTAGAGAAAGATTTAGGTATATGGACTGGTAAAAAGGCAAAAATGGGCAAATGCCCTATTCATGCAAAAAAAGCCCAGTTCTACCCCATTTCCCAAACTAATTAGGGATATGCCTCTCTTTTGTAACTCAATAATGGCAAAATCAAGTTTTGTTGAAAAACTCGATATCCCTATAATCAAGTTAGTCTCACCGTTATGCCACGCTGGCAAAGTAGGCGTGGCTTTTTCCCAATTAAAAAATGCTCTTGTACAACATTCATAACTCGGTAAGTAGAGAATCGAGTTTCGCTTCACCATTTGAATCCCTAACGTCTCACAAAGCCTATTCACTCACTCTCTCCTTGTACACTCCTCGCTCTTTGCCATCACTCTCCCTCACTCTGCTCTGTGATCAGGCTTCCCCACGGTCCCTATCCACTCTCCATCAGTCTCACTCTCCCAATCCAGTCTCCATCAGTCTCACTCTCCACCAGCCGTTGATTACAGATACGGACGTTGCTCTCCTCTCCTCTCCTCTGATATCTTTTATGATTTTGGTTAATATTAGGTTGTGTTTTATGTGGGATTTTGATAATTTTGTTGAAACTTACTTAAAAGTAGTATATTTACTAATCAATATGAGAATTTTGTTGTCTTTTAGATGCTGCAATGATGATGATCTGAAGTGTTTCTTGCTATATGGTTATGTTTGTGTTATTTTCTCATTAATGAGAATTTTGTTGTCTTTTACATGTTGCAATGATTATTTTCTCATTAATGAGTTTAAATGTGGTTGGGGTTTTGATGGGGGGTTTTGTTAAATTGATTGGTGGTGTTGTGGTGATGTCTCTGAGTTTGTGTAAAATGTGTCTTATCCGATTGTAGGCATAATTTGACAACCAACATTTTTGGGGATGGAATAAAGTGGGTAGACAAACTTTATTCCTTTTATGGAATGGGGGTTAATAAACTGTAATATATAATAAAGTATCCAAAGACCTTCAATTAGCACCTCAATGTAATGGTTAAAGCATGAAAATCCTAATTGTTTATACTTAACCAACAAATCTTCTCATAGTTGGAAGCCAAATAAAATAAAAAGAAAGAAAGAAAGGAAAGGCCATTAATTGAGGCAAATGGCAACCACGTGAGAACCAGCCAATTCTCTTCTATGAGAGCAAATTGGCAATTGCTTGTCAGGTTCTTGGGATCATCAAAAGAATCAACAACTACATCAAATGCCTGACAACATGATAAAATCTGAAAGAGATTTTAGAAACTTGTTTGAGGAAAAAATGTTTATGCAATTTGATCAAGTTTTATTTCTTAAACACTTGAATTGAATTAGTTCTGTGCTGTATAACTAAAGTCTTGTTAGATGAAGGCTCAAAAATTGTGAATAACAATTCAGTGGACGTGCATTCTGATGCATGATAGGTAAAAATATTCCTCCATTAATTATTGATCTAATTCTGAAGAAAACAATATTATAGACAAAATTTGAGAATTAATGATACTAGCGTTTGTATATGAAGAGAAAGAGCCATTGTAATATAACGTATTGATCCACAATTAACGCAAAAATACCGAGTGTTTGTTCTTCATTGTTACGTTACCTTGTCAAAAGCAAATTGTAATTCATCTCATACAACATTTTTTGTATGTAATGTCTTCGAAACTAAGTTTGAGCTCGTTGACCAAATATAACAGAAAATTTAAACAAAGTTTGATTGAAGGTCTTGTAGTCTATATATGTGCTTGCTTCTTGAGCTGATATGTACAAATACAAATTTAAGATCCTCATCTGCAGAAGAGTAAACAGCCTAGTGGTCCATACAAAGTTTTCATCCCTTTTCCCTTTGAAGTGTCAATGGCTTTTAACATAATTACTACCTCTTCCATCTTTGGTCTATTGTTGGGGTTTGCATCCCAACACTTCCTCATAATTTCTACTAGAGAGCTTGGGCAAGCACGTCTTTAAATTAATTAATAGGATAGTTTACCTTTGATTAAACACTACTACCAAAATCCAAGTGATTTTATTTACTAAAACTGCTATTGGGATGACCTCAGAAATAAGAAACTAGAGGTGTACTACCGGTGGAAGCTTTTTTTGGTTCAATCACACACCATTTCTATACATGCATTCATTGGATGAATGTTTTTGCAGAACAGATTTCCAACCAGGGACAGAATGCTCAAATGGGGTTTATACAAGAGATAGAGCTTGTCTTTTCTATAGGAGTTGTATTGACGAATGCAGAGATCACATATTTTGAATGCCCCAATGGCTAAGAGGATTTGAAGAATTAGCATATATAGGTCTCTGCCTTGTTGCAGACTCACTCCTATAGTGGGATAGGTCTGTTGATTAATAGCATGGTGGGCAATTATTTATAATCTATGGTTACATAAGATAGGAATGCTGTGATTCATGATGGAGAAGCTCCTCGTAGTCATAGAAGAACATATCACTAATTTCATTAAGGGTATTACTATCGTATTACAGATAATAGAAAAAAAAAGTGTTTTTATGTAAAATTATGGCAAGTTCTTATATATTTAAGCTTTAATTTGATTGCTTTTGGGTTGCATGTTAAGTGGGGGTAAGAAGTGATGTTCACAATATTGTTGGGATCATAATATGTCTTACTGTATCCATGCTTTTATTTTATATTAATTGTGGTTTACTTGTCAGATAATTGCTAAAAATCTATTTGCTGCCATGTCGGATATGCAGGCAGTAGATAGAGTGAAGCCTGGACTCGACAATCTTACCCAGTTGACCTAGTAGCCGAATCATCGGTCAACTCCACTTTGGAGCCGCATCGCTGATGAGGTATGTAGTTGTATTATTAATACATGTCCATTTTATAATTACCTCGTGTGCACTACCTAACACAATGCTCTGTGTAGGAGGTGCCTGGCATCATAAAGGTTCGACGCTGTAAATGTGTATTGCCGCAGGGTGGGCTAGACCCACGTATTATGCAATACGTAGATGTAGTAGGTTTGACCAGGTTATTCAAGGTTCTTAAGATGGAGGTTGACCATGCCTTGATTATAGCCTTGGTCGAGCGATGGCGTCTGGAGACGAACAAGTTCCACTCACCCCATGGAGAAATGGGTATCACCTTGCAAGATATAGAGGTGATGTAGGGGGTTTCGGTGGATGGGTTGCCTGTCACTGGGAAGACAGACTTGGGGTGGCAAGTGGTGTGCCGAGAGTTGTTGGGCCATGAACCTCCCATGATACCGAACTCAAACAAGTCTATCCTTGCTTGGGCGAGGTTAAAATACACGTGGCTTGATGCATAGTTTCCCGCTCCCCCAACTGCGGAAGCCGATGACGAAGTCGTGCAGCAACATGCCCACTACCACCTACTTGTACGGATGGGGGCCCTGTTGTTCATGGACAAGTCGGCAGACCGGGTCTCAGTGTTGCCTTTGCAATTCCTTAACCCAATCAGTAAAGCGAGACGGTACAGCTGGGGTAGTGCAGCACTGGCCTGGCTCTACAGGCATCTTTGTAGTGCATTGAAGAAGGATGCAATGTAGATTGGAGGAGCACTCTTGTTAATGCAGCTATGGGCCTATTTAAGGTTCCCATAAATATGTCCTATTACAAGGCTACCTCTATCGCCAGTGCACTCAGGGCCCCTTGTCATTAGGTACATTCATTGAGTTCTCGTTCTTCAAGCTAAGTGTCTCTTAGGAATAATTATTTATGTGTAATAGTATATTATATTTTAGTTGTCTCTTTGATATAATTAAAAATATGTCAAACTAACAAACAAAAGAAACTTATCAATGCTTAGTATATGGATGTGAAATATTTGTGCAAGTTTGTTAAATGTAAATTTTAGTAACGAGCATTTCTTGAAACCCCATGTTTTGTAGGTGGAGCGGGCCAAAGAGCACTACAGAGCATGCCACACATGTCCTTGTTGTGTACCGGACGTCGCTAGCTACACTACGAGCAGAGCAGGTATTCAGTTAATTTACTTCCTTAATTTGAGGTTTTTATTTTCGTTTCCCTCAATTGCATGACCACGTTTTTATTTTTATTCTTGTTTGAATTCTTGGATTGTTGTAGGAATGAGTTGATTTAAGAATATTAGATCCTTTCTAGGTTGGTTATGCTTTTATTGAAGCCTTCTGGTTTATTTACAACCTATGCTTGGTATTAATGCTTTGTTAGATTAATTTGAATCATGGTGTTGATTGTCATCAAGTTTTGTATTGGATATTGCTGCCTTTAAATTCTACTCCTGCACCCTAAATAACCTATTAACAATAGAAAAACAAAAAAAGGGAAGGAATTGACTGAAGTTAGAGAATTGAATATGGTGATTCAAGGCTCTTATCCCCGCACACAATCTTCTCTTTTTCTTCCCCAATTTTCATACACTGCCAATTCTATCTCAGGCTTGAACTCAATATAATTTCATTGAATCCTGGAAGACATTTTCTAAACCTAAAAATAAGTTTATGAAAAAAATAAAATAAAATAGGGAGCACAAAAAAGAAAAGAAAAAAACCAATTTTGAAATTAGAAGGAAAAGTTTCACGTACCGTTCATATGTTCTTGTTGACTTTCCCACATTGGCTCCTGCGTTTGCACATCCTTGAACTCACTCTAAGTTGAAACCCCTAAGCTGCACTAACCGAAGAGAATATATTTTTTTACAAAATATTTAGTAAAATTGTTAACAAATGGAGTACAACCACCAATCCAAAAGAAGGTTCAAGTTTTGTACTCTTCTTGGTAGTAAAATACATAATTACATGATTAGATTCAGTATAAGAGATGCTATCACACCAAATTTCATACCAAAAGCTCATTCTTGCATCATGTTTCAACTCATTCACAGTTCAGTGCTAACTTAAACCAATTACAACAAAACTTAAATCTCACCATAAAACTATAACATAACTAGCCAAAAAAAAAAAAAAAAACTAAAAACCCTAGTATCTGATGGTGTCACTTAGCTTTGAAAGTTATGCATAAGAACATGGGGCTGAAAATGGAATGTGGATCTCAATCAACCTAGATCTTTTACTATTTCCTGCAGATCAATGCTAGTCATTGTTTTAATTTCTTGTTGACTTCATTTTGTTAATATTTTGAACACAATGTTGCTGACATTATACTTTTTGCCCAATAATCCTTGAAGATTTTGTGTACGAATAGAAGTAAGAAATTCCATGCTTTCCATATTACATATCACAAACATAATCTTAAATTAGTATGATGTCTCACTATCACAAACATAATCCACTTATGCATATTATATAGGAGCCCTATAGGCTTACGCTAAGCTCCCTGCCTACGTATTGCACCGCCAAGTAGCATATTTGGAGGGCCGAGGTGCCATTCATATATTTTTGGATAGTGGAGGGGCATCATCTGGAGCGGGTCTTCCGTCAGTTTGGGATGAAGCAACTAGTTCCACTTGTCATGGATATGTCGACTGAGCTTCACAGGATATCCCTCCAGGCTAAATGGGAGAAGGATTGGGTGGCTGAACATGCTCCCCATATTCAACGATGGGTGAATCGAGAGCATGAAGTTCGCGCTGCCCCTCTCCTGGACGGTGATGCGATGTACCTTGTTGAGTACATGGCGTGGTACAATCGCAACAAAAGGCGGTACATAACACCAGAGTCTGCGTACTGGGAAGTCATGGTGAGGCAACAATTCCTTCCCGTTTGTTGAAACCATTGTTCGATTAAATATCTTTAGCAGGTTTATCATGCATGCAAAACTCCACAATAATTATTGTCGTTACATCTCTATGAGTTTATCTTTCATTGTACTTTAATCTAAAAAAAAATACTATGATTTAAGTTCTTCATAAATAAGTGAATTTGTCTTGATCCAATTTGTTTGCGTGAGAAATGGTTATTTTTTGTTTTTTTGTTTTTGTTTGGCTTGTAATTTCAAATGGATGGTGCAATTCTTTTTAGTAGTGATAATTAGACATTTCATGTTAGTTCATAGTCACAGTAGATAGCCTTACCTCCAGGACTGAAAGCAAATTAGATATTTCATGATACATATTACCTCTGGGACTGGGAAGTCCCTTACTAAACTGTTGGTAGAATGCAATTTCCAACACCTATCTTTCTTCAAAGTCAAAGCTTGAAAGGCTAGGAATAGCAACTTCTAGTTTCTCAGGCCACAAAATCAAAGGAAAAAGAAAAAGGAACCAAATAGATGTTTTGTCATAGAAAATTATATGTACAAAGCAAACCTGAAAATTTCTGAAGTTGGGAAGGCTACTCTGGATTCTGTTGCTGCAAACTTGGGGTGTGAAATATTGTAGTATTTGTGATTAAATAAAAGGACGAACCTTGATTGATCAGTAGAAGATCGAGAGCTTTTGTGAGATGGGTACTTTTGGTATGTAGCAACACTATTTGAAATTCCATATGCTCTTTATTCAGAATTTCATTAGCTATATTTACTACTATTTTCTTTTGATTTTGGAACAGATTTATCCATGTTTTGCATCATTCCTGCATTCGTGCTTTTATGACGCCCTTGTTTTGTAGGTTTGGACGATGCTTAGGTCTCTACAGAGGTGTGACGAAGGTTCTGACATGCATAATGACCTTAAGCTGACACTAGAGCTTGTGGAGGAGCTGGGCCGACTTAAATTGGCGGATGTGCTTGCGGAAGCATCCAAAATTGGTACACAGGCCTTGGGTTGCGACGGGCGAAGTGGTAGGTCTCGAGGGGGTGGATGCCGTGGAGGTGGTCGAGCTGGTCGCGGCCATACAACCCATCCAGATCCCATCTACGAGGAAGAGGATGACTTGGGTGCAGAAGAGTCATGGCTTGCAGGTGATTAGGTACTGTCTGACGACGGCGGCAGGATACCGCAATGCACATCTAATGTTTGTGTTGGGCCATCCCACATCGTCGGTCATGAGGACATTGTTCCAGCCCAGACTACCTCTCGTGGTGCTAGCATGGACTATGAGGACCCTCCCCGTATGTCGCCCCTAGTTTTTAGTGGATCTGCCCATGATGGTGGATGCATATTTGTCCCCATACTAGGCATGCCCACCTCACCTCTAGTGCATATGGAGCCCACCATGGCAACTTCATCTCCAACCCCCCACGAAGAGGTTATACAGATTGAGCAGATACCAGCTAAGGACATTGAGTTAGTTGAGGGTTTACGAAGATCGCGACGCCCTTCTGCGCATGCTCCCGATTGCGAGACCGATGATGGTATGTACTTCGTCTACACTTCCCATCTTCTTGAGCTATGTATACTGTGCATTTGATTGAATATGTTTATTTAATTATACTGTTGTGTCTGATGAAACAGGTAAGATTAGACCTGTGAGGGCATATGGGTAGAAACGAAAAGATCATTGAGCAGTCAGAGAGTCTTGGAATATACTTCCTGTCTATAGGTGACTGGATATTTCTATTTCACTTTTCTTTTAAAGTTGTATTTGTTTTTTAGAGCTCGTATATGGTGGAAAAAATTCTGCCCGTAATTCGTACATATTTGCAATTTTTTCATTTTGGCTTTTGTGCTCGCTTCTTGTTACTGGGTTTTTGGTTTTAGATTTTTAGTTACCTTAGTGAGTAATATTTTCACACAAACTCTATGACAAAATTTTGTTAATCCTGCAGTAGCCTGCAAGAGGTTGGTCAACACAGTGATTATTGTATTTATGTTGTGCCATTGTAACTTAGAGAATGTCTTTTTATCATTTTGATAATAGTATAGATGGTTCTCCATAACAAACCACTCCCCCCCCCCTTCTTCCCTTTCAAAACAAAAGGAATTCAAATTATGACATGCATTTCCCGACATAAATAAGGGAATGCAATCACATTTCAGCTTCACGAGTCTACACAGTTGAGTGCTATAATTCCTGCTCTTAAATAATCTAAACATTGTGTGTGGCTAATTTCCTTTTTCACTTGTTTCGTTGTTAACAAATTTATTTGAACTTTGCTTCCACAATAATTTCTCTTCAGGAGGCATGATTACAAACTATGAAAACTCAAAAGATGCTCAACAGGAACTTTCATCCTCAATGGTTTCCCAGTCTTTTGGAGTTCCCGATATGACATTTAACTCAATTGATTCCACAATAAATGATAGTAGCTACTTGAACAGAGGTCCTTGGCCCCCACCCCCTCAGTTTCAGTGAATGAGGACATATACCAAGGTTTGATGCTTTAAATAAAACTACGAAAGCAACTGGTGATATGTTGTCATTTTTCATATTTGCCTAGGATTTTAAATTGGCCAATGCTATTGTGAAGGTTTACAAACGTGGAGCAGTGGGGAGATCCATTGATATCTCGTGATATTTAGGCTATGATGAGCTTAAACAAGGTCTGGCTCAAATGTTCGGCATAGAGGGACAGTTACTTATTGGAAAAGGTCATTGACCTCTTGTTTGGATAGAGAAATTGGGTTGGTAAGCATTCTTTGGATGTTTGGATATTTGGCAAGGTAATTATCCAAAAAAAAATTTGTTATTGTTTTTTGTAAGTAAGAATTTTTTGTTATATTTTCCCTTGAGGTGAAATTCCTTGCTCTTTATGGTTATTTAAAAGTTGATTAGTTTCCCCATTGTTATGAAGTTAAAATATGCAAAATATTGACTTTTATCTTCCTTAAGGGTATGGAAAGCTGCTGGAGAGTGTACACATATATTGGAAGGACATAGTGACGTTATTGCTTCTGTTGGTGTCATTAATCAAAAAGGTATAAGATACGGTGATTGATAATCTCTAAAGTGCTTCTTCCTTGCCAGAAATGTCAAAATCAATTGTTGCATCTGAACTTGGGACCTCTCTGGCCTGAATTGTGTTTAAAACTTTTTATGTCTGAAGCACTTTAGTAATAATATTATGCGCTTTTTTTTTTCATGCTACTTGGTTTCATTGAGTTAGCATTTTCATTTACTCTTTCTTCGCCAATATCTGCTTCTTTCCAATTGTCAAGGTTTTCAGTGGCTACTTCTTTGCACTATCAATTTTTAAGCTGTTTTGTATATACAAGTCTAAAAGGTAATACTATGGCCACTGCTTCTAAAGATCGCACCTTGAGACTGTGGAAGGCAATGGGAAAAAGCCAATGAGCCTTAACTCAAATTGCACTTTCTCCTCCCATTATTTTGGGAGGGGAGGGGAGGGTGAGGTCTTGGGTTCCAAGTTGAGATGGCATGTGTGTGTAACTTACCAATAAATAAATAAATTTAAAGAAAAAAAACAACTGGAAGTTTGATGTCCTGACTAATTAATATTTTCCATTTACTGTGAAAGTTTGATACAGAGGATTCTATAAATAATCCTATCAGAATCAGGGCATTCAAGATTTTGCGTGGACATACAAAATCTGTACAATGTGCTGCCGTAAACAAATACTCGAGATATGGTGCGATCCATTTTCTTTTTTGTTTATATTTTATTGATATTTCAATACTTACAAAAAATATTGATATCTATGTTGGCAAGATGATGTTTAAAGTTAAGCTAATAATTTCCCCTGTACGTTTTTAGACCCTGTAAACAACCAGATTAACCTAGTTTTTTAGCCAAGTTATTAACTTAGGTAAATTATGCAGATCTAGGTTAACACAAATATATCATATCATGCAAAGCAGCAGAAAAATAAATAACACAATGATATGATGACCCAAGAAAACCAAACCGGTAAAAAACCTCGGGATGATTTAGCTTAACTATCCTCAAGGTAAAACTGAATTCACTATAAAGAAATTGAAGTTTACACAATAGCGACTTAGACCACTAACATCCTATTGCTACGTTGAGTAGGAAACTTACTACCATGACCACGTGATAGCTCCGAGTCCACGGACTACTTCCTTCTTGGATTCCCAACAAGCACAAGCACTCCCGCTTGTATATCTTTAAACTCTTAATGCAGCAACTGAATGATCATCGAGTTCTTGACATAGTCTTGATTCTTGATAACCCTAAGTATATGTAAATGCAAATACCTCTAGATCTCACAAGAGATTCACACATACAGCATAAACAAAAAGACTCTAGAGAGCTTTTGGGTACAAACCCTAGATACAAAAAGATGCACTCTCTTCTCTCTCTTAGAAGCCTTTAGAAACGTGCTTAGGGTTTCCTTTATATAGTGGGAGAAGTAGATCTAAAACCCTAATCCTTAATAGGCTTGGGCTGAGTTGGAAAAATCTACAGAAAAACAATCTGCACGACTTTCAATCGGTCGAGTCTAATTCTTGATTGATTGAGCCAGATAGAATTGCATAGTAAATTCTGCAACAACTCAATTCCAACTTTACATATAAGATACATACTTTGAGCAGTCTAAATAAGACTAAAAAGGTTTTTAATCATGGTTTGCCAACATTACAAATTAGAGTTCTAATACATTTACTAAAGGTCTTAGAACCTAACATTCTCTTTTTTACATTCTTGGGACCGGTGGGATGTATCCATATGCTTAGGTTTGTTCAGGTTCTTGGGATAGCACGATCAAGTTATGGTAGACAAATGAGAGGGCGTGTGATAGTGATCTGGTGTCAATTAAGAAGAGAAAAGGGAATGATCAAGCTGATGAATCTCAATTGGAGGTATGGATGTTTCATGCTCATGCTCCCTTTGCGGTATTAAAATATGTTTGTATATCGGATGTAAAGCGTAAAATATTTGATTTGATTCTGTTCATAAAACAAATAATGACATGATGGGAAAGGTAATACTTAAATTTAGATGTTAGAAAGAGTCCGATGCTTCATTAAGGAGATGTCACTTAATCATCGAAAGGCTAGTATTTTCATTGATACAATTGTAAAGAAACTATTTCTTATGGACGAACCCTTGGAACATTCTTACATGTTGAACTTTGATTATAATTTCATTCATTATTTTGTTTGTTTGCCCTTTTGTTCTTTTAACAATCTTTTCATAAGTAGGTTTTGAGTTTAAGATGTTACCCTCCAATTATATGTTTTGTGGAAAGTAATTTTTGTTATCATTATGTTTTAGGGGGAGGCTGTGTCTACACTTGTAGGCCATACACAATGCGTATTTTTTGTGGTATGGCCACAGCAGGAAACAATATATTCTGCATCATGGGATCATGGGATGCCAAGACTGGCAAAAATTCGTCAGACATAGTAAGTGCACATATTTTTCAGTTGTCTCTATCTATCTGTTTCTGTTTGTTTAATTGTTTTAGGCAATTTATCACAAAAGTTAAAAACAAAGTTGCTAGTTTATCTGTGGTGGGAATGAGAGGGCGTGTGTTTGGTTATCAAAATTTCTTGAAGTGGGTTTATATTGAACATCTTAAGTCCATGCTGATTGAAATCACTCACTACTGAGCTCTAAATGATTATCCAGACTACTATGCAAGATGATTCAATACTATTTTTTAAATAGCCTATTTTATGTTTCTCCAATTTGGATTCTTCCTTTATTTGTTATTAAATTCATTTTCTAGAAAAAGCAAAGCATGTTATCTCTTAGCATTAGATGCATGTCACAAGCTATAACAGCAACATGTTTATTTTCCTAGACTTACTTTCAGCTCAGAATTGGATTTGGCCACTCACTTCCAAGTTTAAAACCATTCTCTCCTCCATGGACAGTTCTGCACGAAAGTCCTCAACTGCCTTGATGTTGGAGGTGAAAGTTCTGCTCTCATTGCAGCTGGTGGTTCTGATCCCATTCTTAGGATATGGGATCCTTGTAAACCAGGTCTGTTAAGCTAGTTAAGTACCATTGGCTCTCACTCTTTCTCTCTCTACACACGCATATTTGCATCACCAAAATTATAAATTTTGAAGGAACTTCTACAGGCTCTTTCAATTCTCGTCTCACACTTCTTGGATTTCGGCTTGCAAGTGGCATGACAACTCTTGGTTTCGTTTAATTTCTTCATCATATTATGGGAAAGTAATGTTATGGGATCTAAGAACTGCGGTATTAAATTCTCCCTGCTTCTAGTATTTGTCTGTAATTCATGTGCACAGCCTATTTGTAGGAAAAAAATGATTGTGCACCTACTTCATTTTGTCATGTTGCAGTGGCCTCTAGCTGTCATTGAGCCACACAAGGACAAGGTATAAATTTAGCCTCTCTATTTCATCTTTTCTTCAATGCACAAATTCTAATGTTTTCGTTAATATGGTGGTCTCTTTTGTTAATTTAGGTTCTATGTGCTGACTGGTGGAAAGGTGACAGCGTAATTAGTGGTGGTGCTGTCAACTAGTTGGTATATTGAACATCTTAACAATTGCTAGGCCAGACTTGTTCAAATGTTCGCTTTTTGACTTTCACATGGAGGGTTATGTGATAGAAAAGCCTAATGGCCATTGCACTATGTTCATGTTGTCATGATTAACTCTGGGAGTGTCATTTTGGTTGGTTTGGCCCTAGTGTAAGATCAAATATAATGCAAGGCTTTCCTTTCTAACCGCATTATTGTTGCACTTAAGTTGTTTGATAAATTGCTTATTTGAGAATTTGTTCAGTTCCAAGACAATTTCATTTGTGTAAAAGACAAATAAAAGTATTTGGAATTTTATTGGTTTGTTTTTTCTTTTTTCAAATTCAAAAAAATGGGTGAATTGTTTGCTAGCTAATCTCTTAAATTTGGGTTAATGTACGCATCATTCATTATTATTGGCCCAAACCTTCTAGGGCCTCATATTGTGCCCAACGCAAATCCATCTTTTTGTATTATGTAACTACACAATAATGGACCGAAGTGAACCAAATAGATCTCATGCGACCAAAGCTGATTGAATAGGATAAAATGGAGTGAATAGAACCTAGTGGACCAAAGTGGACCGAATAAGACCAAAGTTGTGCTGAAACAAAAATACCCACACTGCTAGTCAAACAGCTTATATACAATTAGCAGGTTAGTTATCAAGCATCGCAAGATAGCCACATTGCTAGTCAAACAGCTGGAAAACGATGACACTTCTAGTTAAACCACAAGGATTTGAAAGTAGTTACTTGGCATATATACACATCTTATTGAATACCACAACAGGAAGTCATACTTTTGCTGAACATTGACCCGTACGCTGTCTCATCTGTTTGTTGACTTCATTATCCCCTACAGCATGGGCCACCACCTCATTCAACATGTTCGCAGTCAAGGTTGCAATCCTCCTTGTATGGTCACGCTCCTCAATGGCAACTTCCAACTGATACCTCAACAAGGTGTTCCTCATGTCTCCACTGCCATAGTTTGTTCCTTCACTTCGAGACATGCTCGGTGGACTTGAGGTGGACATGTTTGGACTTGCCCACGATGCAGACGCACCACCCTGCACATCCATACCATTACGATGCAAATACTCCATGTATGCGGCTTTTGCTTCCCTTTGATCTTTATATGATTTGTGATTGGCATTTGGGAACTTATGAACTTGTTTGCTCGCATTTACCTAACTGTCATATATGCCTGGAACACGACCGTTAAAACACAACGTAGGTACATGCCATCCCGCTCTACAAACACGCATTGCTAGGATGTCTTTGCACCAGAATGGTGGATGCGTACCCTCTTACTAGCGGAAGAGGTCTGGGTGTTTATAGAGAAATTGGGAAGAGAAACTAGATTTATGAGAAATCGAGTTATGTACAAGTCCCATCTGGCAACCTGGACTGGTAACCAGATTACTAATAACTTGATTTCTGAATAATCGAGCTATTAGTAACACGACTATTAAATTTTCGAGTTTCTGAATTTCCATCACATCAATGGATGTGCTGTAAATGTAACTCGACCACTTAGAAGTCGAGTTTTTCAGTAACTCGGTTTCATGGACGTCGAGTTATGATTCGGTATCCATGCCCCACATTTTAGAACCCATGCATGTGTTTGGCTAGTATGTACAAGTGCTAAGAAGCTTCAGTCTGTAAGTTCTGAATATGTATTGCTTGCGAACTTAACAAGTTCTGAAAAAGAAAGCTTGCGAGATGAACGAGTTCTGAAAAAGAAAGCTTGGCATTATTGTGTGCCCTTAGGGCACACATTACCAAAAGAAGCACTATATGTGTGTGTGTGTGTGCGTGTGCGTGTGCGTGTGCGTGTGCGTGTGCGTGTGCGTGTGCGTGCGTGCGTGCGTGCGTGCGTGCGTGTGTGTGTGTGTCTGATAGTGACACTATAATGTATAGATACCTGTAAACATATATACATTCCTATATAAGTAATATATAGTCATTACATGTGATTATGTATAGATACATTACATTACATGTGATTTATGTATATACATTACCAAGATGAGCACTAGATACATTACTATATCTAGTGCTATATATATATATATATATATATATATAGATAGTAATGTATGTATAGATACCTGTGAACATATATATAAACAAACATACATGTCATTTCCTATGATGATGATATATGCATTCATCCATGGGTATCAACAATGATGTAACAAGCAATCATGGGTTTAAATTGTGTGGCACTTTCAGCTAAAAAGCTTCAGTGCGTGGGTTCTGAACAATAAAGCTTGAGAGGTGAACAAGTTCATCTGACCATGTTGGCATTTTCCTCTTCACTATTGCATTCTCACCAAACGTGCTATAGCTCAGGTATCTTTGTTATGGCACATCTCCCCTGAAAGGCTAATGTTTGTGTACAAACAAATCAAGTTTGTTAAGAATACTTAGGATGAGTTCTAGTGCGTCTGTAAAAGTTTTATTGTACATTCACATGTGTAATTTTCCCAATTACTTTTGCGTTAACATAACCCCTATCTTCTGCATGATAACCACAATTAATTGTCTTTATCCAGGTCTACCATGGGTTGTCATTGCTTCTACGTTTACACTACGATGGGGAGCAGTATTTCAATGACTTGCATGGGTTGTCCTATAGAGGCGAGTCAGTGAAGCAGAAGTTCATTGAGTTGAAATGCGGAACACACTTGAGAACAATGCACTGGAAGATAATGGAAGCTCTAGGGTTGGATAGGGAGTCACATAAGATATCCATTGTGTACCGTGCCCCCAGCTACTTGTGAGTACTCAGGTTTTCTACAACTCAATTCCGTTGAGTTGCGATGGTGACATGGACATGATGTGGACAGTGATTAAGCGGACCCCCCAGTTCATAGCATTTGACTTGTATGTAACTGTTGAGGCTGTTGGGTTCCATGCTGGTGCAAGTTCGCAGCATGGAAGTGGGGTGGAAGAGCCGCACTTATCTCCACTTGATGTGCATCCTTCCATTGCGAAGGCCACGCCTTTGCCCTACAACACTTAACCATGTAGTGTGGTTGATGATTTTGACAACATCGAAGAAGCTGAAGTGTTGGGCACCACCCAGACACATGATGTTGGAGGGTCAAGTCACGCATATGAACATGTCCAAGCCTATATGGACGAAGAACTTTATATTGACCCTAGTCAAGATGTGTATGAAGAGTTCATTGATAATGATGGACTGGTGGACAATTTAGAGGTCTTAGATGAGCTACAAGTCGAACAGAACGAGGAGGCTTGCCTTAATACAGTTTGTATCCCAGAATGGTTCACATACATGGGACAATATTAATGACCCATCACTTGCATTGGGTAAAGGATAGCTTGCAAGTTGGCATAAAGGTGATTAGCCGGCGAAGGGGATGCTATTCAAGAATAAAGCCTCTGTTTAGTATGTGTTGACCCTCTATTCTGTGAAGCATAATAAGCAATACAAGGTCATCAAGTCTGACACGAATAGGCTGGTAGTGCGGTGCATATGTGATGCATGTCCATGGTCAATTCGGGCTAGCTGCAGCAAAAAGCATGGGATGTGGGTGATCAGTAAATGCGAGGGTCCCCATAGTTGCACATCCCTCCAGGTAGCGTCCGATGGACGGATGATGGATTCAAAGTTCATTTCCATTGCACTTGAGTAGTATATATAGGAGGACATTGCAAGATCTGTAAAGGACCTACATAGTATGTTGCATGCGAAGCATTCGCATGAAGTTAGTATGTACAAGGTTTGGGAAGCTAAACAGAAGGCAATTGCGCGTATTTACGGGGATTTTGATGAGTCTTACGCGGAATTGCCACGATTTCTAGCGGCATTGTCCGATGCAGATCCGGACACTGTAACAACGTTAAAGTGTGACCCCTGGGTCCCGGGGACTTGTATATTCAACTCCGCGTTCTGGGCTTTCAGTTGGTGTATTAGAGGGTTCAGGCATTGCAGGCTGGTGATAAGCATAGATGCAAAGCACCTCTATGGCAAGTACAAAGGAAAGCTGTTGATAGCAATGGCAACAGATGGTAACAACAATGTTTATCCACTCGCATTTGCCGTTGTTGAAACCGAGAGCACGGAGACATGGGGATGGTTCTTGGCATGCTTGTTGACCTATGTTATGGATTCGACCAATTTGTGTATAATCTCTGACAGGCATTGTGGGATACAATCATGCTTCGATGACACCACTAGGGGCTACTTACAACTGCCCTTAACCTATCATCGGTATTGCCTTCGCCATTTAGTAAGCAATGTTAACACTAACTTCAAAAGTGTGGCATTAAAGAACTTGGTATGGAGGGCAGCAACTGCGAATCAAGTTAGGAAGTTTGAAAACACAATGGATTGCATCAAGAATGTCAATCCGGATGCATACGACTATCTTAAGGATGTACCTCAAGAAAAGTGGACACTTGCACATGACCATGGGCATCGATATAGGGCAATGACAACCGACCTATCAGAGTGCTTCAATCGGGTACTTAAGGGCGCACATAGCTTGCCCATTACTGCAATGGTGAAATTCACATTTTACAAGGTGAAATCGTACTTTGACGATCGTTGAAACAAAACCCTAGAGTAGTTGGAAGAGGGGCAAGTGTGGTGTAAACATGCCTATGACAAGTTCAAGGAAAATAAAGAGAAGGCGAAGCTCTATATGGTTAGAAGGATGAGCGCGCAACAACACTTATATACAGTGGAGACACAGTCTCCACTGTTGAGCACTGGCGGGGGAGCTCACACCCATATGGTTTCCCTCATGGACATGACATGCACATGTGGGAAATGGGAAGCAAACAAGATCCCCTGTTCACACTTGATAGTAGTTTGTGCCAAGCACAACCACGATGCCACGGGGTATATGGATCGTTTCTACCGCATGGAAGAACGGTATCACAGCTACGAGCCAATATTCCAACCATTGAAAGATAGGTTGGAATGGCCGGAGCCAGAAGAAAGGAGAACTGTAATGCCAAACCCGCGGTTGATCCAAGAGAAAGGACGGCCGAAGTCCACGAGAATTTGCAATGAGATGGATGACCACGATAGGGAGTTGCCAACCTCATTGTGGATTGAGAATGGACCAAAGTCGAAGTGTGGGTTGTGTCGCCAAGAGGGTCATAACCGTCGTAGATGTCCGACTTGAAATGTGGCATCAACAAGCCGTGGTGCTATGTAGCATAACAATTACAAGTCATAGTAAGAAGGGGGTATCATAAGTTATTCTTCTTTACATTACTGAGACTTAGTATTGTTACAAGAGATATATGTCAGTATGAATTGAAATGTTTAAGTATGCATGATGTTAGAGTTGTAAACTACGATGATATATGTAATTGGTTAATAATGGATGAACCCCTACATTTGTAGATATTACATTATATGAGTTATAATTAAGATTCCTGGAGTAATTTTTATATTGGAACCATGATAGTAATACTAATGTATCAAATTTAGCTACACTTTAGGCAATCTTGTGATTACTTGTTGAAGTAGTTGCAGTTACTCTTGACTCCTAGCTATTACCATTCCTAGTCTTCTGTCCCAGTTTTGGTGTTCTTTCAATCTTAGTGTTTGTGGTGTGCATATTCTAGTATTCATGGGGTCTCTATTTCCCTAATTGTATATGTTTTGCTTTAGATTGCTAATTTTGGCCAAGGTGTAACTTTAGAAGCTCCTCATTTAAGCAGGCAAGCTTCAAGGTTCTTCTGTATTTGTCAATTTAATTTATTAATTAATGTGGGTTGTATACTAATTTTTGTGCTGGTTACTCCTCAGAAAGGAGGCAGCCCTGCAGTAAAGGGAGGTTTGTAGTTCCAATACTGTTGCCATGTCCTGTGTGGCAAAGGTGCCAGACTTGAGACGTACCATTGATGAAGTTGTTAGAATGATTGAAGAAATCTAGCAATCATACTCAGAGAACCGGCCATCTTCTGAAGAGAACAAATCCAATGACTCAAATGTGCAGACTCCATGATTGCCTAAAACCATTGTTGGCGTATGCTTTCCAAGTTTCAAGTTACCATTGTGAAGAATTCATCTAATGTATAGTTAAACATTTTATTTTTGTACATCAATGGATTTAAATGTATAAACACTCTTTACTTACAAATAAGGTTGTATGGATGATTTTCGTATTCGCGTATTGAAAATGAGAGAATGATTTGTTGATGGATGTGGTTGGAATTGTATGGACGATTTGATTATGGAAGTGGTTGGAAGTAGATGGATCGGTTGTTGTTTATAGTATGGTTGTGAACAGGTCCACTTTTACGATGAATAAACAGGCCAAGCACAAATGGGTGTGAACAGTGGTGCATGAGTTCTTACTCCATGCAGGAAATGTATTCCCAAATAACTCGATCGTCAATTTATCGAGTTGTGCTTGAGGTAGACTGCACATAACTTGATTCAATAATAATCGGGTTATGTGGAAGACCATTTTGGACACTAGGATTCCTCTTGGACTGCATCTGGATTAGTCCAAATATCTGGGCTGGGTGTGGAACCACAGTGCACATAACTCGACTTGTGTATTATCGAGTAACACTACACATAACTCGATTCATGAAATATCAAGTTATGTGCAAGCCAGAAATTGGACTCCTGCGAATTACGTTGCACATAACTCGATTCAATAATAGTCGGGTAATGTGGAAGACCATTCTCAACACTAGGATTCCTCACTGCTCGTAACAGTAGCATTTGGCAAGTGAGGTTGGAGAAGGCTAACACAGCTCGGCACTGTTCAGCTAAGTCATATTCGCAGTTTTGCATGTACTGCTCAGAAGCTTGGCATTGTTGAACCCTGTTCAATCATATCATCCATGCTCACATGAATACACAGATATGCAACCTTTTGCAATGCATTGTTTTGAAGGATGCAAAGGATCCCTCAAAAGTGTAAGCAAAATTTTGGGAGTGAGTTGTCCATCATTGCTACACTAATGTTCATAGTTTTGCATGTGATGCTCAACAGCTTGGCACTGTTGAACACTGACCACAAGTACCCATCCCCACTCATGTGAATACACAGATGTGCAACCCTTTGCAATTCACTGTTTTCGAGGAGGCAGAGCATCCCTGATTTGGTTATGCATTAATTGTGTGATAGTGAGCTGCCCACCATTGCTACATTGATGTTTGCAGTGCTGCATGTGCTGCTCAACAGCTTCGCATTGTTGAACCCTGTCCAGTCATATCACCTACACGCACGTCAATACACAGATATGCATCCTTTTGCAATGCACCGTTTTCAAGGTGCAAAGCATCCCTGAAAAGTTTATGATACATTTAACACAGCTCAACACTGTCTCGTCAAGTCATGTCAGATGAAGCACAAGAATGCTAAATAGTCTTCAACAAGACATACCAAACTGGTCAGACAAAAGTCTTAAAACCACATCCATCAGATATAAATCATACCAGTGATCAAAGTCCCTAATTAAATATAAGCATAAACATCACTAGTTTAAAATTTACATAGGTTATCCTAGTCCAAACTCTAATGGTCAACCACGTGAAATATTAAGACACTAAGCACAACTGGCTTCCTCTCGATCACCTCGAAGAAACAAACATCTCCTTCTTCAAAATTATTGTCTTTCAAAAATGCAACCCATCCCTTCCCGAATTTCATTGTTGAACATGTCATAATAAATTATATGGCCGCGAGATACCCATGAAAGAAGGATTTTTAGGCTTGAACTTTTCGGCCGCTTGGATTGCTCTCTCTCTCTCTCTCTTCCTCTGGACATGCTAGAAATTTTTTTTCGTAACATACTTTTCTCTAACTTCATGTTTTGTGGGCAAATCATCTGAGGGGGATATGTTTGTATCGTCTTCATCTAAGTCTATTATTTCTACCTGATGATCTTCCAATTTACAATTCTTGCTGGGTGGATATTAAATCTTAGTGGTAGTCTTATCAAATAAAAGAACATGGAAGCTTCAATTTCCTTCAAATCTGAAGACTAAAAAATAACCATAACAGATAGAATGGTATTCAACGAAATCCTACCAACCATTACAAAACCAAATGTTGTTATCAGCTTTCTTCAATCCCACTTGCCAAATACCACCATAGGGAGCAATTAGTGTAGCTACGGTGGATAGCTCAGCACTTTTGAACCCTGACCACAAGTACCCATCCACACTCACGTGAATATACAAAGCATTCCTAAAAGTTTATGCATGAATTTTGGGGGTGAGCTGTCCACCATTACTACACTGATGTTTGCAATGTTGCATGTGCTGCTCAACAGCTTCGCACTGTTGAACCCTATCTAGTCATATCACATACACGCACGTCAATACACAGATATGCATCTTTTTGCAATGCACCATTTTCAAGGATGCAAAGCATCCTTGAAAAGTTTATGATACATTTAACTCAGCTCGACACTGTCTCGTCAAGTCATGTTAAATGAAGCACAAGAATGCTGAATAGTCTTCACGTGAATAAATACGCAACCTCTTTTGCAGTACACATCACTAGCCCACTGTTGTAGCACAAGCTATAGCCATATCAAACAGTTGCCTCAGTGAACCGCATGCACCAACAAATGCCACTATACAGCCAAGTCATGTTCGCAGTTTTGCATGTGCTCCTCAACACCTCGCCACTGAACAATACACTATCGAGTCATATCATCTTTATTCACATGAATACTTACCCTTACATATAGTCACATCCACGTGAATACTTGCCCTTGCAAAACCCCTATATAAAGTCCCATTTACATCAACCCTTGCAAAACATCTACACATACCGATCTGAAGTCACATTTTCCAATGTCAATTTGTAATTGGATGCTACCTCATTTTCCAGATAACTATGGAAGGGAAAGAGATTCTGACGAGAGTGAATACTATGTCGGACTACGGCGGGAGTGAGACTTTTGTGAGAACGAGTCCAACGCTCCATAGGATGATCTCGTGCAACTCGGAGCGCCTCTTGTCGACCGTAGCTTGCTCACACTGCCATGGCGAAACATGCACCAATATAAGTGTGTAGTGACTAAAAAAAAAAGAACAATCTTATGATACTCCGTAGGTCTAGGAATCACATGCTACAATTGGTGGAGGAGCTGGTTGCCGCAACGAACAGACAACTCACTCCAGCGGAACGTAACAATGTCCTCAACTACGAGGACTACTTGTTAGAATGAATGCCTATGTGGTGTGTGTCTTATGTCTACGGATTAAGTTAATAATGTTAGCAGTGTTAGTGTTCGATATGCAATGCATGCATATTGGTGGCATCGTGTAAGAATATTTAAGTTTTCTGTGTTATGCCGTAGGTGCAGCCGTTGTAGCCAACAAGCAACTCACTCCGGCAGAACATAACAATGTCCTCAACTATGAGGATTACCTGTCTGAGTGAATGCCTATGTGGTGTGTGTGTGTTATGTCTAGGAATAAGTTAATAATGTTAGTAGCGTTAGTGTTCAATATGCAATGCATGCATATTGGTGGCATCGTGTAAGTTATTTTAAGTTTTCTGTGTTATGTCGTAGGTGCTTATTTAAAAATATTATGTGTGGGGATAATCTAGATTACGAATAACGTGCATGCTCCTCACAATCAATAATAAGGTTTACATAGTACAAATGCAACAACAGTGACATACATACATATAAAACATAGTTAAGCAAAATAGTTCTTCAACAAAGTCTAATTACACCACGACACGGCTACTCCTCATCTGACATCTCCACATGTGACTGATAAATGGGATCAACAAGAAGTGATTGCATGAATTGTGCGTGCTTGTACCAACCTCCCTCCACTGACTCTCGAATCTCGACTTGGGTCCAATATAGATTAAGACGTATCTTCATTCGATTATTTTCTTCTCTTATGTGGTTCAATGCTTTACGAAGTTCGTCGATCGTGTCTCTGGGCATCTGCTATGCGAGTCGCCGAGGCACTGGCAACTTAAAACCAACCAACTCATCATAAAACATTTGTTGTTCACGAAATAACTAGGCCCACTCCTGTCTCATGGTATTATGAACGTAAGCACTATTTCGCAGATTTGGATTGATTGGATAGCTAAACTCATCTTCTAATACCCAGCAACGACCTATAACTGTGAACACATCGTGAGGCCTATAAAATTGTGGGTTGCCAGAACCAGACATTGACGCTGAATAGAATAACATCAAATGTTCAAGTTAACAGTGTGCATCAACTGTTGGTAAATAATGTAATGCTGCATAAGATGGTACACGACAAAGACATTCATAAATTTGTGTACTATTACATGCTAAAAATGAAATACTAACACTAACATTTGACCATAAATATTAGATATTGTTGTTAATGTTTACACATTGTGTGCAATACAAAATGTTATTGTTAATGTCTGACCAATGTTGATAATGTACATGCCCCTATATGATTATGACTAATGAGGATTATGTGCAATACAAAATGTTGCTATAGAAAAGATTTCATTCTCTTGTGACCAACGTTTACTACGACAAACAACCAAAATCACACCAATGTACTTCACACTCATTCAACCAAAAAAATAAAAATTTAGTACAATATCAAATGAAAATACCATTGCCATAAAATTCTGGTGTGAGTTTTTTGCCTGAGCTGATACAAATTTCAGTTGAGTTTGGAAGCAACTGTGGATCTGTGGAGCAGAGTGGAATTCAGTTCAGACAGAAAGCAAGACACTCTGAAAGGGAGGAGATGTGCAGGTATTATACAAGAATAACTTGATTTTACGAAGTTCGAGTATGCTTTATAACTCAACATTAAAGTACTCGAGTTATATTCAAAGACATGAACCCATATGCCTGACACTAAGACAGTCTGAAAACAGTTTCACAAGAGCTTTACTCGATATCTGTATAGTCAGTAACATAACTCGATTCTAGTATAATCGAGTTATTCAGGGATTAAAAAAAGAAAATGCCACGCTGGCTGTCCAGCATGGCACAATCCTGAATCTAACTCAACTATTAAATGATCGAGTTCTTCACGAAACTCAATTTAGCCATCATCAAGTTACAAAAGAGGGGCATTTCCCTAATTAGTTTGGAAAAAGGGGTAGAACTGGGCTTTTTTTGCGCGAAATGGGCATTTGCCCATTTTCGCCCTGGTAAAAATGGCCAAGTACCACTTTTTTTGAAAATATTTTGCAATCTACCATTGTTTGCGAAATATTTAACAATCTATCACTTTTTTGAAACTCGATTTTGTGGAAATCGAGTTTTCCATGGTACTCAAGTTCATGAAACTCGAACAGCATGAAAAAATTTTGAAATTTTCAAATTTTTTTGATGTAACTCAAGTTCATGGAACTCGACTCCAATTACTTCAAAAACTTGAAAAAAAAAAATTTCATTGTACTCGAGTTTATGGAACTCGAGTATCATGAAAAACTCGATTTTCACAAAATCAAGTTTCAAAAAAGTGATAAATTGCTAAATATTTTGCAAACAATGGTAGATTCATACATATTTTCTCTAACGGTGGGATATGGGCATTTTTGACCATATGCACTAGTAACAGTCTTGTGCCTGTTTTATTATCAGCTACTGGCTAACTAGTAGATAGACTGGTTCTCTCAATTGCTTTTGCAGAATGTCAGATCACACCATCCCTCAAGAAAACCTCGAATACAATGTAATGAAGTTGGAAAGAACAAAATTTAATGACAGTTCTTCCATTGGTTTTCCTTTGGTCACCATATAGGTTGTCTATGTGCTCTTTATTTGTGTGTCATGGTGTATGCGATTAACCAATTAAGACTTGAGCATAATTTTACTAATTAATAAACTTGGCCTTAAAATTGGGATTTTGACACAACCGGGGCATAAATTCCCTAACAGAATGCAATTGAAATTGCATAGAAACATAACAGAGAGCGAAAAAGTTGTCATACACGAACTGGTAAGAAATATCTACAGTTTACCTTTTAGTTTCAATATTTGGTCAATCATCACTTAACTCAATGTTCCAAATGAGTGTCAACTTTTATTACAAAACAATGTATCATAAAACATTAAAAACTGAAATATCCTATTATCTACTAGCATCTTGTTTCTAACATACGAGGGCAAGGCATGGTACAGCCCAATGTAGACCAACTGGAATTTTTCTCATCCAAAACCACATTAGTAAACTTTAAGTCTAGTATTCTCAAAAAAAAAAAAAAAACATTAAGTCATATTCATGACTGATGTGTTTTTTGTGGCTATTTTATTTCCGTCCTCCTCTGTATTGATTTTTTTTTTTTTGTAAGTTGCCAAGTCAATGAATTCATTGAACTTTGGATGATCTTCATTTTTAAGTTCCAGCAAATTTATGTCCTCCATTTTTTCCTTGGTCATAGCACAATTGAGATGGGCAACAAATCGCATCTAGAGCAATAGTAAAGCCCATAGTTAGTGTTCACATTTCGATCACAGAGTTGACAAAATCGGGAGTCAAATTAAAGGAGTTTAAGAGAAGAATGGATAAGGTGGAAAATGTGCTTGTAACGTACAACTTTCACTATGCGTTAGAAAGATCCATAACTTCTAATCTATGAATCTAGAAACTACATGGGACGCATAGATTGGGCACACCCTTGCCTTCTTTACCACAAATGTCGCAAGTAAACATGATTGACTTGCCAATGGGAGGGCGTGGGATTCAGCTTCAAGTTGTACAATAGTTGGGTTGTCTACGAATCGGATTGGTTCGGGTTTGGGCTCAAACCGCTCCTGCTGATCTAATCGGGTGGAGTATACCTCAATTCACCGCCAACCAAAGAGATTGATTAGATTGGGCCTTTAACATGTGCCGGTTAGTTTGGTTGACGTCATAGAGGCAGAAATCTTCCGAAATCTAGTGAAATGTCAACGGAAATCGGCGAAAATTTTTATTCGTGCCATTAACCAATAAAGCATCATTGATCTTCAATAAAGAGAGAATTTATGAAAAAAATGTTATGGGTGCCAAGAACCAATATTAGATCCTAGCTACAGTTGTAAAAAATGCAAATGGTATAAGTTCTACCATCATAAATCATGTGCGGAATTACCCATTGGGTTTCACCAGCCCTTGCGCTCATTACATCCTCTTGTTTTCTTTGATGAATCAACAAGTTGTTGTGAGAAAGAAAACAGCAAATGCAAACTCAGGTAGATCCAACAATATTTCCACTAGAAATGGTTGAGATCTCGCAATGATATTCTTTGCAAAGTTCACATTTGCTATTTTTTCTCACAATAACCCATTGATTTGTTAAAGAGAATAAGAGGATGTATTGGGTGCAAGGGATGGTGAAACCCAAAGGGTAGTTTCACACATGATTTATGATCGTAGAATTTATACTCTCTACATTTTATACAACCATAGGTAGGATCCAATATTGGTTCCTGGCACCCATAACATTTTTTGCCATAAATTCTCTCTTTATTGAATATCAACGATGCTTTGGATAGTAAAAATGTTGAAGCTCCATCTTCTATTGCATGCACAGTCACACCTACATCCAATTTGTTTAAAAAGAAGAAAAAAAGACTTAATAGCATAGAGGAAAAGAAACAAAGAAGGAGGCTAGATAAATACATTTTAAGTATGGTAGAATTTTCTATTGCTTAATTTCAACGTGAAAGACTGATTTTGATGTTTGATTTTGCTTACAAGATTGAGTTGAAGTGTTTGTGACCATGAGATTTTAACAAAAATGGGAGGCTTTTAGTTTCATAAGGTTATGGAGGACTATACACTATGCAGAGAATTTGGGCATGGTTGGTGTTTTGTGGGTGTGACGACAAAGGGTGTTTGATTTTGGGTCTAGTAAGTGTAAGGGTTGGATTTTGAATGAAAAATAAGAGTGATTTTTTAAAATTGGGGGGTTTGCAATGTAAAAAATGGAAGGCAATGTTAAAGTTGAAATTATTGAGATATAGGAGTTTTTCTAATTGATTTTTCTTTTCTTTTTATAATTTGTGATTTTTTTTAAAATATGTTTGTTAATATATTTTTAAGAGTTTTATAGCTTACTAGTACTACAAGACGTTTTTATGAAGAGAATTTAGGTTCAAATCCTCTCTATCCCAAATGTAATAAATAGGGGGGGAGGGGGGTGAATCTGGTTTGGAAATGTTTGTGAAGGAATGTTTTAATTATCTTACTATTTATATGTGACAAAATGAATATTTGATAGAAATTAGGTTTAAATTAAGACTTTGGGTAACTTTTATAAAAGTTATATTTGCTCAATACTTTTTTTTTCCATAATAATTGTTTATAAACCCATTGTTGGAGTAACTTTATTTCCTACAACTATCAGCTTATCAAATATTATGGTGGTCTACTATTCTAGGTGATCTACTAATCTATAAAGAGCCCTCATAGAGTGTTTTTTTTTTTTTTTGTATTCTTAAAGATAGTTAATAACTAATCTTATAGATTCAACCGAAAAAAGCAACTGATTATTTTGAATTTTTTTAATTAATCTATAATAGATAAGTTGAAGTAATCAAGTGACATATCTTTTTATCAAAACTACATTAAATGTAACATAAACCACATCATTTAGCTGTAATATATCTCATACAAATATAGGGTTAATTCATGTGCAATAAAAGGTAACTATATTTAACATCTATACAACAAATTTTAAGCAAGCAAAGCAACCTATTGTTTATAAATAGACTCTATACGAGTTTATTGGATGGTCTACTTTCATATTCTAGTCACAAGCTTCTACTCCTAGGAAAAATTTCATATGCGCCAAGCGCATGAGATACGGTCTCCTACTCCTACGTCCTACATGATTGGGGCATGGCAGAAACTCCAATTTGTAAATCTTTTTCAGTCAACTTCTACCAGAGAAGAAAACATGCCTAAATGCCGCATCCTTGGTCTCAATCCAGTGTGCATATTTTTCATTACTTTATTTGTTTTTTAAAAAATAAGCTGTGCAAAAGTAGAATTATATCTAGAAAGCTTTTAAATGATTGATTGTACCTAACCAAATAAACCTAAGCCAAATGAGACTCAGAATTCTTGAAGCTGTCTTAAAGCACAAAATACACCTTATCAACAACCAGGAGTTTTTTACTATCTTAGCAATTTCCCAGTATCAATGATAATCAATCATAACTTTTCATAAGAAGAAAAATTGAAAATCACGACAAACAATTATTGCTATGAAAATAATTTTATATCAACAAAATTCCTTTTAAGGATCTTCTCATTTAAGAAGTTCATTGGGCTGTGCCACAGAGGGGGTCAAGATCACAATGTGAAAACAACACCAGTATAGACTAAACCAGCTGATTTAGCAAGCTAAAAAGAAAGTATTTAACACAATAACTAGCTGTTCCTGTCGATAATATAATAAGGTTCTGCATTATGAATAAAGGGTACAACTACTTAGAGTAAGATTTAGGCGTATGAGCTAGTTACAGTCTTGTGCCTGTTTTATTATCAGTAACTGGCTAACTAGTAGATAGGTACTGGTCCTCTTAACTGCTTTTGCAAAATGCCGTCTCATACCATACCTCAGGAAAACCTCAAATACAATGTCATGAAGATGGAAAGAACAAAATTTAATGAAATGTTTAGTTTGATTATATCAGTTGTTGCTCAAGCAATATAGTCAGGGCCTGCTTTACAAAATGAACAGTAGTCTAAGATACATTAATCTGTACATTTTATTCTTTGCATGTTCAGTGCGAGTCCAGTACAAACATAAAAGCATTGCAGTATATAATTTAATAATGTGAAGCTTGAAAAGAGAACCCTGGTCCACAAAATAGAGAGTTCGATGATCAATGGATGATTAAAGCCAATTTCTAATTTCAATAACCATACAAGAACACACTTTTGCTTTAACATAAATAATTTGATCAGCAGGACAGAAGTCAACTCTTTCCTTTCATTAAATAATCCAATCAATCAAACAATAGAACTATCAAATACCTCACCAGGAAGAAAAAAGAGGTTTGAACATCTGGCAAGCTATAAAAATCTCAGATAACCAAAATCGAGATAGGAGGAAATATACTTTCTTAGAATAAGAAGGCATAAGAGGGGTAAGTAAAGATGAACAGTCACAAGATTACAACATAATATCACAAATGAAGACAAGCGGTGGAATGTTTGACGCGAACTGAAAGAGGCTTTTTTTCCCCATAGCTAAAAGAAGTCATTGTACTGGTTAGTGAGAGAATTTTTGAGGTTTGAATACAAGCCATAGAGGGAATACTGCCGAAGGTTTTCGACTTCGTACCATGAATTGAGAGCAATCAGATGCTTATCTGTGCCAGAGAAAGCTAGCTGTATCCCAAGACTGCATTCTACTGAACCCCCTCGGTTTTTCCAGCTGGATGTTCTAATGGCACAATCTTGTTTGTTGAGGCAAACAAAGTTAGATTTACCTGAGCATGAAGCACATCCATCTCTCTTCCAATACAAATTCTGCAGCCTACCCTTCTGGAACTCAAGTACCTTTTTTGTTCAATGTCCATTTAGTTTAATTAGATCATAAAGAATATGAGACATCTATTTAAAAGAATATGAACCAGGTACAAGCTTTTTCATCATTACCAGAGTGAAACTGGTTACAATGTAGGTGCTATTTGCAACAAAAGCAGGGAGAGACCTTGCCGCATACTTTCTCCCCGCAAATGCCACCATATTCCCACCATAAGTATCCTGTGAAGCACAAAATTTAAGTAACAGAATTATATTGCAGAGAATAATGAGATCCCGATTACATGGACAACCACATGAAATTTACAGAAGATGAAATGCAAAGATGTATGGTACGGATACGGGTATGGGTATGGGTACAGGTATAAAACGTTTCTTGAAAAATTTAGGGTACAATATGTCGAGGATATGTGTATTAATTTACTTATTAAATATATTTTTTATATATTGTTAAGCATTTATTTTTTATATATTGTTAAGCGTACATCAATTTAAAATCAATAATGGATAATAAGTGAATCCATGACCATTAAATTTTGTTTAGAATACAAACCAAGATCCAAAAGAGTAAATAAAAGATAATTAGATAAGTATTTAACATTGAAACCAATACATAAAGCATATAAATAAAACTTCTTGCAAGTTTGGGCTATCTCTCATTATTGGGGTTGGGTTACAATGATTTCTAAGTCATATCACAGATGCATCCTAGATGTGTTGGCACTTAAAAAAAAATTGATGGGCAATGTATCTTAGAGGTATCTAGTATGAAACCGGTACGAAGTTATCGGATATGGGTATGTGAGCTAAAATGAAGTATCTGTGCATCTTGCAACAGGGCAAGGTCCTAGAGATAAGATGACAAGGACCCAAAGAGGACACTACTCAAATCCAATCTTTATGTCTATTTTATGAATGCCCTAATTGACAATGATAATCTGTTTGTCAAAGAAAGAATAATTCTATTCCAAAAGTCTCTAATACATACCAAATGGCAATAGATACATCCAAAATAAAAATTCATGAACAAAATCACGCAATTGCATGAGTCATAAGTATGTGAATATGAAGTAATATGAATTAACACATGATATTGTGGACCACCGAGTGGAAATTGACTAGAACTAGGCCTTTCAATTTATTAGATTGATTGGAAACCGTGGTTTTCACCATGACTTTCTACCCAACAACTCAACTGAACATAAACACCTTAATCAGAGGGTCAAGCAAGTATCAAATCTCATCACTAATATGATCATATCAACTTCAACGTACAGTCTTACGACTAACTGAAGTTAGACCAATTTTTGTGCATGCAGAATCTGATTTCTGATATCCACATCCATTAAGGATCAGATATCTGACAGGCTTTAGGTGCCATTTGATTTGGCCTGTTATTAAGTGTCTTTCATTTATTGAATGATTGTGATTTTACCATTGCCTGATTGTGATTTTATCAAACTTTCAGTTTAAATTTTAATCTTCTTATTCTTGGGCTAACCAAACACTATTTGAAATTTAGAAATGGATTTAATCCACAGAAAATCCAAACCAACGGGCAACAAGCACACTAAACCCCAAATAGTCTTTAGCAGATCAAATTGGCCACAACTTCTGAAAACATCAGCCACAACTCACGTAAAATGAGAAAAGCAAGTAGACTAAGGCAAATTTTTATGCTTGCTTGCTTACTTAGGATTGGTTTGGATAGTGATGATTGCGTTCACGTTTTGGTTTTGAGCATTTCAGCTTTTTTTTTTTTATTCTTCCCGGCGCATGGGTTTTAACCAGGGGAAAAGATTACTGTTCATCCACTATGCGGTTACTGTTTACATAATGTTCATGCACTTTTCAGCCATTTTTCATTAAAAATGAGTCCCACGACATTATTCACACATTTAAAAATTATTTTACTACAGTATTTTTAGTTTTCAGCTTTCAACTGTATTTAAACGGACCCTTAAACTTACATATGCTTCTCTTTTATTAAATTTAAATTTTTAAATCCATATTCTTCCTTTTCTGCATGGAATTCTCTGTCTCTGCTACTGTTTTGATTTCTTCCATTAATATTCCAAACGCTAAAGTGAGACATGCAGAACAAAGTTACAATTCTATTCTATGATCTATTTGCTGAGACAGATAGCACTAATTCTTTTTGTTGTATAAAGGTGGTTAATGGTCATATACTTGGGGCAGCCCAAGTCCTATTTGTATTTGGTCAATGGGCCAGCCCATGTTCTATTTGTATCCGGATTGAATCTAAATCAAAAGCATCATTATCTTCTCTAATGATTAAGAGCTAGCCGATTTGAGCAAATTTTGAAATTTCTCTATTTTTATTTATATGATAAATAACCAAATAGAAATTATAAATTCAATGTTTAGTTATTATTATTTTTACATAAATGTAATAATATTCATACATAAGTAATATATATACATATAGATCACATGGTAAACAAACCGATTTAATTCTATATTCTTAATCTTTATAGATATGTTTGAACAGTGTCATAAGGAAAAAATGGTTGAAATGCCAAACCCAAGGAAATGATTATCATCTATACGAGTTTATTGGATGGTCTACTTTCATATTCTAGTCACAAGCTTCTACTCCTAGGAAAAATTTCATATGCGCCGAGCGCATGAGATACGGTCTCCGTCTCCTATGTCTTACATGATTGGGGCATGGCAGAAACTCCAATTTGTAAATCTTTTTCAGTCAACTTCTACCAGAGAAGAAAACATGCCAATATGCCCCATCCTTGGTCTCAATCCAGTGTGCATATTTTTCATTACTTTATTTGTTTTTTAAAAAATAAGCTGTGCAAAAGTAGAATTATATCTAGAAAGCTTTTAAATGATTGATTGTACCTAACCAAATAAACCTAAGCCAAATGAGAACTCAGAATTCTTGAAGCTGTCTTAAAGCACAAAATACACCTTATCAACAACCAGGAGTTTTTTACTATCTTAGCAATTTCCCAGTATCAATGATATTCAATCATAACTTTTCATTAAGAAGAAAAATTGGAAATCACGACAAACACTTATCGCTATGAAAATAATTTTATATCAACAAAATTCCTTTTAAGGATCTTCTCATTTAATTGCATTGCAAAATTCCTTTTGTAGCATTTTTTTTAGTACTTTTAGTTTATCTTGAATACTACACATTTGTGTCCTTGTTGGATCTTGTATCCTTAATGCAAATACTTTGATGTTTTGCATTGGTTGTGTGTTTGGACATACAGTTGATTTTTGCTTTGCACTTGATTGCATTGCGTGTCCAAATGACCATTTACTAGTTAAATGATCATTGTAGTCATTCTTTAATGACTGTTCATGTATGATCAAATTATGCTTCATAGTAATATCTTGCTGTTAACTATGATCGCATTATACTTGCTTCTATATGTACCTTGTATTCAATTTGTCATGAGTTTATTGAAAGTTTTGTTTGTGTGCGAGTATTTTAGGATACAGGTTTATTTGTGCAAGTGCTTCACAGCTTCTAGATTAGGTGTGAGTGAGTTTTGCAATTTTTTCCAAACTCACATTTAAGTCTAGATTCTGTTATAGGGTGTTTTTTCACGAAATAGTCAAAGGGAGAGATTGTAAAGTTGTAATTTACAACTATTTTGTGTTGGGGTTACTTCCATGCCAATTGATAGTAATTTTGTTCAATCTTTTGTACCCTGTATTTTATGTGAGATTTATTTGTAAGGGTTGTGTGTGAGAGAAAGAGTATGAAGACTCAAGGCAACATTGAAGGAAAAAGAAGTTTTCGCAGGTAGCTCGCGAGTGGCCTTCCCATGAAGTGAAGCATGTGCTCAGCATATGACTAGAATGCAAAGAGTCAAGACAGATGGTGACAACTGGTTTTCGCGAGTGTCTCGCGGGTAAGGTCTTCCCGCAAGATACCTGCGAAACAGTCTGTTTTGCTATTTTGTCATATCTGCTCCACTACATCCTTATACACACTATATATACCATCATTACCCACATTTTGAAGATAGAGCTTTTCAGAGAGAAAACCCTAGCCACAAACCCTTGAGAGTTAGAGATTGTCATACCCACAATTCACTACACCATCTATTATGGTTTTCCTTTACTCCTACCTCTCCATATCCAAATCCTTGAGAGGTTGATAGCCCAGATACTTATCACACCCATACTGAGTGTCAAGTGAGGTTTTGGTGCTACTGGGAAGCATTAGAAGAAGCCAAGTTTTGACGGATGCAATCAGACGCATTTCGATATCCGGAAAGTTAGACAAGACATGGTTTCAAGAAATCTTATTGGAGTAGGAGCTTGGATGGCTTAGGTGCACTGGGTAGATTAGGCTTGGAGGGTCTCTTGCTATTCATGTATTCCTACTTATTGTCTAGTAGATCAATTTGCCGCTTGGAGGGCCGTGAAAAGTTTTTCATCGAGTTCTTCAGTTTCCTCTTCGATAACACATCGGCGTCTTATCTTGTGTTTGCATTTCTCTTCCCTACTCTTTTAGCTTTCATATTACTGCTGTGTTGTAAGGAATATGGCTTAGAGTAGTTGTATTGTTTGTTCGCTCGCATTTACTCTATTCCGCACTCAGTTTAAGTTATAGTAAAATCAATCGAGCCGTAATTTATTAATTTGGGGTTTAAACAGCTTTTGTGTTTTTAACACAAATCCGAGCTCTTAGCTTGGATGATAAGGCTGCTTCTTGAATGCTTGGATACTAAGAAACGAACACCCCTGCAAAGTGGAAACGTTCAAAGATACATTAAGATCATAATTTGGGCAAGGCATATTAATGGAAGAGTATGGACACAGCCATATCTTGGAAGCATGATTTAATCAAAATCAAGTGATAAGAGATGGACTAACAGATTTACCGAAAGATAAGACTGCTTTTTGAACGCTGAAAAATTATTGGATACTCCGGGAATATCATAAATGTGTACTCCCCCCCTCTCACATGAATTGTGAGTTCCACTATAAATTTAATTAGTGAGATCCACAGTAATGTGAGAGTAAAGAGTACGCATCTATGGTACTTCCGGAAGTACCCAATAATTACCTTGAATGCTTGGATACTAAAAAAACGAAACCACTGCAAAGTAGAAACGTGCAAAGATACATCAAGATCATAATTTGGGCAAGGCATATTAATGGAATAGTATGGACACGTTAGCTTGCACAGTTCACACAAACGCATATATATAGCCCTTCCCTTCCGATTCTTGTACTTCCATAAAGTATAGCTGATAGCTCAGACATTCATTACTCTCTCTCTCTCTCTGAAATTGCTTTTTTATAATAGAAAGAAAATGGCAAGCCATGGTAAAGAAGGATATGGAGTTTCGGAACAGAGGATTGACAGTGAATTCAAGGTGGTGCTGATAGGAGACTATGAGGTTGGGAAGTGTCAGATACTGGCACGTTGCGAACGCAAAGAGTCCAAGACTGGTACCGCCGTTACTGTCAAGTACGAGACCCAAACCCTTCACATCGAGAAAAAGAGTGTCAAGGCCCACATCTGCGGCATCATTGGCCAAGAACCGTACGTACCTCTAGCTCTACAAATTTCTGACTTTAATTCACAGTTTTAGTATTTTTTTTTAGGGCTTGTGTAAAACAATTTGTGTATAAGAAACACTACTCTTTGCGTAATTCCTAAGGATTTGATTTTAAGTTCAATGAGAACCAGGGCTTACAATGATTTTTTGTTGGAGGAATCAAATTGTGATACCAATATATTACTCAAAATAAACTGCTACACGTGTGTATATAAGTGTTAATACTATGTAAGTCATAATTCATAATTTTTTTTTTTATATAATCATAATTCATAATTAATTGTATACAAAATCAAAAACATTTGATGAATATATTTACAAGATAATTCTTAAGAGAACTTATCATCTTTTAAACTCTAACGACCAAATTTGTCTAGTTAAATGTTTGATATTAGACTTGTAGAAAAATAATAATAAAAACAACCTGTATAAAATTTATGCTGAATAACAATTTTTCATAAAATAAAGGCTAATGTACAAACTACACCTTTAAAATTTGGGAATTTTTGGATTTTAAATCGTAAAATTTCCATATTTTAAATTTACCCCTGAAGTTATATTATGTTGACGAAAATACAATATTGGTTCCTCAAGTTTACTATGTGTGCGCAATTGGTCCTTCAAGTTTGAAGCGTGCGTAATTGGTCCCTCAAGTTTGTAAAATGAGCAATATAAGTTATTTTATTAACTTACATTAACGGTATTACTTATTTGGCTAACGGATAATTATTTGACATTTTATTTTAATGATGTGACATATTTTAATTAAAAAATTACAAATTAAAAAGTGCACGTGAGAAACTTTTTTTTACAACAGTACCAAATTAAAAAAAACTCTTTTTTTTTCTACCAATTGTAAATATATCAAAATTCGTGGGACCCACTGATGTGAACACAGACAACTTCTTCTTCTCTTCTAAATGACTTTCTTTCTTTCTTTTTTGGTCTTGCACGAAACCCACTGATTGTCTTCTTCTTTCTTCTTTTTCTTTTTATTTCCTATCTCTCTTGCATAAAGCCACACACTGGTGGTCTAAGGTCTTCTTCTTCATTATTATTATTATTATTATTTTGGTGTTTACTGTTTTGCTATTTTGGTGGTCTTCTTATTTCAAATAAAATAAAACCCAATTGAATTTAACCCCACCAACAAAAAAAAATTCATAAAAATAGAATTGCAAACCCAAAAAAAAAAAAAAACCTATTTGAGTTTAACCCTCACCCACAAAACACAAACCAAATCAAACATTTAAAGAAAATAAAAGAAACAAACAACAAAAGAGAAGCAAAGACGCTGCAAAGTGCTATATGATACATGCCCTGCTTTTTTGCTACTATGCCTCTACTGGGATTCCGTGGGTTTTGTTTCATCCCTTGGAGTGTCTGCAAACGTTTAGTTATTTTAGTTTACTCTGTTATTGTATTTTGTTGCAGTTCTGTGTAGTTGTTGTGTTAATATATGTCTTGTTTGTGTGTGTATCTTTATTAGCCCGGTTGGGCTGTGAAGTTTGTGGTGTTGTAAGACTTTTTAAAGTGTGTTTTTGTTTACATTTAATAAAATCCTAGTTTACACAAAAAAAAAAAGATGCTGGGACCTGTTTCTGTAATTTTAATTTGTAATTTTTTAATTAAAATATGTCACATCATTAAAATAAAATGCCAAGTCATTCTTCGTTAGCCACATAAGTAACACCGTTAATGACAGTTATTAAAATGACTTATATTGCTCATTTTGAAAACTTGAGAGACCAATTGTGCACGCTTCAAACTTAAGGGACCAATTGTACACACAGGGTAAACTTAAGGGACCAATATTGTAGTTTTGCCTATTATGTTTGCATCAGTAGTCCATTTGTCCATACTTTCTGTTAAGTGTCACGTAAACTTGTCATGTGTGTTTATTTCGTTCAATAAAATGATGCCACAATATTTTTGTAGCCTAAAAAGACTTTAAATAATTAATAACATGACATAATGAAAATGATGTGGCGTTATTTTATTGGTTGAACTAAACACACATGGCAAACTTATATGAGAATTAATGAAAAATATGAATGTAGGGGCTGTTGATGTGAACAAAATATGAGTTCTAGAGAAAAATCCAAATTCTAAAACTTCATGATGTAAAATCCAAAACTCCTCAAACTTCAAATAAATTTAATCTTTTATCATCTCCATAGTGAAATTAGTAAAATCTTCATTTTCAATAAGAATTAAACAATTGTCTACCAGAGTAAGAAATTTTAATAGATACAAAACTTTAATAGATACAAGTACAAATTTTACATTAAAAAAATGAAATTTAGAAACAAAAACTACCTTGTCTTTATAATTAATAGACCAATTGAGAAATTCCTTCATATTTTTAAGAGCACCATTGAATTAACTCAAATATTTGGTGGGGTCAGTTCCTATTTTATAGGCTATAACTTTAAAGTTATTGATAATTCTATATACTATAAAAGAAATTTTAAAAATTTGGGGGGAGCAACCATGTATATAGCTATGCCCATGATGAGAACAACATTGCATTCAAGATTTTCAAAACGCTGCTGTAAGTTCATTTGGGCTATAGCGTTGTTTTCTATAACGACATTTTCCAAAACACTGCTATAGGCGATTTTTTTAATTAGTTATAGTAGCATTTCAAAACGTCGCTATAACCAACAACCATAAAAGAAAAAAACCAGCAACCCCACCCCACCATTGTCTCTCTCTATCCAACAAACCTAGCTCATTCAGCCACCCAAACCCAGCATATCCAGACACCCAAACATGGAAAACAACCCAAACAACATTGTTAAAAGCAAAATACCCAGATTTTCAAAATATCTAAAAATTTAAAGAGAGAGAGATGGTTACAGCTCCGCACAATTTCTTGATCAAAGCCATGGGCTTTCGCTTCAGACCCCAACCTACAAAATTTCAAACAAAAAATTAATAAAACAAAAAGTAAAAAATGAAAGATGAAATATATGAAGAAAAAAAAAGTACCTTCTATGAGCTTTGGCAGTGAAGAGCCTGACAAGGTCGTCGACGAACATGTCTAGATGGGCATCCAAATCAATGCCTTTGAAGTGACCAAAACACCAATTCGGCCACCCAAGACCGTTCCGGCCACCCAACATTGATTTAGGGAAGGGGAAATGCATTGGCAGCCGAGGCTTTGCGGATCGGCAGCGAGGATCGGCGTTGGGGTTGGGTCGGTGAAATGGGTCAAAGACGTGGATCTGCTGATAGTGGATCGGCAGTAAGAGTGAGAGTGTGAGAAAGAGAGTGAGAGAGTGGAGAGTTGTTCAGGTTTCAGCAAAAAAATAAAAAAAGGAGTTATTCAGGTAGAAAGAGTCAAGTATTTTTATTTCAAAAACTTTGGCTATTTCAATTTTTTTTTTGGCTGGACTTGTGGTGGTGCTTTCCAAACTCCACTATAGGTCCCTCAAAACATATATATATATATATATATTCTTTTTTTTTTTTGTTCAAGTTCAGCTATGGTGGCGCTTTCCAAATGCCATTATAGGCCCTTAAGACCAGGGCCTATTACGGTGTTTGAAAAATGCTGCTAAAGGCACGTCAAAATGCTACTATAGGCCCAATTTTTAGAAATGCCACTTTAGACCTTTCGAAACGCGGCTATAAAATACCTATAGGAGATTTTTTCAAAAACGCTGCTATATTGTACCTATAGTAGTGTTTTTTAGAAATGATGCTAAAAGAAACGCTGCTATAGCCAACGTTTTTTGTAGTGAATATTACTATATTTGATGAGGTTAGCTTTGGTTTTTTTAAAGAAAGTTTCTTAACACTTTTGAATGTGCATCAAGAGGTTGATGTCAATTTTAATAATTGGCTTTGGTATAATTGAATCAATTTTGTTAGTATAATTTATACTCATCTGATCATGTTTTTGGGTGGATTGAGCAGAAACAATGTAGATTCAAATGCAGATTACAAGGATGCTGATGGGGTAATATTGGTTTACGACATAACTAACCGCAAGAGTTTTGATTGCATGACTCTTTGCCTAGAAGAGCTGCATCGCCATGCAAAGAAAAGACAAGCTATCATTCTGATAGGGAACAAAAGTGATTCTAAGAATGATCGTGAAGTTCTAAGAAAGGAAGCTTGTGGATTTGCTGAGAAGAACGGTCTGATTTTCTTGGAGATCTCAGCATTGGAAGGAACTGATTTTGATAATGCCTTAAAGGCTTTGTTGACAAAGCTTGTGAACATTAACAGCGATAGTACCACCAACAGCAATAATACCACCACTAGTACCACCACATATACCAACACCAGCAATAATGTCACCAATACCACCACCAGTAGCCACAATAATAACAAGTCCTATCAGAATAACGGCAGCAACAATTCGAATCCAAGCAACGTCAATATAAAACAAAGTTTTTATTTTTATTTTTATTTTAATCCTTAGTTGTTAGGATGTGTGCCTTTAAATCCTATTGTATGATGCTACGTATGACATTATGTATGACTTAATATTATGATTAATAAAGTTGTTTTATTATTATCTAAAATAATGGTAACATGAATATTGGGACATTATCATATAGTCCATGAGATGCATAGTATGTTATCTATGTGATTTAGGCACAGAAGATATAGATCACAAGTTCTTTGTAAACTCAGAATTTTAGTTCGTAGTCGGTGATGAAATTAGGCATTTCATCTACAAAAACTATAACATATCAACTAAGATGATTTGTCTTGATTATGGAAATTGAGATTTCCAGTTGGTATGTTGATATGTTTTAAGAGTTAAGACATATTGAACTAGACTGCTGTGAGATTTATTATTCTCCTAACGTCTGTCAAATGAATAATAAACTCACGACTTCTATTTACATGAGCTCTTAATCCTGAGAGGATAATGGACCTGATCATGAGGTGTAGGTTGCTTTGATATATCAGGAGTGAGATCTAAAATAACGATCAAAACCTCGGTATGTTGGGCAGCCACATTTAGTGTTGATGGAACATATATTCTCAAGATGGAATTCATAGTCTCTTAACGGAGATATAAAATATTCCCTAGAGATATAAAATATTCCCTAGAGATATAAAATATTCCCTTGGGATAAGTTTAATGAGTTTGGTTATTCAGAGAGTTAAGCCTAACCACTTTAGTAAGGAGTTACTAAAGTATATATTTATGGAATTAGATTTCATAAATATATGATAAATAACATTAAAAGGACTAAACCAGGTACTCAAGAAATTAAGATATAGTAATTTACAAAGTGGCAGTCTACATTCATGACTTTATATTACTACGAATATTTTATGAATGAGTTGCATGTATAATAAAGTCTTGGAACTAGTGTCTTATTGGTCCCTTTTGGTCCCACTCCAAGCCACACACTTAAGCCTAATTGGAAAAGCCCAAAAGGCCGGACTAATTAGATAATCAGTTAGATATTAAGGGAGAAACATACAAAATTTTTATGTATGAAAAAGAGACACTATTGAAAAATAGTGTGCATGTGAGTGTGAGACACTTTATCATTCTCCCTTAAAAATTAATTGAGAGACCACACTTCTTAGGTGTAAAGTGGAATTGGAGTGAAGATCAAAAGTATTCCCAAGTGCTTCTGATATTTGTTTTTGAAATTCAGCGCTTCAAGGTACGCTTTCTTGTTCTTGTTCTTGAATTTGCTTCAAGGTATGCTCTCTTGTTCTTGAATTCAGAAACTTATATGGTGCATGTTATCAATTGTGAATGAAGTAAATCCGTTAATTTTCAACTGCGTATGTTTTGTATAAGATACAACCATGATTTAACCAACATTAGCAACCCAAGTGTGTTGCCTCCTAAGGTATTCACGTCTTTCTCTCTCTGTTTCTTTCTTCTTCTTCTTTTTTGGGGTTTTAAGAAGACTGTAGTATCACTCAGAAGTTCTAATGGCCAACAACTGATGTAATATTATAAAATCTTAATTTTATTTAAGACTTCTAAAACCTAAGAGAGAGATTGGACGTGGGATCCTTAAGGATCCTAATCTTCAGCTATAGGATTAATCAATAACTTTTTGAATGTAATTGACTTATCTTGAAACTCTTTCAAAATTATTCCTTAATTTTCTCAACCATAGCAAGAAAATGTTTGAACTTCTACAAATTGCAATAATGTCCATCAACACATTTCAATTGACCCCGTAAGATTAGAGAATTACAAATGAGGTCCCATTACTTACAATTTTATATTTATGTCCTTCCACCAAACTATATTCCCACAAGCCACTAGGACTGGATTAATATCACTGTCATGTCCCTAGCTTATGTAACCCTTAATATCTTGATTTCATAATTTCTATTGGACTCCAAAATATCTTTGAAAAAACTCTTTAAATATATACATATAATATTATATATATGAAAAACATTTTTCAAAAATGTCACTGGCCGGTTTTGTTTTGAGTCCAACTTCAATATGAAAATCAACTGAATATACTATCTTCTTTAACGACTAGTGGATTCATTGTTGAGCATTTAAATATTTTACTCATTACACACATAACCCAACGTGTCTGTATATAGCCTTTAAAATTAGCATCACTAGTTGACACTGTCAAAGTAATGTACATAACAAAAAAATATACACAAACCTCTCATGTTTGAGGACAATATACAAATTGTGATAGAACAACATTTTAATTAACAGTGATCACTCCATAAGGCGTTCTTGATCGGATTTGATTTAGTGTATGTACTTGTTACATTACACCCACTTGTCTGCTTAAAGTCACTACCTCAATGATGGAGTAAATCATCCTATCATATAGCAGCACAACAAGTGTAGGCTTTAGTGGTAATATTCAATTAATATTTACAGCCTAGAACAATTTAATAATCTATGAAAAAAACATTACTCCCTGTCTTTGGTTCCTTAACCATTAACATGATTTTTCTATAGAGGTGACATTACATGCCACATTTAAACAATGAAATATTCCTATAAAAATTATGAATGTGAAAATAAAATTTTATTATCAAATAAAAATGCGTAATATTGTTTTTGAGGGCACATAATTCTAACATTCTCCCACTTGCACTCAAAACCAATAATACATGTATTTAATACCCATTGCTTCCAAATGTTTCTCAAACACCTTTTGAGACAATGCCTTTGTGAGTGGATCTACAACATTATTGGCAGAGGCAATCTTTGTTATTGCTACATCATCTCTATGTATGATATCACGTATCAAGTGATATTTACGTGCAATATGTTTTATCCTTTGATGAACCCTTGGTTCTACTGCATTTGCAACAGCCCCACTATTGACACAATAGATAGTAATGGGTGACTCAATAGAAGGAACAACTTCAAGTTCTTGAGTGAACTTGCGAATCCACACAGCTTTCTTTGCAGCTTCACTTGCAACTATATACTCTGCTTCTGTAGTAGAGTCTGCAGTAGTATCTTGCTTGCAACTTCTCCAACTAATTGCTCCTTTGCCAAGAGTGAACAAAAATCCAAAAATTGATTTTCTATCATCAATATCAAATTGAAAATTTGAATCTGTATACCCATGGACAGTCAGATCCTCACCCCCAAACACCAAGAAATAATGTTTGGTCCTATTTAAATATTTGAGGATATGTTTCACTGCTATCCAATGCTCAGAACTTGGATTGGATTGATATCTACTCACAATGCTCACTGCATAACAAATGTTTGGACTAGTGCAAAGCATTGTGTACATGAGACTTCCTACAGCCGAAGCATAAGGACAATTTCTCATTTTCTCTCTCTCTTCTTGTGTTTTGGGACACATTTGATTAGAAAGATGAACTCCATGTCTAAAAGGTGAAAACCATTTCTTGGAATCTTGCAGGCTAAACCTAGCCAATATCTTGTCAATATAATTGACCCGTGAAAGTCCTAATAACCTTTTCTTTCGGTCTCTAAACAATTTGATTCCGAGTATATAGGACACTTCACCAAGATCTTTTGTTGCAAAGTGACTAGATAAACATACTTTTATAGATGACATTGCTCCTACATCATTGCCAATGAGTAGTATGTCATCTACATAAAGAACTAAAAATCTAATAGTGCTCTGACTAACCTTTGTGTAAACACAAGATTCATCCATATTTTGAGAGAAACCAAATTATTTGATTGCCTCATCAAAATGGATGTTCCAACTACGTGATGCTTGCTTTAGGCCGTATATAGATCTCATCAACTTGCACACTTTTGATTCTTGACCATGAGATATGAAACCTTCTGGCTGGTCCATAAAAATTTCTTCTTAAATGTGTCCATTCAAGAAAGCTGTTTTAACATCCATTTGTCGTATCTCATAATCATAATGTGCAGCAATTGACAATAGAATCCTTATGGACTTTAGCATGGCTACTGGCAAAAAGGTTTCCTCATAATCAATTCCAGCCTTTTGATTATACCCTTTTGCCACTAGCCTAGCTTTATAGGTCTCCACCTTACCACTAGGTTCTATCTTCCTTTTGTAAACCCATTTACAACCAATAGGCTTAATACCTTCTGGTTTTTCTACTAAGGTCCAGACCTGGTTGGTATACATTGAGTCCATCTCTGATTCCATGGCCCTTTTTCCAATTCTCAACGTCGTTATTAGTCATTGCTTCTTGATAAGTAAAAGGATCATTATCATGCTCCTCTGAGTCCATTGGATGAATCTCATTTAACAAAGTGAGTCTAACTGGAAGCCTGATAGTCCTTTTACTACAGCGAGTCTCTTGTAGTTTGCTTGGTTCAGTAGGCACTATTACTTACTCTTCATTATTCTCATTTAACTCAGCCATTGGGTTATCAATTTGTTCATCACGAGAAACTTTTGCTCTACTTTCATTTAAGCTATAATCTTCCTCAAGAAAAATAGCATTCCTGCTCACAAAAAATTTTTGCTTACTAGGATTGTAAAAATAGAAACCAGTAGACATTTTGGGATAGCCAATAAATAAACATCTGTCACTCCTTAGTCCTAGCTTACCCATGTTAGACTTTTTAACATGTGCTGGACAACCCCATAACTTTAAGTGCTTAAGACTTGGTTTCTTACCAGACCATGACTCATATGGGGTATTAGGAGCTAATTTCGTGGGGACTCTATCTAATAAATAAACAACAGTCTCCAAAGCATAACCCCAAAATGAAATTGGCAACTCTGACATGCACATCATAGAACGAACCATATCTAATAAGGTTCTATTTCTTCTTTCAACTACACCATTACGTTGAGGTGTGGCAGGGGGAGTAAATTGAGAAATAATCCCATTTTCTTTTAGATATTCCTTAAATTGATCCAAGAGGTATTCTTCTCCGCTATCAGAGTGAAGAACTTTTATACATTTTCTAGCTTGTTTCTCAACCTCATTACGAAATTCTTTGAACTTTTCAAAGGATTCCGATTTATTTTTCATTGGGTACAAATAAACATACCTAGAATAATCATCAATAAAAGTAATGAAGTAATAGAAACCACCTCTTGCCATGTGATTCATTGGACCACAAACATCAATGTGTATTAATCCTAATACATCAGTGGCTCTAGCTCCCTTTCTTGTAAAGGGACTTTTGGTCATTTTCCACTATAAAGTTGTGATTTACAACTATGTTTTATGTTGGCTTTATTCCATGACAAAAAGTGTTGTATTTGCTTTATTTTGTTCCTTGTATTTTGTGGATTTTATTGTATTAGGTTTAGTATTAAGTTGGTGAAGAATAGAGCATAAAATAAAGAATCAGTGGATTTCGCGACTGTCTCGCTAGAAGCTAACCCACGAAAGAGCCACGTGAGAAGCACATGTTGAAAGTTGAAGCGTCGTGCCAGCCTGGAGGATTTTGCGAGTGTCTCGCGAGTAAGGCCTTCCCGCAAGATACCCGCGAAACTCTCTGCCTGGAGGATTTTTAAGTGTGACATTCTTACCCTTCACCCATACTATATATACCCTCATTACCCACAAAAGTGTAAGGAGGTCATTCAGAGAGAAAAACCCTAGATAGGTTTTCAACAACACACACACCCATCTTTTAGAGAGAGAGCTACAAATCCTTAGTGAGAAATCATCCTACCCTCTTCTCCTTCCCTCTCCCATTGTCATACCTTGAGAGGAGATTTGTACCCAAACACAACCCACACATTTTCAGAGTGTAGAGAGTGTTTTGGAGATTGGGAAGCTTTGGGGATTTGCCAAAAGAAGCCGGTAAGGCTTGGCGGATGTTATCGAGCGTATTGCGAGATCCAGAAAGCTAGACAAGACACGGTTCCGAGAAGCCTTGTTGGAGTAGGAGCTTAGAGGGCTTAGGTACATTGGGTAGATTAGGCTTGGAGGGTCTCTTACTATTCGTGTTTCCCAACTTATTGTCTAGTGGATCGATTACCGCTTGGAGGGCTACGGAGAGGTTTTTCGTCGAGTTCTTCAATTTCCTCTTCAATAACACATCGGAGTGTTATCTTGTGTTTGCATCTCTCTTCCCTACTCTTTTAGCTTTCTTTTTACTGCTGTGCTTTAATGAATATGACTTAGAGTAGTTGCTTTGTTTGTTCGCTTGCATTTACTCTATTTCGCGTTTAGTTTAAGTTAGAGTAAAAGCAATTTAGCCATAATTTATTAATTTGGGGTCTAAATAGCTCTTGTGTTTTTAACACAAGTTCGAGCTTTTAGATACTATTCATCACGATTTCATCTCATGTTTCTAATTTTATTTAACTTATCCATGACTCCCGATTTACTTTTGGCCTCCAAATCAAACATGTTTTACACTATTTAGTGGTCATGTTTATTTCGATAAGTGCAAACCATTATCTGAGTGTGATATATGTACTAGTAAGATTATGTTTCTATTTTAGCCACACTCCCACCAGTCATACACACACCTATCTTCCCAAGAAGTAAACAAGAGGAACTACTAAACCAAAATCAAGTCTATCCTTTTGGCTTCGACAAAATTTTAATTTAATAGAACCTTTATTCACCGACAATGGAGGGCCATAGGAATTATTCTGTAAAATAATCCTATTTAGCACTTAATATATATTACCATTGGGACTATTTAAATATTATTCTTTATGTATCTGATACAACTCCCACTAATTGAGATTCAACACCTCTATTCGATAATACTCAAGATTTTATCAACATAAAAAGGGGAGTCAATGAACTAAAACATATCAAAAGAAATGAGAGAGGTTTTTCGACTTACATGGGTTCTCTCTATTTTGCTATCATTGTACTGTCAACTATGTGTTTTTTGTTTTCGCTAAGGTGCTGCAAGGAAGAATACTATCTCAGTGCTCTATTGTTAACCGTTTGATATTTGTTTGATTTTATTTTTGGATTTGCTTAAAGAATATGCTGGAAGTGGATTTTAGTTGGATTTTTCTGGGTTCATGTTCTTCCTAGATCTGAATTTCTTTTTTTTCTTTTTTTTGTTTCTTTAAAACCGAAAAATTAAATTTTTTCCGAATGATGTGGCATGTAATATTTTTTTTTTGTTGTCGCTAAGTTTAAAGTGTGCCAACAATGCACACTGTTTTCCACATAGGCAATTTTCGTCAATGAGTTAACGGTAGGGACCAAAATGATTGTTACGAAAATATAAGGACTAAATTGACTGTGACCCTAAAATGTAAGGACCAAAATGGTTTTTTTGCCTAATAATAATAATAATAATAGTAGAAGGCCTTATTTTATTATGGGTAAGGCTTAGGTCCAGTGCATGTTGTGCACTAGACCCATTAAGATGGTGACATGTATTTAAAAGTGGACACGTGTTATAAGTTCGCAGCATAGTAGTGGGGTGGAAGAGCCGCACTTATCTCTGCTTGATGTGCATCCTTCCTTTGCAGAGGCCATGCCTTTGCCCTACAACACTTAACCATGCAGTGCGGGCGCCACCCAGACACATGATGTTGGAGGGTCAAGTCACGCATATGAACATGTCCAAGCCTCTATGGATGGAGGAATTGATATTGACCCCAGTCAAGATGTGTACGAAGAGTTCATTGATAATGATAGACTGGTGGACAATCTGGAGGTCTTAGATGAGCTACAAGTCGAACAGAACGAGGAGGCTTGCCCTAACGTTGCACTCGACTTCTGTACTAGCGAGTAACGCTGCACATAACTCGATTCGTGGACTATCGAGTTATGTGCAAGCCCAAAAGACACAACATGGATTCCTTTTAGTTACGCTACACACAACATGGATTCGTTTAAGTTACACTATACAGAACTCGATTCAGGAATAATCAAATTATATGGAAGACAAAGGACCATTTTGGACACTTTATTCAATGCTCAACCTAAAAATCATCAACAATTCAACTTCTCAGCAAAAAACATCTCAACTTTTTGAACTAGAACTATGAGTTTTGAATGGCGGAGCAACAATGAGGATGGTCCTACTGATCTTACCACAGAGGCCCCCCACTTTTTCAAGATTATTATGCCTTAAACTCTTCAAGAACGAAAGCTTGTAAGTATACCTAATTTCATGATATTTTTCACTTTGAAAATCATATGCTTATTAACGTCGTCCACTTGGTCTTATTTATTTGTGATTCTTGAAAAACTTTACATTTGTTGATGACTAAGTTCAAGAAAATCTGTGAACTTGGTTCCATGTTACATGTAGTCATAAAAACTTTCATTTTGTAATGCGTAGGTTACTGCTTTAACTTTTGTTCTTCTCTTTTTTTGTGGGGGTGGGGGGCTGTAAGCAAATAGGAGGACTTAATTGTATGTGACATGTAGTCATGTAAATCTGCCCTTTTGTAATGCGCATAGGTTATGGCTGTAGCCATGGATTTTTCAAGTTCTTGATAAAGTGGAACAAAATACCCCTTCAGTTTTTATTTTATTTTCTTAATTACATCTTTTTGGAATTGTCTATATGGTTTGTGTCTGCTTTTTATTTTTTTCATCCAACAAGTATCTTCCTTGAACAATTATTAAAGTATTATTATAAAAGAAAGACTAAATCCATTTTTCCTGTAATGGTACTAACTGCACAACGAGAATAGAGCTTGATTGATTGCATGTGTTTATTTACAAAGCCTACATTTATGTTATGGAGATTCTTTTTACAGCGGATTCCAAAAAAGTTTATAAGCAAATACAGAGTTCATCTATCAGATACGACCTTTCTTACAATTCCAAATGGTACAAATTGGAAATTCAAGTTGACAAAATGTGATGGGGAGGTTTGGTTTCAAAATGGTTGGTGTGAATTTGCAAGTTGTCATACTCTAACCCTGGGGCACTTGCTAGTTTTTAGATATGAAGGAAATTCATAGTTTTATGTACTCATATTTGATGCCACTACAAAAAAAATAGACTATCCTTTAGATGACCAACTCCAAGTTCGTAGGATGGAAAAGACAATGAGAGTGATGATAACTCTCTTCAAATCATGGATGGCTTTATGCCAAGCCAGAAAACAAGTGAGAAACCACCATTACCATGCCCTCTTATGACAAAACCAATCCAGGAAGTTCTCATTTGCAAGTAGGGGATACACATTTCAGACCTGAACTCACTAAATTTAAAGGGTCAATGTTAGAGAAATAAAAAATGAATGCAAGGGTATCTTTTATTAGGCGAGAATGTAAAGGTTTGAATCTTACACTTTTGTAAGTAATTGGTTGATTTGTAAGCCTGTTTACTATTAATTTCATGTGCATGACTTCATATTTTCATGTCATTTTAGGATTGTCTCATGGGGTTGGAGGAAATCGAGTAGGATGCAAAAGTAGCCCATTAGTTAAACTCGAATCTGATTGCAATCTGGATGATGTGTCTTCCTCACATGACCAATGTCCTAAGAAAGATGGTGGTGTAGGCATATCTACTAATCAGAGAAGGCTAAAAGGCAAGGCTCTTGTGAAGAACCAAGAATATAAGGCTCTTGAGAGTAAGCAAGAATTGATGACTACTAATGGAAAAGCTGAAAATCTTGGAGAGCCAATGCTTTTAAATCAGAAAATGCCCTTTTCATGGTTATCATTCATCCATCATACCTTAATGGCAAGGATCATGGGGTAACCTTTCAACTGAACATGTTGTTGGGTTTTAGAAATGCAACTCCCATTAACTTTGATTTTTCATAGATCAATTAGAAAGCATGTAGCAGAGAGTTGTTGCTAGACATAACTTGGTAATGATTTGCTTCTTTGTGTTTTTAGGGGAATTGAAGTTCCATTTATATTTAACAGTATCATCTGGATATCAAATAGTATCATCTTAGGTGGTAGAAGGAAATCACATAAGAATGTAAAGTCATCTTAGGTGGATATCAAATAATAGTATTGCCTCAAAACTTCTTTTCATTCAACTGGGTTCAACTATTTTTGAAATATCTCTTATTATTTTTTGTACAGAGCTTATCCCATGGCATTATCAACTACTTACCAAGAAAAGCATGTACCAAGGACTACACCAAAGGAAGTATACTCACTGTGAAGCTCCAGGTTGTGGACCGATTATGGCCTATGAAGTTATACGTTTATGAAGGAATGTATCGGAGTTCATCATGTGTCGTTTCTGGTGGTTGGTCTGCATTTGTGACGGAAAATACTGCGAGTAGGAGATGTTTGCGTATTTGAGCTGATTATGAGGGACGATGCTGTGTTAAAAGTCCACATTTTCAGATGCCTCGATTAAGTGGTTACTAACTTTGCATTGTAAATAATGAATTAGTACTTATCATCTTGGGAGCTTATTATTTTGCAACTACTCTGTTCAGACCTTTTTATCCCTTTTTGATTTTGGATTGGATTGAATCAAGGTTGATGTTTTGTTATATCTGCAGACCTGGCCTGTCAGGGACTTCTATCAATAGGATTTGTATATTTGGTCCAACAATCTTGATCCTTACTAAATCAATAATATTTGTCCCTAAGTGGTACGCAAAGCATCTGAAGAGTGATGTGGTAGTCAGGGGGCGAAGGCATGTATAAGGGTGGGGGGGCCATGGCCCCCCAAAAATTTTAAAATTTTAAAAATATATATATACATATATATATATAATTATTTTTATGTTTTCAAAATTTAGTCTACAAAAATCAGAGTTGGCCCTCCCAAATTTTTGAATTAGTCCAATAATTCTCTTAAAAAAATAATTGGTCTAATAGTTATAGAGATATAACTTTATTTTTCGCAGTTTTATTTTTTATTGTAAAATGTGCTTTTATATCTGTTAAATATTTGATAAAATTTGGTATCAAACATGTTTGAATCTATCTTTTTCAACCCGTTATGTGACGATTAGTTGCCATATAATGGGTTAAAGTTTAGTTGTTTGATAAATATGTTTGGAGCCTATCTTATTCCTCCAAGTTTTAGATCATTCATGTTTTTGAAAGTTTCATTAGTTCAATTGAAAGATTTTTTACTTACGTTAGCAATAAATTTGGTAATTTTAAAATGAAACTTTTTAAGAATTTGACTACGAAAATGGAAAAAATAAATTTTATTTTATGAAAGATCGCCGTCAAAAATATTTTTGATTGAAAATACTAAACTCTTTTTTTTTTTTGGTGTGTGGGTATATATAACTTATCAATTAAAAAAGTTTGTGTATATATATGTCAGTGTGTGCAGAAGTTGTCTTGATAAATATATTAGCATCACAATTTGGCCCCCCCAAACAAAAATTTCTGGCTCTGCCCCTGAGTGGTAGTTCCTCAGGAGCGATGTCACAGTTCCCCGAGAGTGATGTTACAATTTCTCCACTCGGTTTCGTTGTGGAATTCCAAGATGATACTAACTGATAGTGTAGTACCATTGTGATAGTGAGCTAGGCGTGGACATGAGTTATGTGCACATAACTCAATTCAGTAATAATCGAGTTATGTGGGGGACCCTTCTGGAGACTTGGATTCCTCTTCGGCTGCATCTGGATCAGTCCAAATATCTGGGCTAGATCTGGGACCGTACTACACATAACTCAATTTTCTTATTATCGAGTATATTAATAACTCAATTAATAAGAAATCGAGATATGTGATTACCCACCATTATAAACTCTCCCCCAGGTCTGCAGAATATGCAGCAGTCCAAAATTACATCTTCAATTGCTCTCGCTGCATCCGGCTAGAATCGACAATTTTCGGCGCAAATTCTTCGAAGATTTTACATAGTAAGACTCTTTTAACCATTATTGTCTTTAAAATTACACATTGGTGGTGCGTTATTCTCCAATTTATGATTGATGTTTCAAACTTCATTGTCTATGTAGATTGTAATGAAATTGGGTGTTTGGCTAGTCAAATTCTTTGTTGTTAGTAAGGTTACTTGCTTATCTCGTAGGTTGTCTTCGACTAGTCTCCTTCCACAAAATGAACTTGCCAATGGCTCCATATGTGTGTGGTAGTCCTTATGCTGTTTGTATGTTTGAACTGTACATTGTGCAATTTAAAATTTTAGGCTTTACAAGTTGGTGAAACTTACTACATGTAGCTAGGAATTTCAAAAATGTGTAAGGTCCTACATCCACTTGTATGTTTCCTATATAATATTATTGCTGTTAGAATGCTTGCTATCGGTGTGTGACATTAATGAGCATTTTGACAAAATTCAATAGGTTAACAAATTGCATGTTGGCCCTTTGAGTTCAACTAAAGTTTATATACTCTAGGTCTTTATGTACAAATTATTGACTCGGACCAATATGCATTACAATTATTTCACCAACTAAACAACCTGTGAATAAGAAATCTGTTTTTTCATTGTATTGTTGTAAACTACTCTAGACAATACATTGTATGGATGATTTTCTACACATGGTAGTGCGTTATTCTCCAATTTTTGTTCTGTGGTTCAAACTTCATTGTCTATGTAGATTGTGATGAAATGATCTATTTGGCTATGAAAATATCAATGGGTTAGGTAGTATGAATGTTGTGTTTATATCTTCGTAATGCAGTTTTTGGTTCTGTTTTTTTTTTTTTTTTTGTGAGCTGATCGTGTTTCCATTGACCATTAGTTAGTTATGGCTCCAAAGAGGGCTAAGAGGGGAAAATCCAAAGCTACATCCGAACCTGAAGTGGTGTTTGATCAATTAAGGTTCCACACGCCTGAAAATGAGCAAACCTTTGAAACCTTGATTAAGCGTAGGTGTATTTGGGGAGAAAGGCAAATCAATCTACATGAACTGCATCCTTCTGTCTGTGAGAATCTATAGTCTAGGCATTGGTTTTCCATGTGTACAAACATACAACCCCCTCCAGCTGACTTGATTAGAGAATTCTATTCGAATCTCTCAGTGCATGAGGATCTCGATGGTCACAAAGTGGCATCGCGCATACGTGGTGTACCATTTACAATAACTAGGGAGCGCGTATCTAAAGCTCTTGATGTACCTATAATTTGTACACTTACTTATCCATACTCTAGGTCTTCTCATATTGATAATGTTATGGATGTTCTTTGTGGACGATCAATCACTCGGGGTTCTAACCGAAGTATTAGCTCAAGTGAGTTGACGGAGCTTAATTATATCTTCTTTAGGATAGCTTGTCACAACATTTTCCCTATCTCTCATATCCATACAATCCCTGTAGACAGGTGTTTCTTTCTTTACACCCTCGTCACTAATAGTTCCATTTGTTTTCCTTCCGTTTTCATTGAAACCATTGTGGAGGTGCATAGGACCAAGTATAAGTGGCATGGTTTGTTTTTTCTAGTTCTCATCCATAGGGTCCTCAAATATTTAGGATTAAAGAACTTTCCTTCCCAAGAGTTGGTTCACATCTAAGGCCCCATAGGAGCCAAATTTCTGAAATAGCGAAGTGCCCAAAAGAAGTTTGTCGACCCCAATGTTAGTTCATCCAAGAGACCATGAGTACGGTGTAGTATTGAAGATGTTCCAAGTAAGGACATGCATTGGGATCCCACAGTTATTTTTGCCGAGGATGGTGATGATGAGGTTGATGTTGGCACTGCTACTGCTGCGCATACAAGCCCTCCTCTTCCCTCTCTTCGTGCTATGATGAAGACCATTATGACAACTCAGGCAGCCCATGGGCAGCTTCTACATGGTCTTCTTGCCAAGGTTGCAGCTCTGCGAGCAGACTTAGCTGACTATAGACATCCTGTTCCACCTTCTCCACCATCTGACTCTTGATGATTGCCATTGGCCATTGTACCCAAGGGGAAGATGAATTTTGTGTAGTTGTCGTATCATATTTCAAGAATTGTATGACAGTTCTATAAAGTGGCTTGTAGCCAGTTGTATATTTTGTTATTTTAGTGACAATTTTAAGAACATGGTATTTGTGGAAAGTAATTTGATATATTAATATGGTGGTTAGTGAGAGTTACAATTGCATTGTTACCTGAAAATATTTTGCAAGTTTTGTCTCTACTTAAACATAGGGGTGTGGGGGCATTTTTGAACTAAAATATGAGGAATCCAAACAGGGGAAGCCCCTTACATAATAGTATAGATACAGTGAGCTAAAGATAATAAACACCGTGATAATAAACACCGTGAAGTTTAATGTTTTATGAAGGACCAAACACAATTAAACAGATATAACAGTGAGAGAGCAAGGTGGTGCTTTTAACCTATAAATGTTTATGGGACGCGATTGCACACCGTGATGTTTCAGGGTTCAAGATGGTTTTACCATGCGCAATCTCTTCTAATTAACAGTCACGGCTTAGGGGAAGAGCGTTTTGACTGGCATCCTTGAACATGACCAACGATAATAAACACCCTAATGTTTAATATTTTGTGAAGGACCAAGCACAATTAAACAGATATAATAGTGAGCTCAAGCCACCAACATCAAAGGTATAACAGATTTCAAAGTCAGTACCAGTTGGGCTTCACTTCAATCTAGCAAGTCTTTCATTTAACTGCCATAATCGAACGTATATGACCACGATGTTTGATCAAATAGTCAAGTAAATATGTATTCCAAATCTGCAGTGTCACATTAATTGCCTACAATTACAAGAGATATTTCAGTGTTTCAAGCTATAGGGCTGTGTAATTTGTAAGAGTGATGGTTCTGAGAGCAAAGTGATGCTTTTAACCTCTAAATTTTTAATGACCAAAGATAATAAACATCGTGATGTTTAAACACCTTCAAAATGACCAAAGATAATAAACACTGTGATCTTCAAGATCTGTTTTGTGATAGACCAAACACAAGTGATTCTTAATATAGAGAAATTTCAGCATGAAAGATGAAACACAATTAATACAGGGAAGTTTCAAGATGACCAAGTTCGAACTCTAAAGGCACATCACCAGCCCACTGCTGTAGCACCAACTGTAGTCATATCAAACTCCTTCAAACACATCACATGCGCCAACAGATGCAGTTGTTTAGCCAAGTCATGTTCGCAATTCTGCACATGTTGCTCAACAGCTCGGCACTATTTCACACCCACACTCACGTGAATACACGATTGTGAAATTGGATGCACAGATGTCCCATTTACATCTAATGTTACAACTACTGCCCACCTTTGATGTGACATTGGGAACATTTAAAATCCTGTTCATATAGTGTTTTTCCAACCTGTATTGACAGGGCAGGGTATCATAACTGAAATTGTAATACTTGAACCATGAAATGAGGTTATAAATGCACCACAATAATGATCTTCTTTCTACCCCCACTAACTGCGTAGATTGATTAAGCTATGAGTCGCAATGCCTCAACATCAAAGCGTACAATGTGAAACAAGTTTGGATCTACTTCAACAAATGAATCATCACCAGTTCCAGCAGATCAACAACTACAGACATACACAGACCACTATGGAGGGAAATGGGTTGGAAAGAAGAGAGATTTCGTTAATATGCAAATATACACATACGAGAGTCTTGGAAGCGTCGGGCACATCATGGTCGGCAAACCTACAAAACTAAATACAGATACCACCACAATAGACTTCACCGTAGCAGAACCACCTTGGTCAACCCTATATGAGAAGAGGTGTGAGTTAGAGGTGTATTGTCGATGACATGGGTTATGAGTTCCTAAGGCATGCTCAGCTGAGTTACCTAAAGATGAACCTGCCAACATACTTGCTCATCTTGAACAAGAGACCAATCAAATGCAAAGGTGACTAGACCGTTTTCACGCAATCCAAAAAGCTAAGAAGCATCTAAAGGGGAAGGCGCAAGAGCGAGCCATCAAGTCTATTAATGAAATTACTACGTTAAATGATGAAAGAGATATTTCAGACTTCTCAAATTCAAGCAATGATGATTTTCAAAAATTTCTACCTACGAACATTGGACGTTGTTTTTAATGTCTACACATTCTGTGCAATACAGAATGTTGTTGTTAATGTCTGGCAAATCATAATTATGTACATTCAACTTTTGCAACTCTAAAGATTAACTATTCATTAGTTTTGGCTAAGTTTATATGAAATCAATTTCTCATTTTTTCCCTGCTGTTCTTTGTTGCTATAGTGGGTTCTTGTGCTTTCGTTGGACAATGTCCTCTGCTTTGTAATGTAGGAAAAACCTTAGGAAATGAAATGCCTCCAATTAGATATGTTGATGTTTCTAACATTCTGTCTGTGTAACTTGAATGTTACACACATAACACTCATCACCAAAATTAGATTTATTGCATATTACTTGTAGGGAAATTTAATAGATTCAATACATACAGACTCATCCAAACCACACAGACCAACCACATATATGATTCAATAATACAAATAATTCATTTATATGAGTTGTTTGAGTCGCTTTATCATACACGTATTTGTGTATCTTAGTTCTGCTAGTGTACTACTTTATATAGATACTGATACATATAGACTCATCCAAACCAAACTAACTACTCACTCACTAGAAATCCATATGGCTCACACAACACATTGTCACAACAATATTTGGTTTACTTAGAAATAGGGTAAATGCCTAAAAGCCTGATCAGCTGATCCAATGTTTCATTCAAGTTATTGGTTTGTTGTAGCATTCCTCCAAATCTCCCTAATGTTGAAATTGTGATGATTGGAAGTCATTGATGTAAACCTTGGAAGCATAGTTTTCATCATGTAATTTTACATTGATGTTAAGAAAATGTAACTACATTTTGTACCCGCAAAGACTCCCTGAAAAGTTTGTAAGGGAATATGGGGATAAAACTTGTGAGTGTTGTTACACTCACTGCTCGTAATAGGAGCATTTGACAAGTGAGGTTGGAGAAGGCTAACACAACTCAGCACTGTTCAGCCAAGTCATGTTCGCAGTTCTGCATGTGCTGGTCAAAAGCTCGGCACTATTGAACCCTATTCAGTCATATCATCCATGCTCACATGAATACATAGATATGCAACCTTTTGCAATGCACCGTTTTCAAGGATGTAGAGGATCCCTCAAAAGTGTAAGCAAAATTTTGGGGTGAGCTGTCCACCATTGCTACACTGATGTTCACGGTTCTGTATGTGATGCTTAACAGCTCGGCAGTGTTGAACCCTGACCACAAGTACCCATCCCTACTCACGTGAATACACAGATGTGCAACCCTTTGCAATTCACCGTTTTTGAAGAGGTAGAGCATCCCTGATTTGGTTTTGCATCAACTACGTGATAGTGAGCTGTCCACCGTTGATACACTGATGTTCGCAGTGCTGCATGTGCTACTCAATAGCTTCGCACTGTTGAACCTTGTCCAGTCATATCACCTACATGCATGTCAATACACAGATATGAATCCTTTTGCAATGCACCGTTTTCAAGGATGCAAAGCATCTCTGAAAATTTTATGATACATTTAACACAGCTCGACACTGTCTCATCAAGTCATGTCAGATGAAGCACAGGAATGCTGAATAGTCTTCAACAAGACATACCAAATTGGTTAGACAAAAGTCTTAAAACCACATCCATCAGATATAAACCATACCAGTGATCAAAGTGCCCAATTAAATATAAGCATAAACATCACTAGTTTAAAATTTAAACAGGTTATCCTAGTCCGAACTCTGATGGTCAAACATGTGAAATATTGAGACACTAAGCACAACAGGCTTCCTCTCCTCGAAGAAATAGACATCTCTTTTCTTCCAAATTATTGTCTTTCAAAAATGCAACCCATCCCTTCCCGAATCTTATTGCTAAACATGTCATAATAAATTATGCGGCTGCGAGATACCCATGAAAGAAGGATTTTTAGGCTTGAACTTTTCGACTGCTTGGATTGCTCTCTCTTCCTCTGGACATGCTAGAAAATTTTTTCTTAACATACTTTTCTCTAACTTCATGTTTTGTGTGCAAATCATTTGAGGGAGATATGTTTGTATTGTCTTCATCTAAGTCTATTATTTCTACCTGATGATCTTCCAATTTACAGTTCTTGCTGGGTGGATATTGAATCTCAGTGGCAGTCTTATTAAATATAAGAACATGGAAGCTTCAATTTCCTTCATATCTGAAGACTAAAACAATAAACATAACAAATAGAATGGTATTCAACGAAATCTTGCCAACCGTTACAAAACCAAATGTTGTTATCAGCTTTCTTCAATCCCACTTGCCAAATACCACCATAGGGAGCAATGAGTGTAGCTACGATGGATAGCTCAGCACTATTGAACCCTGACCACAAGTACCCATCCACACTCACATGAATACACAAAGCATCCCTAAAAATTTTATGCATCAATTTTGGGGGTGAGCTGTCCACCATTGCTACACTGATGTTCGCAGTGCTGCATGTGCTGCTCAACAGCTTCGCACTGTTGAACCATGTCTGGTCATATCACATACACACACGTCAATACACAAATATGCATCTTTTGTAATGCACCATTTTCAAGGATGCAAGCATCCCTGAAAAGTTTATGATACATTTAACACAGCTCAGCACTGTCTAATCAATTCATGTCAAATGAAGAATAGGAATACTGAATAGTCTTCACGTGAATAAATACGCAACCTCTTTTGTAGTACACAACACCACCCCGCTGGTGTAGCACAAGCTATAGCCATATCAAACAGCTATCTCAGCAAACTACATGCACCAACAAACGCCACTACATAGCCAAGTCATATTCACAGTTTTGCATGTGTTCCTTAACATCTCGCCACTAAACAATACACTGTCGAGTCATATAATCTTTAATCATGTGAATACTTACCCTTACATATAGTCACATCCACGTGAATACTTGCCCTTGAAAAACCCCTATATAAAGTCCCATTTGCATCAACCTTTGCAAACATCTACACATATCGATCTGAAGTCACATTTTCCAATGTCAATTCGCAATTGGATGCTACCTCATTTTCCAGATAACTATGGAAGGGAAAGAGATTCCGACGAGAGTGAATATTATGCCGAACTACGACGGGAGTGGGACTTTCGCGTGAACAAGTCCAACGCTCTGCAAGATGATCTCGTGCCACTCAGAGCACCTCTTGTCGACCGTAGCTCGCTCACACTGCCATGGTGAAACATGCACCAATATGAGCGTGCAGTGACTAAAATTAAAAATAATAATAAATAAAAAAAATAGAACAATCTTATAATACTCCATAGGTCCAGATATCACATGCTACAACTAGTGGAGGAGCTGACCGCCACAACGAACAGGCAACTCACTCCGGTGGAACGTAACAATGTCCTCAACTACAAGGACTACCTGTCAGAATGAATGCCTATGTGGTGTGTGTCTTATGTCTACGGATTAAGTTAATAATGTTAGTAGCGTTAGTGTTCGATATGCAATGCATGCATATTGGTGGCATTGTGTAAGAATATTTAAGTTTTCTGTGTTATGCCGCAGGTGCAGGTGCAGCCGCCGTAGCCAACAAGCAACTCACTCTGGCAGAACATAACAATATCCTCAACTACGAAGATTACCTGTCTGAATGAATGCCTATGTGGTGTGTGTGTTATGTCTAGGGTTAAGTTAATAATGTTAGTAGCATTAGTGTTCAATATGCAATGCATGCATATTGGTGGCATCGTGTAAGTTATTGTAAGTTTTCTATGTTATGTCGTAGGTGCTTATTGAAAAACATCATGTGTGGGAATAATCTAGATTACGAATAACGTGCATGCTCCTCACAATCAATAATAAGGTTTACATAGAACAAATGCAACAACAGTGACACACATACATATAAAACATAGTTAAGCAAAATAGTTCTCCAACAAAGTTTAATTACACCACGACACGACTACTCTTCATCTGACATCTCCACATCTGACTAATAAATGGGATCAGCAAGAAGTGATTGCATAAATTGTTTGTGCTCGTACCAACCTCCCTCCATTGACTCTTGAATCTTGACTTGGGTCTGATATCGATTAAGAAGTATCTTCATTCAATTATTTTCTTCTCTTATGCGGTTCAATGCTTTACAAAGTTCGCTGATCGTGTCTCTGGGCATCAGCGATGCTAGTCGCCAAGGCATTGGCAACTTAAAACCAACCAACTCATCATAAAACATTTATTGTTCATAAAATAACCAAGCCCACTTCTATCTCATGGTATTGTGAACGTAAGTACTATTTTGCTAATTTGGATTGATTGGATAGCTGAACTCATCTTCCAATACCTAGCAACAACCCATAGTTGTAAACACATCATGAGGCCTATAAAGTTGTGGGTTGCCAAAACCAAACATTGACGTTGAATACAATAACATCAAATGATCAAGTTAATAGTGTGCATCAACTGTTGGTAAATAATGTAATGCTGCATAAGATGGTACACGACAAAGACATTCATAAATTTGTGTACTATTACATGCCAAAAATGAAATACTAACACTAACATTTGACCATAAACATTAGACGTTGTTGTTAATGTTTACACGTTGTGTGCAATACAAAATGTTGTTGTTAATGTCTGACCAATGATGATAATGTAAACGCCCCTATATGATTATGACCAATGAGGATTATGTGCAATACAAAATGTTCTATTATGACCAACGTTTACTACAACAAACAACCAAAATCACACCAATGTACTTACTTCACACTCATTCAACCAAAAAAATAAAAATTCAATACAATATGAAATGAAAACACCATTGCCATAAAATTCTGGTGTGAGTTTTTTACCTGAGCTGATACAAATTTCAGTTGAGTCCGAAAGCAGCTATAGATCTGTGGAGCAGAATGGCATTCAGTTTAGACGGAAAGCAAGACATTCTGAAAGGGAGGAGATGTGCAAGTATTATACGAGAATAACTCAATTTTACAGAGTTGAAGTATGCTTTATAACTCGACATTAAAGTACTCGAGTTACATTCAAAGACATGAACCTATACGCCTGACACCAAGACAGTCTGAAAATAGTTTTAACAAGAGCATAACTCGATATCTGTATAGTTGATTACATAACTCCATTTTAGTATAATCGAGTTATTCAAGGATTAAAAAAAGAAAATGCCATGCTAGCTGTCCAGCGTGGCACAATCCTGAATCTAACTCGACTATTAAATGATCGAGTTCTTCACAAAACTTGATTTAGCCATCATTGAGTTACAAAAGAGGGGAATTTCCCTAATTAGTTTGGGAAAGTGGGCAAAACTGGGCTTTTTTTCTGCGAAATGGGTATTTGCCCATTTTCGCCTAGGTAAAAATGGTCAAATACCACTTTTTTTGAAAATATTTTGCAATTTACCACTGTTTGCGAAGTATTTAGCAATCTATAACTTTTTTGAAACTCGATTTTGTGAAAATCGAGTTTTCCATGGTACTTGAGTTTATGAAACTCAAACAGCATGAAAAAATTTTGAAATTTTTTGATGTAACTCGAGTTCATGGAACTCGACTCCAATTACTTCAAAAACTTTTTTTTAAAAAAATTCATTATACTCTAGTTTATGGAACTCGAGTACCATGAAAAACTTGATTTTCACAAAATCAAGTTTCAAAAAACTAATAAATTGCTAAATATTTTGCAAACAATGGTAGATTTATACATATTTTCTCTAACGGTGGGATATGGGCATTTTCGACCATATGCACTAGTAACAGTCTTATGCCTGTTTTATTATCAGCTTTTGGCTAACTTGTAGATAGACTAGTTCTCTCAACTGCTTTTGTAGAATGTCAGATCACACCATCCCCCAAGAAAACCTCGAATACAATGTCATGAAGTTGGAAAGAACAAAATTTAGGGTCTGTTTGGATATAGCTGAAAACTGAAAATACTGTAGCAAAATAATTTTTAAATGTGTAAATAGTACTGCAGGACCCATTTTTAATAAAAAGTTGCTGAAAAGTGCTTGCATAGTATATGAACAGTGCGCGCACAGTACGTGAACAGTGTGCGCACTGTGAACTGTCCCTGAAACGCGCAGCAGAGGAAAAAAAAAAAAGCTAGACGCATTCAGCGTAATCCAAACCAAGCCTCAATGATAGTTCTTCCATTGGTTTTCCTTTGGTCACCATATAGGTTGTCTATGTGCTCTTGTCATGGTGTATGCGATTAACCAATTAAGACTTGAGCATAATTTTACTAATTAATAAACTTGGCCTTAAAATTGGAATTTTGACACAACCGAGGCATAAATTCCCGAACAGAATGCAATCGAAATTGCATAGAAACATAACAGAGAGCGAAAAAGTTGTCATACACGAACTGGTAAGAAATATCTACAGTTTACCTTTTAGTTTCAATATTTGGTCAATCATCACTTAACTCAATGTTCCAAATGAGTGTCAACTTTTACTGCGAAACAATGTATCATAAAACATTAAAAACTGAAATATCCTATTATCTACTTGCATCTTGTTTCTAACATATGAGGGCAAGGCATGGTACAGCCCAATGTAGACCAATTGCAATTTTTCTCATCCAAAACCACATTAGTAAACTTTAAGTCTAGTATTCTCAAAAAAAAAAAAAAAAACCTTTAAGTCATATTCATGACTGACGTGTTTTTTGTGGCTATTTTATTTCCGTCCTCCTCCGTATTGATTTTTTTTTTTTTTTTTGTAAGTTGCCAAGTCAATGAATTCATTGAACTTTGGATGATCTTCATTTTTAAGTTCCTGCAAATTTATGTCCTCCATTTTGACATTTTTTCCTAACTCATAGCCACTGGCGAAGCTAGAGGGGGGCGAGGGGGGGCACCTACCCCCCCAGACTCCTTTTTTTTTTTTTGTATTAGTAGTCACATGGAGGGGAAAAAAAAAAAAAAAGACTTCTACTTGTTGAAACTTGAAAGTGACCAAACCATCTATTTCACTATTTTTTTATTTTTATTTTATATCATTATTTACATAATTTTTACTATTTATGATACTTTTCACAGCATTTTATTTTTGAATGATACTAGAGATATTACAAATTTTACTACTTATGTCTTACAAATTGGCATGTTATCAATCACAAAAAATAATTTCAAACATTTATTCATTATATTTTTTAAGTAACACTAATCATAATTTTACTCCAACAGTTTGTAAATTTTTTAGTAGCTATGAATTAATTGTTTTTGTTTATTTATTTTAATAATATGAAATATATTCATATTTGCTTACAATCGTTTATTTATCTTGTTATTATTGTTGATTAATGTTTTTTAGATAAATTTCACTTTTAATATCGTCTTTTAATTTTGCCCCCTCTAGACTAAAATCTTAGCTCCGCCATTGCTCATAGCACAATTGAGATGGGCAATAAATCGCATCTAGAGCAATAGTAAAGCCTATAGTTAGTGTTCACATTTCGAACACAAAGTGGACAAAATCGGGAGTCAAATTAAAGGAGTTTAAGAGAAGAATGGGTAAGGTGAAAAATGTGCTTTTAACGTACAACTTTCACTCTACGTTAGAAAGATCCATAACTTCTAATCTATGAATCTAGAAACTACATGGTACGCATAGATTGGGCACACCCTTGCCTTCTTCACCACAAATGTCGCAAGTAAACATGATTGACTTACCAATGGGAGGGCGTGGGATTCAGCTCCAAGTTGTACAATAGTTGGGTTGTCTACAAATCGGATTGGTTCGGGTTTGAACCGCTCCTGCCAACCTAATCTGGTGGAGTATTCCTCAACTCACCACCAACCGAAGAGATTGATTAGATTGGGCCTTTAACATGTGCCGGTTAGTTTGGTTGGCGTCATAGATGCAGAAATCTTTTGAAATCTAGTGAAATGTCAACAGAAATTGGCGAAAATTTTATTCGTGCCATTAACCAATAAAGCATCGTTGATCTTCAATAAAGAGAGAATTTATGACAAAAAATGTTATGGGTTCCAGGAACCAATATTAGATCCTAGCTATAGTTGTAAAAAATGCAAATGGTATAAGTTCTACCATCATAAATCATGTGCGGAATTACCCATTGGGTTTCACCAGCCCTTGCACTCATTACATCCTCTTATTTTCTTTGATGAATCAATAGGTTGTTGTGAGAAAGAAAACAACAAATGCAAACTCAGCTAGATCCAACAATATTTCCACTAGAAATGGTTGAGATCTCGCAATGATATTCTTTGCAGAGTTCACATTTGCTATTTTCTTTGTCACAATAACCCATTGATTCGTTAAAGAGAATAAGAGGATGTATTGGGTGCAAGGGATGGTGAAACCCAAAGGGTAGTTTCGCACATGATTTATGATCATAGAATTTATACTCTCTGCATTTTATACAACCATAGGTAGGATCCAATATTGGTTCCTGGCACCCATAACATTTTTTGCCATAAATTCTCTCTTACTGAAGATCAACAATGCTTTGGATAGTAAAAATGTTGAAGCTCCATCTTCTATTGCATGCACAGTCACACCTACATCCAATTTGTTTAAAAAGAAGAAAAAAAGACTTAATAGCATAGAGGAAAAGAAACAAAGAAGGAGGCTAGATAAATACTTTTTAAGTATGATAGAATTTTCTATTGCTTAATTTCAATGTGAAAGACTGATTTTGATGTTTGATTTTGCTTACAAGATTGAGTTGAAGTGTTTGTGACCATGAGATTTTAACAAAAATCGGAGGCTTTTAGTTTCACAAGGTTACGGAGGACTATACACTATGCAGAGAATTTGGGCATGGTTGGTGTTTTGTGGGTGTGACGACAAAGGGTGTTTGATTTTGGGTCTAATAAGTGTAAGGGTTGGATTTTGAATGAAAAATAAGAGTGATTTTTTAAAATTGGGGGGTTTTGCAATGTAAAAAATGGAAGGCAGTGTTAAAGTTGAAATTATTGAGATATAGGAGTTTTTCTAATTGATTTTTCTTTTCTTTTTCATAATTTGTGATTTTTTTTTTTAATAAAAGTGAATGTTTGTTAATCTTTTTTTAAGAGTTTTATAGCTTACTAGTACTACAAGACGTTCTTTATGAAGAGAATTTAGGTTCAAATTCTCCCTATCCCAAATGTAATAAATAGGGGGGGAGGGGGTGAATGTGGTTTGGAAACGTTTGCGAAGGAATGTAATAAATTATCTTAATATTAATGTGACAAAATGAATATTTGATAGAAATTAGGTTTAAGTTAAGACTTTGGGTAACTTTTATAGAAGTTATATTTGCTCAATACTTTTTTTTTCCATAATAATTGTTTATAAACCCATTGTTGGAGTAACTTTATTTCCTACAACTATCAGCTTATCAAATATTATGGTGGTCTACTATTCTAGGTGATCTACTAATCTATAAAGAGCCCTCATAGAGTTTTTTTTTTTTTTTTTTGTATTCTTAAAGATAGTAAATAACTAATCTTATAGATTCAACCGAAAAAAGGCAACTGATTATTTTGAATTTTTTTAATTAATCTATAATAGATAAGTTGAAGAAATCAAGTGACATATCTTTTATCAAAACTACATTAAATGTAACATTAATCACATCATTTAGCAGTAATATATCTCATACAAATATAGTGTTAATTCATGTGCAATAAAATGTAACTATATTTAACATCTATACAACAAAATTTAAGAAAGCAAAGCAACTTATTGTTTATAAATAGACCCTATACGAGTTTATTGGATGGTCTACTTTCATATTCTAGTCACAAGCTTCTACTCCTAGTTCATATGCGCCGAGCGCATGAGATACGGTCTCCTACTCTTATGTCCTACATGTCCTACATGATTGGGGCATGGCACAAACTCCAATTTGTAAATCTTTTTCAGTCAACTCCTACCAGGGAAGAAAACATGCCTAAATGCCCCATCCTTGGTCTCAATCCAGTGTGCATATTTTTCATTACTTTATTTGTTTTAAAAAAAATAAGCTGTGCAAAAGTAGAATTGTATCTAGAAAGCTTTTAAATGATTGATTGTACCTAACCAAATAAACCTAAGCCAAATGAGAACTCAGAATTCTTGAAGCTGTCTTAAAGCACAAAATACACCTTATCAACAACCAGGGGTTTTTTACTATCTTAGCAATTTCCCAGTATCAATGATAATCAATCATAACTTTTCATAAGAAGAAAAATTGAAAATCACGACAAACAATTATCGCTATGAAAATAATTTTACATCAACAAAATTCCTTTTAAGGATCTTCTCATTTAAGAAGTTCATTGGGCTGTGCCACAGAGGGGGTCAAGTTCACAATGTGAAAACAACACCAGTATAGACTAAACCAGCTGATTTAGCAAGCTAAAAAGAAAGTATTTAACACAATAACTAGCTGTTCCTGCCGATAATATAATGAGGTTCTGCATTATAAAGGGTACAACTAGTTAGAGTAAGATTTAGGCGTAGGAGCTAGTTACAGTCATGTGCCTGTTTTATTATCAGTAACTGGCTAACTAGTACATAGACTGGTCCTCTTAACTGCTTTTGCAAAATGCCGTATCATACCATACCTCAGGAAAACCTCAAATATAATGTCATGAAGATGGAAAGAACAAAATTTAATGAAATGTTTAGTTTGATTATATCAGTTGTTGCTCAAGCAATATAGTCAGGGCCTGCTTTGCAAAATGAACAGTAGTCTAAGATACATTAATCTGTTCATTTTATTCTTTGCATGTTCAGTGCGAGTCCAGTACAAACATAAAAGTATTGCAGTATATAATTTAATAATGTGAAGCTTGAAAAGAGAACCCTGGTCCACAAAATAGAGAGTTCGATGATCAATGGATGATTAAAGCCAATTTCTAATTTCCATAACCATACAAGAACACACTTTTGCTTTAACATAAATAATTTGATCAGCAGGACAGAAGTCAACTCTTTCCTTTCATTAAATAATCCAATTAATCAAACAATAGAACTATCAAATACCTCACCAGGAAGAAAAAAGAGGTTTGAACATCTGGCAAGCTAGAAAAATCTCAGATAACCAAAATCGAGATAGGAGGAAATATACTTTCTTAGAATAAGAAGGCATAAGAGGGGTATGTAAAGGTGAACAGTCACAAGATTACAACATAATATCACAAATGAAGACAATCGGTGGAATGTTTGACACGAACTGAAAGAGGCTTTTTTCCTCATAGCTAAAAGAAGTCATTGTACTGGTTAGTGAGAGAATTTTTGAGGTTTGAATACAAGCCATAGAGGGAATACTGCTGAAGGTTTTCGACTTCATACCATGAATTGAGAGCAATCAGATGCTTATCTGTGACAGAGAAAGCTAGCTGTATCCCAAGACTGCAATCTACTGAACCCCCTCGGTTTTTCCAGCTGGATGTTCTAATGGCACAATCTTGTTTGTTGAGGCAAACAAAATTAGATTTACCTGAGCATGAAGCACATCCATCTCTCTTCCAATACAAATTCTGCAGCCTACACTTCTGGAACTAAAGTACCTGTTTTGTTCAATGTCCATTTAGTTTAATTAGATCATAAAGAATATGAGACATCTATTTAAAAGAATATGAACCAGGTACAAGCTTTTGCATCATTACCAGAGTGAAACTGGTTACAATGTAGGTGCTATTTGCAACAAAAGCAGGGAGAGACCTTGCCGCATACTTTCTCCCCGCAAATGCCACCATATTCCCACCATAAGTATCCTGTGAAGCACAAAATTTAAGTAACAGAATTATATTGCAGAGAATAATGAGATCCCGATTACATGGACAACCACATGAAATTTACAGAAGATGAAATGCAAAGATGTATGGTACGGATACGGGTATGGGTACAGGTATAAAACGTTTCTTGAAAAATTTAGGGTACAATATGTCGAGGATATGTGTATTAATTTACTTATTAAATATATTTTTTATATATTGTTAAGCATTTTTTTTTTTTTATTGTTAAGCGTACATCAATTTAAAAACAATAATGGATAATAAGTGAATCCATGACCATTAAATTTTGTGTAGAATACAAACCAAGATCCAAAAGAGTAAAAAAAAGATAATTAGATAAGTATTTAACATTGAAACCAATACATAAAGCATATAAATAAAACTTCTTGCAAGTTTGAGCTATCTCTCATTATTGGGGTTGGGTTACAATGGTTTCTAAGTCATATCACAAATGCATCCTAGATGTGTTGGCACTTAAAAAAAAATTGATGGGCCATGTATCTTAGAGGTATCTGGTATGAAACCGGTATGAAGTTATCGGATATGGGTATGTGAGCTAAAATGAAGTATCTGTGCATCTTGCAACAGGGCAAGGTCCTAGAGATAAGATGACAAGGACCCAAAGAGGACACTACTCAAATCCCATCTTTATGTCTATTCTATAAATGGCCTAATTGACAATGATAATCTGTTTGTCAAAGAAAGAATAATTCTATTCCAAAAGTCTCTAATACATACCAAATGGCAATAGATACATCCAAAATAAAAATTCATGAACAAAATCATGCAATTGCATAAGTCATAAGTATGTGAATATGAAGTAATATGAATTAGCACATGATATAGTGGACCACCTAGTGGAAATTGACTAGAACTAGGCCTTTCAATTTATTAGATTGATTGGAAACCGTGGTTTTCATGATGACTTTCTACCCAACAACTCAACTGAACATAAACACCTTAATCAGAGGGTCAAGCAAGTATCAAATCTCATCACTAATATGATCATATCAACTTCAATGTACAGTCTTACGACTAACTGAAGTTAGACCAATTTTTGTGCATGCAGAATCTGATTTCTGATATCCACATCCATTACGGATCAGATATCTGACAGGCTTTAGGTGCCATTTGGTTTGGCCTGTTATTAAGTGTCTTTCATTTATTGAATGATTTTGATTTTACCATTGCCTGATTGTTAGTTTATCAAACTTTCAGTTTAAATTTTTAATCTTCTTATTCTTGGGTTAACCAAACACTATTTGAGATTTAGAAATGGATTTAATCCACAGAAAATCCAAACCAACGGGCAACAAGCACACTAAACCCCAAATAGTCTTAGCAGATCAAATAGGCCGTAACTTCTGAAAACATCAGCCACAACTCACGTGGAATGAGAAAAGCAAGTAGACTAAGGCAAATATTTATGCTAGCTTACTTACTTAGGATTGGTTTGGATAGAGATGATTGCGTCCACGTATTGGTTTTGAGCGTTTCAGCTTTTTTTTTTTTTTTTTCTGGGCAAGGGTTTCAACAGGGAAAAATTACTGTTCATCTACTGCGTGATTACTGTTTACGTACTGTTTATATACTGTTCACTCACTTTTCAGCCTGATCTACGACACTATTCACACATTTAAAAATTATTTTGCTACAATATTTTCAGTTTTCAGCTTTTAGCAGTATCCAAACAGACCCTTAGACTTACATATGTTTCTCTTTTATTAAATTTAAATTTTTAAATCCATATGCTTCCTTTTCTACATGGAATTCTCTGTCTCTGCTACTGTTTTGATTTCTTCCATTAATATTCCAAACGCTAAAGTGAGACATGCAGAACAAAGTTACAATTCTATTCTATGATCTATTTGCTGAGACAGATAGCACTAATTCTTTTTGTTGGATTTGCAACGTTGCACATATAAAGGTGGTTGATGGTCATATACTTGGGGCAGCCCAAGTCCTATTTGTTTTTGGTCAATAGGCCAGCCCAAGTTCTATTTGTATCCGGATTGAATCTAAATCAAAAGCATCATTATCTTCTCTAATGATTAAGAGCTAGCCGATTTGAGCAAATTTTGAAATTTCTCTATTTTTATTTATATGATAAATAACCAAATAGAAATTATAAATTCAATTTTTAGTTATTATTATTTTTGCATAAATGTAATAATATTCATACATAAGTAATAAATATACATATAGATCACATGGTAAACAAACCGATATAATTCTTAATCTTTATAGATATGTTTGAACAGTGTCATAAGGAAAAAATGGTTGAAATGCCAAACCCAAGGAAATGAATATCATCTATACGAGTTTATTGGATGGTCTACTTTCATATTCTAGTCACAAGCTTCTACTCCTAGGAAAAATTTCATATGCGCCGAGCGCATGAGATACGGTCTCCGTCTCCTATGTCTTACATGATTGGGGCATGGCAGAAACTCCAATTTGTAAATCTTTTTCAGTCAACTTCTACCAGAGAAGAAAACATGCCAATATGCCCCATCCTTGGTCTCAATCCAGTGTGCATATTTTTCATTATTTTATTTGTTTTTAAAAAAATAAGCTGTGCAAAAGTAGAATTATATCTAGAAAGCTTTAAATGATTGATTGTACCTAACCAAATAAACCTAAGCCAAATGAGAACTCAGAATTCTTGAAGCTGTCTTAAAGCACAAAATACACCTTATCAACAACCAGGAGTTTTTTACTATCTTAGCAATTTCCCAGTATCAATGATATTCAATCATAACTTTTCATTAAGAAGAAAAATTGGAAATCACAACAAACACTTATCGCTATGAAAATAATTTTATATCAACAAAATTCCTTTTAAGGATCTTCTCATTTAATTGCATTGCAAAATTCCTTTTGTAGCATTTTTTTAGTACTTTTAGTTTATCTTGAGTACTAAACATTTGTGCCCTTGTTGGATTTTGTATCCTTAATGCAAATACTTTGATGTTTTGCATTGGTTGTGTTTGGACATACAATTGATTTTTGCTTTGCACTTGATTGCATTGCGTGTCCAGATGACCATTTACTAGTTAAATGATCATTGTAGTCATTCTTTAATGACTGTTCATGTATGATCAAGTTATGCTTCATAGTAATATCTTGTTGTTAACTATGATCGCATTATACTTGCTTCTATATGTACCTTGTATTCAACTTGTCATGAGCTTAATGAAAGTTTTGTTTGTGTGCGAGTGTTTTAGGATACAGGTTTATTTGTACTTGTGCTTCACAGCTTCTAGATTAGGTGTGAGTGAGTTTTGCCATTTTTTCCAAACTCACGTTTAAGTCTAGATTCTGTTATAGAGTGTTTTATCACGGAATAGTCAAAGGGGGAGATTGTAAAGTTGTAATTTACAACTATTTTGTGTTGGGTTTAATTCCAGCCAAATTTGATTGTAATTTTATTCCATATTTTGTACCCTATATTTTATGCGGGATTTATTTGTAAGGATTGTGTGTGAGAGAGAGAGTATGAAGACTCAAGGCAACATTGAAGGAAAAAGAAGTTTTCGCGGGTAGCTCGTGAGTAGCCTTCCCGCGAAGTGAAGCATATGCTTAGCACATGACTAGAATGCGAAGACTCAAGACAGATGGTGACAGCTGATTTTCGCGAGTGTCTCGCAGGTAAGGCCTTCCCGCAAGATACCCGCAAAACAGTTTGTTTTGCTATTATATCATATCTGCTCTACTATATCCTCATACACACTATATATACCATCATTACCCACATTTTGAAGAGAGAGCTTTTCAAAGAGAAAACCCTAGCCACAAACCCTTGAGAGTTAGAGATTGTCATACCCACAATCCTCTACACCATCCATTGTCGTTTTCCTCTACTCCTACCTCTCCATTTCCAAATTCTTGAGAGGTCGATAGCTCAAATACTTATCACACCCATATTGAGTGTCAAGTGAGGTTTTGGTGCTGCTGGGAAGCATTGGAAGAAGCCAAGTTTTGGCAGATGCAATCGGGCGCATTTCGATATCCAGAAAGCTAGACAAAACATGGTTCCGAGAAATCTTGTTGAAATAGGAGTTTGGAGGGTTTAGGTACACTGGATAGATTAGGCTTGGTGGGTCTCTTACTATTCGTGTATTCCTACTTATTGTCTAGTGGATCGATTTACTGCTTGGAGGGCTACGGAAAGGTTTTTCATCGAGTTCTTCGGTTTCCTCTTCGATAACACATCGGCGTGTTATCTTGTGTTTGCATTTCTCTCCCCTACTCTTTTAGCTTTCATATTACTGCTGTGTTGTAAGGAATATGGCTTAGAGTAGTTGTATTGTTTGTTTACTCGCATTTACTCTATTCCGCACTTAGTTTAAGTTATAGTAAAATCAATCGAGCCGTAATTTATTAATTTGGGTCTAAACAGCTCTTATGTTTTTAACACAAATCCGAGCTCTCAGCTTGGATGATAATGCTGCTTCTTGAATGCTTGGATACTAAGAAACGAACACCCCTGCAAAGTGGAAACGTTCAAAGATACATTAAGATCATAATCTAGGCAAGGCATATTAATGGAAGAGTATGGACACAACCATATCTTGGAAGCATGATTTAATCAAAATCAAGTGATAAGGGATGGACTAACAGATTTACCGAAAGATAAGACTTCCTTTTGAATGCTTGAATGATAAGACTGCTTTTTGAATGCTGAAAAATTATTGAATACTCTAGGAATACCATAAATGCATACTCCCCTCTCACATGAATTGTGGGTTCCACTATAAATTTAATTAGTGGGACTCACAGTAATGTGAGAGTAGAGAGTACACATCTATGGTACTTCCGGAAGTACCCAATAATTACCCTTGAATGCTTGGATACTAAAAAACGAAACCCCTGCAAAGTAGAAACGTGCAAAGATACATCAAGATCATAATTTGGGCAAGGCTTATTAATGGAATAGTATGGACACAGGACACATTAGCTTGCACAGTTCACACAAACGCATATATATAGCCCTTCCTTTCCGATTCTTGTACTTCCATAAAGTATAGCCCAGACATTCATTACTCTCTCTCTCTCTCTCAAATTGCTTTTTTATAATAGAAAGAAAATGGCAAGCCATGGTAAAGAAGGATATGGAGTTTCGGAACAGAGGATTGACTGTGAATTCAAGGTGGTGCTGATAGGAGACTTTGAGGTTGGGAAGTGTCAGATACTGGCACGTTGCGAACGCAAAGAGTCCAAGACTGGTACCGCCGTTACTGTCAAGTACGAGACCCAAACCCTTCACATCGAGAAAAAGAGTGTCAAGGCCCACATCTGCGGCATCATTGGCCAAGAACGGTACGTACCTCTAGCTCTACAAATTTCTGACTTTAATTCACAGTTTTAGTATTTTTTTTAGTGTTTGTGTAAAACAATTTGTGTATAAGAAACACTACTCTTTGCGTAATTCCTAAGGATTTGATTTTAAGTTCAATGAGAACCAGGGGCTTACAATGATTTTTTGTTGGAGGAATCAAATTGTGATACCAATATATTACTCAAAATAAACTGCTACACGTGTGTATATAAGTTTTAATACTATGTAAGTCATAATTCATAATTTTTTTTGATATAATCATAATTCATAATTAATTGTATACAAAATCAAAAACATTTGATGAATATATTTACAAGATAATTCTTAGGAGAACTTATCATCTTTTAAATTCTTTTAAATTCTAACGACAAAAATTGTCTAGTTTTTTTTTTTTTTTTTTATCCTCAAAAATTGTCTAGTTAAATGTTTGATATTTGACTTGTAGAAAAAAAAATAATAACAAAAGCAACCTAGTATAAAATTTATGCTGAATAACAATTTTTCATAAAATAAAGGCTAATGTACAAACTACACCTTTAAAATTTGGGAATTTTTGGATTTTAAATCATAAAATTTCCATATTTTAAATTTTCCCTTGAAGTTATATTATGTTGAAGAAAATACAATATTGGTCTCTCAAGTTTACTTTGTGTACGCAATTGGTCCTTCAAGTTTGAAGCGTACGCAATTGGTCTAAAATGAGCAATATAAGTCCTTTTATTAACTTACACTAACGGCATTACTTATGTGACTAACGGACAACGACTTGGAATTTTATTTTAATGATGTGACATATTTTAATTTAAAAATTACAAATTAAAAGTACATGTGAGAAACTTTTTTTTACAACAATACCAAATTTTAAAAACTCTTTTTTTTCTACCAATTGTAAATATATCAAAATTCATGGGACCCATTGACGTGAACACAAACAACTTCTTCTTCTCTTCTAAATGACTTTCTTTCTTTTTTTTTGGTCTTGCACGAAACCCACTTATTGTTTTCTTCTTTCTTCTTTTTCTTTTTATTTCCTATCTCTCTTGCACAAAGCCACACACTGGTGGTCTAAGGTCTTCTTCTTCTTTTCTCTTTTCTTTTTTCTTTTTTTGGGGTGTTTACTGTTTTGCTATTTTGGTGGTCTTCTTGTTTCACATAAAATAAAACCCAATTGAATTTGACCCCACCAACAAAACAAAATTCATAAAGATAGAATCTCAAACCCAAAAAACAAAACCTATTTGAGTTTAACCCTCACCCACAAAACACAAACCAAATCAAACATTTAAAGAAAATAAAAGAAAGAAACAACAAAAGAGAAGCAAAGACGCTGCGAAGTGCAAAGTGCTATATGACACATAAGTAACACCGTTAATGACAGTTAGTAAAAGGACTTATATTGCTCATTTTGAAAACTTGAGGGACCAATTGTGCACGCTTCAAACTTAAGAGACCAATTGTGCACACAAGGTAAACTTAAGGGACCAGTATCATACTTTTGCCTATTATGTTTGCATTAGTAGTCCATTTGTCCATATTTTCTGTTAAGTGTCACATAAACTTGTCATGCGTGTTTATTTCGTTCAATAAAATGATGCCACAATATTTTTGTAGCCTAAAAAGACTTTAAATAATTAATAACATGACATAATGAAAATGATGTGGCATTATTTTATTGGTCGAACTAAACACGCATGGCAAACTTATATGACAATTAACGGAAAATATGAATGGAGGGGTTGCTGATGTGAACAAAATATGAGTTCTAGAGAAAAATCCAAATTCTAAAACTTCATAATGTAAAATCCAAAACTCCTCAAACTTCAAATAAATTTAAACTTTTATCATCTCCATAGTGAAATTAGAAAAATCTTCATTTTCAATAAGAATTACACAATTGTCTACCAAAGTAAGAAGTTTTAATGGATACAAAACTTTAATAGATACAAGTACAAATTTTACATTAAAAAAATAAAATTTAGAAACAAAAACTACCTTGTCTTTATAATTAATAGACTAATTGAGAAATTCCTTCATATTTTTAAGAGCACCATTGAATTAACTCAAATATATGGTGGGGTCAATTCCTATTTTATAGGCTATAACTTTAAAGTTATTGATACTTCTATATACTATAAAAGAAATTTTAAAAATTTTGGGGGAGGGGGGGGGCGGTGGGAGCAACCATGTATAGGCCCATGATGAGAACAATATTGCATTCAAGATTTTCAGAACGTTGTTGTAGGTTCATTTGGGCTATAGCGTTGTTTTCTATAGTGGCATTTTTCCAAAACACTGTTATAGGTCCATCCCCTATAGTGGCATTTTTAAAATGCTGCTATAGGCGATTTTTTTTTTTAATTAGTTATAGTGGCATTTCAAAACGTTGCTATAGCCAACAACCATAAAAGAAAAAAACCAGCAACCCCACCCCACCATTGTCTCTCTCTATCCAACAAACCTAGCACATTCAGCCACCCAAACACCAATCACAACCAAAACCCAGCATATCCAGACACCCAAACATGAAAAACAACCCAAACAACATTGTTAAAAACAAAATACCCAGATTTTCAAAATACCCAAAAATTTCAAAATATCTAAAAATTTAAAGAGAGAGAGATGGTTACAACTTGGCACAATTTCTTGATCAAAGCCATGGGCTTTCGCTTCAGACCCCTCTGAAACCTACAAAATTTCACACACAAAATTAATAAAACAAATAAGTAAAAAATGAAAGATGAAATATATGAAGAAAAAAAAAGTACCTTCTACGAGCTTTGGCAGTGAAGAGCTTGACAAGGTCGTCGATGGACATGTCTAGAAGGGCATCCAAATCAACGCCTTTGAAGTGATCAAAACACCAATTCGACCACCCAACACCAAACCCAAGACCATTCCGGCCACCCAACATTGATCTGGGGAAGGGGAAATGCATTAGCGACCGAGGCTTTGCGAATCGGCAGCGAGGATCGGCATTGGGGTTGGGTCGGTGAAGTGGGTCAGAGACGTGGATCTGCTAATAGTGGATCAACAGTAAGAGTGAGAGTGTGAGAAAGAGAGTGAGAGAGTGGAGAGTTGTTCAAGTTTCAGCAAAAAAAGAGAGTTATTCGGGTAGAAAGAGTCAAGTATTTTTACTTCAAAAACTTTGGCTATTTCAATTTTTTTTGGCTGGACTTGTGGTGGCGCTTTCCAAACTCCACTATAGGTCCCTCAAAACACACACACACACACACACACACACACATATATATATATATATATTCTTTTTTTTTCAAGTTCAGCTATGTTGGCACTTTCCAAATGCCATTATAGGCCCTTAAGGACGGGACCTATTACGGTGTTTGAAAAATGCTGCTAAAGGCACTTCAAAATGCTACTATAGGCCCAATTTTTAGAAAAACCACTTTAGACCTTTCGAAATGCTGCTATAAAATACCTATAGAAGCTTTTTTTCAAAAACGCCGCTATATTGTACCTATAGCAACGTTTTTTAGAAATGTTGCTAAAAGAAACGCTGCTATAGCTAGCGTTTTTTGTAGTGAATATTACTATATTTGATGAGGTTAGCTTTGGTTTTTTTTAAAGAAAGCTTCTTAACCCTTTTGAATGTGCATCAAGAGGTTGATGTCAATTTTAATAATTGGCTTTAGTATAATTGAATCAATTTTGTTAGTATAATTTATACTCATCTGATCATGTTTTTGGGTGGATTGAGCAGAAACAATGTAGATTCAAATGCAGATTACAAGGATGCTGATGGGGTAATACTGGTTTATGACATAACTAACTGCAAGAGTTTTGATTGCATGACTTTTTGCCTGGAAGAGCTGCATCGCCATGCAAAGAAAAGACAAGCTATCATTCTGATAGGGAACAAAAGTGATTACGAGAATGATCGTGAAGTTCTAAGAAAGGAAGCTTGTGGATTTGCTAAGAAGAACGGTCTGATTTTCTTGGAGATCTCAGCATTGGAAGGAACTGATTTTGATAATGCCTTAAAGGCTTTGTTGACAAAGCTTGTGAACATTAACAACAATAATACCACCAACAGCAATAATACCACCACCAGTACCACCACATATACCAACACCAGCAATAATGTCACCAATACTACCACCAGCAGCCACAATAATAACAAGGCCTATCAGAATAATGGCAGCAACAATTCGAATCCGAGAAACGTCAATATAAAACAAAATTTTTATTTTTATTTTTATTTTAATTTTTAGCTGTTAGGATGTGTGCCCTTAAATCCTATTGTATGATGCTATGTATGACATTATGTATGACTTAATATTATGATTAATAAAGTTGTTTTATTATTATCTAAAATAATGGTAACATGAATATTAGGACATTATCATATAGTCCATGAGATGCATAGTATGTGATCTATGTGATTTAGTCATAGAAAATATAGATCACAAGTTCTTTGTAAACTCAGAATTTTAATTCGTAGTCGGTGATGAAATTAGACATTTCATCTACGAAGACTATAACATATTAACTAAGATGATTTGTCTTGATCATGGAAATGGAGATTTCTAGTTGGTATGTTGATATGTTTTAAGAGTTAAGACATATTGAACTGGACCGCTGTGAGATTTATTATTCTCCTAACGATTGTCAAATGAATAATAAACTCACGACTTTTATTTACATGAACTCTTAATCCTGAGAGGATAATGGACTTGATCATGAGGTATAAGTTGCTTTGATATATCAAGAGTGAGATATAAAATAACGATCAAAACCTCAGTATGTTGGGCAGTCACATTTAGTGTTGATGGAACATATATTCTCAAGATGGAATTCATAGTCTCTTAACGGAGAAATAAAATATTCCCTTGAGATAAGTTTAATGGGTTTGGTTATTCAGAGAGTTAGGCCTAACCACTTTAGTAAGGAGTTATTAAAGTATATATTTATGGAATTGAATTTCATAAATATATGATAAATAACATTAAAATGATTAAACCGGGTACTCAAGGAATTAAGATGTAGTAATTTACAAAGTGGCAATCTACATTCATGACTTTGTACTACTACGAATATTTTATGAAAGGGCTACATGAATAATAAAGTCTTGGGATATAATTTATAAATAAGGCCTAGAGTACAACTATATTTATATAGTAGTATTAAATATAGTTAATGGTAATTTTAAACTTGTTAAGAGTTGACAGAAAAGCTCAGGGCTCATTGGAGCTAGTGTCTTATTGGTCCCTTTTGGTCCCACTCCAAGCCACACACTTAAGCCCAATTGGAAAGGCCCAAAAGGCCGGCCCAATTAGATAATCAGTCAGATATTAAGGGAGAAACATACAGAATTTTTATGTATGAAAAAGAGACACTATTGAAAAATAGTGTGTATGTGAGTGTGAGACACTTTATCATTCTCCTTTAGAAACTGATTGAGAGACCACACTTCTTGGGCGTAAAGTGGAATTGGAGTGAAGATTAAAAGTATTCCCAAGTGCTTCTGATCTTTGTTTTTGAAATTTACCGCTTCAAGGTACGCTCTCTTGTTCTTGAATTCTGAAACTTATATGATGCATGTTATCAATTGTGAATGAACTAGCTTCGTTAATTTTTCGCTGCATATGTTTTGTATGAGATACAACCATGATTTAACAAACATTAGCAACCCAAGTGTGTAGCCTCCTAAGGTATTCTTTTCTTTCTCTCTCTATTTCTTTCTTCTTCTTCTTCTTTTGGAATTTTCAGAAGACTGCAGTATCACTCAGTAGTTCTGATGGCCAACAACTGATGTAATATTATAAAATCTTAATTTTATTTAAGAATTCTAAAACCTAAGAGAGAGATTGGACGTGGGATCCTTAAGGATCCTAATCTTCAGCTGTAAGATTAATCGATAACTTTTTGAATGTAATTGACTTATCTTGAAACTCTTTCAAAATCATTCCTTAATTTTCTCAACCATAGCAAGAAAATATTTGAACTTCTACAGATTGCAATAATGTCCATCAACACATTACAATTGACCCCTAAAGATTAGAGAATTACAAATGAGGTCCCATTACTTACAATTTTATATCTATGTCCTTCCACCACACTCTATTCCCACAAGCCACTAGGACTGGATTAATATCACTGTCATGTCCCTAGCTTATGTAACCCTTAATATCTTGATTTCATAATTTCTATTGGACTCCAAAATATCTTTGAAAAACTCTTTAAATATATACATACAATATTATATATATGAAAAACATTTTTCAAAAATGTCACTGGCCGGTTTTGTTTTGAGTCCAACTTCAATATGAACATCAACTAAATATACTCTCTTCTTTAGCGACTAGTGGATTCATTGTTGAGCATTTAAATATTTTACTCATTACACACATAACCCAATGTGTCTGTATATAGCCTTTAAAATTAGCATCACCAGTTGACACTGTCAAAGTTATGTGCATAATAAATAAATATACACAAACCTCTCATGTTTGAGGACAATAGAAAAATTGTGATAGAACAACCTTTTAATTAACAATGATCACTCCATAAGGTGTTCTTGATCGGATCTGATTTAGTGTATGTACTTGTTACATTACACCCACTTGTCTGCTTAAAGTCACTACCTAAATGATGGAGTAAATCATCCTATCATATAGCAACACAACAAGTGTAGGCTTCAGTGGTAATATTCAATTAATATCTACAGCCAAGAACAATTTAATAATCTACGAAAAAAACATTACTCCCTGTCTTTGGCTCCTTAACCATTAACATCATTTTTCTACAAAGGTGACATCACATGCCACATTTAAATAATGAAATATTCCTATAAAAATTATGAATGTGAAAATAAAATTTTATTATCAAATAAAAATGCATTGTATTGTTTTTTAGGGCACATAATTCTAACAATCTCCCACTTACACTCAAAACCAATCATACATGTATTTAATACCCATTGCTTCCAAATGTTTCTCAAACACCTTTTGAGACAATGCCTTTGTGAGTGGATCTACAACATTATTGGCAGAGGCAATCTTTGTTATTGCTACATCACCTCTATGTAGGATATCACGTATCAAGTGATATTTTCATGCAATATGTTTTGTCCTTTGATGAACCCTTGGTTCTACTGCATTTGCAACAGCCCCACTATTGTCACAATAGATAGTAATGGGTGACTCAATAGAAGGAACAACTTCAAGTTCTTGAGTGAACTTGCGAATCCACACAGCTTCCTTTGCAGCTTCACTTGCAACTATATACTCTGCTTCTATAGTAGAGTCTGCAGTAGTATCTTGCTTGCAACTTCTCCAACTTATTGCTCCCTTGCCAAGAGTGAAACAAAAATCCATAAATTGATTTTCTATCATCAATATCAGATTGAAAATCTGAATCTGTATACCCTTGGACAGTCAGATCCTCACCCCCAAACACCAAAAAATAATGTTTGGTCCTATTTAAATATTTGAGGATATGTTTCACTGCTATCCAATGCTCATAACCTAGATTGGATTGATATCTACTCACAATGCTCACTACATAACAAATGTCTGGCCTAGTGCAAAGCATTGTGTACATGAGACTTCCTACAGCCGAAGCATAAGGACAATTTCTCATTTTCTCTCTCCCTCTTCTTGTGTTTTAGGACACGTTTGATTAGAGAGATGAACTCCATGTCTAAAAGGTGAAAACCCTTTCTTGGAATCTTGCATGCTAAACCTAGCCAATATCTTGTCAATATAATTGACCCGTGAAAGTCCTAATAACCTTTTCTTTCAGTCTCTAAACAATTTGATTCCGAGTATATAGGACACTTCACCAAGATCTTCCATTTCAAAGTGACTAGATAACCATACTTTTATAGATGACATTGCTCCTACATCATTGCCAATGAGTAGTATGTCATCTACAAAAAGAACTAAAAATGTAACAATGCTCCAACTAACCTTGTTGTAAACACAAGGTTCATCCATATTTCGAGAGAAACCAAATTATTTGATTGCCTCATCAAAACGGATGTTCCAACTGCGTGATGCTTTCTTTAGGCCATATATAGATCTCATCAACTTGCACACTTTTGATTCTTGACCATGGGATATGAAACCTTTTCACTGGTCCATTAAAATTTCTTCTCGAATGTGTCCATTCAAGAAAGCTATTTTAACATCCATTTGTCGTATCTCATAATCATAATGTGTAGCAATTGACAATAGAATCCTTATGGACTTTGGCATGGCTACTAGCGAAAAGGTTTCCTCATAATCAATTCCAGCCTTTTGATTATACCCTTTTGCCACTAGCCTAGCTTTATAGGTCTCCACCTTACCACTAGGTCCTATCTTCCTTTTGTAGACCCATTTACAACCAATAGGCTTAATACCTTCTGGTTTGTCTACTAAGGTCCAGACCTGGTTGGTATACATTAAGTCCATCTCTGATTCCATCGCCTTTTTTCCAATTCTCATCGTCTATATCAGTCATTGCTTCTTGATAAGTAAAAGGATCATTATCATGCTCCTCTGAGTCCATTAGATAAATCTCATTTAACAAAGTGAGTCTAACTGGAAGCCTAATAGTCCTTTTACTATAGCAAGTCTCTTGTATTTTGCTTGGTTCAGTAGGCACTATTACTTGCTCTTCATTATTCTCATTCAACTCAGCCATTGGGTTATCAGTTTGTTCATCAAGAGAAACTTTTGCTCTACTTTCATTTAAGCTATAATCTTTCTCAAGAAAAATAGCATTCCTGCTCACAAAAACTTTTTGCTTACTAGGATTGTAAAAACAGAAACCAATAGACATTTTGGGATAGCTAATAAATAAACATCTATCACTCCTTAGTCCTAGCTTACCCATGTTAGACTTTCTAACATGTGCTGGACAACCCCATATCTTTAAGTGCTTTAGACTTGGTTTCTTACCAGTCCATAACTCATATGGGGTATTAGGAGCTGATTTGGTGGGGACTCTATTTAATAAATAAACAGCAGTCTCCAAAGCATAACCCCAAAATGAAATCGGCAACTCTGACATGCTCATCATAGAATGAACCATATCTAATAAGGTTCTATTTCTTCTTTCAGCTACACCATTATGTTGAAGTGTGGTAGGGGGAGTAAATTAAGAATAATCCCATTTTCTTTTAGATATTCCTTAAATTGATCCAAGACGTATTCTCCTCCTCTATCAGAGTGAAGAACTTTTATGCATTTTCTAGCTTGTTTCTCAACCTCATTACGAAATTCTATGAACTTTTCAAAGGATTCAAATTTATTTTTCATTAGGTACAAATAACCATACCTAGAATAATCATCAATAAAAGTAATGAAGTGATAGAAACCACCTCTTGCCATGTGATTCATTGGACCACAAACATCAGTGTGTATTAATCCTAATACATCAGTGGCTTTAGGTCCCTTTCCTGTTAAGGGACTTTTGGACATTTTTCACTGTAAAGTTGTGATTTACAACTATATTTTATGTTGGATTTATTCCATGACAAAAAGTGTTGTATTTGCTTTATTTTGTTCCTTGTATTTTGTGGGATTTTATTGTATTAGGTTTAATATTAAGTTGGTGAAGAATTAAGCATAAAATGAAAAATTAATGGATTTCGCGACTGTCTCGCTAGAAGCTAACCCACGAAAGAGCCACGTGAAAAGCACATGCTGGAAGCTGAAGCATCGTGCCAGCCTGGAGGATTTCACAAGTGTCTCACGGGTAAGGCTTTCCCACGAGATACACGCGAAACTCTCTGCCTGAAGGATTTTTAAATGTAACATTTTTACCCCTCACACATACTATATATACCCTCACTACCCACAAAAGTGTAAGAAAGTCATTCAGAGAGAAAAAACCCATCTTTTAGAGAGAGAGCTACTAATCTTTAATGAGAAATCATCCTAGCCTCTTCTCCTTCCCTCTCCCATTGTCATACCTTGAGAGGAGATTTGTACTCAAACACAACTCACACATTTTCAGAGTGTAGAGAGTGTTTTTGAGATTAGGAAGCTTTGAGGATTTGCCAAAAGAAGCCTGTGAGGCTTGGCGGATGCAATCGGGCGTATTGCGGAATCCAGAAAGCTAGACAAGACACAGTTCCGAGAAGCCTTGTTGGAGTAGGAGCTTGGAGGGCTTAGGTACATTGGGTAGATTAGGCTTGGAGGGTCTTTTTCTATTCGTGTATCCCAACTTATTGTCTAGTAGATCGATTACCGCTTAGAGGGCGGCGGAGAGGTTTTTCACCAAGTTCTTCAGTTTCCTCTTTGATAACACATCGGTGTGTTATCTTGTGTTTGCATCTCTTTTAGTTTTCTTTTTACTGTTGTGCTTTAATGAATATGGCTTAGAGTAGTTGTTTTATTTGTTTGCTCGTATTTACTCTATTCCGCACTTAGTTTAAGTTAGAGTAAAAACAATCTAGCCGTAATTTATTAATTTGTGGTCTAAACAGCTCTTGTGTTTTTAACACAAGTTCAAGCTTTCAGATATTATTCATCACAATTTCATCTCATGTTTCTAATTTTATTTAATTTATCCATGAATCCTGATTTACTTTTGGCCTCCAAATCAAACATGTTTTATACTATTTTAGTGGTCATGTTTATTTGGATAAGTGCAAACCATTATCTGAGTGTGATATATGTACTAGTAAGATTATGTTGCTATTTTAGCCATACTCCCACCAGTCATACACACACCTATCTTCCCAAGAAGTAAACAAGAGGAACTACTAGACCAAAATCAAGTCTATCCTTTTGGCTTCGAAAAAATTTTAATTTAATAGAACCTTTATTCACCGACAATGGAGGGCCATAGGAATTATTCTGTAAAATAATCCTATTTAGCACTTAATATATATTACTACTGGGACTATTTAAATATTATTCTTTATGTATCTGATACAACTCCCACTAATTGAGATTCAACACCTCTATTCGGTAATACTCAAGATTTTATCAACATAAAAAGGTGAGTCAATAAACTAAAACATATCAACATGGGTTACACAAATAATCACATATACATGAAACCATAATAGATAATCTATAAAGCAATAATAGCACTACGGCGCACAACTCAAGAGTAGATGCAAGAGACACGCGACTTTAGAAACATATTTGTCAAATATAATCAAGAATTCGAAAAACGAATCGAAACCAAACAATCAACATATCATATATATCAATCTTGACATATAGGAAATAAATCTCGGGACACATACTGGTATGAATAACGATTCAAAATCCATGATTAAGTGTGGTTTGATCTGATATCACTGATAGTTTTTTTTCAGAAGCAATATAAAACAAATTTTATATTTTTATTTTAAAGATCGTCGTACAACACAACCATAGTTCTAAATAGAACAAAATTACGTACCTCTCTTAGCAACCAAAATGTGTTGCCTCCTAAGGTATTCACGTCTCTCTCTCTGTTTCTTTTTTCTTTTTCTTTTTTAGTTTTCAGAAGACTACAGTATCACTCAATAGTTTTGATGGCCAACGACTGATGTAATATTATAAAATCTTATTTTTATTTAAGACTTCTAAAACCCAAGAGAGAGATTGGACGTGGGATCCTTAGGGATCCTAATCTTCAACTGTAGGATTAATCAATAACTTTTTGAATGTTATTGACTTATCTTGAAACTCTTTCAAAATTATTCCTTAATTTTCTCAACCATATCAAGAAAATATTTGAACATCTACAGATTGCAATAATGTCCATCAACACATTGCAATTGACCCCTGAAGATTAGAGAATTACAAACGAGGTCCCCTTACTTACAATTTTATATCTATGTCCTTCCACCACGCTATCTTCCCACAAGCCACTAAGACTGGATTAACATCATTGTCATGTCCCTAGCTTTTGTAACCCTTAATATCTTGATTTCATACACGCACGTCAATACACAGATATGCATCCTTTTGCAATGCATCGTTTTCAAGGATGCAAATCATCCCTGAAAAGTTTATGATACATTTAACACAGCTCGGAACTGTCTCGTCAAGTCATGTCAGATGAAGCACAGGAATGCTGAATAGTCTTCAACAAGACATACCAAACTGGTCAGACAAAAGTCTTAAAACCACATCCATCAAATATAAACCACACCAGTGATCAAAGTCCCTAATTAAATATAAGCATAAACATCACTAGTTTAAAACTTAAACAAGTTATCCTAGTCCGAACTCTGATGGCCAACCATGTGAAATATTGAGACACTAAGCACAACAGGCTTCCTCTCGATCACCTTAAAGAAACAAACATCTCCTTCTTCTAAATTATTGTCTTTCAAAAATGCAACCCATCCCTTCCCAAATCTCATTGTTGAACATGTCATAATAAATTATGTGGCCGCGAGATACCTATGAAAGAAGGATTTTTAGAATTGAACTTTTCGGCTGCTTGGATTGCTCTCTCTCTCTTCCTCTGGACATGCTAGAAAATTTTTTCGTAACATACTTTTCTCTAACTTCATGTTTTGTGGGCAAATCATCTGAGGAAGATATGTTTGTATCGTCTTCATCTAAGTCTATTATTTCTACCTGATGATCTTCCAATCTACAGTTCTTGCTGGGTGGATATTGAATCTCAGTGGCAATCTTATCAAATATAAGAACATGAAAGCTTCAATTTCCATCATATCTGAAGAAAAAATAACCATAACAGATAGAATGGTATCCAACGAAATCCTGCCAACCATTACAAAACCAAATCTTGTTATCAACTTTCTTCAATCCCACTTGCCAAATACCACCATAGGGAGCAATGAGTGTAGCTACGGTGGATAGCTCAGCACTGTTGAACCCTGACCACAAGTACCCATCCACACTCACGTGAATACACAGAGCATCCCTAAAAATTTTATGCATTAACTTTAGGAGTGAGTTGTCCACCATTACTACACTAATGTTCGTAGTGCTGCGTATGCTGCTCAACAGCTTCGCACTGTTAAACTCCATCCAGTCATATCACATACACGCACGTCAATACAAAGATATGCATCCTTTTGCAATGCACCATTTTCAAGGATGCAATTTTCAAGGATGCAAAGCATCCCTAAAAAGTTTATGATACATTTAACACAACTCGATACTATCTCGTCAAGTCATGTCAGATAAAGCACAGGAATGCTGAATGGTCTTCACGTAAAAAATACGCTACCTCTTTTGCAGTACACATCACCAGCCCACTGTTGTAGCACAAGCTATAGCCATATCAAATAGCTACCTCAGCGAACCACATGCACCAACAGACGCCACTGTACAGCCAAGTCATGTTCGCAGTTTTGCATGTGCTCCTCAACACCTTGCCACTAAACAATACACTGTCAAGTCATATCATCTGTATTCACATGAATACTTACCCTTACATGTAGTCACATCCACGTGAATACTTGCCCCTGCAAAACCCCTATATAAAGTCTCATTTAAATCAACCCTTGCAAAACATTTATACATACCGATCTGAAGTCACATTTTCCAATGTCAATTCGCAATTGGATGCTACCTCGTTTTCCAGATAACTATGGAAGGGAAAGAGATTCCAACGAGAGTGATACTATGCCAGACTGCGGCAAGAGTGGGACTTTCGCGTGAATGAGTCCAATACTCTACAGGATGATCTCGTGCAACTCGGAGCGCCTCTTGTCGACCGTAGCTCACTCACACTGCCACGGCGAAACATGCACCAATATGAGTGTGCAGTGACTAAAATTAAAAAATTAAAAAAAAAAAAAAGAACAATCTAATGATACTCCATAGGTCCAGGTATCACATGCTACAACTAGCGGAGGAGCTGACCACCGCAACAAACAGGCAACTCACTCCGGTGGAACGTAATAATGTCCTCAACTACGAGAACTACCTATCAAAATGAATGCCTATATGGTGTGTGTCTTATGTCTACAGATTAAGTTAATAATGTTAGTAGTGTTAGTGTTTGATATGCAATGCATGCATATTGGTGGCATCGTATAAGAATATTTAAGTTTTCTGTGTTATGCCGCAGGTGCAACCGGCGTAGCCAATAGGCAACTCACTCCAGCAGAACGTAACAATGTCCTCAACTATGAGGATTCCCTGTCTGAGTGAATGCCTATGTGGTGTGTGTGTGTGTGTTATGTCTAGGGTTAAGTTAATAATGTTGTAGCGTTAGTGTTCAATATGCAATGCATGAATATTGGTGGCATCGTGTAAGTTATTTTAAGTTTTTTGTGTTATGTCGTAGGATCTTATTGAAAAACATCATGTGTGGGAATAATCTAGGTTACGAATAATGTGCATGCTCCTCACAATCAATAGTAAGGTTTACATAGTACAAATGCAACAACAGTGACCCACATACATATAAAACATAGTTAAGCAAAATAGTTCTCCGACAAAGTCTAATTATACCACGACACAACTACTCTTCATCTGACATCTCCACATCTGACTGATAAATGGAATCAGTAAGAAGTGATTGCATGAATTGTGCGTGCTCGTACCAACCTGCCTACATTGACTCTCGAATCTCGACTTGGGTCCAATATCGATTAAGATGTATCTTCATTCGATTATTTTCTTCTCTTATGTGGTTCAATGCTTTACAAAGTTCGTCGATCATGTCTCTGGGCATCTGTGATGCGAGTCACCAAGCCACTTACAACTTAAAACCAACTAACTTATCATAAAACATTTGTTGTTCACGAATTAACCAAGCCCACTCCTGTCTCATGGTATTGTGAACGTAAGTACTATTTCGCAGATTCGGATTGATTGGATAGCTGAACTCATCTTCCAATACCCAGCAACGACCCATAGCTGTGAACACATCGTGAGGCCTATAAAGTTGTGGGTTGCCAAAACCAGACATTGACGCTGAATACAATAACATCAAATGATCAAGTTAACAGTGTGTATCAATTGTTGGTAAATAATGTAATGCTGCATAAGATGGTACACAACAAAGACATTCATAAATTTATGTACTATTACATGCTAAAAATGAAATACTAACACTAACATTTTACTATAAACATTAGACGTTGTTGTTAATGTTTACACGTTGTGTGCAATACAAAATGTTGTTGTTAATGTCTGACCAATGCTGATAATGTAAACGCCCCTATATGATTATGACCAATGAGGATTATGTGCAATACAAAATGTTGCTATAGAAAAGATTTCGTTCTCTTGTGACCAACGTTTACTACAACAAACAACCAAAATCACATCAATGTACTTACTTCACACTCATTCAACCAAAAAAATAAAAATTCAATACAATATGAAATGAAAATACCATTGCCATAAAATTCTGGTGTGAGTTTTTTACCTGAGCTGATACAAATTTCAATTGAGTCCGAAAGCAGCTGTGGATCTGTGGAGCAGAGTGGCATTCAGTTCAGACGGAAAGCAAGACATTTTGAAAGGGAGGAGATGTGCAGGTATTATACGAGAATAACTCAATTTTACGGAGTTCGAGTATGCTTTATAACTCAACATTAAAGTACTCGAGTTATATTCAAAGACATTAACCCGTACGCCTGACACCAAGACAGTCTGAAAACAGTTTTAACAAGAGCATAACTCGATATCTATACAGTTGGTTACATAACTCGATTTTAGTATAATCGAGTTATTTAGGGATTAAAAAAAGAAAATGTCACGCTGGTTGTCCAGCGTGATCTAACTCAACTATTAAATGATCGAGTTCTTCACAAAACTCGATTTAGCCATCATCGAGCTACAAAAGAGGGGCATTTTCCTAATTAGTTTGGGAAAGGGGGCAAAACTGGGCTATTTTTGCGCGAAATGGGCATTTGCCCATTTTCGCCCCGGTAAAAATGGTCAAATACCACTTTTTTGAAAATATTTTGCAATCTACCACTGTTTGCCAAATATTTAGCAATCTATCACTTTTTTTAAACTCGATTTTGTGCAAATCGAGTTTTCCACGGTACTTGAGTTCATGAAACTCGAACAGCATGAAAAAATTTTGAAATTTTTTGATGTAACTCAAGTTCATGGAACTCGACTCTAATTACTTCAAAAACTTTAAAAAAAATTCATTGTACTCGAGTTTATGGAACTCAAGTACCATGAAAAACTCGATTTCCACAAAATCAAGTTTCAAAAAAGTGATAAATTGCTAAATATTTTGCAAACAATGGTAGATTTATACATATTTTCTATAACGGTGGGATATGGGCATTTTCAACCATATGCACTAGTAACAGTCTTGTGCCTGTTTTATTATCAGCTACTGGCTAACTAGTAGATAGACTGGTTCTCTCAACTGCTTTTGCAGAATGTCAGATCACACCATCCCTCAGGAAAACCTCGAATACAGTGTCGTGAAGTTGGAAAGAACAAAATTTAGGATCCGTTTGGATACAGCTAAAAACTGAAAATACTGTAGCAAAATAATTTTTAAATATGTGAATAGTAATACGGGACCCATTTTAATAAAAAGTTGCTCAAAAGTGCGTGCCAAATATATGAATAGTGCGCGCACAGTACGTGAACAATGCGCGCATAGTACATGCACAATGCGCGCACAGTGAACAGTCCCTAAAACACGCAACCAAAAAAAAAAAAACGCTGAATGCTGGACGCATTCAACGCAATCCAAACCAAGCCTTAATGACAATTCTTCCATTGGTTTTCCTTTGGTCACCATATAGGTTGTCTATGTGCTCTTTATTTTGTGTGTCATGGTGTATGCAATTAACCAATTAAGACTTGAGCATAATTTTACTAATTAATAAACTTGGCCTTAAAATTGGGATTTTGACACAACCAGGGAATAAATTCCCTAACATAATGCAATCGAAATTGCATAGAAACATAACAGAGAGCGAAAAAGTTGTCATACACGAACTGGTAAGAAATATCTACCGTTTACCTTTTAGTTTCAATATTTGGTCAATCATCACTTAACTCAATGTTCCAAATGAGTGTCAACTTTTATTGCAAAACAATGTATCATAAAACATTAAAAACTAAAATATCCTATTATCTACTAGCATCTTGTTTCTAACATATGAGGGCAAGGCATGGTACAGCCCAATGTAGAACAATTGCAATTTTTCTCATCCAAAACCACATTAGTAAACTTTAAGTCTAGTATTCTCAAAAAAAAAAAAAAAAATCCGCTAAGTCATATTCATGACTGACGTGTTTTTTGTGGCTATTTTATTTCCGTCCTCCTCCGTATTGATTTTTTTTTTTTTGTAAGTTGCCAAGTCAATGAATTCATTGAACTTTGGATGATCTTCATTTTTAAGTTCCAGCAAATTTATGTCCTCCATTTTTTCCTTCATCATAGCACAATTGAGATGGGCAACAAATCGCATCTAGTGCAATAGTAAAGCCTATAGTTAGTGTTCACATTTCGAACACAGAGTTGACAAAATCGGGAGTCAAATTAAAGGAGTTTAAAAGAAGAATGGGTAAAGTGGAAAATGTGCATGTAACGTACAATTTTCACTCTACGTTGGAAAGATCCATAACTTCTAATCTACGAATCTGGAAACTACATGGGACGCATAGATTGGGCACACCCTTGCCTTCTTTACCACAAATGTCGCAAGTAAACATGATTGACTTGCCAATGGGAGGGCGTAGGATTCAGCTTCAAGTTGTACAATAGTTGGGTTGTCTACGAATCAAATTGGTTCGAGTTTGGGCTCAAACCGCTCCTGCTGACCTGATCGGGTGGAGCATACCTCAATTCACCGCCAACCGAAGAGATTGATTAGATTGGGCCTTTAACATGTGCCGATTAGTTTGGTTGGCGTCATAGAGGCAGAAATCTTCTGAAATCTAGTGAAATGTCAACAGAAATCGACGAAAATTTTTATTCGTGCCATTAACCAATAAAGCATTGTTGATCTTCAATAAAGAGAGAATTTATGACAAAAAATGTTATGGGTGCCAGGAACCAATATTAGATCCTAGCTACAGTTGTAAAAAATGCAAATGGTATAAGTTCTACCATCATAAATCATGTGCGAAATTACCCATTGGGTTTCACCAGCCCTTGCACTCATTACATCCTCTTATTTTCTTTGATGAATCAACAAGTTGTTGTGAGAAAGAAAACAACAAATGCAAACTCAGCTAGATCCAACAATATTTCCACTAGAAATGGTTGAGATCTCGCAATGATATTCTTTGCAGAGTTCACATTTGCTATTTTCTTTCTCACAATAACCCATTGATTCATTAAAGAGAATAGGAGGATGTATTGGGTGCAAGGGATGGTGAAACCCAAAGGGTAGTTTCGCACATGATTTATGATCGTAGAATTTATACTCTCTACATTTTATACAACCATAGGTAGGATCCAATATTGGTTCCTGGCACCCATAACATTTTTTGCCATAAATTCTCTCTTTACTAAAGATCAACGATGCTTTGGATAGTAAAAATGTTGAAGCTCCATCTTCTATTGCATGCACAGTCACACCTACATCCAATTTGTTTAAATAGAAGAAAAAAAGACTTAATAGCATCGAGGAAAATGAACAAAGAGGGAGGCTACATAAATACTTTTTAAGTATGGTAGAATTTTCTATTGCTTAATTTCCATGTGAAAGACTGATTTTGATGTTTGATTTTGCTTACAAGATTGAGTTGAAGTGTTTGTGACCATGAGATTTTAACAAAAATCGGATGCTTTTAGTTTCACAAGGTTACGGAGGACTTTACACTATGCAGAGAATTTGGGCATGGTTGGTGTTTTGTGGGTGTGACGACAAAGGGTGTTTGATTTTGGGTCTAATAAGTGTAAGGGTTGGATTTTGAATGAAAAATAATAGTGATTTTTTAAAATCGGGGGGTTTTGCAATGTAAAAAATGGAAGGCAGTGTTAAAGTTGAAATTATTGAGATATAGGAGTTTTTCTAATTGATTTTTCTTTTCTTTTTTATAATTTGTGATTCTTTTTTTTAAATAAAAGTGAATGTTTGTTAATATTTTTTTAAGAGTTTATAGCTTACTAGTACTGCAAGACGTTTTTTATGGAGGGAATTTAGGTTCAAATCCTCTCTATCCCAAATGTAATAAATAGGGGGGGGAGGGGAGTGAATGTGGTTTGGAAACGTTTGCAAAGGAATGTAATAAATTATCTTAATATTAATATGTGACAAAATGAATATTTGATAGAAATTAGGTTTAAGTTAAGACTTTGGGTAACTTTTATAAAAGTTATATTTGCTCAATACTTTTTTTTTCCATAATAATTGTTTATAAACCCATTGTTGGAGTAACTTTATTTCCTACAACTATCAGCTTATCAAATATTATGGTGGTCTACTATTCTAGGTGATCTACTAATCTATAAAGAGCCCTTATAGAGTTTTTTTTTTTTTTTTTTTTTTTGTATTCTTAAAGATAGTAAATAACTAATCTTACAGATTCAACCGAAAAAAGGCAACTGATTATTTTGAATTTTTTTTAATTAATCTATAATAGATAAGTTGAAGTGATCAAGTGACATATCTTTTATCAAAACTACATTAAATGTAACATAAACCACATCATTTAGCAGTAATATATCTCATACAAATATAGTGTTAATTCATGTGCAATAAAATGTAACTATATTTAACATCTATACAACAAATTTTAAGCAAGCAAAGCAACCTATTGTTTATAAATAGACTCTATACGAGTTTATTGGATGGTCTACTTTCATATTCTAGTCACAACCTTCTGCTCCTAGAAAAAATTTCATATGCACCGAGCGCATGAGATACGGTCTCCTACTCCTATGTCCTACATGATTGGGGCATGGCAGAAACTCCAACTTGTAAATTTTTTTCAGTCAACTTCTCCCAGAGAAGAAAACATGCCTAAATGCCCCATCCTTGGTCTCAATCCAGTGTGCATATTTTTCATTACTTTATTTGTTTTTAAAAAAATAAGCTGTGCAAAAGTAGAATTATATCTAGAAAGCTTTTAAATGATTGATTGTACCTAACCAAATAAACCTAAGCCAAATGAGAACTCAGAATTCTTGGAGCTGTCTTAAAGCACAAAATACACCTTATCAACAACCAGGAGTATTTAACTATGTTAGCAATTTCCCAGTATTAATGATAATCAATCATAACTTTTCATTAAGAAGAAAAATTGAAAATCACGACAAACACTTATCGCTATGAAAATAATTTTATATCAACAAAATTCCTTTTACGGATCTTCTCATTTAAGAAGTTCATTGGGCTGTGCCACAGAGGGGGTCAAGTTCACAATGTGAAAACAACACCAGTATAGACTAAACCAGCTGATTTAGCAAGCTAAAAAGAAAGTATTTAACACAATAACTAGCTGTTCCTGCCGATAATATAATAAGGTTCTGCATTATGAATAAAGGGTACAACTAGTTAGAGTAAGATTTAGGCGTATGAACTAGTTACAGTCTTGTGCCTGTTTTATTATCAGCAACTGGCTAACTAGTAGATAGACTGGTCCTCTTAACTGCTTTTGCAAAATGCCGTATCATACCATACCTCAGGAAAACCTCAAATACAATGTCATGAAGATGGAAAGAAAAAAATTTAATGAAATGTTTAGTTTGATTATATCAGTTGTTGCTCAAGCAATATAGTCAGGCCTGCTTTGCAAAATGAACAGTAGTCTAAGATACATTAATCTGTACATTTTATTCTTTGCATGTTCAGTGCGATTCCAGTACAAACATAAAAGCATTGCAGTATATAATTTAATAATGTGAAGCTTGAAAAGTGAACCCTGGTCCACAAAATAGAGAGTTCGATGATCAATGGATGATTAAAGCCAATTTCTAATTTCAATAACCATACAAGAACACACTTTTGCTTTTAACATAAATAATTTGATCAGCAGGACAGAAGTCAACTCTTTCCTTTCATTAAATAATCCAATTAATCAAACAATAGAACTATCAAATACTTCACCAGGAAGAAAAAAGAGGTTTGAACATCTGGCAAGCTATAAAGATCTCAGATAACCAAAATCGAGATAGGAGGAAATATACTTTCTTAGAATAAGAAGGCATAAGAGGGGCAAGTAAAGATGAACAGTCACAAGATTACAACATAATATCACAAATGAAGACAATCGGTGGAATGTTTGACATGAACTGAAAGAGGCTTTTTTCCCCATAGCTAGAAGAAGTCATTGTACTGGTTAGTGAGAGAATTTTTGAGGTTTGAATACAAGCCATAGAGGGAATACTGCCGAAGGTTTTCGACTTCATACCATGAATTGAGAGCCATCAGATGCTTATCTGTGCCAGAAAAAGCTAGCTGTATCCCAAGACTGCAATCTACTGAACCCCCTCGGTTTTTACAGCTGGATGTTCTAATGGCACAATCTTGTTTGTTGAGGCAAACAAAGTTAGATTTACCTGAGCATGAAGCACATCCATCTCTCTTCCAATACAAATTCTGCAGCCTACCCTTCTGGAACTCAAGTACCTTTTTTGTTCAATGTCCATTTAGTTTAATTAGATCATAAAGAATATGAGACATCTATTTAAAAGAATATGAACCAGGTACAAGCTTTTTCATCATTACCAGAGTGAAACTGGTTACAATGTAGGTGCTATTTGCAACAAAAGCAGGGAGAGATCTTGCCGCATACTTTCTCCCCGCAAATGCCACCATATACCCACCATAAGTATCCTGTGAAGCACAAAATTTAACTAACAGAATTATATTGCAGAGAATGATGAGATCCAGATTACATGGACAACCACATGAAATTTACAGAAGATGAAATGCAAAGATGCATGGTACAGATACGGGTATGGGTACAGGTATACAACGTTTATTGAAAAATTTAGGGTACAAATATGTCGAGGATATGTATATTAATTTACTTATTAAATATATTTTTTATATATTGTTAAGCGTACATCAATTTAAAAACAATAATGGATAATAAGTGAATCCATGACCATTAAATTTTGTGTAGAATACGAACCAAGATCCAAAAGAGTAAATAAAAGACAATTAGATAAGTATTTAACATTGAAACCAATACATAAAGCATGTAAATAAAACTTCTTGCAAGTTTGGGCTATCTCTCACTATTGGGGTTGGGTTACAATGGTATCTAAGTCATATCACAGATGCATCCTAGATGTATTGGCACTTAAAAAAAAATTGATGGGCCATGTATCTTAGAGGTATCTGGTATGAAACCCGTACGAAAGGTATCGGATATGGGTATGTGAGCTAAAATGAAGTATCTGTGCATCTTGCAACAGGGCAAGATCCTAGAGATAAGATGACAAGGACCCAAAGAGGACACTACTCAAATCCAATCTTTATGTCTATTTTATGAATGCCCTAATTGACAATGATAATCTGTTCGTCAAAGAAAAGAATAATTCTATTCCAAAAGTCTCTAATACATACCAAATGGCAATAGATACATCCAAAATAAAAATTCATGAACAAAATCATGCAATTGCATAAGTCATAAGTATGTGAATATGAAGTAACATGAATTAACACATGATATAGTGGACCACTGAGTGGAAATTGACTAGAACTAGGCCTTTCAATTTATTAGATTGATTGGAAACCGCTGTTTTCATGATGACTTTCTACCCAACAACTCAACTGAACATAAACACCTTAATCAGAGGGTCAAGCAAGTATCAAATCTCATCACTAATATGATCATATCAACTTCAATGTACACTCTTACGACTAACTGAAGTTAGGCCAATTTTTGTGCATGCAGAATCTGATTTCTGATATCCACACCCGTTAAGGATCAGATATCTGACAGGCTTTAGGTGCCATTTGATTTGGCCGGTTATTAAGTGTCTCTCATTTATTGAATGATTGTGATTTTACCATTGCCTGATTGTGATTTTATCAAACTTTCGGTTTAAATTTTAATCTTCTTATTCTTGGGTTAACCAAACACTATTTGAGATTTAGAAATGGATTTAATCCACAGAAAATCCAAACCAACGGGCAACAAGCACACTAAACCCCAAATAGTCTTAGCAGATCAAATTGGCCATAACTTCTGAAAAAATCAGCCACAACTCACGTGTACCAGCAAGAAGCAAGCATGTATCTTTTAAATCAGGAATGAAGAAAATCCAGAGAGAGCAGTGGAAAAAGCTATTAAATTATACAATCTTGCTATTATAATAGAAGTGTAAAGTCCTCCAACATTGAGAGGATATACTGGAGACCTACCTAAAAGGCCAACAAATTTAAAGTGGAATAATATATATCACAACATAATATCCCTAGAGGAGGGAGAGGGGGAGGGGGGGCACAATTCAAACCAATGGCTTTCAGCCAATGCTACCCCTTAGGGTTAATTGAAGCATCCAGATTCTCCTGCCTTGACTCTTCTGTCTCATGCTTTAATGGTATCCAAACGTTCTAATGTGCAGAACGTCTTTTTATTTGTATTCACTTTAAGATATCCCATAAAATGAACACATTTATTTATCAAATAATTTATAATCTCAAGAGTCAAATCACACGTTGTAAATGTACTTTCCCATTTCTGATCAATCACTAATTTACGCAAAGAGAAAGAGTAACACGAACTGGGAGGCCCAAAAAAACTACTCTTTTAGCTCCAAAGGCTGATTATATCTAGTTCACCTTTTCTGTCATCAAACCCAAAAACTAGTCACTTATCCCTATTGAACTCTAAGTCTTCAAATTTTCCTCAATTCACTTCATATGATTTCATCCAAAGTTACTGAATCCTTACCCACCCACCTTACACACCGCAGGCAGATCATGCATGTTAATTCATGAAGTCGCAGCGATCCCAATGTACTATGTTTGTAACTCTAGTATTCTTATTCTTTTTTCTTTCCAATATAAAAGGCAACTCCATTCTTCAGTTGTTCAATATAACATTCACATTACTTAATACAATTTTAAAAATTAAAAAAGTTTAATGGCACGATTGATTTCACAACTGCTAAATGACAGTTTGTGATTGGTGCGCAGTAAAAGTGATGTCAGTGCCTCAACAAGTTGTGAAATTTGTTGTGTATAGTATTGTTGAATGTAAAAACATGAGTACTACACCACTAGCAAGTAGCAACATTTGGCATTTGCTTAACAATGTTAAGTGCTAATAACCCATTTATTTACAGAGTCATATTTTATCGTAACAGTAGCACCCATCAGGGCATCATCAGCTGAAGAACCAAAATTGATGCATATATGAATATGGCAATGATATATAACATATGGGATTTGAAAAGCTAAAGCTAAAAGATAAGAAATGAGTGGATATTACCGGAGAGAAGCTGGAGGTGTTGATGGTGAGGAGAGAGATGTCATCGACTTTGGGTCTGAAAACAGCGAGCTGGGAGTTGATGGTGGCGAGAGAGAGGCGGCGGTCACAGGGAGAGAGCTGATGAGACAGGTTCTGGTTGTAATAGAATGAGTCCTTGGTTGAGAATGCTATTCCAAATGTGAACCCATCGGATCTCTGGATCTTGGTGTCACCACACGGTTGGTACAACCCATTTGTGTTGGCTGCATCAAGTGTCTTCATCAACATCATCATCATCATCATCATCAGCATGGCCAACACTGCCATTGCCGTTGGATTGCTTATCACTCACTCTGCTCTTTCACACTTTCCTTTCTTGGCTCTTTCTTGCTGTTAAGGGAGTCTGGTATAAACTATAAAGACACTGTTGTGTTGTTTTGTGTTGTGTTGTCTGGGAGATAGTAAAGTTCAACTGCAAGAAAACAGAGTACATCCACATACCACATTCATGTTTTGGGTTGGGAAAGGTGTGAAGTGTGTCAGACAGGGATAATGAGTTACTACTACCATTGGATTTTTAAATTGTTTTTGAAAAAAATATAAATTAACTTTTTTAAAATAATATTAAAATAAATATGAGTTATTTCAAATTAAAGTGAATGGGGAAAAAAATATTAAATTCTGAAGATTTTGGACGTTTTTACATTTCGAAACCATCTAGATTCTTTTATATAATTTCAAAATCTTATTTTTTTTTTTTAAAGAAATTTATTTATATCATATAAAGTTGTGATTCATGTTTAGGATGTTGATATAGAATAAGTTTTATGTTCGAATAAATTATTGAATTAGAATATACTTCAATCGCTGGAAATTATTGTTTTCAAGTTCTATAAATTGATTGGCCACGTTAATGGTGTTATGGGTCACGTTAATTTATTTATGTGTATAAAGTAGAATATTGTTGTTGTCACATTTAAATATGGTTAGTAAGGCCGGTCCCCCCTCCCCCCTTTATATTCAATTAATTAAAAAAAAAAAAGACAAAACTTTCTTTATAAGAAATTATGACTCACTTTTTTTCATGAAATTATTCTTATATACCTATTTCAAAATAAGAACATAAATTAATTTAATATTCATTTTTAATCTAACAAAAATAATATTTAGAAAGTAAAAATTTATTTATTTTTCCCTAAGACTGAATACAAAAAGAATGATTAAGAACCATATTGAAAACATTAAAAAATAAAAAATATGAAAATTTTGTTTTCTCTTTTTAATTGTTAGGAAAAATCAACAATTTAAATTTCTATATATTTTATGGCGAAAAGCCCAACAAAAAATAAAATGAAAAGATGAACATTTTGCTGGAAAAATGAGCCGAACATTCTCAAAGAATGTTATATTGAACTTGCTATTACCAAATAAGGCATATATTTGTCATATATTACGGAGTAAAATACTAAAAAACAAAATGGGATTGGGGTATGGTGCAATAGCAATAATGAACGTGTGAAATTGCAAATTCAAAAATTCACTTTTAACCTCAATCATTTGATTGGAAAAACAATTTAACCTTTTCTTTTTTTTTTCTTTTTTTTTTACTTTTTCAAAATTTTACATCTCACAACGGTATGGTAATTTGCACCATGCAATTAAATCCAACAAAATTCTTACACATTTTCTGTCTATTTTTGTGGCCAAAGCCAAAGCCAAAGCCAAAGCAGTAAGCAGTGTGGTCCCTGAAATAAAATTACATTTGAATTCAGATTTATAAGTTTTAACCAAATCTATAGAATTTGAAACTTAGAATCTAATTTTGAGTCATGTGTCTAAATTTATATGTGGACCACACCATAATTATCCACTTAAGTTTATGTCACGTGTTCAATTAAGTTTTTTAATCTTTATCTTAAGTGAGTTAATAAAAGCAAAGAGAAATGATATGTCCACAACATTTTCACAACATTTTTACAACAAATCCTAAGTGGCAGGATGTTACTGGTTGTTATTATTGGGGCAAAAAAGTAATCTTAGTATTAGGTTCAAATTTGAACCAATAACAACTAACCACCTATGATTTGTTGTAAAAATGTTGTAAAAATGTTGTGGACGTAGCACCTCTCGCAAGCAAAATACTAAGAATATAATATTAATAAATTATAAAATTAAATAATAAAAAAATCAATCACATATACTCGATAAAAAACACCGCACAACAAAGATCAACTCACGTTATATTTTATTAAAATTAGAAGAAAAAAAATCATAAGTAATATTAAATTTAGGTAAAAACTTTAATATATAACTAATTACATTTACTTTGTTAAGAAAATAATTTGACTAATTATTTATATTTTATGATAAAAATTATGTTTAATTTTAAATGTATCTATACGTATGCATGTGTTACATGCTATTTTTTTAATAATTTGACTAATTATGTACATTTTTATAATTAAAATTGTATTTAATTTAAAATGCATCCATGTGTTTACATGAAATACATGCTAGTTTTAAATAAAACTACACTTGTTATATTTTGCTTATTCACTTTTTTTTAATACATTATACATCAAACTTTTCATTTTCTTATACATTGGATTAAAACACACATGTCGGATGTGGGATATTTTGCCCTATTTAATACACCCACTCATATTTTCAGTTTTTAAACAACATTACACATATTTCTACATAATTTTTCACCCACACGTATTTTCATAAATATTTTCAAACACATGTTTTCAGTTTTTAAGTGCATGCACCAAACACCCCTTTATTGGTTGATTATTCATTATAGTTCTGTTCAATTTGTTTCCTTAAAAAAAAAAAAGTTCTCTTTAATTTGGTTAACAAAAAAGTCTTGTACGGTTAATGCCAATGCTTTAAGAATTAGCAATCGACTAGCCATCCGATTCTTCCAACTGGAATTTGACAGTACAACTCAAAAAAGAGCCAACATATACAATTACTAGCTCCAATGCATAGCCAAATCTGACTAGCACTGAAGCTTAGCAAAATTAGTTCACTCTCTCTCTATTTCTCTCTCTCAACCGAAGCTCTCTCCAGCATGACCAAGCCGTAACTATAATAAAGAAGGCTTGCATGAGTGATGGGCTGATGGCTTTGGGTTTGTGTGGTTAGTGAAGCAAAGTGAGGAGCAAGAGTAGACGTACAGGGAAAAATAATAAAGAAAAATATTGAAAAATATTTATTAAAGATTGAGGGAAAAAAAAAACGAAAAGTTTGATGAAAACCCATTTGAAAATGGGTTAGTTCTAAATAAAGCAGGTTTTAGGTTGAATTTGGCTATAATTTTAGTTTTTTTTTTTTTTTTGCTGAATTGGCTATAATTTTAGTTAATCCAATGTGAATGCTCTAAGTGTATTATAAGATAATTATTCTTAACCTATCGACTAAGTACTTACAAACATGCAATTATGGATGTGCATTTTATAATATTGTAAATGGATACTAGTTTTTTGTGTGTTAAATTTTTTGCATAAAAATAACTTAGATTGGAACAAGTACCAAGGAAAAAAATTTCACTAAATTATAAATTACACCATCTAACTTTAACTTATTTTTCAATTCATTCCTACTAATTTAAGGGTTGTTTGATAACATTGTTTTTATAACGTTATTTGTATTTTTTTAAAATATGTGTAAATAAAATAAATATATAAAAATACATGTAATGTTGTTTAAAAACTGAAAAATATTACTCAAACTACCATATCAAACCACCGTTAATTTTTGTTTTTGTCATTTCAAATTTTCAACTTTAATACTTTAATTGAATGCATAAAGCACTATGCTACAATACATGCCAAAGAAGATGGTTCCCATAGTCGGTGGCAGCCGACCTTGAACCGTATTCTTTTCTGTCAAAAATCAAAAAAATCATACTTACATCAATCACGTGCTTCACAGTAGCTTCTAGATACAACGACTTGTATCCTACCTTGACATAAGGCAATCACTTCCTTGCTGATTCAACAGGAACAATGACATTCTTGAAGCCTTTTGATTTAGCTATTGCCAATCCAAGCAGCCAATGCCCAGAGTCCTTTCTTAGTTACTCACTTTGACCAGTAATACCATGAGAGATTTTTGGAGCTTATGTATGAATGGTGACTTCTGATCCAATCCATACCACAAGATGAAACTTGAAAGAGCTCACAGGCTTTTAGAGCATCCACAATGGTTCATCCCAATTCTATCTTATTTTACCATCTTAAAAAGTTACTTTATCAATTATACAATACTATTTTACAATATACCAACATCTCAACTTTTATTTTACCACAGTACACATTAAAATAATATAAAAATAACAGTATAAAAATATTTCTCAATTCTCTCTCTGATCTCTATTTCTCTTCCTCTGTCAACCTTCTCAATCACACCACCACTACTGTCTAGCTTCTTAGTCACACCACCCACTTCCTTTGATAGCAAAATCCAGAAACTAGAAACCAAAAATCATTCACAAACTAGAAACCATTATTCTAAATCAAAATCAAAACTAGAAACCCACCACCAACCCACACCGCCGCTTCCGCTGCACCACTGACCCACGTCCACATCAGTCACAAACCCACCACCACCAAAAACCCACACAACTCGCCGATCTCCACCGGTAAAAACTCAAATCACTCACCAATCTTAGATCCAAATCAAAATCCAAAATCAAAACAAGAAACCCACAACCGACCCACGCCGCCGCTGCACCACCTGACCCATGCCCACATCAGTCACAAACTCACCACCACTAGAAACCCACACAACTTGCCGATCTCCACCACTAGAAACCACAAAAAATACCCAGAAATGAGAAACTGGCTGAGAGAGAAAAGCTTAAGATTAAAGGGATTTTGAGATAGGTGGGTGAATCGACGGCGATGGCGAGAGAGAAAGGGGATGAGAGAGAAGAGAGAGACTTGGTGTGAGAGAGTTCAGCGATTGAGAGAGAGATGAGAGACCGTGGAGAGAGAACTGATACTATTTACAAATAAAATATTAATATTTTTTTACAATTAAGTTACAGTGTGATTCTACATTTAGAATCACACTGTAGCACAATTGCAAATTTTTTTGCAATCCTGAGAATTTACAACTTTCGCTGGAGTTGACAAAATGGGCTTGAATGGCAAAATTGGCTTACAATTGCCATATGCCCACTCCAATGCTGATGCTCTTACTCAAAAATCACAATTCCACCATGTTAAAAGGTACCTAACTTGACTACTTTCTATGTTTAAGCAAGTGAATATAAAAATAAAAATAAATGTTAAAAGGAAAAGAGTAACCTCTTCAAGTTTACACTACTCACACTAATTTCAATGGTTAGGGTAAAATTTAGATACAATTATTCAGGTGCTATATATTAGGTCCACAAACATGATTAAGGAACTTTATATAAGTTTTACCCCAACCTTCTTACTTTGTTCCTAACCCGTAAGATATCTTGAGCAAGCTAGAGATTTAATTATCTCTCATATAATCTGCTAACATAATTAGTTAAAGACGATATAGCAATTCATGGAAAAATTAATTTATGAAGGCTGCGTTTGTTTTGGCTGAAAATGATTTTAGGAAATCATTTTACACTAGCCTATGTGTTTGGTAAGCACAAAAAATTGGGTCAGACGGAAATTAATTACCGCATTGACTGTAAAATAACCCTAGCAAGCCGGAAATGAATTTCAAGTTTTATTTTACCTTTAAATGATTTCCACCCAAGAAAATAGAAGAGAGAGAGAAACAGCAAGAAGACCGAGCACCAGAAGCAACCCCAGATCGCACCACCGCCCCCAATCCCAAATCGAACCTATCTCGTCGCATCCTAGCACTAGCAAGATTGCACCGCCTGAAGCACCACTTAGATCGCGCTGCCTGTAGCACCGGCGAGATTGCACCCATAGTTGCCATTGGAAGCTCATTAGTGCTACTATCTAGATCGTCACCACCCAAGACTGAGCTTGTTCTCGACACACCGATCTTATTCTCCCTCTTGCTCAACGTCGCCGATCTGGCCGCCACAGACCACCAGCACACTCCACTCCACCCCCAAACCCACCCGATCTAGCCGCTGCCGTCCTCCATCCACTCTGATCTCCCTCCTTCCTGATCTATCTCTCTATCCCTCACTCTGTTACTCTTTCTCCCTCTAATCTCACTCTTTCTTCCTCTCCCTCAATATTTTTATTTTAATTTTTGGTTGTGTTAAGTGCATATTTTGAAATTTTCTATAATAAAATTTGTTTGGATGCTAAGAAAATGACATAAAATGTGAAAAATTTATAGAAAAATAAAATTTTTAGATATTATCAAACATCGAAAATTATTTTTTGAACTATTTTTCATTGCAAAACCAAACACCAAATTTCATTTTTTTCATACGAAAATTCACTTTTCCCTGCCTTTATTTTACTCTTGGAATTCGATTTACGTTGAAATATCACAATACGTGAATCTTACAAGTGTATAAAACCCATAAAATATGAGAAAAAAGCATCTCATACGTCTCCGATCCATGACCCCACAATGATAATGGGCCCCCTACTTTTAGGAAAGTTAGCACATTCATGATCCACAAGTATTGACTGTTGATTTTTAAATTTAATAAACCAACAAGATAGAAGTCGTGTTATTAGTTGGCCCACCCTCATTCATTGCTTTGAAAGCTAGTAATACATCATCAATCGGCCTAACCAAGAAGGAAGGAGGTAATTAAGCTACACTTTCCTTTTCTCTTTATTTTTTTTCTTCGCTAACAAGAAAAAGATTTTACTTTACTTCCTAAGACCACTTCTGTATTTCTCAAATTTTCCACTAATATTTGTCACCCACTTTAGAAATCAAATGGCAACTTTTTGAGAAATTCTTTAATTCAACTCAGAAGATATTGAATAAGATAGGATTATATATACATATATTTAATGTTTTTGACTTTTTTTTTTTGAAGTACTACCATACAAAGTGAAGTACAATAATTGCACTATGCTATTTCTTTGTTTTTCCTGACCTAACAAATCCTATCTTTTTTCTTCCAAATTTGGAACCAAGAAAGGTTTTTTCAAATCAAAAAAAAAAAAAAAGAAAGATTTTTTTCTTCTTTTTTATAGAATTAATTATCGCAACAGAACACTATGAGACGTGTAAAGAGGATGCAAGTGGCTGCGTTATTGTAATGCTAACTAATGATAATTTAATTAAGGTACTTTTACCACCACATACTATTGGCTCACAATTAACAAGTATAAAGTTCTTAAGGGTAGAGAGCAAAAGTTAAAATTCAAATCTCTAAAAAAAAAAATTATATACGTACAAGAAAAAATTTTATCCCAAATCAAAAAAAAAACCACCAACCTCTCATACCATTACACCTTTACGGTGAAAGTAATAACTTTTATTCAAGGTGGTTTCATTTCATGGGTATGGACCGTTTGATTGGGTAGGTGCCTCGCACAAGTCAAATTGGCAAACCCATGTGAATTTCCTCCTTTGTTTTTTTTTTTGTTAAGATCCAGTAGCCCAACCTATATAGGTAAATGGTCGATTTTCATTTGATGCTGATCTATAATAATCACTGGTGGCTATTAAATCAAATGTCCCCTTCCGATGCAAAACATGGACCTAACTTTCTTGCATGTGTACGCTGAAATGTCAGCTAATTCAGTAATCATTGCTCTTAAGTCATTGAGTACAATCCATTCCCTCTTAGTTAAATTGACACTTTTTAATATAAAAACGTTTAGAATTTAAATTCTCGTTTCTATATTCCATTTTTCATTTTGAAAGTTATTTCTTGACCAAACTCTAGAGAGATAATTGGACTGTTGGAGTCCTAACTTTATAGATAGAGGGTCGATTACCATTAGTCTTGTTTTATATGGGAGAAATTGAGATTATTTGGTTTAATTGAGAAATTCAGATTAACTAAAAGAATATGCATATGAAAATGTTAAAAAATGCCTTAAAAGTATTAGTTTAGGAAATAATTTTAAAAATATTTTGTGGGGAAATAAGAAAATAATTAATTTTATTGACAATTTTTTATATTTCCTATAAAAATAATATCAAAGCCTTTTTAATGTAGTTTATTAACAAATATCCTAAAGTCACCCGTTGAATCAAGAATATAAACTTCAATAAAAGATACAAATGGAAAAAACAATCAAAAGCTAAAATTTATGGGTTATGTTAACGAGTGCCCTTAGAGTATTGGTTAACAATTTATTTTAAAAAAAATTTGACACCACTTTTATGGAAAATGAAAAATGCTGTCAGAATATTAATTGACTTTTTTCTTTTCCTATAAGGGCATTCGTTAGCATTTTCCATAATTTATTAACTATTGTAAGTAAAACATTCAAGAAATTTTCCTACCAAATGCAGAAATTTAGGGTCCGTTTGTTTTGGCTTCAAATCATTTTAGGAAATCATTTTCCGTAAAACCGTGTGTTTGGTTGCGCATAGAAAATAAAATTTTCGAAAATGCATTTCATTTGACCGTAAATATAAAGGCTTTGACCCGAAAATCATTTTACGTTTCTATTTTCACTTCAAACCATTTCCGGACTCAGACCCGCAGAGAGAGAGAGAGAGAGAGAGAGAGAGAGAGAGAGAGAAACAACAAGGAGAGATCGCGCCGATCGCATCAATCTCGTTGATCGCAGCCCCGCGCCGATTGCACCGGTCTCGTCAATCGTAGCACAGCACCGATCGCACCGCGCCGATCAAGCAAAGATCACACCGATCTCGTCGATCGCAGCACAGCGCCGATCGCACTACGCCGATCAAGCAAAAATCGCACCGAATTTGATGAATTTTTTGATCGGATTTGATGAATTTTTTTTTTGGGTTTTGTTTCTTTTGTGTTTTGTTTCTTTTGTGTTTGTGGACTGAGAAATGATATTATATATTTGTTTGAAAGCTGATAAAATGTGAGCAACAAGTAAAAAATGTGTTTCCATAATATTTTCAAGAACACAACCAAACACTAAAATTCGAAGTATTTTTTTAAATACTAACAAACACCTGAAAATTTTTTTTTTTTTTTAAATATTTTCACCTGAAAATATTTGACACTTGAAAAACATTTTACATAGAACCAAACAAAGCCTTAATAAATTAATACTCCATTTACTAGTTTAGAACATCTCGAAAAGGTAAAACTAACCCTCAATTTCAGACAAAGGCAGGAAATAGAATATATTGACAGTATTGGAAACAGCAATTGATTTTTAAGGACATAAACTTTGGGAACTAGGAACTCTCAAATTTGGTATGGAGAGTAATAATCAATGGTTGACTTGGCAATAGACAAACAAGAGGCACCGACAAAAATGTTTAAGCAACAATTTTTATTAATACAATTTTTTTCACAATATACTTTTTTTCATAATATTAACGGAATGCTAATAGAGATGTCTTTACAACAATTGGTAATAAACCATATTAAGAAAGTTTTGATATTATTTTCATAAAAAATATTTAAAAAGTTGTCCAACATTTAGATATTTGTTAACAAACTATTTTAAGAAAGTTTTAACACAATATTAAAAAAATTTCTAAACCAACGCTCTTATAGCATTCATTAACATTTTCCTTAAAACAATAGCATAAACACCATAACTATTATGCATTACCACCTAGTTAAGAGCATTCACATTGAGGACCTACTTTTCATATTTTAAGTTAACTAATAATTTTTATTAAAATAATATATAATACAACCACATACACACACACACATATATATATATAGGTTCAATTAACTAGTGCCCTTAACAAACCATTTTAAGAAAATTTTGATACTAATTTCATGAAAATGTTTTTTTCTTTTCCCTCCAACAAACTTTTCTAAATTAATTCATTGACAAATACTACATCCATTAACAAAATTCTAAAAATATTCTTTCTTCCTCCATTCTTTATTATTTACCCTTTACCCAAATCATCAGCACAACACCCAAACAAGGACAAAAGTAGATAATGGTAATGTACTTGGGTGAGAGAAAGAATGAATAAAAAATACCATTTGCATAAGTTACAGTATCGTCTAAATTTGGACAACAAACATTATATAGTAAAAAATGTTACTTTGCCTAATGAGTACATAAACGGCGAGTGTTTTGTGAGATTTATTAGACAAATTTGGAGTCTTATTATATGCTTTTTTAACATAACCGATGTGAATCCTCTAGAAAAAGTCTTTAAAAAAAACCTGAGAAGTTTGAACCACAAAGATTCATTATTTGAAAGAGTATTATAATCACTCAAATCAAGACCACATAGATCGTGACCTCATGTTGATGTGTACTGGCTGGCTGCCACCAAGAAATGAAGACAAAGCATCCAAAGAGTAGGTGGCCCTCCATTACATCAATCACACGCAAAGGAAAATGCAACTTTGTCCTTCGCCATAATAATAATTTCATATTTTACGAAACAAGCACCACCGACATTTTTTTTTTTTTCTCTCTAGAACTGTGTTACTGTTTATTACTTCTTTTTAGACAAATTGTGATGGATTACTTCATCATATGCAAAAACAATCAGACAACTGTAGGTTCCAGCTCATATTCAAAGAACAAAATATTATTATTGTACAGCAAAGAGAGAAAAGAAGAGCAGAGAGAGACAAAATTCTCCTTTTAATTTCTTCAGCATTACATTCTCTTTAATGTAGAGAAATTGTATTATAAATAGTACACAATGATTCTGGCACCGCTCTATCTTGTACAAAGAGCCAAAAAGAAAGAAAAAAATGGGATTTGGGGAAATCCAAAGAGCAGGAAGGAGCAAATGGCCAAAACCGGCTTGGATTTTTACATTTCACCCGGCTGTAAAAAAAAGCCAATTATTGTTCCCTCACATTATCATCATAAATTGAACCTTAAGTTTTGGGTGGCACTATTTGAGTATTTTTTTTCCCCACCCAAAATAGCTAACTTTCCCACCATCAAGAACAATTTTGTTCTATGTAAATATATTATACATCCTTTTTTTTTTTTCTTCCCCTCCCTAAGTTACATGTGGATATATTATAATCCATCGCTACATATGTACAAAAAGCACATCACAAATGGAGACTAAAATCTACATTTACTCCTAGTACTACTATTACCATAATAGTTCTACTCTTACACCATCACAAAACACTTTAAAGAAAAAAGTACCTGCTTCTTTTACTCTTTCACAGGTATCTCTTTTCCTTTGAACCCTTTTTGATTTCCTTTTACGTTTGTCCGTGACTTTGGACTTTCTGGGTTCACATTGGTTGTACTTTGAAGGCACTTAGCGCCAGCTTCAAAAAACCATATCCCACCGGAACAAGTCAAAAAAACTTTTTAACAATTGGCCGTTTTCACCTGTGAAAAAATCAATTCAATGGACTCAGTATAATTATGCTCAAACCCCAACAACACAAAAAACAATAATGTCACATACACAACTTTTTTTAACAAATTTCCCACCTAAAGAATTGTCGGTAGCACCAAGAAAAAAAAAAAAAGGAATCATTTACATATTTTTCACCTAATTTCAGATATTCAAGAATATGTGATCATTCACTGCTAGAAAAATAAATTAGTAAACAAAACACTTAACCAGTTTGAAATTCTTCAAAAAATATTCCACTAGAGATTGGGTCAAAATCCCAAATTTTGGCTACCTAAATTGACTTTCCAACGTTTGCATAAGCATAATTTCAATTTTCAATCTTTAAATAAAATAAAAAAATGATATACTAAAGAGGGCAATTTGGTAATGAAAACAATAGTAAAGATTCTAAATCAATCGGCAGACAAACACCCAATAAAAAAGGCGGGTTTAGTAAAGTTGACTCGGACTTACTTTTCCCACCAAAAATATAATAAAGCGGATTTTTCGTGGTTTTTTCCGCTAGCCAAAAATCCAAATTTCAGGGATTAGGATCAAACTCTCACACACCCGCCACCCTCACTCACCACCACCGACACTAACTCACTGAGTCGAGCAAAATTTAACCAATGCCGTAAAAATTAAACTTGACACCTTCGAGTTTACGTCACCTCGAGATTTACCTGACTAATGAACCCACCATTTTGATTCCGCTAACTAAATTCACGATTTCGAAATTCACATTTAGCAAGGTAAAAAGTAAAAAGAGAAAAACAAAAAGTAATAAGTTACCGAAAAATGTCATTCAGTCGCGGAAAATGACCGAATCGGCGAGACCCATTAAGGGTTTCAGGCAATCAGGAGTGAATTTCCTGGCGAACAAGTACGACTCGGAAAAATTGGATTGACGCAGCCGATAAATTAACTCGGCCGAAACTTCGGGTGGCCGATACGTGTACGGGTGACCATTGACCGTACCGGTCCAATTGACCTTCGTCAAAGTGTAATGGGTGCAACCATCAGGGTCCGCCATTGATAGCAGAGTCGGGAAATAGTGCTCTTCAGGGAAACACTCGTCGTCTCGGTAACACGGAAGCTTGAATTTCCTCCACAGAGTCCGATCCTTGATCACAACCAGCGCGTGCTTACGCGTCACCACGAAGAACTGCGACCCGCCCCGGAACTTCTCGAACGGCACCTCGGGCATCATCGCGAACCGGCCTCTCGCGGCGTACCGCTTCCACAGCGACCGGTTCTTGGAGATGATCTCGATGAAGCTCTTGTACTTGAGGCGAACCCCGCCGTACTGAGCCGACTCGGAGGGAGACTGAGTCAGATCGAAGGTGGTGGAGGTGACGAGCGAGCTGTACACGTACCGGAAAGAGTGGAGAGGGACGCAGTACTGAGACAGCACGGCGAAGAACGCGTTGGCCGGATCGTCGATGACGGCGGTGGCGAGCAAACGGCGCGTGGCGGAGATGAGCGTCGGGGAGCCGCGGTAGGTTTTCTTGGCCGGAATGAAACGGAACTCGAAAACGGTGCCCTTAGGGCGGGTGACGTTGACGGAAGGATCGGCGTGGACGTAGACGTTGTAGAGGTTTTTGGAAGGGGCATTTTGGAAAAAGTGTTGCCAGAGAGGGGCGAAGTGGAGGTCGGAGTTGGTGAGGAAGAGGAAAGCGATCTTGAGTTTGGGGTTTTTGGAGGAGGAGAGGTGGGAGAATGTGTTGGAGGGGTTGGAGAGAGAGGCGGCGCGGTTGAAGAGGGAGAGGTCGTCGAGCTCGTCGGGGAGAGGGATAGGGATGGAAGGGTGACGAAGAGGGAGGAAACGAGGGGCTAAGAGGAAGAGGATTGGGAGGGAAAGGAGGAGGGAAAAGGTGAGGACGAATTGAGTGGAGAACATCGATGAAGGGGAGATGGTTATGAGTCGGGATAGAATGGGTGGGAGGATGGTTGGGAATCTTGGTGCGTGAGGATTGGGGTCTGGAATTTTGTTAGAGCTCGAGAGACTTAAATCGATTTTTTTTTTTTTTTAGGGTTTGATTTTTTTTTTGGGGGGTTGGGGTTGGGGTTGGGGTTGGGTGGGTTTGATGATGATGATGTGAGGGTGATGAGAAGGTGGTGGCTTTGGTGCGAGTAATTAAGAGGAAATGAGAAAGGAAAGAAAGAGAGAGAGAGGGAAAGTGGGCAAGTGGGTACAGAAGGCGTGATATTGCTGCCGTTATGTTTCACGGTAGTTGTTGGAAGGATGTGATTGTTTCTCAGATTGGATGTACCAAGCTTGTTGTTTGTTTGTTAGTTAAAGGGGGTAAAAAATGAAATAGACTAGAATTGGTAAATACCATCCTCTTTTTGGCTTTTGTTGACGAAATTGATAACAACTTATTTTAATAAAAATTTGACATTACTTTTATGAGAAATAAAAAAAATAAAAACATTTCCTAAAATGGTTGATATATCCATTAACATTTCTCTTCTTTTATTATTTTTAATAAAATAAAAAGGAAATCTAGAATAGAGGGAAAATCTAGATTTTATAACATATACATGAGTACAAGGTGAAAAAAATATAATACTTATGAGTATGAAAAAAAAAGTGAAAATATATTATAATAATAAATATAATATACTGTTAAATTCTTATAGGTGGAAATTAGAATAAGGGGGAGGTTGTGGATCTTGTGATATGATAAAATATAAGAGCATCAGTATTTGAGCTGATATAACTCATAATATGTTATAGTTTAGTATTAAAAAAAAACAAAAAAAATGCATTATTCAGGCTTATATTTGTAAATTTTTTTACAATCTTGCTACAGTACCAACTTACTTGTATGGTGTTACTGTAGCATATTGTATAATTTTTTTTTTCCTCTCTAGCAGCCACTCAATTCTATCTCTTTTATTATTTCTCTCTCTCTCTCTCTATCTCTCTCTCTCTCTCTCTCTCTCTCTCTCTCTCTCTCTCTCTCTCTCAAAGCTTGCCACCAGAGCTAAGTTGGATTCGAAGTGGTCTCGACATGGTAGAGTTCGGTGTGGTCATGGCATGGTCACAACATGGCAGAGATCGGCGTTGTCATGGCGTGGAGAGTGGGTTCTAATGGGATCTGGGTTGGATTCGGATTCTGATGGGTTGTTTGATTTTTTTTGCAATGGATTTTTGTCTTTTGGGTTCAAATAGGTTAGATTTTGGATTCCAATGGGTTGGATTTTGGATTCTAATAGGGTTTGGGTTGGATTTGGATTGGTTGGTTGGGTTGGCATGATAGGTAGTAGGTTGTTTGGTTGTTCTTGCTCTAAGTTTGCTGGGTATTTGGTGGGTTTTTTTTTTATATTGGGTTATTGGTTTTGGTGAGATTTTGGTAGGCAGTGGACAGTGGTGGGCATGGTGGTGGCGTGGTGGTAGTGACTAGATTGTTTGGTTTTTTAATGGGTTTCCTGGATTTTTGGTGGGTATTTGCCGGGTTTTTTTTTTCTTTTAATTTGAGTTTTTGGTTCTGGTGGGATTTTCGTGGGTAGTGAGTAGTAGTGGCATGGTGGTAATTGGATTGTTTGGTTGTTGAGAGAGTGATAGCCGTGACAAAAATTAGAAAGTGAAGAGAGATATATAATTTGTTTATTATTTTATTGTATGATTTACATTATTTTAATTTTTTGTATTTTAAAATGAAAAAGTTCGGATGTTGAGTGTATTGTAAAATAGTATGGTATAATAGATAAAGTAACTTTTAAGATGGTAAAATATGATATATTTTAGATACCAAATGCTAATGCTCTAATAATAACACACACACACATATATTCATGATATCCTCTTTTATTTCATTATATATATATATATATATATATATATATATATATATATATATATATATAATATGATAGTTAGGAAGGGGGATTTGCATCCTCTACATTTCTTTTAATAGCACAAAAAAAAAATCTAATTAAGTTACAAAAATCTTGACAACTTTTAAGAATAATATAAACAAGGGTTTTATAGGAAATTTGGTAATGAACTATTTTAGGAAAGTTTTGATATTACTTTCATAGAAAATATAAAAAAGACAAAATTTACCTACAAAATTGGTTGTAGCCTAAGGTTATAACTTTACTCAATATCTTTTTATTAGATGTGAACTTTAACAAATTCACCGCTGGATTATATCTTCTTTTTATATCCTTCATGCTTGCAAAATTTCTAGAAAATTAAAGATCAATAGCTAAGTCGTCAATAAATTGTTTAAATTGCAAGTTCTTATAGTTTAAATTTTAAAAAAAAAAATTATGCATAAAATATAAGTTTATAGATCATATAGTAAATGATATCCAATTGACATTAAATTTGACATGTGTATTGAGAGTGTAAAGAACATGCAATTCAACAGTTAGATTTTCAAAATATGCAGTAATATTTATTTTATTGAGTAAGATTGTAAACTTAGGCTACAACCAAATTTGTAGTTAATTTTTGTTCATATAAAAAACCTTTAAAAAAATTCAATTACTTTTTTTTCTCATAAAACGTTTCTAAAAATAATTCATTAACAAATATTTTTGAAGCACTAGTTAACATTTCCCTGTAAAAGAAGCCAACAACCTTTTAAGTCATGGTTTTTATGTTGCTATAAAAAAGAATATGTATATATTTGATACATAACATACATTCTCTTATTTTTTTGATGAACAACATGCATTCTCTTATTTCTAAAAGATATTATAAAAGATACATTCAAGTTATAACTAACATTCTTTGACAATGACTCTCGGTTAAGGGGCTAGTAATAGTATATCTTTAGCTCAATATGTTCTGTCATTCTATGGGTATTTCCACATATTTTGAGTTTGTTTATGAGCTTCACATATGGCAAATCCGTAATTTGGTAAACTCAAAAATTAAAATAAAATAAAATAATCTAATAGTAGTAACAGATAGATGAACCTGGTTTGCAGAGATGAAAATGGATCATATATTCATTATTCTTTACTATTGACCTTTAGCATAATTAATAGCATTGGCTGTTATGTAATCGTTGATTACTTAATAAATTCATACATAATGCAGATTTTCAGGTAAATGGTGCCGTGCATGAAGATGGAGAGAATATTTCTTAGGGATCATATATCAATCATAATAATAATAAGAGAAATGAACATATTTTTTTCAAACTTTGATAGCGAAATCAGATCTGATCAACCTTCTTTTTTAAGAATTTATCCAAGTGCAAATTAGGGACATGACAAAAACGGATGTGATGTCTCATATATAATACAACCTCATTTGGTGGATCTACCTTTTTTTTGTTCTTTATATATATATATATATATATATATAGAACTTTTAAAATTATTTCTATATTTAATTTCCCAATATAAAAAAATGTTTATATTAACTTTTTTTTTATTATTATTTATATGTAAGGTAGTAGATGATAAATCTTGACTGCGAGTTTACACATGTGTCCGATTCTTTCTTAAAAATAATTTAAAAAAAGACGTCCGTACAAGAATTTGGAATCCAATGAATGAAATGAAATAGGAATATATCAGTGAAAGTCTGAGAGACACATTCTTTACTTGGGAAGGGTAGTTTCCACGAATTTTAATAAACTTTAAATTTACACCCACATGAAAGAAACCACGTAAGAGTTTCAGAGAGCAGAGGGTATTCTTCCCATGGCTACTTATTATACACGACAAAAAAAGATTGGTCCAGTGTCATCATGTTAATGATTGTCTGAAAGGGTCACAAAAGAGAGTCTAAATTTTCTGTGCCACTTTTTCTGCTTCACTTTATACTCCACTAATAAAAACTTGTTATGTGTTCACCTAATTAATTAAACACTACTATTAATTAATAACAGTAGCATCAATAAGTCAATAATGATAGTATTTAATTAATTAGGTGAACACGTGGCAAATTTTTATTGGTGAAGTATAGAGTGGAGCAGGAAAATTAGAACAGAAGATTTGGACTCCACAAATGGTGACATTTAATCCAACGTATCAAAATAGCCCATAAGGGCATCCACATCAGTCCTTTTATTTTAAATCTATTTTTACACTAAAAACTTACTTTTTATATTTTACACATTCATTTTTACAAAACACTCACATCAGTTCATCTATTTTACCCATCTTTTAATTAAATAATCAATTTCCTCACAATTTTTTATTATTTCTCCTAACCACCGAGATATATACGCGCGCTCACTCTCCTCTTTCCCATTTCTGATTTTTTTTCTCCATCTCTCTCTCTCTCTCTCTCTCTCTCTCTCTCGATTAACTCTCCGATCCGCTTCGATCCACCAGCTCCGATCCACCAGCTCCGAGCTCTGATCCGCTCCGATCCACCAGCTCCGAGCTCTGATCCACGATCCACGAGCTCCGAACTCCGATCCACAAGATCCGATCCACGATCCACCAGCCACGAGCTTCGATTCGAGCTCCGATCCACTATTTGTGTTTGTGTATCTCTGTTTTTTTTTTTGAGCAAGTGTATCTTTGTGATGATATGTCTGTGTGTTTGTGTGTAAGTGTGTTTGTGTGCATCTGAGGAAAAAGAAGATGAGCAGTTAACTGGGTTTGTTGAGCACGGATAAGAGAGAGAAAAAAAGGAGCGAACGGAAATTAATAAAAAAATGATATACGAGCTACAGTAACCGTGCTAATATACACGGTTACTGTAGCTCGGGGATGGATTTACATAATTTTGCATATTTTTACACCCATTGATGTGAGTGTTTTTTTGCTCAAAATGTGTAAAATTGGTAGTTATTTCTATTTTAGAAGATTTTAGAAGGACTGATGTGGATGCTCTAACATGGTTGTTGGGTAAGTAAGGGAAGAGAGGAAGGGTGATTATATACATGTTCTGTCAATAAAAGCTCCTAGTGATACACTGAAACCCTCCAAAAAATAAAAGAATAGTTCAGCCTTCCCCCAAAAGTCGTACATAACTTTTATTTTATTTTTTGGATAAGTAATAAAAAGGTGCTCATGCATAAGGGTGTCCACACAACTCAGTAACTCGATCAACCTGTTGGACTCGTCGAAACTGAACCGTCACCACTCGAACCGACCAATCCGACAATCGGCGGCGGGTCGCCACCCGCAAAACCCGATACCTTTGAGTCAACTGGCGGGTTTCCTCCCCAAAAACTCGAGCCACCCAACCCGACCATAAAATCAACAAAATCTGGCAAGATCCAAAGGTTTTTCAACAAAGAGCTACTTGAATTCCATTGCAATCCACCAAATCTAACAATATTTTTGATTTTCCGATGAAGAGCTACTTGAAATCCACCAGATCCGGCAGAATCCAGCGAGATCTCGTCGAGATCTAGTCCAAATTCGACGGATCCGGCCAAATATCGACCAGATCTCGACCGATCCGACAAAATATCAACACGGCAATAAAATATCGGCATTGGTGGCAAAACTCGAAACCAACTGACACAAACCCGAAACCCGACGGACCCAAACCGAATGATCCGACCATTATTATGGGCCAGTTTCAATTTTGATTTTCACCCACCCAAAAAAATCGGGTCAGGTTTAGGTCGAGCACAAACCCGACCCATGGACACCCCCATGCGTGTGTTCATAGCTCCTAGCCCACTTGAATTTGACAGTACATAAACTATTTAACCAGCCATATTCCCACCCAATTGACAAAGATGATAGGTTATGTCTATATGAATTAAGTTCTTCGAGTTTTGAGGTTTAAGAGTATCAGGTTATGTATGATCAAACTATTTTTATATATATATATATATTTATTTATTTTTTTTTCTTAAAAGTTACTTACATCAACAAAAAAAAAAGTTACTTATGATCGAGAAGCCAAAGGAGAGGCATGGATGAGAAAAATGATGTAAATGAAGTCAAACAAGATGATTTGACTTAAGGTCTAATTTCAAGTAGGGATGTTCACGGGTCAGATCAGTTCGGTTTTGAACTCAAACCAAACTCGACCCACTCAAATCGAATGGCATGCAGAGAGACCTACCGCTAATCGCCAACATCAACGGGTCAAGTTAGTTTCAGGCTCAAGTGAATATTGGTGGTAGAAGTCATCTAACTCTATTGTAACTCACCATATTTAGGTGAAAAGTAGCTGAATTTGGTTGAGATTTGGCTAGATCTAGCTCAATCTTGCTGAATCTAGTCAAGATACCACCAGATAAGATCAGGATTTTACTAGATCTAGCTGGAGTTTGTTTATATCATCGGTCAGGTTGAGTGGCTCGAATTTTGGCGAAGGAAACCTGCCACTCAATTGGTTTTTTGAGGCAAAGACCCACTGCCAATTGGAGGGAGTTAAAGAGTTTCGGGTCGGACGGACTATTGGTCAGACGCGATCAGTTCGCAATTTCCAATTGGATTTGGTCACCCCTAGTTTCAAGCACTAAGCTGGACTAAGAGATCCAAAACAACACTACCTTGAGAATTATTTGGACAAATGTCATTCATCCATGGTCAATATTTCCATCAAGGTAATTCCCACTTCCTATGCTAACTTTTAGTTTAAAAGTTTATCACTTTTTTTGCAATGATCTCTTTGTGGGTGTGTACTGTCTATGCATAAGCCTACACCCTTTGATCAAGAATTACTTCTATTTATAGGCATAGATCAGACATAAGTCCTATTCATATGACATGTGCCATTAGATCTTGAAAGGCATGTAGCATAGTAGCTGGAAAGTTTTTCATCTGAAAATTGATTACAACAAATTGGCGCATGAGCAAGCTCAGTTTGCCAAAAACACTGCCACGACTCAGACCTGGATAGGGGCTGAGCCCCCTATGCTTCATAGTCTATTTGGGCTAGATAGATCAAAATGTTAACGCTGGTCCTTGTTTTCTGGCCTTTGTTGTATTTCAATCTCGGTTTCTTATATGAACGCCAGTTTCAATTTCAAAAAAAAATGAAAAAGAAAGGCATGTACCATGTGATCAAACAAACATTCATCATCTTTTCATTGACCCCATGGTGTCACGTGTGCCAACCAAGATAGACATCTATTGATGGTTGCCTCTATACACACGTCATTTGCTTCCAAAATCCCTCCAAATTGCTATCCTCATCCCTCGTGACATTCCCTAAGAAAGAAATTGTTCCTAACTCAAACTAGAGTACTAGATGTCTAAATGATGGCATTTCAATTGCAATTAGTCATGTCAGCCCTTGTGAAAAAGGTTATGCAAAATATTATGTCTCAAACGTTACTCTTAGATAGACGGTGATTTTTTTTTTCTTTTATTTGGTAAACGTAGATAGACATCTATTGATGGTTGCCTTTATACACACATCTTTTGCTTCCAAAATCCCTCCAAATTGCTATCCTCATGACATTCCCTAAGAAAGAAGTTGTTCCCAAATCAAACTACAGTACTAGATGCAAGGAAGAGGATATCATATTGTACTGGTACGTGTATTGGTACTAAAACTCTAACATTTCGTGTTGGTTTAAATCGGCCGTAAAGGCCAATTTGGGCGTTTTGGCTGGTATCGGGCATATTGGCCACTACAAAAAGAAAAAGCTTTTTTTTTTTTTTTAGTTTTGTAATTTGTGAATTTTTGTAAGGGCAAAATGGTAACTTAATTGTATTATTTGTTTTCTTACGCTCTGTTTGTTTTGATGTAAAATATTTGCAAAAAAACATTTTCATATTTTACAGTGTTTGTTTGCTGTAAAATATTTTGTCAAAAGTAAAATATTTTCAGTCAACCAAATCAACTTACACAAATTTGTATAAAATGTTTTACACTTGAAATTTTGGTAAAACATTTTATTTTTGCTCTCTCCCTCTCACCCCATACCTTTCTACTCTCACCCTCTCACACTCTCTCTCCCTCTTAGATTTCTCTCCATAACCCAACCACCTCCAATCCCTCTCTCCCACCTATCACTGGCTCTAAGATCTAAGATTTATGTTAGAAATGTACTTACCATTCCAAATCAGCTATTTGAAGTATTAATGAGACCAAGTGTTCATCATTTCCTTCACCTTTTTAACTAGGGGTTGCAAAATTTGACACAACCCGTGAACACAACACGGCTTGATACGAAATTAGCAAGTTATGGGTTGAGATTTAACGGGTTTGTGTCAGATTCGGGTTAACATGACTGACATGTTTAATAAACGAGTTGGGTTAGTGTCTAATCTATGGAACCCGTTTGACCCGTCTGACTTGTTAAATTAAATAATATTTTACCAATATACCCTTCAAACCCTAGATATATAAACTTATTAGTTGTTGTAATTTATTTTCTTTAACATATTATGATTTATTATTTGTGATATTGAGATATCTTTTAATTTTAAATCATTATTTGTGATGCATTTATTAGTTAGTTTTGGATTTTATATATAAAAATTTTATATTGTTTTTTTTGTTTTTCATAATTTAGTACTAAATTTTGTATATTTTTGTTTTGCTTCAATAAAATCTGATAAATGGGTCAACACAACTAATCCGTTTAATAAACAGGTTGTGTTAAGATTGAGAAATCTTAACCTGTTTCATAAATGTGTCGGGTTAGTATTGACTCATATAATCGAATATTCATTAGTTAACATGACACGAATCTGGCACGCAAACACAAATTGCTATCCTTACTTTTAACCAAAATGAATCGTCTTTTGTGCTCTTTTTACCTCCACACACACAGAATGGGACCCTGCATCAATAGAATTAACAATAGTGATGATAACGGGTAGATTACCATCATTGTCAGCATCTATGGAATGGGGTTAATTTCATGTGCTAGCAGGTCCTTTTGACATCAACAACCGATTTTGGTAAGCTCCCATTTTGGGAAGAACAATATCTGGGTTTGTTGGTGTTGATTTGGTTGTGTAAGATTCATTTATATCTTTGATGATTTTGATTTTGATTTTGGTTGTTTGATATGAGTTAGGGTTTATGACTTTGAAAATGATGGCATTTCAATAGCAAGAAGTCATGTCAGCCCTTGTGCAAAAGGTTATGCAAAATATTATGTCTCAAACGTTACTCTTAGGTAGACGGTGATTTTTTTCTTTTCTTTTATTTGGTAAAGGTAGATAGTGATTTGGTGTTACTACAGTTGATTCATGTTCATTTCTTTGCTTTTTGACATCTAGCTAAAATCATCACTTTTTCACTATTATATTCCGATAAGCATAACCTAAACCTCCAAAAATGAAAGAACTGAACACATGGCCAACCAAACTACCATTATAACACAATCTCAAAAAAAAAAAAAATTACCATTATAACACCATTGATCTATAGAAACTTTTTCAAAATTTTCAGAGCAATGCTCAATTTTCTCACATAATAATGGATTTCAATAATTAAATTCATGATGCGATTCACATTTTATTTGAGAGGAGGGAGAATTGCTTCTATAGGATCAATAATTAATTTTTATATTGTATTAGTACCTAAATATAAGCTCAAGGTCAATGGACATTGATTTTTTTTTAAGGAATAAACAAAATTAGGAATTAGAAATTAGGGTTTGGGCTCTGAACAATGAAGATTTTAAAGATTCAAACCCAATTAACAAAATAGAGAGATATAAGCATATAGCTATTTTAGGTGAGTTCAAATTTTTTGGATTCTAATTCTTGTGTTTATGTTTGGATGGTTGGAGGGAGGAAGTGACCGTGAGACAAAGTAGATGAAGAAGATTTTATTATTATATCATGACAAGAGTATTATATTGTGAGGGACTATAAGTATTTGAATTCATATATTGACAACTGACTTATGTAATGTACGTGTGTGATGTGGTGTGAGTTTAGAGTTCGAGTGAAAGTCAGAATTTCAAAATGATCGATTCTAAGGATATTATGAATTTTACTGTATAAATTTTACAAATTAATATGTCACTAATCACAAAAGAGTAATACAACATTTATTTATTTCATTTTTATAATTACGTTAATTAGTTTGTAAGTTTTTTTTAATAGCTTTTGCATTTTCTTTCTCAAGTTACTAATGTGTCAGTGTTGTTTTTCTTTTTCTTTTTTAAAGGCAATTTTAACTAAATAGTGGGGTTATATTTCAGAGCAGAAAATTTTCTATTTAAAGTATTATTAAACGTGAGACCTATACATTGACTGCTTATAGTTAATAGACTTATTAGAAAGCAACAGTTATCCCATAATTCAGTAAAAAACATTTATCCCTAAATTATTTGAACATGAGAAAAGTTCTAATTTTTCTTAATGAATATCCGAATAATTCTTTCATGCATAATCATAATATTATTACCAAAATCTATATATTTATATACTTGTAGGCTCTAGTGGAAATTCACAACTTGTACACAGTAGATCCCACTAAAATACTTCGAACTCTTGTTTTTCCTTCATTTCCAGATTTCTTTAATGATTATCACAGCAGTGCATAATCTTCAAGAATGGAAGAACATAGAAAGAAATCTAACAATGATAGTACTATGTAAAGCCAACTGCTCTGAACATGGTGCATTTGGAAATAAATACCGCATGATTACATAATTGACAACAATAAAACTTAAGACAATTACAACAGCCACATATCAAACCCACTAAATCTTATTCCCCGTGACAATCCAAGCCAATCTCCTTTACAATGTCATGGTGAAACCCACCTCTGAATTTCATGACAAGAAGCGATGCGCAGTGATTGCATGCCCGCCTGCCAAACGTGGCATATATGTACAGACTGAAACAGCAGCCGATTCAATCAAGAGCAGCCTGCAGTAGGATATCTTGTGTGGGATTCTTAATGTTATGGATTAACAGCCTGTGGGACAGATTTTGTAGAGTTTGAGTCCCCTCTTCCATTAATCTTAGATTTATCCTTGACGGTCTTCTGCGAGTTGGGTGTCCCTTTTGCGACAGTTTTATTAGGATGCCTGGACAATTGAGCCCCAACACCTCCCCCTGCTCAACCCAAATTAAGGAAAGACTAAATAAACCGCGGAAGCATGATGATTCATAAAACACCCAGCAATACCCCTCATGGTGCATTGCTTGAGTTATAACAGTGATGCTTGCTTAACAGAGAAAATAATTTATTTATTTACTCTGATTATAAATTGTAGTTTTTTTTTTTTTACTGTGATTCTCAAAGAATGGAAGTACGGCCTGAATAAGAACAATTCAGCATAGCAAAGAAAACCCGATATTGACGAGCATAGTTTTTTGGTAAGGAAAAAGTGACTTTTTTTGGGGGGGGGGGGGTGTGTTAGATAATTATTAATAGCCTGAATTTTATTGCCAATTGAAGGAAGAAGGAAAGCCCTACTCCACTCTAGAGTCTAGACTACAATTCTTTCAAACAAAGGAAGCAACAGAAGTCAGAAGAATGGGTATGTGCACACTAACAGAGAGGGGGATACCTGCAGAACCTTTTAATTGTGGAGAGAGAGAGAGAGAGAGAGAGAACTCACCGGTGTTAGGTAGAGACAATCGCTTCTTTGCCTGCTTATCTGGTTGTGTGGATCTCTCTTTTGGATTGCTGTGGGACCTCAAACCATTTCCAGGCCTTGAGTTAGATTCTTCAACTGGATCATCTGCATGTGGCTTGGGCTTGGATTTGGCAAGCAGTGTATTGGATGCATCTTGCATGCCTGCTGATTGACTGGGTGAAGAACCACAGCCATCTGAATAAGAGGGGCCTGTTTTCTGACTTGAAAGGTTTGGATGAAGATTTGGTGCAATTGGTTTTTTGCCAGCAGATTTTACATGGGATTTAGTTCCATTCATATCCTCAGCTGATTCATTTTCACGAACCATCACTCCATCTCTAAGGTTAATGTCAAGAAACCGGTTCTCCCAAGGACGGACAGCCATCCATCTCTCCAACCAGTTCCAACCCCAACTGCTTTTATCTGGTTCAAATCCAGATGGAACAGCTTGCAGCCTCGATCCAGCCTGCCACTGCAGGAATAGAAATGGATTTTATATGTATTCCTGTAAGCTAAACTAATATCTCAAGAAAATAATTATAGGACAGATGTGAGTACACAAATAGATACAGAGGGGATGTCTCTGTGTAGATATCAAATATTCCAATCAAGCAAGCATCCGTAATTTATAACAAATGGACAAACCTTATGTTTTAACTAAAAATTCTAATCCTATTCTAAACGTAGAACGGAAACTTTTTATCCCTGAAGGTCTGTCCAGGATTCTAGGTATCAAGAAGTATCAGATATATCTTTAAAAAATAAAAAATATAAATATTACGATTTTGATATAAAAAATTCATACATTTGAGCATCCAAGAAGTACCCTTCTACTTGGGAATTGGGACACCTTTATCTATTGAGAAATCAGCTAGCAGGACTCAAGCACAAAACAAATCCCCAAGGTTTTTTTTTTTTTTTGGGATGTCCCCAAGGAAGATCAATGTCACATAATAAAAATAACCTTCTTTTTTTGGGGGAGGGGGGGTGCAGCAGCAAGCTAGTCAAAGAAAAGCTCTCTCTCTCTCTCTCATTTCCTTTTCAGCTGGGATGAATGAGAGCTCACTGTAAAGGCATATGACACTTCAGACAATCAATGGAATGAGCATGGAAAAGCAATGATGGATGCACCTATTTGCCCTTTATTTTAAGTGGACCCTATGGCATTCAACCAATAAGACTATCCAAACAACAAGAATGAAATATTATTATAAAGGTTAGAATAACAAATATGCAGAAGTCACAATCAACTATGGGGTATGGGTGGGCACATTAACCGTATATGATAATACAATTTAAGGGCAAAATTACAAACTTCAGATAAGGCTTCAAATGTGAAGAAGGTGACCTGAAATCTTGGTTAAATTAAAACAATTAATAAAAAGGCAAGGGTTCAGGAAAATGCTACCACTTAAGGAAAAGCAGCATATTATGGAAATCTTAGTATTATAAGAAACCATTTTTTTTGTTGAGAAACAGTAATATAAGAATGGTCCGGTTAATGGATGCCCTTATGGCATACATTAACAATCCATTTTAAGAAATTTTTTATGGAAAATTGAAAAAGCTGTCAAACCATTTTTCCATAAAAAGTTTCCTAAAATGGTTTACTAACATATGGCCTAAGGCATATGTTAGTAAAACCCACCTAACATCATAGTCTATCTCAAAACCCTAAGTTGAAACTTAAACAGATTATAGGCCAAATTCAGATGTGCATGCCAAGACATTCAAGTTCATCTCCAGGCGTTTCATATTTATGTTCCTCATTATCACTATGGAAAATGCTTTCCAACATCTGACATTCTTTTCATAAAACTGATTAAACTTTGAAGTAGAACTTACAGTTTCATAAGCCAACAAGAAATTCATAATATTTTACCTGATGAGCCAAAGCATATGCCATGGCTCTCTCTCGCTTAGCCGCAGCCTCCTGCCTCTTTAACAATTTGGCTTGAATTTGTTCAACAGATCCCACACTGTCACACCACCCTTCCTGCATCACAGTCAGAAGAGTCATGACATGCTAAATGCACTAAACAAAGTCTAAGCTAGTATGGGAAAATAAGCTCGGAAAGTATGCAGATATAATACTTCAAGAACAATGTCATATAATAGTGATGTAATACATTAATGTAACTCATTCTAGTATAATATCTTTGCAGATCATTATAGTATATAAGATTTATTATGGGTAAAAAACAGATCCCACACTGTGACACCACCCTTCCTGCATCATCATGGATAAATATTTTGGGACATCCCAAAATAGAATAGTGGACAAACAAAATGAAACAGACTGAGTTTATCCGATTGAAAGTAGCTAAAGTTGCTTACTTCTATTTCTCGGACACGAGCCTCATTTACAAGTTGTTGCTGAAGTTTCTGTTGAGCTGTTTGACTTTCCAATGCCAGACGAACACGCCTGGCTCGTACACGAGCTTGAACTCTCACCAAAGCTTGCATACAGCGGAGAGTTATTGCAGCTTGCTTTCTCACAGCATGGCCCCTGACAAGGGCTTGAAGTCTTACCAATCCTTTCAAAGCTCGTAAAGCTCTTCTAGCCTGATATATACATCAGAAAAACACTTATCAAAAAAAATATATACATCAGAAAAACATTCCAATCTCATCACAATTGTTAGGCTGAAAGTGCCTCCAAAAGAATTTTATTTATCTAATAGTGCAGCTGCTCCTGATGTATTTATCTACCCCGATGATAAGTGGTTAGTAAACTGCACTTTCTTCTATATTTCAACATATGTGACAAACAATTAAAAATTTCTGTCCATGTTTTTTAATTAAGGCTCATTTTTCATAATACACACACATAATAGTTTCATTATTGAATGTCATAAAATCTAGTTTACAAAATTTGTAGTCATTTGAAAATTGTCTGGTATTATGTCATCAAAAATTTACAGGCTGGCATCTAGCTCAGCATCCTGCATACAATTTTTAAGATACTTGACCAGTTTACTATAGCTGTATCTAAGCAATTAGATTCTATCCTTAATGGGTGTAAAGCTTAGATAGCTACAGCCTACAATTTAACAAGACAAGTAGCCCTAAAAATAAGGTAGAATGACTTTCATATAGTTAATAAGCAAACAAAAGGCTTAGCTGATCTTAGTCTAATTAAATTTAATCTTAGTCAGGAGACATATAGGGTGACTTCCTTTACAATATGTTTTGTATCTTAGGAGTTCTCATTTTATTTTATTTTTGAGACTTCATTAGATTTATCTTTGAATCTTACAACATACTGAGTCTTAACTCCAATATGAATCAAAGAGAAAAGTAAAGGGTTTCATGTTTTTTCCCCTTCCTCTCAGTTAGCTTCTGGGTCCACAAATAATAGCAGATTCCCTCAATCACCTAACATACTCTTCCTTCTCTTTCTCCCAGAATAAAGTTTTAGGATAATCTTAACAATGGATAAACTTATTAACAATAATCTTATCCTTGTAAATTAATGTCACTCATGCAAGTGTAGCAGTAAATCTATTGATCATCTGCTGCTTACATTGTACTATGGAGAGAGCTGCAGTCCCTTTTATTTTCTACTTAAGTTGAAAAGGGCTGTTTGGTTGGCACAACATATTCTCATATGGAATGCAACTCTCTGTGCCTTATGTGGATGGTTTGAAATGAAGGGCATAATCGTACTTTTGAGTGTGTTGAACTATCTTCTGTTGAGATCAAATCTGATTTTATGCAATCTTTGTATGAATGGAGTACTGTTATTGGCAGGCTTCCTTGTAGATCTCTCAAAGCTCGGAATTAATTCTTTAGGGACTCTCTTGTGCACTGCATGTGTACACAAGTTTCTTCTCTAATTAATAAAATCTTCTATCACTTATCCCAAAAAAAAAAAAAAATTCTCATTTTTTTTTTTTATGCCTTCTAATACACTAACCAAATTGCATAAGAAATCATCAAAACTAGTACTCTCTCTTCATTTATGCCTCAGCTCATCATAGCGGTCCTCATTCCAATTTCTCCTAATAAAATAGTGTCATGTGAAGAAGAAAATGCATTGAGGTGCTTCATGATCAAAAAAGTTGATTCTCTAGGAAAGGAAGAAGTTGTCAAATTACCAGTAGTTGTTACTATACACAAATATTTCTTTGCACTATTTCAGATAGAAAATGATGAAGCTGTATTAATCTTGAGGCAGAAGTTCCTCGTCATAGATTATCCCACTACTATTGTTATATTTTCATGCACATCAGTCAAGGTTCCTATTCCACCCTGACCAGCCAATCAACTTTGTGTTTCCGTATATTTTCATCCAATTATGTGAGCATATATAAAGAAGTTTTAAATTGTAAATCAATTCAAAATTTGACCAGTAAGACAATTTTTTTTTAATTAGTAAGACAAATATTTTTATAGTGGAAAGGAAAGGGGGCCCTTTATATAAGTCAGTTGCACAAATGAAATTCAACATGACAATTGCTCTTTTTTTATTGCTAAGCTACACAGGAACCTTATGAGTCTTGAACCCACGACCTCACCTAAAATGCACTTACAAGGGGAAGGAAATTCAACAAGACAAATGCAATAGGTGGATGCATAGAAACAGGAGCCTGGATCTTGAGTAGAAATGTGATGTTAGAAAAACAGACTATTTTCAAGGGCTGATTTGATAAGCTTTAAGATGATGTGAAGTAGCAATACCAGAAATCCACGAAAAGCAGTTTGGATGCGCGTTGCAGCCCATTCTTCTTTCACACTTTGCTCATTATGAGCTGCATCCTGTGCTTGAGCATCTTGTGCTTTAGGTGAACCTGAATGGGAGCCAGCCACATCTGGGTTTGATTGAGTATTGGAATCTCCAACTGGTGGAGCAGCAACATGATCGAAATCACATTGAAGCTTATCAGTATCAATCTCAACAGAATGTTTTCTCCGGTGCCTAGACTTGCTAGAAGCTGTTCTCTGTCATGATTAACAAAAAAAAAATTAAAAAGAAATGGATTGATATGCTTAACTATGTACCATTTTACTAACTCAATCTGCTTCAGAGTTTTCCAAGTTTTTTAGGCATCAATTGAAGAAACCCCTCAAGGATTGAAAAAACATTATATCAGAAACAATCGATCTTAAAATAAAATAACAAAGCTGTAACAAATTGTTCTGTATTGGTGTGCATGACATTGTCCAGGTCTGCAGGCAAGACATAATTTGGAATGACCAGCATGCTATTTTATTACCATTGCAAATTTCCTTCTTTTTAATAAACTTAGACCCACACCTATTGGGTCTTGAACCCATGACCTTACCCTCCTCCAACCCAATATTACAAGGAGTTAGGAGCAGTGTGTGTGTGTGGTGTGTTGGCTGAGACTAAGGGGCTTAGTGCCATCACAGGCAGAAAATTTAAAAGAATAATTGACCCTGTGACACAAGGGGAGGTGACATTTGAGTTATAGCTCATTGGCAAACCATTGCCAAATTATTTCAAATACACTAAAAAAAATGTAAAGGGCATGCCCTTAATTAAAGGATCTGGTGTTGAACAAGGGACACCAAATAAGATAAGTACAAAGAATGACAAATGCTGGCTGCTAATTATAGACACAAGGATTTGCTACAAACCAATTTAGGGAGGTAAACATTACATGGCTGAATTTATCAAACTAGATGTTTACAAAACAATGTATGCAAAAATAAAAAATTAAATTTAAGAGAAAAGAAAAAAGGACCAACAACAAATGCACAATATGACATTTTGGTCACTTTGGTTTTGGGTTTTGTTAACTGCAGATCTAACATAAACCATTTATATAGGAATAAGTAATAGAAAAGGATTACTCTGGATGGACTACAAAAATCCTTTCCACCGAATTTTCAGGATTCATATTTGTAAAGATGTCGTGTGAATGATTTTTTTCACTCTAGCTCCAAGCTACTCTGAGTTACGTCACAAGAGCTAAACTCTCAAAAACAAATAAAATAAGCGCCGTGAAATTCATCAAACATTCACAAACAAGATAAAGAAACTCCAGCAAGTTTAAAAGAGAAAAATTGGGGTCAGGGTAGCAGCACTTATTAGCTTTGAATCGGCATTGAATTCACTGCCAAACAAGAGACAAAATATTTTATCCAAAGCCAGCAAGTATCATATGATGATAATTCAGCAACAAGGTTCACATGTAATAACCACATTTGAATCAGCAGAAGAACTAAATAATGAGAATATAGAAAAATTTAACAAATGATGAAAGGTAAAAAAAAAAAAAATTAATACTAATAATACCCACATTTTCATTTTTATCTGAAGATTGTGACTTTTCTGGTTTCTTCAAACCAACCAAAGCTCTAATCCATTTTCCTGAGACACCCATTGCGTTAGTTACTTTAGCTCCGCAAAATACAGACCTGCAAGATGAAAATTCTTAGCCACACAATTGCACATTTGTGCTTACTGTACTAAAACCAAAAAAACTTGGCAAATCTGGAAAAAGTGACCCAATTCACCATTTTCCAAATTACCCACCTTCAAATCACAGCCCCAAATTGCACCTTCGAAGCATTCACTTCATCAATTAAGCTTGTGCCATCACCACCAACCCTCATTTCTGAAAAATAAACCATACTGATTATTAACACTAAGCAGATCTTATACGCGAAATTCATAGTGAAAAAACACAAAATGCAGCTAAGAAAAAAACAAAAACAAAAACAAAAACAAAACGCAAATTAAGCAATAAGAAAATGTAGATCCATAGATCAAAAGCTTAAGAAGCCTAAAAATTGACCTGAAGTAAGTGCGAAGAAAAATTAGGTACTAGCTTTTAGGCCGTTTGATCTATCAATCACTCAGTCAGTCAGTCAGTCAAAGTAGGTCAATACCTCGCTCGCTCTTTCTCTTTCAATCTTTTCATAGCCCTTCAAAATTCCACGCTTCAGAGAATCAGATTTGAATTCCCAATCCTCAAACCCTCTCTCTCTCTCTCTCTCTCTTTTATTTTTACACTGAAATTTTAATAGCTGTAGTTTCTTTCTGACTCTGATTGATTGAAGATAAAAGGCGGTGGTGGGGCTGGGTTAAAGTACGCCGAGGAGAGAGAGAAACGGCGTCGTATGGGGAAACGTTGAAACGGGATCCCGTTGGGTCGTTTTCACACACACACACAGAGAGAGAGAAAGGACAAAACGGAGAGTCAATCACGGGAAACGTTGCCCTCACCAACGAATCGATTGAGTGGTGGGCCCCAGTTCTTGGCTTTCTTTTGGGTTTTTTGCTCCGGCGCATAATAGCGGTTACATTTTGACTGCAGCTCAGGTTTTATAGTAGTATATTATTTTTTGAGAGAATGGTCATAAAGACAAGCACGATGGACAAAAGTTTGGAGGGAACATCGCTTAAAATAACAATTAATTTATGCTCTCAGCCTCAGCCTCAGCCTCAGCCTCAGCCTCTCTTTTCTTTTTTCTTTTTTTTTTCTTTTTGGTATACCTGTTTTTCTTTATAGCCTATAAAAAGAGCTCTGTGGATGGAGGGAAATGAAATGAGTGGAAATAAATTAAATGGAAAGAATTTTTTTTAAGAATATTCCTTTTTAAAATTAGCTTCATTGTTTCTTTTCCTAAAAAAAAAATGGTCTAGTTTCATTTATTAAACTATTAATTGTGCTAAAGTTATTGGTCAGAGTTATTGGGATTTTAACTTAACTTTAGTATCATATTAATAAGAATCAAAGTTAGCTATGAGTTTAATAACTCAATTTTAAATATAAAAAATAATAAGTATATAAATAAACTGAGAAAGTAATTTCACTAAAATAGGAAATTTGGGGCAGAACTCAGAAGTAAATTATGACACATAATTCATGTACCAAGCTGGTAATTGGAACAGTTGAAACAAGAATTTTATATGAAAAATTAATTGCTAGTATTGTTTGATAGTTCGATGCAAGTGAAATAACACATCCAGTATGCAAACTATTGGGCCACGCAGATCTTGTTGGTCAGGAATGAGAAATTAATAAATATAAACCAATTTAAGTATCAAATATATTAAAAAATTAAATGACACATCATGGTTTGACCTCGGTTGAACCTTAGTCCGACCTCAAAAACCTTAAAGCTCTTCCTTTCTCGGTTCATTAAACGGTTTGGATTTTAAAATCACGTTAGCCAGCAGCCACATATGCTCTTATTCCTCAAAAGAATTAGTCAGTTTATAATCTCATAATCATTTATAAATCTTAGATCTACTTAGTAAACACTCGATATAGGACTTAACACATGTACACACACACAAAATTCAATTCAATCAAATCCACATAATTAGGTATCACATTTACAATTTTCAAATTATATAAAAATGTGTAGTATTTCTAAAATAGCTTCATATTTTATTATGTAATTCAACTAAAATTGCGTTCCCAATTAGTTCTAGAAATGAGTTTAGGGAGGTTTTGTTTGAACTTTGAAGGAGATATGATAGGAGTCATTCAACATATAACTCATGAAGGAAGCTGTTGGGTTGTGCTCATGGCCATGTTATAGATGACATGTCCCCTTCTTCAAACTCCGATTCATATTGTTCATAGAGGAATCTCTAATCAACAATAGAACATGACCAATTTTGCATTATATCTAAGGAATTCCTTGGTCAAGGCCGAAGAAACGATGTTATTTGATCATTATCAAACTGATTGTAATCTTTTTTTGTCCATGAGGATCCCACTAGGGCGCCTTCTACTTCTAATAGGCCATGAACTAGATCAAAATCATTCTTAACGAGTCCATAAAAAGTTTTCTCAATTTTCTCATTTAACCTGGGTAAAGACCAAAGATCATGATTCTATTTCTCTCATTAAGGCAAAACTCTGGATGAGCTACAAGTCTGATTGGAAGAAATTCTAGACAATGTAGCTCCTATTGTAATTCGGGATCCTCCCTAGTTTTTCTTATTAGTTCTTTCAACTAAATTCTTAAAAAAAAAAAAAAAGAAAAAAAAAAAAAAGAATATGAAGATCTTTTAAAGTTTCTAAAAAATCTATCAAGTAGTTATTTAAATCATCACCTTTTACATTAAAAATATTAAAATTGCGTCACAATATTAATAGATTAACACACTCCTGATAAAACAATGCTTAAAAAGAAAAAAAAGAAAACTCACTTATTCACTTTAATTCTATTAAAAACCCAAAAATAAAAGAAAGACTAAAGGAATGAAACCAAGACTGTCCCTTTCTTTCCCTTTCCACGGTCAATTTCCAGAGCAATACTAATACTTTAACTTGAGGTGGTTGAAGGTAACGATTTTCAAACCGTAGTTCCCATTGTGGGGGGAGAATATGGCCTAACCACTAATTAATATTATTCCCTTCAATCAATACCCACCTAACAAAATATAGAATATCTAAAACGCAGCTCTAATTTTTTTTAAAGGAAAATACTAAAGGCAAGACTATTTTATAAAATCTTATTTACAAATTGTGGATATAATAAGTAACTATTGGTAAGTAAAAAAACCATATTAATTGTAGTCTCATATAAGAATTGGTAAATATTTGTTACATCAATCATTTATAAAAATATTATAAAATAATTTGTGATATTAACAACTTTTACTAATTAAAATATTGAATCAAAGAGGAGAGAAATTTTATAAACTAAAGAATTGATTGAGTAAGAGAATATCAGAATTGATCGTAGTAAGAGCGATGGGAATTGCGAACTTCGAGATAACGGACAACTCACTGATGTTGACAAGGCCTTGTTAGTTATGGCTATTCATTAATACATATGGGTTTAGTTCTCTTTGGTCTTTTGTGTTTGTTCGCTTTCTTTTGGTCTTGCATATATGTAGACTGTACTTGAAGAAGTATTGCTTCAACAAACTGGTTATAACGACGGTGGTTGTGGTAGTTAAGGTCACAATTAAATTTCCACCAATATTACTTAAGTGTCGTAGAAATACGTGTGAATTAAAAAATATTGTAGATTAGACTAGAGTAAAAATTCTATCTTGTATTAAAAAAAAATGTTGTAGATATACGTGTTGTGGTGTTTAAATACTGAAAACTGTTGTTTAAACAATTATACCAAACGCCTTGTAAATATTACTCAAGATTAGCCATGAAGAGTTTAAGTCACTTTCTTAACCTAAATTGTGCTTATAAAGACACAAGATGAATAAGTTTGGTCTCTGAAGTGATATAATCTTAACTATTTTTTTGTTATTAAGTAAAATACAAAACTCGCCTTCTAAGTTTCAGTAAAATTTATATAAGTTCTCTAACTTTACATTTATTTATTTCAGTCATCTAAACTTTAGGTTTATTTAATTAAAACATTTTCATCAATTTCCATTAAAACTTTTATTTTAAAAAAAAATTTGGAACATATTTTTTAATCATTAATTGATTTTTTTTTTTTTTTTGAAAATGCTAAAGAAAAAAAAAATTGGCCGATTAACCATAACATTTAACCAAAGTTGATGAAGATGTCTTAATTCAATAAAATTGAAATTTAGAACATTGAAATGAATTCTGGTAAAATATAGAAGATGAGTTTTGCATTTAAGCTTTATATATATATATATATATATATATATATATATATATATATATATATATATATATATATAACTCATGAAAGAATCATTCAACATATAACTCATGAAGGAAGCTATTGGGTTGTGCTCATGGCCATGTTATAGATGACATGTCCCCTTCTTCAAACTCCGATTCATATTGTTCATAGAGGAATCTCTAATCAACAATAGAACATGACCAATTTTGCATCATATCTAAGGAATTCCTTGGTCAAGGTCGAAGAAACTATGTTATTTGATCATTATCAAACTGATTGTAATCTTTTTTTGTCCATGAGGATCCCACTAGGGTGCTTTCTACTTCTAATAGGTCATGTACTAGATCAAAATCATTCTTAACGAATCCATAAAAAGTTATCCCAATTTTCTTATCTGACCTAGGTAAAGACCAAAGATCATGATTCTATTTCTCTCATTAAGGCAAAACTTTGGATGAGCTACAAGTCTGATTGGAAGAAATTTTAGACGATGTAGCTCCTATTGTAATTCGGGATCCTCCCTAGTTTTTCTTATTAGTTATTTTGACTAAATTCTTAAAAAAAAAGAATATAAAGATCTTTTAAAGTTTCTAAAAAATCTATCGGGTAGAGTTATTTAAATCATCACCTTTTACATTAAAAATATTAAAATTACGTCACAATATTAATAGACTAACACACTCCTGATAAAACAATGCTTAAAAAGAAAACTCACTTATTCACTTTAATTCTATTAAAAACCCAACCAAAAAAAAAAATGACTAAAGGAATGAAACCAAGACTGTCCCTTTCTTTCCCTTTCCCTTTCCCTTTCCACGGTCAATTTCCAGAGCAATACTAATACTTTAACTTGAGGTGGTTGAAGGTAACGATTTTCAAACCGTAGTTCCCATTGTGGGGGGGGGGGGAGAACATGGCCTAACCACTAATTAATATTATTCCCTTCAATCAATACCCACCTAACAAATTATAGAATATCTAAAACGCAGCTCTATTTTTTTTTTTTTAAGAGGAAAATACTAAAGGCAAGACTATTTTATAAAATCTTATTTACAAATTGCAAATATAATAAGTAGCTATTAGTAAGTAAAAAAACGATATTAATTGTAGTCTCATATAAGAATTGGTAAATATTTATTACATCAATCATGTATAAAAATGTTATAAAATAATTTGTGACAGTAAAAATGTTATAAATAGTTTTGTATTTCTCTTTGGTCCTTTGTGTTTGTTTGCTTTCTTTTGGTCTTGCGTCTTTGTACTTGAAGAAGTATTGCTTCAACAAAGTGGTTATAACGGTGGTTGTGGTAGTGAAATACAAAACTCACCTACTGAGTTTCAGTAAAATTTATATAAGTTCTCTAACTTTACATTTATTTATTTCAGTCAAACTTTAGGTTTATTTAATTAAAACATTTTCATCAATTTCCAATAAAACTTTTATTTTAAAAAAAAAATTGAAAAATATTTTTCAACCATTAATTGATTTTTTTTTTTTTTTGAAAATGCTAAAGAAAAAAAAAATTGGCCGATTAACCATAACATTTAACCAAAGTTGATGAAGATGTCTTAATTGAATAAAATTGAAATTTAGAAGATTGAAATGAATTCTGGTAAAATATAAAAGATGAGTTTTGCATTTAAGCTTTATATATATATATATATAAGAAATTAAAGAACTCTACAAGTTGAGTATATTTTCAAGAATTTATTATTCAATCCTCCCATTGAACTATACCACTAATGGTCATAATTGGACAAGGGCAAGTAGATGAAGTAGCATTTGGGGCTCCTCAAAATGAGACCTTGGATACCTTAGGTTGGGAGCTTTCGCAAACCTGTCCTAAACCCAATGAGATAGAATTCAAAATTTGTCTAACATGACATTTTCAATGGAATGGAGTGGCTACTTATCAACGTTTAACGAGCACTCCAATGGGCTGTTTTTACATATATGCAAACAAAATAAGTATAAATCGACCACCATACCTTATATTACAATTTTGGGGTTGGCTGAAATCTAGAGGAAATAAAATTAAATTTTAAATAAGGACAATTAAGGTCTCGGACTATGCATTTCTCCCTTACTAATCCAAAAAAAGAAAAAGTATTTTATGTCCCCCTCTTTATTCTACCAAAACTGCTTCATCTGAGCTCAAGACATAATTTTAGATTTGAAAAGCGCAGTTAGCAGGGGAAAGAATCCCTTTTGCATAATAGTTAAAATACAACAAAATTATGGCGAAAATACATGCACAACTTAAAATAATGAATTTCATATGCAGGAAGTGATTACGAACCGTCTGGAGTAGTAGTTACCATTGCTACCAGGTCCAATTCTTCATCAGAGTCTATCACATCTACATAGTCATAATAGGGATTCACCTGCATCCATTAAGAAACACTGTCATCAACAAAGGAAAAAAAAAAAAAAAAGATCTGATATGGTCATGAGACTCATAACTTGCATAAAACAAACTAACAAATACGAAAAAAACAAGCAAAAGCAACATCACTTATGATGGAGGTTGCTGCTTTGACTATTTTCAGACGTTCAGGAAATTTTTTATAGAACCTGAATAATCATCACGTTTCTCAATTAAAAATGAGTGTTATCCAATACCTGTGGTCTTGGAGTAATTGCTTCAAAGCTGTAAAAGTTTGGATTATCAAAATTAGGGGGTTCCAGAACAATGTACGCTCCTTTATTTTTGAATCTTTCCTCTGTTGCCTGCATGGCATACAAGACATGCATTGGGACAGAATACAGATGATGCAGCAAACAATATGAAAATATTTAAATTCAGTTATTAAAACACACAAGGTTAATTAAACAAAATAAGTAAACATTCTTTAGCAATGGCATAAAACCATACTTCTTATTTAGAATTCCAATCAACCCAAATGTAAAAATGGATAGAGTTGGAAATCCTTTAGCATCAACTTTTAAATAAAAAAGATTGAAGGGCAATCCAGGAAACTAACCAATCTTAGCTTATCTGACTGGTGTAAGGTCCATAATTGTTCTTACCTTCTCCATCAATAAAGATAGCGCACACAGAAGCAGTTTGAGACTCTTCCTTGTGCTATTTTGCATGCTAAAAAATTATCTTATTAGACTGTTGTATGAGAAATTTCTCTCGCAACATGTGTGGGTCCCACACATGTGGGTCACTCCCACATGTTGTGAGAGAGGTCTTATGAGGCCGTCTTTGAGAATCATTTCTACAGCTTATGCCAACATTGTTAAACCTAATTAGACAGCAGTCCAATTACAATGATTCACTTACAATCACAACACAAAGTATGGCCACATACTTATGTTACTGTTACCTATTTAAGGAAGGAGTATCTTATAGCTTTCGAAAAGATAACAAATTCAACACCGTCAAAATTTAAAACGCTTAAGAATGTGTTTGGATGAGCTTATTATCATTGGATAATTTGTTTATAAAACAAGCTGTGTGAAATTACAGTTGTAGCTATAAAAGTGAGGCTTCAAATAGTTGTACATGATCTGGCAGTGAAAATAAGCTGTCATTTTAAGCTAAAACAAACAAACTCAGAGGGAAGAACAAGGAAAAAATTGCAACTCTGATATTTGGAGGGTTAAAGATCCCAACTAAAGTGGCGTCTCTTACATGGATAGTTGCCTTAAGAAAGATTCTCAAGTTGGATAACTACCGAAAGAGGGATATGGTTGAAGTGGAGTGCTGTTGCATGTGCAAGAAAAATGGGCATTGCATAGATCATTTGCTTCTACATTGTGTATTGCTCACAAGTACAATCTCTGGCCTTATTAGGGGCTGGGTTATGCCTAAGAGTGTGGTTGATTTGTTGGCATGCTAGAAGGGGTGATTTGGAAAGCATTGAAATGCAGATATTTGGAATGTGATTCCCTCATACATAATGAGGACTATTTGGAGAGAACAATACCCATACATTTTAAGGAATTGAACAATCTACAGCGGAGATGAAGATGTTATTTTTACCTTCCAGATATAATTGGATGGCTGCACTGTGACCACGGTTTTGACTACCATTTTTCTAAATTGCTGAGTTTCTTGATGTATAGTTAATAAAATTTCTTATTTGCCTGGTTAAAAAATAAATGTAACTCCAACAAAATTTCTTTCTTAACTATCAAAAAAAATAAATGTAACTTTGGCAAAATGATGAGAATGGTATCTAAATCAATATTAATAAATGCATGTGCATATATGTGTACGAGTTCATAGAATGAGACCACATAACATGTGAATGTCTAGAGTTCTGAATTTTCATCAAAATGAGCAAATCAATGACATTTTGAAGGTACATTCCATCATTAATACTTTTTTTTTTATGGTGGATAGTGGGGGAGGGGAGAGGTTGGGTTTGAACCACAAACATGGGGCATCACCAATGATGCCATTACTGCTAGGTTATCACTCGAACCCCAATCCATCATTAATACTATATACGGATGAAGACTGACTGTTCATGAAAAGTAATTATTGCCATTTCTAAATATTTTCCTCTTATTCATGAAATTATAGTATAAACTAGTTTCCAATACAATAAGAAACAAGGACTCATTCTAAATGATATATAACGCATTCAAATTTTTCTTTAGGTAAAAGCATACAAGAAATTCATATAGACCTAAGCATGAAAATACACTGTAGCAGCAACAAATCTAAGAAAAGAAGAGCCTGTAGAAACCTGAAACTGCGGGTAGTCTGGAGCACTAAACACAGTAATCAGCTTCCCTGACTCCACAACATGATCTATGGTATATCCTACATCCATTCCTCCAAAACCAGACCTCTTTTCCCTTGCATCAGGGCCTTCATGCGATCTGATGATTAACTGGGACAAAATCAACAAATGATAACCACAATGTTAGTTTGAAAAATGCCAGCATGTTTGCAAAAAAGATTACTGACACCAACAAATAAGCTAACATATAAACACAAAAATGTTCAAAGAAACTGTATAAATGATTTTACTATGGAGTTACAACACAAACAATTACCAGATGTTGTATGTTGCTCCACTCTCAACAGCAACAGACAGGTTTATTTAGTTTAAAGCAAGACAGACTGCAAAAACCATTTTGTGCTCTTAAACTTCAAATAGAACACCAAAACCATAGAGAACCATTAAAGGAGCCACCATGGACTATGGACAAATGGCATCTCACCCCCCCCCCCCCAAAAAAAAGAATAAGGGGTGGAGCATAGGGTCATGAGTTCAATCCCATATATGTGGGAGTTTTATTTACCTATCAAAAGAAAACCATTAAAGTGAAAAAAATTCAAGTTGTCGTTTTGCATCAAGTCAGAAGTTGAAAGTATCAGTCAAGGTGGTATACCACTTCAGTAGATCTTGAGTGGGAAACCAAAAAAGAAAAAACACACACACACACACACACACACACACACACACATAACTAGCTAGTTAATAAAAATGGAAAGTATGAGTCAAGAATAGCAATCCTTCCAGCTACTTTTTTTTCAAAACTGCAATATATATATATAACTTAAAACTGGAACACAACTGATGGGCTATCTTCCTTACAAGCACACTGTAAAACAGTTGGAAGATTGCTGTTATTAAAACAAAAAGGCTTGGAAGAAACTAAAGCTAACTTGGCTGCAGCATGAGCTGCACCATTACATCTCCTATTAACCCAGTTAAAAGCGCAACTAGAAAAAGACTCAACTAAGCTACGAATGTTAACTATAAGAGCAGCAGTAGACCAATCAACAAATGAATACTTGATAGAAATGGAATCAAAGCAAATTTTAGAGTCCCCTTCTATAATCACGTCTCCAGTTTTCACTTTTCAGAAATAGCTAACCACATCGCCCACTAGATTGCTGAAGCTTCGGTGATGAGAGGGGAGCCAAGTGTACACAACTTGGACCATGCTTTGATCACCTCACCATGATGGTTACAAGCAACAACAGCCAAAGCAGAATTAGAGGCTGAGAAGGCAGCGGCAGAGTTCACCTTGATCCAATTAGATGGGGGGAGGAACCCAATCTTTTTGGCCTGAGGCTTGAAGGGCTGGAGCAGAAGAAGGAAACATAGCCGAACAGAAATAGTGTCTATTGAAGATTATCCTTTCAGCTACTTTATTACATTTATATGGAAGAACAACATTAATGATAATAAGATCTTTATAATATCTTTATTGAACAACATCCATGTACGCAAACAAGAGAAGATACAGTCTCATAGATTTTGATTATCAACATGATCAATTTCAAAATCTAATCTTACATGTAATTGATTTCTTTTTTTTCTTTTTTTCCTAATTCCTAATGCTAAGATTTCCATTAAGCAATTAGAGATAACCAGTCAAAATAAACTATGCCCATAATGACAGATATCACGAGATAGCCATATCAGTTTTAAGATTAAAGGGTTTTTTGATATAACCTTTAGATTGAACTTTTTTAGGAAGTCTTCAGTGCAATCGGGACCCCACAATAGTCCAATGCCTCTCTCTTTATTTGGAGAAAGACCAAGCGTCATTGATGGGTCTGACCATAGCACATCACCAGGAATCAGATTTAAGCCTTCCCACGGAGGATCAAGAACTGACCTTCGAGCTTTAGATAATTCCTCCAAAGAACCAAGAGATAACGACTTGGGCTCGGAGTTGAAACACAGTCTACGATTCTTCTTCTTCCCTTTTGATCTCTTTGATGGGGTAGAAGGAATGCTGCGGAAAAGCCCTCCATGAGCAGTATATACACAACCGGCTATAATAGTGGCCAAAGGAAGCCCTTCGAAGCATCCCAAACATTTCCGATACACATGCTTACCTTTATCTCCATACTTTGTCAGCACCTCCTTCTCAAAGCCATAAACAGAGGTGCAATACTTGGATTCATGATTCCCACGGAGAAGAAATACTCTATGTGGCATAAAGACCTATAAGCCAAAATATCATCCCATAAAAACATAATTTATCAATAACTAGACACAAAAAGCCAAACTGAGTGCACAAAACTCCCACTTTTGCCTAGTCTGAGAGAGGTGATTGGTGATTGGTGATTGATACGCAGCCTTACTCTCAATTTAATCAATAATTAGACACATATAGTTTTAACTAAAACAAGCTATGTGAATATAGAACAGAGTAAAATAATCTATTTTTTGAAAACTACTGCAAATCTTAATACATAAGGTTTACTGACATTTCACTGAATATGATTGGTGGGTTTTTTTTTTGTTGTTGTTGTGAGTGAGTGATTAGTGGATTTTAGCAACATAATAAATGAATATCTTAATTACTTTTCTGTATATTGGTGACATTTGTAAAGTTTATGTAGTAAAATTTGCAGTGTCTAGCATCAGTCTTTGATAAAAAAAAAAACTTAAAGCAGCCATGTAAGTATGTAACTAAGACCATGTCTCTAATGAGAGAATCATAAAAGGAACAAATAAATATACAATAGAGGGAACAAGAATTTCATGATTGAAACAAAGAAAGTTGAAAACTTGTAAGAAAGTAAAAAAAGTTGGAAATTTTGAATACCTTCCAGGCCAACAAGAGAAGGAAAGTCTCGAGGCCCCAAGCTCCTCGATCAACATAGTCACCATTGAACACAAAGAATCGATTTTGAGAAGGAAAACCAGCGTTGTTCAATAGGAAAATAAGATCGTGCAATTGGCCGTGAACGTCACCGACGACAACGACAGTGCTGGAGTCGTCCGGGTCGATTCTGAGACAGTTAGGCTCCTTGTGGAGGATCTTGGAGGCGGTGAGAATCAGAGAATCGAAGACATGAACTGGAAGAATCGACGGGAATTCCGAGGGAGGAATATTCTTGGAAGACCAGTCAAAGGTCGATGTCAGATTCTCGATCCAACCCAGATCCAGCTCGCTGTTGTCGGGCCATGTCAGTGTTGGTATCACTTGTTGTACTAGCGTTGTACTAGGATTCTCTTCAGCTAACAACGTTGTTGTTGTGGGTGTTGAATTTGATGAAGGAGAAACAGTGGTGTCTGGTGTGGGAGCAACAGAAGAAGGAGAATCTGAATATGATGACATTTTCTTTATTTTCCTGTTTTTAATGTACTCTATTTATATTAACTCAACTGAGTCTGAGTCTGAGTCGGAGTCGGAGTCTCCCCAGACTTTTTTATTTTATTTTACATAAACCCTAATTCACATTCATAATAATTGCCATGGATAATAACAATAATAATGGTCACTGTAACCGATCACGATTGAAAATAAATATTTTATTAAAATATTGTGATATTTGTTGGGTGAATGTATAAAAGTTATAGTATTTTTGGTTTGTTTAATATGGACTGTTCATTACTTTTTTATTTTTTTACAATTTTTTTCAATCGTCGATTTGTACTCTTTATTTTAATATATAAAAATGACGAATAGGCTTATGAATAGTGTTATGAACAGTATTTTTGGTTTAGTGACTTGCATTTTTTCCCTTTTTTTTCCTTCAAGTTCACCAACTTGGTTTGAGCTTGTTTTTTTCTTTTATATGTTTACTTTCTGCTTGTAATATAAGCTTACATTGTATACATACAAAAAGTAACAAATATTATATATATTTGCAAAAAAAAATTTGTACAAATTTTGCAAATGTGTATAACATTTACTAATTTTTATGTGTTTACAATATAAATTTACATTGTAAGTGCAATGTATATTTCTATATATATATATATATATATATATATATCGTGTGAATGAGAAAAGTTACAGTATTTTCGCTACAATAATTTTGGTTTGTTTAACTTTCACTGTTTTGCTGGCCTTTTTTTTTTTGGTAAATGCATAAAGTTGTAGTATATTTGCTATATTATTTTTGGTCTGTCCACAATAATTTTCACAACACTTTCATAACAAATCAAATATGGTAAATTGTTATTGGTTTTAATTTAAACTTACCAATGAAACTACTTTTTTGCCCACTAATAACAACTTGTAGTAACCTACTACTTATAATTTGTTGTGAAAATGTCATGGACATAACTTTTTTTTGTGTGAAAAAATGTTAAGACATCTTGATATTATCACAATATTTTCAAAACTGCTAAGCTGACAATTATTTACAAGTTAAAATAAAATATAACTAAATCATAAAGGTATTATGAAAATATTGCGTCATTTTGTTTTATTTTTAGAAAATTTTTGTTGGTTTAATCAACTTTGTTGAGCCAAAATTCACTATTTCACATACAATTTTCTTGGGTTGACTTTTTGTATTTTTTTTTTACACACTATTTTAAGTAAAAACACAGTTTTGCACACAAAAACTTAGGAAAAAAACATTTTTCGTCCTTTATGTTTGGGGTAGTTTACAATTATTCCTTAAACTTTAAAATCAAGCAATTTTTTCTTTAATATTTTGGAAAATAGCAAATATGTCATATTGTTATTCTCTCAGTTAAACCCTTATGATTTTTAAAATATTTTATTGTGTAATGTCTAAATTACTCCTATTAAATTTTAACATCCTATAAATTTTCTTTACGTATTTTGAGTTTTAAATGATAAAAGTTCTTAGAAAGTTTAAAATATAATATTTGATGACACATGTCTTTTGTTATCTTTTTTTATTTTTTATTTTAAATTTCTTAGCAAAACTCAGTTGTTTATTGTTGGAAGATGATGATATTCGTTATCATTCTTAGAAGTTTTTAGATAATTGATATATTGTCTTTAACAAGTAGGTACTAAAAAACTATTATAGTTAAATAAATATTTATATGTTAAATAGTTACCCTAACTTTATGATTGATCAAAATTTGTAAACAAATGAGATTAACTTTTTACAACATAATCATCAAAATTCATAAAATTAATGTATCTTTTGATTAATGAAAATCTCTATATACTTTAAAAATCAAATGATTCATATATTTGTTTTGTAATACAAATAAAATCTATAATTGACCTTAATTACTATAATACTTTTTTTTCCACGGTAAGCAAGTGCAACTAGTATGTATTCTAATGTGTCAACGTTTGGCATAACTTTTTTTCTTTTCTTTTTCTTTATTCTTTTTTTTTCATGCAGCTTTTTGACACCTGTGAACATCGCAATATATAATTTATGCAATTTTGCAAAGTTAGTGTTTAGTACAAATAGGATTCTTAAAAAAAAAAAAAAGTAAGTAGCCTTCTATTAAAAAAAATTTCTTAGAAACAAGTTTGTGTTAAATTAGTTTTACTTGTTTTGTTACCATTAATAAATTGGTAAATTTGATAGGCACCTATTAATATGAATTAATGTAGTGGTAAATTCTCTGATAGTTAAATAAGAAATTTGATATTCAATTCCCGCCTATACCTAAAACTTATTGGTGTCTTAATCTAATAATAAATAGCTATTATCAGAAGTGGAAACCATAAATTAAAACTCTCTAAAAAAAAAATTTATAAAGATTTGTTGGACAGGGGTGATTGAAAAAGTAGTTACTTTATTTGCCTACATTTTCTTCCTTTTCTCATCTTTTTATTTATTTATATTTTTGATAAACAAAATATTAGAATTCACAACACTCCTTATTGCTAAGCCAAACCTTCCTTAGAACCCCCTTGTACTTAGTGCATAAGAAGGTAACAATTGGACTAACATGCCCATTACATATTTGTTATTCAAACCAAAAAAGATGTTTGTAAATGATAAATTGTCTTATATTGCCCCTCGCAAACATACTGATTATATAATTAAACATAAATGCATTTTTTTCCAAGAGCCTTATAGACTTGTAATTTAATTGACACCTTATAAATGATGTTTCAAAGATTCAAATCCTCTCATCCCATATATTCATTAATTTCAACCCTTTAGTCACATCCAATTTAACACCTCCAATCCCTCTTGATCTTAATCATTTTAAATTCATGCTAACCCCTACTAGTTTTAATACATTCATTCATTGATTGTTGTAATTTTCCTATTCAATAATTTCAAGGCAAAAACGACATTTTCGTAACGACATTTTCGTCTCTACATTTTCAGGCAATTCTCACTTTGGTCCTTACATTTTTTTTTCATCACTTTTAGTTCCTAAAATAAAAAAAGCGATCTTATTTTTATCCCTACTGTCATCTCACAAATGGAAATAGTCTACATGGCAAATGGAGTGCATCACTAGCACACGAAATGTTGACGTGAGCATTAAAATAAACCACATAATTTTTATTACAAAATTGACTATTTATATTAATAAAAAAATTTAAATAATAAACTTATATTTTACCAACTTATTTATAAGTGTATACAAGTATATCTTATGAACTCTTATCCAAAAAAAAAAAAGTATATCTTATGAACTTATTTACATTATACTCTCTAAAAAAAAAAACTTATTTACAATCTAGGTTATTAATATGGATAAAAGAAGTTTCATTAGATATGGAGAATGTACTTTCCGCTAATTTAGCCAAATCTTCTTTATGAAATCCATTTCAACTTGTCTAAACCAAAAAAAAAGAAAAAATTATAAACTTATTTATAAACGTAGAAAGGAATTAAGAAAAAAAAAAAATCCATAAAATCACAAATTCTAGAACCAATCCCAACCGTCCATTGTTTAAGACCAACCCACGCGTTCACTCCCAAGTTAAAATTAAAATTTAAAAGCAGAGCTCAGATTCTCATACTTTTCCTTTCTCAAAAAGTGTTTGTTTGATCGGAAAAAAAAAAGGTGAGGAAGATGTCTGGGAGAGCACCGGAGAAAGACGCTATGAAGGGTGGCGATTCTGAGAAGGTAACCCTAATTTCTTTTTCTACGGGTTTGATTATAAACTTGCTTTTTTTGTTTATTCAATTTTATGTAACTGAGTTTCTCAGCTATCTATGTTTGCCTAATTCGTATGCTCAAGTCAAGAGCTTCGCCATTTAAAAAAAAAAGAAAATAAGGTTATGGTGTTTGCTTCCCAAGAGCTTTGTATTGTAGCTCAACCCATCTATTGAATTATCAAAAAAATGAAGGTTATGGTGTTTGTTTGTGACTTGTGTGGAATTATCAATTGGTTATGCTGTTTTTGCAACACCAATGGTGTATGTGTGTGTTTTATGTAACATTAGTAACTGAAGTTATCGACTTGGTCCTATAAATCCCAGAAAAATAATCCGGGAATAATGTTCCATCCATCCTCTCACATGAGTGGTGGGTTTTCACATGAGTTTAATTATTGAGACCCACTATTATTATGTGAGATGAGAGGAGGGAGCATTGATTTTGGAGCGTTAAATAAGTACCTCTTTTGTCTCTGCTAATGAGTTTTAGGCTTTTAGCTCAAACCTTATTTTCTCCCCAACTTAAGAATAAGGTGGAGGGTAATGTTGAACTCTATTTTCTCCCCAATTAAAACTTACGAATAGAATGGAGGGAGGGTAAGGTTGTGGGTTCAAGAAGAATGGAGTGCATGTGGAACTTACATACCAATAGAAAGTATTAGGGTAAACTACATATTTCATCCCTAACCTTTGTATCATATGTCAATTTACCTAAAGTTTTACTTGTGTCAGTTTAGTTTCTAACTTTTTGTTATTGTGTCAAAACAATCTTTGTCATTAAGTGATGGATGAAAAATAATGACGAGACTAACATTGAAAATTTTTTAAAAAAAATTTATGCCACGTGGATGCCAAGTGTACTGACATGATAAAAAATCCATGTCAACACCACCTCACCCAATGGCTAACAGAAACCTAAGAATCCATCTCCTTCTCCATTAACACTCTTCTTTGTGTAAGCCTAAATCTCCAGCGGCAGCAGGCCAACCGCGACCACCTACCCAAACATGGCTGTCTTAGTCCCTCTTCTTCCCAGCACTCTCTGCCTTGCTTTACATCCATGTCTTTCCCTGCTTCTACTAAGCACATTGTTGGTGTTTCTTTTTCTTTAAGGCATTTGGTCAAGCATATAGCAAACACAGACAGCATTAATATTTAGTTAACCACGACCATGAGCATATAGCACACACAAATAGCAGCAACACCACTCTCTTTGCCTTTGGGTTTTCACCCACAATCTCCAATCATTATTATCAATGCTTCTTAGTTAGCAGTTGCTGGTCAAAATTGTAATATAAGTTGTTGATGTGATCACGTAGTTGCTAGCTTCGCCGCCCTTAAGTTGAAATTGCAGAATTCTTCCTTTATTAATGATTCAGATTTTGTTTGTTTTGGTAATCTGAGAGGAAGGAGATAGTATTAGTAGCTACTTTTATAAATTGAAATTGGTCTTTTGAATTCTGATTTCTCATACTGAATTGAACCTTGACACAAATATACATAACTTAATGAAGTTTATGGTTGGGTGGAGCTGGACATTGTTCTCTCTCTCTCTCTCTCTCTCTCTCTCTCTCTCTCTCTCTCATAAGTTGAAATTGGAAAATAATTTTTTTTTTAGTTTAATCGATGTGTCAGTTCTCTCTCTCTCTCTCTATCTCTCTCATAAGTTGAAATAATAGTTTTTTTTTTAGTTTAATCTGTGTCAGTACACTTGGCATCCCAAGTCGCATAAAAATAATATTTTATTTTGACCGTTAGTCACGTCAACATTTTCCATCCATTACTTAATGACAAAGATTATTTTGACACAATAAAAAAAATTAGGGACTGAATTGACATATGGTGTAAAAGTTAGGGACTAAATATATAATTTACCCAAAATATTAAAAAAAAAAAACTGGCTGTTTGTTTCACGTTAATGTCGGTTGTAGCTTGGATCAAAATAAAAGTCTGATTCATAGGATTTTTAAGAGAAATTTTCTGCAGCTCTGTTCAATGCCTATGAAATTTTCTTGGCTCTTCGTTTTGTAATTTATCTAGAGCCGTTTCACAATATGTGGAACTCACATATGTAGGATCCACACATATTGTGAGAGATATATCTCATAAGATATAAGATAGATGATAGTTTTTTGATGATAGGGATGGCAATACAGTGAGACAAGATCAATGCGCTCATGGGTTCCACATTCCCTTTTTGTGGTAAAAAAATCCACAAGGGACGAGAGCGAACATGTTGAGTTTGGGGTAAGTTGATTATCTTTGAGAAATGTTATGTCCACAACATATTCACAATACTTTCACAACAAATCTTAAGTGGCAGATCGTTACTAGCTATCTCTAGTGGGCAAAAGAGTAATGTCAGCGGTGGGTTCAAATTAGAACCAGCAACAACTTACCACTTAGGATTTATTGTGAACATTTTGTGAAAAATGTTGTGGATGTAGCACTTCTCATTATCTTTTACTAATCATAAGAGATAAAGATAATCGAGAGTAAAAAGAAAGAGTGAAAAAAAAAAAGTTTTTGAAGATGGTGGTATAACATGTATTAAAAAAAAGCACAAATTATAATTAGGCTACTTATACCAAAAAAAAAAAATACTAGACATATAGAAAATATTAAATTATATGGATAACTAATTTCTATATATATCAAATAAATTATGTATATATATTGGGTTAAGGCGGGCGCCAACAAAATTCGTCTTCACCCCAACACCTCTTTGGGGTGGGTAGAATTGGGTGGAGCAAAGTTAGGGAGGGCATTTTTTGCTATTCGATGCATTTAGAAATATTGTGTAATAAATTATATTATGTATCACCTATAATACTTATGTGTTATAATAAATAGGAATTGACTTATTATATTTCATAAGAACCTATTTTTCATATTTTACATAATCACTCTTCAAAATAGTCCACATCAGATTATCTATTTTACACAACATTTTATTAAAATACTCTTTTTTTAATTGTTTCTCTTTCTTCGCACACAACAACCACCATTTACTCTCTTCTTTCATCGTTAGTATAAAAACCAAATATAAAATGAATAGTACTAATGTAAATTTACACGGTTATTATAGAATCATGTATTTTTACACAACTTTGTAATCATGTATTTTTAGTTTTTTACATAACTTTGCATGGACTAATGTGGGTGAATTTTAGGCTTGGGTGGCTAAAATGTGGTACTATTGGTCAAATAGATAAAAAGAAGCGTTGTGAGAATTGAACTCATGACCTCTTGCATCCAAAGCGAGAATAATACCACTCGACCAAACAGCCTCTTTTGTTCTCGTCTTCCTATTTTTTTTTGTCATAAACCTTATAACTAATGTGATAAATCTTAAAACCCTTTTTTATTAATTAAGTTTAAAATTCTTCGATCACAGCTTATTCATAACTCACTTCGTTTCCTTCAACAATTCATCTTTCTCAGACTCCAAACAAAATCAGAATTAGGGGTTTTTTTGGTACCAAATTCTTCAATTTTCAAATAAATTCACAATCACAGTGTTCCTAATTTCTGTAACCCTAATTAATTTTATCACTTCAATTTTTTTTAAATAAAACAATTTAACTGGCTTATTAATTAATTAATTTTTGTTTGAGATTGTTGGTGTAGGTTGTTGGGGTTGATAACACGTTTAGAAGGAAATTTGATCGGGAGGAGTATTTGGAACGAGCTCGAGAGCGTGAAAGACAGGTAATTTAATTAATTTATTTATTTAAAAAAAATTTCATTGTGATTAATTGCTCTTAGTTGATTGTGGTTCCTTTTTGTTGAACTGTAGGAGGAAGAGTCACGGTCTAAATCCAAATGTAAGTGATTTTAATTTGATAATCTTTTTTCAGTTTGAATTTGTATTTGTTTCTGGTTTGATTGGTTTTAGTATCTCTGTGTGTGTGTTTTAATTGAACCCTTAGACTTGTAGTGTAATGGGTAGAATTACTATTGGGCGTTCTACAGCGTGTGTAAATTGAACCCTCTGAATTGTAGAGTAATGGCTTTGCAGAAATAGTACTGGGTGTTGACTTTGTGTGTGCGCGCGCACTCACACTCGTGTTAACGAACCCCTTTTAATCATAGAGTAATGGGTTTGCAAAATTAATATTGGGTGCGCCTACCTACCTGCCTACATGTGTGTGTGTGCGCTAATTAAACTCTCTAAATGGTAGAGTAATGGGTTTACAGAATTAATATTAGGCGTTTGTATGTGTGTGTTCTAACTGAACCCTTTGAATTGTAGGCTAATCAGTTTGCAGCATCAATATTGGGCGGTTGTATTCTGTGTGCATGTTAATTGAACCCTGTGAATTCTAAAGTAATTGGTTTGCAGAATTAATATTGGGTGTTCTAATCTGTGTGTGCATGTGCATATAACAGTGAAGAATTGATATTGTTTGTTGTTTATATGTTGAAAGAATTGGCTCTGCTGAAGAGTAGATTGATGGGAGTGAAAATTTACATGATTGGTTGGTTTTATTGCAGCAAAAGGTCCTCCAGTGCAGAGGAAGCCTTTGAAACATAGGGATTATGAAGTGGACCTTGAATCTCGGTTAGGAAAAACTCAGGTCTGTTGCTTTGTCTCTGTTTCTTTTCTAGAATTGTTTTTCTTCTTGATTGTGTGCTTAGGCCATTTTGCTTGTAAGTTGTACTAGGAGATTCAGACACTATTGTAATTAGTAGGTGTTCTAGCCAAAAAGAACTAGGTCTCTCTTACTGCCTTATGTTGCTTTTTGTTACTTTAAAGAAGATGATACTAAAACTTTTACCTCTTTGGATGGGGATTTAGTAGATGGAGTGACAAATGCACCACCAATATAGACGGATCACACCTTTGAAGCAAACCTGCTTATAACAGTTGACAATCTCAAAATTGGAGTCTTGGACTTTCCATTTTTATTGTGGAAGTAGAAATATGCATTTCCTTTGAACCTAGTTCATAATTATAATTAGTTTTCATTAATGAACAATTGTAAATCTATTTAACAATTGAGACAAATTCTATTCATACATCTTATTCACTTTACCCTAGGAAAATATTGCAGCAAGATTATTGAGATTTTCAGGTCAAATAAACTACGCAGAAAATGAGGAAATGCTGTATGTACCATTCAGAGTACATGAAACTAAGGAATTAATGTCCTATTAGAATACCATTTTGGTAATTGAGCTATATATTTGTGGGCCTGAATCATATTGACATGCAGCATTTTATAGACTGGGATATGGTCCTGTGTAATGGACTTAACCGTGTGTGTGTGTGTATATATATATATTTTATGGATTTTGGCTTTGGTATATAATCTGCTGAGTTTTGAATGTTGTGGTTGGCGTGATCTCGATTGTGAATATATGGAATAAAATTGTCATGATTTTCTACATTTTATTGCTCTAATTGTGTGGGGTATATTTTACTTTGTGTTTTCATAGGTTTTGATTTGTTCTGCCTGATAAGTTTCTTGGCACATATAGCATAACTTTTTATTTCCCTGTTAGTTTAAACAGTTTGAAACATCTATAATTGTATGTTGAATATCTTATACCAAATCTTGCTCGACTTAATACATGAATTTATTTTGTCATTTAATTTTGCAGGTTGTTACTCCAGTGGCACCTTTAAGTCAGCAGGTACATGACCATGTTCTCATGTGTCCCATGTCATCATATGGTTATTGCTGATATCTATCTTCTTTAATAGTACTCTTATATTAAACATTTTTATTTACCATGTTTTCTTGATTAAATCTGTTCATTTTACAGGCTGGATATTACTGTTCTGTTTGTAAGTGTGTAGTGAAAGATTCTGCAAATTACTTGGATCATATCAATGGAAAGAAACGTATGTGGTTCTCTGTAGACAATATTGTTTCATCAATTCTTTTAATGAAGAGTTTTCTTAGTTTGATCACTCTTCTAATGGCTCTTTTTATCTTGTCACATAGATCAAAGAGCGTTGGGTATGTCTATGCGGGTTGAACGGGCATCTGTTGACCAGGTACATTTTGGCAAGTAATTTTAATTATGATGAATGAAAGTTTAATAAACAGGCATAATTGAATGTGTAAAAAAGGATGCAACCTTTTCTTAGGGAAACTCTCAAGCTTAGGCTCTATGTATGTGAAGATATATAGAAGTAAACCATGTAATATATGTAACATGGATGCTAAAAATCCCACCTTCCAGAGATGTCGAAGAGGAGATCACCACTATTCATTTAAAGATAAAACTATTTTTCTGGCCTGAACCATTTGATCATAAGTACATATTTTTCTTGTTATGGTGTATTTGAGCTGCAACTTTATGGTCTATAGGTCAAACAGCGATTTGAAGTTCTTAAGAAGCGGAGAGTTCCTGGAAGCTTCACAGAGCAAGGTAAAGAATTTGAAGGAGAAGGAATTTTTTTTTTGGGGAGTTTGTGTGTGTGTGTGTGTTTCAGTAGAGGTTTATGTAACTGGTTGGTAATCTATGGTTGGCAGTGGAAAATTGATCTCTCTCTCTCTCCCAGATCTTGATGAGCGGATCTTAAAGCAGCAAGAAGAAGAGGAGGAACGGAAGCGCCAACGTCGAGAAAAGAAAAAAGAGAAGAAGGTGAGCACTGTACTACCATGGTTTGCTTAATACTGTATATGTGAGCAGTGAGCCACAAGATTGTCGGAAAAAAAGGGTGTATGCTGTTTTTGCCTATCTCTAGATATTAATTTCTCAGGCCAATGCTATGTAATTCATGAACATGTTATACTTTATACGTGTAAGGAGAGTATTTTTTTTTTTTTTGATAGGAGAGTGTGTTTAACAGTCATGTTTCCTGATATTTTTTATGTTCAGAAAGAGGTGGCAGAAGAGGAAACTGAAATTGATCCTGATGTTGCGGCAATGATGGGATTTGGGGGTTTCACTTCATCCAAGAAGTGATCATGTTTCATTATTATTCCATCCCATATTTGGAGTGAGCTTTGGCCATGTAATCTTTGTAGCATTGTACTTGTGACAGTAAGGAACAGCTTAATTTAGGTACCTTGACCTTTTAGAAATTGTTTTTATATAAAAAAAAAAAATTATATTGCATTTGAGATGTTCTATGTTAACACTTTGTTTGTTCTTATTTTTTTTAATGGTTGAAGCTTGGGCCAACGCCAAAAGCAGTAATGTGGCTTGGTTTCGGGAAATAAAAGTTTTAAAAGCAAAATGGAAAACATGAACTCTGAATTGTTTTGTGAGGTGCGTAGACATTATTCATTCTGTTAGACGACATGCGTTCAAATGAAATGAAAATGAAAATGTTGATGTTTTGTTTCAGAATGGTCTTAGTCTTGGGCGAAACAAAAACACTCAATAGTTATATAAGGCTTACATAGTCACATCACGCTAAAAGTGTCCGCCTCTTGCAAAAACGACATGCTGTTTAAGGGTTTGTTTGATTAGGTGTTTTGAGGATTTTTTTTTCAAGTAACATTAAATATTAAAAAATTTAGTTAGTTGTCATGTTTTAAAACAATGATGAAAAATAGCATCTCGAGTTTTTAAAACTCGAGTTCCAAGATAAAACTTGAGTTTATAAGTCTCGATTCGCAAGCCGTGAGAGCCAATGTGGACGAAAAATTCACGTGGAAGCATTTAAGACTCGAGTTTTAAAGACTCGAGTTTTACCTTTCTTCAAGATAAAACTTGAGTTTATAAGTCTCGATTCGCAAGCCGTGAGAGCCAATGTGGACGAAAAATTCACGTGGAAGCATTTAAGACTCGAGTTTTAAAGACTCGAGTTTTACCTTTCTTCATCTCTGGGTTTCTTCATCTGCTAGGTTTCTTCTCCTTCTTCTTCCTTTTGTTTTATTTTTTTGTTCTTCTTCGTTCTTTGACGGCAGATCTGTAGACCAGATCGTGCCTCTTCAAATTGTCTCTTCGTTCTTCCTCTTCAGATTAGATCGTCTCACTTCGTTCTTCCTTTTCAGATCAAATCGTCTCTCTTCGTTCTTCTTCTTCAGATCAGATCATGCCTCTTCAAATTCAAATCGTCTCTGTTCTTCGAATCGCCTTTGTTCTTGTTCAAATCATTTCTGTTCTTCAAGTACAAAATCGAGTCTTAGAGACTCGAGATCTATGTGGCATTATACCGCCAACTCACCAAGTGGGAATCGAGTCTTTACCGCTCGAGTTTTAGATTGAAATCGAGTTTTTGAAACTCGAGATGCTAGTTTGCATCATTCTTTCAAACCCATCATAACTTACGATATGCTTCCTCCTCACACTGCTGCTCTGAAAATATCCTCTTTGAGAGACTTATGGCCTGTTTGGAAGTTTAGAGAGGGAGGAGAATAGAGGGGAGTAGAGAGGAGGAGAGTAGTGGGGAGGAGAGTAGAGGGGAATGATTAGTACTTTCTCTTATTTGGATGTTTTAAAAAGTATGATGGAAATGAGAAAAAATTATTTAAATAGACAAATTTACTCCTATTTGAAAAAGAACTTACAACATTGATCTATAATTAATTTGTTAGATTAAATAATTATTTAATCAACATCCTCATTCTATCAAATACCACTAATAAAAGGGTCATTCTACTGTACCCCTTATTTTTTTTAGTGGGTACGGTACCCACCCAAATCTATATTATTAATCGGTGTTATTTTAATTGTGACAGTTGATTTAAGTTTAGTGCGAAACTTGTTACCGGGAGACTAGGTTAGTGTATAAAAGCCAAAAAAAAAAAAAAAAACGAAAAACAGGTGATTCTCTCTCAACTTCATATCCTCTCTCTCTCGTGTGCTACCTCTTTTTCCTTCTCTTAAAAAAACCTCAGATTGCTGCTTCTTCTCCCATGTCCGTCAACTTCACTTCATCCCATCAGCATCCTCATTTACTCACTGCTAAGGGTTTTTAAGGGATCAACTCGTTTTGATTTTGTTTAAGGTAAGAATCAAACAAAACCCTAATTTCTCTTTCATTGTTTGATGCCCCTTTTTCTTTTTTGATTTTTGAGAAAATTTTGGAATTTCGCTCTTAAATTTCATTTCACTGTAATTTTGGCAAATTTCTGTGTTGGTGAGGTACCAATTTTGTTCTTTCATAGTTTCTCAAAAAAAAAAAATTGTTCTTTCATATAAGTGGCACTGAAAGTGCTTGTTGAAATGCTTTTTAGGGATTCAGTTTTTCCAAAACTTGTGGCTCTGTGTTCTGCTCATCAGGGGGTGTGGGTTCTTGTTAGTGTGGTGTTGAAATTTTATTTGTATTTATTTTATTTTATTTTATTAGTTAGCAGAGGAAAAAGACAACAACTATGTATTTAAAGGGGAAGGGTTTGTATAAAGAAATAAATTTTTTCTTTTATGTCCTAGGGAGGACACAGGTATAGAGTTTCTATTTCATTTCTTTTCTGTGTGGTGTACAACTAAGTTGTAATTCTGTAGCTATTGCAGCATCTCGGAATCAAATCTCGAATTTTGTTTTGAGTGTTTTCTACTTTTAGAGTTTTAGAGTTTGAGAGCTGTTGTGTTGCATTTTGGCTAGTACAGAATTGGGTTTTTTGTACTTTTGCTTGCTATTTGCATCTCAGGTTGTTTCTGGTGTCTGTGCTAATAAAATTTTCTGATTTATAAAAAAAAAAAAAATTTAAAGAGATTGTAGATCAAAATAACGAAATTTTTAGAAACATCCTGTTATTTTATATTTACATGTTGAATTAGTCAATAGCATTTTTGGACGGTCAACTAGAATGAAACGGACGGCTACTTTTTATGCTAGTGCTTACTCAATGGCAAGGTTTTTATTTTTATTTTTATTTTTATTTTTATTTTTACTTTTTTTATAACTGTCTCACTAGGTAAATTTAGTTGCTCATGTCATAGACCTGCTCATGTCCAATTTCAAGGCACACATCACCTCTCTCCCTTTTTTTTATTTTCTTGATAAAAGAAAAAACCTCACTGCCATATAGCACCTTTTAGTGATGTGGTTATCAACTTGAGACTAGGCTTAAGTCGACTTACCGGGACTTTTGCAGCAACTTGTCCCTAGTCACTCCGATGCATTGCCCATATGCCTGCTTGAGTCTTGATATTCTGTTATTTGGGTAAATATTAGTGCAAACCAGTTATTACACACAAATATGCACACACTTCTTGCACTGAAATCATGACAGTTATGTGCTACAATTGGTATTTGTCAGTATGAAATAAACATTGCCCATATTATTTACTCTTCTTTTCTTCACCAGCCTATGGAAGTACTTGTTTTATAGGGTTTTGACTTAAATTAGCACAATCCTATTTACTAAGCAAATAGCACGATTTTTACATTCCATCCATTGATGAGACCGGCTGAATCAACCCTTACAAACAGAGAAGAGTTTTCTCCTGATACAGTCATTAGTTTTCTCATGGTTTAAGTATATACAATCATCATAGTTTTCTCACCTGCTAATGACCAAAAGGAGTAATAGCAGAAGCAAAACCTGCTAGGTTGTGTTCCTAGCAAACCTGCAAACCCAAAAAGGAACCAAAAATTAAAAACAATCAAGCAATAAAGGGACCAAACGGAAATTTTAAATATATATAATAAAAAATAAAAACCAGATGGAAAAAGGAATGTTAAAAAGGGATGTACCGAAATTTAGAGGCGATAAACGGCAAATTTCGCAAACAAAGAGAGATGCAGAGAGAGATAGAGGGAACTGTATCTTTTATTGTCGACATCGAAGGAAAGAAGATATGCTGCTACCGAACTGAGAAAATTCCGGAGCAGACAAAACTTCAGAGCTCCGTGGGCTTGTGGGATTCTTAGAGCTCCGTAAAAGGTGAAGAAAAACAATTCATAGAGAGAGAGAGAGAGAGAGAGAGAGAGAGAGAGAGAGAGGTGAAAACTGAAAAGAGGGAAAGGAAAGAATTGTTGGTCAGAGGAGGTGAATTTACAAGAAATGAGAGAGAGAGTCGTTCTTAGATTTCAGGGGCATTATAGTCATTTTTCATGTTCTAATGGTATTTTGATCACTTTATAGGTTGTAATGGTTTTTTTTTTTTTTTAAATGTTAGAGGGAATTGAAGGGGTTTTGGTTATTTTTTAGGTTTTGAGTGAATTTCGGTCTTTTCTAATGTTTTCGAGATCATTTTGTAGGTATTAAGGATAGGGGTGTGTAGCGAACCCACCAAAACCAAACCGACTCGACCCAACCCACCGGGTTAGGTCAATTTTTAGGAGATGGTGGGTTGGGTTGGGTCATGATTTTTTTTTTTTTTTTAACAGTGAGTCAGGTTAGGTTTGGGTTATGAGATTTACAAACCTGCCTAACCCAACCAGACTCACCTATATTTAATATATTTTTATATTTGAAAAGATATATTATATAATTTTGATATTTTTTTTTTTTGCCCATTTTCCTAAACAAACCCTGTACATTACACCACTAAGGCATGGGAGAATGCATATGTGGTTGGATCTGGACCCTACACTTGGAATGACTGTGAACAAAGGAAGAGGAAGCATTGACTGAAAGATCCTATTCTTGGTCCATGCCAAAGGCATGACTACTTTGAAAAGGAAGTAAGATATGCATCCGACATAAGACTTAAATACACACAAAAAAGAGATAATGACTTTCTAAGTGTCGTTAACTATGGGACACTCCTTATTGGTAAAATGCATTGCCGGACTACTTTAAAGACATGTGTATCATTCACAAGATCGATATCCCTCTCAATGTCCAGGACTTGTTTCCCAAGCAGCAGCAAAGTCACCTACCCACAGGTCTTAGTGCCACGTTGGCGCAATCTCCATCCTTTAGTCAGCTTTCCATATCACAGCTATGTAAAGTTAGAAAACAAGGTCTCTCTTTAAGGAAGAACACCCTTATTGTACAAGAGCGACCTATTTTCTCCACATAATACAAATTTGAACAAAGCAATAACATTCCATTCTTGTTCAAACCATGGTTTTTCATCCCTTCTCTTAGGGTTTTTCACGTACATCTTATTTCCTTTTTACGTTTTTGCTATCACTTTCATCTTCTCTAACATGTGTCATGTCAAAGTTAGCATTTTTGTCACTTACAAGCTTTTTCATGTAAATGTATTGTTAGATAACTTATTTTATTCCTTTATATAAGCTCAAATTTAACTTGCACATACAAAACCCAAACCCTAAGTTTTTCTTATATAGTTTGTGTTTGTTCGGCGTTATGCTCATGATTATTTGATTATAAATTTGCTTTTAATTGTAGTGGTGTTGTTCTAATGCTCAATTTAATAATAATGAAAAGAAAATTTGTCCAACCCATGGGTCCAACCGACCTAACCCGATCCACGTGGGTTGGGTTAGGTTGAGTTGAACCCTTATGATGGGTTTGGGTTGGATTTTTTTTAACCCACCATGGTGGGTTGGGTTGAAAAAACTTCTTAACCCCTAACTAAGGGTATCTCGGTCTTTGTTAAGTTTCTAAGGGTATTTTTAGATATTCTCTATGTATAGGGACGATTCTGGTCATTTTCTTTTCTAAGGGTATTATGGTCATTTTTTTTGTAAGGGTAGTTTGGTCATATTTTAGTTTTGTGGTTATTTTAGTAATTTATTTATATTTTATGGAAATTTCGGTAGGAAACTTTAGTTTCGTGCTCAGCAATTCAATTATACAATGGCAACAATGGAAGGCAAAAATAATGATGCCATGGCCGAGACAAGTCAGTTCGAAACTTAAATTTTTTTTTCCCATTACAGAAGAAATTTTTTTTTCTAGAAATCAGACCCCAAATACAGGCTGGGCTTTATTGAAACAAGGAAAAAAACATCACGAAACATCACCCAAAACCAGAAGGGCAAAGTCCTCAGGACAATCCTCTAACCAAACTTGTAAATCACACCCTACTTTAGCACGTTTGGCCAAGGTATTTGCTACTTTATTACATGACCAAGGAACAAAAAAAAAATCAGAGAAATATAAAAGAGAAGCTTAGGCTAGAATGTCGTCGACTATGTGACCATACAAGGATTGGTTGGCCGATCCATTAGAAATAGCGTTGATGATTACTGCTACATCACCTTCAAAAATCACTTCGTGTAGCCCAATTTCAATAGCAAATTGTACAGCTCACCTACAAGCTAGAGCTTCAACCATTGCCACAGACTGGGGGAGTGGGACTCGCTTTGACAGAGCACCTATGATCGCGGCATTGGTGTCTCGAATTATCACGCCCAAACTAGCTAAGTCAGTGCTTTTGAATAGAGCTCTGTCGAAGTTGGCTTTGTATCGTGGCCGTGTTGGGACAAACCATTTAGGCTGGACTGGATTCCGGACTAGGACTGGTGCATCATTGTGAGCCTCAAGGAAGTCTTGCAAGATTCTGGCAGCTTTAGAGAAGACCTAGTTCAGTGGCATTAAAATTACTATAATGAATCTCCCTCGAGACTACACAACATACAAATAAATTAGATTAACATCACTTCAAATTTCTAACATATATTTTCTCAAACATCTTCAGTGCATTTCACAACTTAAACCACAGTAGTAACATAGGGAATGAGAAAAAACTAATCCACTGTAACAAACTTCAAGCTGAGAGATTTTTATCAAGCTAAGAATCATAGATCTGTTTCAGTGAAAGAAACTAAGGAATAAGAAATGGATACTCTTAGGCAAAGAAATCAAGATCAAAAGAAAAAATCATAGATTTAGTATCAACATTTCCAAAATGCCAAAGCCAATAGACCCATACACACAACAATTACAAGAAAACCCATTTTCATTCAATCACAATAGATTCGGCCATATTGCAAAGCCCTAATTTTCAAACTCAAGCAAAACCATCAAGCTTTACACTCAACAAGAAAACCCATTAATCAAGCTAATAAAAAAAAATCCAATTTCCATACACATAGCATCACAGTTTTGGCATAAAAATCCAAAAAAAAAAGAGCAGAATACAGAGAGATGAACTAAAACTCTATGAGGCATTTCAACAAATATCTTCAATGCCCACCCAAAAACCAACTTTAAAAATGACAATAATAATAGTTATTGCTAATTCCAGAAATCCAAACAAGAAAACCCATTCATCAAGCTAATCAAAACTGAAACAAAATGTTATTCATAAAACAAAATCTCATCCCTCTCACCCCAAAATCAGTGAGCAAACAAGAGGAAAAAAAAAACCCACATAGAAAAGAAAATAAATGAAGGAGAAAGAGAGGGTACCCAACAATCACCAGCGTTGGTGACGTTGTTGAGAAGCACCGCCAAAGATGGTGGTGTTGGGGCAAGCAAAATCTTGGCCATGGCTAGACTTAAGAGAACGAGAAAAGAGAGGGACCTTAAGAGAGGAGAAGGTTAGACTGGCAAGCACTGTCGGTGGTGGTCGGTGGGCCTCGGAGGCTTCCAGTTGTAGCCATGGTTATGGAGATTAAACTTGTTGGAAGAGAGAAAAGTTTTGAAAATTGGATTTGGTGAATTCGAAGACAATAGAAAGGGGAGAGGTGAAGAAAGGTAGCCCAACACTAGGTGAGACACGGATCGATGACGTGGCAACTAGTTACAACTGTTGGATTAAATCAAAGGCTGAGATTATGAATCCAATTTTTCTTATACGAAAGTGCAGAACGGTTGTACTACTCAATAAGGAATTCCATAAAAGTGCACTGACATGTGATATTGGTGTTGCATAATGTAAGTGATGATGCCGAAGAAATCACCAGTAAGCTGCAAGTACTCCTCCGATTGAAGCAACACCTGCGAAGAGAAAGTAGATGATCGACAGAGAGCACCGGTGTGGTGCCGGCCAAAGACCCTCCGACGATCAAGTTAGAATCTTTGAAACAACCCTAGAGTGCCAGAGTTGAGGTAATTGTGCGTCCCTTTAGGTCATGAGGGTTTTGGGGTATATATAGTGGTATGGGGCCGGAATAAACGCCTTGATGAAGAAGTATTTTCCTTTTAAAAGAGTAATTCGTGGATCTTTGCCCATTATATAGAGCCCTTTCCTTATAGGGATCTTCTTGTTACAGTCGAACGTGTAGTCCAAGAACTTTCCTTATATTCAAGTACGTAGAAGTCAAGACAGGCTAAGAATGAAGGTTGGATTACTCCTTCAGTTTTTTCCTGCCAAGGTCGTCAACCCACGTGTACCTCCTAAAATATCGTCAGCCTATGTATGTCTCAACAAAGGACGTCAGCCAAGGTCCCTTACAACCAAGGTCGTCAGCCCTTGACTCGTCAGCATTATCCGTCGCTACGTAACGGGTACGGCCACGAACGTCAAAAGGAGGCCTTCTAATGAGACTGGCTGACGGGTTGTGTATTCCCGTCAGCCTTCTTAAAAACGTCACTATCAGTAAGGATAGTACCTTCAAATGTGAGAAAAAAAAAAAAGAATTATGAATGTGATAAAAGTACAGTCACATGTAATGTTGGTATTATGCAATGTGAGGCTGGTACCATAAAATGTGAGAAAAAAAATAAGGGAACCACCGAACGTGATAAAAGTACAGTCACATGTGATGTTAGTACGATAAATGTGATATTAAGACAATATACGTGACATGTTGGTATTATGAAATGTGAGGCTGGTACTATAAAATGTGATAAAAAAAAAAAGGGAACCATCAAATATAACAAAAAAATAGTCACATGTACGCTCTGTTTGTTTCAATAATGATGTTTTCTAGAAAATGAGTGATTTTCTAAAAAACATTTTCTATAAAACTATCTTATTTTCCAATGTTTGGTAGCAACTTTAAATAAGTTGAAAAACAACCTCTTATCTTCCCTTATTTAGCTTGCTGTAAGATAGAGTTGTTTTCCAAAAAAATTTAATGGAAAACAATCTCTAAAAATAAGCCATACTTTTTATATTGACCAAAAATAGTTTTCCTTTGACTCATATTTTTTTATACTACCAAACATTGGAATATAAGGAAAATTATCTTTACATAAGGTTTTCCATTGAAACAAACGGAGCGGTAATGTTGGTACTGTGCAATGTGAGGATGATACCATAAAATGTGAGAAAAAAATAAGGGAACCACCGAATGTGACAAAAGTGCAGTCACGTGTGATGTTGGTACTGCGCAATGTGAGGATGATACCATAAAATGTGAGAAAAAAATAACGGAACCATCGAATGTGACAAAAGTACATAAACATGTTATGTTAGTACGCTAATGTGAGGATACTGCTAAATTGTGAGAAAAAAATAAGGGAACCACCAAATGTAACAAAAGTACAGTTACATGTAATGTTGGTACTGCGCAATGTGAGGATGGTACTATAAAATGTGAGAAAAAAAAAAAGAACCATTGAATGTGACAAAAGTACAGTCACATGTGATGTTGGTACTACGCAATGTGAAGATAATACCATCAAATGTGAGAAAAAAAATAAATGAACCATCGAATGTGACAAAAATACAGTCACATGTGATATTGGTACTACACAATGTGAGGATGGTACTATCAAATGTGAGAAAAAATAAAGGAACCATCGAATGTGACAAAAGTATAAACACATGTGATGATGGTACTGCGCAATGTGAGAATGGTACCATCAAATGTGAGAAAAAAAAATTAGAACTATCGAATGTGACAAAAGTACAGTCGCATGTGATGTTGGTACTGCACAATGTGAGGATGGTACTATCAAATGTGAGAAAAAATAAGGGAACTACCGAATGTGACAAAAGTACAGTTACAAGTGATATTAGTACTACACAATATGAGAATGGTACCATCAAATGTAATATTTTGGTAACCTGGTATAGCAGGTTGACTACTAGTGGGTACCATACCCCAAAAAAAAAAGGGGGGGTATGCTAGAATTACCCCTAATAAAAATATAAAACTACAATTAACTATTATCAAATAATTTTTATTACCTCAAAAAAATTATAAAAAAAAAATCCTTCATAAATTTGAAATTTCTACAGTTTCCTTGCATTTCTCACCAACCAAACAAAAAGTTAGAGCAATAAAATTCAAAAATTGACGAAACTACCCTCCTGGAGCTCTTCAAATCTCAACAAAGCCACCTCAACTTCTTCTTCCCAAACCTCTCTCTCCCGCAAACCCTAGCCTTCACTCGCACCCTCCTCTCCTTCGGCACCATCTTCTTCTCCGGCGTCGGCAAGTCCAGCTTCGTCGCCAACAAGATCTCCCAGACCCTCGTCTCCCTCGACATCCGCTCCGCCTTCCTCTAGCCCGTCGACGCCCTCCACGGCAAGTCCGGCAACACCGACGAGCTCCTCCGCCTCGTCCCTTGCGTTCGCGCTAAAGGCGCGTACCTGATCTTCCTCACTTCGATTCAGGGCAATGTGCTCACCGACGTGTGTGACGTGAACGTGCATTTGCCTCTGGAGCGAGAATCTTCCACGGCGATCCAGATGGTTTTCGGTGATACCATCGCTATTGCGCTTATGGCGGCGAGGAACTTGACCAGTGAACTCTCTTCTACATTAGTTTGTTTGGTTGCCTAGAAAGTTGGAGCTACTGTTCGGTTTCCCAGAAAGTTGTAGCAATAGAATTCAAAATTTTCAAGTTATTAGTTAATTTTTTATTATTTATTTTTTCATTTTCGTTGTCTTTCGAAAATGAGATGGATGAAATAGTGAGTTTTTTTTTCATTCACCTTAAATTTTCTCAAGAAACAAACAAAGATTATTTATATAATCGATTTGTTATTTTTTTAATTCAGAAAGGGTAAATTAGAGAATTTATTTGGTCAATAATTTATCTACTCTACTCTCCCTCCAAATCTCTCCAATTTGGAGAATTGAAAATGAAGGGTTAGAGAGAGTTGAAACCCCTCCAAATTCCTTCAAACCCCTCTTCCTCCTTTTTAAAAAAATTTCCAAACATGGTAATTGAACTACTCTCCCTCCCTCTACTCTACTCTACTCTCCCTCCTTTTTTTTTATTTCCAAACAGGCCATTAAGGCCTGTTTGGTATGATATTTCAAACTCGCATTTTTACATTTTAAACAACTTTACATATTTTTTCACACATTTTTTCACTCACACAAGTTTCAAAAAATTACAAAAATTTCATCTCAAACTACTTTACCAAACACCCCCTAAAAGAGCCTTTTTTTTAGACATAAAACTTCATTTTGCAACATCAATTCTTCATAGCTATTTGAAAAACTATCATTTTAAACTCAACACACCATTTTGCAACAATTTATCCAAATACACCCTAAAACCAATAAACACTCGTTGACTAGTACAAAATAAAATTTCATGTAAAACAGGCTCCCGTCCGTTTAGTAGGCTAACTATAAGCATGCATTGTTCCTTCTCAAAAAAAAAAAACTAAATAATAATAATAAAAGCATGCATTGTTGCAATTCAAGTGTTCAACGCTAAACGCCCATCGAGAATAGGCAAAGACTAAAACTAATCATATGAGTAATTGAATATAATTAATTGTACATTAATTCAATTGGGCCGGTCCGTTGAGCTACACAGTATTTAAAACACCAACCTTAACATATTTAGGGGCTACATAGTATTTAAAACACCAACCTTAACATATTTAGGAGCTGTTTCGTAACACTGTTTGAAAAACACAACACTTTTTTCATTCACATGTATTTTTATAATACTTAAACAACATTACTAGAATAACATTATTAAAAATTTGAACCCAAACTCATCCTTTATTGTCTATATGTTAAGGTTAGGAGTTTTTGCGATACAGCTGGGTGCAGTTTTGGGTCATTTGTAGCACCGTGCCACACCTCAATTTTGCAGTTATATGTGAGGTGCGGTGTACAAAGTGCGGTTTGGTTGATTTTGGTATATTTTTCAAGGTGTTATGGCCAATTACTAGTTTACTATGAATAATCATGATAATATGACAATAAGTTTAAATATATATAACATGTGTAACAAAAAAGTGACACAAATATATACATGATTAAAAAAATCCATGATAGATTGACAATAAACTATACACAAATATATAAAAATCATGACAGTAAAACTATACAAAGCTATATAGGTTCAACAAATATAACATGTAACACAAAAATGCTAAACAAGCAACAACCATAAGGTCCATAATAGTGTACCATCTACACTGCTAGTCATGCCTAATGATAATGAGAGGATATTAGGAAAGAAGCTTGAGAGTGTGAGATGGAGAAGTGAATGAGGTTTTGAACTTTTGATTATGTATTTAACCAAAACGAAGTTGTTTTTAATGTTAAATTGGAATACACTAACCCTAGACTGGCCACTTACTTCATATAATATTAAATTAGTAATATATATTTAATATAAAATAAAATATATATATGGGTGTGGTGTGATTTTCTTATCATAAAACTATATACTACACCGCATAGTATGCGATTTTCTTATTATAAAACCTCATAGTGCACCACATGGTGTTGTGCAGTGCAATTACTCCATTTTATGGGCATTTTTGGTCAGTTTTGGTATGATCGTGCGGTTTGAGTGATTTGGCGAACACCGCTAATTAGTATTGTTTTCTTTTTTGTTATATTATTTATATTAAAAAAATAATCTCTTTTTTTAATATTCTAGCAAAATTTTATTTTCATATATAAAATTATTATATAGCATGGATGATTTTGTTATGATGTATGTATGTATGTATATATGTATGTATGTATAGGGCAAAAATAACCAAAGGGCCCAAAAAGGAGAAATGGGCTAGAATGTGAGCTCACCATAATTAATTTGTAGAGATGGAAAAGCAGACAAACACTTGGGTTCCTTATCTAATGGGTTGAAGTCAAGAAATGGGTCCAGATGGAAAGAAGTGAAACTTAATATGTAAAAATGAGTATAAACTGGTACATTGATGTTTCCTCTATCAACCGAGGAGCCTTACTATACTTGAGATATTACAAGCTTAATTAAGAGTGTTTCTCTCTCTAATTTCTAGGTTCCAATCCATGTTCATTTGAATCCATCCCCCTTTTATAATGGTCTCCTTTTCATCCTGACCCTTCACATGGAGGGTGGTTAATCTTTCACTAGATTTTTGTCTTATTCCTCCTTTGGTGGAATGTTGAGTGAACCACAGGTTGTCTTGACACTATTTAGGTGTTATTCAGCCATTAATGCGGTTGACATAGTTGGTGCAGTGTATTTAATGCAGAGGTGATTGATTTTTTCCTTGTAAGTCTTCATTCCCCCTCTTATCCACACTTGTTATTGTTGCTTCCCTCGGCTCATGCTTCCTAGCCTGATGTGGACTTTATCTCATTTTCTTTGGGTGATCCACGTCCAAGGAACTTCCTCAGATGATCTAGATATGTCGATCAAGCTCCTCTTCCAAGTTGTCTCAAGTTACACAAACCAATGACTTGTAGTTGGGCTTACACACTCCTTGGGCTTGGCCCAACAAAGGTGCTACACTTGGATTCTCCCCCCCCCCCCCAAACACACACACACACACACACACACACACACAAATTACAATCAAACATGAATTCTTTATGATACATATATATACACACATAAGCCTGTAAATGAATTGATCTACATATTAAAAGTTCAAAATTATTAATTTTATTTTATTATAGCTGAAATTATATTATCTTAGTTGATTATATAAAATAATTTTATTTTCTAAACTTATAAAAATTAAATTCACCAATATTGTATTATTATAAATTATACATAATTTTTATCACAAAATTGACTATTTATATTACTAATAAAAATTTAAACAATAAACTTATACCATAAGGACATGAAGTCTGAGTAGGCCAAGCGCACTTAGAATAGTGAGATTGATGTTCCCAAATCCGGCCCAAGTCAATTAATATTTGTAAAGAGAGTGGGATGAACAAATTGGGCTTCGCCCGAGGACAAAGATAGAGAAGGAGGATGCAAAAATCTTAGATTAAAATGTATAGGTGGATCTTTACAAGCTTGCCCGAGGACAATGTTCTTGGGTTGTTACATACACTTTTCGCTCTCCTTCTATTAGTTACTGTTCTAGTTCTGATCTTTCTTCCTTGATTTTTTCTGGATCCCTTTAATCTGGAAGTTCCCTTCCCTTATATACTTCTCAGACCATCGCATCCTTGCCCTCTATCTTCACCTACCCAAACTCTTCTTATGACATTTGTCCCCTAAAACTTTTGTTGAAGGTGGTAGAAGGAGCCGCTTAGCTGTGAATTTCACTGTTTAGGTCACTTTCTCATCAATGTAGCTGATAAAACTGTTGTTAGCTATTTGATGCGGAGGCAATAGGCTAACTCTCATTGGAAGCTTCCTTTACCTTCCACGATTATCTCTCTACACCTCATCCTCCTCATTTGGACTTCCTAGAAGTCTTTTGTCTCTTCTCCTATCCTCGGGTAGATCCCCTATTCGGGCTCATGATGCCCCAATAGTGCCAACTACAGCTCATTGTATCCTTCCTTGGTCCTCGAGCCCCCACAATAGCCCTTTAAAATCTTGCTATTACGTATGAGGTAAAAAGTATGGTTTTAGTAGTACTACCACAGTCCGTACGTGCCAAAAGCGTTCCCACGTGGTAACGTCTCTTCATTTGTCCTCAGCACGCTCTTGACGCTTCGATATCCACGATGCGTCATTTATTGTGTCAGGTGGCTCCTTGTCTGCCCACGTTCTATGATGAGATGATGATCCTACAGTTCTCATTCACCCTAATTTACGAGTGGGAAATTTACCTCTCATTTTTCACCTCTATATAAAGAAGGATTGGAGATAACTTTGCTCCATTTATCCATTTCGCAATTTTTCGTTGAAGTGGCAGTTCGAGGAGAGATTCTTCTATTGCCTGTAGGTGCGTCCAAATTCATTAATTTTTATACTTAGATTCTTTGTTAGCCACACCATAAAACATCCATGGGTAGATTTGCTAAGCTAGTAGATACTTCCAAAGGCATGGCTGCCTTTAAGGCCAAATATAGGATCCCTAGTGGTGTTGTACTCCGACACTGTGAGTTAGGAGAATGGTTGGTTGTGAACAGACCTTCAGGCTTAGTGGTAATTCTGATGATCGCCTTCATAGAAGGCGAGATGGAAATCCTCATGGGTAGGGTCACTAGGGACTTCCTCATGAACTATAGGTTAACTCCCACACAATGCATCCCCAATGTATTTAGGGTCCTCGATAGCGTAGATATGATAAACCGTAAGATGGGAACCAATCTTACATGGCATGATGTGAACTGGGTATACAATTGTCAAAGAAGGCAAAAAGAGAAGGAGACCAACTACTATATCAAATCTAGGGTCCCAACCGTTATGTTAATTTCGTGTATGCCTAAATCAAATAAGGGTATGGATGAAGACTTCCTCATCATCTTGGGAGACTAGCATGATAAATTACACTGTCCCACCCAAGAGGGGGAACCAGGTAGGATTCCCACAGACATTAAACACACTTAGGATTTTCTGATTTATGTAAAGAAGAGATTTTATAAGAATCTTTCCCTAATACATAACTTATGTTGCATGTTTATTGGCAAATGAACATCACACCGCCTCGACCAAGCACTCCGTGAACTTTCCCGATATAAACAGAATCCTTAGATTAGAAATTTTTCTTCACAAGGACGGTCAGCTTCGGGCGGTGCACGTGATCCTTGGGTTCAACCCCATTTCCAAACATTTCCAAAGTCCCAAGCACGTAATCAAAGCTAAGGACCCTAAGCTAACTTTGATTGACGTAGCAATTCCCAACTTCCTCACAACAGAGCCCTTCATTTGAAACTCAAAACGCTTAACTTCCAGCCTCGCTTGTAACCAAGCTCCTTTACTTCTAGGAGCAACCTATTCCTTTAGACGACGAAGTAGAGGAGTGCACCCCGGAGCCCATTCAAGAGGTCACAGACAAAGATTTTGAGGTCTTCTACCAGTAAGAGGATCCCGATGGCATTCCCGGCCCCTCCCATCGTCCTTTACAACTTGCCCAAGTCAACACTAGCCAAGAGGAAGCCAATATCCCAGAAGGAATGGTGCTTGAGGAAAAGACTCCAAATCTCCTGGCATTGCTCAAAGCCTACGCTGGGGATGCTTCCCTAGCAGTTTCGGCGTTACTGGTGGTGCCTCGACCACCAACTCCTACTTCCACGGGTGCATCCTCTAGGGACACCGCTGACAAAAAGAGAAAAAGGGGCCAATGAGGCAAAGGGTTCGAGGGGGCCGAAGAGGGGGAGGTTTCTCGCTTGTCGCATCAGCCCCCCACCAAGGAACCCCGAACAACGAAGGCTCAGCAGAAGAAGGGCGCCTCTATCGGGACCTCCAAGAGTTCAGAGGGGGGACAACCTTCAAAGGCCTTCCCTTGGAAACCAACATTTGTGCTAATCTCGGGGAACCCTGTCATGAGTGACGCTACCCCGAGGGACACTCAGCAAGGAAGATCAGGCATTCTCTCTAAATGTCTTGAGAAGGCCCTTCTCCTCCCCGAGGATATGCACGAACTTCAGTCTTTAAGGAAGAGGGAGGTCTTCTTGTCCCTTAAGAGGGACCTTGCTAAGGTACAAACTTAATTTCTTGTTTTGGTAAACTCATGTCCTTATTGTACTTGCGCTTACACTTGCCAATGTTCTAATTGGTTCAAGCAGCCTTCGTGGCTGAAGAGTGGGTGGACCACGCCCTGGGTGAAGCCCATGATGCTGACACCAAAAAGGAAGTAGCTGAGAAGGTCCAAGCTGAGGCAGAGCAAAGAGTCGAAGACACTTTGTTCCATCTAACTGGGGTGGAAAAGTATAGGAAAAATGTTGAGTCCGCCTTAATCAGTTTTGAAAAGCAGGCTGCAGAGGTCTTGGCAGCGCAAAAAAAGGCCAAGAGTCAGCTGGCCCTGGCCATGTTAAAGGTTAAACAACGACAACAACAGCTGGAGGCCAAGGACGTTGAGAAGGCTAAGGCTGAGCAAGCGGCCTATGACGCGGGCATGACCAAGACTGCCTAAAGTCTGACAGCGCAGTTCCGAGACGTTGCTCGAGCCTTTTGCCTTGAGGTTTGGGGTCAGGCCCTCATTGCAGCTGGGGTTAGCACTGAATCAGAGCTTAGAGCTCCCGATCAAGTATACTATCCTCCAGCTCTACGCCTTACCCATCCTCAATCTTCTGCTGACCCTAGCTTGACATCTGCCTCAGTCCAGCCTACCACCACTCTAGCTGCCACACCTACTACAAAGAAAGAGCAAGATCAACCACCTCGTGTGACCGTTGTGGACGTTGAATCAGAGGAGGTAGCTAAAGTGGGGCAGCTAAAGAGGAAGAAGAAGGAGAGGGAGAAGGATAAAGAAAAAGAGAAAGAGAAGGGAAAAGAGGCATTGGCCTGACTTAGTCATAGATTAAGAGCTATTTAGCTAATTTTGTAATTGGGCCTAAGTTTAGTTGATGCCCTATCTTTCTTTTATTGTAATCCGACTTTTGAACTTCAATGACCATATTCAACTCTTATTGTGCACTCTTCTATTTATGTAATTCTAATTTACCCTAGTACATGTTCTGCTATCTCATTTTTTAATATTATCTGAACATGTTATCTGGTAATTATCTTAAATTTTTCCTAACAATATCCCATCCAATCTTGAATAAACTTGAAGAAAGTCGGACTAACACTTAGGGCAATTGGTAACAGTGTTCTGTCACTTAATAAAAATTTCAAGCAACACTTACCTTACTCTGGATTTAGGAGGCTAGGAGACTTATCTACTCATTACCTATGATCCGAGGAAATAGGCATGACTTATGATTTTACTTAACACATAGAGATTTTACATAAGATTAACTGGTCCAAGGTTTGCGACTCAAGGAGTCGAACAAAACCAAGATTTTGTTTAACAGTTACAAACTTCCACAGAAAGGTTAATTTACCCAAGGGTATCTCATGGATATACTTACAAATGTTTTAAGTGATGCTCATGGACATTTCTTCAATTAGGTTATTATGACAAGGGTCTTAGTTGTCCACTGCAAATAAATCAAGCACTAATTTACCCAAGGTATGTGGTCCGATGAACTAGACATGACCGAGGTTCTGTTTAATACTTAGCATAGTAGGAAAATATTAATTTATCCAAGATATGTGGTCTGAGGAATCAAGCATGATCAAGGTTCTGTTTAACACTTAGAGAAACAGAAAAATATTAATTTATCCAAGGTACGTGGTCCGAGGAACCAAGCATGATCAATGTTCTATTTAACACTTAGAAATATAGAAAAACATTAATTTATTCAAAGTACGTGGTCTGAGGAACCAGGCGTGACCAAGATTCTGTTTGACACTCATAAACTTTCACATAAAGTAATTAGGAGTTGAGCCACAGCTACAATAATACAGAAATAAACTAGTAACGAATGAAAAGAACATCATATTATTAATAGTAATAACGACGTAAATTATTTACATTCCAATGACGTGGAACCACATTCTCGTCCAAATCTTCCAAGTAATACTGTAAAGACATGAAGTCTGAGTAGGCTAAGCCCACTTAGAATAGTGAGATTGATGTTCCCAAATCTGGTCCAAGTCAATAAATATTTGTAAAGAGAATGAGATGAACAAGTTGGGCTTCGCCCGAGAACAAAGATAAAGAAGGAGGATGCAAAAATCTTAGATTAAAATGTATAGGTGGATCTTTACAAGCTTGTCCGAGGACAATATTCTTGGGTTGTTACGTACACTATTCACTCTCCTTCTCTTAGTTACTGTTATAGTTTTGATCTTTCTTCCTTGATTTTTTTTGGATCCCCTTCATTTGGAAGTTCCTTTCCCTTATAGACTTCTCAGACCATCGCATCCTAGCCCTTCATCGTCACATACCCAGACTCTCCTTATGACACTTGTCCCCTAAAACTTTTGTTGAAGGTGGAGAAGGAGTTGCTTAGCTGTGAATTCCACAGTTCAAGTCACTTTCTTATCAATGCAGCTGATAAAGTTGTTGTCAATCATTTAATGCGGAGGCAATAGGCTAACTCTCATTGGAAACTTCCTTTACCTTCCACGATTATCTCTCTACGCCTCATCCTTCTCATCTGAACTTCTTAGAAGTCTTTTGTCTCTTCTCCTCCCATCCTCGGGAAGATCCCCTCTTTGGGCTGATGATGCCCCAATAGTGCCAACTACAACTCATTGTATCATTTCTCGGTCCTTGGGCCCCCACATATACAATATTACTATCTTTTATCTAAAAAAAAAAAAACTTATACAATATAATCTTAAATTTATAGAAGTATATCTTATGAACTTATTTGCAAATTAAGTTATTACTCTAGATAGAAGAAGTGTCACGAAACATCTAAAATGTACTTTTAGACTAATTTAGCCAAGCCAAATTATCTTTTTTACTTTCCATTTTTATTTATGTACAAATTTGATAGTTTCAAACAAATTCACGAGTCAACAATAGGTCAATCCAATAATAGAAAGGAAATTTAAAAAAAAAAAAAAAAACCTTAAGGAGGAAGTTGTATAAGAAATAGTTGGAGTTGGAAAAAAGCGGGAAAGCGAGGGGTTGGAGGAGTTTCATAGAAGGATCGAGAACAAAATCGTGGAACCATCATCAAAGCAAGGTATCCAACGGTCCACGTTGCAACAGTCCACAAATTCTAGACCCTTCCTAAACATTCCGGCTATACCCCCAAACCAATCTCAACCGTCCATTCTTTAATTACCGACCCCAAAACCAAAACTAAAAATCAAAATCAAAATCAAAATTTGTTTACCTCTCTTTCTCTCTCTATCTCTCTATATATATACGGAGAACCCTTCTTGACCCATAGCTTGGTCCTTCTAGTTTCACAAAGTTTTTGGAATCGAATTCTCTAGCTTAGATTGTGTTTGTTTGATCGGAAAAAAATTTAGCAAAGATGTTTGGGAGAGCACCGAAGAAGAGTGATAACACTCGGTACTACGAGATATTGGGAGTGTCGAAGAGCGCTTCCCAAGACGATCTCAAAAAGGCTTACAAGAAAGCCGCCATCAAGAACCATCCTGACAAGGGTGGCGATCCTGAGAAGGTAACCCTAATTTTTCTCTTTTGATTGTAAGAGTTGCTTTCTTTTTTCCCCTTAATTAATTAATTAATTTATTTATGTGTGGGATTGTTAGGAATCGCGGTTTTTGTTGGATTTTTAGGTGTTTTTTGAATGTTGAAATTGTTGTCTCTGAGTTTCTCGGCTGTTTTATGTTTGCCTAATTCGTATGCTCAAGTCAAGAGCTTTGTAGCTCAACCCAACCCATTTATTGAATTATCAAAATATTAAGGTTATGGTGTTTGTTCCCAAGAGATTTGTAGCTCAATCCATCTATGGAATTATTAAAAAAAAGCGAAGGTTTTGGCGTTTGTTTGTGACTTGTGTGGCATTGTCAACTGATTATGCTGTTGATTTGTCTTTGGTGGCAACACAAAGGTGTATGTGTGTGTTTTATGTAACTTACTTACCAATAGAAAAGAATAATAAAAAAACTTGCTGTTTGTTTCAAGTTTATGTTGATTGATCGTAGCTTGGATCAAAATAGAATTCTGATACATATGAGTTTGCTGCAGTTCAAAGAGCTTGCCCAGGCGTATGAGGTACTGAGTGACCCTGAGAAACGTGAGATCTATGACCAATATGGTGAAGATGCGCTTAAGGAGGGAATGGGCGGTGGCGGCAGTGGCCATGACCCATTTGATATCTTCTCGTCTTTCTTTGGTGGGAGTCCATTTGGAGGTGAGAATTATGAATCAACTATTTGACTTGTATATTTTGGAAGGCTCTTGAGATTGATATGACACAACAGTTGGTTTGATTCGTGTGAAGAGTCATGTGGTGATTTTAATTAATGTCTTGTGGATGACATGAAAAGGTGGTGGTAGCAGCAGAGGACGAAGGCAGCGACGGGGAGAAGATGTGGTCCACCCATTGAAGGTTACTTTGGAAGACCTTTACCTTGGAACAGCTAAGAAGCTTTCACTTTCTCGAAATGTGACCTGTTCAAAGTGCAATGGGTGAGTGTTTTGGTACTTTATTTTATTAGTCTTCACATAATTTTACGTGTTTAGTGTAGTGTAATGGTTGATGCAAATGTGGATGGTTAATGTTTTTGTTCGATTACAGCAAAGGGTCAAAGTCAGGAGCTTCAATGAAGTGTGCTGGCTGTCAAGGAACGGGTATGAAGGTCTCAATTAGGCACCTTGGCCCCTCTATGATTCAGCAAATGCAGCATGCTTGCAATGAGTGCAAGGGTACTGGAGAGACTATCAGTGATAAAGACCGCTGCCCACAATGCAAAGGGGAGAAGGTTGTACAGGAAAAGAAGGTGTTGGAAGTCATTGTGGAGAAGGGCATGCAGAATGGGCAGAAGATTACATTCCCTGGTGAAGCAGATGAAGCGGTATGCTATCATAGTTAGCTTATAGTCATTGATTAATTTGACTTTGCTTCGGGTAGGGAATTAATTGTTTGATGGTTGTGTTTTGTAGCCTGACACTGTCACTGGGGATATAGTCTTTGTCCTTCAACAAAAGGAACATCCAAAGTTCAAGAGAAAGGGTGATGACCTTTTTGTGGAGCACACCTTATCCCTTACTGAAGCTCTTTGCGGCTTCCAGTTTGTATTGACCCACTTGGATAGCAGACAGCTTCTTATTAAAACAAACCCTGGGGAAGTTGTCAAGCCTGGTAAGTAAAAGACAATGCATGAACTTTTAGAATTTGTGATTTTGGGATGATTATTGTTTTGATCACTGACAGTGTCAATTCTCTGGTGCTTCAAAACATGCAGACTCATTCAAGGCAATAAATGATGAAGGGATGCCAATGTACCAGAGGCCATTCATGAAAGGGAAGCTGTACATTCATTTCACTGTGGAATTCCCTGATTCTCTGAGCCCTGAGCAGGTTGCTGCACTGGAAGCTGTTTTGCCACCAAAATCGTCGACCCAGCTGACAGACATGGAGTTGGATGAGTGTGAGGAGACCACACTACATGATGTTAACATTGAAGATGAGATGAGGAGGAAGCAGCATGCCCAGGCTGAGGCATACGACGAAGATGAAGATATGCACGGTGGCGCACAGAGAGTGCAATGTGCACAGCAGTGATGATCCTTCATTTGGTTGGGGCAACTAGAAATATAGGTGCACACTTTGGAGGTGGAGATTGGGAAGGAATTCTTGGTTGTGGGACACACTTTGTGTGATTATTAATTAGTATGTGGTCTTTGCTAGTTTTTTCGATGATCTGCAGATTTAGACCACTTTTGAAGCAGTTTCATTAATATCTAAACCTTGAAATCTCATACTTTTCAATAATATGACTGTCATTTTATAATCCATGTTCTTTTCTTCGTGTGGATATGCCCCTTGATAATGTTCTGAATAACGATTGATTTGAACAAACCATATGACATTTAACCCACCCTTTGAAATCTTGAACGAGCTTTAATGCTGGTAGCGTTGATATGGCAGATACGATTCGTTTACTACGATCGGGTCTTATATATGGTATTATGATTTAACGTGTCTACTAACAAGTAACAACTATCTCACGTATGAGACATTCTGAATGAATCAGGGCATTATTAGTGTGTCTTAGCCAATCCGTAATGTCAACTCTTAAGCCACGTTATTTGAATGGGTTAAGAATCGAATGCTGCCACATTGACTTATAAAAAAAAAAAAGAATACTGCTACATTAATGGCCATATGCTTATCTAAGAATATTTTCTGTTCATATTGCAAAGAAAGAAACATCCGGAATGGGGTTTCACTATAGATTGAACCTTGCTATCTTATACCAAAAACCTTCATGAATCAATTAATTTAATATATATGAAAATTTCCTATGAAGTTACACTGGAGAGTGAATGTACTAGTCACATGGAATATCTACCTTTTTCTGGAGATAATGAATTATCTGTGGAATAGAAAATTTTGGCTTATCTCCAGATTTAATACATAATTTTGCTACAGATAGAAGATTTTTGAGCTCCCTGGAATCATAATTATTTCCAAGATCGGGGTCTATCATCTTATGCATGGAACTAGCAAAGCGAGATTCTTGAATCCATTGGATTAGATCAGCACCTCCCTTCTCTGAACACTGACCAGTAATAAGCTCCAGAATCAGCACCCCTAGCTGGAGTATAATGTTACCGTGTTCCTGAACCATACATTCTGCAATAAAGGATAAAAATATACTGATAAGATTACAATTTACAATTGCTGAAAACAGGTGTGGTATTTACTATTTAGTTGCAAGGGTTATAGTAAAAGAAATAACCTTCTGAACATGAGGCATGAGGAACTGTAATGTGATTTCCAACAGAAGTAAAAAGGCCAACATCAGCTACCTGTAGCAAGCAAAGGAAATATTATCTTCTAATAAAGTCTGCACAAGTTTAAGCACAGTGAATTATCACATCTACTTGACTCGAATCTTCAAAATTTGAATCATTTATGAGCACCAAATGCTTAAAGTTTCTTGAAAATAAATAAATGAATATGTATTATATATATCCTTACTTTTGCTGTAAATTGATCATCTAACATGATATTACTTGAGCTGATGGAGACATGATACATCGGGGGGTCAGCGAACAGAAGCAAATATTCCTGCATAAGAAAATCAGCATAACTTAATTACTGAGCAAAACTTGTACGCTATGCATAATTTTCTATACTTGAGATGACTCACATACCATGCTGGTTGCCTCACTAGAGAGACTAAATAATATGGAAATTCCAATCCTAAGTTGCCACTTGGATTGATTGAGACGAAAGAAATCAGAGTCACATGCTAACCATAAGATACTATATATTTTAAAGGATTAACCTATGGCAGATGCAGAGTAGGATTCAGTTGTTACTAATTTATTGGCAGGTAAAGAATCAACAGTTGGCACAATTTTTATATTTCACCAATTTTAACAAGTGGCCATTGTCAGGCTCAATGATTGACTTGTTATGTAGAAATAATATCGAATGCTTGTCATCGAAATTTCAGATACATAATGAAAAATAAACTGCCTTGATACCTGTGTCAATCTCACTCAAAATCCTAAACCCCATAGGAAGAGCACAGAAAAAGGTTTAGAAAATCCTTAATGTTGGTTGAAAGCTCCTATCTCAATTTTATAGTTTGCAGATAGTGCCTTGTGATTTAGCATTGCCTTCTATGGAAAGCTAAGAATGGACCATTTCAGCTTAAAGTCTTTATTAGCTTATGAGGTTGAGTTGACAAGTATGTTCTGTACTAAGCACACACACACACACTTTAACTTCCTTCAGAATTTATTTTCAAAATGCTCTATTGTATATAATGATAATATTCCTTCTCATGTTCTTTGCTTCTAGATTAAATTTCTGGCATCTTTGCTTTATGTATTTGTCAAAATTTATCTTGTTTTTCAAAAATGTTCAAGGGGGTAACATTATGTGGCATTTATGAATTTGCCATCCAACAAGATAAAATAAACGTACAAACTTACCAATGCAGAGGCAACACCAATGGCTATTTGTAGTCTTGTCCTCCAATTCAAGGGAGTCTTAAGAGGATCTGCCAGGGGCAAATCATTAGAATAAAATTAGATTTTGCAAAAACAGACGAGTTTTGCTCCAAAAATTACCACTAAGATGCTCCTTCAAGCTTCCATTTTCTATGTTGTCGAAAACTAGCAGCCTAAAAAGAGTAATAGGAGCATGTAGAAGTTAATAATCAGATCTTCAAAGTGAAAAAAAGAAAGTAAAATAATGACTATTCTAATCTATGCATATTCTAGGAGATACATAAGTAAACAGAACATTTCAAATGCTACAAACATAATTTGCTTGTGCTCATAATGGGTGGCTGTGTGTGCATGTCCGTGTCATAGGAGTTGCATTCCTAGGATCTTGGACTTTTGCAACCATATTCCTTGATACATATAGCACTCCCGCGTTTGGTTTCTTAGTTACAAACCTGTTAAATTTCTGGGAATGTAACATTCCTATGTTTGGTTATATCATATGATTCATATCATTCCTTTGAATAATTACTACTTTTATCATAGATTAAATTAAAAAAAAAAACCCTATATATGTGTGTGTGCGCGCATGCTTACTCACATTAGAGAAACATGTGTGATGCACTAGCTTGTCTGTATCTGTGATATAATTCCTTATATACACAACCACATTTATAGTCTGATATAATTCCTTATATACATAACCTCATTTATAATGGAAAACATAATCTCTCCAGATGTAGTTCAAGAGAAAATTAGGTACTACTTAGCTGAGGATTAGGTATCCAGGGTGGGTTGCCAAAAATGTATTTTTACTTGTCTTCATTTTGTTGTTGGAGAGAGTATACATCTTTTTTCTTTTCTTAGGCCCACTAAAGGCCTCTATAGCTTATGAGATGGAGAGGGATATATCAGAGAATAGTTGAATAACCTACCTATGCCCTAAAGTTGCCAACAGGCTTTGTAGCCAAGTTATACCTATCCCTTTTAATAAGTGAGACATCTTGTTCAGTTCATATAAATTTTAAAAGAAAAGCTAGGCATCAAACCTCTTAGTCTTATGTCCTGTGCAAAACCCTCTGAGTGGAAGAAGGTGACGGTGATGCAAGCGGCTCAGGAGTTGCACTTCTCTGTAGAAGACATCTTTTTCTTGATCAAAAGCTCCTACTTCTTTCACCAAAGCAACACCACCATCTTGGAGTTTGGCCTTATAAGCAGTTCCATGAGAATTGCTATACATGATCCTCTGAAAACCATCTGTCCCCTTCTTTATATCCTTGTATGAAAAGTGCCTCACAAATGATATTGGGCCTGGAAAGAGAAGTAAAGGAAGTTATACACAAGCAATTTCACTTTATAGTATAGACATCCACTGATCAAACAGAAAGTGATAATTAAATCATAATTGTTATTTGTTACACTTTTCATTTTAATATACTCATAAATTAAGATCCAACAACAGAAAATTTTCAAGATCATTCAATTTACATCATCAACAATTACAACAAACCCCACAAAAGCTTAAATTCACTGAAACAACAACAATGTCTCACAGTCGAAGAGTGAGCTTGAAAGCATAGAATTCTATCATGAAAATCACAACAGGGTATCTTCTAGACAATTCAACTAACATAATGAATAGTTACGCAAAATACCCATGTACAATTCAGTCAATCCAAGCTTGAATTCACTAAAACAACGACGTAAACATATCATAATCAATGAATGACCTTGAAACTTGATAGCATAGAACTCCCCCATGAAAGTCACAACAGGGTATTTTCTAGACAATTGAACTAACATCATGAACATTTAAGCAAAACCCATGTAGAATTCAGTCAATTCAAGTCCAAAATCCAGTAACTGAAAGCAAAGAATTGCAAAACATGATCTGAATAAGTACATATAGCAAAAACCAGAGAATGTGTACAGTGAAAAATGCAGAACAGTGAGGTGAAATAGAGGTACCATGACTAGATCTGTGAAGCAATGCAAGGACTCTGCGGATCAAACGGTCCATGCCCATCTACAAAATTTGCTTTTTTTGTTAATGGGTTTTGGTGATCCAAGTATACCAGAGTCAACATAGGGACTGTAAATTCTCATTGCCTTTCTTTCCTTTTATAACGGATCATAGATTCTTTTGGTTTTTAATTTTCTTAGGTAGAGAGAGAGAAAAGCATGAGTGGGTAAAATGGTCATCCAGTGTGTTGTTAATGGTGCATTAAGTACTGTGAGTGAGTTGGAGGATGTGTCAGATGTTTTTGTATTTGTATAGTATTGGGCCAGCACTTCACACTTTCACAGCTCTCTTGGGCCATTGGCATAGGAGGGAGGCTAAATCAAATGATTGCTTTGCATTTTAATAAGTAGACTGCAACTTATTTTATATTCAAACCTGGACATGGAAGGAATGTGCATTAGTTCAGAAGATTTTGGGAAGTGTTTTTGATAGTGGTCAGTGCTCACTGATAATTTTGTGGGGTGTGGATAGTTTCGATTGAAAATATTTAGATTAACTACTACTACTACTACATTAAAACGTAAAATGGAAATACATCAATGATTCATTAAAAGGATAATGTGAATAAGTGCTGTAAGCCTATAACTGCTTATTATGCTTTTTTGTTTTAATCAAAAGCTCTACAAGCTTGTGAAAATGTTAGTATGGATTAATACATTTTATAAGAGAAATGATATATCCACAACATTTTTACAACATTTTTACAACAAATCTTAGGTGGCAAGTTGTTACTAGTTGTTATTGTTGGGGCAAAAAAGTAATCTTAGTGTTAGGTTCAAATTTGAACCTATAACAACTAACCACCTATGATTTGTTGTAAAATTGTTGTAAAAATGTTGTGGACGTAGCACATCTCATTTTATAATCTTTAATGGTGGCATTTGATTTAGGAAATTTAATAAGTCATTGGCATCTAATTTTATGAGAACTAGGTTATAACATTTACTTGCACATGAGAACATTCAACAATACTATAATAGTAATAATGAGCGTCATTTTGACTTTCATGCTAAGTATTATGAAATGATCATTTGGTACTAAAATTAAGTAAAATAAATTGGTTACATGACGCAAAATTAGATAATTAGAAACCAATTTAGATTTTGAATGTGCTTTGACTTTAATATAACATATATGATGTAGATTAAACAATGTGTACATCACGTGTTTAAACGAGGTAGTCTTTAATGGAAAAATACTACTAAAAGGTTTAATTTGTTACAAAACTAAGGTTGCATTGAGTTCAGGTGAAAAACTTTTACGAAAAACATTTTACATCCTAAAGTGCAGTGGGTTAATTGTTCAAATCAAAAGTTTAAGAACTATATTGAAATTCATATTAAAAGTTCAAATAGTTTGGTGGTGTTGTCCATATGATATTGTAGTGATATGGTAAGATGTTGCGACAATGGATAGTATTGATGGTGGCAAGGAACAATGGTGATAATGGAAACCACGCAGTGGTGTTGGTGTCAGGGGTGGACGCACAGGAGGGGTCAAGGAGGCCCAGGCCCCCTGGCCCAAGGTAAAAAAAGAAGAAAATTTTTTTTTGGGCCCCCATAGCCCAAAGAAAAAAGAAAAGAAAATTTATTTTAATGATTATATATATTTTATTTCTAGAGTTGTGTCACTCTTCCAAAAACTTAGACTCCCTCCCTTTTAATTAGCCTAACCCAACTAGCAACTACCCAATTTAAAAACTTAACAAAAATAAAATTTTAAAATAAAAAATAAAAAATCTCAATTAACCCAGTAATAGAGTATTAGTATTAGATGTTCTAAATGGTAAGTATTTAGTATTTAGAACACCAAATACCAAAAACACTACTGTACGAGACATTTCAAATGCTATATTAAAGTAGCAAAAGTAAGTTTTGGTTTGTGAAAATAATTTCTTTTTTTGCAACAATTTATGCTTTTAAGAAATGATATTATTTTGTATTTTTTTTGTAGGTAAATGATTGCATCTTAATGTGTTAAGAAACAATAATTTTGTATATTGATTTTAGTTGATGGTTTATTAGTAATATATGGATCCCTATTTGGATTTTTTTTTCTTATACTTCGGCTCTCCAAGCTTGAAATCCTAGGTTTGCCCCTGGGTGGTGTTGGTGTTGGTGTTGGTGATGGTGATAATAACAATTGATTGCAATGGTGGCAGTGACGATATCAACATGTGATATTATTAACAGTGTTTACAATCATCCAATGGTAAGAATGATAACAATAATACTAGTGATAGTGTGAAAAGTAACACAGTAATAACGACGACAATAATAATACTAATGATACCAGGAAAATTAATATAGTAACAAGAACGATGACAATAATAATGGTGATAGTGTGAAATTTAACATAAAATTGTATGAAATAAAAATGTCCAATATTGACATGAACCCATATAAAAAAAGATGACATAAATGTCATATGATATATAGGAACTTCGGATGCCTAAAAAAATGGCTCTATTGAGAACATCCTGTCTTCCATGCTCACCTCTCTTGGACTCTACCAAAAAGCCTTGTATGGAACATTTATTCATTAAAAAAATCCAAATAATATTAAATTAAACAAATCAAAATAATAATAGTAAATTAATAACAAGAAGTCATTTCTGTGATGTTTCTTTTCCATTATTTTAAGTGAGCTAATTTGTCTGGTTTCGTATTAATAATATGGGACTTATATTCATAAAGAAGACATCGCATGATAATTCCTCTCATTGACACCTCATATTTCATTTTACTATACATATCTTGTAGAGACTGCATAGAGTCCAACTTTCCCTTTCACTTCTTCTTCTCCCCAAAAAGATAAACAAAAATCCCACCAAGCAAGCAAGCAATCCATATCGATGGAAGCAGCGGCTGATTTGAAGCTCACCCTGCTGCTTTTATTTGCTGCTATTTTATCTTTGGTTCTTGTACCTTCCGCTCAAGCCACCACCACAGATGTCAAATACTGCGGTCAGTTCCATATATATTTATTTTTTCTTTCACTGTTATTGGGTACCATCTTATCAATCACTTGGGCTATTGAAATCTTTAATTCTTATATCTTAAAGGGTTTTCAGATCTTTGATTTTAAGTGGGTATTAAGCATAAGTTTGTAAATGATTAATTTTTCCCAGGAATTTTTTTTTTTGTTTCTTTTAAATTAATGGGATTTTGTGGAATTGTGCAGATAAGAAAGCTGATTACCCCGTGAAGGTCTCTGGTGTTGTGGTATCACCCAACCCAGTGGTGTCAGGCAAGCCAGCCACCTTTAACATCTCAGCCACAACTGGTAATTTCTTAATATTTTATTTTATTTTATTTATATGTTTTCTTTGTTTAGGAAAGTATTGATTTATGTGGCTTTGATATAAGTAAGCTTGGATCATATAACTTGTGTCATGTTTTGATTTTCCAAATACTATGAATTTGATCAAATCCAGGGAGTTCCTTTGTCCCTTTTTGTCTACTGCATGTGTATAAGTTAATTTATGTGCCATTGGACATATATTTTGCCATTTTTTTGTGAGGTGTGCTTACTACCCTTTATCTTTCATGCAGGTAAACCCATCTCCAGTGGGAAAGTTGTCATTGACGTTTCTTACTTTGGGGTGCACGTCCATACAGAAAATCATGATCTTTCTGAGGAGATAAGCTGTCCTATTGCAGCAGGAAAGTTTGTGCTCTCTCACAGCCAAACTTTACCTGGATTTACACCACCTGTAAGTCTCATTTTACTAGATTTAAACTCTTGCTCTACTTATCAACAAAAAAAGAAGAAGAAGAGAGATTTAAACTCTTGCTCTATGTATTGACTTTTAAGGTGAACCCTTCATATATTCTCACTGTGTGTATGCTGAACTATACATTAACTCGAACAAAGCTTTAATCAATTGCCAATTATTGTAGGAAAAATGATTTGCGTATGTAGATATACAATCTTGCCCCCTGTTGGCTTCACCCTCTACCCTTTCTTATGGGGTAGGAGATGCCATTTGAGCTACAGTTCATTGGTGACATAGTTAAAGAATTTACATCAACCTAGTTTGGATAAATTTTATTTCCTTATCCCTTATTCTGTGAAGTAGTTGTTATTTCTTCTTATGTCATGCATCAACAGATGACAGAATCCATGCCTTTTCTGCTGCCCTCATGCATCATGTTGCTGTCACTCTTACTTATTTCCATTTATTGAAACTGAATTATGCATCATTCAGAAAGAGTCAACTTCTTGCCTGTTTCAGATGATGGTGAACAGGCTTGTCTTTCTCTAACTTTGCAGATCTTTAATTTGTTAACTGTCATGGTCAAAGTTCCTTTGCAGATCTTTCTGTAACCAGATGGTGTTGGAGATGTACCTGCTATTTTATAGCTGTATTGATTAGTTTAAAGATTCTTGGGGCTACAATACCATTAGTGTTATAGTTATTTCCCTTTTCAGTATAAATCATCATACATTGTTGAGCTGTACTTACCCTGCATCTTTTCACCGCAAAAGACCTTTAAGTCTGTTGTGATTCAATCCGTCTGGACGTTAAGTTAATCTGCAACCAAAATTTCATCTGTAAAGATGAGACGCACATCCTTCACCTTGCCCATGCCTGGAATTTGAAATTTGTGTCTAAACATATGAATTCCCTTCTTTGTTTTTTGGTGTGAGCCTGAGATCAACCTCTCTTCCCCCCCCAAAAAAAATACCACTCTCTTCTTAAGGAAAAATTTTCAGTTTCTTGATTACGAGTATTTTACCTTCGTGTTTTGGTTGTCTTATCTTCAATTTTGACCTGTAGCTCAATTTCTCATTTTAAAAGGGGAATCTGGACCGTGCTTCTCAGTCCTCAACCTTTACCAATGCTTTGAAAGTTTTGTATCTTTTGTTATTTAAGTCTTGAGTTTTTCCTTGGACTTGGGGTTTCACTATGTAAACTTCCCTTTTTTTTTTTTTTTTTTTTTTTAAATTATAAAAATCTGTTCTAACACTGCACGGGATACAAAAATTTATGAGGCACTGTATCACAATAAGGATTACCTTTTTAAAATTCTGTTCTGAGGCTGATTGTAACACAAAAACTTCTGAGGCTCTGCATCACAACAAGGATTGACTAAGAATGATATATGAAGGGACTTGTAATCATTACCAGTTACCAACAATGTAGTTCTATCCTCCTGCAATTATCGTGTAGAAATCACATTTTTCTCTTTTTCTTTCATGCTAGTTCACAGTCCATCACAAGCAAGTTGGTTCTTAAATCTAAGCAGGTCTATACCAAATTATCATGGATTGTTTATTATATGGTCATTTGCTTCAATTTAGCATATTTTGCATGGAGTTTATTGTGCCTAAAAATTGTGCAATCCCTTATTCTCTTTTGATAAGTTAAAAGTAATATTAAAAAATTTATTAAGAGCACCACCAAGTGCATAGGCTGTGTAAGGGGCACCAAAAATAAACAAAATTTACAACAATCAAGAAACTAAAGCTTATCAGAGAATGAATAACCATTTATAGTGGGCATTCAACAATAGGAGGAACATAAAAAGATCTTTTGGCTTGTTCAATTCCTTCAAACATTCAGGTATTTTGTTCTTTCCAAACAGTCCATATTATGCAGAGGGATCTCATTCCAAATAATACTGCTGTGGTGCCTAGAAAAGTGCTCCTTAACAGACCAACAAATCAACTACCCTGTTAGGCATAACCCACTGCACCCCAAATAAATATCACACTAGAGATAATTCTCTAGCAATTTCACAATATAGAAGTAAATGATCAACTTTTTCTCCATCCTTCTTGCTCATACAATACCATTCTACAACAATTATGTTTCTTCTTCATGAGTTATCTAACACAAGAATTTTCCCTAAAGCAGTTGTCCATGTAAAAGAAGCCACTTATCAGGGATTTTAACCTTCCAAATGCTTTTCCAAGGAAAAGAATGCACACCTCCAGCATTAGCACTTTATAGGGATTTTACCTCTAATAATCTGCTTTATGTTGCTACACAGCAGATATGGTATTCAGAAACCCTTCTAATCTTTGTTGGAAACTTGGAATAGTTGAAGTTGAAGAAATCTGTAAGAATATCCTTCTCCCAATCTTGAATAGCTCTAATAAAAGTGATATCCCAATGACAGTTGCCTGCATTCCAGCTCATGTAATCCACCACAGAAGCTTCCTTACTTTGAGTGAGTTTGTAAAATCTAGAAATGCATCCTTAAGAACCCCATCCCCACACCACCAGTCATGCCAAAAACGAACATTGATACCGCTACCAAACTCAAAATTGATGAATCTGAAAAAATATCTACAGCCCTTTCTAAAATGCTTCCAAAGACATACACCACAAGGACCCTGAACCACCCTCAAGGACCAGTCACCCCATTCATTACCATATCTTTGTCCACTACTTTCCTCCAAAGAGAATCTCTCTTTGTGGCCAAACATTAATGACAAATTCCTTTCCAATGTTTATTGAGTCTATATCTTCTTGTAAATAATTATTTATTTTTGCATTTTTTGTAATTCTTTTGGCTACGTTGTGCCCTTTTGCATGAAGTAGTATTTTTCAATAAAATTCTTGTTACTTGTCCAAAAATAAAATAGAAAATTTACTGATGTGTGCTTGTGGTGGGTTTAAGGTTAGGAGAATTTGTGGTTTTAGGGTTTAGAATTGTAGAAGAGAGAGTTGTAGGTGTATGCTTGTATTGGGATTTTAGCTTTGATACCAAATTGACGTAGGACAAATTGGAATTTGTCCTACATGTGCTTGTGGTGGGTTTGGCATTGGGACAATTTGTGGATATGGGGTTTAGAAGAAACCTTTATGGGGTTGTGTTAGGAATTAAAAGGTGGTTTGATGGATATGGTTTACTCTTCGTCGGTAAGGGGATTGGGTCTGGATCGGTTGTGTTGGAAGCCAGCAAGGAATAGAGGTTTTGAGGTTAGAGGATTCTATCTTTCCTTCTTCCCTCATAGCATCTTATCCTTCCCTTGGAAGTTGATTTGGAAATCGAAGGTTCCTCCAAGGGTAGCTTTCTTTTCGTGGTCTGCTTCTTTGGGTAAGATTTTAACAACAGACAATCTTCGTAAACGACGTGTGATTGTTCTTAATTGGTGCTATATGTGTAAGAATTGTGGTGAGTCGGTGGATCATCTGCTTCTTCATTGCCCCATTGCTTGTGAGCTGTGGTCGTTGGTGTTTTGCTTGTTTGGAATTCAGTGGGTTATGCCACAAAAGGTTATTGAGTTGTTTGAGTCGTGGCAAGGTAAGTTTGGAAGACATAGAAATATAGAGCTGTGGAGAATGGTGCCTCATTGCGTGTTATGGTGTGTTTGGCGCGAAAGGAATGCGAGATGCTTTGAGGGCTGTGAAAGCTCTATTCTAGAGATTAAGTCTTCTTTCTTACACACTCTCCTAGATTGGAGTGTGGTTCTTTGTCATTTTTCTTGTTCTTCCATTCCTGTTTTACTTGATCGTTGTAATCTTGGTTTTTGACTTATGCCCCCATAGTACATTCCCAATGTACTCGGGTTGGCTATTTCTTCATTTTTTAATAAAATTTTGTCGTTACTTATCAAAAAAAAAAATTAAAAGGTGGTTTGATGAATTATTTGATGCTTATTTGGTAAAAAAAAGTGCGTGGGGTTTTGGGGAGCTCACGGGTGTGGTTTGTGGAGAAGTATCCGCATGGGTTGGGAGGACTTCAGCAAAAATTGTCATTTTGTGGTTGGATTGGGGAACAGGGTGAGGTTTTGGCAGGATGGGTGGCATGGGGATCAACCTTTTCAACTGGCTTTTCCAAGGTTGTTTGGCATCGCCATTGTGAAGGAGGCTTCTGTTGAAGCTTCTTTGCAAAGGCAGGGGGCGGAGGATAGAAGAGTTTGGAATGTTCGGTTTAGTAGATTTTTTAATGATTGGGAGATGGATGAAGGGCTGCGGTTTCTTCGTATGTTGGGTGCTATAACCCCTCCTATGGATGTTGGAGATCGAATGAGATGGAAATTGAAGTCTAATGGAGCTTTTGACATCCGATCGTACTACAACAAATTGAGAAATTCTCCTTCTACTATCTTTCCTTGGAAAGCTATTTGGAGAGTAAAGGCCCCAAGGCGAGTTTCTTTTTTTGTTTGGTGTGTAGCTTGGAATAAGATTCTAACGGGAGACAATCTGAGATTGAGGAGATTGGATTTTGTGGATTGGTGCATTATGTGCCGTCATAGTGGAGAGACGGTAGATCACCTTCTCCTTCATTGTGAAATGGCCTACCGGTTATGGAGCTTTGTTTTCCTAACTTTTGGCTTGGCCTGGGTTATGCCTAGATCGATTCCTGAAATGCTCTTTGGTTGGTGGAATTGGTTGGGGAAGCATTCTTCTCAGATCTGGAATTTAGTCCCGCTTTGCATCCTTTGGTGTATTTGGAAGGAGCGTAACCGGAGGACTTTTGAGGATTTGGATAGCTCTAGGGAACAGTTGCTTGTTTTTTTTAGTGGGACTCTCTTTGATTGGTCGCGCGCGTGGGGACTCACGTCTAGTGACTCCCTTCCTTCTTTTCTTTGCTCCCTTTTCCTTTTCTAATTTTCTTGTTGTCTTTGTTTCTCTTTGTTTTCTTTTTCTTGTAGCTCCTCGGTTGCTCTGTGTTTTTTTCAGGCATAGAGTAACCCTTCGTATATATATCATTCTTACTTATCAAAAAAAAAAAGTGCGTGGGGTTTTAGGTTTTGATGGGTAAAAGAAATCTGAACAGTGCCTCAAGAAAGAAGATGAGAAAAAGAAGAGAAAGGGAGAAAAGAACAATAAGGTCAACATGCCTCATTACTTAAACATTCAATATTTTATAGATCAATTTCATCTATTCTTTGAGTACATTGAGCACAAATACATACAATGACTCTTTCTTGTTCTAGTGGCATTATGGCTCTTTGTTTGATTATTAAACTAAAAATTTAATAAAAGACTGACATGGACTAAAGAAAATACTAAAATATTTTTTTTTTAAATTTAAAAAATGATCAAAAAAAGAAAAAGAAAATACTAAATACTTATGATCTCCTAGTTTGACAGTGTTTGATGGTCCTGGTAAAATGATGGTAAATTATTAGTTTACCCTTGTTCATTTTCCTATCAGTTTTTCTCTCCATTTGGGCTGGATAAGGGAATGTGGGCCCAGAGAAAGAACATCACCATACTCCTCATTTTACATCCTCCCTAAAATCGCTCAAACCAAACAGATTAATGTATTGAAGTGTTTCACTTTCCTTTTCCTCTCACAGGATTATAGAAATAAAGACCTTCAATGGTATTTTTCACTTCATGTATTGCTTTTTCTTTCTTCTTTTATGGTGAATTCACATGTACATGAAAAATCAACAATCATGACCTGAACCAAATAAATTTTGTGGGGAGCAGCATTTTCCTAGGTCTATAACTCTTTCTAATCTAGATTTTTTAGTCTGTTGTATATGTCTGCACTCCACCTTCACTTATCTGACTATAGGTCTTTTGGGAAGTTCCATTAATCTTTTTTGCATAGTTTGTATCCTACATGAAAAATCAACAGTCTTATCATGAAGCAAATAAATTTTGTGGGGAGCAGCATTTTCCTAGGTCTATAACTCTTTCTTATCTAGTTTTTTATTCTGTTGTATATGTCTGTATTCCACTTTCACCTTCACTTATCTGACTATAGGTCTTTTGGGAAGTTCCATATCTTTTTTTCAAATAGTTTGTATCCTACTTTGAGCTTTGAATTTTATTATTTTATTAGCAATTGACTTTGAGCCAGGAGTAAAAACTTGCTAAATCAGCTTCAATTTTTAACACTGCTATTGCTACATAATGATTAGTGAGATTTTCACACTTTGAAATCCCCTCCTCCCCAGTGTGGTGTTGACTGTAGAGAGAGAACCCAAGGGAAAGGGGAAAAAAATATTGGTCATTTACATATTTCTATATGGATGTAATGATATAAGTATCCTCTTTCATGTGGATTCATATGCATGGCTAAGAGAAGGCAAACTTGCAAATCAGTAATTTCCATTCCTTCTTTCATTGTCAGTCCAATATAACAATTTAATCTATCATTTATTTTTATTTTTTTTACTCTAGTGTTTCGCATCAACCAGCTGATGGTTTTTGGTATTCACAGGGCTCTTACACTCTCAAGATGACACTGGAGGATGGTAACAATCAACTGTTGACCTGCATTAGCTTCAAATTCAGTATCAGCTTTGGATCTTCTGTGTCTGATAGTTGAATACCTTGTTCATGTTTGCGGTGTTGCATCGTGGTGTTGATTAGAAAATGACTTGTGGCCATGAAGCTACAAGATATCCAAAACTTTGAACATGTATGGAAAAACCACCTATTTGTTGGTTTTACCAGTTTCAGCACATAACCGTAAATAAAAGTGGTGTTTGTCCAAGGTTGAGTTTGTGAGTATTGTATGTGCTATTCTCAGACTAAAGAAAGACATTTGAGAACCAAAAATGTAATTACTTTGTGTGAGGTGTGGATATGTTAATGTTGTCTGTGTTAGCTTAACCATGCTTTCCATCATTTTCACCTTATGCAGATCATAGTACATCCTCCTCAGAAGCTTGACTTTTTAATAATTTGATAATGGAACTGAATATTGAAGATGGTGGTGAGCCTGGCCTCTCCTTTTGTACCTCCTAACTACATCTGAACTAGTGCATGTATGAACCTAGATCATCTTGATGCCTCTGGCTTTAACCTGTATAAGATTGCAGGGAAAATAACCAAATTCCACTGGCAAGTATCAATTTTGTTATCTAGGAAAGTTGAAACTGTACTCAGCTTAATCAAATCCTTCCCGCATTTGGTCTAGAAAACCAAGGTGTCAAAATCAGATATTCTAGCAATCGGTATGGGGACTCTTGCATTGTAAGATTAGTACCATCAATTTTCATCCAGATTACAATTGAATCTGAGTTGAAGTTTTTGAAAAAATCAATCCTGAGATGGATGGAATTTCATGATGTTGTGGCTCATGATTATTAGATGTTAGGAAATGAACACCGCGTGCCAACTCTCCATAATATTTGTGCCCTTTTCGAAGTAACAACTGAAATTTGAGATAAACGAGAAGAAAGGAATCGGAATTGGCATAAATGAAGACAATCCGAGGAAAAATGCTTTGAGATGTAAAGGTGAAATGATATTGCCTCCTTCCCTGGACAATTTAACAAATTGAAAGAATTTCGTTTGCAAAAGATTAATTCCAAGCAGTCATTTGAATTTTTTTACAGGAATTTAGAGAGACATTATATCTAAATAATGCATAATCGGAATAAGAATTTTGGTGATCACTTTTCACTATTTCCAAAATTCTGTCTATTGTTTAGTTCAAATTGAATTTCTCAAAATTACAAATTAAAGACAAAAGTATCTAAAGATTTCCCCTTTGGTGGTTACACCTTGAGATGAGGGAAAAAAATGATTGTTCAAGACCCAATTTGTCTTATAATCAATAACCTCACTTTTTGACTCTCGATCCTTTGCCCTAGGATGCTTGTATATTGGAGTAAGGAACCTCTTATAAACGTCCTAGGCATACCTCTAAAATGCAACTTATGCAAAAATTTCATTTGACTGAAAGTCCAAATACACAACATATCACTTTCATTTTTAATAATTACCAAATTGATCATCCGTACAGACCTAAAATTATCAAACTTCATTCGTACAAAAGCCTAAGTTAAACATGTTACTGTGTCCCATTTCCTTGCTCTCAACTGCATCATAATTCCAACATACTGCTTAAGCCTGCGTTGCTATGCTCTAAATTGACCCCCAGTCAAGACTCGGCATTCATTTCAGCTCAGGTACATTGCAGGACAGCAGCCTGCGCTCAATTACGATTTAGCTCAGGTAATTCACATTCTCGCACAATGCAATTTCAAATTTATGCTCCAATAATGCTCACAAATGGAATAGTACTTATCTTTCATTTAACATGATCATGTTTATCAGTCAATAAGCTGAGATAAAAACTAGTACTGATCTGAGTACCAAATGTCAGAGTTAGGTGCCATGAATTGAAAAAAATAAGTATTAGAAGAGACCTAATGCAATTGATGGCAATGACGCTATGGATACTGGATACATCCACAGCATATCAACACCACCTAATTGCCGTATGAGATCCTAATTTTAATTGCAATACAACATACCATTATCAGTAAAATAACCTAAATGAAACAACAAAAATAGGAAGAGAATCTATAATTTGAGAATTTAAGCCTACAATCAGACTTTTCAACAGTTAACTTGAGACGCCTTGGGCTCATGGGATGTCTCCTCGCAACTCACCGGATGGTTTTTTATGGGATTTGACCCCTCTACGCTCTCCTGAATGCTACTGTTGTTAGCTTTGGTTTCTGCCACACCGACCAGATTCTCAGCAAGAGAGTCCTCTTTTCCTTCTTTGTCCATCTCACACTCCTTTTCAACCTTCCCATCTGCTGCAGAAACTTGTGAGGGTGGTGCTTCAGGCTCTGATGGCAGCTTATTAGCCTCCTCTTTATTTTCCTCAGTTGCTGGTGCCAGCTGCGAGTCAAACTTGATCTCTTCTTCCTTTGCATCAGAAGTTGTCTTCTTTTCAGCTTCCTGATTTTCCAATTTAGCAGAAGCTTCAGGCTTTGACAGTTTTTTCTCAGCTTCCTCCGATCCTGGAGTTGGCAGTGAGTTATTCACAACCTCTTCTTCCTTCGCATCAGAAGTCTTATCAGCAGCTGTCTTGTTCTCTACTTTATCAATATCCATTTCATCAACTTTTTCCTCAGTTTTAGGTTCAGTGTCCTTTTCCCTCACATCCTCTTTACCTTTCAGCTCCACTTCCTCATTTGCTTCCCCAGCTGCAGCATCTAATTTCTCTTCAGTAGGCTCACCTTCTTCATCATTATCATCCTTCTCTTTTGCTCCCTTCTTAGCGCTCCTTTTCTTAGGAGGTTCAGCTTCTGGCGATTCTGTTGCTTTTGATTTCTGACTTATTCTCGAAGAACGCCTTGGAGTTCCACCTGTCGGCACAGAACTCACAGGTTTTTACTATGTCTAAGGCTTTTGTTCAACACAACACACATCATGCAAGCAAGTATGCCACACACACACACACACACACACAACAAACAGGAACCTGTGCTCCAGTCAAACTCAGAACTAGAAGGGCCTCCAGGGTGAGATTTGAGATACTGGTCTAATTGTCTTTTGCTCTTTATCTCTTCACCTGTAGGTGAAACAAAAACTACCTCATTCCTCCTTGGTGTCCCACTTTTCTTTGGATTAAACTGTAAGCACAGGAAAAGATTCTTAGAACCAAAAGAGTACCAAAATAATAAAGCATACCAAACAATCCAACATTGACATACAAAACTATAAAGTTGTATCAAAGAAACCATAAATTAAGCAATGTCAGTCATCAACTCCTAAAGCAAGTAGGGCCAACTACACCATATCAGCAACACACTGTCATAAGAGTGTTTTTCAACAAAAAAATTGGGCATCAAATGAAAAGAGAAACTTAAAAAAGCCCATTCTGTGTTATTAGTAAAGCCTAAATGCCCTGCAATCTTTCTAAAGCGCTAACAAGCAAGAAAACGGATGCACTAATGCTTTTTTTCTTCAAAATTTCAAGGAAGCTTTGAAAATCAATATAAATGGGAGGGAAGATAAATAAAACAACTCTCTTGATGACAAGTTATAGGATCATTGCCATGAATGACTACAAAACAAATCATTTCTAGCCTGCCAGAAATAACCAGAAGAGACAACAAAATTGTAATATCCAGCCAAAGCCTTAAGGGATGCAATTGCTTTCCTTCCAAGCTGACCTCAACCTCAACACTCGCAATAGATTGTTATCACCAAACTTTGAATGAAATTTACCTTAAGGTGGCATTGAGGAGTGGATAAATAAATACACTATAGATAGTTGCAATAACCCCACAACAAGAGCCAATGGCCTTTGGGACAAGTGGCCATCCACCCCTCTAAGTCTTCACCTAGCCTAAAAACATAACTCCCAAAAAAAAAAAAACCAATTATACGAAATGCAAAATGGCAAATAATAATAAAAAGAACAATTTCTTATTTTGCTAAATTTGCACACCAAGCATCTTCCTACATTTATATGTCCAGATCATACGATGATCTACACTAAATCAACATATAGTAAGCAAAAAAAGACTGATAAACAAGATAGTCCATGTTACCCTTAGCCGCTGATCGAAAAGAATAATTCTAATCATGGAAATATATAGCAGAGCTTGAGAAACTAGCATGAGTCAATCTCTGCACATGATCCTACTGATCCAATTTGTTAGTTTTCATCCAAATACCTCCAATGTGAGATCATCTATTTAGAGTTTCCCTATCTTTGGTTGTGCAAATGTAGAAAGAGGAAAGGAAGAGCAGAAGTAATTATACACAAAACTAAAACATGCACTCATATTCTTTATTCCTCTCAAACCTACCCAACGAAATGCTATCGATAATTCTGATTTATTTGACCACTGCCCTAAAAATACAACTTCCACTATAAGTCTATAATGAAAACGCAATATGCATGATGTTTCATAACTCAAACCTCTACCTAGAACTAAAGTAACGATCACAAAATACCACTACATTGGAAAGAGGCTCACTAAAACCATGTTGAACTCAAAGAATCTCCCATGGAGTCAACAATAATGATTCTTGCAGAGTCAGAGAAATTCACATCAATAAATTGAACTATCCAGAGGGAATCTCAATTTTCACAAAACAAGGAGGATAAGCTATGGAAGCATGGACACTGACACAACACGGGGCATGGCAACCCAGCATTTCTTAAAAAATTAGGACACGATATGGCAGGAATACGACAATTAATTAATTGATATTTATTTTATATATATTTTTGGCCAAAATTTATGTCTATGTTAGGCTTTAAAATTAGGTAATAGCCATCGAAATATTTGAAAACACATAAAATTAAATTAAAAGCAGTAATAGACAGCAAAGAAATTCAATGATTCCCATAAAATGATGTTTAAAGTACAAATTAAGATTTAAAATAAATAACAATCAAAATTATTCAATTTACTAATAAGGGACAATTTTTCAGTAGTCATTTTACCTACATATCATTCAATTACGGATTTATATAAAAAAAATTACAAGTGAATGATAAGCATAATAACTTTATATGTATATTTTATATCAATTAATAAGAAAAATAAACAAACAAATGACTCAGTCCCTGCCACTACATTGTTTCTTCTTCTAAAATAAAAACAAAAGGAGTCTCAATAATTCTGCTTCCAGAATAAAACAAAAAGAAACAGAGTTTGCTTCTAGAATTTTATAAAAAAAATTAATTAAAAAAAAGAAAGAAAGAAAGAAAGAAACAGTGTTTGAGAGAAGGCCGAAGGGTACAGGAGAGAGGGAGAGAGAGAATCATATTGTAACCGATGGGTCACCTTGCCATCGCGCTAATCGCCAAAGAGGCGCGATGGCATTACTGATAGGTAGTCGTCAACCCAATCGCTGATCTAAGGCTGGCAAACCGCAAGGCATGTGATGTGAAGGGAGAGAGAGAGAGAGAGAGAGAACAAGGCGATCGTGAAGATCTGTGAGAAAAGAAGAGATCTCATGTTGTTTAACCTTCAAGGGATGGTGGGGATCTTGCAAATCTGTGTTATATTCTTTTCTTTTTTGGCCCGGTCATGTCTCTCCCATGTATTGACCATGTCCCAATATATATCTATATATCTATATATATATATATATATATATATATATTGCCAGACACTTAACAGACACATGCAGCAGTGTCAGTGGTGTGTACATGTCTGACACGGGCACGCAGCCCATTTTGCTGAGCCCGTGCTTCCTAGGATGCAGCAACCTATTTCATTTTTCAACAATTAATTGACATAACCCATTATATGAAACTCTCAACATACATGAGGCATGTTAGTTGCCATAAGATGAGGGAAAATCCCCAGCAAAGTCAAATCATCCCATCATTCTATTTATGCAAAGAACCCTCTAGTAGTACTCTATCATAATTTGTCATGAAAGTCCTTGAAAGCACCTATTTTTTTGACAGGTAATCCACAAAGCACGTTCTTTATCAACAAACTCCCAAAAGAAAATTACTTATATATAAGACATGAAAAACATGTTCTCAAGATCTAACTCGCTTTATTATGTAAACCAAAGGAGATCCAAAGGTTAAAGGTAGTGACCATATTTTTTCAATGACTACATTAATTCATGATATAATATCCCTACAACAGAAAAAATTACTTATACAATTACAAAACACAAACCTTTGAAACATAAACACTTTTCCCGGCATAGAAGAGGGGGGGTTGAGGGGAACAGTTGACAACAAACAATAGCATCTGCAAGTTCTAGAGGAGTAAAAGTGTATGGAACAAAAACTGAAAAAGCAACCTCACATTTGGAAAAGAGTGAAGGCTAAACTACCCTTTCCAACTGTAATGCATTTTCTTGAACCTTTCTCCCTCCTATTGTCTTTTGAACTACTGTTCTTCAAAAATCTTGTCCAAAAGTCCTGTGAGGCTCTTATTCGCGATTTGAAGGAACCAAACATGAGCCATTGTGTCAAAGCATAAGACCATATGACCTATACTTGCTTTCATTCGGTCATAGATTATGAAGTAAGGACAAAGGTAGCAAGCCAGCCGCTGAAAATGGACCCAATCACGAACTTACCATGATCATATATGATTAGCACTCAACAAGAAAACCATAAATCAAGCTTTATACATGCAAGAAATGATGGTCCGGATAACAATAGTCTATGATGATACCAATTTAAAGTTGGCACCGGGGGGTTGCTAGGAGTTGACAGGTTAGTTGGAATAGACAACAAACTGAGAGAAATAGTATTCATCATAAATTTGTTTACATAGGAGTACAATAGTACACATATATAGACTATTAGGACCAAACACTAATTCTAATTGACTTAGAAACAAAAATTATTAAATTACAAAAATAACCTTGGCTTTCGTAAATCAAATAGAATACTAATATCATAATTAACTACTAATACCTAAAATAAATTCTAATTGGCCAATAAAAATACAATTGACTCCTAAAATAATATTTTATTTGCCCATTCTGCATCATTATCCCCTAGCTAGAAGAAACTCATATTCGATTTTTGAAGTGTTGAAGAATAAGAATTATGGCATGTGACACTAACACTAACTCTTGAATAACCTTTGACAACATTACAAAGGGATAAGCCTTGCATTCCATCACGTCATTAACTTCGTATAATGTGGAATCGGCATTGCAAAAGTTACAACCTTATCTTGAGCCATAGAAAGCACGATTGCATCAAACTCCTCCATTCATTCTTTTTATCTTCATGCACAATAGAAGGTGGATCAAAATCACTTTCATTACATGAGTACCCCCTAGCTTGTAGTTGCTCTCTAGTTGAACTTTCTCCTCATCATGCAACAAGAAATCCATGTTCTCTTTTTGTTTAGCCTCTAAAAGAAGTTTTTCTTATTGCAAAAACATTGAAACATCTGTTGGCGCTTCTACTTATCTTTCAACACAAGATTTTGGTAGTTCAACATTATCGTCTCTCATATGCAAAGCTTTACCTTCAAGAGTATTTGGCAGCCTTTGAATGGAAGACTCCGTGCATCCTAGTCAAACCATCTAGTATAACAATACTTCTCAACCAATGATGACAAACCTTGAACGACTTTCAATAGATTTTCTAGAGTTTGTGTCAAGGTAAACCAAGTTGGAGTGGTTTAGGACTAGAAATTATGTGAACACTCATCTTATCTTCTTCAAATCGTGCTATTGACTATATGTTTTGTGCCTATATTGCTTCTTCGATCTATAAAAATTATCTTGATGAGATTGGGGTAAATATTTCTTTCAATAGGATTGGAGTTATATCCTATAAGTTTTTCTTTCATTCTTCCCCATCAGTAATGGCAAGCTTGTACAATCTAAAGCAAAAGTTCTCAATATCATTCCAATAAACCACAGCTCCACCAATGAGTGTCTTCTTTGCAGACCTTACTCCCTTGTTATCTGGTAAACCTACTTGTTCAAAAAAATTGGTCCATCTCATGAAACCAAATTTTCAAAATCTATGGGTCTTGATAATAATCAGCTTGCCTCTAATATTAACATGGCTCACAAGAATAAACTCTCAACAAATAATTGTAACAGGAACCTAACTTAGGCTGCTGACTGAGCTGTCACTGGCCATGGACTTGCTTTGTTCTGTGCCCAACATCTATGGGCTTCAAATAGGTGTGGACTTACAGTTGTTTTGGACCTTGCAAAAGTATGGAACTAATGAAATTAACTATTCTTGCACATGTGGGTTAATGGAATTTACACATTGACCCCATAAAATAAGTGTTCAGTGGATGAATCAGCAACTACATCTACACTACATGAGCAATGCCAGCATGCTCACCATTTCCAAAGTTGTCATCAAACACTTCCTCCACAGGTACTAAAAATATTTGGAACTAAAGGCCTGCTAATTATTTCCTACTGTAAGATGAACTTTTAGTGAGGCAAACCGTTACTTACATTGATTTTCTAACTCGAAGCTTGCTAATTATTTTCTACAGTAAGATAGACTATTAGGGGAACAAACCTGTTTTGCAAATATACTCATTGATTTTTAAAATTAGCAAAAGATAATCTACATGCTATTCCATTTCATGTCCTGGCATTGTCAACATTTTCTATTAGCAATTTCAAACACTCTAATCCTGCTAGCATAAAATTTCATTTCCTCATATCAAAGATAATCTGCATTCTACTCCATATATGCTTGATTTTTTCTTCCAAGTCCAACCCACATTAAATCTCTTCTATTCATGAAATGCACCATATTGGCTTCCACCATGCAGCTAACAAAAACATTCCAGTTCGCAATCCCAATTTGCCAAGATTTTTTCATAAAGAACACTTTATGAACTTTGTTCTTTACATTCATAATTATAATGGGCTTAAAAAATAGAAAATTTACAGAGAACAACTGAACAAGTTGAGCAACAAAGAACAGAATCTACCCCCCCCCCCCCTAAAAAAAAACTTCTGAAATCAAAATTGATACTTATAAAAAAAACAAAAACAATACCTCTGAAATCAAGATTGTTGCTATAATGTTGGCATCAAAATTTGTTGCTATAATGTGATATATATCACATTTTGTCCAGCTAATTCCATAACAAAAACATGTCATTAGATCAAATACACAACTACTCAAAATTGACCCCAAAAAATGGCAGAGCTACATTAATTCATAGGGAGGCCATGCCACCCATCTTATCTTATTCCCATCCAAATTATGAACCCAACAGAGGGAAAGAAAAAAAAAAAAAAATCCTGAGTCTACCACTAACAACAGCCATGTGTCTAACCATAGTACTTCAGCAAGAACTTCCTGATGGCAGCTCAAACTGCAAGCACTCGCAAAATTCTTGTAACGCCTTCTATTATCAAGTTCTCAATTGCTTAAAACAATTTACAGTTTTTTTTAGTGATCTTAAAAGATGATGAGAGAGAGAGAGAGAGCACCAGGAGATACTCTTTTTAACACCCAAAAAAAAAAAAAAAAACTAGTAACAATAATATGTTGTATTGTCAAATCTTGACATAAACATCTTAAAAGATACACTGAATAGAAACTGGAAGCATGGACTAATCTAGACAGAGGAAAAAAAAATTGAACACACACCATATACTGATCAAACAATTAATTCTATGATATAACAGAAACAAATGAACATCCGCATGGTAGCAAAGATAGAGTCCAGAATTGCTCTTTTATAACACATAAAAGTTCATGTCTGAGGCAAGTTGTATTCAGTATCAGACAAAACCTTGACTGTTAGCTATATGCATCAGCTGAAATAGCAATAAACTACTATAAAACCCAACAGTAATGAGCTATTCTACTATATTAATACCGTGACCAATACTAAAACTCAAAACTATGATCGCTGAAGTTGAAGTGAATTCTTTGTGGGCCCAATTCCATTAATAGAATTCTTTAGTTTAAGACCATAACAGTGAATTGTCGGGCATTACAGCTAGACCCGCTTGTATGTTTCATTTTTCACCCTAATTTAAATCCCATCAAATGAAATTAATTCAATGTCCAGCCAAGCACGAAGTTACTAAAGATGGACTTGCCGGTCTGGATTTGAGACTACTAATAGAAAATCAAGAGTCTTTCTTTTTAAGGAAACTTTCCATTTTAGTGAAAATTTAATCAATGGGAAAAGTTAACTACTGCCCCAAGGCATTGGTTTAGAAACTTTTATGGGAAAAGAAAGAAGTAAATGATTGTTTTTTTTTTTTACAACTTTTTATATTTCCATAAAAGTTGTATAAAAACTTTCCTTAAATAGTCTATTAATAAGTGCCCTAAGGGCACCTAATAACTAGACCCTGAATACGAGCTGACACTTCAGAAGTCAAAATTTCTACAACTTCAATAAATTAAAGCACCATGAAAGTATAATTAAGGAAATTTAATGAAGACACTCAGACCTAATAACCCAAAATATAAAGTAACAGAGAGAAAATTAATTGCGTAATTAATTAAAATTTTAAAATAGGAAGAAAAAAAATCAACTCCAACGTTAACAAAAAAAAAAGGTTTAATTATTCAGTTATTTCTAGCCCTAAATCACAGAGTAGAGAAAAGAATCACCGCCAACGTTCAAAGAAGCCACGAGAATTCAAAGAATTAACGTGAAAAACCACAATTACCGAACGCAGAGCTAGAGCTTCACACAAAAAAATTGGCAGAAAATTCAGAAAACTCAACCGAATTATGCAAGCTAGCAAGTTCGTAAGAGCGAGAGAGAGAGAGAGAGAGAGAGAGAGAGCAAATTAGGGCACAAAGGAATAACAAAAAAAATCAAAAGAGAAAGAGTGAGAGATAGAGAGAGAAGCAGAGTGACCGAACCAGCTTCTTCCAGCCTTGTGGAGCAGGGAGCTCGACCGGAACGGCGTCGTTGTGGTTCTCCACCGCGTTCGCTTCGACACTCGCCATTGTCTCTCTCTCTCTCTCTCCGAGCACTCTTTCGCTTTCCCGCTCACCAAATTTATCTCTCTCTCACTCTGACTGAATTCGAAAAAACAAAAAGAAAAGCAAACGCGAAAATGAAAATTCGTGACGAGATATGTGTATTTATAGGTGAGGCGTGTTTATCTCTCGCTTTCTCCGTTTCTTTCTCTTATTATCTCTCTCTCTCTATTTTTTTCAGATATGGAGTGCGACGAAATGGCGGTATCTGGACGTGACGAAATGTATGAAGTGGATTTGATTAGTTGGGGGTTGCGTCCGTTATTAACTGTTTTGGATATAGTGTTCGAGTCCGCCACGTATCTTGGATCTTGCCTTGCCTTTTCCTTTTTTTTTTTTATTATTATTTTTTTTTTCTACTTGTGCAGTTAGAGATTTGGGGGGTGCTAGCCACGTGTTTGTTGAATATTGAGTAATTCTAACCAGCTTCATTCTTTAAAAACAAAGATTTATAAACTCTTTTATATGGATTTGTAACTAATTTTTGAATATAACAATCTAAGATTACAATTTTGATCTATGCTTTTTTTTTTTTTAATTTAATATATTTGTTTATATATAGTTTTTTTTTTTTAAATCTTAACAAATAAGATAAAGAGATTTGATTTTTTTGGAGAATCTAATAAAAATATTTGAATATTTGATCACAATTAAGACATAGTACCGACCAACGCTAATAAAAATATGAAAAATACTAGATGAGCCAGCAAGGGTTGTTAGTGAAGAATTCTCGGATACCTAAATCAGTAAGGGCTTCTTAACGTAATAATACGGAAAACGTGCATATTTTGAGGTTAAGTATTTGCTTATACATTTTCCTCTATTGATTCCCTTTCACTTATTTCCCTTATGATAGATATTTCCTTCGGAGTCCTAGTTCGAGATTTGAAATTTGAATACTATAGTGATGCCTAACCTTTTGTATAGTATCCTGCAATTGTAGTAATTTCATTTCAATAATTTTGATAAAACTAAATCAGCGGTTGGATAGCGGCTTCATTTTGGCGTCTGCGTTTTCGGTTTTTTTTTTTTTTTTTTTTACCAAGAGGCCCTCCATCACGTCTGTCAGTGTTTTTTACTGTTCACATCTGTTCATGCACTATTCACGCAATGTTTACAGGACCAACTACCATTTTATTCAGAAAAAAATTATTAAAAATAGATTTCACGGCACTATTCACACATTTAAAATTTATTTTGCTACAGTATTTTCAGTTTTCAATTTTCTGCAAAGTAAGTTGTATTCAAACGGACCTTAAGGCTTAAATGATATCCCTTGTTTTAAATTAGAGAAATCGAGTTGCTTTCCTGACGATACATTCTAGGATTGGCCAGCATGAATATTGTTATGGATAGGTAAAGGCATGTTTGGTTGGAGATTTCTAGTATCGTTGTTTAAAATGATGTCAAAACTGTGGTTTAAAAAATGTTTTGAAAACACGTGTTTACAGTATTCATAATGCAAAAAATGTGTTTGATACCACGTTTCAAATAACATGTTTTAAAATGTGAAAAAACATAATTGTGTGTTTAGGGGGTGTGTTTGTATTTTTTTTAAGCTGATAAGCATGGTATAATTTACTCTTTTTTATTTGAAGAGAGAGAATCTGTCTCATTTTACCATTGCGTAGCAGACTGCGCCTTCTCTCTTTGTGTAAAACAAAACCCACTACTAGGACTTCTCACTCGGTGGTTGCATCTAAGCCTAACCAATCCTTATTTCTATTAACCACAAACTCCCAGGATCGGTTTTGTTTCTTCGTCTTGCTCATGATTAGAAGATTGGACCAGCAGTAAGGATCTCCTTGATCAGCTTGCCATCCTAGCCAATCTTGTAGTTAGTGAAGGTCTCAAAGTACTTCTTGAATAGGCCAGCGAGCAGTGGTAGAGGCAAGAATTTATCTTTGGGGGGTCATCTATAAAAATTTGTGTGTATGAAATCTAAAACAATAATGTACAATACTTCATAACTTAATATGTGTTATAAATACAAGTTCATTTTTTTTAAGTGCTAAATACATGTGAATATAGTTGTATATATGGTATATTTTAATCAAACTAATCGAGTACATTTATAAATTATAATGCCATATGGTATATAATATATTGATTATTATAATAACAAATAATATATTTAAGGAAAATAAAAGAGAAAGCAAATGAAAAGTAAAGTAATACAGGAATATTGTACATGGGTGAGGGGCTTACAGAAGCTTCAAGCTTGTCTTTCACTCTTTCTTATCTAGTTTAGTCACACAAAACTTTTACTTTTATATTGTAAACACAAAACTTCAATAGCAATGGGAAAATGAAAAAACCGAAAAAGAAAAAAAAAAGATTTTGGATTGTATTCTATTTTACAATATTTTTACAAAATATTGATGTGATCAACCTCTTATTGGTTTTCATCTAGACTCACTATAAATATCACTTTTTCATTTATTAATAACCACTCTCCACATCAGCAGTTTGTAATATTTTTTGTAAAATAGTTGGCAAAACTACAATATTGGTCCCTCAAGTTTATCATGTGTGTGCAATTGGTCCCTCAAGTTTCAACTGAGCACAATTGGTCCCTCAAGTTTATAAAATGAGTTGTATTAGTCATTTTACTAACTGTTGTTAGTGATGTTACTTACATGGCTAACGGAGCAATAACTTGGCATTTTTTTAAATGATATGACATTTTTTAAATTAAAAAATTGCAATAACTAATTTCCACATCAAATTTTAGTGACCCAGTTGAAATCAAATTTTAAATTCTAACCCGGTTACAAATTAAACTAAACCCATTTTATCATCTAATGCACGACAGTCCATTCATCAGATGGTTCCACAGCATTAACCCTTCCTCCACCATGATCAAAATACTTTGCCCATGATGACTCCTTCCGGTTCTTCAATTTATCATTGCCTTTCAAGGAAGCCAAGTGCCTAAGTGGGCTTGTATCTGCCGTAGACTTCGAATTGGAGGCCTTAACTTCTTGAAAATCCCTATTCACAAACTTTCCCATGACCCCTTTTGCCTGTTCCCTTCTCCGAGTTAATGGAGCCATGAATCTCTTCCTCTCAGACCTCGCTTCCTTAAACACATCATTGAGCCTAGTTTCAGGTAGAGGGGACAAAGATCTATGCTTGTTATAAATAGTAGTTGATTTCTCACTAGAAGAAGTTGCTCTAGGCCTTCATTTCAAACCTGAAATTCGCTCAGGCTGAATTGAAAATGGAACAGAGGCCAATCTTGAAGAGTCCAACCTATGACACAGAGTATGAGAAAACTTTGCTCTCCTAATCCAGGAATTAGCGTCTTCCCCCATTTTTTTTCTTTGTCAAACAAACACCTTCAAATCCAAAAAGACCTTATACACACAAAACCACCTACTTTCTCCTCCTCCTCTAAGCTGAGAAGAAGGGTCAAAAGCAATTGGGTGTGTACCCAGAAACAATTCTATATGGATTTCAAAGCTCAAGAAACCAAACTTCCTAAAACCCATCAACTACCATTGACATAATGACCACCAAAAATCAAATCTTTTCCTCCATGAGAATCAAAGCAACATTGAAATTCTAGAAGATTCGTCATAAATGAAACTTTCCCAGAACACGCTCTCATCTCCATAAGAACCAAGATACCTTGATTCCCCATGTTGTATGGGCTGTCGCCGGCAGTGGCTAGGGCTTGGATCTCCACCGGCAGCGGGTCAAAGGGAGGCGGCGTCACGGCAGGCTAGCGTCAATCTCTCCTTCCCCTTTCTCTCCCTGGCGCCGTTGTGCATTAGATGATAAAATGAGTTTAGCTTAATTTGTAACCGGGTTATAATTTAAAATTTGATTTGAACCGGGTCACTAAAATCTGATATGGAAATTAGTTATTGCAATTTTTTAATTTAAAAAATGCTATGTCATTTAAAAAAAATGTCAAGTCATTGCTCCGTTAGCCACGTAAGTAACATCACTAACGGCAGTTAGTAAAAGGACTAATACAACTTATTTTATAAATTTAAGGGACCAATTGTGCTCGGTTGAAACTTGAGAGACCAATTGCGCACACAAGGTAAACTTAAGGGACTAATATTGTAGTTTCGCCAAAATAGTTTATATCTCTAACATTATTCTTCTATTTAAATGAAAGTTATGTTTATTTTTAAACTTTCTTAATTATATATGTATATTATCGGGTATGGAGGCCAAAATAATAAGGTTCTTATAAAAATTGTTAAATTATTTAGGAAAATTCTAAAAAAATTATCATTAATTTTTTTCAATAATTTGGGGGGGGCCAAGGCCCCCCTTGGTCCTTGTGATGGTCCACCACTGCCAGTCAACTTCAGCAGTATAGCATTATAAGTATTTTTATCTGCCCAGGTGTTCATTAGTTCCTAACCTTAAAATCAAAACAACAAAATTCCACATCCCCACAAACCCATGTGAAATCAATCCATTTAAAATCAAACCCACAAAACAGCAGCAACAAAATGCCCACAAACCCATTTGAAATCAATCCCAAAACCTTAAATCAAACCTACACAATAGCAGCAACAAAATTCCCACAAACTCATTTGAAATCAAAACCAAAACCTAAATCAAAACCCATAAACAAGAACAAAATCCGTAATTCCCAAACCCACACAAACCCATTTAAAATCAACCCCAAACCCTAAATCAAAACCACAAAATAGCAATAGCAAGATCCCTATTTTCTAAACCCACACAAACCCATTTTAAAATCAACCCCAAGCCCTAAATCAAAACCCACACAATAGCCATATCAACAAATAAAACAATGAAAATTTCATAGAGATAAGGAGAGAGAGAATAGAGTCAACAATGAGAGAAAGATGAATCCAATGGTGGCTCGCGGTGGTGGCTAGAGGTGGGTGGCTCATGGTTATAGAGAAATGGAGAGAGGATGAACACGAAAGAGTTTTTTTTTTTTCTTAGAGAAACGGAGAGGATTTGGAGAGAGAGAGAGAGAGAGAGAGAGAGAGAGAGAGAGAGAGAGAGAGTGCGTGTTTTTCAATTAAGTATGGCCAAATCATGGGTTTCATGCTTTTCTAAATACTTACAAAAGTGTCATTAAGCAATGTTGTTTGAAAACTAAAAACTGATAAAATGAGTTTTCTAAATTCAGTGTTTAAATACCCTAAAATGAGAAACGTAACTCAAATGCTCCTAAAAAAACTCCTACAAATAATGTTATTTTTTTCAGACCCACAGTTTTCAGTGTTTAAACACTACAAAATGTTGTTTGGAATCACCAACCAAAGATGCCCTAAGCTACCATCTCATCATTATTGACTTACTAGTTGGACAAGATTTAGGTACCACATAGCACTATACCTATTAGTTACCCCCAATCATAGGTCAAGCTACCAACCTGCCACATGTGCTCGAGCTCGGAATCTATCATTTTCACTTATGACAATTACTTTTTTTTTTCTAGGAAATTGACATGTGTGTTAAATGTATATAATATGGCTTCCTTTGGGGGAGATCTACTAAAGTCTTTCAATATATGCTTGTTGCTTGGGAAAAGATTGTTTGGCGGGTGGAGGCAGGTGGTTTGGGCATTCAGAGGATTGAGCAGGAGAGTGTACCTTGGAGCGGTGAATTTCAAAACCGATAATCAAAATCATTTGGGAACACTTTCAATCTTCACTCCAATTCCACTAACGTCCAAGATGTGTGGTCTCTCAATCAGTTTACTAAGGGAGAATGTTAAAGTGTCTAACACTTCTTACACTACTTGGCAATAGTGTTCTTCCAATTCTCTACAGAAAATTCTGTATATTTCTCCATTTGTATCTAACTGATTATCTAATTGGGCTGGCCTTTTGGGCCTTTCCAATTGGGCTTAAGTGTGTGGCTTGGAGTGGGACCAAAAGGGACTACTAAGACACTAGCTCCAATGGGTTTTGGGCTTTTCTGTCAACTCTTGACAAGTCCAAAGTTACCATTAACTATATTTAATACCACTATATAAATATAGTTGCACTCTAGGCCTTATTTATAAATTATATCCCAAGACTTTATTGTACCTGCAACCCCTTCATAAAATATTCGTAGTAATACAAAGTCATGAAAGAAAACTGCCACTTTGTAGATTACTACATCTTAATTTCTTGAGAACCCGGTTTAATTCTTTAAAGTTATTCATAATATATTTATGAAATTCAATTCTATAAATATATACTTTAGTAACTCCTTACTAAAGTGGTTAGACCTAACTCTTTGAATAACTGAACCCATTAAACTTATCTCAAAATAATATTTTATATCTCCGTTAAGAGATTATGAATTTCATCTTGAGAATATATGTTCCATCAATACTAAATGTGGTTGCTCAACATACTGAGGTTTTGATCGTTACTCTAAATCTCACTCCTGATATATCAAAGCAACTTACACTTCATGATCAAGTTCATTATTCTTTCAGGATTAAGAATTCATGCAAATATAAGTCGTGAGTTTATTATTCATTTGACAGTCGTTAGGAGAATAATAAATCTCACATCGGTCCAGTTCAATATATTTTAACTCTTAAAATATATCAACATACCAACTAGAAATCTCCATTTTCATGATCAAGACAAATCATCTTAGTTAATATATTATAGTTTTCACAGATGAAATGCCCAATTTCATCAATGACTATGAACTACATTTTGAGTTTACAAGGAACTTGTGATTTACATCTTCTGTGACTAAATCACATAAATCACATACAATGCATCTCATGGACTATATGATAATGTCCCAATATTTATGTTACAATTATTTTAGATAATAATAAAACAACTTTATTAAACACAATATTAAGTCAGACATAATGTCATAGATAGCATCATACAATAGGATTTAAGGACACACATCCTAACACATATATCGTTGTAATGAGGAAACAATGGATCATCTTTTACTCCATTTTAAGTTTGCTCATGTTTTATGGAGTGAAACCTTTCTTGTGTTTGTTGTACAATGGGTCATGCTGAATACAATTGTTTCTCTCCTATTTGCTTGGAGGAATTGGTAGGGGACATTTTCTTCAAATATTTGGAATATGGTACCGACATGTCTTATGTGGTTAATTTGGGAGGAACGTAATTCCCGAACATTTGAAGACATAGAGAGACTTGTAGATCTGTTGAAGTATTTTCTAGCTAAGACTTTGTTTAAGTGGTCTCGTATTTGGGGTTTTGCGCAAAGTATTTCCATGTTTGATTTCCTTATTTATGTTAGCTTTTCCCTTTGATTTGTTTGTATTTGTCTCAAGCGCAATGGTTTACTATTGTAAACACATTGTATTTTTATTATCAATAAAACTTTTGTTACCTATAAAAAATTAAATGTTTATAGGGAACATGTATCTTTTATTGGATGGTTACTAACATTTCTTCTTCCTATGGTATGTGTTTTAGTATTGGTCATTGATCGAATTCACTATCATCGGTTAGGTTCTTCACTTTCTATAGGTTTTTCTTAGCCTATTCACTAACTTATTGTTTTTCTACTATTGTTCTTTGAAATACCCCATCTTTCTCTCAATTTTCTAGTATGTTCTAGTTCTCGACTCTATTATTTTAGTTGTTCTTGCTTTATTAGCCTGCTATTTTTATTGTTTTCTAGTATTAAACCTTTAGGTTTCTCCTAGTTTTACCAATTTTCATTGAGTTGGTGCAAAATACCCAATCGATGCATCTAGTTCATGCTTTGGCTCCAATTGGATTTTACTCGATTCGAAATGGCCATTCAAAATATAGTATCGACATATCATTCATCAAGTTACATATAAACATTCACATCTTAAAAGCTTGGTTAATGCACACAACTTATAAACTTATGCAAGCTAACATGAAAGATCATTTAATAGCATAAAACTTCTTATTTAAGGAGTTATGAAGGCGAGAAAGTGGTACCTTGAATAGTTTTTGAATTAAAATCTCATTTTCCTTGTTTTCTTGACTTTGAACAATTTTTTGAAATTTTTTTGCTCAAAGCCCCTCAAGTTGAAGCATATGTGGTGCCTTTTCAAAAGACACCTTATTTTTCATATGACATCGTTTGACCCTCACTCAAACAAGGTCAATTCCAAAGTCACTACTAACATAGAAAATTTCTAACACTTGACAAAGTGTTTGGTCAAATATCTGATTTTTTGATATCTTAAATGATTCAAATTTCATTTTAAAGTTTGATTGTCAAAATGAAGGGAATTTTCATCTTCCTCATGATGGAGCCACATTTTCTCCAATATAAATTTTTGAATTTATATCAAATACTGGTCAAACCTTATTTTAACATTGTCAAATTCAGTCAAAGTAGGAAATTTTCAATTTTTTTTTATAGAAATATTGAGATTTCGCTTATGGTCAATAGGAATAAGAGGAATTAATTTGATTTCTAGCAACATGAGCAAACTAGGGTATCAAAAAATTTTAAGCTACCCATATTGCATTTAAATTGGCAACTAAGAAGCTACAAGAAATCTGGGTTTAGGTGACGTTTGTAAAACATCACTAAAAACCCAAAAAATGTCACTATAGACACAAATGATCTACATCAATGTTTTTTTTTTGTGACATTCAAAAATGTTGCAATAGAGTGGTCACTATATGTGACTCTTTAGTGGCGTTTAAAAACTTTAGTGACATTTTCTAAAACGTCACTAAATAATATAGCATTTTCGTATGTAATGTAGGAAAATACATTTAGTGACGTTTTTAAAATTATGCAAATAATCATACCAATAGCAACGTTTCAAAAATGTTGCAAAAGCATTTGCCTTCTTGCTTTTTAGTGACATTTTTAAAACGTCACTATAGGACTGATTATGTGCGGCGTTTTAAAGGCGTCGCTAAAAATGATTTCCTCTTACTTTTTAGCGACGTCGCAAAACCTGCTCATTATTTTTCTTTTAAAATATTAAAAATTCTATATAAACCTGCTTAAAATTCAACAATAACTAACATAAGCTTGCAATAAGCTTGTAATAGATCAAATGTACCTATCATCAATATTCCACCATATCAAATGTCCAAACTAACACATTAACCATAGATTCAATACATGTATCATCTTGAATTGAACAAAACACTTGTCTACCTACCAAAAAAAAAAAAAACACCTAAACTATGACAATATTAAACAAAGTACAATATTTCCAAAATAAATATGGTTGTAACAAAACACTTGTCTACCTATACAAAAAAAAAAAATCCACCCAAACTATGGCAATATTATAAACAAAGTACAATAGTTCCAAAATAATTGTGGTTGTTCAAAACAACTATGTAATAGCTCATGGAGTCCTTAAAACACTGCATGTACCGCTATATGCTAGTTTTTTGATGGGATGAAGCCTGCGATCTATAAGGAGTTGGAGATTGATGATCTACAAGAAGTCCATTTCTATCCATATCTTCATTTACACAACAAATTCAAAACCACTTAGGTTCATAAACATGCGAATAAGATTACACATAATCTTAAATATAATAAGCAAACCACATCAAGTCTATCTTTATCCTCATTCACACAAATGGACTAAGTCTTGTATCTCTACAAACTTAAGCAAAAATCATGGAAGTAGAATTACACATACACTTAAATATAGAGAGGGTTTGGATCCAACTTATTTTTTCCACGTTTTGCTGCGTTCACGTTTTGCTGTTTTTTTTTTTCCCAGCCGCACTTGTTGACTTTCCTGCGTTTCACCTTTTTTTTTTTTTTTGCTGCTGCAGCACGCTTTCAAGAGACAAACGGCTACTGTTCATGAACAGTAGCCGTATATTTCTGACTTTTCAGCTACTTTCTTCGGTGAACAGTGCATTCGTGCACTGTTCACGGACCCACAAATTTCATTTTCAGCTATTTTTTTATTAAAAATGGGTCCCACAATACTATTCACACATTTAAAAATTATTTTGCTACAGTGTTTTCAGTTTTTAGTAATAAGTTCTATCCAAACAGACTCATAGTGCACAACATATTCAAAACCACATAATTTTATAAACATGCAAATAGGATTACACATAATCTTAAATATACTAAACAAACCATATCAAGTCTATCAATATCCTCATTCACACAAATGGACTAAGTCTTGAATCTCTACAAACTTAAGCAAAAACCATAAAAGTAGAATTACACGTACACTTAAATATAGTGCACAATATATTCAAAACCACATAGTTTTATAAACATGCAAATAGGATTACACATAATCTTAAATATGCTAAACAAACCATATCAAGTCTATCAATATCCTCATTCACACAAATGGACTAAGTCACTCTACAAACTTAAGTAGAAACCATGGAAGTAAAATTGCACATACACTTAAAGTGTACAACATATTCAAAACCATATAGTTTCATAAACATGCAAATAAGATTACACATAATCTTAAATATACTAAACATATCATATCAAGTCTATCAAAATTCTTATTCACACAAATGGACTAAGTCTTAAAGCTCTACAAACTTAAGCAAAAACTATGGAAGTATAAGAAGTCCATTTCTATCCATATCTTTATTTACACAACAAATTTAAAACCACTTAGGTTCATAAACATACAAATAAGGTTACACATAATCTTAAATATAATAAGCAAACCATATCAAGTCTATCTATATCCTCATTCACACAAATGGACTAAGTCTTGTATCTCTACAAACTTAAGCAAAAACCATGAAAGTAGAATTACACATACACTTACATATAGTGCACAACATATTCAAAACCACATAATTTTATAAACATGCAAATAGGATTACACATAATCTTAAATATACTAAACAAACCATATCAAGTCTATCAATATCATCATTCACACAAATGGACTAAGTCTTGAATCTCTTCAAATTTAAGCAAAAACCACGAAAGTAGAATTACACGTACACTTAAATATAGTGCACAATATATTCAAAACCACATAGTTTCATAAACATGCAAATAGGATTACACATAATATTAAATATGCTAAACAAACCATATCAAGTCTATCAATATCTTCATTCACACAAATGGACTAAGTCACTCTACAAACTTAAGTAGAAACCATGGAAGTAAAATTGCACATACACTTAAAGTGTACAACATATTCAAAACCATATAGTTTCATAAACATGCAAATAAGATTACACATAATCTTAAATATACTAAACATATCATATCAAGTCTATCAAAATTCTTATTCACACAAATGGACTATGTCTTAAAGCTCTACAAACTTAAGCAAAAATCATGGAAGTATAAGAAGTCCATTTCTATACATAACTTAATATACACAACAAATTCAAAACCATTTAATGTCCGTTTGGATACCGCTTATTTTGCTGAAAACTGAAAAACACTGTAGCAAAATAATTTTTAAATGTGTGAATATTGCTGTGGGACCCATTTTTAATGAAAAAAGTTGTGAAAAAAGAAGTTTGTGGGTCCCGTGAACAGTGCACGGGACCCATTGATGTGACATAAAGCCACTAAAATGCGCTTTTCTAAAAAAAAAAAACGCAGACTAATACTCACTTAGTTTCATAAACATGCAAATAAGATTACACATAATCTTAAATATACTAAACAAATCATATCAAATCTGTTAATATCCTCATTTACACAAATGGACTAAGACTTAAAACTTTACAAACTTAAGCAAAAATCATGGAAGTAGAATTATACATACACATAAATATAGTGCACAACATATTCAAAACCACATAGTTTCATAAACATGCAAATAAGATTACACATAATTTTAAATATACTAAATAAATCATATCAAGTCTATCAATATCCTCATTCACACAAATGGACTAAGTCTTTAACCTCTTAAGAAATAAGCAACAACCATGTAAAGAGGATTACAAATAAACTTGTCTTATAGTACACAACAACTTCATCCAAATTTTCAAAAAATTATAAACACTTCTAATATGAATGTAAACCACCTTATAGCACCATGCAAGCCGCCTGCTTGCACCAACTTAACAATCTACCCCAACGCAATGACTCATAATGATAAATATAGAATGCTTACAAGTATTGAAATTCAAAAAGTAATCAGCAAATATAACTTAATCATATACATCCAAATTTTCAAATTTAATAAACACTTCCAATATCAATTGCAACGACCTTATAACACCATGCAAGCCACCAGCTTGCTCCAATACAACAATCCACCCAATACAATTATCAATACAATAATATAGAATGCTTACAAGTATTGAAGTCCAAAAAGTAATCAACAAACATAACTCAATAACATCCAAATTTTTAAAAATAATAAACACTTCCAATATGAATATAAATCGCTTTATAGTACCATGCAAGCCACCCGCTTGCTCCAAATCAACAATTCGCCCCAACACAATTATCATAATCACAAATATAGAATGCTTCCAAGTATTGAAGTTCAAAAAGTAATCAACAAATATAACTCAACCATATCCATCCAAATTTCCAAATTTAGTAAACACTCTCAATATCAATTGCAACGACCTTATAACACCATGCAAACCACCCACTTGCTACAACACAACAATCTACCCAATACAATTATCAATATAATAATATAGAATGCTTACAAGTATTGAAGTCCAAAAAGTAATCAACAAACATAACTCAACAACATCCAAATTTTCAAAAAGAAGTAACCACTTCCAATATGAATGTAACCAACTTATAGCACCATGCAAGCCACCCGCTTGCTCTAACTCAACAATCTACCCCAACATAATTATTAACATTTCAAGCACAAAGTTTTAAGCAAAAATTACTTACTATGCTCAAGCCAAACAAACACCTTTCTAAAAAAGTCCAAACTTATCACAATAAATGAGTACTTAACCTGCAAAATAAAATAGGACAATTAAATGATGTAGAAGGAAAATAAAGGTGTCATTACAGAAAATTTTTATGAGTTAGGACTTGGAACAATTAGGCAAAAAAATTAAGGACCACTTTGTAGAAAATATTTGAAATTTAATTGAATACAAACTTTATCATTTGGTACACATAAGGAAACTTACCCATTATGCCTAAATGTCTCGACTGAAAAAGGTGCTCCAAATCATCCAAATTTTACATATGAGAATGCTATTGCAGAAAATTTTAATGAGTCTTGGTACATGAAAATTTAGTAACAATATATATATAGCATTTAGTTGAGATTATTTACTCACGACAAAAGTGAAACCCAAATACCTAGGCCAATAACACCAAATGAAACATGCAAAAAAAAAAAAAAAAGTCACAACTTTCTTAATTTTCCAAGATTATAAAGAAATTACTATAATTTCATATAAAGTAATAGTTGTAATTTCTAATATAATAACACACACACACACACACACACACACACACACACAAACATAGCTTAATACATAGAATATAAAATTTTATCAAAATATATAAATAAGCATGAATACCACATGGCACCACACTGTTGGCTGAACCATTCCTTAATCTAATCAATAATGAATTGTGCTAGGGACACAACTTTTGGCACAACATTGTCCCACAACTCACCACATGGCGAGTTGTGATTGGTAAGGGTATGTTAGTGGACCATGTGAGGACACATCCATAGTAACTAACATATTTGTGTTTCAATTTCTATTTACCAAGGAGCTTTTGCAGGCCAGCCAACAGGGATGGAGTCAGAATTTGAATCCAAGGGGGGCAAGCTTAATATGAACTCACGTTCATTAATATCAATATCTCATATTTGCAAATACAATTTTGAATTACGCACCATATATATATATGTATGTATATATAATTAGAATTTCAAAATATTTATACAAACAAATGAAATAATATTACAATGTAAATGTTTGTTTATTTTTCCATAAAATACACCAACTTGTAGTAATATATATATATATATATATATATATATATATATATATATATATTTATAATATATGTCAAAACCCATAGGCAAATTTCTTTAGCAACTTTTACCTAACATGACAAAAACTCTTGCTGTCTATTGTCCTTGTAAATTGAAGAGAAATGACATGAAATAATATTATCTGACATTAATAGTAGTAATGATTATAATCCAATGGCTCATTGTGTATGAATCCAACGGTCCATAATTTAACCATCTCTTTATAATGACTTTCATCTCACACTACCTTCCCTCTCCTTCATTCTCAACCATAACTAATTCTCTCTCATTCTCATTCTCTACATTCAATGAAAAAATCAAAACTAAAGAAAGCATATATAAAAAAAAAAAAAATTAATCTCAAGCTAGCTAATCCACAAAACTAATAACAAAAAATTCAAAATCTACACACTATAGAAAAATTAAGTAGAAATTAAAAAAAAAAATACAAGATTTACAAACAAACTTACAATGATTCAGCCTTTGATGCTCAGGTCTTTTTGCTCAAAAATCCAAATTTGAATAAGAGTTTTCTGTACCAAAATCCAACCAAAACAAGCAAACAACAAAAATTTGCACCAAAGTTCCATGACCCATTAAAGAAAAACCAAATCAAAGCAAACCCACAAGCCAAAACACAAAGACTCCATGACCCATTAATGAAAAACCAAATCAAAACAAACCCATAAGCTAAAACACAAAGACTTATACTTTAAAGAAACTTGAACACAAAAAAAAAGGGAAAAATATGGTGGTGGCTAGAGAGGGAAAAGCTTGTAGATCGGTGGGTTGGCGGTGGCAAGGGCGGTGACGGCAACGGTTGGCGGTGGCTAAGTGTGAAGAAGTGATGAGGGGGGGGGGGGGGGAGAATATAGAAGTGGTATGAAGGGAAGTTGTTTGTTTGAGAGAAAAAAAAAGAATGATAAGAAAGAAAAGAATGAAAAAACGTGTAGGGAAAGGAGAAAAAAAAAGGGAAAACGGAGGGACAAAATGGTGGGAATTGAAACTCAGCGAAATTGTGTGGGAAAAAGACAAAAATTTTGGGAAATTTTTTTGGACTATAGGTTGGGTGTTCTTTAATAACTATAATGACATTTTCTAAAAATGTTGCTATAAACAAAAGAAATGCCACTAAAACTATACTTTTTACGGCATTTTAAGAAATGCTGCTATTGTTTTGGGTTACAGTAACGTTTTTTAAAAAATGTCGCGAAAGGCTCACTCTTTAATGGCGTTTTTTAAAAACGTCACAATATACTTATAGTGGCGGATTTAAAAACGCCGCCTAAACCCAGATTTCTTGTTGGCAAGCATGTTATATTCATCCATACATTATTGGTTTGAAATAAAAGAATCACTTATTTCATAATTGTATATAATATCGCAGAACATATAGAATAATCAAACACAAGACAAATTAATATAATTCGATATAAAATTCAACTTCCACGAGACATTGGCTTTGGGTTCAAAATGCCCCATTTGACATAGATTTTAAGTCTTATATATAAGATAGTATAAAATAGAATATCACTATACCTTAAAGTAATATTATTACAAAACTCAAAACAACACAATTTGAAATGGGAGACACTTCAAGTTTTCTATTTAGTAAATGTCATGGACGAACCTTGAGATTCCTCCAATTGTATTTGAAACCATAGCACACCAACAATTTGACATATAATTCAATAAATGGAGTGGATATAGAAAATATAGTAGAACATGCATCTACAATGACAAGTAGATGGTCAATTATAAATGATGTATGATGCTTGAAAAGAAGGCAAAAAAACAAAAAAAGTTTATTATGTTGTGGTATCACTAAGCATGCATGTTGAATAACATTAGTAATCATGTAGCCGTGGTTATTGAGAAATCTTCTACTAACCCTAAAACTAATAAATCATGATATATTAAAAAGAAAAATATATAAATCTCATTCTAGGACCACGTATTTTAGCTACTTTGAATAATAATTCCTATCATAATTGTAATATGGAACTTTCGTATCATTCCACATCAACTAAAAAAATTAAAATTAGGTATATATACTACATCATACGAGCCTTCTCCAACATAATCTCTAGTAAGGGATTATTCTCCATTAAGCACAACATACAAGATCTTAGAAGAAAATTAAGTTGGAATTCTTTTCTCAAACCTTAGTCCTAGTGTCTAATGGCAAATCATACGCTAATATTTAAAATGGGTCTAACCTACTAACTTGTACCCATAAAAAGATATTGGTTGCTTGAAATTAAAATTTTTACGCATGTGTATATTCTACAAAAGATAAAGAGAAGATATTTATAAAATTATTTACCATATAACAAATTGGAGCTATCTTGTGAATTATGCACAGTTATTTTTTTTATATTACTTTCATACCATTGAAGAAAACATTCTTCTACAGCAATTGGATTTACATGCAAGATACAGAACATTGTCTCTAATGAAGCCAGATTTTGCCTCGTCAGTACGATGGATGACTTGGAGATCCAGTTCCAAAGAAAGCACTAAGCAAATGATGACACGGTTTGGGGTTTGTCAAGGACCCTCTGATACTTAAATTAGCTTAAACTCTTTATAAATCTAAAATCTATGGAGTAATTTGTGTGTGTTCAATATGAATCATTTACCTGTCTCTCCTAGCTTTTTATAACTTTTGTGTGAGTAAATACTCAGTACATCATTACACTGCAGCTGGAGGATTTAAAGCTCAATGATGGCCATTTAATCCCAAGGTTTTCTATTTGTAACCGTCCTTTAACTGCCAATTATTGGACAAAGATAACGGTTCTATGCTTACTTATTGCTCGATCATTGAATGTTGTCTGGAATTAATGCACTTACGCTCGTCCATACTCTTACTCGTCATTGTTATAGACGGTTTGCAAGTGAAAGATGACCATTTATGCACTACTCGTCAATTGCCCCATTGATTCCTTTGTCATCCTTTGTTTGGACGAGTGAAGGAATATGGAAAGTCCTTCCTGGGCGAGTTCTTGTGTTTCTCGCGCATTGATTTTGCTTTCTTTTTTAGCAAAAAACCTTTCATAGTCTCCTTCTTTTTCATTATCTGCTAAAGTCAGAAACTAAAAGAAATCTCCTGCTCCCTCTGTACGGTAAGACTCCTTTCCCTCTAGATTCCATTAATGGTTGATTTTGCTTTCATTAGGCAGGAAAATCCCTCTATTTCGTTCTTCTTTGCTAGACTAGGGGTATTTCTAGAGTTCTCTGGTGGGCATCATCCCCAAGTGGGTTTGTTTTTACCTCGAGATTGTGGAGCCTTTAGACTTGTTTTGACTAGCCTTTATCCCTTGATTCGTTGTTCCTTGATCGCTCATCACTTAGAGATGACTGCTATAGAATACAGGGATTCTGATGTTAGGTCTAGCGAACTAGAAACCAGTCTGTCATCAAGTGGTGAGTCCATTGATAAAGATTTTGAAGTTGTGGTGTCTAAACCCTTGTCATCTCCAAAACCCTCATCTTCCTCAAAACCCTCATCTTATTCATCTTCATTCCTTTTCCACGCTTTCTCCGAGTCTTGTTCCTTGGAACAGAGACACCTGAAATATATACGAAAAAAGTTCCAATTTCCTGGAGGGGTCGTTATTAGACTACCTCGTCCCCATGAAAAAGCTTGTTCCTTTGCCCATGGTGAGGTGAGTTTTTGCGAAGCTACCTTTTCATGTGGCCTTCGTTTTCCTGTTCATCCTTTCATCATGCAACTTCTATCTGCTCTCAATGTTGCACCTGGCCAGCTTGTCCTTAACGCATGGAGGACGATTATTGGCTGTATGTCAATTTGGGTATCTGCCCGTGACGGGGACATGATAACTTTGAACGAATTTCTTTACTTATATCGTCTGAAACCTTCTACCTACTATGGGTATTTTGAACTCTTGCCTTGGAATAGGGAGTCTAGGATTGTCCGTAACTTTCCTACTTCCTTTCGTGATTGGAAGTCATGATATTTTTTTGTTTCTGGATTCGGATGGGAAACCATGACTAATGACCTTTGGGGTGAGGTCCCATGGTTGCTACAGAAATGGGAAATTCCCTTTCTTGGTGCGTCTCTCTACCTCTTCATTAAACTAGCTATTTTAACTTATCATTCTTTGATCTTTCCTTGTTAAATTGTCTTGTAGTTCCTAATCGTCTTGCATTGGAAGAGCACTGTTAAGGATGTTAAGGATGAGTTCAAGCTACTTTTGAGTTTGCCCTTACTATTGACGATTTTGATGACTTGGTAAATCCTTATCGTTTATACAAGTGTTGCCTTGGACCCGAACCATTTGCATTCATCTTAAAGAAGATTTCTTAGGAAGAGAAAAGTAGGTTCAACTTACCCTTCTTTCCTATTTCCTTGTTCTTTATAAAAGCTTAGCTTTCTAATTTTCTATTTTACAGAAATGGCCACTAGGTACAACAAAGATAAATACACCTGTGTGAAGAGTTTGAAGAATAAACCTTTGTCCCTACTTACTCCTGGATCAAAAAAGCGAAAGTTTGATGAGGGTAAAGATGAAACCCCTGCACCCTTGTCTCTTTTCAGTATCCTGTCTTCTCCTACACCTTCTCTTGAAATGATGACCTTTTCTCCTCCAACGACTCATTCCAAAGGGAAGGTTAAGGTTGGGAAGAGTGTTTGGGAAGATCCTGCCACAGCCCTTGGATGAGCTTACAACGTCATTACTGATGACGAGCTTAAAGGCCTCTCGTCCATCCCATCTCATGAACTTGTTAGCCGCCATATTCACAAACCGGTGCAGGTATTTTTACTTGGTTACTTTTCATTGCACATTGAGTATTTACACATGTTAAGAGTTTTGACTTTTCTCTCATTTTCCAGGTTTTGGGTGAATCTGTGCACTTGACGACAGACTACCTGAGCAGTGAATAGAAGGTAGTGGTGGCGAATTCCAAAGTTGATTCAATTGAGGTTAAGAGCTCTAAGTTGAGGAAGGATTTGATCGATGTGATGGACCAAGCAACGAAGGCCAAGGAAAAGGTGAAGGATCTTAAGGACGCGCTGGGAGAAGAAGCTCGTCATTCAAAGGACGAGGAGGTTCAAGTTGAAGGAAAAATTCTGGTTTTGTATCTCATACAAAACACATAGTGGAAGCAACAAACAAGGATCTATTTCATTCATGATTGATAACGTGCACTGTGTAAATTTCAGAAGTTAAGAACAAGATGGCGTACCTTGGTGTGGGGAAATTCAAAACAAAAATTAGAAGCACTTGGGAGCACTTTTAATCTTCACTCCAATTCCACTTTACGCCCAAGATGTGTGGTTTCTCAATCAGTTTTCAAAGGGAGAATGAAAGTGTGTCTCACACTCTCTCACACACCATTTCTTATTTCACTTTTTTTTCACTCATAAAAATTCTATATGTTTCTCCCTTTATAACTAACTGATTATCTAATTGGACTGACCTATTGGGCCTTTCCAATTGGGCTTTAGTGTGTGGCTTGGAGTGGGACCAAAAGGGACCAATAAGACACTAGCTCCAATGGGCCTTGGGCTTTTCCGTCAACTCTTGACAAGTCCAAAGTTACTATTAATTATATTTAATACCACTATATAAATATAATTACACTCTAGGCCTTATTAATAAATTATATCCCAAGACTTTATTATACATGCAACCCCTTCATAAAATATTCGTAGTAACACAAAGTCAAAAATGTAGACTGTCACTTTGTAAATTACTACATCTTATCCTTGAGTACCCGGTTTAATTCTTTAAAGTTATTCATTATATATTTATGAAATTCAATTTCATAAATATACATTTTAGTAATTTCTTACTAAAGTGGTTAGGCCCAATTCTCTAAATAACTGAACTCATTAAACTTATCTCAAGGGAATATTTTATATCTCCATCAAGAGACTATGAATTCTATCTTGAGAATATATGTTCCATCAACACTAAAAGTGGCTGCCCAACATACTGAGGTTTTGATCGTCATTTTAGATCTCACTCCTGATATATCAAAGCAACCTACACCTCATGATCAGGTCCATTATTCTCTCAGGATTAAGAGTTCATGCAAATAGAAGTCGTGAGATTTGTTATTCATTTGACAGTCATTAGGAGAATAATAAATCTCACAGCGGTCCTGTTCAATATGTTTTAACTCTTAAAACATATCAACATATCAACTAGAAGTCTCCACTTCCATGATCAAGACAAATCTTATAGTCTTCGCAGATGAAATGCCCAATTTCATCACCGACTACGAACTATAAATTCTGAGTTTACAAAGAACTTGTGATTTACTTCTTCTGTGACTTTTCACATAAATCACATACAATGCATCTCATGGACTATATGATAATGTCCCATATTCATGTTACCATTATTTTAGATGATAATAAAATAACTTTATCAATCACAATATTAAGTCATACATCATGTCATACATCATGTCATACATAATATCATCAATAACATCATACAATAGGATTTAAGGGCACTAATCCTAACACAGGTGATCACCAAATTTCTGGAGTATGATCGCTTCTTTATCTTCAATTCTTGCAATACTTTAAGGGCTTCGAGCTTCTTCGTAGGTGGATGATGAAGCATCACAACCAAGTAGCAGACCTCACAAACCTTGATTTCGAAGCTATTGACATCGAGATCCTTGCCGAGGTGACCAAAGAGAAGGAAGGTGAAGCTATTGCCGATGCTGCCGAAAGAGATGATATAACTGTATGTGAAGTTGCGAATGAAGATCATATGAATGAGGGCCATATTAAAGAGGCCATCTAGGCTCCTTGAAAGAAGTTTTTAAGTAATCCTTTTTTTTTAAGAAATTGGTTGCCTCATGTTTTGAGGCTTTAACTTAGAAACAATGGATGTTTTCTATGCCTTCTATTTTGAGGCTTTTGCTTTTATGCACTTGTTTAGTGCTTTATTTACTTATTTCGCTTTTGGCCAAGAAATTTTGTTATGGTTTAAACCTCAAAGTTCCCTTTTAATATCGAACTTTGTAATTTGAGGTTCTTTAAACCATTACATAGTATTTCTTTGAAAATACATGACCTAAACTTGAATTTCTTGTCATTGATGGTGTACTTATGATTTATATTCATTGTTAGAGCTTATGATTTAAACTCATTATTTGCGTTTTTACCATCCTTATGATTTAAACTCATTATTTGAGTTTTTATCATGTTCTATGATTTATACTCGTCATTCGAGTTACTACCACGTTTATGATTCAAACTTGTCATTTGAGTTTTTATCATATTCATGGTTTTAAACTCATTATTTGAGTTTTTAACCACGTTTATCATTTGGTTGCAGATATCCCCTTCTTGTTTATGACCTTAAAGCTTTGTCAAATTTATTGAAAAAGGGATGGCTTATAGAGCCTTATTATTTCATGCATTCTCATATACGAGGGGATTACAAGGAAATTACTGAAAATAACTTGATCAAAATACTTGAAGGGAAAAAATACTTAAAGAAAAAACAATGAAATCTTGCTTATCTAATGCATCGTCAGGCGAGGTGCTCCTATAGATAGAGCTTATTAATCCAAGTACTTTTCATTGATAGTACTTCTTAAAATGTTCCACGTTCCAGGGGCATGGCAATGGATTGCTGTTGAGGTCCTTCAGGTAGTAGCTTCCTCTTCTGGAGTAACGGATGACCTTATATGGCCTTTCCCAAGTAGGGCCTAACTTTTCTTGAGCTGGGTCTTTAGTAGCTTGTGAGACTTTTTGCATTACCATGTCGTCGGGGTTGAACCTTCTAAGCTTTACCCTCTGATTATTGTACTTTGCCATCTTCTGTTGATACCGAGTCATTCTTAGGGCTGCCTCGTCTCTGACTTCAGGTAAAAAATCCAAGTTGAGTCTCAGCTCGTCATTATTTGTACCTTCATCATAACGAGCTCGCCTAAGATTGGATACTCCCACTTCAACGGGAATGACTGTTTCTGTACCGAAGACCAATTTGTATGGGATTTCTCCTATTGGTGTTCTCGCAATCGTCCAGTAAGCCCATAGTACCCTAGGTAACTCTTTCGGCCATGCACCCTTTGCCCCCTCAAGACGTGCTTTGATGAGTTCGAGCAAAGTACAATTGTTACCTCTGTCTACCCATTTGCCTGTGGGTGCTCAGGTGATGAATAGTGGTTTTTTATCCCTAGTTCTGCACAAAATTTTCTGAACTTTCAACTATCAAATTGTCGACCATTATCAAAGATGATCATCCTTGAGATTCAAAACCTGTAGACAATGTTCTTCTAAACGAAGCTCTGTATTTTGCGTTCTGTGATTACTACTAGTGGTTCTGCTTTGGCCCATTTGGTGAAGTAATCAATGGCAACAAGTAGGAACTTCACCTATTTCTTCCCCCGAAGGAGTGGGCCTACAATGTCGATCCCCTATGTGGAGAATGGCCAAGGTGAGGAGATGCTCGTCAGTAATTCCACAGGTATATGCTATACATTTTCGAACCGTTGACACTTATCACATTTCTTGACAAGTTTAATCGCATCTTTCTGCATAATTGACCAAAAGTAGTCTGCCCTGATTGTCTTTCCTACCAAGGAATGAGGTCTTGAATGGTTTCCACATACGCCTTCATGGATTTCTCACAACACATACGTTGCTTCCCCGGGGGTCAGGCATTTCAATTATGGCAATGAAAATCCTCTTTTGTAAAGTTCACCATTCATAATAGTGAATCTGGCTGCCCTAACTCTAACCTTCTTTGCTTCTGACGGGTCAGATGGGAGTTGGTCGTCTTTGATATAAGAAAGGATCGGGTCCATCCAAGTGCTAGGTCGCTGGATTGAGAGGGTATACAACCTGTCAATACTAGGACTTGTCTGGACTTCCATGAGCAACTCTGTCATTGCTGAGGTAGCTTCAATTAAAGCCAATCTAGCGACCTTGTCAGCAGCTGAGTTATTCTCCCTCGGGATTTGTTCGAACTTGTCGTCATCAAATTCGTCAGTAAGTTGAGTTGTCAGCTTGAGGTACTTCTTCATTCTCTCTTCCTTCGCTTCATATTCGTTAGTTATTTACCTAGCAACCAGCTTAGAATCAGTCCTCAATTTCAAATTCTTGATCCCCAAGGCTCTTGCAATTCTTAGGCTAATAAGGACTACTTCATTTTCTGCTTCGTTGTTTGTTGCTGGAAATTGGAGTTGAACTCCATACCTAAGGATATCCTTTTTAGGTGATGTCACAACGACATTGACGCCTCTGAGCCTTGCAAGAGATGAGCCGTCAGTGCAGATTGTCCAATACTCTGCTTCCTAATCTGTGTTTGGAAGTGTAAATTTTGCAATAAAATCTGTCAAAGCTTGAGCTTTGATTACTGTACTTGGCCTGTACTCAATATCAAACTAGCTTAGCTCGACAGCCTATTAAATCATGTGCCCTGCAGCATCTGGCTTGCTTATTGCTTTCAGGATTGGTTGGTCCGTCATTACCATGATGATATGAGCTTAGAAGTATGGATGAAGCTTCCTTGAAGCCACGATTAACGAGAAGGCCGTCTTCTCTATTTGTGGATACTTTGCTTCGGCTCCTTGAAAAGCCTAACTTGTGTAGTATATGGGTCGTTGTACCTTGGATTCTTCATGAATCAATGTCGAACTGATGGCTGCTTGTGATATAGCTAGATACAAAAATAGCTCTTCTCCTTCTATCGACGGACTCAGCAATGGAGGCTTGGCTAGGTACTCCTGGAGGTTTTGAAAGGCTATCTCACATTTGTTCGTCCAATGGAAGGCTTGTTTAAGAGTTTTAAAGAAGGGAAGACACTTATTAGTGGCCTTTAAGACAAACTTGTTTAGTGTTGCCACTCACTTTGTTAACCTTTGAACCTCTTTGACTATCTTTGGGGAAGTCATGTCAAATATGGCTCTAATATTCTCTGGATTGGCCTCAATTCCTCGCTAAGATACCATGAAGCCTAGGAATTTTCCTGACGAGACCTCGAAAACACACTTCACAGGGTTGAGTTTCATTTTATACCTTCTTAAAGTGTTGAACATCTCCTTGAGGTCTTCCAAATGGGTTTTGGCTTCCTTAATTTTTACAAGCATGTCGTCCACATAGACCTCCATATTCCTGCCTATTTGGTTGCTGAACATGTGGTTCACCAATCTTTTGTATGTGGCACCTGTATTCTTCAGTCCAAATGGCATGACTTTATAACAATATAGGCCATGGCTAGTAACGAACATAATTTTCTCCTGATCTTCCTTTTTCATTAAAATCTGGTTATAATCTGAAAAGGCATCCATGAAGGTTAGTAGCTTATGACCAACTAACGAGTCAACGAGCTGGTTAGTTCTGGGAATGGGAAAACTATCTTTAGGGCATGCATTGTTTAAGTCTGTGAAGTCCACACACATTCTCTATTTTCCGTTGGACTTTTTTACCATGACAACATTGGCAAGCAACTCGAGGTAATAAACCTTTCGAATGAATCCAAAAACTAAGAGCTTCTCCACCTCTTCCATAACTGCTTTGTTTCATTCTGGGGAAAATACTTTTCTTTTCTGTTGGATGGGTTTCTTTGTTGGGTCGACATTGAGACTGTGCTTTATTACTTATTTGTCAATCCTTGGCATATCTTCGTGACTTCATGCAAAGATGTCCAGGTTTTCTTTCAAAAACTTCACCAGCTCATCCTTTAAAGACTACTAGAGCTCCTCTCCTACCTTGGTGGTTTTGGATGGGTCTCCTCTCATCAGCTCTATGTTTTTCGCTTCCTCCGTGGGCTTGGGTGGTTCTTCCTCTACCATCTAGGTGTGATTTTCTCTAAACGCCAAGATTGCTTGGTAACATTCCCTAGCTAGAACTTGGTCACCCCATATTTCTCTAATCCTGTAGGGGGTCGGGAATTTTAATTTCAAGCAGTACATGGAAGTTGCATCCTTAAGGTGCTTAAGGGTTGGTTGTCCAAGAATCACATTACAAGATGAAGGGCAATCGACGACCAGAAAGTCTACCACCCTTGTCACCTGAGCGGGGTAAGTCCCTGCTGTAATCTGTAATGAAATGAGGCCCTTTAGATAAACATAGTCAGCACTAAAACTGACCAATAGGGATTTGAAGGGTCTAAGGCGTTTTGGATCCAACTTCATCTATTAGAATGCCGTCATGTACATTACATTTGCTGAGCTTCCATTATCCATTAACACTCTCTGGGTGTTGTATCCTTCAATGGTTAGCATAATGACAAGGGGATTATCATGTGGTTACTTGGTCCCTTTCACATCTTGCTCGGAAAAAACTATGTCGTCATACCCAGTACAATGATGTTTTGCTATTGGGTGTTTGATATAAACACTGTTTACTTGCCTTTGGATTGCCTTTCTCAGGGACTTGTATGATCCCCCAACGATTGGTCCTCTGGTGATTGTCCTTATTTTTCCCACGATCTGCTTGGGATTGTTTCGGTCTTCTTCCTTATGGTCGTCAGTGGTCTTTTCTTCCATCCACTGGTGGGCCTGATAATCTTTCTTGACAAACTTTTGAAGTTTTCCCCTCTGGATTAACTCCTCTATCCGCTCTTTCAAATCTCAGCATACGTTAGTAATAGTGACCATGGTCTTTGTGGAAGCGACAACATTTTTTTGTATCTCTTCGTTTTGAGGACGAGCTTAATGGTTTGGGCCATTTTAGTGCAAGGTTGTCCTTTATCTGCATGAGGATTGTCCATGGGCATCAGCAAAGGATTTCGTCCTTAATGAAATTCACCTTTTTCTTTGACGACGTCTCTAGACCACTTTTGTTGGCCTTGGCTTCTGTGAGATTATCTTTGCAATCCCTCTTCTTGCCCTAGGATTTAGCGCTTTCTTCCTTCTTTCGCTTACCCGTCAGTCCCTTTACAGTTAGTGCGTCTTCCCCATTCATGTATTTTTGCGCTTTGAACAGCAGATTCGTCATTGAAGTTGGAGGAGTCTTCCCTAGAGAGAATATGAGGTTAGGATTGTTCAACCCTGCTTGGAAGGTCGTCATTATCACCTGATCATCTGCTTCGTTGATTTCTAGAACTGCTTTGTTGAAACGTTTCACATACACTCTTAGAGTTGCTCCTTCCTGCTGCCTCACAGTTAACAGATATGAGGTGGGCCTCTTATGGCATTGGCCCCCAATAAAATGACGGACGAATGAGTTGCTCAACTGGTCAAAATTTGCAATAGACGCCGCGGGCAGTTTACTAAACCACACCCTTACTGCTCCCCTAAGGGTTGCTGGGAATGTCCTATAAATGACTTCGTCTGGGGTCTGTTGGAAGCTTAGAATTGTTTTGAATGCCCCTATGTGATCCAGGGGATTGTAAGCGACCGCAACCCTAACCCGCCAATTTTTTCTCAAACTGGGCCTAACCTGCGCGAACGGGTGGGATCGTGATGCTCAAAATGTACGAATTCACTGTAAAATGTACTCCCCCTAAGATCGAGGGTTTTACATGGAGTCGCCACTTATTTAATTTAAATGGAAAAATAAGAAAACCTTCAATATAAAAAATGCTTCTGTTGTATTAATATATATGACAATTTACATCAATTGTGTAACAAAAATTTATAATGCTTTTTTAACCTAGATACAATCTAAGAAAAATAAATTACATTGCTTTATTTCCTAGTTACATTCTAAATAATGTGAAATTGCATATACAATAGCATATTCTAGAACCCTTGATCTGAGTTCGGAGGCTAATTTACGAGATGGGAAGGGATTAAGCACCCATCTCGCCAGGTAAAACCGGTCTCCTAGGTTAAGGTGGCCAACACCATGTCATGTCAAACAAATACAAACAATATGTCATACTAACATGTTAATTTGCAAGAATTGTAAGCAAATATGTGTTAGGGGAATCTAACATAAAGATAAACAAAAAAAATGAAATTTGTTAGATAACAATTTTAATGTAAAGAAAGCATGAAGGTAATGGCATGTTCATCCAAGAAATCAATGTAAACAAAGAATTCCTAGCCTAGCCATGTTCATTTAAGCATGTGAAAAAAAGAAAAAACAAAGTTGTCATGTTATTTGTCATCAACATAATTGCAAAGAGAAAAAATAAAAAATAAAACATTTAAGCATATTTGATCATCTAAGCAATTATGAAAAGAAGTAAAGGAAATCCCTTAAACATGTTCATCTAGAGAAAATCAAAATACGTAGACACGTTTGTTCAAGCATTTGACAAAGTAAAACAACTACCTAGACATGTTCATCTAAGTATTCAAGAGAAAGTTGTGTTTTAGCCTATAAGTGTTCATCTAAGCATTCAAGAGAAAATTTGTGTATTAGCCTAGAAGTGTTCGTCTAAGCATTTGTGAGAGTCATTTTTTTTTAATTGTATCCAGGCTCAAGCTTTAAACAAGGACCTCGGACCCTCTAGTTGTAATTTGAAGGGACTGGGCTTGGTCTACCGGGGCTAAATGGGCCGTTTACAGACCAAGTGATGCACAATGCAAGACTCCTACAATACACATACACTAGCAAACGAGAATATATGTATTGATTAACAAGAAAAATAACAAATTCAGATAAATGTAATAAAGAAAACACAAAATAATTGCTCGAGATCCTCAAATTAGTAGGAAATATTTCATTAGTTTTCTTAGTTGTTGATTACAATGAGCTCACTAAGACTTAATACAAGGTTCAAATAAGCTCAAAAATTACATATTTAAATGGCCCATTAGGCCTCTAAGACTTGTAAAATTTGAATCCTTTTGAATCCAAGCATGTGCTATAGCGGCTGTTTTTGGGATACTAGGAGATATTTCTCTGTTTTTTTTGAGTTTTACAGAGCTTTTTCTTAATGATTCTATACGATTTATTTCTTGCTAAATCCCCTTTCAACGTTGGCTGCTTCTTCCTTTTATGGTGTCACATTAGGGTTTCGGGGTATCATTGATTCTTCCCTCTTGGCTCCCTGGACACTAGAGCCCCCTGTTTGTCTCAGCCCCTCTGTCAACTGATCTTTTCCTTATTTTCCATAGTTCTCTTCTTTTGGTGTTTTTTCTTCAAAAGTGTCTTGCTGACCTTCTGTTCTGAGGTGCCTTTGGGGGAGCCGAACCTTTAACTTTGCTCTTTCTCCAATCCTTTCTTTCTCTGTCTTCTCTTTTCGGGCTTACCTCCTTTTAGCCGCCCCCCCCCCCCATTTTGTCATTTTTCCCAGTAAGTAGAGTCTTTTTTTGCCAATCCAAAGGTTTCCCCAGCCATTTCCTTTTGTGGATCTTTTTTTTTAGGTTCCCTGAGGCATCGACTTCTTGCTCTTGAGTCGTTACTCTCCAAGTCCTCAGGTTTTGTGCTGCATCGCTAGGTGCTTTGAGAAGGGCCCATCTGTTTCTCATTCCTGGTGCCTTTTGATCTCTCTTTGAGCTGTCTTAATCTCCCTTTAGCCGTGCTGCACACCCAGAGATCCCAGGCAGCTTCCGGCGTCCTAGCCAAGCTCCCATTTTTTTTTTGTCTTTCTTTGGTTTCTTCTTCTTTTCTGATCAAGCTGACTTCTTTTTCCCTTTGTTTTATGGGCTCTAAGCCTTGCCTCTTAACGGATCCAGGGCCCTAGGCCCATCATCCTTCTTTCATTTGTAAGCCTAATTTTCTTTCCTCAATTCTTTTGCTCCCTATGGGTTGGCCCGATGTGCCATTTGTTTGGGCCTTTTATCATGATTTTTTAGACCTCAACAACATTTAAAAGGAATATCAATGAGACATATAGGCATGCTCATCCAAGCATATCATGAAAGAAATAAATGATGACTTGTTAAGCATTTATTCAAGCATGTGTGGAAAGTTAAGAACATAATTAACTACTTACCAGCATAGGACATAAATTAAAAGGGAGAAGTGATCACTTAAAGGGCTAGGGAGAAAGCAAGGAAGTACTCAACTACAACCAAAGTAAGAACAATGGTTGCATAGCAGCTTTTCTTTTCTGCTTTCTCACTAGCTCTCCAGAGGGAACTTCCCGGTCCAGAAAATGGAAGAGTTCTTCTCTATTTATAAGAGAAGGGATGGCTTAGCTTTAAAACTAAGTTATTAGTTTTATTCTGAAGCTAAGGGAGGAGATAAACCTGTTTAAATGAGCTGGAATGGATTTGGTGTTGATCCCCATTTGAATTTTGAAAGGAAGTTGAAGATGATGCTGAACTTGTGTTATCTTTTGCACCTGTTTCGTATTTTGGCCATAAATTTCTGTTCAAAAATCCAATTGATTCGGGATTGGTGTTTCTTGAAAGGAAATTTAATTCTCTACAACTTTTCTAGAAACAGAGAAAATCAAATTCCAACGTTTTCCAGGCCAAAAATGCGATTCAAGTTTCTGCTGAAGATAATAACGTTTTTTTGAGCTTTTTAAAAAAAAAAAAATTTTCATGCATCATATCTTTCTCTCTCCAAATTGTTTTTGAAAAGAGCAAGTAAGATGCCATAAAGGAAAATTTTTTTTATTAAATAAATAAATAAAATGAAATCCAATCAAAATTCACACTTTTAAATTAATTCTTGTTGGAACCAATCAAAATTAAGTGTTTAAGATAGGACGTGATCGGGCCCATCGTGTAGGTGAGCCATGATCATTTGAAATTCTTTGTATGATAACTTTTGATCAGGTGGTCCGATCAAAACCCATGACATATCATTATGATCGTTAGAGCATCAAGATTTGTTTTGTATCACAAATCTAAAGATCTACCGGTTGGTTAAATGCAAATTGTAAAATGGGGTGTCAATAGGGATCTTTAGTTCCATCGTAAATTTCTAGCTGATGGAGATGAAATTTGAAAGGCAAGGAGCACTCCAAAACGCTAGCAATGAAGATGAGTATGTCCTTTTGATCATGCCATCAAGGTTTACTATTGTCTTACCCTTCATGGTAATTTTGACTTCGTCTAACTCCTTCCTCATGTTCTTCATCATTTGATCACTGCCACGAGTTGACTGTGCGATGTGTTCTAACGTTTCCCTTCTGCTATTCCCTGGGCTCTGGGCTTCGTCGTCATTGTCATTGCAGTTACGTCGAGACTGCGACATACTCGTGCCCTTGGGACATGCCTTCCGCTTCAACTCTTCATTCTATTTCATCAACTCTTGCACATTAACTGTCAGTACTTGGATTTGTTGAGCCATTACCACCGAGTTCGGTGGTGTAGTCATGGTTGAGTCCATCGGTTCTAAGGAACTTAGTCAGTAGAGAATTCAACGGCTTATGGTCGTTCCCCACAGACGGTGCCAAACTGATGAAGTTGGATTTTGCCTCGTTAGTATGCGCTTCGTTAGTATGATGGATGACCCGGAGATCTTGTTCCAAAGAAAGCATTAAGCAGATGATGACACGGGTTTAGGGTTTGCCAAGGACACTCTGATGCTTAATTAGCTTAAACTCTTTAGAAATCTGAAATTTGTGGAGTAATTTGTGTGTGTGTTCAATATGAATCATTTACCTGTTTCTCTTGGCTTTTTATAGCCTTTGTGTGAGTAAATATTTAGTACAACGTTACACTGCAGCTGGAGGATTTAAAGCTCAATGATGGCCATTTAATCCCAATGTTTTCTTTTTTGTAACAATCCTTTAACTGCTCATTATTGGACGAAGATAACGGTTCTGTGCTTACTTATTGCTCGATCATTGAATGCTGTCTGAAATTAATGCACTTACACTCGTCCATACTCTTACTCATCATTGTTATGGACGGTTTGCAAGTGAAAGACGACCATTTATGGCTACTCGTCAGTTTCCTCCATAGCCTTGAAAGAAAATTCGTCATGTAGAGGCGCCTCTTCTGCATATTGTTTAAAACTCTCAATGACTCATTTTGCACTTTTTTAGGGTGTGTCATTTTTCAACTTTTTCTTCAATGCAAATAAAAAATAAACTTTCCACAATATCAAGTTTGAAAGGATGTGGGAGCAGGATTGGAAGTGAAGAGCGATGGAAAGTGGTAAAAGCCATAGCTTGAACTTTAACAAAAACAATCATCACTACGATAAATTTCTTAGCCATCATTCTTGTGAGGATAAACGAGCCGAGCAGTAGTGTTGGGCCTTGGGCCATGCCCGAGGATATATAGGAGCTCGAGGATGGTCAAAAGGATTGATAAGTGTTAGGGGTCAATGAGCCAAGGACAAGGAAAGATAATATCGAGCTGATGGTATCTCCCGAGGAGCCGAGCTTCCTAGGGAAGGTATTGTGAAAGGTTAGAACCCGGACGCCTAGAGAATACTGTGCAAGAAGTAACTATTCTTTGGAGGATAAGCTTTAGGGACAAAAGCCAACTATAAAGGAAGAAATATTTGAGAATAAGGCTGCTATCACCACATTATATGCACTGCATCTGACCAACTGACCTCATTTATGTGAAAATTATACTTGAGCAGTGATATCTCAATTTACAGCTATGCACAAAGCTTCCAAGAGGTTTTGGATGGGCCAAGCATCCAATAGATCACCTACAAGATTAGCAATTGGAAGGCTGAGATAAAAGAAGAGAGGACTATAAAAGGAAATGGCCCTCACAAAAAAATGGGGCATGTAATCGTTGGAAAAAGGGAGAAAAAAGAAAGAACACCTTGTACTTAGACAAAACTTGAGTAAATATAAGAACAATTCATCCTCGGACTTGACCGAGGAGTATCATTCTCAAATTGTGTTTTCTAACTAGTTTAATCCCTCTCAATTAAGACCCATATTTGACTTGCTGAAACACTCTCTCTTGTAAAATCCACTTTCTAACAAATATATTGTGTTGGGCTTGTTGGGCCATCATCTATTGTTAGCAGGTTAAAGGTCCAATTTGGGTCCTTACAATTCTTCTTCCACCAATTTTTAAAAAAAAAAGAAAAAAGAAAAAAAGAAAACAAGCTGGACCAAAATTTAGAACATTTATTTAGACTTAAACCCTTATGCCTTATATATAGCTCAATGATTAAAAAAGTTGAAAATAAAGAATGCAATCCTATATTCGTTCTTTTTCTATTTCCCACTCAAATAACTATTTTTCAGAGTTACGACTTCGAAATATATAAGCATTTTTGAAGTTAATTGGCTTCTAGTTCAAGTAATGCCTTTTTGTTAATTTTTTATAAAATTAAGTTTTTTTTTTAAGAATTGTGACCATTAGATTTAGGGTCATTGTTAAGTTAATTGGCTTCTAATTTAAGTATTGCCTTTTGCTTATGGTCATACGTTATCATGATTTATGTTAATTTTTATTTTTTGGCCAAGGTAAAAAATAGCCACAAGAGTGCAAGTACTTTTAAATGAATTGTGAGAAGGCATAATCCACTAGTAAAATAATTTGCATTAAATTGATCATCAATTTTTTAAGACTTAGAAGAATATAGTGGTCGTAAAAATGATAAATGAGTCATATAAGTGTATTTGGATTTCCAATAAGCTTTCTATTCGTCTTATGAAAAACAACCTATATACGCATAGTTATATGTTGTAGTTATTATTTAAAAACTTGTGTTTAGGGACAAGAAAACATATTAGAAAATTAGTTGTTGCAAATTATGATGTGACATTTAATTTGAATCCAATATAATAAACAAAGTTGATCAAATTGAAACATATTAATTGCAATTGTAAAAATTCTTTAAGTGTGTGAAAGATTGGAACAGGTGAGCTCTCAAAAGAGTATACGTTGTACCTCTTTGGGTTTAATTTATGTGGAGTCACCACTTATTTTTATTTACAAAAAATAAAAAAAACAACAAAATACAAAACTATATAATTGAATTGCCTAAAATATTTATTAGTCAAAATATATACAATTGGTAGAAATTACATTCCTTTGGTCCTAGTTACAATCTAAGTAAAAATTACAAAGCTTTGATCATAGTTACATTCTACCAAAGGAAATGATAAAACACTAATCTATGAACCTAAAATCCTAGATTCAGGAGCTAGGTTATAGAGTGGGAAGGTGTTAGACACCCACTCTACCCGAACAGAGTTCGATCTTCTAGACTATGAATGACCTTTTATGTACCCACATACAATATGCAATATGATATATGCAATTATGAGTGCAACATGCAATTTGTTAGTTCTAGATCTAAGATTAGATTTAAGCTTAGATTTTGTAGATTTGTTTTTTGAAAGATAGTTTTGAAAATTGATTAAAAGACAAAATAAATCTATATATGAAAAATATTCATATCTAGTTGTAGACACCTCATTTTGTTCCGACCTTTATCCGAGCCTCCCAGTCCTAATGTCGAGAAATCAAATCACTACCAAAATGATTAGCATCGTGTGTGGAGTCCGACAAGGATGAGAACCCTAAAAGTGGCCCAATACAATCCAAGCTGAAGCCTAACTATGAATTAGAATAACTCAAGTGCCAATTAGAAGCAAGATTATAGTGGAAAAGAAGGGTTATAAGGTTTTTTTGATGATTTTTTTTAATGAAAAAGAAGGGTTGTAAGGTTGTGAAGGAGCAATATGTTAGTAGAATTGGCCAAGCTGAGTACCAACTTTGTTGTGGAAAAAGACACTCTCATCACTATTGCTTCCTTCAAAGTAGGGGTGTAACCATAGCAAGAAACCAAGAGAGAGAATCGGTGCTGGAAGAAATGAAAAAAATAAGATCACGGTATGTGGATATCAAAAAAAGAAAAAGATGATTATTAGGGTTATAACTTATAAGTTTATAACTTATAAGATGTTGGGGTTTAAAAAAAATTTAAAAAGGCTCGAACTTGTGATTAAGAGGATGAAACACGCATGTCATTCCACTAAGCTACTCACTCTATTATGTTTTAAATTTACATAATATATATATATATATATATATATATATATATATATATATATATATATATATATATATATATATATATATATATATATATATATATATATATATATATATATATAGGTCGGTTTGGTCGGTATCGGGGTGAAAAAATCTAGCACTGAAACTGAAATCGAAACCGAAATATTTCGATTTCAAGAAATTTAAACCGTAATTGAACTGAAAAATTGGACTCAGTTCGGTCGGTTTCAACTGATTTTTTCGGTTTATTAGTTTTTTGCACACCCATACTTCAAGGCATTAAGGCCTTTCACCACCATGCACCCAAAAATTTCCCCAATATTGAATTTTTTTTTTCTACACAATGCCTAAGGATTATACAACTTCATTGGTAATGGATGATGGGGTCCATAGGGATGGTAAAATCCAACACGGCCTACAAACATGACATGAAATTAGCAGGTTATGTTTTGAGGCTTAACAGGTTTGTGTTATATCGAGTTGATACAGTTAACTCATTTAATAAACGGTTGTGTTCGTGTCCAACCAATGGAATTTGTTTGACCAGTCTAACTCGTTTAGCGAAATGTTATTTTACCAATATACCTTTCAAAACCATAAGTATATAAACTTATTAGTTGTTGTAGTTCATTTTGTTTGACATATTGCGATTGATTATTTGTGATTTAGGATATGCTTTAATTTTGAATGATTATTTGTGATGCAGTTAGTCATTAGTTATGAATTTTGTATAAAAAAAATCTATTTGTTTGGTTTTTCATAATTCAGATCAATTGGGTTAATACTAAAATTTGTATATTTTATTGTTTGCTTTGATAAAATCTGATAAATAGGTCGACACAATTGCCTCGTTTAATAAACATGTTGTGTTAGGGTTGAGAAATCTTGACTCATTTTATAAACGTGTCGGGTTAGTGTTGACATATATAATCAAATCTCATAAGTCGACACGACATGAATTTGACACACGAACACGAATTGACGCTCCAAGATAGGGATGACTAAAACTTATGCACATATATATTAGCACCAATGAAACTTAACACCGTTTATGTTGATGGGCATAGTGGGATATTAAAGTCGTTGAATGTATGTTGGAATTGTTAGAGTGAGATATGACTACCTATTGCTTGTCCACCGTTTGTGGAGTAATCTTTGTAGTGCCCCCTTTGCCCTTGGGTTAAAGGGCACCCTACCCGCTACAAGTGGGTAGCTATCTATAAATTTTGATGGGGAATATTCTTAATATCAATTGTGCTATTTTCCCCCCAAAACTAATTTGTGGTTAGGTTACTAGTCATGTTGCTCATTGCATCATGACTTGCATCCTTTCTAGCCATCACGATTGATGGTAATTTTGAAATCAAATGCGTTTAAAGTATGTTTTAATAGTGAGTTAGAATTAAATCTCATCAATGAACTTGGATTCCTTTGTATATGTCTAAAGACTTGGTCTTGATTGCACAGGTTTGACCGTGGCTGTTTTGGGTGATTATATGCACAAGTGAGTATTTGAGTAGCAAATGGTAGATGAATATCAGCAAAGGGATTGAGAAGTGGCAAACTTGGAGGAGCATGAAAACTTTAAAATACTGTTAAGTGTTGTTTATGCTTAGGTTCCAAGAGTCTATTTTGCTAAACTTTTCGAGAGCCTAAAATTACCTTTTTAAAACCAAAAACTCTGTTTCGCAACAGAATCCCCACGCAGTTTTTTTTTTTGTTTTAATGTTCGTTTTAAACCCAAAACACGGTTTTGCAATAGTTTATACAAATACCGCCTAAATTAGATATTTAAAAAAGTCTCGTATGAGATTAATCTAAGCCTCTATTTTTATACCTTATTAATAAACTATTCACTTGCCAAAAAATAATAATATAATTCGACAATTAGCATACCCAATAGACTTATTTCATGGATATTTGTTTCTGAATATTATCAATATAAAATAAAGTTATATTTTTTTATGGGAAAATAAAATATCATTTGTTTTATTATAAGATATTTTCTTTTTTTTGGGCAAATTTATTATAAAATATTTTCAATTGTTTATGTAAGTGCACAATTGCACCTGGACCCCAAAGACAACTACGGGCTCAGGCCCAATAAGCCTTAAACAATCAAATTTGTAGAGTGTGGGCTTGAAATCTGGGTTAGAGGTACTGAGAACTTGATAATAGGCTAAGAGTTACAAACACTTGTAAATAACAAAAAATAATTGCAAATAGGCCTCCTCGGACATAAGCCGAGGACTACTTCTGTATTATTTCTCTTTATTTCTTAAAAATTATAATTCTTAATTTCTTTCTTAGTTACAGACCGCCCCTTTTCTTTGGCGTTCATCCCCCTTAAATACTTCTTTCCCTGATGCTTTATCCACGTGTTGCTCCAACCCCCTCCCTCCTAGATATTTCTTTTCTTAGTGCCTTTGAATAGTGACCAGAAGTTTCAGTTCTACTGTTCAGGGGTCACTTCCCCATTAATGCGGCTAGGGAGGTAGGTGCAGAGTCTTTAATGTGAAGGTGGCAGCTTTTGCTTTTGGTATTTTTCTAACACCGGTGTACCTCGAAGGTTCAGGGTTTTCCCCTTTTAACCCACAGTCTTTCTGGAATATTGCCTTGACCTTCATAGTGAAGCTCCGAGTTCTCCTGGGTCTATCTGAGGAGAAATTTACCCTCGGATGTGTCCTCAGACCCTCGGCGTATGAGCCGATTCGCAGTACTAACAAATTCTTAGCCCAAGGCAGGTCGGCCCTCCTTGCTACAGTCCAAAGGCCCATATACCCACCTGGATCTTTTTACTCCCACAGTTTATTTCGTTATAAAATCTTAATTTTTTATTATTATTATTATTATTATAGAAGAAGGTAAGAAATAAAACCTTGGTTCAACTCTGAAATAAAACGCATAATTTGTTTGTACTGTCCAAATTAACCCCGACCCATTTGGAGCCCCGAGACTGGGCGTCATTGGATTGGACGATTGGTCATTGGTAGGCAGACCAAAATCCTGGGTAGTGTTCGATTCTCAGCCTTAGCTGTCACAGTGGGAGAAGATATAAAAAAAAAAAAAAAAAAAAAAAATTGTATGTATTTTTAAAAGCAGGTAAGAGAAAGAAAAAAAAACATTTATTTATTCATGATTTTTATAATTTTCAATTTCTTTCTGCCAAATCTTTAAAGCTTTTCTTCGCCTGGGTTTTGTGCTGTGCTAATCATCAGGGTTCTAGCTAGGTCTCTGGTAAAGCTATTGTCTGTAAGTTGTTTCTTTTTTTGGGCTTTCGGGTTTTGTACGTTTTGTGTTTGATAAAATGCCTATGAGAAACTGGTGGGAATTTTTTTTTTTTGAGGTATATGCTTGTTCATGCATGTTATGTTGTATGTCTATGTGTGTGCACAACCTGAGGTATAAGCTACCAACAGGATTTGATGGTGGGTATTGGGTATTTTTGATATGTGATAAAGTTTTGTTTTTGATAAATAATAAAATAGTTATCTTGATTTATGATAGAGTTGATTGGTGTTTATTGTGGACATTTGTTTTGAAACTTAAAGAATTTGGTAACATGGGTTTTTTTGATAGTGTGTGGTTGAGGCATTTGTTTGTTCCATTAGATAAATTAAACTGGTTGAGGTTGGTGGTGCCATGATAATGATATATGCAATAATGCAAGTGTTTTAAGTAGTGTGCTAATATGTTTACATTGGGTTCATATATATATATATATATATATATATATTTTATACATTTTGAGTAGGGGAGGGGAGATTGGAACCCTGTATGTATATGTTGGAAACATCAAGAGGTGCCATTGGACCTATCATTGACCCTGTTGGGTTCATATTAATTGCACAAGGAATATTGAGGGATCAGAAAGGATCCTTTTTGTCAGTGGAAGTGAAAATGAATTTCTCCTGAAAAGTTCTCATATGAGATTCTTCTGGTTGAATGATCTTTCACAAAATATTTGGAAAAATGTAGGTAGGCAGTTTTTACCTAACACTTCTCTTTTGGCAGAATTTTGTTTTCAGTTTCTGCTGTCAAAAAGGTTTCAAATCTGTGCTTATGATCATCGATCTTTAGTTAAGGCGTATTTGATGCTAAACACTGGTCTCTTCATGTCCATGAATGAAATGCTGACTTTTAATTTTAGGCTTTTATGGAAATAAAACTAAAATGTGAATTCCAAGGTCTTCTCCAGTATGCGTGTTTACTAGTGGCTTTTATGTTTGATAGGTCTCTCATTCAAGCTGCATTGTTAAGTTAATAGTAATGAGACGGCAAGGGCAGTATGCCGATTCAGGTGTCAATACATATGCTGGTGGTCAGATGCATCATATGTCCAGTCAGAGGATGGAAAACAAGCCTGTTCATTTCCAAGGGCGACTAGAGGCCTTCACTCCTGAGAGGGAGCATCCGTATGGGAACTCGAAAGCGGAGGGACAATGGAGATGGGAAAGGGATGAGTCCAAAATGTCAAATTCAATGGCATCTCATATGTTCAATGAAGGCAAGTGGTAATTGTTTTCTGTGTGTGTGTGAGCGCATTCCCATATGTAATAATAAGGCTCCCTATGGGATAGATGGAAATTTTGCTTATTTATATGTTTACCGTGAAGAGGACAGGAGTAAAAGTTTTTAATTACATTGAGATAAACTGTTAAATCTGATTTGTTTTTGGTTGATCTTTGTAGTCTTAGAGATCTGGGTTTTATCTTATTTAAGTCCTTGCCTAAGGCCAATGTATAACTTATTGCCTTTGAATTTTCTGTTTTAAGGGTTTATGTCAAGTTTTTTCTACCAAGAAGGCCAAATTGTGATGTTGACCCTATAAGCTTATAACATTTTTTACTTAATTGAGTAGTTTAAATACAGATGAAAGAGTAGAAATATATTTACATAAAAGGGAAAAGAATGTATTTACATGTGCATCCCATACACACCTATGTTGCTATAGAGGACCTGAAACCATTTGATTCTATCTTTAAAATATGGATACAATTTTTTTCCCTTATTGGTAAGTTACACTCGCACCCAGTGGGTTTTAAATCCAGGAACTCACCACCCACTCTTGTGAGAGGAGGAAGTGCCATTTGTGCTAAAGCTCGTTGACTTCAGAATATTGATGCCTTGCCACTGAGCTCTAGCTCAAATGGCATCTCCTTCCCTTAAAAGTTCAAGGCGGTGGGTGAGGTCATGGGTGCAAGACCCATGGGATGCCTATGCAACTTATCAATAAATAAAAAGATGCACTTGTATGAAAGTTTATCCTATCAATCTTCATGTATGCGTTCCTTATCTATATTGTATTCTTTGTGAGTAGGGAAATAAAAGTCTGTTGGATCCTTGTTTAAGGAGGTGAATCATGGTGTTTAAATTATAAATATAGCTGATTTACGCCAATGATCTATAGCTTGACCAACACTTCCTTCTCCCATAATAATAGGATGAAGGGTGAGGTCGTGGGTTCAATACTCAATTGATGTCTCTAATAAACGTCATACTCTTTCATTCTTGCAATCAATGTCACCTTGCATATTAGTTTTTTCATGCAGTCTCTGAGTAGATTCTTAACTCTTAAGAGTTCTGATGCAAATGTGAAGCTGTTGTGGTCTTGTCTCCTTCCCCCTGTTGGCCCCTTCACAGCCACTTTCTTGTCTACCGCATTACAGATTTACAGATGCTTTCCATGCATTTTAGTTCCATAGATGTTTTTTGTTTTTGATAACTAGTTCCATAGATGTTGAATCTAAATAAGACAATAATTCTTGCTCTTGTAGGACATTTAGATATGACTGTCACCTGTGGAAAATGGGAAGATGTGGCTATCATGTGGTTTGATTAGACAACAAGAGGATACCATTTTGCAAGGATTTTATTACTAGTATATATATATATATATATATATTTTTTGATAGGTAAAAATAAGTGCATTCAAAAAATACTACCTTATGCAAAAGACATAAGGCAGAGAGATAAGTACACAGGGAAGAGAAAGAGAAAAAAGAAAAAAGAGGAGAATAAACTAAGAACACAGAAGAGAACTAAGAAATATAGGGAGAGAATCACTAGAGGTGAGTCCCCAAGCCCTAGACCAATCAAACAGAGTACCACTAAGAGAGGCCAAAAGCTGGTCGTCTGAGCTTTCCATGTCCTCAAACGTCCTCCTATTGCGTTCCCTCCAGAGACACCACATCAAGCATAAAGGAGCTAAATTCCAAATGCTAGACGAATACTTTCCAAGCCAATTCCACCAACTGAATAGAGTATCCGCAATCGATCTAGGCAAGACCCAGGAAAACCCAAAAGATCTAAGAACCAAACTCCACAGTCTAGAAGCCTTTCCACAATGTAATAACAAATGATCCGCCGTCTCCCCATTACTGCGGCACATGATACACCAATCGACAAAATCCAACCCTCTTCCCCTCAAATTATCCCCTGTAAGGATCCTATCCCAAACGTGCGGTCCACACAAAAAAGAAAGAGACACGCCGAGGAGCCTTAACCTTCCAAACCCCTTTCCAAGGGGAGATAATAGGCGCGGAGCTTCTCAACTTATTGTAAAACGAACGAATATCAAAGACCCCGTTCTTTGTCAACTTCCATCGCATACGATCTACATTTTCGGTGTGAGGAAGATTGGAGCCCAATGTTTGAAGAAAATCATCCACTTCACGCATCTCCCAATCATTAGGACTCCGAATAAAACGAACATTCCAGCTTCTCCGCTCCTCAATCCCCAACCGTTCAAGAGAAGAGGCCACCGATGCCTCTTTATTGGATGCAATCCCATACACGCTCGGAAAAGACAACTGAAGAGGAGACTCCCCACACCAATGGTTAGTCCAAAGCTTCACTCTATCCCCCACCCCTACCTCAAAGTAAGTATTCTTGCTGAAATCCTCCCATCCCATGCGGATACTTCTCCACAAGCCACACCCATGCGCCCCTCTACCTAGCTTGGACTTCCATCCCCCCCAATCTTCCCCAAACTTAAGGGCTATGACCCTTCTCCAAAGCCTTGTCTCCTCAATCCCAAACCTCCATAACCACTTCCCTAGTAAAGCTTTATTAAAGGTAGTTAATTTCCTTACCCCTAACCCACCATTTTTTAAAGGTGCACACACCTTGTCCCATCCCACCAAATGAAGCTTGGAGTCCCCCCACAAGAAATCCCTTTGCAACCTCTCAATTTTATTGGCCACATGCGTAGGGATGGTAAAAAGAGACAGATAATAAGTGGGAAGACTAGACAAAGTGCTTTTAAGCAACGTTAGTCTTCCACCTTTTGACAACAGATACAACTTCTTCCAACCGGCCAACTTACGCTCAAAATTCTCCAAGATAGGATTCCAAACAGTAGGGGACTTGAAGGACGCCCCCAAAGGCATACCAAGATAGGTCATAGGCAAAGATCCAATCCGGTATCCCAAAAGCTCTGCTAAGACATGGATATTAGGAACCTCCCCAATAGGAACCATCTCACTTTTCAGCACATTAACCTTAAGACATCTTCACAGTCTGAAAACAAAGAAGAAGCATCCGAATATAAAGAATCGCTCCTCGACGCATCGCAAAAGCAGAATCGTGTCATCCGCAAACAATAGATGCGATACACAAACCCCTCCCCTCGTCTACCGTGAGCCCTAAAACCTCGAATTAAACCAGCCCCTTCGGCCCCGGCATCTTGCCTAGAACCTCCATCAAAACCAAAAACAACATGGGCGACGGCGGGTCCCCTTGTCTCAACTCCCTCGAACTCCCAAAAAAATCAGCCGGGGTCTCATTAAACAACACCGAGAATTGAGGCGTAGATATGCAAGTGCGGATCCACCTACACCACCTCACCCCCAAATCCCATTCTCCTCAACAAATCAAGAAGAGTCTCCCAATTCACATGATCATACGCCTTCTCAATATCTAATTTGCGAGATAACCCCCGAGAATCTTACTTTTCACCCTACTATCTACACACTCATTAGCAATGAGAGCGGAATCAAGAATCGTCTACCGCCCACAAAACCGTTACGAGACTCGGGCAGATATCAACTGATCCAAAACCTCTTTCATGCGATTTGCCAGCACCTTGGCCAAAATCTTGTAGACACTCCCTACCAAACTAATAGGTCTAAAATCTCGAATATTGGAAGCACCATTCTTCTTAGGGATTAAGGCTAGGAACGTTGCATTTAGAGATTTTTCAAACTTACTGTGTTGATAAAACTCTTCAAACACAGCTAGGACATCTCTTTCCACAGTTCCCCAACACTGGTGATAAAAAGCCAGAGAGAAACCATCAGGACCTGGAGCTTTATCTCCTTCCATCTCTTTGACAACTCGAAGAACCTCCTCCTTTTCAAACCTCCGTTCAAGCCAGTCCTTCTCCAACCCCTCTATCTGAACAAACTCCAATCCTTCCACGAAAGGCCTCCACTCCTCAGTCTCCTTGTACAAATTTTTATAAAGCTTCGGCAATGGTCGGCCATCTCGGATTCGTCTTCATAGGTAACCCCATTCACTTCCAACATACTAATATGGTTATACCTTCTTCGAGAATTGGCCATCTTGTGAAAAAATTTGGTATTGTTATCTCCTTCCTTAATACAAAGCATCCTCGATTTCTGTCTCCACGAAATCTCTTCCAAAGAGAGAAGATTCTGAATTTGGGATCTCAACCCAAACCCTCTCACCTAACTCCACTTCAGAAAGACCATGCTCCCCTTCCCTAACGTCCAATAATCTCAAAGCCTCCAACAATTCTTTTTTCTGACGCTCTACATTTCCAAACTCACTCCGGTTGCACTGAATAATATCTGCCTTCAATGCCTTTAGCTTCTTGGCAAGAACAAAGCTGGGGGTACCTGAGACGAAATATCGATTCCACCAAGAATGAACCCTCTCTTTGAACCCATCCGACTTTAGCCACATGTTTTCGAACCTAAAAGGACTTTTCCCCCTTACAATCCGTCCTGCCTCCACTAAAATGGGGAAGTGATCTGAAATAGGACGAGATAAAATCCGTTGGGTCACATCCGGGTAGTGATCCTCCCAATCGAGGGAAACCAGAGCCCTATCTAACCTAGACATCGAGGGCTGATCCGAACCACTCGACCAAGTAAAACTCCCTCCTTCCAAAGGCAAATCTATCAAGCTAAGCTCCTCAATGAACTCAGAAAAGTTCTCCATTGCCGGGGTGAGACGAGAACCCCCCAACCGTTCACTTGGGAACCTAACAATGTTGAAATCCGCTATGTAACACCATGGGACCTCCCAAAGTTGCTGAATACCAATTAGTTCATCCCACATATGCCCCCTCAAGTTATTATCATTCGGACCATAAACCCCAGAACAAGCCCAAATAAAACCGTCCCCCAAGCCCTGCCACCGGATTGAAACGGAAAATTGACCCACTAGAACCTCCAACTTTTCTAAAACCCTCCTATCCCACATCATCAAAATCCCACCAGCTGACTGATCCGCATCCAATCCCGTAATAAATTTCTAACTACCAAATGCTTCCGCGAGTCGTTCAAAATTCGCACATTCCATGACACCATTCTTAGCTTCATTAAAACTAAAAAACTCCCTACTGCAGCCTCAGACAAGCAATCAAGGAAAATAAAACTATCGTTCATCATAATTAACCAAGGAAATCAAATTCCTCAACTCCCTCTTCCCTTTATTCTTGGAAGCAACTTTACGGTGAGCTACATCTTTCCTGTGCACCAGCTTGGTTGCCTCAATCTCCGTCTCAAGTCTTTGTAGGAGCATAATGCACCTCTTCTCATGTCGACCCAAAGGAAGCCCCATCAACTTACTGAAACTGGGGAGTCTCTGTTTCACCCAATTAGACACCGCCAAAGTGTTATCCAAGCCCCAGTATTTTTATGGATCAGCATATTACTAGTATATATGCTGATCCATAAAACAAAGTGTCCAATATCATATTTAGATAAAGGAGAAAAGAGAGGGTTTTTTTTTTTTTGTTGGGGGGGGGGAGGAAAAACATCTGGGTTTTCTCTAGTCATTCTTAGATTTTCTTTCTCCAGTTACAGCTGAATTAGGAGGGCTGGGTAAGTGGGTAACTTTAACTTTTTCACCGCTCTTAGTAATTTGTGATTGTACAAACCATTGTTTGCTTAACTTGCCTTTCATTTTCTAAGTAAGTTTCCTCTTTAGCACTTAGAGACTCATGCTTCTTGTAATTCAGGTCAAGGGGGTGATCCTCCAAGATCCTATTTGCAGGGTCAGAGGCCTGATCCGAAACTGGCTTTGGAGAAACAAAGCAACAATGATCACAGATCTCAAACACGTGAAGAAAATATGGATATTGGATATGAGGGCAATCCTTTGCCACAGACTTTTGAAGTTCTTGAGCAGAAATTCCACAATGACATTATGAAACTAGCCAAGGAACAGAATGATGCTGAGGATTCTGAAAATGCTAGACATAAAGAGGTCAGTGCATATTTCAAAGTGCATTTTCTTTTTACCTATTGTGGTTGACTTATTCATGCATTTTGGGTAAAATTCACTTATGGTCTTTATAGTTTGGTGTTAGTTTCAATTTCTTTGCAGCAGTTGTGATTTTTTACAATAAATCTTTTAATTATTTAGAGGGGAAGTTATAGATTAGCCCTTGTGGTTAACCCATATTTCAATTTACCTTGAATTCTCGGAAATGTTACTAAATCTCCCTGAGGTTTGGACTAAATTGAAATCATGGGGTTTCAGTCAAGCATAACAAATTTTACCTGTAGTTAAGCCATATTTCTTAATAACATAGTACTTATAAAAAAAAAATTTCATAATAACATAGCACATGACTTAAGTCAGTACAAAGAAGAATTTTATTTCTATATTTTTAAAAGTAGACATATGACTTCATGTAGACTATAGATGATGTGTACACAGCAAGAGAGAGAGGAAGGGAGATGGGTTTTTTTAGGGAGCTCAAGTCCACGCTTCTCTGTGAAACTGAATGGGCTTACCTCAGCTGCAAATTTTAGTCGTCAGTTTAAGATGCAAAACTGATTTTCTAGGTAATGGATGCAGTTTAATTAATAAGATGTCGTTTCAGTGAAGCCACAATCCAATCCTGTATTAAACATTGGCTAATATCCTATTCTTTTTTAAAGAAGAATGCCCCTTTAAATTTAGTTTAAAATCATTTTGGGCTATTTTTGAGGCTTGATATTCTTTTAACTTCGAGGGCCTAGACAAAGTCAAGCAATGGGGTTGGAGCCACTCAATCTTGTCTCAAACATTAGGTGATTTGAGATGGATGTACCATCCCTACTCCCACCTGAATTAGAGAATAGTGCAGAGCAGTTCAGCAAAGGGTCCTACTCTCATTCCTCCATTGGAACGTGATGTTGGAATTAGTTGCTTTCCAAAGTGAAGGAAACATGTTGTCAAAACAGCCTAGTAAATTGTCATAGGCATACCTACATCAAAATTGTCCAGTTGTCCTCCTATAAGAGACTGAATTGCATCATGAGGGATGTAGTAAAAGTAGGAATTTCAGTATCTTAAAATGTTCTTTGGGCACAGTAGTTAGCATAAAATTCACAAATCCACAGTAGTTAGCTGCCAACTTCTTAGCTAAGATAAAACCTATTTGTTCCAAGGAACTCCTAGTTTTATCTTAGCTAAGAAGTTGGCAGCTTTGAAGTTGGATCTAAAAAAGTGGAATGAAACGGAGTTTGGCAATGTCACATATAAGAAACAGCAGCTTTGGAGCAAGTTGAATGATTTGGATGCTAAAAAGGAGACTCACTCATTAACAGCTGAGGAAAAGTTAGAAAAAGTTAATCTCCGTACGCATATTAAAAAGTTGACTCTTTTAGAAGAGATTAGTTGGAGGCAAAAGTCTAGGGTGTTGCACTTGAAGGAGGGAGACACCAATACCAAATTCTTTTATAGAATGGCTAATTCTAACAGAAGAAATAATAGTATTGAAAGCCTTATGGTTAATGACAGCTTGTCCTCAGATCAGGGTGAGATTGCAGATTGTTTTACTCAATTTTTCAAGAAGTTATATTCTGAACAGCAAGTTGATCGACCATTTCCAAATGTATTAGTTTTTCCAATGATATCCAATGACAAGGCGCTTTGGCTAGAGAGACCTTTTGAGGAGGGAGAAATATTTGATGTTATACAAAATTTTAATGGCGATAAAGCTCCTGGACCAGATGGTTTCCCAATGGCTTTTTTCCAAGCTTGCTGGGGGGTTCTCAAACCTGATCTAATGGCTATATTTCATCATTTTTTTGCTATAGGTCAGTTTGAGAAAAGTTTAAATGCAACATTCATTACTTTCATCCCTAAAAAAATGCAGCAAGTGAAGTTAAGGATTTTCGTCCCATTAGTCTTATTGGGGGGGTTTATAAAATTATTGCTAAAGTCTTGTCCAACCGTCTTCGCATGGTTATGGAAGATATAATTTCATCATCACAGAATGCTTTTGTGAAGAACCGACAAATCCTTGACCCTGTACTTGTTGCTAATGAATGCCTTGATAGTAGATTGAAGGCTGGTTTGCCGGGTTTACTTTGCAAACTAGATGTTGAGAGGGCTTTTGATCATGTAAAATGGGGTTTTCTCTTGAAGCTGCTAGAACGGAGTGGGTTCTCTGCTAAGTGGAGACAGTGGATTTTCTTTTGCCTATCTACGGTTCTTTCTCTATTCTGATTAATGGCTCTCCTTGTGGATTTTTTGAGAGTGCTAGAGGGTTGAGACAAGGTGATCCATTGTCTCCTTTATTATTTGTTTTGGTTATGGATGCCCTTGGAAGAATGTTGAATAAAGCTGTCCATGAGGGACGTATGTCAGGCTTTAGGGTGGGTGACTTAGAGGGAAGATCCTTAGCGGTGTCTCATCTACTCTTTGTGGATGACACCCTAATTTTTTGTGATGCTGATCTAGATCAGATTTTGATTCTACGTATGATTCTTATTTGGTTTGAGGCGGTGTCTGGTTTAAAGATAAATTTGGGCAAGTCAGAATTGGTCCCTGTTGGAACGGTACATAACATTGAATTATTGTTGACTGTACTTGGCTGCAAGCAAGGTACTCTTCCAATGAAGTACTTGGGTCTTCCTCTGGGTGCTAAATTCAAGGATAAGACCATATGGAACCCAATTCTAGAGAAGATGGAAAGGCGATTAGCGGAGTGGAAACGTTTGTACTTATCCAAGGGAGGTAGAGTCACTTTAATTAAAAGCACTCTATCTAATTTACCCACTTACTTTCTATCTCTTTTTCCTATGCCTGCTGTTGTGGCTAACTGGATTGAGAAACTTCAGCGGAATTTTTTATGGGGTGGCATTGGTGATGAACCTAAATTTCATCTAGTTAAATGGGCTACTGTTTGTTCCCCCATTTCTTCGTGTGGCTTAGGGATAAGGAATGTAAGACTTTTTAATGAAGCTTTGCTTGGGAAGTGGCTATGGAGATTTGGGATTGAGAAGGATGCCCTTTGGAGGCAAGTGATAGAGGTGAAATATGGATGTGTATGGGGGGGCTGGTGTACCAGACCTATTAATGGTCCATATGGTGTTGGTTTATGGAAAAATATCAGTCGGGGATGACCTTCTTTTTCACGCCATATTCTGTATGATATTGGTGACGGGTCTAGGGTGAAGTTTTGGCAAGACCGTTAGTGTGGTGAGACATCCCTTGCAGTCAGTTATCCTGAGTTATTTAGATTTTGCAGGGATAAGGAGGCTAGTGTGGCTGCACTTATGAAGTACACCAATGGCGTCCTTGTTTGGGATATCAGTTTCTTTAGGGGTGTGTATGCTCGGGAATTAGAGTCTATGTCAGGCTTCTTGGATACCATATATGGTTCTCCAATAAGGGGGTTTGGTGAGGATAAGATGTGTTGGAAGCCTAATAGAGATAATGGGTTTAAGGTTAATGATTATTATAGAATTTTAGTGGGCTCTACTGACTTCTATTTTCCTTGGAAAAGCATTTGGAAACAGAAGATTCCTTCTCGAGTAGCTTTCTTTGTTTGGACTGCTGCCTTAGGGAAATGCTTGACAATTGACAATTTAAAATTTAAGAAAAAAGAAGGTTTGGATATTGGATTGGTGTTACATGTGCAAGTGTAATGGTGAATTAGTTGACCATCTCTTCCTTCATTGTCCGATTACTATGGACCTGTGGGCTATGGTTTTGGGTTTATTTGGAGTAAGCTAGGTTATGCCCCAATCTGTTTTGGGGCTCTTAGAGTGTTGGCAAGGTAGGTTTGGTCATCATCGAAATGGTTTTATTTGGTCAATTGTACCCCATTGCTTAATGTGGTGTCTTTGGAGAGAGAGAAATAGTAGGTGTTTTGAGGATATTGAGAGATCCATACCAGAACTCAAGTCATTTTTCTTTAACACTTTATTGGATTAGTTGGTTGCTATGCAAAACTAATCATTCCCTTCTTATTTTGATTTCCTTGATTCTTGTAATTTTTGTCTTTGAGTTGTTGACCCCTTGTACACTCCCTGTGTACTAGGGTGATCCTATTTTGATATCAATAAAACTTATTACTTATCAAAAAAAGAAAAAAGAAAAAAAAAAAAGAATGTCTAAGGCCTTGGTCATCACCATCTACATTGTTATAGTAATGGAAAAGAAATAAATTGTTTTTTTGTACTTTCTTATTAACTAGCAATATAGCGGTGCAATCACGGGTTGATTAAAGGACACTAAGTAATTTCTATATTTCTAATAAAGCTTTCTTTAATATTATTAAATTGAATCATTAAATAATCTTAAAAAAGAAAAAGAAAAAGAATATCTTAAGTCACATAATGTAAATATATAAGACTGAGTATTTACCAAAACAAAAAAAAAGCTTATATTTGATGATTACTATGATTTATTTTAAATTATGAAACTTCTTTAATTTCTTGAAACATATGGTAATAAAGTTTTAATTGGAGTAGTTGATATAGGATAAATTATGGAGTCATGGAATTTGTTTATGCATGCATGTGGTGGGTGTAAGGTTAGGAGCATTTATGGACCTAGGATTTAGAGTTGAAGAAAGGGTCACAACTCAAAATTGATTAGAGAGTGATAAGATGGGGAAAAGGGAAAGAATACTATATATTGAAGCAAACAAGTTCCAGGACAGTGAATGTTAGGAATCATAGGGTGGTTTCATGAGTTATTTGATGGCTATTTGGAGGAGAAAGAATGAGGGCTTTTTGGGTTTTGTAGGTAAGAGGAAGGGCTTGATTTGGGTTATAAGGATGAAGAAAAGGGAGAAATTTATGGTGTTCAGTGGCTTCAGCCAATGGGTTCTAACTCCACTGACACTTCCTTCTTTCATTAGATGGATGGAGGGTGAGGTTGTGGTTTCAAAACTCACTGAGGTCTAGTTATATGTGTTCGATGGTTAAAATAGTTTTTAATTTGGGTTTTTATTTAACTAACAAGTTATGGTCAATTCTGTATTAAGGGGCAAAAGTTTAATCTTTGCAACCACTATGAATTAAAATGTATATTAGTTGTTTATTTGAGTCTAAAATTTTCTAGGAGATAAATTTTTTTTTTGATAAATAATTTTCTAGGTGATAAGTATATTAGGTTTTATTTTAAGTTAGTCTTTTATTAGTTATGATTTTATTAGGTTTTTAGTTTATTAATCAAACTTTTTTACTTATATAAAAGAAATAAAAATATTAATTTAGTATTAAGGCACATTAGCCTTATTATTTATTTTCTTGTTCTTCTTCTCTCTCGTGGTACTCTTCTTGAACACTTTAAATTTCTCTCCTTTCCTTACAAATCCTCCTAAACATTAACCCACCACAAGCACATGTAGACAAATTCTCTAATTTGTCCTACATCATTCTAGATATTAACTTTTTTCTAATAGGTCTAATTTTGACTAGTAAACTAAAACCTAATAAGGTAATAAAAGACTAACTTAGACTCAAAAGAAATAAACTTAAGATACTTAACAAAATATAACATTTTAAGTTGTCACCCTAGTTATAAGTTGATATAAAACGTATGTCCTAATTTTATGGAATTTGATTTTTTTATTTTTACTTTTTAAACCTTTTTTATTCAATCTTTTATTTTGAGAATATGGTTTTCTTATCTGTGTGTGTGTGGGGTTGTTAGTTCTTATAAAAAAAAGTGTGGGTGGGTTGTTGGTGGGATTAGATTGAACAGTTTAAAATTTCTTAATTTACCTTTTTGAACCTTAATTTGTCTTATTGCTGTATCACTTTCAATTAGGTAATAGGGTCATTTTCAGAAGTATAGAAAAGTGGGAAAATTTGAACACCAAAATTGAACAAGTCATCACACATATGTATGTACCTGAACTTGGGAAGAGACTCGACCTGGTCTGCATACTGCCTCCTACCAACCAAGATGCTGGCAATCTTTGCAGGAGGTCGTCAAGAAAAGGTTGGAGGACAGGATGCTGGACTCAGCTCAATTTACAAAGTCATATGAAATACGTAGTTCTGTTTCATTTCTAGCCAAATTTTTTAAAATTGAAGTGAGCATGTCAACACTACATTCATGGAATAGTTACCTAAAGTTTAGTTTGAAACGTTGTTTTAGTGTTACCAATCTGATACAAGCAACTGAAGCAAGGTATTCTGAATGTAGTGTGTAAAATGGCGAATTGACAATTTGGCCTCCAGTGACTCAATGTATTTTAAGTTTTGGGGAGTTTGTTATGCCCCGCACTACGAAATTGGGATGTCTATGGCCCATAGTTGTGAGCTTTGGGCTTATTGAAATAATAGGTGAGTTTTATTAAGTTTATCGGTTAATAGGGAGAGCCTTGTGGGGGGTGCTGTGGTGATGGAGAGTTGCTTTTGCCAACTGCTTTCTTATATGATTTTTGGAGGTGGAAAGGAACAAATCACAGTAGGAAATGTAGCTTGGATTTCACAAATCTTGGATCCTTGGGAGGTGACGTCTGAGCCATTGATGAGAGTTTAGAAAGTGGCTGTTGGATGGGAATTAGGAGTTAGTGAGGATCACATGTGGGTGATGTCTGATGGTGATTCATTACGGAGGTGAGCACTAAGCACCCTGTTTGATAGATAGCTTGATAAGAGTGGTAATAGTTATGAGTGGGCTATCCTTTTGCAATCTTTTTTATAGTACAATCCTATTTGCAATGTTTGGCTCTATTTTAATCTCTATTGACTTGTGTACTATTGCGGCAATACCGAAATAGTACACAAATATTGAAATATTTTGTTCTTGTGGCCAAATAGAAGCGACCGCTATAAAAATATTTATAATATGGGTTATAGTCCTATTAGAAAACAGTATTTATCAAGTTTCCCTCTTTCTTGTCCAACTTCTTAACAGCCCACCATTAAGGAGGCAAGGGGCGTAGTGACCTAAAAGGGGGGTCTTGCAACCCATGGAATCCCACATTGCCTAGAGAAGCACATGGGGATGTGTTTATAAGGAATGACTTCTCTTAAATGTGCAGAGGTCTTTTCCCCCCATTGCTGTGTGCCTTGGGGGGAGAACAAAACCGTGAGGGGTATGGGCCTCAAAGCGGACAATATCTATGCAGTTGGTGCAGGGTCGTTACAAGGGGTCTTGGTTGCATCCTTGCAGTTGAATTCAGCAGAAATTTTAACATGATGTTCTTGTTACCTAATTTTTCCAATATAGCTTATATTTTGTAAAATGGTCTTTCATTTTTCAGAAAATAAATGCAATAAATGCTCAGTATGAGGAACAATTAGCAGCACTTCGTGCTCGGCATGCCAGTCGTAGGGATGACTTCCTACGTAGAGAATCGCAGGGGCGGCAGCATCAGTACCAGCAAGCCATGATGGACCAGTACCCTAACAGTGGCATGGGCTCTGGTGATCCTCATGGTTACAGTGGAGTTGCAACCTCAGCTGCTGCAGGAGAAGCACATAGAGGCTACAATAGTGATAATTTTGATTCCAATAGAGAACGGGCTCGATTTCTTGGGGGTGCCAGGGATCATGGATTCGAGCCAAGAGGTTCATACCCTGGAGGTCGTGTTTATGATACTGGCTCACGCTACTACTAATTGAGTTGCTTAGATCAGAATTGCCTGCTGGTTTCTTGTGTCAGGTGTATGCCGCACTGTTTAGGATGCTTGTTCTAACATGTTACTGGTGTAATCTGTTTCTGTAGCAACTATTTCTTTCTTGTTTCTGTTGCTCTTATTTACGATATCAAGTTCTCTTTGTTTCAATCAATGGTATATGTCAGCATTGTGAAGCATATCAAAAGTCAATGACTTGTGTGTAGCATTTTCTTGAAATTGAATCGGTTGTTGTAAATCTGGCTTGTTGATAAAAGCTACCGATTTGCAAAATAGATAGTTATATTGGTTTTACCATCTAGTAGTTGGTAAAATGCTTTTGAAATGTGTAATTCTTTGAAGGCTCCAAAATTTAATATAACGAAAGAGTTGGAGAAATGTCATAATAATGAAACTGACTCCTTGAGGGTGTTTTGCATGTCTCTTGTGACAGGTAAGAAATTAGCTTTTAGATGAAAGATGTGAGATGTGACTGAACTCATTTGCTAACACAGAATTTTGACAAGACTATAACAAAGGTATCCTCTCATGTCTGATTTGCTTTATCTACATCTTTGTTAGCTGGTCTAAGGGTGATTTTTTTTTTTTTTTTGATATAAGATAGAATTTTTATTCTAGCTTAATTTAAGTGTATGTGTGTGTGAAACTTCTTTTTGGAGACTTGAACCCCAGCCTTAGTCTTCCACACCCCACAAGTATTTATACTTGTGGAGTGACCACTATACTAAGGGTGCACGCGGTGGTGAAGGGTGATTTTTCTTATTGTAACTTAAATTAGTTGCCACATTTATGATTCTTTACTGACACATAAATATTTTTTTACTCCTTTATTTTTTGTGAAAGATGTACAAATTTGCTTTTAATTCTTCTGTTCACTGTTTGGCAAGAAACATTCCTACATCTGCATAGGTCAGTTAACCAAAGAGTAACGCAATAGACACAATAATTTTTACAATAATTGAGTTGAAGATATTTGAGCTCACAATTGGCATCACTTTATTATTTACCGTTAAGAACTTGTCATCTTGACAATTGTGAAATATTTTGTGAAAAATATTATGTCTTTAGAATTATTCCTTTAACCAGACAATTATTTTGGGACAAAATAAAACATAAATCACACAAACTTACTGCTAGTTGCTTTTGTGAATTTTTCTCTAGGTATTTTCAAAATACAATAATGTGATACTCCAAATTAACCAAAAAAAAAAAAAAAACACTTATAAGTTATTTAATATAATTTTTTTTTCACACGACTTTTTCAGCTTATGTCATATTTTTGTATTTGACTTGTTTTTATTGATGTGGAGTAACATGTGAGAGTGCCTAATAATTACTCTATTGATGACTCAATACATTAAATGATGTTATCTTAAAACATTAAATTTGTGAAAGGAACAGTTAAACGAATTCCTAAACATATATATAAATAAAAAGGAATTCCTAAAGGCATTGATTTTGGAGTTAATTTTAGAAACATTTTATGATAAATGATAAAATAATTAATTTTTTTAGGCTTTTTATATTTCATATGAAAATGATACTAAAATTCTCTTAAAATGGTTTATTAACATTTGTACTAAGGGCATCTGTTAACATGAACCATTTTACTTAAAATGACAAAAAAAGAAAAAAAAGATAGAGGGTTTTATATATCCTATTAGGAGATCATGATTATGTAAGATCTATTTATGAATGAGTTGATCTCTTCTTAAAATAAAATGCAAAAATAGAAAAAGAAATAATCCTTGAGTTTAGTCATATACCACTATAGCAGTAGCATCTTTTAAATTTAAGGTTTATTCTTTTTGGTATATTCTTTGAATTTAAGGTAATATACGTTTTAACAAATCTTACACACCGTCAAATGGTAATTAAACTTTGAACGTTACTGAATTAAAACAATTAAAAATTTCAAAAGTGATATTAATAGATATTAGAATCCTTGATCAACTTTAAGGCAATACATACTATAAGATACACATTAAAAGATCTTAGAAAAATTCTTAACGTATCATCTTATTGTGAGTTTTTTTTTTTTTTGAAACAATATATTAAATGAATTTCTTCTTTTAGTAAGTTTCCCAAAAAAAAATACTATTATTATTTTTTATTTACACTCCAACTTGTGCTATAAATTAAAACTTACTAAAACAGAAAAAAAAAAAAAAAAGCTTCAAAGTCCTATCATCAAAAATTGTACCATGTCTCCAACTTTTTCTAAAAAAAAAAACATTTTACTATTATCGTGATCATCACCCTTCAAACAAATTAAACTGTACTCTTATTGTTAAATTTTTATAATATTTTTGGTCAAATTAATATTAAATTATTTTTCCATGTCTTAAGCAAGAAGCAAAATCAAAAGAAAATAAAATAAAAGAAAAGACAAGAAAAAAAAAGACCCCTTTTTCTTTGTTTCTTTTATTAACCCGTTGTTTTCTCCGCAGATTTTTCTCTCACAGTCCTCTTATGTGTGCCTTAATTTTTTTCAAAAAAATATTTATTATTTAACAAAAAAATAGAAATAATAATAATAATAAAAACACATGCACACACATGTTAATAATTATTAAAAAAAAAAAATATTTTATACATTTTTTCCCTCCTTGAATCCCCTTCACAAAAAAACACTACATTACATAACACACCACGCCTTTTGTTTCTGTCTGCAAATCCGCCATTCTCTCTCTCTCTCTCTCTCTCTCTCTCTAATGATGTGCATTTTCCAAATAAAATTCTGAAGCTTTTTTCTTTCTTTCTTTCTTTATCTGACTTCAATGGAGGGTAACTCCGAAGATCTCTCCGATTCCACTCAGCGACCCGACTCGGACAACAACAACAACAACAGCAACAACGACCAACGAGTCTACTTCGTTCCCTACAGGTCTCTCTCTAACTCACTCACTCACTCCCTTTTCACTTCTTTACTTCATTCATGGAATCTATTAACCCAAACTCCAATTGGGTCCTTGTGATTTTCAATATGGTAATCAGTTGGGTCTGAAAATTCCATTGCATTGTTTTCTTGCTGCAACCAAGCTAAGCTTTTTCTTGCTTTGTTTTTTGATCTGGGTGTGCCTGCATTGCTTTGTGTGAATTGGGTTTTTTTTTATAATGTTGGAATTGGATTTTTTTTTTTTTTTGTGCGTTGTTCTTATAGGTGGTGGAAGGATGCGCAAAATTCAATGCGAGTTGATTCGGATTCGGGTTCGGATTCGGAATCAAAGAAGGGGGTAGTGTACTCGGCTTCGCCAGCTTCTTCATATGCAGGTCCTCTGAAGCTCATTAACAACATATTCAGCTTGGATCTTGTTTTCAATCTGAGAAGAGAGGAAGATTCAGATTCAGTGCACAGGGAAAATGGTGAAGTGGGTGTCTCCGGCCGGGACTATGCCTTGGTCCCTGGCCAAATGTGGGTTCAGGCACTCAGATGGTGAGTGCTCTTGCTTGCTTGTTATTGTTGAACTTGTGTTTGATCATTGATGCAATGCCACTTATTATGGATACGGTTTGAGGGAAAATTTTCAGCTACTCCTTGAGTACAGCGACATTGTATTAGTAGCACCCTCTATCATGTGAGTGGAGGGAGTATCACGTCGGTGTACTTCCAGATTACTAAATATACTCAATCATGGTTAAGATTCAAGATGCTGCTGATTTTGAGTAATTTAATGAGCTGGCTTGATTGTTTCTTTGTAATTGAGGTACATTATGTTGGAAACTTGATGATTTTGGAAGTGCCTAATGAATTGATTAAATTTTCGTTTTGAGCAACTGCTATATGTTTTGTTTCATGTAGAGGTGACTACTGACTAACTAATGTCACTATAATTGCCAATTATTTCCCGAGTAATGCTAGGGTCACAATGTTTTTCACAACTGACATGGCATGTTGTGATTGGAGCAACATTACTTTTACTTGGTTCCATCATTGACACCACTTTTTTTATGCACCAATCATAACAAGCTATGTCTGCAGTTGTGGAAAATAATCTCTCTAGATTAATTGTAATTTCCCTTATCTAGGATTTTTAATTTGGAAGAGTATCACTCTTTTGCACATTGGTCACTGTTTTCATTCTTAGCATATGGCTATATCGATTTCTAGATTGGGAGCAAAATTTTTAAAATATTGAATCAAGCCGTTGTTAAATCTCAGCCTGCATGGTGGTTGATTAGTGTTATGTAAAATATAATGTGTATTTGGAATATTTAAGGTTCTGGTATGAGTGGAAAACCACATGTGTGGGATTCTCTCCTCTGAGCTGTCTACATTCTAAATTGGAATTATGTTTTATTTCGTTACATTTAGCATGCACCTTATGCTTTCAAATGTTTATGTGGTGGCTGTTGTCTTAACAAATAAGGTTTCCTCCACCTGACTGCTCCTGTTTTTTTACCAATCAGTAAAAACAGGCATTTGATGAGCATGTAATTTCAGTTGCCAAGGATATGGTATTCTGGATTCTCTTGTGAATTCTTGTTGGGAACTCCATTTTATGGATTCTTTCCTTTTTTGTTTTGTTGGTTGCTAACTTTTTCATCCTCAATCCATGGCACTAGATCATATTAGTAGATTTATGTTAAAATTTTCTTTTGGTTGATTAAACAGGTTGTCTGTTGAGCCCTTAGGTTTTGTGGCATTGGTTAATGAATCAATGTGATGAATTTTTTTCTAATGCTGTCTTACAATTAAGATGACATGAATGCCTTCATAAGCCATTGTGGAACATCATTTGTCTGTCTCTAGTAACTGAAGCTGCTTAGTATCTGAATGCTGGTTTTTTGTACTCTACTCTGTAGGCATAGTGATTCTAAAGTTGCCATGAAAAATGGGAAGAGCTTTTTAGCTTCCAAAGATGATATGACAGATGTCTATCCTCTAAAACTACGACTTTCTGTTCTGCGAGAAACAAATTCGTTGGGAGTAAGAATATGCAAAAAGGTCAGTCTATTCAACTAACCCAATCTTTCCATTTTTGATTCTTTGAGATATGGAACACCAATCCCTATTGATTTTATAATATTTAAACTAAGCAGCAATTCTATGTATATCATTATGGATCTATTGTTTATTATAATTTTTCCCCCTTCATGCGTGTGCATAAATGTGTCTATTAAATAAATGCAGTTTTGTGACTTTGATATGTTGACTGATATTAGAGTTTATTGAAAGAGTGAAGCTTGAGTTTTCAATAAATGAATAAGCCCTGTAGCTTTGTGTTTTGCTAAAAATGTAATGCTTTCAAAATTAATTTCTTTTTGATGGTGAACTTTGATAACATCTCCAAACATCTCTTTGACCTTTTTCCTTATGTTTGGAGGAATTTTTATCCTTCATTTATACATCTCTCTCTCTCTCTCTCTCTCTCTCTCTCTGTCACAAATTCTCTCATTTTTTTTGGAATGGTAATTTCAGTTGATGTATGGATTTGAGATTATATACCGTTTTGAAATATTTCTGCTGATATAGTTAGCTGAATAACAATGTCTCGATTTTGCTAATCTCTCATCAATCAGGGATATTACAATATGAGTATGGATGTGTTTAACTTTAGTTTACTAATTTTACACTAAAGTGTAAACATGTTATATTTATTTTTGTTTCTGCATCAAGGCAATTGAGGTAGTATCTTCATGTATGGGATGGTAATATACACTCTGGCTTTATGACATTCAATCTTGAAATGGAGGTTCTTTTGATTTCTTGCATAGTTTTTTGTTATTCTTTTAGGGTATGGAGTGCTCATCATGAGCATGAAGTAACCTGTTTATTAATAAATTTTATTACTTATCAAAACAAAAGAACTGGAGGTTATATTTTACTTATCCAAAAAAGAAGTTATATTGCTGAATTTGGGGGTTTAGCTCAATGCTCCAAACGTGTCCTGTTCAATCACTGGGCTTGTGCACACTATTTTTAGTAGGTTAAATGTTGAGGAAACAGATTTCATGTAATGTGCTGTAATAAAAGCAAATTACTGTAAGGAGGCTACTGTTGCATAGGTATAGCTTAATTTTTTTGGTTAATTTTCTTTTAATTAGCCTCTTTAGTCTTTACTAATGATGACCTCCCCTCTGTATCTTTACTATACAACTAATATTCACACCTCTCTTTCTCTCTATAAAGTAATGAGATAATTCTTGAAAGGAGGTTGGTCTTTTCACGTTTGTCTTCAACTGAAAAGCTAGTATTTGATTGTTCTGTACCACTGATTTCAACCCAATCTAAGGAAATCTTTAAGTTGACCAGCATTTCCTAAACTTGCCTAGGGGCTAAATTTCATAGTCATTAGTCAGGCGCTTCTCCAAGGTTACCAAGCTTTGACTCATGATTTTTTTTTTTTTTTGGGGTTAAAATCAGGCACTTTAATTTGTAAGGGCCTGCATCAACCTATCTTTGATTTAAAAAATCTGACTTCAATGGTGGATGTGACTTTGATGCGGGAAGCGCAAGCAAAGATTTATTTTAATTTAGTTTTATCTCTTTTTGGAGTCTATTGTAATTATATTGGTCAATTGTATTTTTATTTTAGGTCCTATCATTTTATTAGGTTTATTAGTAATTTTTTTTTTTATCTAGTCTAGGACCCTAGACTCTGGCTGACTCTAGGTGCTGACTCTTAGAGACAAGACTCCTAGGTTATCTAACTTTATTTTTCTGTTGTTTAATTTTCTTATTGCATTAATTTGGTTTGTCTTACGTCAGACTTGGTTGAACATAGGCTACAGATCTCGAACAAACATCCAACCCCTTTATAGCTGCCATCCAATACACACACACACACATACATAAGGAATTGAGCATTGTAGATATCATCATATCTTCTCCTCTCTGTTTTCCTTTATCTTTTTGGGGGTTGGGGATGGTTTGCACTTTGCAACCATGTTTTCATTCCACCTTCTCTGCTTTTGCTGATGAACCAGCTTCCTCATAGGGGAACACATTTAGCATTGAGTGGCACTATTTTCATGGTTTGGTTTGTTCCATAACCTAATAACCAGAAAATCAAATTTTAAATTGTCTTTTAAAGAAAAACTGATAGACATATGTATATTTTTAAATTTATAATTGCATGTGCATTTAGAGCTTGTTTGGCATCAGCTTCAACTTTTAGCTTTTAGTTTTCATGTACAGATTCTTAAAACCTCACTTTTCCTTCTTTTTTTCTTTTTTTTTTTTTTTTTTTTCAAAAATTTTCAAGGTACAAGTGTACTTTAGTACACTTTCAGCAAAAAGCTAAATAAGCTGTTCTCAAACGGACACTTAATCAAAAACTCAACAATTTGACTTATCAAAAAGAAAAAGGAAAAACATAAACAATTTGACACCTCTTTGTAATTGATATGAGATAGAGGATATTCCATATGTGGAACATTGAGTTATTTTGTTACATTCCAAGTTGGGTGCATCATGCCTCATTGTGTGCATATGCCTTGGCTCAAATTGTAAAGGGTGGATGGATGGCATTGGGGACCTTGGAGTAGGATACCCAATGGAAAAGTGGAGATCCTGCTCTTTGTAGCCTGAAATTCCGTGATAAGTTAATCCTTAAGCATGGGCTTCTGTCATGACATTTTAGACATTCAAATAGCTTTGGGAATATCTTTAGGACGTTCGAAATTTTTATTTTCTTCTTTTCTCTTACCGTGATCTATGCCTTATCAATGTTGCATATATTTTAATTATGATGCTTACGTTAATATGCTGTTCTTTTGTCTTAGGATAATATAGGGGAGCCCTTCAGAAGAGCCTGCAAAATCTTCACTGTAGAGTCTGAGCTGGTAATCAAGTATAATTATTAGAAACTATATTGTTTAAATAAGTGAATGGCTTCTAACTTCTGTTTCTATGCAGTTTCGCGTCTGGGACTTTTCTGGGCAGACAAACCTGTTTTTTACAAATGAAAAAAAAAAGTTTCTAAAAGATTCTCAGCGGCAATCAGATCATGATGTAAGTGGTTGTTCTGTTTGATGACATTTTTTGTTCACTTTATAATGCTCATTAATAATTGTGCATCTGACACCACTCTGTATTTATACTGTCACACTGCTTTAGATCTTTGAAAGTGAACACTAGCCCTGTTGTATTGGGAATCTGGCAGGGTTTTCAAGTAAACTGTGGTATGAACTGCTGTATTCCGCAATACAATTGGTGATTTATGTATGTTGATGTACTGAGCTGCAATTTCTGGCAGTTTATATTAAAGGCTAAGAGCTCTGTTGATTTGGGATACTTCAATGGGCATATTCCCAATTAAAAATAAGTATATTGAAACAAGTAGCTTCTTGTATTATTTTCTTACTGATAAAAAAAAAGTAGCTTATTGTATTAATTGGTGGACATTAAAAAGAATAAAGTTTCAATATATTTATTGTTAATAAGTTGGCCCAATGTCTACTCAGTGACATGTTCCCTTTCATTGGTTGGAGTCTGGTCTGGAACTGTTGACTGTGATCTCCAAATTGAATGGAGCCAAAGTTCAGCACTTTATATGTTAAGGGTTCTTTGCAAATTGTTTGGTTTCTTAACTGTTATACAGAACCAGTGTGCTAAATCTTATGGATGTCTCATATATTAATGATGCTTTGTTTAATTTCCTGATTGGGAAGTTCAGTGGGCAGTAGCTATTGTTAGTCCAGAGTACTAAATTATTTCTTAGGTTAATGTGATATTCTCCAGTCATCTTCATATTGGTCTTGCATGGAATGTTTGATTGCAACAACTGATCTTCTGAATTATTGGCCTTTGTTCCGTGTGATGTCTTATTGACTTATGGGCTCTAATGTTTTGCCAGTTGTGTTATGCATCTATACAGATTGTACTGGAGTTGCAAATTTATGGGTTGTCAGACTCTGTGAAGTGCAAGGATGGAAAAAAAGATGAGAGTGTGGCAAATTCATTTTCTGGCCCTTCACTAATGATGAATGGTAGTGCTGGCAATATGAACTCTAATTTCGTTCGTACAAGTTCTGGTGAAGCTGGTTCTTTGGGATTGGCTGGGTTGCAAAATCTTGGAAATACTTGTTTCATGAACAGTTCTCTGCAGTGCTTGGCCCACACGCCAAAACTTGTCGACTATTTTCTTGGAGATTATGGTAGAGAAATAAATCATGACAACCCATTGGGCATGGATGTATGTTATCCTTTATTACAGTCCTTTTGAATGCATATTATTCTGATAGTAACATGATTTATTGTGAGTATTGTTCTATGAGAAGGTCCTCATTTTGCTTAGAGTATCTGCCTTCATGTTTCAGTCTATTAAGTATTAATAAGTAAGCACTTCTTCACTAGGGTGAGATTGCTTTAGCATTTGGAGATCTGTTAAGGAAATTATGGGCTCCTGGAGCAGCTCCAGTGGCACCAAGATTATTTAAGTCAAAGCTAGCTCGATTTGCTCCTCAATTCAGTGGATATAATCAGCATGATTCCCAAGTCAGTGAAGTTTATATGTCAAAATAGGGTTTTGGTTTTCCATTTTTGTATTCTTGGTTGTGGGTTTACAATAGTTGTTTTGGACATAGGAGCTCCTGGCTTTTTTGTTGGATGGACTCCACGAAGATCTCAATCGTGTAAAATGCAAGCCTTATATAGAAGCCAAGGATGGGGATGATCGACCAGATAGAGAAGTAGCTGATGAATATTGGCGGAATCATTTGGCTCGCAATGACTCTATAATTGTTGATGTATGCCAAGTAAGTATTTTCTTCCTTTTTATTTTGGTCCCTCTCTGTCTCCCCCTACTTTAATCATCATTACATATACATGACATGCGTTCTGATGAACCTCATAGGTTCTTGGGTGATCGATCAAGCTTTATTATTATTTAGTAACTTTGAAACCTAAGCTTAGGGTTTTTAAAGTTTAGAAGTTTTATTGTTTGGGACTTATGAAAGACCCTCTCCCACTAGTTTGAGTGGCATCATACTAATGTTGGATGCCGTTGGATCAATTCATGGCTTATGCATATGTTTGGGGAAATTGAGGTGTGATTGGCTCTGACCAAACCTAGGGAGTGACTAGCAAATGAAAAATGGGAAGTGTTTTTTTTTTTTTCTCAAGGAAATGGCATCAAGTTTGAAGTTTAGCTCATAGATAGAGATAACATCTTACATTGAACATGACATTAAGTTTGTTTGTATTGAAGACTGAAAACTTGAATATCTCAAAATCATTTGTTTATTAAATTTCTTTGACCCAGATGTTTATGAATTTTGATCCAATCAGATAAATCTGGTAACAATGAACATCATATGACTTGAATGAATGGAATTAATTGGAGGATAGCTTGATCAGATCAGAACATAGTTTTGTAACCGTTTATCTAGTGATTCAACCCTGGTAGATTGTCTGAATAATTAAAACAATAATTTTAATAAAAATTGGATCGGATATATTTTGAAATAGGAATGGTTCTTCATATAACCTTGAACAGATCTGATTCCAATCCTTTTGGAGTCCTGGAAGACAGTCTTTTGTTTTCCCTTAATTAAGAGTTGCAATTATGTGGTTAGTGTGTTTTATATAGGTAATAATCTTGTTGGTCTTATTGACATTGCAGGGTCAATATAAATCAACATTAGTTTGTCCTCTTTGCAGAAAGGTTTCTGTAACATTTGATCCATTCATGTACCTATCTCTACCTCTACCTTCAACAACAATGCGGACGATGACTTTAACACTTTTGAATACCAATGGGAATACTGCACCGTCTCCATATACTATTACTGTGCCAAAGCATGGAAAATGTGAAGATCTTATCAAGGCTCTAGGCAGTGCATGTTCTTTAGGGGCTGATGAGACTTTATTGGTGGCTGAGGTATATTGCTATGTTTTTGGACAGTAAAGTCTTGCATGTGATTGCTGTTTGATTGGTGACTACTCTCTATATTGATATCTATATATTTTCATTTTGATCTTTGACCTTCATAGTTCTGTACAGATCTACAACAACCGGATTATACGCTATCTTGAGGAGTCAGCTGATTCATTATCCTTAATTAGAGATGATGACCGATTGGTAGCCTACCGGTTATCAAAAGATACTGGGCAAGTCCCTTTGGTTGTATTCATGCATCAGCGGATGGAGGAGTAAGTTCAATTTCTTTTCTAAATTTCTTTTCTTTGGTTGATACCCAAGAGTTATTACTTTTACTTGGGGTGCGATTTGCAATCTTAGGTATGAAAAATAGAATGTAGGAGATTTTTGCTTCTGGGCCATTACTTAAGGAAAAAGGTGATAATTAGATTAAAAAATGCAACTTTCAGAAATTTGGTAACAATTGTATCTATTTAATATGAAGCAGCATTTGTAAATGCACATGTATGAACTGATATAGTTGCAAATTTAATACATTAATGAAGAAGACATGATATACAGTTTTGTAGTGCAGTTAGTGCTAATTTCACATTTACACTCATTTCTTCACATGATATATACTTTTGTGATCCACTCATGATATATTATTGATGTAATTTCTTGTAGTTCAGAGAATGCAAGCTTTACATAATATGGTAAGATTTTAGGTGCTGGACCAGCTCCATGATATTTTTCAATGGTGTGCTTTGTTGCGTTGATGTGATTATTTGTTGGAAGTCTAATTTAAGAGTTGGTGTTCCTGACCATTCTATGGCCAACATACTGTGGTTTTTGCATCTTTTCCATAATGTATAACAACTGATTTCTATTCTTGAACTGGAAACATGGTGCCCCCCCCCAACTCTATAGAACAATGTATTTGTTTAGTATCATTATAAGATTGAAATTAAGGTAAGTTGACTTATTTATAACTTTTATTTGACAGAAAGTTTCTAAATGAGATTTTGATAAATTTTGGAAAATTCAATTTCAGTTTGTAGAGACAACTGATATCAGGAATCTTGCGTCTAATTCATTTATTTAGTTTTCAGATCTTTGTAGTTTTAGATTTAGTTCTTTGGTGGGGCTCTTGTATAGCCCCCATGTACCAGGGCTCCCCCTTCTTTCTTTTTAGTAATTTTTTAAACAGTTATAAGAAATATGTTTATGAAGATTTTGAGTGGGCGTGCTAGGTGTATGAGGTGAATGTAGGTGCTGAGATTGAACATCACCACCCTTCTTTGAATTTGAGACTATAATGTTTTCAAATTGCGTCAGCCTTTAAGGAAAAGTTGGTAGATTTGTCTGATACACCTGGAATTTTCCCTTGTAAACTATAAAACTACATAGGTTGAACATTTGAGGCAAACAAGCATGTTCGCTCCTTGCATCCTCAATATTACCTTTTTAAGTCCTCCTTTGATGTGAATGCTTACCCCTTATTCCAACTCTATTCAATACTGTCAGGCAATACATCCATGGGAAACTAACTTCAAGTTGGAAGGCGTTTGGAATTCCTCTTGCAGCTAGGCTTTGTGAATCTGTTGATGGATCTGATATCTACAATCTTTATCTAAAATTACTTAGTCCATTCCAAATCCCTGCGGAAGGTGCTATAGAAGATTATGATATCTCCAAGGGCACTGCAACTGAAGAAGTTTCAGGAAAGGAGGGTGCCAAAAGTCCTGCTATAGGTGTAGACGTGAGCCCCTCCAATGTGAATGGAGTTGACTCACCATCAGATGTTGAACTGCAGTTTTATTTGACAGATGAGAAGGGAATCGTCAAGCACTCGAAGCTGGTAATGAATGAACCAGTGGCAGTTACGGGAGTGTCCAGGTTGCATGTGCTTGTATGTTGGCCAGAAACACAGATTGAACATTATAATTTAGGCCTTCTTAGCTCATTACCAGAAGTTTTTAAGTCTGGGTTCTATGCAAAGAGACCTCAAGAGTCTGTTTCTCTGTACAAGTGCCTTGAAGCATTCTTGCAGGAGGAACCTCTTGGGCCAGAAGATATGTGGTCAGTGTTTGCATCATTGATTTTTAACCTGAGCTTCAAAATTCTTCTCATGTTGTATATAGCCTGAGTTTTTTGTCTGACATGAGGTTAAAATATATATTTTGATTGGTAAATGGTTTCTGGTTTGTTTTTGCTTTTGCTTTTGTTTTATTATTATTTAGTTTTGTATCATTTTTTTTTTGCTAATATTTAGTTCTTCTAACATTCTATGCTATACTGGCTTGCTTTCTGGTAGAGTGGGCATTCATGCATATCCTGTCTTAACGTCTAGATTTTAATCTACTCATCATGATACTACCGACCACTTTTGACAGTAGAGATCTCGTCATCATCATTATCAAGAACTGTGCTTGGCTGTTTTTATACGCTACTTTGTTCACACTCACTTGCCATTGGCCTCCCTACTTTTAATACTTTTGACTTGCACTCTTGCCACCTTAGATTGCAGATGAACAAAAATACTATACTTTATAGATAGCCTTTCCATGTTCATTTGAGCAACTATATATATTTATTCATAAGTGCAGCCCTTTATTTCTTATATCCATTGTGTTGCAGGTTGTGCCACTAAGTTATCTCAATAGTTTCATTTAAATGTGCTATTAGCAGTCAAATTATTTGTCTGTTGCTTGACTCATGTTGTAATTGTTGAAATACATTGGACTGAAATACTTAAAAGGTGATCTACTTGAGTATAGTTTAGGTTTTCTTGCTCAGTTGCATATGTGAAATTTGCTTTTTCTTACCTTGTGTGAACTTTGGCTTGCTATCACACTCTTTCTAATGTCAGGCTCTCTTTCATCTAATGTTAGGTACTGTCCTGGCTGCAAAAAGCACTGTCAAGCCATCAAAAAGTTAGATCTTTGGAGATTGCCAGAGATTTTGGTTATTCATTTGAAGAAATTCTCGTATAGCCGGTTCTCAAAGAACAAGCTAGAGACTTATGTCGACTTTCCCATTGATAATTTTGACCTATCACCTTATATTTCCCAGATTAATGGCATGTCATGCAATCGTTACATGCTTTATGCAGTTAGTAATCACTATGGAAGTATGGGAGGTGGTCATTATACAGCATTTGTCCATGTAGGTGGTGTTTCTTCTTGTCCCGTAATTTATTGTTATATTCTTATAATGAGAAACTTAGCATATATACCATACATATATCGTAACTTGTGGAAGAAAAAGTTTGACATTCTATCTGTACTAACATTAGTGGTGATTTACATGATCAGGGCCTTGGTTTGTGTTGAGATTGCTGTTATGTGAGACACATAGGACTTTATGCTTTCCCTTTTTTGGAATGTCATTCAGGGTATAAACTCATGTTGAGCATGCTGTTGGGTATTTCAGATATTTTAGATTTTATATTATTTTTATAAAAGAAATGTTTTTTGCGGTTGGTGTTAGAGTTAGAGGCAAATGTGCTGTGCATAATCTGATAATTGTTAAGATGGATCCAGTATCAAGGTTTTACTGTATGGTAGAACAAATTTATCAGTTCTTATTTTTTTATTTCCCCTTCTTGGTGAGGAACTCTTATGTCTATTTTATATAGTCCCTGTTAATTATTTTACTTCTATGTCTAGCCTACTTAACAGGCTATATGCAACTGACTCTAAAGGTTTTTCAGCGGCTTCATTTAGCAACATTCCATGGCAAGCAGTTGTTGGGCTTACTAGCATCAAACTGCTGACTTATTTTTGTTAAAGGAAATTGGACACTTTATCTTTCATATGATTTGTTGTGAAATGATATTATCTGTGGTTAAGCTTCACTCTGAGAGTATTAACAGTCTTTGTTCTGATGTAGCATGGAGGTGACCAGTGGTACGATTTTGATGATAGCCTTGTTCATCCCATCAGCCAGGAGAAGATAAAGTCTTCTGCAGCTTATGTTCTTTTCTACAGAAGAGTTATAGAAGTATGACATCAGAGTAGAGTTATTAATCATTGAAAATCCTATTGAAGCAAGATATCTTCAACATTTTTGGAATCTTATCTTACAAGTTTCATTGAAGTAGCATTCTTTTATCTTTGGCATTAATTAGTTAATTGATAGAGTTTCCAGTGTGAACGAATTGGAGGTTTAAGCTTAGGGAAGGGGCTGAGGATGAGTGTAACATAGTAACAAAGCAGAAATGAGAGACATATTCAAGGGTATTTTTTACACCTGTAAGAATTTGTGAAAGAAAGATCTCTTTAGCTTTAAGTGTAGAAAGTTTTTTTTTTTAAGGGGATTGCATTCAATCCCTGTGAAAGTGTATTTGTTGATATCTTTTATGTAGCTGGTGATAGAAGAAGATGAGGAATTTTTGGATACGCAATTAATGAAGTCTTGCAATTTGGTGTTCCATTATTTCCTACATTGTGTCATTTATTGTGTTTTGAACTTCCTTTCATTTTTCGTTAGGCTTCGTTTGGGAGTTCATAAGGAAATGAAATGGAATAGAATAGAATGATCACAAGGGAATGGAAATGAATGTAATGGATTGGATTTAAGAAAGAGAAAAGAATGGAATGAAATGAAATTAAGGGTCTGTTTGGATAGAACTTATTTTGCTGAAACTGAAAACTGAAAACACTGTAGAAAATAAGTGAAAAAACGTAGATGATTATTTTTTGATACGGGTACTGTAGCTCAGTTGAAAAACGCAGATGAAATTTTTTTTTTTTTCACTCCTCGCCTACGCTAACGCTTGTCTTCAAGAAGAGAAGCCCACGCCCAACAGAGAAATCCACAGAGGAAGACAATCTAGTCCGACGCCGGTGGAGGTTCCAGTCGGCGCGGTGGTCGGTGTCCACCTGCGAAGTCTATCAAACCCATTACAGATCCAAATATTAAAACCCAAACAAACTCAAGATTCTTGGGACTAACCATCGATTGACTCATCTGCGAAGTCTAATCGAGTAATCGACCACCAAGCAATGGAGGTAGAGACAACAACTTGAAGATCGACCCTGGGTGGCGGCAAAACAGAGGTGCTTGAAGATAAAAAGTTGAAATCGCCGGTGGGTTTTGTGTTGTGGGTGGGGATGGAAATCTTAGATCTGACTTGAAGGGGGTAGAAATCTCAAGTTTTGTACATATATAAGCAAATCGGTGCGGTTCGGTGTTCACCGAATTCAAAAATCTTTGCCGACAACCGTACCGGCCGACTTTGGTGCTTGAAAATCGCCAACCACCGTGCCTAACACCTGCGGTGGAGGTTTGAGGTGGCCGGATCGGTTCGCTCCGGCCGGTTTCGTCGGTGGCGGGCGGTGCATGTACGCCTTAAAAAGAACCCGGTCCAACGCCGCGAACCTTCTTGGATGATCGTTTTGGTGCGCACCGAAGAAAAAAGCTTGCGTTTTTTCTTCAGCTATTTTCATCTCTGCGTTTTTCGTTTTGTCTACTGTAGCGTGGGTCCCAGCAGTTTTTAAACGCAAACGCAAAACGCAGTTACAAAACGTGGATCCAAACGCCCTCTAAGTAACCTTGATTAGATGTTTTAAAATAAAGGAATGGAAATGAATGAAAATGAATGGAATGTAAGTAATCTTATTTGGGAGTAACATGGAGGGAATGAAATGCAATTATTTTATGACAATATTACTATTAGACCCCTATTTTAAAATAAAGAGTTGAATATATATGGGTATTTTGGGAGTTTTAGTAAAAAATTCGTTAAATCTAATTCCATTCCCTCTCATTCCTCCCAATTTTGGGGGGAATGAAAATTTGAGGTTTTAAGAGAATAGAGAGGAATGAGTATTTCTTCCTACCCATTTCATTCCCTCCCACTTAAACTCCCAAACAAGAGAATGAATTTTCTATTCCCTCCATTAAAACTCCCAAATAAGGGAAGGGAATAATATTTTAAAATTATTTTTTTCATTCATTTTAATTCCATTTCATTCAAACAAGGCCTAAGGCTTGTGAGAGGAAAGCTGAGTGCTGTGTAAAACAAAATGAGGGATCAAGCAATTTACACAAATATCTCCTTGTTCAAGGCTTGTTTGGGGTTGAATTTTGATCCACACTTCTAAGATATACATAACATATTATTGGCAGGTCAGAGGTGTTAGAGGAGCTATTGGTAAATTTTTGTTTGTTTTTAGCTTGTTTAGAATTGCTTACTACTACTCAACCTTTTCAACCCCCAGATTAGAGAGGTGTGCCAATAGACCATCTCTTGTTTATTTTTATTTTTAGCTTGTTTAGAATCGCTTACTACTACTCGACTCGAATCCTTTCAACCCCCAGGTTAGAGAGATGTGCCAATAGACCATCTCTGTGGTCGGCGGGCGACTGGTAAATTTAAGACTTAGACATTGTGTATATCTAGACCATAGCCGACTCTCTAACCATTGACTGAGCAGGTTTATTTTCATCTATGAGCACATCATCGTCATCCCCCGGTTTTGGTCTTCGTGTGATTTCTTCCTAACACAAACCAACTTTTGAAAGCTCACATTTTTTCACACTATTAATTTAATATTTTTTCTTAATTGAATTTATAATTCTGTAAGGATCACACAACCACGTTTGATCACAAGCCATGAGACCAATGACAACAACTCATATTGCAGACATGTAAAACCATCAGTTTCTTAAGCATTTTCTACATTTGCTTAATTTATTGTTTATCTGAACGAGGAGGTGTAATGTTATGGTTTCATGTTTGGCTTCAGGATGAAAATAATTCTGTGTCGTCCTGCTTTGAGTATTTTTTCCTCTTCAAAGAGGTGACAAGACGAAGATAGATTTGCTCACCTTATCCTGCCCAAATAAATTTATATTTAATTATCTATATATATAAATTTTATATATATATTCTTATCTTTAATACACACACACATACATATATATATATATATATATACATTTTTTATGATCATTTCCAAAATATTTGTTTTTTTCTTTCTCTTGACACTCTCACAACTGTATTTTCTTTTTTTACTTTTATCTTTATCTCATTAATTTTAAAGTTATCTAGTTACGGATGAAAAATGCTTCCAACCTGTCTCATCCTTAACCCATCTCACCCTCATTGCACATGTAGTTTTCTAGCTCTAAAGAGGAGATGGAATAAGAGTGAGGCAATCTTGATTTGACACTACCCTATCCCATTACCATCCTTATCTCTCCCTCATAAACTCCCTTTTTATTGGATATTCTTGGAGGCTAAAAAAAAATTTACCATAGTTATCTTATTCACAAACTAAAGACTAAAAAATGATTATGTAAAAAAAAAAAAAAAATCAGATATTTGGGCGCGCAGCCCTTAAAGATAGATACCTATATTCACGTTTTATGGAGAGTACCCTAGTTTTTGCGATTTATTGTGAAAAGCTCTTACATAAAATCCTCGTGAGAAATACAAAATAGATAATCTAAACTAAATTGTAGATGTTATGCTTGAGTCAATGAGACAGATTCCTTGTTTCCCGTTTTTGATAGGACCTTTAATAAACAACAATGACAATGAAAATGACTCTGTTGTTCTCACAATTCACAAAAACTACTATTTCCAATTACTATTCCTATTTCCTAGTGATTCTTTCATTTTCATTGATATGGTTAGGGAAAACAATCAAACATTTATTGAGGTTTGAGGAGGAAGAAAAAATTGACTGGCAGTTCACATCCGAATGAGAGAGATATTGAGAAGAGAATTGAAGAAATGCTCTTCACTTTTCCCATACATAATGAGTTTATATATCTAGTCTGGACCACATCACTTCTCTTTCCACTTGGTGTAAGATGTGACCAGACCATCTTGCTTGCTTGTCGTAGTACCATGATACTCACAGGTCACAACTCACAACCCCAGTTGATGCTTACCAGGACCACTATGACTTGCTAGCTAGAGTCTTTGGTTCACATTATTATGTGGTCCTCATTTTAACACATTCTTTTCAGTGAAATTAGAAAGTAGTCTTCTAATAATTGAACCTAGATTGCTGCAGCAGCCACTCCTGTGTCAAAAAATTGTGTGAGAGAGAGGGAGTGATAAATAAACTTCTTGTAATATTTTTTTTATAGGAACTTCTTGTACTATTGATTGTGTGTTATTTGCATCTTATCTCTTCCCATCTATATGTTAATACTTAATAGCCAAAATTCAGAAAAAAAATTCAATTAGAATATTTTAATTAGATTCTTAATTTTGCATTACGTGTCCTATTTAATTTTTAAATTTTGTGTCAAGTGAATTTTTTAGTGTAAAAATTGAAAAGTTCAAATCCAATTAAATTTTAAATTGGATTTCAATTGGAGTCCAATTTTCTGCCATATGTCCATTTTTTAAAAAAAATTTGTGATAAGTGAATTATTGGGTGAAAAAATCGAAAAGTCTAAATCCAATTAAATTTTAAATTATATATATATAAATAATGAGAAGTCATTACATATTTTAGAAATGTAGGGTTTAAAAAAAGTGTAAGTTAATACTATGTATAATTTGAATCTTTTCTAAAAAATATATATATATATATATATAATTGTGATGGTTTTTAATTGTATTTGTGTATATGCACGGGACTGCACACTAGTATATATCACGAGGAATCACAACTAAAAACGGCTTAAATAAGACTAATCAACTAATTAGGTCACCTTAGCTTGACTAGAATTTGAACTAATTAGGAGTTATAAACTTTAATTAGGATCCTTAATTTCACTCTTAAGCATTAAAATTTTTCAATTTAGTGTCCTAAAAACCAAAATTTCCCAATTTGGACATAAAACCATACTTTTAAAGGAAAATGTTATAGGTATTATAAATTTTACTACTAAAAACTTATAAATTGATATAACAATGAATATAATTGATGAACTTCAACGACCTTATAATAAATATTTGAATGGTCTCTTTGGAATTGATGACACATTAATTTGTAAACTCAATTATTATAAAATTTACAGTATCTGGCACTACTCAACCAATCAAAAATAAAATTCTAATTATTTAATAGATCATTAAAGCATAATACTTTCATCAAATTGAGTGTTTAAATCATTAATTAAAGATCCTAATTACATTCTATGTTCAGTTAAAAAAATTAATAACTTAAATGTAAACACCCCCCCCCCCCCCAAAAAAAAAAAAAAGCCAAAAAGCTAACCCTAACATTAAAATTTCTCAAATCCAACCAAAGCACTTAAAATTAAGTAAAATTGATATCAAATGTTAAATAATTGGCTAGAGTAAAAATGGAAAATGGTTTAATCCAATCAAGAAGCAAGGAACCTTGAATTGAGTCAAGAACAACCAAAAATCTCAATCTTTCCTGAGAGATTAGGCCGGAATAATCCAACTATAGCACGTTGTCCCAAGGTTGGCCAACAACTTTTTTTGGGCAGAATGGGCCAAAAATCCATTGGTTTCCTCAAATAGATCAAATAGGGGTTGATTTAGACTGTTTTTGGTGTTTTATTTTAATGAGTTTTTATTGTCTTCCTAGTTCCTACGATCTTTTATGACAATGAGTGTGTATTTATTTATTCATACTTAGACCAACCAGTCGGTCGAACTGGTGAATTGGTGACTCAAGTACTCAACACCTAAATTGGTTCGAGTATTAATTAAACAACTTAAGCATATGACCTTATGGGTACCCGTTCAACATGGACATGTTCTTTGAAATTTTTCAAGTTTTTTCATAAATTTCAAATCAATTATCTACCTAATTTTTAAATGTTTTTAATTTTAAATAAATACCTTAACATTCAAAATCACAATATCTTCCATGATTATGTTTTGATTATTTTCATAATTTTGTCTCTTAATTTATATAAATTTATTGTGAAGAATAAATGAAATTTCAATGATTCAAATTATTTTCACCTTGTTGACCTGTTTAAAAAAAATATTTTTCTTTTAATAAATTACTTCTATTTCTCTCTTTCTCTCAAAATTTTTTTTCTTTTTCTATTTCTATTTGTGTTGACCTTCTTAATTAATGTATGTCTGATTGTTCTTTTTTTTGTTTTTTGTTGATAGGATGTCTAATTGTTCTGTAGACTTTAGTAATTTTGTCTTTTGATTATATATATTTGTAATAAGTTAAACTCAATGTTCTTTTACTTATCATCATCTAGGAATATATTAACTAATATATATATATATATATATATATATATATATATATATATATAGACATACGATCCATTCCATATCTTACCTAATCTTTCATGGTTTAATCCTTTTGGTAGAAAATTAAGGCTATCTTATCGAGATTGGAGGACCAATTGGCAGGTCAAATTCTCTTTTCCCCATAAACTACGCCTACGATGAATAAATGAGTTAAAAAAAGGAATCAATGCTAAACTCTTGTAAATAGGCTTAAAAGGGAGTGAAGTGATTCATTGGTATGAGGCATGAATGCTCTCAAAAGGATAAGTAAAGCTAGAAGTAGGCTAAGATAGAGCTAGGGCAAGAAAAAGGAAAGCAGAAAGGTGCACTGTTTCAATTGGCAGAATCTCACATTCTCATTTAAGACACACGGGGCTAAATCTTGCAAAAACCTAAAAGAAATATATTAGTATATTAGCCTGATAATAAAAATTCAATAGTCTCAAATCCTACTGTACTTATATAAAAAAATCCCTAGCCCTCCATTTTTGGCTTCATGGTGATCTGCTAAGCATTGAGCATTGTAAGTGTATATACGCATGGCATAGCCTATTGGGCTTAAGCCCAATCTACTTTACCTGTAGAGCACATTACTTGCTGTACACAGCTATTGCTTGTATAACATTTTCTCAATGTTCGTAAATAAAGGCAATTTATTGTACTGTTACAGACACGCATAAATATACATATTATTACTTTATTCTTTTTGTCCTTATTTTCTTAACATGTTAGTGTATTATGTATATACGCCTAGCCCATTAGGCTTAAGCCTAGTCTACTTGTACAGTAAATTTATTAGGCTTAAGCCTAGTCTACTTTACTTGTCCAGTAAATTTGTACAGTAAATCACTTGCTGTACACACCTATTACTTATATAGCACTTTCTTATGCCTATATGTACATGTAATTGTACAATTACATAAATACACATATTATTATTTTAATTCTCTGTTTTTTATTTTTTCAACAAGTATGTATGATGGACAAATTGGTGATGTGAAATGGTTGAGCTCGGCCATGATCCTCAGCTCAACTTCAGTAAAGGTTGAGGCCAAGCAAAATAAATCAATGATTGAGTTTGAGTAAAGGGCAAGAACTGGGACCAAGCAACTATTCTAGAAAGCAATCCCTGAAATCAAAGAGCTTTAATATACTCTAAAAATCTCTTACCAATTTGAATATTGAAGATGGAGCAAGGGGACATATCTCAGGGTCTGGTTTTATCTTAGGACCCCCCCCTTCCCCCCCATACAAGGATTGCATCAACATTCATTAAAGACATGAACAAAGAAAAACCTTAGTCACTACACAGTTTCTTATTCTCTAAATAATTATCCCAAACACCAACTTAAGCATCAGAGAATCCTGGTCTATAAGATCACTCATCCTGTGCTTTTTCTTCTTTCATTTAGGCATGAAACTTGTATATCAAGATCATTGCATCACCAAAGCGCGAATGATGTCTCTTTTATCTTTATCAAGAATATGATGTGCTATATCATAGATATTCGTCGACTCAATTATTCAACAAAACATGAAATCTAATTATAGTTACACTAGTTATTTCCCTGCCAACTCCATCTACCGTCCAACACCCATATATTTTGGTGTATCTCTGGGGCAAACCGATGCCTTTTTCGGATGAATCAACTATTTCATTCAACTAAATAGAGAAATACAAGAAGCTTTCAACACAGTATAAATCTATTAGCAAATTGTAGACTAAACTAAACTCAAACATAAAAAAAAAATCCTATTCTAGATGGAATTCTTGATTGTAATAATAATAATAATAAGAACCACATCGTGTATAACGTAATTTTTATTATATAATTTATGATAGAGTATATCATATGATTTGGATATGAGTTTTTGTAATATGTACTTCTATTATTGTGTATTTTATAATGATACTAATTAAATTAATTGCTCAGTGTGTCTTAGTGAGAATGCAAAGTGAAACGATTTAAAGGTTTATTATTGAAACTTTATAAACGTTTGAGTTTAATTTGAAAATTTCCCAAATTATAGAAATTTTTTGTAATTAACTAATAAGTTTTTAATAAATGGTAGCAATTTGGTACAAAGAAAGTGTACTACTTATTTGATAGAGAAAATAGTAAACTTAACACATTTGCGGTTTCTAAGACTCTATTATTATAGAGTGCATATTATTTCTGTTTAAAGAGTTCACACTTTACAGCCCAGAAGATAAGTTTCTCATTCCAATATCTCATATATTGCTAAATATATATTCTGCCTGGTGCAGAATAAATTTAACTTTCAAATCAGTCTATTTCTAATTGAAAACCAGCATATATAGAAAGGAATGTTCTGGGATAGAGTTGGATCAGTTGGTAAACCAGACAAAGCTTGCTCCAAGCAACGATAGGTATAGCGGTTTCCCAAGTGGCTGTACTAGAATATTTACCATCTTTAGAAGGCAGCGAAATAGCTGAGTCTTCAGTACTCAAAGGTGACCCATTTCATGTATAGAAATCTAGTAGGTGACAAAAGTTTAATTGTCTTGTATATTTTCTAGAATATATAATTAGAGACACCCTTTGTCTTTGTGAGTAGTATTGTCTTCCTTTAATACTGAAAGTCACCTGTCTTTCCTTTTCTCGGTTTTACAACATTCTACGTCATTTGTAGGAGGCAGTATTCAATGGCATTTATTTAGGGGTGGTAAAAAAAAAAAAAAAAAATGTTGTTGAACAATCATTTTCAAAACTTCATTGTGACCTAAATTACTTGTTCCCTTTCTATGTGAAAAATGTCATTTTCACACATTTGAAAGGAAGTTTCATATCCACCAGTATACGGCATTGATCTTTCAGATTCAAAGGGGCCAACATACTGTTGTTTATATATGTATAATATTTTATGCATTAACGACAAAGATTTCACAAGAAATAACATCTGCCAGTGATCTTTGCACAATATGCATGCTGTTACAAAATTACACAATGTTTGGGGTTAATCAATATAAATATATACATATAGCTACTAGCTACTAGCTAGTGACAAACAACCAAACTTACCAAAACTAAGCATCTGGGAACCATAAATATGTGTTGCTTAAACTCATTTTAACCTGCCAATACAATTTCTAAAGTATTTGATTATTGGTTTACGTTGACATTGATAGAAATCTTGTGAGACACTAGTTAATAAGATATATAGTAGCTTAATTTGCTCGTTTTTGTTGTGTTTGCACTTGTTAGTTTGGGAAAATGACCAGAAAGGAACACCTTGTAACTTACATTTGTAAGCTTACTTGTAGTGACGGAGCCAAAATTTTATTTCAACAGTGACAAGATTGAGTAGAATTAATTCTAGAAGAGTAATCTATTAAAAACAAAATGATAAATAATTAAATAGACATGTAATTTTTATACAATATTAAGTGTACAACATATTTTATAATATTGTGTTCAAATCGGCTGTCATGTTCTTGAAATTAGTTCAAACTTCAATTGAAGTACTTGCATTGCTTTAAATTATTATAACAACATGTGTTGATGTGTGATCGACTCTTAAACATTCTTTATAATTTACATTTAGTGATTCTTGCAAATTTCCGTTAATTAGTCTTTGAATGGCTAACGTAAAACTTACTAATTAAGTAGTACATGATACTTTGAAATTGGCAATTCTAAATACACTACATGGACTTGGTACTATGATGTAGCAATTTGTGATTAGTTTTCCTTTCTACAGTGAGAAGATAAGAGTGCATATTAGAAAGATTGAGTCGAAGCTTGAAAAATTGATTCAAGAACCTAGATTGGTGATTGGAGGGCACAATCTCTCCATTGGCACTCTATTTTTTGGTTCAACACTCTTAACTCTTGGCGTGATACCTTGAATTGTGCTAATTTGATTGTTTGCAAGTTTGTTGTGCAGGCATGTGCTGAGTCCTATATCAGATTTTTACCAAGTATATCTTGGATTTATAAGTGATTATGAGAAGCTCCAATTGCAACTTGACTATTCCTTTTGAAATATATAAGCACAAATGTAGCTAGCACTTTCCTCAAATTGTTACAAACAATACGGACCAAACTTAGTAACAACATGTAGCTTAGGGGCATTGCAGCACAACATAGACCCTAACAAGGACAACATGAATTTAAGTGGGTATTATTGTGATACCTTGAGGTGTTTTCTAAGTAGATTTTGAGTTTACAAGTGATTACGAGTAGGTCTAGGGCACTATAATGAGCACAACAATCTTTATGAATAGGGAACAACATCAAGGATGTGTGTAGGGGTTTAAATGAAGGAAAATTTATGGTAGTAGTACCTCAAGACTAATGCTATAAGATTTAGAGAACGTCTACAGACAACTTTTGTGCTATAATTTTTACGACAACTCTAATGTGGTAAATTATCCATGCATGTGAAACTAATTATTTATCACTCACAGTCGACCATATCAAAGTTGTACAAAAGTTGTGGTCATACAAGAATTATAGGACTTATTCCATAATCACAATATTACATGTATATATTGATGCCGGGATGTCTTAACACCAACATGTCTCAGAATTAAGTGACTTTTTTTTATATGAAACCGGAGAACCACCTAGTTAAGGTCTTTATAAAGACCTTAATTGGAACTTCATTTTCCCATTATAAGGATAGATTGGACCAAACAGAAGCTCTTGACTTTACTAACAACAACATTCTGTAATGAATATTAACTCAGACTCATTCTTATACACGGGCAGTATTCATCATCTTTCCCCACTTTTTCATTTGTATACTTCTCTATGTACAGATTCTAAAATATATGGTTGATGCACCTCTCACTTTTTTATGAGCCCAACAATAACTGGACCTAATTTGCCTTTTTGGGGCAATTTCTGCTCTTTCAGGATCCATGGTGATTAGGTCTAACTTGCTCATGAGGGTAATTTCCATTCTTGATAGTGTTGGATCTAACTTGCTTAGTGTAATAATTACTAGTATATCCCAAAAGAGTACCTTTGATGAACTATATAAAACTTTCAACGACATTATCCTCTATGATTTAAGTTTTTAAATGACAAGACTATATATATTCTTCCTTTACTTTTCTGAAGACACTAGAAATTCTTATAACTTCAATGTGTGGTCACCAGTCAAACAAAAATCAAACAGTCATCATTTGAAAAATCCACGGGGACCATCAATGTTTTATAAGATGTGTGGCATATATGTTTAAAGGCCAATGCCTACCCATTGATCCAAAAAAAGAGGTACTTTTGAACAACTTGGTAAAGTTAGGCTTTAGTGATTAAAGCATATGTTGATTGTTGAAAAGCATCTACCTAAAATTTATCTTTATAATTTTTTCTTAAGGTAAAAGTAGATATACAAATTTTGGGTGCTTTTACGATCATCAATTGGATTGTTCGTACATATTAGCTGACCTAGCTATAATGATTACAAGGGAATATACAATGTATGAAGAATAAAAATATAATACATAATAAAATATTTTGAAAGAAAAAGTCATGGTCACTTGATTGTCAATGCTTCCAATTTTAATTAACTTAATCTATAAAGATTTATAAAACCTCCTAGCTATTTGTACACCTTTCATTAGAATTTTGTATTATTATTATTATTTAAAATGGTAAAATGAATAGTTTATATAAGAACATAATCACAATACATGCCTATTAATAACTACCAATCATCAAATTTCATACTTTAGAAAAATTAGAATAGAGAGAAGATTATATTTTGTTGAATTTTTCCTTAAATTGCATAGGTTATTGACTAATCTATTTAGTATTTATGAGGTAGAGAGTTGGGCCTAGCATCCTCCTTAGGATTAATTAATTAGTGATGTTTGATTGAAGTTTGGCCTCGTTAGGATTAATTAGTGAAGTTTGACCTCCCAAAAATATAGATTGGTGATAACATGATTTTAAAAGATGGATCAAACCAATCGATTTTTTTTTTCTTTTTTAAAGAGAGTTTCAACCTATGGCGTCCGCTCCTAATGATAGCTCTTTATTATTAGACCAAGACATTAATTAGTGTTTGATGTAGGCGTTGATTGAACTCCAGATTTCTTATAAAACCATAAAAAACTTTACCAGTTGAGTTAACTGAAACCCACAATCAAACTAATCGATTCAACTATGAATTGAGACTGAAATCAGTCTAGTACAATTAAAAAAATTTAAAAAAAAAAAAACCAAAGAAATGTCAAAGTGGGTCAAAAATGGTCAAAAGAACAATTAAACCATTGTTCGGGGGCATTTTTTCGATGCTTGGCCACGTGTGGTCCATTGGAGGGGTGACCTTGCTAAGCCCGGGTTGTGTTTGATTGAAGTTTGGCATCGTTAGGATTAATTAGTGAAGTTTGACCTCCCAAAAATATAGATTGGTGATAACATGATTTTAAAAGCTAGATCAAACCGATTGATTTTTTTTCTTTTTTAAAGAAAGTTTCAACCTATGGCATCCGTTTCTGATGATAGTTCTTTATTATCAAACCAAGACATCAATTAGTGTTTGATGTAGGCGTGAATTGAACTCTAGATTTCTTATGCAACCATAAAAAACTTTACCAGTTGAGCTAACTGAAACCCACAATTAAACTAATCGATTCAACTATGAACTGAGACCGAAATCAGTCTAGTACAATTAAAATTTAAAAAAAACCAAAGAAATGTCAAAGTGGGTCAAAAATGGTCAAAAGAACAATTAAACCATTGTTCGGGGGCGTTTTTTCAATGCTTGGCCACGTGTGGTCTGTTGGAGGGGTGACCTTGCTAAGCCTGGGTTGTGTTTGGGGAGTTGCGTCCGGAACTCAACATTGGATCACATGGTCCAATGACTACCGACGTACTTTTAAGCCTACAAAACCATTAAAGCCAAAGTGTAAGAATCATGATAATGGTTGAATAAATATAATATGTGTTTGATATACTAGCTTTGATGGGTAGTTGTAATAGTAGTTGAAACAAAGTAATATGTATTTAAGCGTGAAATAATCATGTATTCAATGATGTAAATTTAAAAATATGTAAGCAGAGTCACTTATCTTTGTATGGTTTGTAGCTCCAACCGTATAATATCAGTGAGTTGATAGCATTCCAGTAGAATGTCTCCAGCAATAGAGAGGCAATTTGCCATGATAACTTCAAGATTGAAGGAGAAAATGGGTGCAACTGGAGGGAGGGAGAGAGAGTATGTCCAGCTGTGTGTAGAGGCTGGTTAGGCTTGCCCATTTTATCATGCACTTAAATGAGTTTCTCCTTTGACAATACTCTTTTAGTTGTTGTGAAGTTATAAATAGTGTTGTCTTCCATGAGAATGAGCTTTTGTATGGAGTATTTGTGTCTTCTAAGAGAAAAGCTTTATGTAAGCTAGATTTATGTCCTCTAGGAGAAGGGCTTTGATATGAGATCTTTGTGCCTTCTAGGAGAAAGACTTTAGTTATAGAAGTTCATACCTTCCATGAGAAAGACTTTTAGTATGAGTGTTTGATATCTCTTGAGAAGTGTGGAGATGGTAAAAGATATAGATGTTTTGTGGGATGTAGTATTTGTAATATGTATGATATATGGAAATATGAGAGATATGGAGGTTAAAGATAGTAAAAATATGAGATTATAATTGCTGGAGAAGTTGTAGAGATTATTTTCCAAGAGGAAAGATTTTGTAAGAGAAGAGTATGGAGATGTGTTTAGGTATTTGGAGATAGGAGCAGTAAGATATATGTATTCTCTGAATGTGGAGAGTGAGAGAATGAACATAAGAGAGTAATGGTGTTGTAGCATGTTTAGCAATGCTGCTAGGATTTTCTACTGGAGGATGTATGAAGGCTTATGAAGGGTATTTATAGGCTAAGGGCTAAAGAGTTTAATTCCTAATTTGGAAACTAAAAACTCAAAAGCTCAGAATTTCATTAAGAGCTTAAGAAGATTATTAGAGGGAGAGAGAATAGAGAAGTTTATGAGAGAGTTGTTCTTCTTCATTGGTGTCTTTTGGTGTGTTGATGAAGGACTCTATTTATAGCTGAGTTTAAGGGGGGTTTTTTAGAAAATAATTAATCTCAGCCAAAATTTTTAGAAAATCCATCCTAAGATTTGGCCAAAAATGGTATGTTTAACTTTAAGGTATTCTTATTATCTTAGGTAATAGTTGCTGGGGGAAGAGAAGTAAAAAAAGAAAGTATTTTAGCAAGAAATAGATAGTTGGTTATAGTTCTTAGCCCAATAAGGAAAATTAGTAATGTTAAGGTTGTTGGGTCAGCTGTCACAGCTAATCTGAAAAAGTTGTCCCAACTATTAGGAAAAACTGTCACAGCTGTCATGAGACAGCTGTTGCTTGGGGCAGAAGTAGATGAGGTCGGATGTTAGGCTGCTGGGATTTCAGCATTTAATGGTTCATGATATCAGTTTCAGCCAAGTGTCAAGTGCTGAGCACACTTCTGTTGGAAATGTTTCCTTTTTTGGGTGTTTGTATTTTTGGTCCAAGGTTCTATTACAACACATTTTTAGTAAATAATAGAATGATTGGTTGATAGTTAATGAAGTTTTAGAGATCTAGTTAAGGTCTCATTGTGTTGTGACTTAATCTTGGTGAGTAAGAAAAGCATTTAATGCTCTGCTCTAGCAATTAGTAGATGAATATTTGGTCTGATTGTGGCAGACAGCAGCTGAGTATTAGAGATATCATGGATATTCTATATATTTGGAGATTAAAGATAACCAATCAGATTAGGCCACGTGTTTGAGTTGGATTTTAGCTGAAGTAGTAATGTAGTTTATGTAGAATAATATAATGAAGTTTCTAAATTCGTATAGTAACAGATGGAGATTGAATGAATAGCTATTTGTTTAGTATTTAGATGGCTGGAGATATTGAGTGTTTATCATATGATGAATATTAAGTTTTAGAAAAAGAGCAATGAGGAGTTTTATCATTTTAAGTTCTATGTGATAAAAGATGTTTACCATATGTTACCTGCTACACATGGACTCATCAGAGTTAAGGGAGTTGGAGAAGATACGCCAAGCAACATGTTTCTTTTATCAACTTTAAACCGCTGAAGCTTTATTGAATAAACCTCTTGGCCCTCCAAACCACGACTCCCAAAATTTCCCCAAAGAGACTCATGAGCTTGAATCATAAGCAGAAGATGAGATGACGTACCTTAGGTTTTGTTGTCAATTTACGTAAGTATGGGCTTTTGTTGAAGAAGCCGCTTGCCATGAGTGTAAGAGAGGTAATATGGGCCGTGAGTTTTGATTCATTGCTTGAGCCCGATCTATATGTTGATGTTGATGATATCATGGGGTTATAGTCCCAATTGATGAAGAGGAAATGTGGACCATGAATCCGCCTCTTGAAGTAAGGATCTTGTAGGCCATGTGAGCCTAATCCATGAGATATAAGCTTATTTTGGGCTTTAAAGAAATTTACTTAAAAAATCAATAATATGTTGATGTGGCATGGGTTGCCAATGAAGTAGTGCCATGTGGGGTGGAAAAAGAGTCCTCAACAACCGTCGAAATCGTTTTTTTCCTTGGTTTGATTACTTTGATCGATTTTGATCCAATTTTTAATTACAAGAAATTTAACTTATTAAAAAAAAAAAGCGCATATGTTAGGCCTATAAAAAAAAAAAAACTAGCCCAACATTAAACTAAAAAAATATTACATCCACACAAAATAAGTTAGGCCAATATTGAACTAAAGAATGTTAAGACCGTACAAACACTAGCCAAGACATTCATGTTCGAAATTCTTGAAAGGACAAGAAAATATTAAGTCCGCACAAACTTTAGGTCAACATTGAACACTAGAATATTAATTAAGCCTACACAAAAACTAGCTAATACGTACATTCATGTTTGAATTTTTTTTTGAGAGAGTTTCAACTTATGGCGTCCGCTCCTGATGATGCTCTTTATCAGAGTTTCAACCTATGGCGTCCGCTCTTGATGATGCTCTTTATCATCAAACCAAGACATCAATCGGTTTTTGGTGTAGACGGGGATTGAACCCTAGATCTCTTATTCAACCATCGGAAACTTTACCAGTTGAGTTAACTGAAACCCACCATGTTTGAAATTATTGAAAGAGTGTTTTATTTATAGAGACTGAATGGTATAGCTATCTCTTTCATTTCTTTTCAACGTGGAACTTAAAGTCTTTCTTACAAAACAAGTCTCACATTGGAAAAATAAAATGACATTAAGAATGTCTTTACTTACAAATGTACAATTTTCCCCCCTATCTTCCATTCTTTATTCGTAGGAGCAATAAAATTTATCTAGTTATTACTTATAACTAATATCTCTTCTAGCTAGGTTCAAAAATAAGAAATATCTAAAGAATTTTGGGGCATCCCAAGAAAAATATAAACCATATAAATCTATTCTATTTAATTATATTACTAAATAATGGTGATTCATTTTTTAAATGAATTAAATTATTTACGATGTCATTGACACTACCACTGGTCAGACCAGAAAATAGAGAACAACCTATGTTTTTGTCAATCCTTTGTCAAGTTCAATTTTTAAAACCATGGACATTGATGCCTATGTCTGGCAGTAATTTGAATTTATTGAATATCATTTATTTTGTCCTAGACTTTTGGTTAATGATTTCTTGAAAAAAAAAAAAGGTGCAGCACAAGACCCAGTTGAAGTGTAGGGTTATAGATCTTGCAATTTTAACTAAATGTAGTGGGGGCAAAAAGGGAAATATAAGGGTATGTTTGGTAATTAGCTGTTTTTTTTCCCAGATTTTCTGTTTCCAAAAACAATTTTCTATTTTTGAAACTAAAAAATTGCTTGGCAACCCAAAATAAACAGAAAACAAAAACTGTTCTCAAAACTCAATTTGTAAAGGAAATTGAAAACATGCAAAAAGCTGTTTTCAGTTTTTAATTTTCAAAAGTCAATGAAAACACATATTTAATTTAATGAATTTGTCTCATTTAATGAGTTATCATGAGAGTTCAAAATCCTAGAAACAATTTATTTTAGTATTTTTTTTTCAAAAAACTATATTTATAATTTCAACTAACCAAACATGTTTTTCATTTCAAAAATACAAGAAAATTTTTTTTTCTTTGTATTCCAAAAAACAAGTTTTTGAAAATAGAAAATAAAAACTGTTTCCAAACATAACCTAATGATTTTTTAAGTTTTATTTGCTAGATAATACATCACCTTAAATATAGGTCTTTTCCTTTTATAATAAGTGGAGATGTAGGTTTTGAAACTAGTTTTTTTTTTTTTTGGGTATAAGAAGATCATGGAATACTTCTAATCTACAAAGCCCTTGATTCCTTAAATGTGGTTTCAAAATTTGGTGAGCAATCATAATTCATTTGAATCCGCTTATGAAGAAGCAATCTAATAGCAGTCTGACCTGAAAACATAGGTGAATAAAATTTCAAGTTAATTTAAAATTTACAAAAAAATTAAAATTCTTTTCAAAGTAAAATTTAGACTAAAAGTTTAAAGAAATTTGGAAATGTTTATTTAATTGAATGAAAGATTTATGATAAACAACTTGAAACATTTCATGTTACATAATTTAAATGATGAACCATATTTACTAGAAATGCACACCTATAAGTAGATATGCCTTAAAAAAATTTATAAGTAGACATGCATGAATTATTTTAAATTAAGATTTTATTGACACAGGTACAACAACTTAACAGCCAAATTTCATCTAAGAGAGAGTAAAAAATTAACAACCTATTTTTTTCAAAGTGATTAAATTGCACCGTTTTTTTGTTGAATAAAGTGATTAAATTGCACTTGTACGATTTATACCACCTTCTGTTACAAATCCATGGGCAGAACTCATCCTCAAAATTTCAAAGTGATTAAATTGGACTCTTTTTTTTTTAGCTAAATAAAGTGATTAAATTGCACTTGTACAATGTGTACCACCCCATGTTACAAACCCAACTCAACATTGAAAAACAGTTTGCAATGAGAGGGTGCCCAAAAACTTATAAACACATGTTTAAACTTATACTTAAGCAATGTGGGACACAATGATCAACCCTTTCTCTTTTGGTGGCTCTACTTACCTATCAGTTATTTTAATTTAGTCTTTAGGTCTCCCCCTCCGGGATCCGACCCTATACTCAGTGAGCTACGTCCGCTGTAATTAACATCCACGATGGCTTACTCTAACGACACTGACCCGATGGTATCCCTTTTTCTTTTGGTGGCTACACTCACCTATTAGTTATTTTAATCTAACCTCCAGGTTGCCCTTTTCGAGATCTGACTACAAAACCGCAACTTATTTAATTCTATACTCAATGAATTACATCTAATTACTCGAAATGGTGGTTGGCTCTAATATCAAATGTTACAAACCCATGGGTACAACACATCCTTATAAACCGACTTACAAGGAGAAGGTGTCAAAAAGTTTATAAACACATGTTTAAACTTATACTTAAGTAATGTAGAACACTAGAACTATAACACCCTCTTTAATTTGAGATATTTTCATTTTCAGGTTTTTAAAATTTTAACTTTATACATGATATTTGATATCTTTTATTAATTTAACCTTTCTATCTAATTCCATAATCAATTGATGCAGTTATTAAATGAAAGATAAGAGCTAAATAAAGTGAAGATAATTTAGTTTGACATGATGTTTATTTTTATTTTTCTGAATATTTTTAATTTTTATTTTTCATATAAAAAGGACTGAACAATGTATATAATAAATTTCAATAAATGTTTGCCTCCCTCAGAGTCTCAGAACCTCACTTATTGATTGGAAAGAGGATGCAATTTGCATGGCCTCTAATTATGCGAGACAGTTGAGTGGGGTAGTATTATCACCTTATCTATCATCATCATCATCATAATATATAATACCAAAATATTCTTACCCGCGTGGAGAGTGGGAATTATGGGAATGTATCTCTCTAACCAGCTTGCATTGATGTTAGGCTTCAACAAGAAAGAAAAAAAAAAGGGTTAAATCACAACCAGACTGACCTTCTCTGTCTTTCTCTGCTTGCTGTTTCTGTTACTATTGCCAGAGTCTCTTGCTTCCCCTACTCTCATGTAATATGTATATGTGACATGACAGTCCGATTCAGACATATTTATTGTTTTTATAAAAAGCTAGGGAAAGTTAAATCATTCATCTATCTTTTAGACATGACCCACTCACAAAGAGCCACCACATACATCCAAATTACCAACCACATGATTTGACGTTTCAGATTCTGTACTCTTAACCCTTTTCCCAACAAACAATGAAACGATAAAGAAAGAAAGAAATATAAAAAAAAAAACCCCATTACATAACAAATGGAACCGTATCTCTTTCTCTCTCTGGGTATCATTTCACACCCATTTTATACCAAGTTGATTCCTGCTAGCAAAACACAATTGGGTTTTTTTGTTGCCACATATCACAGTTCTGTCCACTTTATCATATGCTTTTGCTTTGGATATAAATATACAACAAAAGGTGACACTGTACAAGTGGTGGTGATATACCATGCACGACACACCAGTCAACCTGCAAATGCATCACACACACACACACACTTACTTTACTTCAAATCAACGGTACAAAATGCTCACAACCATCACCCACTGTGTCACTAGGTTTTCACCTCGTCAGCATGACAAAAGCAATATGCATTGATTTGTGGGTCTTGTTAGTTGTTAGGCAATTGGAACTGTAAAAAAAAGTTCCGCCTCAAGAGAGAGAGAGAGAGAGAGAGAAATGAAGTAAAAGCGTTACTGGCTTAGCTATTAGTTATGCAAAGTTGCTTGAGATGCACTTGTTTGATAATTTGAGACTTGAGAGAGACAACTAGTATAATTAATTAAATAATTAATGACTCATTAATGATTAATTAAGATTTTGCGGCTATTATATTGTATAGTTTAACTATTGTTTTTCCTTTGGTAAGAGAGTGATTGACGTTTTACACAACAACCGACTGTTTTGGTTGGGTAGATCCTAGGTTTTCATCTTAAACTACAACTTTTTTTTCATTTCGTTTTTGTTTTCACTCTCTTTATTTTACTTTATGCTAACTTTTGAAAAAGCAGATTGATTCAACAAGGTATTGCACTAGTCAACAATCTGTGAAATGTGATGGATATAAGTAGAGATGGCTTTCAAAGAATATTTGTTTGGTTTGGTTGGCCAACCTGAGCCTTAATAAAAGTTGTTTTCGTGTATCCCAAGGTTGCGTCGTCTATGTCTATCACTCTGCATGCTTTTCGTGCCCTCAAATTCGATTTTTAATTTCATTTTCAATTAGTTATCTTTCTTTTCTTTTTTTATCATATTCATATATATACTATAAAATATTTTATCTCTGCTATCGATCAGTGAACGTGACAGGTGAGTGAACACATGCAATGCAAAAACTTTATCTATCATCCCCTTCATATTGCTTCACAAAGCTTCCGAGTATTGGACGGGACATGAGCTAGACACGTGGCGTTTTTGGATACGTCCCGTGTCTGTATTCTGTGTAATACACAGTAGCACTAATATTGCATTCTTGTCCCTCTCTCTCTCTCTCTCTCTCTCTCTCTCACTTTGAGGACCACGTAACCCTATGTGTTTGTTCCACGATCCATAGAGTTATGGCTTAATTCTTAACACATTTTGAAATGTGGGTTTTGTTATTACCACCATTTTGGCCAGAAGAGAGAGAGAGAGAATATTGTTGGTAAACAAACAAGCGCTCATTATTCGATGAGATATATAATGTATACTTAAAAAAGATATGAAGTACAAAGATAAGATAATAAATGCAATCACAAGAATAGCAGTCATCATTTCTCAACAGTTAGAAATGGAAAACACACAATAATAAAGATGGTGGAGGTTCAAATAGGGGCATCCTGTTTGGTTAGGACACTTTCATCAACCTCATAATAATTTCAGTAGCTACATAGCACAGAGGAACTAGCATGCTACTCACAGGGTACCATTCGGCTTTAGTAGAATCCATTAGACTTTTGACTTCCCTGATCTGTTCCGGCTAATGCCTGGTCCAACTTTCCCTGCTTGTTATTGCCATCAAGCTTTAGCCCAAAGTGAATGTGAGGAAAATGTGCCCACTGCAAATAAAAAAATAAAGTTACTAGCATCATTCACAGCATTTTATATTGGGAGAGAATTTGCTACAACCTTGTATGCTGCAATTATTGTATAAAGGGTATTGTGACAACTAAAGAGAAGTGACAGCAAATCATGAGTTAAGCTGAGTATGTGTACCGCACATGATTCTTGAACACTTGTTACTTCTCTTTGACTGCCACATGACTCTATATGTAGCAATTACTGCATACAAGGTTGCAGTATATCTTTTCCCATTTAAATTTTGATTTAAATTTTGCATTTTTATCAACGATCACATTGTTTGACTATGTTAAGTAAAGTTTAATATATGATATTTTTAACATCTTAAATGGGACATAAAACAGACCCAAAATTTAAAACTAGAACTGACTTTGATACCATGACTAACAAAGTGTGGTATATGCCAAAGCAAATGATAACTATAGAGTGGTGATGACAACAGTAATGACTTGAAGTAAAAAAGATACATGAAATTTACAGAAATCGAAGTAAATTTCGTCAAGCAATCATATTCCTATGGCTAGTTTCTCTTTGTCTTGGTCTTGCTAAGAATATTCATTGCGTATTCAATAAGAAGATGCACTTAAGAACATCTTAAAGCAAGTGAAGTACTGGCAAAAGGTTTATTTACTCATGCTATTAGTCCCTCTATGAAAACAAATGCCATACAATAAATCATTTGGCACTGCCTTCATTGTCTTCGACTTGATCATCATGTCTACAAATCAATGGGTATGATCCAATTTTACAAACTTTGGTTACAATAAGTACCAGTGAGATCATGAGGGATCATACCCATTAATTGTTAAACAAATGTACCCATCTAATGTACAATGTAGTCAAACGATCATAAGAGGTGCAGGTAAACCTAAAACATAAACTTTACTTTTATTAATGCATTGAACAACATCATATGAGCATTAAATCTAACATAAACCTTTTGTCCCCCCTAATTTCTCACATGATTTGAACTGTTGACCTCACACATTGGCAATTTTAAGTTTTAACCCCTAGATGTGATTTAGCCAACAAGCAAAATGGCAAGAGAAGCAAAGCTTGTCCCATCACTGTATATATACGATTAAGAAAAGCAACTTCAATTCTATCTATATTTTGTGATTAAGATTTATTTCTTGAATCATGTGTACAAAGTGTTGCGTCATTTAACACAGGATATTAGATACACATTTGAATTTATAAAATTTAATCTGAACATTAAATTGATTCATTTCTGAGATAATTTTCATTGATAAAGTATAAGAGAAATTCCATGGACAATATTGTGCCGCATCATCCGAATATCTTATTTTTCCAAGTAAATAGAAACATTGAGATTATGTGAACACCAAGTAGAGTTACTCGCTAGCTCTACGAGCTGTGCAAGTTCAACAAGTTCAATCGCTTGTCATGTGATATTTATTAAAGAAGACTTCATATTTATAAACATTATACGATAGGTTATCAATATTTAGTGATCTTGGTGCAGCAAGTTCTTACATTTGTGTAAAGGGTTATTTATTTTTAGGTAAATTACCCCCAAAAAAAGATATCTTTTTATTTTATTTTAGCTAAAAAAATAAATGAATAAACTATCACCCAATTTACCATGCACTTCTTTTTTTTTTGATAAGCCATGCACTTCTTAAACCTTAAAACTAAACAATTAACCAAAAATTAACTTTATTTAAAAATGAAAATAACCTCCAATCGTTATTAATTTCTATTAAACTAAAGATAAATTTATTTAAACTATCACCAAAATTAACTAAAGATAAACTATCGCCCAATTTACCATGCACTTCATAAACCTTAAAACTAAACAAATTTTTTTTTTTTTTGAGATTTTGAAACTAAACAATTAACCAAAAAAAGTAACATTTTTCGAAAATGAAAATAACCTCCATTCGTTATTAATTTCTATTATATTAAAGTTTAATTCATTAAAGAGCCCTAACTTCAGCCTTAAACACTCTAATTCACATAAACAACCTAAACATTCAAAATTGGAAATCCCTCTGATGTACGTAAAATATATTTAATTTCATATAAATCAATAACGAAGGGAGGTTATTTGCAATTTTTGGGTAATGTTGGCGAATTGATTACTTAGTTTTAAAGTTTAGGGAAATGTAAATTAAGTGATATTTTATGATGGTCTTTACCCCTATTTTTAATTTTTTTATTTAAAGATCAGGACATCGATAACCTATAATATGTAGAATTTAATGCAAATATGCAATACTATTTTTCTTCTCCTTTTCCCCCTCATTTGCATTTTCTTTCCTATTAAGTAAGATTCAAAAACACCACTACACCATCCCCCCCCCCCCCCCTACCACCTGCTCCATGATCAAAGAAAATCTAATACCCATACAATCAATATAATATCGAACTCTAGTAAAAGCATGTGATTAGATAACTAAAAAACACTTATCAGTATAAAAAGAAAAAGAAAATAAGAATATAAAAAATAATGTAATGTAAGTGTAAATCCATTAACTCCTCTAATTTCTTAATATAAATCACCCATGAATTCATTATTTTTCTACTCTTCCCATATTGATGATTTCTATAAAAAAATTTTAAAAAAAACACACACACACACTGAAACAAACAAACAAACAAAATGCTAAAAATATGAGAGAGAGAGAGAGAGAGAGAGAGGCAATATTGATATTGAAGAGCAACACGGCCTTAGCTCCTATGGCTTGACGACACTAATTAAAGGCAAGGTCATCAATTAGAAGATTTTGTAGGGAGAAGAGTGATGGGACTTGTTGAGGTAGTCGATGACAAGGGGTATGGCCACATGGGTGGCTCGACTTCTTGAACTTGTTTGCATCAATGTCTCTTTGTTGACGGCTGAGAATCCAAGAAGCAAGGAGAGAGAAATGAGGAGGAAAAGAAATAGTAGAAGAGAGAATTAAGGGGAAGAAGGGGATTGATATATGTTGGAAGGGTAAAGTACTTAATCATTCGAATGGATCAGGTTATACGTTGTAAAAAATTATTTAACTAAAAAAATCACCTAGAAAAATAAAACTAGAAGGCCGCAACCAGCTACTCACTCATTCAAAACCTAACCATTCAAGTCGAGATAGATTAGGCAAGTTGCCGATCATCTATAGTGGTGCTAATGACACGAGTTGTTTTATCAATGAATTCTTGCAAATTGCTACCAATTACCACCATGAAGAAGTTCAAGTATTGTTGGCCTATTTTTATTGGAGTGAATTTTATAGATTAATCCTACATTAAAAGTGATGTAAGGTACACAAAATTTTCATTTTATGAAATTTAGAAGAGGTGATTGATAAACAGTCTTATCTCATTATTTTAGAGTAAATAATCTTACGATAATGATATTTATAATGTACTTCCAACTTTTAATAAAAGAACCCTAGAATTAATAAAAAGGTTGATTATTGCATTGCTAGAATTGGTGTTAAGGAAAAAAAGAAGAAGACAGAATTAACATAAGTTTTCCATTAATATGACTACCTAAGGTAGCGGAACATATATAGGTCATAATATAACAATGATGTACCACCCCTCTGCTCTCAATTTGTTAATTCTTGTAGTGTGAGTGTGACCTTTAGAGTTTGATGCATACATTATTTACAGTCATTAAGACATCTATGAAGCTAGGTTGTTTGTCTATTCCGTATGAGTTCACTGATATAACTTAAAACCACCGGCATTCATTATAGTTTACTACTTAATTTGTTTACCCTAAAGATAGAAACAGCAAGTACCTAGAAATGTGGTAGAATATTGCTTAACTTACAAGATTGTACACAAAACGCCAAGATAAGAATTTCATTAGATGGCCTCTTTTTCACCATGGTATAAGGCTTTAAATGGAACTATAGGGCTGGAAAAGGAGAGAAAGACAAAAGGGAAAGGAACTATGGAGCCCGTCATATAATAGATCTGTTTGTTTCCTATCCAAAAAAAAAAAAAAAGATCTGTTTGCCTAGGCTTATAAGTTGACTTGTTTTTTAAGATAGCTTTTGAACAGTTTTTTGAAGCTTCATTTTTCTTTGTTAGGCACAGTGTATGTACCTTTACCTAAATTATTCTTTAAGTCAAACAAACGAATTAATTTAAACTATCCCAAGTGAACATTGAGATGGTTGACATTTTGAGAGTGGAATTGTATGTCATTTTGTCAGGCAGCAAGTAAATTAGAGCGATCTAAATGGTTTTTTATTCACCACTCACATTCTTTGCAGCTGTACTAAAAGCTTCCCTGTGACTGATGTCAGGATTACTAGCCTTAATCCTTTGGATTTCCTCCCTGCAAAGTGCAACAAATAAGTTACATGCAAACTCAAGGTATATGCATGTTACTAATCTCTCAATTTCAAGACCAAATCCAATTCCTACCATCACTCATAATCAAGTTAGTCTGAGAGAGAGAGATAGAGAGTTAAAACCATTTTACTTACTTAATAAACCTGTTATATGCTGAAGGAACCCGTTGTCTCTTCTCTGGAGCTGTGATGTACATAAAAATTTAAAACACAATTTAGATTGCTTTTACCAATTGTAAGTACAATGCTTTGAATACAATTATAGGCATAGGAATTTGTTGCATAATGAACATGTGTATGATTAGTATTATTAAGCATTGAATATTGACTAACTATAATCTTAAATATACTGGGAAGTAGTCCAAAAGTTCATGGTCTTTTAACATTCTATCTGTTAACCTATGCTGTGGTCAATTGCTCCTTCGTTTTTTAGGCACTTCAGTGCAACTTCTCAATCACGCTCCATCTGTTAACACATGCTGTGTCCTGGTGTATCATTGAATCTGAATTAAGTTCTCATAGTCTAGACCTCTATAGGTAGCCTATTTATTCGAGTTCTTAGTGAAAACAAAATTGGAACTGTAAAAGACAATGAAGGTTCTTACGCTACCTCTGCTATGATTTAATGATGAATCAAATTAGTTAGGTAAAGTCACCATCTTTGGAGGGTCCATGGATCACGTGCTTAATTTGGGCACTTAAAGATTTGCAAAACTAATAAACTTATATTATATGACCCATGGCCTCGACGATGAAGTGGTTCTGCCTGCTTATGTACTTTTGCCAGTTGGGTAGAGACACTGTGTTCAAAGCTATATTGGCTATCATTAATTAAGCCTAAGAAGGTTGTTTACGCATTTAAACTTTATTGTATTATACTATTTATTATATTATGTTCCTACAAATATGTTTCATACCTATGAATTAATGTCTATATATGTATACACATTAGTATAAACTCATGAATATGAACACAGAAAGAGAGAGAGAGAGACTTACGGCGAATGGGGGCCATTCTGGGTTGTTCATGCTCTACAGTCTCAAATGCAGAAAACTTATTGCATTTGGAAGATGACCCACAGTCATCAGAGCTTATGTGCTGCTTCTGCTCCAACAAGAGAAAGAATTAGACCACCATATATACACTTGCAAAATCTTTCCCCTTATTTTTTGCTTAGGGAGAGCTTTGAATAAGATTTTTTTTAGTCAGAATTACAACTTAGATTAATCGGAATCTTGGAGCATTTTAAAGGACTAAGTTGTATACAAAAGGAAATTAAGTCCTTTCTTAGACTAGAAAATTAAGTACTATAAACATTCTAATATTTTGGCAGAGAATAAAATATAGTCACCCATAGCAATCTCCAAGAGAAGCTCTAACTCAACTGGCACATTCTCTTTTAAGAGGAGGGTGAGATCATAGTTTTCAAGACCCGTTGAGTGACTCAACAATAAAAGAAAAAAAAAAATTTTCCAAGAAAAACTATTCCAAAGGAATTTGATAACATATGTACCTGGGGATCTTGAGGAGGAACTGCTTGAACCGTAGCTCCCATGTTAACTGACAGCAAATTAGCACAATGTCCGCATCTTACAGTCACAATGTTGAACAAACTGCTGCATGGTACACTAACCTGCCAATACCCATTTTGCAAAACAAAAACAAAAAATCATTTGTAAGATAAAACCATGTTTTTGAACTTTTGTCTTGTGTAACTTTGAAGGCCCCCCCCCCCCCCCCCGGCGGCCCGGCCAGCTGGCTCTCACTATCTCTCTCTCTCTCTTTATCTCACACAAACATACAAAGTATATGGAACCCAAAATGTTTTACTAACAGAAGTACACACCACCACACCGTATTAAACCATAACCCGAAACCTAAAGCATTACACCAATAAGTCAAGAATGTGGAGCCTCAGCCACTTATGACCATATAAAGCTCCCAAGATTTAAAAAAAAAAAAAAATGAACAAGCAGTAAAGAAATTCTTACAGTTCAACAACTAGCCAAAGTGCACCTTCTAGTCTATGAATCTAGAAGAAAATATTAGAAAATATAGAAGAAGAAGAGGGCTGGATATGCATAAATTTCAGCAACTTGATTATATATGACTTTCATTCATTCTTTTAATAATATATTTTTTTTTTTCTGGGCAAGAAAAATGTGTTGAATTCACTCTGCAAAGAGAGCAGCTACAGCGCTTATTAGCATTGACCTCTAGAACTAACAGGCCTCACATGGGTAATAACTATAAGGACTTCTTGCCCTTCATTCATTTTAAAGTCTCAGACTCTCTCTCTCTCTTTTCCTTTCGGTGCGTCTCCTGACTTTTCTGCTCACTGACACCCGCAAGCAAGATTATGAAAAATAGAAAATATAACTTTTCTACTTAAAAAAAAACAAAAACAAAAACAAAATTGACAGAGAGAGGTAGATGAAAACGACGTGACTGGAACGAAAACCATAAAGGCCATCAACCATTAACCCACATCATTATGAACCAGACTAATTTACTGCTCTTTACAGTGTTTAAGAAATATCACAGTTTTTTTTTCCTTTTATTTTTCAAAAAGAGAGAGAGATATACAATACATAGGAGAGAGATGCATAAAAGGGGTGGTTTGAAAGAGGCATCCTATGATGAAAGAGAAAAGCATTTGCTATGGCTATGATTTTCTTTGACAGTTCTATCTCTCTCCACAAAATTCTTGTAGAAAAGAAAGCAAAGTACTCATTTTTCACCAGAAGCAAAATGCATACACGAATCTTTGCGAAAACTTTGATCATATCTTTGATCATAATAATGCTTCACTGGCGTTGTATAGGTGGGAACAGAAGCACCCACCACCAGGAGATAGCAAACCAGAGAGAGAGAGAGAGAGAGATCTACAATGAATGAAGTAGTGCATCACGAGAAACAGTGACAAAAGCTGTGTAATTACTATCCTAGAAACAGTAATTGAATACTCTTTCATTGTAGAGTAGCGTGAATCTGTGTTGAGGTCTGCAAAGCTAATTCAAAGCCTCCACCTTGACTTTTACCGTGACTTTGGAATTGGGAAGAAAATAACCCTAATAGCCTAATATCAACCTAGCTCAACCTAGCTCTTAAAGTTGATATATATCTTCGTATATCTAGCTGCAACCCTAGTTGGTCATAGCTTCAAAATGCTTTATATATTGAAGATGATAGGGATCGCTTTCTTTAGCTGGCAGCAATCGCTTGTCACTGTTGAATTTTTTTTTTTTCTTTCACTAGCTAACTTTGTGTTGCAGGAGAGCGAGGTCTAGAAGATCATCAAGAATTTTTCATAGTACCTGAACTGTAAATTGTGTTTCTTCATTTACTTTGGGCTTAACATCCCAACTCATATCTAAGCCCAGTCTCAACCGTACATGAATTTCTCCTTGTTTGCAATGGAATCTTGATGCATATTTGGAAGCTTTGAAGGAAAACCCAGTTCAAATTTCTCATAAAATATAACACATGAGACAAGAATCTTTGGTTAATTCCATGTAAATCAAGAAACACACGAAAGAATTTTAATTGGGATGGAAAATTGTTACTAAAAATGGAAACTTTTAAAAGATTGGGATACAATGTAAAAACTACAAAAGCACATCTTGCATCTAAATTCTTGCAAGTTGTCTAAGTTGGGTTTGGATTTTATAGCTAACATAGCTAGGCAGCCCAAAAAAAAAAAAGCATTTTGATGATAATCATAAATCGAGCTAATCAGAGAGCTCGGTTTGGTGGATTCAGTAGTGGGAAAAGAAAGCTAGTTTGGGAAGGATAAGAAAATAGAAAGAACTAAACATAAAGAAAGAAGAGAGAATTGAGGGCTGTACCGCTAAAATGGTGTTGCAGAAGTTGCAGTGAACATAACAAACACGTTCGGAGGATGCCATCATGTCCAGTGACATAGTTTTTGAGCTCAGATTGTGAATTATATAGCTGGATCAAGGAGAATTCTTTAGCTTTCTATAAAGAAAGAAAGAAAGAAAGAAGGAAGAAAGGTGAACAATTATATAGGAGGAGGATTGTGATCAATCAATAAGATGGAATGGGTACAAAGACAAAGAGAAGAAAATGTTTTCTTTAAAAATATTTGAGAGAGAGAGAGAGAGAGAGAGGTGTACAAAAATCTCAAAGGTAAGGATATGAGATGACTAGTCTGGTCGGGAAAAACAAGTGAAGTGGGACTGTAGAAGTGGGGATAGTGGTTTTTTTTTTTGTAATGTGAGGAAAAGATGGTTTATGGGAAAGGTCGATTGTGGATTTATGGGAGAGAGAGAGAGAGAGTGAGAGAGAGGAAGGGTGTGTTGGGGTATGTGTGTGTTATGATTGAAAGAATGAGTGGGTGGGAGTGACCCATCTCTAACCATCCTGGCTTTCTGTAGCGGACGAGGGGGGCGAGTTATTAATGCTTGGAATGTTTAGAGATTATCACAGAAGTAAATTTTTTTTTCCTGGGAATCTGAGACGTGCTTAATTAGAGCTTAAGTTAAAAATAATAATAAATGTTAGGATTTAGTTTTGAGAAATGTTAAATGATGTATTTAGGGAAATTGTTAATAGCCTATTTAAAAAAAAAAAAAAAATTTTGAAAGTTTTTTCATTTTTAATATAATAGATTATTAATCATTGTCCTAAGGGCACCTGTTAGCATCACTATGTAGTTTTTACTAATGTATATATAAGCTTTGTAGTTGAATTGATACTTTTTTATGTATAAATTACTTTAAAGTTCAGGAAAAAGGGTTCGAGCTGTGAAATTAAAAGCATATTATAAATATATTGTAATTATCTCTAAAAAAAAACGTTTAGGACATACATTAATAAACCAATTTAAAAAACATTTTATGAGAGACTAAAAAAGTGACTAACTTTTTTTTATAATTTTTTCAATTTTGTATAAAAAATTTCTTAAAATTGATGATTAATGTATGCTCTAACATGACATATTACTTTTTACTACTAATTTTATTATCAAACATTTACTTATTTAAAAATTTATTGATCAATAATCTGATGAATAAATAATTTTCTTTTTTTGTTTTGTGTTTAATAATTACTCATCAATTTGTAGAATTTACTAACATCATTCATTTTTTTTATCAATGGAGTTGGTTTATTATATTTTTATTCTGTTGTACTTTTACCATATTCCTTCACTATGACATTTTTCTAGCTAAGTTATTCTATGGACACACACTTGCACATATTTGACACAATTTGCACATTTTTCTAATGTGTAATTTGATTAGACCACTTACACATAAGAACTACCACGAGTATTTCTGAAGATTAATTCAATTATCACTTGACATGTGTACTAGTTATGGTAAAATGCGTGTAAAAATATGACCCTAAAATTTTTGTTTTGAGTTGTTGCACACAAATTGTTTTACACACTTTTTAAAAAATAACTGAAATTTTAAATTGAAAATTGTGACATTTTAAGTAACCATTTCAGTTACTTTTGGGGGATTTGGGGATGTGTAATAAACACTGCTATTTTGTTTTCTAGCTTCCATTTTCAACTTCAGGCTAGACATCTTACCAGAAGGACTGTCCAGCGTTCCAAATACCTATTAACCAAGCTGTCTTGGAACTATTAATCTTAATCAATCTATTCAATTACCAACTGCATGCATTTTGGTCTCAAAAGTTGTCAAAAACCTACATTGTCAGTGAATATAGCAAGAATTTTTGAAACTACATCAAGTCAAAACATATTGGTTATCAATGATAATAATAATAATAAAAAAGCCAACCTTTTCTTTTCCTTGTAATGAAAGTCATTCTATTATAACAGCTTTTTACACATCTTTTTTACTTTTAGCAATTTTTTGTCATCTTTATGATAATTTTTTAGCAATTTTTTTTTATCTTTTTTGGCAATCCTTAATAACTTTTTATCCTTTTATTAACATAATTCATTAAGAGAAATCTTAACAAGTATGACACAATGCTTGTTAATATTCTCTTATTATAATTATTTATTGGGTTGTGTCAACGGGCACCGTAAGGTGTCCGTTAACAACAACTTTTTACCGTTTTTTATAGCATTAATTTACTTTTTGTAGCTTTTTATTTTTTTAATAGTTTTTTTTAATCCTTTTTGGTAACATTTCCCTTGTTTATCTGATTAAAACTAGCCACTGATCATGACTTCTTTGAAGTCTTTTCAAAAGAACATTACTTTTGTCTATTTGTAACAAACTAATATTCTCAGCACGAATTCCTAGTTATTAATAGGCCTGACTGGGAATCAAAACTCAAAAGGAATAAGTTCGATGTAAGAGCATTCTCATCAAGTATCTCAAAAGTCAAAAATGCTATTTTTTTAGTATCTTATTCCAAAAAAAACATACTACAACAAAGATGTTATTCTTAAAATTATTAGCATCTGAGCTACCGTGGACTGCTATCTATGACAGTCCATGTAGCTCAAATCTTATAAATATTATAATATTATAATACTACTTTAATTAAAATACCTTTTCTCTCTCACTATTCTACTTTTCTTCTCACCTTCTTTCTCTTTTTTTTTTAAATAATAAAAATATTAATATTTTAATAAAGTGGTAAAAAATAAAAAACATTTGATGTTGGGTGTATTGTAAAGTGAGTTGCTAAAATAAATAAAGTAGGTTTTTGAGATGCTAAATGCTAAATTTTTTGAGTTCCTTGATGAGAATGCTCTAAGATAGACATGCCACTTCATCAAAAAAATAAAAAATAAAAAAAAGGTTAAGAGACATGCTACTTCACTACTTGAAGAAAATGAGTATAAATGGTAATATTAAAGGTGGCCCAATTTCATGCTAAGGAAGAAAAAATAAAATCATATTGAAGTGGGAGAGGGGATTTGAATCCAAATTCTTATCTTGGGGAGAATTGAATAATGCCATTGACAAGGTTCTTGGCTTTTTTATATGCTCACATTTATTTGATTATATGCCAATCTTTATAATCCCCACAAAAAAAAAAAACGCCAAATCATTATTATTATTATTATATCTGTCATATTTACCGCAAAAAAAAAAAACTATATATTGCCAGTGGTTACCTTATTGTAATACTTAGCAAATTAAACTATAATTAAGCACCCAATTTTGTTTATATTATTTTACCCAATTGATATGCGATATTGGTCATAACGTGGAGTCACACGAACATATCATTTAGACAAAGCAAACTGATTTGAATTCAGATGTAATAGACTCACAAATAAATAAATTATATATCGAATAAATTTTAAGTATTGCCTGAAAATCATACGAGAAAATTGAATGTAAGAAAAAAAATAATTGTAGTGACTTTAATATAATTTATAATTTTTTCATGTCAATAATATACCCCAAATATTTTGATCTGAATTTTTCAATCTAGTTGTGCAAGAACACACTCCCAAATATTAAATGACAATATAGAGAAAATAAATTAACAAGCATGCACACACAAAATGAAAATAAGAATTTACGTTGTTCAAAAAGATGTCTCTACATATCCATGAATAAAGATTGGGAGCAATTTCGATTATAAAAATAGGTATATTATGATGGCATAAACGCTCTCACAATATCTCAAAGATAAGAAAAATCATGACTGCAACGTGATATGAAACCCTTATAAGAAAACTTGCATTAACTTGTGTAATAAAAAAATAATAATGAAAAATATTATTTAAATAAAATAGAATATAGAGTAGATAATCTGATGTGAGTGTCTTAGAAAAGTGAATATGTAAATTAGAAAAAAGTGAGTTATTATGGTAAAATAGATAGAAAATTTTAGAAAAAAATGACATAAATGCTTACACCCAAAGACTTATGAGGAGATGGATATTAATAATTGCCTCTATAATTTGTTGCAAGTCCGAAAACATGGAACCAAGGAAAGGGGGAACTCCCAACTCTTAACTCTCAAGTCTTGAACTTAATTCAATAACCATATTCATTATTCTTATAACTTGGAGTAATCAATTATGTATTCTTATTTGTGTAGATCTTTGAAATAAATATATCCGCCAAGTAAATTCACTCTAATTTTGTCATACTGCACATCAATATACTTTTTCTTACGCGTGATTCTTCACCAACAAAATTGTACTCTAACTTTGTAGTACAACACTATCTTGTTTAAAACCAAACTCATAACTAGTCTTCAAAGCCAAACTATTTTTGATACCTCTATTAGTGCCATGTATTTTTCCATGTGGTAGATTTCTTATACTTCCAGCATATTGGGCCACCAGCAAACACAAACACCTAGCATATCATGGATATCCAATAATCAAAATCCCTTAGCAGAATGACCCATCCACATAGTCTATAGCTTTTGTATAAACTCTTTGATCAAAGATCATATACGGTTCCCCCTCTTCCAGGGGTGGCTTCTCAAAAAAAAAAAAAAAGATCATATACGGTAGTCACAAATGCCTACTAGATATCTAAAAATCCATTTCACTACATTCTGATGCCTTTTTCCCCCTAGATCTATCTTATACTTACTAATCACACTGACATGCATGAAAAATATCATGAATGGTGCACACCTTTGAGTATATGAGACACCCAATTAAGTTAGCATATATCACTTTAGACATATACTCTGATTCTTCAAATCAGGCATAATTGTGAGGACAATATAAAGTAGACAACAAGTGTGTACTGACAAGTCTTGCATCAGCCACGCTATTCCAACACCTTAGGATAACCATAATTACCAGCCCATCTAGCACAATGAACTTCTATCCCAAGCATCTTCTTGACAACTTCAAAATCATGTGTGCCAAATTCACTAATTAAGAAAGATATAAGAACCATTAGCAAGTACTTTATAATAAACAAGTATTCATACTCAATGTGTTGTACCCATGCGTCAACATGAACTAGTCAAATCACAAGGCCGGCTCAAGCGTTTCGGAGGCTTAAGACGAAATCTTTAAATATGGTCTTTATGTTATCACTTAAATAATATTTAACTAACATTTTATATAATATTTTTTTTAAATCCATTCTTATTACTTTTTAATATGATTTTTTTATTTTAGAAAATGCTAAAGTTATAACAAATTTTACTATAAATTTGTATTGTGATGAATGTGATCAATGACATGAGACTTACAAAAATACTAGAAATATTATAAAATTTACAACATGAGAATTACAAAGATATATCACCAATCACAAATATTCATTAAAAAACGCATTCAATAGTTTGTTGAAATCCACCTATCATATTCATTGTCACATCAAATTATAAAAGTTATGGAGACCACCATGCACTCTTGGTGCAGTGAACACTCCACAATTATAAATTCTTGTGGGTGTAGAGAGTAATGATTGAAATTTAAGTCTCTAGAAGAGAGTTTTGCATAGATACACACTTAGATTAGACTAGAGTAGAATTTTTATCTCGTATAAAAATAATTAAATAAATAAAAGTTATATAGTAAAATTTATAGTATTTTTAACATTTTCTTATTTGAATTACTTGTGATTAGTAACACGTCTATTTGTAAGACCTATTTATTTAAATTTGTCTTATCTCTATCTCTAGTATTACTAAATTTTTTAAAGCTTCTTAATAGTGAAAAAAAATGTAATGGGCCCTAGGCAATGGTGTAATTGGCATAAGCCTAGGGCCGGCCTGTCAAACCATATGTACCATTACTTGGAAGACTGCCTCGAGAAGTGTAATGACTTCTTAAAAAGACAAACTTTTTTTTTTCCTTTCTGGTTCCTTGAAATTTTGGGTTATTGCATATAAATTTGCTTTTCCAATTCTCCATGGAGGAATGTTATCTTCATATAAAGTTGCTATAATTCTATGACATGCATTGTCATGTGGATAAGGTCACATTAATGTCTTCACCTTCCCAGGTGACATATAACATTTTTCAAACTTGTAGTTGGGTTAGCTTTCAACTTTCTAACTCTGTTGGGTACGGGGAGAAAGAAAAGCAAAACAATTTTCCTTATATGTAAAAGTAAACAAATTAACGTAAACTTGAGAAAGGAACCTGTAATAAACTTAATGCTAGACAAAGTCTTAATTTCAAATATACAAATGTGATTAATTGTTTTGATTTGACAAATAAAGTAGAATAAAACTATATGCATGTGTACACGATTTTTGATACTATCATTTCTTCAATACACAGTCACACCAAATTTATCTATCATTGAAAACGATAATACAATTTGTGTGTTATCGATTGATAGTGAGATACAGCTAAGAATTTAAATTTAAATGAAGAATATAATGGATTGCACTTAAGATAATACTCTACCTAAGTTTATCCTAAAAAAATAACTGCATGCATAGTAAATAAATCGGGGATGGCAAAAATGCCCTGCCCCACCAAGCTATTTCCCCCACAGATTTTCTCCGCCTTGAACAAGTGCAGTTTATGTTCGCTCCTCATCTTTTCTTACCTGTTTTTTTTTAGAAATAATCTTGACTTAGCTTGAATGTATATATGAATGTTTTATTTGGTGAATATATTTGATTATATATATATCCTAGTTATAGTTTATATTTTTGCATACATATTCAATTACACTTGTCTCCTTTCTCTCTTGGTATTCTCAAGATATTTCCTTTTATGTTTCAATTACCATCGCCAAAATATTTGCTCAGTGCGTGTTTTCTTTATCTCAAAGAGAAGACGAGACATCTATGATCCGATCCTGCCCTGCCTCCTTGTCATCCCTAAAATTAGTACCACTTCTTAAATTATCTCATAAATTGTCTTTACAAAAAAAAAGAAAAAGATAATATAATATAATATAAAAGTTAAATTAAAATTAATAATGATATTAATCACATAAATGGTCAGCCTCATTAATTTGAACCGTACAAATTATCAAACGAGGGGGAAAAGGAAGAGCCTACTTCTACTGTTATTAAGATGGGCCAAACCATGCCCCAGCCTGGCGGAAATCATTTAAAGCCTATGGGCCATGCTAGACCAGGCCTGTTGACCCTCCAGTCGAGCCTAATTCATTTGATTTATAATAATCGAGACATGGCCCAAACCCCAGGTTCTTTTTCTTCTCTCTCTCTCTCTCTCTCATGAATTTTTTTTTTTTTGAGAACCTCTCTCTCATGAAAATAAAGCCCTTAATCAATAGCATTTAGTCAAAACAAAAAATAAAATGGTACTTATCTAGTTGTGACTTCGCGCAGCTATGATCAACCAGTGGAAGTAATCAATAGCATTGTTCATTGTAATAAAGAGAATAAGAACAAATTATATAACAGATTGAAGATCAACTGGAAACATTCATGGAATAGACCTGATTATAATTAGGTAGATCTATGAATTTCTATAAATAAACTTAATTAATCACTGCCATTGTTTTTTTTTTTTTTTTTTTGACATCATGAACTAGAGAATAGAGATGCATATTTGTGAATATTCTTTATAGTTGTATTAACATGTCTTTTGTGGATTTCATTTTTTTGCTTAATTGAAATTTCTATCTTGTTATTTATAGAGTCTTTGCCATATGAGTATATTTAAGACGAATACTTGTGAATAAGAGTTATTGATCTAAATACACCATTAAGTTCTAAGAGACTAATCGACGAATCAAGCAAGATGGGTGCTCTTCAATTTCATCTTAGTTTCATAACTTAGATCATGGTGTCACTATAAATTGGTGTACAATTTAAAATGAAACTTCTTCTTTTTTTGAACGGTAAAGAGTGTGATTTTGTTATGAACCGAGATAATATGCTAGATAATTTTTAATTGCATTAGAAGCATTTAAATTTAGGCTTGGTGATAGATCTTTATTTGAATAAGGTAGTAGTAGATTAGTATTGTTATTTGCTTGTATTTAAATTGATCCCTATGTTTTAGGGTAGGATTATATCCTGATGGTGGGCAAAAATAGCTAACTCCAATTTGTCCACAGAAGTCGTCCATAGCAGAATGACCATCCCAACATTGGGTGGTCGTCCCTCTTAGGACGGTCGTCCGTGGGAGCAGGAGTTGTTCATCTGAAAAGTCCCTGGACAACCTCCTAACCCTTAAGAAATTTCCAAAATGTGGACTTCCTTACCAAATCCTGTGAATCAGACCACATGGTACAATCTTGAAGCATTACCAAGGTCTTTGTTCATCTCTCTGACTTCATACTTAACTTCCCGAGGATGAGACTAGATATTCTAACTCGTATGGCAGTTAACAAAAGTTAAGCTTCCACAAATACTGGGGAAGTTACAAAATAAATAACCGCCCTGAGATTTACTATATAAGGACTCATCTGCATTGAATGAGGGTAAGTTTTTAAGAACTCCTAAAAAGTTGGAACTCTAGAATTTGAGAAAGAAACTAACTTTGGCATCGGAGGGTTCTTGGTTGGTCCACCCCGGTCATCTTTGATCGTGTGTTCTTTTTTTCAGACCTTCTAAACAATCACTAGCCCTTTGAAGTTCAAAGCATCTAACCTACTAATTTTCCTTGCATCATCATTTCCTATGTTTTAGGATTTGTTTATGAGATGCTATCTATGTACGTTGAATGCATTAATGAAAATAAAGCAAAAACTTAGCCAAAAATGTCTATTCCCTCTCTCAAATTTAGGAGGCTAGTCACCTCGATCTGACTAATCTATCTTTAAATTATCTCAATTCAAAACATTTGGTATCAAAGCATTTTGATCCACATCTCCATCAAACCAACCTTTTTTTCCAACCAAATCCCAAACCGCCACCTAGCCCACTTGCCAAAAAAAGAAGAAAAAAAAAATCACACCAATCCCCACAATAGTTTTGAAGAAAAAAAAACTTTTGTAAAAATCAATTTTTGCATCAAGCTCAAAGTTCATAATGTCTAGCACATATCAAAGTTTTAGTCCCGAGGAACAACAAACAATTTCAAAGCATGTCAATGGAATGTTAGAGATTCACAAGGACATGTCCAAAAGCATAGCAAGGATGGAAGCAATGATACAAGATTCGTGGGATCAAATGATAAAGGTCTTAGATAAACAATCTGTTGGAAATAAAGGAGAGATATTACCTGACTTTTTCTTAGAAATTATACAACATGATTTTACCAAAATAGGTGGCGGAGATGAGGCGTGGACCAAGTCACTGTCTTGAAATAAATTGTGCCGTCTACGGTATATTCGATGTAGTTAGACAATAGTTTCTGCACGTTGTTCCCAGGATACAACACCCCAGCCACCTTTGCTAATTATCCTTATGAGCTTACACTGCTCATAGGTTATAAGCTCTCTATAGTACTTTCTTTTCTTAGAAAATTTAGTAAAAGATAAAATATTTTTTGTGAATAGTAAAAAGCAGTAGATGGTAAGTGTTTAGAAATTAATAGCCAAATCAAGAATGGAAAGCAAGAATTGAAAGCAAGTTGTAATACTATGAACAATCAACAGTAAAATATATAAATATATAGTTGTATAATTTTCTGATACTTTCCATCTATAACGTTACTATTAAATATATTAAAAAAAACGTTTTAAAGAAAAAGTTTATAAAAGAAAGTATACTAAAAGCTAGCAATATATGGTATTAAAAATCAAATTAATTTTCAAAAGTTTTTCTAACTAAAACCATTGACAATAGCTATTCAAATTTTGAATTATATTTTAATTTCAAAATTTAGCAATCAACGTATCTGACATTAAGGGATAATTAATTTCATGAATTCACATAAATGAGTATTAAAATAAAATATGATATTTTTGTAAAAATATCCAAAAATCCCCCACTTATTTTTATAAAAATAAATAGGCAAATATATAAGAAAATTTTTCTAGGTTAAATAGAACATAATGCATAATAAGAGTGCCAATGGCTTGAAACCTCCTTTAGTGTTTCAACAACATTGTTCCAAAGTTAATAGTGAGCTAAGTCTTGACCTATAACTTTTTGTATGAAAACAAAACATTACATCACACACATAATATTCAAATGCTCTATTACAAGCTTCTAAGCCAGCACATTACGACCTTGTGCTTAATCCCAACATCCATGAGCTATTTAGAGAACTAGCTGCATTATCAAAGGAAGCGGCCTCACTTCTATGCTCACTTAGGTGTGGCTATTAAGGATGTTCTTGTAACTCTAGCATCCCACTCATAAGAGCTATAGTCCACATTAAGAGTTTTTTAATAAATAAAAACTCATCCTATATAACATTACAAGATACATGCACGCACATCATAGGGAGGGACATGAGTATTAGTACTCATACATATATTTAGTGCATGTTAATCAAACTACTCTATGATTAGTTTTTCCCTTTGAACCTAGTTCTTGGGATCTCCAATCCCTAGGTAGGGTATCCTCATAGGTAGTTTATTCTTCTTTGGACTTAATTTCCATCTCCCTCAATGCTATCCAGATCTTTTCTCTAGCTAGAGTTTTAGTTAATGGATCTGCAAGATGATCACTTGTACTAATATAATCAACATTTATGGTACCATTTTTTATGTATGATCTCACAGTATTATGCTTTCTTCTAATAGATCTGGATTTACTATTATAGTATTTATTGTGAACTCTACCAATAGTGGCAGTACTATCATAATGAATTAAAACGGGTGAAATAGGTTTCTCCCACATGGAAATATTAGATAATAAATCACGTAATCAACCCGCTTCTTCACTAGCTAAAGATAAGGCAATTAATTCTGCCTCCATGGTGGGTTTAGCTATAATCTGTTGTTTTTTAGATTTTCAACATATTGCTCCACCACCTAATGTAAATGCATAGCCAGTGGAAGACAAAGAATCACCTAATAAGGTGTTCCAACTAGCAACATTATATCCTTCAAGAACAGCAGGATATCTTTGATATAGCAAACCATAGTACGCTATTCTTTTTAAATATCTCATTAACTGAGTCATGGCATTTCAATGTTCAAAATTAGGTTTGCTAGTAAATCTTGCTAGAACTCCTACGACATAAGTAATATCAGGTCTAGTATAATTAGTAGCATATCTAAGACTACCAATAATACTAGCATATTCCTTTTGATTGTAAATATCATTTTCATCTTTAGTAGGAAATAGATATATATTAGAATCAAAAGGAATACTTGCAGGTTTGCAATCAAAGTAATTATATTTTTTCAAAAAAATTTCTGTATAATGATATTGATCTACAATATGCCATTTGAAGTTCTAGAAATTTTCATGCCACGAATCACATTAGCTTCTCCTAAATCTTTCATATCAAAGTTATTTTTAAGAGGCATTTTGGCAGCATTTATAATATCCATATTAGGACAAAAAATTAGAAGATCATCAACATATAAACAAATTATAATATGAGCATCATCAAAAGTTTTATAATATATACATTTGTCACTTTCATTTGTTTAGAAAGCAAACATTGATCAAATTTCTCATGCCACTGTCTAGGTGCTTGTTTTAAACCATATAAAGATTTTAATAATTTACATACCTTGTGTTCATTACCTGGTATTGTAAAACCTTCTGGTTGGTTCATGTAGATTTCTTCTTCTAATTCTCCATTTAAAAATGTCGTCCTTACATCCATTTTATGTATCATCAAATTATGAATAGCTGTTATAGCAATCAATAATTTAATACATGTAACTTTAGTAACAAGTGAAAAAGTATTAAAAAAAAATCAATATCTTCTTTTTGTTTAAAACCTTTAGCTACAAGCCTTGCTTTGATTTTTTCAATAGATCCATCAGGATTTAATTTTCTTCTAAGTACCCATTTACATCCAATTGTTTTACAACCATAAGGTAAATCTACAAGTTTCCAAGTATTATTAGAGATAATAGAATCCTTCTCATCATTGATCGCTTCTTTCCAAATCCTTAAATCAGGAGAAAATAAAGCTTCTTCTAGAGAAGTAGGGTCACCTTGTAAATTCTACACATAATATTCAAGACCAAAAACCTTTTCAATTCTAGGTCTTTTACTCCTCCTAGGTTCAATCTCATATTCATTAACATTTTTTAACTTAGATGTTGAACATTCATGTAACTTGTCCTTAGCCAAAGAATCAAAACATTTGCTAACATTTAAATGGTCATAAAGTTGTTGAAATCAATATATGATCAATAGGTTTCTTTATATATATAAACCGGTCATCAAAAGTCTTTGCCAAATGTATATATGTTGAAACAAATTAATAGCCAAATCAAATTGTCTTTTGGTATCATAATGCTATTGAAAGCAAATCAACAGCCCATAACATGGCTAACCTTTAGTTATCAATTAATGTTTTCCTTTGAAACTTTGACTATACACAATATATACAACTAAGAATGGAAAGCAAGTTCTAATGATATGAACAATCAATGGTAAAATTTATAAATAAATAGTTGTATTATTTTCTGATACTTTCCATCTATAACGTTTGCGAGTGCCTGAGGACCAAGGATGAAGTTGAAGAGCTGCAATACTAGAGTGGGGATGTCATGGCCCGAGAAGGAAAGTCGTTCGAGGAGAGTAAGGGATGAGTCAAAGGACTCTAAGGCATTTCAGGTGGAAGAAGGGTCTGAAGAGAGAGAATCAGCGATAATAGAGAAAGTTTCCAGTTTGGAGTAGCCTGCTGCCTCCACATTAAATGGTGGGCAACAGTTTTATTAATTGCATTGATGAGGAAGTGACCTGAACAATGTAAGTCACAGCTAAGCAGACTACTTCTACCACTTTCTTCAGATGCAAAAAGGGACAAGTGTCATGAGGAGAGATTTGTTAGATAAAGATAGGAGGTTAGGATGTGAAGAAGGGAGGAGAATAGGGTTTTCAGAGAAAGGAACCATATACAAGTATAAAAATAGAGAAAGAAACAAGAAGAATACTGGGAGAAAAGAGTGAACAATACCATTTTTTATGTAACTTTGGCCTCCTCAGGCTAGCTTATATTGAGATTAATTCATCTATTCAAGAATATCAACTCTTTCTTTCTTATTTTCATCCTCGGGCAAAGCCCCCTCTTATTGTTTGTTTCTATCTCTTTTACAAATTTATTGATTTGAGCTAAGGTTGAACTGTACTAGTTACTGTTCTAATTAGGCTTGGGCTATCTGATTTTGTGGCCCTTACAATTGGCGCCGTCTATGGGAACATCAAGGAGTTGTGGATTTGCTCTAAGTAGTTATAGCTAACATGGGCTAGGACAAGGAAGAGTCGGTTGGCTCACAAAGGGAGAACCAGTTTGTAAACTTGGAGCGCAGGAGAGATAGGCAACATACCCCAAGTGTTATGGTGGAATCTTACCATACTGAGCATATTGTGCGAAGTCACTCCAGGACTAAGAGTCATGTTTCGCAGGAACAAGAGACACGAAGGTTGTAGTTGGAAGTTGATCGCCTGCGCAGGAAGTTGAGGCGCAGGATACGTGATAGAGGGAGTCCATCTTCCACATCTAGTGATGGTTCAAGGGGAAGCAGGGATCGCTTATATCGCTCCAAGTCTAGAACTCTATCTAGTGAGTCCTATTCTGCTTTTTCATGCCAAGACAAGCTAGGGAAAGGTAGTAGCAAGCGTGAGAAGGGGTCTTCCATCGTGGCATGGGGAATGATGCGATGAGTAAGGCCTTGCGGCAAATTTCTAAGTCACCTTTAGTTAGGAGAATTAATAAGGCCAAGCTCCCTCGTCAGTTTTCTCAGCCAACATTCACTATTTATAACAGGAGGACTGATCATGTGGAGCACGTTAGCCACTTTAATCAGAAGATGGTAGTTCACTTTGGCAACGAAGCTCTAATGTGTAAATTTTTCCCTTCCAGCCTTGGACTTGTGGCTATACGTTGGTTTGATGCCTTAAAGGAGGGGTCAATAGGGCCTTTTGAGGAGCTGACAATGGCATTGGGGGCTAGATTCATAACATGCACCAGAGTCCCCAAGCTAGTAGATTCTTTGCTGCCTATGGCGATGAGAGAAGGAGAGACCCGCAAGACTTACTCGGATAAGTATAGGGAAACTTATAATGAAATAGATGGGAACTGTAAGGATGTGGCTGTGAAAACCTCTAAGGTTGGGCTCCTTACCGAGCATGAGTTGAGAAAGTCGTTGACAATGAAGTCCGCTTCGAACATGTGCCAGCTTATGGAGCATATTGATAAGTATAAGCGAGTAAAAGAGGACCAAATTCAGGGAAAAGGCAAGGCTAAGATGTTCCCGGAAAAAAGGGATCCTCGGGGAGGAGGATATCAGGGTAATCGCCCCAGGAGGGATTTCCCTAACCAGACATCATCCACAAGGGCTCAATTAGTCAATTCGCTGTTTAAAAGGCCAGTGTATCAGATACTAGAGAAGATAAAGAGTGAGCCTTATTTCAAGTGGCCTAACAAGATGGGTGGGGACTCATCCAGGAGAAACCAGAGCCTCTATTGCCATTACCATCAGGATAAGGGACATACTACGGAGGATTGTAGGACCCTGCATGATCATCTGAGCAAGTTGGTGAAGGCAGGGAAGCTTAATCAATTTTTACATCAGCCTATAGGGCAGTTTAGGCACTCAGGGGTTAAGTTTCATAGGGGTAATGTTCCTTGGCCAGCATTGGGCACTATTAATGTGATCTTTACCAAGCCAAGAAGTGATGTTGGGGCTTGTTCTAGGGTTATGTCTGTGGGTGGGGGCCCTGACCTAGATGCCAGAGATCAAGCTCCTAAAAGAGCTAAGGTCATGGTCACCCCTACCTTGGGTTTCTTTAAGGAGGACAAGGAAGGAACATCCTAGCCACATGATGATGCTTTAGGGGTTACCATTAGGATCGGTGGATATGATGTAAAAAGGGTTCTAGTTGATTAAGGAAGCGGAGCAGATATCATGTACCCTAATTTATACAAAAGGTTGAATTTGAAGCCCGAAGACCTAGAAAGGTATGATTCTCCATTGGTGGATTTTGATGGGAAGATAGTGATCCCCCAAGGAATATTAGGTTACTTGAACAAATTGGGGATGAGGAAGTGCAAGTCAACTTCATTGTTGTAGGGGCCTATTCCCCCTATACAGCTATCCTGGCTAGACCCTGGCTTCATGCTATGGGACCGGTCTTTTCAACCTTACATTTGAAAGTTAAATGTCTCGTGTCGGCAATTACACGACCTCTTACAGATCCTATCGTAGAAGTAAAGAACCCAGTCCCATAGCAACGAAAGGGCCCTACAGAGGGGCAAGAGGTCGAGGCAGGTGGGGAGTTATCTGAGGAGTTGGAGAGAGTGGTAATAGAACAGGACAAGGAGAAGTATTTTCAAGTTGGATCCAAGTTGCCGGAATTAGAAAAGGCTACGTTGGTAGGGTTTTTGAAAGTTAACAATGATGTGTTTGCTTGGAGCATTTACGATGTACCAGGGATTGATCTTGGGTTTATATGTCATCAACTGAATGTGAATCCCTTACACCACGTAAGCAGCCTCCACGGCACTCATCCAAAGAGCATGCCGAGGCAGTAACGGTAGAAGTAAATAAGTTGAAACACGCTAGAGCGATTAAGGAGATCTTCTACCCCGAGTGGTTGGCTAATACGGTGGTCGTGAAGAAGAAGAATGGGAAGTGGCATGTCTGCGTGGACTTCACTAATTTAAATAAGGTTTACCCAAAGGATCTCTTTCCCATCCCTAGGATTGACCAGTTGGTGGATGCAACAATGGGACATCCTCGTATGAGTTTTTTGGATGCCTTTCAAGGCTACCATCAAATACCCCTATCATTGTCTGATCAGGAGAAGACACCTATTTGTGCTCCTAATGTGAACTTCCATTATCGTGTGATACCTTTTGGCATTAAGAATGCAGGATCCATTTATCAAAGAATGGTGACGTAGATGTTCGAATTACAAATTAGGAGGAACAACAGGGGAACGTCCTTTTTCAATGACTTATGGGGCAGAGGCTATGATTCCCCTAGAGTCAATGTTCCCAACCCTAGGAACTGATTAGTTCAATGTTGAGGAAAATAACCATTTACTCTTGGGCAGTCTTGATGTGGCCAAGCAAAGAAGAGGTGGTTGCGGTAAAAATGGCACATTACCAACAAAGGCTTAAGCGAGGATATGATAAAGGGGTGAAGTTAAGACCATTAGCTCCTGGAGACTTGGTTTTACAAAAGGTAGTGGGGACAGCAAAGAGCCCCACCTGGGGAAAGCTGAGCCCTAACTGGGAGGGGCCGTATAGGATAACTTCCATTGCTGACATTGGGGTTTATTACTTGGAAGATTTGGATGAAAATGTAATTCTTTGTCCTTGAAATGTAAATAATTTGCGGTGTTACTATTGTTAATGCTATGAACTCCTTGTTTATTCATATTTTGTTCAGCTGTGTTTTATTATGGATGTATTGGGTAAAGTAATCAGTGTGTGTGAAAAATCATAAGTGTTAAACAGAACGTAGGCCTTGTTCGACTCCTCAGGTCCCAAGCCTCGGGTAAATTAACATTGTGTGAAGAATTTTAAGTGTTAAACAGAACTTAAGCCTTGTTCAACTCCTTGAGTCACAAGTTTAGGGTAAATTAACATTGTGTGAAAAATTTTAAGTGTTAAACAGAACCTAGGCCTTGTTCGACTCCTCGGGTCACAAGCCTAGGGTAAATTAACATTGTGTGAAAAATTTTAAGTGTTAAACAGAACATAGGCTTTGTTTGACTCCTCGGGTCACAAGCCTAGGGTAAATTAACATTATATTAATGATTCTTAATGTTGAGCGGAACCGTGGCCTTGTTCAACTCCTAGGGTCACAAGCCTTGGGTGAATTAACAACTCTGGAAAAAGTTTTTGAGTGTTGGCCAGAATTTAGGTCTGATGTGGCCCCTCGAGTCACAGATGGGGAACAAAGCGATCTTTGCAAGAAGCTATCTAATGAACAGTGAAGTTAAAGGCCTTAAGTACTTCCTTGGGTTCCAAGGTCGGTGCCAATGGGTTTGCTTTGGGATTCCAAGTCCATTTTAAAGTAAGTGCATGTTGGAGTTTTTCTTAAGTTCTCTGAGTCAGTTTGTTAATTGTATTACAAGTCATTCTAGATTGAACAGAAGTATAAGAAGTATTGCATAAGAAAGTCAAAGGTTAGTGTGCTGGAATTGTTATAAGGGAAAGAATGGAGCATGAGATATAAACTGACAAGTATAAATTGAATAGCTAAAGAAGCAAAAAGTAGGTTTTAAATTCTTTTTCATTGATGTTTAAGAAATGAAGTACAATGAAAGGAAAAAGGAGGCACCAATTACATCTAAGCCTAATTACAAAAATGATTATCTATTTCTTGGTCTGAGGTGGAGCTATGCTGAGGTTTCTTTTTCTTTTCCTCCTTTCTTTTCTTCTTCCTTGTCTTTGTTCTTCTTCTTCAATTGGAGCACCTCTGTCGTTTCCTCTGCCTCCACATCCACCATTTCGGCTGGAGAAGGCTACTCTTCTCTTTGTCTTTAGTGAGGACAGTAGATGGAGTAGAAGAAGTAGAGGCTGGCTGGGCTAAGGAGGAGGTGGGAGCAGAGCTAGGGTCCAAGGGAGGCTAAGAAGGGCTGGGAGCTAGGCGTAGTGCAGGAGGGAAGTATACCCTATCAAGAGCCCTAATCTCTGATTCAGCACTGAGCCCAGCTGCAATTAACACCTAGCCCCCATACTTCTAGGCAAAAGGCCCAAGCAACTTCTTGGAGTTGGGCGGTAAGACTTTCAGCAGTCTTAGTCATGCTTGCATCATAGGCTGCCTGCTCGACCTTGGCCTCCAACTATTTTTATGTTTGTTTGAGCTCCACCACAGTTAAGGCCATCTTGTTTTCTGCTTTTCATTGGGCCTTCAGAGCATCCGCAGCTTGTTTCTCATAGCTTTTCAAGGCAGAGTCCGCATTTTTCTGAGCTCTCTTCGCCTCAATCAATTGGGCAAGAGTCTCTTTAAGCTTCTTGTCCGCCTCCGCATGGGCTTTCTCAGCTGCTTCTAGCTTGGTCTCGGCTTTCCTTGCCAAGTCCAAGGAGTGGTCCACCCACTCTTCGGCCATAAAGGCAGCTTGGACAGACTGAAAAAAAAAAATGGATGTCAGATAAGGTGTGTATGATTTAACATTATATACCTTTTCTAAGTCCTGTTTCAGAGTGAGGAAGACTTCACGCTTCCTGAAAGACCTTAGCTCTTGCATGTCTTCAGGCAGGCATAATGCCTTTTCTAGGCATTCTGCCACCAGGCTTGAACTGCCTTTTTGGTGGTCCCTTAAGTTGGCATCGTCTAGCACTGGACTGCCAGAGCTAAGGGTGAAAAAGGGCCTCTAGACAATGGGCTTCTTTGGTTGGTTTCCCCCAAGTTCCTTGGAGGTCCCAAAAGATGTGTTTTCATTCTATTGCCCTTTCCATGTTCCGGCTTCTTTGGCTGGGGCTGGTGGGAGGATTGAGTGACCTCTCCTTCCTCTGCACCTTCAGTGCCTTTGCCTCATTGGGCCCTCTTTCGTTTCTTGTCAGCTGCATCAACGGAAGATGCACGTGTAAGGGTGGGAGTGGGTGGTTGAGGCACCACTACTATGGCTGGAAAGGAGCCCCCGGCGTGGGCTATGAGCAAGGCAAGCAGGTCCAGAGTTTTTTCTCGAATCTCATTCCTTCTGGGATGTTGGCAGCCTTTTGGTTGGTACTAACTTGGGCGAGGTGCAAATGGCGTAGAGAGGTACTGGAAGCGTCTTTGGGGTCTTGCTGGTAGAAGACCTCGAAGTTCTTATCTGTCACTTTTGGTTGGGTAGGTTCTAGTGTGGGCTCCTTGGCTTCATCGTCCGAAGGAATAGGAAGTTTGTGAGAGTAGAGAAGCTTGGCTGCTAGTGGGACTGGAAGTTAGGCGTCCTGAGTTCCAGTGGGAGGAGGTTTGGATAGCAGGAATCCCAGGACAGTTACATCTATTAAGGCCAACCGAGGGTCTCTGGCTTTAATAACGTTCCTCGGGCTTTGGAAACATTTGGTGGAGGGCTTGTATCTGAGAATGACATGCGGCTTGGAGTTGACTGTCCTTGTGCAGAAAGATCTCAGACTTTAGGATCCAGTTTAGGTCTGGGAAGTTCACTAGGTGTTTGGCCAGGGTAGTATGGTATTCGTCTGCCAATGAAAACAATGAGAATTAAGAGTTAGTAAAAAAAAAATTCCTCAAAGTTATACAGTTTGGTAATATCCTATATGTATATATGGTCCACGGGAACCCTACCTGGTTCCCCTTCTTGGGTGGGACAGTGTAATCCGTCATGCTAGTCTCCAGAGACGATGAGGAAGTCCTCGTCCATACCCTTACTTGAGTCAGGTAGGCAAGAGATTAACCTAACGGAGGGGACCCTACATTTGATGTAGTATTTGGTCTTTTCTCCTTTTTGGCAGTTGTATACCTAGTTTACGTCATGCCAGGTAAGATTGGTCTCCATTCTTCGATTTAACATGTCAAGACACCCGAGGACCCTAAAGATGTTTGGAGAGCATTAAGTGGGGGTCAGTCTATAGTTCATGAGATAGTCTCTAGTGACCCGTCCCATGGAAGCTCCATCCCGCCTTCTATGAAGGCAATCATTGGAATAACTACGGATTCTGGAGGTCTGTTCTTGACCAGCCATTCACCACATTTGCAGTGTTGGATTTCAACACTGTTGGGAATCCTATATTGCACCCTAAAGATAGCCCTAGCCTAGGGAGTATTTACTACCTTAGCGTATCTACCCATGGAGTTTTATGGTATGAAAAGAATAAACTTGTGCAAGAGACAAGTGAAAGCATGTTCCCACGTGAGAACGCGTGTGGCACGTGTGTAATTTGCTCGTATAACTAAAACTATGCTTTTACCTCAGGGTTAATAGCAAAAGTTTTAGGGGGCTATTATGGGTGCCCAAGGACTGAGGATGAAGTTGAAAAGTTGCAATACTGGAGTGGGGATGTCATGGGCTCAAGAAGGAAAGTCGTCCAAAGAAAGTAAGGGATAAGACAAAGGACTTTAAGGCGTTCTAGGTGGAAGAAGGGTCTGAAGAGAGAGAATCAATGATAATAGAGGAAGTTTCCAGTTTGGAGTAGCTTGCTGCCTCCGCATTAAATGGTGGGCAACAGTTTTATCAACTGCATTAATGAGGAAGTGACATAAACAGTATAAGTCACAACTAAGTAGACTACTTCTACCACCTTCTTTAGATGCAAAAAGGAACAAGTGTCATGAGGAGAGATTTGTTAGGTAAAGATAGGAGGTCAGGATGTGAAGAAGGGAGGAGTATATAAGAAATAATAGGGTTTTCAGAGAAATGATCTATATACAAGTACAAAAATAGAGAAAGAAACAAGAACACTGGGAGAAAAGAGTGAACGATACCATTTTTTTATGTAACTTTGGCCTCTTCGGGCTAGCTTATATTGAGATTAATTCATCTATTCCAAAATATCAACTCTTTCTTCCTTATTTTCATCCTCGAGCAAAGCCCCCTCTTGTTGTTTGTTTCCCTCTCTTTTACAAATTTATTGATTTGGGCCAAGGTTGAACTGTACTAGTCACTGTTCTAAGTGGGCTTGGGCTATCTAATTTTGTGGCCCTTACAACGTTACTATTAAATATATTAAAAAAACATTTTTAAAGCAAAAGTTTATAAAGGAAAGTATACTAAAAATTGGAAACATATGGTATTAAAAATCACATTAATTTCAGAAAATTTTCTAACTAAAACCATTGACAATAGCTATTCAAATTTTGAATTATATTTGAATTTCAAAATTTAGCAATCAACGTATCTAACATTAAGTGATAATTGATTTCCTTAATTCACATAAATGAGTATTAAAATAAAATAAATTATTTTTGTAAAAATATCCAACACAATCCAATGTAATTTTGGAAATCAAAGAACAACCAAAAGTTCAAGGATCCCATGAAACTTCGGAGAATCAAAAGAGTAATATGTTGAAGGATGCACCTGCCATACAATTTGCATTTAAAGATCAAAAGATTAATGAAGTGGGAAAGAAAGATCATAGGAATCTTCTCGTGATTTCGAATAAGCCTAGGCTAATTTTACAAATTGAATTTGTCATTCCTGGTGAGTTCAAAGATGTGAAAATCAAGGTTTTTCTATTCATAAAAATGCTTAAAGAATTGGTGCAAATATCTATGGTCCAAATTCTTATCCTTCAACTATTTAAAGTTCAAGGTCAAGTATTCTCTAATCAATATGAGCAAACATCAATTTTTATATCTCGGAATCTTAAGGACACGATTCATTTGAAGGGGAAGGGAATGTCATGACTCGAGATAATGTGCTGCATAAATTGTTAATTGCATTAGAAGTATTTAAATTTAGGCTTAGTGATAGATCTTTATTTGAATAAGGTAGTAGTAGATTAGTATTGTTATCTGCTTGTATTTAAATTGATCCCTATGTTTTAGGATTTGTTGATGAGATGATCTCATTCTTGTCTATTTATGTACGTTGAATGTACTAATGAGAATTAGCTAGAAAATTAGCCAAAAATGTCTATTCTTCCTCTCAAGTTCAGGAGGCTAGTCATCTTGAATTGACTAATCTATCTTTCAATTATCTCGGTTCATAACAAATTTAAGTTGAAAACACCTTTAAATTTAAATTATAAAAATCTAAATATAAATTGTTAATAGTTTTTTATATTACAATGCTATACCAAATCCCCATTTGAATAATAAATTTCTAGCACAAAATAATTAAAATTGAATAAATTACATTACACTCCTTTCAAGTTTATCGAAAGGAAACTGTCCCCTAATGTTTATATAAAAGACACTTCTCCCTCAAGGTTTGTAAAAATGCAAGAGCTAAGTCCATACTCAAATTTGACATTCAAGTGAGCCACTCTATGGTGTGGTACATAGTGGGTTTAGTACGCCCAACCAAAATGGCTCCAAAACAAACAATAAGGTGCATGCTGCACTGATGAAGGACTGCCAGTGATATACTAGAAAAATGTGGGGATAATATCAAGTTTGCATGGCCCTTATGGCTAGGTCATAGACGTGCTACAATGGCAATTAAAATGAGAAGTAAGGTTTAAAGGTAGAGCAAATTCGAAAAGATTGCCTCAGATCAAATTGTTCTTTGCAACTTGGTAGCATGAAGTTGGAATAGTTACTAATCACAAATCACCATATGCCGTAGTCAATATGTACCTAACCTTACACACACTTTTTAATTAAACTAACACAATATTCCATTTTAAACCCCCCCCCCCCCCTCCTCCCTCCCCCAAACTATGAATGAAATGATACTTTCCTCTTTTGAGGTTTATCCATTTGTGGATGCATGACATTTCCACCTATATGTATAAATTTTTATGAATTTTTTTTAATTGAATATTATTGATGAAAACTTAAATATTGTATTTATATACAAAAACTCATCTGAAGTGTTATTTCATGAAATATTTAGCAATATCATTTTATAAAATCTTAAGGGAGGTTAGTATAATTTACCCTCAACAGTAAGTTTGGTGGCACAAATTTTTACTTTATCATTTTTGATGTGGCATGCTATAGATATATAATTGATTTATAGTTTTTTTTTTTTTTTTTTTTTGAGAAGGAAGCTGACTTGGTTTTATTAATTTGAATCAACTACATCCAATTGTACAATCGAAACAATATGTGATGGGACATTTTTCATCCATACTTGAAACTCTGGTATGCATAATGCATTTTTCGCCAGACTATGAGCTACCCTATTGTCGTTTCTCTTAACATGAGAATACAACAATCTTACATAACTATTAGCAACCCTCTTCACATCTTCTATCAGCAAACCTATTGGAGATAGGCTACACTCCGCTGACTTCATAGCTTTAATCAGTCCAAGTGAATCCCCTTCAAGAATAGCACTTCGGAAACCCAATTCAAGCGCAAAGGACACAGCCTTCAGAGCAGCCAGCGCCTCAATCTCCTCTAGCTTATATGCTTGATGGAATTTTTCTGAACAAGAAGCCAGCACAACTCCATCAGTATCCCGGATAACCACTCCAATTATGGATTTATTAGACTCACTGAAAACAGCGCCATCAAAGTTTATTTTCACCAACCCATCTTGCAAACTTCTCCATCTCAAACCTCCACTGTTGCTATCTGTGACCTGCACTTTAGTAAGCTGCAGATTTGCTCTAAATTGTGCCATCATTTGCTTCACTTGGTCAGCCAAGAGCGGAACAGCTTGTTGATTCACACGAGTTTTATTTCTTTGATTCCACACCATCCAAGCCGTATATACAAACAACTCTAGTGACTTTCCTTCTGCAATCAGCCATGACAGCAACTCTTTAACATCTGTAAACTCAACCTCAGACCTGAAACACCATTCTTCACGATCACCCCAAACCACTTCCAACTTCGGACATGACCAAAGAGCATGCTCGGTCTCCTCCACAACAGAAAGACACCTCTCACAGACCAGGTCAGCTGTGATTTTCCTCTTCATCAGCGCCTGTTTTGTAGGGAGAGCATTACGACAAGCTCGCCAAAGAAAATTTATAATTTTTGGTGGAACTTGCAGCTGCCATATCCCCTTCCAGACCTCTTTATCACGATTTGTTGGGACTTGTGGGATTGCTTCCATCTCAGATTCTTGTTTGAGGAACATACAACCGAACTTGCATGTGTAGTTACCCGATGTGGAGTATGGCCAATACAAGGTGTCCTCAGTTGCAACTCGGCTAAGGGGAATCTTTTTGATCAACTCAGCATCCTCTTCCAAAAATAATCCATCAATCAGCTCCTCATTCCATGTTCTTGTGTTTGGGTTTATAAGCGAATCCACCGTATGGTTTTCGAAACTCTCTAATGGACAAGTTGGCTGCCTTGGAGGGTGTTTTCTTGGCAGCCAACATTGCTGCCATATATTTATTTTTTTCCCCACTTCCAATCCTCCAAATTGCCCCCCTTTGAATAATGTCTCTCCCCCTAAGGATACTCTTCCAAGCATAGGAACCCAACCTTGAGTCGGCAACCTCCATTATTGAAGAATTTAGGAAGAAACGAGCTTTAAATACCTTATAGAAGAGTGAGGTCTTATTACGCAGGAGTCGCCAAGCTTGCTTAGCTAAAAGAGAGTCATTGAATATGGCAAGATCACGAAAACCCATACCACCAATGGTTTTGATTTTGTCATATCCTCTCACTTAACCCAATGTTTTTTTCTACAGTCACCCAGTTGTCCCCACCAAAACTTCTTAATAAGGGACTCAATCTCATTGCATAAACTTATTGGCAATTTGAAGCATCCCATAGTGTAAGTAGGGATAGCTTGAATAACTGTCTTTAACTGTCTTATGTATATAAAAAAAATTGAATAATTATAATAAAATCACCTACCTTAACCAATGTTTCCAAACACTCATCAACCAATCCCATAAAAATAATATTGGGCAAATTACAACTTTTCTACCTATGGTTTGGCAGAAATTTAAGTTGTCTATCTGTGGTTTGAAATTTGACACGGAATTAACTTAGTTAGAGTTTTGTAATTCACTTATGTTAAAAACAACACTAAATATATAGAGCCCGTTTGTTTAGGCATATTGAGAGACAAAAACGTGCGTTTAGCAAATCGTGAAAATCTTGATATGTTTAGCTGGGCGAAATTTGTGAGATTATGTTTTTGAATCTGCAGATTTTTGCGTTTCAGGAAACGCAATTTCCCGTTGTGATTTCAAAATCGCACAATTTGTAAATCATGATACCGCTATTTTTTTTTTTTTTGGCTCAAAACCGAAAATACCTCTGGCTCCATGCTTATCCTCAATCCGCTCCCTTCACCATATATATATCCTCAGTCCTCTGCCTTTAAACTCATCAGTTTCACAAGGATTGGCTCTCTTCTTTGTTTTTACTTTGCTCCGTTTATCATCGTTCTTCATCGTAATTCCAGGTAACTATTTTGTGCCTCATATGAGTCAAATATATTTTAACTATTAAAATCTAGTTATGCATAATATTGGGCCTATTAAGCTGAATCACTTAACCCATCTCTGCACTTGATATGAATCAATTTTGCCCCCCTTTTTTACTTAAATTTAGCTAGGCAATAGCATGATTTGGTTCATTGTTTTTGGTCCACTTGAGATACCATAGTTTTGCAGCTGCACATACTTTGATCAATGGATGCTGTAATTTACAGTATTTGCTATACATTCATTTACAAATCGGTACTTCTTTGGGCTTTTGGCATATTGGTTTACACTATTTGAGATACCATAGTACTCCATGGTTTTGTTGCTGTACAATGTGAAATAATGTCTCTATTAAGTAACTTTGATGCCATGGAATTTCTGCCATAACTTTTCATCCTTTTTGAAATGCATGGGATAATGGCCTTGTATTTTGTTTGTCCTTCCTTAATTATGTGGCCATAGTGATATAAGGTATCAAGATTGTGCTTGTCTCTCTTAAAGAACATCTATTTTGTGGAACAAAATATTGTCCTTAAAACTTGATGTGATTTCTAATATTGAGCTTGCGCATTGTAAGTGACTATACAACCAGAATTTCTTTTATGAAGTGCATGTTTGTCTAATAAGCGTGATGGGTAAGCCATCCCAAAATATTAACATTAATATTAATATTAACAAACTTTTTTTTTTTTTTAGATGGGTAAGTCATCCCAAAATAGCTCAAATGTTAGAACTTAATGGCCATCAAGAGTAACAACTATCTTTTGTGAAGCTTGTGTGGATGAGGTATTTAAGGGTAATCGACCTAATACCCACTTTAGTAAAAAGGGTTGGACAAATATTATAGTAAATTTTGAAAAGAAAACTGGAAAGGAATATCCTAGGGTGAAGTATAAGCATAAATGGGATAGTTTGAAGAAAGATTGGGTACTTTGGAATAAGTTGAAGGGAAGTGAAACTGGATTGAGATGTGATGCAGCCAAAGGAACAATAGCTGCAACTGATGAGTGGTAGGGGAGGAAACTAATGGTATGGTTTGTATAACCCATTGTACATATTTTGTATTAGTAGATAAACCATGCTATTTGAGTTATTAATGAAAATATTCAAAATTGTAGGAGGTTCCTGAAGCTGCAAAATTTCGAGAGAAAGGTTTAGAGAATGTTGACTTATTAGACATTATGTTTAAGGACATTGCGGCCACAGAAGATTTAGCATGGGCCCCTACTTCAGGTGTGTTACCTGATGATCTTGAGACACCTAAGGAGGGGTTAGATGATACTTCTGCTGACTCATCTTCTCCAAATGATGATGATGACGTTCATGAAGATGAGACTTCTAACCTCACACAACCACCTAACCCAACACAAAAGAAAGGAAAGAAGCAAGTTTTACCATCATCCACATAGAGCAAAGAAAAGAAAGGAGGAACGACATTATAGTTGACACAACAGCTTAGTCATATCTGTGATGTTGTGGAGTTAAAGAACTCAGCTTTTTAAGTGGAGCCAAGTAGTACTATTCGTAATATCATGGAATGCGTGTGCACCTTAGATGGCATTGAGAAGGGTTTCGAACTCTACCTCATGGTAGCACGTATTTTTCAAAAACAAGAGAAGAGAGAGATGTTTGTCATGATGGAAGAACCATATTTACAACTTCAGTTTCTTCAAGAGGAGGCAAGATTGTTAGGAGGGCACTACTTTGGCACTTAGGGTGTTTTATGTTTTATCCTATGAATAATGATTTATGGAAGAAAGATGTTTAATGTTTTATTATTTTATCCTTTGAATAATGTGGCTGTTAGGGAGGTCACTACTTTGGCAATTAGGTGTTTTATGTTTTATCCTTTGAATAATTTTTTATGGAAGAGAGAGATGTTTTTAATAATTTATTGTTTTATACTTTGAATAATGTGGATGTTAGGGTGTTTGAACTTGTTGGGTTGTTAGGGTGTTTGAATTACAAATATAGAAGCTTGGCTGTATGCCAAAGAACTGCGTTGTTTTAGCCACTACCCTCTGTCATTCTTTCTTAACTTCTATCCCTGCACATTTTAAATTCCCCATATGCTTTGTTTTATGACGTTCTTTTCTATATTGATTCAATTGTCTGGTTAGTGCAGACAAAATCTCAACTGCCAGTGCTACATGGTTCGTATCAACAGTTGAAGTATTAGTTATAAATTTCAAAGACACTAATAAGAAACTCTAAGAAATGACAAGGATGGGTCTTAACTCTGCTTGGACATTGAAATTTTAGTAGCACTTAGTTTTCAGGTTGTTATAAGTCCATATGGTTTACAATCTCCCTGACTTGATGTTAACTAGTATTTTTACTATTGTACTCTATTAGGGATCATACTAAATTTTTCCTAGGTAATAAAAACAGTGATCCTTTAACTGACAGATGCCAGTTTCTTTACTTGACATACAAAATTGCTTTGCACTTTAAAAATTCTGTTAGTGTGTTCTTTTTAATTAGCTCTAGCTGATGATTTATTTCTATTTAGTAATTTAGTGGATAAATTGGATTGAGAGGCTCAAACAGAGGCCCATACATATATATATGGTCTCAGGTGCAGCCAATACATATTTTCCTTTCTTATGCGATGTTCATACTGCTTTGTGCATAAATCTTAACTTGTAACTGATTGATGTAAACATAGAGCAATCTGACAAGAATAAAACCCAAATTTCATTTTTAGATGTACCATTTTCTTTTGTATTATACCTATAAAAAATGCTTTACTATTATTAGTTTTTCATGTGACATTGAATCACCTTACATGTAAATTTTGATGTTGTTTGTTTGGTTGATACTGTTTTGGTTATGCTACATCACTACCTAATGTTATTATAGAAAGGTTGTTCCCAAATGTTGATATTTGGTGACACATTGTTAATTATGTTCTGGAAACAACTTGTTTATACGTTGTTTATTTATTTTCCACCCTTCTACTTGTCTAATGCCATTATTTCATAATGAACAACGACCATCACTATACTGATCTCTGTTCATTCTCTCCCTCCATCTATTAAAAATTTGTCACAATGTTTCATATTACCTGGTTCATACTCTCATATGTGTGTTATTGCAACTACTCATCAAGAAACTTGCCTTTTTTTTAAGTAACAAGAAACTTACAGTTCTGTAAAGGAAACTTACATTTTTCCAACTTTATTGATTAGTATTTTTCTTGAATGGTTGTGCTACCATCCTCACAAGTAGTCCATAATAATTTTGACGAATATATATAAGTTTGACTAATATAATTTTGTCAATTGTTTTCATTCGGGATCAATTGGGCACTGGGAGACTAGAGCACCCTATTGCATATGATCATTAATTAAGCCTCTCAATCTATTCTCCTGTCAAATTTGTGTGGATGGCCAGTTAACATATTAATGATTATATATATATATATATATATAATCTATTCTTTGGATCCACTAGGGGTTGTGTTAAGCATTTGTGCTTAAGTTATGTGATTCAACCCACAATAGCAGTACAATCCATTTTGCAGTACAGTCCAGTCACTGCACACTCAGACGCACCCTCATGTAGGCACACACGCACCCCTCTGCAGCAATATACGGACCACTTGTGCACACACACACGCACACTCCCCGGCACACCCTTACACACACAGCTGTCACACCTATACACACACACCCTTGCAGCAATATACGCACCACCTGTGCACACCCTTACACCTACTTACAAATATCTACATATATCAAGTCTACAATTGTCACAATGCCTATTTACAAATATCTACAAATATCCACCCATGCATACCTTTACAAATATCTACAAATATCCACACTGTCACCCTACAGTACCTATCATTTAAATGTTTACTCATTTTTTTTATTCTGATTTATCTAATTTATTACTATAATATTTTAGGTGATATTCCTATGGATTACAATTATCATATTGATAATAGTGATGAAGATCATTCTTATGATGTGGAAAATGATGAATATGATGATGAGGAATTATATGATCTTGTTGTTGCTGGATGTCATGTTGCAGTGATATATTATATGAAATATATTGATAAACAACCTTGTAGAGATTCTGAACAAACTGGCTATATGTGGTTGATGGATTGTTTGACGGGTAATGAAACGAGATGTTATGAAATGCTTAGAATGAAGTCACATGTTTTCCTTCAATTGTGTAATGTTTTACAACATACATATGGGCTTCAGCACACAAGGCATATTAGGCTTGAAGAGTCAGTAGGTATATGTTTAATGATACTTGGACAAGGAGCTTATTATAGGATGGTTCAAGAAAGATTCCAACATTCTAGTGAGACTATACATAGACATTTTCATAGAGTTCTGAAACGCCTTAGCATAATGTCAATAGATATCTTCAAGCCTTCTGACCCTACATTTAGTGTAGTTCCAAGACATATACAGAAGAATCCATTGTACATGCCACACTTTCAGGTATTCATTTCATACATTCTAATTTGTTTCTAATATTTGTTAGGATTATTTCCTAAGTATCTAAACTTTATATTCTATTTTAGGACTGCATTGGTGCCATTGATGGTACACATATCCAAATTGTTGTTGGAGACGACAAGAAAGCTTCATATTATAATAGAAAGGGTGTAACATCTTTTAATGTGATGGCAACATGCAATTTTGATTTACTTTTCACATTTGTTATGGCTGGATGGGAGGGTGCAACACATGATACACGTATTTTCATAGATGTTATTCGTCGACAATCTGTCAACTTTCCAAATCCATCACCAAGTATATAAAATTTTTATATATTAAATATGTATGAAGGATATTATTTATGTACATCTAACATTTTTTTTTCTCTTTTACTAGGAAAATATTATTTAGTTGATGCTGGATACCCCTTAAGGAAAGGATATTTGTCACCTTATAAGGGACAGAGATATCATCTTTCAGATTTTCGACGAGCTGGTCAAGGGAATCACATAGAAGAGAGGTTTAATTATGTTCACTCATCACTTAGAAGTGCAATTGAGTGAACTTTTGGAGTGTGGAAGAATAAATGGAAAATTTTGAAGCAAATGCCACCTTATGACATTAAGCACCAAAGAAACATTATAGTTGCTACTTGTGTTTTGCATAATTTTAGTAGAAAACATGATAGGGAAGATGAGGGATTCAATTGGGATGAACATGGCTTGGACAGACTAAGAAGCAATAGTAGTGGATAAGGTAGTAGCAGACAGGCAAACGTTGAAAATATACAAGATGAGGAGATGAAATTTGTTCGTGACAAAATAACTCGATCTATTTGCGGGTTGTAAACAATATTTTTATTATTTCTATTTTGGTGTTTTGGTTTTTAATTTTTTGGATAAGAACTTTTTTATTATTATAATGGATTGTCTAGTATTGATATTGTTGGCAATTAACATTTTAATATAATTATTTTCCTAATTAGTTTAATATCTTTTTCTTGATGAGTTATTTTTAATATTTTAAATTTGATAAACTTCTCTCCGTGAATTTCAACAACCAAAACATTATTATTGTTGTTATTATTAATGTAATTGTTAAGCTTAATTACATATTTTCAATAATAAAAAAAACACTGATCACAGGCTAAATGACAATATAACCTTCAAAAAATAGCTAAGTCTTTTTTTAGAATTTACACTCAAAACAACTATTTTTAAATCAGCTTATCCAAATGCTTAATATGGCTTTAAAAATAGAAAACACATATTTTTACATTTTTATCAAATACTTATCTGTGGTTTTTAAAATAAAGTTTTCAAAACGCATGTTTTAAAAATGCCACACATTTTAAAACAGTTTACCCAAATAGTCCAAATATTGTTCCCCTTTTATGTTTAATTGTTTATTTCCTCCAAAAAGTACAAATATATATAAATACAAAATCAAATAAAATAAAAAGAAAGGATTTCAAACAAGTAGGCTACTAAGACAAGGTCATTGATATCGACGTCCCTTATCTACCAGACTACTACCACTACCAGCAAATGCTTCACCTACTCCTCTTTTACACATCTAACTGATGAATTTTTTTTCCAAGTACAAAGACTCTCCCTCTCTGCCTTTCTTGCTTTCAACTTTGAACCTGTAACAGCCATTCTTTAACAGGGAGTGCACGTGTTGTCACGTTGCTTCTGTTTCTCTGTGTCAGCGACAATGTCACCGTTCGGAGCCTTGGCGGGGCTCTTCTTCTTGCTCTTAGCCTTGTACTGTGGCACAGACCCTCTGAGGCACAGTGCAATCTCTGACTTCCCAGACTTCGAATCGTACAGAGTGGACATGCCACCTTGGTCCCAGGTTCCCACAGATAAAGATAGCCAGAATTTGCTTCAGAATTCGGAAATTAAGTTCCTCAACCAAGTCCAAGGCCCTGAGAGTGTAGCCTTTGACCCTCTTGGCCGTGGACCCTATGCTGGTGTCGCTGATGGCCGGGTCGTCCTCTGGAATGGCCAGTCCTGGATTGATTTCGCTTACACTTCGCCTAATAGGTCAGATTTTTTTGTTTTTTGGTGTAATGGGGTTTCTGGGTTTTTGTCGGTTTATGAGTTTCTGAGCTGGGTGGTATGTTGTGTGGGTCCCACATCACCTGTGAAGAAAATGATGACTCATAATATCAGCTTTTATATTGTATATTTAGTGAAATTACACGGGTTGCACCCTTTTCTGCCTTTTTTTTTTTTTTTTTTTTGGGTAAGAGCTAGTAGTTTAAAGCTTGATTCTTGACATGAGAGAGCATTTAGCCTGAAAATACTGAATTTGCATGTTAAAAAGAAGGGAATAGAGATGGAATATATAGAAGAGCAAACATGTAAAAAGTGCGACATGGATAACTTATTTGAATCACATTTATATAAGCGCCGTGAGCGGTTATGGTAGGAAAGCCCCACTAGTTGCCCTCCTAACCATTTATATTTACCCAAAAAAAACAAAACGTTTGTGAGGGAAATGTGAAATATTATATTAATTGAGATGTAAGAATCATGTCATATGTTTTGATTATCAAAAGAAGTGTTGTGTTCACGTTCCACACTCATATAAATTATAATCTCCAAGATGCCAATGGTTGGATTTTGTAAAGGAATTATTTCTTGGTGGATTCTTATTTAAATTTTTGGTTTTCTTCATGTTTGTATTCTTCACTCTTCAGAATACTCTTTCATCCTCCATCATGTTGGTTATAGTTTGTCTTTTTATTCGCTGTTTGGTAGTCTTCGTCATATGGCTCAGACCTATAAGCAAACAAATTATGAGAACATGTCACATGAGATTAGAAAATGAATGGTTCCATGTAATTAACAGCTTCCTTGATTAATAGAATTTGTCTGAGTCATTCTCCTGTGTTTTGCTACTTTGTTAAAAAAATAATTCCCAGTTGTGTTTTTTCCTTTTGGTTATTTATCTTTGCAATAATGCCTTTGGGAATGATAATTTGTAGTCCATCTATTATTTGGGATTCAGGTCAGAACTGTGTGATCCAAAACCATCGCCTTTGAGTTACTTGAAGAATGAGCACATATGTGGCAGGCCTTTGGGGCTCCGATTTGACAAGAAAACAGGCGATTTATACATTGCAGATGCATATTTTGGGCTACTGAAAGTGGGACCAGAAGGTGGTTTGGCAACATCACTAACAACTGAGGCAGAAGGGGTTCCATTGAGGTTCACCAATGATCTAGACATTGACAAAGAAGGGAATATTTATTTTACAGATAGTAGCACCAAGTATCAGAGGAGGTAGGCCATCTAATTCTCTTCCTTCTGAGAAGGTGACAATGCATTTTTTTGAAGTTGTTACTTCTTTGGATGTTAGTTAGTGATACATGATTCGATAGTAGGCCCTCTAATACTATTCCTTCTGAGAAGGTGACAATGGATTTTTTTGACGTTGTTACTTCTTTGGATGTTAGTTAGTTATACATGATTCGAGAATGTCAAAGAGACCCACTTATTTTGTTGTAGTGTCCCACTCGCTGCTGAAATGCCACTTCCCCTATACAGTGCACAATAGAATGCACAACCCTTAATTTGTAATGAGAAGCATTAGAATGCTTATTGTCCTTTAGGGCATAAAGAAGAATGTAGTTTCCCTTTCTTCTATTGCAGTGGGACATCGACTTATTCTGAAAGGCATTAAAATGACACTTCTGTGCATAAAACTAATGCTGTTAGAAAAAGGACTAATATTTCTTAATAGCAATGACCAGCATACCAGGGTATATGGTTTTTAACTTCATAGATCAGTATGGATGATAATTTTAGGCTAAGAGCCTTGTAGCTGAACTGGCACCTCTTGGTATTTACAATGTAGACATCTAGGGATCAAATCATTCTTTCCCGAACTATCGATTTATCAAAAAAGTATCGATGATAATTTGAGAGAGTTGATACTTCCCCTGCAATGACCCTTCAGATATTCAACTGATTTGAAAGAGTGATTGTGAGTAACTTCTTTCTGTTAAACTAGTAATGATGGATGGTGCAGTGACCTGTCAGGAAGTGATATAATTTGGTTTGTCTAATTATTGCGTTTGTACATGTTTATTCAAAATTTGTGATAATTGAAAATGTTGTATTTAAGTTGTCATATCAGGTCCCATTGAGTGTCTATTAACAATTGAGAAATGAATAAAAACCCAAGTTCCACGTAGAGTTTTTCTTGTATAATGACTCTCACCATCCACTTTTCTCATTTTAACCTGCATATTTGATATGATGGTATGCATGGATAATTTTTAAGTGGCAATGAATTTCTTTATCCAAATTTACCAAATTATATGAATTTCTTAAATATGCAGATTAGACCACCATATCTCTATCAGATTTACATTCTGAATGATTGTAAACATGGTAATATCGCATCTTCTGCAAATTTTTCACAAAAAGATTAGATATATAAGATTGCTGGTTTAATATCCACTAGGTGCACTTGTAACTTAGCAATAAAAAAATAAAAAATTATTGGCAAATATTTCTTAAAACAAAGACGATGTTCTTTCTTCTTTTTATGCATTAGTTATGGATACACTTACTAGATTGATTCAAGATGAAGCTTCATGGTGTATGGTTTTTGCATACAATATACTTTAGTGGATGAAACTAAATGTGGAGTCAAAGCCAAGCTTGAAACTTTTAGCTTTAGAATTTAAAGGCTTTTGGTTAAGTAAGTCTAAGACAGAGTATATAGGGTGTAAATTCAGTAACAAGAGAAACAAAGATGAAGGGGATGTAAAACTTGATGGCCAAGAGATACCACGGAGTAAGTGATTTCAATATCTCAGATTAATAATTATAAGAATGGTGAGATTGAAGAGAATGTGAATCATAGGATAAGAGTAGGATGGTTGAAGTGGAGAAACGCATAAGGAATAATGTGTGATTGTAGAATACCTACTAAATTAAAGGGAAGGTTTTACAGGACTGTTGTAAGACTAGGCATGCTATATGATATTGAATACTAAAATATGTTTATAAAATGAGTGTATCTAAACTTAAAATGAATATGTGAAAATGCAAGGAAAGATAGAATATGAAATGAAGAAATTCAATTAAAAATAGGGGTGGGTCCCATTTATGAAATGATGAAGCTAAATCACTTGAGATGGTTTGGTCATATGCAAAAGAGAGTGATTAATGCACTTGTAAAAAAGAGTAACTTGATCAAAGACAAGGGAATGAAAAGAGGCAGAGAAAGACCTAAAATAACATGTAGAAATATTAAAAAATGACTTTGTTGTTGTTGTCTTGGTTCCATGAACATTTCAGATTTTGAGAGGATATTAATTTTCCTGATCTTATGTTATTTTAACTACCAAAAATTTTGGAATCTTGAATTTGTGACATCTCCATTTTTTCCCAATGCTTGAATTTGTTCTTGAATCTTGAATTCTTTCCCTAGTATGTATAAAACTCTTGTATCAACTTGTTTTCATATAATACCCAAATGCTTTCAGAATTATCAGTCAGTTAATTTCTGAACTCTGAAATTGTATAATGCCAAAGATGGTTGCAACCCAGCAAATCATTGGTTTAGAAGTAATTTAAGACTGCTGCTGTCAGGTGTCAAGTTGTCTGGGTGGCCCCTAATAGATTTCTCCAGCTCCTTTTGTGTTCGGTAGAACTCCTCAGTTTTTTCTGCTAGTTTCTTAATGATCATTCGGCCTTTTCTTTTTAACAGCGTGAAAACCACTATGCATCAGTGCTAACACGGTTATTTCATGCAGGAACTTCATGCAGCTGGTTTTTTCTGCAGAGGATACTGGGAGGGTACTGAAATACAATCCAACTACTAAAGAAACCATTGTCCTTGTTAGGAATATCCAATTTCCAAATGGTTTGTCTTTAAGCAAAGATGGTTCCTTCTTTGTCTTTTGTGAAGGATCCATTGGCAGGTGAGGACCCTCACTGTGAATGTATGCCACTTATATATAGGAAATGTCTTTGTCTAGAGTCACATGACATGGACCCTCATTTTGCTCAATTGTTATTCATTGCATTGTTTGCCTTTTAAATTAGTAGTCAGTAGTCACAAATTTAATTTATTATACGATTATTGGAATTGAATTGGGACTACTTTGGTATACTTTTCATCATGAGACTACTTTGGTCATCATGAGACTATTTGGGTATACTTTTCATGAGAGAGAGATAGAGATAGAGATAGAAAATATTGCTTGCTTTTGGCAGAGTTCTATAAGAAGTTTTAACTCTGAAGTTGCCAGATAGATGTTTCTCAGAAAATATTTTCCAAAGTACTGTACTCTTTCCTTGACATTTTTCCCTTTGACAGAAGATCTATGAGAAACATATAACTCATCTGTATTTTTGTCCATATGTTTTGTTCAACAGTGTTTAGAATACCTTTATATCAAATTGGTACAGCTGAACAATTTTAAAGTAAGCTGGTATGTTATGATCATCAATTGATATAGTCCGCATGCATATATCCCAAGTAGGTTTCCTGAGAATAGTTTTGGGTCATTGAAGCCATTGTTATCAGAAATAATTTTTGCAGTAATCTTTTGGTTATTAGTGAAGTCTGATATCATCTTGATTATGTAGGTTAAGCAAGTATTGGTTGAAAGGCGAGAAAGCTGGGACTTCAGAGGTATTAGCAATCCTACCTGGATTTCCTGACAATGTCAGGACAAACGAAAAGGGCGAGTTTTGGGTGGCAGTCCACTGTCGACGAAATATGTATACTTATCTATGCGCATTATACCCACAAGTTAGGAAATTTTTACTCAAGCTCCCAGTTCCCGCAAAAATTCAGTTCCTGCTTCACATTGGGGGCAAGCCCCATGGAGTTGTTGTCAAGTACAGTCCAGAGGGTAAGCTTTTACAGATATTGGAGGACAGTCAGGGGAAGGTAGTTAAGGCAATAAGTGAAGTGGAAGAGAAGGATGGGAAACTGTGGATGGGCAGTGTTTTGATGCCTTTCATTGCAGTTTACAACTTGAATTGAAGCAAAAAAATCTGTAATCCTGATAAAGGGCTTTCATTGCTCATGCTGGGGGTGGCTCCTACGTAACACTTCCCCCACTAAAAAATGTTTTTTCCCATAATTTTCCACTTTTAAGATTCCGAAATGTTTTCAGTAACAGGGCTAGAATATGATGATTTTACGATGGTATTCCATGTTTCAATATGTATCAAGTATATTGTTTTCATGGACTGACTTTGACTTATGTCGAAATTTGTTCATTTTGCTTTCTTCTAATGCTACAATTAAAACTTAAAAGTAAAATGATGCAGATTGGTTAAGGAAGAATAATGTATTTTAATATTTTATATTGTTTATTCTTTCCTAGTGAAATTAGGATCTATTTGCTTTTATAAGTTCAATTAAAATCTTTTTTCTAGTTGAATTAGGATTTTAATTGTTTTTCTTTTCTTAATTAAATTGTTTTTCCTTTCTCAAGTAGAAGTATGTTTATTATTACTTTTCCTAGAAGGAGTGGGAGAAATTATATTACTATAAATACTCTTTATTGAGAGGTTGATTAATGCTATGTGTTTATTAATAAAAGTTTGCTAGAGAGGTTTTCTCTATTGTTTTGCCTACTAACCTAGTGTTCTTGTAGAACTTAAGTTTCGTGAAAGAGTTGTAGTAATTGTATGTTATAGATTCTGCTTCTACATGCCTACGCTGCATCATAATATATATTAATAATGCTTTTTAAGACATGCATAAATACTTAAAAGGCATTTTCTGTGAATGCCAAAGTTATTTTGTTGCATTTCTCATTTGGCAATCACAATTCCTTGAAATGCAAATGCAAAGAACAGGGAAAGAAAGTCACTCCCCTACTTAAATGTCATAAATTACAAAGAATGCTTTAGCAAAGGCATGCTAGAAAATGGCGGCCTACGGAGAAATCAGGAGGTACTCTCTTCCCTTAACTCCCTTAACTTGACTGCATAATTACGCTTATCTACTTATTAGACTCAGTAGGACAAACTTTTAGACCTCACAAATGGATGATTCAAGATCTTGAGATATGATGATATAGATGATTGTAACCTTAACTCAAGGTGGTACCTACAATGGATGAAAGAAAGAAAAAGTAGAGCACTGGTGGGGTGTTCAACCACCAGCACTCGGATACCAAAGTTCAATCTCTCCTTTTTAGTGAAATAGTCACTCTAGAATTGAGCACCAATTTTCTTGAGGTCGGTTTGTGTTGATATTGGGCCCGTATGGCTTGAATTGCCAAGCCCAATTCGGTCATCTAAACCAAATACAAGCAGTAATAAAAAAAACCTCACTAGCCGACTTTAACATATCAAAATATATATATATATATATATATATATATATATATATATATATATATATATATATATATATTGTATTAAGAGCAGCCGTGTGTGTAGAGAATTTCAATAGCCTATTAGGTATAGCCGGATAAGAGAAAAATAGAAAAATAGAGAAAAAAAGAGACAGCCAACTTCTATTCTTATTGTTTCTGTGAGAGAGTTCCGGTGTAATTGGAATTTAGGTTTTTCGAAAATATTCTTGTGCACTATTGTATCTCCTTTTTTTTATAGTGAAATTTCTCCGTCGCCACTATGAAGGTAGGCAATTTGCCAAACTATGTAAATTCTTGTGTTCTTTGTGTGTACGCTTATTATTTAATTTCTGCTTATTTATTGTTTTTGATTTGAATCCTAAGGTGCTATCTGCACAACAGTTTCTTTTTTAAGTTGTTTTTTATTTTTTAATCCGAGTTGGCGTCTTCCACCTAGGCGTGACCATAGGGCACTCTACCTGCTGGGCCTGAGCCTGCGGTAGCAAGGAATCTAGCATGAGCCGAAATCCTTTCCATCCCAAGATTTAAACTTGAGACCTCTACCTCTCAAACCCTTATGAGCGAGCCAATGATCAATAAATGGAATTGTATTGATGGGTGGTTATTAATGATTTGTAATCACTGCACGTGGTCCGAATGTTGTGTATTACTAGCTTAATGCACATTCAACACGTGGGTGTTATCCATTCTCAAAAAAAAAAAAAAAAAAAAAACACATGGGTGTTATCCATTTACGACGAACATGGCTTGTGGTTTGGGTAACGAAAGGCCTCACGTGGTATGTTCAACTTTGTTTTTTTTATCTAGCTAAACACCATGCCTAATATGCCGAGTAGAGTGGTCCTCCATCTAGTTTGTCAAGCATAGGTTACTATGTAATGCTCACAAAGCTTGATCTCCTAGCCCACCCCATTGTCATTAAGCAAACAAAAAGGACATATGCTTGAAGAGTAACTTTGTTAAAATAAACTAGCCTCATCACACGAGCTCCGCATGTGCGATGGGGCGTTTTTTTTTAGTAGTCCTATTTTGTAGAAAAAAAAATTGTATTTAAGTATTATATATATATAATTTTTATTTTAAAAATCTAATTTATAAGTAAATAAATCAATTTAACAATTAATAGGAGAGTGATCTTATTTTTTAGGCAATGTTTTAGCGAGAGTTAGAGTTGCATTTTTACCGGATTGTCCTTTAGTTTTATCCCTACTTAAACATAAGATTGTAGGGGCATTTTTGAACTAAAAAATGAGGAATCCAAACAGGGGAAGCCCTTAAATAGTAGTGTAGATACATGTTTCAATGGTGGAAAATAGAATATAAGGGTATGTTTGGTAACTGTTTTTTCTCCTTATTTTTTGTTTTCAAAAATAATTTTCTATTTTTGAAACTAAAAAACTTGTTTGAGAACCCAAAATAGACATAAAACAAAAACGATAACATACAAAATGCTGATTTCAGTTTTTAATTTTTAAAAGTTAATGAAAACACGCATTTAATTTAATAAATCTAACTCATTTAATGAGTTAGCATTAGAGTTCAAATCTTAATAACAACATATTTTAGTATTTTCTTTTTTCTTTTTCAAAAAACTATCTTTTTTTTAATTTCAATTAACCAAACATGTTTTTTATTTCAAAAATACAAGAAAATTGTTTTTTTCTTTATATTCCCAAAAACAAATTTTTGAAAATAAAAAACAAAAACTGTTACCAAACATAACCTTACCATTCATACGGAAGTTAAGTTTTTGAAAATACTTGGCAAAACCTTTTTATATTTATTTATTTATTTACATTTGGACTTATTGTATTTTTTTTTTTTAATACAAAAACATGAACCCTGATTCCAAAATAGGTGACCAAATAGGCCCAAAATTTTATTTGCAATCACAATATTAATTAATGCAGGCCAACGATGAAGCCCATTAAGGTTTGGGCCGGATCCATAAAACTTTAGCCCAGCTCATTGTACTAAAACCCTAAACTATAAAATCCACGGAGAAAATATTAAAATAGCATTAATTTTCAAACAATATAGTTAGTAGTTAAGTTTTACAAACTATATTTTTTACTAGCATCTCGAGTTTAAAAGACTCGATTTTGGGGCTATAAATCGAGTCTTTGATGCTCGATTTTTATGGTCTGATCTGGCATTTTTTCCACGTGGCGACTACTTGGAAATTGAGTCTCAAATACTCGATTTACAACCAAAACAAATTTCTTCTGCCTCCCAGAGCAAAACCCACTGCAAAAAAAAAAAAAAAAAACACAGTCAGCCCACCTGGGTCGCGCGGCCTGGGCGCGCGACCCAGGCCACCGCGCGCCAGTCGCGCCGCACAGGCGCACGACCCGAGCCACCGCGCGGCTGGGCGCGCGCTGCCTGGGCGCGCAACCCAGGCCACCGCACGCCCAGGTGGGCTGACTGTGTTTTTTTTTTTTTTTTTTTTGCGGTGGGTTTTGCTCTGGGAATGGATGGAGGCAGAGGAAATGTTTTTTGGTTGTAAATCGAGTCTTAGATACTCGATTTTCAAGTAGTCGCCACGTGTAAAAAATACCAGATCAGATAGAATTAGACCACAAAAATCGAGCATTAAAGACTCGATTTATAGCCCAAAATCGAGTCTTTTAAACTCGAGATGCTAGTAAAAAATATAGTTTGTAAAACTTAACTACTAACTATATTGTTTGAAAATTAATGCTATTTTAATATTTTCTCCAAAATCCACGGCACACTTTTGTACTAAAACCCCAAACTATAAAACCCCCTCGTCTTGCTTCTCTTGCATACTTTCACCTCACGCTCACTCACTGTTACAGTATGCTCTCTCTCTCTCTCTGGTGCGTTTTCAGAAATTAAAATACAACAAACGAGTTTGAAACTACCCTAAAACTAAAACAAAATTAAAGATAATCAGCCATTATTTTTTTAGGCTGTGAGTGGAGACGGATAGCAGAGAGGCTATGAGTGAGACTTTGAAATTTTCTTAGGCTCTGAGTATGGGTCTGTGAGAGAGAGGGGGAGGCGGAGAGCACAGAGCCGAGAGTGAGAGGAGAGCAAAGATCGAAAAACAAAAGGGTAGAGACTTTAGGTTTTTCCGTTTAAAGCTTTGGTTGAAACGGTGCGTTTCGCACCCTTTTTTTTTTTTTTTTTATGTTTAACTTGAATTTCGGCCTGAATCGGCCGTATCGGCGCCGGTACGGCCTGAATCGGCCTATTTCGGCGGTTTCCGCCGATACGTCCCGATTCGGCGCGTATCGGGAAACGGAAAAAAAAAAAAGCAACGTAGCACCGACGAGCGGGCAGCACGTCTCCCGCCGCACGCCGCGTCGGGCAGCGTCGGACTCCGGTGCGGCGGCACTGTAGCCGCGTCGGTGCTTCTCTCTCTCTCTCTCTCTCTCTCTCTCTCTCTCTCTCTCTCTCTCTCTCTCTCTCTCTCTCTCTCTCTCTCTCTCTCTCTCTCTCAACTTAGTGTTATAATAAGAACCGTTACCCATATCTACACTCTCACACACACACACACACACATATATATATATATATATATATATATATATATATATATATATATATATTTATTTATTTATTTATTTATTTATTTATTTATATTTGTTTTGTTCTTTTTAAAAGTAGAGGAAATTTTTAGTTTGTAAGTGCCATCGATAGCTTTGCATGCCTGATCATTAGTATGCCATAGTCGTAATTCTAACATTTTTTTAACATTATTTTTAGATAAGTTAATCCTTCAAACTCTTGCTCTTTCTTTATGTTCTTAACGACAAATTAAACATTATCTATTATTTAATCAATAATATATTTTTTTTATGCTTAGTTTTAGAGTCTAAAAACTTAAAATTTGATTGATGATATAGCTATTAATCTTTTATCAGTATGAAAAATATAGTAAAGAATATGCAATCTAATGGTTAACTTTTCAAAATTCACTTTCAAGAAAATGATGTTTTTATTGGATAAGAGGAGTTTTGGAAAGAAACCTTTTTTTTTTTAATAATTTTTTTTATAGGGAAATCAATAGGTTTTGCAACTCAGAATCTTGCTTTGTGTTATTGGCCAGATTGTGCTTCAAACGTGAAATATAAGGCAAAATCGCGTGGTTTTGCATTCTGGATCCTTTGTAAAGTTCAAACATGGTGAGTTTGCAATTTTATTGAGGAAACACAAATACAGTGCTTTAACAAATATGAACTGAAATTTACTTATTTAAATTAAAATTTATCTGTATGAACCTGTTAGGGTTTAATTGCGTTGTTATTAATACTATAATATTAGAGTTCGCAAATTTGACGTGTTGGGTGTTTTGTTGACAGTTAGAGAATAAGCAGACGGATATAAGGAAGTGGTTTATGAAATCCCATGACAAGGGCAATGGCAAGGAATCCAAGCCTGCAAATCCTGCCCCAACCAATAAATCACAGCCCGAAGAACCAGTGGGTATCCTTACATTTTTATCTTGCATCCTTACATTATTAGTAGAACTTGTAAAAATAGGATGTGTTAATTAAGGAAGTAACAAAAAATATGAGTTCAGATAAAATAGAATGAAGAAAAATAACATATGTGGCTGACTCTGAATAATTTTTTGAGGTTTTATTGCCGACCCAAAAATTTTGGGACTAAGGCTTTGGAACTTATTTGCGTATGTACAATTTTTTAAAGTCTCATTTTTCTAGGGTACAACCATCATTTAACCAACTTTCAGCAAATGAGTGATAAAAAAAACCTGCATCCAATCCAAATGCACACTAAGTTTTGTATAAAAACTTGTTTTACTTTTAGCTGCTTTGGTTCTGGTTAAAAATGGATTCCTGTATTGTGTTATGTGTGTATGTGTTAAGGCCGAGTTTCGAGAAAAATTGGGAAGATAGAATAGAATCCAACTTTTGATGTGTCAGGTCAAAAATGAAAAATATATTTTTGTGGATTTTTTTTTCTATTAAGCGGATAGAAACTGAAGGTACTGAGCATCACCTAGTGCACAGTTTTAGTTTGCTATCTTGACTTACTAACACATGAATGCACCAATGACAATGAGCTTTGGCTCAAATGGCACTTCCTCCTCCCATAAGAATATGGGAAGGGTGAGATCATGGTTCAAACCGAATTGGGTGTGTCCATTACTTACCAATTAAAAAAAAGCTTACTAACACATGAATGCTATCGACAAAACAAGAAAACATGAAGTATGCATGACTATATGTTTTTTACCTTCTCTCCCCCCCCCCCCCTTTTCTTTAACTGTTGTGAAGTAAGTTGATAACATATCTACTTATTTATTTTATATTTGGGACAAATGCAGGCTCATGCAAGCCAAGAAAGTTCAGGCAGAAGGAAAACTAGCAAGTATTTTGTTACTGACAAACAAAAGCCAAAAGATGAAAAGGAGACACAGGAACTTCCAACAAAACGAAAGTGTCAAAAGCATAATGATGAATCAGTTAAACCCCCACCTGCTAAAAAAGTTCACATAGTTGATGATGATGACGACTTTATCTTCTCTAGTTCTAGGAAGAATTCAGTTGATGTGACTCCTAGGAAGAAGTTGAAGAGTGGGTCGGGTAGGGGAATTGCACAGAAACCTGTAGACATTGAAGAAGGTGATAAGGATGATGATAAAGATATTGATACTCATCTTAAGTCTGGTGGAATAGGTTCATCAGCAGAACCAGCTAGTGTAAGAGGCAGAGGTAGTGGATGGGGTGGATTTATGAACTTTGGAGAAAGGAAAGATCCTCCACATAAAGGAGAAAAGGTGAAAAATATTGAAAATTTACAGATTGATCAATTGGACGGGGTTGTACCATTCTCAATGTTAATTTTGAATCTTGTTTTGTGTCTTAGGAAGTCCCTGAGGGCACTCCTAATTGTTTAGCTGGTTTAACTTTTGTAATTAGTGGAACACTTGACAGGTACTTTTGTTCATCTTTGTTTTGATGTAATCATGTTTATCTTTAATGGAATTAAACATGAAAAAAAAATCCTATATTTATGTGTCCATCAAAAAAATATGTGGTCTAGACCACAGTTTGCTGAAAGATTTAAAAAAATGATTTTTGATCTGTGAATGTCATAATTCTTTGGCAATTATTGTCTCAGCTGTGATGCTGGCCTAATTGTGGGATTACTTTCATCTATTGCAAATGTACTTACAAAAAAAACCATTGCAAAATGTCTTTACAATTGTCATATACTTTTTGCACTGTATGGGCTTGAGAGTGTATATTGAAGTTTGACTGATTTTTCAGCCTGGAGCGTGAAGAAGCTGAAGATTTGATTAAACGGTGGTCGTGTCACTGGATCCATCAGCAAGAAAACAGTTTTCCCATTTCTTTTTTATTGAATGTGCTTGGATTGATATGACCATCAGCATATGATTAACATCTTCTGTTTGCAGAATTATCTTTTATGTGATGAAGATATTGGGGGTCGGAAATCCTCTAAAGCTAAAGAGCTAGGGTTTGTAATCTGTGACCCATACATGTGATTTCTTTTGAGTTCTTTATTTGTTATAGTCTAACACATCTAGCTTCATATCTTTATATAGTACTGCCTTTCTCACTGAGGATGGATTGTTTGATATGATCCGTGCATCAAATCCTGCAAAAGCACCTGTACAAGAAGAATCTAAGAGACCAGTAGTGGATAAGGTTGCACCTCTTCCAAAGGAAAGCCCATGGAAAATAGAAGCAAAGGGTATGTCCCAAATTAATATGTGCACTTGTTTTTAATCATTTTGTTATTAGTTGAATATCTCAATGGCTTTTGGTTTTGGGTTATTCTATGGGTCTGTATTCCTTTTCCCTCTTTTTAAATTTTATTTCAAATATGTGGTTTTGCTCAAAGGGTCTGCTACTGGTTTTGACCTTGGCCCTTTAATTATGGGACCTTGTCTCTATCTGTTGTGGCCTTGCTAGGTGTTCATATTGTGTTATCTTCTAATGTCTGTCCATTTATTGTTTGATTAAGTCACATTATGCGATAATTGTGAGGACAAATTGGAAGTTTATGTGTGGCATGGAGATCCAGAACTGTTGCAGGGCAACAAAATCAATGCAAAGTGATTTCAATATCTTTATGACTTTTGACAAAACCTAGTTAGAATGGATACCCTATATTTGAACCTTAATGATTTTTTTTTATTATTATTATTATTATTATTATTATTATTATTTATGGGTAGACAGTGTCGGAGGGGAAGGTGGGGTTCGAACTATAGACATGGGGCACCATAAAGGATGCCATTACAATTGAGCTATCACTTAAACCCCAACCTTATAGATTTTCTAATTAGCATACTCCAGCAAAAGCGTTGTGCAGAGGGCAAATTTAGATGTAAATTCTATTATTTGGCATAATTTGATTGTTTTGTTCCTAACTTTGTTTAATGAGGAGGAAGTCAGGCTGTGTAGGTTCTGCATTAATCCTAGACTTTGCTGGTATCAAAGATCACATTTCTTGGTTCTTCCAAAAGTTGCAAATATATAGCTCTTGTATTTTATTTAAAATTTGTGTGTGTTTTAAAAAAAGAATTATAGGAGAGTGTGATATCAAAAAGGCATTTCTTTTGCTGATTGGACTGTTAGAATGTTTATTATGGTGATTTTTTAAAGATGAGATAAAATGTGAGCTGTTGTTTGCTTGTATTTCTCTCCATTAGTCTTGCTTGAGCCTGCAAGGTGAACCTGATCTTTTCGCATGTTGGAAGTAATGGAGGCTCAATTTTTAGTCTTTTGGAATTAGAAATGCATATGATAGAGACTCAACCAAGTAGTTGAGTTATTCTTTGGGTTTTCTCTTACATATGTTGGTAAACTGATTATTCTAGAAGATAGCATTGGCAACTCCTTGGCAGCAGCTGTATCTGGAAAAGGCTTGATCTCAGGGTTGTCCCCAGCTAAGCATAAAACTCAAACCGTGGTAATGAATGCTTTGACATGGACGGAAAAATATAGCCCAAAGGTTCTGAAAGATATTATTGGAAATAAGTCACTGGTCTGTGTGTTAGTTCTCATCTTTCTGCCATTGCTTTTGGGACTAAATTTTTATTTTCATGTATTTAAATCTGGAAAAAGAATTGTAAGGACTCCTCTATCTAATGATGTGCAGGTTGATCGGCTTCAGAAGTGGTTGGCAAATTGGAACGCTCATTTTCTTGATACTGGAAATAAGAAACAGAGCAAAAGACACCTATCAAAAAAAGAAGAGAAGGGCAAAAAGCAAAATAATTCTGCTGCCAAAAAAGCTGTGCTAATAAGTGGAACTCCTGGTATAGGAAAAACTACCTCAGCAAAATTGGTTAGTCAGATGCTCGGTTTCCAGGCAATAGAGGTGGCGTAATATTTTATCAAGATACATATTTCTATAGAGCATCTAGATCATGATTTTCACCCTCAATACATATGAATCAATAGTATGATTTTTAATCTGCTCTCGTGTTCTCCCATATTTCATTTAGGTAAATGCTAGTGACAGTCATGGGAAGGCTGACGCCAGAATTGAGAAGGAATTGCTGGAAGCAATGCTAATTCTATAAAGGAACTTTTCAGCAATGAGGCCCTAAGTGTCAACATGGATCGCTTGGTTTTGCATTCTTTAATATAACACATAAGTGCATAGAAATATGACTGTTTGAAATTTCTGCTAAAGTTAATTGTTGAAGTTGCAGATCAAAGCATTCAAAAACTGTGCTGATTATGGACGAGGTTGATGGGATGTCTGCTGGAGATAGGGGTGGAATTGCTGACCTTATTGCTAGCATCAAGATTTCCAAAATTCCTATTATCTGCATTTGTAATGACCAATACAGCCAGAAACTAAAAAGTCTTGTGAACTACTGTTTGCTTCTCGAATTTAAGAAACCTGAGGAATCGCAGGTTTTTGTGCTCATTTCTATAATTGTTTTTAAAGTACTTGTTTTTGTTATGCATGAAATTCCATGTGGTTGTGATCTAGTCCCTTTGTCTGGTATTTTCTGAATTGACATTCTCTTGTGTTTTTTGCTTCTGTGATGATGTTTAAAAGACTAGAGTTAGTCAGATTATCTAAAATATACCATTCCAAGTTATGTTTGGTTTGGACTGGCCTTTTCTGGGAAATTTTGTCAACTTGAGTTCTTGGATAGTTCATGGCCTAAAGTATAATAGTTGATATATGTAGATATACTAGTCTGATTTTAATAATAGGTGCCTAGACTTAATGGAAGTGAAAGGCAAATAATATTTTTAGCCAAGAGCCTTGCAGCTAAATAGACACTTCCTAGTGTTTCCAACAGAAACGTCTAGGGTTCAAATCCCCCATCCCCCAATAATCAAATTATAAAAAAAAGAAGTATGTGCTAGCTTCAGAAAGTATGTATGGGGAGAAAACTAAAAAGAAAATGCTGAATACTATGTGAAAATCAGATGAAAGCATCAGGACTTCATCATCCTAATCTATTATAGTCAAGTTGTCCCTTGCATATTGCATTGAATGCCCAAATGCCAAAATACAGAAACTCTCATATCATAGACAATTCCTTACCTGTTTACGTGTTTCCATCTGCTCATGCAACAGTGCAGCACTGATTATAACAAAAATTAAAAAAAGAAAAGAAAAGAAAAATTAAACACCAATTAAGTTGTAAAACGTAGACCAAGTACTAAATCTTGTAATTGCAAGAGCTGAACACATACGGAATTATACACGATGCAAGGGAACCAATTTGAGAGAGCTGCCACTGTCTATATCGTCAAATCTGTACATTGATAATATCCCCATCACCAATAGATTCAGCAGCACGAGCAATCAAGCTCATACATTTGATTCCATTGTCATCCTTACCAACCGAACTTGGCCTGCAATTAATATAATTTTCCTGCCATATCATGATAAATCTTTCTTAGAAAAAGTAATTCAGAAGTAGTTGAAGTTTTAGGTCAAGTTGTCAAAACAAATGAACAAGGGCAAATTTTTCCTAAATCCAAAAAAAAGGATGAAAAGGTACACGGTTTTGGCAAACAATAAAAAAAGATGGTGCATAAACATTTCTTTAATTCCTAAGCATATGGAAAATATCATTGTCTCCTCTCTTCTTTCTCTTGGTTTGGAGGTGTTGACTAGGATGTTGAAGTGAATGGAGGAGGGACATTTCATTCGTGGATTCCAAGTGGGCCCCAATGAGCCTGTGGGTTTGAGTGTCCCACACCTTCTTTTTGCTAATGAAACTATTTTATTTTGCGATGCATCCAGGAAGCAATTATTGTATATAAGAATGGTTTTGATTTTCTTTGAAGCTGTCATAATTATTTGGTTTTAGCCTGAATCTTGATGTCAGTTGGAATCATGTCTGCAGAGAAAGAATAATTTTATTAGATTTGGAGGATGGCTGGGAAAGAACTCAACAACGGGAAAATTTTTGAAGCTTTTGGAGGATTTTCATGTTCGTCTTCTTGCTTCTCGTGAATGTAGTTTGGGGAGGTGAAATTCTATTGCATCCAATTTATGCTTTTTTTAACCTCATGTCCTCGTCTATGTGCAATTGTTTTCTAGTCTTTTATTGTAAAAAGCACCTACATGTATTTATCAGAAAAATAAAAAATAAAAATTGTAGAAAGCACCTACACGTACCTGAATATTATTCATAAGGCTTTCTTAATGATTTGAATTTTTTTTAACAAATGGGGAACTGACTTAGACATTAAATGCTGCCCCAGCATTGTTTACAGCACATGGCCTTATGAAGCTGTACACGTGCACTCTTTTTTTTTTTTTGATAAGTTGTACACATGCACTCATTACTCATCTAGTTTGATCAATGATGTTTTGCAAACGAATTTTTTTGCATTTAGCTTGATTTTTGAAACATTTTAGTTAGTTGTCATGTTTGCAAAACTATTTGGCAAACTAGCATCTTGAGGCTCTAAAACTCGAGTTCAAAAATGAAACACGAGTCTTAGTCTCTAAGACTCGAGTTGCATGTGGTGGTAATCTAATACGGAAAAAAATCCACATGAAACTCGAGTATTTAAAACTCAAGTTCCTGCGTTCACCTGGTCAATCCTCTGTTCATCTTCTTCCTTCGTGGGTTCTACTTCCTCTGTTCTTCTTCATCCTTCCTGGCTTCTTTTCTTCCAATGGGTTCATCTCTTCCCGTGGATTCTTCTTTCTTCTTCAAATTCTTCAGACCATGGGTTCTTTTTCTTCAGATTCTTCAGATCTTCTTCTAAGACTTGAGTTCCACGTGGCAAAAATCTCCATGTCAGCAATCAAAAAGCCTCTGAGGCTCGAGTTTCTTCACTGAACTCGAGCCTCAAAGGCTCGAGATGTTACTTTTCTTAATAGTTTCAAAACCTTGCTTACTAATGAAATAGTTTCTATAATCATGCTAGAGGGCAAATATCCCCTTTTGCAATTTGATACATGTATGTTTCCTTTCGTTCACAACTCAGTTACTGAGGAGATAGACCAAGGTGAAAAAAAAAAATTTGGAATTTATATTTGTTTGAGGTTGCCATGGTTGTTATTTTCCTGATTTCGTTTCCTTCTACCTCCTTTTACATGAAGTTACTGTTAGTGTAACATTCAGTGTCGATGCTGATAATACAAAATATTTTTACAATTTGCTCCAGCTGCAGCAGTTAAATATTTGTCTAGCAAATTTAACTTGTAAAATACTAAAATTCATTAAAGTGCTTTTAAAAAAAAAATCTTTGTCATAATTGTGAAATCATTCATACTAAGAAAGAAGAAATAAAAAAGAAACATGTCAATATGGAAGCTTGAAACTGAGGTCACTAATTGTCTAGTTTAATATGCAAGTTTTTTCTCCTATTACCTGTTTGTTAGAGTCAAATCCCAAAGTTTTCCTTTTGCTAATGAACTGTAACCCAAATGGCACCTCCTCATAATGATGGGATGGAGGGTGAGGTTGTGGTTCAAAACTCATCGGGTCTGTGCTTCACTTACTAATTATATTGACTTCAAGTTTTCCTTTTAGAATTCATAGGGTTCAGAATACTCCTTTCTAGTGTTAGTACCAGTATGTCTACTTAGTTTGACTTGAAGTAATTTTTACGATTTCCTTAAGAATGAATGTTAAGTATTTAAAATTCAGAGTAGATTTTTTGTGTTTTCCTCAATGTTCGGTATTCCTCTTTATCTCTTGTTTTCAACTTGATGCTGTATTATTGATAATTCTGGTTGTATATGCCAGTCTATCTATTTTTCTCCCTTGCAATGCATCTAATTGCCTTTCTTATGTACCGTGTAATTTTCACTTGGTTCTGATGATATAGGGAAACCCTGCGAGTAGAATACTTTACTCTCCTTACACCTATTCTGAAACGATTGACTGAGCCACTGCAGGAGCTGCCTAAGGTTGGAACTGCAATATGTTTATTATATTTACACTAGAAAATCCTGGAGAAGTTAAAATGAAATTTTGTTGAATTTTCATTTATTCAATCTGAGATGATGACCAGGATGGAGCTGCTCAAAAATTTGTTGAGTTTATGAATATGTACTCAATTAGTTGGGAGGATTTTGATACAATTGTGGAGCTATCAAAATTTCAGGTACCCCTACATACCTTGATTGCACCTTGGTTGTCAGAACTGCTATTAAACTTTCATGTTATTTTATGGTTGTCTTCATGTATCAGGGGCATCCAAATCTGCTGGATGGAAAACAGCGTGCTGTGAAGGCTACTCTCACCAAAGCTTACAAAGAAGGAAGAAAAACAAGAATGGTACGAGCTGCAGATTTAGTCAAGCTTCCTGGTGTGAAAAAAGCTCCTAGGAAGCAGATTGCAGCAATTTTAGAGCCATCTGATGATGGATTTGTTGATGGTGGTGGTAGCACATTGGCAGAAGGTGAAGAAGACAATTCTTCAGATATGGATGAGTTGGGTAAGCTTCAATACCTAATGCAAGTTTTTAAGCAAGACAATAAAGATCACCCAGTACAAAAGTTCTTAATATTAAAATGTTATCTTTACATCCATGACTTAAATTCTTTAGTAAGAATAGGAAAACCAAATTTGACTTAATTCTTCTCAACCTCCTTAAACTCAAGGGCCAAGGAAAAAGGGAATTTTTGGGGTTGGGGGGAATCTCCATAATCAGTTGCTATTAGGGGAGGTTTTAGGTTTCAATGCTATGATCTTTGCATAATTGATATTACTGATTTGCTGGTTCTAAAGGTCTCTGTCTGAGTTCAGGAGAATTCTGGTTAGTTGTTATAGTTTAAGGTTTTCTCATAGTTCAAACTTCAAAGTGATAACTTTTTTGTTATTAAGGTTCGAACTTCAATTTTTATTTTTCATTTTATTAAGACAGTAGATTACTTTTGTTGTCACGATGATGAACACAAAGTGACCTAAACGAATTACAAAAAATTATGCTCAAAACTTAAGTAAACCTGTGAAATCTAAAATGGAATTGCCATGTGAAAGACCCCATGCACAAGACTAGTAAAACAGAGTTTGAATCTACGATGATTCCAATTGAGGAATTGATCTCTCAGATCTTCAAATGTCAGACTGTTTTGCTCTCTCCTCAATGTCCAGGGTCCACATTAGACATAATGGAACAAGGTTTCAAATACCCGATGAGGGCTTCCCAAACCAATTCCTCCACCCAAATGAGAGATCAGCTACCCTCCTAGACCACACCCCATGGATCCCAAAAGCCTTAAAAATACTGTGTTATCCTTTTTTTTTTTTTCTCAGCAATCATTCAATTTTGTATATTTATGTCAATCTTATGTGCATATTGAATTTTCCCAATGATTTGGTGTTGATTCCAACCAACCCGAGATTCTTACTCCTAGGTTTTGTATCCCTGTTGGCATTGATTCCAAACAACCTTAGATCTTTTTATTTTTCTATACTTCATTTGCATTGTTGCATCCATTTTGGTTTTGTCCTATGTCAGTTTTGGAATCAGAGCAAAATTCCATCGCGGTTTCCGAGTATCCTGTGGATCACAACCATAACCAGACCCAAAAAAAGAAAACAAATAAAATTCCCTTGTCATAAACCCTTCCTGCTTGCACCAACTCTCTTCTTCCTCAGCCATCTTTCCACAATCAACACTCCCAACATTTAGGCTTGCAATAGATTGGTGCTATTTTATAACATGTGGTCCAATCCACGAAGTTAACACATTGTGTGTTTTAGGGTCGTGGCATGGCGTGTGTTGCTTCTCTTCATTTGTTTAAGGTCGTGGCAAATGGCCGTGTGTTGCTTCTCTTTATTTGGTTAAGTTTGTGGCAGTACTTTCTTCAATGGGCCGTAATTACTCAGTCCAGGTTGACAAAACTTTTAGCCCATTGCACATTGGAGATAGTGGAAGCACTTATTTTTGTTGATCATCAAGACTCATGAATTTTCAACAGTTGGTTACAGACGAGATGGACCAATTCTTTGAACAAGTAGGTTAATCAGATAACAACAAAGTTAGGTTTTCCAAGATGAAACTCATTGATAGAACTATAGATTACTGGAATGATATTGAGAATCTTCACCCTTAAATTGTACAAGTCTATCATAATTAAATGGAAAAAAAACAAAAAAAAACTGAGAGGAATACTTACTCCAATCTTATTGAAAGAACAATCTCATTAGGATGGTTTTCTAGATTGAAAAAACAGTTTTAGGCAAGGGAGCAGATATTCAGTAGCCCATTTCGAAGCAAACAAGAGTATTTTATCCCTTTAGCAAGTTGCATATTCTTGCCAATGAATAGTGCCTTAGCTAACTTGAGGGCCTCTTTGGTCATGATCTTCAAAAACAGTTTGTTTGTTTTTTGGGAGACTCAAAAACAGGAATTAGATGTGATTGAGAATGCAAAAATGCCATAGATTGTTTGTTTCATCTGTATTTATGCAGTAAGACACAAATTTTCCAGAACTGGCCTGTCTTCTGGGATCATCAAATTGATGCTCTCAGTTTCATTTAATGATTTCTTTTCAAGGCATATGAAAAGAGTTAATGTAATTTTAACGAAATTCTTGTTGAATTCAGTAAAGTATTATAGGAAGCTGTTTTCTCAACATGTAAGCAAACATGTCAGAGATCATTTGTTTCTTCTATTTATTTATGTAGATTGAATTCTTCTGGGTTCCCAATATGTTGATTGTTTGTTTAAGCATGGTGAGTTGATTAAGTAATTGTTTTTTCCTCTCTTGTGATTGTATTAGAAGGCTCTGCCAATGTTGAGAAGCTACAAATGGAACTTCAGAGTTTGAATTCAAAAGGTTGGTGATAGTACTTCATATGTGATTGTGATGTCTGGAGTGTTCACCTAAATACTCAATTTCATTTTGAGTCATTTGGGTGATTTGTATTCCTGATTGATCAGAATAATTGATGGGTTTTTTTACTGTGCCTCATATATTATTGGAATGCAATTGGAGTTCGATATGAAGGGCACAGGAAAGTCAAAGAAAACAGCAGTTGGCAGAGGAAAAGGTGGTTCTGGACCTTCGGAGAAGATAGGTGCATGGGGTTCAGGGGCTGGTGCCAAGAGAAGGAGATGAGAAATGATGAAAGCAGAGGCTTTGGTAATTTTGGCCATGTTCATAATCATTGTAACTTGGTTTTTCTCCCTTTTTTGGCTAAGTAATTTGGAGAGAAGAAAAATTGACTTTCCTCCTTTATACTGTTTTTGTAGGTTGATTTGAGAGTTGTAGGAGGGTGTTCCTTGCTAATATTTCCTTTTTCCGAGGAAGGCTTTGGTATCATTGATGTAAACACATGGATTATTTCTTTTTGAGTACATGACAGGGCTGGGATTTGTGGTCCATTCAATGGTGCATGATCCTTAAACCATCCCTGCTAGCACCAACTCTCTTCTTCCTCAGCCATCTCGACACCATTAACACTCCAGACATTTTAGGCTTGCAATAGACTGGTGCTGTTTCATAATTGTGGCCCAATCCAAGAAGTTAACACATTGGGTGTGTTGCTTCTCTTTATTTGGTTAAGGTTGTGGCAAATGGCCGTGTGTTGCTTCTCTTTATTTTGTTAAGGCTGTGGCAAATGGAATAGCGAAGAAGAATACAAGAGCATCCATAGTTGGCCTCACAGTTCTGGGAGAAAGACTTTGTTGTTGTTTGTTTTGAGGTAATATTTAATTTTCTTGATCTTAAGTCATTTTAACTTCCAAAAAATTTTGGTATCTTGAATTTGACACATCTCCATTTTTCCTGACACTTGACTTTGTTCTTGAATTCTTTCCCCAGTATGTACTGAATCTCTTGTCTTTACTTGTTTTCTTATACTCCCAAATGCTTTCAAATTGTTAATTTCTGAAGTCTGAAAGTTGTGCAATGCGAAAGATGGTTGCAACCCAGCTAGTCATTGGTTTAGTGTTTTCTGCTGGTTTCATAAATTTCATTGGGCTTTTTCGTTTTAACAGAGTGAGAACCACTATGCATCAGTTTTAACAGTTATTTCTTGCAGGAACTTCGTGCAGCTGGTTTTTTCTGCAGAGGATACTAAGAGGGTACTGAAATACAATCCAACTAGTAAGGAAACTACTGTCCTTCTTAGGAATATCCAATTTCCAAATGGTGTCCTTAAGCAAAGATGGTTCCTTCTTTGTCTTTTCTGAAGGATCCATCGGTAGGTGACCCTCCCTGTGAATGTACCCCACTTATATATAGTCAATGTCCATGTCTAGAGTCTCGTGACATGGACCCTCACTTTGCTCAATTGTTATTAATCTCATTGTTTGTCTTTCACTTTGCTAATCAGTAGTTACAAATATAATTTTGTATACAATTATTGGTAGATTGGGCTTCTAGGACATGCTAATATTTAGTTTGCTAGTTTTGGGTCATCATGAGACTACTTTCGTATACAGTATACTTTTCAAGAGAGAGAGATACAGATCAGTGGACATCACTATCTGTAACTCCTAGAGAGCAAATGTTGCTTGCTTTTGGCAGAGTTCTATAAGAAGTTTTGACTCTTAAGTCTCAGAAAATATGTTACCAAGTACCATACCTTTACCTTGACATTTTTCCTTTTGAACAGGAGATCTATGAGAAACATATAACTCATCTGTATGTTTGTCCAAATGTTTGTTCAGTGGTGTAAATTGGACAAGAATACCTTTATATCAAATTTGTGCAGCTGAACAAAGTCAAAGTAACTCTGTATGCGAATATAATCAATCGATACAATTTTAAGTCCATATGTCTATACCCCAAGTAGACTTCCCGGGAACATTTTTGGGTCATTGAAGCCATTGTTATCAGAAACAACTTTTGCATTCATCTCTTTGTCATCGATGAAGTCTGATATCATCTAGATTATGTAGGTTACACAAGCATTGGTTGAATGGAGAGAAAGCAGGGACTTCAGAGGTATTAGCAGTCCTCCCCGGACTTCCCCAACAATGTCAGGACAGGGCAAGTTTTGGGTGGCATTCCACTGTCAATGATCTAGTGTACTTATCTATTCTCATTTTACCCAAAAATTTGGACAATTATACTCAAGCTCCCAATTCCTGCAAAAATTCAGTGCCTGCTTTACATCAGGGGCTGGCCTCATGGAGTAGTTGCCAAGTACAGCCCAAAGGGTAAGCTTTTACAAATATTGGAGGACAAGCAGGGGAAGCTTTTCAAGGCAACAAGTGAAGTAAAAGAGAAGGATGGGAAACTGTGGATGGGGAGTGTTGATGCCTTCAATTGCAGTTTACAACTTGACTAGAAGCAAAAAAATTTTAAAAAAAAAAAAACCCTGTAATCCTGATAAGGGGCTTTCATTGCTCATGCTGGAGGTAGCTCCTATGGCACACTCCCCCCACTAAAAAATATTTTCACCCTTAATTTGCCACCTTTAGAATCCAAAATGTTGAGGCCGCTGATTTTAAGATCATTTTGGATATATATTGATATATTCTTACACTTTAATAACCTTGTTTCAATATGTATAAAGTGTTTTGTTTTCATAGACTGACTTATTTGTTCATTTTGTTTTTCTTCTTTTCTTGAGAGAATTCTGACTTATGGCATCTGCTTCTAATGATAGCTCTTTATCGTTAAACTAAGATCTTCTATAGTATCCATACTAAATGAGTTGTAAATTTGTGAAGCCGCTGGCGAAAACCAAATGAAGTAAATGGAAAACTCAGCATGCTTAGCTACAGGACTCTGTAGACTGAGTATTCTAATTCCAAGTAAAATCTCAATAATAAGGTTTCTACTATTGCATGTTTTGGAGTACATATATTCAAGCATACCTAGATATTACTACGTTAATATCACTGCAAATTCATGCTATGAAATGAGTGCAAAAATGGAAGTTAAATACATAAATAAATGAGTTCAAAGGAAGCAAGTACGAAAACATGTTACGAGGACAGTGTGGAGGAGGAATTGGAGCATGTTACGAGGTTCAAGATATCCAATTTTAAAATTCTTGATTGTGTTAGTGTTGGCCTTGGAGGGCGGGTATGAATATTTTTTAAAATTTGTTGTTTGTTTGTGCATTGGTTCTTAGGATGAATATGAAATTAATTCTTTTTAGTTCCCAACAAAATAAGCGATATTCAAACGGATCTTAATTGTACTGTAATATTTAAGCAGATTTTTACATTTGGAATGTAACTGATTGGTGGGTTCCAGTTAGTTTAGCTGATAAAGCCGCTAGTAGTTGTATAAGAGATTTGAGATCTAATTTTCTCCTACATAAAAAATTAATTAATGTCTCGGTCTGATAATAAAAAATTATTATCAAGAGTAAGAGTTATTAGCAAGAACGGATACCGTAATTTAAAACTCTAAAATAAATAAAAAATAAAAATAAAAAAATGAATGTAACTGATTGAAAACAATTTTTCATGACAGCCGCCAACTTGGCCAATGCAATTCGTGAAGACCCGCCCTCACTCGTTGCCACAACTGCTTCTTCTTTCTTAGCCTTGAGTTTCCCTCCTCCGAGTCCATCAACTCTCTTAACTCGCTTCTCCACCTCGGCCGCACTCACCAATCCTCCTTCTGACTCGTTCGTCGGCAAAGCTAGCTTCAACTCCTCCGCCAACATAGTCTTGTTAAACCTTTGCTCCGCGTACAGTGGCCACGCCACCATTGGCACGCCTGCAACAACCGATTCCAGCAACCCACAATGAGTCACGAGACTCCTATGATTACTTTTCCTTTCCCAAAACAATCTAATTTTGTCCTACCAATAAATAAATACAATAAACATTTTACTAACGTATACACATACAATAATATACAATTTTTTTTAAAAAAAAATTTAACCTGACCCATACTATAATAACAAATAATAATCTTAGTTTGGTTTGTGGGTCCAAATGTTGAGGAGATGAGAGTGACTTGAGTCCTAGTGACCAGGGGATTAATGACAGCAATCAATCCATTCCTTACCTGTCAAATTTGTATCGTAAAAAATAAAATAAAAAAAATCAAGAGAAAATTGACATTTTTTAATACAGTTAAATTGATAAACCGTCCTTACTACTGTTAAATTGACATTTTTTACTACATTCTCAAACATATTCTCTCAATTTTTGTACTGTATAAAAAATGAATAGTGATATTTAGTTTCTACCTACCTACTTTTTTAAATACATTTTTCAACAGATTCTTTATCATTTTCTCCATCTCATTTAAATATTATTTCTTCATTCATTTTTTATTCTTTTTTGGCATAAATGCACTTTTAGTCTCTACGTTTTGACCCGATTTCTATTTTGGTTCCTACATTTTATTTTTACCACTTTTAGTCCCTAAACCAATTAACAGGTAACATTTAAGTCCTTATCGTCACCCAACTAACAGAAAATACTAACGTGGCTGACGGCACAGTAAAATAATAATTAAAAAATCTATTTTGGCATTAAAAAATTGCCACATCAGCATCTAAATTAATTTTAATTAAATAAAAAACATTAAAAACAAAAAATTACAGATCTAATAACATAAGAACATAAGAACTTGTTCTTCAATGTTCTTCTTAAATTAAGAAATAAACCCAGCAACGACACGACATCAAACCCAGAATCAAAGAGCAAACCCAGATTGAATATCAACGACATCAAACCTAGCAATCACATCAAACCCAGCAACGACTTCTAACCTAGAATCAAAGAGCAAACCTAGCAACGGCATTTTCCTTTATTTGAAATCCAAATAAAAAACAAACAAAATTTTTACTTTTTTTAGTATTTAAGTTAACACCAAATTTTCACTACAAACACCAAACACAACAAATTTCAAAGCCACTCATACAAATTTTGCACAAGCATATGCCCAGACTTACCATTCCATCTGCAAATAAAAACCACAATAGATCGAGATTAAAGAAAAAGAGAGAATGGGCTTGGTTCAGAGATAGAACCACCATAGGAGGTGGTGGTGATGCTAGTTCAAAGCTCTGCCATGGAGGCCATGAGCTTCGGTTGAGAGAAATACACTCAACGGATGCAGCAGTGGAGCAGGATCTGTATTGTGATCAAGAAACAGAATTGCCGATATGAAATGGTGGAATATGTTGTACAATGTCTCCTCCTCCCCACCTCCTCCGCCGCCGTGGTAGCGGTGGTGGTGATTCCCTTTAGGCTGATTGTCATCCACGCCGATGCCGGTCACCTCCACGTAAGTACCACTGCCGTTAGGCCTCTCCGTACCGTACAACCTCTCCTCCATTATTATTACTTTTTTGGTTGAGAGAGAAGAAAGCCATTCATTGAATGTTGAGATTTATTGTTTGTGGGTTCTTGTGAAGTTGAAGACTCAGTAGTGAGCGGCCATCCCAATCAATAATTTGACATCTTCATCTACTAGAACTACCTTTTTTTAATAAGTGGGGGAACTAGGATTTATTATGATGAGGGCACAACGTCCCGGTTCTGATTTGACAACACTTTTTTTTTTCTTTTCTTTTTGATGTCTTTCAAAACTGAGGAGGATATTAACGTTCATTGATTCTGAGTTTGATGTCGTGCCGTTGCTGGGTTTATTTTTTGATTTAAGAAGAACATTGAAGAACAAGTTCTTATGTTCTTAGATCTATAATTTTTTTATTTAATTAAAATTAATTTAGATGCTGACGTGGAATTTTTTAATGCCAAAATAGATTTTTTAATTATTATTTTACTATGCCATTAGCCACGTCAGCATTTTCTATTAGTTTGGTGACGGTAAGAACTTAAATGCCACACGTTAATTGGTTTAGGGACTAAAAGTGGTAAAATGAAAACGTAGGGACCAAAATAAAAAAAAAAAACCAAAATATAGGGACTAAAAGTGCATTTACGCCTTCTTTTTTTATCATCGTTTATTCTTCCTATATTCATTCCCAACAATTATATTTTTCAATGAAAAGTGTTATATCCACAACATTTTTCACAATACTTTCACAATAATCACATCAAAATCTAATGTGGAAAGTTGTTACTAATTCTAATTTGAACCCACCGCTGAAATTATTTTTTTACTCACCAATATTAGCTAATAACAATCTGTTACTTAAAATTTATTATAAAAATATTGTGGTAGAATTTCTTAATTCTCATTTCTTATTTTTTATATTATTTTTCACTTCACACCATTGTCATCCATACATTCTTCTTCATCTTTTTCTTCTTCTTTTTTCCTCCACCACACACGTATCCCACTCCTTTCCTCTATCTACTCTTCTTTTTCTTTTTCTAGTTCATTCCGGACTCTTTCTTTCATTCTCTAGCTCCCTCTTTTTTTACTTTTTCTATTTCTACTTGATTCTAGAACACTCTCTAGCATTATCTTTTGACTTCTATTTCTACTTCTATTTTCTTTGCTCTTCAGCTCACTTCACACACACACACAGCCGACATGGCCTTCGTCTATCTTTTTTTTCTTTTTCTTTTTTCTTCCTTCTTTTCTTGTTCTGATTCACTTTCTTGTTACAATGGAGTTTCGATAGGCTTTCATGCTCTTGATATGTTGTTTTTGTTTTGATTTCAGATTTGTTGTTCTAATTAAATTTGTATTTTTCCATGTTCTAGATCTGTTGTTTCTATTCTAATTTTAGATTGTGTTTGTGTTTAGATTGTGTTATCATTTGAGAGAGAGACAGATGAACAAAGAAGAGATGCGGAAAGAGAAAGAATTTTTTTTTTATTCAGCTAGGTATTTTTTTTAAGATAAAATAATGGTTTGGAGTTGTTCTCTAGATTAAGAGCATCTTTAGCAGGCTCTTCAAATTTTTGTACTGTTTTGGAGAGTGAACAGTTTATTTTACCTTTTGTCTACCTACTTTTTCAAATACACTTTCTAACAAACTCTCTATCATTTTTTCTATTCCATTAAAATATTATTCCTTCATTCTTTCTTTAATATTTATTTTTCAATTTTCTTTCATTCATCTAATTTTAATGAGAAGTGCTACGATCTTAACATTTTATAATATTTTTATAATAAATCATATGTGATAAGTTATTACTGATTTTAATTTGAACACATCACAATAAATATTTTTCAAATTCCAAACAACATTAACAATTATATTTTTTTTAATGAGAAATGTTGCATCTATAACATTTTTTCGCAATACTTTCACGACAAAATTTTATATGGTAAGTTGTTACTAATTCTAATTTGAACACATCATTTAAATTATTTTTTTACTCACCAATATCACCTAATAACAATCTGTCACTTAGAATTTATTATGAAAATATCGTGAAAATGTCATAGTAATGCTACTCAATTTTGATTTCTTATTCCATATATTATTTTTCCTTTCTTTCTTTAATCTTTTTTTCATCCATACGTTCTTTTTCTTTTTCTTGTTTTTTCTCCTCCATACACATACACCTACCCCTATATCTATCTTCACTCTTTGTTTGACTTTTTGTTTTTCTCGTTATCTCCAAAACATATCTCCACTTTTCCCTTTCTCTTTCGTTCTCTTTCTCCCACACACACACACACACACACACACACACAAATTTCTCTCCCTCTATCTCACACAAACAAATTCTCTCTCATACACACATAGATCACTGGCAGAGAACCAAGATTAGAGTCCTCCCTACTTCCAAGAACATGCAGCTTAATCACTATATTGGTCAGATCGGCATTCTACTTTTTTTTTTTCCTTTTTTTTCTGGTTTGATTAGTTTTATTTTATTGTTCAGATTTCATTAGGCTTATGAGAAATATTGTTTTTGTGTTTCAAATCTTTCGATTGGATCATTTTTGTGAGAGAAAGTTGGGTTGATTTTGTGAGAGAGAGTTGTTTCCCTTTAGTTTTCTGATGAGAAGAGAGACTGAAGAATGAAAGAGAAAGGGAGGAAAAAGGAAAAATAATAATCTTTTATTCAACCGGTGATTATTTTAATTGAGGAAAATGTTTGGAGCTGCTACAGTGTTTGCTACGGTGCTCTCCATGTTAAGAGAGTTACTATAGCAAATCTAAAAAAAAAATTAGAGATGGAAAGGTAGTGGGAGGGTTTTTTTGTGTGGTTGCTCTCAAAATTAGGCTTTAAAGAGCCTATTGGAGATGCTCTAAGAGAACTACTGTTGCAACTTAAAAAAAAAAAAAAAATTGTTTTGGGTTTTGACATGCTGTTGGAGCATGAATTGTGAGCTTTTTTCTCCAAAAAGTAGAAATAGAGCATCTATTGGAGATGCGCTTAGATCTTATTTAGACTTATTATTAACAATTTATCACATCAGTAGTTAGATTCTCTTAACTGAATATATATGTAATAATTTCTATGTGAGAACTATACCTAACAATTTAGGAATTAATTTAGACCCCAAATTCCAAATTTTACAGTTTAATCACTTTTAAGTTACATTAACCATTAACTAATTTAATATGCATGGAGTAGCTAAACAACAAGAGGTAATCAACTTTCAATGCAGTTTTTCTCCCCCTTTTCTCCCCTTGTTTTTCTAATTTCATCGATGAATTATCCTTATCCCTCAAATAAACATGTAATTATTTTGCAGTGAAATAAATACAAGCAATTAGATAGTTAATACGCTTACTTTTCTTCCATTTCTTTATGGTTTTACTAAGCTGACAGCACTATATTCTATAATGTGTCATCAATCATGAGGTAAGGTACAAGTAGCCATAATGTTGGGGAAGAGCAATGCCTAAGGAGTCCACTAAAAGTGTGTTGATACACATGTTGGGATACCACTCACCAATCCAAAAACATAAGCCAGCTTGGTTACGCCTATGACAATAAATAGAATGTTCTTGTTAAATATTCAAACTGATGTTATTAGATGTCTGAAGGCTTGTTTTAAAGATTCTTCTTTTATGCGGCTAAGTTAAGAACTATTAAATTTAAAAAAAAAAAATTAACCATTTAGAAAGCCGTATAGATGGTAATGATATCTACTATATATATTTCAACCTTGGCAGGTTCTACCTGAGAAAAATAACATGAATAAAAAACAAAGTTACATATTTATCAACTGTTCGCTTTCTCAAAGTTAGCTCATTCATGTTTCCCACGATCAAAGTTGAAGGATGATTCAGTTTGATTTTAGATGAAGGCTCTTTTTCTATTTGATCTTCAGGCTAAGGAGATGTAAAAGAGGCTTCTGGGGCTTGTATAGCACTAGGTGAGGCACCGTAGGACTCACTGCCCTTATTGCTCTTACTTATTGTGCTACTGCTATAGTTTATGATAATTGTACCACTTCTTCTTGTGGGAACCCTCGTCACGGTTTCGGGTCATCTTCTTCTTCTGATCCTCCCATACCTTTTCATATTCGGTTTTGTGATGAGAAGGCCCAAACGAACTTCTTTGAGAACTTCCAGAAACATGGTGTTCATCTAAAACACCAAGTTATTCTGTTGGATGTAAGACACTAACCCAAAATATTTGACAAACGCATCCATAGAATCAAACCCTGGTCAGTTCATGACCCAATCAATGCAAGACAATGACTAGAAATATTTGACAAAACATAATCAATGCAAGACACTAACCCAAAATATTTGACAAACGCATCAACGAAATGGAACCCTAAGCAGTCCATGGCCCAATTAATGCAAGACAACGAGCAAAAATATTTGACAAAACATAATCAATGCAAAACACTGACCCAAAATATTTGACAAACGCATCTAAGCAATTAAACCCTAGTCAGTCCATGGCCCAATCAATGCAAGATAATGACCAAAAGTACCTTTCTTCATCATCATCAATGGTGATTTTCTCCAACTCTTTGCACCTTGCCCCCTCCGTCATAGCATCTGAGGCATGGACATTCCCAGTTGGGTTCAGCAACTTTATCCACGTCCTTTCTTTGAACACTTCAAGAATGAAAGTGTGTTCTAGGGTCTCAAAATCTACAGTCCTTTCCAAGGTGATTGGGGCCCTCTTGTAGTAGTCGTTATAGGCCATGTCTACTCTCTCTTTTTTGATTGATAAGTTCCTAATTGCTGGAAGTAACTCTGAAGTCCTGCTATTGTAACCAAAAAATTAGTTCTATTATCTGAGTCCTATCATTAACCCTTAGAACTTTGTTGTCTTTTTTAGTGGGGTGGCCAATTTTTTAAGAGGGCAACACTAGCCTGCATCTTCTAGGGTGGATTGCCTGTAAGTGTATATTGCCAAAATGGCCCGTCATCAGCAAAGAGTGAGACCAGGTTTATTGATGAGACTGTTAGTCATTATCATGTTCTTAAAGTCATAAGATGCTTTGTCTTCTATGTATTCAAATTGATTTGGAAATTATGCTATACTGTTTTCTTCGTGAAGAATTCCTTTTTTTATTTTTTTATTGACAGTATTGGTTGGCTCTTAACATGATTGAAGCTAATCTTATTATACCAATTGTCAATCATAAATAACTTTCCTTAAACTCCTCTTGGTTGCCAAGAAACTGTCGAAATGCTATTTGCTAATCATGTGTGTAAAGTACAGTCCAAAACAATGTATGTACTATTTTAAAGAGTGAGTTTTTATAAAACAGTGTTTTTATAACGTGCGTTTTGAAAACACCATTTTTAAAACCACAGATAAGCATTTGGTAAAAATGTGAAAAAAAGAAAAGGAATAGCTCACTCTGTGAGACTAAACTTGCTTTATTCCACCACTGCCTCAAGACCTAGATCATCATCATCGTCATCGTCATCGTCATTAGCATCAAACGCAGTCACTCTCTTTTCTCCAATCCCTCAACAATATGGGGGGAAAAGTTAATAAATTGACCATTAAACCCGAATGACATAAATAATGGATTATAGGCCTAGAAAATAGCGAATGGGCCTCAAAGAAAGCAAGTGGGCCTAATAAAAATGATCACAATCATCATGATGCTTATTTCATACATAAGCCCAACCCTACTTCGTTTCATTCTCACAGTCATGAAGTTTGTACTCTCGGTTCCAACTGCACGTTTGAAACCATATCCGAGTTTAGAATTCCTTTCATTTTTCATTCTATGTTTCTTTTAGCATGAAAGGACGAAGATATATCGTAAAAGCATAAAGTATACTACAGTGAAGAACTAATCAATCAAGTTAGTTCTATAGTAAAAGAAGCTAGCAGGTTTATTTGTTATATATCCATGAACATTTAGAGACAAACGTACCCGCACATTTGTTGGAAAGTATACATTTGCACACAATGTTGCCAAATAACTCCTCTTATTGTGGTAAAACAGATGCATAGACCACATACCGTCTAAAAACTACATTAAAATTGCCTCTTGGGCAGAAATACTGTAAATAAAGATAAAAGATAGACTAGGAGTGAGAAGTGGTAGCTCGTATGCTATATCGTCTACTGGTAATATTTCTTTAGGTGTTTGGTATTCCATGGGTGATGCAACTTTTGACTGTCGATTTTTTGTGTAAGCGATGATTAAAACCCAGATCTCTTATTCAACCATCAGAAATTTTACCAGTTAAGCTAATTAGAACCCACGTTCATTTTGCCTTCTTGCTGTGCTACAGTTGAAAATAAAATATTTTAATAATAATTTTGAGATATGCATAAAATCCTTAAATAGGCATGTTCTGTGAGTGTCAGAGTTGTTTTGTTGCCTTTCTCATTTGGCAATCAAAACTTCTTGAAATGCGAATGCAAATAACAAGGAAAGAATGTCAGGCTCCAACTTTAAACGTCATAGATTACAAAGAATGCTTTAGCAATGGCATGCAACAAAATGACTTATATGTGTAACTACCAAAGTAGTATACAATTTTGTTGACCGACTTGATTAGAAGAATGAAATATCTTAGTATCGGTTAATATTGGTATGTATTTATTCACATTAACTACTTATCCTTTTGTATTTAGCCTCCTGTTAATATCAGCATAGTTGAGACTTGTGGTCGACCTTTTGGACCACTTATCTTTCTTTTGGTACCTAGCAATGGTAGTTACAAAGCTCAATCTTCTAACTAATTCATTGTTGAGAGAGAAAGAGAAGATGTCACGTGTGTACACTCTAATTTGGAAAACATTAAATAAAGAGAGAAAAAACGAGTCACACTTAAGTTGGAGACCATTAAATGAAGAGACTTAGAGAACATGAAATGAGGAGAAAAAACACAAGTCCATTTGAATGCTTATTTTTTATAACTTATTTGCATAAAGTCTATCAAAAGATATAGTTTTATCTAACTTATACATTACACGTGTGACAACAAATTAAAAGCTAGTTTTTTTTTAATGAAAAAATAGTTAAATTATTTGGATGAAAAAAAAAAACTGAGAGAATAAGCAAAAAGCTTTTGCCTATTCGCCAAACCCAAAAAGATGTTTTCTGACAAATTGAGTAACCATCTTTAAAGTTACAATTAAAAAAAAAAAAAAAAAAAGGGGGGAGGCTGCATCCTTTTCGTTCGGTATATCTTTTGCTTTCCCAAGGATAGTGGTAGCTGGGGCAAAGCCTGCTTTCTTCGCAGAGCGAATGAGAGAGAAACTCAGAGGAACACATTCCATTTTGTTTTTAAAACATAAACCATGTTTTTTAACATTGTTAACCAAACAAGCCCATATACTTGTTTATATACAGTATACTAACCCTACAAAGTTTACTATGTAATAAACAACTCTAATTTCAATTTCACTTGGACCTTGACTGTCTCTGTCATATCCCCCAAGTCCAACTCTCCCAACGTCTAGGCAAACAAAGTGATATAGAAAGTTATTATATTCTAGTGCAAGTAGATAACTCTGCTTGACCAAACAAGAGGGAGTGGGAGTGGAACCCATTCTTCAATTGACTTATGCTGATATGGCAGTGTTTCTATTTTCCACTAGGGGTGTGCATAGGCCTGTCCACAGGTCGGTTCGAGTTGGGTTTCTGCCTAACCCAGAACCAACCTTACCAGATTGGGTGGTGAAAATTTCAACTCGCCGCCGACGGAAGTGGTTAATCGGATTGGGCGGGTCGGAGCTTCTACAGATGTTGGGTGGATCAGTCGGGGTTGATTATTTGGAAAATGGCGAGAATCCAGCTAAGAAAAGATGAAAAATGGCAGAAATCCAACTAGAAAATTTTGAAAACCGTAGAAATCCGGCCTGATTTCGCCAGATCCAGCAAGATCTTGGTCATTTTTGGCAAGATCTTGGCTAGATCTAGTGAAATCTCGCCGGATTTAGCTTAAATCTTTCCAAAAAAATCTCAAAAAACTCGCAGGATCTACTCCTTCTTGCCAGAAAAATGATGGGTCTGTCGGATTGGGTTTCTCGGATTTAAGAAGAGGAGATCCGATCTACGACCCATTGATCTCGGATTTTGGAGAATGAAATCCGTTGCCGACCACTCGGAGCAGTAGGTTCGGTTGGCAGCGGGTCGAGTTTGGTCGATGGTAGCGGGTGGGTCAGTTCCGGTGGGTCCTTGGACAGCCCTAACTGTGCATGGGTCAGGTCAGGTTGGGTTAAGGAGATTTTTTGACCCAACCCACCATGATAGGTTAAAAAAAATTCAACTCAATTCAATCCATCACATAAGTCCAACCCAACCTAACTTACATGGGTCGGGTTGGACCCATGGGTTAGACAGAGACAGAGACAAACCTGCAAAACAAGATAGAGAGAAAGGGACACAACAAGTCGGCAAGAGAAAATATTGTAGAGTAAGAAATAAACCTGTAAGTTAAGACAAAGTAAAAACATTTAAAAATCAGCTAAAAGAAAATTAAGAAATCAACAAAGCAAAAGCTAAACATTGATCCACCATGGCAAGAGAGATAAGTAGACAGAGCAAGAGAGAGGAGAGAGAGAAGCCAGAAAAAGAGAAATAGAGCAAGAGAAAGAAACTCAAGTACCTACACCTAACACCAAAAGAGAGAACCACCAGAGTAAGAAAGAGACCTGTGGTTGAGATAATGCAAAATCATATAAATTAGTAAAAAGAAAACTAAGAAATCAACAAAGCAAAAAATAAATACTATCCACCACGGTAGAGAGAGAAAGAGAGAGAGAGAGAGAGAGAGGCGAGAGAAAGAGAAATAGAGCGAGAGAGAGAAAACATTGAGAAGCTTTAGCTAACATTGAAAGAGAGAGCTACCATCAGAAAGATAGAACCACCGCCGAGGCGGTGATGATAACTAATGGACGACAGTGGCTCAACAGTGGGATAGAGGGTTAGGGTTCAAAAGGGAGTGAAGTGGGAGAGGGGAGTGGGAGGCAGCACATTAAGAAAAAATGTTATAGGGTTTGTGTGAACTAGTTTGCTTTTATATATAGTATAGGAAGAGTTGGTTATTTAAAAATTTTATTAATTATATAATATATTTTAAAAATATATTTTAAATATATGGGTGAGTTGTGTTGGGTTTGGTGGGTTTGAAATTTTATGACCCAAACTCAACCCGATCCACTATCAAAAAAATTTTGTAACCCAACCCAACCTACCAAGCAGTTGGGTTGGGTTTAGCAATTAGCTGCACACCCCTTATTTCACTATCCACACTCCTAAATCTCTTGAACTTGAAGGACCTCATCGCAATAAATAAATAATAATAATGTTAAAATGCAAATTGTACCCTCAGTTAAAATTCATTTTAATTATTTAACTTTAATTTCATTTAATTGGACTCTCTAAATTTTAAATTTATTCAATTTCGATATTTTGTCAAATTTTGTTAAAAAAATTTCCTTTAAAAAAATATTATTTTAACATGAAAAAATTTATAAAATTTGTGAGGTCACTTCCCCAATTAATCGGTTATTGTCCGCTTTGGGGAGCCAGTCCCTCACAGTTTTGTCCTCGTCCCCGAGTGCAGGCAGGATTTTCACCTGGACCAAGGGCTGGTCTTGTAATCGCAGGCTTGACACCAAGTCCCACATCGGTTAGAGAACCCTCCCACTCATGGTTTATAAGCTTCTGGAGCGACCATGAGTGTACCACTACTACAGACCCTTTTAATGTGAGGTCACTTCCCCAATTAATCGGTTATTGTCCGCTTTAGGGAGCCAGTCCCTCACGGTTTTGTTCTCGTCCCCGAGTGCAGGTAGGATTTTCACCTGGACCAAGGGCTGGCCTTGTAATCGCAGGCTTGACACCAAGTCCCACATCGGTTAGAGAACCCTCCCACTCATGGTTTATAAGCTTCTGGAGCGACCATGAGTGTACCACTACTACAGACCCTTTTAATGTGAGGTCACTTCCCCAATTAATCGGTTATTGTCCGCTTTGGGGAGCCAGTCCCTCACGGTTTTGTTCTCATCCCCGAGTGCAGGCAGGATTTTCACCTGGACCAAGGGCTGGCCTTGTAATTGCAGGCTTGACACCAAGTCCCACATCGGTTAGAGAACCCTCCCACTCATGGTTTATAAGCTTCTGGAGCGACCATGAGTGTACCACTACTACAGACCCTTTTAATGTGAGGTCACTTCCCCAATTAATCGGTTATTGTCCGCTTTGGGGAGCCAGTCCCTCACGGTTTTGTCCTCGTCCCCGAGTGCAGGCAGGATTTTCACCTGGACCAAGGGCTGGCCTTGTAATCGCAGGCTTGACACCAAGTCCCACATCGGTTAGAGAACCCTCCCACTCATGGTTTATAAGCTTCTGGAGCGACCATGTGTAGTAGTGGTACACTCATGGTCGCTCCAGAAGCTTATAAACCATGAGTGGGAGGGTTCTCTAACCGATGTGGGACTTGGTGTCAAGCCTGCGATTACAAGGCCAGCCCTTGGTCCAGGTGAAAATCCTGCCTGCACTCGAGGACGAGGACAAAACCGTGAGGGACTGGCTCCCCAAAGCGGACAATAACCGATTAATTGGGGAAGTGACCTCACAAAATTAATAAGGGTTAAAACCCTCTATGTTTCACTACAATTCATTTTAGTCTTCCAACTTTGCTTTACTTATTTTAGTCCTCTAAATTTCAAGTTTATTCAATTAAGGTATCTCCATCAACTTTTTATATATATTAAGGTTAATTGTCCAATTTGATTTATTCATTTTTCTTTAAAATTTTAAAAATTGGTTAATATGTAAGTTGCATTCTCTAAGTTTGACATTTCAGTTTTCTAACTTTATATTCTTTCAATTGAATCATCTAAATTTCAAATTTACTCAATTCAGGTCATTTGTCAAATTTCGTTAAAACTTTACAGTTAATTATGCAATTAAGTAATGAAAAAAGCAATATTTATTAACTATTCTCTCATAAAAATCTATAATTATTTAAAATTATATATATTTTTGCGTGAGAAAAATATTTTTATAATGGCCATTATTTAACAACAATGAATAAGAAACCTGAATTGAATAAATTTGAAATTTAGAAGACTCAATTGAATAAAAGTGAAATTAAATGACTAAAATAAATTTCATGGGTCCGTTTAAATTGAGGGAGAGTAATTGGCTAGAAATAAGCTTATTTCTGCCAACTCCCCTTCCCTCTTTTCTCCTTCTTCACTCCAAATTGCTTAAATTTAGAGCGCACACTACATTTTAGGCTTTAAAATAACAATAAAATCTAATTAATGATTAAAAATTATTTTTCAAATTAACGAAAGTGGATGAGGAAACCTCAATTAAATAAGAGTTTCAAAAAATATTTTTTATTAGTTAATTACATATTTAATGACAATTTTTTTTAACGGAATTAGAAAAGAAAAAAAAATCTGATTTTTTTTATAGGAAAAAAAAAAAAAACTTAAATTGAATAAATTTAAAACTCAAAAAACTTAAAAGAAAACTTTTTATAATTGAAAATATCCATAAATTATAAGAATAAAATGAATTTAGTGCAATTTCCATTTTAGCCTAATAATAAATAAAAAATCCCCTAGGCTCCGCTAATTGCTTCCAGCTTCCAAGGCACACTTGCATTGCAACCCAGTCACTGTTAACAGTCGTATCGTATGCCCTCTCTCTCTCTCTCTCTCTCTCTTATAACCTAGAGGAAATTTTTAGTTTCTCAATGCCATTGATACCTTTGCATGCCTGATCATAACTACGCCACACTGGTAATTCTAACACCTTCTTTTTCAATTTTTTTCTTAAATAGCAAACAAGGTTTTGTAACTCAGAATCTTGCTTGTGTTGCTTTCCAGATTGTGCTTCATATCGCGAAACCCTAAGGGCAAAATCGCGGATTCGCATTCTGGATTCTTTGTAAACTTCAAACATGGTGAGTAAGGGTTTGCAATTTTGATTCTTTTTCACCCTTTTTTGGGAAAATTCTTTGCGTTCTTGTGACAATGCTTTTAACAAATATTAATGTATAAACCAACAGAGGGTTTTAGGGTTTAATTGCTTTGTTATGAATTAATACTAATATTAGTGTTTGCAAAATTTTGACTTGTTGGGTGTGTTTTTGTTGGAATTTATAGGCAGAGAATAAGCAGTCAGATATAAGGAAGTGGTTTATGAAATCCCATGATAAGGGCAATGCCAAGGAATCCAAGCCTGCAATTCCTGCCCCAACCAATAAATCACAGCCCGAAAAACCGGTGGGTATCCTTACATTTTTGTTATCTTGCATCCTACATTAGTATTAGTAGTGGTAGTAAAAAGAGGGTATGTCAATTAAGGAAGCAAATGAGAATGTGAACTCCGATGGACTAGTGTGTCGGAAAAGAATGTGTAACTAGCATTTTCAGTGTCCATTTGGGAACAACTTATGCCAGTTGCATTTGATAAATGCTAAAAGCATAAAATAAGAAAGAGAAATAAAAATATATTGAATGTGGGACTCGCAGACAGTAATATTACCGTTGCAAGAGACAGTAATATAATCGCTGGGTATCCTTACGTTAGTATTTGTAGAAGTAGTTAAAAAAAGACATGAAAGTTCAGCAAAATGCTGCATCCAGATGCACACTAAATTGTCTATATACGTTTTGTGTTAAACTTAGTTTTAGCTTTGGTTCTAGTAAAATTTGGAAAGATGGAATAAATTCCTGTATTTTTTGTGTGTATGTTTTTAAGCCTGATTTGAAATTCAGTTTCTGAGTTTTGTGAAAATTTTGGAAGATGGAATAGAATCCAAGTTTTGATTGTGTCAGGTCAAAAATGAAAATTTTATGTTTATGTAGATGTGTGTATGTGTTCAAGTGTAAAATAAGGCATGATAAGCTTGAAATTTGATTACCTCTGGGGTTAATTTGGAAATTTTGAAGTTAATTCCAGAATTTCAATGCCGAAGGTTTCTATTTTGTGCAGTGATCCTTTTAAAAGTTTTTTCCTTTTTATTAGTTTTATAGTACTCTCTGTTTGGTTGTCAAGATTTCCACTAGAAGACTCCAAATAAATGAGGAATATATTTAGGTTATTGTTTAGAAAAATTTCTGTGGGGTTATTGTTCTATATTAAGTAGATAGAAAATGAAGGTACCGGTCATCACCTAGTGCATATGTTTAGTATTAGTAGAAGTAGTAAAATAGAGGGTGTCAATTAAGGAAGAATATGAGAATATGAACTCTGATAGACTAGAGTGTCGGAAAAGAATATCTGACTAGCATGTTCAGTGTCCATTTGGGAACAGCTGATCTAGCCTTTTTGCTTTTGATAAAAGCTAAAAGATAAATAAAATAAGGAAGAGAAATAAAGATATATTGATTGTGTGCAAGAGACAATAATATAACCGTTGGGTATCCTTACTTTTTTTATCTTGTATTAATACATTAGTATTAGTAGAAGTTGTAATGATTGCCTCTTCTTTCAGCTACAAGGGCTAAGATCTAAGGACCCATTTCTTGATGGCTTTGTTCTGGGGGCATAAATCAATTTAGCTCAATGGCATGGGGATTCAACTTTATCCAGATTAGTCGCCTCTTACTTCTCTGGCCTCCCCTTGCCTTTGCTACATTTTCATTCTGGTTTAATGTCTAGAACTTATCAAAACAATAATAATAATAAAATTTTTTTGGCAAAAAGCTGCATCCAATTGCACGCTAAATGTCTATATAAGTTTTGTGTAAAGCTTAGTTTTAGCTTTGGTTTTAGTAAAATTTGGAAAAGATGGAAGGAATTCCTGTACTTTTGTTATGTGTGTATGTGTTAAGCCTGAATTTAGATTTGGTTTCTGAGTTTTGTGCAAAATTTGGAAGATGGAATAGAATCCCAGTTTTGATATGTGTCAGGTCAAAAATGAAAATTTCATGCTTATGTAAATGTGTGTATGCGTTCAAGTGTTGAATAAGGCATGATAAGCTTGAAATTTGATTACCTCTGGGGTTAATTTGGAAATTTTGAATTTAATTCCAGAATTTCAATGCCGAAGGTTTCTATTTTCTGCACTGATCCTTTTGAGAGTTTTTTCCTTTTTATTAGTTTTATAGTACTCTCTGTTTGGTTGTCAAGATTTCCACTAGAAGACTCCAAAGAAAAGAGGAATTTTTTCAGGTTATTGTTTAGAGGAATTGCTGTGGGGTTATTGTTTTCTATTAAGTAGATAGAAACTGAAGGTACTGGTCATCAAATATTGCATATGTTTAGTTTGCTATCTTGACTTACTAACACATGAATGCTCCAATGAGCTTTGGCTCAAATGGCGCTTCCTTCCCCCATTGAGGTCATGGTTCAAACCCCCTCTGGTGAGTCCATAACTTACCAATAAAAAAAGAAGAAGCTTACTAACACATTAATGCTATTGACAAAACAAGAAAACATGAAGTATGCATGACTATGTTTTTTTTTAACTTCTTGCTCTCCCCCCTTTGTTTTAACTGTCATGAAGTAACTGAAGTAAGTTGATAACTTATCTATTTATTTATTTTATCTTTGGGACAAATGCAGGCTCATGCAAGCCCAGAAAGTTCGGGCAGAAGGAAAACTAGTAAGTATTTTGCTACTGACAAACAAAAGCCAAAAGATGAAAAGGAGACAGAGGAACTTCCAACAAAACGAAAGGCTCAAAAGCATAATGATGAATCAGTTAAACCCCCACCTGCTAAAAAAGTTCACATAGTTGATGACGATGACGATGACGACTTTGTCATTTCTAGTTCTAGGAAGAAATTGGTTGATGTGACTCCTAGTAAGAAGTTGAAAAGTGGGTCGGGTAGGGGAATTGCACAGAAACCTGTAGACATTGAAGAAGGCGATGAGGATGACGATAAAGATATTGAAACTCCTCTTAAGTCTGGTAGAAGGGGACGTGGTGGAAGAGGTTCATCAGCAGCACCAGCTGGTGGAAGAGGCAGAGGTGGTGCACAGAAACCTGTTGGCATTGAAGAAGGCGATGAGGATGATGATAAGGATATTGAAACTCCTCATAAGTGTGGTGGAAGGGGACGTGGTGGAAGAGGTTCATCAGCAGCACCAGCTGGTGGAAGAGGCAGAGGTGGTGGACGGGGTGGATTTATGAACTTTGGAGAAAGGAAAGATCCCCCGCATAAAGGAGAAAAGGTGAAAAATATTGAAAATTTATGGATTGATGAATTAAAATGCTCTACCATTCTCAATGTTAATGTTGAATATTGTTTTGTGTCTTAGGAAGTCCCTGAGGGTGCTCCCGATTGTTTAGCTGGTTCAACTTTTGTAATTAGTGGAACACTTGACAGGTACTTTTGTTCATCTTTGTACTGATGTTATCATGTTTATCTTTTATGTAATTAAATGTTAAAATTCCTATATTTATGTGTTTTCATATGTGGTCTAGACCACATTTTGCTCAAAGATATAAAAAAATAAATTTTGATTGTGAATGTCATAAGTCTTTGGTGATTATTGTCTCAGCTGTGATGTTGGCCTAATTGTGGGATTTCTATGGTTATATACCTTGCATATTTTATGGGCTTGAGAGTGTCTATTGACTGATTTTACAGCCTAGAGCGTGAAGAAGCTGAAGATTTGATTAAACGTCATGGTGGTCGTGTCACTGGATCCATCAGCAAGAAAACGGTTTTCTCATATTTTTTTCTCATATGTGCTTGGATTGACATGACTATCAGCATGGGATTAACATCTTCTGTTTGCAGAATTATCTTTTATGTGATGAAGATATTGGGGGTCGGAAATCCTCAAAAGCTAAAGAGCTAGGGTTTGTAATCTCAGACCCATACATGTGATTTGTTTTGAGTTCCTTACTTCGTTATATTCTAACACTGCTAGCTTTTCATATCTTTATATAGTACTGCCTTTCTCACTGAGGATGGATTGTTTGATATGATCCGTGCATCAAAACCTGCAAAAGCACCTGCACAAGAAGAATCTAAGAGGCCAGTGGATAAGGTTGCACCTCTACCAAAGAAAAGCCCACAGAAAATAGAAACAAAGAGTATGTACCAAATAAATATGTGCATTTTTTTTATCATTTTAATATTAGTTGAATATCTCGATGACTTTTGTTTTTGGGTTATTCTGTGGATCTGGATTCCTTTTTTTTTTTTTTCCTTTTCTTTTTTTAAATATGTGGTTTTATTCAAAGGGTATGCTCCTGGTTTTGATCTTGGCCCTTGAATTATGGGCCTCTTCTGTATCTGTTGTGGCCTTGCTGGGTGTTAATGACATGCTATCTTCAGATGTCTATCCATTTATTGTTTGATTAAGTCTCATTATTGTGAAAACTGTGAGGACAAATTGGAGGTTTATGGTGGCACTAAGACCCAGAACTGTTGCGGGGCGGAAAATCAATGCCAATTGATTTCAATATCTTTGTGATATTTGACAAAAGCTATAGAATGGATGCTCTATAATCAGAGCCTTACAGTTTTCTTTTTTTTTTTCCTTTTCTTTTTTGATAGGTAGATAATGGGGGAGGGGGAGGTGGGGTTCTAACCACAGACATGGGGCATTAAAAAGGACACCATTACTACTGGGCTATCACTTGAACCCCAACCTAGAGATTTTCTAATTAGCACACTCCAGCGAATAGGTTGTACTTGGGGCAAATTTAGATGTAAATTCTATTATTTGGCATAATTTGATTGTTTCATTCCTAATGTTGTTGGATGAGAAGAATGTCAGGCTTTGTGTTCTGCATTAGTCCTAGACATTGCTGGTATCAAAGATCACATTTCTTGTATTTTCTTGAATGTGTGTGTGTGTGTGTGTGTTAAGGAGAATGTGATTCCAAAAAGGCATTTTTTTTGCTCCATTGGACTGTTCAAATGTTTATTATGGTGATTTTTAAAGATGAGATAATTGTGAACTGTCATTTGCTTATATTTTCTCCATTAATCTTGCCCGAGCTTGCAAGGAGAGCCTGATCTTTTAGCATGTTGGAGGAAATGGGAGGCCCAATCAATTCTTAGTCTTTGGACATAGAAATGCTTATGATAGTGACTTAACCAAGTAGTTGTGTTATTCCTTTGTTTTCTCTTACTATGTTGGCAAATTGATTATTCTAGAAGATAGCATTGGCAACTCGTTGGCAACAAATGTATCTGGCAAAGGCTTGACCTCAGGGGTGTCCCCAGCTAAGCATAAAACTAAAACAGTTGCTAAGAGTGACTTAACATGGACGGAAAAATATAGGCCAAAGGTTCCAAATGATATTATTGGAAATCAGTCACTGGTATGTGTGTTAGTTCTCATTTTTCTGCCATTGCTTTTGGAACTAAATTTATATCTTCATTTATCTCAATCTGGAAAAAGAATTGAAAGGATTTATTTATCGAATGATGTGCAGGTTAAGCAACTTCATGACTGGTTGACAAATTGGAATGAGCAATTTCTTGATACTGGAAATAAGAAAAAGGGAAAAAAACAAAATGATTCTGGTGCCAAAAAAGCTGTGCTATTAAGTGGAACTCCTGGTATAGGAAAAACTACCTCTGCAAAGTTGGTTAGTCAGATGCTCGGTTTCCAAGCAATAGAGGTGGGGTAATTTTTTACCAAGACACACATTTCTATTGAGCATCTAGATCATGAGTTTCACCCCCAAGACATATAAATCAATGGTATGATTTTTCATTTGCCCTCATGATCTCCCTTATTTCGTTTAGGTAAATGCTAGTGACAGTCGTGGGAAGGCTGATGCCAAAATTGAGAAAGGAATTGGTGGAAGCAATGCAAATTCTATAAAGGAACTTGTCAGCAATGAGGCCTTGAGTGTCAACATGGATCGGTTGGTCTTGCATTTATTAATATCTCACATAAGTGCATAGAATATGATTGTTTGAAATTTCTGCTAAAGTTTATTGTTGAAGTTGCAGATCAAAGCATCCAAAAACTGTGCTGATTATGGACGAGGTTGATGGGATGTCTGCTGGAGATAGGGGTGGAGTTGCTGACCTTATTGCTAGCATCAAGATTTCCAAAATTCCTATTATCTGCATTTGTAATGATCGATACAGTCAGAAACTAAAAAGTCTTGTGAACTACTGTTTGCTTCTCAGCTTTCGAAAACCTACGAAACAGCAGGTTTTTGTTCTGATTTCTATAATTGTTTTTAGAGTACTTTTTTTTATGCACGAAATTTAATATAGTTGTGATCTTGTCCTTTCATGTGGTATTTGCTGAATTGACCTTCTCTTGTTATTTGTTTATGTGATGATGTTTAAAAGACTAGAGTTAGTGCTTATGGTTAGAATATTCCCTGTGTGCTTTTTACACAGGCACACTTGTTGGCATTTCATAGTTTGCCATTGATACCCACATGAAACTTTTATCCGAGATTTGGATTAGTTTTGTTGATGCATCTCGAATAGCATTTAAGTATGGAACATAACAAAATTTTGAGTTTCCACTGGTATATTTCTAACTCTGAGATTCTCTCCCTATTATTGTTCTTTGGGAAAATTACAACTATCCTTGTTTTATTCTACATGACTGCTCCAAAGTTTCAAATTTATGAGATACTGCCACTTTTATTCTTACTCTAATACGTGGTGGCTTTATGTTGAGAATTATGTTGGGGCTGCAGATATTTGTGATCGCAGACATTTCAAACTGTAATCAAATTTTGTGGATCCTAAAATATCATTGTAACTTGTAAGAGAAATGTGTGCATATGGATATGCCATGATTCTTTATTTGATTAAAGGTCACTTTTTATGACCCTAGACAGGTTGATTCATTGAATCAGACTCATCAAATGATGGGTTAGAAAGAGGGTTAGTCCAATCCTTTTTTGGGAAGTGTGTGTAAGGACATGCTCTTAAGCTTTGGGGGCCAATCAATCTCTTTTTATAAAATTTACCTGAAGAAGTCTTGTATGGTGGCGAATGGAGTGCCACCTCCTTAATGGGAGGCCAATGTGATCCTTGATTTTGGGCATGCCTTGACTCTGTATGTGTGTGTGGGATGCATATGCCCATGTGATGGAAAATAAACTTTTGGTGTTCTAGCTTCTGCAATATTTGCTGTACATTTTAAGCCCACTACGGCCAATTGCCGAGTTACTAATGCCAAATTTGGTTTATGGTAGATGGCAAAGAGGTTAATGCAAGTTGCAACTGCAGAAGGGCTTCAAGTTAATCAGGTAAATACTCCATCAATGCTTTAGTTTATATTTGTAATTGGTCATAGCTGCTTAAGTGAATGTTTATAGTGACTTATCAACAAAAAAAAAAAAAGTTTATAGTGATGAACTCATCTAGTTTTGCTGTTTTGTGACATGTAATATGTTTATTTTTGAGCCTTGTGAGTCTCCTTTTTATTAATTTTAACCAATAATATATTCACTGAATTTTTCACTATTTATTGTTTTAGATTGCTCTTGAGGAACTTGCAGACAGAGTTAATGGAGATATGCGCATGGCAGTAAACCAGTTGCAGTATATGAGCCTCTCCATGTCAGTCATTAAATATGATGACATTAGGCAGCGTCTTCTTAGCAGTGCAAAGGACGAAGATATTTCACCTTTCACTGCTGTTGACAAGTATGCCATTAATGATCCTATTTTACTTTAGAAATGTTGACCATGTTCTGGTCTCATCTCAATTCATCGTGTAGTTTCATGGTTTTTCCATATTATTTCTGGATGAGAAAGGCTCTAATATCTTCAGAAAGGTGCTGCGATCACATAATATATCATTTCTAATAGTGTAATTCAAATACATACTCGTCATGACTCCTACTATTTTGGTCTGTATATATGGAATCTTTCTATTTGTGAGATTGGGATTCAGCTATGCATGTGGTGGAGATAGAAATGAGGGTCTAGACCGAGTGTCTAACTAAACAAAGCCCTATTAAGTATACCTTGATTAATAATTTTACCATTGAGGTTTGGGAAATGGTAGAGCTTCTAGACCCAGAATATGAAATTACTTTGTATCTTCTTGTAATGTTTCTGTTAGTTGGGAGATTTTTGGTTGCTTCTAGATTTCTAGTTTAAATGATCACACATATGCATGCCTCGTACTAATTTGTAGGCTTTGTACCTTGTCCTTTATCAAGTTTTGACAATTACACTTCACCCTTTCCATGTGATTGTAGGCTGTTTGGTTTTAATGCGGGGAAGTTGAGGATGGATGAGCGGATTGACCTGAGCATGAGTGATCCTGATCTAGTCCCTCTTCTTATTCAGGTTCTTTTCTTCCTTGAGCTTTTGAAAATTCTATACTGCATGGTGATCGATTAGTCTCTGCAGAATCTTTTTTTTTTTAATAAGTAGTCTCTGCAGAATCTTCCAACTAAGAAATCAACAAAATGTTATATGCAGTTTACCATTGGAGATTTGTAACAGGGAAAAAAAAATGACTCCAAATATCAGAGTGACAGAGTCAACACAGATGATAGCCTGTTCAGCAGGTTCAGTCACCATGTTGCTGGCTCAATGTATATACTGTATAGTTGAACAGTGTTACCACAAATTACTAATTGGAATTACAAAATATTTTGGAAAAAAGCAAAATTAATGGTAATTGAAAGCCTCTTTGGAAATTCTTTAGGTGGTAAGTATTTTTCTGGGGAATATTATTTACTTGAAATTTTACATTTTTTAAGAGTTTGCAGGGGAATGTAATGCTAGTTAGTTATTTTCTGACACCAAGATTTGCTCTTAATTCTAGTGTTGTGTCCAAGTCTCCAAGAAGTATAGTTGTCAGAACCATGACCAAGAAAGTTGTGCAGTGTCCAAGTCTACAAGAACTCTCTGTTTGTTTCAATGAAAAACTTTTCAAGAAAATGAGCCATCTTATAAAAAGTATTTTCTTTAATTTTTCTATGTTTGGTAGCAACTTTAAATGTGTTGGGAAGCTATCTTCTAACTTCCCATTTTTAGCTTGCCACAACATAGAGTCGTTTTCCATTAAAATTAGTGGAAAACAATCTCTTAAAAATAAGTCATACCTTTTATTTTGACCAAAAATAGTTTCCTTTGACTCATTTTTTCTGATGCCAACCAACATTGAAAAATGTGGGAAACTATCTTCACGTAAAGTTTTCCATCGAAACAAATGGAGCAGAAGTGTAATTGTCAAAATGATCACCAAGAAGGTTTTATACTGATCTTTATTGGCTAATTCTTTTTACCTTTTCAGACTTGGAAAACAAATAGGACAAAAAGAAATGCCTATTGTGCACTTGCAAACCCCCTTCTTCCCCAAATAAATTCTCTCCCTCCCTCTCTCTCTCTCTCACTCTCACACACACACACACAATATACAAAGGATAAAGCATGCTATCTTACAACCCCCTTCCCTTCTGTGTGTTTTACTCAATCCATTTCTTGGTATATATGTCTTAAGGTTCCAATGCCTCATATCTGTACGAATTTCTAGCAATTTTATTGCACTTACAGTTTTTCCTGCACCCTTGTCATTCTTTATTCACATCAATTGATATTCTCCATATGCTTAAGAATTAAAGAAATGTTTATGCACCATCTCTTTTTTTTATTGTTTACCGAAATCATGTGCCTTTTCGTCCTATTTTTTGGATTTACAAAGTAGTAGCCCCTGTGGTTTTGTTTAGACCTTAGTTATGCAACTTGACCTAAAACTTAAACTATTTCTGAATTACTTTTCTAAGAAGTGATTTATTTTGATATGGCAGGAAAATTATATTAATTACAAGCCAAGTTCTGCTGGTAAGGATGACAATGGAATCAAACGTATGAACTTGATTGCCCGTGCTGCTGAATCCATTGGTGATGGGGATATTTTCAATGTTCAGATTCGACGGTATCGACAGTGGCAGCTCTCTCAAAGTAGTTCACTTGCGTCGTCTATAATCCCGTATGCGCTCTTAATTCAGTTCTTGCAATTACAAGGTTTTGTACTTGTTCTTTGAATTACGACTTAATTAGTGTTCAATTATTTATTTATTTATTTTTGGTTATAATCAGTGCTGCACTGTTGCATGGGCAGAGGGAAATACTTCAACAGGTAAGGAATTGTCTATTTCATAAGAGTTGTTTGAGAGTTGTGTTTTGGCATTTGGGTATTCAATGCAATATGTGAGGGACAACTTGAGTGTAGTAGATTAGGATGAACAAAGTCCTGATTGCAGCTGATATTTTACATCATATTCAGCATTTTCTTTTTAGTTTTATCCTCATGCATACTTTTTGAAGTTAGCACATACTACTTTCTTTTCTGCTTTTTTTTTTTTTGATAATTTGATAGTTGGGGGAGGGGAGGATTTGAACCTTGGATATCCCCATTAGAAACGTCAATAAGTGTCAATAAAGCTACAAGGCTATTGGCTAGCAAAAACTATTTGGTTTTAGCTTGAAGCTTAATGTCAAAGTTGGAACCATGTCTGCAGGGAGAGAGGAATTTTAATAGATTTGGAGGCTGGCTGGGAAAGAACTCAACAATGGGTAAAAATCTGAGGCTTTTGGAGGATTTGCACGTTCATCTTCTTGCTTCTCGTGAATCTAGTTCGGGGAGGTGAATCTCTGTTCCATCTTTCAATTTATGCTTACCGTAACCTCTTGTCCTTGTCTATGTGCTAGTGTTTTCTAGTTTTTTATTGTAAAAAGCACCTACATGCACTTGAATATTATTCATAAGGCTTTCTTAATGATTTTATTATTATTATTATTGTTGTTGTTGTTGTTGTTGTTGTTGTTATTATTATTATTAACGAATGGGGAACTGACTTGGGCTTTAACAGCTGCCTCAGCAATGTTTACAGCACTTGGCTTGATGAAGCTGTACACATGCACTCATTGCACATTTAGTTGTGTCAATGATGTTTTGCAAACTGATACATGTATGTTTCCTTGGTTCACAACTCAGTTACTGAGGAGATAGACCAAGGAAAACAAATTTTGGAATTTATATTTGTTTTAGGTTGCTAGGGTTGTGAAATTCTTGCTTTTGTTTTCCTTTTTCCTCCTTTCACATGAAGTTACTGTTAGTGTAACATTCAGTGTCGATGCAGACAATACAAAATATTTAGGCTACTCTATGATGCTATTTGGCTTGAACATGGGGCACTATTTATACTATTTGCTCCGGCTGCAGCAGGTATTTGTCTAGCAAATTTAGCTAGTACAATTCATTAAAGTGCCTTATTTTTTAGTCTTCCTGATAAGGGTGGAATGATTCATACTAAGAAAGAAGAAATAAAAAAGAAACATTTTTTTTATTAGAAATAAAAAAGAAACATTTTTTTTATTTTATTTTCTTAGAAATAAAAAAGAAACATGTCAATATGGAAGCTTGAAATTAAGGTTACTAATTGTCTAGTTCAACATTTAAGTCTTTTCTCCTGTCACTTGTTTGTTAGAGCCAAATCTTAGAGTTTCCTTTTGCCAAAGAGCTGTAACTCGAATGGCACTTCCTCCTCTCATAAATCGCAATGATGGGATGGAGGATGAGTTCTTGGTTCAAGACTCTAGTTGTGTTTTTCACTTACCAATCCAAATATGAATAAATAAAAATGTCATACTCAGTGCACAAAACTTCCACTTTTTGCGAGGTCTAAGAGAGGTTATGGTAGGCAGCCTTAAACCCAAAATTTTTTTTGGAGAGGCTTACCCCCAGTTTTCCTTTTAGAATTCATAGGGCTCAGAACACTCGTTTCTGGTGTTAGTACCAGGATATCTACTTGGTTTGACTTGTAGTAGACTTTTCTAATTGAAGTAATTTTTATGATTTCCTTAAGAGTGAATGCTAAGTATTTAAAAGTCAAGAAGATTTATTGTATTTTCCTCAATGTTCAGTATTCCTCTTTATCTCTTGTTTTCAACTTTGATTCTGTATTGTTGATAATTCTGGTTGTAAATGCCAGTCAGTCTATTTGTCTCCCTTGCAATGCGTTTAATTGCCTACCGTGTAATTTTCACTTTGTTCTAATGATATAGGGAAACCGTGCGAGTAGAATACCTTACTCTTGTCCTGAAACGATTAACTGGGCCACTGCGGGAGCTGCCTAAGGTTGGAACTGCAATATGTTTATTATATTTACACTAGAAAATCCTGGAGAAGTTAAAATGAAATTTTTGTTGAATGTGCATTTATTCAATCTGAGATGACCAGGATGAAGCAGTTCAAAAAGTTGTTGAGTTCATGAATATATACTCAATTAGTCAGGAGGATTTCGATACAATTGTGGAGCTATCAAAATTTCAGGTACCCCTACATACCTTGATTGCACCTTCATTATCAGAACTGCCACCAAAGTTTCATGTTATTTTATGGGCGTCCTTATGCATCAGGGGCATCCAAATCCACTGGATGGCATACAGCCTGCTGTGAAAGCTGCTCTCACCAAAGCTTACAAAGAAGGAAGCAAAACAAGAATGGTAAGAGCTGCAGATTTAGTCACACTTCCTGGAGTGAAAAAAGCTCCTAAAAAGCGGATTGCAGCAATTCTGGAGCCATCTGATGATGGATTAGTTGATAATGGTAGCACATTGGCAGAAGGCGAAGAAGAAAATTCTTCAGATACGGATGAGCTGGGTAAGCTTCTATACCTGATGCAAGTTTTAGCTTTTCAATGATATGATCTCTGCATAATTGAAAATTGATATTACTCATTTGCTGGTTTTAAAGATCTGTCTCAGTTTAGGAGAATTCTGGTTGGTTGTTTTTGTTGAGGTTTGCTCATTGTTCAAACTTCAAACTGATAACTTTTTTGTTATTGTTAACACTTACTAATAAGTCTTCACCATTTTTTAAAAATTATTTTATTAAGATGGTAGATTAGGTCATGGTCATGTTGATGAACACATGATGAAGGCCCTTAAATTCTCTTGCCCAAATTTCTATATTGGCATTAGCTCCACTTCTAGTTTCATCCACTAAAACAATATCATCTGCAAAAAGCATACACCAAGGGACTTCTTCTTGGATCAATTTAGTGAGAGCTCATCCATCACTAGTGCAAAGAAATATGGACTTAATGCTGATCCTTAATACAAACCTATATAGGGAACTTGCTTGTGATTCCTTCACTTGTTCTCACAATAGTTACAGCTTCGTTGTACATATCCTTAATATGATTAAGAATGCAAAAAACTGAAATTTATAAATATTTAAATAACTAAAACCCCCCCAAAAACAGGAATTCAATGTGATTGATAATATGCTTTAGATTGTTTGTTTCATCTGTATTTATGCAGTAAGGCACAAATTTTCATGAAGCTGGCCTATCTTCTGGGATCATCTATTGATGCTCTCAGTTTCATTTTATGATTTCTTTTCAATGCATATGAAACGAGTTAATGGAATTTTAACAAAATTTATGTTAAATTCTGTAAAGTATTTCAGGAAGTTGTTTTCCCAACATGTAAGCAAACAATACTGGAGATCATTCGTTTCTTCTATTTATTTACGTAGATTGAATTCTTCGGGATTACCAATATGTTGATTGCTTGTCTAAGCATGGTTAGTTGGTTAATGAATTGTTTTTACCTCTTCTTGTGATTGTATTAGAAGGTTCTGCCAATGGTGAGAAGCTACAGATGGAACTTCAGAGTTTGAATTCAAAAGGTTGGTGGTACCATTGTAGTACTTCATATGTGATTGTTCTAGTGTGTTCACCTAAATACTCAATTTCATTTCTGAGTCATTTGGGTGACTGGTATTCCTAATTGATCAGAATGATTGATGGGTTCTTTTACTGTGCCTTATATATTATAGGAATGCAAGTGGAGTTGGATCTCAAGGGCACAGGAAATTCAAGTGCTAAGAAAACACCAGCTGGCAGAGGAAAAGGTGGTTCTGGATCTTCAGAAAAGAAAGGTGCACGGGGTTCAGGGGCTGGTGCCAAGAGAAAGAGATGAGAAATGATGAAAGCAGAGGCTTTGGTAATTTTAGCAATGTTCATAAATCAATGTAACTAGGTTTACCTCCCTTTTTTTGGCTAGGTAATTTTAAGGGAAAAAAAGGGTAGGCATGGTTTTTGTAGGTTGATGTGAGAGTTATAGGAGGGTGTTACTCGCTGGTATTTCTTTCGTCGAGGAAGGCTTTTGGTTTCATTGCTGTAAACACGTGGTTTATATCTTTTTGAGTACAATATGGGATTGGAATTTGTGGTCTGTGTTCGTTAATGCGTGATCCTTATATTGCATCCTAAAATAGTGTCACCTAATCGCCACCCTAAAATTTGTATCATCATTCCTAAACTATTGATCATACCTAAACTATTGAAAATGTTGTACTTTTTATACCTACTGTTCTAATCTAACGTGGTGAATGATTAGGTGACACTATTTTCGGTCGGTGAATTCCATTCAGATTTTTCAATGCTAGTGGGAATTTCTTTCTCAAGAGCTATCATCAGACGCAAAAGGGAAAAGGGAATGCAATTGGAGAATTGAACTGATGTCTAGAGCCTCCCCTGTTTTGGACACAGTCTTTTCAAAATCAAGATTATCTTAAAATTTAACTAAGCACATGATTAAACTGAAATGGGATATCCTGTTTTCAGCTAATTTATAAAGTTTATATGCCATTTGATCCAAAACCATTTCTGTTGATGAATTTAAGTAATTTCCAAATCGGGTGGGCCTTCGGGCCATGCACCCAAAACTTGAGTAAGTGCGATCCACTAGATAGGATCGCTGCAACATGATTGTGGACTTTTCGATCCACTAGAAGTTTTTTACTTTTGAGTTATGTAAGATTGATGACAACGATAACTTACTGATTCTGTTGTTTAATGCTATGAGGCTCTGGAAAAGATTGATTTGCTTATGGAACGCTAATCCACCTCTCTCTATCAGCATATATTTTACTGCTTTTTCTTGGTCATGTTTCAATGGATCCTAATTTTGTTGAGTGGTCATAAAATCCCACACAAATGTTGCACATTTTGAAAATGCTTGTGTGAAGCAAATAGATTTAGCTGAAGAATATGATAATATGAACTTATATGGATTGATAACACACAAAAATGACATTATATCGAGGCAAGTATGCTCCTCTTTATTCTTACTCCCAGAGTCGGGTCCTCCCACGTGTAACGTTCTCTTCATTTTGTAAGGACACTTGCCTAGGCAAAGAGAGATAAAGTGGTTTTTGCGTGTGCGTGCGCGCGCATATAAGAAATATGGTGAACTGTTATGCAAAGGACCTATGGGAGCAGGAGCTTTGCTTGCTTTAGGTTGACAATGCTTGTAAAATGTTAGGGTGAGTGAGTGAGTGAGTTTTTTCATTTCCATTTTTTTTTTGAAGCCTTTCATACATGTCTTATTTGGTATGTCATTTTTGTTCATTGGAGACATTGAGAAGGTGGGAGCACTCGGATGTGGCACCAATTTGACAGGCCACCTCCCCTTTCCTTCTCTTCTGTGTCTGACTTGAACAACATCAAAATGGTTTGTTTGCTATCTTTCATCTGTCGGTTATGAAAAATTGTTCATCTGGATTGAATTTTTTTTAAAATATTTTTTTTTTAATTTTTATTTTTTATACAAGATAACATTTCTACTCTAGCCTAATTTAAGTGTATATGTGTGTGTAGGAACACAAAAATATTCATGACATTTTTTTTACGATTGCTGAGGTGATATGTTGTGATTTCTACGTAGTAATAAAATGGTCAGTAGTGGATTCATGTGAAAGTGATGTTACTCCAAACATAACTTATTACTTGAGGAAATTGTAAAAAATTAAAAATGATTGTAAAAATAGTTGTCTCTAGGATTGCTAAGTATATATTGATTTGTACACAATCAAAGTGATTATGCATAACTGATGCATGTATCAATCAAGGGTAGGTTCTTGATGATGAAAGAATGGGGCAAGTTGATCATTGAAAAAGTTCTATTACGCCTACTACGGGGATTTGTGTGTATTAAGGTTCTTACTTCTTAGCCCTGTTCTATATGAGAGGTGCGGGGCTGTCCTTTCTAAGAGGAGGTGTGTTCGGTTGGACATTTGGACAAGAAATTGGAAACCACTGGCTGCAACTTTACAGGTTGGGCACCATGGCTGCACTGGTTAAGTTTATGGAATGGAGGGAAAAGAAAAGCGAGGGTCAGTCTCAACTTTGTCTCCATCTTTTCAATAATAATCAAGTTCACCTGTGTTAAAAATGTAATAGTTGATTGAAATACATTTTCTTTAGGTTTGATTTTTTTTGAAGCGAGGGATTTTATCTTTCTTTTTTCATAAAATCCTGATTAGAAAATGAATTGATATTTTTCTCATTATCTAAGAGAGTTTAGAAATATCTTACAAAGCTATAGAATCATGCGGCAGGCCATGGACAATTGCTTATAAACACATAAGTGAGCTCACTCCTAACCAACCCGGAACAAGTAACAAAGACTAAAGTGTTTGGAACACACATCTACACCAGCATTGTATATTTGACTGTTTGTTTAGACTACTATGATTGGTTTCTTGTGTTTATGTTTACACGAGTTATTACATTTCTATTTCAATTTGTGAGGTTGATTAGCCCAACCAAACTTCTATAAGTGAACAGCATCATACACATAATTGCATTAATTCATAAAAAGGCTTTATAGGTGATCATGAGGGAACTACCCCCTATAGACATTGGGACAAATCGCTCTAAATTCAGAGACCCATCATACCTAGGGACAGAGCAGGTTGGATTGAAGTTTAGATCTCGAGTGACAAGATTCCAGTTGGCCTGCCTCTTGGGCATTATCTTGAGTTTCGACTTTTCTAACTTTATTTACTCTAATGGTTGTAATGACATAGACAATCTGAAGATTGGTTACGGAAGCAAAAGTAAAAACACTAACCAAGACTAGGACTAAAATTTATATTCTTTTTGCGAGATGAAAAGTAGAAGTGTTTTGTGAGAAAACTTCAGAAAGGGCTTACCTTTTATTACAAAGATGTGAAATAAAAGACAAAAAAAATTCATTTGTCACGGAGGCAAACTGAGATAGGTTCTCTTTGTTACATCAATCATTTTTTTTTGCAGAGATTCTTATTCAAGTACCGTTTGATTCTTAGCAAAGTTTGATTCTTACCAAAGAATCTCAGCAAAGAATCTATGTATTACAAAAATCTCATTTGTCACATCAATATATATATATTTTTTCTATAACTTTCACGTGTTAGAATCTATGTACTACTTGAATTTGTTTGAGGTAGATAAGAATCCTTCTATTTCGGCAATGTCATTGCCACAATTGATTTTCTTTAAAAAAAAATTTTTTTTTTCACATTTTCGGCAATAGCATTGCCACAATACCCACAATTTTTTTTTTCCTTCCCCCCTATTTCGGCAATACCATTCCCATAATTCTCTTCTTTTTTTTTTTTTTTTCCCTTTCCCCCTATTTTGGCAATACATTGCCACAATTTTTTTTATTTTTTATCTTTCCCCCTATTTCGGCAATACCATTGCCACAATTTTTTTTTTCTTTTCCTTCCCTATTTCGGCACTACATGGCCACAATTCTCTTTTCTTTTTTTTTCCCCCCTATTTTGGCAATACCATTGCCACAATTTTTTATTTTTATTTTATTACTTTTTCCCTCCATTTTCGGCAATGGGATTGCCAAAAAACTTTTTTTTTTTTTTTTTTGCTTTTGGGCACTCATGCCATTTTCTCCTCACTTTCCATTTTCTCTCTCATACTTTTCTTAGAATTTTGGCAACACTGTTGCCAAAATTCACTCTCTCTCCTCATTTTCCCAAATAACTTGGAACAGTGACTATAACCACAAAAAACTTCATTTTTAGCAATATTTATCCAAAAGACCCCAGTAGTGAATGATGCAAATTTGATTTTATGATTCAATCAATTGTTTTCAGAAAAGTGGATATTCCCTCGTTAGTCTCTCATGTAAGGTCAGTTGTGGAGCTTCCCAAGCCAGATTCTTTTATTCTTTTTGTAGCAATTGGTCCTTTTACCTTGGACTACTTTAATGCAAATATAAGAAGTTCTTTCTTAAAATTTAAATAAGTTTAACAAAAGTTTTGAAAAAGAAAATAATGCTCATAAAAAATAATTAACATTAAAAAATATATATATTACATTAAATTTATGGTTTTTTTGTCATATATATATATATATTTATTTTTAAATCAATAGCTGCTATGCAAGAGTGAGAGACCAAAGAGGCAATGATGAGTCGTGATAATGACAGAGTTAGATCAACCTTACCAAAATCATAAAAAAAAATTGAGAAAATTTTAGGGAAAATTTGAGAAAGTGAGCATCAAAGAGTAAAAGATTTGCAAGTATGAAAGTGTGAAGTCAACAAAAAGACAACGAAATGATAAAATTGGATATTTTTTTTTCCTTTCAAAAAAAAAAAAAAAAGATTTGCTCATTTTTTCACAGGTTCTAAAAACCCTTACCTGTATCCATTTTTAATTTTTAGGGTTTGGGATTAATTGGTCTAGCTAGGTCCAATTTTATCTAGTCCATCCACAGACTTGTAACTTCTCACCAATTTGGTGATAACGGATTAATTAGCAATTTGATTGGATTTCAAAATTAAACGGCTGAAGTATAGCTATTTGATTTGAATTGTTGTCAATTGTAATATAATTGAAGTTAATGTTAAAATAAAATTTATTCCTAGTTGAAGTCTCCTGCGTTGCAAAGCTTTAGTCATGAATTTAAATATAACATAGATTGAACAAAAGTTGTATATTAAAAACATTCTTAATAAAAGGTGAATTATAAATTATTATATAGCATTTTCAATTTGGGTATTATAGAGTATTGTAAGACCCAAATTTTATTATATAGAATATAAGCTATAACTTATAGAGTATAGATGGATAAATTGATAGACAGATAATGATCTTCTAACATATGAAAAATCAATAGTAAATGAAGGCAAATCGATAAATAAAAAAAAAAAAAATAAAAGTGAGCAATAACATATGAAAAATCAATAGTAGATGAAGGCAAATCGATAAATTAAAATATAAAAAAAAGTGAGCAACAAAACAAACAAAATGAATCATATAAACCAAATTAAAAACTTGTTTCATAGAAGTATTGAAATGAATTGGATAAGAGTGGGGGTATTATAGACAATTAAAAATGGCTGTTATTTATTACTAAAATTCAAATTCTATTATGATTTATTAGGAAACACCGTACCTATAAGAGCATCCACATTCATTTTTCCCAATTCTATCCTATTTTACCATCTAAAAAGCTACTTTATCAATTATACAATACAATTTTACAATACTTTCACATCCAAATTTCTATTTTCCTATTCTACTCATTAAAATAATATTTCTACACAATAAAATAATATATTCTACAACATTATTTATTCTCTCTCTTTCTTTCTTTCTGCTTAAGATCCACCATCACCACCACGGCCGCACCACACACACCTGACACCACCACCACCAGCAACCCATAATCTACCGTCAACACCAAAAAAAAAAAAACCCAGACTATCAAACCCTCTCCGATCATCAACACCACACAAAAAAAAAAAAAAAAAACCCCAGACCATCAAACCCTCTCCGATCATCAACACTACAAAAAAAAAAACACACACACAGAGCAACCCACAATCTACTTTCAATACCCAAAAAAAAAAAAAAAAACAATCTACTTTCAATACCCAAAAAAAAAAAAAAAAACCCAGACCATCAAACCCTCTCCGATCATCAACACCACAAAAAAAAAAAAAAAAAAAAAAACACAACAACCCACGGTCAATCCCACGCCACTACACCACCAGACCTACACTACTGCACCTACTGCCCAAGTCGTTGCACCACCAGACTAACGTCGCTGCATCGACTGACCACGCCGTAGCCCACCAAAATCACACCTATTGAAATCAACCCACCGCCACGCACCGACCCAAAACCCATTCCCACACAGATCACAACCCACCGCGATCTCCATCGCTAACCAAACCCAGCCCAGCCCGTCGAGACACCGATCTCCCACATTTGGTTGACCCACGCGGAGACGCCGATCCAAACCCAGCCCATTGATCAATGCCGATCCAACCTCCAAAATCCAAAACCCAGCACCGGTGCAAGCTTTGAACGAAAGAGATGTGAGAGAGGGAGTGAGGAGGGAGGAGCTGTTGTGAGAGAGAGTGTGAGGAACTGAGAGTCCGAATGAGAGAGAGATGAGAGAAAGTGGAGAGAGAAAACTTTAAGTATAAAATATTAATATCTTTTTTTCCCATTGAGCTATAGTGCGGTTCTACATTTAGAACTGCACTGTAGCTCAATTGTATGTTTTTTTACAATCCTGACTTTTTACAACATTCAATGGAGGGAGCATTTGGGCCTAAATGGATTTTCTATGCTTAAATTTGGAATATAGCCCTTTTGATGCTGATGCTCTAAAGCTGCACTATCAAATTGTCTATGTCATATCAGGTTTTAGTGTAAATTTACCTACATTTTCTTTTTCTTTTTCTATTTTAAATGTTACGACAATTACATAAACCTTTATAAGAAGTTTTTATAAGAATTGAAATCCTAATCTTAGTATGATAAGTGCAAATCATGCTTGTAAGTGCACAATTGCACCTGGACCCAAAGACAATCACGGGCTCAGGCCCAATGAGCCTTAAACAATAAGATTTGTAGAGTGTGGGCTTGAAACCTAGGTTAGAAATGCTGGGATCTTGATAACAGGCTTTTATAATCAAACACAAGTAAATAAAGAACGATAATGACAAATGGGTCTCCTCGGACTCAAGCCGAGGACTATTTCTTTATTATTTCTCTTTCTTCCTTCAAAATTACAAGTTCTTAATTTCTTTCTTAGTTTTCTGATCCCCCCTTTTCTTTGGCCTTTACCCCCCTTTTATACTGCCTTCCCTGATACTTTTTGAACAGTGACTAGAAGTTTCCACCTCACTGTTCAGGGGTCACCTCCCCATTAATGCGGCCAGGGAGGTAGGTGCAGAGCCTTTAATGCGGAGGTGGCAGCCTTTATTCTTGATATTTTCTTTAATACTGGTGCATCTAGAAGATTCAGGATATCCCCTTTTAACCACTGGTCTCTCCAGAGTTGTACTTTGACCTTCATAATAAAATTTGGAGTTCTCTTGGATCTGTCCGAGGTGAAACTCTCCCTCGGCTGTATCCCCGGACCCTCGGCGTATGGGCCGACTCATAGAGTTTGATCCTGGAGCAGGTCGGCCTTCCATGTTACAGCCCAAAGGCCCATATGCCCACTTGGGCTCTTTTACTCCCCACAATGCTAATAATATCATAATATGGCGATGTAGATAATTTTCCATTAAAGAAAATTATATATATATATATATAGTCATGTCTTAAATAAATATTTAAAAATAAAATATGAAAAGTTGACAAGAACATAAAAAATTAATAAATTAATGATAAAAGAAATTCTATCAATTAGATGAATAATTCGAATAGTAATCAAAATAGAAATTATAGTGAACTAGTAAGTTGCCCATGCGAAGCACGGATAATATTATAATATTTTATGTAAGAGTGCTTTGGATAATATTGTACATATATTATAAAGAATAAGTAAACTAAATTAGAGTAAAGAAACATATACATTTTAAGATATTAAAAATTAGTTTAGTAACTTCATTGCATATTTGTAGCTTTCTTAAGGTAAGGTTTTTTTTTTATCATGAAACCAATAATAAATGCAAAAGAATAACGGGACCATGAAAATCAACTAGTTTGTGTTATTTTCACATATTTCATGCCATGAAATGAAAATATGTCCAACTCTCTGACCGTCTTCCATGTATTGATAATGCAACATTAAGACATGATGTGGGCAAATGTGTATGCATGTGTCTTATAAATGATTTAAAACTAAAATTTTGGTAGAATATGACTTTACATTATGCACCAAATATTCTCTCTTCTTATATACTCAAAACAAAAACTATTCAACCAAATTACCTAAACCTAAATCATATTTAAGCCTCTAATTTTTTTTTAAAAATTACTCGTAGGATTTTTGCCTTCTTAATAGTGGTGGGAGGCCAGTATAACGGAGGTGGTGATCTCTTAGATTCCTCTTTCTCTCTCTTCCATATGTTTTTTTTCATCTCAGGTCTTTTAATTTGATAATATATAGTGAAACAGTGCGTTTTTTATTTAACAATCTATAATATTTTTTGGTGTATATCTATCTCTCTTCAGCGTTTTATCTAGTTAGTTATTACTATTGGTCCTTACTTATTTTATTTTATTTTTAAATACTAAAACAGTGAGTATACTAAAAGACATGAAGAATAGAGAAATGTGTAGTGTAAGTTTAGACAATTAATGAGATATTAATGAAATAATATTAAAATAAGTTAATGTGAACTTTTAGGTAATAGTAAAAAAAAAACTTAATAAAAAAGGTAAAAAAAAAAAGCTAAATCTAAAATTAGAGCGCTACTTGGTAGGACCTCATATACTCCCACATGAGGTCTATATACACACACACATATAAAGAAAATAATTGAAAATAAAGCTACTATTTCTATCCAAAAATAAAAGAGCAATTATTAAAAATCAAAATAAGAAAATAGTTCATATACATAAAATAGAATAGGCATATCACAATATAATCGATTAAAACCTATAAATTATAAAAATCCAAGATACTCTCCTTAATTTGTTTGCCATATCAAATAAGTGCACGTAGAAAGACAAGATACAAGCAATTATTTACCTCATGCATGTATTTTCCTTTCACATTTCTGACAAAGATGGATAGAACATAGAAGTATCCATTTATCATAATAAAAAAGCTAATAGTAAAAAAAAAAATCAATAATCCATTAAACTCACATGTCTGTCCAAAATAATTGATAAAGTAACATAGGAAAGTCAATAAAAACAATTAAACTCTTATTTCTATCTATAATATTCTTATTTTTATCTAAAATGTTTACACTAGCAATATTCTTATTTTTATCTAAAATATTACTTCTAGTGTAAACGTCCATGATTTCTAAGTTCAACTTATTTAAACTCGAATTTAACTTAAAAAAAAGAAAAAGAAGATTCAACTCAAATTCCAAGCCTTGCTTGATTAGATCCAAACCTGGTGTGGATTATCCAAATTAAGTGAAGATCATATCAAGGAGCATTACACAGAGAGAGAAAAGGCCTGGAGGAAGCAAAGATATCCTTTAAAACCCAAGCTAGTCTAGCCTAGTCTTCTCTTCAAACCCTATCCATGGCCAGTATGTTTGAGCTAGTTCGGAATGTCTACTTCTTCATGGGTCTGCCGGTCATGTACGTCTTTTTCCTTTCAGACCAATATCGATCTATGGTCCAAAGAGACAGCACCAGCAGCTTTTCAGTATACAGAGGAAATATGCATTCAACCAAACTTCAGAAACTACACCTTTGATTGCACCAAGCTTTTGACACCTGACCCTGAAGATGTCAAAGCTGTAACTTCTAAGGAAGATCTTCTCATGGTTGCTTTCACCGAGACTTCTAATTTGGCTCAATCCCTTCTCGATGATTTAAACGAGCTCAACCATTCGAGTCTCAGTTGGGGTTGGGTCTATAACAAGTCAGAAGTTTTGGATTGTATACATGAATTCGACATAGTAGTAAAGCTGTTCGATGAAGCTGTGTCTTCCTTGCGAGGTGGAGATCCAGCTACGCTTGATTATGTCTTCAGACACATTCATATATATCAAACAGCTTGCATGAATAGGTTAAGAGAAGTCAGGACCAGTTTTACAAAGAAAGCTTCAAAAATGTCGAGAAAGCAAAGGAGGTTGTTCGTTGCGCTCTTCATCTCTTCTTCCTTACTGAAGAAGAGTATTGAGTTAGGCAAATCGACACGGGCTTGGCTCACTCATTAGTCATTTCCATTCGAAATAGTTTAAAAGGAGAGACGATGTTAAGCCTGATATAACTATTGCACAAGATGGGTCAGGCCATGTCAAAACCATATTTGAAGCTGTTGAATTAGCTCCTAAATTTGGAACCAGACCTTTCGTTATAAAGATAACGGCTGGAGTTTACAGAGAATACGTTGTCATCCCCAAGGACAAGACTAATCTTCGATTTGTTGGTGAAAGCAGTAGAACAACCATCATATATAACTGACGATCGATATCACTGTGGAGTATCGATAATTGAATCTGCTACCATGTTTAAGTCTCTCAATGAAACTTTTCTCTTTTAGTATTTAGTTTTGTTAGAAATACTGAATTCAATAGTATTGTATTTCTCACTGAAAAAATATACATGAGTGTCTTTATATAGGAGGCATATGAGTGCAGTACAAGTAAATATGAGTGTAGTACAAGTAAGAGTGTTATACAAGTAAACTAGTTGGGCCTAAAGCTCACAATATTATACATGTTAACAGTCCCCCTCAAACTCAAGATGGATGTGAGACCAACTTGAGGTTGTCAACCAAAGTACGAAGGCGTCCCGTAGGATGTGACTTGGTGAAGGTATCTGCAAGTTGATCTGTAGAGGAGACTAATATTAGCTTGAGAGCACCATGGACAAGATGATAACGGATAAAATGACAATCGATCTCGATGTGTTTAGTCTGTTCATGGAAGACATCATTGTGAGCAATATGAATGGCACTCTTGTTGTCACAATAAAGAGGAGTAGTAGAGGATGTAGACACACCTAAGTCTTTGAGAAGCCATCGTAGTCAAAGAAGCTCAGATGTGGTATCAGTAAGGGCACGATATTCTGCTTCAGTACTGGAACAGGCCACATGAGTTTGTTTCTTGCTTTGCCAAGAAATCAGATAAGAACCAAGAAGAAAGTAATAATCAGTGGTGGACCTGCAATCAGTGGGATCTCCTGCCCAATCAGCATCAGAAAATGTACGGAGAACAAAAGGAGACTGAGCAGAGTAGAAAAGACCATGGAAGAGAGTGCCCTCTAGGTACCGAAGAATGCGCAGAATAGCAGCATAGTGAGTCGATCGTGGAGCAGACAGATATTGGCTCATCTGGTGAACAACATAGGAAATGTCTGGACGAGTAACAGTGAGATAAACTAGGCTGCCAACTAAGCGTCTGTAAAGAGAGGGATTAGATAATGGTTTCCTCCCCTGAGGGAGTCAGATGCGCATTAAGCTCAATTGGAGTGTCAACAGTCTTGCTATCAGTGAGTCCAGCTCTAGACAAGAGTTCAGAGGCATACTTGGCTTGAGTAATGTAAAGTCCATCTGTAGAATGAGTGATTTCAAGACCTAAGAAGTAGCTGAGATGTCCAAGATCTTTCATCTCAAACTGCTGACTGAGAAAATCCTTAAGTTCTTGAATGCCACTGTGGTCATTACCAGTTATGATCATATCATCCACATATAGGAGAAGTAAAATAGTGTCTTTGTCAGTGCGACAAAGAAATAAGGCAGAATCATAATGACTGGCCATGTAACCCAAGCGAGAGATGGTAGAGCTGAATTTGGCAAACCAAGCTCGTGAAGCTTGTTTAAGGCCATAAAGTGCACATCGAAGGTGACAAACCTTGTTTGATTCAACAGAGAGACTAGGAGGACGTTGCATATAAACTTCTTCATTTAAATTCCCATTAAGGAATGCATTTTTGACATTCATCTGGAAAAGATCCCATTTACTGGCAGCAACAACAGCTAAGAGGGCACGAACAAATGAGATACGAGCAACCGGAGCAAAGGTCTCTTCATAATCAATCTCATACTCCTATGTAAAACCTTTTGCAACAAGACGAGTTTTGTAGCGCTTAATGGACCTATCAAAGCGAGTCTTAATCTTGTAGATCCACTTACAACTAACCACAGATTTCCTAGGGGGGAGAGTGACGAAGTCCCAAGTATGGTTTTTAGATAATGCATCAAGTTCCTCTTTCATTGCAATCTGCCGTAAAGGGTTAATGGAAGCCTCACGATAGGTGTGAGGCTCGTGTAGTGTAGCAAGGGCAGTGTAACAATGATAGTCAAGTAAATGTGCAGGAATGGACCTTACCCGAGTTGAATGCCTTTATACATGAGTGCAGTACAAGTAAATATAAGTGTAGTACAAGTAAGAGTGCTATACAAGTAAACTAGTTGGGCCTCAAGCCCACAAAATTATACATGTTAACAAGTTCTATTGATCATAGTTGTTCACTGTGGAATCTTAGAATGAAAAAAATATCGTATCTTAGATATCTTTTCACCGTGGAATCTTATGAACATATCAAAAAATCATAAACATGTAACAAGTTGGTTTAAATCGATTTTTTTTTTTTTTTTAAATTTGTGTTTTGATTTGAATAGAACAAATTGTTAGACTTGTATTTTAACACAAAATTTTTGGGTTACTTGATTGAGTTCAGTAAAAAAAAACGTCTATGAGTTTTTTCTCTCATAATTATCTCTTTCTTCTACAAAATTTGCACAACACACTTGAGTACTTCACTTTTATTTTATATAAAAAATAACAATATAGTTTTTTTTTTTGTAAGTTAAGAAGTTAGATGCCAAGAAGAAATGTAATTTTTAAATAGAAGAACAAGGAAGTAATAGTAAATGTTGATGATGAAGAAGAAAAATGTCAATTAAAAAATAATTTTATAAGATTATAAATATGATAATAACACCTTAATGGAGTTGGTTAAGTAAGAAGGTGAATAGGATGACAAAATAATTATTATTTTTGGTTTATGTGTCATGTGGGGAGTAAAAGAACCCAAGTGGGCCTATGGGCCTTTGGGCTGTAACATGGAGGGCCGACCTGTTCCAGGATTAAACTCTATGAATTGGCCCACACGCCGAGGGTCGGAGGATACAGCCGAGGACAAGTTTCTCCTCGGACAAGCCCTAGAGAATTCAAAGTTTCATTATGAAGGTCAAAGCACAACTCTGGAAAGACCAGTGGTTAAAAGGGGACATCCTGAATCTTCTAGATGCATCAGTATTAAAGAAAATATCAAGAGTAAAGGCTGCCACCTCCGCATTAAAGGCTCTGCACCTACCTCCCTGGCCGCATTAATGGGGAGATGACCCCTGAACAGTGAGGTGGAAACTTCTAGTCGATGTTAAAAATGTATCAGGGAAGGGAGTATAAAAGGGGGGTAAAGGCCAAAGAAATGGGGGGGGGGGATCGAAGAACTAAGAAAGAAATTGAGAAATTATAATCTTGAAACAAGAAAGAGAAATAACAAAGTAGTAGTCCTCGGCACGATTCCGAGGAGATCCACTTGTCATTATCAATCGTTATTTACTTGTGTTTGCTTATAAAAGCCTGTTATCAAACTCCCAGTACTTCTAATATAGGTTTCAAGCCCACACTCTACAAATTTTATTGTTTAAGTCTCATTGGGCCTGAGCCCGTGATTGTCTTTGGGTCCAGGTACAATTGTGCGCTTACAATTGGCGCCGTCTGTGGGAAATCTAGTCTAGAAGAGGTAGGGATACTATGGCAGGCTTAGGTGCTCACCATGCAGAGTCACAGGGATCACAACCGGAGGATCATTTCGAGCGTCTTGAGCGTTGAAGGGATCGTGAGGGAAGCGTCCACACAGAATATCCAGGGGCTAGCCATACTCATGGTGGGGGTAGCACCACCCACGAGGAGGGTTCTAAATCCATGCAGAAGGAAATCAATCGTTTGAAGAGAAATTTACGTCATGCTAAATGTAGGTTTTCACCGTCCTCATCTAATCCTTCCTCAGAGGAGGATAGGGGAAATGGCTACAGCTCGAGGTCGCGCTCCCCCACCAATGCAACGTCCTCCGGTGAAGAGGACGACCAGCCAACTCACAGACGTAAGAAGCTTCATTCTAGTGGCTTAGGCAATGATGTTATGAGTAGGGCGTTGCACCAACTCTCCAAATCTCCGTTTACACGGAGGATTGAGAAGGGGAGGCTTCCCAGGAGGTTTACTCAACCCACTTTTACCATATACAATGGCCGGACTGATCCGGTGGAGCACGTGAGTCACTTTAACCAGAGGATGACGGTGCACTCTCACAACGAGACCCTGATGTGTAAAGTTTTCCCCTCTAGCTTGGGACCCGTTGCTATGAGATGGTTCAACGGCCTTAGAGCGGGGTCTATAGGTTCGTTTGGGGAGCTTACTCGAGCATTTACTTCGCGGTTCATTACGTGTAGCAGAGTACCTAGGCCATTGGACTCGCTGTTATCCATGACCATGAGGGAAGGGGAGACGCTGAAAGCATACTCCGACCGTTACTGGGAGATGTTTAATGAAATAGGTGGCGACTTTGATGAGGTGGCGCTTAATACCTTTAAGGTAGGCCTTCCTACTGATTACGACTTGAGAAAGTCTTTGACTAAAACGCCCGTCCGCAGTGTACGTCGCCTCATGGACCGTATTGACGAGTATAAGAGAGTGGAGGAAGACCAACAGCAAGGTAAGGGAAAGGAGAAGGTTATCCCGCAGGAGAGAAGGGATTTCAGGTCGGACAGGTACCACAACAACAGGCCGAGGAGAGATTACGTTGGGCAGTCCGGCTCGGCAGCACCTCAGGCCGTGAACACTGTGTTCCGAGAACCAGTACATCAGCTATTGGAGAAAGTTCGTAAGGAACCCTTCTTCAAATGGCCTGGTAAGATGGCAGGAGACCCTGCGAAGAGGAATCAGAACCTTTTCTGCCAATACCATCAGGATGTGGGCCACACTACCGAGAATTGTCGGACCCTTTGGGACCACTTGGAGCAGCTTGTCAGTGAAGGAAAACTGAAGCAGCACCTGTGCCAACCTAGCGGGCAAGGCAGTCAATCTGGTTCAAACAATTAGAGGAATAATTCATCTCGGCTGTCTTTAGGAACAATTAATGTTATTTTTGCTGCACCTAGCAGGACCGGTTCGGCTCCCACCAGGGTGATGGAAGTTCCTCATTCTCAGGCCGAGGAGACAGGCTGCAGGCCGAAGAGGTTGAAGCTCAATTTGCCCGTCTTGGGATTTTCTGAGGAGGATAAGGTAGGGACTATCCAACCCCATGAAGATGCTCTTGTAGTTACGCTCAGGATAGGGAACTATGATGTAAGTAGGGTGATGATAGACCAGGGCAGCGGTGCAGATATCATGTACCCTGATCTATTCAAGGGATTGAGATTGAAGTTGGAAGATCTTACCCCTTATGACTCGCCGCTTATAAGCTTTGAAGGGAGAGCCGTTGTGCCGAAGGGACAGATTCGTTTGCTCGTTCAATCCGGCTTAGAAACGGTTGAGGTGGACTTTATTGTGGTTGACGCGTACTCTCCATATACAGCCATCCTTGCCAGGCCGTGGCTGCACGCTCTTGGAGCTGTCTCCTCTACCTTGCATGTTAAGGTTGAATTTCCCTCGGGGGAATGTGTTGAAGAGGTCCTCGGCAGCCAATCGGTGGTCAGGCAATGCATATCGGCTGCTGTGCTGCACCAGACAGAAGCCGAATCTTCGGCTCTGGTCACCAAAGACTTATAGCAGTTAACAGCTCCTGGTTCATCTGGGATGGTGGCAGGAGAGGAGACGCATTGTGAGGAGTTAGAAAAGTTTCCAGTAGCCGATAACCCAGAGAGGTTCTTCCAAGTTGGCACACTTTTGCCACACCAAGAGAAGATCGAATTGTTAGAATTTCTAAAGGACAATATTGATGTTTTTGCGTGGGATCCTTACGAAGCTCCAGGAGTCGATCCGAGCTTCATTTGTCATCATCTAAATGTCAACCCAGCTATTGTTCCGAGAAGGCAACCACCTCAGCGCTCTTCTAGAGAACATTCCGAGGCTGTGAAGGAAGAGGTGCTTAAACTCAAGAGGGCTGGGGCTATCAAAGAAGTTTTCTACCCCGAGTGGTTGGCCCATACAGTTGTTGTTAAAAAGAAGAATGGAACGTGGAGGGTGTGTGTGGACTTTACTGATCTGAACAAGGCATGTCCCAAAGATTCGTTCCCCATGCCGCGTATTGATCAACTGGTGGATGCCACTGTCGGACATCCTCGGATGAGTTTTTTAGACGCTTTCCAAGGTTACCACCAGATTCCCTTGGCATTGGAGGACCAAGAGAAGACTGCCTTCATTACCCCGACGGGGAATTATCATTATAAGGTCATGCTATTTGGTTTGAAAAATGCTGGGGCTACCTACCAAAGAATGATGACCAGGATGTTCAAACAGCAGTTGGGGAAGACTATTGAGGTGTATGTAGACGATATGGTGGTAAAGAGCAAAACGATACCTTCACATGTGAGAGACCTGGCTAACACCTTTCAGGTGTTAAGAAAGTACAAGTTGCGCCTTAATGCCTCAAAATGCTCTTTCGGCGTTGGGTTACATGATCACTCATAGAGGCATAGAGGTAAACCCAGCACAGGTGAAGGCTATTCAGGACTTGCAGTCTCCTCGCAACCCAAAAGAAATCCAGAAATTGACTAGGATGATTGCCGCATTGAATAGGTTTATCTCTCGGTCAGCTGACCAGTGCCGTCCTTTCTTCCAATTGTTGAATAAGTGGAAAGGGTTTCAATGGACCGAGGACTGCGTGTTAGCTTTCCAGCAGCTTAAACAATATCTTTCTCGGCCACCCATTCTGTCTCGCCCCGAGGCGGACGAGGTCTTGTTTGCTTATCTGGCAGTGGCCGTACACGCGGTCAGCCTGGTCCTTATCAGGAATGAAGGTGGGATTCAAAAACCGGTCTACTATGTTAGTAAGTCTTTGAATGAGGCTGAGGTGCGCTATCTGCCCTTGGAGAAGGCGCTTCTGGCCATAGTTCATGCCACGCGGAAGCTCCCTCATTATTTTCAGTCCCATACTGTGGTGGTTCTGACCCAATTGCCTCTCAAGGCAGTGTTACGCAGCGCCAACTACACTGGTAGGGTGGCAAAGTGGGGAACCATATTAGGAGCTTTTGACGTTAAATACAAGCCTCGCACCTCGGTAAAGGGCCAGGTCCTCGCTGACTTGGTGGCAGAGTTTACTGAACCATTGCCAGAAGAAACTCTAAAAGAAGCACGCAGGGATGGAAAATTAGTTGGTGTGATCACGGCCGCAGGGCCTTCGGCTTGGAAAATGTATGTGGATGGGGCAGCTAATCAGAGAGGGTCAGGTGTTGGGCTTGTCCTGATTGCCCCCGAGGGAATTGTTTTCGAAAAATCTCTAAGATTGGCGTTCTCGGCCACTAATAATGAGGCCGAATACGAAGCAGTCTTGGTAGGCATGAAAATGGTGCGTAGAATGGGAGGGAAGGAAGTCCATGCATTCTCGGACTCTCAGTTGGTGGTCGGCCAGGTCATGGGGACCATGGAGGCGAGGGACCCAAGAATGCAGGAATATTTGGCCCAAGTTAAGCGTCAACAAGCAGAATTTGACTCCTTTGTCTTAGCTCACATCTCTAGAAGTGGGAACACCCATGCCGATTCTTTGGCTACGTTAGCAACATCCTCGGCTCAAGGTTTGCCCAGGATTATCCTTGTGGAGGATTTGCTAGAGCCAACTCTTATCCCCGCCAAGGCGGCTCGCATACATCTAATAAGGCCTGGACCTAGTTGGATTGACCCGGTCATATCTTTTCTTAAGAACGACATCCTTCCTGAGGACAAATCTGAAGCAGATAAGATACGTTGAAAAGCGCCACGTTTCTGGTTGTCCGAGGACCAGAAGTTGTACAAACGATCCTTCTCAGGACCGTACTTGTTGTGTGTACACCCTGAATCAACAGAAGCACTTCTGAAGGAATTGCACGAAGGGATTTATGGAAGCCACACTGGGGGAAGGTCCTTAGCCCATAGGGCCCTGACCTAGGGGTATTGGTGGCCCAATATGCAAAGGGAGGCTCAAGACTACGCCAGGAAATGTGATCAATGCCAGAGGTTCGCCCCTAACATCCATCAACCTGGAGGAGTTCTTAACCCCCTTTCCAGTCCTTGGCCCTTCGCACAGTGGGGATTGGACATAGTGGGGCCATTTCTGAGGGCAGCAGGTAACAAAAGATGGCTGCTTGTAGGAACAGATTACTTTACTAAATGGGTCGAGGCGGAGCCCTTGGCAAACATTAGAGATGTTGATTCCAAGAAGTTTGTGTGGAAGAACATCGTCACTAGATTTGGAATACCACATACACTTATATCAGATAATGGTGTCCAATTTGACAGCAAAGCTTTCAGGAAGTATTGCGGTGACATGGGTATCATAAATAGGTACTCCACCCCATCTCATCCTCAGGGAAATGGACAAGCTGAGGCCGTTAACAAGGTCATAGTCAACGGGCTCAAGAAGAGGTTGGACGATGCGAAAGGCAGATGGGTAGAAGAGCTCCCTCATGTTCTGTGGACGTATCGGACCACACCGCGCAGGTCCACTGGAGAAACGCCATTCTCTATGACTTATGGTGCCGAGGCGGTGATACCTCTGGAATCTGGTTTCCCCACTCTAAAGACAAGTTCTTTTAGCCCGGAGAATAACAATGGACTTATGGAGAAAGGTCTTGATTTACTTGAGGAACGGCGCGAGGCAGCTATGGTCCAAATGACTTATTATCAACAGAAGCTAAAACGGGGATATGATGCCCATGTGAAGCTAAGGCCACTTGCACCTGGTGATCTTGTACTCAGAAAAGTTGTGGGGACTTCTAAGAACCCAGCTTGGGGTAAGCTAGGACCCAACTGGGAAGGCCCCTATCATATTGTTTCAGTAGCAGGCATAAGGTCATATCGGCTAGCTGATCTAGATGAAAGAATTGTACTACGTCCGTGGAATGTAAATAATCTTAGAAGGTATTATTATTAATAAAATGGGTTTTTGTCAGTTAATGTTTCAAAGTTATGAGTACCTTTGACATTTGAAGCTACTGTTCTTAAGAATCAAACAGAAACTTGGTTAAGTGCAGTCCTCAGACCATAAACCTTGTGAAAATTGATGTCTTGTCATTTGTTAAACAGAACCTTAGTTATGCCGGGTCCTCGGACCTCCTACTTTGGGGAAATTAACATTTGAAGCTACTGTTCTTAAGAATCAAACAGAAACTTGGTTAAGTGCAGTCCTCGGACCACAAACCTTGTGGAAATTGATGTCTTGTCATTTGTTAAACAGAACCTTAGTTATGCCGGGTCCTCGGACCTCCTACTTTGGGGAAATTAACATATGAATATAAAGTACTTAATAATCAAAAAGAAACTTGGTTAAGTGCAGTCCTCGGACCACAAACCTTGTGGAAATTGATGTCTTGTCATTTGTTAAACAGAACCTTAGTTATGCCGGGTCCTGGGACCTCCTACTTTGGGAAAATTAACATTTGAAGCTATTGTTCTTAAGAATCAAACAGAAACTTGGTTAAGTGCAGTCCTCGGACCACAAACCTTGTGGAAATTGATGTCTTGTCATTTGTTAAACAGAACCTTAGTTATGCCGGGTCCTCGGACCTCTTACTTTGGGGAAATTAACATTTGAAGCTACTGTTCTTAAGAATCAAACATAAACTTGGTTAAGTGCAGTCCTCGGACCACAAACCTTGTGGAAATTGATGTCTTGTCATTTGTTAAACAGAACCTTAGTTATGCCGGGTCCTCGGACCTCCTACTTTGGGGAAATTAACATTTGAAGCTACTGTTCTTAAGAATCAAACGGAAACTTGGTTAAGTGCAGTCCTCGGACCACAAACCTTGTGGAAATTGATGTCTTGTCATTTGTTAAACAGAACCTTAGTTATGCCGGGTCCTCGGACCTCCTACTTTGGAGAAATTAACATTTGAAGCTACTGTTCTTAAGAATCAAACAGAAACTTGGTTAAGTGCAGTCCTCAGACCACAAACCTTGTGGAAATTGATGTCTTGTCAATTTTTAAACAGAACCTTAGTTATGCCGGGTACTCGGACCTCCTACTTTGGGGAAATTAACATTTGAAGCTACTGTTCTTAAGAATCAAACAGCCACTTGGTTAAGTCTTGTTCTCGGACCGCAAACTTGATTAAAGTTAATTTCTTATTGCGTCTGGAAATTAGTGCCTTACTGTTTGTTAGATCGGATTTTAAAGTTCTATATCTTTAAGTGTTAAGCGAATTTATGTAAGGAATGGTCCTTGGATCTTACATCCTACTAAAAACAAAACCACACATTATAAGGGTTTAACCGTTATATGAGGTCCTTTTTTTTACCAAGGCATTGTTTAAAATATCTCAACCATGTCATCTGCTGTTAAGTTTTTAATACTAAAACATGCGAATGACTGCGTGGAGGTTATGATTGTGTAATACTTGGAGTTAGATTTGTTTGTTCTGTCCCTTTTTGACTATGTACTCATGGCAATCTTTATGACAAATACAAAAAGAATAAAGTAAAATGGATGCAACATAGGTGAGAATCAAATGAAATTGTTCTTCATTAATCATTCAAATATACATTACATATTTAATTCAAATATGGAAAAAGAGAAGTCCTAAGCTAGGTCCTAAGCTTTTGGAGGGGGGTCTTGCTGAGAAGTGCTGGTGGCCTCGGTCTTTCTCAACTCCAGCTCAAAGGGAGACAGCACTTGCTTTCCTTTGTCTGCTACCTTTGTTGGAGGGACGTTAGACTCCACATTCTGGCTCAGGTCCTTCTCGGCATCCCCGTCTCCTTCCTTTTCTTTATTGGAACCCGAAGGTTCTGTAGGATCTGGAATTAGCTTTGGGACCATGGGAGGAAGAGCAGGAAGAGTTGTTTCAGGGGTAGGAGTAGCAGCAGGAGCCTCTTCAATCTCCTGTATCTCCGGGGAAGCCGAACATTCTCGGACTTCCTCGCATCCGAGGATAGAGGAACTCCTGCTACGTTCGCAGCTTCCCCCCAGACCTTTTGACAGTACTCCCGGCACAAGGCCGCAAAGGCTTCTGTCAGTTGCTCCTCGGTGACCGCTACCCCTTCCTCATAACTCGCCTACTTGGCGGCTTCTAGAGAACGATGGAATGCGCCGGCTTCCTCCTTCATTCGTGCAAGTTCCTTCTCCAAATTCGAGCGCTCCTTTTGGGCTTGGGAGAGCTCGTCATCTTTTTCACGAAGAAGCTTGCGCTGCCCTTCTATCTGGGTCTTCATGGTCTTCAGGTTCGCCTCGGCCCCATTTTTCTCTCTCTTTAGCTCAACCACCTTCGAGGTAAGCTTCTCATTTTCAACAAGGGCTGTGCCCAAGGACTTCTCAGTCTCCAGCCTGACTTCAAACTCAGTTCTGGCCTTCTTCCGAGTGTCTTCTATAAATTTCTCGGCTACGAAGACTTCTTGAATGGCCTGCAGTAAAGTGCGAGGAAGTCAGATATAGCAAGGCACTTATGAATAATCTGATATTGTTAAAAGTGGAATCTTCCTAAAAGGGTTAAACTTACCAGCGCTAAATCCCTTTTTAAAGAGAGGAATAGTTGTGGCTGGCTCATTTTTTCCAAGGTTTCCATGTCCTTGGGCAGCAGAAGAGGGCGCTCCAACACTTCGGCCAAGTGGTGGGCATGGCCTTGTTGAACCGCCCTTATACTGGATTGGCAGGAGATGGGTGCATCGTCCAGCCTTAAGTCAGGGGACCAGGTGGCCGGTGCTCGGCGCACTTCGGCCTCGTCCCTGATCTCCCCGCTTTCAACTGAGCGGGCCCTGCCTTTGCCTTTATCCAGCTTCTGCTGCTGAACGGCAGGCGGTTGTTGTCGCGGTTTCTTTGGTTCCTTGCCGCCTGTCCCCTCGGCCTCCCCCTTTCTTTTCTTTTTGGGATCCTCGGCTGGAAGTTTTGGCTCAGCTGGAGGAGGGAGAGGTGGCAAGGATGAAAGAGCTTGGGACCCCCCCGTCTTTCTCTCAACAACCTTCGCAGCTCTATTGGTTAGGAGACCCTTCATCCTGTCCATATCCTCCTCGGATTCGTCCTCTGGTTGGGCAACGACTAACCCTGCAATTCCAGAAGCCTCAGTGGCTTCTTCTTCCTCGTCAGAGAGTACGACGAACTGGTTCCCTCGAGGTCTTTCGGTGTCTTCAAGTTGGAACTGTTCTATCTCCTCGTCTAGCGTGTGTGAAGAAGACACCTGCTCTTCTGGAACAACGGTTGCCTGAGAGTGCATGGCGAGGGGAATTGCCGCTATGGGCTGTGTGTACAAAATGGTGTGAGGGGCGTCAAGGAGATCGTGGTCGTCCAAAAAGTGGGGCCGGGCTACGTTTATCTTCCTTCGCCTTCGGTCACCCGCGACTATGGCGTTTTCTATCTCTTGGAAGTTCGAAAAAATAGGAGTGTACCCTAGAATCATATGAGCAGCCCTGAGTTGTAGATCCTCGCTGACAAACACCTCGGAGCGCAGTACTCGGTTGAGATCTGCGACGTTGCAGTGGCTTAAGCGTGGGCGCACGTGTTGCTTATCTGTAAAAGAAGACACCAAATCAAACGAACATGGTCAGATTCACACAACATATAATAAATCTAAATAAACATGAATACATGTGAATACGCATTTTCGCGAGTATTAGAGGAGTTTGTGCGGGGGGGAGGTTAATCCTAAGGTGTCGCACCTGGATCTCCCCACTCAACTGGGCAGTGGAGGCCGTCGTGCCAGTTCCCAGAGACGATCAGGTAGTCATCCTTCATGCCTTTGTTGGATTTGGGCAGACCGGCGCTTCGCCTAACGACGCGGGAGCGGGATTTAATGTAGTAACCTACTTTGGAGAGTTTATGGGACGCGTACCGAAAGCCGACGGCGTGCCTGGTGAGGTTTAGCCCCATTTGCTCGTTTAGAGCATCGACGCTACCCAAAACTCTAAAAACGTTTGGGAGGCACTGATCGGGACACAACCGATGGTTGCGAAGGTACTCCCTGGTTACAGGCTTCATTGGGAGGGTCATCCCACCCTCTACAAAGGCTATCATCGGAATGATAACCTCTCCCTCCTTTCTAGAGCCGGCCACGGCTTCCGCCGGGCAATGTTTTAAACCTACATCGCCGGGAATGTGATACTTGGCTCTGAAGCCTTCCATTCCAGCGGCAGTATCAATTAGACACTTAAATTTTCCCATCAGAGAGGGACGAAAGACTAAACTCTAAAAGGGAAAAAGTCTGCAAGTATAGCCGAGGACAATTTCCGAGGAGAAAAGGTTAAGAAAAGGAGAATAAAAAACTTACGAATCTCAAGTTGTGCAGAGTTCCACGGTTTTCTGCGGGTCAAGTATGTTTACTGATGTTTTGATGGGATTAGTCCCTGATGAAATTAAATGAAGGCGCAGGTTCCCGAAGCGTCATGGTGTGCGGAAAGCGGCCTCGAAATTATATTTGTCCCGCCCAATTTTTCGTGAAATAACGAGAACCGTTGGATGCCCATCTCACCGTTGAACGTGGGGGAGAAGGTGTAACTCATGGTAATAAATGCGCGCGTTTCTGAAAATAAAACCGCCAAGTGGCGTCTTCTGGAACGCGAAACGGTTTCTACACGTGCAATCATTCACATAGTTTGCAGAGTTAGTTCTCATCGGATCAAAACCCTAATTTTCTCCTCGGATGTTGAAAATTAGAGTTTTGAGGGGCTATTGTGGGAAGTAAAAGAACCCAAGTGGGCCTATGGGCCTTTGGGCTGTAACATGGAGGGCCGACCTGTTCCAGGATTAAACTCTATGAATTGGCCCACACGCCGAGGGTCGGAGGATACAGCCGAGGACGAGTTTCTCCTCGGACAAGCCCTAGAGAATTCAAAGTTTCATTATGAAGGTCAAAGCACAACTCTGGAAAGACCAGTGGTTAAAAGGGGACATTCTGAATCTTCTAGATGCACCAGTATTAAAGAAAATATCAAGAGTAAAGGCTGCCACCTCCGCATTAAAGGCTCTGCACCTACCTCCCTGGCCGCATTAATGGGGAGGTGACCCCTGAACAGTGAGGTGGAAACTTCTAGTCGATGTTAAAAATGTATCAGGGAAGGGAGTATAAAAGGGAAGTAAAGGCCAAAGAAATGGGGGGGATCGAAGAACTAAGAAAGAAATTGAGAAATTGTAATCTTGAAACAAGAAAGAGAAATAACAAAGTAGTAGTCCTCGGCACGATTCCGAGGAGATCCACTTGTCATTATCAATCGTTATTTACTTGTGTTTGCTTATAAAAGCCTATTATCAAACTCCCAGTACTTCTAATCTAGGTTTCAAGCCCACACTCTACAAATTTTATTATTTAAGGCTCATTGGGCCTGAGCCCGTGATTGTCTTTGGGTCCAGGTACAATTGTGCGCTTACATGTCATGTATCAATTTAGATGTGGATGTTATAAACCGTAAGGACTAGAATCAAATCCTTAGCCCACCAACAATGGATGATGACCCAACAAGCCCAAAACAATATATTTGTTAGAGAGTGAATTTTACAGGATAAGGACTCTGCAAATCAAGTATGAGCCTTAATGGATTGGATTCGTGCCAAGAAGATAAGAAAACACGTTTTAATAGAAATAACACTCCTCGGTCAGATCCGAGGATGAGGTGTTCTTATATTCACTCAAACTTATCTAGCTAAGTTCAAAATGTTCTCTCTTTCTTTTTATTTCCCAGATTACTAGCCCCCTCTTTTTGTGGGGGCCCTTTTCTTATATAGTCCTTTCATTTTTCATCATAGTCTTCCACTTGTTGATTTTGTAGGTAATATATTGGAAGCTTGTCCCATCCAAAACTTCCTAGAAGTTTTGTGAATTGCTGTAAACTGAGACATCACTGTTCAAGTGTCATTTTCACATAAATACAGCCAATTGATTAGGTACAGAGTATTTAATGTGGTGGTAGCAGCATTTTTCCCAGATATTTCTTTCTTTATTGTTGGCTTCTTCCCTTAAAACTTATCCTTGGTAACTTCTAGCACTGCATTCTCAAGGTGGTCAGGCTCCAACCCTCCACAACGCTTTCCAGAGGTAGCTCAGATTCTCGGGAGATACCACCAGTTTGTTATTATCTTTCCTTGTCGTTGTCTCATTGATCCCAATATCTATTAAACCGTTCGACCATCCTTGGGCTCCTATTGTCCTCGGGTACAGCCTACGGCCCAACACTCTTGCTGGCTCATTTACCCTCACATAAACATTGTTAAATTTTTATATTGAATATATCTTATATGTGTGTGTGCGCGCGCACGCGTGTGTATTTATAATTTTTATTAAGTGTTGTATCTTACAAAAACTAATTCATGATATGATTCATGTTGTGTCAAATATGTTATTAATTACTTGAAATATCAATATATTATATTAAAAAGGAAGGAAATTAGAAAATTAGCCATTCATTATCATACTTAGTCGCAAAACGACCAATATATATATTTTTTGGCAATTTTGTGTAAGAAAAGATATTGTGGGGATAGGAGAGTCGAACAGGAATATTGGGCCGTGGGTCGCGCCCGAGGATGCAAAGGAGCCCGAAGATGGTCAAGCAGTGAGAAAGGCATGTAGGTTGATGGGTCGAGGATAAGGGCCGATAACAACAAATAAGTGATTTCTCTCGAGGAGCCAAACTTCCTCGTGAGGCGATGTGGGAGTCTAGAGCCCGACCACCTAGGGAATACCGTGTAAGAGGCAACCATACTTTGGATTTTGGAAGATAAGCTTCAGAGAAAAGAGTCAATAATGAACTAAGAAATATCTGAGAAGAAAGCTGTCACCACCACATTAAATGTTATGTACCTAACTAACTAGTTGCATTTTTGTGGAAGTGATGCCTAAAGAGTGATTTTTACCCTTACAACTACATACAAATTTTTCAGGAAGGCTCTGATGGAACAAGCATCCAGAAGATCATCTACATAGTCAACAAGTGGAAGGCTGAGATTGAGGAGAACAAGACTATATAAGGAAAAGACTCTGGAGAGAAAGGAGGCATAAAAAAGAGGGAGAAAACAAATAGAGAACTCTTTGTACTTAAAAGAAAAGGCTTGATTGAATATAAGAACACTCATTTCTCGGACTTGACCGAGGATCGTAATTCCATTTAAGTTGTGTTTTTCTTATCTTTCTAAACATGTTCCCAATCCATCATGCAATGTACTTGACTTATTGAATTTCTTCCTTATAAAATCCACTCTCAATAACAAATATATTGATTTGGGCTTGTTGGGCCATTCTCCACATTCTTTGGGTTGGAGGTCCTACACCAGTCCTTAAAGATATAATTTTCTTTTTGATATTATTTTCAGCTGTATATATATCGTTTTGGATTCACTGCTGAAGAACTAACCGTTGAAAACACTGCCAAACCTACAAAGCAAGCTGTTGCACTTGCTGTTTCTGCAGATAGAGTTGCCTTCTATAAGTGCAACTTCACTGGATACCAAAACACACTCTGTGGAAGGCACAATGAACTTCATTTTCGGAAAGGGCAGTGCTGTGTTTCAAGAGTGCCTTGTTTTGGTTAAAGAGCCACAGTTAAATCAAAAGCATATATTAACTGTTGATGGAAGAAATGAGGACCCAAAAGTTTTGGGGAATGGTATTAGCATACAAAAGTCTGTTATTGGAGCAGCAGCTGATAACACTTCGTCGAAAAAATCCAGTAATACTATATTTCTTGGACGAACTTTTGGAAATGTGAATCAAACAGCAATCATTCAATCTTATATTGGACATTTGATTCATCCCAACGGATGGTCAGATTGGGATGATCAAGGCCAACTTGGTTCTACAAACAATGTTGAACATGAGAACTTTGGCGTTGGGACTAATTTGGAACAGAGAGATAAAGATAAAGGATACAACTCACGAGAGGAAGTCGAACAGTATAGCGCAAGAAACTTCATATATGGCGAAAGCTGGTTGCCAGAGACTGGGTTTCCCTTTGATTTAGATATTGCTTAGCATAGAATTTTCTTATATTTTTTGTTACTTCAATAGTTACTACAGGGAAGATGGAATTTGATTCATTTGAATGCAGGATATTATGCCGGTTGTACAAGGCTCTTGGCAATATTAGTTTATAGTTGTTCTCTCAATGTTCTTAGTTTAGTAGAATTATCTATTTTTACATGGCTTTGGACATGCAGTTACCTAATTTATGTCAAGTCATCTTATTTATTTCTTTTTTGTTTTGTAAGATCTTTTATTTTATGTTGCATTTTATTGAAGTGACCCAATTCCAAGGTACATTTTCACCCCCAAAAAAAAAAGTCAAAGGTAAAAGGTAAAAGTTAAAAGGACCAAATACTACAAAAAGAATAAAAGAACCTAGCTAGCAATGGAATCTACAGAACTAACCTGTAAATGAGAGACCAATGGAGGGAAATACCCACTTCCCTGAAGACAATCAATTGAAAGAGAAAAATAAATTTGTATAATTCACTCTAAGATCTCTAAATTTTTACCATGCGAGAAGGTAAAATTTGAGGCTTGCAAAATGAATATAAATTTTAATCTTAATCTTGGTTTGTTTTTTTTCCTGCTGCTCCCCATAACCAATCCCAGATTATCCATGTTGTTATAACCACTAGAGAAAATGAAGTTAGCTGAGCCATGATCAAGATGATGCCCCAGAGGCAAGCCAACTAGAATTCTTGTCACTAGAGATCTAAAGATTCTAAATTTCAATCCAACCTGCTCTATCCCTAGGCATGGTAGGCCTCTGACTCTAAGGCAATTTGGCCTAGGGATGGTTCCCTCATGGCCACATATAAAGCCTTTTTTTGTATTACTGCAATTATGTATATGATGATGTTTACTTATAGAAGTTTAATTGGCTAATCATACTCACAAATTGCAATGGAGTAGTCAGAAAACTCGGAACAAGTAGTCACCCATATGAAGCCTTTTTGTCTTGATGCAATTATGTATATGATGCTGGTCGCTTATAGAAGTTTAGTTGGGCTAATCAATTTCACAGTGACTCTGTTTGCCATATCTTAAAGTCACCCAAATAATAGTCCTCCATGTCCGCTTCAAGGTGGCAATCATTTTACTTTATTTCTGAAGCTAAACTTACATCTTACCACTTACGAATAACTTTCACAAGTTGTTTTGTTTCAAAAATTAACAAGAAGTACACCTTTTATCAAATGTTTTTAGAACACTGTTGATTTACAATTTTTGTTCAATGAGACAAACCTTTTAAGAGTAATGCTACATCTACATACATTCAAACATTGAGTCAACAAGCTTTTACCCACATATCACTTTTTACTTAAAGCAGTTGTTATATTTTTTAATCTCTAGGGTTGTTGTAATGTTGTTTAAAGAATCTCCGAGAGTAAGTACATATTAAGAATGCTAACCTCGGTCAAATCAAAATATTATACTAATCAGGAAGTATTAAAATATATATAATCAGCAACATGTCGGCTAGCTGAACTAAAATTATCTCTAGCAAGACTTTAGATTCAGGTAAGGTAACCAAAAATGTTAGGCTGGTTCACAAATCACCATGCCAGCTTTTGCATACTAACTTTTCAATACAATAATGAGCAAGTCTTATGGTATTGATGATGGGTCCAGAACTTATACCATTCCATGTGCGAGGAACTGATTCTGTAAAAAAAAAAAACTAATAGCAAAAAGGAAAGCAGAGAGATACTTTCCATGGATACATTATAACAGAAAGAATTATATTCTTTATTGTATTTCACAATTTTTCCCTGTTTAAATGTTTTATTCAACAGGCAGAAGACAACGTGCAAGATACTCCGCCCATTCCATCTTGATCGATTACACACGGCATAAACCCAGCCTCCTAACAAATTTTTAGATGAAGAACAAAATACACTTATGTACTAAAATAGTAGGTATATATGAAACTAGAGTAACTCTTTTACCTCTTCAGGAACCCAAACCCACAAAAAAAGAAAAGGGAAAAGAGAAAAAGAAAAAAGTGAAAAGTGAAAAAAGGAAAACCACAAACTCAGGTCACCCCTAGTTCCAAACTCAAGGTGAGCTGCCTTCCAATTCCATAACTTTTACATCCTTTGCTTTTCTATGAATCTTGTCTTGTTGCATCTGCATCAATAACATTCATGTTTCGTTTAATTCATATTAATTGAAGTTCTATATAATAATAAATAATGGCTTTCAACAAAATTTATGGTAATCAGTCATTTACTTGGGAGGTTGTTTACTAGCCAACTACCATTTTATGGCCCAACAATTCAAAAATATGAGAGAGAGAGAGAGAGAGAGAGAGAGAGGGTATAAAATGATACATGGTACAAACTTGGTATAATTAATCAGCAAAGAACCACATGTTTAGGTATTAGATACAGACCCACAAAAGGATAATATTCTTTTCCTGTGTGAGAGGTCTTGGGCAACAACCTAGCTAGGGTTTTTTTTATGTATATTTTTATCAACATTTTTTTATGGTTAGCTTTGTGATCAATGTTGAAGAACAAGTAAAGTGACCCTGACAGCATTTTAGATGATTCATACTCACATACCACATAATTCAATTAGAAATACCAGAAACCATCAGTGACAGAATACAGTAAACATGAGGCCAGGAAGATATGCTCTTGAATTAAGTTAATGATATCCAAAAACCCCTTTAGTAACATAGGTTGAATATAAAGGGAATGTGAGAGAAATTAGAACCTTAGTGTTTTTCAGTGATGTCGGCCAAAGGATAGTGGGGAATTTTTCATAGGCAAGTGGTAAATCGAGAATCCTGTCCAACGGCTCCAAGCACCCGGCATGCTACCTCCATCAATTTTCCTGCATTCATCAATTTTTATTTCAGCAGAAATTAATGGGAAAGATGTTGCTGCCTACCCAACTACTCCCAAATTAATAATAAAAATCAACAAGAAAACCAAAGTTAAATGATTAATTTCTTTATGTGATTTCAGCTTCCTAAAGATGAATTTAAAAGAAGATAAAGGAAAAAGTTCCTACTTTTGTGAGCTAGACTTGACAGAATGCTTTTAGGTACAATGAGGTTAGGCACGGGGCATTATCATCAATCATGGTTTTCTGACTCTTTGCTTCAGGGGATGTATTTCATATTTAAACATAAACTATTGCCAACTTTTACAAAATCAACCTAAGGTTAAGTCTTAATACGCAAATTGAAACGTCCATATATTTTGGTACCTAAATATCTAAAAATAGTTCATTATTACATAACTACGCAACAAACCATAGCCAACGAAATGTAATTTTGTATTATAAACACAAAAACACAATAAACCATCACAAGATTTACAATGCGTTCATCAAACTTAAAAATTTAAGCAATCAATCTCCTAACTTTACTCAAAAGTAGTGCCCCCGTGATATTAATTTCCATTGAATTGAAGAAAATTTTCTGTCTAACAGACTTTACCTTCCCTCTCAAATACTCAAGATTCACTCAAAACCCCTAAAAACTCAAAAGGTGAAGTCCCTATGATGTTAACTTTCTTCACTAAAATAAATATTAATATTGACAGGGGGCTATTTGCAAAAGTGAAATTAGAAGGTTGATTGTTCAATTACCCAAAGTTTAGGGAGGTGGTAAATGGCAATAGTGTAGAGTAGTTTTTTTTTTTTTTGGCAATTTACCCTATAAATTTTCCATGTTAAACAAATTAAGGAAATAGAAAAAATATACAATCAGGATTAATTAGAAACTACAAAAGGTCCAGCAGCTAGCTAAAAGAGAAGGTATACATGTTTAATTATCTGGGTCAATACAAAGTCATGCAATACAATAGTCATTGGAAATAAAAGGTAATCAGGAAAGATACCAAAGACAAAACATCATTATCATGACTAACTGGGTTTTGTGCTGTTTTCAATTTTCTAATTCTAAGGCCCCACTTTCTTATTAACTCATCCATTAACCCACCCCAAACCCTTTTTCTTATTAGTACTTCTTTTGGGTTTTTGACAAGGTCAAATTTTCCATTTGATTTGTGATTCAGCATTATCTTACAACAAGGAGTGTAAAATATATTTTAAATAAACACACTAATGACACACCAGAAATTTGAGAAAGAATTTTTACTTTGTACTGAAGAGTGATTTTAAATTTTCAATACCTTCTAAAGAGTTTTTATATTATCAACATTCATAAAGAATGAGAAACAGGTAGAATTTCATTATCAGAATATAAATGAAAGTCTTTTTTTATTATTTTTTTTATATCCAAGTTGATTGGTGATCCTATTTTACAAATTTACTGCCATATCAAGGAATTGTTCGGTCCAATGTTTCCAAAATTTTTAAAATTTCAACCTAATGTAAAAAAATTAAAAAGATAAAATACAGTGAATGAACTATTGCAAAGTGACCATAACAAGCCAGGTTCCGTTTTGGCATGGTTCAAATTTAAAGTCTGCTTAGCAATAGTGAACCTCAAAACTCATGATTAACGTAAAGCAATCCATAATGACATAAAAATAATTCCACATCCAATAACTAACCTAGTCTCTTTCACATCATGCTAAGCACCTCAATCTTTCACATGCTACCAAATTTCCACACTCAGATTCCAAACTCCCAGTCTAAGTCATTTCCTTTCTTCAAAAGCAAACATCACATTATATTAAATACCCCCAATATGCAATTCTTTCTACCCCATACTTTACTCCACAATAGCATCTTGACCCAGTCACAATATCTCACTTTCACTTCACTACAGCTAAACCCCAAAAAGAATAACCAAAAAAAAACTGTCACATTCTATAACACTTCAGTGTGTGTTTCATGATTAGTTTGCTGATTTTAATTATCATCCCCACCTAGCAATACCAAAAATCCGGTCGGCAACTCAAAAATTTACAAACAAGCAACACAGAATGAACTTACATTTCATAAATAGCAATTAAATCACTATCATAAGTGTTAAAAATAATGATCAAACAATTAAATTCACACTAATTTATCACTAAGTCATAACTAATTAATTATCGACCCATAAAACAAAAACAAAAACAAAAAATTCACATACCTCTCCTGGGCTTGGACACAGCCTTGGTGGGCAGTGCGGTTTTCTTGGGCTCCACCTCCTCCGCTGGGAACAAAACACCGTCGATCCCCTGTACCGAGATCCGGCCATCGGTATAAATATCCGGGTCGAACAAATAGGCCGATCCATCACCTTGTCCAAACTTAACAGACCCATCAGCTTCCTGGGCCACCACTTTATGCGGCAAACGCAGCGTATCATACCTTACTTTCCCAAACCTCCTCACCGCATTGTACATACTCTCCTCCGTCTGGTACTCCGGCACCAAATGGTAGTACATTATTTGCTCCGGTGCCCCTGGCTCACTCAACTGCTCCGTCGTCAGCTTAGCCATGGCTTCGTCGTTTGGAGCCAAGACAGTTAAAACGTAGCCCTCCGAAACTAACCGACCCATTTCGGTTGCCAAGGAAGTTAGGTTCACCAAAATATCAGCCATTTCGTTGTACCCACCGTAGTGAAGAAGGGTGTGAATGAAGTCTTTTACTTGGGCTTCGCCGTTGAAGTGGTGGTGGGGTCCGCCGGGTCCCGGTGCCGGTGCCGGAGCTAGAGATGGGCCTGGTGCTAAAGCGTCGTAGATCGGAAGAGCCGGCGGCGAACCGGGATTCGCCGGCGGTGCCGGTTTCTTCAAACGGTGAGTTCTCGGGTCCACTTCCGGGGCTCCTTCGGGTTTAACGGCGGAGATTGAGCGGAGGCTACGGCGTTTGTTGAAGTCTTCTTGTACGGACTGCGGGATGAGCAAGCGTTCGATTCCGTGGATGACTCCGTCGGGTCGGGTCAGGAAATCCGGGTGGGTGAGCTTCGCGCGGTCAACGGTTTTGTCTCCGGTCTTTTCGTGGTGGGTGAGGAAGAGGTGGTCGTGTGAGAGAGTGCGGTGGTGTTGAGTTGACTCGGGGTGAGTTGGCCACTGGTTGGATCCGATCCGAGTTGGGATAATGTGGAACATCAAGAGCTTTTGGAGCGACTTGAGATTACCAGGCTCGAGCAAAAAGCGCTTGAACTCAGGGTCGAGATCGCGTTCCAGAGCTTCATTTCTGGGTGCGAAGATTGTGATGTTGTGCTTGCCGACAGTCTCTTCTAGCGTCTGCAACAGCAAGGCCTTCTCGACCAACTCGGCGAGCTCAGTGTAATGCGAGTCCAGAAGAGCGACGAGGACCGAGTTGGAGTTTATTTGGCCGGAATTATTCGCCGGAGAGGACGATCTGGCGTTGAGATTTTCCGGCAATGCGAGGCATATTCCGACGAAGAAGACGAGAATAGACGACATAAAAACGAGCCTCGAGACGCCATAGACGTGGAAATCCATGGCGGACGAAGAGTGCGGTGGATTCAGAAGAGAGAGAGACAGTAGAGAGAGTTCTTCTGGGTTATTGTGTGTGATATGGTTTATGGGGTTGTGTTCCTGTGTTTTTCTTTTTGTTCGGTCATTTGTCATTGGTGTGTGCTTTATTAGTTTTTACTGTTTCAGAGTTTGTGTGTTATTGTGTTTTTCCTTTTTGGTCAATAAACACACTGGGTTTTGTTTTTTTGGGGGCTTGTTTAGAAGTTGTGGAGGAGTTAAAGTAAAAGTGTGGGGTTTGGTAAGGGAGAGGAGGTGTCGGTTGCAGTGTGAAACAGTGAGGGACTATAACTAGAACTAGTGTAGTAGCGTGTTAAAGAAAAGTAATATTAAATTAAAAAAGAAGTGTGGCACGTGGCAAATATGGAATTAATAGGTCTGGCTGGCTGGGCGTGACGGTAATGGTGGGTTTGGACAGGCTGGTTAAGTAGGGTCCAGGTCCAGGTGTTTGTCCAAAACCAATAAATATCAGCTTGAAGGCTTTGAAGCCTTAAGTCTCGTGAGTCGTGGCTCATGGTGGAAGTGGCTTTGATGGGAGAGTTGAGAGATGAGAGTTTGACTCTTCTGTTCCGGGGTTGACTGCCGGAAGTATTAAGTCCAAATACACGTACTTCTACTTCATATTCCACATGACCAAAATACATGCCCATACGACACGACAGAACCGTCTACGGACAGGAATACAGCTGCAATTTGGAGTACAACACATTTGAAAACAGTACATGGCTATAAATATTTATAGGAGAATGAAAGTGAATTTGGTCTTATGACAAAGTAGCAAAAATTATGGAATAATTTCGTAAATAATTAGCAAAATAGAGTAAAAGTTTAGGCCACAATTTTTGTTACAATTTAGTAAAGTGATGGACGGTAAGTGTGATAAGTGAAGAACCATTTTTCAAAAACTCATCATGTCTTTTTTTTACCATGATAAAATTGAACACAATTCGTGAACACGACACAAAATTAGTAGGTTATGGGTTGAGATTTAACGGCTTTGTATAATATTCAAGTTGACACAACTAACTCGTTTAATTAATGTGTCGTGTTCATGTCCAATTCACAAAACTTGTTTCACCATTCTGATCTGTTTAACTAAATGTCATTTTACCAATATAACCTTCAAAACTCTATGTATATAAACATATTAGTTATCGTGATTTATTTTGTTTGACATACTGTGATTGATTATTTGTGATAATAAGATATGATTTAGTTTTTAATGATTATTTATAACGCAATTACTTGATGATTCTGAATTTTATATTAAAAATCTATTTGCTTGGTTTTTTTATAGTTTAAATCAATTGGGTTAAAACTAAAAATTGTATTTTTTTTTATTTGATAAAATCTGATAAATGAGTCAATGCGACTAATTCGTTTAATAAACGTGTCGTGTTAAGGTTGAAAAATCTTGACTCATTTACTAAATATGTCGGATTAGGGTCAACCCATATAGTCAAATTCTCATAAGTTGATACAACGCGAACTTGACATGTGAACACAAATCGCTACTGCTACACTCACTATCAATCATTTCAATAAATTGTAACAAAATTTGTGTTATTAAACTTATTATATAAGATATATAAGTATTACAAAAATGGTTGAAAAATACTCTCTCTTACGAGCATTCTCATCAGATGTTTCAAAAAAAATGTCATTTTGACACACCAAACACCTATTTTATTATTTTACCACATCATTTTACAATATTCCATTTATCAGATATTTTATCCTTCAATTCTATATATTAAAATAATATTTACAACAAATTAAAATAATATATTATCTCCTCCCATCGTCAACAGCAACAACGGCAGAACCAACACCATTGCCGCAACAACATCGACAACCACCACTAGCACAAACCCACATCCACCAACACCACCTTATTAAAAAAAAAAAAAAAAAAACCAGAAAAAAAAAATCCACAACAACCCAACGGCACAAACACCACAACCACCCAATTATCACCCTCACAACCACCAAATTGCCACCACAACTAACCCACAAGCCACCACATTTACAAACCTCAAAACTCATCCTAAATCAAACAAACCCATAGCTCAGGCAGCGAGATTCGTGAGATCGGCTTCAGGAGGGAGACGTTGGCGACAAGATCAGCTTCAGGCAGCTTCGGGCGAGATCGGTTTTAGCAGCTTAAGGTGGCTTTAGGTGAGAGAGAAGACGACTATGGCTTGAGGTGGCTTTAGGCTAGAGGGAGTTGTGGAGGACGACTATGGCGAGATCAGCGGGCAGCGGCTCCAGGCGAGATCGGCGGGCAGCGGCTCCAGGTGAGCGTGTACTGATTCTTCTACAGAGTAGAGTGAGGACGAGAGAGAAAGAGAGTGAGAGAAAAAAATGAAAGTGAGAAAGAAATAGGGAGCAACGGGAGAGATGGAGACCAGAGAGGAGAGAGAGTTGTTGCAGATGGAGAGATAATACGTTGGGAGAAGAGAGAAGCAAATAAAATAAGGAAAAGAAGTTTTGGCACACCAGTCCGTACCGTCTCAAAGATGAGACGGTACTGTAGCGGTGTGTTATAATATTTGGGATTTGAGATATCTGATGAGAACTGATTTTTGGTGTTTGATGTACCAAATGTGTTATATTATAGCATTTAACATATTTACAATACCGGCTACGAATGCTCTAAATATCATTAAATATGACATTTATATCCAAATATCAAATTTGTTGTATTTATAACAAGTTGAACATTCAAACTTTTTGAGTTAACATTTCAAGGAGAAAATATTAAAATAGCATTAATTTTCAAACAATATAGTTAGTAGTTAAGTTTTACAAACTATATTTTTTACTAGCATCTCGAGTTTAAAAGACTCGATTTTGGGGCTATAAATCGAGTCTTTAATGTTCGATTTTTATGGTCTGATTCTGTCTGATGTGGCATTTTTTCCACGTGGCGACTACTTGGAAATCGAGTCTCTAAGACTCGATTTACAAGTCAGATGAAATTTGAACTCCACCAAAAAAAAAAAAAACGGACCAGGCAGCGCGTGCGCCCAGGTCCGCGCCACCTGGGCGCGCGGTGGCCTGGGTCTTAGCGCGCCCAGGCGGCCGCGACCTCGGGCGCGCGGTGGCTCCGGGTCGCGCGCCCAGCCGCGCGACTGGCGCGCGGTGGCACGGTCGTGCTCCCGTGCGCCGCGCCCCAGCCGCGCGACCTGTGGGCCGATCGCGTTTTTTTTTTTTGGTGGTAAATCGAGTCTTAGAGACTCGATTTTCAAGTAGTCGCCACGTGGAAAAAATGTCACATCAGACAGAATCAGATCATAAAAATCGAGCATTAAAGACTCGATTTATAGCCCCAAAATCGAGTCTTTTAGACTCGAGATGCTAGTAAAAAATATAGTTTGTAAAACTTAACTACTAACTATATTGTTTGAAAATTAATGCTATTTTAATATTTTCTCCACCTTTCAAGCTTTCACCATTAAAGAGGTTTGAGATGTTCCTAACAGCTTTTTGAAAATAAAGTTTTTTTTTTTTTTGAGGGGGAAGATAAAGTTAAATTCAGGTTTCGAATGATAACAGCTGTTATTACTGCTTGGTAATTCCTATTAACTAATGTTTATTTGGTAATTCCCGTAAAAGTTAATCTTTTGTCTCATGTTTTTATTGACTTTTGTCTTAATTTTAAGTAAATAATAAAGTAACAGCGATAAGTTTCTTTAAAAAAAACAAAAGCAAAAAACAAACAAATAAAACCAACTAATAAAATAAAACTACTCCCAAAAGTATTTTTATTCTCTCTACTCTCTAAAAACAAAAGTGAGTAAAAACACTAAACTCCGTAAGCCAGTCGGGTTAGGCCACCTGGAGCCCATCATGAAATGGCTCGGCTTAGAACTCGGAAACAGAGTGGTGACAATTGACAAAAAATCATAGTAGTAAAGGGGGACAGTGGAGACTTTTGGGTAACCCCAGATACGCATATAAATTTGCGAGCAGAAGCTGAGCTGTTGCTGTCCGACAAGGTATCTTGTTGTAGGGGGCAATAAATGCATCATTCTGGAGAGAGAGTGAGAGGCTTTGATTTTCTTAACAATAAAAAATAAAAATCAACGGTTTACTCTTTATTACACTATACATTATAAATTATAAATTTAATTCTCTATTCTGATTTTCTTTTGATTCTGATGTTAATTAAGATCCTTAGAGTAACGGATCGATTCTCCACAACAAAAAAAAAAAAGGGTCCTTAATGTAACCAAAACTTGAGAAATATATTTCAGCCTAATAAGAAATGTTTTTAGGCACCATAATTTTAATAAGATAGAGATAGGAATTATTCCAATGTAAAATAAAAATTGTCTGAGAAAGATGTGGAAATGAGAAATCCACGAGACTCGATAAAATTCTGGCTAAAGTTTGAAAGTTTCAGGGTGATATTAGAGTAAAATGGTTAACAAATCGGTTTGGAGCTATTTTCTTTTAAATCATTATTTGATAATTAAAAAGACTATTAATGTGTAATTTTAGTTACATAATTTTTTTTAATGAGTTATGAAAAAATAATACACATGAACAATCTTACAAATCATCACATAGGTTGGAAACTTGGAAGAAATAGTTCCAAACTAATTTATAACTAAACTTTGTCTTTATTAAAATACATAGCAAAAGAATAATTTAAATAAAAAAAATCTAATACTTATATACAAGAATATGGGAAATATTAAAAAATGTACAAATTATCGTGAATATAAACTTATGAGCAGCAATATAAAATCTTAGGAAAGAGTGATTGAAAGGAAGTTAAAGATAATAAACAGTAATATACTAATATCATATAAATTTGAGCTTATTACAGGGTAGTATAGAGTTCTAATAAAGAAATATGCATAAGTCCATAAAGTTCTTTATATTTTCTTTGTTGACCTAGATAAAATGAATGGTGAAGTATTTTATGAGTGCGGTGGACTTTAAAAAGTAAAGAGGAAGTATATTAAGATGATTACAAGATTTGTATGATGTATCACAATTGAGTTTCCTATCATAATAAGTTCGCATCAAATATCAACTTTAAGTTCATATCTATTTGCATAGGTTATGGATGAGCATACTAGAGCAATTTAAGATAACGATCAATGGCTAATGTTTTTGTAGGTGCAGAAACAGCCAAATTGAGCCAAATATTAAGAGTTTAAGATTATTCATTTAAATTTATTTTGAATGTAAACCAAGCTCAAACTCATTACATGTTTAGTTTGGTTCATTTTACTGTAGAACAAACTCAAATTTGTTCATGATTTATTTAATTAACTAATTATTTTTCATATATAATAAACAATTAATATAACTAAAATTTGTTATCCTTTCTCAAATCTATACTAATAATTAATAACTAAATTATAATTTAAATTTAATTATTTGAGTTAATTAGATATAATTTTTTATGAACTTATAATTTTGTATGAACTAAAAAAGTGGACTATTTATATCTTCAATAAACTACATGCAATTATTTGATATCTTATAAACATATTTACAAATTTACTTAATCAAATGTAAGGATATTTCCAACACACATTTACACACACACACACACACACATTAATCAAGCCTTAAATTTACGAGCACATTATTATATTTGAGTTCGGCTTGTTTAATAGTCAAGCCTAAATTCAGGCTTAAACTTAGCTCATTTGTTAAATAATGAACACAAATAAGTTTTTGCCAAGCCAAACCCAACTTGGTTCATTTATAACTATTTTTTTTTTTTAGTAAATGATTGATTTTAAAAGATGAAACTGTAGGTGATCGTAGAAAGCCTATTAACTTAGAAGGAAACTTTTACAAGACTGCTATAAGATGTCGTTCTATATTGTATTGAATGTTGGACGATTAAAAAACAATATATTCATAAAACATGTATAGTTGAAAAAATGAAGTTTGAGGAGGATAAGTGAAAATACAATAAAAGATAATGTATGAAATAAATAAACTTGTTTAAAGATAGGAGCAACTCCTATAGAGGAAAAGATAGCAAGGAGTTGCTCGATTTAATTTGATCCCATGCAATATTGGCGAAAGTGATTTAATTCAAGTCAAGTAGAGATACAAACATATAAAAATGTAAAATAAGACTAGAGATAATAATTAAGAACCTTATAACTTAACTTTTTCTAAAAAAAATAAATAATTAGAATGTAACTTAACTAAGGATATGTTTTGTGTCATGTATATCTGTGCATTGGATACGATACGATGAAAACACATGCTTGAATTATATTGTGTCTAGTCCATAAATGCAGTGAACACAATCTTCACCCCTTAACTAATACTTTGTGAAGTTTCCAACAATGATATTTGAGATTAATCTTGTGCCAATACATAGATGGTATTTTGGCACCAAAAAAGAAAAAAGAAAAAAAAAAGGAAGATTTGGTCACTAATTAAAAAACTAAAAAAGAATCCTTTAGTAGTAATATTTTATTTATATATATTTGTTTGAGAGTGTCGGAAGGGCAACGCGGAACACGACGTACCTCCAGACGGAGGGCTATTTGTCTCCGTCAGAATATCCTCCAAACCAAAAATGAGGCACTATTTAATTAGGTAGGTATAATGTAATCCTCAATAATTAGGTATAGCCGTAATGTAACGGTGTGATGGCATGGGCTGGTGAGTCTGTTTGCTTTGCGTGAACACTTACGCTGAACAGTGAACCCGTGTGTGTTTTGGTTATTCTTCTGACACTTTCTAAAATGAAGTATCAATTTTGTCGGTGGCATTGCCTTTCTTGTTTTTCTCATTTCTGCTCATAGCTTGCCATTTGCCTTGCCTTCTAGTAACTCCAAAGCCACCAACCATAGGACTTTTTTTATGCCACCTTTCGTTTTCTTTATGTTCTCTTTCTTTGATTACGAGACATTAGGGGGAGGGGTATCCTTGACTTTTTCCGGGAGTGACAGGCTGAAAATCGCTCCCCAAAAAATGTTCCTTGCGTTCTTTGGGTTTTTCTATCCTGATTAGAGATTCAGAATAAGATGGATGGATGCGTTGCTTGTATTTGATTTCAATCAAGTTCAGGAGATAAAAAATCACAATGATTTTAGATGACACGCATGATATTATTCATTACTGTTACGTGGTGTGAGGTTGATGAGTCTATATTAGATACCTTACCTATTAAAAAAAAAAAAGCTTTCCTCTTTATACATAAATTAACCATAATCTTATAACTTAATTTTGTAATGACCCGTATATATTGAAGTTGTTATCAATTTTTTTTTGTGGGTCAAGTAAGAAAGTACTACTTCTTGTAAAAAAAAAATGGACCACACCCAAGTGAGAATACATGAAAAATCAATTATGTATATATATTTTTTATTATAGAAGAAGATCATATGTATTTAGATTATTAAGAGGTCTAGTAGTTCTTAGATCTTTTAAAAGACTTTATGTTTGTAAGTTGCTTCTTTTGTAATTGTAATCTTGTTAATCATGTATTAGTAAAGTTAGATGCAATTTTTAAATGTTTGTTTATGTGTTGTCTGATTTTCTTGCTTGCTTTGAATCAATTTAGTGTATAAATTGAATTGGAGTATTCGAATTCAAATTTTCACATTGAGCTGGTCACGACACTTTAACTACCACTCTGACGACTTGAAAACATTAAGAAAAGACCAATATTAATCTATAATTGATTTTAACCCTAAAAAAAAATCTATAATTGATTTATACTCAAACTCAAACTCAAACAGACTCAAATGGGAAAGAAGAAGGCTACACTGATGCATGCCCACTGATTCTACTATCCATGGAAGAAAATAATGTATAGAGATCGGCTCTCATTGTCGAAGTTTTTGTTCATTCGACTTGCTGACTTGTGCTTTATGCAAAATTTGAAGCTCATATCACTCTCATATATCTCAACTTCAAAGTTACGTACCATTTGGATTTTGGAACCCGCGATGGTATCTTCGTTCTTCAGTGTATTAGTCTTGAACAAGACTTCTTCATTGTCATATTCAAACAAAGAATTATTGCAAGGTTATTAATGGAGGGCCATGGTTTATTGTCCAACAATTGATCGTTATCTAACTTGGCTTTAGGCCATTGGAGGCAAAGGTTTCCACCAACTGCGGTTTGGAGCAGTGGTTAATGACTATGCTATGGGTTAGTTAATGACTTTTAATGCGATGTAATGAGATAGGAGCATGTTTTGGTCTACGACAACAGTTGCACAATCCAAAGTAGGAGTGTCAATTCATGTCACGAGTTGAGATATGAGTATTTAAATACATATTTAAATCTTAACTTGACTCATTTAATAATTGACTAAAACCTCTCAATCATAGTTTCAAAAATCGGACCGGTTACTTTAATCGGACATAGAATCGGTCCGGTAAAAATTGGCAGTGCAATAATGAAAATCGTTGATTCAACTGGTAATAAAAGAGAACCAAACCTATTTTCAGTTTTTTGGCTATCCCAGTTTTTAAAACCATGCTCTCAATCTTGATACAACTTATTAAGTGGGTTGATATATATGACTTGGCTCATTTAAAACTCGTTTAATAAACAATTAAAAAAAAAACTAAAACCAAAAGAGTCCCCACTCCATTTTTGCTTTAGGTAAAAGGGTTAGAGATTTTAGAGTTTCAATGAGGAATTCATCAATAAAACCATTCAAATTCTTTTAATTAATTAAATATGCTTAGAATTCAAATTTATATAAAATAAAAATGACACTTATTTATAATTGCAAGTTAAGTAGACCAACAAATGACCGAGATTGGCCCATTTATTAAATGTGTGAAAGTGTGACACAAATCTATTTACACTAAGCACTAACTTGCAAAACACTAAGTCACGTTCACAGGTTGTGTCAAATATTCACACTTCTAATATAAGAAGTGGAGAAATCACAGGATAACATCTTGCTAATCCCTTTTGATTCACATTTAAAGGGTATGGTGTCAAATATATGTTAAATTGTCTTTGAGGGTAAGTGGGTTTGAGATAATATTATAAAATCCAATTTGTATGAAATTTTTCATTAATAGGATTTTTTTTTTGAGATTATATGAACATAAGTCATTATGAATTCATTTGATGAATATTCGAAATGTCACTATATGTGATTTAAATACAAAGAGATAAGAAATTTTCCCTTAAGCCGACTTTGTAACTCAATTTATATTTTTTGGTGTTTCCAATTGAGACATCCAAGTTTAAAATTTCCCCCCCCCCCCAAACTATCTTTTAAAAAAAAAAATCTCATTGAGATAGATTTAATGGAAATTGATCATTTGAAGTATAAGTCTTAATCATTCACTTTTATTTATTATTTATTTATACAAGATAGAATTTCTACTCTAGCCTAATTTAAGTGTATACGTGTGTGAAGATCCCTCATGGAGACTTGAACCCCGGCCCTTGCCCCCCACACCCCACAAGCATTTATACTTGTAGAGTGACCACAGCACCAAGGGAGAGCGGTGGTAAGTCTTAATCATTTACTAAAATACATATTCCATGGAACTAGATTTCCAAGAGTAAAAGACCAATCAAAGAATTAAATTGGGCACTCAATGGTATGCAGTGATGGTAAAGTGCCAATTAAGACTTTATTTCACTATAGATATTTCATGAAGGGCTTAAATGCAGTTTTAAATAATTTAGGGATATCTTGTACAATTAAATATAGGGAAATGCTAACGGATGTCCTTAGGGTAATGATTAACAATCTATTTAAAGAAAATTTTTATGAGAAAAGAAAAAAAAAATTATTTATGTTTGGTAATAGTTTTTATTTTCTATTTTCAAAAACTTATTTTTGGGGATATAAAAAAAAATAATTTTCTTATATTTTTGAAATAAAAAACATGTTTGGTTAGTTGAAATTAAAAAAAAAAAGTTTTTTGAAGAAAAAAATAGAAAATACTAAAATATATTGTTACTAGGATTTGAATTTATTGCTAACTCATTAAATAAAACAAATTCATTAAATTAAACACGTGTTTTCATTGACTTTTGAAAATTAGAGACTGAAAACAGTTTTTTTGCATGTTTTTAATTTCCTTCACAAATTAAGTTTTGAAAATATTTTTTGTTTTCTGTCCATTTTGGGTTGCCAAACAAGTTTTTTAGTCTCAAAAATAAAAAAAAATTGTTTTTGAAAATAGAAAATAAGGGGAAAAAATAGTTACTAAACATACTCTAATGTTTTGACAGTTTTTTTAATTTTCCATAAAAGTTATGTCAAAACATTCCTAAAATGGATTGTTACTATTATTCTAAGGGCACCTGTTAGCATGACCCTTAAGTATATCCTAAAGTACTAGTGCAATTATATTTTTATACTAGAGTACAATAAAATTAATGAAAAATTTTGGTTTAGTTTGGAGATAAGAGGAGTCTAAAATTATTTTTCCTTTGGTAATATCTCAAGCTATGTATTTAAACACCCACAAGGTATGCTCAACCAACATATAATGTTGTTCTTCTAAAAAAAAAAACATATAATGTTCTGATCAAAATTGAATTTTATTAAGAGAAAAACTCCCTGGAGCAATGAAGAAGATAAAATTCTTATTTTTCTCATTTACTTACAAGCATACAGTGTTTTTAGGAGATATAATAAAGGAAACACAAAGTGTTTCGACTTTCAAGGATTTTTTTTTTGTTTTTGGATTTTCTGTTTAGAAGCTTCAAAGTTGTTTGTGTATGTTTTTATCTATATTTTAAGATGGAATAATTACATTCATCTCTTTTGTAGTTTGGACGTTTGCACGTGTCTATCTATGGTTTGAAAATGTTTTTGTCTATATTTTAAGATGGAATAATTATACTTAAGTCTTTTGTGGTTTGGACGTTTGCACGTCTCTATTTATAGTTTGAAAAGTATTAGTTTACTTACTCGAGATTTGTTTTGTAATGCATCCATAACCAACCTTATTGTAACATGTTAAAAACACATAGAATTAAAGGACATAGGATGCATTTTGAAGGAGAAAGAAACCTTTGGGTACGCAATCAATCAAATTCTTGGTCAAATCTTCTATCATTTTCTCATTCAAACCTACTTTTGCAGTGTCATTTCAAAGAACTTGCCTAGAAATAACATTGGTAAAGTAGCTGAACTTACTAGTTTGATTAGCACCATTTTTTAAAAGTATCTCTTCATTCAATCCACCTTTAATGTTCTGTGGCAGTCTAGCTCCTTATATACGCTAATACACAATAAATTTCATCTTGTTCTGAGTCTCTCTTCTCTCAGTGAGCTAGTAGGCATGGATTTCATTGAGAATTGAACGAGTTATAGAAGGGAATAGGGATTTGTCATACATGCGTGCTTCATGAAATTTGTTCATAACTAACTTCACTTTGATTAGAAGTCTATATGATCGATTGGGCTAAATTATAGATGGCTCGACCAATTTGTGAGGATTTGAACATGGACTGTTTGGTGAATGTACTTAGAAGAGAGGGCATAGAGTCACTGCTATATGAAATTCTCTGTGTGCAAGCAGGTCGGTCCTAGACATTTTGGGACCTTAGGCGAGATCTAAAAATGGGGCATTTTTTATACTTATATATTAATTAAATTAATATTTATTTAATTTTTTATATTATAATATATTTCATTTAAAATCTATTTTTCTTGCATTTTGAGATGCAAATTGACTAATTAAATTTTTGTATTCAAGTTCTTCTAACATCTCATTTTCATCATTATTTTCATTCTCTTCTAGTTGAACATCATTATGGTGAACTTGTTCATTTGTGACATTTTCATTATTATTTTCATTTTCTTCTAAATTATTTTGAAGTTCATTATTAAGATTTGTTGTATTGCAAAATTGAACATCATTGTTATCTTGCAATTGCATCATTTCATTATCTTCTAACTCTTTTTGTTGAATTTCTTGCTCATTTGTAATATTTTCATCTAAATTTTGTGTTATATTTTGTTTATTACTAATAACAAATTTATCCATTGATCCTTTTTGAGACTCAATTAAATTTTATTCTTTTTAAAAAATTTTCATATCCAGATCCATATTTTCTCTTAGACATTTCTAATCAAATAAAATATTTATAAAGACTAAAATAAAAAATAACTTTAAAGTGTAGAGCAAATGAGAAATAGAACCTGATTTATATAAAAAGTATTTAGCAATCTCAACTTGTATAAATAAAAACTTATTCAATATATTACCACAAACTAATATATATATATATACACACACAAGATTAAAATTAAAAAAAAAAATTTAAGCACAAGCATAACAAAAATTTAAGCATAGCTATAACACAAGGCTTATTAATAAGGTCGACCAACAAAAAAACACAAAACAAATCTTATCTAATATGTTATATCTTATATCCATAACCCAAAAAAAAAAAAAAAACGCAGGCAGGCAGGCTTTATAAAAAAAAATAATAAATAAAAACTTGAAGCTGAAGGCCCAAACAAACGTGCAGGAGGCAGGCCCAATCCCAATCTTTTTATCTTAACAGTCAACAAAAACAATGAATAGAAAGGCTGAAAGCCATAGCCAAGCACCCAAATACTTGAACTGATACGCAGAAATCAGTCTCAAAACCTAGAGCAAAGGCGGCAGAGGCACAAAGCACTAAGCAGCTGAGAGAGGCGGAGAGCAGAGAGAAAGAATCAAAGAAGCAGAGGAACAGTAAAACTAAAATTTTAAGGGATTTGAGTTGTTTTATTTGTTTTGATTTGTGATTGTTTTGTGGTTAATCTCTTAGATCGGATTTGTAGTTTATCTTGTTGATTTTTGGTTTGTCTAGAAGATAATAATATTATTTTTTGGCAAAGATTTTATTTAGAACCAATGTATAATCAGATCTTCCAAAATTTTTGTTTTTTGGTTAAAAAGATGTGCTGGATATTTTTAATTCATCTGAAACTTATTTTTTTTTCGCCCCTACTACCCATTTTTTTCTAAAATTTTGGGGCCTCCCTTCCACTTGGGGGCCTTAGGCAATTGCCTAATTGGCCTAGTGGAAGGGCCGGCCTGTGTGCAAGTCACGATACATGAACCTTGTTCCTACATGCATGGCAAATTATAAATTTTCAAGAATTTTTGGAGAATGCTCTTTGATTGAACACAAGTTTATAAAATAGTGTAACATAACTGGGTTACCATTGCAAAACGAAGAAAACCTCTAGTAAGTAAAGTAATACATTTTGAACCACAAGTAGGCAATATGCAAACGCCCAAAATGCCAAGTAGAGTGTAATACTAATTATCCATTTTAAGATTCATGTTCAATTGTGACTTGTGCAAAACTGGAAGTAGATCTTGGATTTTTTTTTTCTAGATATAGTTTCAACGTATGAAGTCCGCTCTTTATTATTGGTCTTTATTATCAGACATCTTATTCTACGATAAGAAATTTTATCGGTTGAGCTAATTGGAACCCATGGTACATCTTGGATTTTATTCCACTATGTAGTATATGTATGAGACACATCTATTTTCCAATGATTGTTGGAGTTAATTTACAAATACTTAATTATTTCAACTAACTTAGATAAGCATACATTTTTTTTATTGCATGTATTATTTAATTTTCTTTTGACCTTTATTAGTTTTTGTTTCAATTATTACCTAAGCAACTCAACTTGATCAATAAATTAAACTCACATTCCAAATCAATTTTTTCTCGTATGAATTTTAGAAAAATAAGTGTATAAATTTGTTTTACATAAATGGTTTGGCTTACCTCCAGTACTTTTTTTAACTGGACATGTTCTTTTATTTTAAATATATAATGGCAAATAGTTGTGAGTTTTAATCCCCACATTTTATTTAGTTAATGGGTGATGTGGCAGTCTCCCATTAAAACAAAAAGATATTCCTTTTAAAAAAGTACTGGAGGTCAGCCAAACATTTACATAAATTTTCAATTTACTTATCACTTATAGATAATATATGAAATTAAATGAATTTACTCATATATTCTTGCTTGTTATAATTCTAAATTTATCATTTATACAAAATTATATAATTCTAAATTTTCTCAAATATAAGTTATTAAACCCAGACCAGAGGTTGACCCGATCTATGAGTTGGATTATTGGGTCACTAGTTCAACCAGTGGGTTAACGGTCGAACCACAAAGTCAAATAAAAATATTTTTAAAATTATATATATACATATATAAGTTTGAAAAATTAAAACATAAATATGTTTAACAAAAAAAAGGCATATGCCTAAATTAAACTCGCTATTATAATTCAAAATCAAGGTTTTAAAAGTAATAGCATTAAAAATTATATTAAATTCACAAGCAAAATAAACCAATGTTATAAGATTGCAACAAAGTTTTTGCTAAATAAAATCTTATTACATGTCTTTAAATTCTACATATTAAAAAAAAAAAAGAGCAAATCTCAAACTACATAAACAAAATAAGAGAAAAAAATGTTCAAAACTTAAAGGAATAAACAAATAAAACACAAAAAAATAAACATAAACAAAAGAAGAGAAAATAAGATTTAAACAATAAACTATATACCATATACCATATACTAATATACTCATTCTTATGTGCTAATTAGTTACGTGAAACTAAAAAGTGATTTGTTCATAACAGAATGTTGATGCACAATTGCAAATTTAGGGAACTGAAACTGTGAAAAGTGATGGGTAGAGTAGTGTAATCGGCAGAGAAGTGATAGAACAGTGCATTTTTTATTATTTTTTATTTAGGTTTTCCCCTATTTAAATTACTATATTATCGTACATTAAACAATAAAGAAGTCAATGAAATTGACCTGTTAATATAATTTTGTACAATTCACAAACTCAGTCGGGTCATTAAAACCCAATTGAGTCACATGGTTTGCTTAAAACCCATTGGGTTTTACCAATTTTCACCGGGTCTTGCGCACATTCAATCCAATTGATGACTCGAGCTTGTCTATGTGTTGGGTCATCGGGTTACTAATCCGACTAGTCGGGCCGGACCGGGTTTAATAACACTAGTTGGAATACATTTCTAAGAGTTACTAGATGCCACCTTAATTTTTTAAGAATAAGTCACCTCAACTAATTGTTGGATCCCAAATAATGTCATTACTGGAATTATCAATTCAAATATAACAATTAGGGATGGCAATGGGGCGGGGCGGGGCCGAAGGATGGGATCTTCGCCCCCGCCCCGTATAGATTTTTCTTGCCCCATCCCCGCCCCGCCCCGCCCCGCATGACGGAGAAAATTTCTTACCCTATCCCCACCCCTTAAAGCCCCGCGAAGACCCGTGAAGCCCCGCCCTACATCTTAAAACTTTATTTCTTGTTAATTTTTCCTATAACTATTACCATTTTTTCAAATAAAATGACATGTTTCAATATTAAAAATATACTTGAAATTATAAATAAATTTATCAAATCAAATCAAACTAATTTTTAGCAAAAACTAAATAATATTATCTAAATGTTTAACAAGACAATGTCATAACAAAAATCTCATAGTATGACACAAAAATCTCATATTATGTTAATGATGAAAAGTAAGTTGAGAAAGACATATGAATCATGAATGAAAATACAAAAAAAAAGAGTTAAAATGGGTACCTTATTTCCAGCTTTGCTCGAGAGAAAAGAGAGGTAGACCAGGTAGAATAAAATAAGCTGATGATATTTTTGTTTAAATAGTAGGATTTTATGATATGAAAAAATTACAACTTAATCTTTATTAACGCGGGATGGGGCAGGGTGGGTCTAAAAAGTGTAAACCCATCCCCGCCCCGCTCCTTGGTGCGGGTCTAAAATCTCGCCCCATCACTTTTGTGGGGTGGGAAAAACTCGCACGGGGTGAAGTGAGGAGGGGCGGGTCAAGCGGGGCGGGAAAAAATTGTCATCCCTAATAACAATCACACACAAGAACACAAATATTTATGTAAAAAATCATTTCTCTTTGAAAGGAAAAATTATGGAACGAACTCCGAATCAATTTACTATTATCAAATTAATTACTATAATTCTCAAGTTTATGCCTAACTTGAAATTCACTAAATATAATAATAATTCTCTTGTTAATGTCTAATGGCCAAATAGCAAATCAATTTACTATTATCAAATCAATTACAATAAATATCTTGTTTAAGCGGCACCCACTCCTTGCTTTTATAAGCAAACCAACTGCTTTATTCCTAATCTTATTTGAATTAGGGTTCTTTGCAAGTCTTGGACAAAACAAAACATGACAAACCCATATATGGGCTTTGCTACAATGTGGGCCGGACCTTGCACGTGGTACACCCAACGCCAAATTTTTTTTTTTTTGAGGGGAACACCCAGCACTACTTGGGTTTTATTCATTTGTATTTTCTTCTCATTATTTTTTTTTAATGAAATTTTTGTTCTCATTATTGATGTGTGTGTGTATATATATAAATTGTAACAAAAGACTATTAAATTACATTCATGGTGAAAACTGAAAAGTCTAAAGATATTTTTTAGTGGAGGAAAATTTAATTATTTTGTTTCGTATAAAACGACAGAGAGGAGGAATTTATTTATTTGATAATGGAGGAAGCTTAACAATATAGTATTTGAAGACTATTTTAAAAAAAAAGGAAAGATAGACAATCATTAAAATAATCCAAAAAAAAGGAATAAAAAATGAAAATGATAATAACGCGGAAGTTTCCTTTCAGGCTCAAGGAATCATTGGCCAAGGCTATTTTATCTTATCTATCAAAATTGGACAATACTATCTTAATCCAGATTATAATAACATTAAACTCTTGCCATATGGCGACAAGAAATATACAAAGGTCAAATTATTCGCACTTTACACGTCATGTACGCATTTCTAATCAATTTGTTTGGAAACTTAAAAAGACAATTAAAAATGTTTTTTTTTTTTTAAAAGCTTTAGCACTCCTATCTTTTATTCTTTTTATCTTTTATTTATTTATTTGATAAGCACATACATATATAGATGAAAGGGATGAGATAAGGAAATATACTCACACGTCAACACAAAAACTGCATGCGACAGTTAGTATTGCAGAGCAAGTGATAATATTATTTTTATCTTATTTTGAAACTTTACACATTTATTGTTTAAACTAAATTATACTTTTAACCCATTGTGTTGCTTTCATTTTGGTCCCTTAAAACTTCAATTTCTTATTTTGGTCCATTTAATTCTTCCATAATGTCTCTCACTAATTTAGAGAGAGAGAGAGAGAGAGAGAGAGAGAGAGAGAGAGAGAGAGAGAGAGAGAGAGAGAGAGAGAGAGATTATATTGCTTTGTTGGCACTTAAAAGTTAGATCAATAATGTAAATGAATGAGAGGCTTAATTTGGAAAAAAAAAAAAAACTTCATACCAAATCTTAAAAAATAAGGGAATATATAAAATGACCCCAAATTCTATGAGTTAAATTATAACTTAACTTAAAAAGAATAAATTACACTATTTTTTGGAGCAACTGAAAGTGAAAGAGATGAAAAGGAAAGAAAAGAAAGACTTTTCTATTATTCGGTCATAGGAGAAAAAAAATAAAAAAATTTAACATGGAAAGAAATCGTATCAATTTGAGGGGAAAACTATGAGAAATCTATACTAAAAAATTTTCAATCACAATTATTGGCTTTTAGTGGTTAAAAAATTTACTTATTTGCGCATGCATTTGTCTTGCTTTCTTTACGAAATTTTGTATAAAATTTTATTGAATTGTAGTAAAAAAAAAAAGAAAAAAAAAATCAATTATACAAATAAAAAAAACACTTATTTTTCTCCCTTCTACAAACCAAATAAATGAAAAGTAAAATATATATTTTTGTAATATTTTATTTTCTCTTTCCCTCCCAACTTTCAACACATAGGTAATTTATCTTTCTTTATTATATTTATTATTCTCTTTCCAATTACAAGTAAATTAATTTGATTGGTTTTAGAAGGAAAGACAAAAAGGAAAAGGAAAGTTGAGAATAGAATAGTAGGTAAAAAAATGGAAAAGTGGGCTGGGAAAGAAAAAGAAAAGAAAAGATTTTCTTTTTCACTGAGAAAATCCACGTGGCGCGAGTATAGTGAGTGGGAACGCTAATTTTTCTCTCTATCGATTTTCGTTTCCCATTTGCGCTTTGGCTTTGTCTTTGGCTTCCCTTCTTTTCTTCACATTCACAACAACACCACAAGAAAAATTCGAAGTCGAGAAGTCGAAGTCGAAGTCTTCCGTCAACTCCTCTACTCTTCGCCTGCCCTCATCTAATAATCTCTCTCCCCCAATTCTCTGTCAAAAGTCGCGTTTTCTAGGGTTTCGAGCCTCGATCGCCCCACGCCACACGGAGATTGATTCGTCTCGATTCTTCTATGGATGCAAATTCGGTGCGTTTTTTTTTTTTCATGGTTTGTTTATAAATTGTGTTGTTTGGTTCCTGAGAAAATTTTAGGACGAAAATTTAAATTCTGCTGGTTTTGTTTTTTGGCCTATTGATAAGGTTCCGAGTTTTCTCGGCAAACGTAAACTTCGATTTCTCACTGGTTTTCTTTTAGTTTTGTTTTTGTATTGGTATTTGGTTCAGACAATTAGTATAAGATATGTATATTTACAATTAGACAATTGGGAGAGTTGAATTGTTACATTTCTATTCTAATGAGCTTTGTTTTGATATCTTAAGAGCTCAATTTTGATTTTCATTGTTGTGAATTTTTTATTCGATTTCGTGGAAGGTTATATGTTTTTTTTTTGTTGCTTTGGGGCTTTTAGTGTGTTAAATTACCTGCACTGATACAAATTAGCAAATTTCCAATAGGTTTGATTTTCTTTCTGGGTTGTGGGTTTAAAACTCTGCTACATGGAACATTGGGTTTTTGCTTTGTTTGTTGTTTTGAAAAGATTTTAATGTTAGACGATGATTTGGGATATGTACAAATTGTCAAAATTAGTAATTTCAGAAATTGGATTTTTATAGGTTCCGGGGATGGAGGAGATGGAGGAGGAGGGCAAGACGTCAGAGGCCCATTTGACGTCAGCTGCTGCTTTTGTCGAGGGTGGAATCCAGGATGCCTGCGATGATGCTTGCAGCATTTGCCTTGAAGCCTTCTGTGACAGTGATCCTTCGACGGTATTGTATACTTATTGCAAAATTCTGTATTTTATTCCTACTCTCGAGTTGGTATTTGATGCATTGTTTTAACTAATCCAATTCTCTATATTTTATACAGGTGACCGGTTGCAAGCACGAGTTTCACCTGCAATGTATTCTCGAATGGTAGTGCAAATGAATTCAATTTTAAGAGCATCAGTTTATTTGCCTTTTGCACTGCTGTGATTGACGATAATAACCGTGGGTCAGGTGGTATAGGGCTGAGATGGGAGTGTTGACATGTCACTGTGCAATAATGTTTGTGCTTCATCATTGCATATATGAGTCAAGTGATGTGAATGAAGATTGGATTTAGGAGCCCATGTTATGTTAAGGTGTTAAGAGCAGGCTTTTCCTTAAGGTTCATTGGCTATAGCTCTGTCATTTAAAAAAGAAAAAAAAAAGATTGGTAGTGCATATGAGTTCAAATTTGAGAGCATGAAGTTATTTACTTTTTCCAATATTATGATTGCCGGTGATAATCAGGGGTCGGATGGTTTTGGGCTGAGATTGGAATGTCAACTCATAACTAGATAATGATAATTGGGCTAAGACATTGCATATATGATTCAAGTGATTGGAATGAAGATGAGATTATAATGGGTCCCAAATTATGCATTTGTAAGGTTTTATGTGCCGCCCTCGACCCCTTGCCTCATGCTCTTTAGCTATAGCTTTGTCGATTATTTTTTTTCACACGTGATTCTTAATAGAACTAATAGAAAATCATAAGATAGATGACATGCATAGAAGTGGATTTATAATTCCAAAATTGTTATAGCACCATGTACTTATGGCTTTGCATAAGTTGAATCATACTATAACTAGAGTATTGAAGGGAAAATGGCCTTATTAAATGTCATATAATATAGGCATAGCAATCTTATGTATAATCTTATGCCGTTGGTGCCATAATTGTAGCTCTCATTGATGATCCAAGATTCAAGACGCCCGTGGTAGAGTGACAAGATTTAGGCTTCAAGATGCAATTAGTCTCTTTATTATTGACAGAAGAATGCCCAAGTATCCCTAAGTGCCTGGAAGGTGGTAAAGTACTCATGGTATAGCTATTTGGCAAGAAAATTTTGATTTAAATTCCACGTGAAATATTGAAGTGCCTTTTGGACCATCAAACATGCATAAAATGCAGGGCATTTTGGGGTTTTAATTTACTGGTGAACAAATGATGAATTCATAGCAGGCGTGGAGGATTTGGGTGCAAAAGTAGATAAGCTGAATTTGTAGTGTCTACCTGAAATTTTTTCTTCATGTAGAAATTCATAGTGGCCATTTGGAATGACGGCTATATTTAAAGAGGGATCTTTCATGGAGAATGTTAAATGATGTTTGGCGAATAATCGAATTGTCTAGTAGTTGGTTCCCTGACTTCCCTTTGAAGTTTCCCTTATGATAGTTGGAGCCATGTGTGAGTTCTATTGGGCAAAGCCAATGAATAGAGGCATTGGGGCCGCAACACCCTTAACCTATTCTCATAACCCATAAAAAAAATATATTGTTTGTTGGGATTTTTTTTGGAGAGGAGAGTAGTGGCTTTTTTTTTGAAGAGCAGCTTGAGGATATTGATGAGCATATATGTTGTTTTATTTGGGCAAGTAATTTAGACAAACAATGTGAAGATTATGATGAAAACAACTAAAGTTAGCAAAATTGCTCCAAGCTTTGGCAGTGCAAATTAGAACCATTTTGTTTGTTGGTCATTTGTAGGATTGATTGATTGGTTAATTTAATGTTACATTTTTTTTTCTTCATATATATATATATATATTTCAAAATACTTAATGTTAACAGTCTTTTATGCTTGTTTTGTTGAGAATGGTTTGTCGGATGCTTTTCAAGAGTATGGCTTCTATTGTAGAAAACCATTTAAATTTTATATAATAAAAAAATTGTATTAACATAGAGAATTAGACATGGGCATAGGGATTTTATTTTTATATTGTATCCTAAAAAATCTTTAATGAAAAGAAGAATTTATTACATTAAAATGTTTATTGTGTAAAGATATAGGTGTAAAATAGCTTGGTGCCTTGGGCTTAGGCCTTCTAAATCGTAGTAACTTTTACATCTGTGGTCTGTCCTCAAATTTGCTTATAAAAGAAAAATCTGTCTTCAAATTTGCTTTCTTTGTTTGGATGTTGCCTTAGAAGTTAGAACAGATCTTGACTATCGACTATCTTGTAAATATGGAAATTCTTCCAAGTAAATTGGTGTATCGTTTGCTGGAGGAAAGAGGAAACAGTGATTCTTCCTTCTCTCAATCTGTGCAGTGATTATTTTTAAATGTTGCTTTTTGTACAAGCTCATTTAGTTTCATACTTTCGGTTGAATCCTAACATCCCTTTAGAACATCCTGATATTTGGCAGTGTCTGATCAAATTTCCATGTCTGGGTGCAGATGTTATATTGATTAGAAAAATTCATTAAAATAACTTTACTTTAATCTTGTAGGTGCCAAAGAAGCTCCCAGTGCCCCATGTGCTGGCAGCCCATCAGCCTGAAGGATCCAACCAGGTTTTTGCTGTTCTCTACTTTTGTTTTGATATTCTTACCGGTTGTCACATGAAAGGTATATATATTAATTATATGTTTGTTTGTTTATTTTTCTTTCAGCCAGGAATTGCTCGAGGCAGTAGAACGAGAGAGGAGTTTTAGGTTTAATCCTTCTAGAAATGCCACAATATTTCATCATCCAACCCTGGGGGATTTTGAGTTACAACATGTTTGTACTCTGCCTATGCTATTGTGCTTCTTTTCTCTTGTAAATCAGTCACATATAAGCTAAATTTACCTGGGAAGGATCATGTACAAATCATTGCTTTTGTGTTTTATGCAGTTACCGGTGGGTGCAAATGATGCTGAACTTGAAGAGCGTATAATCCAGCACTTAGCTGCTGCTGCTGCAATGGGACGAGCTCGCCACATTGCTAGAAGGGAGGGCCAAAGGAATAGGTCATCAGCTCAAGGTCGTCCTCAGTTCTTGGTATTCTCATCTCATCCTAATTCACCTCCTGCTACTTCTGCTCCAGTCCAGAGGGGGGAAGGCGAACCAGCTCCTGCAATTGCAGTAGCTGCTCTATCTTCACCTCATACAACTGTGGGAGAAGAACCTTCACAACTGATTTCTTCAGTAAATTCTCCCCAAGCTGAACAGGTCACAGCCTCAGCATCAGGCTCAACTGTTCTTGCTGCCCATCAACATGGATCAAATAGGTATCCCTTTGATGCTACATCATTACAATTCTTCTACATTATTCTAAGTTTGTTTTTATTTCATAAAATCAAGATTTTTTTTTTTGTTCTTTTGTTGCCATGTACTACTATATTTACATATTTCCTCCATCCAGGAGGTCTCCTAGTCAATCATTACCAAGTGGTCCAGATAGAGCAGGACCTTCAGAAATCCAATCAATTTCAGAATCAATAAAGTCTCGATTAAATGCAGTGTCAATGAGGTATTACTTTATGCGACCATTTCATGTTTTGTATGAGGGTGATAAACTTGATGACTTCTTCCCCTTCTAAGACTTGGTCTATATTTATGATTAATTTTCTTTTTAGATACAAAGAATCCATTTCAAAAAGCACAAAAGGATGGAGGGAGAGATTATTTTCTCGTAACACTTCTATGTCAGACATTGGCTGTGAAGTTCGAAGAGAGGTAAATGCAGGGCTTGCAACTGTATCACGCATGATGGAGCGTCTAGAGACCAAAGAAAATGTTAGAACAAGTTCTGCATCTGAATCAACTAGTATAGATAATAGTTCAGTTACGGAATCAGACAACCAGCACACATTAGAGACTAGTGGTGACATTTCGTTGGGAGACACAAATAAGCCAGCTGCATGTGCTGCTGGTTCCAGTTCGACATAAACATTATTTCTGCAATTGCATCAACTCAAATCATTTCCTTTAGAAAAGGTAAGCTTCAAAATTGAATTTTGCTGCACTGAGTAAGCATATGTCGAGCCAATGAGCTCTAGCTCAACTGGCACTTCCTTGGCTCTACCTCATATAGGTTCTAGGAGGAGCGTGAGGTTGTGGGCTCAAGACCCATTGAGTGTCTATGTAGCTTACTAATAAAATAAAAGTTGCATTTTTGGGTGCTTATAGTTATTATCCCAACTTCCTTTAACCATTTGAATCATCTATATGCTTGTGTTATTTTGTTGCATGTTTCTCATTCTGTCCGTTGATTGGTATATAATTATTTTGTACCTCTCTCAAAAAAAAAAAAAAAAAATTGTACCAGTTTCCCATGCTTATTACATAGTTCTCAATCTTTAGTCTTTCATTTTAATGGCATCTTGTAATCATATTTGGTGTATGATTATTTTTCAGCTTTATTCTCGTTTTGGCAATATAGTTCTAGATTTTGTTTGAGAAAAAAATAAACTAAAGGGCAAAACTTAGTTACATTTTCTCAGGTTCAGTACATTAAATTTCCCAATTAAATTCAAACACATGTTTCATTGACCAAGGAAGCCCAAGCAGTATTTTCTTCTCCAAGGATGATTGAATGCAATGCATCTTGTACCTGGGTTTTCTCTCTCTTTTTTTTTTTTTTTTTTTTTTTGATTAATACAATTTCGTTACTTATCAACAACAAAAAAATTCAATGCATCTAGTTTTTACCCAAACTAATTACAACATTCAAGAAACTCTAGCAAATCCAAGAGTGAATGACCACTTAAAAGCGTGATCCAATCATTAAGGAAGGTAAAAAGATCATCTATTCAGCTTTAGATCCATTGTAGCTTGTTCAATCCCTTCAAAAATTTGGTGTAACATTCTTTTCAAATAGTCCACATTATGCACAAATGGGTTTGGACTCCAAATATTGCTGCTACATTGTCTAGCAAACCTCTCTATCCAACAGGTGAACAAATCAACTACCCTATTCGGCATATCCTGCTGCACCCCAAATAAACATAACATTGGAGATCATAGTTCTCTAGCAATATCACAATGTAGAAGTAAATGATCAACAACGAAAATTATATAGTAAATGATAGTATTTTATTATGTAATGGAATTTAAAATAATAAGCATGTTATAAAGATAGGGTCCTGGGTACTTGTTATGAGAAACAAGGCCAACTGTATCACTACCGTCGCACTATAAGCATCAGTTTATTTGATAAGTTATATGTATAAATAAAATGCCAACAATAAGAATTATAGAGATAATAGATAAAACCCTAGGTTTTCTAAGGTGATGTTCTCATTTAGACCTACATGTGAGCAGCAATAGAATGAATACAATTAAAATAAAATTTTTTTGAATGGAAATTGGGAGGAATTTAAATTTTTTGATAATTCGTTGTTTGGGGGTGGAGAGACTTGAACCCTGGATGTCTCGTTGGAAATGCTAGGAGGTGCCAATTAGTTTAGTTACAAGGCTCTTGGCATTGAGAGTAATTTAAATTCCGTTGAGTCAATTGGAATATTGTTTGCAATCCTATCCAACTTGGAGGCTTAGGGATTAGAAATTTTTTAGTATTTAATCGAGCTTTACTTGGTAAATGGTTATGGCTTTATGCTGTTGAAATGGTACTACTTTTTAATTTTTATTTTCTTCCCTTTGGGCTTAAATTCTCCTACATCAATAAGCCTATGGAAGAATATCAGAAATTGATGGACTAGCTTTGCTAGATTTTTTTTGTTATGAGGCAGGGAATAGCAAAAGGTATGATTTGGCACAACCGTTGTGGGGATTATACTTTGAAGAATAGATACTTGAAGTTACTTTGGATAGTCAGGAACAAAGATGCCTTGGTGACATATTACATGGATTGTTTGAGGTGTAGCATTCAGTGGAACCATTCATTACTAGAGCATATTACAATTGGGTTGTTCAAGGGATAGCATTCAGTGGAGCCCTTCGCTTTTACTTGCAGTATAGGATTGGGAATTAGATTCCATGAAGTTATTCTTGGATGATTGATATGCTGCTACAGTAAATCATAAAGAAGGAGAGGGGGGAGTTTGGGGGGGGGAGGGGGGTTGGGAAGCTGGTCTGCTCTCTTGAAAGAGTCGTGGCTTTTGGTCTTGGAGGAAGGAGGGGCGTGGGGGGACAGCAAATTCCCATATAGTGGTATACGGTAGGTTAGAGTTCAACTAGAATTGTCAATTTGCAGCCACGATGGGCAAAATTTTAACAGAGAATTTGAGGAAATAGGGTATTATAATTGCTGATTGGTGTTGCCTGTGTAACTCCCATGGGAGATTATCTGTTCTTAATCCCCAAGCCACCATCCCGAATTGATGTGCAAACCACATTCCAATTGACAAAGTGAAATTCAAACTCCTCACTCATTCCACCCTAAAGAAAATCTCTTTGAAGATGTTTAACTTAAGTTTCAATTTTGGGTCTATTTTTCATGAGGCCTAGGATTTTTTTTTTTTGATTGGTAAGTTAGACATGCACTTGATGTTTTTGAACCCACAATTTTACCCTCATATATCTTTTATAAGGGGAGGAGGTTCCATTTGAGCTGATTCTCATCGGCCTTTAGACGTAGGATCCTTACTTTTAAAAGTATATGATAATAGATTGTTATGGAAGTATTTTATGTAATTTAGCCATTAGTTTAATGAGGTTAGGACTCGGTGCAAGTTCCTTTTGCCCAAAGTGGCGTGTAGTGGGTTTGATTGAGTCTAGGATTCAGCCTCTTCAAAAAAAAAAAAAAAGGGTGCAGTTTTGTGCGCTGAGTATGACCTTTTTTATGGGGTGCTCATTTTCACCTCTGACTCACATAATTATGCTCAAAAGGTGAGCACCTCACTAAAGTCACATTGCCTCAAGGGTCTTAAAATTATATTTGTTGCCTCACCTGTGACCTAACCAAGTGCCTGGCTTGCATTGAACTACTGGTTATGAATATATAGGGCATGAAGTCTGCCATTGAGATGCAGATTTTTTATATTATATATATGGAGAACTTCAAGCTTGTTCAAATGCTTGCTTCCCTAGTTATCCTCTTTACAAGAAGTTTGCGAGACTAGAAGTTACCTTTAAGTTGAATAGGAAAGCTTTGAGTGTGTTGCTGGACCTAGAGATAGAACTTCTTCATGATATTAAGAACCAAATAGGTGCCAATGTACAGAGGAACAAAAGCTCATCATAGAGAAGTTAGGAGAGAGATAGGAGAGGAAGCAAGTGGGACCTAACATAAAATGTTAGGAATTCTAAATTTGTTAAAGCACCATAATGTGGCCCTGAAAAATTATATGTTTCCTTAAGCTACAGTTCTTAGTGTGTTGGCAAGTGCCTTATGCCAGTATGCAAGTTGGAGGTAGAGTTTGGGAATCAACCTGCCTTGGTTACACGTCATTAAAAAAAAGGGTATAATATAGCTATACATAAGAATAGTGTTATCATTAAAAATATGATTAATATGTGAGTTGCTTCAGGTCACTTCTATTTGGGATTAGGTTGAGGTATATGTCATCAAGTAGCCTGCCCTTCCAGCTCTTACTAAAACAGGAATAAGGTGATGGCTTGATTCATAATCTAGTGTAAGCTTGGTATTCTAGGGCTTATGGAATGTGTTGGTTCTTACTTTTAAGCAACATTTAAAATATTTGAAATGTTTATGCGTTTCTCTATGTGCGTGTTGTTTCCATGGAGAGGTTTTATTGAGCCTTTAGAAAGGGTTGATACCTAGGTTCAGTTCAAGTTGTGGTTGGCTTGATAACTTTTCCTTAACTTGTCTTTTTGTTCTGAAATTTGTATATTTTTTGAAGAAAAAGGAGGTGATGTTATAGCCATATTGTTGTCGAAATTTGGTTACCCTAGTGATAGTTATGTGCGACTTTACTTTTCTGTCCTTTTGATTGATAAATTACATATGCATTCAGGGAGTCTGAACCCAGTGATCTTCCATCTTGTCCTTCAAAGAAGAGGAAGTGCCATTTGAGTTAATGCTCGATGACAAACACACATTTTCCCTTTCCTCAAGGAAAGCAATCTTGTAAATCTTCTTAATAACTAGTGTGCATGTGGATGTCCTGATTGCCTTGACCCAGTGATTCAAGTATACATAATGGTGATCCATATTTCTAGAATCTCAAAGCCTACTATTATTTAATAGGTTCATTAATTGTGATAATCATACTTTCACTGCTTAAATCCTATTGCTACTCCTGTAGACTTATGATATCCAATTTCTGGTGAGAATTGTAAGTTTAATGAGAGATGCTTCTTTGATATCAGGTGGAACTTCCCTCTCCTAGATATGGCATGCTGTGGATATGATGCTTAGACATCCTCTTCAGGCCATTGCTTATCCTTTTACATGTGAAAAGAGCACTGGGCGATTGATATATATTTTGAAATAAATAAACAAGAGAGAGACCTCTTCTATCGTAGAAACTAGTATGTGTTTGTAAATTGATTTATATAATGACCTATTTATGAATATATTATACAGAATGGCACTGGTTTTTTAAGGAAGTTATCAATGTCTTCGAGCCTACATGCACACACATTGGCGATTTCATATTACATCAAATTTTCATGAGACATTTCTTTCCCCTCGCCCTTGAACCCTAAGCAGTAAAAGAAAGGAAAATGGAACTTATCGTTGGTTTTCTCATATGAATATCTTTCCACTTCAATTGTGCTAAAGAAAGAACATATCCTTGAAACAAAGGGGATTGGGAGAAGAAAGCAAGGATTTTGATCATTCCAATTTTATCCAAAGGTCTTGATCAATCAAAAGATTTATATCCTAATATTTCTCTTCCTATTTTTCTAATCGAGATGGGATATTCAATTGTATGTCATCTGTCATCCTCATCACTGTATGCACGTGTATTATAGGAACAAATATTCATTGATTTGGTTGGCTCCTCAACTTCGATGTTATTTTATTTTATTTTATTTTTTTATCATTTTTTTTATAATGTATTTTTAATGTCTCATTCTAGGACCAAAAAATTCATACCTTCACTCACGCGGAATCTTACTTGGGCCTGCCACAACACACAAAGATATAGGGGGTGTGAATTTTCGGTGAACATTCTGTGAGACTAGATTTATTGAATTGAAAATCCCAAGTTACGTATCTTGTGAATGGAAAAGAGTAGACAAAGCTAAAATGCTGAAGATGAACAAAAGTTAAAATAAACTAAGTAGTGTTTATTCTTGATTGACAACGATTTGTCTCATATTCTTTGATTTATCGTGCCACATACATACTCTAATCATAGTCCCTAGCTATTGACGGGCAAATTAGCTAAGTGGGGGATGGGATTATTAGGTGGGTTGATTCATAATTGAGCTTCCAACTCCACTAAGCTAAACAATAGCGGCTAAGGGTCTGTTTGGATACCGCTTATTGTTGAAAATTGAAAACACTGTAGCAAAATAATTTTTAAATGTGTGTGGATAGTGCCGTGAGATCCAGTTTTAAAGTTATTTTTTTTAGAAAAATAGTTTGTGGGTTCCGTAAACAGTATACGGGATCCATTAAAAAAAAACTCACTGCTGGGAAACGCAAAATGCACTTCCCAAATGGAGTCTAAGTGATGAACAATAATAATCTTGAACCAAATTTCCCATGCCATTGTCCTTAGAGGTTCGAACTTAGGATCTATTTTCTATCACACTTCAACATTCCATCAAGATTTGTAAGGGATACTTTAAGTGGGTTGGGCCATAATCTGATCTCAACTTTACTCAAGTGGCAATAACTTCAAGTGATGGACAACAATAAATTATTGTTATGCTATTGTCTCTAAAAGGTTTGAACTCAAATCTATCCCATAATTATTGGCACACGTTCCTCTAGGGGACTAATAATTGGGAATCTAGTCTTGAAATTGACTTCTCACATTTCAATGATACAGAAGTATATTGTGCTCAACGATTTTGTCGAAAGATGATTCTCCAATGAAGGGTTCTTAAATGCAAGGGCTAAAAGAATGAAAAAAAAAAAAAGGTCTAAAAGTTAAACGGGGTTATGTAATTTAAAATAACATTTTTTCCCTTAATTATGTTGTTGAGTAATTATAATTTGAGATTTTAAGAGTACATTCAGATATGCTTTACTAATTGCTTATTTTTTGTAAGTGATACAGAAATAGAGGGGAGTTTCGTTATTGATTTTTAAAAATTATTTTTTTGTGCGAGTCCTGTCAAAATAAGTTAAAAGTATGAGAAGCTATTCTGTTTTTGTTTTTGCGCATCTCAAACATGCTCCAAATTGTACAAGTATCATGTTCATCTAAAATTTTTCATGTCTGTTAGATCTTGAGAAATTTTTATAATATATAAAGGGGAAACAATAACTGGAGAGGAGGATTTGAACCCTGTGTTCTTTCCCTATAAAAAAAAAAAAAAAATCAGATAATGCCACTAAACAAAGTTTTTTACCTAGAAAATATTCTAATGCATAAATAGACACAATATGCTTAAGTACATGCGGTGAACTTACTTGAAAATGTTGAAATCCAATCACGAGTTAACGCATAAGTAATTTTTGAGTTTGGGTGTGAGGAGTGTCCATAGGCTGGCTGATATGCTAATATAACTATACATGTCCTCCGACCAAGAATTATAGGAGAAGAAAATTTTAGTTAAGTTACCAATAATATGATATTTTGGTTACAATAAAATTAGGAATCTAAACGAACAATGTTGGACTGAGACGCAAAATCCCACTCTCTTTAAGGAGATTCAAGTCCTTTACGGTTAGTAAAGCCCAGAAATTGATGCAACATAATTTCTCTTTTTGACTTGTTCCCTCTAGGATACAACAACCCAACAATTCGTTGTATAGCTCGGACCAACTCTGCATAAGTGGTTCAGTTCAAAGCTTCATTAAAAGAAACACTTTTCTGGAGCCGAAATCTCTTAAGTGTTTAGGAATATTGTTGAATTTACTCACTCTCACACATTACTCACAAATACTTTAGAAAAGAAGAGACAGCTCTTTGCTTTAATTATTTCTCTTCCTTCACTCTTTATTTGAAAATGCCCATAGCATAGCTGTTGTAAGGACCAAAAATCACGTAGAGAATTAAAAGGCCATTAGGAACCCAATAATTCAAGGCCCAAAGTAAAGAATTTGTAGAGAGGGAACGATACAACAAAGGACGGATGCGTCCTAAGGATTTCACTTCCAATAAAAAGGAATAGGCAACACTTGTCCTCAGATTTTATCCTGAGGAGGAGTCTGTTCTATGCAATTATCAATCTCCTCCCCTTCTAGCCTCCTTCATCCCTATTTATACTCCTTGCTTTCGTCATCTCAACCATTCATCTCCCACCTAACTATTTTCTTTTGTTGACACTTGTACATTTGCTTGAAGGAAGGTGGCGGTAAGAAGCTATCTAATTGTGATTTGCACTGTTCAGGTTACCTCCACATCAATGCAGCTGATAAAGCTGGTGCTCCTCATTTAATGCGGTCAGGAAACTAGGTGTAGAGCATTCAATGCAGAGTTCACAGCTACCTACCCTCAAACACGATACTCTCACTCTTTCTGTCATATATCACCAATTTACCATTTGCAATTCTCCACGCGGTCACGTCTTCACGTCCTCGGGTCCTGGGCTTTTATCCTAATTGAAATCTCCTCTGTTCTTTAAGCTTCATCCTTGGTCCTCGGGTCCCCACAACTGTATATATAGTCTTCAAGAACCTCTTATAACCTACATAATATTTATTAGTTTAGATAACTCCTCTTTATTAATTTGATTTAACTTACATAGAGTTACTCTTTGTTTAATTAACCTCACCTTATTAAACAACTCATCTCTTTTATAAGCTTCAGTTAATTGCAAATTAAGTTTTAATGTAATTTAATTTAAATAATGTTAGTACATTTTAAATTAAATTACGTTAAAAATTAATTTGCAATTAACCGAAGCTTATAAAAGAGATGAGCTGTTTAATAAGGTGAAGTTAATTAAACAAAGAGTAGCTTTATGCAAGTTAAATTAAATTGAAAAAGATGAGTTTTTTTTTTTTTTGATAAGCAAAAGAGGAGTTATTTAAATTAATGAATATTATATATATATATATAGGCATTTTTAGGACAAGAGTGAAGGAAGAGAAATAGTTAAAGCAAAGAGCTCTCTCTTCTTTTTCTATAGTAACTGTGAGTAGTGTGTGAGAGTGAGCAAATTCAATTATATACCTAAACACTTGAGAGATTTCGGGCTAAAGAAATGTGTTTTTTTTGGTGGACCTTTGAGCTCAGCCACTTATGCAGAGTTGATCCGAGTTATATGTTAGGACATATGTAATTCAATGTTAGGAACATACGTCACTATTTTATGTAATTGGCTAATCCTTTGACAAAATGCACTTTACTTGTAATTGGGTAGATCTAGGATGTGCTTAATACTTCAAGGAACAAGAATTCGAGTTCAAGTTCAAGTTTTAAAGTCATGCAAGTCTGTCTAAGATTCAAGTGTGAAAAGTGCTGTTCATTAAAGCTCGACAGCTAGCATCTATCGAGACTTGAAGAGCTGTTCCAGCCCATGGCTCGACAGTAGCTCGACAGATAGGGTATCTGTCGAGGTTTATGAAACCCAGAATTTCTGGTTTGTTTTTCATTTAATCCGTGATTGTATGTTTGAGATTTTTTGTCTCACAACCCTAGACATACAAAAAGATTATTTTAAGGGCCGTATCAGGTTGCATAACCAAGAGCACAATTGCACCAAAGCATAATTCCTCAAGTGTGACCGGAAACTTAGTTTGCCCTAGTTCTTGAAGAAGCTGCTGTGTTTGTACACTATAGGATTTTGTGACCAAGCAACTTCGTGATCTTCAACGTGTGATTAACTGAAGAACTTTCCAGCCAACAATCTTCTCGAGTTGGTGATTGAAGTCTCGTACTGAGATCCGCGTAATTGGTTAGCCACGTACTGGGAGCCATGCATTGAAAATGTGAGATTGTCACTATAGAACAAGTCCAATTGGGTATTGGGGTAAGAGTTCAATCATAGGTTAGTATAAGGTACTGAGATTCCTTTACTTGTAACCGTTTGTTGTGATAATAGTGAATTCTCGGGAGTGGTGACCTTAAAATCACCCGGTGGGGGTTTTTGCTGTGTAGGGTTTTCCCATTCGTAAACAAATCACCGTGTCAATTTATTTTCCGCTGCATACTTTAGTTAATTGGTGATTTGTTTGTGCTACCACGTGTTTGCATGTTAATTTGATTAATTAATAAACTTGGCTAATCAATCAATTAATTCATCACAAGGGGTCAATACATTCTTGGCCTATCATTATACAACGAATTGTTGGGTTGTTGTATCCTAGAGGGGATAAGTCAAAAAGAGAAATTTTGTTACATCGGTTTTTGAGCTTTGCCAATAGCAGAGGCTTGAATCTCCATAAAGAGAGGGAGATTTCTGTATATCAGTTCGACATTGTTCGTTTAAATTTTTAATTTTATTGTACCCAAAATATCATATTATTGGTAATTTCTCCAACAATTATATTTTGGTTACAATAAAATTAGCAATAAACTTATATTTTGGTTACAATAAAATTAGAAATTTAAACGACACAATGTCAGACTGAGGCATGAAAATCTCACTCTTTTTAAGGAGATTCAAGCTCTTTGCTGTTGGTAAACCCAGAAATCAATGCAGCAAAATTTCTCTTTTTGACTTGCCTCCTCCAGGATACAACAACCCATCAATTTGTTGTATAACTCGGATCAACTCTGCTTAAGTGGTTGAGCTCAAATCTCCACCAAAAGAAACACATTTCTTTGACCCGAAATCTCTCAAGTGTTTAGGAATATTGTTGAATTCACTCACTTTCACACATTACTCACAAATACTTTAGAAAAAGAAGAGACAACTCTTTGCTTTAACTATTTCTCTTCCTTCACTCTTTATTTGAAAATGCTTGTGGCATAGCTGTATATATAGTCTTCAAGAACCTCTTATAACCTACATAATATTTATCAGTTTAAATAACTCATTTTTATTAATTTAATTTAATTTACATAGAGTTACTCTTTGTTTAAATAACTTCACCTTATTAAACAACTCATCTCTTTTATAAGCTTCACTTAATTACAAATTAAGTTTTAATGTAATTTAATTTAAATAATGTTAGCACATTTTTAATTAAAATATGTTAAAAATTAATTTGTAATTAACTGAAGCTTATAAAAGAGATGAGTTGTTTAATAAGGTAAAATTAATTAAACAAAGAGTAACTTTATGTAAGTTAAATTAAATTTAAAAAGAGGAGTTATCTAAACTAATGAATATTATGTAGGTTATAAGAGGTTCTTGAAGTATATATATAGTGCTACGGGTATTTTCAGATCAAGAGTGAAGGAAGATAAATAGTTAAAGCAAAGAGCTCTTTCTTCTTAGTCTATAGTGATTGTGAGTAGTGTGTGCAAGTGAGTGAATTCAATTAAACTCCTGAACACTTGAGAGATTTCGGGTAAAAAAAATGTGTTTTTTTTTGTGGAGCTTTGAGCTCAGCCACTTATGCAGAGTTGATCCGAGCTATACAACGAATTGTTTTGTTGCATTGGTTTCTAAGCTTTGCCAATAATAGAGGCTTGAATCTCCTTAAAGAGAGTGAGGTTTTTGTATATCAGTCCAACATTGTTAGTTTAAATTCCTAATTTTATTGTAACCAAAATATCATATTATTGGTAATTTCTCCAACAATAATATTTTGGTTACAATAAAATTACCAATAAAATGATATTTTGGTTACAATGAAATTAGAAATTTAAATGAAGAATGCCGGACTGAGGCACAAAAATCTCACTATTTTTAAGGAGATTTAAGCTCTCTGTAGTTAATAAAGCCTAGAAATCGATGCAACAAAATTTCTCTTTTTGACTTGCCCTCTCCAGGATACAACAACCCACCAATTTGTTGTATGGCTCGAACCAACTCTATTTAAGTGGTTGAGCTCAAAGCTCCACCAAAAGAAACACATTTCTTTGGCCTGAAATCTCTCAAGTATTTAGGAATATTGTTGAATTCACTCACTCTCACACATTACTCACAAATACTTTTGAAAAAGAAGAGACAGCTCTTTGCTTTTACTATTTCTCTTCCTTCATTCTTTATTTGAAAATGCCTGTGGCATAGATGTATATATAGTCTTCAAGAACCTCTTTTAACGTACATAATATTTATTAGTTTAGATAACTCATCTTTATTAATTTAATTTAACTTACATAGAGTTACTCTTTGTTAATTGACTTCAGCTTATTAAACAACTCATCTCTTTTATAAGCTTCAATTACTTACAAATTAAGTTTTAATGTAATTTAATTAAATAATGTTAGTAAATTTTAAATTAAATTACGCTAAAACTTAATTTGTAATTAACTAAAGCTTATAAAAGGGATGAGTTGATTAAACAAAGAGTAACTCTATGCAAGTTAAATTAAATTGAAAAAGAGGAGTTATCTCAACTAAACTAAAATGAATATTATGTAGGTTATAAGAGATTCTATCTATCTATCTATCTATCTATCTATCTATCTATATATATATATATATATATATGCTACGGGCATCTTTAGATCAAGAGTGAAGGAAGAGAAATAGTTAAAGCCAAGTGCTCTCTCTTCTTTCTCTATAGTAATTGTGAGTAGTGTGTGAGAGTGAGTGAATTCAATTATACTCCTAAACACTTGAAAGATTTCGGGCCAAAAAAAGGTATTTTCTTTTTGTGGAGTTTTGAACTCAACCACTTATGTAGAGTTGGTCCAAGTTATACAACAAATTGTTGGGTTGTTATATCTTGGAGGGGGCAAGTCAGAAATAGAAATTTTGCTGCATCAGCTTCTGGGCTTTGTCAATTGTAGAGGGCTTGAATTTCTTTAAAAAGAGCAAGATTTTTGTACCTTAGCCCAACATTGTTCGTTTAAATTTCTAATTTTATTGTAACCAAAATCTCGCTCTCTTTAAGAAGATTCAAGCCATCTACGGTTGACAAAGCCCAGAAACTGATGTAGTAAAATTTCTCTTTTTGACTTGTCTCCTCCAGGATACAACAACCCAACAATTCGTTGTATAGCTCGGACCAACTCTGCATAAATGGCTAAGCTCAAAACTCTACCAAAAGAAACACATTTTTTTGGCCCGAAATCTCTTAAGTGTTTAGGAATATTGTTGAATTCACTTACTCTCACACTTTACTCACAAATACTTTAGAAAAAGAAGAGAGGGTTTTTTGCTTTAACTATTTCTCTTCCTTCGTTCTTTATTTGAAAATGCCCCTAGCAGAGCTATATATATATAGTCTTTGAGAACCTCTTATAACCTACGTAATATTTATTAATTTAGATAACTCCTCTTTATTAATTTAATTTAACTTACATAGAGTAACTCTTTGTTTAATTTACTTCACTTTATTAAATAATTCATCTCTTTTATAAGCTTAAAATAATTACAAATTAAGTGTTAACGTAATTTAATTTAAAATGTACTAACAGTTTCATTAGTAGGATATTACGTATATTTTATTTGATTCTCTAGAGGAGCAAAGAATAAAGAATATATATATATATATATATATATATATATATATATATATATATATATATATATATAAAATACCATTTTTAGTTTCATCATTAGACTAATGAATCTCTTAAAAAATTTCAGACAAAAATAATATTCTTTAATTTTATACTACCTTTTTGGAAAAAGAATGACAAAAACGTTCGTTAGTTCTCTTTAGAGGAATAAAACTGAAAATATTATGTCTCCAAGGAAGATGCGAAATGGAATTTAACTCCGTTTATATATTCTTAAAATGTTATTTTTCTAGGAGTAAAATTTAAGTACAGTACTTAAGTGATGTTCTTTAGATTCCCTTTTATTCCATATGGATTTTTTCTCATGGAATAAAAGTTTATTTTTTTAATTAAGTAACTACATGGCTAAATCTTAAGAGAGGAATCTAAGTTTTGTCCTTTATCTATTGTGAAATTGGTGGATTTAATTTTAGTAGGTTATTGACATTTAAAAAAGATTAATTTAAATAAATTTAGTATCAATTATGAAATAATATGATAAAATTCAATCTAACTTTTTAATTTTAAAATAAAATTGAACACTTTTTAAATTTCAATAGCAGAGTAACTTAAACACTTAAATCCTTCCAAGTTAGTACATGTCTTCATAACAACTTGGGCCATGATCGAGTGCTCAATAAGCAAATTGTGAAGAAATCATAAAATAAGGATTTTTTTTTTAAACGGATGCGCTATAAAAGTATTTGTCAGTAAATTATTTTAAGAAAAATTTTATAGAAAGAGAAAATAAGTATTTAATTTTTTTGATAACCTTTTTTATTTCCCATAAAATGATAAAAATATTATCAAATTTTCTTAAAATGGTCGTGGTGACCTTAATTACCTAAATTTAGAATCACTTAACAATCTTTCTAGTGACACCAAGATCATCTGAATAGGATGGATAAATTGTCATTAGACAACGAAAATAGGTTTGAGATGAAATGGAGGGATGATTATTCTTTATCAAGGTCCAAAATTTTTAATCATTTTAATACGGAGAAAAACATAAGAGAAATATGAATATCTGACACTACGTAATTAAAAAAAAAAAAGAATTCTCTAGTAAAAAAATAATAATTTAATATAAAGTGTATTTCTAGTTTTCTATTTTACATCTATCTCCTACCAAAAATTTATAACAAAAGATATTTAATATTTTATTTTTAAATTTTTTTTTTACATCTTCGCTATTTTTTACTTCCCGTCATGCCTACGAAACAAAACTTTAATTCTATAACTCATAATTTTCCCCCCAAGTAAATAACAGCTCCAGGCAAAAACGTATTTTTCCAAAAAAAGGTATATTATTTTTTAAACCTCATAGTTTTGGGTGTGTTTTATTTAAACTTTAAATTTCAAAATATTTTATGTAAATATTACAATTTCTAAAAACATTTCATTTAAACTTTATAATTTCATATAGTTTTATTAAACCTTAGAGTTTTGGATAATTAGTTTTCTTTATACCGCAAAGTTTAAAATAAATTTCATTTTTTTATCAAATGATGTTTTTTGAGTTTAACAGAAAAAATGTGATAGAAGGTTTAAATTATACATATTAAATTTCTCACTTTCTCACTCAAGAAGGAACTCTCTCTCTATAAAGAGAACAGCATGATTTTATTGATCAGAAGAAAATGAAAGTATAGTTATAATTAAGATCAGCTTTGCTATTAATTTATATCTAAAACATAGCATAACTGCTTAATCAATCTCTAACAAACTCAAAACAGATTTTTTTTTTTTGATGAACTCAAAATAGATTCTAACGTCTACAACTACTTTATTAATCATTTACAGACGTGTACGATAAGTTATAAATTGATGCAAAGCTCAAGTGACACTCATGTGTTGATTTGATTAAAACACGTGTCTTAAATTACAATTTGGCTCGCAGTCAACTAGAATGTATAATCCATATAAGCGATTTTTCAGTTGAGAAGACCTGTCAACCTAGGAAACTAAGAGAAATGTCTATCTAATGGTTAAATAAGAGATTTGGGGTTTAATTATCACTTATACTAAAAACTGATTGGTGTTTTGGTCTAATGATAAAGAAGATATTGTCAGGAATAGAAGCCATAAGTTGAAATTTTCTCAAAAAGGGGGGGGGGGGAAGGTATATCTTTTTTTATTTTATTTTATTTTTATAGTTATTTAGTTAAACCAATGATTGGTAATTGTAACAAATAGAAACAATCATTTCATTTGACATGCATATTCTTTATTTTCTAATGGATTTACATATATCATTAATGGAAATTTTTGATTTAGTGAATACTAACTTTGGTTATTTGCTGTTCAAGAATTTTTGTTTCGGCCGTTCATATTATCCATACATAATGTTTTGATTTAAGATTTCAATTCTTCCATGTTTCAGTAGTAGTGAGTATATTTTTCCTCGGAGAGTCTAATGACATTTAGATAGTCTTGGATCTTAGTGTATTGTTCCTAAGAACAATAATTGACAAATAAATTGAATTTCATTACATTCAACATATCATATAAATGATTAAAATTCACATAAATTAGATTTACCATAAAATTAGAGAATAGTGGAGAGATGTCACCTTGACGATACTTTAAAGTAATCTCATAACAAGAAGTGATTTACTGTCAAAATATATACAGTTTTAGATGACGGGGTTGAGGCGTAGACTACATCACTTTGTGGCTTTGTGCGTGCTGCTTCTGGGATACAATAACCTAGCTACCTCTGCTGATTATCCTTCAAGCCTATACCTCTTGTAAGATAGGAAGCTCTAAATAGTACTTTTTTTTTAACCAAAAATATACTGACTATAAGAATATATTATTTTCATGAAACTAGAATTTTTACTCAGCAAATATGTAGGGAGTTTTCTTTTACATGAAAATGGTGCTCATAACAAAATTGATTTTTTCATCATATCTCATCCGGGCATGGGAGTTGCATATATATGATATACATATAGGCTAAAGAAACGTACAATAAAGATCATGTTAATTTGGGTTTTAAATACATTTACTTTATTGCTGTTTTGATTATCCTTAAAATGGATAGTAACGCACAGCTATTGCATTACACATGAAAATCAATTAAGACATGAGTTTGTGGTCAAAAACAATTTTAAGCTATGCGTTGGAGCAAATTAAAAAGATTTGAAAACGGTAAAAGAAAACCAAAGCTATTATTAGAGACATTATTATATTGATTGAATTTTAAATGTATAAAACCAATTCCATTGTTTGACTTGAATAACCATTTGATCAAAATTATGATTATTGTAAAAATATTCCAACATAAAGTAAAAGTAAAACCATTATATTTATATTTGTTTTTTATTCTTTCTTCCTGAAGTACAAAGTACAAACCCGTTGGTCATGGTGGTTAACAATACGTTTTAAGAAACTTTGAAGTTTAAATAAAACATTTCAAAAGTTTAAGGTTTAAATAAAACATAGCAAAACTCTAAAGTACTTAAGAAAAAGAAAAAAAAAAGGTGTTATTTTTGAGTGACAGATCAACCTAGTCATTTAAAAGTCAAAACATAATTATATTACCCTTAATATTCAGATGTTACGTATGACAATATGAGTATGTGATTCAAAATGGCACGCACAAAGAGAGAAATGACTAAACATGAGTGAGGGTTATACTTATCCGTTACTCACATGGAAAGTGTTTGTATAAGGAACACACTTGAATAGAGAGTATATATTGGTGTGATTGATAAAGTGAAAAGCTTGTGATTGTGATTGTGATTGTGATTGTGATTGTTTTTTTTTTTTGGGTTAACAGGCATGATATTAAACAACAACAAAAAAGCTACAAACTGGCCACAGAGGCCAAAATAGTGGCTACCCGCCTATAACAGTACATACCATTGATATCAGATACAAGTAATTTATCTAATTTATCTATATATCGTGAGTTAATGACTATCTATGTTATTTCATCTTCAGGCTTTTTTACGATTCTTGCTAAAGAGTGTAGAATACCAGTGCAATTTTAGTGCCTTTTGGTTGTGGGCAAATCGCCAAAATCATACATATCTTCATTAACACCTATGGAGGTAACCCAATCTGTAAATACCTTTTGCTTCCTGATGTTTCTTTGTTTGCTTGGATTTGTTACATTGATATGACATTGCTCTGCATTTAATTAACCCTGTCTTGTTCTACCCACTGGACTTATCTTACAAATTTTATTTATTTTAGGACCTGTATCTTTAAGTTTGAGCAGTTCCTTTCTTGGAAAATATGTGTGGTTGTTTATTTTTGTATGATCCAAACAAAATCAAAGAAATAGAGAGAGTAATAGTTTTCTTTTTTTGGGTTAATAGAACTTGGAATGAATGGTGAGGAGGGTGGAAAGGAAGTAATAAAAAAATTATATGGAAAATAAGAGAGAAGGTGAAGGGTTAAAGAAGATAAAAGGTTGAATAAAGTGAAATGCTAGAATTTAAGAAGAGATAAATGAGAAAATTTAATAATGTGCATAATAGCATTGGAATGTAAAATTTAAGAAAGTCTTGAATCTCACAAAAGTGTAAGCTTTGTGAACTGGGTATGATCTTTTAACCGCGAATGAAATAATTTTTTTTTTCTTGAGAAGCAAATGAAATAAAAAGTTGAACAAAGTAAAAATTGCAAAAAAAATTAGTGGGCTTTTTTTCACACTAAATATTATTAAATACTATTTATTTGATTTTCTATCTTATATAAAATTTTGTATTAAAGCCATTATTGTTTTTTAAGATGTAAAATTTTTAATTAAGTTTTATTTACATCTCTTTCACAAGTTGTTTGGAAAAAAATTTCAATGATTATTTGGCACACTCATAATAATTTTTTTGAGTGAAATAGTTTATAATTTAATCAATTGAGTTGGATTTCTATTGGATCAACATTCAGGGGGCCTTCATGGAGGTGCGCCAAAAAAAAAAAAAAAAGCAAAATTCACCTATTTTTTTCTTTAAAAAAAAATTATCATTTTACAATATTAAGACATTTTAAAAAAAAAATTTGGGGCCTTAAAACCCCTTTTTTTTTTAATAATACAAATGGGGCCTTAGGTCTAGGCCTTGAGCCAACTGGTCCATGAATGGCATGCCTTGGACATTGGCCCAAGGTTTGAAGCCAGTCGTTACTCACTGTGTGGTGTAACTGACATCGACTTGGAGTATTTTCTTTGGGTCTCACCTCTTTGAGGAAGCCTTAAGGTGCTCAAAGTCCTCTTCTTAACACTGCAGTCTCCACTGCTGTCTAATCCTGTAGTCTTATATGTTGACTGCATGACTGATCACCACTTTAAATTATGTTCTATTGATAATTCTTGTCTGGAGGTTTATAATAGCAGTGTTTAAATTTTTAACGCTTCCTATCAGAATGTTAATTTACAAAAACATTATTTTTGCAATTTACTTATCTAGTTAATATAATTTTTAATTATATACCTCTCCTTGCTTCATTTTATCAACATGGTAAAGCAGAACCTGACATTGCTAGTCATGCATGGTTGATATATTATAGGTTGTTCATTTCGAGCTCTGGACGAGCCGACGGAGGATGATTTGTGTCTAGAGCTGTGACTTGTGAGTCAGTTAATTGGTTTTAAGTAGTAGAACTCTTTTATTTTATATTACTGTGAGTTTTTTTTTGTGCACTACCTAGTGTCCTTATGAGCTAAAAGCTGGTTACTGATTTCATTGTTAATTCGTTATGTTCTACTGTTTTTAAATACAATTTGAAGGTCAAAACTTCATAGTTATGATGAAGTTGTAGAAAGAGTGGCAGAGAATTTGTCTGATATGTTAGTCCACTATGACCAGGCATGTTAGAGATATATTAGCCCATTAGTATAAGCCCAAGCTTAATTCTACTTTGTGTGCAAGCCAAGTTTTCTACTTGTACTAGAAGTCTATTAGTTTAGGGTTTAGTCTACTGTATATACTCATGTTATGGTTCATTGTAACACAGGATTTGTTCTACACTCTAATATATTATTGATGTACCCCTTTAGGGTTTCCTCTGTGGATGTAAGCCGTTAGGCTAAACCACGTAATCCTCTTGTGTTATTGTGTTCTATACTTTATACTTTCGCTTTCGCATCCATAATAGCATATTCAACATGGTGTATCCAGTAGCGGAGCCAGGATTTCAGTTTAGGGGGGGCAAAATTAAAAGACAAGATTGAAAGTAAAATTAATCTAAATATTATTAATCGATGTTAATAACAAAATAGATATAGATTATATACTATTAATGCAATTGTTGTACAAAATCTAATATAATATAAACTCTAATTTATTTTTTCATACATAATTTAATTTGTTTAATTGGAAGATTAGTAAAATACACCTCGATATGAGTTTGTTTAGAATTTGAATCTAAATCATTATTATAATTTGGCTTCTCCATAATCTCAATTGATTATAAGTATATATTTCATATTATTAAAAAAAAAAAACATAGTTAATAACAATCAAATTAAGAGATTATTCTAAATATATAGAATTTAAACATGTAATTTGATTCTTTAAAATAAATTGAGAAAATAAATCAATATAAAAGAATTATAAAGTTGTATTTTCATTTAGGCGAAATTCAGTATTTTTTACTCTATTCTTTAAGTAGTAAGTAGTTAAAATTGGTTCTATAGTAAAAATAAAGTGTTTCAAAATTGAAATTATGAAAAAGTTAAACTAGAAGAGAAAAAGATTAGGGAACGCTATGGTCTTAGTTTGATATACAAGGACCTAAATATATATATATATATATATATATATATATATATATATATATTATTATAATTATGTGGGAATACCTTATTTGAGGAACACATTGCCCTAAAAAAGCACTCCAGGAAAAAAAAACTTCCAGTGCTTGAGAAAATGTGGCAAGGAAAAACAGCATGGGTGTTAAGTAGGACCCACAAAACTTTGTTTTGTTTGGAAAAAGACAAAATAATGTTACAAAGAGTTGCACCTAATATTGCTTTCTTTTCTAGTCTCTAGGCGTGGAACGTCTGTGTCAAGGTCAAAATACTTGATAACCTAATATTTGGGTTGCTACTCTAGATTTTTTTTAAGAGGTCAGGGGGGGCACTTGCCCCCTCCTGCCCCCCCTTGCCTCCGCCCCTGGGCGTATCAATGCTAATATTTAACATGGTATCAGAGCTGCCTTTCTATGACCATGGTTTTCTGTCCTTACGGTGTATTAAGAGCAATCTTTGTCGTCCTCGGTGTTTCTTCGCTGCGTTCATCTTCTTTGGTTTTCTACTGTTGCAGTCAAAATTCTCCGGTATAGTCATGTCACCGTTAGAAGTCGCATCAACACTGCAAGACCATTGCCTTTCTCAAGCCACCGTCACAGAGCCAAACTTCATTCAAGGGATCTTTTCAACCTAATCAAATCTCAAGATTTCATCAAGTTTCCATCTTGAGTTTGAGAAGGGGTGTTAAAGATATATTAGCCCATTAGCATAAGCCTAAGTCTAATTCTATTTTGTGTACAAGCCAAATTTCCTATTTGTACTAGAAGTCTATTAGTTTAGGGTTTAGTCTACTGTATATACACATGTTATGGTTCATTGTAACACAGGATTTGTTCTACACTCTAATATATTATTGATGTACCCCTTTAGGGTTTCCTCCGTGGATGTAGGCCGTTAGGCTGAACCGCGTAATCCTCTTGTGTTATTGTATTATATACTTTATACTCTCGCTTCCGCATCCATAATAGTATATTCAACATGGTATATCAATACTAATATATAACAAGGTAAATGTTGCTTGGCCCTAAGTAGTGCAGACTGCGACAATGTAAAACAGCTAACCCTCTTTTTTCTTTTTTGCATTTTGTGGCAGACTTCGGATATATTGTACTGTGAAGTATTAGACATCCCCCTACCAGAATTACAGGGTTTGAAAACTCTGAAAGTAGCATTTCATCATGCTACCAAGGATGAAGTGAGTAAAACCTGATCAAATTCTTACAAACTGACACTTCATAGTTTATAGTTCATCATGCTAAAACATTTGGTCCACTTGTATCCAGGTGGTGGTTTATAAGTTACAACATAAGACTGCCAAAACGGAGCACTGTAGGAGATGTAATTAATGATCTTAAAACAAAGGTAAAATTTGGGCCTGTTTATCATTTTCACTAACACTCGCATGAGTTATAAATATTGGCCAATACATTTTTATCTCCTTGGTGGCTTTCTGCATGAAGTTGTTTTTTTTTTTTGTAAATTTTTTTTATGCGCTTTGAAACAGGTCGAGTTGTCTCATCCTAATGCAGAACTTAGGTTGCTCGAAGTTTTCAATCACAAGATCTACAGGGTGTGAGCCTCATATTTGCCCGTTGTTAGTCTGTTACTAATCTTAACTATTATTCTTTTGAACTACAAAATTTTCATATAAAGAGAGAATTCTATGAATCTATCCTTTTGATATAGCAAATATTATTTACATGGGATGGTTTTGGAACAACTGCGTTTTCACCAAAAGTATAATGGTTCTGTCAGATCTAATAAGCTTTGTCCATTAAGGGAGCTGGTAGCGAAAAAGTACTCGTGTAATTTGAGGCTTCCATTAATAAATTTTTTCTGTAGCTGTTGTAACTGTTCTTAGCTATCAGATAACTTGTACATGTAATCACATTTATTAGTTCTCATTAATTGATAGCCCTTTGATCCTGCCATTACATATATGCAGATTTTCCCCATTAACAAAAAGATTGAGAACATAAATGATCATTACTGGACAATACGGGCAGAGGAGGTTGCTCTCTCTCTCTCTCTGATGATCAAATGACATGACAAGGGAGTAATGGTTTAGAAGTAATATTATTTCTATATTCTGATTTGTTTATAATGCTGGATTTCCCTTGTTTTCAAATGTTTTAGATCCCAGAAGAAGAGAAAAATCTTGGTCCTGATGATCGCCTAATACACGTGTACCATTTCATAAAAGACAGCTCAGAACCCTATGGTAACAAGTTCTGCAACAAATTTATTTGGGGTCATAATTCCATGTTTCAATATTTGCTTGTATTTCACGATAACAAGTATCTTCAGAGGATTTTAAATTCCTTCTTTATTATACAGAAAATTGAGAACTTTGGGGAATTTATTTTTATGTTCATGCACAGTGGCGGAGCCAAGATCTAACTTGAGGGGGGCAAAAATTACATTTGACAAGAACATCTATACATGTGCAAGCGAATATGTACATATAGTATTTGAGATCAATTTACAAAATAACACAATTTACTCATGTGTATGCTAAGCCGTATTTAAATGCAAGAAAATTTCCAATAAAATAACAAATTCATTATATTATATTTATCTATTTAGTAATTCATTTACATGAATAATCCTTTTAAAATTTTAATTATAAAAAAAGCTATAACTATACTTACGAATTGAAAGATTTTTAGTTGTTAGATAGACATAAAGCTCAACTTAGGTAAATTTCTATTATTTTTGTAAAGCTATATGTTATAGGTCTATTTATTTTAGCTTAACGTGTATACTTATTTTTGAAAAACCATCATATTTATTAACCATTTATTTATTTTGCAATACAAGAAATGCATTTAAAAAGTTACCAAAGAAAGAGAGTAGAAAAATCAAACAATATGAGGTTATAAGTTAAACATGCATCAAGGTAGCTGTTTGTTTGTTTTTTTTTTTTAAATTTTAATAATAGAATTGGGTTATGTTAATATAGAATGGGCTTATATTTTAAGATGGTATAAGTGGGCTATGCTCCCAATCATCTCATGCAAGTAGCTGGTTGTATTGTCTACAGTTTTATAACTTTTCATTTGTAATAGTATTATGTTTTTACCTCAAATTCATTTAGGCAAATTAAGTAAATATTAAAACTTTTTTTGGGTGGGGCCAGGGGGGGCAAGTGCCCCCTCTCGACCCCCCTGGCTCCGCCCCTGGTCATGCATGAGGGTGAGACTTTGGCTGAAATTAAAGTGCGAATAAAGAAGAAATTACAGGTTCCAGATGAGGAGTTTCCCAAGGTATATCTTAGCTCTTACATTTAAGCCTTGTTCTACTCATATTTCTGCAAAGCTATGAAGCACGGGTGCGTTTCGGGATTCGGGTGCGGGTGCGGGATTCGGCAATTTTTGAAAAAGTAGGCTGCGGGTGTGGTGGGGTGCGGCGATTAAAAAATTATTAAAAATATTTTTATTTATATTTTTAACATATTGCTAAACATACTTTTTTCACATTATATAAATATATACCAACTTTAAGAGCAATGGTAAATAATAACTAGAATACAGAGAATAGGAGAGAGCCTAACTGAAGAGTGAAGGTAGAGAGTGGGAGAGAGGCGCAAGAAAAATGAAGAGGGAGAGGGTTGGGTCTTGGTTTTTTTTTTTTTCCAAACGGTGCATTTGCACCTTTTTTTTTTATTTTTATTTTTATTTTTTTTTAGCCATACGCACATGTTGTTGTTGTTGTTGTTTTTTTTTTTTTGAATTTCGGCCGGTATCGGCCGATTTCACCCGATACGGACCGATTCGGGCCAAATCGGTGCGAATCGGCCCAATTTCGTGCGCATCGGCCCGAATCGGCTCCATATCGGCGCGAATCGCACCGAAAAAACTAATTTTTTAATGCCCGACGCGGCACGGACGCGCAGGCAGTGGCGTCGCCTGCGCGTCCCCGCGTCGGACGCGGGTGCAGCGGCCCAAACGCCGCACCCGTGCTTCCCAGCTGCTAAGTAACTTGGTTAGGCAGATTAGTTAATGCTTGATACTAATAGTTAGTCATGTATTCAGTTTTTACTTATTTTTTCTACTAAATGTGTTGCATTAAATCAATATGTTTGAAATCATTTAATCAATACATAACTATTATCACTCTGTTATTCATTTGGCCAGTGGAAGTTTGCATTTCTTTCTCAAGATCGTCCAGAGTACCTTCAGGATTCCGACATTGTCTCCAGTCATTTTCAGGTTCGTTCATAGAAATGTCTCAACTGTTTTCTATATTTCTGAGATTGTTCTCACGTTTTTTTCAATGTTTTCTTGTTCACCTGCCCATAGGGTGATGGTCCTTGGCAAGAGTATCTTGGATTGGAGCACTCTGACGATGCTCACATATAGAACTTACACAGCCTAATCAGGTAAACTTCCCTCTTCCCAAGAACATGTAGGAAATAAAAGTACTAGATTTCAATGAAATGTCTACACACAGAAATTTGGAGACATGCAGAATACTTGTGCCTCCAAGATGTGTTTCTGATTCTTGTCTGTTATTTGCATTAAGGGTTTATTATTCTGCTGAAGTTGCTAGTTGGAGCATGACAATGGAAAAGCAGCGAAGGCAACTCTGATCAGGAATCAAGTGAAGCTAGCATTGAGATGTTTACTCGGGGACATGTCCAATTCTAAAGTTCACTAACGCTGGGGTGTAGTTAAGTCAATTTGGACTGGTTTTAGGCTGCATTTTGTTTAAAACATGGTGTAATTCAAATTTAAGTATACTTGAACAAAACTTACATCATCTTGTAAGAATTTTAGTTTGTGCATTCAAAATCTTGAGAGTTGGTAATTCTCAACAAAAACTCAGACTTGATTTGGTCTTAGTGGATTCGTTCGACTTCTTATACGCCGATATACTAAAATCCCTTGAATGTTGATTCATCCTAGTGTTGGGTGCAAAGCACCGTGTGGGTCCAGCCCACATGCTGGGTCAAAGCTCAATTAATGAGCTTGCTTCCTCAAGCTTCCAAAGCCAGCTTTTAATTTAATGAAAAGCCGATCAAGCGTGTCTCACATGCTGAGGAGAAAAGAAAGAAAATTTGTGTTAACTAGCACGGCAAGAGCAACTACATTAATTTTTGTAAACTCTTTAAAAATAGAAAAAATTATAAATTTTATATAATTTGAGTAAAAAAATATCCACATCAGTATGTGTAAAAATATGTGAAATTGTGCAAATTCATCCACGAATTACAGCAGTGGCGGAGCCAGGAATTTAGGTCAGGGGCAAGATTAAAAGACAAGATTGGAAGTAAAAAATTAATCTAAAAAAATTAATCAATATTAATAACAAAATAAGTAAACAAATATATGATAATGTAATTGTCATACAGAATTTAACATAAAATGTAAACTTTAATTTATTTTTTCACACCTAGCTTATTTTACTTAATTGCCCTCGACGATTTTTCATATTTTGAAACCGCTGCATGATTTCTTTACACTCAATAGTCTTGAATATATCTTTCTCAATATATGTGACTAAGCAATCATTCATCCACTGATCTCCTATTCGATTGCGTAATCGATTTTTAATTATGTTCATTGCTGAAAAAGCTCTTTCAACAGTAGCTGTTGAAACTGGTAAGATCAATGCCAAAGTCACTAATGAGTAAACCAATGGATATGAAACATTTTTTTTCATTTCTACCATCTTTTCAGCAAGCTGTCCAATTCCTTTAAGTGCTGAAAACTCTTCAAAGGACCGCATGTCATGGATGTATGTCTCAAGTTGGTTATCCAAGAAAGAAACTTGAACTGTTGAAAAATCACTTGGATAAAACTGAGCAAGCCGAATCAATTTCTCCTTGTTGAATGTTGAAAATAAGTTATCTGGGTTCAAACACGCAACACAAAGTAATAATTCAGAATGTTCAAAACGACTATTGAGTTCCTGAAGTTGAATACCTATAACAGTATAAAAAAGCTCCACTTGATAATGATGTGAATTTTTCATGTTTTGAGCTTTTCGTCGTGGCCGAGGTTGATAAAAATCATCCATATCAGGAACATCAATATTATTTTTTTCACAAAATGCAGAAACCTCCTCTAGCAAAGAGTTCCACCCATCATCTCTCATGACCTGTAAACGTTGCTTTGAAATGTCAACCAACTTCATAGCATTCACAATATCTTGATCTTTTCGTTGTAATGCCTGTGACAATTCATTACTTATGCCAAGCACACCTTTCATCAAATGTAAATCAAACACAAATTCAAATGTTTGGAGTAAACCAATTAAGATATTTGCTTCTCGCTCTCTCGATCGAATCTAAACCATCTTCTATAATAGTTTCAATCACATCAATTACAGAAGAAAACATGTGAATAATATTAACAAGTGCACCATAATGAGAACTCCAACATGTATCTCCGTGTCTTTTTTAGACTCATTTCTTGATTCAAGCCACGATCGCCTGAAATTTCATTATTTTTTAGTGCTTCTATAACTTCAAAGATTACGTTTTTCACGAACAATATCATGACGTTTGCATGATGCTCCAACAATATTGAATACCTTTGCAACCAAGTTAAAAAAGGTTGCAATCCGGATGTGATTTTTTGCTACCGCAACTAATGTTAGTCAAGCCGATGTGCAAAGCAATGGACATAATAGGCAAGGATTATCTTTCAAAATAAGAGTTTTTAGTCCATTTAACTCACCTCGCATGTTGCTTGCCCCGTCGTAGCCTTGTCCCCGCAATCTACTAATGCTTAAGCTATGTTTATTAAATACTTCCTCAATTGCACTCTTTAGTGTCACTGCTGATGTATTATTAACATGTGTAATGCCTAAAAAGCGCTCATTCACATGTCCCAGTTTGTCCACATAGCGCAAAGCAATTGACATTTGTTCTTTAGTAGACATATCACGTGATTCATCAACTATAATAGCAAATAACGAGTCTCCAATATCTTTAATAATAGCATTTATTGTCTCAACGGTTACGCAGATTTGCTATTTCTTTTTGGATATCAGGAGAGGTCATTTGATGATTTTCAGGAGCATTTTCGAGGACTGCCTTATCAATTTCTTCATTGTGATTTGCAAGAAACCGTAATAATTCAAGGAAATTTCCTTGATTATTGGAGTCTTTAGATTCATCATGGCCACAAAATGCTAATCCTTGCCGTTGTAGAAAACAAATACAATCCACTGATGCATTCAAACGAGTTCGATATTCCCTTTTCTCGACATCCGATTGCTTATTTATAACTGTTTGAATACTTTGTCTCTGGTTTAACAAAGCTTCACATTTTCTTTGAGCTATATTATGTGCACTGTTGTGGTCCCCAACGTGATTCTGTAATTTCTCCTTCTTTTTCCAATTTCCCCGAATCCTTCAAGCAACAAATGAGTCTCCCCCTCCCCGATCACCGCATCGTAGTCGAAATAGATAACAAAATAGACAATATGTAGCATCTTTCGTAATGCTATATTCCAACCAACTAGGATAGTCTTTGAACCACACTGGATTAAATCGACGCTTTGTTTTGCCAAATTGACTTTGTGGAAAATCATGATCAACTGGTTGACAAGGTTTATTTTGTAGATAATGCCTTCTAATTTGATCTCTTTCATTAGGATGATAGTTACAAATTTTTATTCTTAAACCAGGATCCGTGGGAATATTTGCAACATCCACTTCGATACGAGTTCGTTTAGGATTTGATCCAGACTCATTATTATGATCAAGATTCTCCATAATCTCAATTAACTACAAATATATATGTCATATCATTAAAATAAAGAAAAAAAAATTACAATCTATGATTAAGAATAATCAAATGAGGAGATCATTATAAATACAAATAGTTTAAACATATAATTTGAATTATAAATTTATGGTTAAGAATAGTCAAATTAAGAGATCCATCTAAATATAAAATGCTTTAAACATATAATTTGATTCTTTAAAAAATTAAATAAATAAATAAATCAAAGCAAAAGTATTAAGAGTATGCATACCTATAAATATTTGAATGTAACTTAAAAACCCAACTTGAATGCTTTTAAAAACTGCACAACAACTCTGAGATCCAAAGAAAGAGACTGGATTGAAAAGAAATTTTTTTCGTTGTGATGGAAGGCATGCCTTGTTTGCATTATATATACTTTTTTTTTTTTTTTTTCAGAGTTCTGCTGACTTCTAATCCGGGTAGGTGTAGTAAAGTTGTTATAGAGAACATTAGAATTGTACTACTTATAGGGGCAGAAGTCTACTACTACTAGGAAAGCTAGAAAGGTTTTATCACTTCTATCCAAAAAAAAAAAAAAAGGAAAGCTGGAAAGGGAAGTAACGTGAATGAACTTAATTGAGTTTTTTTTTTTTTTTAGGGGGGCAAATATGGTATTTCAATAGTGAAAAAAATTGAAATTTCAGGGGGGGCACCTGCCCCCTCTCGCCCCCCCCCCCTCCCTCCGCCCCTGAGTTACAGTAACCGTGTATATTTACACGGTTAATGTAGCTCATTTATCCATTATAAAAATAATTTTCGTTCGCTCTTTTTTTTTTTTCTCTCTCTTCTCCGTGCTCAACAAACCTAGTAACTACTCATCTTTTTCTTTTTCATCAGATGCACACAAACACACCTGCACATAAACACACCCACACACATACAGATACAGATCGGAGCTCGGATTGGAGCTCGGCGCTCGTGGATCGTGGATCGGAGCTTGGCGCTCGTGAATCGAAGCTCGTGGGTCTTGCTTGTGGATCGTGGATCGGAGCCCGTGGATCGTGGGTCGAAGCTTGGAGCTCATGGATCGGAGCTCGGGAGAGTTGATCGAGAGGGAGAGTGAGAGTTGATGAGAGTGAGAGAGATGGGTATAGAGAGAGTTGATCGAGAGGGAGATTGAGAGTGAGAGTTGATCGAGAGGGAGAGTGAGAGTGAGAGTTGATGAGAGTGAGAGAGATGGGTAAAGAGAGAGTTGATGAGAGTGAGAGAGATGGAACAAATCAGAAATGGGTAGAGAGAGTGAGAGAGCGCGTGTATATACCGGGGTAGTTGAGAGATATAATAAAAAATTTGAGGAAATTATTATTTAATTAAAAGATGTGATAAAATAGATGAACTGATGTGAGTGTTTTGTAAAAATGAATGTGTAAAATAGAAAAAATAGGTTTTTAGTGTAAAAATGGATATGTAAAATGAATGAACTGATGTGGTTGCTCTAACTTTTTCAACTTTTAGCAAGTTTTTAGTTTTTGGCCATTTTTTAAAACCTTTTTTAGCAATTTTTTTGACAATTTTTTTTTTTTTAAGTGAAACACAAAAAAGAAAACCTTAACAAGCACCAGTGCTTGTTAACATTTCCCAAGAAAGAAAAGAAAAGAAAGACCATTCAGCCTAGAAAGAGGAGCTGGAACGGAGAGCCACATTCAGCCATTTTTGTGTGTGAGTTTCAAAGAGAACAAGACACAAAGAAAGAGTGTTTTAGCTTGAGTGGTGCACTCTGAATGAAAAGATAGAGAGTGAGAGTGTGAGAGAGTGAAAAAGAAAAATGAGACATTTTTCTTTACTCAAGTTACACATAAGAAAGATAAATTGGTGGAGTTATCATGGAGTTTTTTAGTGCTACAACCATAGAGAGTTAAAGTATTCAAAGGAAGATTTTGCTACTAGCTTTGTGGTGAGATTGTATTTACTCCTTGAGATTTATTTGTTGTATATCTAATTTATTGTGGACTCAAGTTTAACATAAACTTGATGATTGTAATCTCTATTTTATAGTGGACGTTTTTCGGAGGGGCCCCGTGGTTTTTCCCTCTACATCGGAGGGTTTTTCACGTAAGATTTGGTGTTCTTGTGTGGTTGTGTTTATGTGGTGCTTGCTGAAATTTTTTTGTTTCCATAATATTGTTATTGCTATTGCTTGGTAGTTATATATATATATTTTTTAATTCACACATAGACATAGAGAGGATTAAGATTTTTTCCCCAACAAGTGGTATCAGAGCTTTTGGTTGCTTGGGTTTGATTGTCTTGTGTTGGATTAAATGGAGAATATGGCTATGAACACTATGATTAAACTCTCGGCATCAAATTATTCGATATGGAGGCCGATGATGGAGGATGTCCTTTATTGCAAGGATTTGCATGACCCTATTGAGGGTGATAGTGCCAAGCCTAGTGATATGTCAGATAGAGACTGAGAGAAATTAAATAGAAAAACTATCAAGTGTATTAGACAATGCATCGACATTAGTGTTTTTCACTATGTTTCTCAGGAAACAAATGCAGAGGCTCTTTGGGAGAAATTAAGGAGTCTTTATGAAAGAAAAACAGTTGAAAATAAAGCTTTTATTGTTAGAAAGCTTGTTTATTTGAAGCTTAAGGAGGGTAAGTCCATGGCCGAGCACCTTAGTGAGTTTTAAGACTTGGTTAATCAGATGGTTACATTGAAGCTAGTAATAGATGATGAGTTGCAAGCTTTATTGCTTCTGAGTTCTTTAACTGACAGTTGGGAGACTTTGGTAGTGTCACTTAGTAATTCTGCTCCGAATGATGTGTTACAACTTGCCATGGTTAAAGATAGTTTGCTTAATGAAGAAACTAGAAGAAAGGATATGGGCAAGGATATTGCACAGGCTCTTGTCACAGAGAACAGGGGGAGAAGTAAAAGTAGAAATTCTAAAGGGCGAGGTAAATCCAGAAGTTGGTCAGAGTCGAAAGGAAAATTCAAGTGTTTTTATTGTGATAAAGAAGGTCACATAAAAAGAAATTGTAAGGCTTGGAAGAACAAACAGAAAGAGGATAAAAATCAGAAAATGGTGAATGATGAGAACACTGCTGCTGTTATAGTGTTGGAAGATGAGGTCCTAGCCATAGGACAAGATGATTGTTGTACAGTTTCATATCCTTATGTTGAATGAGTGATTGATTCAGCTGCTTCCTGCCATGTCACTCCTAGAAAGGAGTTATTCACTTCATACAAAGCAGGAAACTTTGGGAGAGTGAAGATGGGCAATGATAGTTATGCCGACATTGTGGGAATTGGTGATATTTGTGTTAGGGCTAACACTAGATACACCCTGATTTTGAAGGATGTGAGTCATGTTCCAGATATTCTCCTGAATTTGATTTCCACTCATGTTCTTGATAAAGAAGGTTATGGCAATTATTTTTGTGATGGAAAATGTAGGTTTAGCAAAGGATCATTGGTATTTGCTAGTGGGAAAATTTGTTGTACACTTTACAAAACATAAGTAAAGTTGTGCAACGATGTTGTTAGTGCAGCTCATGAGGATTCTTTGCCTAACTTGTGGCATATGTGGCTGGCTCACATGAGTGAAAAAGGGTTGCAAATTTTGGAAAAGAAGTCTATCATTCCCTTTGCCAAAGGTACGTCACTAAATCCTTGTGATTTTTGTTTATTTGGTAAATAACATAGAGTTTAATTTAATATACATTCTACTAGAAAACTCAATGTATTAGATCTTATTTATTCTGATGTATGTGGTCCCATTGATGTTGAGACTCTAGGTGGCAATAAATATTTTGTTACATTTATTGATGATGCTTCACGAAAGGTGCGGGTTTATGTTTTGAAAACAAAAGACCAAGTATTTGAGCACTTCAAGAAATTCCATGCCATGGTGGAAAGAGAGAAAGGAAAGCCTTTGAAGTGTCTCCGTAGTGATAATGGAGGTGAATACACATCTAATGAATTCAAGAGTTACTGCTCCGAGAAAGGCATTAGACATGAGAAGATAGTTCCTGGTACCCCACAGCAAAATGGTGTGGCAGAAAGGATGAAATGCACTATTGTTGAGAAGATCAGATGCATGTTGAGAATGGCTAATCTGCCTAAGTCATTTTGGGGTGAAGCTGTTGTGACTGCATGCTACCTAATTAATAAATCTCCATCAGTTCCTTTGGGTTTTGATATTCCAGAAAGAGTATGGACAGGAAAAGATGTTTCTTACTTTCACTTGAAGGTATTTGGGTGCAAGACATTTGTACATGTGCCTAAGGAACAAAGATCGAAGCTTGATAGCAAATTCATTCCTTGTATATTTGTTGGATATGGAGATGTAGAATTTGGCTACAAGTTATAGGATCCTAAGGAGAAAAAGATGATTAGAAGTCGAGGTGTAGTTTTTCATGAGAATGAAAACTTGGCAGACTTTGAGAAAATTGAGAAGCCTAAAACTACAGTTGGAGGTGTTCCTGATCTTACACCTACCTCTTCTTCCTCAGATAATGCCACAAATAAGGAAGAGGTACAAGATGAAAGTTATGGTGATGAACCAACTGAATTTGATGCTGATGAGCCAGCAGGTGTTGATGGTGATGATGTGACAAATACAACTGGTGTTGAGTAGGGGGAGCAGCCTCCTCCACTAGAAATGGTAGAACCTCAAGTGAGAAGGTCTACTAGAGAGCGTCGTCTATCGACTAGATACCCCATTTATGAGTATACTATGATTACTGAAGAAGGGGAGCCAAAAAGTTTTCAAGAAGTACAGTCTCATAAGGATAAGCAAAGCTGGTTAAAGGCTATGCATGAAGAGATAAATTCTTTGAACAAGAATAAGACTTATGATTTGGTGGAACTTCCTAAAGGCAAGAAGGTATTGAGAAACAAATGGGTGTTTAAGTTGAAGAAAGATGGTGACAAGTTAGTGAAGTATAAAGCTCGATTGGTGGTCAAGGGTTTCAGTCAAAAACAAGGGATTGACTTTGATGAGATATTCTCTCCAATAGTCAAGATGAGTTCCATTTGGGTAGTTTTGGGATTAGTAGCTAGCTTGGATCTTGAGCTTGAGCAACTTGATGTAAAAACTGCTTTTCTTCATGGTGATTTGAAAGAATAAATCTACATGGATCAGTCAGAGGGATTAAAAGTGAAAGGGAAAGAACAAATGGTTTGCAAGTTAAAGAAGAGTTTGTATGGCTTGAAGCAAGCTCCAAGACAGTGGTACAAGAAATTTGACTCATTCATGGTGGGTCATGAGTACACAAGGACAAATGCAGATCATTGTGTGTATGTCAGAAAATTTTCCAATGGTAAATTTGTTATTCTTGTGCTATACGTAGATGATATGTTGATCGTAGGACAAGATGCAGGTGTGATTGGAAATTTAAAGAAGGACTTGTTCAAGTCATTTGATATGAAAGACTTGGGTCCTACAAGACAAATTTTGAGTATGTAGATTCTACGTGACAGGAAAGCTAAGAAGCTATGGTTATTACAAGAGAAATATATTGAGCGGATTCTTGAAATGTTCAATATGAAGTATGCCAAGTTAGTCAGTATACCTCTTGGTGCTCATTACAAGCTAAGAAAGAAATCTTATTCTTCATCCACGGAAGAGAAAAAAGATATAGCATCAACTATTTAATGTGTGCTATGGTTTGCACATGACCAGATATTGCTCATGTAGTTGGTGTTATCAGCAGGTTCATGGTTAATCCTAGTAAAGATCATTGGGAAGTAGTGAAGTTGATTTTCAGGTATTTGAGAGGTAGCTCTAAATTGTGCTTGACTTTTGGTGATACTAAACCAGTTTTGTAGGGTTATGTAGATGCAGATTGGGCTAGTGACCTTGATGGTAGGAAATCTACATTGGGGTATTTATTTACTTTTGCAGCGGGGTTGTATCATGGCAGTCAAGATTACAGAAGTGTGTTGCCTTATTTACAACTGAAGCTGAGTACATTGCAGCTAATGAAGCAGGTAAAAAGATGCTTTGGTTGAAACGGTTTCTCCAAGAATTAGGTTTGAAGCAAGATGGGTATGTAGCTAATTGTGATAGTCAGAGTGCTATAGGCTTGAGCAAGAATTTTATGTACCATTCACGCTCGAAGCACATTGAGGTGAGATACAATTGGTTGAGACTAGTTGTTGAACAACAATCATTTGAATTAGAGAAGATTCACACAGATGAAAATCAGCTGACATGTTGACCAAGGTTGTGTCTAGAGAAAAGCTAAAGCTTTGTGTTGGGTTGAAGATCTCCTCCGTAGTGGGCTGGAAGGGGAGATTGTTTGGTGCAAAGCACCGTGTGGGTCCAGCTCACATGCATGGGTCTAAGCTCAATTAATGAGCTTGCTTCCTCAAGCTTCCAAAGCCAGCTTTTAATTTAATGAAAAGCTGAGCAAGCATGTCTCACACACTGAGGAGAAAAGAAAGAAAGAAAAGAAAAGAAAGGCCATTCGGCCTAGAGAGAAGAGCTGGAACAGAGAACCACATTCAGCCATTTTTGTGTGTGAGTTTCAGAGAGAACAAGACACAGAGAAAGAAAGTGTTTTAGCTTGAGTGGTGCAATTCGAATGAAGAGATAGAGAGTGAGAGTGTGAGAGAATGAAAAAGAAAAAGGAGACATTTTTCTTTACTCAAGTTACACACAAGGAAGATAAATTGGTAGAGTTCTCATGGAGTTTTTGAGTGCTACAACCGTGGAGAGTTTAAGTATTCAAAGGAAGATTTTGCTACTGACTTTGCTACTGACTTTGTGGTGAGATTGTATTTACTCCTTGAGATTTATTTGTTGTATATCCAATTTATTGTGGACTCAAGTTTAGCATAAACTTGATTGCTGTAATCTTTATTTAATAGTGGATATTTTTCGGAGCTGCCCCGTGGTTTCTCCCTCTACACCGGAGGATTTTCCACGTAAGATTTGGTGTTCTTGTGTGGTTGTGTTTATGTGGTGCTTGCTGAAATTTTTTTTGTTTCCATAATATTGCTATTGCTATTGCTTGATAGTTATATATATTTTAATTCACACATAGACATAGAGGGGATTAGGATTTTTCCCCAACACCTAGAATTTCAAAAGATCTTGATCTCCCTCCTCAAAGCTTCCTGGTAGTGGTTATGCTACAAATTTTCCCAAGTTGAAACTAAAATATCTACCTTGAGAAAGGGATAATAGTATCATGAACTCTTCCAATCTCATTTTTCTCATAGAGACCTCACTTGTCCAACTTTTTGACATACCCAATAAGAATTGAACTAGTATTATTCTTCCACACCTTTGTACCCAATTTGATTAAATTTATAGATACTGTTTAGCGATTAACAAGAAATCATTGTAACTATGACAAAGAGCAAGGTTCCTATAGTTCTCAATGTGGCTTAATTTTTGCCACAAAGGTGCTCCAAACATTATGCTATGGTGAACATTTTAAGAAATCTTGTAAATCATCACAATCTCTAATATATATATAGAGGCATGGTTTGAAGTGCCCTACCTTGGGGAATAAGCCACAAATACATAATTCACCCGCAAAAATTGATAATTAAATAATCCAGACAAACATTTAGTAGGATATCGAATCTATAATATCTGGATCTACTACTCATCCCAAGTCCCATCATTGAGCTGCATCGTGTCATCACAATCTCTAATATTAGATATACAAATTAAAAATTAAAAATTAAAAAAAAATTTAAAAAAAAAAAAAAAAAAGAGAGAGAGAGAGAGAGAGAAAATAAATTCATATCATCAGTGACTTGATATCATGTAAAGCACATTTCAAAATTTCAATCCTCATTTCCAAACCCTGTAGTACCAAAATGACCATTTTCGTGTTCAAATCTCAAATGTATCTGAGCTGACAGTTTTTCAGCTCTGATTCCTCTGAAAATTGAAAATCAATCTTTTTTTTTTTTTTTTGATACTTTCTTTTACGTGGTATATAGTATGTACACAACAACATTCCTCAGGAAAAAGTGAGTCACGATGATGTGTCTCTCTGAGACGGACTTCTCCAAAACCCACCCGAACCGAACCGGTCCCACATTTCCTTCTCCCAATCAACGGCCTCCGTTCCACCACCGCCATCGCGCTTCTTCTCATCACCGCCGTTCATCATCAACCGATTATGACGATCATACTGATCATCAAGACTGAGCTTCTTCACCTCAGCCACTAAGCCCAATTTGGAGGGCCCAAAATCAACGCCATGCCCATTCATCATCGAACTCTCACTGTTGTTGTGCAACAGGAAAGCCTTCTTCTTCATCTTCAGCAAACGGCGTCGTTTCCAAGCCTTCTTGCAAAGACCCGCGGGGACCTTATAGAGAGCGAGGATCACAAGGTTCACGAGGCCGCACGGACAGCAGCAACATATGGCGGCGCACTCCGCCGCCGTTCCGCCCACCTCCTCCGCAATCCGCCGCTTCTCTTTCCCTTTCTCCGATAACAGCGGTTGCCCCCGATTAGACACCGACATCGCTTTCCTCTCTGTTCAATCGCACAGTCAACGACGATTTTTTCTCTTCTTTTGAGTGCTTTCGGATTGATTGGGAAAAACTTGAGGAGCAAGTTGAATCAGAGAGAGAGACGGATCGGATTTTCTTTTTAGAAAATCCGAGAAAATAATCGCCGGCGGATCATTTTCTCTGAATTCCTTCAATTCGGGGGGAGAATTCTGATTGGATAGAGGGAAAAAAAGAGAGAAAATATTGGGAATATTCCGGGAAAGGGAATTAGTGGGTGGGATTTTGGGAAGTGAGGGAATTGGGGTCACCAGCTAAGGCATTTTAAGAGGGAAAAAGAGAGAGCGATTGTGAAGGCGGAGGAGTAGGAAAATAGAGACGTGTATTTGATTTTGGTCCATTAGATTTGATTGGAATACATGGTAAGCGCAACAGATTTTTTCTTCTTTATACTTTGATTTTCTTCTTCTTTAAGCTACACGCACCACATGTTTTTGATTTGGAACGAAATTTGACATTAGTTGCTGCCTACCTATTCTCGGTTTCTCTCATTCTCTCCATTGAAACAAATACAAGCTTCTGTTTTGTTTGTTTGTTTGTTTATGTTATTTTTGGCCAAATAGATTCAAGGGAATATTATTCAAAAATTAATACTTTTTTCTGGGTATAATAGTTAATTAATATTACACTATTATTTTATATGAAGTTCTATCTTTTGGTTTATGTTATGGCTAATTCTATGTTAGTAATTAATAAATAATAATAAAAGAAATAAATAATTATACCACAGCGTGTGATTGTATTATATTACTTATTATATGTGGGTTCACCCTTTACATTTGGTAAAAGTCAAATCAAACATAAGTTGATATTATGTGTTTCTCAACAAAAAAAGAAAAAGAAAAAAAGTTAATGTTGTTGAGTCATTCCACATCGGTAACGTATGATATTGAGAATGAGTTTATCGCTTGCTCCACGACACTAACTGCCGCATGCAGTTTTGGTGTTAGCGTGTGAGTGTATTCCTTTATCTCATCTCTCTTCCTCTATATATATGTGTGTGTGCGCGCGCGCGTGTTTCTCAAAAAAAAAAAAAAGAAAAAAAAGAAAAAAAAAAAAGGTTGATATCCATACAAGTTGTGACAGGAATATGCTTTCAAAATTGTTGTTATGTTAAGTTACTCACATGAGATCCAGGGGCAGTTCTGCATAGAGTTTAGGGGGTGGCAAGACCACATTGACCTAAAAAAAAATACAATTATTATGTATAAATTTTAAGAATTTATGATTTTTTTATCTTTAGATCCAACATAATTAAATTTTGGACAAAATTTGGCATCAAGTATGGTTATAGATTAAGTGTCTGTTTGGATAGAACTTATTACTGAAAATTGAAAACTAAAAATACTGAAGCAAAATAATTTTAAAATGTGTGAATAGTACCGTGGGACCCATTTTTAATGAAAAGACTTGGTCAAGAACTGCGACTGGAAAAAAAAAAAAGCTGAAAACGCGAAATGGGCAAACGCAAAACGTAAACGCCGAATTCAAACCCATCCTAACACTACAACTCTATTCAATATTTTTTGTGTTAAATGTGAATTTTAATAAATTTACCATTTAATTATATTTTCTTCTTAAATCTTCTATATTTGCAACATTTCAATAAAATAAAAGATCAATACATTTAATTACAATCTTGGTATTCATTTTTTATGTGGAGGAGATTGTCTAACCTGATTTTCCGCCTAGAAGGTTTGGTTTGGACTAGCCCATTGTACATGAACAACCCACCTAATTTGAACACAAGAACATTGCACAATTATCCCCAATACGCTAGCCACGAGAGGAACATAAAAGTTATGATCCAACAACTAATGGTAGGTTTGGATTGATGGGGAAGGTAGGGGTGGCTCTACATAGAGTTCAGGGTGGTCATAGGACCACCTTAATCTGGAAAAAAAAAATAATTATTATGTATAAATTTTAAGAATTTATGATTTTTTTTTTATCGTTAAAAAAACTCTGTGACCACCCTAAATTTTTTTTAGACCCAACATAATTAAATTTTGGACAAAATTTGGCAACAAACATAGTTATATACTAAGGCTACAACTCTATTCAATTTTTTATTATTATTAAATGTGAATTTTAACAAGTTCACCATTTAATTACATTTTCTTCTTAAATCCTCCATACTCGCAATATTTCAAGAAGATAAAAGATCAATAGCTATGTCATCAATCAAATATTTAAATTTTAAATTTTTATAGTCTAAAATTATACATAAAAAATAATTTTATGGATCGAATGGCAAATACATCCGATTGACATGAAATTTTAACATGTTTTAAGAATAAGAGAACATGTAATTCATCGATTAAATTTTCAAAATATGTAACAATGTTAATTCATTTAATGATAGTGACTACAACAAAGTTTGTAGCCAAATTTTGTTCTTAAACTTTGGTCCCCTTAACAATATATTAAGTTCTTACAAATAAAAAGAAAAAGTCCAAGAAAATTTTTATTTAACTAAACTTTTGAAGAGATGTAGCTTGAAACATTGATAATGAAACTATTATATAATGATTTCAAAATAAATAAATAAAAATTGTAGAAGGAAATTGTAAGATTTTATGTATTTGCGTTTTTTTTTTTTTTTGTCAATATATGAAATTATCTTTTTGTTAGATTTTGTATAATTTAAGTTCTTAATGACCACCCTCAAAAAAATTCTTGGAACCGCCACTGATAGGATCAAACCCACATAATCACCACTTTAAACAGCTGCTAATTATGAAATACTAATAAAATCTCTTATCTCTGAATCCGATATTTGAATTATACAAATTTCTCTTTTCCTTATGGGTTAAAAAAAGAATTAGTTTCTTTTTTGAAAAATCTAAAATTTGGATTTACTTATCAATACAACATCGATAATAACGGTTGCTACATCTTACTAATCTTGTATGTTAATTTGCAAATTTTTATAGTCAATTTTGCATAGATGTATCTATGTCCTTGATTTTATGTTATATATGCATATTTTATTGACCTCTATAAATCTCCTCTCTCTTTCTTCAGAAATTCCAATCATATCTCTATTTATTATGTTGCATCCACTATTAAAAAATTTTAATAATATAATTAAAATTTCTATCATGAAACTAAAATTCATCTCGTCTAAAATAATTAATGAAAAAAATGTTAAGTATTTTTTATTTGTTATTAAGTAGTTTGTTTGTGAAAATCCCAGATGCTTCTAGAGATATTTTAGAGAATGTATGACACACCTCGTTAATGAAGTTGGGGGTGCCCACACCAGAAAAATTCATCTGGCCGAGCTGAGTCCACAGTTAGGCGCTCGGGGCCCGCCAAGGGACAAAGAATCGTGTGTGACTGCAACTAAGGATATTTGGCCGACTTCCAGAAAAAGTTTACTAGGAGCATAAAAATTTTCACCCAACTTTTTGCCATGATTTAGATGTGACAAGATATAATTGGTGAAAAAAAAAAATAGAATAATGTGTAACAGTGTAAGTAATGTCTAATTATCTTAGGCTGTCATGTCAAAATTATGTTAATAAAAATTGTAAAATAATTTGTAATCTTTGAACAACCTGAACTTTCTAACTATAATAGCTAACTTCGCAATTGGTATTAGAATATAGACATTAAACTAATCAAAGTTTTTTTTTTTTTTTAATCATAATGAAATCTCACAAAATTTTCACCTTATCTACTCATAAGTCATAATAGGTCTAAATAAAATGAAATAAAAAATATATTATTGTGTCTCTGTAAAAGTTTGGAGTTGAAGTACCTACTTGAGAATAGGTTTGGAAGGAATTCAAACATTTTGGGATTGATTTGAATAAGATATCTCTACATTGATAATTTTTTTTAATTTTCTTATATACCACTAGTCTCATTATACACATTTTGCGCATGTGATGAAGCTCTTTTTTCATTTTTGGGTTTAGTATCATATTTTTCTATTTATTTATCTCTTTCAATGTCATATATTTTAGGATGGACATCTGAGGCAAAAAAATTGTAAGAAATAAAAATAGAAGCAAATAATCGTAGAGACTCAAACAATAGCAATAATAAAAAATTGAAAAAAAAACTTGTTTGTGTTTGGTTAGCTAGAAAAATTAAGTGAGAAAAAGAGAACCTTTGTTCTTTGTCTTTTTCCAGTGAGCGTTGAAGACTTCAATTGATTTGCAAACGCTGTCTTGAGCATCTCTCCTACAATTTTATGGTCTTTTGTTGATTTTTTTTTTTCTATCAATTTTTTAGGAAGGGACATTTTGTAGAAGGTTTAGTTTTTTTTTTAGTTTTTTTTTTTTTTTTCTTTCTTTTCTGGAATTAAAAACGGGTCTCCAGTGTGGGCTCATTGACCCCTCAATGGCAATGGGAGTTAATCATTTGAATGTGAGTTAGTGAGAGGTGTGCATAGAGGAAACTGGTTCAATTTGAATTGAATATATGTGGTGGGAGAGAAGTTTATCTATAACCAAATATTTTGAAGTTTATCCATTTGTTTGAGATTATAAAATAAAAATGGATAATTACACTCCCCTCACTTAAGATATGAGAAAATGACACTCTACTCCAAACTTGAAGATAAAAAACACTTTTCCCCTTTGAAATCCAATTAACCAAACTTTTTCTAATTAATATTTAAAATATTATGTACTAACTTGCCCTTTGTTTTAATGATAGGTTTCCAAATTTATCTTATTTCATAATTAAAATTCATTGATTTAACTTTTTAATTAAAGTGTATTTTAAAATATTAAGTGTGAATTTTGCTTATTATTTTTTTTCTTTTTTCAACTAGTTATGGAGATATTTGTCATTACAAGTGTATTTGTGCTTGATAAATTTTGCATTTTTTTTTCCTAAATTTATAAGTTATTTTTTTACTAATCATGATTAAACTTTGGTAAAGAGATTCTTATAAAAATTTAGAATAATTCATTATTAATTTAAACAAAAGGGAGAAGTGTTAATTTCTTTCAACCTCAAGGGAGGGAAGTGTTTTTCCCTTTAGGTTTGGGGTGGAGTGTCATTTCCCCAAACCTCAAAGGAGGGGAATGTAATTACCCCTAAAATAAATAAATGAAAATACGTACTTAATTTTGATAGAATGGTTTTCTTTTTTTCATTTTCTTTAAAGAAACTATATTTAGAATAATTGAGAATATTTGAATTCAAATAAAGAAAAAAAAAACATAATTTTAATATTTGAAAGGATTTGAATTTTTTTAACTGTAGGTGTTTTATTCAAATGAAAAATGAAAAAAAAAAGACTAAATTTTAAATTTTGGATAATTTTGTTTTGAAGACATGGATTAGTAGGAGAGTGTCCTATTTTGCAGACATTTTAAGTGGAATTGAAGATATATTTTTATCAGATTACCCTCAAGTTTGTTTGTTTGTTTGTTTGTTTGTTTTTATTTAACCGAAGATGTTTTATTTAGATGAAAAAGGAATAGAAAAGAACTAAATTTTAGGAAAAATAAGTTGAATCTGAGAGAGAAAGAAACCTAAATTTTAGGAATTCTCCTAGTTTATTATTAGAGAGGTGCTATGTTTATAACATTTTCACAACAAATTACAATTGGTTAGTTGTTATTGGCTCAAATTTAAACCTAACACTACAATTACTTTTTTGCCCCAACAATAACAACCTATCACTACGGATTTGTTGTAAAAATGTTGTGAAAATGTTGTGAACATATCATTTATTATTATTATTATTATTATCATTATTATTATTATTATTATTATTAATTTAACTAGAGGTGTTTTATATGGATGAAAAATGAATAAAAATGGATAAATTTTAGGGGAAAAAATGAATGTGAAGGGAAGCCTAAATTGTAAGAGTACTCTTTTTGAATTCAAAACGATAATGGCTGCCATGATTGAACCCTGGTATCGCTTTCCTCTCTGTTCAATCACACAGTCAACAACGATCATTTTCTTCTTTTTTTGGGATTGATTGAATAAACTTGAGGGAGAGTTGAAGCGGATAGAGATGGATCAAATTTTCTTAGGAAAAGAAAATCAAAGAAAATGATCGTTGGTGATTCATTTTCTCTAAATTCCTTCAATTCAGGGGAGAATTCAGAGAGAAACTGTCACGACCCAAATCCATGAAACATGAATTTAGATGCGTGCCTAACTTGCTAACCTTACCTAGCTCAATAAAAATAATTTATTTAAATATAGTTCCATAAATCTCCAAATAAGCAATGCTACTGATAAATCTCTTACAATAATTAAAATCCACAATTTATAATAATCTCCAAAATTCTGTGAAGTCTAAAGCAGAAATACAAAAATAACTAATAATATTTTCAAAACTCCACAAATTGGAAACAATTTCCATTACATAAAACGTGAATTATCAAAACAAAGGCAGCTAAAATTCTATGAGTCTTCAAGTAATAATGAAGTTGTCTACAACTTCCACGCTCTACCTTGCACCTTACAAAGCAATCCAAGGGTTCTAATTCTCAACTACACTTTAATCTGAAAATATTAATTGATGGGGTGAGCCACACATCTAGTAAGTAATTATACAGAATACACAATGGAGTAGAGTCAAGCAAGGCACGAGTATTTTGATTTTTCACAAACTCATTCAATGATATTAAAAATAATTATTCCAAAACATATAATGCATCACCTAATACATATGTAATCAAATCTTAAAGTATTTCAAAAACACATACAAATAATTGATCAGAGTACAGTGTCACATATACACATCACATATTCTCACATACAATCTTGTGAACAGATACCAACATCTAACCCCTGCTGGTGAGGGATCAACACATATTCTCACATACAATCCTGTGAGCGGATTTACACATATATATCTGATCAATTCTAAAAACACTTAATTTGAGTTACATATCACAAAACAAAATATATACAAAATAGAATAATTTTCTTAATATTAACAATTATTCTAGAGATAGGGAAATATCAAATATCACTATATTGAATTGATACATAAATCAAAGGATGCTTGACTCCTCTAGGGAACAAATAGGAATTGAGGAATTTATACAAATATAATACAATTCTTGAGTAAATTTGAAATTTCAATTTGCTAAAAGAAACATTTTAAATACCATTTGGAGACTAGGAATATGGCTTGAAATCACTTGGTTTTAACAAATTTAAAGAATAAGAATCTTTTTAGAATACTTACTTTGAAACTCAAGTATTTTCGAAAAATAGTTTCGTTTAAAAACCATATTTTAAATGAGATTTGGACATTCAAAACGTTATTTAAAACTCGAAATTTCTCTTAAAATATTATTTAAAAGCCAATTAAAATTTCTCTTTCAATAGTGTAAGCTTTTTGATAAACTTTTGAAAACTTTTAATTTCTAAGAACCTAAAGGACAAAACTTGTGCATATTATGCATAATTACTTACAGCACTTGAATCACTCTGAAAGTCCAGCCAAAACAACCTCCAAAAAGCCTCATACTCTTAAATAGGATCTATAATCAATCATGGAAATTACTTAATATCCTCCACAAAATATAAATTTTACTAAACTATACAGACTGACTCACTAGTAAAATACTTTGCTGAACTAAATGATAGCACTAATGCAAAGTATCTCTACCCCAAAATGTGTTTTCCTTGAATTTATCAAAACTCAGAGGCAGCAGCTAATACTTTAGGGTTTAAGTTGATATACATAACCTCAAACATGTTAAAGCCACCCAATATATATATCCACCATAGAAAACCTTACAGCTATCCTAATATATATATAACCACAATGGCATAGCATAATCTCAAGGAAAGGGTCCTAGAGGCAAGGAAAACCATGGCCGCATTCTTTGACTTCTTATATATATATATATATATATATATATATATATATATATATATATATATATATATATATAATATGTACTAAATGGCTGCATTCTTTGACTTCAATCTAGGATTATATTTATATATATATATATATTGTGTTCAAATCCGAAAGAAGTATTAACCCCACATCGCCGTTTTCTTGAAATTCAAAGGCTCAATCTATGATTATATATATATATATATATATATATATATATATATATATATATATATATATATATATATATATATATATATATCCTAATGAAAACGAAATTATGATGCTTTTGTTCATAGATACACAGCAGCAATATCTATCCGTAAAAATATAAATAGAGTTTTAGGACCAAAATCCAACTTTTGAACCATCTTACATCACAACTGATTTCCAAGTTAATCTTCCAAACTTTTAATTCTTTGTTTCTAACGGTAAGAATCATACCTTGAAAAATCTGATTGCCTCTTCACTTGAATGTGCTCCAAACTCCAAGGGAAAAACACCTCTTATCCTCTTTGGTGATGAAACCTTCTTCCTAATTTAACTTTTCCTCCACCTTATATTTAACACATCAAAGATGTGGGCTTAGTAGGGTAGTGGGCTGTAGTTTAAAACCCACTTAAACTTATATTTTTAGTCTCCAAGAGGCCCATAAACGTCTTCCTCTTTTATTTATTTATTTAATTATTTAAACTACCGCACCAAATTGTATGCGTTAAAACTTTAATCTTCTCACCTATTTTGTAACACCACAAAATTGTCTACTCCCATCTTACTATGCACACACAAAAAGTACCTCAACTCTATATTAATAATGATGATGACGGTGATGATCATAAAATCAAATCGGGGTGTTACAGAAACTAGAGGAAATTTTCTGAGATGTGATTGGATAAAGGGAAAAAAAAAAAAGAAAGGAAATATTGGGGATATTCAGGGAAAGGAATTAGTGGTTGGGATTTGGGAAGTGAGGGAATTAGGATTACCAGTTAAGCCATTTTGAGAGAGAGAGAGAGAGAGAGAGAGAGAGAGATTGTTAAGGAGGAGGAGTAGGAAAATAGAATTGTATATTTAATTTTAATCCATTATATTTAATTGGAAGACATTTTTTTTTTGGTGAAGAAATTTGATTGGAAGACATGATAAGCACAACGAGTTTTATTTATTTGTTTGTTAGTTATTCTAAGCTATACACCACATGTTTTGATTTAAATGAAACTAATATTAGTTGATCCCTATTCTCGGTTTCTCTATGAAAACAATTATAAAGTACTAGACTTATCACATGCGCTTTGTGTGTGTAATAATGCTTTTTTTTTTTGGTTTAGTGGTATAATGCTTAAAAGTGATTGTAGGGGTATTGGGCCCAATAGTATATGAAGGATGGCCCAACGAAGTATTTTGGGCTGGAAACCCAAAATCCGAAGACATCAAAATGGTCGTGGACTATTTACATATCCAAACACGTCCGAGGAGTAGATTTGTCCTCGGATTTCAAGGCCGAGGACATAGAAAGAGAAGTTTGGTATCCCTGGGTTATATTATAATGAGTCCTACAATTATGGGGATGCACGGTATACGTGGAGGGCGAGAGAAAGAACGGTGGAATGTCTAAAAATAAAGCTGCTACCACCGCCCATACATTAAAAGCTCTGTAAATTGATACGCCGACCGTATAGATGGAAGGATGGGACACGAACATCGAGCTTGGAACTTGGTCCCTAATCCCAGCGGGCTTTAGGGAAGAATGGATGGGACAAGTATCCAAAAAGGGGGAGTGCAACCCGGACAGTGGAAGGTGATGAAGGGAAAGGAAAGGATATAAATAGGAGGAAAGGCATACGAAGAAGAGGAGGACTTTTCTGAGTAAAAGAGATAGAGCCAATAGTAAATGATAATCAACACTTGTATCCAAACTTGAGAAATATCATTAGAAACCATCCTCGGACACAATCCGAGGACGATTTCTCAGTCTTACTCTTTGCAAACGATTCTTTGTTCTGTTCTATTGGGCCCAAAGCCCGTTCTTTTTGTAATTGTCTAAACCATCCTTGAAATCTAAATTACAAGCCCATCCTCTACAAATTCATTGTAAAGAAAGGCCTTTCAAGCCCATTTTTCTCCCAGTCGTAGTTTGGGAACTTGAATTGTGTCCTTACAATTGGCGCCGTACGTAGGAATTTAGTCTTTAAGGAAGTTTAGGACATCATGGTAGGATCGAGGACCACGACGCGGGGTGCGGAGTCCGTGGGCTCTCGCCGTGAGGATCTCTCCTTGCATCCACGATCACGGAGAGAACCGAGAGGGAAGTGTACATACTACACATACCATCGAAGTGCAAGTCATTCGCAAGGAGGAAGCGGGAGCTCCTTATGAAAGAAATGCCGGGGCCATGCGGAAGGAGATTGACGGCCTAAAGAGGAGATGCGCCACGAGAGGCGAAGGAGAACTCCTCCGACCTCTCGACCCCTCTTCGGAAGGATCCGAGGATGACAATTACGGGCAAAGATCCAGAACTCCCCCAGGTGAATATGCCTCTTCCGAAGAAGACAATCTGCATGGGAGACGTGGCGGAAGACTACCCCACAGGGCTTAGGAAATGACGCAATGGGAAGAGCATTGCACCAAATCTCCGAGTCACCCTTCGCGCGCGGATTGGAAGAAGGAAGGTTGCCTCGGCGCTTCACACAACCGGCCTTCACTCTTTACAATGGTCGGACGGATCCCGTAGAGCACGTAAGCCACTTCGGCCGCAGAATGGCAAGGTGCATTCCAGAATGAAACTTTGTTATGCAAGATTTTTCCTTCTAGCCTAGGGCCCGTAGCCATGAGATGGTTTGACGGCTTAAGGGCGAGGCTCCATTGATTCTTTCAAAGAGCTTACTAGGGCATTTGGTTCTCGCTTTATCACGTGCGATGGGAGTTCCTCGTCCATTGGATTCTTTACTATCCATGGCCATGAGGGAAGGGGAAACCCCGAAAACATATTCGGACCGTCTTCGGGAAATGTTCAACGAAATTGACGGAGACTTTGACGATGTAGCAATAAGGACCTTCAAGGTCGGCCTACCAACAGAGCATGACTTGAGGAAATCCTTAACGAAGAAACCCGTCGGGGAAGCGTCACGTCGACCGATGGATCGCATCGACGAGTACAAAAGGGTTGAGGAAGATCAGCGAGGGAAAGGGCAAGGCGAAGGTTATCCCACAAGAAAGGAGGGATTTCGGAGTCGGACCGATACAACAACAATAGGCCTACGCGGGATTTTTCCAGTGTGGCTGGCCACATACCCCCACAAGTGGTCAACACCGTCTTCGTGGAGCCGGCAAAGCTTGCTGGAGAAAATAAGGCATGAGCCTTTTTCAAAAGGCCAAATAAAATGGCAGGGACCCTTTGAGACGCAACCAAAATCTCCACCGCCATTATCACCGGGAGAGAGGTCATACCACCGAGGACTTGTCGCACTTTGTGGAATCATCTCGGAACAATTGGTTAAAGAGGGAAAGGCAGCTTCTGTACCAACCCAACGGGCGAGGAAACCAATCGGGAGTGGCAAACCACGACGGTCCTTCATCCGGACCTCCTCTAGGTACTATCAACGTCATTTTTGCGGCACACAGTAGGAGTGGCTCGGCTCCTTTCGGGGTAATGTCGTGGCTCGAACATTGGCCGAGGAGTCACGGGATCGGCCGAAGAGGATCAAGGCAAGTATCCCGCTGGCCCTAAGTTTCTTCTGAAGAGGACAAGATGGGGACCATCCAAACCCTCATGATGATGCCTTAGTGGTAACCCTCGAATTGGGAACTATGATGTAAAGAGGGTAATGGTTGATCAAGGTAGTGGTGCGTATATCATGTACCACGACCTATTTAGAGGCTTGAAGTTAAGAGTTGAAGATCTTATGCCATATGACTCACCCTTGATAAGCTTCGAAGGGAGAGGCAGTTCCAAAGGGACGGTCATTGCTGTGCAATCGGGTCCGGAGGTAGTAGACGTAGATTTCATCGTGGTCGATGCCTACTCTCCCTATACGGCTATTGTGGCGAGACCTTGGCTGCATGCGTTAGGGGCTGTTTCCTCAACCTTGCATGTCAAAATCAAATTTCATCTGGAGATCGAATTGGTGGAGTTACTTGGGAGTCGATCTGTGGCTCGACAAGGTGTCACGGCTGCAATTCTGCGTCGACGGAATCCGACTCCCGTCCTCGGCTAACGGTGAAGCATAGCAATCAAAGTCTCTTCCCATAGCCGAGGTAGATGAAGCAACGTGTGAAGAATTGGAGAAAATTATCATAGACAATGATCCCGAAAAGTTCTTCCGTGTTGGAGTTCAATTCACAGGAAGAGAAGACGGGCTGATTTTATTTTTAAAGAAAAATATGGATGTATTTGCTTGGAACGCGTATGAGGCCCACGGGGTTGATCCGAACTTCATATGTCATCATTTAAGGGTCAATCCAATGTGTAGTGCCGAGGAGGCAACCACCTCGGAGGTCCTCGAAAGGAACATTCGGAAGCCGTCAAAGAGGAAGTGCTCAAACTCAAAGCGGCAGGGGGCTATCAAAGAAGTGTTTTATCCTGAATGGTTAGCCCATACTTGTGGTGGTGAAAAAGAAGAATGGGAAGTGGAGAGTATGTGTAGATTTCACGATTTAAACAAGGCTTGCCCAAAGGACTCATTCCCGATGCCTCGGATTGATCAACCGGTTGACGCTCTTGTTGGACATCCTCGGATGAGTTTTCTTGATACTTTCCAAGGTTATCACCGGATACCTTTAGCCGTTGAGGACCGGAGAAGACAAGATTCGTCCTTTCCTACGGGAAATTATCATTATAAGGTAATGCCTTTTGGCTTGAAAAACGCAGGGGCTACCTACCAAAGGATGATGACGAGGATGTTTGAGGCACAAATTAGAAAAAATATTGAGGTATACGTGGACGATATGGTAGTAAAGAGTAAAGAAGTTTCTGCACATGCGGAAGATCTCGAGCAACACTTTTCGAAGCTAAGAGAGTATAAATTGCGGCTCAATGCCTCTAAATGCTCTTTCGGTGTGGGGTCGGGCAAGTTTCTAGGATATATGGTGACTCACCGAGAATTGAAGTGAATCTTTGCTCGGGTTAAGGCAATAAGCAGCTTACACCCACCTCGGAATCCTAAAGAGGTGCAAAGGCTAACGGTATGACCGTCGCTCTCAACCGATTTATATCTCGGTCCGCGGACGGATGCAGGCCTTTCTTTCGGTTATTAAATAAATGGAAGGGTTTTGAATGGACCGAGGAGTGTGCAACGGCTTTCCAACGGCTAAAAGAATATCTCTCGCGACCACCGCTATGTCTCGACCGAGAGGTTGATGAGATTCTGTTTGCATATATTGCGGTGGCTAAACATGCAGTTAGTCCGGTTCTTATCCGAGATGACAATAACATCCAGAGACCGGTGTACTATGTAAGCAAATCTCTGCATGAGAGAGCCGAGTTATTTGCCAACCGGAAAAGCTATCTTGGCCGTGGTACATGCTACACGAAGACTTCCCCATTACTTCCGATCTCGTACGGTTGTTGTTCTTACACAACTCCCTCTCAAATCAATTTTGCGAAGTGCGGATTATATGGGAAGAATTGCCAAATGGGGAAGCCGTCCTAGAGCTTTCGATATCAAGTATATGCCTCGCACCTCTATAAAGGGCAGGTCATCGCGGACCTTGTGGCAGAGTTTGCCGAGCCTTCGTTAGAAGACTATCAAGAAAGGCATGGGTAAAAAATCAGTAGGCATGATTTCGTGTGAAGGGCCTCCGTTATGGAAAGTCCATGTTGATGGAGCAAGCAAATCGGGAGGGGATCAGGTATCGGATTAGTTTTGATATCCCGAGAGGGTATTACTTTTGAGAAATCCACGAGATTAGGATTCTCGGCCACCAACAACGAAGCGAGTATGAAGCGGTCCTCGCAGTGGATGAACATGGTTCATAAAATGGGAGGAAAGGCGGTGCAAATGTTCTCGGACTCACTATTGGTGGTAGGCCAAGTAGAAGGGAAGCTAGAAGCAAGGGATTCCGAATGCGAGAATACCTAACCTGTGTCGAGTTTATGCAATCTAAATTTGAGTCTTTTCTACTATTGCATGTATCCGGATGTGGCAATACCCATGCCGACTCATTAGCCACGCTCTCGACGTCCTCGGCACAAAGTCTACCACGAGTTATCCTCGTTGAAGATGCTGTTGAAGCCCACTGGGACGGATGGTAACTCCACTCAAATTCTTCAAATTAGGACAGGACCTAGTTGGATGGATCAAATAGTAACATTTCTCGAAATGACATCCTACTGGAGAAAAAGCTGAAGCGGATAAGGTTCGCGAAAAGCCACTCGTTTCGGTTATCCGAGGACCAAAAATTGTACAAACGTTCCTTTTCGGGACCATATTTGCTATGCATACACCCCGAGGCAACGAGCTACTTTTGGAAGAGCTACACGAAGGGATTTGCGGAAGTCACACAGAGGAAGGTCTTTAGCTCACAGTGGCCCTTACTCGGGGCTATTGGTGGCCAAATATGCGAGAGAGAAGCGCAAGATTATGCAAAGAAATGTGACCAATGTCAAAGGTTCGCTCCAAATATACATCAACCAGGTGGAGTCCTAAATCCTCTATCTAGCCCATGGCCTTTTGCCCAGTGGGGCTTGGACATTGTTGGACCCTTCCCCAAAGCAACGGGAAACCGACGGTGGCTTCTCGTGGGAACAGATTACTTTACCAAATGGGTTGAAGCCGAGCCATTATCAAACATCGAGACACGGAAGCAAAAAAGTTTGTATGGAAGAATATCGTTACCGGAGTTCGGCATCCCTCATACTCTCATTTCGGATAACGGTTTACAATTTGATAGCAAAGCCTTTCGGAAATCTTGCGCCGTGATGGGCATTACGAATAGATATTCCACTCCGGCTTATCCCCGAGGAAATGGGCAAGCCGAAGGCCAACAAGGTAATAGTGAGCGGACTCAAAAAGAGGTTGGGTGACGCCAAGGGAGGTGGGTGGAAGAACTTCCACATGTCTTGTGGACGTATAGAACTACACCACGAAGATCCACGGGTGAAACACCCTTCGCCATGACTTATGGAGCCGAGGCAAGAATCCCGCTTAGAAAGCTGGGTTCCCAACCCGAAGAAAAGCTCCTTTATTTCGGATAGCAATGATGATCTATTAATGAGAAACTTAGACTTAGTTGAGGAACGGCGAGAAAGCGCCATGGTTCAACTAGCTTATTATCAACATAAGCTCAAGCGAGGGATATGATTCTCATGTGAAACTTCGACCTCTTGGACCAGGTGACTTAGTATTAAGGAAAGTTTTGGGCACGATGAAGAATCTGCGTGGGGAAAATTGGGGCCCAATCGGGAAGGACCTTATCGTATTACTTCGGTCGCGGGATTAGGGGCCTACAATCTGGAAGATTTGGACGAGAATGTTGTACAACGTCCCCGGAATGTAAATAATCTACGAAGGTACTATTACTAAATAAAGGGCACTTCGGCCGTTCTTTGTTGTAAACTACATTATATTCGTTATCTTCATTCGTCTAAGTATCAAGCCGAAACTTGGTATGCCCGGATCCTCGGACCACATACCTCGTCTAAATTGATATTCTTTACTAAGTGTTAAAACGAACCTAAGTTACGTCTGGTCCTCGGATCATCTACTTTGGGAAAATTAACACTTTAAATTTATTCATCTAAGTATCAAGCCGAAACTTGGTATGCACGGATCCTCGGACCACATACCTCGTCTAAATTGATATTCTTTACTAAGTGTTAAACGGAGAACCTAAGTTACGTCGGTCCTCGGATCATCTACTTTGGGAAAATTAACACTTTAAATTTATTCATCTAAGTATCAAGCCGAAACTTGGTATGCCTGGATCCTCGGACCACATACCTCGTCTAAATTGATATTCTTTACTAAGTGTTAAACAACCTAAGTTACGTACGGTCCTCGGATCATCTACTTTGGGAAAATTAACACTTTAAATTTATTCATCTAAGTATCAAGCTGAAACTTGGTATGCACGGATCCTCGGACCACATACCTCGTCTAAATTGATATTCTTTACTAAGTGTTAAACGAACCTAAGTAACGTACGGTCCTCGGATCATCTACTTTGGGAAAATTAACACTTTAAATTTATTCATCTAAGTGTCAAGCTGAAACTTGGTATGCAGGATCCTCGGACCACGTACCTCGTCTAAATTGATATTCTTTACTAAGTGTTAAAATGTAACCTAAGTTACGTCCGGTCCTCGGATCATCTACTTTGGGAAAATTAACATTTTAAATTTATTCATCTAAGTGTCAAGCTGAAACTTGGTATGCCTGATCCTCGGACCACATACCTCGTCTAAATTGATATTCTTTACTAAGTGTTAAACAACCTAAGTTACGTCCGGTCCTCGGATCATCTACTTTGGGAAAATTAACATTTTTAAATTTATTCATCTAAGTGTCAAGCTGAAACTTGGTATGCCTCGATCCTCGGATCAATTACTTGGGAAAAATTAATACTTCGATTTCTTTTTTTTGACATAAACATCGATATTTGCATAGACCATATGCCTTATCTTTACATAGTTCAAACTAGAGATCCAAAATGAAGAATCAAATACTCAAAAAAAAAACATCACTTAATGCAGTTCCGGCATAATTAAACCCTCTGGAGTATCAAATTTCAATTCAAGTTGTTGCTAGTAACTTTGGTAAAAGACAAGAAGATGATATTTATGGAATGATATGATCGCATAAAAACAAAAAAAAATATATGTATAAGAATCATCTAAAAACAAACATTCATTCTTGTATTAAATTCCAAAAAAGTACTTTTGCACCTATACTTAGGTATTACACTTGGAGACAAAATAAAAATAAAGAAAGGAAAGACAACAAGCAAGTCAACATTTCGACAATCTTCGAGGGCCTTTGGAGTCTTGAGGAGATGGAAGGCCGAGCCGAGGACTCAACGGCAATTCCTTTGCCTTTGGGATCATCTATCAAGGTTATTGGGTTAGCTTGATCACCCAACTCATCCTTTGAAGATTCCCGAAGATCACTTGAAGGCCGTACGTCTTCAATTGCCTTTTCTTGTGCAGGTCAAGTTGTTCGGGGGCATCTTCGGGAAGAGTTGAGTCTTCGGCCAAATCACCCCCCTTATCCTCGGATGATCCACAGGCGGCTTCTTGTGCGGTGTCGGGGAATGGAAGAAGCGCGGGTGGGGAGGATAGTAGACACTCTCTCGCTTTCCAAAGAGTGGAAGAGGCATCAACCCCCGGCTTGGGAAAGTGCCTCATTCCACACTTGAGGCGTAGTGCCTACATACCTCGGGAACCCGAGCCTTCGAAGGTTTCGTTGACCTCCTTCACGCCTATATCATAACCGTCTTGTTCGGCTTGGTCCCTCGAGTTCTCGGCCTCTTCCTTTGCTTTCTCGGCCTTTTTCTTCTCCTCAATGGCTTCTTCTTTGCCCTTGATGGCTTCTTCTTGGCCTTCTCGGACTCGTGCGGATCTTTCTTAAGATCCTCTACGAGCCTTCGTGCTACTAAGAGGTTATCCTCGGCTTGGCGAAGCATTAGGCACCGATCCTCGGCCCATTTGTTTAGTCGTCGTTTTTAGATCAGCCTCTAAGCCCGCCTTGGCACTCTCAACCTTAGCCAATTTTGTCTGTGACCTCCTGCAGTTTCTTCTTATGAAGGTCGAGATCTTTTGAGCGAGTTTTGCTTTGGACTCCTCGGCCCTCGGAGACTTGTAGGAATTAATGGCAATCTCTTCCGCCCCTATGGGCGTATTGAACGGCCTACAAACAAAACATATAAACCTTAGACGTATAGATATATATAGGAAATAAAAACAAAAGTCAAGGTTTTAGAGAAAACTCACCATTGCAAGCTCCTTCTTCAAAGTCATGAAGACGGTGTGGTCCCTTTTCTTTCTCACTCAATCATATCCTCGAGGGTAACGGTGCTTGCTCCAAAGCATCCGCGACGCATGCCGCTGTCCCTTCATCGGAATTTCTAATGGACGCATCCACGGTGATGACCTCATCGTCCATAGAAAGGTCGGGAAGCCATACAGGGCGCGTACGACCGCCCGTTGGTCGGTTCTTCTTTCCGACCTGAGTCCGTATGGTGCGGGCTTGCTTTGCACCCTTTTCAACCTCGGGCTCCTTGGATACGAGAACCCTTTCCTACCTCCACAACTTCCTTCCCTTTCGGCTGATCCCTTTTCTTTTGAGATCAGCTATGTTGGCACGTTGAGTTTGGGAGGATGGAGGAGGAGGAGGAAGCCTAGCTTCGGGCGTTTGTCGGCACCCTTTTCTTGAGTCCGAGGGCGCACCTCTTTTGGAGGTTCTTGGACTCTAGGGTCCTTGTCGGCGCCCTCGAGGACATCTTTCGAACTGGGTTTAATCTTTCGTTGAATGCCCATAACGTCAAGTTCTTCAAGAGTAACCTTTGAGATTTGGGTAGAAGTGCCGAGGATGGAAGTTGAGTCTTCAGAGAGTAGAGTTGATTAAAACCTCGAACTCGTCCTCGAATCTGGTACGTCAACTTCTTCTTCTTCTTCTTCTTCCTTTACAAGAAGGTAGGAAGATGCACTTCGCAGGTTAAAATTGTGGAGAAAGGAACTGTGGGAATCCCTAACCGGAACAAATGGTGGCGGTTGGATTGGTTGGGTGACCAAGGTACCTTGAGGAATGGTAGTCCCCCCGTAGCAAAAAACCCTCCACGGAACGCTAATCCGACGAAGACGAGGATCGCGGGCTTTAATCACGCACTTCGGCGCCCGAAAGGCTTTTGATATTGGAGTGTAGCCGAGGATCGATGAGCCGCACGGAGTTGACCGTCGGTGTGCACGAAGATCTCGCCGTAGGATCCTATCCAATCGCCCGAAATCCACAAGGTTAGGATGACGATCCGCTGCGTGTGGATCTGCGAGTTGTCCAAGTAAAAGTGGGTAAGAGTAAGTAAAAGACGAAAGATAAAAGTATGTAAAAGAAACTTCACTGGAGTCCCTTCCCTTGTCGGACGGGGAGGCCGTCGTGCCAATTTCTGATATGATCGGGAAGTCATTTTTTAGGCCCTTATTTGATTCAGCAGACATTGAATTAGCCCGACTTCGGGTGTCTAGACTTTAGGTAATATTCATCTTTTTTGCTTAGGTGATGGAGGTTATAAACCCAAATACGTCGTGGTGAGTGAGCCCTAGGTTCATCTTCTCATTTAAAGCGTCATGGAACCTAAGAATCCTAAAGACATTTGGGGCACACCGGGTGGGAGCCAACCTAAAAGCCCTAAGATAATCCCTAGTCACAAGCTCCCATGGGGATTTTCATTCCCCCTTCGATGAACGCAATCATCGGGATTACAACTTCCCCCGTTTTTCTTTTTTGTATAAAACTCTTCCTCGTTACGGTACCTAATGGATACATCCGAGGGAATTTTGTACTTAACCTTAAAGCATTCTATTTTTTCGTTTGAATCCACCGGGGACGCAAATCTACCCATTCTTTTTGAAAAAAGGGGGGTGTGGAGAAAAATAACTATGCCGAGGATGAAAGACACGGTGAAAAAGAGAAGATGGGAAAGAAAAGAAACAAAAGAAACAAAAAAGCTGATAAGGAGGGGCGAGTATTGAAGAACTTACTTTTAAAAAGGAAGAAAGCACGGTCACCTCGGACGGGGTACTTGATAGACAGAGAGAGAGTACGGGGAGATGAAAAGTGTGGCAGGGTACGTTATGAGGTTTTGTAGTGTGAAGAATTTTGAAGAAAATTAGTATTTATATGTCGAGAAGATGTTTTAAAGCGGGCGAATTCCCGCCTCGGCCCGAGAATCGCTCTCGACCGTCCGATATGTGTCATATTAATGAAACGTGGGGGACATAGAAGCGCCAACAATCAATTCGGGGCGTTTCGCATACCGAAGCATTGGGAACACGCGATGGGTGATTCGTGAAGTTATTTCTGTCAACAATGTTGCCAAAAGTCTGCAGGGTAACAGGGTCTTTTTAAGTCGAGATTCTATTTTTCTCCCGAGGTGAAAAAATAAAGAAACTCGAGGGGCTATTGTAGGGGTATTGGGCCCAATAGTATATGAAGGATGGCCCAACGAAGTATTTTGGGCTGGAAACCCAAAATCCGAAGACATCAAAATGGTCGTGGACTATTTACATATCCAAACACGTCCGAGGAGTAGATTTGTCCTCGGATTTCAAGGCCGAGGACATAGAAAGAGAAGTTTGGTATCCCTGGGTTATATTATAATGAGTCCTACAATTATGGGGATGCACGGTATACGTGGAGGGCGAGAGAAAGAACGGTGGAATGTCTAAAAATAAAGCTGCTACCACCGCCCATACATTAAAAGCTCAGAAATTGATACGCCGACCGTATAGATGGAAGGATGGGACATGAACATCGAGCTTGGAACTTGGTCCCTAATCCCAGCGGGCTTTAGGGAAGAATGGATGGGACAAGTATCCAAAAAGGGGGATTGCAACCAGAAAAGTGGAAGGTGATGAAGGGAAAGGAAAGGATATAAATAGGAGGAAAGGCATACGAAGAAGAGGAGGACTTTTCTGAGTAAAAGAGATAGAGCCAATAGTAAATGATAATCAACACTTGTATCCAAACTTGAGAAATATCATTAGAAACCATCCTCGGACACAATCCGAGGACGATTTCTCAGTCTTACTCTTTGCAAACGATTCTTTGTTCTGTTCTATTGGGCCCAAAGCCCGTTCTTTTTGTAATTGTCTAAACCATCCTTGAAATCTAAATTACAAGCCCATCCTCTACAAATTCATTGTAAAGAAAGGCCTTTCAAGCCCATTTTTCTCCCAGTCGTAGTTTGGGAACTTGAATTGTGTCCTTACAGTGATATATATATATATATATATATATATATATATATATATATTTTAAAGGAGGAGGTAAGGTAACATGAAATAATATTTAAAAATGAGATAGAGAACCATAATAAGTTAAAACCCAATGGGACATTTGATTAAGATAAGAATTGTGATAAGTAAAAAAAATTGAGATTTAAACAAAAGAATGATGATATACGTTAGTGTGGATAGATGAAGATTTGTGATAATTGTATAGAATTCGGATAACATAAATTTTGGAATGTTTTAAAGAATTTGGAAAAAAAAAACCATAGAAATTTTAGGAATGAGTAGTTTTTACTTTTTATGTGAGATAGGTTTTTTTTTTGGAAGAAGTAATTTTGTATTTTTTTTATAAGGATAATTGAAGTATTTGAATTCAAATAGATAACAAATACATATAGGAATCAGACATTTGAATACAAATGGGGGGTGAGAATACATTTTTTTTCTCTTTTGTACGTGAGATAGTATTATTGTTTTAACATTTTTTTGTAGGAAAAAAAAATTAAACCAAAGGGCATGCTATTTTAGAATTTGTATGAGAATATTTTAGTACGCCAAAAATTGAAGACGAAATAGGAGAATCCTCTTATTAATAGTATCGATAGATAAACTTCTGTTTTATTTGTCTGTTTGTTTATGTTATTTTGGCCAATAGGTTCAAAGGAACATTATTAACAAATTCTTTTTTTTTGGGTATAACATTTTAGGAAGTTATATCTTTTGGTTTATGTTAAGACTAATTTTAGGTTAATAATAAATAAATAAATAAGACTAATTCTAACAGACTAGGACTAGGGGTGTAGGAGTACACCAACTTGTAATTGTAATTAAGAAGCCAAAAAGAGATGTTCAAGATTTGTAAGGACAGACCAAGGTTCAACCAAAGTTGAACAGTGATGTCGTTAAAATTAATTTTAATATTTATTAAAATACAAATAAATATATTAAATGTTTAAAAATATAGAAATTTACCCCCAAAAAAATATATAAAGCAATTTAAACAACTTTCAAATGAATTTTTATTATTAATTTTTATAATGTGAATGGAAAATAATAGAATATAAACAAGCTTTAAAAATTGTGTTTAGTAATCTTTTAAATAAAAAAGCATTAAAAGAAATTATTTTTAAAATAAATTTACAAATTTCACATTCACATTCATATAATTCTTGAATACAAATAAATTTAGTTGTGATAAAATAGAATGCAAAACTATTAACCTTGTAAAGCTAAAATTAATAAAGTATGCAAAACTATTAATCTTGTAAAACTAAAATAAATAACTTATAAATTCAATAAGTGACACAATGAATCCAACTGTTCAATGGTTAATGTATTGTACAATGATCTTAAATGTGTGGGAGGTTATTGGTTCTAATTATAGTACAAATCTCTCTTATCTTAATATGTAAAAATTTATTTTCTTTTTATGTAAAAAATTATTATCTTTTTTGAAAAACCTGGAATTTGTATTTAGGGTTCACTATTGGGAGGTTATTGGTTCTAATTATAGTACAAATCTCTCTTATCTTAATATGTAAAATTTTATTTTCTTTTTTGAAAAACCTGGAATTTGGATTTAGGGTTCACCATTGGTAGTTTGGTACTTAGTGGAAACCAAACCAAACATAAGTTGACATTCAAACAAGTTGCGACCCAAACCAAACAGAAGTTGATATTCAAATAAGTTGTGACAAGAGTGTATAACTCACTTACGACCAAAAAACCTAGAATTTGGATTTAGGGTTCACCATTGGTAGTTTTATACTAAGTGGAAACCAAACCAAACATAAGCGGACATTCAAACATGTTGTGAACCAAATACTTTCTCCAAATAAAAAATTGTGAGCCAAACCAAACATAAGTTGACATTCAAACAAGTTGTGACAAGAGTGTGTAACTCTCTTAGGACCAAATCCACAAGGTCACCACTTTAAACTATTGCTAACTATGAAATACTTGTAAAGTCTCTTATCTAGTTATCTTCATACCAAATAAACAAATTAAACAAAAGTTGACATCCAAACAAGTTGTGCACCAAACCAAACATAAATTAAACATCCAAACAAGTTGTGACAACAGTATGTAACTCACTTAGAACCAAACTCACAAGGTTACTACTTTAAACTGTTACTAACTAAGAAATACTTGTAAAGTCTCTTATTAAGTTGTTTAGAGACCTGAATTATAGTACAAATCTCTCCTCTCTTTGTATATACAAATTTATTTTCTTTTTTGGGAAAAAAATCTAAAATTAGGATTTAATTATCAACTCATCATTTGCAATAACGGTTGCTAGTTGCTATATCTTACTAAGCCTTATTTTATTTTATTTTTTTTGGTGGAGAAAACTACATCTTACTAAGCCTGTACGTTAATTTGCAAACTTTTATAGTCAAATTTGCAAGATTTATCTATACCCCTTAATTTTATGTTATATGCATATCTAATTGACCCCTATAAATCTCTTTTCTCTTTCTTCAGAAATTCAAATCATATATCTATTTATTGTGTTCCATCCACTATTACAAAAATATAATATCATAATCAAAATTTCTATCATGAAACTAAAATTCATCTCATCTAAACTAAATGAAAAGATTGTTAAGCATTTCTTTTGTTGTTGTATTTGTTAGTTTGTGAGAATTCCAAATGCTTGTAGAGATATTTTAGAGAATATATGACGCATATTGTTAATAAAGTTGGGACACGATAAATTCATCAAACCGCGTTGAGTGCACAAGCTAGGAACCTGGGACCCACCAGGGGGCATAGAATCGTGTGTGCAGCCCAAGGTTATTAGGATCGAGATCCTACACGGGATTAACAAGAGAGTTCAAGGATCGGATCATAGGATTGGCACGAGGATTATATGATCCTACTTTTCAATTTAAAAAAAAAACTAAAAAATACACATAATTATAATTCACTAGTCGCTAATCCTTGTTACGCACGAGAACTTACCTATTTGTGAGGTAAACTAAAATAATTTTATAAATTCTTAAATTGATTAAAAAACTACACCATTATATGATTTGCTCTTGTATGACTTCAATTTGTGTTACAATTTGATGAAAAAGCTATTGCTTGAACGTGCGATGACTTACAAAAAAATTTGTCAGACAATTTCAGATACCGCAAAAAATAACTTTAAAATTCAAATATTAAAATTTCTGAAAGACTAAAAAATATTAAAGAATCAAATGATTCACGGCTTAGAAATTATTGAAACAAAACAAAATATATTACTAAAAAATAAAAAAATATAAGAAAAAGATTTGGTTACATCCAAAAGAATAATCCATGGCTATTAGTTTGCACCCTATCATAAAATATCACGTTAGTGAAGTAGAGAGATAATAATAATAATAATAATAATAATATCAACGTTTGTGTTTGAGTTTAAGTTGGACTTGTTAGAGAGATAGAGTTTCACTCGTTAAGTTTGGATTAAAAAATAATAATTTTGTTTTAAAAAAATGATGACTTTGAGTTTAAGTTGGACTTGTTAAAGAGATAGAGTTTTACTCTTCGTTAAGTTTGGACTAAACAAAAATAATTTTATTTAAATAAAATGATAATTTTATTTAAATATTGTGCTGACGTGGAAAATTGTGACCCGTGCGATGCATGGGAAAGCTATTTAATATGAGATTTTAAAAACTTTTCATTAAACTTCCCACCACAAAGATATTAATTGACCATAACACAAACTTTTAGTATGAAAACAAAGATAATGATATTTAATGGATTGGGTAATAACATAGGCTTTTAGAAGAAAAACAATTTGATTTAAAAAGTCGGAAATTTTAGCACAAGCAAGAGCAACTACAATTGTTAAGGAAGGATTAAAGGTCCTATAAGAAATATTTTTTTCCAATATTTGGGCCCAATGGTAGAGTTCAAAGAAGGTAACCTGTTACACAAAATTCTTCTCATTATAATCAACATCCTAAAGTGAATATTCAATCCAAAAATGTGTAACCAATGTTATATATTGAAGTGTTGTACAGGGCAGAGAATAGAACAAACATATTCTTATGACCATGCCCATATAGCTTCTAAGTTCTAACTATTATGCTAAGGAACCAAACAATATTAGTAATCGAAAAAGTATCATGATCCAGCATATTGATTTAAAAGTTACAATTTCAAACACAACTTCACTATGAAAATTCCACTGACATTCAAATATCACTTAGTTTAAGTGAAACTGTAAAAGTAATAAAACTAACATTTGGAATAGAGGGTTAAATCGTACATTTTGAATCTGGAACATTTTTTCCTTTATTATTCACACTTTAAAATAATAATAGCAAATTTCAAAACCAAAAATAAATATATTAACATATAATACGGAACACTATTATAGATTTTATATTATACAAGGTTCTTAGCTATCTCTACTAATTCCAATTGAATTAGATTTCTATTCTATGTGGTAACTTCTGTCTCTACTAATTTTAATTAAATTTAGGTTTCTATATTAGTTGAATTAGGTTTCTATTCTATGTGGTAACTTATGTCTCCTAATTCTAATTGAATTAGGTTTCCATTTGACCTATAGCTTCTTCTCCTAATTCTAATTGAACTTCTCTCCTAATTGAATTAGGTTTCCATGTAATTAGCTTGCCTATAAAATAGTTTTACATTTTTTTAATCTTATCCTATCTACTTAAGAATAAAAAAATGACTTTATGAAATAAAGTCACCATCTTTTTAATTCATCAATAGAAAGATTTTTGAAAAGTTTGGATTGAAAGTTGCTTCTGTAACTTTGAATCTAACCCCTTGAATAAAAAAAATTGAAAAAAAAAAGTAAAAATGTCAAAATTGTTGTGAGAGAATTTCACTTTACAATAACCTAGTGGTATATTGCACGGGATCTCCATGCATGAATGGGTGATGTTTAAGGATGTAAAAACCAATTAACTAAATTGTTTGATGAATATATACATTACAATCTATAATATAAGGCAAGAAATAGCAAACAAAAAGGAAACATAGAATATGAAGGCATCTTTAAAGATTTTGCATAAGTACCAAGAAATATATTCACACAGACTATTAAAGGAAAAACAAACACAAACACAGACCATTAAAGGAAAAACATACACAAACTACTATTAAAGAAAGAATACAAAAACTAAAGAGAGAAAGCTGTGAAGAGAAATTTTCGTACCTTGAGGTTGAGAAAGAAGTTTTTATAACAAAAGAATAGTTTTCGGCAGCACACATAGGTTTATACATATATAGGAGAGTAAGTGAGCACCTCCTTCACTGGAGTTTGCATTGCATACAAACATGATTTGGAGACTTCCATGCCACTCCAATAAAATCCAATTCCTAATGGGACTCTTAATACATGCCAACCGGCTAAGTGGCATTAATCTCACTATACGTATCTATATATGATCTTCTAATATCTATCATATAAAATCCATTTTTAAAAAAATAATATTGAAGTGGAAAAAGAATCTAAAAGAAAAAGAAAAAGAAAATAGTAATGATGTTCAAGGCTTTGGTTTATATATATATATTGATAATATATATTAAAGAAAAATTGTAAAAAAAAAGTAATCTTTGATACAAATTAGTGAAATTACTAATAAAATACCAAATTACAAATCACTACAAGAAAAAAGCCTTATTGCAATGAAATTTTTTGTTGCAATAAACTTCAAATTGTTGCAATAAACCTCTATTGCAACGAAAAACTTATGTTGTACACTGTTGTGATAAAGTTTGTGACAATAGACTATTGCAACAAAAATTTGGTTGCAATGGAGTTTTGTTGTAATAATTTTTTATTATTATTAAAAATACTTTATTGCAACAAAAAAATTGTTGCTATAATTTGTTGCAAGAGAATTTTTGTTGCAATAGGTTACAACAACTGTACGGTTGATCATAAGAGCATACTCTGGCGCAACCTTTATTAGTAGCGTTGCATATATCAAAATATTTAGATGGGTTAGGCGTGAATTAATTAAAAGAGGTCTTAGAACATCCACATCAGTTCCTTCATTTTACACGTCAATTTTTACACTAAAAGCCTACTTTTTCTATTTTACACGTTCATTTTTACAATACACCCACATCAGTTCATCTATTCTATCACCTCTTTTAATTAAATAATCAATTTTCTCACATTTTTTATTATTTCCCTCAACCACCCCCTTTAATACACGCGCGCTCTCTCTCTCTACCCATTTTTTCTAAATTTTTGCTCTCTCTCTATACCCATCTCTCTACCCACTCTCTACCCATTTTTCAGGTCATCATCAACTCTCACTCTCGATCAACTCTCCCTAGCTCCAATCCACAAGCATCAAGCTCCGAGCTCCGATCCACGAGCTCCGAGCCATGAGCTCCAATCCACAGGCAAGACCCACGAGTTCCGATTCAGTCAAGCACCGATCGTTCCGATTAAGCACCGATCTGTGTTTGTGTATCTCTGTGGTTTTTTTTTTTTGAGCAAGTTTATCTTTGTGTTGATCCTGTTGATTTGTCTGTGTGGATGTGTTTGTGTGTGGGTGTGTTTGTGTGCATCTGAAGAAAAAGAAGAAGATGAGGAGACTGTGTTTGTTGAGAATGGAGAAGAGAGAGAGAAAAAAAGGAGCGAACGAAAAATTAATAAAATATGGGATAAACGAGCTACAATGCCCGTGTAAATATACACGGTTACTGTAACTCATGGATGAATTTGCACAAGTTCACATGTTTTTACACCTACTAATGTGGGTGTTTTTTTGCTCAAAATGTGAAAAATTTGTACTTTTTTATTTTTATTTTAGAAGATTATGGCTGAACTGATCATGTGGATGCTCTTACTCTTACTAGGTGGGCTTCATTTCTTCTCCACGAGTACTCTTCCCCTCATAATTGATTAAGGGTGAACGTGTAGTTTGGGTGAATATATTGAGCTTAGACAATATTTCGATTTTAATTTTCTAATCCTATAAACATAAACATAAATATATATATATATATATATATATACACACACACACCTTCTATTTCATAGACATATATGGGTGGGTTGAGTTAAAATTATACTTAGTATAACTTTTGATAATATCACTGTAACGACCCAAGGAAAAGCGCTAGCCATATCTGCGCTATACCTCAAAAGGACTAGTCACTATTGAGGCTCCTTGCAGTTGTTAATAGAGTCCAGATCTACCCAGTAAATACCCGATGTGGGACTCATCACACATCCACACACATCACACAATTAATCAAATTGAGGCATCACAATCACAATATTCAATAAGTACGTATTTGGGAAATTTTACCATTTTAATACATTTTCTTCATCTACACTTCCTGCTTACTAAATTCAAGATGAATTGAACATATATTAATACTTTGAACGTGTTTTTTGTAATTATAAGACATAAGTTTATAAGTTGAATAATAAATAATTTTTTTATTAATACAAAATTTGATGCATATGTCAAAAAGGATGAGAATCTATGATCAAACCGTGAATTTTTAAAATATTAATTTAATGAAAAATTACTAATTCGTGTAACATGAAGGAAAAAATTACATTATGCGTAACTTGATTTCTATTTTTCCTTGAGATAGTAACGATGTAACTTAATTTGACTTTTCATTAACTCATAATAGAATAAGACAAAACTTGATTAGAAATACATGACAATATAGCGGATAAAGCAACAAATTAAAATAAGATAAACAAGCTCGTGCCTCTCTACTAAAGTAGGACATATTGTTGAATAACATGTACATGCATACGAAGAACAATTGAGAATCTGAACTTTACATCTTAGAGAGGGTGATTGTTATTGCGAATATTACATCTTACAGATTGCGGCAATATGTATTTTCCCGCAAGACTGTTGCAAAATCTACCATTGCCTACAATATGAACATTTATGCCTACTAATTCCTACTGCCAAAGGCAAAGAATTACTAACTAGCAAAAGCCAACGCCTAAGAAAACCAAGCAAACTATCACTACTAGCAAGAAGATCAAACTAAAAAGACTGTCCCTGTAACATCGAATTAAGCACACTCATTCCTAATGCCTTAGGCAAAGAATTGCACACTATAGCTAGTGAGATATACCAAAAGCCAACGCCTAAGAAACCAAGAAAACGATCACTACTATCAAGAATCAAACCAAAATGACTGTCAGTAAACTCACAAAGAAGCCTTCTTGGCTCTTGCATGCATGCATGAATCTTAACCAGTTTTCCGAGACACGCGACAATCCACGTTTTCAAATCTTCTATAAGAGACAACAAAGCAAAGCCCGTCCGTTTCTTTATTGCGGAACATCCACAACGTAACAAAATCTTGAAACTTTCGTAGTTCATGTTCTATACTGAATTCTCTCCACCCATCACAAAGCATATAGTCGTTCTTGATCACTAATCTCCTCTTGAACCTCATCGGGAACGCCTCGCCTTTTTCATCATACGCCGTGACCGGAACTCCACCGGGAGCATTTTTCTCTTCCTCATTCAACAATGGGAAGAGGCAGGTTTCTACAACTGGTTTGCTCAAGAGAAGAGTAGCAGCGGTGAATTCATGTACTTGCAACTGTTTGAAAAAAGGTGTAGAGCACTGCCCATCCTTGATTAACATGGCAATATGTTCCGGCACTGGTGGCATCTTTTCGGGCTCGTGGTCAAAAATTGTGGACAAAATCTTTCTCTTCTCGGTCTTTTCCAAAGTCGAAAACTTCTGACTCAAGCTGCTTTCTTTATCTCTTGCTCTACTGGCTTTATCAAGAACACACTTTCTTATCTTGTTCTTGTTCAGTGGCTCCGAAGTCCTAGCACTATCCTCATGTTGATCCCGTAACTGTTCCTCGAGACTTGGAGCAAAAAGTTTCGAAGCCACTTGCGGTTCTTTCTCGTTGAATTCCACTTTGGACATGATTGCCTTTGAGCCTTTACCCACATTTTCTTCTTCTCTATCCCTCATCATCATGGATTCACTTAGAGAAACAAGTTCCTGAGCCACTTCCAGTTCGTCCACGTATTTGAATTCCTCTTTGGACGTGCTTGCCTTTGAGCCTTTGCCCATATTTTCTTCTTTTCTGTCCCCCATCATGGATTCTGTGAGAAGAAAGAGAAGTTTTTTTCTCAGAAGAGAAGAGAGTTTCTTGGAGCGGTGAGAATTGTTTATAATCTAAGAGACTAATTTCTTGGAGCGACATGTAAAATGACAAAGGTGCTACTTAGACAATATTTTATAATATTTTTATAATAAATTATAGATAGTTACTTATTCGTTTAAATTTAAATCTAATACTATGATTATCTTTTGCCCCAACAATAACAACCAATAACACTAATATTATTTTTTGCTTTCTAAAAAAATAACCTGTTATTTATAATTTGTTGTAAAAATATTGTGAAAATATTATGAAAATATTATTTCTCAAAACGATGTGGCTGAAAATTTTTAATTAATAACTGATCTGCTTTGTTAACCCACAATTTATAGGAAATTTCTTTTATGGAATTACGTGGCATGCATGCAACCCAATGAGAAACTATACAACTGACAAGTGTGCCTTATACTTTTATGATTAATTAGTTGCATGCAGCCCAGTATGTTGCACCAAATGAATGAATCATTATATGATTTTCTCGATCTCATTTGTTTAGTTTTTGTGCAAGAAGAGGCAAAGTGTGGCCCATATGATTGAGGCCCCTAGCCACATAGAAACACATGATCTCACAATGCACTAGTACAAGAATGGGATAGATACTTCTTTTCTTTTTCTTTTTCTTTTCTTTTTCTTTAATTTAGCAGCCAATTTTTAAATATTTTTTAGGGAACTAAGTATAATTATTTTACATTCTCAAAAAAAAAAAGTATAATTATTTTAGATGCAAATTTAAAATAATAAATAAATAAATAAATTTTTAATTTTTTTAAATTTTGGAGGACCATACCTCCCTTGGTCTCTTTGTTAATTCCGTACGTAGTGGGAAACGAAAAGTTTACGTGTATATAATTGTCCCCACCCCCTAACTTGTGATAACCATATTAAAACGATAAATTCATTTTTTTTCACCATCTCAAATCACATTATTTTTGTGGAGTAACCTATCCTTGGCTCAACAACAATGTTCGTAGCTATTATTTGTATTTAACATATGAGAAATACTATATTTACAATATTCACAACAAATCTTAAGTTGCAAGTTATTATTAACTAGTCAAAAAAGTAATTTCAGTGATAATAGGTTTAAATTAGAATTACTAATAACAATTTACCACTTATAATTTGTTGTGAAGATGTTGTAGATGTAACACTTCTCTTAACATATTAATGCAATTCTTATTTGCTCTTGAGTTACTCAATTTAATAAAATAAAATAAACGTAAACAAAATAACTCAAAACTTTAATACTAGTCACTTCCTCAAAAAATTTCCCCAAAAGTAGTTTCTTCCGAAATAGCTACAGGGGCCTGCGTAGAGTACAATAAAAAGTGTGATGCACTCTATTAAGAAAACAGAACGGCTGAATACATCTCAAAGTAGACAAGAACCTGCCACGAGGCTTGTATGTTCTGGAGAGAAATGCATCTTCTTCCCGTTTACAAGCCAACTAATAACTGCCAATAAGTCTTCATTTGTAGGCACAAACCAATATATGGGTAAAGCTTCTATCCAGTGAAAATTTCTATTAGACACGTTCGGATTTGGACACGTGTCCAAGAGTGAACACATATCCACCATCCAACGTGTCCAGTGGAAACTTCCACTGGACACAAGCCACACCCCAATATATTTCTTTGAGAAGTACCGAAATGCACGGAATCTCATTTGGTTGGACTTTTTGATAAATTTCAAATGAGCTGGAAGTTTATACTTCTTGAACCTTTGCTTCCCCTAATTCCAAAACACAACAATAGACTTGCAAGTTATAAACTGAAAACTTATTGCTGAAAATTGAAAATTATGTAGTAAAATAATTTTTAAATGTGTAAATAGTGCCGTGAGACCCATTTTTAATGAAAAAGTTGCTGAAAAGTGGAGTTATGGACCTGTGAACCGTGCATTTGTGCATTGTTCACTGCTGAAAAGTCAATAATATGCGGCTGAACCAAAAAAAAAAAAAACTGAAAATGTGAGGCTTCAAAACGCAACGTGAAAACGTTGAATCCAAACAGGCTATATATATCGCAAAGGAAAAAGCTTCTCTTTGATAGCAGTCTATAAGGGGGTTCGGAAAGCATTTGATCATAGATAGAGACTAAAACGTCCATTTTTGAAAGGCAATTTGAAAAGGGTTATATCTTTCTTGTAGTGCCTTTCATTCCACTATTCTGATCGAGAAAGAATCTCTTCCGAACGACCAAGTCATAATGAGATTAAAAAACGATGCTTCCTTGGCCGTGTGGAACATGGATTAGCATTATGTCATTCTTACAAGAAATCCCTAGCATCTCAAGTGATTAGGCAGGGATAGGATTTGTACATTAGCTGTCACCATGATCGGTTACTCGAACATGACACCCCCATTTTCAAGATTTATAGTAGCTACCATTTCACTGCACAACTGACTTTCATGGTTGTCATGTGATTATAGGTTTTTTTTTTTAAAATTTTTTACTTTATCATATGTGGCATTCAGCATTATCTTCGTCATTTGACCAAGAAGCATCACGTTGGCTTTGAAGCAATTGCAAATGTGAATCTATGCTTTCTATGTTCCAATCGAGTACCATTTGCTTGGATGTGTTTAAAAGCCTCGAGATAACTTACAAAAAAATAATTTCTAGATTTGGATTTTAATTTTCTAAGGTATATATATATATATATATATATATATATATATATATATATATATATATATATACACACATTGATAACTCAAAAAAGAAAAATAAAAAATAAGGATCAATGTAGCTTGATTGGCTATGTGCATTGATAACTCAAAAAATAAAATATAAAAAATACCGATACTTAAATACTTTATTCCATTAACTCATAAAAGTAGCTAAAAGACAAAACTTAATTAGAAACTCATGACAACATATATTGGATAAAGCAACAAATCACACGCATGCACTACAAAAAAGGGGTCTATAGTTGCGTTTCAAAAACGTGGCTATAGACCCCGGAAACGCGGCTATAGGCTATAGCCGTGTTTACAACCCAAGCCTAAGCGGCGCAGCAACAGCCCTGCGGGTCTATAGCCGCATTTTTATAAGCGCGGCTAAAGGTCAGGCCTAAAGCCGCATTTTTAACCACAGCTATAGGCATAGGGTCTATAGCCGCGTTTTTAAAAAACACGACTACAAACCCACTTTGAGTTGCATTTATAATTGCGGGTATAGGTTTTATTAAAAATTAAAAAAAAAATTCTAGGTTTTTTTTTTCCCAGAAAATTCAAAATTCAAACAAAAAAAATTCAAAATTAATCACAAACCCAGAAAATTCAAAATCAAACACAATATCCTCATAATACAAACATAATATGCTCCAAAATATAATAACACAAACCCATGAATCTCCTCTCATTCAACAAAACCAACCCAAATCTAACACTAAATCCACTCAAGGAACACAAAAGCATAAGCCCAAAAACAGATAAGAACAAGCTCAAGAACACAAACCCATTTAAACATAAGCACAATATCAGCAACACAATAGCACAAATTCAAGCACATATCCAAAAAATTCAAAATCAAATAATTCCACCAATGTAAAACTCATACATATAAACACATAAATATTACTCCCAATGCTCATAAAGCTTAGATAAAAAATAAGCTCTAGCAAAAGTATAATACCCATAAGAAGATTAGAAATTTTTTACCTCAAATAGTAGAGATGAGTGAACCTTAGCTTTTCCAATGAAGATTTCCAGTCATCCTTGCTGGAAAAATGAAAAGAATCCATTGTGTTACGTTGAGAGAAAAAGAAAAGAATGGTTGTGTTGAGAGAAAAAGAAAAGAAAAGAAGAACACCGGGCACAGAGAGAAAAGATGAGATATTTTGAATTGAGTGGTAGGGAGCAAATGGGGTAGGTGGGGGGTCAGGTCATCACTTTTTTATTTTTTAAAAGGTAGACCTATAGCCGCGTTTTTAAAAACGCAACTACAGGTCCTACTTTGTTAGAAAATATAATATTTTATTTGGCTACATATCTCAGCGTATCCATTTTTTGTTTTTTGTGTTACCTATAAATGCGGCTATAGGTTAGGTCTATAGCCGCGTTTTTAGGAAACACGGCTATAGCCCCACCTTTATAAAAAAATATTTATTGGGCTGTACATGCCATCGTTTCTAAAAGTAATATTTGGCTGGACCTATGGCTGCGTTTTTAGAAACACGGCTATAGCCCCTAAAAAAACGCAGCTAAAGACGCATACAAACACGGCTATAGACCTTACCTAGAGCTGCGTTTTATAAAAAACACAGCTAGAGGTTAGGTCTATTGCCGCGTTTCCTAAAAACATGGCTAGAGGTTAGGTCTATAGCCGCGTTTCTTTTAAACGTGGCTATAGGTCAGGTATAGCTGCATTTTTTTATAAACGCGGCTACAGCCCGCATTTTTTGTAGTGATTGCTTCCAAAAGTAGACAATAAAATAAGATAAACAAGCTCGTGTGCCTCTCTAAACTAAAGTAGGACATATAGTTGAATAACATACATACGAAGAAAAATTGAGAATCTGAATTTTACATCTTAGAGGGTCATTGTTATTACGAATATTACGTCTTACAGATTGCGACAATATGCATTTTCCCGCAGGGCTGTTGCAAAATCAACCATTGTCATCAAACCCTGTAATATGAACATTTATACCTACTAATTAATTCCTACTGCCAAAGGCAAAGAATTACTAACTAGCTAACTAGTATGATACCAAAAGCCAACCCCTAAGAAAACCATGAAAACTATCACAACTAGCAAGAATCAAACTAAAAACATTGTCCCTGTAACATGGAATTATGCACACTCATTCCTACTACCAAAGGCAAAGAATTACTACTACTACCTAGTGAGATACCAAAATCCAACGCAAAAGAAACCAAGAAAACGATCATTACTATCAAGAATCAAACCAGAAAGACTATCAGTAACTCACAAAGAAGCCTACTTTTGGTTCTTGAATGCATGCCATATCCATATATTGCTCGACTAATTATTGATTGGCCTCCGCTTCATGCCATGATCCAAATCGTCAATTGTTCTAAAGGAGATGACAAAGCAAAGCTTTTCCGTTTCTTTATGGCCGAACATCCACAACGTAACAAAATCTTTAAACGCTCGTAGGCCATGTTGATTACAGAATCTTGTCCACCCTCGAGTAAGCATATAACGCTTCTTCTTGCATGAAGTTTGCTTGAACTGCATCGGAAACGCATTGCCTTGTACATCATACGCTGTGACTGGAATTCCTTGCTGACGAATGACATTATCTCGCAGCTCTTCATTCTTTAACAATGGAAAGATGAACTTTTTTACAGCTGTTTTGCTCAAGTAATGACGATATTCCTTGAATTCTTTTTCTTGCAACTGCTTCTAAAAAGGTGTAGAGTATCTATTATTCTTAACTAAGTTGCCAATATTTCTCCGAATTGGTGGCATCTTTGGGAGCTCATAGGCATAAATGTGGGACTCAAGCGTGATTTGAAGGCCTTCTGGTTTAGCATTTTCCTTTGGTTTTGGATTACTGGTTGCTCTACCATTATCAACAACACACTTTCTTTTCTTGTTCTTGTTCTGTGCCTCTAAAGTCGTAGCACTATCCTCATGATCTTTGGACATGCTTGCCTTTGAGCCTTTACACATATTTGCTTCTTTTCTGATAGGTTAAAAATGTATTGACCCCTTATGATGGATTGATTGATTAATTAGCCAAATTTAATTAATTAATCAAATTAACATACAATGTATATGGCAGCACAAACAAATCACCAAATAACTAAATATACAGTAGAAATTAAATGACATGGTGATTTGTTTACGAATAAGGAAAACCTCCGAGGCAAAAATCTCACCAAGTGATTTTAAAGTCACCATTCTTGAGAATCTACTATTATCAAAACAAGCGATTACAAGTAAAGGAATCCTAATACCTTATCCCAGTCTACAGTTAAACCCTTACCCTAATACCCAATTGGACTTGTTTTGTAGTTACAATCTCTTTTTTTCAATGCACAGCTCCTAGTACGTGACTAATTGATTGATGTGCGGATCCTAGTACGTGACTTGATCACCAACTTGAGAAGGATGTTGACTACAAAGTTTTTCAGTTCATCACACGATGAAGATCATGAAGTTGCTTGGTCACAAAACCCTACGGTGTACAAAACACAGCAGCTTCTTGAAGATGAACTAGGGGCAATATTGTCTCCGGTCACAATTTGTATAAACAAGACTTTGCTCAATACTTGCACCCTAGACGACCTTTAAAATAATCTTTATATATGTTTAGGGTTGTGAGAAAAGAAAGCCTAAACACATACTCACGGATTAGATGAAAATTAGCTTTGAAAAACTGAGTTTCATAAACCTCAATAGATAGCCATCTATCGAGCTAGCTGTTAAGTGACGAGTTTCAGCAGTTTTTAAGCCTCGATAGATACTAGCTGTCGAGATTTAAAATCTAGCACTTTTTTACTTGATTCTCGGACAGACTTGCATGGCTTCAATACTTGGACTTGAACTCTTGTTCCTTGAAGTATTAAACACATCTTAGATCTACCCAATTACAAGTAAAGTGCGTTTTGTCAAAGGATTAGCTAATACATAAAATGTTGACATATGTTCCTAACATCAAATCACATATGTCATAACATTTTCTGTTTCTTTTTCTATCCCCCACCACGGATTCTGTAAAAAGAAAGAGAAACATTTTTCAAAAGAGGAGAATTTCTTGGAGCGATGAGAATTGTTTTTAATCTAAGAGACTTTCTTGGAGGGATGTGTAAAATGAAATGGCTGGAGGTTTTTAATTAAGAATGATCTGCTTTGTAAACCCACAATTTATAGGAAATTTCTTTTAAGGAATAACGCGACATGCAACCCAACGAGAAAATACACAACTAATAGTTGCACCTTATTCTTTTATGCTTAGGCTGCGTTTGATTTAATGTGAAATATTTTTTGAGTGTAAAATATTTTCAGGTGAAAATATTTTCAAGTGTTTAGCTGCATTATGAAAATTGTTTTAGAAAATATTTTCATGTGTTTGGTTGCATTCTGAAAATGCTATTTTTCTACTAGTTTCTTAGCCATTTTCTAAGCTTCCAAACAAATTTTATAATAGAAAATTTTAATATATAAACTTAAAAAAACAAAAATGAAAACAAACCCTTTCCTTAAACTCAAACAATTCTGTCAAACTGAGAGAGGGAGGAAGAGAGAGTGATCAAAAATTGAGGGAAAGGGACAGGTAGATCGAGAAAGAGAGAGATCGGTCATGGGTGGGTCATGGGCGACGATCTCAGCGGCGCGGTCTCGGCGGTGTTGGGGTACAATCACAGCGGTGTGATCTCGGAGGTGAGGTTGAGTAAGAGAAGAGAAGAAAAGGGAGATAGGTTTGAAGGGATGTGGATCGGGTATTGTAGATGGTGGGTTTGAGAGAAGTGTTTCGCTAGCAATGTGGGAGCGATGAATCGGAGATGTTGGAGGTGAGATGGGCTTCGCCGGCGTGAGGAAGAGTTTTGCCCTGGTGGATCGGGTACATTTGGAGCTCGAAGTGGGCGGAGGTGAGGTTGAGTGAGAGAAGAGAAGAGAACGACGGCGTTGCTCGTCGGAGGGTGGGTGGACCTCAGACCGGCGTCTATGTGTGGGGTGGATCATTGTCTCTCTCTCGTTGGTGCATGGGGTGGAGCTAAGGTTGGGGCGGTGGTGCTTTCTACAATCTGGGGTGGTGCGCCTACTCTCTCTTCTTGCTCTTTCTCTCTCTCCCTCTCTCTTCGGGTGTTGAGTTCGGAAATCATTTGAAGGTAAAAGAGAAGTGTAAATGATTTTCCGAGTCAAAGGGCTTATTTTACAGTCAAAATTTAAGATTTTCCGTTTGACCAAATTTTCTATACGCAATTAAACACACGGCAGGGTGTAAAATATTTTCCCGAATCCATTTTCAGCCAAAACAAACGCAACCTTAGTTGCATGCAGCCCTGTATGCTACACCAAATGAACCAAATCATAAGTATGGCCCATAGAGGACCTTGCCTAGCACCACATAGAAACACACAATCTCACAATACACACTTACAAAAATGGTATTGATGGTTGAATAAATATAAGTATAATAGCAGGTTTGAGTTAGCTCAATTGGTAAAGTTTATAATGGTTGAATAAGATATCAGATCATCATTAGGAGCGGATACCATATGTTGACAGTCTCTCAAAAAAAAAATATAAGTATAATAAGTTAGACCTAAATTTTAAAAAATCTGATTGTAGACATCAAAATTTTATGATGTATTTATAGTCGTTTGAATGATCATGATCAAATACTTGTGGTCAAATTAGTTTGCATTTGATGACATGTCAAGCCCTATGTCAAGTCTTTAAGTTACCATGACTCACATAAAGAATGACACATGTCCAAGCCATGTGGCAACATCAAATGAAGAAAATCACATGGCAACGTTAAAATAAAAAACTCACATGAAATATTTTTATTAAATACAAGACCAAAATTAAAGTCAAATTTGAATTTAATTTCTAAATTTTTAATTAACTCTCAATAAATGCTAAGAGAAAAATTCCAAATTAAAGACCATTGAATTTTCTAAAAATAGAGACTTTTCATATGAGAAACACAGACAAAAACTTGGAGAGGAAAACTCTATTAACACTCTGTCAAAACAGAAAGTCATCTCTAAGTCCAAAAGAGCACCCTTACTCCCTCAAAACTCAAGCTCATTCCTACACCTTCAAATTAAAGTAGGGATTTTCCTTCAATTTAAATCAAGATCAAGCCAATGGCCCTCACATCAAATCAAGTACATTCAACTACTCATTCAACTTGGAGACATTAAGGCATGATTCAAGATCAAGTTCACAGCCCTTCAGATCGTAAAGTTTCTTGGAGATCGAATCAGAGGAGTTTATTGTATTCTTTCATTGTAAAGAGTCACATAAAGGAATATACTCACATATATACAAATCAATATAAATTGATAATTTGTTACATTATTTCGTGATCATGTGATTTATCTTTTACGAAAATTGTATGTACACTAATATATAGATTTTTTTTTTTTTTTAAAGTTTGGAGGGCCATACCTCCCTTGGTCTCTTGTACTTGTTAATTCTGTAGTTGGGAACGATAGTAACCTAGAAAAGTTTACATGTATAATATTTCCACCCCTAAACTGTGACAACCCTATCAAAACAATAAACTTCTTTGTTTAAACCCTTAAATCATTTTTTTTTTTTTGGTAGAGTAACCTATCCATGGCTCAACAACAATGTTCCTAGCTATTATGTTTCCTTTATCATATTAATGAAATTTTTATTTGCTCTTGAGTTACCCAATTTACAAATAATAATAATAATAATAATAATAATAATAATATTCATAAATAACATAACTCAAAATTTTAGGAGTTATTGTCGCTTCCTTAAAAATTTTCTCGACAAATAGTTTCTTCTGCAAGAGTCTCAGTAGAGTTTAAAAATATTGTTGTAGGGAGTGATTTAGCTCCTAAGCCCAATCGACTAGAGGACCCAGGTCCAAATAGCCCAAAACAATGAATTTGTTAGAGAGTGGGCTCTAAAACTAAGCTTTTACAGGTGAAATAATGCTTACTATGGGCCAATAATAACAAGAGACAAGGAAAAGCAGAAGGCAACCACAGTATTGAGAAATAATTCTCCTCAATCAAGTCCGAGGAGATTTGTTCTTCAATATATCACTCACTATAAGATTTGTTTACAATTTCAGTTCTTTGTACTATAGTGTTTTTCTCTGCTATTTTTTTGATCTCCTCTCTCTGAAGGACCTTCTATCTTATATAGACCCTTTTAGATGATTCTGGTCTTCCATTTGTTGATTACGCAGGCCACCACTCAAGTGCTAGTCCTATTAGGCACCTTCCCTGAACCACTGTGAAATATAGCAACTAAGGCAGCACCGTTTAAGGTTCTGCTCCACATAAATGCGGTCAGGAGGTTTGGTGGGATGTATTAAATGTAGTGGCAGCCACCAATTTTTCAATCACGTCAGTGTTGGTTCCCTTTCCAAAGCTCTTTGTGTACTGTATGGCTTAAGAAAATTAAAATTCAACATCATTTATAAGGAGCATCATTCTCCGTGCTCCGAGAGTACCTAAGAATTACTCCCACACCATTCAATAAGTATTAATTTTGAAACTTTTACCATTTTAATAGATTTTCTTTCTCTACACTCCCTACTTATCAAATTTAAGATAAATTGAATACTAATAAGTATTTTCAACATTTTTTTTTTTGGCATTTGTAAAACCTGAGTTTATAAATTGAATAAAAAATGATTTTTTTTTATTAACATAAAATTTGATTTATTTGTCAAGAAGGATGAGAACTTATGGTCTAACATTGAATTTTTAAAATATTAATTTAATAAATAATTAATTATTAAGTGGTGTAATATGAACAAAAAATTACAAGTTTAACTTGATTTTTTTTTTCTTAAGATAGTAAAAATGTAACTTTTTTTTTGGTTGAGGAGAATAGAAAAAATGTAACTTGATTTGACGATGTACATTGATAACTCAGAAAAAATAAAATACCCGGACCAAAATATTTTATTCCATTAACTCATAAAAGAAAAAGGCAAAACGTGATTAGAAATACATGACAATATTGGATAAAGCAACAAATCACACGCATTGCTTCCAAAAGTAGACATTAAAATAAGATAAACAAACTCGTGTGCCTCTCTGAAGTAAGACATATTGTTGAATAACATGCATACGAAGAACAATTGAGAAATGAGAATTTGAAATTTACATCTTAGAGAGGGTCGTTGTTATTGCAAATATTACATCTTACAGATTGCTACAATATGCATTTTCCCGCAAGACTTGCAAAATCAACCATGCTATTCAAAATTTCAAACCCTCTAATATGAACATTTATGCCTACTAATTTCCACTGCCAAAGGCAAAAAATTACTAACTAGCTAGTAAGATACCGAAAGCCAACGCCTAAGAAAACCAAGAAAACTGTCACTACTAGCAAGAATAAAGAATCAAACTAAAAAGACTGTCCCTGTAACATGGAATTATGCACACTCATTCCTACTGCCAAAGGCAAAGAATTACTACTGCTACGGTACTACCTACCTAGTGAGATTGAGATACCAAAAGCCAACGCCAAAGAAACCAAGAAAACGATCATTACTATCAAGAATCAAACCAAAAAGACTGTCAGTAACTCACAAAGAAGCCTTCTATTGGTTCTTGCATGCATGCCATATCCATATATTGCTCGACTAATTATTGATTGGCCTCGGCTTGATGCCATGATCCAAATCGTCAATTGTTCTTAAGGAGATGACAAAGCAAAGCCTGTCCGTTTCTTTATGGCGGAACATCCACAACGTAACAAAATCTTTTAACGCTCGTAGGCCATGTTCATCACAGAATTCTGCCCACCCTTGAGTAAGTATATGGTACTTATTCTTGCATGAAGTTTGCTTTAACTCCATCGGAAACGCATTGCCTTGTACATCATACGCCGTGACTGGAATTCCTTGACGAACAAAAGCTCGCAGCTCTTCATCCTTCAACAATGGAAAGAGGAACTTTCTTACAGCTTTTTGGCTCAAGAAAAGACGATAATGTTGCTTGATATCATTTTCTTGCAACTGCTTCTCAAAAGGTGTAGAGTATTCATTATTCTTAACTAAGCTGTCAATATTGCTCTGAACTGGTGGCCTCTTTGGGAGCTCATAGGCTCAAATGCGGGACTCAGGTGTGCTTTGAAGGCTTTTTGGTTCCGCATATTCCTTTGGTTTTGGATTACTGGTTACTCGACCATTATCAACAACACACTATCTTTTCTTGTTCTTGTTCTTTGCCTCCAAAGTCGTAGCAATATCCTCATCATGATCTTTGGACGTGCTTGCCTTTGAGCCTTTACCCATATTTGCTTCTTTTCTGTTTCTTTTTCTATCCCCCACCATGGATTCTGTGAAAAGAAAGAGAAACTTTTCTCAGAAGAGAAGACTTTCTTGGCGCTATCGATGAGAATTGTTTCTAATCTAAGAGACTTTCTTGGAGCGATGAATAAAATGAAATGGCTGGAGATTTTTAATTAAGAACGATCTGCTTTGTAAACCCACAATTTTGAGAAATTTCTTTTATGGAATGACGTGGCATGTAACCCAATATTTCACACGACTGTGCCTTCTCTATATATCTTTTATGAACAATTGCATGCAACCCAATATGTTAAACAAAATAATGAATCCTTAAAATAGTGTGGCTGGACTTTTTGATAAATTTGACATGACACAATGAAACTGCTTATTTTATTACCCACTTGGGTTTTAGTTCAAGTTTGGAGTGAGGTGGAGCAGAAGCCGATCTTATGTTCAAAGCTTATAAGCAATAATTCCAGAGAGTCAAGTCCCATATAGTTTCTCTCTAAAATATTTATATAAAAATAAAAGAGTCCCGATAGTTTTCTACTCACTCGTCCGGTTTCATATATATTCAATATGACTCAAGAAATCACATATCCTTAATCATTGCACGCTACATAAGTTTATTGACAATCAGTTCCGTAATTGGGGTCTCTCCTTGAGAATCCCTTTTAGCACTGTAATCTTATCTCCTCTAATTTCAGTACAGGTTTCAATAAATCAAAGAATTCCGCATTAAAAAAAAAAAAAAAAATCAATCTCGTGCATCATGTTTATCCATCAAACAACCCCCTCCCCACCCCAACCGGTTTCTCTCTCTCTCTCTCTCCCTAACCCCTTTTTATATTGTATTCCATTTCTTAATGTAAACATTACATTGCATTTTCCGTCCCTCCTGGAGATTACTGAAGGATGTTCAGCTTCAACACTCGTCAATCATCCAGAGTATGAACTTATATAGGATTTTTACATGACAGAGATTCTAGCCACCAATGTATCCCAGCCGATGAAGGATCATTGCTAAAATTAGCATGCATATAGCCAGAATCAAACCAGGTCTTCCCAGCAGCCAATTCTTTGTCTTCTTTACACCTTCCACTCCTCTTTGAAGCCTGTCTGCCCAACGCATCTGCACCAACAATTCACAGGAAACCGAAAAAATTCACATTCATCATCAACTACAGTAACAGTAAGCTGTGCAAATTTTGGATCAGACGAGCTAGGTATATTTTCTCAAGACCACTCTTTTTTAGCCTGTAACTTCACGGGACCTCATCTCCAATGACTGGTTTTTGAATCAAACAACTTAAACATCTAAAGACAATTTGAATCTAAAAACTTTCATTACATTACATAGGATGAGAGTGAAACAACATAAATTTCACTTAAATTGAGGGGTGCGTTATAGGTTTTCTTTTCAATCCTGAGACAATCTATACCAAAAATAAAGTCTCATAATGTGGTTTTCACTTTTCTTTGATATTATTTTCATCCATTTTCCAAAAGTCAAGTTGATCCAAATCATATCTAATTCACTCATGACAATAGCAGTATCATATCCAAATCATATCTAATTCAATCATATCTAAACACTTGAGGAAATGTCTTCTTTATAAATTAAGGATGCAAAGATATAGACAAACTGAACATATTCTAGAATACTATAGTGCAAATTAAAAATTTGTAGCTAGTTCTGTTATAAAGAATGAGACAAATGCATTAAAAACTTAAGTAAAGATTTGGTACCATTTTATCCAAGTCGTCTGGTGATAATGATGACATTGCTTGTTGAGCTTTTGCTGCATCTTCTCGAGAAAGCTTCATACCAAACTGTTCACTCATGTTTGCCATCATGTCTGGATTCATATTCTTAATCATTGATGTAAACATCTGCCAAAGATCATGCAAATTTTATTCATGAACTCTTTTAGCCACAGAAAATAATGTGATTCCATTGGCACAATAAACAATTCAAAGCACAAACTCATCCTTGGGGCTAAACTTTTTCAGTAACAAGCAGTATCCAGTGACCGAGTAATATCCAAAAGTAGAAACAAAAAATACACATAGAAATCGAAAATTTTCATAACATATGTAGTCTGACTGTATCAAATAAAGTTTTAAATTAATGATAAAAATTAATATAGTATCTGACAGATTTTTTTTGGGGGGACAAAAAAAATTTGATTTCAAACTGGGCTTCACTAAACATTAAAGAACATTTCACTAGGACAAATATTTTATTTTTAATCTACATAAAGCAACCAAACATCTAATTTATGCTTTTATAAAATCAACAAACCTGCCGCATTGCTGGATCTTTCATTTGGTTTCTCATCTGTTCTTGCAAATCAGGAGTCGAGGATGGGAAGGTTGATGGAGTAGAAGTTCTTAAATTTGAAAATATATCACGAGATGAACTAGATTCACCCACAACACTAGATCTATTAACTACAGGATTTTCCTGGGCAGCTGAAGATTTTGGCCCAGCATCTGAAAGCCCTTTTACAGCTGCTGCTGTAGGAAATGAGTCCATCCCTTTCAAAGATGATGCCGTTTCAAACATCTTCTGAAGGTCTTCCGGTGACATTTTATTCATCATATTAGTTGCTGTTTTAAGCATGTCAGGTGTCATATTTGGAGGAACTGAGCTGCCAGGATTATTATCTGAGGAACCTCCCATAAAATATGGGTTCTCCCCCTGAAATGAAGAAGCCATTTCAAGCATTTTTTGAAGTTCTTCAGGTGACATCTTGCTGATCACATTTGATGCAGTCTTAACCATTTCAGGAGGTACCTCTCCAGATTTTCCAGAACTCATGGCAGCCAGTGTGTCCGGATCAACAGTTGAAATAAAATTCTGGAACGATCTATAAAACAAATACACCATGCACACAAACAAAGGTTAGCTATCTTACAGATTTATAACTCAATGACTGTACAGAACATAGAAATGGATGCATCAACGGGACAAGACCTTTAGAAATTAGAATTCAGCAGGGGGAAATATATATATATATATATATATATATATATATATATATATATATATATATATATATATATATTCCCAATAGGACTACATCTTATTTCAAGATTAAATTCAGTTCTGAGACAACTTGTTGCAAAATATAGCCTGAACTGGGATATTTCAGCAAGTTTTCTTTACAAAATGAATGCATAGCTATGGAAAAGTAGTCAGGTGAAAATAGATGTTCATCCAATGTCCACTCTTAATCACTTTTATTTTGCCAAACAAAACTATTGCATTATCAAATTACTACATCCTCCATGATATATTGGGCTTAAGCACGGAATTTTATACCAACCATTGAGATTTTTTCTGCAGTACATGATGTAAATTATTCATAGTAAAGGTAATTATGTATTACTATTACTGTATCTTAGAGGATCCATGATAGCAAATAACAAAATTCAATGTAGAAAACAACAAAGACCTCACCAAATACTCCAAAACTAAATGAGGTCTGTAATATGTTATGGTCACATGCAAGTAATCTTTAACAAGAAATTATTATTAGACAAGCAGGCAAAAACTCTTTTATGGACACAAACAAACCTGATTGTGTCTGGGTCATCTTTCAAAGCATGCAAAGACTCAGAATTGGACATAATACCCCCTCTGTTAACTGCACTTTGACTCTTAGTAGAATCAACATTTTGATGTGGCTGTGCCACTGAATGCTCCATGGATGAGCTTTTATGATTTTTGGAAGAGACAGTCTCAACCCCTTCAGTAATTTCTTCAATCACTAAACCTATTAAACAAGCAAAGATCAATAATAAGTCAAAAGGTTGTATATCTGAGATATATATGCTATAGATCTCACTCATTTAAAAAGTTAATACAGGGACCCCAAAAAAAGGAAAAACAAAAAAACAAGAAAGAAACATACCTCTTCGTGCATGCCCACCCCCTTCTTTGGCCAATTTTTCCTTTGCATCCCTATGTCAGCAATTTGATACCATTTAACTTGTCAAATTTGACAGCTCAGATTCTTTATGTTAAAACTGAGAGTTAAATAACTTATAAGAGGGAATGTGAAATCCAAAAAATCAAGAATCCTGATTTCTGAAATATAAGAGCCATTTATAGGATTGGTAACAATCCCAATGGTATAAACCGTAGGTTTAAAGAGGTAAAACATGAAATGTTTAAAAAATTTTAATTTGTAAACTATTTGGATTAAATTATCAACTGATTCTCAAGGGAAAAAATAAAAAATTTCTCTCTTTTTTAAGATCTCAAAGATTAGCTGTTATTGCATATGGCTCACCACTCAAACCAAGTCCAAAGGACCCACATTGATGCATGCATCAGCTGAACGTATGACATGTTAGCTAAATACTTTCATTATTCTTTGGTTGATAGATAGAGATTGAGAGAGGAGCACACCTTAAAACATCTGCAATTGTTTCATCATCTGGGGAAACTTCAAGTGCCTTGCTCAAATCAGACACAGCATCCTAACATATTCAGAAATGTCATTAGATAACACAAGCAAATCAGCATACAGTTGCATTAATATATACATCCTTCAAAGACCTATTAGTTAATCACTGCATAAAAATACATAGAACTCACTTCTAATTGACCAAGTTCTTTGTATGCTTGCCCTCTTCGGTAAAGAGCTTTGATATTGTTTGCATCATATGCCAAAACCTGAAGTAATAAAAGAAATAAATAACTTATATTAAAGATGGAAAGACACTTACAGGCATGTGAAGAAAGTAACTGATAAAAAATTAATGTCCACTCGCATAGGCAGCATAAAGCATGACAAAAGGAAATATTTTAGCTTATGTTCTTGGATACTCTTCCTAGTTATATTATCAGTTATGCTAGGCTCCCTAATTTATTAGTTTCAATTACTACATATTGTTTTATCAGTGGGTGTTGTTACGCCAAAATGTATGGAGATAGACATGATCGATTGACAACCAATATCATATAACACAACGATACCAGAAGAGAAAAATGACTTCTTCATACCTCAGAGCCTTCATTTATGCATTCATCATACTGTCTTGTTTTCAAATAACACGACATCAAGTTGAGTGAGCATGCCAACAGAACTGTTCTGCCTTTGGAGGATAAAATGCCTTGTAAATTTTTCTTTGCCTAAGATTTAGAGAGCAAAAACAATATCATATCAGTTAAAAGGGACTCTACACCCAGCAAGAGAACAATCTCTAGGACCAATAACAAAAATAAATGAATGTATGAATGAGCAAATAAAAGGTTCAAACAGACACAAAGGTCCACTTACAAGCAAATATTTCTCCGAGGCATCACTGAACCTTCCCTGGCTGTGAAGCTCATTCCCCTGCCAAATTGAAAATAAATCCATAAACGCATGGTAGACATGGACCAAGCCAAGAGGGTTGAAGGGGGGCTATCACCCGTCTACCCACTTCTAACCCCAACCAGAAAAAATTTGACTTGTGTCGCTTGGATAAATGTACCCCCAACAACCCTCCCCTGAGAAATGCCACTCATTGACTTCTCTAAACCAAAAATTCTTCTTTCCTTTTATAGAATCGATATATATCTTAAATGCTGTCGGTCTTAGCTTTGAAAAGTGATATACAAGTGAATTTTACATTTTTATTCTCTTTTAAAATTCTTTCCATATTAAAGCAATACCCCTTGTAAGGTGAATTTGGATTTAAAGATAAAGAGAATTTTCCTCCAACTCACTACATAGAAACTCAAATAAGCATCCACTAGTATTTTTGGTCACATGACCTACTTAATAGTCACATTACTTTTTAAATGAGTTAGTAAACCATGTGATTTAATACATGTGGATGGCCTAATAATCCACCACATAATGGTATGGAAGAGATTCCTCCAAGCCAAATTGAAGTAAAACTTTGTCCGTTAAAGATTATATTTGACATTTTTTGCATTAATTTATTTTCTCAATTCACACTTAAGTATTAAAATGACATGCTTAAAGCTTTAAATTTTTATATTTAAATTAACATTTTAGTCGAATCAAGGTGGGCCACATGTATTCTTTTCCACCCTTATATTCTATCCAAAGTCCCTATTATCTCTTTAATTGACATATCCTTTTTTTACTATCAATGCATTCCTTTTTACATCCTTAGCTTCAAAGTGAAGAGCCCTCACAAGCACAAGATGATTAGGCCCTCAAAAACTAATATCATGGTTGTCAAGCACAGGTCTTAATCATTGTCGAGAAATTGATCCATATTTAACATAGATAAATGGATAGCTATTACTTTGAGATGGTTAAAAATTTACCTTTTTCTTCAGCACCTCAGCTGCACTCAACTCATAGGTCATCTGAACATCAGCACGGGCACGCATAGCCGCTATCTCTTCGGGGGATGCATTAGCCATCTTCTCACCAATCTCAGCCATCTCCTCGGGACGGGTATGCTTCAACTGCTCTGCAGCCATCTTCAAGTCTTCAGGCCTCATGTTCTTCATGCCTTCAGTGGCCATCTTCATCAAATCTGGATTAGACATCATCTGCAATGCCATTCACATAATACACCCATATAAAAACAATAACTATAACCAACAAAACTATACAATTTAAAGATCCCAAAAAAAAAAAAAAATTGCAAATGTGAGTGCTAATTATAGCCCCAATTACACCCAATTCGACCATAATTCAAATACATCAATACCCAGAACTTGAAATGAAAATTTCTGAGATACCCATTTCTCAAAACTCAGAATTTAATCAAATCAGCAGATTATGTAATAACGCCAAAAGAGAAAATTCAAAATTAGAGGCATAGGTTGAATGATTAGGTAGAAAGAAACCTGTTGTTGGATTCGAGCGAAATCGGCAGGTGACATTCGACTCATCTGCTCCTGAGCGAGCCTTATCATCTCTGGATCCATCATTCCGTTAAACATTCTTCTCTCTCTCCCTCTCTCTCTCTCTCTCCAAACTTCAATTACACAGAAAGATCAAAAACTCAACCCACAAAAATTCTAACAATAACAGCTTCTTCTTCTTCTTCTTCTTCTTCTTCTTGTGATTCTGGTTTTACAGAAAGATAGAGATCTGAGAGAGTTGGCTTTAATAAATTTGGGGGGTTTCAAAGTTTCTGTTTTTCAGTTTGGGTTTTAGGGAATGAATGAATAATTGTAGAATAGAGCTTGTAATTTATTAGAGCCTGCGTGTCACACGCCCACCAAAACTGAACCTAAATTGTTACTATGATTTTCAAACTTAAAGTTAAAGGTCTAATTGGAACCGTAAGTCTACTCTCCAAAGAATAGAATATGCGTTAGGTTTCTATTTTGAAATTACCTTTATGCCCCTCCTCTTTTTATTTTATTTCCAGTGACTGCCACCGAATGCCGAATACGAATGTGACTGGAAAGGCTGATGAAAAACCCCCCCTCCCATTCCCATCAGTAAAAGTTATTTCCTAGTGTCTCACACTTCTGTAAACTTTTAATAAAATGAAGCTACATCAGATCTCACTATCTTTAAAAGCTTATCTCCACTTTCTTTCTTCTTTTGGTTAATATTTAATACATCTAACTTGGTTTTCACTTTCCTACATCGATTTTACTTATCCCTTAATCTTATGCTTTTTTCTTTTCTTTTTTGGGTTGAGAAAACCCTTAATCTTAAGCTAAAGTAAAGATGATATATTTCTTATAGAGTTTGAATTTTTTTTTTTTTTTATATAAAAACCCTTGATAATTTATGACATCCCCTTCTAGCCGTACTCCTTATTTTATAGAGAAATGATATGTCTACAATATTTTCACAATAAATTCTAAGTGGCAGGTTGTTGCTGGTTGTTATTGTTGGGGCAAAAAAGTAATCTTAGTGATAGATTCAAATTTGAACCAATAACAACTAATCACTTATGATTTGTTATAAAAATGTTATGAATCAGCACTTCTCTATTTTACATATATATATATATATATATTATAAAATTAAAACATTTGACTTTTTGTTAACCTCTCTATATTCTGCCACATCAAATTTGTTAATCCATAATTTTCCACATCAACATTTTTTATTTATATTTTTTAATTTGATTTAATTCTTTGAATTTTATATACGACTAAGAAAAACAAGGCCAAGGCTGGCCCAAAATAATTTGGGGTCTTTTATATGTAAACATTAATTAAAAAAAATTATTTAATACTAATTAAATTAAGACTAGTTGGATCCATTAAATTTATAAATTGATGAGTAATACTAATTAAACTAAATTTAATTTCATATAAAGGATGGAATATCATAGTTGAAGCATCAATTTTAACAAAAATAAATTTTAACTTGAATATATGACGATACTAAAATTGTAATCTAAAATTTAATTTTATATCTTGTTTTTAAGAGAGATAGATAGATAGATAGATAGATAGATAGATAGATATTATTTAGTGTGTAGCTTTGTATGAGATTAGTTTACAAAATCTAAAGTCTCGAACTATTAGAGGAAGATTAGTCACCATTGATGATCTAATACACTTGTAACATTTTTTTAAAAAAACATTTTAGGGTTTCAATTGAGTTAAATTTCTATTATGGCTTCCTATTTTGGAAGCCTTATTAGGGGGAAAAAAAATTACAAAATGTTCACATTATAATGTGACAATGAATTTGATTGTTGAACTTCAACAATCTAATTAATAAGGGTTTGATTTTTTTTTTTTTTTTGAGAAAAGGTTTCAACATATGATGTCTGCTCCTGATGATAGCTCTTTATCATCAAACCAAGATACCAATTAGTTTTTTGTGTAGGCGGTGATTGAACCCCATATCTCTTATTCAACCATCGAAAACTTTACCAATTGAGCTAGCTAAAACTCACGATATGATTTTTTTTTTTAATAATTGATTACATGTTAGTTTGTAAGTCTAGTAAAATTTGGCATATCCCGCATCCATAGCATCACTTGTTTAAAAAAAAGTAGTCAATCATTTATAAAATTTTGGGCGACTAAGGGCATGTTTGGTACATCAACTTAAACACATATTTTCAATTTTTAAACAACATTACATGTATTTTCACACGCTTTTTCATCCACGCATATTTTTAAAAAAAATAAAAATTATTGTTTAAACACACATCTCAAACCGACCCTAAAATTGGAGCCTTTATTTTTCCCAAGGAAATCTTTTTTTTTTTTAAATTTATGGGGGCCTTAGGCCTAAGCTTTGGGACCGGCCTTGGAGAAGAATTAATACCCTGACCTATTATGCGACTCATTCTCTTCTGAATCCCACCGTCAAAATCAAAGAATCTGCAACCGAAGTCAGCCTTGTTTGAAGAGCAAATTCCGAACCAGAAAGGGGAAGTTGGATTGGGGTTGGGCTCAGCAGGTACTCAAATTCGGGCCTGAAAGGTAATCCTGATGAGTAGTAGAAGCCCATTATTTTAGAGCCCTGCTTAAAAAACCTACCCACATTATTCCCTCTTCAACTTCTCCGTCTTCGTCTTCGTCGTCGTCTTCAGCTTCTTATTCTTACTCACTCGTACAGAGAGAAAGAGAATAGAGATATGCTGGGTTCAACAGTCCGTACAGTACGCAGGGTCTCCTCCTCTTCCAATAATAACTTATTGCTGAAAGATTCAATTTTGAAGCGCTTCAATAACACTAGCACTGATAGTATTTTTATTAGCAAAGCTAATACTTATGTTTCTTCATCTTCATCTTCATCAACAACACAAATCAACAAAAACAATGAGACCCATTTGTGGAATGGCGACTGTTATACTACTACATTGGCGGCTCACGTGCTCAGAAACAGCAAGAACAATAGACAAAGACAACGCGGCGGCGGCGTTGTGAGGCATCAACAGCAGCAAAAGAAAACGACTACGACGATAAATAAGGAGGATAAAGATAGAGATGCAATAGAGTTGGCATTGGATTCGGTGGTGAAGATTTTCACAGTGAGTAGCAGCCCCAATTACATCCTCCCTTGGCAAAACAAGTCCCAGCGTGAATCCATGGGTTCTGGTATTTTTCCCTATTTTCCATATACTCACTCTCTTTTAAAGGGCAACCTACAACTTTACCCAAGTTTGAAATTTGATACTTTTACCCAACTGAAGTTAGCGAAGTTAGCGAAGTTAGCTCAGTTAAAACTAAATTTCAGCTAAACCACATGTTTTGAGAGAGTTTTTGTGCAGTGCAATGAGAGTGTATATATGTGTGATGTGAATGCAGGGTTTGTAATCCCTGGAAGAAAGATAATTACAAATGCTCATGTAGTGGCTGATCATACGTTTGTACTTGTGAGGAAGCATGGTTCTCCTACCGAGTATAGAGCAGAGGTTCAAGCTGTTGGTCATGAATGTGATTTGGCTCTTCTCCCTGTTCAAAGCCAGGATTTTTGGGAGGGAATGAACTTCTTGGAGCTTGGAGACATCCCTTTTCTACAACAAGCTGTTGCTGTTGTTGGATATCCACAAGGTTTTACTTTTTTTTTCTTTTTGTTTATATATTTCTTGTATCTATTGATCTGTGTGTCAATATGACTAATCAACAACATTAACAACATAGTGTAAATTAATTGCAGGCGGGGACAACATTTCCGTTACTAAAGGTGTTGTTTCCACGGTTGAACCCACACAATATGTACATGGTGCAACCCAACTTATGGCAATTCAGATTGATGCAGCCATCAATCCGGGGAATAGTGGTGGCCCAGCAATCATGGCCAATAAAGTTGCTGGCGTAGCTTTTCAAAACCTTTCAGGTGCTGAAAATATTGGGTGAGTTGATTTTCACTTTGGTTGATGATAACTCATCTTCATTTATCACTTCCACTTCTATACTTTGGATCTTATGTTCTTTAAAATCTGCTACTTATTTCCTGATAGCATTTACTTCCACTAACTCATAGAAGATTTCATTCTTATCGCATGTCTCCATTCATCTTCTTATGCCATGCGGCATCAAATTAAATTCAGTCTGTTTAAGGGCATAGCAAATCTTGGTTCAATGTATCCCTATGATGTATCAACTTTGTATATTTGAAATAGAGATTATAAAAAAAGAGTCTTGCATGTTATTTTGTGTGGTCTTGCATGAATATTCTCCAAATCAAGCACAAGGCTTCCACTGGTCAATTGTTCTACATTAGAGTTGTTAATTCTTCATCATATGTGTGATTCCTAGGCTTTTTTCATCTTCCTAGATGAAAGCCACAGAGCTTGGCTGTTCCTTGCAGGCTGTCCTGCATCTGGAGAGTTTGGAAGGATCATGTCCACCAACATTTGGTAATAAGTTGACAATATCAGTGTGTATTGGTTTCAATAATGGATACAATGTATACGTGAGATTGCATTATCCTAGGGAAACATAGTTGTTATTTGGCATTTGATTTTATATCAACTTAAATGAGATCAAATCCACATGCAAACAGAATATATGCTATAAATTATCAAGCGTAATATCTTCAAACATTTTACTTATAAATAATAATAACAAATTATCTAGCATAATTCATTTCATCATAAAGTTAAAGTAATTTTTTCCATATCTCCAACTGTGTAAGACAAATTATCTATGAAAATGTTTTCCTTCATGTTGGATTGTGCAGTTATATTATTCCTGTTCCAGTAATAAAACATTTTCTTGATGGTGTTGAAGAAAGTGGAAAATATGTTGGGTTCTGCTCTCTGGGTTTAGTATGCCAGCCTACTGAAAATGTCCAACTTCGAAACCACTTCAAAATGCTCCCTGAAATGACTGGGGTACTTGTGAGCAAAATTAATCCTCTTGCAGATGCATACAAAATCTTGAAGAAGGATGATATTATCCTCGCATTTGATGGTGTGCCTATAGCAAATGATGGAACTGGTACTCGCTTTCTATTCTTTATTTATGATAATCCAATGTAAAATTTTTGTGGCATGCTGGTTTGCATTGCATGCTACTACATTAGCAAGTATGGTTATTTTGATTTAACGTAGACTTTGTCTCTACTCTTACAAAAGGTACAAAATTTTAATTCAGTTCTGAGTAAAATAAATTGAGAGCAACCCTTAAAATGTAATACTTAGATATTATTTCCCCATACTGGTATTCTTTGCGCAAGAAACAGCATATACATTGGTTTATTGGTATGCCTGCTCTGAACCAAATGATGAGAAGAAGATTGACATTCATTCCTGCTAGAAAATATGTTTGTATAAACTATTTTTTTTCTCTTTTTCCCTATTACTTTTTCCCCTTCTCCTTTTCTCTCTTTTTTTCTTTTTGATTTATCTTCATATTTCAAGGTGCATTTTTGGACATATGTTGTTCTCCCCTTACATTCATAATTTGTATTGTGATTTACACACCACACAGTTCCTTTCCGAAACAGAGAGCGGATAACATTTGATTATCTAGTGTCAATGAAGAAACCCAATGAAACAGCAGTAGTTAAAGTTCTGAGGGATGGCAAAGAGTGTGAATTTAGTATCACCCTTCGACCTGTAAGTCATTCTGCTTCATTTTTAAGATCAATAATCTCGTCCTAGACTGAATAAAATATCCAAAGTTGCTTGAACTGACATAAATTAGATGAAAAATGGAATTTTTGTTTTCTTAAATGAAAAAGAAAAAAAAAAGAAACAGTCACTTGTAAAGATACTACTCAAAGAAGAGAGAGAGAGAGAGAGAGAGAGAGAGAGAAGAGAAAAGGCAAGAGTTTTGGTTGAGAACAAAACAGTCGTGAATTGTAATTTCTGTGAAGTAAGATTTATGTAGCCAACCCCCTATTGTTAGAATAAGTCTAACACTAGCGTTGGTAGCCAAAGGGGGAGGGGAAGAGAAATGAAAAAGGGTGAAGGAAGGGGAAGAGAAGGGAACGGAATGGGAAAGGAAACTATGTCTTATTTGTAATTTTGGTTATATGGAAGAAAGTAGAAATCCAGAAGAAAAGAGTATGTGTTTATTTTGTTTGGTTCCTAGAGAAAAAGGAAGGGTTCGTGTTATATTAATTGACCTTTATGTCCATATATGACAAAAATAGTATGCAGTGATAAAAAGGAAACCATGAAGGTATTGGTAATTGCAAAAGTAAGTCCCTTTCTGTTTGTTTTTGCCCAATTTGGGAGGTAACAATTTTGTAGGCCCAGGTGGAAGGTTTATTTCTCCCTTCCTAATTTGGTTGCTAATTAGTTTGAGAAACTTTTAGGGTGGGTATGGCATATAAATTTTCACATGACCTAGCTTATTTGGAGGACGTGTGCTATCTGGTTCAAGAGGATATTTTTAGGATTACACATCTTTGATTGTATATGTTTGTGCCCTCAATGAGTACTTCAACATTTCATCTGGATTAATTCAATGGTCTGTCAATTAACTGAAATTTTATTGTTGGATTTTGCAGCTGCAGCCATTAGTACCAGTTCATCAATTTGATATACTCCCAAGTTATTATATATTTGCTGGACTGGTCTTTGTTCCTCTCACTCAGCCATACCTTCATGAATATGGTGAAGACTGGTATAATACTTCACCACGTCGATTATGTGAACGTGCACTTAGGGAATTGCCTAAGAAGGCTGGTGAACAACTTGTTGTCCTTTCTCAGGTCTGTAGGCTTCTTCAGTTCTTTGTTGGGATTTACCAGGTTACATGTATTTTGGTTTGTTGATTGAATAAGCTGGTATTTGACTCATTTTTGGGGAGGGGAAGGGGGGTTTACAGAGTCATTGGGACAGTTCATGAGCTTTGCTCTTGTTTGGATATCCTGTGCGCTAGGACTGCACCCCCTTATGTTGCCATATGAAAATTTTCTACTAAACAGAAAATTGTCTCATTTATGTTAAAAGGCTTCTAAAGCTGAATCTCCATCACATCATTAAATTCATTCTTCGATTGGACACTACATTTTTGTTATATTGGTTATGTACGGTAAAATACTTCATATTTGGTGACATATGCTTCTATTGTTCAGGTACTGATGGATGATATCAATGCGGGTTACGAACGTCTTGCAGAGTTACAGGTGCTTATATTTATCTTGTTTGTTTCTCATAACTTTAATGGGTCTCTTTTAACTAGCTGTAAATAGGCACAGACAATCAAAATAAGAACAAGGAAGCTTAAGCCAGGCACTTGATATGTCTGTAAATTTTCTACGTCCAAATTCCTAAGTCTACACTGAAATAATCATACCATGGGTACTGATTTTCCTGTAAATCTCTATGGTCCAAACTCCAAAATCAACTTACTAAGATTTTTATACCATAAGTGTTTTTATCTGTAGAAGAACTTTTGTTGGTAGATGCAAATATTAAGCAGAGTGGACTTTTGGAGTGGGAGATTTAGTTTGAAGCATAGCAAACTACCACTCCCACTCCCTGGTTACATAAAAACCTGGAAAATGCAAACTACCCCCTTGTGGTCTGTCCATAATTTATGAAACAACCTTAAAGTTTGAAGCATAGCACATAACCCCCTTGTGGTGCAGATTAATACGCAAATGCCATATATTCTTTCAATGGTAATGGAAAAATTCATGCAGGGTTGCGACTTGTGTGTGCCTATCTAAACTCCCTGAATGCAAGGACGGGATAATTTTCCACCTCTTTCTCACAGATTTAAGGCCATCTTTTGGCCATTATCTTTCATTTAGCAAGATTACAACTAGTTCCTTCCATGATGACTTATGAAATTAGTTGAAAAATGATTTGCCACCTCAAGAGTTATCATGTGTTGAGAAATGTAAGATAACGTCAAAAAATATCCTTAAATCTCTTGGAAAGAGGCCAGGTGATTTCACACTCAATCTGCTCTTGCATTCAGGGCTTTTAAATGGGCACGTGTGCCCTACATGCACTTTTCTATCACTATTGACGAAAAACATTACATTTTCCCTTTGATCTATCCACAATTTGGAGGTTTTATGTGTCACACTTCAAATTTCAGGGAGTTTCCTTGATAACGGAGGTTTATTGTAATTCCTTAGAAATTTAGTCAACTTGGAAGTTTTGCCAAGTACATAGCCAAGTTGTTGCTGAAAATTTTTAATTGTATCATGCGCAGGTCAAGAAAGTGAATGGTGTAGAAATTGAAAATCTGAAGCATTTATGCCAGATTGTGGAGAACTGTAGTAATGAGAGCGTGAGGTTTGATTTGGATGATGAAAGGGTCATTGTACTGAACTATAATTTGGCGAAGATTGCCTCCTCTAAAATTTTGAAGCGACACAGAATACCTTCTGCCAAGTCCAATGATCTTATTGATGAACAGAACAGTTTGGAAGTTGGGTTGGCCTGCTAGTGCTCAAGCTGAGAAAACCTAATTGAAAATTGTGGCTAGTTTATTTAATTAGTGGCTAGTTTATTTAATTAGTGGCCAAGGATTTGAGCAGAATTTTCTTCAGATACCTTCTTCCCAAATAGTGGCTAGTTTATTTAGTTAGCCGCCCTCTACTTCTTCCTTCATAATTATTAGTGGCTAGTTTATTTTAGTAAGAAAGGTTGAAGATCCAAATTCATAAAAAGCGAGTGTCTCTACGTATCTATGATAATATTATTGATAAAATAATTTCAATTACAAACTATTTATTTGTTATTCTAGAAGTTAGTCTGTTTATTGATACAAACCTAACCTAATGTAGGTCAACAATTGAAAGTTATGACATGCTCAAAATCGCATATGGAAGTTTGTTTTACATTTTTAAAATTTTACCAGAAAAAAAAAAATGGATCCAGGATTTGATCTGTTCAATGAGATAAGGATAAAATAATATAGAATTAATTTTTTTTTGTTAGCACTTAACCTTTTTACATATTCAATTGTTCAAAATACACAATTGGTGTTTATTTACAAAGTTGTGTACCTTGGTGTTTGGTTTGTTTGGAGTTCATCGGGTTTTGCTGAAGAGTGTGGATTTGCTAGTTTCTTGACAAAGATCAGTTTTGGTCTGTCATCAGAATATAATTATTTGGAAAGCTGTACCCCATTGTTTGATATATAGCACATTGTGGCAGAAAATAAATGAACTGTCTAAAATGGATCTTAAAATTTTTATTCTTCAAATCTTTCTCCCTTGTGCCGCATCCAAGCCAAACGTATTTGATTCTGAAGAAAGTTTTGTGATTCCTCTCGCTGGATAGATAGCACCTGACTTGCATTCAAGAGTTGAGACCCTAAAGTGGCCACTCAGACAGAGACCAGACAACCTATGCGTAATAGACAATACATAAAGAGATGGGACTGTTGCGTATGACACATAATTTGGTCAAATCCTTCTAGCCTCCAATGTAATCTGAATTTCTATAATTTGGTCAAATACTTCTTAAAAGATCTTGGATTGGAAAATCGTTGGAATTGGTCTACTATGGAAGCTGTTTGTTGTTGTGTAAGTTGGACTAGCTATCAGCATCACCCATACGAAGCTTTGTTAATTTTCTTCACTTCTTGTTTGTTTTCTTTTCTCCATTTGAATCCTCCTCCGCCCTCAAACTCAAAAGAGGGCCCCACAACATCTTCCAATTCTCCACAGGAAAAAAAATACACACACACACACACACACCTGTATTTCCATCTGTCAATACCCGTATTTTGATTTAATACCTGTATTTCGATCTGTCAATATTCGGTTTAACATTCCACAAATCAACTTATACTCGACTAGGCACGAGCACACATGTACTCTTGACACTTGCACAACCCAAAATAACAAAGTCGTTAAAAACATAGAAAACAACCTTACCAAACGAGAATGACCTGACATATATAACAAGATATTACTCTTGGCATGGTAATCAATGCAAGAGCAATTATACATAAAGTTGATAGTCAATTACAAATGTGCATGAAATGAATCACAGTTTTTGCTTGTGGAATATTCAATGCTATATAATGACAAGTTAAGCAGAAGACTTAACTGTCAAATTTCAATGGCATTCCCCTAGCAATGATTTTGCCTCCAAAACAGATGCCCGAACATTTTGCAGCTCTTCCTTCATCTTCTCTGATAAGCAGCATGAATGACAACTTGTACACTCCAATAAACCAGTTATCATCTCCATGGCTGTAGACCTTGCATTTTGTAATTCTTCCACTCTCCTCATCTCCATCTGCAATTCTTCCTCCACAATTTTCAACTCTGACTCCTTCAAATCTGCATCATACACATGCTGCTGGTATTCAACAATCATATTTTCAATTTCAGTCTTTCCACTCTCTCTCATCTCCAACAACGTCTCCTTCTCTTGGAGTACACCTTGTAGTGCCAGCTCCATCTCTTCCACAGACCTCAAACCTTTCTGTACCTCTGCTTGAACTACTTGCATCTCTGTTTCTGCCTGTCCATACTTCCTGCTCAAATCTTCAGATTCCTTTCTTATGGTCCCAAGTTTTTCCCGAGACAGCTTCATCTCAGTTTGCAACTTGGTTTTCTCCTCCTCGGACTTGAGCAATTCAGTGGCTTTACCACCCAAATGTAATATTTTTGGTGAGGGGTCTATTCTCTCAACGTTATCTATAGCGAAGAGAACTTTTTCGTTTTCTTGTTTCCTGTTTTCTTCCTCCAGTTTTGATTTCAAGGACGCAAGGTTGTTCCTCAATTCCACTTCAGATTGCTGAAGCTTCCTCTTTGCAGTCTCAATTTCATCCTTCTGGGTTTGAAGACGAGCCAATTCATCTTTCTTCCGGTCCACATAAGAAGTTGAAGCAATTACCCTTGTTCTGGCCCTAGCTTCTCGTTGTTCAAAATAAACCATAGATGAAAAGAAGTCAGACAGAGTGTATTTGAGAGCTGAAAACTTATTGTCAATAAGAGATCTTCTTTCTTTCATTTCCATAGTAGAGACTTTAAGTGATTCAAATTGTTGCATCTTGTCCTTAATTCCATGTTCCATTTCTTCTATATTTCTTGAGAGCTTATTAACCTCAATAATTGCTTTCTCAAGTGAACCAAAATTAGTAATACTTTTAGCAGAATCTAAAAGTTGTTCATCTGCCCTTGCCAGCTTCATTCTGATTAAATTCAGATCTTCTGACAGCTTTACAGCATTGAGATTGGATGGGTCGGTTTCCATGTCAGAAAGATTCCCAGCATCAGTCTGAGTTGCAGAATCTGCTTGACAATCCAAAGGATGTAAGCCAGAGGTACCAGTTTCTTCATCAGATATTTTCACTTCATAGGATGCAACAGGTTCAACTAAATCTGTGCTTTCCTCCACTGACATTTTTGTTCCAACAAAGCAAGGAGGTCTATCTGACTCAAGATATGCATCTCCTTGAGGATCAGTTTGATTTTCTTTCATTACTTGAGAATCTCCAAGACCTAGGCCGGAATCAACTTCCACATTTAATCCAGAAATATTGTTTTCCACCGTGGGAATTTCCACTCCTCCAGATTTGGCAGGTTTCGCAAATGCATCACTTCTATCCTGCAGGTTCAAGCCCGGGAGACCTGTCTCCCCAATCAAATCTCTAACCTCCACAGACATAGGAAGTTCACCTGACTCAATATGATCCATGACATCAACTTCAACAAGCTTTTCTGGGCAATCAAAATCTAATTTGGATTCACCTCTTCTCTGTCCAGAAGAAGAAAGCATCTTCTTTAGCTCATCCCTCTCCTGCATGGCTCTTTCATATAAACCCATTAATTTTTCGTTCTCTTCATTAATATCCAAAAGCTGATGCTCTAAGTTTTCAATCACATTTTTCATCTCAAACTCTTTTTCTTTGGCAAGTTCAGTGAAACCATCAGTATTCTGAGCTTCAGTGCCACCTTCTTCGGCCCTGTCAATTTTATTTGTAGTTTTGTAGTTACCTTCTGCAGCAGCCCTTTCATACAATTCAATGAGTTTATTGTTATCCTCAATCAAGACCTTAAGCTTCATCCGCAGTTCATCATTCTCTTTGGATAACATAATTGCTGTCTCATGAGCCTTTGCTTCTCTTTGACTTGCAGCAGCAATGGCATCAACCATTGTTTTCAGCTCCATTTGGTCATTGAAATTGATAATGGGAACATCAGTTGGCAAAGAAGGAAGCTCAACTTGCTGCATTCCTTCTTTAGTGGTTCTATAGGTTCTCTCTTCATCAAGTTTTGTTACCAAGTCATTGACATTTCTGCATGATTTTATAATTAATAATGTTAATGGTTGAAATGACAAGGAGAGAATAAAAGTTAAAAATATTTTTAAAAAGAGAGAGAAAGAAACAAGATTCTACAAGTCACCATTGGCTATAGAATAGAGTAGGTCAAAGTGTTATATACCTAATTGGTTTATTATGCATTTGAACAAGATTTCAACGTTAAAACTGGTATATGCAAATCACACAATTACCTTTCCAATTTTTCTTTCTCTTCCATGCAAAATTCTAGTTTCTTGCGGAGTGTGTCCATTTCTACTTGGTTTTGTATAGCCTGTGATAAACAGAATTTGATGTACTCAATGAGAAAGAAACCAAATTCTATCATCTAAAATAAATTTGAAATTGAAAGAAAGAAACTTTGCATAAAAGAAAGCAAATAGAATACCTGCATGCGGAGGAATTCATTCTCCTCACTCACTGAAGACCTCCAAGGCGATCCAGGCTTCTACATTGAAAAATGTAAAAACATTAAATAAATTTTTGCATATACAAATCTGATGCAAAAAAGATGAGTATAAACATACTGACAATAAGTTAAAATTCATTCCCAAAACTCAAAAAAAAAACTTCTTCCAACAGTTTTAACTACAAGGAACATAGATATTTTTTAACCTTGAAATTTCACAAAGGGCACGGTCATTGTTGTTGTAGGTGGTGTTGTTGATGGTCCAGTTTTACATATAGTACTAATGATTTGCAAATATGCAGTTGATTGCAGGCTGGCAAGGATGTGGAGTTTTTCCCTTTGATATTCTCCATTCAAAGTTATTTTGATATTATCTTTTAACTTTTGATCATTTGTGAACATAAATAAGGACAAACTACGCATAAATAACTACTTAGGTGTAAAATTCTAATGACTCTCAAAGACTCTCAACATGCAGACTTACAAATAACACTATCATGATACTACACAAAAAATAAAATAATATTTCAGCCAACAACCATACTGTTTCTTATTTAGTTCCTTATACAGCCATCCTTTTGCAAGGTTTATGTTATTTTATCTTTCCAAAATAAACTCTACTTTTCTTTTTCTTTTTTATAAATAAGTTTTGGCCACATGGGCAAGAGGGGTACTGTTTCTTATTTAGTTCCTTATACAGACATCCTTTTGCAAGGTTTATGTTATTTCATCTTTCCAAAATAAACTCTACTTTTCTTCTTCTTTTTTATAAATAAGTTTTGGCCATATGGGCAAGAGGGGTAAATTCAAACTAGCAACCTCTACTTCATTAGTTCTCAGCCGATTGTCCTTAAGAGGTATGACCCCAAGGAGTTAAATATCTACTTCTTAGTTTGCAGAGGTCTTAAAACAATGACTATTATCAGATACGTGCATGTCATCAAATCATTCAAATGAGGATACACATGAACAGAGATTATCACTTTTCAACTTTCAGTTTCTAGAACATGACCAAATTACATGCTGAAACAGCTTACATAAATCACCTGACAACTATTGATCAGTATTTCAAACGTATAGCCAGGAAAAATTAGCTACTGAAAATGATGAACCTGGATCTCACCTGATTGGAAATCTGTAGATTACCATCATCCTGAACTTCTTCCATCACTACATCTGTATTTGCTTTCTACAATATAAAAAGTTTCAACATTTTACGTAAACAAGAAAACTTTAGACAATAAAATTACCTTAAGATTTCAAAACAAAGCATGGAAATAACCTGAACCATTGAGGGATCTGATTCATGCATAAGTTTCCAATCGAGTGCTTCTAGCAACTGCATAATTACTCACAAGTCATGCATTTAATTTCGGAAAGTAAGTTGGCCATAGACACTGAAATAAAAACATAGGACATTTAAGCAACTGTTTTACCTTGTTTTGTAACACCCCAATCTGTTCTTTCATCATCTCCCTTTCTCCTTCCTCATAAAATGACTTTAATCTGTATGTTAAAGGATGAATAAGTAACAGAAGTACAAAGTCTTAAAATTTTATATTACTTTTGGATAAAAATATGTGGGTAAAAATTTATTTTTTTCCGGGAACAAAAAAACCAAATGTATTTATAATTAGAAAATGCAAACAAATCATTGAAGCCAACAAGACAAACACCTAATTCCTGATCCTGGGACCTCTTAGGTTTCTTCCAATAGAACTAAGAGGCATCCCTCATATATGCAAAACTTTTATATGATAGCAATAAATGCTTTCACACATTTTTAAGTGTTAAATTTGAAGAACTTTTATGAGATTGATTATGGAGATTTGCTTCCAATTTCAACTTCCTTTAATATAATTAACAATAACAGTTTGCTTAGTTCTTCAATTTTTACATTTTTATCAACGTGTTAAAATAAATTTCTGCTGAACTCATAGACAGAGAAAAGGTAAAGAAAAAAATAACATGTTGAATGGAACAAAAAGATTCAAGCTGCATAAAAATAACAACAAACCTTCTAATTTCTTCCTTTAGCTGCAGATTTTCCATAGCAAATCTTGTCACTTCTTGGTTCCGAGCAACCTGACCTCGAAGGACCTCAATTTCCTTCCAATGTTCCTCCTTTTCTTTCAGTAAGTGTGTCTCAGCTAAAATCTTTCCAGAAGCAACTGCTTCTAGCCTCTTTATTGCAGCTTCTCGAAAACGTAGCCCCATTTTTAAAACTTTTATCTCATTTTCTCTTTGTTTTACCTAATTCACCCCAAAACATGAAAACTTGTATTAAAAAAAAATTTTTAAATGATTTCAAAATCACAGAAAATCAAGTTATTATATAAAATAAAAGTACTAAGAAAAGCAGCATTGTCAAAGGCAAGCCAAAGCACCTCTGAAGCCTTGAGGCAAGACATGCCTTTAGTGACACGCTCACCTTTTAGCACTTAGGCAAGCACCTTGCATAAATTTGCAGGCACTTAAGCTGAGTGCCTTTCTAAAAGTTCCTTTATTTAAAAGATAGACCAAATAATTCCAAGTGAAAGGGCTTCTTTACCTTCAGTAAAAGTATGAGTTTTTCATTAGCAAAGGTCGGTAACTAAAATCAATATACTTGAGTTTTTTTGGTGGGTCCTAACAGATCAGAAAATGGCCAAAAACGGTAAAACCAATTGGGAAAAACAGTAGAGCACATGTTTGCAAAAAAAAACAAAATTACTATAATATTCCAGTGCATATAATTTGTGTTCATAATATGTATACTATGTTCACTCAAACGAGTACCCCTTTTGGCACTTCATGCCTCGGGCTTAAAAGGATTTCAAAAACATACAGAAGTAACACAATTTATGAAGGAAATCAACGGCCATTATATCAAATATAAGGTTGCGACATCTTTTATGAATGCAGAAGCTGTTTCTCGCATACTTAACCATACACAACCTAATCAACCTACACCATTGTGCAAATATTTCTAGTAATGACTAATGAGCAGCTATAAATCCATTATTGTGTCAAATATTTCTGGTAATGAGCATCAATAAATCCATTAAAAAGTCAAGAATAAGACAGTTTTTCAGACATACTAACTGCACAGCTGCCTGATTTTCAGCGGTCAATGCCTGTAAAGCAATGTCTTTATCCTTCTCCCTCCTGAAAGCCCCAACAAGGGCAACTTCATAATCTTTTTTCTGAGAAAACAATGTAACTCATCACTTATCAACAATTACATGCCAAAAGATTTCTTAACCTAAAGAAAGAATAGTTTATACCTGAGACATCCTTTTACCAGAGGCAAGTGGACTAAATGATCCATGTAATCCTTCCCATTTAAAGGATCCTGGAGAACCAGGAAAGCCTAATGTTGAAGTATCATTGTCCTGATTTTCACCCTCACTTGCTAACCCCCGTAGTCGAGATACTTCTCTCTAAATATAATACAGATGATACACATAATAATTATTACAAATCACCAGAAAAGCTATAAGATATACATCTAACTAGTCTTATGAATCACTGATCTAGTAACACTGATAAAGAGAACAATATCCAATAGATGACCATCAATTAGTGTAGTGAGTGTGGGAGAGGAGTGAATTTTATTACTTGATCTAAATATACAAGTGATATTATATATATATATATATATATAATGAAGGTTCTGTTAAGCCTACTAGTAAAGTCTCCATGGAGTTGTACTATGGAGTGATACCGTCATCAGAAGAGAAAGGTACAAATTTATACATACTGAGAGAGCTACCCCGATTATTTTTCATTCATAAACTACACAGTACACACACACAGTGGGTCTTGAACTAAAAATCTCACCCTCTGCCTTACTATTACAAGAAAAGGAGTTGTCATTTGAACTAAAGCTAATGGGAGAAAGGGATACCCTAATATACAGCTGATTGCTGCTTTCAAAATAACCCAGGAAAAAAATGATTCCATAAAGGTATCACTTTAAAGTACACTCTAGGTTTAAACTTTAAACCTAGAGTGAATAAACAGAGTAGCAGGGTTAAGGTGTTTAACATCAGCGCTTTATAAACACAAAAATAAAAATAAAAAGATAGGTGAAAAATGAACCTCCCTCCCCACACACACACAAAAAAACACTCTATAGACAAATTACCAAACACTATTTGCAATCATTAAGTTTCTAGAAGATTTACAGTTGTACATGGTGTCCGATAAATATTTATTTTCCATACAAGGCATTAATAACTGGCTTAATTCATAAACCTCCAAGGACAGATTTTAGAGAGGAAGGGTCAAAACTAATGATGTATGTGACAGAAAGTACTAGCAGGTTAACACCTCAAAATAAAGGGGGGAAATTCTGTAATAAGAACGGTACCTTGAGTTGTTGAATTTGTATCCTCATGGCAATGACATCTCCAGATGCATCCTCATTGACAATTGCCTGAAGAAATGTAACAAATGCTTTCAATAAGCAAATAAATGGAGAGGCGTAAAACACATGCCTCAGCAAAATCAGATGAGCATCCACAACAACAGTTCAAATATCAGAATTAGCAGTGTTGTTCACAACTAAGTTCAATATTTCCCATGATCTTATTAGACAAAAAGGATAGACAAATAAAAAACAGATGAAGTCATGTATCACATAAATTCTATCATCTGCTAGTGCATCCAAAGTAGATGGAAAATCCTTATCTACTACTGGAATACCAGCAGCATACATACATACATACTTTGCTTGTACAATTAAAAAAGAAAACCTAGCAAGTAAAAATCACGTACATTGTTCTTAATAAATTTAGCACGTTGTGCGAACTTCAATGTGCTTAGTGTCTCCAATGAACAGCTGCAAAAAACCACCAAAAATGTTACACATAAACAAAGATAACTAGATAATTCAAGCTTATTACTTTATGTAGAACAAAAAATTTACAAAATCAGAACTATGGGTTCAGTTAAGAGTTAAGACAACACTCTTTCAAAAAAGTAGAATAGAAAATGAAGGAACAACGTTTATCTACAGGAAGAGAACTCTAAAATGTGTGTGTTTTGTGTAGATTTATACATAGATAGATAGGAAAGCTCAAACATTAAAGCAATGAAGTTTTAAAAGAAAGAAATTCACTGACCAACTAGAAGGACTGATGTTTGCAATTATAGTTGTTTTCGAATTCCCTCCTAGAGAATCCTGTAAAGAATAAAAAAAAAATTTAACTAGAGTCATTAGACAATTTTAAATCATTATAGCAAGTTTTCAGATTGTACTAGAAATTCAGACTTAAGTTACCTTTTCTTCATATAAAGCATTACATTGTTCTAGCAATTACTTCATCATAAGCTCATAATTACTGCCAAAATTTCCATCTATCTGAACAATAAGTATTTTGCATTCATGGCAATGTTTGCAAACTAACTGCAAGCTCCAGCCACCAACTCTCTTGACAATACCAAAGAAACTTCACCTAAAGAAAGGGAGGGAGGAGGAAAGGGAGTACACTTCCACTTAAAAATGAGCCTATATTGCCCAAGTGCAAGAAATTTGTACATACTTTTTCAGCTAGGTGCAATAGTTACTGCAGAAACTATACTTGTACAGACTAACAGCTCTAACAAACTCTCAACCTATTATTAATATGAAGCACGGGTGCGGGTGCGGGTGCGGGTGCGGGTGCGGGTACGGGTACGGGTACGGGTACGGGTGCGGGACTCGGCAATTTTTGAAAAAGGTGGGTGCGGGTGCGGCAGGACTCGGCAATTAAAAAATTATTAAAAATATTTTTATTTATATTTTCTATATATTTTTACTATTAAAATATTCTTAAAAAACCTATTACTAATTTACTATGCCTTGATTCACAAAACAAAGAAAGAAAAAAGCAAGAAACACAAAACACAACACAAAACCAAAAAGAAAACACAAAAGAAGCAACAAATATTCAAAATAAAATTAAGGAATGATAGATTTAGGGTTTTTGGGTCTCATTTAGAGCCGATTTCAGCTGTTGCAGCATGATTCGAGGCCTATTTCGGCCTGTTTCGGCCGTTTCGGTCGCCGGCCGATATGGCCCGATACGGCCGAAACAGCCCGATTCTGGCCGAATCGGCCCGAATCGCGAGTCGGCTGGAAAAAAAAGGAAAACACGTGGCCGACGCGGCACCGACGCGCGAGCAGCGGCGTCCCTCACGCGTTGCCACGTTGCACCGCGTCAGACGCGGGTGCGGCACCTCCGGCGCCGTGTCCGTGCTTCCTAGATTATTATCTCACATTCAAATACTGATCTGCTCCATGTTAAGATATGCGATTACTATGTAGCAAGTTATATCCCATTAACAAAGTAACACAGTGCATCTCAGAATTATCTTCTAAAAGATATCACCACCTACCTGAAGCAAAAATGTTAGCTTAGAATCCCGGTAAGGAACATGGAGTGACTTCCCATTTGACATGTTCACTAGGTTCATGATCACAAGTCTGCATATATTAAAACCAACAGCATAAATGAATTGTAATATAAAGCCACTAGATTAAACATCAATAAGAAAAACAAAAACAAAAATGGCTGATATAATTTATTAACCAGTCATAATAATAGATGAAACACACCCCAATGTCGAAAGAGACTTGTTGATATTGGTAGCTTCCTTGAGACGTTCACCTTCAGCACCAGAACTCTTCTGCCTGTGATCAAAACATATAGACAGCAGCAGCGAGTTAAGTTGCAATTTATAAGTACAAGTTTTAACTCCACTTGACGATATGTGACATTCTTCTTTGCATTGACTTACCTTTCGGATCCAGCTAAATCAACAAGATTAAGCCGAGCAAATCGATGGTGACTTACACCTTGGGAATCCCACTGATAATTAAAAAAACAATTAGAATTATCAAAAAATATAAAATTTGGAAAATAGAATGAAGAGCAATAGAAGTAAATGAGGGGAAAATTTATCATAAATTTTACTCACCTTACTCTCAATGATGCAAGTAAATACACTGTGAGAACGACTGCTAGCACGATTCATATTAGTAGCAGCTACCTTTCTGTTTGATGCCCCCTGGAAACATAAAAAAGGAAGGATTATAAAAATTATATGTACTTAACCAATAATAATAACATCCATATCAAGTGGCTAACTTCTCTACAATCTTAGACTTAGACTGTATGTAGGACATATAAAAGTCTTTCTAGTACATAGTCCAAGTAAGAAGAAAATGATTCTATATATGATTAATTTACTCAAACTATACAACCTTTTAGATTCACCAAATATATTTAAGAGTGCTATATTACTATGAATAATGAAGTAGCACAAAAAAGAGCATATCATAATGGTGTTATATACTTGAATAAGTTGTTGAATAACATCTCGAGCACTTGTAACTTCTATTTCCTTCAGGTTCTCTACATAAACGCCTTTCTTAATGTCTTCCCTTATCTGTAACATAGACACCAAAATAAGGAATTAAGTTTCCTGGCATACTAATCAAAACAAATGGAGCAGCTCAAAACTTCATTGTAGCCATCAATCCAACAAGATCATAAGAGAAATTGTTCTCTATTTTTTAATGACCTCATAAAGAAGAGAAATTTGCAGAAATATAAAACTCTTTCTGCACTAATAATGTGCATTTTTTTTGTAGGCATAACTGGTTGGTCAGAACTTTCAGCAAAAAATTATCCATACCTGCAAGTTATTAGAGGAAGGCTCTAAAAGATCAAGAATCTGTTCATTGTATATTTCCAAAAATGAGCATTTACAAGTAAATCTCAACTTTTCATCTCTACGAGCCTCTTTTTCCTGCATACCAAAACCGAGCCATTGACAAATGCATTGAATTTCTTGCAACAAATAAACAAAGGTAGCTTAAAGAGTAACTTTTATATCAATGGGACTAAAATTTGGAAGAAAGGAAGTAACAGACAAAATAAGACTATGATCAAAGGTTTAACCATATTTGCATGTCGAGAACATTTCAGGCATATATAAAGAGACAGGAAAAATGAAACACATTTTACATGTTCAAATCAAAAACTAGAATATAAAGATATAAAAATTTTAGAAGTTGAAATGGTTTCATATAAAATGTAATTTTTTAAATATTTTTTGATAGATAGATATATAGATAGGGAGAGGGGGAAGATGGGGTTTGAATTACAAATATTACATTAGGCAGCACAATGGGGGTCACTACCATCGAGCTATCACTTGAACCCCAAAATGTAAATTAAATATACCTAGTATGGTAGGAAGAAACCTCAAAAATATTAGTTTCAAATGATCATATGTCATATGTCATTGGTGTCTGATCCAAATGATCATATAAGAAATGAGGTGAAGCAGAGGACTCTTATGTATGTACACACATAATGCCAATCCTAGGGTAGTTAGGCACATACCTTTTGAATCCTTGTGAATAAATGTTCAAATACTCTAGGTGTCATCCCACAATTTACACTGTGTCTTCGAGTGCCTCCCTCAATGTCTCCAAGCATAGTGTGAGTCTTTCCACTTCCAGTCTAGATACAAACAATTATATATAATAAAAGCAATACTAGGTCATATTAGAATGCAAGCTAAATTTAGAAAATACATTAAACTTTGCTGGCAGATTAAGTATAACATGCTGGACAGAACTAGCACAAAAGACCTTTGAACTATCCAACATCATTGTTGGGGAAACTCACTTGGCCATATGCGAACATGCAACTGTTGTAGCCTCCCATGCAATTCTCTACCATCGGCAATCCAGCCACTTTAAATAGTTTCTCCTGTTGTTGCATCACTTAAATGAGGCCCAACCATGGCATTGGGAAAAAAACACAACTAAACGCAACAGAACAGACGCAATAATCAATCTAATAAGAGTACCTGGCTGACATTCTCATCTGCAACAACATCAAAGGTGAAGCGGGACTCGGGGTGCCCGGTCCAAGTAATAGTCTGACAACTCTCTTGCCTAACACATTTGGTGTAGCCTTGTAGTGATATTTCAGTACTACTAAGCGGACGGACTCTAATAATAACCTACACATTATAAGATCCGAAAAACAAAATAATTTGAGTCAAACAGTATTAAATCACAAAACAATAATATTTTTGGGGGAAAATACTATTCTAAATCTTATGGTTAAGGCGTGTAACAAATTAAACCTTCAACCTATATTAAAACCCGACCACAATGAGCACGTTTAATTTGTTAGATTTGAAACTAAAACACTAAAATTTATGAGTTCTGAATTCTGATCCCATCAACAAGTAAAATGCCTAAAATTTTCTGATTCTAATCAAGTTCTCAAGCATCCAATAGAACTTTTGGTCTTAAACAAAGCATTAACTATTTAATTAGGGTTTTCCTTCTAATCAAGCATTCAACTACATAAAAGTGACAAGAAATTTAATTCACATCAATTAACGATATCAGTACTAGTAGCATGAAATTTAAAGACCTAAACTAAGTTACAAAGCAATAAAAAAAAAAGCTCAAACCTCACTCTTGTATACATATATTCACCAATTATAGTTACGTACCTGCACATTGTGATCTTTCCAGAAGGAAGGGTCTTCGTCGAAGTCGAAGCTCTGCGTGGACGAAGATCCGGCGACGGAAACGGTGTCGTCTTCGTCCCAGTTAGAGATGGTGCGAACCACCGAATTGGAGTGCGCGAAGGCGGCATTGTTGTCTTTGGAGGTAGATTTGAGAAGATCGGGAGAAGAGTTCGTCGAAGAGGACTTGGAGGCGTGGTCATGGAACCCGAACCGGCTCTTTATTGCGCTCGCCGTCTCCGATATGAACGCCATTTTCATCAACGAGAGTTTCTTTGTTGCAGTAGTCAATGTGAGAGAGAGAGATTTTGGAGGGTGAGATTTGAAATTAGGGGAAATGAGGGGAATCAAGGGTTGGTAAAAAGAAAAGTGGGAAGGGGGAGTGATCGGACGGTGGAGATTTGTTGAGATGCAACGGTCGAGATGGGGTAGCGGACCGTTTGAGATCGCTATTTCAAATTTTTGAACTCTGGAGCCATAAAGTAACGTTGTGTATGTGAGTTGGATTGTTACGACTGAGAGGAGGGACACGCGTGCTCTTGCCTCGTGAGGAGCACTCGCGATTATTCTAAATAAATAATTTTTTAATTGTTATCTGTATTTATAATTAAAATATATTAAAAAATTATGTCCATTTAGTAAGAAATTTCTAGTAACGTTATTTGTATTTTTCGAAAATACGTGAGTAAAAAAGTGTGTAAAAATATCTATAATATTGTTTAAATACTGAAATTTGTTGTTTAAGCAACGGTAACAAACGGGCCCTTAAAATCTTAAATAACACCTAAGTGCGTTTTCACCAACGTAATTGTTCTCTCAACATTTTGAACTCATCATGTTTATAATTTCACATGAGGTAGCAATATTTTTTTCGTTGACGTTCATATTAAGAGATGAAAATGGTAATGTATATGAATGATGTACTACAAGGGGTATATAAGAATAAATGTCATTTCACTATGGTAGTTTAATCCAACTTTTAAAAAAGTTTTTTTTTTTTTAATGTATCTTTTAAGAGTAAGAGTCTGATACCCCTATAATCATGACCTACAAAAGTTACAATTGTAGATCGTACTAAGAACATTCACAACAATTTGTGTAAATGATTTTGTCTATTTTAGCATAAAACCTTACTTTTTCTATTTTACAATACCACTTTTACAAAACAATCACATCAGTTAGGAGTGTTTGTTTGAAGGTGAAATAGGATGGATGGGAAATTTTTGAAAAAAAATGGGAAGGAAATTTTTTTGAAGTGTGTTTGATTGGGTAGGAATAAAGGAAAATAAATGGTGGAATCTAGGTGTTTTCTCCCCAAGCACACCAAAATGTTTTCACCCCAAAATGGAAAGAAAACTGAGTAGAGATAAATTTTTTCTTGATTGACCTTCTTCAAGTTGCCTTTATTTTTTTTTTTTCTTCTCCCCAGGGCAGTAACATTGCATCTTCTTCTTCTTTTTCTTTTTTCTTTTTTCTTTTTTTTTTCTTTTGATTTTCTAGGGCTTGAGCATGATAGTTTTTTTTTTTTTTTTAACTAGACGTAATTTTTTTTTAACATGATTTTTATTTTTTTAATAAATTTGGGTGATTGCTTTTTTTTTTTTTGTGGTTATTAGTCACTTTTTTGTTTTAATTGGGCATCATTTCTTTAACAATGGTATATGAATAAATTTATTCAAACTCATTTTTTCCATCCTCCACTTTTCCACTCCTAACCAAATAAAAATGAGAGAAAATAAAATCTTTTTTATTCTCCCACTCTTCTATCCTCCCACTATTTTCCATTCTCTCACTTTTCTACCCCTCCAACCAAACCGACCATTACTCTATTCTACATTCTATTTTATTTAAAAGCTCATATATACTCTTTATTTTTTTTAGTATTTCATCTCAAGTCTCTCTCTCGCTCTCTCTCACCAGCACACGCTCTCCTCTACTCTTCCATGTTCAGAAATCTCTTCTCTCTCCTCTCAACCCTCTGCTTTTTCCTCTCAGACCTATTCTCCCTCACGTTCTCCTCTTAGCCATCAGGTCTCTCTTCTCTCTCCTCTTATTCCTCAGCTCTCTTTCTCCTCTCAAATCTCTCTTATTTTAGCTTTCTTTGTGGCAAACTTGAAGAAATCTCTTTCTCTCTCTCTATTGGTCAAAGCTTTGGGTTTGGGTTTGATTTTGATTTTGGGTTATGGGTTTAGTTAATGGTTGGTTTTGTGTTGATTTTCTATTGATTTTGGGTTTATCAAGTTTGATTTTCCATTGTATTTGGGTTTTTTTTTTAACAGTTTTTGGTGGTGGTGGTTGGGTGGTGGCAGTGGTTGGATGATGGCGGTGGATGGGATTTGTGTTTCAATTTAGGCAGTGTTGGGTTACAGGTTCTAAGACTAAGAGAACAAGAAGGAGAGAGAGTCTGCTTTAGTAATTGTGTAAATTTACACCATTTTAACCCAACTGATGTGGGAGAATTTTGAGGTTATATTTGCGAAATTGGTCAGTTTTTGTATTTTACATTCATTGATGTGAATGCTCTAAAAGTCTATTTGGATACTGCTTATTTGCTGAAAACTGAAAATTTATTACTAAAAACACTATAGTAAAATAATTTTTAAAAGTGTAAATAGTGTCGTAGGATCCAAACTTACATAGAAATTTGTGTTTTGCTGAGTTTGGCTGGGTTGTGAACAGTGCCGTAGAACCCAGCCAAAAACGCAAAACGCACAAAACTCACTACGCAAACGCACGCTAAGTGTTTGTTTGGTTAGAGATAATAAGCTTAGCTTTTTATGTACAACTTTTTAAAACCTCTTTTTTTTCTTAGTTTTTCTTATTTTTTTCTTATTTTTCTTACTTCTTTAAAAGTACAAGTATACTTTAGCAGACTTTCAGTAAAAAAAAAAAAAACAAAAAGTTAAATAAGTTATTCCTAAATGGACACTAAGTTAGACCTCAAAAATTAGACCTAAAGGAAAGCTCAACGTGCACACTCTTCCACCCTTTATAGTTAATACCCAAAGAACAACCCATACGCATAACGAGAAACGAGAAACCAAAGCCCAACAAGTTAAAAAAAAAATGATAATTAAACACCTAGGGCTGTAAATGAACTAAGCCGATCATGAACGACTTGGGCTTAGCTTGATAAAAAGCTTGTTCATGTTTGTTTGTTTATAAATAAGCAAAGCTTGAGTCTTAGTTTTAGGCTCATTTAATAAACAAGTCAAGCCCAAGCAAAAAAAATTGTTCATGAACAAGCTCGTAAGCTATTAGGCTTGATACACAACAATTCAAGCATATGCTCATTACACATATTATAATAATGACATGGCCAACATAAGACCACTACCTATATTACCTTAATTTTTTCTTTCCCTTTAAACTGATCAATAACCACTTTAGACTACAGCTACATTTAAAAATAAATAAATAAAATTAAGTAGGCCACATATGATTCTTCCTTATCAATCATCTAAAGTAAAGTTATAAGATATTTTAGTATTTTCTCATTCATAATAGTTACAAACAGGCATTTTTCTAGTCCTTCACCATCTAACGTGAATGTAAAAATTGTATTTTGAACAATTGCTGAATTTAATTATGTAAATTATATCTGAATAATGTCTAATCATAAGTAAGACTAGATACATGATAAAATAAGTATACTATTTTATTTTTCTTTTTTCTTAATTTTAGAGATTTAAGCACTTAATAACGTAATTTTTTTAGATTTCAAGCTCAAAAACTTGACCTGGGCTCGAGTTTGAGCTTGATATTAAGCTTGAGCTAGGCTTGACTAATTAATCAAGCCAAGCCAAGCCAAGCCAAGTTCAAGCTTTTTGGCTTTCCCACGAGCTTAAGCTCAAACACTATTATTAGGCTTGACACAAGCTCAAGCCAAGGTTAAGCTTTTGATTTTTCCTGATGAATCAAGCTTGAACATGCACTACTCGACAAAGCTTAGCTCGTTTACAGCCCTATAAACACCTAAGCACAAGAAATGAGCTCAAGCTCACGCACAATATCTTACATGTCCAAAACCTCAACCAAAATGGATGCAATTATACCTCTCATTATAGTAGGCCCAATGATGATTAGGTGGTTCAAATCAAGGAAACTAAATTTGAAATAAGATCTGAAAAATATACTTTATGCTCACAAAAATTAAGTACTTGAAAATAATCCACTAGCTTGCATCAAAGCAACTAGGTTGATCTCATGCTAGTGTCACTCTAATTAATCTTTGCTCTTCCATGTGTTCACCGTGCAATTCACCCCAACCCACTCACAAGATTTAAAATAACTTTAAATCTCAATCATTTATACTAATTGCATCAGGTGCAACGCCCACAAAATCTCAATCCACGAGAAGTAATGATTACAAGCCTACCTCTGCTTATGGGCAATTATACCCCTCATTATAAGCCCACTATGACCAAAATGATCACTTGGCTAAAATCAAGGGGACCACAATGGATGGCTTGGTCTGTAAGATGAGACTCCCTTTTCTTGGTGGACATAACTAACTGCTCATTGTGACTTTTGATAGATCAAATGATCCAATTGACCACTTATTAGAGACATATAAGATCCTCATGCACCTGTAACCGTAAGAGCTCCGCAATGAAAGCATATGTTGATACCTCCTTGACATCAAGGAAGAGAAGAGCAAAGCGTTGAACTCATATCATGTGTCACATTGAAATAAGGAGATCTTGCAAGTTGGCAATACTGATGAAAAGGTGTTGTTGGCTTTCTTTATTTTAGACTGGGGATGTGAGACTTTTGTTCATCAGGTGATTGTTGCACTTCTTTTTATTTATTGAACAAAAAAATGTTGAAATTATGAGAGTAAGGGCATGTACGATAGCAGATTTCAACCAACAACTTTCAATGTTAAAATTGTTAGATAAATATTATGAAGTGAATAAGAAATTGACTCTTAATGTATCTACTTAAACATGATATTGAAGGGGTGAGAATCCTTGAGTCCCACATAGGAAATGATAGAGAATATGAGTTGTGCGTTGGATATTGAGTTGGGTCTTAGGCATGTGTGGACTAGGCCAACTTATCCAATTAATGTGTCCACTTAAACATAATATTAAGGGGTGAGAATCTTTGAGTCCCACATAGGAAATGATAGAGAATATGAATTTTGGGTTGGATATTGAGTTGGGCCTTAGGCATGTGTGGACTAGGCCAACTTATCCAATTAACAATAATATTTTTTTTTTTTTGAGTCAGTAAGTCTGTATATAGTAGCTATTTCTGAAACAGTGTATCTGTTCAGTAATGTATATTTCCATAGCCAAATATTCATGAAAAACAAATTTTCAAAAAACTCATTCAAAGAGAAATTTTTTGTGCATTCATTTGAGTCAAAGAAAGAGAAAGAAACATAGAGTAGTTCGCAAAGCACAGACCTTGTGTGCTTCTTCTCCGTGTTGTAGATCATTTTGTCCTAGGAAGCAGACATCTGTGAGTCTCAAAGCACCACATATCGTGTGAGGGGCGAAATCTGCTTTAAGGAGTTTTTAATTATTTGCAAATTCCTTCTTTTATATATATATACACAATTTTTTTTTTTTTGTCTATCTCATCTATTTATGTTCTTGCTTATATTTAGACTTGTATGCTGTTCCTTTTGGTTAATCACAAAAGTAAATTATTGAAATATATCCAACAAAAATTGATGATAATTCTTAATTTAGAGTATTTAAAACATTTTTTATGGAGTTTAAAATATGTATTTTGAGAACTCATCCACGTTAATTTTTAGTTTTTCAGTAATAATGATGAAAAGCAATGTTGTAAATAAGTTGAAAATTGTGAGACCCACTTAACAAGACCAAACATAACTGAAACTCCTCTCTCTCTCTCTCTCTCTCTCTCTCTCTCTCTCTCTCTCTCTCTCTCTCTCTCTCTCTCTCTCTCTCTCTCTCTCTCTCTCTCTCTCTCTCTCTCTCTCTCTCTCTCTCTCTCAATAGCTCTTTTATTTGGACTCTACCTCATAACTCCTATTAGATTCTTCAAATTTATTCACACTCCCTTATCTATCAATGACTCAACTCCTTTTAAATTCTTCAAATTCATTCATGCTCAGATCTATCACCCCTTCTTTCAAATCCATTTAGAACCAACTTTCTCTCAAATCACATAAATCCTCAAATCTTCCCCAGCTACCCCCTCAATTGCTTTCCTAACCTTTATTAATCCACATAATTTCTTAGCCACAATTTATTACAGAATAAAATACAAAACTTACCTTCTAAGATTTTCAGATTTCATTTCAGTCCTCTAATTTTGCTTTTGTTCATTTCAGTCCTCTAACTTTCAAGTTTATTCAATTAAGGCTTTTTCATCAACTTTTGTTATATGTTTTGGTTTTTTTTTTCAATTTTATAAATTTTTCTTCAAATTTTTTAGATTAAAAAAATTCAATTAATGATTAAAAAATATTTTCTATATTTTTTTTTTCATAAAATTTTAACAAAAGTTAATGGAAAAGTTTTAATTGAATAAATCTGAAACTTAAAAGACTGAAATGAACGAAAGCAAAATTTGAGGACTAAAATGAAATTTGAAAAAAGTTAAAGGATCAGTTTTGCATTTTAGCCTTTATTATATATGGAATCAGATACAACATATTCTTCAACCCCAATCATGTTTGACACCACAATCACTATGAGTTGCTTCTCTCTTCAATTGTTGATTGGGCTTTAATTAGTTTATAATAGTGTCGATGATTACTGTGAGATGAATGTTTTAATTAGTTTATAATACTTTATAATAGTTTTAATCAGTTCATCTTTTCCACCTAGTGAGATAAACCTTATTCATGCATCGCCTGCCACCCTAGTGCCAACCCAAGTGCTAAAGACAAAGTGGATCTGAGGTGCTTGACTACTAAACCCCTAAAACAAGGTTAGTACAAAACAAAGTAAAATCCATATGTATATTTTTCAATCCAAAAAACATACAAGATGGGTAACGAAGCAAAGAACTTCTCACAAAGAAAATTGAAAAGGCAACCCGGCCAACACCCTTACAGTGGAGCTTTCATGTAACATGCCCATGAATGCAGTCTTAATTAGTTGGAATTTTCAGCAATGAAACGTTTAATGATTTGCATCAATTCATTTGCTGCTTCAGAATTAGGATCTATAGTGAAAAAGCCATGTTGCTTTCCTTCAAACTCAACGTACTCAATCTTCTTTCCCCAACTTTTGAGCCTCCTTGCATAACCTTCAGCTCTGTCTTTCAGCAAGTCGCTTCCTCCAGCTACCACTAGAATGGGATCAAGATCCACTGTTTCAAGATTGAGGCTTAATGGCCCAAATGGGTTTACATTTGGGTGATCAGTAGTTTCTCCAATTGGTATAGATAGCCTCCAAAACCTAGCCAATTATAAGTTATATTAGTGATACTTGAGCTTGTCGATTTTATTGGAACATCTTTTAAAAGTACTATAATTTTAGAATAATTAGTGGATGTCCCGCACGATGCGCGTGTTCGTTATTAGTTATTTTATAATACTCATATGTGTTATAATGTTTGAAAAATTATTTTCAATTATGTAGTATATGTCACTAAAATAATGAATGAAAAAAAAAATTTGTAACACAATATATCCATTAGAAACCATAATTAATTAGACTCTAAAATTTCCACTATATGCTCTTTTTTGTTTGATTAGGTGTACATGTATATTAATTCTTACATTTGATCGTTTTCAGTATAAATTTTTTTATTATTTCCTTTTTTTTAAGTATTTTTTTAAAAAGAAAATACGTGAACTTTTGAAGGCTAAACATCTAAGATTTAAGGTTTATAATTTCTAATTTGCAAAACTAAATATACATGCCAAGAGATTACAAATAAAACAATAATTAAATAGGGAAATATAAACGTATACTATTTTATATCTTATGTTTAATTTTACTTACATCTGAGTACTTTAATCACTTAGAAATATTAAACACTTTCCAAAAATATAAATAAAGACAAAAAACACATACCTTTTAAAAACCCCATATGTTGTTAAAGCATTGTATCAATTGATAGTGTTGTTAAGAAGTTTAGATCATATGCACCTGAAACCAAAGCCAATTTCATACTATTTTTTACCCTAATTCCTCACTCTTTGTCTCTCTGTCTCTCTATCTCTCCAGTTCTATTTTTCTTTTGGCCTTTTGATATTTTGTGAAACTGGAATATATAAAAGAATATGAAAACTAACATTGAATGGAGAAAACCTTTCATTTATTAAATTAATGAAATTAAAAGTGGAAGAGCTTAAAAAGTTGGAAAATAGAGTAGAATAAAATATTTTAATTTTTTGCATTTATGGCTTAAACTAATCATTGAAAAGAAGATGGGAGGTGAAAAGTTAAATGAAAAAGTACTCATACAAAGCGCTACATGGCCGAACCTCATGCACTTTTGCATGAGTTCTCTGCTTTTTATATATATAATGATTGATTGATTGATTGCAATTGCTAAAATGGTTTTTTTTAAATAATTTATTTCATATAGTATGTAATTTATCTTTAGTCTTTGCACTTTGTTTTAATTTTCGTACTTGTCTGAATCCATTAGCCACGTAATGAAACAAAACTATTACGTAGCGGTATTGCATGCTACATCTGTAACACCACAACGTGACAAACGGTTCCTTGAAACATGTGTAAAGTCTGACGATAATATTGTTGTGATTGAGAGAGCATTAGATTAAAGAAACATTTAGGACAATTAGAGCCCATTAAAATAACATATACCTCCCACAAAAATAAATAACATATACCAAAAAAATAATCACCAAATTGGGTCATGACTAAACAGTAATCATATACCAAATGAATTTTGGTTATTTTAGCCGACAGGGTGGGATCAAATGAAGACATTTCAATCCCATCCCATCCCTTCTTTAGAGTAGAAAAACTCACGTGAAACAGAAAGCAATATAAGACGCTAAAAGATGAAAATATTTTGTCATTCCTATCAAGGTTATTTCAAGTTGTGAGACTATTAAAAGATATAAAACATATGTTTTGATATGATAATATATAAATAATTTAAATATATATTAAATAAAACATATAAATGGAGTGATGGACATTCAAAAATCAGGATAACAAGCAAAACCTATCTAGCATGGATTAGAGCGGGTCAAGAAAAGTGGAGAATTTTTATTATCTCTAATCAACATTAAAAAAATTGTATGAATATAAGGCTTAATATCATGAATTATGAGTGCTTATGCATAAAAATAAGTTTTAGGCAATGTATTAATTTCATTCCGAACCCCATTTCAGTTTGTCTAGTGGAATCAGTACCGACTTATTTCAGCGTATTGTTTTAAGATATTTCGGGTTCCTAAAATATATAACATAAAATTATCTATTTAAAGAAATAAATATCAAATAATACAAATCATTTAGTCTTAAGTCCTAAACATCAATATAACATCACACAATAAGAAGATTTATAACAAGTCACTACTCATTACATAAGCCCATAATAAGCCAATAAAGTTTATAACAGAATATTACTCCTCATCATCATCATCATGTATGAAAAAATGATCAAATTCATCATAAAAAGAACTTCCACAAGAACTACTAGGACCCATTGGAAAAATTGTCAAAAGAGTCCAAATACCGTATTTGGACTCTTTAAAAAAAAATTAAAATTGAGAGAGCATATAAAAAAACAAATAAAAGACCATAGCACATCTTTGAAGGTAAAAACAATAACCCCAAAATTCATACTGGCCGAATCTTGAGTTTCGACTAATATTTGCCGACGCATCCCAGAATGCCCCAAACAAATGTTATTTTTCATAACAATTGAAATAGCCTGCTATGATTAGTCTATAATATTACTAATAGTGTTAATAAAGTTAAGGTGATATTGCTTACTATGTGAATAATTGTAAAAAAAAAAAAAATTAAAAAAATTCTCTAACATTACTGAATTGGTATAAGCCTATAATTAATAATTAAAAAACAAATGCAAACCTGTCAATGAGCTCCAAATTGAGAAAGGCATCCTTAGGTCCTTCAGCCTCAGACTTGGTCCTAACGGTCCCACCAAAAAAAGGTGCCAACAGAACATAACCCCTCACACGAACCGGAGCCAATTCAGGCGACCCGGATCTGACCCGAACCGCCAAATGATGAGCCATATTACCCCCAGCCGAGTCACCCGAAATAAACACTCGGCTAAAATCAGCCACGTCAGCAAGCCAAGCGTCCTTCCCCTCCTCCTCAGACACGGCTTGGGCTTGGAGCCACTTAAGAGCCAAGAAGCCATCCTCAATAGCAGCCGGGAGCCGGTTCTCGGGAGCTAGCCGATAGTCAGGAGCCACCACAACGGCTTGGAGCTGAGAAGCGAGCTGAAAGCAGTAGTTCTGACAGTTGGGCCAGGCGCGTGAGCCGATGCAGAAGCCGCCACCGTGGATGTAGTAAAACACTGGGAGCTTGGAATTGGAGTTAGCCGCCGACGGATTCGGCTTCGGCTTGTAGAGCCTGAGCTGAAGGTTGTTAACGGCGTCAAAAACAACGTCTTTCCATAAAACGGAACCGTCATCTTGGACGGGGACGTTAAAACTTGGTTTTGGAGAGCGCACAATTGAGCCATCACTGTAAACTTGAAGGACTCCTCTGCAATCGTCTATTACACGAGGAGTGGTGGTGCAATTAGTGTTAGACATGCTTAATTTTTGTGAGTGCACAGGGAAGGGAGATGAAGAAGGTTTTTACTTTTTATTGAGAAAGAAAGAAGGAAAGAGTTAACAAGTGCAGTCTGGGTTTAACTGTGGCTATGGCTTCTTGTTTTTGTTCTTTTCTATGACTGAGGTTTATGTTTGACAAATGTTTCAAACCAAAACACATTTTGGTCCTATTGATAATGCACTATCATGATATCATCACGAACTGACGTTTTTTATTTGGATGAAGACATGTGTGATCTATATTAAACTAATTGTCGAGGGTCTTGTAGCTCAGTTAAGATCTCATAATGTATCTAAATCAAGTTATAAATAAATAAATAAATTGACACTTAGCTTCATGGAACACATGTGAATGGTGTTTGTCACAAATAGCATTTTTTTTTTTTTTTTGGACAAAAATACAATTTTGCGGTCACAGTTAATTTAGTCCCCTACATTTTGGGATCATTGATAATTACAAAGATGATGTCTATTTTTAGAAGGAGTGTATACATAGAAGTTGGAAAGCAATAATTAATATAAAGTCCGAATTTGGTAAGGACGAGATGTAAAACCTTTGTAGAGATTGTCACATCATCATTTTATTTAAAATTCAATACATCCTACCACACCTAATAACATCTCAATAAACTGTCAGTTTGGTTGAACTTATATGCAGTTATTAGAATTGATTGGGAGTGGTTGTACTTATTCTTAAATATATGATAAGATGGTGTGACATGTTATAATTAGAGGAGTAAAACGTGAATTTTACACCACATATTTACCAAATTTAATCTCATTAATATATTTGATTAATTTTCGTTTAATTATTTCACTTAATAGTCTTTTAGTTGACTTGTCTTATTTGAATTTGAATTATATTTCAATTTCAATTAAGATTTATATTTATTTGCTTTCTTAGTTTATCTCTACCTTTATTATGTACCTGTTTGGGTACAGTTGAAACACAGTGCGTCTGCGTTTTAGCATTTTTTTTTTACCAGCACCTCTTGTACTGTTCATGAGACATGAACAGCGCATTAAGACAAATGAATAGTGTTTTGTAGTATGAACAGTAATCCGGAATTTTTTTTTTGTTTTTTTTAATTTTCAGCAAAATAAGCTGTATCCAAATGCACCCTATGTTTCATACTAGGTGTATAGTAGGTAAAAAGGTGTAAGGGAACAAATGGGAAGATCGGCTTTTGTATTATCCAATTAATTATTATAATAAAACCATAGATCGGAGTAGAGTCTTACTGTTGACTCCTATTTCACAATTCATTCCATTGTGTCGTTCTGCGGTAGCGCAGGCTCCAACTAGCTCCACATCATAGTATGCCTTCTTTTCTTACCTCCATAAAACCTTTTCTTATAGTCCATAAGCATGAGGACATGCCTAATTTAGAGTGCATTTTAACTCACTAGTAAACAGAAGAAACAAGATATTGAGAATAAAATAAAGGGTCTGGATCAGGTCCAGTGCTGCTAGTGCATTGGATCCAGTTAGATTGTGACATGTGTCCAAAAATGGACACGTGTCACCATCTCAACAGGTCTAGTGCCACTGGACACTGGACCCAAACTGCTCCCTAAAATAAATAAACCAATATCAATATCAAGAGCACTACGGGAAATTGCCCATGAATTCTAGTTCAACCAATAACTTCTCTCCTTACAAGTTGCAAGTGTCTGATGTGAAGAGTGATGTCATAGGTTTAAAACTCATTGGGTACATGTGTAACTTACCAATTAAAAGAAAAAAGAGCAATATGAGAAATTAAATCTAAAGACTAATGTGGCATTTAGTACAAGAGAATCCACATTATTCTTGGCATCCAGATTCCTAAGAATGTGATTCATTGCAATCTGGATGCCTAGGAATGTCGTTATTCCTATGTTTGGTTTCATTTAGAATCTCTTAAGATTCCTAGAAATGTGGATGATAATATTTGGATTATTCCTAGGAATCTTAAATGAAATATTTATTTTCTCATTCTATTCTTAGATTTGAATGTGAACTACCAATAGGGGTGGTAATACGTGTTCGCATGTCGGGTTCGTGTTGTGTCGACTCATAAGTATCCGACTATATAGGTCAACACTAACCCGACATGTTTATTAAACGGATCAAGATCCATCAACTCTAGCACGACCTATTTATTAAAAGGGTTAATCGTGTCAACCTGTTTATCAGATTTTATCAAAATGGAAAAAAAAAAAAAAATATATATATATATATATATATATATATAGTATTAACCAAATTGAGTTATGAAAAACTAAAAAAATAAATATTTTTAGTATAAAATTCAAAACTAACGATTAACTATATCACAAATAATCATTCAAAACTAAAACATATCTAAATATCACAAGTACTCAATCATAATATGTTAAAGAAAATAAACCACAACAACTAATAAGTTTATATACCTAGGATTTGAAGGGTATATTGGTAAATTTTTATTTAATTAAATAGGTCAGACAGGTCAAACGCGTTCTATGTATTGGACACTAACTCAACCTGTTTGTTAAACGAGTCAGTAATGTCAACCCGAATATGACACTAACCCATTAAGTTTCAACGCATAACCTGCTAATTTCGTGTCATGTTGTGTTGGGTTCACTGGTCGTGTTCAATTTTGCCACCCCTAACTACCAAGTCCTTTAAAAAAAAATCTTCCTCTAAATAAATAATGAAAAGCACAATATAAACTATCAATAATTTGTTGAGCAACACATACACAACAGCAAAAGTGAATACCTGGCAATAATGGAGGGTCCCCTTCAAACTTTTTTTTTTTTTCACACTTAAAACTTAAATAGAACTTTGTTAAAGAATATATCAACAGAGTTGTTTATCCTATTCATGTTATTTTGGCGGGAAAAGATAAAGACAAGTGTAAAGATATTGATGATTTGTTTTATATTTTATTTTAATTGCTTAAATAATAAGAAATAATGGTTAAAATTGTCAATTTATAAAAAATAAAATTTCTTTTAAGTTTGGGAATTTGGATATCCACCTGTTTTAAAGGAAATCTACATTTCACTGAGAGGGGTTTAAAGGGGGAATCCAGATTCCCCTGGCATCTGATTCTCTAACGTGATTTGCAACCAAATATGAGAATCTTTAAACATATCTTGGAATCTTAAAATATTACTCTATACCAAACGCCACCTAAAAGTAAAATGCAAGAGTATACTCTTTAAACAATGGGCATATTGATTTTACACCCTTGAAGTTTGGGATTATTTGGATTTTACATCCCAAAAGTTTCAGAAATTTGATTTTACCCTCTGAAATTTGGTTCTGTTAACAACTCAAACCCCCTAGTTAGTTTTTGCCATTAATTGACACGTCACTATGCTAACTTGTTTCATTTATGCTAAATCAGCTCAAAAATTGGGAAAAATAGATAAAAACAGTGCAGTTTTGCCCAAATTTAAAACACAAAACTTAAAGCCTAAACTACACCATTTCAGCGAAGCTCTCCACGAAGCCAACTCCCTCCCAAACCACAGAGCAGAGAACCATCGTGAACCCAAACCTCAAAACCATCAACTTAACCAGACCAGGTCCACAGTGACGACACTGTGGGTGTTTGACTGTGAAAAGATAAGATAAAGTGAGCGTTTGGATCACGTCCACATTTGGACGTTTTGCGTTTTATCCTTTTTTTTTTTAGACCAGCGCCTGGTGCACCGTTCATGGGATATTAATAGTGCATCAAGGCATATGAATAGTATTTTTAGTGGGAACAGTAACAGGAAATTATTTTTTTTTTATTGTTTTCAGTTTTCAGATTTCAACAAAATAAACGATACCTAAACGCACCCTAAATAAGATAAGATGCGGGCAGCATTGCATTGTGTCGTGCTGTGCAGCTTGCGCACATGACACTTGTTTGGGATTAGCCACTGCTTTGCCAAAATTGCGTACCGTGGCTTCTATGCCTTGTCCATTTTTTTGGTATTATGGTGGTTATGGCCTTATGGGTTTAGGGGCATTCTGTTGTTTATGATACCAGTACAGTAGCTAAAATATGCACAACTTAACTCCGTAATTATTTCAAAGGGATGTTAGATTTGTAACAAATAAAAACATTTCTTTTGTTGTGATCACACTAATGTAAGTTTCATGTATTCTATATCCAGCAGCTAGCAGATAAACCACATGACAACTTGGCATTGGCCGGTTTTGTCATATGAAAGGAGAATGTAAATAGTTTAGTGTCATGGATAAATGGAAACAGTGTTGTTTGGGCTTTAAGTTTTGTGTTTTCAATTTGGGCAAAACTGCACCAGTTTTATTGTGCCAAGTCTGCCATTATTTTTCTCTGTTTTTGGGCTAATTTTGGCAAAAATAAAACATGTCAGTATGGTGATGTGTCAATTAACGGCAGAAACTAAATGCGGAGAGTGAATGACTTACAAAACAAAACTTCAGGTCGTAAAATCAAATTTCTAAAACTTTGGAGTGTAAAATTTAAATAATCCCAAACTTCAAGAGTGTAATTTGCAATATACTCAAAACAAATATAACAAACATACTTGATTGAGTATATACAATGGGTACTCACTTAATTTTACAATTGACAATTGAGCCAATAACTTTGTAACTCAATTGGTTGGCACCTCTTAACGTTTTTAACGGAAACATCCAAGGTTAAATTCCCACTCCTCAAACTATTGAATTATTATTATTAAAAAAAATAATAAAATAAAAAAACCTTAATTTTGCTTTTGAATTTGACTTTAGAAATAAACATGATTCAAACCAACAATCAAAGTGAATCATACCCAACTGTAATCCTAAAATAGGAGATTTTGACATTGTCATAATGTTCATATTTACAGATGAGGTGGTCAGTTACATTTTCACTATGGCATCAGACATGGTCTTTACTTCCTCACCTTGTCCATCAAATAACAACAACCATAATGAGACCTCCTTTCTTTCACAAACAACAACCTATAATTTTCTAAATCTGTCACTGAAATGTCATAAAATATTGTTTTTAAAACATACCTTCCACTTGTAAGATAATTATCATTAGATACAAAAAAAAATGGTTCACAGAACTTAAAAATCATCTACAATGAAAAAAAGTAATACAACAGAATTTACAATTCTTTCATTCCTTGACTTTGTCACCAATTTCCAGTAAGTTAAGGACAAGGAGAGTAGACAACAGAAAAGACGGGGATGAGGATATATTTAGGAAAAGAAAAAGAAAATTAGCAAGGTACTGGACCAGGGGGGGAAAAAGGAAGAAGAAGAAGAAGCTAGGGGCAAAATCTTACAGATTGAAAACATAGGGATTGAGAAGAGAAAAAAAAAATCTCAGACAAAGCTCACAGCCGTGTAGAATATCCAGAACCTCCACATTTCTTGCAGAAGATTAATCCTACAGAAAGACGACTGATTAAGGTTGAGGTAAAAGTAAATAGAAATTGAACTAAATAAAAAAATTCAACAATTCTAGAATCTGATATATTTTAAGGGCATAAAAGCTCAAGGCCCAAGGACCATATCATTTGTTGCTTGAAACTAATAGAATAGCACGATTAACTTCTATTTGCATGATTTTCTGTTCCAATTTCATATGAGAATAGGTCATTCCAAGGTGTTTCACATTGCATCAGAATGCAAGAATTGGTGGTCATTTGAAAATGAAGGTCACATAATAATATGTAGAAAGACCATTCATCAATATGCTTGAATGGTTTTGTGTCCAAAAATGATCATAATCCCGAAGCTAAAAACAAAGATTTCATCAAATTGCTCATTCAAAATTTCAAAATAATATGGAAATAAAATTGAGAGAATGATTAATATCAATTTTCCAAAAGCCCCATCTTTTAAACTTTTTCAGAAGTATCTGAGCGTCAGAAAGAGTAATACCTGCGCCTTTGCACACTTTACAATCAACCAAACCTGTCTCTTTCTTCATCTTACCGTTGTTACAGAACACACATTTTGTGCCACCTGCCCATCAAAGAGCACTTCTATAAACATGCTATTTTTCTTGAACACCAAATACCAAAAAAAAGGAAAAAAAAAGGAAGCTGGTCACAGTAGAAAAGGGATACCAGGGAAGATGTTTTACTTTAAAGAAATCATGTCACTACAAGCAGAAAACAGATACTGAGGGAAGAATCATGAAAAACAGGGTTAGCACATTTTCCAAAGTACTAAGCATTAATAAAATTATGGCACATAAGACCATTTTTTTAAAAAAAAAACACCGTTTACACTAGATTTTAGTATGTTGAAGTATTATGCTTCTGTAAGTTACATGCAACCATACATCTATTGAAATAGATGACCACAAATTGGGCTTTTGAGCCATTTGAAATACACAAGCACACTTAAGCAATGAGCAATAAAGTGAAGCATAGCAGTCCACTTTACACTCTCAAAATCGCTGATAAACCATCACTACATTTCATTATGCTTAGACCTTTCAAAATTCTTGCTGTACATCACTTGTCCAACCAGGAAGCAGCCATTCACAAAAGTATAGGATTAGTTATCTAACAAAGTGCCAGTCAGAAAGGAAGCAAAAGAGACTCAGATGTAACAGAAATATCGATGACATTCAACATCCCTACACACCCCCACCCTCCAACCTCAAGGTGAAAAGGAAGAGAAGAAAAGAACAGAACACAAAATTTTTTTTAAGTAACGATGTAGATCGGACCTAAAGAACCAACAGCAATCTATGAGGCCCACTACTTAATGCACCAACAAACTTAGTTTAATTTTTTTTCTAAGGAAGCCTAATATGAATTGAGTTTTAGAAAATCGAACAAATGTATAAATAGTTACAGAGATAATCCAGAGGATTTTACTGCTGCAAACCGGACCTAAGTTACCTCAAAGTACCCTTTTTTTTTTAATCCATCTGATAGACAAGTACTATTTATTTCCAAGCAATGCTACAACCATTTAAGTACGTATACAAGTTGAGGAGCCTCATAGCTCAATTGCACTTTCTAGTGTTTTCAAAATAGACATCCTAAGTTCTAATCCACCCCTCCCCCAACTATCGAATTATCAATAACAAAAAAAGAAGGTACATATTCAACAGAAACAATAGTTTTACTTGTGAAATCATCCCATATCACATGGACACCATATTACCATTATCCCAAATGATTTCCCAAACATAGAGTCTTCTTTCCTAATCAATCTCAATTAAACATACAACCTATGCCACAATGGATGACCTCTTACCTTTTAGTAAACCCCCCAAAAATCTTGGAAAATTCAAGCTGATTATCTAAAAAGTACATATTTCCATCGTGCAGTGACACCAATATGATGGCATTCAACAAAGTGCACTTATTTTCTAAAGAAGACACTATTGTTTAGTTTTCCTGCTACACGTATTAAGAACTTTCATAATAAAGATGCCAATGCAACACATGCAATATATGATTCATAAAACAAAATTGAGAAAAGCCCATTAGAAATCACCCAGAGGAAATAATTAATATGGCAAAAAGGACATCATTCATGACTTTGTTTGAAAAAAAAAAAAAAAAAAGCAAAAAGTCTTTAGAAAGCATAGTTGTTACCATTGCCAGCGCATCGCTCACACGGCACAGGATCTCCCTGCAAAAGAGTATGAAAACAAAGTACTAAAAACCAAAACTTATATTATGAAACAATGCCACATACATATAAAGAGAGGTTAATATACATACACACACACACCTTGAGACCAAGAAAAAGTGAGAGAGAAATGGCGGCTAAGACACTGAGAGTGGCAAGTAAAGTTTGGGTATCCAATTCCAACTCCAAGAGGCTATCAGAAGCAAAGCCGGTGAAGAGCAAAACCGGGAGGTTGAAGAGGCTTGTTGTTGGTACAATGCCTTTGAGTTTGGGTTTGGGCAATCTACAAATACAACAGCTGCGAGACACTTCAGCTGGAGCTGGGCTTTGTGGTTTTGTTGGAAGAGAATAATGATAATAACAATAATGAGTGGCTGTGGCTTTAACGGTAGTCTTTGAAGATGAAGAAGAAGAGGAAGAGGAAGAGGAAGAAGAGAGTGGATGGAGAGAGTGTAAAGACTGTGTCGCCATGGATATTAGATAATACGAGGAGATTATTAATATGTGGCGCTTAGCTCTGCCTTCCCTTTTCGCTCTGCCTTCCCTTCTCTTTCTTTCTACTACTATTTACTAGTAGTAGTACTATGACTACTATCTATTTTTCTTTCTTTTGTTGGCTTCGCATTCGGTGTATACCGTATAATAACAAACACTTTCACCTCTACGATTTTGTCCATGGGTTTTCTTAGGAATGATATGAAACATCTCTCTCTCTCTCTCTCTCTCTCTCTCTCTCTATATATATATATATATATATATACATATATAAAGATAATTTGTAGCTAAGAAAATGATATGAATACAACTTCTTTTACAATAAATTTTGTAAAACCACAAGCTTTACACACATTCAATTGTTTTTAACAAGTCCTGTATTTAATTAAAAACAAAATGTTTATATAGTGTGTAAGAAGTCTTAACCCTTTGGATTGCTCCATAATGATATATATATGAATTTTGCTAATGGGTGCCTAAGGTCACACAATAATTAATCATTTTTGAAAATATTTTCTCGGAAATTAAAAAAATATTGACAGTTTTTTCATTTCTCGAGAAAATGTTTCCAAAAATAGATAGCTTAACTGGACCATATATATATATATAGGCCACATATTGACCAGACCCTATATATATATATATATATATATATATATATATATATATATATATATATATATATATATGTATATATGGGCAATTCTTAGATATCCAAGACTATTTAAGTTTTTTTTTAATGTATATCACCTCCGCTTAAAACACTGACTTTACAAAATTGGAGTATAAGTCCAATCGACTAAAAGATAAATCAAGACATTTTTTTTTTAACTACAAATCTTGAGAATTACCTAATTTCAAGATTTTGAATTTGAATTTTGAGAATTACCTAGTCTCAAGATTTTAAATTTTAAATTTGAAAAGTATTATATCCATAATATTTTCATAACAAATCATAAGTACTAAATTGTTATTAGTTCTAATTTAAATCTACCAATAAATTTTTTTGTCCACTAATAACAATTTATCTAATTTGCTGTAAAAGTATTGTAAATATAATATTTTTCTTTAAATATTAATAAGCTAAAATTTGAATTACAACCTACGAGCCCAAATCAGTCCAAATTGACTCGATTGCGCCCCAGCATTAGTGACATTAGGAGTGGACATGTCCCTAGGTAAACATCTCAACTAAAAAATAAATTGCTTTTCTATCTCGGTGCAAATATGCTTTTGTTTACCAGGAAGAATCCCTATTCAACATTCAATCCCCCATCTCGGCTGGGTTGCAAAACGCATGAAGCACTGGAACCATCTCAAAACGTTGATTATACCATATAATAATCGCACAACGCCATAACCTGGCTGATTTAAAATGCAAAACAAATGGGAAGCCAGAGTGTAAAAAATAATATTTTATTTTATCTATTAAAAAAAGTGCAGGAAAAGCACTCGTATAACTCTTTACTTCCAAGAGAGAAGAAGAAAAAAATTTCATATTTGCTTCTTTAAATATTATGGGTCCCTTCTGATAACAATTCAAAGAGCATCGGCTCAGACCTAAACTCAGAAACTGCAACTGGTTAACCATCATAGACCCCCAAATTTGCTACCCACATCTAAACCGAACGAACAAAATCATGAAGCAAGAAAGAACAAATGAGTGTCACCCAACTATACCCTGTATACATTCACTAGTTCAAAAATCTTGTATATGTACCGTTCAGTTACATAGAATTCATGATGAAGGCCACTGACCTGTCACCCAAAGAAGAACCTCCATCAAAAATCGGAAGTACTAGAAGCTCAAAGGGGCTGTGGTTGACAGTAGAAGATACATAATGACTCTGGGAAAAAGTCCTCCCCATCAAACTAGGAAAAAGAATTACATTAAAATCAACAACAAAACCCCACAGACACCACCCTCGATGCTAACTTCACTTGATGCCTAAAACAAAGCTGCCTTCACTGCTTTTCCATTTTTACAGCCTGAATGTGTAGAGGGTTGTCATCCAAATGCAAGAAGGAACTTCTCCTACTATTTCCTAGTTGTAAATTTTTACAGGCTTCTCAAATGTGTGACGGTTCTGCAAAAACATAATGACAATGACAAATTAGAATCAACAGATTCCAGCATATACAGTGTTTACTTAAATACTCAACTAGCAGATTCAGAAAACAATACATCATGTAAATAGCGCACAAAAATTGAAACATATCTTGGAGACACGCATTCAGCATGTCTCCCAATTTCTCAGTCTAGACACGTCATTAAAATCTAAAACTTATATTTACTATATTTTCTTGGGAAGAGCACAGTTTACCTGACTAGCCGTATAAGCTCTTTTAGGAGCATTGTCAGAGTGCTCCAATCCAAGATACTGCTCCCAAGCACCATAAACATCTCTTCTCTATGGGCATGTCAACAAGAAAACAATTAAACAAATGTGAAAACTATCTGATAGAAAACAGTAAGATATTTCTATAAACAAACCTGAAAACGATTGGACACAATGTCAGAGTCCTGAAGGTACTCTGGACGACCTAGAGAAAGAAATGCAAACTTCCACTGGCCAAATGAAAAACAGAGGGATGTTAGGAGTGATTAAATGATTACAAAAATTTGATTTGATGCAACATATTTAGTAGAAAAAATAAGTACAATTTTGATACATGACTGATTATTAACATATCTACCTAGCCAAGTTACTGAGAGCAAATGCACAAATATGAGTAAAACATGGCATAAATGTAGGAAGATATACCTTGGCAAATTCCTCATCTGGAATCTGTAATTTCTTCTGTATTCGCTCTTTAATTTCAGCCAGAGTCTCACCCTCATGTATGACCAAGAAAAACGGTTCCCCAAAGTTCTGAATTTGCTGTATAGAACAGAAAAAAATGCAACATCCTCATCAAATAGTTTTGGTCATAAAATACATTAAAAAAAATATTAGAACATGGAATTATGACTCCAAATAAATTATTTGCAGAACCCTTTACCATCTGGTTCTGAGCTGTATCTTTTGTGAAATGGTACACATGTATTAGGCGATCATGAGGACCAAGATTTTTCTCTTCTTCTGGGATCTAAAACATTTGAAAACAAGGGGAATCCATCATTATGAACACACATATAAACAAACAATCAACAAGTCAGAAAGTAGAGATAATATTACATCCCAATCATTACTCTCTTGTTGTGTCATTTCAACCATCTGATGCAAGTATATTTAATGGAGAGAGAGAGAGAGAGAGAGAGAGAGAGAGAGAGCAACCTCTTCTGCCCGTAATGTCCAGTATTGATCATTTATGTTCTCAATCTTTTCGCTAGGAGGAAAAACCTGCATATATGCAATGGCAGGATCAAAGGGCTTATAAATCGATGAGAACCAACAAATGTGGTTACATGTACAAGTTATCTGATAGCTCATCAAAGTGACAACGGCTACAGGAAATAGTTATCAATGGAAGCCTCAAATTAAATAAATACTTTTTCCCAACCAGCTCACTTAATGGACAAAGCTTATTAGATCTGACAAAACCATTATACTTTGGGTGAAAACGCAGTTCCAAAAACATCCCAAGTAAATATTCATGCTATATATTCATAAAATTCTCTCTTTATATGAAAATTCATAGTTCATAAGAATAATAGTAAGAGCGGAACAGCAAGCAAACACAAGGCTCTCACCTTGTAGATCTTGTGATAGAAAACTTCAAGCAGCCGAAGTTCTGCATTAGGATGAGACAACTCCACCTGTTTCAGAATGCATCAAACTAAGTACCAAAAAAAGGAGAACAATGTAAACTTCATGCAGAAAGCCACCAAGGAGCCAACAATAACTAATGCAAGTGTTCACCAAGAGCCTTGTAGCTCAAGTGGCACTTCCTAGTGTTTCCAATTGAGAAGCCCAGGGTTCAAATCCCCCTCCCCCAACTATCAAATTATCATCAACAAAAAAAAATAAAAAAAAGAAGAAAAAAAAATTGCAGGCGTTAGTAAAAATGATGAACAGGTCCAAATTTACCTTTGTTTTAAGATCATTAATTACATCTCCAACTGTGCTCTGTTTTGGCAGTCTTATAGTATGAACCACAACCTAGACAGAAGTGGACCAAATGTTTTAGCATGAATAAACTATAAATTTTCAGTTTGTAAGAATTTGAACAGTATACTCACTTCTTCTTTGGTAGCATGATGAAAAGCTACTTTCAGAGTTTTCAAACCTTGTAATTCTGGTAGAGGGATGTCCAATACTTCATAGTACAATGTATCCGAAGTCTGTCACAAGATGCAAAAAGAGGGTTAGCTCTTTTACATTGTAGCAGTATGCACTACTTAGGGCCATGCGACTATTACCTGATTGTAGTGGACTAGCATATCAGACAAATGCTCTACCCCCCGGTACTTGATAGGGTGAGGTTTGGGTTGTTGAGAGTAACAGTTATGAGGGGTTAGCCTGATTTTGGATGGATCATCCAAACCAAGTTGCTGCGCTACTCTTTCTACAACATCGTCATAAGTATGAAGTTTTGACCTTCAAATTTATGTTGAACAAATGTAGAAGATAACATTGCAATCAATTAGCTCATAAATACACTAGTTAGTGCAAAAAAACACTCACAGTAACATAATATAAATAAAAAGAGTTCTACTTAAACCATTTAACTCACTTACAGCTCTAGACAGAAATCATCCTCCTTGGGTTTATCCAGAGCTCGAAAATGAACAACCTAAAATAAATCAAACCATGCATGATTAGCAATGTCAGGTGCTGCTTTACCATGTTGATAAGAGTGAAGCAAGGAGAGGTATAATTAAAAATTATATTAACTATAATAAGTAAATTGAAAAAATAATGTTTTTGTAAATTATCATTCTTGATAGGAAGCATTGAATATCAGCAGTGCCTCAATCATAAACCTCCAGACACAAATTATCAATATAAGATAGTTTAAAATGCTGAGTCATGCAGTCAAACATGTAAGACTACGAGATTAGACAGCAGTGGATGCTACAGTGTTTATAGAAAAGGACTTGAGCATCTGAGGCTTCCACAAAGAGGTGAGGCTCAAAGAACATGCACCAAGTCAATGTCAGTCACTCCACAAAGAGTGAAAGGACTGGCTTCAAACCTTGGGCAAATGTCCAAGGCATGCAATTCATCACGAATTTCCTAACAAATGAAACAATTATAACCACCCCCCCCCCCCCTTTTTTTCTCAGTACTATAATTTTTTTTTTATAAAGCTATCCAGATTCTTTTTGTTTCTATAATTATCAAGACTTTGATGACACAAACAAAAAGGAAATAATATAGAGACCAGACTGCTCCTGCATTAAACTACTACCCATTTTAACAATTATCAAACAAAACATTTATAAAAAGTTGGAGGGGAGCATACTTGGCGATTGTGAACATAATCCATAAATGAGGGAACATCTGGATAGCGTAACTGCTCACCACCTTCAACTGGAGAAGATTTTTGAAAGCAAATGATGTCTCCATCTTCAAGCTGCAAACAAACACCACAAATCAGTCAAAATACAAACAAAAAACACTATTAAATTGACCATATATATATAATTTATGGCATATACCTGGCTGGCTCGAAACGTGCACTTCTTGTCAACGGCTTCACACATGACATGAGGATCAAACTTAATTTCCTGAAAATCAAAGAATGAGTAAGATAACACCCACAGAATATAAAACACAAGATAAATCAAGGTCCCAACTAAAATCAGATCTTGACACAACCAACACAGAACTGATGACAAGGCAGTTTGATTGTCAATCAAATGAAAGCAGACCTGAATACCTGACAGTACAGCTTTGTCTATGATGCATATTGACTAAATGTAAGCATGTGCATAATAGGCACAAGCACACATTAACAATTAGTCATTTACCTAATGTAGATAATGTAGAGGAGGTTGATAATGTAGATATTTGGCTGCCATTTTGGGCTGCAAGGTAAGGGGGACTGCCTATGTCTTATCTTGGTAAGCCTTTGGTGTTTCTTCCAAGTCGACATCTATTTGGAATCCCATTTTGGAGAAGTTTTAACGTCGTTTGGCCGGCTGGAAGAAGTTGTATCTTTCTAAGGGGGGTCAATTAACTCTTCTTCGAAGTACACTTTCAAGCTTGCCCACTTATTACTTATCCTTGTCTACAATCCCCACTAGTATGGCGAATAAAAACGAAAAGTTGCAGAAAGATTTCCTGTGGGATGGTATGGAGAATAAGCAGTTTCATCTTGTGGGTTGGGATAAGGTGTGTTCTCCAATTGCTTGTGGTGGGTTAGGGATCAGGAAACTCACTTCATTAAACAAAGCTTTATTGGGTAATGGTTGTGAAGGTTTGGGGTGGAGGAGACAAGGTTATGGAGAAAGGTAGTAGCATGGGAATTGGGAAGGAGTGGGGTGGTTGGAGTTTGAAGTTGGGAAGGGGTTCGCATGGTTGTGGTCTATGGAGGAGTATTAGGAAGGGGTGGGAAAATTTTAGTGAGAATATTCGGTTTGAGGTGGGTTGGGGGAATAAAGTTCAGTTTTGGGCCTTCTGGCATGATCATTGGTGTGGAGAAGAACCTCTAAAAGTGGTGTTCCCAATGTTATATGAGATTGCAAGAAATAGGAAGGCATCTGTGGAGGATTTGTTGGTGAGCAGAGTGTAGGGAGAGGGCAGCGTTGGGATGTGAGGTTCCAACAAAGTTTTAGTGATTGGGAGATGGTGGCGGCTTTCATTCATCTGATTGAATCTCACATTCCTCTTAATGAGAATGTGGATCGTGTTCAATGTAAGTTGAAGATGAATGGAGACTTTAATATCCGTTCTTTCTATAGCAATTTGGGAGGATTTTCTTCACCTCTTTTCCTTGGAAAAGCATTTGGGGTGTGAAGACTCCACGTCGGGCTTCATTTTTTGTTTGGACAGCTGCATGGGGGAAGATTCTTACTGGTGATAACTTGAGGGGGAAAGGTTTTACTTTAGTGGATTGGTGTTGCATGTGTCGGTGTAGTGGGGAGGAAGTCAATCATCTTTTGATTTAATGTAAGGGGGCATCCCAGCTACGGAGTTTGGCCTTTAGATCTTTTGGGGTATCTTGGGTGCTGCCTGAGAGGGTGATTGACTTGATGTATGGGTGGAGGAATTGGTTGGGGAAGCATTCGTCGCAGATTTGGAATTTGGTACCGCATTGTATTATGTGGATTGTGTGGAGGGAGCATAATAGTCGGACTTTTGAGAATTTGGAGCTAACAGTGGACCAGCTATTAGCATTGTTTGTAGGGACTTTGTTTGCTTGGTCTCATGCTTGGGAATTCACTTCTAGAAATTCCATTCCAATTTTCAGATTCTCTTTCTTGTTGTACATAATTCCCTTTGTGTTGTTTTTTCTTTTTCTGTACATCTGTTTTTTTGCTGCTTCATTATTCTTGTATGAAGTAGTTTTTTGTGGATAAAATTGTCTTACATATCAACCAAAAAAGAACAAAGAAAGAATAGAAGACAATAGATTCTTTTTCTTTTCTATGAGAGCATTAACAATTTAAACTTCAAGATTTCATATCTGTGAATTGGATGCCCAACTGCTCTTAATCGCAATAATCCAATTTCTAGGTTACTAAGTCTGACCTGATCAGCATGCTCAAACCCCTAACATGGTAACCTCCAGTTTTTTTAGGTAGGTACTAAACCTCTGGTTTTATTCTTCTCACATACTAGAATAGAGTGCAGATTCAGAACAAACCAATGAAATCACCCAATTACTAATTTTTTAAAAAATATGGAAAACATACCTCATAAAGTTCAATCTCTTCATCGGGAGTATAGCCAGCCATTTCATTTAATTTTGTTAAGATTTCTAATGGCTTACCAGTACTCTTCACAAAAAGCCTCCCAACATAACTGAAATCATGGGGGAAAAAACCTAAGCCAAGTTGAGGCAAACACACTGTAAAAAAAGCAGAATTAAAGAAACTATTATTTACCGGAGTTCTTCTTTCTCAGGATCATATAGCTTGAAGAAAAGCAAAATATCATCCTTTGTCTTATCAGGTGGAGAAATAGGGCGTAAATCCTAAACAAAATGATGCAGACAATGAGTGACCACTCTTGTAAAGAATGTTACATTGGAACAACTATGAAGCCTACACTGGAAGACAACATTACCGGGCCATGCTCTACTTCCAAGAACAACTTAAGTTCTGCATTGTGAACCTTATTTGACACCTCCCGCAAGTGTCCAACCTATGATACAGGGAAGAAATACAAGATTTAGCAATTGATATCTTCACATCAGCCAACTTAAACAAACAACTTAAATCCATAAGTTTTGCGCAGAGAACAACATGAAGACAAAGATATAGCCAAAACTAAAAGATACAGGTTCTTTTTCATTGTCAAGAAAATGTAAAAGCATCAGAGAAAAAAAAATGTGTGAAGACAAGACAAGTGTGTAAAACAAGATATGATCTTCTTTTCTTTTCTTTTTTTAATCAGTAAGAATGCAATATTACAACAAAACCTTGTGCTAATGATAATGAACACAAAGGATCATAAGAATACAAATAAATCAAATGCTAGATCTAAGATAACAAAATATGGTCAATTAAATAACGAGAAATGTCATATCACAGCCTGTTGCACAAAAATGCCAAACAAATCTGAGCACATAGAGAAACATCAGAAAGCAAAAGATATTTACAGATTGAGTTTCCTCCATAGGCGTTAATGGCCGGTTCGGGCGATATGTATGGTTTTGACGCTTTGCCCACAACCAAAAACGCTGAAATTGAACTGGTATTCCAAAATCTTTAGCAACCTCCTCCTGCATGCACCAAATTTGTAAGTCAACAAAAAACTGCAAAAAAATTGCAAAAAAACTGGAAATGAAAACACATAGTCATGATATATAGAACAAATACATCATCATTAGAAAGCTACCAAAAAAAAAAAACAATCAGCAGGCACTTATGTGGTGTTTGGTATGGAAGAATCCACATTACTCCTGGTATTTAGATTCTTAGGAATGTGATTTCTAGGAATCACATTCCTAGGAATATAGTTATTCCTATGTTTGGTTTCATTGAGAATCTCTTAAGATTCTTAAGAATGTGAGATGATAATGTTTGGTGTATTCTCAAAAATCTTAAATGAATTATTTATTTTTCCCATTCTATCCTTAAATTTGAATGTGAACTACCAAGTCCTTTAATAAAATATCTTCCTCTAAATAAATAGCGAAAAAATATAAACTATTGATTAGTCCTTTAAAAAAATATCTTCCTCTAAATAAATAACGAAAAACAAAATATAAACTATTAATTAGTAACACATTCATTAAAACTGTAGTCTAACATTTTAAAATGACAAGTACAATACAAAAATAACTATTTAAATTCTCAAATGCTTTATTCTTAAAAATAATTTTTAAAATAGCTTAATCCATAACAAAACAATCTGATAATGTTTAGGTCTATAAGACCATATAAGTAGCAATAAAAGTAAAAGTAGTTCATCAACAATGAAACAAATGCGATCTATTACATATATAATGTATTCACCCCTGCATCTGTGAGCACTTGAATAACAGTCATACCTAACACCCATAGACAAAAGAAAATATATTGATAATTTGTTTTATATTTGCTTAAATGATAAGGAAAAAATGTTAAAATTGTCAATTTATAAAAAACATAATTTCCTTTAAGCTAGGGAATCTGGATTCTTATCTGTTTTAAAGGGAATCCACATTCCTACTGAGAGGAGTTTAAGGGAGGAATCCAGATTCCCCTGGCATCTGATTCCTTGGTGTAATTTGCAACCAAACATAGGAATCTTTAAACATTCCTGAGAATTCTAAAACATTCCCCTGTACTAAACGTCACATTACAATAACAGTCACAAGATTTTCATTTGGCAATCACACCAATTTATCCTCTCTATTCAAGTGTGTTATTTTACAACCACTCTCCACATTAGTAGGGATGACTCTCTCAGATAACCTTAAAGCTCATCAACATTATAAAGATAACTCTCTCAATGCTTGCCACTTTGAATCACTAACATACTCATACATAATACCACTTGAAAATTAAGGGTAAAATATAATTATTTTTTGAATGACCGGCCCATCAAATGAAGGGTAAAATATAATGCAGATTCCATTCTTGAGGGTGGCCACTTTAAGCAAAAATGCTAAAAATTACAACCATATCCAAACTTTTCATCCCGGACCCCACTCTATAACCAAAACAGGACACAAAAAAAGAAATATAAACTTCTGAGTGATACAGATTTTATTAAAAATAGGAGAATGATTTTATTAGAAATAAGAAAATAAGCAAGTCTAAAGGGGTATAAACAAGCTCCACAGTGACCATAATACCATAAGAATATATTGTCAAATAATAATTACAGTACAGTACTTAATAGCAAATATAAATCATTGGTTTGTTTTTAGATAAAATAGATAGTAGACAAAATCAGAACAGTTTAAATGGTGGGTCATTTTGGTACAAATGACATTTTCCTTTTGTTCTCGTATACATTTTGTTTTGAGTATCATGTCATTTTTGCCCTGTTTTGTCCCAAAAAAAATAGGTGTCCAAGAAAGCCAAAAAAAACAACAAAATTGCCCAGAAATCGATGATGTGGTCCCTTGAACTTTAGTATCTCATTCTTCGAAATCTTTTTTTTTCTTTCTTTTTTAAGTTTTGGTAGTAGAAACTCACTTATCAAATAGGTTTTTTTTTTCGAAAACTTATCCTGCAAATTTAAATATATCAAGAAAAACATACTCGTGTAGTGCACTAGATCACAAGAATAGAGTTGGGATAAAAAATCAACAGTAAATTATAACTGGGTTTAGGTCCAACCATTATTTGTAATTGAATTACATATTTTTACTAAAATATCAAAACGTGCACTTTTTAATGCTTACTGGTATGCAGAAAGCACAGTGTGCGCTTCAGGTGTGCTTAATTATGCTTAGGAGAGAATATAAGGGTTGATGGGAAACAGCAAGCGGAGAGTATGTAAGCAAAATAAGGGAATAAACCATGAAAACAGAGTTCAAGTACAGGAGACTTGGAGACAAGTCCTGGTAATTTACAATCCACAAAAGAGCACCAAACTACCTGGCTTTTTGAACACGCACACAAAACATGCACACCTGTGCAAGTTTATGTTCTTCAGCTTTCAAGAGTAAAGAACTTGAAAATATTCAATCTGCCCAATATATGAACAGATTGATTAAATATATCTATCCTCACAAGAAAATTATCCTGGATTTCATCTACCTATTTCTTAGGTAATGGCAGTTTAGCTGTTGGTTGAATTGAAGTGGGACAGAGGGAAGGAGGAAAAGAAGATATTCTTTCATTGCTTTGATTTGAAAAATGATGAGGAACAGAGATGAAGGGATCCTGTTTCCCTTGGGGCACACCATCTACTTCCTCCCAAGTTGGACAGAATGAAAGAAAAGAATAAGTGTGACCAAATGAGACTCGCAGAAATGTGTCACGTTTGTAATCAATCCCCATCCCCATCCCCCTCTCCCTCCTTTCTCCCCAAAGAAAATGAATAAAAACAAGGTCCCTCATTCCATCAATAACTCCAAAAGACAACCTCAGTTTACAGTATATATTAAATTAAGCACATGAAATTCAAAATGCTACCAACAAAAATGGAGGAAAAAAAATCATTACCGACCAGATTCACTTGTTAGGGAAAAAGAAAATCAATACTACTCAGAACAAACTGAGAAGCCACTAAAGAAATTCATATAAACGGGAAAAACATAATACCCGCCACAAAAAGCAGGGAAAAAGCTCATTGAAAAAACCAAGCAGATTCCACATTGTACCTTGAAAAGGTTAAACGGCATCTGCTTTTGAATACGAAAGCTCCGGACTTTGTCATGATCCACAAGATCAAAATATATATCCCTACCAATCTGCTCTACCAGATCTTCATCTCGTGCAACCTACACAAACCTTATAAGTAAGTTATAAGCTGATAATGCTCCACTATCCATGTGGAAAAAATAATGCTTGCACTCTTCTTAAACACAAGTCAGAAATTAAAAGCGCCAACCTTTATAATAGTATAAAGGTGTGCCTCTGCTTTTTCTTTCTTTTTATGTTCTTTTTCTTCTTGTTCTTTCTTCAACCTCTCCTGGAACAAGCCAATAAAAGTGATGAGGCCTGATTTCGAAACAAAGCAGTTTGGGACAAGAAGACTTGAAAGATTTATAGGACTCTAACGGTAACCAAGTTTCACTTAAAACTTAGCCCATTAAAAGGATCAATTCAAATTTTTCACAGGAAAAAGAAGCAGACCACCATCTAACTTCAGATTTCATTGATTTCAAATGACAAGCTCAAGCAGAATACCACTAAATCATTGGTCTCATCAGACCACAGTCATGAAGCCTCTTTATATAGAATCTGTCAGAAGCTTGTCTGAGATCCTTCATGAGAGTAAAGATCCCATCTTAATTCAGTCAGCGTTGCAAGACAAGCTTAAGCATCCCACCATGAGTTGGCGCAGCTCATTTTCCTTTTATAGGCAAATACAACTCATGCAACCTTACATGACTGAACCCAAGAGCTCACCCCACCCCTTGTGCAAGGGAAAGAGATGCCATTTTTGGCCCAAAGACCATTCACAACTAGGCTTAATTCACTGTCAAACGTAATGAACTGCAACAACAGAAACTTACCCGAAGATGTTCTGCAATGTCCTTCTCATCCACATTACAGATTATCTTGTCCTTGTCACTGTCACGTATATACACCAGCATGTATGCATTTGAATATTTGGTAAATTTAAAAGGAGTGTTATTGAATCCAGGATTTGTCTGTGGTAACTGTCAAAATTTGGCAGGTAAATCATAAACAGAGTAACTATTATAAAATCAAATATTACACATTGTGCTGACAAAAACAATACCTCTTCTTCACCACCATACTGCTCCTCCAATGCTCTCTTCACATCTTCTTTTGTTACCCTTTCATCATCAAATTTGTACCTGAAAATGAGTATATCTTAATGATAAACCATAGAATAAATAAACAATTGACCACAACCAAGCCCCAGCAATATCAAGCACTCCCCCTCCAAGACTATATGTGATGCATGAAGTTCAATCAAAACTCTATAAAATTATGAACTCACAGTACTCATACCCTCAAACTGGAACAGTGAGACCCAAAACTAATGGTAGACCCTTTCACCATCAAGCTTATATCATAAATTCACTGAGATTCATGTAACACAGCAAAGAAACTATAGAATAGAAGTGATCATGAAAGTGGCGCCAAGCACTAAATAGAAATTTAAAAATAATGAGCACTCTCAATACTTGTAATCTCAACTGATATAACAGGACTCAGATAAATAAATAAATAAAATTGTAAACAGATTATTTCCTATTGATGTATAATAATACATGAAGAGGAGAAAAAAAACCAAAAAATTAAATAAATAAAAAATCTCATTCTCAAAAAAACTCAGAAGTATATTGCAACCACCAAAATATACAGGGGAGGAAAAGAAAAGGAAGGGAAGAGAAAAAAGGGCATACAACCAGAATGAATCATAAAACTTCCTATTACAGGACAGACGAACCATGTGGCTTTTTTTATAAAGAATAAATTCAAATTTTCTTGATTCCCATCTAGAAAAGAAGTTTCACGAATTGGTTTAAGTTGAATTATATTGCTAAAAAAAATGGGTGGAACTGTTGAGTTAAAGGTATACACAAGAATTACAATCAAACATTGTCATCAAAATCAACAAAGGAAGGAGAAAATACCATTTTTATAAGTACTAACAAAATTTAGTGATAAGAGAAATCTAAAATGGTAGTCTTCTAAAGAATTACAAAATGAGAAATTTATATGGAATAACACACGTACACAAGCTGCATACAAGGGAGAACCCAAAATAAGTATAAAAAAGTTAAGCACAAAACTTCAGCATATCTAAAAATCCAAAAAATTTATTAGGGAAGCCAGATTCATGACCTTGGTCCATTTGTGAAGAGTCCTTAAGAAGGAATTCTTCAAAATATCTAGTGTCTCCTTTCCCTCAAATGTTCACTCTTTCCTTTCTCTCCAAATACACCACATCAAACATAGGGGAATGGCCTACTGAGTCGTAATTCCTTCATGATTTCCAATACTCTAAGAAATCAACCATCATCTGTGGCATCACCATCTAATATCAACCAAATGGAATATCATATTTCAAAGCTCAACCGATTGCCCATCCATCAAACATATACAACACTGACTTTGCCCAGAGTAGCCAAGCAAAAAAACATATAATCTAAATGGACGGCACATTAACTTTCCACATGCTTCACCATGTGAAGGATTGACTGCCTTCTTGAAAACTTTGTAATATGATTTAACTTGGAAAACCCTTCTTGTTGAAGGAAGCCAAATGATTGTATCCTCTTCCGTGACATTAATGTGAACAGCATATAGAACCTCCAAAAATGAAGTCAAGGACTCTAATTCACAATCATGTAAAGAACATAATAAAATCAGATTCTAGTGAATACCAGCATTCATCCATTCGAAGTAATCCGCCACCAATGCATCCCTATCCCTTGCAATGCTGTAAAATTCAGGATAAGCATCCTGAAGCAACCTGTCCCCGCACCAATTATCATGCCAAAGTTCTAGACCCATCCCCTACCATGAACTGAAAAAATCTCAAAAACTTACCCTATTCATATATGCTTCCACAAACTGACTCTATTTCTAGAAATTATCATATCACCATCTGCCCCAAGACTCCATTTTTTTTTTTTTTTTGGATAGGTAAGAAAGATGTATATTCAAAAAACTGCTAGATGCAAAGTAGCACCAGCATAAAGACTCTCCATTATTGTAGTCAACTATCTTCCTCCAAAGACTATCCCTTTCCTCCAAATATCTCCACAGCCAAGTCACAAGAAGTGCTTAATTGAAAAACATCTTCTTTCTTACCCCCACACCCTTGAGGAAATAAGATTACCGATTACATTCCAATTCACAGAATAGAACTTTTGCTCCTCTCCCATTATTAAAAAATTTAAATAAATAAATAAAAAAGTTGGATCTTTTCCAATCTATTTGCCAAACCAGCTGGCAATGAAAAAGGTAACAAATAGTACACAGGAACACTAGACAAAGTGCTATTTGTAAGAGTAGTTGTCTTCCCTTTGACAAAAAAAAATTCTTGCAACTAGCCAATTTCTTTTAATCCTTTCCAACACTCGTATGTAAAACACACACGCAATGGATCTTCAACTCATGAACTCACCCTCTAGCAAGTATGGGAGAAGGAAGTGCCAGTTGAGCTGACTCATTGCTCTCCACTCCAAATATTTATTGACTAGAATTATGCATGTAGGGGTAGTCCCATATATGTTACTTGGAGGGATGACACCTTAGAGCCAAGAAAAGTTTCAACTCCTCCACATCCCTCACTTCCCCAAATGTCCCAATTCAGATTTGGCTAACCTGAAATGGCTTCAAAACATAACAAAAGACACCTCGAATACCACAGGTGATCAGATTCTGCCCCAAAGAAATAATTGTACCATCTGCAAAAAGTATGTCGGAAATCCCCAACAACTCACAATTCAAATTGTTTACAGAAAATCCCGAAAGATACCTCAATTCCATTGCCCTAGCTTTCAATCTGCCAAGAGCTTCCATTACTTTAACATTGAGGAGCAGATAAAGAGGATCTCCCTGACATAAACCCCTAGAACTTACCAAAAGTCCACTTGGTATGGCATTGATTAGAACCAAAAACCAAGGAATGGAATAAAACAATAGACATTGCCAAACACATTAGACAACGTGGCTTTACCTCAAAATATACCACAGTTTATCTCTTAGCTTCAATAGATTGATTCTACAGACCACATAGTAGCAAGAACTCAGGCAAACAGATGCATTGGAGACTAGCATGCAGCCAAGGAGGCAGACCACTTCTCAAGGCTTTTTTTTTCCCCAACAACAAAAAAGTACTACTCCACAATCATGTTAAGGAAACAGCCACAAATACAAAACAGCACTCCCAACTGAAGCCCGCAGACAGGATGGAATGGAAAAAGATTCAGGGATTGATTGAAAAACTAAATTATTGAGACATACAACACCATGACCAGGATGTGACTTATTTTTTTAGTAAATGTCTACAGAATGTATTATGGGCTAAATATGGGCATGTATCTATCAATTTATGAATGATCATGTGTCTGTTGTGTATTTATATATTTACAACTTCATACTTTGCTGCTTCCAACTGACAACTTGGTAATGAAATTTGTGTTTATGTAGCAAATCATGCATCATGTTTTCATTGAGGCTTACAGCACAAAAAAGTGGTGGCATGTGTGACGAATGGACACCACAAATCTATTAAAAAAAATGCATACCACTGATCAGAAAGAGTCGGCCTGATAAATGCATAATAATGTCCTCCGTGCACCCCGCCACTGTGTACCAAAACACTGCAAACAAAGCAAAATACATAAATACTAATGGTACCATGAACGGCAAATACAATTAATGGAACAAGTAAGAAAAGCACAAACAAGTTTAGAAATGGGGTCAATGAATAAGATTTGTTATAATATTTGTTAAGTGATTAAATTACCATTTCCTATCAGTTTAAGCTTTGGAAACAATCAGTACTTTATCATGATATCAAAGCAAGTGATTATGAGTTTGAACCTTATCTCCACTCTACCTCCAACTTAAACAGTTAAAAATTCCACGTGTTCGGCTCCTTTTTTTTTTTTTCAAATTCAATAGTTTCAATCGGTTTGGGGGATTCGAACTCTGGACATCTCCATTGAAAACAAACACCAGGAGGTGCTAGTTAAACTACAAGGCTCTTAAGAACAATGGGTAATTTATCAAAATTTATGGTGGAATTAAACAATATATCCATTCTTACAATTTTTCCCTTCACTCTGTCCTACAATAACAATGAGAGTTCCCATATGTATCAGACTTTAAAAAGGGAACAAAATGTAGAATATAAGTAGCACTCTCAAACCAATCTACCTAAGCATACAAGGGTACAAACATAGTAGAGCACATAAAAACCTCACATTAATATGAATTATAAAAAATAAATAAATAAAATAAAATAAAATAACATTTCCAATTATGGGAACAAGCAACACAAGCAAAGTTCTGCAGACCCAACCAGATAAGAAAAATAAAATAAAATAAATCCCCCATTCTTTGATAAGTTATATATATACACACACACACACACACAAGCAACGTTCTGCAGACCCAACCAGATAAGAAAAATAAAATATAAAAAAATCCCCCATTCTTTGATAAGTTATATATATATATGTGCATGCATGAATGTATGTATGTATAATCCGTGTAGACTGCTGCCTGACAATAACATGATTGTTCATGGATCAGAGTAATGTTATAGTACTTTGGCTTGGTCCACTGCAATTATTACGCATCTGAAAAGTATTCCACCACCTAAATGAGAGCAGAGCATCTAAAGATGCAACACTTCCCCCATGAAGTATGGAAAGTATGTTTTAATCTAACACAATACGAAGATCCACATGTCTTGTCTACAAATAACATTGCGACTCTAAATACCATGTGTAATAAATATCACCACAAAGCTTGGCTATATACGTAGACCAAATAGATAATGATATATCGCAAATGGCAAGACAAATTAACATTATTACCTGTGAAGCGTGTAAAGATTACGAACACTTCTATCAGCATCGGGTGATAAATATTTGCCATTCTCCCGATCAAGGTCAAGTTCCAATGGGAACTCATAACGATCATTTATCTACACAAAAAAGGAAAAGAATTCTAATCATTTCTGTCAAACTAAATAATTATAACATAAAACAGCAGAGTTTAGAGCTAAATTGTATAATATATGATTTTTAATGTATAATATGCGAATGGACACAAAGAAAAAACATTATTTGACTACTGACCTTCACCATCGTGTCCCGCATAAAATCATATTCAAATCGTTTTAACTGAAGTTGAAGTACCGGGGGGAAGTCAATGAACAACACCCCCTTCTTAGCATCCTGAAAGAATCATGCAATATCATGAATAACAGCATCTAAGAAATCAACCCATAAAATAGAAATTTCTTATGTGATTACATTTTAACACATTCTAAACAACTGAAGCAAATAATTAGAAAAAAGAAGTTAAATCCATAGCCAAAATTTTTACACTCTGCAGATGGAATAATACATTGAAACCACAAAATAATCAACTATACTGCACATCTAGCCACCAGTTCTTTTTTTTTTTTCTCTTTGACTCAGTAGTTGGATATATTACAGAAGCACAAAGAGGAGCAAAATCTGAGTACACAGGCAGTATAGAAGAAAACCACCAAGAGTAAGAAATGGCAGAACAAAGCTAAATAAAAAAAAAATAGAAAATCTAATAAGTCTAAAAAAGGAGAGAGAAAAGTTCAGACGCCACCATTCACTGATTTCACTCATAAAGCAACCCCATAAGTAGAAGCTTCAATTTCTTTTTTTTTATATATAGGTAATAAGAGTAATATTATTGATGAAAAAAAAAAGGAAAAAGACAAGGTGTTCATGATGATGAACACAGGAAAACATAAACAGACAACAAAGAAAAGGAAATCAAGGGGCTATTCTAAGAGAAGACACAAACTGTAAAAGAGAGGAACAATACATAAATCCCAAGCACCAAGACCAATCAAAAAGACTACGCTGACATTGATATTTTAACTCAACAAACGTCTTCTCAATGTCCTCAAAAGAACGACGATTTCATTCCATTCACACAATCCACATCAAACAACCTGGAATCAAATTCCAAGTATCTAAAGTATGATTCCCAAGCCAATGATGCCAACATAAAAACAACCCTGATACTGTTGAATGTCCAATCATTGCTTAACCTCCAAATACACGACATACATAAAACAATCAGATTACCCTTTTTTTATTATTGGTAAGTTGTTGTCAAAAAAAAAAAATATTATTGGTAAGTTGAACACACACCCAATGGGTCTTGAACCCAAGATATCTCACTCCACCCAAAAATTTATAAAGAGAGGAGGAGCCAGTTGAATCCACAACCTCACATTACTCTAATGCTCCTAAAAGCCTTTTCAAGATGGCAATATCTTCTCATCTGTCATGGCATAACCCACCCAATCCCAAACAACAATGATCAAAGCTCCCTAGCCATGAAGAAATGAATTAGAAGATGGTCCACTGTCCCACCACTAGCACTCTGTCTGTGTGCCTTCTCTTTGTATTATTTCTTTTTTCAATGAAGCTCATTACTTATCAAATAAAAAACATAAATGTACCATGAGTATTATGTTTTTTTATATTATTAATGGTTACAAGCTTAGTCATTCATGAATTTGTGTTCTTTATAATAGCAACAACAATAAAGGATCCTCACGAAAGTTGCCAACCCATTAGCTAATAAGAAACCTTGGCCCGCCAGATGTACTACCAAGGGAAGATGTTACCCCCACCCCGCTCTCGAGCATGATAATTTCATTTCACCCTAAAATTCCTATTTCACTCCAAACTTCCTATCCAGGTTTAAAAACCAAAAACATAGGTCATTTCAGAATAACCTAGCAAGACCGAGATTTTTCATGATAAATTATATTTTAATATTTATATATACGATATTTCCAACATGTTTTGAGATTTGGACTGATAAAACCAATATCTTTTTTTCATTGGTAAAAAAACCAAAATCTCAACCACTATATTTCAAAAACAATAAATGTCCTTTCTCCCAGATTTTTCGTATAGATTAATATAATCACCTATGATTCAACCACGGAAAATTAATTTGTTACTGGTTCACAAATTTGCCTATACAAGACTTAATTTATGGTGCCCACGTGTGAAGTCCAATTGATTTAAAAGTCATGTGGTTCCAAAGTCTAGTTATATGTGTCCTAGAGTTAAAACAGATTTTGTTTAACAAGTTATGGTCAATTTTGTCTTTAGGAGCAACACTGTAATTTATGCAACCCCTACAAATTAAGGGTATTTTGGTAGTTTAGTTTAAATTTCTAAAAGATCCTAACTACATTATGTTTTATGCTCTTTGAATTCAAGTTAGTATTTAATCAGTTATTACCTTATTAGTTATTCAGTTTACTACTCTAAATAGACTATATATATATATATATATATATATATATGTGAGTGCGCGCGCGCGATAAGTAAATGCGCCTTTTATGGAACAAGATTTTTTTTTTTTTTTGATAAGTAATAAAGCTTTATTGAAAGCAAAAAGAGAGAAACACCCAAGTACACAGGGAGTATACAGGGGGGGAACAAATCAAATACGAACATTACAAACACCAAGCAAATCGAAAATGGAAGAAAGTGTTGGGTAAGGACAATTACTCAGAATGGTGGCTGGAAAAATTCAGTGGTTTTGAGGATTTTCTTGGGACATCCCTCAAAGGTTTGGAAGAGCCAGCAACCATTTTCCTGTTGGCTGTTGAAGCTGAGTTACAGCAAAGGGCTTCTAAGGAAAAAACTGAAAAAGTCGTGAAGAGCTCAGGGAGGAAAGGAATAAGGGGATTGAGAGGTTTATTGACCTCAGTCAATTATGGTTCAACTCCTTCAAGGCTCATTTGTAATGGTAAGGAAATGGCTCTAATTATTTCCCAATGAATTTGAAGATTGTACCCTGGAATGTTAAGAGGTTTGAATGGTTCGTAATTTTTTACGTTCTTGGAAGGCTGATATCGTTTGTTTGCAAGAGACAAAATTGGAATGGGTTACAAGAGGTCTTGTTAGAAGTATTTGGAGTTGTCCTTACATAGATTGGTTATACTTGGGTTCAAAGGGTGCTTCTGGTGGAATTCTGCTCATGTGGGACAGAAGGGTGGTTGAAAAGTTAGTGGAAGCAGTGGGGCACTTTTCGATTTCTTGTAGGTTCAAAAACGTCAGTAACCAATTTGAGTGGACTTTCACAGGTATCTATGGTCCAAATTCGAACAGGAAGCGTCAATTTATGTGGGAGGAATTGGCAGGCTTGAACAGTTGGTGGAATTTGCCATGGTATTTGGGAGGTGATTTTAATGTTATCCGCTTTCCATCGGAGAGGTTAGGGGCAGGGAGATTTACTCGCCGCATGAATGATTTACTTGCTGCATGAATGTTCCATGGTGTAGAAGATTATGTACAGAAGGATAACAATACTGAAAACTTAGGAATGGAATTACTATTAGTAAAACCCCATGCTCAAGACCAATTGAACAACACGCAAACAACTCAAAAAATTGTAGCCCTATGGATTCCACAACCTAACAATCTAACAAACAGCTCTATCAAACGTACGACGATTAAATTCCCGCCATAAGAGTCCACAACAAACATAACAGGACCAAATTCCAAATATCCGAAGAATGCTTACCGAACCAAATTCGCCAATTAAACAAGAGGTCAATGACCATTTCCAGTAGCACCCAATGAAACACGAAGGAACGAAATACAAAACTCCACAACGCAAAAATGAGTTCCTATATTTATTTATGCTCAATGTACTAGAATAATAAAGGCTTCTCTCTTTCCTTCTCTTCTAATTTTTTTTTTTTGTGTGCTGCTGTTCATACAGTGAATAACCCCTGAACACCATAAATTTCCCTCTTTTCCTTCTTCCTTACAACCCCAAGTCATGCCCTTCCTCTTACCTATCAAACACCATAACCTCACGTACTTCCCCTTTTTTTATACATACATACATACATATATATATACACACACACACATAACCTCACATACTTCCCCTTTTTTTATACATACATACATACATACATACATATATATATATATAAAGTAAGAATAATTTTATTATAAAAAAAAATAAGAATACTTTCCGCAATAAGCACAAAGTAGCCAAAAGAAAACAAAATTAAGTACAATAAGAAAGGGACTATAGACATGGGAATGGAGTCACTAGATGTGAATCCCCACGTACGATACCAATCAAACAAATTTCTGACAAAGAAGGCCAAAAGCTGGTCCTCTGAACTCTCCAAATCCTCAAACGTACGTCTGTTACACCCTCCAGATAATTCAAATCAAACATAAGGGCACTAAATTCCAAATACATGAAGAATGATTCCTGAACCAATTGCTCCAACCTGATATCTAACTCTTAGTATTTGTGGCCAATATTTCAAGATACCATTATAAGTTTCTATAAGCAAACCAAGAGCCCGCCAAAATTCAAAACCATGATTAACAAATTTCTTTTCAGATGGGTATTGAAGATTTTTATTGAAAATTTTAAAAGAGCATACTCTCTATGTACACAGGCAGTGTAATACTCTCCATGCACACAAGAGGTGTAATAGGGATACTACAAATGTCATCTAAAGTTACATAAATCTAGAAATTCCTCCAAAGTAGAAAATGAGTGACCACTCAAAGCAACCATCCAATCATACACGGAGCGTAACAAAAACAGTTTTAACTCTGAAGGAGAACACTCAATCCCAAATAGTCTCTCCAAATAGTCAAATGATGCATAATAAAATTGCCCCCATAAGTCAGCAAAACTAGGCCTGAGCCCCCTTTCCAACAAGCCAGCAAATCCACTACCTCTTAGCCATAATCCAATGTAGTCCAAACAAAAAAACACCAACAACCATAGACTATACATATAATCACAGTGAAGGAGCAAATGGTCTGTATACTCCCCACTGTTCTTGCACATGCAACACCACTCTACAATACATATATTTCTCTTTCGAGGATTATCATAGTGAGAATCATTCCTCTAGGGTTTTATAACAACAACGCCAGACGCACCTGCAATTCAATTAAATCTGCCAGTAGACAGTAGCTCTTATTATTGCAGTCTCAGATCTGTTGCTATGCACACAATCACAGAGAGTCGATAGACTCTCAATCATTGACCTCAAAGACTAAACTCATGTGGCCATGCAGCACAAATATGGAACATAGAACTATATATACGGCAGTATGTCAACTGCACAAAGAGTAAGCCACATATATGGTGGGATCATGCCTTCTGTTCCTAGAAGCAATTACATAAAATGTAGTTGCCAGTATGTGTGCACATATCAAATCCTGCCATATATGCATGGAAATATGAAATCCCTCCATATATGTAACAGAAGAGGAAAGGTTTTAAGATTTTGGAAGCCGATGTTACATGCTTTAGCAAATGAGTAGATATTCATGGTTAATACAAACCTGTGGATAAACCGCAGATGTAAAACTAATTTCAACCAAGAAAAATACTAGATTGCAAATAATGCAAGTGTTTCTGGTTTCTCATCCGACGCCAAAATATATATATATATATATATATATATATATATATTCCCCTAGCACTTTTAGGATCACAATAAAATAATTCCAAGCTAGCAAACATACAAAATAAATAAATGAAGAATTTTAAACATGAGTAAACACTGAACACTTTCAACAATTTTAAAAGGTTATAAACAGACAAATAAATGTCCTACTATTGCCATTGAAGACATTCAACAAACTCAACAATTTTAATTAGATTTACTATCATGGCATGAATTCTACTGAGGGCTAAATAAGATATTGACAATATAAAGATGCATACTGGCAAGTAGCAACTAACCTGCAATCCATAGTGTTCAGCATGATATTTATTATCACCCTCAAGACGTTCGACTTCCACATATTTATCAAATGAGGCATAAACATCCCGACAACCTTTGACATCAAGCTGAAGATCTGCCATGCACATGTAAAAAAGTTCATGCCATACAACACAGGAGAAGCAACAAAATCCTCATTCAAATTTGAAGAAAACATTACCATAAAATGATTCCTTTCTTGTTGATTTGTAATCCACATTAATGCATTCAATGTAGTTCATATGATGCCCTTCAAATAACTTCTGTATTGTTCCCTCTACAACAGTTCCCTATTGACAAATCAACAAAAACCTAGATTTTTAATAAGTCTCACATCTGAAAAAAAATCATGAAGAGAAATCCCGTCAAATTTTTACCTTCATTTTGTCTTCAAGTTTTTCAGAAAGAACCCTATTAAGTTCTTGCACATCATGCTGCATAAAAGAATCATATGTGTCCCATCCAAAAGACTTGGTCAGCTCTTTTGTTGCAACACTGTTGTCACTGTACTGGAGCTTGTAAAATAGGCTCTGCAGAGCCAAAGGAATGCTAGCTGATGGCAAATCATTTTCAGTTGTTGGCATATGGTACACAGCCTGCAATATAAACCCAGGACGTTAACTTCTAAAGTAACCACAAAGGGGACATTTTTTAGTGTTACAGGAAAAATTAAGCATCAGTGCTAACCTTCCTAAAATAAGGAATATGGAATAGAGTCTGAAGAAGTGAGTTCATGTAACATGTTGCTCCTTGGTTCTTAAGTCCAACAAAACCAGTCTCCTTTTTTGAGTCGTAAGTCCAATAATCCACAACCCTACGAACTAGAACCTCAGCTTCAATTATGACAGAATCATTGACAAGATAACCTCTACTAGGATCGTACAGTTCACCAAGAGGCATAAAGGACGTGAAGCCCCAATCACTTTCTCGCGCATTGAACTGATGTTGTGTGTCTGCATAATGCAAATATGATGGGAGTCACAACAATAATTATGGGTACACCCAAACAACAAAGACAACATCCAGTTATGAGACAAGAAATCACTATTGACCAGACCAAATTTGAACGTCAGTCTAAACCCATAATCAGTTTAGAGTTTTCAAATCACATGGTCTAAATCACCAAGTTGCAGAGAACAGGCAAGAGTCGAAACATAAATATGTTTAATAATTCAACTAAGGACGTGCTTAGAAGTATCTAGACACATGCTCAATTGCTGTAATAAACAAACAGAAAAGGGCATGTGCTGGCAGGTTAGGCAAGTTCAAACATGCTATTTTCATTTAATGTAAACAAAAACAATTTTTTTAATAAGTAAATGTAAACAAAAATAATTATGGATTACTAAAGAAAATTGTAGCCTTACTTATTCCACATTTAAATTAGCTCTCACTCCCTGAGCTCCTTGCCCTTTTTTTTTTCTTTTTTTTGATGAGTACGACATAATATATTTAGGGAAAACTACTTCATTAAAGATATGAAGTAGCCTGAAAAAATAAGTACAAGCAACAGAAAATAAAATAAAAAATTATGTACAAGAAGAAAGGGAATCTAAAAACGGTGGAATTGAATCCCTAGAAGTAAATCCCCACAACGAGACCAATCAAACAGGGTTCCTGCAAATAAAGCTAGAAGTTGATCACTGGTAAGCACCAAATCTTCAAATATACGATTATTACACTCCCTCCAAATAATCCACATCACACAATGTAGTACCAAATTCCAAATATTGGAAGAATGTTTTCCCAACTAGTTTCTCCATCATGCCAATAAGTCACTAACCCTCTTGCATAAAACCCAACTCACACCAAACGATCTAAAAGCAAAGCTCCATAACCAAGAAACCTCCCCACAATGCAACAAGAGGCGATCAACACTCTCCCCACTACACCAGCAGAGGCAGCACAAATCCACAATTGTAAAGCCCCTTCGCCTCAAATAATCGCCTGTGAGAATCTTCCCCCACGTAGTTGTCCAAACATAAAAAAGACACTCGCCATGGAGCCTTCACACCCCAAATACTTTGCCAAGGAAAACTAGTAGAGCTAGATCCCTTAGAGCTCCATAAAGGACTATATGTCAAAATCCCCGTTCGACCTTAACCCCCACCTCATCCTATCCCATCCTCATTTGAAGGTTTATGCGGCTCCAAAGTGTGGAAAAAGACCCCCCCCCCCAATAACTCCATCTCCCAATCATTAAAACCATGATGAAATGGTATATCCCAACTCCACCCTTCCTCCACAGTTTGATTCACCAACACATCTACACAGACACATCCCTAGAAATAGCAATCTCAAATAAAATCGGGAAAGTTACTTTCAATGGCTAATCCCCACACCAGTAATCATGCCAAAACCAGACCCTACTCCCCAAATTATGATCAACATTGCCAGGGGTACATTAGACTAACAAGGCTAGCCCCAACTGCCAACAAACTAATTTTTGCATCTTACTCAACCCTTCAAACATGGGAGAATTCTTGGAATCATTACAACTCATTGCAAAAACCATAAAATGATAAAAACTGCTACCTATGCCTCCTCCCCACCACCACCCCCGCCCCCCCCCCTCTCTTCCCTCTTAAAGAAAAAAGAAAAAAATCCCAAGGAATAATATAAACAAGGGGGTACCTTTTCTGACTGAGTACTTATGATGAATTTGATTAACCACGGCCAAGCTAAACTGTGCATATCTACTCCACCCATAAGGCAAACTTGATGAATCGGCAACATCCAAATACATAGACAAGTGGTCCACATTGTTTCCCTTTGGGAAAATAAGCACACGCCTGCCCAAGCAAAGCAAACAATAAGATGAGTGATGGAAATACACACATGATGCAGGTTCAACACATTTCAAAATGAAAAGAAACCAACAATACCATTTAAAACCACCAACAACAAATACTTCCGAATAGTGCTTCTTCAAATTCAGCCTAGAAAAGTTGTCAATCCTCCACGTGAACCTCGATGACGGAGGATCCTCCACTGGCTGGTTCTCCACAGTACTAGCAGTTTCAGTTTGTGCTACAACTAGCGATTAGAAAAAAAGAACCATAAACACATAAAATAGATAAATAGCTTATATCTTAGCACACCAGCAGTAATCGAAACCTATAATGTACTGTGACCACAATGTAAACTAAAACCAGAACTCCATTTGGCTGCCCAAAAAAAAGGCAAATAAGTGACATTCATCTCGACAGAGTAAGCTATTTTATGTGGTAAGTTACACACGCGCGCCCAATGGGTCTCAAACCCACAATTTCAGCCTCCACCTAGCAATTATAAGAGAAGGAGAAAGTGCCAAATGAGCTCTAGCTCATTGGCCAAACTGTCCAAGAAAAATCCAAAAAGCACTTCCCTTGCATGGATTATTGGGAAAAACAAAAAACAAAAAAAAAAAATGCTCTCACATTTGCTCACAAAAGCAATAAGGGTACTCCAAAAATGCATTCTAGAATCCTAAACAACTACTTCTCACTAACTTTCCAACATTATCTTATCATTTAACGAATTCAATCGGATCAACAAATTAAACCCAAAAATATACAGATCAAAAGAAAGACTAGAATCACACCATCCATTGGTTGGTGATTGTTCTCAGCTAAATCGGAGTGCGGCACGAGCATCTCTTCATCCTCTTGTTGCTGTAAACAGAGCACACCCAAAAAAAAAAATCAGTGTATTAAGATCCATCAAAAAAATTAAACCCTTAATTATTGAACCCAAAACCCCTAAAATGACCAAAATCCAAGCATCAATGCAACATATAAGCATAATTGAACTGAACTGAAACGAAAAAGCCCTAGATTACCCCAACCCCAAACAAAACCAAAAAAAGCTCAATTGAGATATCGAAGTGAACGAATTGAAAAAAAAAAAAAAATTAAGACGATCAGTGAGATTGAACCGTAAAATTGAGGGCATTGAAGTAAGAGCAATTTAAACTAAAATTAATTTACACACATGTATATACATATACACAAAATAGAGAGAGAAATAGAAGGACATACATCAATAGGAGCAGGAGTCATGACAGTCATGGTTGAAGAAGGGAATTGAGGTTTCTGCTGTGGCTTTCGAAGGAAAGCGGAATTCCTTCCCGAGAGAGAAAGTGAGGGAAAAGGGGGGAAGAGAAAGAGAAAGAGTGCGAAGCGAAGAAGAGAGAGATCACACCAGAAGAACCTGGTCGATGAGAGGGAGCAACAAAGAAAGAAAGGTCTTGGTCTTTTATTTGTGTAGGGGTATTTTCGGTAATTCGGTAGTTTGGGATACGGGTAGTCTGGGTAGACAGGGAACTGGAGATGATGATGCTATTGGTTCGGTACTGTAATTGTACAGTGTATCACCGTAGGGGCAGCGGGTTGTAGAGTCACGCTTTGTGATTACTCTCTCTCTCTACGCCAAATAAAAATCAACTCGTCGGGACGCGCACTCTTGGGTAATTACCAAAGAGTTTTTAGGACTCTTCGTCTCATCTTTTTTAGTCAAAAAAGTTATAGCTAGTCAGTAATCAACACAAACCGGTTTTATGCTGTGTTTCAGATAAAAATGTTTAGTAGGAAATGAGTTATTTTCTATAAAATTATATAATTCTGATAGTCTTAAATGAGTTGAAAAATAATTTTCTAACTTCGCTTATTTTGTTTGTTTTTTAAAAAAGTTTAATGAAAAATAATATCTAAAAATAAGTTATACTATCAAATTCTGGAAAACACAAAAAAAAAAAACTATCTTTACTGAAGTTTTTCTATTGAAAAAATTAGAGCATTAGAGTAAAATACACTTTAGTTTTTAGCCTTAGCTCTTGTTTGGGAGGAGTGAATATAAATGGATAGAAGTAATAATTTTATAATATTCTTTGCTTCCCTTGTTTGAAAGTTTAGTGGAGGTAATGGAAAATGTATTCTCTTGTTTGGGAGTTTAAGTGTTAGGAATTTGAATAGGTAAGAGAGAATACTCATTCATTTCTATTCACTTAAAATTTCAAATTTTCATTCCTAATAAATTGGAAGGAATTGAAGCAAATGAAATTTGATTTAATGAAATGTTTACTAAAAATTCTAAAATACTCCTATATATTTAACCATTTATTTTAAAAATAGGGGTTTAATAATAATAATGTTATAAAATGATTCCAATTATTTTCCTCTATGTTACTCCCAAACAATGTTAGTTACATTTCATTCATTTTCATTCCTTTCAATTCTTTTATTTTATAATATCCAAATAAAATTACTTAATTTCATTTCATTCAATTTTCTTACTTAAAGATATTTTGTTTCTTTTCATTCCCTTATGATCATTCTATTCTATTCTATTTCATTCTCATATGAACTCTCAAACGAAGCCTTACGGTTGTTGGGATTATTTTCAATTTGGTATTTATAATTCCATTAATAATATGGTCGTCCATACTATGTTTTTATGTTTGTAACAATGAAATTAGTGTATTTCATAATATTTCAAAGCTAATAATAGTTAAGCATGAAAAAACACTTAATGGTTAGATTATTGCCAAAGGTAGATAGCATAACCTAACTAAGGTGGGGGATAATTAAAGCCTGCTTAAGTCCCACGTCGCCTTAATAGGGGGAGGTTTTACGCCCTATATGGAAGGCTTTGGACTCCAATTGGTGTGACACATTTTAAAACTATAAGGGGTAAACTTAGAGTGGACAATATCATGCTAGTGATGAGTTAAGCCATGACATAATTAATATGAAGTCGTAATCATATATAAATGGCCAAAATTAAAATTTTGAATAGTAAATGACCAAAATGAAAACATGCCCAAACTTTAAGTTTAGCCAAACTGAGCTCAATCATTAATCATGGTCAAGCTAAAAAGCTCAAGTTCAACTTTGCTAAACTTGATTCATTAGTCAAGTCGGGCTCAGTATCAAGCTTTTTAGCTCACGATCCAACACAAGTGCGTTATTAAATGCTTAGATTTCAATAAATCATGCAAGCAAAAGCAATATACTGATCTTGTCAAGCTTATTACTATATTAAGTTTAAAGCCCTTAGTTTTGGGTTTGACAAGTTGTCACAACTCTAAGTTCCCAATTAAGTAAAGACTCGGCAAGATTAAGAGTTTATTTGTCAAACTCATGTCAAGCTTATTACCAAACTTATAAATGCGCATGATCGTGACTTGATTTATATAGAACTTTATTTTCCTCAAGCATATTCGTGAACATCTGTTTTTAATTTTTTGGCTTGAGTACAGCTTGTTTGTTAAGCAAGCCTAAAACTAAGACTCATTAACAAGCTTTTTACATTACCAAGCCCAAGCTATGTATGATCAACTTAATTCATTTACAATCCTAAGTCTTCATCGTTAAGCATTTAGTGGTTGCTAAGCATAAGTGATTGGTCTAATCATAAGGTGACCCATTAGGGCTATTAAACGATGGTGGCTAATCTAGCTCGAGGGAGTGATGAGAAGGAAACAAATTGTTACAAAGATGTTGTTTTAGGATATATAAGAAAATAATTCGTGAGGTGTACATATGTATTTGAAAAGTGTGTAGTTAATAAATATATGAGAGTGAGTTATTCCTAACAAATATTGAAGAAATAATGCAAAACTAAATGTGAAAGCTATAAATTGCATTTTTGTCTTAAAATACAAGACATCTTAAAAGTTATGTAAGGATGTAATTTGGTACCTAAGCCCAAAAGGAAAAGGATTTAGGTCTAAAGAGACCAATACAATGAATTTGTAGAGAATAGGGCTGTCCAGAGTACCCGACGACCCGCCGGACCCGATCAACCCGACCGAAATAGACCCGTCACGGCCGGACCGACACCTCCGACAGGTCGGTGACGGGTCCCAGTCTTCAGAACCCGACCCCGGCGGGTCGAGTGACGGGTTTCGTCCTCAAGAACCCGATCTACCCGACCCGCCCGACAAAACCTCAAAAAGAAGCTGAAATCCGGCGACATTTGGGTTTCTTAACTCCAATCCGGAGACGTTTGGCATTTCTTTACTCAAATCCGCTCAAATCCTCACTCAAATATGCTTAAATCCGACCAACTCCGGCAAGATGAAGCTTAGATTCGAGGAGATCTAAAGAGAACTCGACTGTATTTGGTAAGATCGAGCTTAGATTCAAGGAGATCCGGCGATAACAAGCTTCGAATAGAGGAGATCTGACGAGATCAAGCTTCGATTCGAGGAAATCCGGCCAAAGCCCAGCGATTTTCAGCAAAAACATGTACAATCTGGCGAGAAAATGCAGAATCCGGTGAGTTTTTTCAGATTCCGGTGACGCTTTTTTTTTTTAGATTTTGATCCTTTCTTTATTCCGGCGACTCGCCTGGCCCGCCCGGCCCGACCAACGCTCACCCGCACCCGAAACCGACTCAATCGATTTTTTCGGCGGTCGGTTACGGGTTCCTCCGCCCCTCCACTCGACGCCGGCGGGTCGAATCCGGGTTGGGTCCAAAACCGACCCAACCCGACCTGTGGACAGCCCTAGTAGAGAATGGGCTATAAAACTAGGCTTTAATGAGTTAGATAGTAATTACAGTGAGTCCAGATGACAAGAAAACAAGAATAAACTGGTTTTTTCCCAAAGAAAATCATCCTCGGCAAAGTCCGAGGAGACTAGTTCTTATATATGTTTCTTTTGAATTTGGTTACAAGTCCAATTCTTGGTGCTACAATGTTTTTTCTCTCTCAAATCTCAGATGCCCCTTCATAATGGTGTCTCTCTTCCTTATATTCCCTTCTTCCTACTTCATCTCCACCTTCTACGTGTAGGTCAAATGATTGGCTTTGATCATTGTCCCATTAGCATATTCCTGAAGTCTCTAGGAGTAGCTGTAAGACTGAATACTATTGGTCAGGTATCACCTCCACATTAATGTGCCTAGAGAATTAACTGTAGAGAATTAACTGTAGAGCATTCAATGCGGTGGTAGTAGCTTTCTTTTAGATATTTCTCAGCTTCCCTTTGTCCTGTTCCCTCCTGATATTTATCATTTTCAGTAAAATCGTCCGGAGTATCGCTTTGGATGGCAAATCAGACCTTCTGACCTCTGCTTTGCTTAGCTGAGGAGGCATTCCTCCTCGGACTACCTTCCCAAACCTTCCCGGCCATAATCCTTCTGTAACTCACTGATTTGTACTTCTCTACTAACATCTACTTGTCCTCGGACTACTAAATGTCCTCAGACAAGACCCACGACCCGACGCGCATTATTGGGCCTATCACCCCTACAATAACCCCTCAAAATTCTCCTCTTTTTCTCCTCGAAAAAAAGGAGGATTTTGATATTTACTAGAATTACTCTACTCTTACCTTACGTCACTTCTGTCTGCGCAGGTACCTTTTCAACTGCCCAACGCACGCTCTTGACGATTCAGCATCTAGGGCGCACCTTCATTTAATTTATGCGGCTCCATGTTCCCCACATTCCACAATATGATGTGGATCCAACAATAAGAATTTTATGGGAACGCGAGCGGGAGTTTACTCGCTTGCTTTTCTGTTTCATACATATATCACTTAGAAGCTTCATCTACCTCACTTTTTACATTCTTAAAATTCAAGAGCTAGTCCGAGGAGCTTTTCTTCATTCTCGTAAGTAGTTCCTAGCCATCTCTTCCTTCTTTCTTCACTTCGGTCTCCCCCATTTTTCTTTTTATTCAGAGTTCTTTCTTTCCTCGGCCCACTTAATTTCACTTTGTCTACCTATTCCCCTTCTTTCCCCTCTCAAATGGGTAGATTTGCCCACTTAGTAGACTCCCCCGAAGGTATAGAGAGCTTTAAAGCTCAATATCAAATCCCACCAAGGGTGTCCGTTAGGTATTGCAAACAGGGAGGGTGGCACACCACGAGGCAAGAGGGAGAAGTAGTTATCCTTATGATTGCCTTCATAAAGGGAGGGATGAGAATCTTTATGGGTAAAGTTACTAGGGATTATCTTATAGCTCATAAGCTTTCCCCCACTCAGTGTGCCCCCAATATGTTTAGGATCTTAGGTAGCGTAGATGCCCTCAATAAGAAGATGGGCGTAAACCTCACCCACTGCGACGTTTATTGGATTTACAACTCTCACCACTTAACGGGGCAGGTGTATTACCTAAAAACTAGGTACCCTGAGGTTAGACTTATATCGTGCCTCCCCGAATCCAACAAAGGCATGAACAAGGATTTCCTGATTATCTTCGGGGAATGGCACGATAGGCTCCACTGCCCGACAAGAGAAGGGACACCAGGTGGGGCTCCTAAGTCTAGGTTCTTTATTCTAATGATAATAGCCATTTTTTCTCACTAGTGTCTTCCGTGCTCCCCCTTTTCTTTATTTTTTGCTTGTAATTTGGTTTCCCTTTGACTTACGCTGCTATTCTAACAAGGTTCTTCTGTTTTTGATGTTTTTGCAGACAAGCATTCAGCTATTCCAAACTTGAACCTAGTCAATCAGCCAGACTTGAACGAAGTACTTAAGTCCGAGGTATTCGTCTACAGCAACAGACAATTAAGGGCGGCACATCCAATCTTAGGCTACACTCCAATTTCATCCAACTTCCAAGCACCACAGTGTGTGATTAAGGCAAGGGATCCACATCTACATCAGATTAACGTCGCAATCCCCGGCTTTCTTGTCTCCGGCCCCATCACAGAGGGTGTGCAGCAGATAGAACTACCATCCAATGCACTACTGAGGAAGTTGTCATACCATCTCTATAGTCATCAAGGAGGAGGAGGAAGTAGTTGAAATCTCTGAATCTGAAGACGATTTTGAAGTCTTCAACCATCACCAGTTCTGTAACGACCTAAGGAAAAATGCTAGCCACCTCTGCACTATACCTCAAAATGACTAGTCACAATTGAGACTCTTTGTAATTGTTAATAAAACTCAGATCTACCAAATAAATACTCGATGTGGGACTCATCACACACCCACACACATCACACAATCAATCAAATTGGGGCATCACAATTTCCCGCACTTAAATCCCTAACGTTTTCGTTAGGGCCCACTTTGTGGGGTAGTGTCTCTGAGCCAACACGGAGTTACTAGGCCAGCTTTTATACCATATGTAACGACCAAATGAAAAGTGCTAGCCACATCTGCACTATACCTCAAAAAGACTAGTCACTATTGAAGCTCCTTGTAGTTGTTAATAAAGCCCAGATCTACCCAGTAAATACCCGATGTGGAACTCATCACACACCCACACACATCACACAATCAATTAAATTAGGGCATCACAAGTTCCTAAAAGCTCCTGTCGAGGACTTCAGTCATCTTCCCTTAGCACAAGTAAGCTAAACACCAGAAGATCCTTCCATTCCAAAAGCTATGGGATTACGGTGCAGGACAAGAACGAGCCTCCATGACTTGCTAAAGTCCCAGGTTGGGGGCAACATCCCTGAGAAGGCAGTTCAATTAAAGCCCCCCACCCTTCCCTCTACCCAAGTTTCCCAAATTGACTCAGTTGATAAAAAGAGAAAACGAGATCAGAAGGGAAAGGAAGTGATGGAAGAGAGGAGGACTGCTCAATTAAAGGAATCTGAGCAAAAAATAAGGGGCAAACAAGCCAAGGTCATTCAAATAAGATCCTCCAGTGAGGAAGCTGTCATAAAAAGGAGGGACAACCACCAGGTTGAAGTCCCTGCCTGGACCCCTTTCCTGGTGTTGGATGGAACCCCCTTCCCAGCAATGCCTCCATTAGAAATTTCCAGCATGGAAAGGCTAGGTACGTAGCCAATGCCATAGAGCAGGCTCTGTTGCTGCCTGCTGACATGGCTGACCTTAGAGGAATGGGGAATCATGAAGTGTTCCTCACCTTGAAAAGGAATCTCGCCCTGGTAATCCTTTCAACTATTTTTTTTTTTACACTTAAAGTCATAACCATGTTCTTACTCTCCTACTCTTACACCTTATACCCCTTTCCCTGGAAGGTCGTCCAAGCTACACATAAGGTCAAGGAGATAGTCAGAAGCACCCACAGGTAGATGAAGGATGAGCTAGCGCATTGCCGTCGTGGACACTTTCAATATGGCTGACAAGAAAATCAAAGAACTAACCGTGAAGTTGAACGAGTCTAACCAAGACAAGAAAAGTGCTGAGACTGCCCTAAAAGGAGCTGAGTGGCAGGCAGAGAGTCAGCGTAAGCAACTTCGCCAAACTGAGGACCAGTTGTCAGCCAAAGAGTAGATTTTGAGCCTGAAGAGGAAGATTGAAGAGGCCGAGAAGGCTAGGAACCACCTGAGCAGGATGGCAACGATGTGAGGGTAGCCGAGACCGAGGAACCACACAGGGCTGAGGTCACGGGGGTATGTAAGGCATACTGCCTCCAAGTGTGGAAGGAGACCTTCAACCAAGCTAAGGTTGAGGCCTTCTCTGCCCTCAAGAGAGTAGAGAACATCTACTACCCCCCAGTAATCTGTGCATCATGCTCTCCAACTTCCACAAGTTTCCAAGCTGACCCTGTCCCCAAAAAACCAAATGAGGCCAAAGACACTCAGACCCAGGTTCTTCCTGTTTGAAAAATACATGTTTGTATCACATACAAAACATACGCAGCGAAAAATAAACGGACCTACTTCATTCGCAATTGATAACATGCAGTATGTAAATTTCAGAATTCAAAAACAAGAGAGCGTACCTTGAAGCAATGAATTTCAAAACAATGATCAGAAGCACTCGGGAACACTTTTAATCTTTACTCTAATTTCACTAACGCCCAAGAAGTGTGGTCTCTCAATCAGTTCAAGGGAGAATAAGAGTGTATCTCTCACTCACATACATACCATTTTTACAATAGTGTCACCTTTTTTTTTTACACAATTCTGTATGTTTCTCCCTTTGTATTTAACTGATTATCTAATTGGGCTGACTTTTTGGGTCTTTCTAATTGAGCTTAAGTATGTGGCTTGGAGTGGGACCAAAAGGAACCAATAAGACACTAGCTCCAATGGGTCTTGGGCTATTCTATCAACTCTTAATAAGTCCAAAGTTACCATTAATTATATCTAATATCACTATATAAATATAGATGCATTCTAAGTCTTATTTATAATTATATCCCAAAACTTTACTATACATGCAACTTCTTCATAAAATATTCGTAGTAATACAAAGTCATGAAAGTAGACTGCCACTTTAAAGATTATTACATCTTAATTCTTTGAGTACCTGATTTAATCCTTTAAGTAATTTATCATGTATTTATGAAGTCCAATTTCATAAATATATACTTTAGTAACTCCTTACTGAAGTGGTTAGGTCTAATTCTCTAAATAACCAAACCCATTAAACTTATCTGAAGAGAATATTTTATATCTCCGTTAAGAGACTATGAATTCCATCTTGAGAATATATGTTCCATCAACACTAGATGTGGCTGCCCAACATACTGAGGTTTTAATCATTATTTTATATCACATTCCTAATATATCAAAACAACCTACACTTCATGATCAAATCTTTTATTCTCTCAGGATTAAGAGTTCATGTAAATAGAAGTCGTGAGATTTATTATTCATTTGACAGTCGTTAGGAGAATAATAATAAATCTCACAGCGGTCCAGTTTAATATATTTTAACTCTTAAACCATATCAACATACCAACTAGAAATCTTCATTTTCATGATCAAGACAAATCATCTTAGTTGATATGTTATTGTTTTCGCAGATGAAATGCCCAATTTCATTACCGATTACGAACTAAAATTATGAGTTCACAAATAACTTGTGATTTATATCTTTTGTAACTTTTCACATAAATCACATATTATACATCTCATGGACTATATGATAATGTTCAAATATTCATGTTACCATTATTTTTAGAAAATAATAAAACAATTTTATTAATCACAACATTAATGTCATACATAGCATCATACAATAAGATTTAAGGGTACGCATCCTAACACCTCCTTCTTCAACCAGCCCTGCTGAGGACGCGGAACTAGCTATGGCCACTAAAGAAGAAAAGAGGACTTCCAAGGAGGTGGTTCCTGAAACAACCAAACCTCCACCTGTGCCCGAGGATGCCCCTAAGGGCAGAGATGCTCCTCACACTATGGAGATAGTTCTTGCTACAGTCCCTCTACTTGCCAAAGAAGATCCTAAGGGCAAAGGTCTGGTTTCTACTGCTGCTGAGGCTACCAAGCCCATCAAAGGCACAAGGAAGGTGAACCCTCCCTTGAAGACTAATTAGGACTTAGATTAGAATCCGCTAGGTTTTGTTGTTGTTTTTTTTTGAAACTATAACTCAAATCTTTACCTCTTGTAATCATTTTGCTTTTTTCAACGTTTAATTTAATGGCGGTTATAAAGTTTTGTATTATACATGTTTTGTGCAAAGTCTGACATATCCTATGCTTTACTTTACACTTAGCTGGTATAAAAATGATGGATAATAGTGTCTGTGTCACGACCGAAATCCATGGAACATGAATTTAGATACATGACTAACTTGCTGAACTTGTTTAACTCAATAAACATAATTGATCCAAAATAAATTAAAACTCCAAAGAAACAACAAAGAAACAAGTACTCTTAAAAACCTCTTGCAAAAAAAATCTAAACTCCACAAATTAAAAATAATCTCTATTATATAAAATAAGAATTACAAAATAAAGGTAACTGAAGCTCTATAGGTCTTCAAGTAATACTGGAGTCTCCTACAAGTTCCACGCTCTACCTTACACCTTACAAAACGATCCAAAGGTTCTATATTCTCAACTGCACTTTAATCTGAATATAATAATTGATGGGGTGAGTCACACATCTAGTAAGTAATTATACAGAATACACAACGAAATAGAGTCAAGCAAAGCACAAGTATCTTGATTTTTCACAAACTCATTCAATGATATAAAAATAATAATTATTCCAAAACGTATAATGAATCACTTAATACATATGTAATCACATCTTAAAATCATTAGAAAACACATACATATAATTGATCAAAACACAGTGTCACATATACACATCACATATTCTCACATACAATTCTGTGAGCGGATACCAACATCTAACCCCTGCTGGTGAGGGATCAACACATTCTCACATATGATCCTGTGAGCGGATTTGCACATATATCTGATCAATTCTGAAAATACTCATTTTAAGTCACATATCACAAGACAAAATATATACTAAATAGAATAATTTTCTTAATATTACAATTATTCCAGATATAGAGACATATCGAATATCACAATATTGAATTGAAACCGAATCAAAGAATGCTTGACTCTCTTAGGGAATGAATAAGAATTGAAGAGTTTATATAAATATTTTTATAATTATTGAACAAGTTTGAAAACTCAATTTGATAAAAGAAACATCTTAAATACAATTGAAAGATAAGAATATAACTTTGAAATCACTTGGTTTTAAACAAACTTAAAAAACAAGAACCTTTTTAGAAAACTTACTTTGAAACTCAATTATTTTCTGAAAATAGTTTAGTTTAAAAATCATCTTTTAAAATGAGATTTAGATGTTCAAAAATTTATTTAAAAGCGAAAGTTTCTCTTTAAAACATTATTTAAAAGTTGAAATTTCTCTTTCAATGACACAAAAAAAAAATGCTTTTGATAAATTTTAGAAAACGTAAGCTTAAAAATATAACTTTTGAAAACTTTTGACTTTTAAGAACCTAAAGAATACAACTTGTGCATATTATGCATGATTACTTACAGTACTTAAATCACTCTAAAACTCCAGCTGAAACACCCTCCAAATAGTCTCAAAATACTCTTAAATAAGACCTATAATCAATCATGGAAATATACTTAATATCTTCTACAAAATATAAAGCTTATAGAACTATACAAATAGACTCACTAGGATTATACTTTGCTGAACTAATAAAACTTTCAGGACTAAATTAACATTTTTCTAACCAATGATATTCTAATTAACCAATTAGTCGAAACTCATTTAACCATAAGGAATGCAGTGGTAGCACTTAGGATTTAATATATAACCCCAATGCAAACGGTGGGCCAAAATCAATATGATCTTGTTCATGACTTTAACCTTCTTTGACCCTACGAGTTTAATATGAGAATTTTGGGATGGAAACTCAAATTTGTCCTTATCCTTTTAAAAGAAATTGTAGACGTGTTGAACCCTTAAATGGTTCATTGTGTTTGGAAAATAGCCAACACCTGAGCATAGACTATCAAAGCTATTAGTAAGAGAAAAATAGGACTTGACAAAGTGAGAACTAACTAGAGACATGGGTGGGGTCGGGTGCAAATTGTCCAACAATCCAAAATTGACATTTTGGTAGATCATCAGCCTTAAAGCCCTTATAGTCCAACGAAACGATGCAGCCTTATTCATGGTTTAAATAATTTCGACTTTTGTTTTAGACTCCGAATAGTGGCATCCTAGGATTCACGAGTAATTGAAATAATGTAAAAATCATAGTCTAAGAAATTACCAATTCAACAATCTACACATCAGTAAAGTTTTCCATGATAAAATTCTGCTCCTTAATTCTTTGTTTCTAACGGTGAGAAATTATACCTTGAACAATCTGATTACCTCTTCAAGTGTATGTACTTTAAACTTCAAGGAAAAACACCTCTTAACCTCTGATAAAACTCTTCTTATGAAAATCCTGATTATCTATTCCTCTACCATGTAGTTCGTATTAGAGATGTGGGCTTAGTGGGCAGTGGGTTGCAGTTATTAATAAAATAATACCTATGGCCCAACAGTTATATTTTTAAAGAAAACTTAATAATAATCTCAAATAAAATTATATGGGGTATTACAATCTGAGTTGACACATGGCTATGTATTTAACTTTAATAATCATTTGTGTAATTGACAACATCGGTGCCCTACATTGCATACTTAGTTATAGAATAATTGAAGCTCTCAAAGTTTACATTTTTCAATCAGAAATGACTTTAACTTAGAGGACATACCTTTCACACTAAGCTAACATACAAACGAAAAATAATTTAATTCAGTTATCTGTATAAGTGATAATGTAGTTGCCACATCCCATAAAATCAACAACAAATTTGGCAGAACCATCCAGGTTTACAATCTCAACAAAATATACCATTAATTTCAAAAATATACCTTAAGCATAACTTAAAGGACCCTGTATATCACCAGACTTTTAACTGATCCCAGAGAATGGTGGAGCATTCATCCATCCATGGTTCCACATAACCTTTCCTTTAGTAGTAGATTTAAGGAATTGTAGATGACAATTAGCTTATGAACTGATTGTGGACATACTTGCAAATGCTTTAAGTAACGTACAAGTGTTTTCCTTCTCTTAGATTACCTCAATGAGGATCTTGATTGGACATCATAGCTAGACTAGTTACTAATTTACCCAAGGTATGTGATTTAGGGAACCTCACATGGCCGAGATTCTGTTTAACATTTAGTTAAATGTTTGGTAGTGCTAATTTACCCAAGGTAGGTGGTCTGAGGAACCAAGCATAATTAAGGTTCTGTTTAACACTTAGTAAGATAACAAGAGGTATTAATTTACCTAAGGTATGCAGTTCGACTGTAGGGGTGTGCAAAAGCTTACCGTCACCAAGGAAACTGATCGGCGCCGATCGTCCCGCATCGCTGTTGCCACTGACTGACGGAGTCGATGCTAGCAATCGAAGCGCGAATGGCTTTCCAATGCCGATAATTGGAGCGCGAATGGCTTTTCGATGTCGGTGCGGGACGATCATCTGATCAGAAGCCCGAAACCGAGTCCCTACCCGAACTGAATCGATACGATGTGATGTAATGTAACTTTCAGTTTTAGAGGTTTGGACGTTTGGTGACTTTGGTTTGGACTTTGGTGTCCGTTTGGTACGACGCCGTTTCACCGAGTTTGTATATCAATTTTTTTTAACAAAACGTCGTCATATCTATTGAGTGTTATAAAAAAAAAAAGATGTCGTATTTTGCTAGGTTTTCCAGATTTTCCCTCCGTATAAATTCTTTATTTCTGAGTCAGAGGTCCCTTAACTCTCTCTCCCGCTCTCGCCTCTGCAGCAGCCAGCACCCAGTAGGTGCTCACCAAGGCAAACCATGGGTAATGAAGCCACTAAGCTCCTCTGTTTTCAATTTTCAATGAACTCTTCTCTCACCCCATGGCAAACCATCTGTTTGAGTTGGTTTATAGGTCCATGGCCATGGGTGCCACTGCCAGTCATGTTTGTTGGTAGATCATTCTCATAAGTCATAACACTGTCGGAACTATGTAATGTGTCCAGAAGCATAAATGCTCTGTTTTTTTTTTTTAAATGTTTTTTAGTTAATGAGGGTAGAGTTACTAACTTACTATAGTAGATCATTCTCATCTGCTTTGGCAAGGCCACAAGGGTATAGTAGATCATTAAGTTAATGATGAGTTTAGACACTAACATTCCTTCCTTAAACCTTTTATTTATAGGAGAAAGTGCAATAGAATAACCCTTTTTATTCCAAGAGTATCCGGTTAGCCCCCTAAAAAAATAAAAAATAAAAAATGCTATACTTTAATAGACTTGTTTTGGACCATTACTGCAATAGAATAACCCTTTTTATGTGAACAGATTTTTGTATGTGGACAGATTTGTTTTGGATCATTACTGTTTGGGTGACCAGATTTTTTTATAAAGATTTTGTTGAATAGATTTTTTTTATAGGTTGAATAGAAATTTTTTTTTTTTTAAAGATTGTTAATGTTTCAAATCAAACCGATTAAATCAAGCCGATCAAACCGCACCGCTATAGGTCGAAAAACCGACTCTAATCGGTATGCATCGGTTTTAATTATTACAAAACCGATTCCTATTGGTTCGGTACGAAATTTAGAAAAAAACCGAGCAAACCAAACCGCGCACACCCCTAAGTTTGAAGAGCCAGACATGACCAAAATTCTGTTTACCCAAGATATGTGGTCTGAGGAGCTAGGCATGATTAGTGTTCTATTTAATACTTAGACAAATAATAAGAAGTATTAATTTACCCAAGGTATGTGGTCCTAGGAGCCAAGCATGACCAATGTTCTATTTAACACTTAGTTAAATAATAAAAAGTATTAATTTACCCAAGGTATGTGGTCCGAGGAGCCAAGCATGATCAATATTCTATTTAATCCTTAGACAAATAATAGGAAGTATTAATTTACCCAATGTATGTGGTTCAATGAGCCAGGCATGACCAAGGTTTTGTTTAATACTTAAGTAGGTAATCAATGCAACAAATAATGTCATAAGTAATACATGACAGAAATGCCTTTTATTAATAGTAATACATTCACAGGTTATTTATATTCTAGGGGCGTAGTATAACATTTTCATCTAGATCTTTTAGGAAACACGCACATATACCTGCCACCGAGGTGATACAATATGACCATTCTCAATTGGGCCATAATTTTCCCCAAGTTAGGTTCTTTGCAGTTCCCAAAACCTTTCGCAATACCAAATCTCCAGGAGCTAATGGTTTTAACTTCACATTTGAGTTGTACCCCTGCTTCAACTTTTACTAATAATACGCTAACTAAACCATGACATTTTCTCTTCTCTCTTTAGTCAAATACAAGCTCTTCTCTAATAATCTGTCATTGTTGTCCGGAGTAAACAAGCTCGTCCTCGGCTTTGGGAATCCTGTTTCCAGAGGAATTACAGCCTCGACCTCATAAGTCAAAGAAAAATGAGTCTTCCTCGTGGACCTACGAGGGGTAGTGCAATATGTCCAAAGGACATGTGGCAATTCTTCCACCCATTTTTCCTTGGCATCGTCCAACCTCTTTTTGAAACCATTAGCTATGACTTTGTTCACTGCCTCGGCTTGTCCATTTCCCTGGGGATAAGCCGGAGTTGAATATATGTTCTTAATACCCATCTCACAACAATTCCTCCTTACAACCTTGTTATCAAACTGAAGCCCATTGTCCGAGATAATGGTGTTAGAAATCCTAAATCGAGTGACAATATTTTTCCACACAAATCTCTAAGCATCCATATCTTTGATGCTTGCTAGGAGCTCAGCTTCAACCAATTTGGTGAAGTAATTAGTGCCAACTAAAAGCCATTTCCTGTTTCCTGCTGCTTTAGGGAAATGTCTCACAATATCGAAGCCCCATTAAGCAAAAGGCCAGGGACTAAAGAGAGGATTAAGAATGCCCCCAAACTGATGAATGTTTGGGGCAAACCTATGGAAATGTTCACACTTCCTCACATATTTTTGTGCTCTCCTTTGCATACCTAACCACCAATATCCTTGAATGAGCGCCCTGTGAGACAATGATCTGCTCCCTGTATGACTTCCACAAATCCTTTTCTGTAATTCTTCTTGGAGGGGCTCTATTGCCTCGAGATGGACACATGACATATATGGCCCAGAAAAGGAGCGTTTGTACAATTTTTGGTCCTCGAATAAAAAAAAAACGAGGAGCTTTTCTTCGCATTTATCGGCCTCTCCTTTCTTTTTGGGTAAGATGTCATCCTTAAGGAGCATAACAATATGATCCATCCAACTAGGTATCACTCTAATCTGATGAATCCGCGCCCCCTCTTTCTTTACCTCGGCAGGTTCACACAAATCTTCAACCAAGATGACCTGAGGTAAATTCTAGGCCAAGGAGGTTGCGAGCATGACCAAAGAGTCAGCATGAGTATTTCTACTTTTAGAGATTTGTTGTAAGGCGAAAAACTTGAACCTTGATTGCAAATGTTTAACCTGACTCAAATACTCTTGCATTCTCAGATCCCTAGTTTCTAATTCTACCTCTACCTGTCCAACAACCAGCCTGGAATCTGAAAACACTTCTACCACCCTTCCTCCCATCTTCTGAACCATAGTCATCCCTACCAATAAAACTTCATATTCCGCCTCGTTGTTTGTGGCCAAGAAGTCCAACCTTAAGGATTTCTTAATAACAATCCCTTCGAGAGATACCATGACTAGCTCCACCCTGGATCCTCTTTGATTAGCAGCACCGTCAACATATACCCTCCAGAGGTTCTTGTAAGGAGACTATTCCAACTGATTTTCCATCTATATTATGTTTTTCTCCATCTTCTTTCTAGTGAGGTTCAGTAAACTCGGTCATCAAATCCGCAAGGACTTGGCCCTTAACAAAGGTGCGAGGCATAGACTTAATATTGAAAGCTCCTAGACTTGTCCCCCATTTGGAAATCCTTCCTATGTAATCAGCTCTCCGAAGTAGAGTTTGAAGAGGAATTGAGTCAACACCACCACCGTGTAGGCCTGAAAGTAATGAGGGAGTTTACGCATAGCATGCACCACCGTCAATATGACATTTTCCAATGATAGGTACCGAACCTCTACTTCATGTAAGGACTTGCTCACATAATAGAATGATCTCTGCACTCCACCATCAACCCGTATCAATACCAAGCTAACTGCATGGGGAGCCACAGCAATGTAAGCAAACAGGACATCATCCTCCTCAGGCTTGGACATGATGGGTGGCAGAGAAAGGTAGTCCTTCAACTACTGAAAGGCTAGGACACACTCCTCGGTCCATTTAAACCCTTTCCACTTATTCAACAACTGGAAGAAAGGTCTGCACCTGTTTGCTGACCGAGAGATAAATCGATTCAAGGCGACAATCATTCCTGTTAGTCTCTAGACTTCTTTGGGGTTCCGAGGAGGCTGTAGACTGTCAATCGCTTTAATCTGGTCAGAATTGACTTCAATTCCGCGATGAGTGACCATGTATGTCAAAAACTTTCCTAAACCAACCTCAAAAGAGCACTTAGAAACGTTAAGGCGGAGTTTGTATTTCCTCAATATTCTAAAGATATTTCCGAGGTCATTAACATACTCGGATTCTATCTTACTCTTCACCACCATATCATCTATACAAATCTCAATATTTTTCCTAGTCGTGGTTCAAACATCCTGGTCATCATCCTCTGATAGGTGAATCCTGCATTCTTTAAACCAAAGGGCATCACCTTGTAGTGGTAATTTCCAGTAAGGGTAAGAAAAGCTATTTTCTCTTGATCATCCAACGCTAAGGGTATCTAATGGTACTCTTGGAAGGCATCTAAAAAACTCATCTGAGGATGGCTTACAGTGGCATCCACCAATTGATTTATCCGAGGCATGAGAAATGGGTCCTTGGGTTAAGCTTTGTTTAAATTCGTAAAATCTACACATACTCGTCATTTTCTATTTTTCTTCTTCACCACCACCATGTTGGCCAACTACTTAGGGTAGAACACCTCCTTAATAGCCCCAATCTGCTTGAACTTGATCACCTCCTCCTTGACAGCCTCTGAATGCTCTTTAGATGAGCGTCGGGGTGGTTGTTTTTTGGGAATGATGGTTGGATTGGCATTTAAATGATGACAAATAAAATTTAGATCCATCCTAAGACTTTCGTAAGCACTCCATGCAAACATATCAATATTCTTCGTAAGAAACACTGTCAACTCCTCATTCTCTCGAGGAAGCAACTGAGCTCCAACTTGGAAAAACCTTTCTGTATCATTATCTATGACAGTTTTTTCTAACTTCTTGCACTTTGCCCCTTTTGTTGCCACATCCACAGATAAAACCGACATTTTTTATTGCTATAAGCCCTCTCAAGTAGAGGCTAAGGACTCCATTCCAATCTGATACCTAATTGTAGCCACCAAGCACTGCCTAGCCATAGATTGGCTTCCAACCACTTCCTCTACCCTGTCCCCTGATGGTTACTTTACCTTGAGATGTAGAGTGGAAGAAACGGCCCCCATGGCATGAAGCCAGGGTCTCGCCACAATGGCGGTATAGAGGGAATAAGCATCCACAACAATGAAGTCCATCTTGACCATCTCTGAACCTGCCTGGACCGGTAGTCTAATTTGACCCATTAGGGCAACAACTTTTCCATTAAAATTTACCAAAGGTAAATCATAATTTGCCAAATTCTCAAGTTTCAACTTTAGCCCATTGTACAAATCAATTTACGTGATTTCTACTCCACTGCCCTAATCCACAACACACTCTTCACATCATAATCTCTTATTCTAAGAGTGACCACCAGGGCATCGTCGTGTGGCTGCACGGTTCTAACCTTATCTTCATTAAAAAAATTTAATGCTGGTCGGACCTCCATCATACTCCCCTTTGGCTTAGGGGACGAGTTCTCTACGAGTGGCTGAGCTATGGACTGTACCCTAGAGGGGTGGGAACCAGCCCCTCCCAAAGCGGCAAAAATAACACTGATTATACCCAGAGGTAACTTTGAAGAAGCATCTCTTTGAGATCCTGACCTTGCCTGGCCTTCTTGCCCATTGGGGTGATATAAAAATTGCTTTAACCTACCATCTCAGACCAGCTGCTCCAGGTGATTCCATAAAGTTCTGCAGTCCTTCGTAGTATGCGCTCACTCTTGGTGGTATTGGCAATGAAGGTTTTGGTTGCACCTCGTGGGATCCCCTCCCATCTTATTTGGCCATTGAAAATATAGTTCATTCTTAATTTTTTTTCTAGAATTTGATGCACTGTTTCTCAAAATACAGTGTTAACCACTTGAGCAGCAGTAGTTCCAAATTGCCCAGCAAAATCCCACCGAGGACGATTATTATTGTACTTGTCCGACTTGAAGTCCCTCCTATCCTGAGGGATCACCTTAGCCTTGCCTTTACCCAACTGTTGGTCCTCTTCGACCGCTTATACTTGTCAATGCAGTCCTTGAGTTGGCGCACATTTTTTACAAGTTTTCCAGTTAAAGACTTCCTTAAACTGTGCTTAACAGGTAGGCCGACCTTGAATGTCCTTATAGCCACGTCGTCAAAATTTCCATCTATTTCATTGAACATTTTTCAGTATCGGTTACAGTACGTCTTTAGGGTTTCCCCCTCTCACATAGTCATAGACAACATGGAGTCCAGAGGTCGAGGAATTCTGCTACAAGTGACAAAACGAGAACTAAAGGCTCTTATAAGCTCTTTAAATGAGGCAATAGAGCCTTCCTCTAGACCATTAAACTATCTTATTGTGACAGGCCCCAAACTGGATATGAATACTTTGCACATCAAGGTTTCATTTTTGGAGTGAATAGCCATCATCTGGTTGAAGTGACTCACATGCTCCATAGGGTCTGTCCTGCCATTGTAAATAGTGAACGTTGGCTGAGTGAAATGCCAAGAAAGCTTCTCCTTCTCAATCCTTCGAGTAAAAGATGACTTAGAAATCTGATTCAGGGCCTTACTTATAGCATCGTTGCCCAGGCCCTTGTGAGACGGACTTTTCCCCCTTCGCCTATAACGACGTTCCTCGTCACACGAAAAAGACTCACTAGGGAGAGTCCTTGACCTAGGCCAGTAGCTGTTGTCACTATCACCACCAGAAGAATGGTCAGAACTAGAGGGAGTCCCCCTACGTCACTCGCAGCGTAACCTCCTACGCAAACAATCAATTTCTAGCTGCATGCTTCTAGTATTTTCTTCATGAGAGATATGACTCCCACTACGAGATTGACTCCTACTAGTGTGTGTAGTGTGCATACTAACATCTTGGTCCCTTCTCTGCTTAAGATTGACAAAATGGTCCTGCCGTTGAGACCCAACGGACTCCTCCCGGTTTGGCCCCAAGTCTACCATAACTAAACGCTAACCCCATCAAAGTTCAAGTAGTTCCCACAGACGACGTCAATTATAATGACGCAATTTTGTACCTAAGCTCAAAAGGAAAAGGATCTAGGCCTAAAGAGCCCAATCGAATGAATTTGTAGAGAGTGAGATAGAAACTAGGCTTTAATGAGTTAGATAGTAATTATAGTGAGCCTAGATGACAAGAAAACAAGATAAATTGGTTTTTCCCAAAGAAAATCGTCCTCGGCAAAGTCCGAGGAGACTAGTTATTATATATGTTTCTTTTGAATTTGGTTACAAGTTCAGTTTTTGGTGCTATAATGTTTTTTTTCTCTCAAATCTAAGATGCCCCTTCATAAATGTTTCTCTTCCTTATATTCCCTTATTTCTACTTCATCTCCACCTTCCACGTGTAGGTCAAATGATTGGCTTTGATCTTTGTCCCATCAACACTTTCCTAAAGTCTCTAGGAATAGCTATAAAGCTGAATATCATTATTCAGGTATCACCTCCACATTAATGTGACCAGAGAGTTGATTACAGAGTATTTAATGCGGTGGTAGCAGCTTTCTCTTAGATCTCAGCTTCCCTTTGTCATGTTCCCTCCTGATATTTATCCTTTTCAGTAGAATCATCCGGAGTGTTGCTCTGGATGGCAGATCAGACCTTATAACCTTTGCTTTGCTTAGCCGATGAGGCATTCCTCTTCAGACTACCTTCCCAAACCTTCTCGATCATAATCCTTCCTTAACTCACTGATTCGTACTTCTTCACTAACATCTACTTGTCCTCAAATTACTAAACGTCCTTGGATGAGATCCATGGCCCGACGCGCACTACTGGACCTGTCATCCCTACAAGTTATAATTCTGTTTTTTTTTTTACAATAATTAAACTCATTTAAATTTAAAAAAAAAAAAGAATAATTTCGTACACATTTTTTTCAATTTATCTACATGGCACATGATCTATTAAATAGACTACTAATAAAAAAATTTAATTAGGTAATGTTAGCAATGGTAAATTGTATTTGTTGTACCTTCAATTAGGGTCTTTTTTTTTCCTTCTCAAACAAAAAAAAGAAGAAGTTAGGGTCGATTTTATTAGTCTTTCAATTTTGGGAAATTTTAATCCAATCCTCTAAAATTTAAAACTAAACAATTTTGTTATTCCGAGTAATCTTAGTTAATTTCTTTCTTACATGGCTGACATGTGAAGTGGATTACTGATTCTACAATAATACAACACCATTTAACGAATATGGCATTGCTACATATACATAACTAGGATCTACAAATTATGTAGTTCTATCTTAATTTTACACCACCTAATAATTTCTAATTAAAATATATTAAAATTTTCCGATCAAATTTTATTTTTTAATAGGATCATCATTTGATACACACGTAATCTATTTATTTATATATATATATATATATATATATATATATATATATATATATATATATATATAAAACTAGAAATAAGATAAAATCCAATTATATCTTTCCATTTGAATCCAGTTTTGTACTATATGTCTAATTTAATTTAATTTTTTTAACTTGAGTGGCAAATGAGAAATGACTTACCGACAACAAGCAACTAAAAAATTGAGGAGACCACAATAATTACATTCATTCACCTAGGTACGCATTGTAGTGGGCCTTTTGTGACTTTGGGTTGAGCTGCCTCCTGCCATACTGGGCCCAAGTATTCTGGATAAGAGAGTCAGGACCAGCCCAACTGCAACTTACTTTGGACTGGTTTTTGCGCAAACCATGCCCCGTTTGCCGAAACTTTAGTCACATACCCGTGGCAGGTGAAGTTGCTGTAGAAAAAGTTATGGTAGAATGGGTGCAACAAAAAAATAATGATAAGTGAGATACACTATTGTTAGGCAAACTAAGTAAACAATCTAATTTAAAAGAAAATAACAAGTTGTAAGTGTAATAATAAAGGCTGGAGGAGAAATGATAGCAGTAATCAGTAAAGTTAAAGAAGAATATGACTAGTTTGCCTTATTCAGTTTTGTCACGGGGCTATGGCCAAGGAGGGAACCATTTCCTCAATGTGGGTAACCTCGCAGGAAGATCCTACAGCGGAAATTACACACTTTGAGGGAATGGACCTAAATGGCTTGTACCCAAACAAATTATTTTTCTTTAGCAGAAGGTAGGCTTTGAGAGGGAGAGAAGGGAAGAAAACCTATTGGTGCATGCCTGCCATTCTACTCTCTCTCACTCTTTCTTTAACTCTCTGTTTCTTTTCCTTTGTTTCACTATTTCAATTTTTCCTTTTTGTTTTCTTTCTTTCTTTCTTTCTTTTGTGTTTTCTTGTGCGATGTGATGGTGATCACTCTTATGGTGATTGCTACTGTTGCCGACCTCCCTCATTGTGCACGACAAAGGCCCTTTATACACTGCCTACCACGACTGTTTTACCCCTTAACAACCTTTATCTGGTTTTGGTGTCCTTACCGACCACCACTGATTTGTCAGCTGCCTAACCATCACCATTTGCCTGTACTGGTTATGTCACTTCCTATTACTAGACAAAGAATGCTATTTTGCTTGTTTGCTCACCGTGACATTCTAATTTGTCACGGTATGGATGTTATCTCTTCTTATCTCTTATGGCATGCACCTAGTGGTTTTAGCTCATCCTCCCTCTTTTAAGTAATATGTCATCTCAGCAGGACATTTTCCTCAAAAGAGCTTGAGCGGGAATCTCAGAATAAGCTTCCCCCTTCTCCTTACCGCCAGACCATACCCTCTTTTACCTCTAACCCATGACCCACCATTCTTTTATTGGCTGGGTACAAGCTGGTAGTGTCTGGGTCTTGTGCGTGCTCCACTTCCTGTGTACATCCAAAACCTATCCACTGCTCATGCGTTTGCCATGGTCTGGGGTTTGCCTGTACACTTTGCCGCTTTTCCTTGACCTCTTATGGAGTGAACTGTCCTTTGGACTTTCCTTCTTTGTTGGCCTGCTTCTTTTTAAGGGTTGTGCCTTGCTTGAGTTTTTCTCCTTTTAGTCCATTCCTTGCTCCACCCGTAGCCTTATTGCAATTCCTACCGTACAACCCTGCTATTCTTGCCACGGTGTTATTTGACCCGTGTTCGCTGAGCCTGTTTGGGCCTGCTGCTCATCCTTCTTTCAATAACTCCATAAGGTCATTCATTCTATTTTTGGGCTTTCTTAGCCCGTTGCATTGTTTGTGGGCTTGACCCATTCTTGCTTTTCTTCATTACCTAATGCCCATGAGTTTACTACTTCCTCTTTTGGGCTCGTCTAGGCCTATTTGCTTTTCTCAAGACTTATTATTTATTTTATGGGCCTATGATCCATTATTCTTGCCATTGATGGTTATTTCTTATCAATCTATTAACTCTCTTCTTGCCCATATTGCTGGGCTTCTTTTGTTACTGGGCTTTCAAAAATGAGCATCAACACACATTAACAAACTCAATTTCTCTCTTTTAGACCTTTGTGTTCTTCAATTTCTCTCTCAAATTCATAATTTAAAACCAAGGAAGGCAGTGCACCAAACTATATCTCTCTTGTTTCAATCTTTAATTTTCAGCCTTAACCTCATAGGATACGCATGTCTTTAATAGTTACTTATTTTCAGGACATGTTAGACCAACCATAGACAAATATATTTCAATATTTTTAGACATGGAGACTGGAAAGGAGGCAAGGTTGTGGAATTGATGGCTGCTTGGTTGGAGACTCGTACTTTGTCAATGCATCGCATGACCAAAATATTGTTCCTTCTAATAAAATTATTTCATCGTATACGATCAAATCATGCATGTATGGGTTAGCATTTGTACATTTTAGACAAATTGGTCATCTTTGCTTTCTCTATGAAATCATATTGTTGGGCTTTTTGGAACATTTATGAGATCTCTTAATAGACCAAAAATTTAAGTGTCTTTTGCATAATTAATATCAATGATATGCATTTTCATTTTTTTTTCTTTCTGTTTTCACAAACATTTTTTTTTTGTTTTTTTTTTCTAAGATTTAATCAAATGTTAATTTTTAAATCCAAACTAGTTGTGACAAAATTTAGGTTTTTCTTTATTCATTTTCTTTCTCTTTAATTGAATAATGATTTGGCCTTACAAACATTATAATAAAATTAGAGGTGTTTTGAATTTTATGTTTTCATTTTTTTTTAAAGAAAACTTTTGTGTTTTATTTCCAATTTTTATGCTTTTCTAAGATTCAACAAAGTATTAATTTTTGAGGTCCAATTCCATTTCAAAGAAAAGCCTAAAAACTCTATATTGTCTCATGAATTGAGAAGTGGTATAGCCAATATTTGTATAAATTGAGAAGTGGTATAGCCAATATTTGTATAAATTTTGTTAAGCAGCATAGCTAACTTTATAAATATCACTGTCCCATGGTATCGCTAATATTATATAAATTTTTCCAAGTACTACTAAAGAATTATTAAAAAAAATATTTATAAAAAAATTTAAAATAAGTCTAATAACAAAAATAATTCTTAAAAAATAAAAATAAATCCAAATGCTCCCAAAATGCTATGAATAAAAGATGAATAACAAAAATAATATAATATCTAACTTTGCACCGTCCCATAGATTCGAAGTCCTATAATTAAAAGACCTATGCTCTTCTTGCTATGGCCGGTTTCAATAAATTTTAAAAGCTTAAATTGTCTGACATATTAACAAGTGGCACAACAAATTTGGTATAAATTTAGCAGATGGCACAACCAAATTTGTAAAAATCATTGTCATACTACTAAAATACTTTTTTTTTTTAAATTTACTTCCCTAGAAGGAATTTCATTATCCTATAACTAAAAGTCTTCTTAAAAAATTGTAATTCTCTTAAAAAAATGCAAAGAAGTTCACGCACCGCCACAATTCTAAAAAATACTAATGCCAAAGAATTAACACAAAAAAATCAAGTATTGTTACATCTTACTAATAGAATTTTACCATGATTTTTTAGCTAATTCTATGACTTAAGGAAATTTACATATTTTGACCAAATTAATAAATAAAATAACCTACACCACCACTACAATTAACAAATTTCCGTGCATAAGCACGTTGCACGGATTACATAGTAGTTATATATACTTTCCAATTATTGACACTGAACTCTGATTATTTGTTATATGGTTGCATGCACCAAATATTGGAAAAATGACAAGACTTAAGTACAATACTTAGGTGTTATTATTTAGATTCTCTTTTTAAGATTTTGCCATGTGAATTTTTCTTCATGGGTTGAAGTGTATTTTTTTAATTAGATAGACACATGTCTGAATCTTAAGAGTAAAGAACAGCAATTAAATTTTGTCATTGAAAAAATTATAAGTTCCTCATGTCGTTTATCCATCCATTAAGATATTCTCATTATTGTAATTAAGTTTAACACGGAAGTCAATTTTTATTATTATTATTTTTTATCATAAATTGACTTAGCGATTTTAAAATTTAAATAGGCGGAATACTTATAATAGTTAAATAATAGGCGAGTCTCGTGTTTGCCACAACTAGTACTTTATAATTTCTCCGAGTATTGACACCAGGATTGTGTATCCAGGAGAGAATCCCTATCGTTAATATTGGGTTTTAGATCTTGGTAAGCCCATATAAAATTTCGGACCGGCCCGTTTTTGTTGGGTTGATGAGCCCATGGTCATCTCAAACTCACCGAGTGTTTTTGGGTAAAATTCCGGCCCGGCCTGTTTCCAAGTGTTTTTTTTTTTGGGTAAAAAAAAAAAGGTGTTTTTTTAATAAATAAATAAATTGGAGCTATTATTATAGAGTGAAAAATAGAGCAATTTTGAACCCAAAAAAAAAAAAAAAAAAAAAGAGCAATCGCAAAGAGTGTGAAGCTTAGAACAAAGCAAGTAGCACAGTGAAATCAAATCAGAGCCGTTAATCTCAAACATTCATAAAAAAAAAAAAAAAAAAAAAAAACGTTTAGGGAACTCAAACCCTAAACTCAGTCTAAATTCATTCATTCTTTCTACAATTGCTGCCGTCCGAACAGCTGATATTATCATTGAGCATGGGGAGGAGCGAGAAGCGGAAAGCGAAGCTCGATCTCGAAGAAGAAGAAGAAGACGAAGCAGAACCCAGCGGCTCTGCCAAGCCGTCGAATTCCTTCTCGGTACTGAGCAGCGACGACGACGACGACGACGAAGTGGCGAACGAAGATTTGAGCCTGAAGATCGTCGAGAAGGCGCTGTTGATGCGCGCCGCCAAGTTGGTTCCCGACGCTGACGCCGACGACTACGACGGCGACGGCAACGCCGTCGTTTTGAATGGAGCTCAGGGAGCAATTGATGGCGGTGGCATTGGATCTTCTTCGTCTGTATTGGAAGGGGAGGTGGTTGAATCTCCCAGTGGCAGTGGCAGAATTGTTAAGAAGAAAATTGTTAAGAAAATTGTTAAGAAGAAGAAGAAGATGGAAGTTCAAGACCAATCCGTGAGTTTTTTTTTTAAAAATATATATCTTAGGCTCTGTTTGTTTCGCCCAATTTAACTTTAACCCTAGCTGTTAATTTTTGTGCCTAAAACTTAGGTATAGTTTTTTAGGATCACTACATTATGTTCCCAATTAAATTCAAACACATAGCTGCATTGAATTTAGAAAAATGCTAAAACCACATACTATTTTACAAATTTTTTTACAAATTGCTGGTGTGGTGGATGGTGGTTATTGGCAATGGTTATTGATAAGCAAAAAAGTGATGATAATGGTGGGCTGAGATGAGAACCAGTAAGAATTTCCCACATCCATAGTTTGTAAAAGTGTAGTAAAATAGTTTGTGGTTGTAATATTGCTCTTGAATTTAATTGTCTTTGGAAAAGATAGCAATATATGTGCTTCATTGGATTTGAATATAATTGAGAACTTAATGTATAGCATTTAAGGAATTGTACCCAAGTTTTGCCTTTTTATTTGTATATTAAAATTTTGATATTTCTATATTGGATATGCGGATATAAGTTTTCCCATTTCGACGATTGAGTAAAAATGGACTTTTGGCTTACTTGGTGGGTCATGAGAATTTTTGTATATGACTGTTTTGGAAACTTATATTGCCTTAGGTCATTGTTGTGAACGATAAAGAGGAGGAGGAGACAGTGGAAGCCTCAAATATGGTTGAGCCTGTTGATCCAAATGCTGTTGAAATAACCGACAACATTGTGTTTCGGAAGCTTCTTGTGAGTTCAAATATTTGCTCTCAAATGCCAATTTTGAAAATACAATTCCTACTGAAAGGCTTAGTTTGGTATCTCTATGATTTCCATTCTCTCAGCGGGGGCCAAGGTATTTTGATCCCCCAGATAGCAGTTGGGGAGCATGCTTTAATTGTGGTGAAGAAGGTCATACAGTGGCAAACTGTACAGCAGCTAAGCGGAAGAAACCTTGCTTTGTTTGTGGGAGTTTGGAGCACAATGCAAAGCAATGCTCAAAGGTTTGTTGAATGAATATTGAATTTTTATTATTAATTATTGTAGGACGTATTTCCTGCGCTACTAACTGTTGTTATATTTACCCTAAGTTGTATAAATGTTCTGCACATACATACATGTTATGTGCACACTAGCTCGTGCATATGTGTCTGTGGGTGCTCACGTGCATCTGTGCATTTATCTATTTACGATGGACCTTTGATTCTGATCATCCACCATATCTGGGTATTTGATTTACTGCTTGGTTCTTTTTTAGGGACAAGATTGCTTTATCTGCAAAAAAAGTGGCCACCGAGCAAAAGACTGTCCTGAAAAGTACAAGGGTGGCTCTTTAAGTTTGAAAATTTGTTTAAAATGTGGAGATTCAGGACATGATATGTTTTCATGCTGGAATGATTATTCACCTGATGATCTCAAGGTTTTTTTCCCCTTCCCTTCTTTCATATCGTCTTCTGCTATATTCTAGAGTTTTTTTTTTTTTAAAAATAAAAAATATCTATTTAAATAAAGATTGGTTGAATTTTGAAATTATTTTCCGATAATTAATGTTTCTCTCCTTTGCCTTATCAGGGAACACAATGTTATATCTGCAAGAGACTTGGTCATTTATGTTGTGTTGATTATGTTAGTACTAGCCCTGGAGTAATTTCTTGTTATAAGTGTGGTCAATTGGGCCATACTGGTTTGGTAAGTTCTATTTAATGTTTTCAATGACCTTACCATTTTGGGTTGTGCAAGTATGATGTGTGTGAGTGTGTGCTTGTGCCTAATCTTAGGCAAAATGGTTGAATATTGAAGTTGATTTGTAAAATTGTAAAACGTATATTGACTGATCAAGGTATCTATTAGATGCTGGCATTTTTGAATTTATTGGCATGAAAATGATGTACTTGCCATTGTTGTTTTTATTTGATGATTTGGTTTTATATGTGCTGAAAAAGTATCATATCTCAAGTCCAAACTACTCCTTATATACCCTCTTAACTCACCAGAAAGGGGGGGAAAGATTTTACCTTGTTGAAAAATTGGACATGCAAGGCCTATGTCGAACATGTCAATGAGAATTTCTGATTCAAAATGTTTATTCAATTTTTTCTCAATATTGTCTGGTTTGGAGCTGTAGTGGAAGTAACTTAACATTTTTTTATCAGTTTTATTAAACTCTAGAGTTTAAGCAATTTGTCAATAACATTGATTAGACTGTATGTTGCTCATTTAACTGTAAGTTGATTCTAGAAGCAAGACATGAATGGTGCTATTCTTGATACATATTGTTTCTACTGTTGAGGAATATCACCATTTATTAGTAATATTCTTGTTTTCATATCAGGTAGTTATATTTTATCAACTTATTTGTGACATATAATTGCTCATTTCTCTGAAAGACTGAAACTTTCCTTTTAAAAAAAAAAAATTCTAGAAGTTTAGTCATTTTCCTTTCCAGAACATTTCATGCCTATTATATGTTTGTATCATAGAATCTTTGATTTTTTTAATTTTTTGTTTTTCCTTTGTAATTCTATGGGTTTCTTCGTGTGCTCACAAAGCAGTATTTTTTAAAAGTAAAAATATTCATATCTATATGTAAAAAAAAATCATAGAATCTTTCCTTGTTTATTAACTTGGGCACCAGATACCTTCGTTTGAAATATAATTTTGTATTGGACAAAACTTAGTAGTACCTTAGGTTCCACTCTAAAGATTTAGTGACGTGGCTACTTAACTAAAAATACACTTTTATTCCATTAGAAAAAAGCCACATGGCAGAATCTTAAGAGGGGGGAACCTAAGGAACAACACCTAAGTACTGTACTTAAGTCTTGCTTTTTTGTTTTATTCTTTCTAGTTTCTCAGAAGCAATTTTTTTTTTAACATTTGATCATTTAACTTGTTTTTATAGGCATGCACAAAGGTACGCGGGGAAGCGAGTGGTATGGTGTCATCTAGTTCGTGCTACAAGTGCGGTGAAGAAGGACATTTTGCCCGTGAATGCACGAGTTCTGCTAGGGTAAGTTTCAGCAAATATTTGTTCAGGTTCTTAAAGCTATTATGTAAAGCATGGTGCTCTAAATTCAGAAGGTGTTAATTTGTAATTTTGTTGCCCCCTCTTCAATTTCCATTTACCTTTAAAAGTTCTACGTTTCTCTAATATCAATCCTGGTGTGTAATTTTGGACTTTCTGCAGGCTAGCAAGAGGAGTCGAGAATTATCAACCCCAACTTTGAGATTTCACAGAGAAGAGAGAGATTACTCAGAATTCAAGTCTTTGCCTAAAGATCTTGGTAAGGTTCGTAAAAAAAAGACAAAAAGAAATGAAGAACAAGGCAATACTACACCACGAAAATCAAAACGAAGAGGTGGCCGGATAATGGAGGATCCTAGAGATGTTTCTACACCACAAAAGTCAAAACATAGAGGTGGCTGGATAACGGAGGATCCTGGTGACTTCTCCCATAGAAAAGCCAAAAAGAACAGCTGGAGGTCTCCAGCAACACCATCAAATAAGGGTCATACAATATCCACTTTAACTGCTGGTGGTCACATTTCAAGCTCTCGAGCATCTAAAAAATCAAGTAAGTTTCACTCGGGAACTTCAATGTCACAAGGATCACCAATGGCTTTTCAGCACAGATTTTCAGCATCAAGGTTTGACAACTCTGGCGGTGATGGGATGCAAAGAAATTATAATCAGTGGTAGGAACACAAGTTGATATATAAACAGAAGCTACAGGAAGGAGATAAATCAAACGTAATTGAGACTCAGGTTCCCCTTTCCTTTATTCTAATAGAATTGTAAATATATATATATATATATATATATATTTTTTTTTGTGGGAAATATTCTGAATGTGATTGTTGTGATGCATATTAGTGGTTATTTGTGTACATGAAAACAAGCACCTTTCATTCTGCTTCTTGTCAAAAGGAGCATGTGTGTATATAATTTCCGTTCTACTAATTAACCATATGATGGCATGGGCATGTTCATAAGTAGTATTATTTCTGTTGTTTTGCTTAATGGCTACTTTTTTCACCTCTGAAACCATCTTTGGAAGATTAAGTAATTGACTTTGTGGTTTGTCTTTCTGCTTTGTATTGATTATTTTGGTTGTTTTATTGTGTGACTCCAACTATATCTGTTGCAGTGCATTTGGAAAGTACAGAAGTAAATTCTTAGTTAAGCTTCAACTTGGCTGACATATAGAGCTGTAGCCTTTTTGTATGAATAATCATAGCATTAGGAAAGCTTTTACATAAAAGTGAAGACGTAGGATGTTTTATAAGCAAGATGTAGTTGCTATCATCTAAGCCTTATATCATGAAAACTTGTTTTGTTTTATACTACCAGGTTTTGTTACCTTTTGGATTGGGGTTGGCTTAGGAAGGAGGGATAGTTTATAAATTTAGGTAATTGGATATATATAGTTTGTTTTCGTCGATTTGTATGAAGAATTCTTGATGATCATTCTTTTGATTGAAATCATTCTTGCAGTCATATTTCCAAGTGCTTGTATTCTTTTTATCTTTCCTAGAAGATTTATCAGATGGAAAACATTGTTGTTCTTGTGCTTTCTCCTTTTTAGGCTCTATATAAATATTAATTGATCTCTTGTAATGTTGAATCTTGTTTGTAGAAGATCCTACATCACATCATGTTACATGATATTTTTAATATGATTATTGAATAAAATCGTCTGACTCTGGTGTTTAATTATGTTCTTTTGCAGAGATTTGGACTTGCTCTACAAATTGGTTGTTTCAGCGCTTATGGAGCATCATGCTTCACCTCTGTTGGATCTTACTTACGTCTGACTGTTAGCAAAAAATAGCTCTATCGACCTCATCAGAGTTCTTTTGGCTGTTCATTGCTAGTAAAACATCCATTAATTGAGAGCTGCATGATCCCTTTGCTTTGTTGAGCTTTTTTCTCTTTTCATTTTTTTTATTATATTTATAATCTTGCTTTTGGAAGCTCTCTTTTAAGGAATTGTCGTGTTGAGGCCTGAGCCTTTTACCAAGAAGTATCATGTTCTCTAAATTTGTCACAGCCACACCCCTGAATATTAAAGCAATTTTTCACACACAAATTATTGTACTTTTGAGTTTTGACAACCAATTGCAAATATTTTTTGGTTTCATCAAACATCAAAATGTGATAAAGGATTATTATTAATTTTTTTTAGAGGAAATGAAGATTTACCCTTTCTGATTTGGAGGTGCTTATTATATAATGTTCGTGCTATTGTTTCTTATAGGAATGATTGCATTTTTGTTGATTCTCATGCTACATGTCTTATAAGTTCTGGTATTTTTTTCCATTTTAGTTGATGCTCAAGTTTTAATTTTTTGGCCCCCCTCTCTCTGCCTTCTTTGATACATTGGTGTTAAAGGGTAAAAGTTAGGAATAATTAATAGGTGTTAATTATAATGGTGCTTATGTATGAAATATTTCTAACAAAGATGTTTAGGGTCAATATGTTTTTATGAGAATCTATACTTTTATTTTTTTTGGTAAAAATAAAATCTATACTTTAGATGAATTTGATAGAGCATGTGTGGAACATATAATGGTCTTCGGTTTGCCCAATCGCCTAACTTGTCAAGGGCTTGCAGCTCAACTGGCCTACTCCTTTTAGTGTGTCTATAGTATTCAAGGTTTAGATTACTCATATCATGTTATAACTATCAAATTACAATTAAAAAAAAAAAAAAAAACTTTTCTCACCATCTCATCCGATCCTTGGTGAAGTACAAGCAACGTTTAATGCTATCATATTGGCCTTTTTTCACAATTTTTCCCTTATTTTTTTGAAGGAGACTCTACCGATGTTATTAAAGCCCTATAGGATCTTCAGTCCTTCCCTCTTTGGTTCCTTATCCCTTTTCTCTATGAGTTGAAGGTTGCTCTTAGCTCTTTTTAATCATTAGAGTTTCTTTTTATGATTACAAGTATATAATTTTTTGTTTCAAAATTTGCCCCATTGATTGCACTTTGTAATAGGAATGAGCTTATTTCCATATTCTCTTGGATTTCTCCCTTTAAGAATGGTGTGCATGAGTTGAGTTGGGTCGGATTAAAGGAATTCTTTGACTTAACCCATCATGGTGGGTTAAAAAAAATTCAACCCAACTCAACCTATTACATAAGTCCAACCCAACCCAACCCACATGGGTCGGATTGAACTCATGGGTTGGACAAATTTTTTTTTTTACTATTATTATTAAATTTAGCAAAAAAAAATATATCACACTTGCCACCTATGTTGATAAATAAAATATAAATTAATATATGAACTAATATTTCAACTCTCAGTTATACATTAATATATGAACTAATATACATTAATATTGGCTTTTATATAGGATATGAGGAAGAACTGCTTATTTAAAAAAATTTATTAATTATATAATATATTTTAAATATATGTTAAATATATGAGTGAGTCGGGTTGGGTTTGGAATTTTACGACCTAGACCCAACCTGACCTGCTTAAAAAAAAAAATTTGTAACCCCACTTAACCCATCAAGTCCTAAAAACTGACGGGTTGGGTTGGATCGAGTCAATTTTGGCGAGTTGACTGCACACCCTACTTAAGATTAAATCTCTATCTCATTTTCTTTTTTTATCATATTATTTTGAAAAAAAAAAAGTGAATAACTTTCTTATAACTACTTAGATTTTTATTATTTAAAAAAAAGAAGGAAGAAAACCCTCTTCACAAGCTTTCTCATTTTCTTTAGACAACTAAGATTTAACAAATTCGACGTGTATTTTGCCTTTTACTTTATTTATATTATTATTTTAAAGTAAAAGATTAAACTTTTTTTTTATTTTTTTATTTTTGAGAATATTAAGTATTTTTAACACACACGGGGAGAAGAGAGAAGGGAGAAAGTTTTTTTTTTAAAACTTACAGTAGTTTATATCTAAAAAGACCTAACTCTTGGATATACAGTACAAATTTTAAACTTCTTTAACTTACACTAATTTTTGAGCATACTAAGTATTTTTAGCACACAAAAAGTGTGAGAATAAGGTTTTTTAAAAATTCATTTTGTGCGAGAAATTAGAAAAGTATTGATGCGCGTGTGGCGCATGCATGTGGAATAACATCTAACTTGCACGTGTAAAGACGTGAAGACACCATAAAAAAGGGAAGATAAAGGGACCCCTGCCATCTCATCATACAAGCTCGCCATTTTTAATTCATGGAGTGAAAAATAAACGGTCAATGACGCAAGTGTTGACTTTTCTAACCCACAAATATTTCGTCAAACTCTTTACAATTTTTTAATTTTTAATTTTCACTCATCAAGTTTTCTATTTCCACAAACAAAAACTTAAAAAAATCACACAAAAACATAGGATTCCCCATACGGGTTTAACAAACAATAATGCCCATAAGGGCATACTAAACACCAAAAAACCTATTTTCCCAAACCCAAATTCCCAAATTGCAATCCCTAGATTTAGGGCACACCAATTTCACATCTTCCCTTTGAATCCAACTTACCTTTTTTTTCTCTTAGCACTACACACACCCCACATTTCCATTTCTTTGTCTTTGCTTACCTTATTTTTCTCTTCAAATCCGTAGAAACCAATTTCTTGCCCAAAAAAAGAAGCACAACACCCTCAACCAAAATACGTCACCACCAAACCAAACACAACTTCACACCCAAAAAAAAAAAACAAAAACAAAAACAAAAAGAAAAAGAAGGCCTCTCATTCAGTTTTCATTTCCCTCCTCTCCAAATTCCAATTCCAAATCCCTTTCTCCACTCCTCATTCCCTTTGATTCATTCACTCCTCCCTTCCTTTACCCAAATCCCAAACCCTAATTCTCTCTCAAAAGTGTTTTAGTTTTGTTGAGTTTACTTCCAAAAGGACTAAAAACTGCTTTTGGTTTTTTTGTTTTTGTTTTTCGTTTTGTTTTTGTGTGTATGTACTGAAAGTCTGAATCCCCAAACCAAACATTGTAGAAATTCTAGGGTTTACTTCAAATGCTCTGAAGAATCACTGTTTGTTCTTCTCTCTCTCTCTCTCTCTCTCTCTCTCTACACACAAACAGTAGCAATGTCAGAGGACATGCTTCTACATTTCTCTTCCAACTCTTCCAACCAGTCCGACCAGTCCTTGCCCACTAAAATGGCCAAGCTCGAGGCTCGAATGATCGGCAAACCTTCCTCTGCTCCGCCGCCTCAGCAGCAGCAACAACCGGTTCTGCCGCCACAGCAGCAGCAGCAGCAGCCCGCTTGGCAGTCGGTTTCTTCTGCAGCAACTGCGAAATTCGGAGGAATTGACGGCTTGGCCGCCTCGTTGAGTTCGAGTGATTCCGACGACGATGATGTGAGATTCTTGACTCTATAGTCCAGTTCTAGAGCAATGTCTGTAGTTCTGGTTGGTGATTGAGTGAATACATTGAATTTGAATTGAACTTGCAGTTGATTAATTCATTGGAATTTGAATTTTTTATGGATCTATTGTATGTACTGGTTATGTGTTGTTATATATTCAATCAATTTATGATTACAATGTTAGACAAGTTGGTACCAATAGTGTTGGATTTAGAGTTTAGACTACAGTCTTAGTTTTTGTATTACAATTGCATAATTTAGTGTTGTGAATCGATAAAATTGAACTAGGGTATTTTGTCATTCACAATGATGGATCTAGTGACTATTTTATCCCTGCTAAGTATGATCTAGGACCCTGTTGCTGTTGCGAAGCACGCGTGTAGATATTGCACCAATCGATGAAATTATATGGATCTCAAGGTTTTGGATTGAGGGGCTTGTAGGATCGGAGTTTTGGCATCTTAGGATGCATAAACCAGTTAACCCCTTTCATCGCCATTCCCAGGGCATTTATATCTTGAAAAAGCATCTTGCTAAAGGCTCAAAGTAACAAACTTTGCATGAGTATTTGAATTATACTGATAAAAAATATTTGTAGTAACTAAGATTTTAATTATTAATTTACTGAATGTGCTATGGTTTATTTAAGGGTGATATGGATGATATTGATTGTGGAATTAACTCGTAATTTCTTGACGTCATGTGCACGGCTATTTGCGTTTATTGTCAACTGGTTCTGGTGGGTGGGGTCAGTTGTCCCATAGGTTTTACTGGCTAGAGGCAAGTCCAAAGGCTCTTCTTTAGAAGGGTTCCATATGTATTATAAAAATAAAAAAATTGAAATTTTAGGTTATGGGATGGTTCTATGCTTGCTTAGGAGTATGCCATAGTGACCTATCTGCGAATATGTTTGTAATCTTGTAGTTATAGAAACTTTCATAATTTGTTTTCCTTTTTAAGTTAAAATTAATATGTAATTTCTTGGCAATTAATGTTGCATATTTTGTCATGTTATTAATGCTTGTCATGTTTATGATTTGATTCACCATACCCATGGATATACATATATTCATAGGCATAAACATGCGTATATATTCATAAATACACTTGAATGAGTATATTACTGTTATTATGTTTTTTTTCTATCTTTGATGGCATTGTTCTATGCCAGAATGGAGGGGAGTTTCTAATACTAGCCAACACACAAAAGCGCCAAAAAATCCAAGAAGACGATGATTCAAATGTTTTTGAACGTGTTGAGGTAGGTTCTTGTTTTGATGAGTTAATATGGTGGGAACTTTGCGATGATTGACTGTGGATCACTGCCCGTGAAATAAACATGCATGATCATTTGAATTTATGGGAATTTTTGTTTATGTGGTGGTTTCCTTACTTGCTTAGGGATGTGCCCACGTATGGGCTTCGTGCCCATGTGTTTTGCAGATCTTGTTTTCAGAAGCATTACCAGTTAGTTTTCCTTTTTATGTTAGAATTTTATATGTATTTTCACAGCAATAACTGCTGCAATGTTAATTATTTTATTCGTGTGGTCATAATTAGTTCCCAACGATTTGTACATAGTTTGTTTTTCTGTATATATTTTGTATTTTGCTACTTCATTCTTTGCATGAAGTGGCTTTGTTTAATAAACTTTTTCCAAAAAAAAAAAAAAATTGCCAATGAACTTTAGATAAAAAGGTACTTTCTCCTCCCATGAGAACAAGGTGGAGGGTGAAATTGTGAGTTCAAACCCCTTTAGATACATTTAACTATTTGATAAAAAAGAAAGCGTTTGTCACATTTGGTCTGCTGGAAGATATTATTTTTGGGTCAAATTTTATAATTTGTGGGCCACATATTCACAAATATGTGACTGTTAATTTCAGTTTTCTGACTGATAAAATTGACCTGTCAGAATGGAGGAAAGTTTCTAATACAAGCAAACACTCAAAAGCACCGTAAACTTCAAGAAGATGATAAATCAACTGTTTTTGAAAATGTTGAGGTAGGTTCTTGTTTGGATGAATTAATTTGGTGGAAAATTTTGTATAGCTATTTTTTTTTGGTTGAGTAATGTGGCTTACTGCTTGAAGTTGCTTGTTTTGTAGCCTCTCTCTCCATGTGTGTGTGTGTATCAACATTACCTCAAAGTTCTTAAACACACTCACTCACACATGCGTGCGCACGCACTCACGCATATGTGCGCACACGCGCTCACACACATACACAAAGGTGTAGTTTCAAAAATAGAAAGGTCACTTGAAACATCGCATATTAAAAAGATTGAAGTCAATGTTGGGTAAAACTCAATTTAAATGGTAAATTGATAGTGGATGCATTAAATGTAAAATTAATGCTTTCAAAATGAAAGTCTCAAATGCTCTGTTGGTATCTCTGTTTTGTGGTTCTTTATTTGATTGGTCTAGAGCATGGGGATTCACTAGTACTAGTTCTCTCCCTGAGGTTATAGAGTTTTTTTATTTTTCCATAATTCTATTCTTGTGTATTTTTTAGGTTACTCTATGTCCTTTGTACATGGAGTAGTCTTTTTGCAATAAAACAAATCCTACTTATCAATATAAATGAATAAAGTGTCAAATGCACCCAAATAAGAAATACATTTATGAATGCTAATTTTGGGACTAAGGCTTGGTTGTTTGTTTTTATGGAATGCTAATGTGGATTGTTGAAGAAAGAGTATTCTGATTCTCTTTTCAAGGAGCAGGCCATTGCAAAAGCTTAGGTGATCTGCAGGATGAGTTTTTGCAATTATACAAGCTTGCACACATGCGGGCACACACACACACACACACACACACACACACACACACAAGCTTCCACTAAGTTTCTTGAAAGAAAATGGATTGCATACTAATGGGCAATGGGTGGGGAAAAAACCTTTCAGGCAATGGGTGATGGGAAGCAAATGGTTGTTGAAAACGTGGAGTCCAAGGCCAATTCTGATTTAAATAGAAAAAAACAAGGTCGCGGAAGGGGGCACTCTGTTTCAGGTCGGGGGCGTGGTTCTAGAGCTAATGATCAGACAAAATCACAGATTTCTTCTTCAACTTGTTCACCTTCAAATGGTCAGCATGAGAACTCATATCATAAGGTATGCTCATTGGTCTGAACTGTTTTTATTTAATTCCTTATCTTATTTGTAATTTTTGTCACCCTCACCCTCAGCTTCATCTTATTGTCATTGATTTCATTATCTCGATTTTTAATTAATTAATTAATTTGTAAGAGAAAATTACAAATTATCTGTATAATTTGAATGACAATTTGAACATTAATGATTTTGTTATGACCGGACATTGATTATGATTAAACCTATTAAAAAGGATTATTATTGGAGCAGCAATTTGCAATACCTTGTTCAACCAGATGATATTTACTTCATTGGCTGGTAATTACTTGTAATGAGACAATTTTTGGCTTTAGAGTTTGTTCAAAATTAAATTTATGTTACCAGATAAGCGAGAAAGCAGTGAAATATATACTGTTAATATGGATGCTGAAATTAACAGGATTTGATATGTCTTGCTCTTACAATTTAGAAACTCTTAGGTGGGTGGAAAATGCTTAGGAAAGTTTTTAAACTGGCCTCCTCTAGGTAGAATAGGAAGGGACGTTTTTCTTTAACTTTTGAATATTATGGGAACTTTTTCCACAGCTCTCATGATTGATGTTGTGTTTGAGTAAAATAAAAGAAAGTGGATTAACATAGAAAGCCGCAGTTAGGTACTGAAAATGACAGGTATGGGGGTTGGTGTTTGCTATATGTCTTTGTGATCATTTTGGAGCCTCAATATGTGCAAGGAGATGAAAAGTGTGTATAAAAGGACATGGAATGTGTTAGATGTTGCTTGTACTGTGTTCTTATTTTTAGGGATGCTTGGTAGAAAGTAACATTAAGTTTTTACCAATTACCTCTAGTTTGAATGGTATTTCCTCCAACTGCAAGCATTGTGGAGGGTGAGATTGTGGGTTCCAAAACCACTAGGTGTGTGTCATTTACTAATAATAATAATAGAACTTTAAATTTTGGCTGTTCATTTAATTGGCATTCCCTTTCCCCTCTTATTTTAGCAGGACGGCAAGCCGAAAGAGCAGTTTTGGAGTGAGAATCGCTCTCCATTAGAGGTTAGATGAAGGGTTTTTGGTGTATTGTAATTGTTTTGGAATTATGTTTTAAAAATATGTTCTGCTGCTGTTTTGCCAAATAATATTAAATAAACCAAAAAGGAGGAAATTTTGTATGCGTACTACTTGACTTTTTAAAAAAAATTATTTTAAAAGGAAGAGCTGTCATTTATGCCAAGAACTTTGTTGCTCAACGGGCACCTCTTGGTGTTTTAAATGGAGACTTCTAGGCTTCAAATTTCCCCTTACCCAACTATTGAATTATCAAAAAAAGGAAGAGCTGTGATTTATTAAGTATATCTTAGATGCAAAAAAGAAGAAGAATAAGCAGAATAAGAAGAAGACTTTTATCTCACTTTTCAATTTATTTTTTGTCAAATTTAATTAGGAGGAGGTTGCATCTTTACGAGCAAAAGTTGCAGCGCTAGAGGAGGAATTGCGTAAATCACATCAAGAGGCCACTGATTATCAAACTCTTTGCCGCCAGTTAGAAAAGGTAGTATAATGGCAGTCAATAGTTGTGAAAAACTTACTATACATGTTATAGGGCAATACAATTTATATTTTAAACTGGTACCAATTTTTTGACATTAGTCTTTTAGAATGACTTTGTTCTTTTGCGAGACTGTGATACAGCACCTTCTTTTTGTTTAATGAAGTTTCTTTTTTAATTGTGATTTCTGGCAGGAATTGAAGGACCTCAAAGATCATGAACAGCAAATGAAGCCTAAGGTTTGTTTATTAAGGGCCTTGATTGTGAATTTTCAACTTCTAATTTTATATAGGATTCTCTTGTTTTATGACCTTTCTCAATTAAAAAATGGTGTTTTACATATTGTCAAACAATGTGGTTCATTTGGTTTCCAACGAAAACTAAAAGATGTGCACAAGATGAAGAGTGCAGCGACACCAAAATTTTGCTAAACTCTTACAGAAGAGCCATACTGGATTAGGTATGACAACAGTTGCACAAGGAAACTGAGAAGATATGAATGTATGCATATATTATATCAACCACAATGGTTGACACCCGGCAGATTTAGGAAATCTGTCTATATATGCTTGTGTGTTGTGTGGGTTTCTGTTTAGGAAAATATGTGGATTTAGGTTTTAGAACACTAGAAAGAAGAGTTACGGTTCAAGAATGACTAGGATTTTGGTAGGTAAGAGAATAGGTTTGATTTAGGGTTGCAAAAGAGGTGAGAAGAAACTAAAATTGAATTTGCCTTCAATATGTGAACAATGCATGTGAACAGTGTCGTTAGTATTGAGACTGAATATAAAAAAATAAGAGAGAGAGAACATAAAAGGAAAAAAAAAACATAATAAGAGTAACGTGTCATAATGCTCAAAACACAATATTTTTAATAATCAACTCCATATATTTGCGTATTATAATAATACGCTTACATAGATTCTAAATCTTAAATTTTCCTAATAGAATTAGAACTTCTACATTGACTAATAAACAGAATCCTAATTGAATTGAAATATCCTAGAAATTAAAGCCTTCCTCCTCCGTACTTTGTTGGATTGAAGTACTGCTTTACTCTCTCCGCCTTGTTCTTCTTCTTGTTTTTTTTTTTTTTTTTCTCTCTTACATTTGTTTGATCATTGTACTTTAAATTGATTGTGCTTCTCTCTTAGTACACCGTCGGTGTACAAGGTTCGTTTTTGTTTTGTTTTTTGTTTTTTGTTTTTTTTTTCCTAATAAATTTTTTGTTACTTATTAAAAAAAAATATAAGGCCCACAGCTATAACTCACATCTGACAATTATAGAACTACAAAAGACCCTCTAACTGAAGAAAAAAAAAGCCCCAATAAAGTAAAAAAAAAAAAAAACTAATAATGTAATTAATTACAATGGACTCTTATTCTTGAGTTTTCCTTTAATTATAAGGATGCTTAGGTCAGTTGGCATCTCTTGGTCTCTCCAATGGAGAGGTAGTCTATACTCCCAAGTTTGACCCCCCTCCCCCAACTTAATCTATCCACACAATGGTTGCACCACAATGGTGTCATTTGCTTTATTATTTATTTTGGATAGATATCACTCACTTTAATTTTCCTGAGTTCTTACTTTCCCTTTTTTTCTTGTGAACATGCCTTCAGTTGTTGATATATTCATTCTACACATTTTTGGCTTGCAATTCTTTGGAGTGTTGGAAAAGGGGATTTGGTGGGCATCGCAATGTGGATATTTGGGGTACTATACCTCCATGTGATATGTGGCTTCTTTGGAGAAAATGTAATAATTGCACGTTTGAAGGAATAGACTGCTTACCCTCAGAGATGAAACCGTTATTATTTCATACTCTGTATGATTGGATGGCTGCTTTAAGTAGTCATTCATTCTCAACTATGCTAGATTTTTTGGACTTAAGTACTTTTCATTGACTCTTTGACAATCCATGTAACTAGTGTACAGTGGTTGTGCTGTTTTTCTTCTCTTTTGAATAATATTTTCCAGTTACTTATCAAAAAAGATTCAGTACTTATCCAAAAGAAAAAAAAGTTCTTAGATTTAGTGTACCAAGATGAAACAAGCTTTCTGCTTCCATGCTTTGACCTAGATTATCTTACATCAAGAACTTAATGTGTCGATTTTTAATTGGGCTTATAGAATGCATTGAAAGTTACCATTTTTTTTTCTAAAAAAAAAAAAACTTTTATGCATAAGACACAATGGTTTGTGATTGTTTAATTTCTAAGAAATTTTTTTGGATAAGTATAAATGCAATTCATTTGAAATTGAAAGCGTAACCAGGAAGTATACAAAACTAAAAAGAAAACAGCAAAGTGAAAAGGGAGAAAAAGAGAATGAAAAGAGATACAAGCCGTGACATTAGCGGCAAAACTGTAAAGAGTTTAGAAACTCCATCAACGAGTACATAGAAAGAGTAAATGACTTCGAATCCTATTCATAAAGAGTCTAGTAATCTTATTTACTATTCATCTGTAGTTGATGATGATGTGAAATTCAATTATTGGGGAAAAGTATATCTACTTCTAATTCAATTGGGATAAACTATAGAAGAAATAAAGCTCTGTGTTGATTTTTTAATATATATATATTTTATGATGTCAAGCTAATATCTATGAATTGTCATTGACTCTAGAGAAAGGTTAGAAGGATGGGAACTTTTCCTGTAAAAAGGAAATAAGCCTGAGATGGAAATGAAAACATCCAAATTATTTTTACTGAAAAAGCTCCAACCTTGATAGTTATTGATGATCTGTTGATCTATAAGGGCAGAGTCGAGCATAGAGTTAAGCTCATCCTTTTCATTTCCAGCCATGCAAGAAACTTTAGGCAAGCATGCAATGATAATCTTAGTGTTTTCCATAAAACTTAAGATTATGATTGATTTGTTACATATTTAAATTAAATGCCTTTATTGATTTTTCCCACATCGCTGTATTTTTGAAATGTATTTGGCTTATAAAAAATTATTGTTTATATTGATTCTTTTAACACTTATTGTGATTCCTTCCCCCCCCCCCCCCCCCCAGCCCCGGGGGTTTGGGGGGGGGGGGGTTGCTTGATTCTTCGGAAAATTGCAACTAATATTGGCTGATGTATTTTACTATGAATCTTGTCTTTTATGATTGTTTCTTTTCACACTTGAGGGATTTTTGAAGGAACAGCAGTAAAGCTAGTTTGGTGGGATAAAATCATTAAATTCTATCCTGGGCTTTTTTTTTTTAAAAAAAAAAAAAAATTTTAAAAAAGGCTTTCTAAAACATCTTAGAACAAGGTTTCTATATCTTCCATGGCTTTGAGACAAGATGCACCGTGTAATGTCCACTAGTTGCTCTTTTATTTTTTGGGTAAGTGTCCACTAGTTATTTGGTTGGCACGTTCTTGTGACCGTAACTGATTTCGGTTTTCTCCTTGTATTTTTGTTGTCCACTCTTATGCAGAGAATCAAAATAATATCTGATCTACTGATATCTGTTTCAAAAGCTGAGAGACAAGAAGCTAGGATGAAGGTACGGCAGGACTCTTTGAGACTTGGCAATGTGGGTGTAATCAGGTACTACATTAATTGATTTAGCTTCTAATAACTGTACACGGAATAAATTTGGAATGCTTTGTTTGGTGATAATGATGAATGAGAGAGTACGAGAGAATATTGTCAAAATGGAAAGTGGAAACTTAGTATTAATTATATATGATTGCAGAAAGAAATCAAAGAAAAACAAAAGCAACCATGTAAAGTTTATTTAGCCATCATTTTGTAGAGATTTGACTTTAATAATCATATTTTTGAAAAAATAAAATAATGAGCAGTACATGCTATATATCATATGCTTTGTTGCTGCCCCTCCACATAATTTCCTTCCAATCTTTCTTTTTAATCTTTGTTCCCTAGAGGAGACCTATGTCAGTTACGTATTGGGGTGAAGTTTACCATCAAAATTTGTGGTGATATTGTAGCTTGTAACTAATATTTGTAATTTTAGCTCAACAGTGAATCAAAAAAGAAAAAGAAAAGATAAAGCATACGCAATTAAACCTAAGTTTCTTAATTGACCACCCCTTGGAAGGAGAAGGCGATCACGTGACATAGATGCTTTTTTGCATAGGCTATTGTTAAATGTTTCCAGACAGGTAGCAGGATTCCTTACTAAACATAAAAGTAATTTGGAAACTCTGAAACCAAGATCCAAAACATAAAATGACTCATGGGCTTTTGGTGTAGTCCATTCCAGCAATTACCAGATTACCTCTAAAATAATAAAATTAAACTTAAAAGAAAAATGATAATGTAGGGAACTTTTTTAGAAAAGAGACGTTTGGACTTCTAGCCAGTGAAACCTTTGGGCACTAACCCCACCTGCCAAAACTAGTTGCTGAGTAATTTAGGGGCATTCACCCCTGACGTGCTAAGCAGTTTAAAATTAGACCATATTCTTGAAATATTTTGATATATAAACTAGCTCCTTCTTGCTTCAATAATAGCGTGTGTGTGTATATATATATATATATATATTTCATATTGTTACCGTCTTAGAGAGTGTTCATGTAGGCTTTTTTCTTTTTTTGGGGAGGGGTGGGGGGGGGGGAGGTTTGGGGGAGATTTCTTGCAGCCTTCAATGCTGAAGAAAGTCATTTTTCCAAATAAATTGGAACTTTCCTAATCTTTGCGCATATTTCCATATTTTTCTTTGTATCAAATTGATCATGTTCTCTTGTGGATTGCAGAGCTGGAACTGTCATATCGGAGACATGGGAAGAAGGGCAAGTGTTAAAAGATCTCAATGCTCATCTTGTATGCTGTTTCTAGTCTTTATTTTTACTTCAATAAATTTGGTAACTTCTTAATTTTCTTCATGTGCCAATTTTGTTTGAATCCAATGACATCTCCACCCCATAAGAGTTTTCTTTTTTAGTAAGTAAATAATTCATTAAGAAAGAGCAATAGGGAACCTTGTACATGGAAAGTATATAAGAGATAAACCAACAACTATCAATGACAATTATAAAGATCAATCAGCTCAAGTAAATTTGAAAAAGAATACCGTTCTGTGGCTGTCATCCATTCATGTCAGGATCTTAAGGATAAGAGTTGGAGGGCTAGGTTGAACTCATGTTATGATTTCAATCCCATATGATTGAACCCGTGTTATGATCATCTTTTGTGATCATATTGAATAATTGATAGCGTTTGAATCCCGTGTGATGGCCAATAGCAATTTTTGTAACCTTTTTGCTATGTCTTTTTCATTTCCATAATTAGATCAATTAATTATTATTAATTTTTTTTACATTTATGAGGGCCACTGAACCTTCTTCTTCTTCTTGTTCTTTATTTATTTATTTATTTTTATTTGCATAGGAAGTAATAGTTAAAGTGTTATAGATTTGGTATTAAAAAAGTCATATGGTCCAGGAAAATTATATAGGTGAAAACTCCAGATGCATAGTTGTTATATTTACTCTTTTTCGAAGTTCTAAACATATTACTGAGAAAGTGCTAGTGACATCAATTGAATTTGCTTTAGCTTTAGTTATAATCATAAGCCATATGTTGGGGTATTTATGACATAGCATACAATAGTATGTGTGGATGTTTTCCATCATTAATTAAAGAAAGCATTAATCAGAGTATCAAGATGCTAGTTAGCTGCTAATAATATTGGATTACGTGGAGATATGGAATGGTGTTGTACACTGGATTCCTATAATTGTAAGACCAGCTGACTGGCTTAAGAATGGGAGCTGGAATTGTTCTCCAATTTATTTGAATTGCTGAACTCAGCTAGGACTTATGTGGGTATGGAGGATAAGATCCACTGGCAATTGGATAAGAATGGTGCTTTAGTTTCCAATAGTTTTGTGAGGCTTTGAGAGGTGTTGCATCCTTAGGTTTCTTTGGAAGCCAGTATGGAGGGTAAAAATTCCTACATAGATAGTGTCTTTTGTGTGGATTGTTGACTGGGGGTGAATTTCTAAGGTAGTGATCAGGTGATAAGAGTGTTTCTGTGTTAGTGATGGAGCTCTAAGACCTTCTGGTGTAGAGTTTGGATGGAAGGTTGTTCTTTTTTGCTTAATGTGGAATGTATGGAGGGGGAGAAATAGGAGGACGTCCAAAGATGTGTATTTATACATAGAGGGCCTCCAATCTCAGTTTGTGGGATCTTTATTTTATTGGAGATCTTTGGATGTGAGTTGACCTCCAGCAATTATTACATATTCGTATGGTTCTAATTTTCTTTGAAGCTATCACAAAACTGAAAGTAAATGTTGGTAAGAGTGAGATTGTGCCGGTGGGTGAGGTTGGGAACTTGGATGCCTTAGCTTGTATTTTATGTTGTAAGGTAGGCTGTTTACCCATGTCTTATTTGGGGATGCCTTTGGGGGCACATTATAAGGATTCCTCAATCTGGAACCCTATCATTGAAAGGATGGAAAAAAAGCTTGCAGGTTGGAAGCAGTTATATTTGTCAAAAGGAGGTAGACTTACTTTATTGAAGAGTACTTTATCAAGTCTCCCTACTTATTATTATTTATCTTTGTTCACTATTCCACAACATGTGGCGGACATGTTGCTTGGGAGAAAGTTGTGTGGCTAGTGGAGTCTGGTGGCTTGGGGATATGGAAAATTGGGTTGTTTAACCAAGCTTTGCTTGGGAAGTGGCTCTGGCAATTTGGGAATGAGGTCCCACGTTTATGGAGGCAGGTTATAGCTTCCAAATATGGGGAGGCTAGTGGGGGATGGTGTACTAGAGTTGTTAAAGGGACACATGGTTGTGGTATGTGGAAGAACATTAGGAAGGGGGCTGAGAGTTTCTTTGGTCATGCGTTGTATGCGGCGGGTGAGGGTTTTCGTATCAGATTCTGGCATGACCCTTGGAGTAGTCCCACTGCCTTGAAAGATTTATATCCGGCACTGTTTGCTATTGCTGTGAACAAGGAAGTTATGATTTCTGAAATGGTTGATTATGCTCCGGATAGGGGTGGTAGAAGTTGGAACTTTCGTTTCTGTCGTGCATTTCAAGACTTGGAGACAGGGATCTTTTATGATTTCTTTGCGTATATCTCCTCCAAGTTACCTAGGGGGGGTGATGATACCATGATATGGCAATTGAATCGTAGTGGTGTTTTTGATGTGCGCTCTTTCTATACTTCATTGCTAGCAGTCCCGTTGGTGTCTTTTCCTTGGAAGAGCATTTGGTGTGTTAAGGTACCTAAAAGGGTAGCTTTCTTCTAATGGACAACTACTACGGGTGGGCTTCTTACTATAGACAACCTTGTTAAGAAGAAGTTATCTCTTGTGAATTGGTGTTGCCTTTGTTGATGTGAAGAGGAAACTGTGGATCATTTATTGATCCATTGTAAGTATGCTTATACCTTGTGGAGTGAAGTCCTTCGTTTGTTTACAGTTTAGTGGGTGATGCCGAAGAATGTTGTTTCTCTTCTTACTGCATGGTGGAATTGGTTGGGGAGTCATACTTCAAAAGTGTGGAATATGGTTTCAGCATGTCTTATGTGGCTAATTTGGAAGGAACGCAATGCCCGTACTTTTGAGGAAACTAAGAAACTTGTAGACTGTGTGAAGTCTTTGCTACTTAGGACATTGTTTGAGTGGTCTCGGATTTGGGGGTTTACGCATTGTCATTCTTTGTTTGACTTTCTTAATTCTGTTAGTCTCTCTTTTTGATTGGTTTGTATTCTTTTTAGTACAGTGAGTTTACTATCGTAAATTCATTGTGCTTTTATTATCAATAAAACTATTATTACCTATCAAAAAAAAAGAAAAAGACCTCCAACAATTTGTGATATCATTGATTAATTGTATTCGTATTTTGCCAAGGATCCTTTGGGTGTACATCCAGCATACACTATACACCATAAGTTCCTTTTGTATATTTCTCTTTCTCCCTCTTTTTTCCCTATGACAAATATGGTCTTATATGTAATTCTGGTTTAACCCTTTTTTTCAAATTGAATTATTTACTTACTAAAAAATATATAATTCCCTAATGAAATTCGTACTTCATTGCGTTTCTACAAGAATGTCATCAACCCTTTTAACTGCCAAATTCTTGTTAGATTATGTTTTATGTTTGTTTTTAATATATAAATCAGAATTTGTCATTTTGTCTTTGATTTATATATATGTATATAATTATATGAGTATTAGAATTCCATTTAAAAAGCCCAAAATAAAGCATTATCCTATTACATGGTGGTGTATGCTAAAGAATAGCGAAGAAAAAAAAAACGGAACAAAGAAAGCAAGAAGATTAACATCTAAAAGGTCATTTTTTGCTAATCGTGGAGAAATTGAAGGAATTGGAAGTTCACTTGTATAACTTAGATTACTAGGAATATCTGAGGGGGGGATTCTCTTATTAGGAAACTGTTGATATGGTTCTCAGCCTGCAGAACACTATGACACGTTTTACATAAGTGCTTTTCAGTAATTTGTTATTATCTGCCGTTATTGAAAGCTCCATTGTCACAGAATTGCTGCCCAAAATTCCATTTATTTTTCAGTTTCATCAAAAATATGAATCCAAGCTAATAATTTGTAGAAGACATTATAATAACACGGTTATGCCTTTTACTAGAGACACCTACTTGAAGCTAAGGAGGCTATTGAGCGGCAGCGGAAATCATTGAAGAAAAGACAGTCTGGTAAATTTTGCCATTTTGAAATTTAACAATTCCTACTTCCCCATTGTTCTGGTACTACCTGTGGCGAGTCTATGATCCAGTACTATTTTAACAGTCTCTTGGGTCTATTTTATCATTTGGACATGTGCTTATTCATTTAGGCTACCTTGGTTAATTCCCCCTCTTGTCCCTTCTCTCACATAGTTAGTATCTGCACCAAGCTGGCTTGTGCATGCCTGTACCAACTACCATCTAGGTAGAAACAATTACTTTTGTGCTTGCTCGTGTTCTTAGAATTGGTACTACTAAAGTTTTTCCTCTTCCCTCCCTTTGTTGATGGTCTTTTCTGGCCCGTAAGCATTGATCCTGTTGTAGCTCAAATGGCACCTCCCTCCCCTTGAAAGAGCAAGGTGAAGGTGAAATCATGGGTTCAAGACACCATTAGGCGTGTGTAATTTACCAATATAAAAACAATAGTATTGATCATGTTGTATTGCCTTGAGTGACAATTCTGTCCTGGTGTATATACGGACGGATGATTGGCTCTTTCACTATTTGAATTGGTTTGCTTGTCTGCTTTCTTGGTCCTACATATAGCTGTGTATGTGAAACCCTTTTTTCTCTCCCCTTCCTAGACTGATCAATCCTCTAACTCCTTAGGGAGTTGTTGGTTCATACTTTAAATTAAATTACCTCTTGATACATATTTTTACAAACACATCACCCACACCCACACCCACACCCACACCCACATACACAATAGTCATTATCTTCATACAGCTTTGTCATTTGGCGACTTTCAGAGTGCTAATGCAACTTTACGGTTCTTGAAGATAAGGGAGACACGGTTGATACTGAAACTGGAATACAAGAAGAAGATTTTCTCATCCAAGATGAGATCTATAAATCCCGTATAGCCAGCATCAAACGTGTAAGATCAATTGTTAAAGTACAACTGATTTGGTTATTCCATTTCACCTCTGTTATGATTAATGATTGCAAAGATTTTGTTTAATATACGTGTACATCCATTGTCATTGAGATTGGATTTTCTGTAGGAGGAGGAAGTAATAATTCGTGAGAGGGATCGCTATGAACTGGAGAAGGGAAGGCTCATACGTGAAATGAAACGCATAAGAGATGAGGATGGTTCTCGTTTTAATAACTTTCAGATTCTTAACCATAGATATGCCCTTCTAAACCTTCTTGGAAAGGGAGGATTCAGCGAGGTTTACAAGGTCAGAACTTTGCTGAATCATTATGATATTTGATAAATTTAAATATTTTCCACCAAAAATTGTACCAGCCTTCTGGTTACTCAAACAAAAGTCTAGATCATTCCTTTGCCTGTAGTGGCAATCGTAAAGATAAACCTTTTTGCAGTGATTTGAAGTAAGAAATTTCCAGCAGGCTTATGACTTGGTAGAGCATAGATACGTTGCATGTAAGCTTCATGGTTTGAATGCTCAGTGGAGTGAAGAGAAGAAGCAAAGTTACATACGACATGCAATACGGGAGTACAATATTCACAAGACGCTGGTGCATCATCATATTGTTAGGCTTTGGGACATTTTTGAGATTGATCAGAATACATTCTGCACCATCTTAGAGTACTGTAGTGGTATGTGGAGGTCCTCACTATTTTATCTATCTGGTGGTCCTAGCTTTGGTCATGGGCATGAATTTGAATTTGCCTCACCTTACCCCCTTTTCTCTTTTATTTTTACTTATTTTTCTCAGGGAAAGACCTTGATGCTGTTCTTAAAGCAACTCCTGTTTTACCTGAGAGGGAAGCTAGGATAATTATTGTACAGATATTTCATGGCCTTGTATACTTGAACAAAAGAACACAGAAAATTATCCATTATGATTTGAAGCCTGGAAATGTTCTATTTGATGAGCTTGGTGTTGCAAAAGTGACTGATTTTGGTCTTAGCAAGATTGTGGAAGAAGATGTTGGATCCCAGGGTATGGAACTTACATCACAGGGAGCTGGAACATATTGGTGAGTGATGCAGATCTGCATCTATGCTTGCTTTTATTATTTGAATTGTTTTACTCCTGTTTGAAGTAATGCACATCAATAACTGACAAACTCTCCTTCTTCTGATGCAACTTCTTCACTTGCGTTAGCCAGGTTTAAGAACTACCTTCTTTACTGTCTGACTGTGGTTGAGCTGTGGGTGTGTTTGTTTGTTTGTTGTTGTTGGGTTTTTTTTGTTTGTTTGTTTTGTTTTTGTTGTTGTTGTTGACTAGAAGATGAATGTCATTAACAAATGTTTGTTAGTAATCATTCTGATTACTTTGGGGGAAGGATTTAAACAGAAATCATTTTTAGGCTATTTTAAGCTTGTTGTGCGTTGTGAATTGGTCTACATCTTTCATTTACCTCATGACATCGTTTTTTGCTATTTGGATAAGGGTGTAATGCTTACCAGTTATTCTTTTTGTTACCTGCAGGTATTTGCCTCCCGAGTGCTTTGAGCTCAGCAAGACACCTCTCATATCATCGAAGGTGAGGGATATTCTGAATTGCATATTTCCTTATGATTCATACAGTGGAGATCAAATGCCTTTCCTAGCCTCTGAGTTCTACTTTCTTTCTTTTTTTAATCTTGAATTTCTTTTTGGTCTCATAATTATTATTATTATTTTTTTTTTAATGAGTATTTTGGTCTCTTAATTGACTAATTGTTAGTCTAATCTGGAAAAGTGCCTTCAGAGAAGCTCTTTATTAGTTGGTTAGTTCACCTGAAGTGTTTTTACTTGACAGGATAGCTTATTAATGCATTTGGTTTCTAAACACAATTAAAACTGTTTCTCCTTCACCTTGTTTCTTCCTGGTTTTGAGCTTTTTTAACTTGACATCTCTTGGAAATCAGGTTGATGTTTGGTCTGCTGGAATACTGTTTTACCAAATGCTTTTTGGTAGACGTCCTTTTGGGCATGACCAGACACAAGAACGAATACTACGTGAAGACACAATTATCAAAGCACGGAAAGTTGAATTCCCTTCTAGACCTGCTGTTTCAAATGAGGCAAAGGTGAGTTATGCCCTTTGATGAATCATTTGCTCAGTGCTTGGGAAAGAAAAGAAACAATCTTTTTGCTCAATCTATTAGTGAAATAATCATTTAGTGTTGGTTCAACTGGAACTTGTTGAAACTTTTGTTACTCTAAATAGTTGGGGAGATTCAGTACCTTGACTTTCCCATGGCAGATGAGAATGTAGGGAGAATTTAAGTAGCTTAATGATGGATTTTTATATATCTTTTTTTCACAGGAATTAATTCGTCGATGTCTAACATATAACCAAGCTGAAAGGCCAGATGTTTTAGCTATTGCGCAAGATCCATATCTCACATACTCAAAGAAGTAATACTGTATAGTCACAGATAAAGGGGCCGAAGAGCAGGAAGTTACAATGCCTCCTTTGTTCAACGTTGAACAGAGCAATACCTGTATGGAATTTTGTATAGCTTATATAGGTTTAGTCATTACCAGATACTGGCTTTGTGGCTGATGGGTTCTCTCCCCTGCTCCAAAAGGTGTGGTGTCTGGGGTTTTGTGGTCTTGACCCTGTGAATTGTGATTTGATTTGATTAGGGTACAGGGTTATGACATTTCTTTTGTTGTAATTTTCCTGCTCATTGCCTAAATATTCTTCTCTGTTTCGGCTGCTTTTTATATCTTGCTAATTGGACGGACGTTTTCCTTTTGGAATATAGAAAAAGAAAACAGATATCTCCAAAATGAGAAATGTGGGTTTAGCTCAGTGCGGGGTTGTAAAATATGTTACTATGCTGTAAAACATCGTATGTTTGCATTTTTTATTTCTTCAGAACAAGCTGGTTTATTTTATGAAAATAAAATAAAATGAGAAATGCATGTCTTATAATAATAATAATAATAATAATAATTTATGTAAGAACCTAGAAATCTAACAGCCCAGGCCCACTCAGAATAGTGAGTTTGTACAATTCAATTTAGGCTTAAATCAATAAATTTGTAAGGAAATCAACCAACAAGAGAGGGTTCAGTCCGAGGATGAGAATCACGAAGGAAGACTTTGTATTATATGATATAGAGGTAAAAAACTCAATACAAGCTTGCCTAAGGAGGCCAATATTGCACAGAAAAAGACATTGTTCACACTCTTCTCTCAATGTTCTCGTTTTCACTCTGCCTCCTTTGATACTTCTGTCTCTCCCTTTTTTGTGGAAACTTTCTTTCTCTTATACACTCTCTTACTTTATATCTATTGAGGACTAAAATTTTACAAGAAAGTTCATTCTATGAAAAGTATAGAAAGATCATGGGTCTTAACAAAAGAAGGCCTAATTCATGAAGTTAAGAAGGACCATAAAGGCCCAAAGTCCCAAAAAGAAGGAAAAAAGAAAGAAATAATAATAATAATAATAAAGAAAAAGAAAGAAGATCTTGGTCAGACCAAAGGAGCTGCAGCAAGGATTCCAGTTAGAGGATATGTAGCAAGAAGAGCATCAAGGCCCTATGACCTTGATGTGTCCTTTTGAAGCCTTGAGAAGAGGACCTTGGCTAACACATGGGAAAGCCAAGATGTATGCAAAAAGCCATTAAAAATCAAGAAAAAATAAGGCATTATCTTTGTAACCCATGGTCCAAGCTCGTGAGATCCTGAGTGGATAGTAAGGGAGAAATGGTTTGGTTGGTAGAGGAGTAATTTCTAGTGAAAGGAGGATCTCGAAGCTTTCCCTTGGTTCATATATTTTCTTGGAATGCATGAACCAATAGAAAACTTAGTTCCCCCATGTGTATGACACCTCTCCACAATTTCCTCTCAATTGTCATTTTCAACTAAAGCTTTCATCAAGTACATTGAGCAGCCCACCCACTCATTTGACTTTCTAAGAAGGAATCTTTCATTTATATCTAAAGACAAATGCCCATTTTGAGTTATAATTGCCTAAATAAGCTAAACTTCTGCCCAATGCACATTTTCAGGTTCCAGAGGACATAGTTTTACCTAGCAGACCTGAGACGTCCTCGCCCGGGGTACCAGACCAAGATTGCTATAAAAGGAACACTAAGGCATAGCAGAAAGGGAGAGGAGAAAAATGGGGATTTAGGGAAAAGAGTTCAGAGGTTCAAAACACATATTCTTAGAGATTTAAAAGTCCAGCAAGGGAGGGGAAAGAAAAGAGGGAAAACAAAGAGAGAGCCAAGGAGTAGGAATTCGTCCCATATCCTTGAGATTATTCGAAATATCACTTAGCCTCCAAAGAAACATATGCCAAAAACATGCACACATAAGATATCACTCTCTCCCACAAAATTCTCCTCACCTAACTATCTTGGAAGGCAATGCCCAAGCAAAGTCACTTGGATTTGAGCCCCAAATCCCATAAGTCTTGTGCAAAATCACTTAGCCTCCAAAGAAACACATGCCAAAAATATGCACACATAAGATATCACTCTCTCCCACAAAATTCTCCTCACCTAACTATCTTGGAAGGCAATGCCCAAGCAAAGTCACTTGGACTTGAGCCCCAAATCCCATAAGTCTTGTGCAAAAGCACTAATCTGTGAGAATTGGGGCCATGATCCTTATGGCTGAATCATTCTCATGAAATTCATTTACATATATGTATATGTATTAAAATGTATATCTTAATATAAGAAATTAACAATTATTTGAAAATATGTGTATTGTATAGTGTGTTCTTATGCAAGACCTATAAGAGTAAAGGGAAATAACAAAACTCTATTGCATAATAAGCATGGAGAAAGATTGTATAATTTAGAGAATCAGCATTCTAGGTTCTTATAGGCCTAGTACCCCTGGGAACCACGACATCACGTTCGGGGTACCACGATATTATGCTCAGGGTACCAAGTGAAGGAATTCATTTAAATGTTCACATAGTAAAAGATAAGTCTCAAATGCTCTATTTCAATTTCCTTCTTATTATGAATACTTATTTTGAAAAAGTAAATGGTCATTTTATGACACTAAAACACTTATAATGATATTTTGTTGCTTAGGAGGAATCACATTTTTGCCTTAAGGAGATTTATGTGACTTGCACACAACTTGGTTCGTAATCAGCTCCCATTTAGCTGTAGTGAACCAAGCCTAGTCCACCAAACAACAAGTAAAGGGCCTAGAATCCTTGTTTCTATTTGGGCCTGGGTACTATCCAAAGAAAGACTCTCACAACATCTTGACCCCCCATCTTTACCTAACAAAGTTCTCATCGTGACATATGCCCCTTTAAACATCTGATGAAGGTGGTAGAAAGAGCTGCTGAGCTGTGAATTGCACTATTTAGGTCACTTCTTCATCAATGCAGCTGATAAAACTGTTGTCCACCATTCAATGCGGAGGCAACAGGCTACCCCGAACTAAAAACTTCCCCTATGATCTTTGATTCTCTCTCATCAGATCCCTCCTCCCACTTGGAATACCTTAGAGTCTTTTTGACTTATCTCTTCCTCTCCTCGGGCAACTTTCCTCCTCGAGCCTATGGCCCGTGGCATCCCCCCACCCATATTGCAACTCTTCAACTTCATCCTCGGTCCTCGGGCACCCATAATTTCCATAATCAGTGTTTCCTGTACTATATTACATTAAACTGTATGATTATAATGTACAATAGAATCATCTCTGTCAACATTTTTGGATCATGTTTTATTAAATTAATGTTAATAAAGAATTTTTTTTTGTTAATATTATACAACTAATAACTTCTTGTTTGTCATTTGTTAAAAAAAAAAAACTTCTAATCTACTTTATATTTTAAAAAATTATATTCTATGCAATTTGTGTTAGTGCGATATTATTTAATATTTATTTATGAACATCGAATGCATAAAGTTAACACACACACACACACACACATATAATTTATCCATGCCAAGTTAGTCTTTACATTACTCAAAATATTTTTTTAATCCAATTAATTTGTAAACTATGATCTATGAATTATCTTTACATAGCTCAAAAAATATTGAGTGGTGTAATGTTACATTAAGTTACATCAAATATAACTTGAATCTAACTCTAACCACATAATAATTATAGGATTAGTATGTTATTATAGCATTCCCATAAGGTGCTCTATAAAAATGCCATTTCGAAGCATCAAAAAGACTATTTTATTATTTTAACACACCATTTTACAATTCACCATACATCACATTTTCTATTCTTCAATTTTATACATTAAAATAATATATACAAATATTAAAATAACATTAAAAAAACCAACAATATATAAAAATAAAAAATAAAACCCACCACCTCCACCCCAACCTACAGCCCACCCCTGCTACCAGCATCCATCAACGCCCCACATCCCACCCCACCATCGTCCATCACCCCACAACTCACCATCAAGGACACCAAAACCACCACATTAGAACACCACATAAACACCCAAAATCAAACACACCACATCAGAACATCACAACTAGAACAAAATCCATTGGCTGTCTTTTATTTAGAACAAAACAAAAACAAAAACAAAAAACACAACCCAAGTAGCTGCATCCCACACACCCACCCACTGCTGCCGCCAATCCACCCACCTACTGCCAACCCATCCATTGAAACCTAGCCACAAACTGACCTACCCACCACCAAATTCGCCCATCAGAACCCACCACAACCGATTTGCCTATCACCATTGCAACCCACCCACAGGCCGACCTACCCAACACTAAATCTACCCATCACAACCCACCACCACCGATCCGCCCATCACCAATGCAACCCACCCACAAGCAAACCCACCCTACACTGAATTTGCCCATCACAACCCACCACCACCGATCTGCCCATCACCATCTAAACCCACCCATCAAATCACTGCCAAAAAAAAAAAACCACAGCAACAAAGATCAACATCAGTCAAAGAGGTGGTGCGACGAGGCTGAGAGGAAGAGAGAAAAGCAACGAGAGTAAGAAGAAAAAAGGGTGAAAGAAGAAAAGAAGAGAGGTTGATAGAGAATGGGAGTGGAAGAGACTAATGAGAGAGGAGAGAGTAAAGAGAATAAAAAAATAATAAAAATTTTACCATTTTTGTCCATAAGCTTCCAATTTTGAGATTGTACTATTTACTCATGCCAAATATTTTGACATTTAGAACACATGATGTGAGTGGTTTTTGGTATTTGGTGTGCCAAATTTAGCATTTGACACAGCTGATGGAAATGCTCTTATGGCATATATTTAAAAAATAAAATAAAATTCCAAAGAGTTGTTTTTTTGAGATGCTTCCAAAGAGCTGTTTAGATGCATTGTTTTAGTGGTATGGTGAATGCCATTAGCACTTTTTTTTTTTTTTTTTGAAAAGTGATTAGCACATGTTATTATTATTATTAAATTAAATTTTAAGAACATAAGTTGTTTTGGATTATTGAATACGATATGAACTTTTGTTTGTTGAGTACTTTTCACATGCAATGTTTGATATATGTTACCACATATTAGTGGGTAAACGAATAGTGAATTTAGTGTTGATACTTGATATATTACACGATTCATAGCTAGCTGAGTTTGCAACCGTAGTGATTTACACGGAGATGTTCATGAATAAATAATTGAAGCATACATACATGTGTACAATTTCATTAGCTGTTAAGTTTCTAAAACTATTTGGTAAACTAGGATTTTGAATCTCTAAGACTCGAGTTCGGTGACAAAACTCAAGCATTTAAAAGACTTCAGTTCCCGTGTGTGTCCCTTGAGTTCCAGTGTTGTGGCAAAATCGACGTAAAGTGAATGCGAGGCTCTAAGACTCGATTTCCATGACAGAAAATACCACCCCAGTGCATTATACCCAAACACAAAACACTCAAAACACCCAGAAGCTCAAACCCCGACGAAAATGGGAATTTAACATTAATTTTTAAAAATTATAATTAATAGGTACTGTTTATAAACTATATTTTTTACTAGCATCTCGAGTCTAAGAGAGTTGATTTTAGGCCTATAAATCGAGTCTCAAAGACTCGATTTTCATGGTCGAATCAAGTCTATGTGGCACTTTTTCCACGTGGACTCCACCTGAAAATCGAGTATCTGACACTCGATTTCTATCTTTCACTATTTCCCTTCTCCTTCTTTTTTTCTGAGTTTCATTCTTCTCCTTCTGAGTTTCATTTAAAATCCTCTGTGCATCTGTTCATCTTCTTCCTGCGCTCAGCCACCACAGGTCCATCGCCGTCGACCCAGGCACGCGACCCAAGTCACAGCCCAGGCGCGCGACCCAGGTTGCAGCCCAGGCGACGCGACCCAGGTGCACGACCCAGGCGGCGCGACCCAGGTCGCGATTTTTGGGAATTTTTTTTTTGGGAGGGTCTTGAAATTTTTTTGGTTTGTAAATCGAGTCTCTAAGACTCGATTTTCAGGTGGTCACCACGTGGATAAAATGCCACATTAGATGTGATAGACCATGGAAATCGAGTCTTTGAGACTCGATTTTGGCCCCTAAAATCGATTCTCTTAGACTCGAGATGTTAGAATTATATTTACTTTCGAACCAATGCTTACTAACTATATTCTTCAGCAACTTTGGCTAATTGCCCATTTTGGCCCTCAAACACAAGACCTGTCCTCTCTCTCTCTCTCTCTCTCTCTCATTCTCCTCTCAACTCATCGGTGGCTCATTTTGTCGTCGGTGGCTCCTGTAAGGGTGGCAAAATTTGACACGACCTGCAAACCCGACACGACACGACACGAAATTAGCAGGTTATGGGTTGAGGCTTAACGATTTCGTGTCATATTCGGGTTGACACGGCTAACCCGTTTAATAAATGGGTTGGGTTAGTGTTGAACACATAGAACCCGTTTGACCCGTCTGATCCGTTTAATTAAATGATATTTTACCAATATACCCTTCAAACTCTTGGTATATAAACTTATTAGTTGTTGTGATTTATTTTCTTTGACATATTGTGATTGATTATTTGTGATATTGAGATATGCTTTAATTTTGGATGATTATTTGTGATGCAGTTACTTGTTAGTTCTGAATTTTATATTAAAAATATTTATTTTTTTGTTTTTTCATTAATTATTATTTTTCATTTTGATAAAAGTTCATAAACAGGTCGACACGACTGACCCGTTTAATAAATGGGTCGTGTTAGGGTTGATGAATCTTGACCTGTTTAATAAACATGTCGGGTTAGTGTTGAACTATGTAGTCAAATACTCATGACTTGACACGACACGAACCCGACACGCGAACACGAATTGCCACCCCTAGGCTCCTGTCCTCATCGGACCCTCCCTTTATATTGACCATCTCTCCGAGCCCAGCATCCTTTCGAGCCTCGTTGGGTCATTCACCATCTCTCTCTCACTGTCAGGTAATTGATTCTATCACTAAGTTCTTTGCTTCTTCTTTTTTTTGTTTTTTGTTTTTTTATTTTTATAAAGGGTTTTGACAGAACATTGGTTCTAAAATATAATTTTTAGTTTGAGTATATTTTACTTTCTTACTTCAAATTCACACTGTACGTTGTATATACTTCAAAACTGATCAATGACTGTGGATAAGCCTTAGGAATCACATTTAACATGGAAAAATTTATTGATTTGGTTGCCTGGTTCTTCATTACTTCATTGTTCTGTTGTTTCATTTTTGGAGATAACTATATACTGTTCTTTTGAGTTTAATGATTTTTTATTTTTAGGACACCTACACAAACTGAAAAAGAAAAAAAAGAGAGACAAAAAGACAAAAAATCAATATGTTTCTGCTTATAAATTGTAGTGGCATACTGTTACTATCACAAGTGATTCATATTATGAGAGCTGGAGCTTGCTTATTTATTTCAAAGTTTGAAGCCTTTTGATAAATCTTTAATATCATTGATTCTACTACTATTCTTTAGAAATACCACAACTAAGTGGGATATTCTTTGTGAAATTATTATGTCACGCCTTCACGATTAACTAGGAAAAAAAAAACAAGGGGCAGACCTTCATGATTAAATTTATGCAATTCGCTCGCTGAATTTATCATTTTAAGAAGATATTTACTTCTTATGTCATGTCATAAGATTATGAATTATGCTGCATTTATTTCAGAATCAGAGACACAAACAAGCGTGCTTATAGTGTTCATGTCCTTGCACTTAATGTATGTGTTTGTCTAATGGATTCCTCTTAATTACTTGATCTCTGGGCTCTTGCTCATGGTGTATCCCTGAAATCATGGGTAGAGCATTATAAAACTAGTTCAATTGATGAAACTATCATCTTACTGTACAAAGAAAAATATTCACAGGAATTTGTTTTTTAATTCTTTTCAAGGTTTCTGCATTACAAGGCAGCAACTATTGATGAGAGCGGGGTAGGGTTCTGAGAGTAGGCTGAAGCATGAAACTCAGATTTTTTTGGGGGGGGGGGGGGGGAGATACAAAAGGCTTTTTTTATTTATTTTGTACCACAATAGGATAAGAGTTCAAACACTGGGCTCTAAGTGATTTACAGAAAAAGCTGAGGCTTGGGCAGCCCAGCTGGAAACCACTGCCAGGCTTCATGGAATTCAGCTTGACTTTTTTGTATAAGCCTGAATGTTTGTCCAGGCCTTTTGTAACTGATGTAGTATGGAAAAGGGTACTGTTTCTCAGATCTAGTATTACATCTGTGAGAATCCAATTTTGAGTATAACAGGGGTGACAGTTTAAGAGGGGTAGAGGACTGAAATTGTATTATCATTCTCTTATCATTGTCAAATAATTCTTGCCATCTTTGACTCATGAGTGTAGCCCAAAAGTTGAACCAGATAAATCATGTGTTTCTTATGCAATGCTCTTTTTTTTCCCTTAAGATCTTTATATTGCTTCAAAAGTAGCATTACAAGCAACTTGGAGATCCTATAGCTAATGGACACCCAGGGATTAACTATCTTTCACGCTTTGTTTGTTTCAACAATGGTGTTTTCTAGAAAATGAGTTATTTTCTTAAAAGCATTTTCTATGAAACTATCTCATTTTCCAATGTTTGATAGCAACTTTAAATGAGTTGAAAAATAACCTCCTAACTTCCCTTATTTAGCTTGCTGTGAGATAGTGTTGTTTTCTAAAAAAATTTAATGGAAAACAATCTCTAAAAATAAGCCATACTTTTTATATTGTCCAAAGATAGTTTTCATTTGACTCATCTTTTTTTATGCTACCAAACACTGAAAAAAAAGGAAAACTATCTTTACACCAGGTTTTCCATTGAAACAAACGGAGCGTCAAATTAAAAGTCACTTCCAGGTTTTAATATTCATTTTATAGCTATGGGTGTTTCTTGAGTATTAGTTCTCATTTTCCAAGGTTTTTGAATCAAAGTTCTTCCTTATATGAGAAATATCCTACTTCCATGTGTATTCTAGAATTTACAGAAGGTAAGTTCTTTCCACGAATCTGCTATTTTCTTTTTATTTCTTAATGTATTGTTGTCTCTTTATGGTTATTTTGCTTTGATTTAAAATTTTAGTTCCACTAGAATATTGCAGTGTGTTTGTATGTTATCACACTTAAACTTTGAGCAGATGGATGCTACGGATGTTGAGGATGTTGAGACTGTCAGTCCTGGTCCCATAGATCGTTCAGTGTTGACACAACAACAACAACATCGATCAAATGATATTTGGGAGGGTGAGGTAAAATATCTAGTTTGAACACCGGCTAAATTTATATCTTCTCTTTGACTTACAAAAGGTACTTACAAATTTGTGTTGTTATTGGTCCTAATGATGTAACCACTCTATGTAGTGGTTGATGTAAATATATTAAGCCTTGGTTTTATCTTATGCAGGATCCGGGGGCACTTGAATGCCGTGGTTGTCATGAGGATGTGGCAAAAAGAGACCCGATGGTGGATGATCGGGTGATTGATATTATCAAGTTACTAGGTTTAGATGGACTCTATAGGACCCCGTCTAGAGAGATAGATCAAGGTTTGATATCAGCCTTAGTTGAGCGATGGCGGCCGGAGACCCATACATTCCACCTACCACATGGTGAGATGACGATCACCTTACAAGATGTGGAGGTTATTTTGGGGATTCCTATCGATGGTGAGGTCTTGGTTGGGCCGACTTTGTTGGATTGGTGCTAGGAGTGTAATGATTTGCTTAGATTTACTATTCCGCTTAGCAATACGATTGTGTTGATGGGGCAAAGAATTCTCATCAAACAACTTCTTGAACACATTGCACTCCCGTTGTCTCCTAATGCGCAGGAAGTTGAGGTGCATTAGTATGCCCGGTGCTATATTCTAGCACTACTAGGGGATACAATTTTCATGGACAAGTCAAGAGATAGAGTGCATTTGATGTTCTTGGAGTTCTTGCGAAATCTTTGCAATCCGCCACAGTATAGTTGGGGTAGTGCTTGCCTTGCATGGTTGTACAGAGAGTTATGTCGGGCAAGCCATAAGGATGGCAAACAGATTGGTGGGGCGATGTTCTTGGTTCAGTATTGGGCATGGGCCAGATTCCCACATTTGTGCCCAAAGATAGTGCCCCCACCTAAGGGTGCTAATGGCCCATCACGACTAAATTATCCACTCTCCATTAAGTAAGTCTTTGCATGAAATTGATTGCGTCATCATTGCATAACTCTGTTAGTAATTAAGTGGTAGGTGTTGATTCCCTCATAATTGTAGGTGGGTGTGGGTGCCATGTACACAGAATAGGCTATCATACTCCTCTTTGGTCCATTATCGTGAGCAGTTATGTAGAATGCAATCGGACCAGGTAGCACAAGAGATTTCTTTCATAATGTTTTGAACAATATGTACTCTTGGTGAAATTATATATATATATATATATATTGCAGTACTTGGAAAAATGCCTAATACGTTTGCCTGTTTTTTGGCTATTGTAGGTTATGTGGCAGCCATATGAATCGGAATTGAGCCACCTTCCTGCCTTCTGTGTTGCAGGGAAGGATATGTGGAGGGCAGTTGTGCCACTTATGTGTTTCTGCATAGTAGAGAAACACCAACCGGATCGTGTCCTTCGTCAGTTTAGGTTGATGCAAGACATTCTCGTTGATGTTGATACTAACGAACGACTTCATGGAATAGACCTAAGCGAGGTAGATAGAAATTGGAGGGCGGAGCACGCAGTGCATATCCATCAATGGGGTAATCGATACCAACTAGTGTGTCATGCACCGGCACTAATTAGTGATATGCCTCGTGATCATAGATATTTCCGTTGGTACCGTAGGATAACTCGAAAGTATATCGACCGCAATAGCACTTTATTAGATTTTATGGTAATGTGTAGCAGTTAGTTACCATTTAATTTGAGTTGTGTGTTTCCATGGTTGTGTTCGATGTCCTGATGGTGGTTCTTTACTTGCAGATTAAAAAACACTTAGAACTGTTGCAGCAATTCCCTGTAGGCAGTCCAGAACACAAGCACATTTTGGATGCCCTGAAGGCTGTGAATAAACTTGATCGTGTAGGTGCAAATAATGATCAGGCCAACATTGGGCTTCAAACTAAATAAGAAGATACTACAAGGCCAAGCACGAGCACAACTCTTGCAAGACATAGTCATGGTCAGCGTGCTGCAACCCTTCATGTTGTAACTGGCCCTGAATTCCCTCCACTCGCCCCACATGCATGTCTTGGCCCCGAGATCCCTCCACCCACCTCATGTGCATCTCCTATTCATGTTTGTAGTTCTCCTTTTGTCTGGACATCTAATTTTTTGTTAGGGCCAAAAGATAATGCAGAATCTTAACAAACCATACTTAAAATAATTTTTTTTTGTGAACTAAATTAATTTTGCTTTCGGGTGACTAATGTGGGAAAAGGAGTTTGATACAAGCTCTGTGGGACTCACAAAGGATAGTGCTGGATGGTTGGTAGAAAACACAAATTTCAAACTTATTGGTAAGAAATAGATTGTACTTTCTATCAATTTGGAGCTACTTGACAATAAGATTATAGGTTGTGTTAACGGGCACCGCAATGTGCCCGTTAACCACAATATTTTTTACTTTTTTTTGACAAAATTTTTGTTGTTGTTTTTGTTTTTTGTTTTTTTGCAGTTTATGTCATTTTTTCAGTTTTGTAGGTACTATTTGGTGTCTTTTTTACTTTTTTTTTTTTTTTGAGTTTTTTTTTGTACTTAACAAGCGGTGCTTGTTAACATTTTCCTAAGATTATTATGGCAGTCTTTTGTTCTTGCAAGCTGCCACGAGCATCCTGTATCTATGTTGGAAACTAGGGCTCATTTCTTCTTTTGCACTTGTATAATAGTCATGAATATCAATTAGTAGCTTAATCACCATGTACATTTTTCACTTATTTCAAACTATCAGTATTGAAGGATTTTATTAATGGTGTATTTAAATAGAACTATTTGAAAAGAAGCATTCACATTTCGGTTTTTAGTTTAAATGACTTGAATAAAATATAAAATGGAAAAAAACTTTGGATGGATTTGAGCTCTATAAATATGTGGATATGAAATGATCAAACAATTTATACTAACAATTTTTCATCAATTTCCTTGATTTTAAATCCTAAAATCCAAATGCAAATCCATGATGATGCAATATGGCTTTTTGCTCTTATATTTCAAAGCTTATTTAGACGTAACTATAAGCAGCCCCAACGAGCAATGATTTGGTTCTGAATGGTAATGACCAGCAAAATCATTAGCTGATTCCTGGTGATTGAAGGAATCTTGGGGCCATGGCAGAAAACGCAGGAATCTAATATCCATTACTTTCAGCTCTTAGGGCATGGATGGATAGTTATATCCATAACTACATTGCATTGAGTCTCAACCATGTTTCTTCCAATCTTTCATTCCTTTGCCCTTTCATACCCCATTGGCATTCTCTTAGAATTCCCTCCTTTCTTCATAGGACAAGTTGTCTATCGACCTCATTTTGTGTACAAATGCATTGATATAACGTATTATTGGTCTTTTGACTGTTATGACATTTTTACATTCTGTCTCTTACTTGGTGTTTATAGGTACCCTCATTTGGAATTAAATGCTGGGCTTTTGATTATTTAATTGCAACTGATGATAGCTAAACAAAAGATAAGGAAGAAACCAAAAGGGAGAGTGATGCTGAACGAAGAAAGTCTACAAAGCACGCGAAGCAAAAATTGGACTCTAATGGCCTGTTTGGATGTTTAAAAAAGGAGGGGGAGTAGAGTAGAGGGAAGGGGAGTAATTCAATTACCTTGTTTGAGAGTTTTTTAAGGAAGGAGGGGGAGGGGTTTGGAAGGGTTTGAAGGGGTTTCAACTACCTCCAACCCCCTCATTTTTAGTTCCCCCAAATTGGGGAGATTTGGAGGGAGAGTAGAGCACATAAAATTATTGATAAAGTAAATTACCTAATTTACCCTTATTATATTTATAAAATTACAATGTTAAAAAAAAGGGGAAGGGCTAATTACTCCCTTCCCCCTTACTAATTATAAAAACATCCAAACAAGGTGGAGGGTAATCATTCTCCTCTACTCTCCTCCCCACTACTTCCCTCCCCTCTACTCCCCTCTACTCTCCTCCCTCTCTAAACTCCCAAACATGCCATAAATTTGTAGTGAGGGGTATTGATTTCAAAAATGTGTTACCCAGCCCCAAAATTTTGGGACCGAGACTTTATTGTTCTTGTTGTTGTAATAACAATTTAAGATACGCCAATATGTGTAATATCGCTCGTAGTTGTATACACAGCTATATTAATTAGTATTGTGATATGGTTTTATGCATTACAATGTGATATGAGATACAGGATGCGTGATTTCTATGTATTGTTGGATTATGAAGACATGAGATGTTGATTTTCTTTTTTTTTCTTTTTTTTTTAAATAATTTACTGGCGATTTACTTTAGATGTTTGGCAGTTTAAAAGGGAAAAAAAGAAAAAAAAAGAAAAAAAAGAAAAAGACTACATTCCCTCTTTGTTTTTGCTTGTTTGTTTGTTTTTTTTTTTTTTTTTTTTTTTTTAAGAACCAAATTTCCCTTTTTAGTTAGTTTGTTTGTTTTTTTTTTTATAGAATTAAATTTCTCTTTTTAGTAACATGCTTTAATTTAATGAATTATGTATATTATTAGAAAAAATAATGAGTTTATAATTATATATATATAGATAGGAAAATATATTTAATATATTTTGATTTAATGTGCTATATATGATACAAGAGTAATAAACGAAAAAAAAAAATGTATTATTCAATTAGATAAATGCAATACATTAAAAAAATAAAAAATAAAACTTGGGGGACCAATGGTTTAAAGGACAAAGTTTAGCTATAAAATTGGTTGTATTTTTAGGTTACTCAATATCTTTTTATTAGAGGTGAATTTTGATAAATCCACTGTTGGAATACATCTTCTTGTTATATCCTCTATGCTTGCAAAATTTCTAAGAAATTAAAAGTCAATAGCTATGTTATCAATAAATTATTTAAACTGGAAGTTTTTGTAGTTTAAAATTATGCATAAAATATAAGCTTATAGATCATATAGTAAATTATATCCGATTGACACAAAATTTGTTGTGTACTATGAGCATAAAGAACATGCAATTCAATAGTTAGATTTTCAAAATATGTAGTAATATTTATTTTATTGAGTAAAGTTGTAGCCTAATGCTACAACTAATCTTGTAGTTAAACTTTGTCCTAGTTTAACTTTATTTATACATTCTTATTTGTATTACAATTACTATTGGAGGGAGGAGAGAATTAAGAAAAAGCAAAGGCGCCATGACCCACCCCCTAGCCCTATCTCCCTTTATCCTAGTGTATAGAGTATAACAAGAAAAATTTAATCAATGGTGAACTTGTCAAAATATAAATCTAATAAAAATTTATTAAATTGTGTGACATTGTTAAAGTTATACTTAACATTATTTGAATTTCACTCATACATGTATACATACATACATATCTATAGCGTGTATGTATGTATTCCAAACTTGTCATAAATAAATTTTATTTGTGATGATCAAATATTGCAAAGAAAAAATTTCATGAATTAGGTCATTTGGGTGGAGTCCACCCTTTCCCCCATATGGGGTGGACCTTACTACACTCCCCTAAGGCTTCGTTTGGAATATAAATGAAATGAATAGAATGAAATGTATTTAATTAAACGAAAGGAATGAAAAATAAATGAATGGAACGGAATTAAGTAACCTTATTTGGATGTTATAAAGTATTGGAATGGAAATTAAATAATCTTGCTTGGGAGTAACATATAGAGAAATGAATTAATCATTTTATGATAATATTACTTCTAGGGCCAAAATGGTCGAATACCATATTTGGTTGAAAAATTTAGTAATCTACCATTGTTTGCAAAATATTTAGTAGTCTACCACATTTTTAAAACTCGAATCCTTGAAACTCGAGTTCCATGAAAATTGTCACGGTGGCAATCGCTGACCTGGATTACATTAATTAAAAAATGTCACATGGAACTCGAGTTTCTTGTAATGTTACTCTCGAGTACCATAAAACTGAACTAAATAAATAGCTTTTACAACACTTTACAATCACCACTATACACTAGTACACACTAGCTTTTTATTTAATGCACTCAATCACCAAATACACTTGCACACACCTGACACCTTACTTCTAGACACGTACACACTATGACTTTTAGACTTGTGCTTTTTACACACTTCACTTCACCTGTCCTTCACTTCTCAAGTCATGCAGGATGGGTACCATCCTTGCTTTCTTTACTACACTCCACTTGCACACGCCTGATTTGTGCTTTCTTTAGTCTATTTTTTTTTATTTTTTCCTTTAGCTTTTCTTCTTCACTTTAGCATGTCCCGCACGCATAGGGGTGTGCAAAAAACCGAGGAACCGAACAAACCGATTGAAACCGACCGAACCGTTGCCAAAATTTCGGTTTGGTTTCGGTGCGGTACGGTTTCAGTTTCATTTTTTAAAAACCGAAATTTTCGGTTTTGGTTTCGGTGCTGGATTTTTTACCCCGAAACCAACCGAACCGAACCGATATATATATTTATTTACGTAACTTTAAAACATAATTCTTCAGTGGCTTAGTGGTATGCTCCTTAAGTTTTGGCTAGCAGTTCCAGAGATCGAGCCTTCGCGTGGGCGTGAGTGATTTTTTGCTATTTAATTTTTTAAAACCCTAGAACTATAGCATGATATAAATATCCCTACTTTCTTCTTCTCTTTCATTTCTTTCCAGCCGCCCCTACCCCTAACTTCTTCTTCTCTTTTCTTTTTTTCCAGCCGCCCCTATCCTTCTTAATTTCTTCTTCTCTTTTCTTTTTTTCCAGCCGCCCTTATCCTCCTTAATTTCTTCTTCTCTTTTCTTTTTTTCCAGCCGCCCCTATCCTCCCTATTTTCTTCTTCTCTTTTCTTTTCATCAGCCCTTCTCACGTCTACCTCAGCCTCCCCATTTTTTTCATTTCTTTTTGTTCTCTATGAGTCCCATGGACCATGGCCATGCCTTTCTCTTCTCTCTGAGTCACATCTCTATACAGAGAACGAAAAATCAATGGTAGGCTCAAGCATGGTGGTAGGCTCTTGTTATGGTGTGGTAAAGTTCAATTTTTTGTTTGAATCTATGTGTAAATTGTTGAACAAATATTGTTGGAAATTTTTCTTTCTTTGTCGTTCTGATTTGTTCAATAGCTCCCTCTCTGTTACTCTATTTATTTGTTTTTTTATATGTGATTAAAGTTAGGGTTTTGAAAATCTCAATAACCCTTTCTTTGAAAAACTGAAAACCGACCGAAACCGAAATACACCGAAACCGTTCGGATTCCAGCCATTTCGGTCGGTTTCGGTTGAGAATTTCACAAACCGAAATATTCGGTTTCGGTTGGCCATACCCATAAAAACCGACTGAAACCGAACCGAAACACCCCTACGCATGCATAAGGCGACATCAATTTTTAAAGGAACTCGAGCTTCAAGAGCTCAAGTTCTATGTTACAAGGAATTTGAATTTTTAAAACTCAAGTTCCATGTGGACTTTTAAATTATAAAATGTCAAATCAGTTTTTGCCACCGTGTCACTTTTTTTGGAACTCGATTTTCATAAACTCGAGTTTTATGTAGAACTCGAGCTTTTTGAACTAGAGTTTTAGAATAGTGGTAAATTGTTAAATGTTTTGCAAATAATAGTAGATTGCTAAATATTTCAACCAAATATGGTATTTGGCCATTTTGGCCTTCCTACTAGGCCCTTATTTTAAAATTAAGGCCAAATATATGGGTATTTTAGGAGTTTTAGGAAAAAAATTCATTAAACTCTAATTCAATTTCCTTCAATGAAAATTTGAGATTTTGAGAGAATTGAGAAGAATGAGTGTTCCCTTCTACCCATTCCATTTCATCCTACTTAAACTTTCAAATAAGAGAATAGATTTTTTGTTCCCTTCATCAAAACTTCCAAACAAGAGAAGAGATGAATATTCTGAAATTATTATTTTCATTTTCTTCCATTCCATTCATTTTCCTCCTCCTAAATGAGTTCTAAGATTTCGTTTGGGAGTTCATAAGGGAATAGAATGAAATGGAAATGAATGATCATAAAAGAAAAAAATGTTTATAAATAAGAAAAACGAATAGAATGGAATGGAATTAGGTAACCTTGTTTGAATGTTTAAAAATAAAGGAATGGAATGAAAATGAATGAAATATAAGTAACCTTGTTTGGGTGTAACAAATAAGGAAATGAATGGAATCATTTTATGACAATATTATTATTAGACTCCTATTTTAAAATAAATGGCAGAATATATAGGAGTATTTTTGGAGTTTTAGTAAAAAATTTATTGAATCTAATTTCATTCCCTCTAATTCCTCCCGATTTTGAAGAGAATGAAAATTTGAGATTTTAAGGAAATAGAGATGAATAAGTGTTCTCTCCTACTCATTCAATTCCCTCCCTTATACTCACAAACAAGAGAATTAACTTTTCATTATCTCCATTAAAACTCTTAAATAAAGGAAGGAAAAAATATTCTAAGAATATTCTTTTCATTCTTTTCCATTCTATTTCATTCATTCCTCCCAAACAAGGGCTAATGCTTCGTTTGAGAGTTCATAAAGGAATAGAATGGAATGATTATAAATGAATGGAATGAAATGTATTTAAGTAAGGGAAATGAATAGAAAATAAATAAATGAAATGGAATTAAGTTACTTTATTTGGATGTTTTAAAATAAATGAATGGAAAGAAATGGAAGATAAGTAATCTTATTTGGGAGTAACATATAAGAAAATGAATAGAATAATTTTATGACATTATTGTTGGAAAAACATAATTTGTATCGCATACAAAACATACGTAGCGGAAAATTAATGGATCTACTTCATTCGCAGTTGTTAACATGTACTATGTAAATTTCATAATTCAATAACAAGAGAGCGTACCTTGGTGCAGTAAAATTCAAAATCAAATATTAGAAGTACTTTAGAACATTTTTAATCTTCACTCCAATTCCACTTAAGTCTAAGAAGTGTAATCTCTCAATCAGTTTATATGTATGTGTTCAAAGGAGAATAAAAGAGTGGCTTACACTCACATACACACCATTTCATACATTCATAAAACCTTATATCAAATTTTTGAAGGAAAAAATCTGGTTTTGTATCTCATATAAAACACATAGCGGAAGCAACAAACAAGAATCTATTTCATTCGTGATTGATAACGTGCACAATGTAAATTTCAGAATTTAGGAACAAGATAGCGTACCTTGGTGTGGAGAAATTCAAAACAAAGATTAGAAGCACTTGGGAACACTTTTAATCTTCACTCCAATTCCACTTTATGCCCAAGATGTGTGGTCTCTCAATTAGTTTTTCAAAGGGAGAATGAAAGTGTGTCTCACACTTTCTCACACACCGTTTCTTATTTCACTTTTTCACTTCTTCTAATAAAAATTTTGTATGTTTCTCTCCTTATATATAATTGATTATTTAGTTGAGTCAGCCTTTGAGCCATTCCAATTGGGTTTTAGTATGTGGCTTGGAGTGGGACCAAAATGGACAATAAGACTCTAACTCCAATGGGCCTTGAGCTCATCTGTTAAATCTTGATAAGTTCAAAGTTACCATTAATTATATTTAATACTACTATATAAATATAATTGTACTCTAAGCCTTATTAACGAATTATATCTCAAGACTTTATTTTACATTCAACCCCTTCATTAAAATATTTGTAGTAATACAAAGTTATGAATGTTGATTGCCACTTTGAAGATTACTACATCTTAATCCTTGGGTACCCAGTTTAATCATTTAAGTTATTCATCATATATTTATGAAATCCAATTTCATAAATATATACTTTAGTAACTTCTTACTAAAGTGGTTAGGTCTAACACTCTGAATAACCAAACCCATTAAATTTATCTCAAAGGAATATTTTATATCTCCGTTAAGAAATTATGAATTCCATCTTTAGAATATATGTTCCATCAACATTAAATGTGGTTGCCCAATATACTGAGGTTTTGATCGTGACTTTATTTAGATCTCACTCCTGATATATCAAAACAACCTACACTTTATGATCAAGTTCATTGTCCTCTCAAGATTAAGAGTTTTTTTTTATGCGAAAATTAAGAGTTGATGTAAATAGAAATCGTGAGATTTATTATTCATTTGACAATCGTTAGGAAAATAATAAATCTCATAGCGGTCTAATTCAATATGTCTTAACTCTTAAAACATATCAACTAGAAGTCTCCACTTCCATGATCAAGACAAATCACCTAAGTTGATATGTTATAATCTTCGCAGATGAAATGCTTAATTTCATCACCGACTACGAACTAAAATTTTGAATTTACAAAGAACTTGTAATTTACATCTTTTCTGACTAAATCACATAAATTACATACTATGCATCTCATGAACTATATGATAATATCCAAATATTCATGTTACCATTATTTTAGATAATAATAAAACAATTTTATTAATCATAACATAATGTCATACATAATGTAATACATAGTATCATACAATAGGATTTAAAGGGCATATATCCTAACAATTATTACTATTAGACTCCTATTTTAAAATAAATATATAGGAGTATTTTGAGAGTTTTAGTAAAAAATTTATTAAATCTAATTTCATTCCCTCCAATTCCTCCTAATTTTAAGAGAAATGAAAATTTGAGATTTTGAAGGAAAAGAGAGGAATGAATATTTCCCCTACCCATTTCATTATCTCTCACTTAAAATCTCAAATAAGAGAATAAACTTTCAATTCCCTCCATTAAAACTCCCAAAGAATGGAAGGGAAGAATATTCTAAAATTATTATTTTAATTCTTTTTCATTTCATTCATTTCCCGCCTCCCAAACGAGGACTTAGGGCATAAGTTTGGTTGGAGGAGTGGAAAAGTGAGAGGATAGAAAATTAGTGAGAAGATAGAAAATATTTAATTTTTCCTTGTGTGTGTTTGTTTGGAGGAGTAGAATTATGGAAATGATGGAAAATACTTTTGTTTGGTTAAGGGAAAAAAAATAGGAGGATAAAAAATGTAATTTATATAAATTTACTCTTATGCTTTTATTACATAATATGTAAGAAATAATTTAATTATATTCATTAAATAGTATAAAAATTTAACATATATATACAGGCATTAGGTACAAGCCTAGGCCATCAACCTCCCCATGCTTAAGAGAATAGGGCATAATATAAGGTCAAGGCCCATATCAATTCTAAGGACCAATGCCTGGTTAGGGTCCAGTACTAATTTAAGGTCTGCATGAGACGGTAACAGTAGTGCCTTGGGGGAAATCACCCGTCGCGCATTGTTTGGCGACGGGTGCAAGTTTTAAGAAAGTCATATCTATCATGAGAAGTGGATCTCATTTGGTCAGGAATAAATCCTAGAATAGCCCACCAACATGAAAAGCAACCACATCATCATGACAACCCCACTATGGGAAGTTTATAAATAAGGGCCGAAGGTGTGAGAAGGGGGTTGACAATTTTAGGGGAAGAGAGAGAAATACATGAGAGCAAAAGGAGAGAAACCGTTAGAAAAGGGAAAAAAGGAGTTCCATTAAGGTGGTGTCTTCTCGAGAACCTTACAAACATGGTGAGAGAAAACTAATTGGGCTGGGAACTATCGGTCTTGGGCCGTTGAGTTGGTGTTTAGAGTTTTTCCCATTGTAGGAAGCTCTATACCCACCTTAAACAGGTAAATTGGGAGCCTGACCTCAAAGCCTATGACCTCAAAGCCTATTAGGCTATTTGGGCCTAGGCCACCACAATATCATATATATATATATATATGTATGTATGTATATATGTATGTTATTATGGATATTATAATCTAATATGAACAAAATTTATCTTCAAACTAGTTTGGAGAGAATTCTTTCAAATTTCTCATATATCTTTATATTGAGTATAAATTTTGAAAATCCAACTGTTAGATGTAATGTTCTTATTATATTATTCATGTTTGCAAAATTTCAAGAAGATTAAAGATTAATTGCTATGTCATCAAACAAATGTTAAAATTTCAAGTTTTTGTAATATAAAATTGTGTATAAAAAATAAGTTTATTGATCAAATAGTAAATAACATTCGATTCGAATAAAATTTGATATATATATATATATGGACATGCTCGCTAGTCTATGTTACAGCTCGAAGACAATTTTGCAAATCTGGACATACATTACAATAGATTCTCTTGGTTAGAGAAAAGAAAAAAAAATAAAAGATAAAAGATCAATTATGGAAAGTAGTAAGAGTAACAGTAAGAAGGAAAAAAAGAAAAGAAAAAAGAAAAAGAAAAACAAGAGAATGATGAGATGAATTACCGTATACCGTATAGAGGAAAGAGTAGAAGAGATACATGTAAGCCACTCTCTCGAATTCTCTCTTGGAAACTGATTGAGAGACCATACATCTTGGGCGTTAGTGGAATTGGAGTGAAGATTAAAAGTGTTCCCAAGTGCTTCTAGTATTTTGTTTTTAAATTTCATCGCACTAAGGTACGTTTTCTTATTCTTGAATTCTGAAATTTATATAGTGCATGTTATCAATTGCGAATGAAGTAGATCTATTAATTTTTCGCTGCATATGTTTTGTATGCGATACAAACATGTATTTTTCCAACAATTGATATCAGAGCGGTCTTCAATTTCGAATCTGTATAACGTGTTTTGTGAGTTTTAGAATTAGTGACAATAGTTTCATGTTGTTAGAAATTAATTTTCTGCGTGGTTGTTGAAATTATTGTTTGATGAAAATTGATATTGATATTATTATGTTGTTTAAATTTGAGTTTAAGTAAGTTAAATTGAACTTTAAGGCTATAACATCAATAGAATTCAATTTTGATATCATTTTATGTTTATTTTGTTTATATGATGGTTGTTTGTTCATGAAAAACTGTTGAAAACTATTTAAGAAAAATTCTAGAAAATTCAGTTTGTGACAATCTACCTGCTCAATCGCTGCTCGATCGATCGAGAGAAAGAAAATTCTGAATTTTTCTAAGCGTTTTCAAATGGATTAAGTGCAAGACTGTGTGTTATTAGATTACATATGATTTTTAAATAAAAACCTTTAATTTAAAATATCTAGTGGCAGAGAGATACAAGGAATGGATCTCCCGGCCTCCATTATCAGTTCATAGTAGTGTGGGATAAGCACATCGTCTTGACGTATATGCCTCGCGATCCCAAAGGAGGGTGTTTATTTCATAGTACTACAAAATTGAACTTACCCGTTTAAAGTAGTGTGGATAAACACCTTGTCTTGGCGTATATGCCTCGCGGTCCCAAAGGAGGGTGTTTTGTTTCATGGTACTACAAGTTTAAACACAATAAAGGAAGATGAAATGTGGCTACACATGATTCTAGATAATGGTGTACACTAGACTAAGTGTAATGTTGACCTCCCAAATGAGTTATGTCATTATTATTTAGAGGCTAAAGGCAATACAACATATTATTAGTGTTTGATAAGAGTTATCATGATAGCACTGATAATGAGAATAGTTCTCAATCAATCATAGTGTTTATAATAAACTTGCTACCAAGGAATTATAAACATGGGATTGGGTTGTCATTGCATATATTATATTATGGTTTTATTAAAATTTCATATTACATGCTTATATGCTAAATTGATAATGTCCAGTTCACTTATTATATTCATGTTTATTATTTTCAGATTTTATCATGGCATCATTTAGCCCACTTGTTGCTATTCTTAATCAAAACAAACTGACTAGATCTAACTATATTGACTGGAAAAGAAATTTGGACATTGTTCTTACAGTAGAAGAGCACAAATATATACTTACTCAACCGTGTCCTAGCTTTCCTTTGTTAGATGCTTCTCTTAAGAAAAAACAGTGATATGATCGTTGGCAGAAATCTAATGAGATTGTCAAGTGCTCTTAGCATCTATTTCAAATGTTCTACATCATCAAATGCAGGATGTAGAACTAGTTTTGGACATTATGCTAAATTTGAAGGAGATGTTTGGTGAGCAAGGTCGTTTTGCAAGGTAAGAAACTATGAGGCAAATTTATAATACCAAAATGACTGAAGATAGTTCAGTGAGGGAACATTATCTTAAGATGATCTCTAATCTAAATACATTGGAAGTTTTAGGTGTTGACATTAATGGAGAATCCCAAGTGGATATGATACTCTAGTCACTACCAAAATCATTCAAGGAGTTCAGACTTAACTATAATATGAACAAAAAGATTTATTTATTGTCTAAATTAATGAATGAGTTAGTGGCAGTGGAATGCATTCTTGGTACGTCCAGTGTTGAAGCCAATTTGGGTGAAGTTTCTTCTTCTCAAATTAAATCGAAAGACAAAGATAAGAAGAAGAAGGAGGATTTTACCAAGCAAGATGGTAAACAAATTGTCTTAGGAGTTGCCAACAAGGAAAGAAAATCAAAGGAAAGTGTTTCTATTGTGGTGAGAAAGGGCATTGGAAGAGGAATTGTCCAAAATTCATAGCTGTCTAGAATAAGGGTATGAAATGTTCATTCCTTCTTGAAATATGTTTAGTACAAAATCCCACGAATTTCTGGTGTGTGGATTTAGATTGTATTAATCATATCTGTAATTCTTTGCAGGGGTTCCAAGAGACCAGAAGGCTGAATGAGGGAGAACTGTTTCTTACTTTGGCTGATGGGAGCAGGATTCCAGTTGTAGCTGTTGGAATGTTTAATTTATGTTTTAGTTCTAGAATTATAATATTGGAAGACTATCTATATGTACCTAATGTTCGTAGGAATTTAATTTCTGCAACTTATTTAGGTAAACATGGGTATTGTGTTATCCTGAAAAACAATGTTGTAATAAAAAATGATAAAATGTTATCTGTTCTAGCAATATTGTGGATGGTCTGTTGTAATAAAGAATGATAAAGTGTTTATCTGTTCTGGCAATATTGTGGATGGTCTTTATATTTTAACCTCTGATAAACATGAATTATACAATTTTGAATTAGATAATAACTCTCATGTAAAATCATTAAAGAGAAAGTTTCATTCTAATGATGCATATCTTTGGTATTTGCGTTTGGGTCATATTAATTCAAATAGAATTAAAAGACTAATCAAAGATGGACTCTTAGAGCCATTGGACTTTGATGAATTTCCAATTTGTGAATTTTGTTTAGAGGGTAAAATGACCAAACGACCTTTTAATGCAAAAGGTAGAAGAGCTCAATAATTGCTTGGATTAGTTCATACAGATGTATGTGGTCTTATGTCATCCCAAGCAAAAGGAGTTTATGAGTACTTCATCACTTTTACGGATGATTACTTAAGATATGGTTATGTGTACCTAATGACATGGAAGTCCAAAACCTTTGACAAGTTCAAAGAGTTTAGGGCTGAAATTGAAAATCAATTAGGTAAACGTATAAGGGCCATTCGATCTGATCGAGGTGGCAAATACCTTCTTGGGGATTTCAAGGATTATCTAATTCAAAATGGGATTGTATCCCAATTAATTGCATCTAGAACTTTTCAACAAAATGGTGTAGCGGAAAGAAGGAATAGGACTCTTTTGGAAATGGTCAGGTCCATGATGAGTTATTCAATTTTACCAATTTCTTTTTTGGGATATGCGCTAAAAACTGCAATGCACATTTTGAATTTGGTTCCATCAAAATCTATTCCTAACACACTCAAGAAATTGTGGAATGGGCGCAAGCGCAAGACTAGTATTAAATATCTCTACATTTGGGGATGTCCAGCACATGTATTGAAAGGGAAGTCTGATAAGTTGGAAGCAAAAACTGAAGTGTGCCTGTTTTTAGGATATTCAAAGGAAACTAAGGGTTATTTATTCTATAATCATAAGGATAACAAAGTGTTTGTTAGTACCCATGCTAAATTTTTAGAAGATGATTATGTGAATAATTTTAATCCTAGAGGCAAAGCGGTTTTGGCTGAAATAGATGAACCTGTAATTGAACAACTAATGGATGAAATTAGAGATGATGTGGTTGTATTAGATACACCACAAGATACTACTCATGAAATGTCCAGTACATAGGTGCCTCATCGTAAAGGGAGGATTGTTTGGCTACCTATAAGATTTATAAGTTTGGGAGAAACTTATGAAGCTATCTCACAAGAGGCTAAATCTGAGCCTTACACTTATGAAGAAGCAATGAATGATATAAATGAACATTATTGGGTCCAAGTTATGAAATCTGAATTGGATTCTATGTATTCCAATCATGTATGAGATCTTGTAAAGGCGCCTAACGGCATTAAACACGTTAGTTGCAAATGAGTTTATAAGAGGAAGAGAAGGATAGATGGAAAGGTTGAAACCTTTAAAGTAAGACTAGTGGCAAAAGAGTATACACAAAAAGAAGGTATTGACTATGATGAAATTTTTTCTCTAGTAACCATGCTTAAGTCTATCAGAATTCTCTTATCCATTGCTGCTCATTATGATTATGAGATTTGACAAATGGATGTTAAGACTGCATTTCTTAATGGCAATCTTGAAGAAGAAATCTACATGATGCAACTAGAATATTTTATAGCAAAGAACCAAGAGCATATGATATGCAAGTTGAAAATGTCCATTTATGGACTTAAGTAAGCATCTATGTCATGGAACATCAAATTCGATCAAGCAATCAAGTCATTTGATTTTGAACAAAATTTTGATGAACCATGTATGTACAAAAGACATCGAGATAAAGTAGTAATATTTCTAGTGTTTTATGTTGATGATATTCTACTCATTGGAAATGATGTAGAGGTAATGTCATCGGTTAAAGTTTGGTTGTCAAGCCAATTTGATATAAAGGACTTGAGTGAAGCTAGCTATATTCTAGGGATCAAGCTTTGGCAAAATCAAAAGAATAGAATGTTAAGTTTGTCACAAGCTGGATATATAGATAACGTTCTAGAACAGTTTAGCATGCAAAACTCCAAGAAAAGATTACTTCCTTTCAGACATAGAGTTCTTCTGTCTGATGATCAAAGGCTGAAGACTCTTAAGGAAGAAAATATGATGAGACAAGTTTCCTATGCTTCTGTAGTGGGAAGACTCATGTATGTCATGCTTTGTATTAGACCGGATATTTGCTATTCAGTTGGCATGGTCAACAGATATCGATCAAATCCAAGACTTAAACATTGGCAAGCTATAAAACATATTCTCAAGAATCTAAGGAGAACGAGAGATTATATGCTTGTTTATTGTTGTGAGGATTTAATTCCTATTGGCTATACAGATTTAGATTTTCAGTCAGATCTTGATTTCAGAAAGTCCACTTCAGGTTGTGTGTTCATCTTGGGAGGTGGAGTCATAAGTTGGAGGAGTGTTAAGCAATCTTGTATTGCCGACTCCACCATGGAAGCTGAATATGTTGCTGCTTGTGAAGCGGCAAATGAAGCTGTTTGACTCAAGAAATTCTTTTATGATCTTGGTGTTGTGAAAATTGAGCAAGTTCCTATTATATTTTTCTGGGACAATAGTGGAGCGGTTGCACAATCTAAGGATCCAAGGAATCACAAGAAATGAAAGCATATAGAAAGAAAGTACCACATTATTTGAGATATTGTTGCTCGTGGAAATGTAGCAGTTGCAAAGATTGATAGTGCAAATAATCGAGCGGATCCTTTTACCAAAGTCTTGCCCCAAAGGACTTTTGAGTCACATTGGAGAAAATGAGAGTTAGATTAGTGCACAATAGTCTTTAGGGCAAGTGGGAGATTCTTAGGATGTGTGCCCTTAAATCCTATTGTATGATGCTATTTATGACATTATATATGATTTAATGTTGTGATTAATAACGTTATTTTATTATCATCTAAAATAATGGTAACATGAATATTGAGACATTATCATATAGTTTATGAGATGCACAGAAGATATAAATCACAGATTCATTGTAAACTCACAATTTTAGTTCGTAGTCGGTGATGAAATTGGACATTTTAGCTGCGAAGACTATAACATATCAACTAGGATGATTTGCCTTGATCATGACAATGGAGATTTATAGTTGGTATGTTGATATGTTTTAAGAGTTAAAACATATTGAACTGGACTGCTGTGAGATTTATTATTCTCCTAACGACTGTCAAATGAATGATAAACTCATGACTTCTATTTACGTAAACTCTTAATCCTGAGAGAATAATGGACTTGATCATGAAGTGTTGGTGACTTTGATATATCAGGAGTGAGGTCTAAATTCACGATCAAAATCTCAGTATGTTAGACAACCGCATTTAGTGTTAATGGAACATATATTCTCAAGATGGAATTCATAGTCTCTTAACGGAGATATAAAATATTCCCTTAAGATAAGTTTAATGAGTTTGGTTATTCAGAGTATTAGGCTTAACCACTTTAGTAAGGAATTATTAAAGTATATATTTATAGAATTGGATTTCATAAATATATGATGAATAACTTAAAGGATTAAACCGGGTACTCAAGGAATTAAGACGTAATCTTCAAAGTGACAGTCTATATTTATGATTTTGTATTACTACGAATATTTTATGAAGGGATTGCATGTACAATAAAGTATTGGAATATAATTTATAAATAAGACATAGAGTGCAACTATATTTATATAGTGGTATTAAATATCGTTAATGGTAACTTTGGACTAGTCAAGAGTTGACAAAAAAATCCAAGGCTTATTGGAGCTAGTGTCTTATTAGTCCCTTTTGGTCTCACTTCAAGCCACACACTTAAGTCCAATTGGAAAGGCCCAAAAGGCCAGCCCAATTAGATAGTAAGTTAAATATAAAGGGAGAAACATACATAATTTTAAATAAGGGAACAACATTATTGTGAAATGGTGTGTATGTGTGAATGTAAGCTATTCTCTCGAATTCTCCCTTGAAAACTAATTGAGAGCCACAGTTCCTAGGCGTTAGTGGAATTGGAGTGAAGATTAAAAGTGTTCCCAAATGCTTATAATCTGTTGTTTTTAAATTTCATCGCACTAATATACGCTCTCTTGTTCTTGAATTCTGAAATTTATATAGTGCATATTATCAATTACGAATAAAGTAGATCCGTTAATTTTCCACTGTATATGTTTTGTATGCGATACAAACATGTATTTTTTCAACAATACAAACAAAGCAAGAAAGCCATCACGGTGTGTTGACCATGTGTTGGAGTGGGTAGGGATAGGTGACATTCTGAGAAGCATTAAAATTTGGGGGCAATTTCGTCATTATGCTGGAATAGGAGTTTTCATGCTTATTTTCTCTCTGTTTTGGAGAGATGAAATTTTGGTGGGTCAGAAAAGAGAATTCTTGGAAGGCTAGACCCTACTAAAAAATTATCATTATTTGATCTTTACCAAACAGCACCAAAACCTATTTTCTATCATTTATCTTCCATCTTCTCTATTCCATCTCCAACCAAACATATCCTAATAATTCCTCCTATCATAAGTTGTTGGATTTGTAAAGAGAAAAAAAAAGATCTTCAAGCTCACTCTACAAACTTAATAAGCCCTCCTATCATGAGCTATTGGATTTGTATTAAGTTATTATAATTTGCGTGTAACAAGAAATAAGAAGAATCCAAGAAACTTACCTTGTATTACATATCATGGAAAAAAGAAGAAGAAAGAAAACAAAAAGAGAGAAAAATCTTACAAAAAGAAGGAAAAGAAAAAGAGCAAAAAGAAAATTAGTGCAAGCAACAAATTATGAGGTGGGGTAAATTTATTTATTTAATTTTGTTTTTTAAAAATTGAGTAAATTACAACTTATTCTTATGTGTTTTGACTAAAATTTAAGTTGTCTATATGTGATTTAAAATTTGACACTTTACTCACCTGAGATTTGACCAAAATTTAAATTGCCTACCTGTAATTTGAAATTTCATGATGCAAGAGTTTCGATAGATAGTTTTTGATCTTGTATTTTTATGTATTTTATGTTTTTTGAGCAAAAAGACATAAAAGTGGAAAGAAATTACATATTTATCTATATTTTTTTAGAGAGGTGCTACGTTCATAATATTTTTACAACATTTTCACAACAAATCATAGGTGGTTAGTTATTACTGGTTCAAATTTGAACCTAACACTAAGATTACTTTTTTACCCCAACAATAACAACCAGTAACAACTTGCCACTTATAATTTGTTGAAAAAATGTTGTAGACATATCATTTTTTTTATAAAAATGGTCATGTGAGTTATAAAAATTTAAATAACAAATGAGGTAGACAACTTAAATTTCAGTTAAACTACACTTGAGTAAATGGTAAATTGCCTAAAAATATTTGGAGAGAACGTGGAATAGCATAGCCCAAGTGCCCAAATACCAGAACTGGTCACAACAACACAAAGCACTAAGCATTGCACACTGCACAGTACGCCCACCCAACCCAACCCAACCCAACCGAGGCCCATCAATTAATCATTCATCGTTGTTGCAAATTCCCTTTCCTTTGCGTGCTTCATCATCTTCTTCTTCTTCTTCATAATTTGATATTATTTCATTCAAGGCCGGCCTTTATCATCTGGAGCCGAAGAAAAAAACCTCCTATTTTGCCGCCCATTTTTTTCCCACTCTACTACTTCGCTCGCTATGCTTCAAAAATCAAAGGACATAATACAGTACTACCATCGCTAAAAAATCGGCGTTGGTGCACAGCACAGCACACGGCACGGTTCAACACTCATCCTTACAACTACACACCCCCTCTCTTTCAAGTCAACTCACTTCGATTTTCACTCTCCTCCACCCTCTTCATTTCTCTCTCTCTCTCTCTCTCGCTTCAATTCAACTGCTGCTTCTGGTAAAGTAGGTAAACCCCCTTTTTTTTCCCACTCAATTCTCTCTTTTCCTACTTCCACTTCACAAACCATAATTTAGTTTTCGATTTTCTATTTTTCACTTGCTGAAAGTGAAACCCTAGAATCTACTCTGCTCTCACTTCCTTTGTTTGTTTTTTGTTTGTTCTTTTTTTAAATTCAAATTTTCGCGCACAAACTTTGGTATGGTAGTAGGCTAGGGTTTACTTTGCACTCTCACTATGGAAGTGTTTTTCCTCACTTTTTCTCGCTTTCTGATCGGAAAGTGCTCTAGGTTTTGGGTTTTTACAAAATTAGTGTTGCTTTAAGTTTTTTGTTTGTTGTTTTTGGAATTTAATTACCGTAATTCCCTTGATTTTTTGTTTCCAGAAAAAGCGTGTTTGTTATTTGCTGATAGAACAGTGATTGTATTGTGGATTGTTTGGTAGAATGGCACCTGAACTATCTGCCCTAAAAATAGTTCAACTGTCCTTAACTTAGGCAGTGTTTGTTGCTATTAGACTTTTAGTGACTGAATTCACCTCGAGTAGCGAGTGAAGTAAACACCAAAATGGGAAATAAAATTTTCAACTCATATCTTGTGTTGGGTATGCTTATTTTATTGATAAAAAAAAAAAAAACCTATGATCTACTAGGCTTGGGCGAGGCGTTTTGAGTTGTGTATTAACAACTGCTGATAGTTATGCTTTCACATTCTTGTGCAGAGGCTGGATAACCTGCTGATTTCAGCATGTATATCAAGCAGGTAAATTATTCTCGGCTGGTCAGAGCAAAGGACTGACAATTAGATTTTTGAGATGTATATGTTTTTTGTAATGTCTGGGGTTTTTAAATTTAGGTTATAATCGAGGGGTTTAAGAGCTACAGAGAACAAGTCGCTACTGAGCCTTTCAGTCCGAAAGTTAACTGTGTTGGTAATGGTTTCCCTGTACTTGTTCAATATTGTTATTGATGATTCAGTGAGATTTTATTTTAAAGTTTGTGTGTGTTTATCACTGTTACAGTTTTTTTTTTGTTTTTTTGTTTTATATGAGAAATGTAATAATTTAGTCTTTGTTAAAAGTGATTATTATCAGTGTCTAAGTCGCTGAATTAAACTGCTTCTGAATATGTGTGATGTCTGATATAAACAATTAAGTGGTAAAGAAACTCTTCAAAGGCCAAGTTATTAGCATTGATTATCATTGGATGACAAAAGTCAGTGTTACCATTGAAGAAACTTTTCAAATGAAAGCTTCTTTCTAGAAACATTTTGAGTTCTTACCAGATTTATTTATCTAGTTAGTAGATGGTTTTTCATGCGAAGCAAGGAGTCTTAGAAAGACATTATAAAACATAGAGTAATTATTTTGTCCTCCCTTTTGAAATGTACTTTATTCATTTGCATCTTCTTTTAGTAGTATTAGATGCCTATCTAATGAAGTCTGTGTATTGCATTGTTTTATGTGTGATTGGAATATCAATAAATTCTTTTGTTTATTTGAACTATGTCCTCTGCAGTTGGTGCCAATGGATCTGGAAAAACAAACTTTTTTCATGGTGAGTACCTGATTTGGGTACTTTGTTTTTATCTGTTGACTGACGATTTTTTGTTGGAAGGAAACTGACAGTGAAATTTCCTTTTTGGTACTTAAAATGTGTATCTTTATAGCGATTCGATTTGTATTAAGTGATCTCTTCCAGAACCTGCGCAGTGAAGATAGGCATGCACTGCTCCATGTATGCTTCGCTACATTTTTTGTTCATTGTCTAGAAATCAAGTTGAGTTTATGTTTTAATGAATTCTATGTATCATTATTACGCAGGAAGGTGCTGGACACCAAGTATTATCTGCTTTTGTGGAGATTGTGTTTGACAATTCTGACAATCGTATTCCGGTAATGCTTTGTACCTAACTTTTTTTGATTGATATAACACTTCGTACCATAACCATTTTATTAGTATAGCAAAAAAAAAAAAATTTTTTTAGGGGAGGGGGTTAATGTTAAACCTTGATGTTGTTGTTGTTATTGTTGTTTTTTCCCCTTCTTTTTCGTACTTTTTGCTTGTTAGTACATGATAAACTGGTGCATTTGTTAGGCATAGTGTTGCTTTGTTGACTGGACTGCCAACTATTTTTTCTGAAAGCTGATCTCTCTTTTGTGATTTTATTTTTGCATCATTGAAGGGCATGCAAAGAAAAAACTTATAGTTAAGTAAAAAATATCAACAAATATATTAACAGAAAAAGTGTTGTTCTGTTTGATTTTATATAAGCCCATTTTAATGGAAGTTGGGATCTGATCTAATACAGTAAGCTCATTTCTATAATCCACTCCCCCCTTTTTCTGTGCTTTATCTTCGTAAATTATGTTGTGGCTTCAATAAATGAAGAAATAACCTACAGCTCTGATATAGATGGCAAAAAGATGAGTTTTAAATATTCAAGTAACTAGGGCTCTTGACTAATAATCTGAAATTTTAATTACCTATCATGCCATGCCAAAAAGCAGCATTGAATCTTTCTCTGTCCAGTACTGTTTTATATTATTTTGATGACATGTCCAGTATCTGTACACGAAAATTTTGCTTGTTTCGTATTCCAAGTTTTGTACATTATGTGAGTCAAATACCTTTTACCTATCAAAAAACAAAAAAAGGTGAGTCAGATATCTTGGCACATTATATCTCCTGATACATTTACCCTAATCCATGCAACACACCAGACCAGAGTACACTTGAAGTCCCCTAAGTGATGAGATAATTTACAAGGTTGTCTTGGGGAACAATTACAATTGCGGTTTTATAAGTTCCTTTTATCTCTTATCTTTAGTTTTAGTTATTAATGTGGACTATGTAAAACAGTGAAAGTAGCTCCTGTATACAAGAGCTTTCTATTTTTTCTCTTTCGAATACAATAACTTAAGCTATAGTTGTTTGTATCATGTGCCAATCAAAAAAAAAAAAATGGTAAAAAGATTTGTCTGTACAATTTAATATTACTTTGTATAGTTATAATCACTGCTACTCCTATTCGTTCTTTGTTTTTGCTAGAACACCCAGAACTGAGGGATGTTGGATGCTTGATTGTATGGGTTGTTTTTATTTTTTATTTTTTTTATCACTGTTTTAGTATGCTTCTCCACCACTTTTCAGGTTGATAAGGAGGAAGTGCGCTTGCGTCGAACAATTGGTTTGAAAAAAGATGAGTATTTCTTAGATGGAAAGCACATCACGTAAGTTTTAAATCTTGTTTGAAAAAGACCATATTCTATGTCATATATGATTATGTTCACTAGCGCCCTTTCTTTTAAATGATGTAGCCTAACATGGGTAACATGATTTGCAGTAAAACAGAAGTTATGAATTTATTGGAAAGTGCTGGGTTCTCTCGCTCAAATCCTTATTATGTTGTGCAGCAAGGAAAAGTAGGAGCATGATTTTTCTATTATTGAACTTTGTTGTTACCATTTCTTTCTGCTTTATGATTCATCGGACACACACTTATTCTCTTTTATTATCCCTCTTCGGGATATCCGGACTGTTACATAGATAGCATCATTGACATTGATGAAAGATGCTGAGCGACTGGATTTACTGAAAGAAATTGGTGGCACTCGAGTTTATGAGGAGAGACGACGTGAAAGTTTGAAAATTATGCAAGAAACGGGCAAGTCATTTTTTATTTCTCCATCCTTTTCTTTTCTTTTATGTATGCATGTATGTATGCAAGGATATATATCTGTTTTTTCACCTGTTAATCAGGAAATAAAAGAAAGCAAATAATTCAAGTTGTTCAGTACTTGGATGAGAGGTTAAAGGAACTGGATGAAGAGAAAGAGGAACTTAGAAAATATCAGCAGCTTGACAAGCAGCGGAAATCTCTAGAATATACTATTTATGACAAGGAAGTTCATGATGCTCGGCAGAAACTGGCAGAGGTCAGATAATTTAGATGTTTGGATGTATGAAGTTTGCATCATTTCTTTTTTCATAATCGGAAAGGAATATACTTTATTCTCCTCATCTTAATTAATAATGTGCTACTTCTTCAACTGCATATCCTAATAAGAATGTAATCAGAAAATGTATGTGTGTATATATATATAAATGAAGAATAAAGAATAGTCAAGTCCATTTTTTGTGGTTCGTTGTTTGTTATGTTGGTGAAGAATGTCCACCTTTTCAGACTAGCACAAAGCAAGAACATTGTCTCCTTAGAATTCTCTTTCCTTCTGAACAGGAGTATCAATATGGAAATAGAGCTTTTCAATAGGAAAAAATTACAGCAGCCTTAATATAAATATCACTATAGGATTTATGATTCTGTGGATTGTGACGGATTTTATTCTGCAATGAATCAACAAAGCAGTGAGTTGGAGGGGAATGTGTTACTTTCTTGCCATGGACACCAATGTTCTAATGTATTTTGGTGTGAAAGTTTTTCAGAAAATATATCTAATTCCTTACAATAAGACAAAAATTTAGATTTTGAGTCTCATAGCTTATAAAATTGAAAGTCAACATGGATGAGATAAGTCATAGTGTTGTGCATCCTCTACAGTGTATTATGTATTTTTGAATCAATAGAAGACATATTTTACTTAAGTATTGTGGTTACTAGGAAGTGAAAATGTATAGCTGTGGCCAAACTAACTTTTATTTTATTTTTGTATAGCTGTGGCTTTGAAGCTGAAGGTTATATAATTTTCACCTTGATTGCAGGTTGAAGAGGCACGAAATAAATATTCTGAAACATCAACGAAGATGTATAATAGTGTGCTGGATGCCCATGAAAAGGCTAAGGACTTGGAGGAGACATTGAAAGATCTCACAAAAGAAGTTCAAGGTTTAGTCAAGGAGAAAGAAGCTTTGGAAAACCGACGAACAGAAGCAATAACAAAGCACACAGAACTGGAGCTTGATGTAAAAGACTTACAAGAGAAGATCTATGGAAATAACCGAGCCAAGGTATTGTTATGGATAATGACAGTATATATCAGTTCATATATATATATATATATATATATTAATGAGAGTTACACCTTTTCAATGTTATATCACTTAATAACTTTTTATTAGATGAGTTTTTGACAAATCCACCATTGGATTACCAATATCTCCTTAATTCTTAATGCTTGCAAAATTTAAAGATGATTAGAGATCAATAATTATGTGTGTGTGTACGTGTGATAACAATTTTGCAAATGTTGATGCTAAACTTGCAAGTTGCATGCTTTAGGAGGACGCTACAAGACAGCTTGAGATTCTACAGAAAGAAATTCAAGACTCAATGGATGAGCTTGACAAAATACATCCGTTTTATGAGAATCAAGTCATAAAGGAAAAGGAGATAACAAAGGGGTATGTCTATGGCAGTTAGTTGATACTGCAATGATTTCTATATACATGCTCTTCATAATGTATGCCAACTTTCTAATTTTTTATATTTTTTCTTCATTGAGAATTTTATCTGTTATTTTATCTCAATAGATGTATATATGTATGTACATATGTATCTATGGTACATATGTATATATTAAGGCAATGTGCCTTCTGTTTGCAAAAGTTGGTCTGTTTGGCTTGGCTAATACCTTATAGCTGAAATAAATCTGTTTAGTTTCGCTTTTTTGTTTAAACCAACTGCAATTTTTTTGGATAGGCTTGGTTAATGCATTTTAGTAGGCAAACAGTGGCCTTAGATTAGTTGTGCTTAAAAGTCAGTAAAAAATTTGCTTTTGCCCTTTCATCCCTTTTATTTTATGTGATTCTTCTTTCTGTTCCTATGCTGTACTTCCTTTTTATTCCTCTGAACTCTGGTGTGGAAGTAATGTATATACTGATGTATCTATGCTTGTATATTTTATCAAATGTGCTCATCTAGCCAAAATGATTGAACTTATTGTGTGCTTTGGAGAAATTTCCTGTTGGTTGCTAAATTTTTTCCTAATTGCTGTTTCTCGTGTACATAGAATAATGGAGCGTGAAAAGCAGCTTAGCATTCTTTATCAGAAACAAGGTCGTGCTACCCAGTTTTCGAGTAAAGCTAATCGTGACAAATGGCTTCAAAGAGAAATTGATGATCTTCAAAAAGTGCTCTCTTCAAATTTGGTGCAGGTAAGTGTTGCTTTAGGAAAATAGAGTGCCATTTTGGATGCTACATCATAGTTTTTTCTAAATATTTTATATGGATAGAACATGAGGATCTTTTAATTTATCTTTCTTGGTGAAGAACTATTGAAGGAAAATTACACCGTCTTTGACACTTTGGTCATCTAAGGGCCCTTCTGTTGGAGAACTCTGTTATCCGAAAACAATTACTTTTCTTTTTCATTTTAATGGCAATGATGAATTTCATTGAAAGCATATAGAGTATGTTGATGTTGGAACAACGTAGCTGTAGAACCCCACAGATTGTTCATATTATCAAGCAAATGAAAATGTAAGTTAGATAAGGTAGCATATGGGCTTCTGTGAAGTCCTTGAAAGTAAGAGAAGACCTGTTTGCCATGATATACGTCACTTGCTTTCCAATCTGGGGACACAAGAATATGAAAAGATGAATTCCTTTTTTACCGTGTTATAATTTGTCTACACCATTCGAAGTTGTAATAACATTCTTTTCAACATGTATTACTCTTTCTTCTCTTTATTTCCGTCTTTGTAAGCTTCATTAAAGGATCTTCTGCCAGATTCATATACTCCATTTTCTCTGTCATAAAGTATTTCTTGCCGACCATGAAGCCATTTGAAGCTTGATTTCATGCCCTTTAATGGGGTTTGTATTGTTTCTGTTTTGTATCTTTTGGTGGCAGAGCTCTTGAATGTCATGGATCAGTAGCTATTTAACTCTTGTTCTTTATGATTGAGATTAATTTTGTTCAAGAATCTCTACTAAATGATGATGAAAGCCTTGTTTGAAGCTATTAACACCTTTGTCATGGTATAAAAATGATACAAGAGGTTGATAATCCATGCATTCAAGAGAGTTTATGAATGAATTTGTAATTTGAGATTTACAAGGCTATTTATAAGCCTAGGAGTTTCATGATGACATCACCCTCCTACAACTAAAACTCCTAATATTTAGCTAGCATTAGCGTATTTATAACTTGTGGAATTCCATTTGCAAGCTAACTAACTATAGCTACACATTTAACATATGCTGAAATTAATTGAAGCACATGGATTATCTGAGGCACCAAGTTGTTGAACGTAGGTGGTGTGAAGTTTGCACTTCATTTTCTGAGCCACCAAGTTGGCCTTGTGCTTGGGAGAGTTGATTTCATTGGCTCTATTGTGGGAATACCACCACCACCCCCTCACCTCCCCTGTGCCCCCTTTCTTTTTATTATTTATTATTTTTAATATTTGCCTCTAAATTTTGATTCCTGCATCTCCCTGATGTTGGCGGTCTCATTTATCTGACTTTTCTCCTTTCGTAAAACTTGTATGCTTAGTTGCTTTGAGAATGATGCTTGGTTTGGTTGAAGAAATCAAAACCACACATACATGGTCATAAGTTGACTTGTCTGTACTACCTTGCATCCAACTCTCAAACTATTGCATAGCCTTGTGTTTGAATTTTCCAGTTCCTTTATTCTCAACATTAATTAGTTTTATTGAAATGAAATTCTGTATAGTTTATAGGTCACTTTTATCTTTTATCTTTTTTTTTGGGTCTTATCTGTTATTTTTGGTAGCAGGAGGAAAAACTTCAGGAAGAAATTCGCCGGCTTAATGCTGAGTTGACAGAGTGGGATGCCTACATTGAGTCTCGCAGAACTGAAATTGCTACGTTAGAATCCCACATCTCCCAGTCACGTGAAGGGTTCAGTCATCATAAAACTGAGAGGGACAAGCTCCAAAATGAGCGGAAGTATGATCTTTGTGCTTTTGTTTTTGGTCAAGGTTATTGAAATACTCCAAGATGCTTAAAGTTTGGTTAACTGTGTAGGTACTTATGGAGCAAAGAAAGTGCACTTTCTTCTGATATCAATAAGCTGAGAATAGAAGTTGAGAAGGCAGAAAAGAGCCTTGATCATGCAACTCCTGGAGTGAGTAATCTCGTTTAAATTTGTTTTACTTTCTCAATTTTCTGAACATGGTTGTCAAAATGTGTAGGGAAACCTTCACATTGGTACTACTGGAGTTTGTGATTTATAAAAAATGACACAATCAAATGTGTATGTATTAGGCTTAAATTTTCTGTGTGTTGGTAGTTGCTCACAATTATTTTTTTTTTTATAAGTGCCAACAATTTTTTGTGGAGTGGTATAAATATGATATGATTCAACATGCATTTTACAAAGTTATGTTTCATGGTTATGTTGTGGTAGGCATGTAAACTTTGAAACTTGGATTTTATTCAATTCCCAGTACGCAATGTTAAAACGGGATGGAGTTTATCTAGTGAGAACATATCTTGTAGACAAGAGTTTGTGACAAGAGTTTTGTGATAAGTTATACTCAAACTATTGTAGACAAGTTATACTCAATTTTATTTTATTTTTTTTGATAAGTAAGTTACACTAAAAATATGCAAAATCAATGGTTTATATCAATAATGTCAAGATCCTATAGTTTTAATTCAGTTTTGGTTTATTTTTTTGAAAATATAAAAAAGCTCCAAAAAGCGCGCTTTGAGCTTTATGAAAAAGCGCAAAAAAGTGCACGTAAAGTGCGCTTCTTTGAACGAGCCTAGCTTTTGAGGCAAAAGTGCTGGAGCCTTGGGGCTTCGAACTTTTAGCTTAAGTGCGCTTTTAACAACATTGCAACGCTCACAAACACACATATTCAAAACCTTGTACAAATAAAAGCTAACCCAAATCCAATTATACCTAAATTAAACTCTCAATACCAACTAACTCACAAATAAGACACACATTTTGTAGTCCCAATACATCCAATGGTGCTTTCTCACTCAAACAATAGCCAAACTCTTTTCAAACATGTGGGTATCTTATAACCCCAAAAGAATTGTTTCTCTAAGAGTCTTCTCCTTTGCCCATGTGAGAGGACCACCTGGACCAAAGCCACCAAACTCTTCACAGTATTTCCTAATATATATATATAGGCTCTGACTTCTATTCCATGGTGAATGAGAAATGCTACATTTTTTTTTACTAGTAACCCAAATAGTATTTTGACAATGAATAGAATTTTTTATTTATTTTTGGAATCAATTTAATTTCCTACCAGGAGATTGAAATAAATATGGTTCATAAGATAAGGGCTGGGTTTCTAAAGTGAAAGGAAAAGTTATATAGAATTGCCATTAGATCAATGATGCTTTATTATTATTATTTTTTTTAATAGGTAATAAGACTTTTATTGAAAGAAATGAACATCGTGTAGTGGAATGAAAAATGATACAAAGTGTTTGGTTGGTAAGAAGTAAGACATTCCTAATACAAGTGTAGTGAAAATGAAAATGGTAAGTTATAGGTGTGAAAATAATAGATGAAATCATCTGTTTAAAGGTAGAGTGGCTCTATTGAGAAAGGGATGAGATAGAGTAGTTTAAGATGTTTTGGTTATGCGATGCGGAGAATGCTTAATGCTCTAGTGAGAAAGGCTGATCTAATTCAAGTTAAAGTAGCGAAGAAAGGTGGAGAAGGGCCTAGAACAATATGAATAGATGTATTGAACAAGGATGCAATATATATTTGGATAGAATAGAATGGAGAAAAAGGATGACCCTAATTTAATTGGAATTAAGGTTGACTTACGTGATCTTAGCCTTTATCTTAAAATATTATGAAATATAAATTTGTTTTTCCCTTCACAAATATGTACAAAAATCACAAAGGTGATATGTGATACTAGAATTCTATCTTAAGCTTATTGTTGTTTGAGACATCAGAACTTTGGATGCAATTGGTGACAAAAGCTTTCAAAATATTTTTTTAGTTAAATTTTAATAACTAAAAGAAAATATAAATGCTAATAGCATATTTATCTATTAATTTGTTGTGTTTCCGTATGTATCAACATTTCATCATAAATGTGGCTTAGAGGCTTTACATCTTGTATATTCCTCAATGGATTAATCATGAGCCTCTTTTTATTTATTTATTTATTTTTATAGTTATGTTTTCTCTCTCTTATAATTGCCTCTCTCTTAATAGTTGGTTTTGCCACAAATTTTATGACAATAACATAGTTGTTTCGTTATGACAGATCTACCTTCTCAATTTTTTATTCCATTGTGTAATACGCAGGATGTGAGGAGAGGGCTGAAATCTGTTAGGTCCATCTGCAAAGAGTATAACATTCGTGGGGTGTATGGTCCGGTCATTGAGTTGCTTGATTGTGATGAAAAGTTTTTTACCGCTGTTGAAGTTACTGCTGGAAACAGGTAAATATGATTTCTTTTTGGGGACTCTTAATTCTTGGAGCTGCATGTTATTGCAATGTTTTTGCCTGGTAACCAGTAAAAATATCTAGTAGTTTTTGGACCTTCCATGTTGTGTGTGTTCGATAGTGAAAAAGAAGAAGAAGGTATTTGACATCTGTTTTTGTCTGAACAGCTTATTTCATGTGGTGGTCGAAAATGATGAAATATCAACCAGGATAATTAAACAACTTAATTCATCGATGGGTGGAAGAGTTACTTTTATACCTCTGAACAGGGTGAGGGCTCCCCATGTGTCTTATCCACAGAGTTCTGATGTGGTACCCCTATTGAAGAGACTAAAGTTTTCTCCCAATTATCATGCAGCATTTGCACAGGTTTGTATCTGCCATGGGTTCTTTTCCTTGTTAGAAACACATTTTGTATCCCTGCATGGTTTATGATGCTAGATTAGTAATTTCCCTGATAGATTCCTAAAATTTTTATTTTTAACTTCTTTGGTTTTACCATATGGTGAACCAATAATTTAGTAATTAATGCGCTATTTTTACTGTAGGGGATTATTTTTTTGTGTAGTTCCTTTTTTTGTAACTGTCATCTTGAATTTGAAGTATTCATAATAGAGCTCAGTTACATACACAAGAAGCGTCAAAGGTGGTTTTAAACCTTAAGTGGATGTTGGGAGGCCAGTGAACTGGACAATTTTGAGTGCATAGAAGCAACTTAATGGTTTATTGTTGAAATGGAAGATGTAAAATGGTTAATATGTGTGTGTGAAATTCCACTTTATTACTTTAAACACAAGTATTCAATTGGCAGGAGAGAGAGAGAGAGAGAGAGAGAGAGAGAGATTTATCATTTATGATAGTAACTAAGAGATTTGATCAAGTGTACAGTGAAAGATGATGGTGGCCCGTGGTCTTTGTTTGGTATATTATTGTTATACTTATAGAAAGGGTGAAAGATACTAAGAAATTTTATTGGCTTTACATCTTTTAAAAGATTTTGCTAAAGGAGTAAACTTCTTTCAAGTAAATTTAAAATTGTTGGTAGGGTAGCCGTTGTATTGCTTCAAAAAGAGTACAAATGTGAGAAGGCTTACTGTAAGATCTATTTAAAATTATATTGCACTGTAGGGTTGTGACTGTTTATATTATTATCTTGACTCCTGTTGGATGTCCTTTGGCGTTGCTTTTAATCTTTTATATATTCCCTTGTACCTAGGTTTTTGCTAGGACAGTGATTTGCAGAGATTTGGATGTGGCCACCAGGGTTGCTCGCACTGATGGTCTGGACTGCATAACTTTGGAAGGTTGGCATAGAAGTGCTCTGTATTAATTGTTTCAGAAACTTTGGTCAGCCTCTGATGGCTTCACACAATTTGATATTTATCTTATAACAGGTGATCAAGTAAGCAAGAAAGGGGGTATGACCGGTGGGTTTTATGATTACAGGCGCTCGAAATTGAAGTTTATGAATATAGTTGTGCAGAATACAAAATCTATCAACATGAAGGAAAAAGAACTGGAGGAAGTTAGAAATATGCTTCAAGATATCCTTTTGACATACGCTTTTATCTTTAGCTGCATTGGTTCCATTCCTGTTTTTGTATGTCTTTTCCTAACACATATACACATAAAAAGAGCTTGTTGCATAGCTATGTACTTCATACAAGTTTTGATGTATTCCAGTGCATTATTGATGTTAGAATAATAGTTAAATAATTGAATTCACAATTTCCTAATAACTTAGGAATTTGGAACAAGTGGTAATATATCATGGTATCAGAGAGGTGGTCCTGTGTTTGAACCTTGTCACCGCTCTACCTTATTTTGGAAAAAAAAATTTCCTGTCCCACTTATTAAGGGGAAGTATTAGCCCACATGTGAGGGGGAGTGTTAGAATAATGGTTAAAAGCTTAAATTCACCATTTCCTAACAATTTAAACTTACGAGACAAGTGATAATTTATTTATAATGTTGGTTTTTATATAGAGATCTCATTGTTTATCACGATGGCTGAATAACAGTAATGTTTCACGAGAAGTTTCTACAAGAAGAATATTGATGGAGCTTATTGTGTAGCATATTTTACTTGTGACATCTTATTCAGAAAATGTTGCTAGAAAAATCAAAGCTCTCAAATTGTAAGGTTCAAATAAATTAAGGACAACGTTTTCCTTCAAACTCATCCCACCCACTATGTGGCGATTTATAAGACTAACCATGTGTATTGTTTAAACAAGTCACACGATTTATTCAAAAAGTCATGTGACTTAAAGTACACGTAGGTGGTCTCTTTAACCGCCATGTAATGGCTGTGAGGTAAACTTTTTCCTTAGGTAAAAATAGACCATTAATAGATGGCAGTCTCCAAAGTAGGTGCTATTCCTCATTATGAACGGTTTCCTGTGTTCTACGCCTTTTGTTTTTGCTTAGCTAGTCTTACAGATCGACCAGAAGATTACAGAACTTGTTTCTGAGCAGCAGAAAATTGACGCCAAGCGGACTCATGACAAGTCAGAATTAGAACAGCTTAAACAGGACATTACAAATGCTAATAAGCAGAAACAATTGATCTCTAAAGCTCTTGAAAAGAAGGTATTTTACCTTTTGATTATTTTGTGTCTTGCCTTGGCTAACATTCTCTATTAGTGGTTTTTTTTTTCTTGGCTTAAATACACTTTTGGTTCAAAAAATATAGCCCATGTGCGATTTTAGTCCTTGGAGTTTGAAGTGATCACTTTTAGTTCTTTAAATGATGTGGCCAAACTATAAATTGACACGTCATCACTCCATTAGACATATTAGGGATGAAAAGTGACCGATTTAAGTTTGTTTGGGACTAAAATTGATCACTTTAAGTTTTTTAGGGACAAAAAGTGATTTTTTAAAGTTTATTAAGGACTAGAAGTGATCACTTTAAACTATAGGGACTAAAATTGCTCATTAGCTATAATTTAGGGACCAACAGCGTGTTTTGGCCTTGCTTTGATATGTTTCTGTTTTGTCCACTCAGATTCTTGTCAATTGTTTGTAGGAGAAGTCACTTGCAGATGTACGGACTCAGATTGATCAGCTTAGAGCCAGTATGACAATGAAGCGGGCTGAAATGGGCACAGACCTTATTGATCACTTGACACCAGAGGAAAAAGAGCTTTTATCACGATTGAACCCTGAAATTGCAGATCTTAAAGAGAAGCTTATTGCTTGCAAGACAGATCGTATTGAGGTTTGAGAAATGCATTTTGAATTTGTTTTTCTTTTTCCCCACTGCTGGGCAGCTTTATTGTTGTTGAAATATATCATTAATTTTGAATTTAAGTACTTATGTATATGATTTTCAATTATTAGACTGAAACAAGAAAAGCGGAGCTTGAGACCAATCTGACGACTAACCTTAAGAGGCGAAGGCAAGAGTTGGAGGCCATAATATTGTCTGCAGAGACTGAAACTTTGCCTGGTGAAGCTGAATTGAAGAGGCAGGAATTGAGTGATGCTAAATTATTGGTTGTCGATGTCACGGAGCAGCTTAAAAGTGAGGGCTTCGAATTTCATTCAACACATTTGTATTTTGCAGTTTAAAGTATGGTTCCATGTTTTGACTGCAATTGTCTCCTTAGGAGTTTCTGACCGTATGGATGACCTTACAAAGCAACTCAGGATGCAAAAAGATGAAAAGAATAAGTTAAAGGTACTTCTGCTGGTTGTTGTTGGTTAAGGGGTCGAGGTTATAATTTCTCTCTTTCTGCTGCTGAGATCACCACTTTTTGATGCAGAGTTTGGAGGATGAGTATGAGAGGACACTTCAGGATGAAGCCAAAGAATTAGAGCAGCTATTAAGTAAAAGAAATATGCTTCTTGCTAAACAAGAAGAGTACTCAAAGAAAATCCGGGAATTGGGTCCATTATCATCAGATGCTTTTGAAATGTATTACCTCTTTTTTTTTCCTGGCTGGATCTTTTCAATTTTGTCTCAGATTTGAAGTTTGCTTTGTGTCTAATGTTTTCTGAATGATATTCATGTCTAGAGTTTTTTTTTTTGATAAGTAACATAGAAAATATATTGAAAGAAACAGCCCCGTACATAGGAAATGTACAAAAGAGGCAAAAACATCAAGAAACCAAAGTATAAAAATCAAGCAACACAGGAAGGGAAATACAAGAAAAAGAAGGTAAAACCAAACACCATTCAAGAAGAGTAAAAAAGGGAATTGGTTTAGAAAAGTACTTGATAAAAATCAGGGAATTGGTCTATTGTCATCAGATGCTTTTGAAATATGTACTTCTGTATTTGTTCTTTTTCATTTTTTCATTTTTCCTGCTGGATGTTATTACTTTCCTTAAGTTTGAAGTTTCTGGTCTTTAATGTTTTCTGATAGATGTTATCAATGTCTGGGTCTATATTTTTTTCATACTTTATGTCTCAAATTTTATCACAGTATATTTCTTAACTGTACTTGTATTTTCTTAATTTTCAATAACTCTTTATATTGAAAATGATAATGACAGGTATAAACGGAGGAGCATCAAAGAATTGCACAAGATGCTACAGAGGTGCAATGAACAACTTCAACAGTTCAGCCATGTAAACAAGAAAGCACTTGACCAGTACGTAAATTTTACAGAGCAGCGAGAAGAACTCCAGAAAAGGCAAGCTGAACTGGATGCAGGTGATGAGGTATTATTCTGGAATTTCTATACACAAATCTCTTAAATATAACATTTTGTTTTAAATATGAACTTAAGATATGCTTTTCTGAAATTCTGCAGAAAATTAGAGAACTTATATCTGTTTTAGATCAGCGCAAGGATGAATCAATAGAACGTACTTTTAAAGGTGTTGCTAGGCATTTCCGAGAAGTCTTTTCTGAACTTGTGCAAGGTGGCCATGGCCATTTGGTTATGATGAAGAAAAAGGTTTGTTAGTATCTTTCATCTCTTCCAGCTTTTGTGTTAACCCTGTCACTATTTTAGTGAATCTCTGGAGGAAAAAAAATCATTTCTTGGTCTCACTTGCTTTCTGATTTTCAGACTCACAAGCTTGAACTTGATTGTTTATTTGATTGAGCTCCATTGGCCATCGGAGATAATAAAAAATAAATAAAAATCTGTAACCATTGAAAGTTGTTTTAAAAGAGCCTGTGCTTTTGGCTCACCTTAATTCAGCCTTAAACAATAAATTTAGAAGGTAAGTAAGCTTATATGGTTATACCTGTTATTCACTGTCTTGATGTTCAGTTTGAGAATGATTTGTGGGCAATGACTTTTTTAACATTTCTGTCTGTACTTGAAATAGTTTATTCAGTATTTTAACAAGGTTAGCTTTGTAACATCCTTCTCTTTTGATCCTGGCTTCTAGATCATTGTATTATTATATAAAATGGTGTATCTGACTGCAATGTGTGTGTTTGACTCTTTACGATAGTACACCAGTCCATAACTTTTTGTAGAATTAATATTTTATAAATCCGACCTTAGATTCGATATCTTAGTTGCTCTTAATATGTATGCTGAATTTTGTGTTAATTGGATTTTATTTACTGTATAATCCACAAACTCATGTTTTGAATATAATTTTAAAGTTAAGAAGGCTTGAAATTTAAACATTTTATGATGAAATAGTTAATTGGTCTCCGATCATCTTGATATTCTACAAGCATGGAGGGTGTAAGGACATAATGTAATCCAACGGTTTTAAAATCTCTTTTCAATGAAAAGTTATGGAGCGGTGTAACATCTCATAGAGTTAAACCCGGTGTACCTAACCTCATATATATATATATAATCAGACCTGTTGAAGTTTCAGGGCTTCGTATTAATTTAGGGAAATCTGAGTTGGTACCTGTTGGAGGGGTACCCAATTTGGAGGCTTTGGTGGGTTTGTTGGGGTGTGGACAGTCTTCTCTGCCCTTGAAATATTTGGGCCTTCCTTTAGGTGCAAAATTCAAGGACTTATCTGTTTGGAACCCTATTCTTGAGAGAATGGAGAGGAGATTAGCAGGTTGGAAGAGAATGTATTTATCTAAAGGAGGTAAGGTGACACTCATTAAAAGCTCACTCTCGTCCTTACCTACATATTTCCTTTCCCTTCTTCCTTTACCGGGTAAGGTGGCTAAGCGTATGGAGAAGTTACAGAGAGATTTTTTGTGGGATGGGATTGGTGGTGAACCTAAATTTCATTTAGTTCATTGGGCCAAGGTTTGTAGGCCTTTGCAGGATGGGGGGTTGGGTATAAGACAGTTGAGTAATTTTAATTCTGTCTTATTAGGTAAATGGTTGTGGAGGTATGGTACCGAGACTGATGCTTTATGGAGGAGGGTTATAGAGGCAAAATATGGGAACATGTGGGGTGGTTGGTGTACGAAGAAGGTGACAAGTCCTTATGGGGTCAGCTTGTGGAGATATATTAGAAGTGGTTGGTTGACCTTCTCTAAACTTCTTGTTTATGATGTGGGGGATGGTACTAGAATAAAATTTTGGAAGCATGTGTGGTGTGGGGATTGTACTCTCCAAGAGGCCTTTCCGGAGCTATATTGTCTTAGTAGGTCCAAGGACTCCTCAGTGGCTGAAGTTATGGGTTGGTTTGCTGGGAGGTTTCATTGGAATGTGCAATTTCGTCGTCCACCACAAGATTGGGAAGAGGAAGCTTTTGACCGGTTCATGGGGCTAGTCTATTCCTCGTCACCGAGAGGGTTTGGTCCAGATAAGGTTTGTTGGAAGTCTACAAGGAATACAAGTTTTGAGGTTAGAAGTTATTACAGTTCCTTCTACCCTAATAATCTTGTTTCCTTTCCATGGAAAATGATATGGCAATCGAAGGCGCCTCCAAGGGTAGCCTTCTTTTCTTGGTCTGCTTCCTTAGGTAAGATCTTAACAACAGACAACTTTCGTAAAAGACGAGTGATAGTTCTTGACTGGTGCTTTATGTGTAAGAGGTGTGGGGAGTCGGTGGGTCATCTTCTACTTCATTGCACCATAGCTTGAGAGTTGTGGTCTTTGGTTTTCTGTTTGTTTGGCATTCAGTGGGTTATGCCTCGTACTGTTATTGAGGTGTTTGAGGCTTGGCAAGGAAAGTTTGCGCGACATCGTCACATTGATGTTTGGAGATTAGTACCTCACTGCTTGATTTGGTGCATTTGGCGAGAAAGGAATGCTAGAAGTTTTGAGGGCTGTGAATGATCTTTGCTGGAGATTAAGTCATTTTTCTTACACAGTTTTTGAATGGAGTGTGGTTTTTTCTCATTTTTCTTGTTCTTCCTTTTCTATTTTTCTTGACCGTTGTTCTTTTGTTTCTTGATTTTTGTACCCATAGTACATCCCCAATGTACTCGTCTTGGCTTTTTCTTTATTATTTTTAATAATATTCTTACGTTATTTATCAAAAAAAAAATTGTTACTTCTCCATTTTATTATCTTTTGTGAGTTTCAGAAAGGTGACAATAAAAAAAAAAAATTCAGAAAGGAGTCTGAAATATTCTGTCCTCTAGTTGGCCTAAACTGACCACTGACCCTCAAATTATATGAAGAAATCATAAAAAGAATCTTCTCGAGTTGATTGTTACTATTTTTCAAATGTTTTCATTATATTATCTTGTTATTGTGTGTTTGAGAAAGGAGTCTGAAATTTCGTATCTGTTTTTTTTTTTTTTTTTTTAAGTCTTAAACCCTGAAAATGTATGAAGTAATCATGAAAAAATCTTTTAGGAGTTGACTGTGCCACAAGAATTATAGCTTGTTTGAATTATGTTCCACCCTGATTTTTACTTCCCTTTGTCCTGCTAGAAATATAAGAAAGTATTTTGTTGCAGACTTATCACTAGTTCTTTGACATCTTTTGGAGAAAGATAAGAATATAAAGGGAACCTTGTTTTGTTTGGTCTACTCAATTTTCCTCTATTTTTTATAAATAAAATAAAATAAAAGGAGGGACTTCCTTAAGTTATTATTATCGAATGTGCTTCCTTATCCTTTTTTCCTTGCTTAAATTTTAGCTTTATTTTGGTGATTTTAAACAGTGTTTCCTTCCTTTTAAATATTTGTTAGCATGTCAAAGTAACTGTCTTATCCTTGCCAAAATATTATCTAATGCTTTTAATGTTCATGATGTTGATTATGTAAAATTAGTGATTCTCTATCTCCCTCTGGTTCTCTTTTCTTTCTTTTTTTTTTTTTTTTTGGGGGGGGGGGGGGGGGTTGGACATTGGGGGTGGTTCAAATTCAGGAAAGATCCATTGGGAATTTTAGAATTTGGATATCCTTTTTAAAAACATGTCTTGCTCTTCATAAGCTTGTCAATATCTTGAATTATTATTATTATTATTAAATAAGTTTTGGTTCATTTCTTCAGGATGGTGATCAGGGCGATGACGATCTTGATGACGATGGACCTCGTGAAGCAGATTTGGAGGGAAGGGTGGAGAAATACATTGGTGTGAAAGTGAAGGCATGTATCTTCTTATGTGAGACTTGGAAGGGGCAAGGGTAGAATGGCAGAGTCAGGATTATCCCTTAAAAAAAAAAAAAAAAAATTTGGGTGGTTCCCACTGGGGGAATTGTTGTGGAAGTAACTACTAGTGCAACTCCAATTTTATAAACATTAATTAAAAAAAAAGTGGATAAAAATTAATTAATTATCATCAAACACTTAATTTTTTAGTGAATGTGAAGAACAAAATATGTTTTAAGCCTATTAATACTTCATTTACCCCAAGTATTTCTCATGTTCATAAAGTAGTAATTAGATCACAAGAAAATAGAAAAATCACTACTTAAAGACCTGCTATGAAGGAAAACAATAAGATAATATTATAATATACTATCGAAAGGATGTAAAAAGAAAAAATGATTGATGAAAAAGGAAATAAATCAAATGATTGAAATAGGATTGTAGGAAGTAAGCTGTTGACTTGTGTTTGGTGGTAGTAACGTGACAGTACAGCTAGAATGATTTCTGCTAAATTTTGTTTATCTATAAATTTGGAATGCACCCATATATATTATTTTTTGCAGTGTTTGGATTTTGGAAGTTAACGCGATTGAAACTAAAAGTGAAATTAACACTACTGAAACAAAGAGTCATTGACTTGTATGAGGGGGGAGTCTGTTTTCTTTGTTGGATTGAGGGGATAATTGAAAAGACCACTTTTTTTTTTTTTTTTTGAGGTTGGGGGTGGGGGGGGGGGGGGTTGTTAAATGTTGAAAAAGGGATCTCTCTTTTCCGCCATTGCTTTTTGCAGTTGCCGGGCTTTAGAACCTCAGCTGGCAGCATCTTCCATTTCATTTTAGCCATTACATTTTAAATTTAACAATGATCCAAATTGGCTTCTGGTGTGGCAGGTTTCTTTTACTGGGCAAGGGGAGACACAATCCATGAAGCAGTTGTCTGGGGGTCAGAAAACTGTTGTTGCCCTGACGCTTATTTTTGCCATACAGCGATGTGATCCTGCTCCCTTTTACCTTTTTGATGAGATAGATGCAGCATTGGATCCTCAGTACAGAACTGCTGTTGGAAGTATCCTTTGTTATGTTAGCTATATGCCTCTTATCAGATTTAATCATTCAATCCTTGGTTTTTCATGTTCAATTTGTTTTTTTAGTTGGTCTGGAGTAGCATATAAACCTTTCATGGGGAATTGAGAGCCTCCTTTGTCGCGAATACTCCTCAGTACCAACTAGCTTAAGCTTCTTTGTGTCTAATGGCTTATCATAGATGCTTAGCTTTATATGTTAGTGCCCATAGAATCAGATTGATGCACAAGCTGTGTCAAAACTTTAGGCATTTTTTATATTGTTTTTTTACAATGTACTTAAAGAAGAAAACTTGTTGGGATGACTTCAGCAAAGAGGTAACCAGTGTTGATAGCTGAAGCTTCATTTAAGAGTCTTAACAAATTGAAGATGAAATTGGAAACAAATAATGGCTGTTGTGGCATTTAATTAAGTTCAATAATATTTTTAATAACTGCAGTTTTCCTTGATGAATCAGAATGTAAAGTCATAATGTTTAGGGTAGCCTAGTGCTAGCAAGGGTTCGAGTTGCTCAATTCAGGTGGCTGCATGTGTTACATTGGGGCTTTATATAATAACAGTTGGCTTTGAGTAACCACCAACTTGCTCATATTATTTATATTATTATTTTTTCTTATTAGTAAGTTGCATATGCACCTGGTGGGTTTTGAACTCATAAGTCATGATCTCACTCTTCACCTTTCTCTTAAAAGAGAAGAACCATTTGAGCTAGAGCTCATTGGCAACTTGATACTTGGTCCAAAACTGTGAAGCAACATCTAGTGAATAATTAAATTATATCAATGGATATATTTAAGTAACTTTTTTTTTCCCAAAATGGTTGACTAGGTCTGATATAGTTTGCATGGTTTTTTCCTAAAATGGATTTGATTCAGATGTAGCTTGAAACCAAACAGTCCTGCCCTACGTAGTGTACTTTAGGGGAGCTATTTTGTTCAAGAGGGCCTAAATGGGCTTCACATGGTGACGATGAGATCATAATTTCGTTAATAATAATGCACTTTTGATTCCTTGTATTTTATGGGCAAAATTGACTTCCAGTTTCTACCATTATAAACAAGAAAAATGGTTAGTTACATGGCTATGAACCCTATATGCTTGCTTATTCCAGTAAGTGGCTCTTGTCACTATATATTGCTTTTGTCAATCCATTTGCATAATGACATTGTCTTGCATATATTAGGGAAACTCAATACCAATTGTTGCGTACTCCTTAGGCCTTCTGTTTTCAGTTTGGTTTTAGCTAATCACTTAGTCATTGGAAGCTATTGTGTTTGATCCTTAAATCAGCTGTTTGGTAGATATGATACGTCGCCTGGCAGACATGGCAAATACTCAATTTATAACAACGACGTTTCGGCCAGAGCTTGTGAAAGTTGCTGACAAGATATATGGGGTGACACATAAAAATAGAGTGAGCCGTGTCAATGTTGTCTCTAAAGAAGACGCACTAGAATTTATTGAGCAGGACCAATCTCACAACTAAGGTCTGGACCATTTCATAAGTTTTGCCTAAAAATATTGCATATCAATGATTTAAGAGAGGATGACTGTGACCAAGAATTACAATTTTACATTTAAGAGAATTATTTACACTGCTATGTCTAGTGGTGTTGACCTTTCCTTCGGACATGGCAATGACTACTATAGTGATTTTTCAAGCTCAGTGTAGCATACATCAGCTGCCTGGCCGTGTCCCCATCACCCAATCATTAATTATGTTTGTTTGTGGCTCACAATATAGTATTTGCATGTTCATAGGTGAAACAAAATACCATTATTGATCCATGTTTGGCTTAAAATACTTTTTTTGTTGCTGCCATGTAGGGGACAAACGCTGGGCAGATTGGATTGCTTTGGGCGCTCAACTTGGTATGATATATATATGTTTGCTTGTGGAGCCTCAAGACCGTATAGAAGCTCTTAAACTTGGTATGATATATGTTTGCCTGGAGCCACAAGACTGTATAGAAGCCAAACAACTCATCTAAATCATGTTGTACCCATCTTTTCTAGTATTATGTTGTAGATTTTATGGAATGAATTTAGAAGCGGGAGCAACAGATTGAAATGTTGTAGATTTTTTACTAACTAGTCAGACCTGTGTGTTTCGCGTAATAATATTTTTAGGGTAGTCTCTTTAAATATATTTTATGCAATTTCGACTAATCTAATAAATAGTAATGTATTTCATAATCATATTTTCATTTATTATAGGGACAATCACAAATGTAATATATATAATTTGTCATACCAAAATGAATACAATACAATATTTTTCAAGAATTCAAACGGTAAATTAGTGAAAATTTTAATTTTTTAATATAAGTTATTTATAACATTTTGTGTATCATTAAAAAGTATATAAAAATTTGAAATTATTATTAAAGTTTTAAACAAAAATTTTCAAATCCAATTTTTTATACTGCACAATGAAAAATACGAAGAAACATATCTAAAAAATTAATAAAACATGACAAAGCTATAATTCAAAATAAAAAAGAAATGAAAAAATAAAATTCACATTGAAGTCAAACTCCTTTTTTCAAATATGTAATACATATCAAATGTGATGTGATCAACCTAAATATTCAATGCACGATAAAATTCAAAATTTTTAATAAAGTTGTGAAGAAATGCAATAGAAATATGTTGTTTTCATGTAAAAGTGCTGGATATAGCCTTATACATAACAATTGTAATTTTTTTTTCCTTGATAATAATGAAATTATATATAATAAAACCAGAAGTACAGTTCCAAAGGAGAAAAAAGTAAAGAATTTTTTTTGTTGAAAAAAGAAGCGTTGTGTTGATACTGTCATAATTTAATTTAACAGTTAATTTAATATGTAAAAAATAAATAAATAATTTTAAAACACAAAATTGAATTTATTTTCTTGAAAATCTCAAAGAATACACTAATGAGATAAGAATAAAACCTGTCTATGAAGGAAAATCATTCACTGGCCACATATGGTGGGAAGAATAATATAAGATATTCGTAAATGTTTAAAACAAGTACTCAAGCATCTAAGAATATCATATAACAAAGTCAAAACAATCTTGCTGTTAATTTGTTAAAAAAAATATTTATAAAAAGTGAAAGGAAACTACACAAAAATCATCTTCTTCAATTGCATCAGTTGTTCTTTATCATATTATCGAAACTATCTTGTTGTTTTTTAAATACACTAAAATCTGACAACGCAAAATATGACATATTATAATATGCTTTTTCCCCAAATCAGGTCAACAACAAACATCATTTATTAAAATTATTTTGGGTTGTAAAAAAATGTTAAAAGAATGCTTGCATCAAGAAACACATGTGAATTGGATTTTTTTTTTCTTCAAAATAACACTGATTTTCAAAGAATTTTGTTAGTTAACATGTTTTCAAAACTATTTAGGAAATTAACATCTTGAGTGTAATAAACTCAATTTTGGTGTTCTCAATCGAGTACAATGAACTCAATTTCAACGAACTTGAGCGTATTGGACTTGATTTTGTTTAAATTTCAGAAGTTTAGAATTCAACTTTAGTTCTTACCCTTCAATGAACTCTAGCAAGACTTAACTCTAGCAAAACCCAGGTGAGCTTCAGTGGGGAACGAGAGATATGGAACAAGACAAAGTGAGAGAGAACCACCGATCCAATTCGATCAACTCCAGCAAACCTTCCTCACAATTTTGATCCGATCCCAACAATGCCAGCAAAACCCAGGTCCGATCTGAGTCGAGCAAAACCCCAGGTGGGTCTTGGGTTTGCTTGGGTTTGTTGATTTCGTTGTTTCTCTTTGGTTGTTGTGTTTGATTGTTGGAGAAGAAGAGTTTTTGGAAATGGGTTGTTGTGTTTGATTTTTTGAGAAGAAGATTTTTTGGAAATGGGTTTGTGTTTGCTACTTCGATGTTCTTCATTGTTTTTGTTTTTGTTGAGTGAGTACTGAAATCGAGTCTGTAAGGCTCGATTTCAATTTGACGAAAAACGAGTCTGATGGACTTGAGTTTAGCATTCCAAAATCGAGTTTATTACGTTCTAGATATTAGTTTTTTAAATAGTTTTGAAAACATGCTAACTAACGAAATTGTTTGAAAATTAGTGTTATTTTGAAAAAAAACCCCATTTGAATTAGTCAATTATAGGACAATAGGGGTACTGTACTCTAGTAGGAGATCCTCCTATGGGGCAGCTGTTAGGTTGTATTTTTTCTACCATCAATGATTAAACAAGATCTATAAATACATTTTTTGTGTAAGAAAATTATACATGGAATGGGAGAGAGTTGCAAATTTATATTAAGGGGACGATAATAATAGGACAATGGGGGTACATACCTCTAGTAGGACATCTCCTATGGGGCCGTTGTTAAGTTGGTTTTTTTTTTAACCATTAATGATTAAGCAAGACTTATGAATACATTTTTATAAATATTTTTGATTCTTCATTGATTTCATTTTTCAGTTATAAACAACCAATTTTTCTATAAAAAAAAATTATAAACAACCAAATTTAAAGTTCTAAAGAATTCAAATATTTGTCAATCTAAGGTTGAGATGCAAGAAAAACAAAAAATCCAACAAAGAATGAAAAAAAAATTAAGAGAGAGAGAGAGAGAGAGAGAGAGAGAGAGAGAGAGAGAGAGAGACAACTTTTTTTTTTTTTTTGTGTGTGTGTGAGAAAAATATGCATAGACTAGGAGATAATTGCAAGTTCATAGTAAGGAGATGAGAATAAGAGAAGCCAAAATAAAGGAAGATAAATGAGCAAAATTATATGTAAAGTTAAAACTGTCTTTGATTTTTCGTTGATTTATTAATTAGTTATAATATTAACATTAAAGTAGATGAATATGTAAAGTTAAACTTAAAGCCACCTAAAATGAATTTGTAAAGCCAATATATTTAATATTGTCAAAAAAATTAATGGTAAACAATAAATATGAAATAATAGGGTAAACTACATATTTGTTCTCTATCCTTTAAACCATATTTCAATTTGATCCTTAACCTTTCAATTGTGTCAACTTAGTCCCTAACCTTTCAGTGTTATGTCAATTTAGTCCTTACCATTGTATATTAAATGAAAATTGCTAATATGACAAACAACCAAAATAAAATTTTAGTTTATTGCCACATCAACAGAAGTTAATTTTATATTTTGGTCATTAAATACGTCATCAATTTTCATTTAAAAGATAACAGTATAGACTAAATTAACACGATATTAAAAGGTTAGAGACCAAATTGACACAATTGAAAGATTGTTGATCAAATTAAAATATGGTATATAGGATAGAGACAAAATATGTAGTTTACCCAAAATAATAATAATGTAGTCAATGACGTAATAAATGAGGTGCCTCAATAGGAGTGTAGTAACAATAAACGTTAAGTTTCAACTTTTTTTTTTTTTTTGAGAAAACTTTTAGTATAGATATAGATATAGATATAGATAGATTAAAACTATGGGTATTATGGTTTTCTTCTATCACCACACCGCCCCAGAAATGTTTGGTTGAAATGGTCATATGACTCCAAGGCAGGACAGACTTATTTGTAAAAACTCCAATTAGTTGGACTACTGGAACTTGGAGGGCTGAAATATATTTTTACTATCCAGTGCATCAAGAAACTTGAATTACCTAAATGCTTTTCAAGTTTTGATAACAAAATTTCAACTGGATTAATTTTGAAATTTATTAAAAACTTTAGTGATATATCCAGAGAAAATTGTCTTAATAATTTAATAATTAATGAGTTTAAAAAAAGAAACCATTTTAGGTAATGTTATGATTGTTTTTTGAGAATAGGTAATGTTATGATGTTTAAAGAAAAGCGTATCGTATTTGTTTTAATTTATTTAAAGAAAACGTAGCATGTAAGACAAATTTTTGGAATATTAAAATATGATGTAAGAATCCCCTAAAAAAAAAAAATGATGTAAGAATATAATTTGATACTTGAAAGTGAAAAATTTACTGTTACATCAATTTTTGATAACATCAACTACTTAGCCCCCCAAAAAAAAAAGTTTTGATTTTCTTTTTAAGAAGTGCTACAAATCATAAGTTGTTTTTAATTCTAATTTGAACTCATTATTGAAATTATTTTTTTGCCCAATAAAAACCTGCCATTTAGAATAAATTAATTTATTGGAAAATGCTGTGACATGACATTTATATCTTTTTAGAAACTAAAAACAATCTATTTAATGTAGGAGAAATGTGATGTATACAATACTTTCTCAACAAATTTCAAGTAACAAGTTGTTAATGACGGTTATGGGTGGAAGGAAAAATAATTTTAATGGTGAATTCAAGTTAGAACCAATAACAACTTACTATTTATAATTTATTGTAAAAGTATTATGAATACATCATTTCTTTTTAATGTAGTTACACATTGTTGGCAAAATGAAGTTTTTATTGTTGAGAGGGGAAAAAAAAAAGGTTTTATCTGCGGTCTAAACAAAACATTCATGAGTGTTATTGTGTTATTGACTTTTAATTATCTTTATGATTAAACAACAAATAGATTTGACATTTACATTTTGTTTTAGTTGAATCTGTTTGTACTTGGTTCATTATAAAGAAGATTCACCTGTTAGTTTTTACCCAAAAAAAATGGTTGAAATTACATATGGTGAAACGAAGCGAGGTAACAAGTGATTCGCAACATCTCAATTAACGACAAGCAGCGTAGTATAGTTCCAATAAAGTCAGACTGCAAAATTTCCTCATACCCATGTGACTTTTAAACGTTAACAACTAAACCAATATTTAAACAAATCCAAGAAGGTAAAAAAGGAAAAGAAAAGACACACACGAGAGAGACTCTATGCCTTAACTGGCTTAGTAGTAAGTCCAAACCCAAATGGAAATAGTGGATCATAATGAGCATCACCAACATTCATTGGTAGCTGATCTACTGTCTTGAACCAGGTACGAGCAAGCTTCCCAGTGAATCCATAGTCACCAAAAAGAACATCAGCAACTCCATGGCCTTCAGAACCCGGTAGCCATGCAGCAACAAGTGCATCAATTTGTGACATGTATGGTTCAATCACAAGAGGTCTGCCAGAGACTACCACAACAACACACTTGACACTCGCACACACGTTTGTGATTGTGCTTGGACCTGGTTCGGCAATTGTCAGGTTCAAACTGTCTCCTAGTGTCTCTGCATAGGGGTGCTCTCCTACAACAACAATGGCATAGGAGAAGTTGTTGGACTTCACATAATCAGCATCCGGGTTCTTGCTATAGACAACTTCTGTGCTGGGGTCAACAGCAGTTGTAATAGCACTTAAAATCGTCGTTCCTGTTTTTCAAAAAATAGGAGGCACCTCATTGCTTATTACAATGAATACAAGATGTTGTAATGGAATAATTGTTCTTTGTTGGCAGGCTGGCCCAATAAATTTTGGGGCCTAAAACGAAATTTTATAATAGAGCCTTTTTATATGTAAACATTAATTATATAAAATTATATAATTCTAATTAAATTAAGACTAATTAGATATAAATACATACTTTGATGAATAATACTAACTAAACTAAGGTTAATTTCATATAGAAGATTGAATATCATAGTTGAATAATAAATCTAAACAAAAAGAACTAAAAAAAATTATTTAAAATTATATAAACTTACTTTAACTTGAATATATGATTGTGCATTGTTAAGTAAAGTTGTAATTTGAAATTTAATTTTATATCTTCTTTTTAAGAGAAAGAGATTGGTAGATATTATTTGGTGCGTTGGTTTTGTAGGAGATTAGTTTACAAAAATTAAAGTCTCAAATTATTAGGAGAGATTAGTCATCATTGATGATCTATTACATTTGCAGTATTTTTTTAAAACATTTTAGGGTTTCAATTATTTAAAAAAGAAGAAGTGCCAATTATTTAAAAAATGTTATATTTTTATAAAATTTTGAGCATTTTATAAAGAGAAATGGAGCCTATTTTTACTATGAAAATTTGTTTTTTGGTTGCGGGCCTTAGGCCTAGGCCTTGGGCCGGCCCTGTTTGTTCGTATATGAATTCGAGGTGAAATGGTAGGTAAAGCATGTACCTGCAGTGAGGTTGTTTCCATCAAGTCCTTGCCAAGCGATAGTCCAACCACCACATTGATAGCCCAAATTGTTGGCGTGGCTTCCAGCAACTAGGATCTTTGATGCATTCTTCGACAGAGGTAGCAATGGACTATCTGCATTTTCTCCATTCTTTAAGAGAACTAGTGACTTTCTCACAGCTTCTCGTGCTAAATCTCTATGTGCCTGTCAGGAAAATATCACACGATTTCATTTGTAATAGTACATTATATTATGATTAAGTCAATTACAAAGATGTTTACAGTTCCTAGCTGCATTAATTACTCAGGTAAAGCTGAGTACAATTCCTTAGGTTCTGTACCTTAGTTTCCCAATCTAATTTAATCATGTGATTGTAATGAAGAATGAATCACATAGTTGAATTTAATTGTCTTTGAAAAGGACAACACTCTTTATGTTGTATTAATTAGTCTATACAACCATGTGGTTGATTTCAATCAGGAAACAAAAAATATAACACCTAAAGAATTGTAACTATGTTTTTGCCTAATTAAGTATATAGGTGAATAGTCAAGAGCTTTGTAGTTTAGAGTTCAAATTTTCACTACTTCACTATTGAATTATCCAAAAAAAAAAAAAAAAGTGACTAACCTGGCTTCCAAGTTGGTCAATAAAACTCTCATCAGATAAGGGGTTCTCAAATAGACCCATCATAAACTTGACTCTTAAAATCCTGTGAACAGCATCATCAATACGACTCATAGGGATACGTTTGTTATTGACATGGTCAGTCAAATTACCGATGAAATCACTGAAATTGTAGGGAACCATGACCTGAAAACACCCAAAATATCAGGCTTCATAGTTAAGCATTTCACTTTAAACAATCAACATCAGGCAAAATGACTTCTTCTTCTTTATTAATTAAGTCCAAAACAGTTCAAGATGAGAAATGTGATTAATGCATAGAATGGCCACTAACCATGTCAATACCAGCTTGAACTCCAGCCAAAACTGAGTATGAGTAGTTTGAACCGGGTGGATATGTAATCTTGTCAATACCCTGCCAATCAGAGATCACAAAACCCTGCAATTTGTACAGTAACATATGGGGATCGAGTTAGAATTGATTGGTTCTTTCAGGTTCAAACATCTAAATAACTAAAAAAAACTTCGTATAGATAGTGTATGGAAATGTTTGTACCCTAAACTTGAGGGTGCCCTTGAGAAAATTGGTGACAAGTTCATGGTTAGCATGCATCTTTACTCCATTCAAGCTGGAGTAGGAAGTCATAATTGTGCCAACACCCTTGATAACAGAATCCAAGTAGGGAGGCATGTGAATGCTCAGTAATCCGTGCCAATCAATTACAGTGTTGTTCTCATTGATGCCTCTAATGGTGCCTCCATCACCCACAAAGTGTTTTGCACAAGCCAGAACCTTATCCCTATATAAAAAACACAAGGCCTTAGCTAGGAAGACAGTTTCTAAGTAATTAATTTCGTGAGGGGCATGAATAATAATACCACACCAAATTTCAATGTAATTTATGTTTCAAAATAACTTTCTGTTGGACTAGGTATGAGGTGAGTAACCATATTTTCATATGGTGTAATGGTTTTGACTACATATCAGTTATCAAAGCAAGAAGGCATGCACTAAAAATATGTATTTACGATAGTATTCGTTGAACTTACTTTCCACCAACATATGGGACACTCTTTCGTGAATCAGCTGGAATCTCGCCTTGCAATCCAATTATGATATCTGTCATCTTTTTCACAATTTCGGGATCCTCGCTAAAGCTCTCGTAACATCTACCCCATCTGGGATCTCTACACACCTGTTAGATATGCAAAATAACATTAAGATTAATTAGCTCCTCAAATTCATCACCAAAGGTGGGGACTAACAAAGAAATTATGCAATTTCATGGAAGAGTAATGTTAAAGACTAAACACTTTTTACAATATATATATATTTTTTTATGAATGCTAACGTGATTTACTGATACTACTTTTATCATAAACCAATTACAAAATTTTATGTCAAAACAATAGTCGTAAAAAACATCATGTTCCTGTACTTGGTTGTCCGGAGAATGATTCTTGGAATTGGTTCCATACCGCAATGCATGGAGAAAAAGCGTAGTTGATCCCAGTAGCTCTAACTTCAAGTGCAGTTGCTGCACCAATCTTCTTCACAAGGTGAACATCCCTGCAACATGTTTCCATGATTGGAAAGTAAAGTAAAAGTCCATAGTTTTTTTTGTTGGGTTCATTCTATATTAGAATAGACAATACAATATAATAATATACTATGGAAGGGGAATATAATACAATCCTTACCTTGTAGCTCCAAGACCAACATTATGGGGAAAAATGGTGGCCTTGTACACATTATTGTGGCCATGAACTGCATCAATGCCATAAAGCATAGGAATCCCAAGACGGCTAGAGATAGCACCCTCTTGAAAATCATTGACCATGTTAATCCAATTTTGTGGTGTAGCATGAGGCAATGGCTCACTTCCTCCACCACTCAGTACACTGCCTAATGAGTAGTTCCTCATAATTTCACGCGAGACTACAGAGCGGTCTGCTTGCACCATCTGGCCAATCTTTTCTGCTAGAGTCATCCGTTTCATTAGGTCTCTTATTCTAGCATTAATGGGTTGTTTTGGGTCCTTGTATTTCAAGTATTCTCCTTCAGCGTTTACCACCACTGTCCAACTGCAACATAGGAACAGAAGCCCCACGAGGGCTATTGAAAACCTTTTCGCCATCCTTCAAAGCTATAGCTCTTTCAATATCTGTGAAAGGAAATTGAAATATCAGTTAGAAAGCAAATCAGAAAGAAGAAGAAGATTTTGATAACTTGGCATGGTTGTTACATCCTCTTAATTAAAACAGAAAGAATAAAAAAATTTACAAATAATCAAAGATTTAAGTTCTAAATAGGAACATGCAAAAATCAAATTATAATTATTATATATTTATATGATTAATCATTAATGCAAATATAATTATTATAGGTTTAATCATTAATGTAAATAAAGGATAAAAAAAGCATGGAGGCTTAGTTTTATATATATATATATATATATATATATCAATAAAAGAAAGAGATGCGCTACGTCCACAACATTTTCACAACAAATCATAGGTGGATAGTTATTATTGGTTCAAATTTGAATCTAACACTAAGATTACTTTTTTGCCCAACAATAACAACTAGTAACAACCTGTCACTTATGATTTGTTGTAAAAATATTGTAAAAATGTTGTGCACATATCATTTTTCTAAAAGAAAAGAAATGCGCTACGTCCACAACATTTTTATAATATTTTCACAACAAATCATAGGTGGTTAGTTATTATTGTTACTTTTTTCTACACACGGGAAGCTTTATTACCTAAGGAAAAGTCAGTTTGAAAGCAAATCAGAAAGAAGAAGATTTTGATAACTTGGCATGGTTGTTACACCCTCTACTATATAGATTAAAACAGAAAGAATAGAAAAATTTACAAATAATCAAAGATTTAAGTTCAAAATAGGAACATGCAAAAATCAAATTATAATTAATATATGATTAATCATTAATGCAAATATAATTATTATATGTTTAATCATTAATGCAAATAAAGGATAAAAAAAGCATGGGAATCTTAGTTATATTTATATATCAATAAAAGAAATTATGGGAAGCTTTGTTATTTTTTTTTAGAATATTAAGTATTTTTAACACATATGGTAGCTTTATTATCTAAGGAGAAGTTCTTGTGTGAGTGAGAGAGGAGAGAGAACAATAAACAAAGACAATATTCATAAAAAAAAAAAAGGATAAAAAAGAATAAAGGATAAAAAAATTTACAGAAAAAAAAAAATATTTAAGTTCAAAATTAGAAACATGAAAATATCAAATTATATATTTAATGCAAACGAAGGATATAAAAAGCATGGATTCTATTGAAGTTTAACTAGCAAAAAAGTGGGGTCAATTAGCTAAACTGATTAAGCTTTTTGTCGTCCAATAAAAAACCTGAGATAAATGGTGTCTTAGTCTCATGTAGGTTTAAATCCTAATGTGTATAGAGCTTTGTTACCTAAGGAAAATTAATTTCTTCTGTGTCTGAGAGAGAAGAGAGAACAACAAACAAAAAAGCTTGGAACATGATTACATGAAGAGTTATTCAGAGAATGAACCAGACTGCGTTGAAAACCGAGATTTGCAGAGTGACTTTCACAAGTTACAAACAGATACTACTAAAACCTTTTAATTGTAAGGAAAAAAAAAAAATCACGGATGCTCAATGCTAATTAACGAGGAAAATCTGAAGAGGCAACATATACTATACCATCTACATGCGATCATGCGTTACGTAGCACAAAGAAACAAACACAAAAGTCGCAACTGTTGTGGTGGGAGAGATCTAGAGAGGAGAAGAGTAAAACCCCATACCTCCAACGCCAACAATAGCAGTACCTCACCTAGAAACCAGTGCTTTTTTTTTTTTTTTTTTCATATAGGTAGAAACCAGTGTAAATATTTATAGAGGGTTTAGGAAAACAAAACGTGGAGGATTTGTTTTGATATGACAAATACGAATATAAAGCATTATCTGGATTTTTTTTTTCTTTTTATGACTCAAAATCAAGCATTATCAAGCATTATCTGGCCTATTACGGTGACACAAAATTATTACTTAATCCGGATAAGTTGTGGATAACGTTGTAGATGAGTAGGTGTATACAACTTAATTTGGATAAGAACAAAATTATACTTTTCCAAACTAGGAGTTGTAAAACCTTTGTTGGATTTTTTTTTAAGTAAATAATAATACTTATTAGAATACACACAAAAATAATAATAATATTTTGAACAGGGTTTATAATATATTATATAACCAGAGTATAATTACAAAATGACATAATATTTGTAGTTGTAAACTGGGGTCATAAACAGTGGACACTAGACACACACAACTAATGTGGAATCACTTATTACATTGAGATCACCAAAAAAAGAGTTTGGTATATATATACAAATAGTAATAAAAACCTTATCATAGCATTGTTAAATCACATTCCATATCTCTTACTGATGTGAGATAAAAAAAAAATTGATATATCATATAACTTCATTGAAAATAGGGAATGAAATTAAAAATGTAGTAATTAATGGTAGATTCTAAAAGTTAATTTTGCAGCCAATAATTCGGGCTTTTATTTTTCTATATAAAAATATGTTTTTGTTTGTTAATATTCCTACGTAAACTAGAGCATTAGAACCAACTTGTGGTTGTGTCCTTAAAATCATATTGGTTCTAGAAGCCACCGATGCACCAAGTGGCTATTTTTGTTTTGCTACAAGTGTCTACACTCTTATTATTAATATTATAATATATTTAATCTTGCATTAAACACTATTACCAATACTTTACTTACTTGACATGATAAAACTTTTTTTTTAGAAATAGTTTGACAAAACATTATCAAGATTAAATCAGCCATTACAAAATTATCAATATCAGGAGAAACAAACTACTTCCATACTAAAAGCGAATAAGAAAATCTTTTTTCCCTAGTTAAAGCATGTGCCTTGTAAGAAATTTAAACTCCTATTATCAAAAGTTTCAAGTAATTTAAAATAAATTTAATATTTATCACATTTGTTATTAAGATAGTTTATGTAGATTAAACTATTATATATACATATAGTTTATTTATATATAACCGAAGCCTCTAAAACTCTCACAATTTTTTATGTTTACACAATATTTAAATAAATTTATCATTTAATTTAAATAAAATTATTTTTGTTTAGTTCAAATTTAACAAGGAGTAAAACTCTACATCTAACAAGTTCAACTTAAACTCAAATTCATCATTATCATTTAAAAAATATTTTTTTTTTTGTTTAATCCAAACTTAACAATGAGTGAAACTCTATCTCTCTAATAAGTCCAACTTAAACTCAAACTCAAACTTAAACTCAAACTCAAACTCAAACGTTGAAAATATATATAACCGAAGCAAAAAACAGAGACTAACGTATAAAAAATGCAAGCAATCTAATTCAACTTTCTTCTTTTATTAATGAATTTTATGTCAAATTTTTTTATACTGTTGTTATTAATAAAATTTCAATTCAACATATGTGGACATTTGTTTCTATCTAAGATTTTCTTTCTATCTTATTCTTTTGTTATGTTTAAAATTGATTTTCTTTTGAGTATTTGGGTTAATCTTCATATTTATATTGACATTATTTTCGTGGGTTTGGTTTTTGGGTTGAAATTTCTACTAATTTTTTTTATTGTACATGGCAGATAAAGCATATCTATTTTTTAGAGAAAAATAAAAGTTGCAACCTATGTCTCCAAGTCTAGGGAATGATAAATTTTTACTTGGTAGGTTATATATAAATTTGTTGAATTTGGTTTGGTTTTGAAGTAGAATTTGGGGATTCTATAAATTTTGAAGTTTGATATTAATTCTTCATCTTAAATGCTTTTTATTTAGGTTCATATGATTTTTTGTTTTCCTATTAAAAGCTATGATTTTTGGTTGATTAATTATTTGTTTGGATTAATCTCAATTAATTAATTGTTTGGATTCAACATAAAAGATAATGGAATTAGGTATTACAATTTTGATATTGTTCTATGTTTTGAATTGTTTATATTGTTATTACTATGAGAAAATCATATTGATACTCAAATTTGAAACTTGATGTGTCTTCCTCATATCATGGTCTTTGTTTATATATTTGTAGTTTATATTAGATTTGAGTGTGTGTGTGTGTGTTTATATAACTATTGAGAGTTTTACTTTATTAATTTAAGAATTGTAAATTACTTTGTAGGTTTCGGTAATTATATGCAATTGCAACTCAATAACGTTCAATGTTAGACAACACTTCTAAACTATGGAAAAGTATAAAAGTTAAATATTTCTTCATTTAAAAAAAAAAATACTATCTAGCAAAATGTTTATTTACTCGTTGGATTTTTTTTTCAAAGTCAATAATTTTTCCGTGCATCGCGCAAGTTAGCGACTAGTTATACATAAAACTCTATTGTTAAATTTCAAGAAATATAACATTCTACTTAAACTAAAATTCTATTACTAAAAGTTTTAAGCAATTTATAAAATGAATTTAATATTATTTTGATTATATATCATAATATAATTTTAATCAAATAATAAAATTAATATATTTTTTTTAAAGTTACTGTAGGGACACGATTTTCAAACCAAGCCCAAAAATGTAAGGGATCTTGGCCCAGTGAACCCAGTACAATAAATTTGTAGAGAGTGGGTCAAATAGTTAGGCTTTAGTGCATGGATAACAGTTAATATGGTTTTGGATGATGAGCCAACAAGAATTGAACCCGGTTTGTGCGAGAAAGTTTGTCCTCGGCACAGTCTGAAGAGCTCTGTTCTAGTATATATTGGATGACAATGGTTATAGAAGTTGTTGAGACTGTTATAGTGCTTTCTCTTCTCCTTTTCTTCATCCTCTCCCTTCTCTGGGATCTCTACCCTTATTTATATTACATCTCTCCCTTCATCCTTACCCTACACGTGGACTACATGTGAACAGTTGATGGTTTATGCTGATATTTGTCCCATCAGCCCCCTCTAAAAGTCTTTTGGAGTGGCTGTAAGGCTGACATAATACTGTTCAGAGGTCACTTCCTCATTAATGCGGTGGTAGCAGCTTTCCCTTAGATATTTTTTAGTCCTTATCCCTCTTGTACATTCATGCTGCTTGTTGCTATTATTAGAACTTCCTGAAAGGTCATCCTTGATCATTAGGATCTATACCAGATTTGCGTTTAGCTTTATCCGAGGAGATAGTACTCCTCGGACTCGGACCACCCATGCTTCTCGGCCAAAACCACATGCTCTCGGCCAAATCCCAAAATCCATGACCCCACAGTTACATATATGACATGCCCATTGTTTGATCTTAAGTTTTTTTCCCCTCAAAATCTTAGCTTTTTTTTTTTTTTTTTTTTTTTTGAGAAAAACCTTTTATGTAGCTTTTTTTTTAGAAAGTTTTAACTTATGATGTTTGCTCTTGATAATAGCTCTTTGTCATCAGACCAAGATACCAATTGATTTTTAGTGTAAGCGGGAATTGAATCCTAGATTTCTTATTCAACCATCATGACAAATGCCCATTGTTAAATTCAACTATTATAGTTTAAATATATTATATGATATGTAATTATATAATTTGATTTTTGATATGATATAAATTTTTTATATTAGAGAATCGGTATCCCAAGTTTGCTAGACTAATCCACCCCTTATCTATGAGATAGCCCAAAAACCACAGGAGCCAATGTAATTTGATTCGTAAAAGCAATGCAATTAAAAAAAAAGTCACTCTAATACATCTTTTGAATTCCTTATTTGGGGTTGATGAATACATTGAATGGTATTGAAAAGTGGACACTTAAGTGTGTGTAATTAGGCTAATGACTTGTAGCTGAATTGATACCTCTCTATGTATAAAGCGCTTGGAGGTTTAGGGGAAATAGAGTTTGAGTTGTAGGGTTAACAACATATTGTAATTATCTTTAAAAAAAAGTGTGTAATTAGTATACTAAGATAATTAAAACATGATAATAAATGCATTTGTCCCATTAAAACATGACAATTAATTAGTACTATATTCACATAAGGTTTGGCTTACATCTAGTAAAATTTTGACAAAAAATTTCCTTTTGTTTCAAGAAGAAACAACTACATCACCCACTAATAAATCGGCCGTAGTGATTAAAACACAGTACCATGTCATTTTATATTAAGCAAAAGCTAACGGAACAAACATTTTGAGCTAACGACACTTTAACGCTTGAAGTTTAAACATCGTTTTTTTTTTTTCCCTTCTGCAGCATCACCTTTGTAGTACTGGTGTGAACACACAACTGGGCAAAAGTTTAATCTGTTCCATATTGTTTCAGAGTAAGCATCTGGCTCTTTTTGTTCAAATTTTTTTATGCGATCTCCACACACAAAGGCACAGTCAGACAAAAAAGATCTCAGAAGAATGCCAACAATGCGGTTTCTAAATCTTCAAACTATGCTGCGATGTAACAGAGAATCAAAACATGGATAGTCTTATTATTTTGTAATTTTCCTTGATGAACGCTGGTTGTTTTGTAATGGGGGTGGTGTGCTCTGTAAAAGGGCAGTTTTTTATTTTGGGTTTAAAAATAAGACATGCCTAATGATTGAGAAAAGTTGCCTTTAGAATTTCAAATTGAGGCAGCTATTAAGGGCTGTTTGGTAACGTTGTTTTAGTAACATTGTTTGTATTTTTTTGAAAATAAAAGTGGGTGAAAAAATGTGTGAAAATGCGTGTAATGTTATTTAAAAACTAAAAATATGTGTTTAAACTCCTATACCAAAGGATCATTTAATTTATACTATTATTTAAGGGACTTTCACTGTTTAGATTCCTCATTTTTTAGTTTAAAAATGCCCATATACTCCTATGTTTAAGTAGAGATAAAACTAAAGGACAATATGGTGAAAATGCAACTCTAACTCCTACTAAAATATTGCCTAAAAGATAGGACCACTTTCCTGTTAATTTTCAAATTACTTTATCCACTTATAAATTAGACTTTTAAAATAAAAATTATATATATAAAATAAAAAAAACACAATTTTTTTTCTACAAAATAAAACCACTAAAAAAAAGTCTCATCGCACTCGCTTTGCGCGTGCGATGAGGTTAGTCTTCTTGTAAATCTTCTTTAAGATTACATCATTAAAAATTTCTCATTAATATTGGAAGTCTCTCTTGATGACAATTTTTTATTTTATTTTATTGGAATAAGGAAGAAAAACATATTTTGCTCATTAATCAATTCTTATTTCTTCTCCCATTCAAAATTTTGCCCAGAAAAATTGTGCCTTACTCTTGTGCTGCGAATGGTGATGCAGCGAAATAAACAATGATGTTTAAACTTCAAGAGCTAATATGTCGTTAGCTCAAAAGGTTTGTTCTGTTAATTTTTGCTTAAAATAAAATGGTGTGGCATTGAGTTATATAATCACTACCATTGGTTTGTCAGTGAAAGATGTGGGGCTGTTTTTTTTGGTAAAAGAGACGTGGCTGTTTCTCCTTGGAACAAAAAGAAATGTCCAGTTAAAATTTCATTGGAGGTAAGCCAAACCCTTTCACATAAATGCAAAGTTTGGTAAACTTGAAAGTTAAATGAAGAAAATTGTAAGGGATGTGCCACATGGCATTATCTTAGACTATTTTAGTTGGAGATGGTATATCATGCCATGCCGCGCCGCAAGTGTATACATCTAACCTCTCACAATATATAGGTCCAACTAATGTGTGGGGCTCGTTGTGAAAGGCTGTATTACCAATTTGTAAGAGCATTCACATCCGAGTTAGTTGGACCTCGTTGTGAAAGACTGTATTACCAATTTGTAAGAGCATTCACATCCGAAATTTACAAAAAAAAATTATTTTATAATCTCAAAAGCTACTTTATCATTTATACAATATCATTTTTCAACGCACCTAATATTCTAACTTTTATTTTTTCATTTTACGCATTAAAATAAAATAAAAATAAAATAAAAATATTTTCACTTCTCTCTCACACAAACCACGCTCATTCATCCACAAGCAAACCCACTGATAACCACAACTCACAGCAACCCATAGATCTTCGCTGCTGCATGAACCCCATCGGAATCACCATGCACGAACCCCAGGCCAATCGCCGTGAGACCCATCAACCGCCGTGAGAGAGACCCATCAACCGCGCACCATCCACGCCGACCACCAAAATCAAAACCCACTCACCTCTACCGTGAGTCCGTGACCCACCTCGTCGGAATCCACGTCGTGAGTCCGTGACCTAGCTCGCCACGCACAACCTTGCCACGATCCACCTCCACACCACCAACCACACCGTCACTTGACCCATGCCAGATAATACCTACCACCGTGAGCCCACGCTAGATAATACCCACCACCGAAACCCTCAATCACCCATCCCCACCACCACAGAAACCCTCCACCACATCAAACCCATCTGCCACCACATCAAACCCTTGATTCAAGGAATATTAGAGAGAAAAAAAAAAATGAAAGGGAAGAGAGGGACCAGAGAGGGAGAGGGGAACTGAAAAAAGAAAAAAAAAAAAAAAAGAGGAGATGAGAATGTGACCGGTGAGAGAGAGAGGAACTGATAAAGTTTGAATAAAAGATTAGTATTTTTTTTTTTACAATTCTAAAGGTAAAATTACACTGCAGTATAATTGCAAATTTTTTTTACAATAGTTAGTTTTGGAGTTTTATGCTAAATGTTCCCTACCTTTTTGCATATGGCATTCTCAATGTGAATGCTCTACGGTGTGAGAGAGACCAAGATCTTGAAGTGGATGATCACTAATGTGGTAGTGTTTCACTTTTGCTTCTACAATTTTTACAAATACTACTTTTTAGATCATATTTCTTTTGTAATGTTATTAACAATGAAAGTGATTGAGTTGGTAACGGCTACATGACAAAGCCAACCTCGGGTGGTAAAGTGACTTTTCAAACAAGTAAACAATGTTAAAATGACCCCAATTGTAATTAGCCTATATCTTATTATCACCAATTCCTAAATACAATCCAATTACATATTTGTCTGTACTCTGCAGCTGCACAGTGCACTCATATTTTCAGTAAGAAAAAAAAAAATCTCGGTCAAATAGAGTAATTGCATTAACCAAGCATTCTTTGTTTTTGATAAGTTATCTAATATTCTCATTGAAAAAGCGCAAAGAAAATGTCAAAAGGTCATTTAATATTATTTCTCGAAAACAATACACTTGGTAAACCTCATGGAGGTCCAAGAGTATCCCAAGCTAGGAAAAAATGCGGATAGAAGAAGCCATTCATCCTAAATGGTGTCCTAGTTCTTGGTAGGTTTAGTTGTCAAGCCATACCCAAATGGAAATAGAGGGTCATAATGGGGATCGCCAATATTCATTGGGAGCTGGTCGACTGTCTTGAACCATGTACGAGCAAGCTTGCCTGAGAATCCAAAGTCACCAAACAATAGGTCAGCAACGCCTTGGCCTTCAGTTCCTGGAAGCCAAGCAGCCACAAGAGCATCTATATTTGCGAGGTAAGGCTGGATCACAACAGGACGGCCAGAAATGACAACAACAACACATTTGACAGCGCCGCAAACATTGTGGATAGTGCTTGGGCCAGGTTCTGGTATGGATAGATTGAAGCTATCACCATACATTTCTGCATACGTAGGCTCGCCCACAACAACAATGGCGAAGGAGAATTTGTTGGACTTGACAAACTCTGCATCAGGATTCTCATTGTAGACAACCTGGGTGGTAGGATCGACTGTATTTTTCACAGCATTCAGGATTGTAGTACCTGTTCATGCAAATGTTGTACCATCAAACAACTGTGTATAATAAAGAACTAAATTGCAATTGACTATTAGATTATTTTCCTAGAAGTTTGATTGTACAAATTAAAGTTTTATTGAGACCTTTTTATAAAGATGACTATCTTGAGACAAGGGTTATACAATCATCAAAACATGCTTTAGTATAAGATATGTATATACATATCATCATGCGGACTATTTTCATGTATAAATCTGTTAAGCGATTTCCACTGAGTCTCAATTGTTTTGGTTGGGTATCTTTTAAAGTGAAGCAAAATGGCTTGCCAGAGTATTTCACATATGAGCACTCATATTAAATGGGTAAAAGTTAACATACCAATTGTGAGATCATTGCCGCCAAGACCCTGCCATGTTATTGTCCAGCCTCCGCATTGATTGCCCAAGTTGTCGGCATGACTACCTGCAACTAGTATCTTTGCTGTTTTCTTGGGAAGGGGAAGCAAGGGCTTGTCAGCAGATTTTCCATTCTTTAGTAGTACAAGTGATTTTCTTACGGCCTCCCTTGCCAATTCTCTATGTTCCTGCTCAGGCAAGTCATAGGATTATTGCATGGCAAAATTCTGCCAATTGACAAAGATAGATGAAGAGCATTGAAATCATCCTAAGACAATAACAAACTTGAGAAATACCTTACTACCAAGTTGGTTGACCAGGCTGAAATCAGCTAGAGGATTCTCAAAGATACCCATGACAAATTTAACCCTCAAGATTCTCTTCACAGCATCATCAATTCTACTCATTGGTATAATATTGTTCTTCACCTGATAGGTTAGATCATCAATGAACTCTGTAAAGTTGTATGGAATCATGATCTGCAACACACAATTAGAAACATTAGAGAATGAAAAATAGTATAAAAATACAAGCCCTACATGTGTATACTGAAGAAATATAACACTGAATTTTTAAGTTTATATCAAAATGTCATTTATTTGGTACGATGATGAATGTACAATTTACAATAGACATGTTCTAAATGTTGACAGACCATGTCAATTCCAGCACCAACTCCAGCTTCAACAGAGTATGAATAGTTAAGATGAGGAGGGGAGGTAATCCTGTCAATACCCTGCCAATCTGATATGACAAAACCCTGAAATGCACCCAAAGAAACTCATTATACTTTGCACCTTCAGGGTTTCCTTTCAAAACTATATTAAACAATTTGATCAAATGAATTTTTCCACCTTGAACTTTAGCTTGTCCTTGAGGAAACCAGTAACAAGATCACGATTAGCATGCATCCTCTTCCCATTCCAGCTCGAGTAAGACACCATAACTGTTGCAACACCCTTGCTAATAGAATTATAGTAACCCGGCATGTGGATGCTGAGCAATCCATCAAAACTGGTTACAGTGTTATTCTCATCAATGCCCTTGGTTGTGCCACCATCTCCCACAAAGTGCTTAGCACAGGCTGCAACCTTTTGTCTAGCCACAGTAATCAATAAATTAGGTGAAATTGTTATTGCCAGGTTTTAATTTCTGTTCATCTTATATGCTACAGAAATTCAATAAATTACCATATAACATTGTAATATGTTAATCCATATATGGACAAGAAATGGGGATGACCAAGAACAAATTTTCACAAATGATGTTTGCATAAATAGAATTGGCGAACTGATCCTTCCATGAAAACAATGTGAAGCAACCCTTGCTTTGCAGGTATATAAAGGTTTTGAGAGAAGTTGACTGACCGAAAATGGCAGAATAATAATATGGGACAACTGTACTAAATTGGAAAACTTCTTTCAAATTTTTTAGATGGACATAAGGAAATCCACCTATGAATTGTGAACATAGGAAGGGCTTGGGGGACCTAGCTTTGTCGTTATTATAATTTATATATGCCTAGACATGTCCCACCACTTAGACTTACCATTCATCTAGAACAACCAAAAGAGGTCCAAAAGAAATATTTATCAGGCAAAACTTGAAAGTATCATATCAATTGGATGTTGACCCTTGCCAACTCAATTCAAATAATGTGAGCTGTTGCTTTGAACTTTGACCATGGGAAGGAAATGGCGCACTTAGCTTTTCTATTTTTCTGTCATTTAATAATGCTTGACATGTAGAACACTACATCGCCCACTACGGGATTGAGATCTCAAATTCTCCTAAAGAAACTATCGTGCATATGTGAAACTAAGGAATTCATTCATATAGGATGTTCACCCTTGACAGGCAGTAAATTGGATAAGGCTAGCATTTTTTTTGTTAATAATGTGTGGAGAACTCAAAATACATTTTCCCTTAATGCTCATACAAATATTAAGGTGTCTCCATTAGCCACCTTCAAGTAAGTTCTATTGAGAAGCTCGTGCAATTATTACAATAGAACACATATGCCAATGGAGACATTTATCTGAATCTAGTCAAGGTTAATTATAATTCACCCAGAGTAAACAAAAAGGACAAAGTCATAAAAGTAGAAATTTGTCAAAAGGGCTCTTACTTTCCAGCTACGAAGGGAATGCCCTTTCGAGATTTGGCCGGGAGTTCTCCTTGCAAGCCAGGTATAATCTCAGTCATTGCCTGAACAATCTTAGGGTCCTCACTATAACTTTCATAGCACCGACCCCATCGTGGGTCCCTGCAAACCTGTGAAACCAAGGTAGTGGACAAAATATGTCAATATAACTGTTCAAGGTTTTATTCTTTTCTTTGAGGGTGGGGATTGGAAGTCACCAATAAAACTATTTCAAATGTTCAATTACCGCAATGCACGGAGCAAAAACATATGGAATTCCTGTAGCTCTAACTTCAAGAGCTGTTGCCTCTCCAATCTTCTTGACAAGTTGAGGATCCCTGAAAGAACAAAAACAAGATTAAATCCAACATATTTATAGACTGTAGATTTTTTAAAACAGATAGGAATTTGATGTATTTCCCATTCATTCATTATCCTCGACAAGATCAAAACTTTTCCTTTTAGACAGATTGTAACAATATCCCAGCTTCTATATAGATAACCATTAAATTATCCAGTAATACCAAAAAAATTTCTTCTAAATTTTAGTGAAGCTGCTTAACTATTCAAAACATCAGAACTTTTGAATTTGATTGAGACAATCTAATTCTATATTCTTCAAAATTCCATCAATGAGTTAGTGTCCTCTCGGAAATCAACAAACAAGTAATTGCTATATCAATCACTTAAAGACTAAAACAAAAAATCATGTCCGCAATCTGCATCAAGGTGTATATTAAGTACTTACCTGGTAACACCAAGCCCAACATTGTGAGGGAAAATAGTGGCATTGTACACATTGTTGTGGCCATGAACTGCATCAATCCCATAAATCATAGGAATCCCAAGACGGGTCGATAGAGACCCCTTTTGGATCTCATTCACTGTATTGATCCAAGTCTCAGCTGAGGCCTTTGGAGCCGGTACACTCCCTCCACCACTCAACACGCTCCCTGGCCAAAATCCACACAGACCATTTTACTCAGAAACAGGATTCGTGTACTAAAAAGTAAAAACCAAACCTTGACAACATACATACAAGTACAACATGTATATATAGTTATATATATGAACCAAAATGTTTACCAATGAAGTATTGCTTCATGACATCTGGGGTAGCAACACTGCGCTCGATCTGCACCATTTGGCCGATCTTTTCTTGCAGGGTCATTCGCTTCATGAGGTCTTTGATTCTAGCACCCACTGGCTGTTTTGGGTCCTTATATTTTATGTAATCTGCTTCAGTGAGCACTGCTAAACAGCATAATAGCATGAAACCCATCATGGGTTTTGAAAGTCTCCCCATTTTAGCACACCCAAAGTCGAGATCTTTTGGCCTGTAATCTGAAGATTTTAAACTGAGTCAGATAATAGATAAGCTTCAATATGCTATATAGCTGATAGCAACATTAACAGAGACTCTGCATCACACACAAACTATGATTGAAAAATGAAACACAAACACACTCCCACAGCTTTAAGCATATACAAAAATGTCATATTTAAGCTCAAATGTGAAGATTAACAGAGGAATAAGAAATGTGAAAGAAAGCATTGAACTGAACTTACTAGCTGAACAGAGACACACACAAGCTTAGAGACCAAACTGGTTGAGAGATATATAAGACTGACAATGAGTTGTTAATTTATAGGAACTCTCTGTGCTAAGCTCCGTTTGAATTCCGCTAAAACAGTAAAATAATTTTTAATATATAAATAATATCGTGGAACTTATTTGTAATGAAAAAAGAAAAGAAAAAAAGATGCGTATACGAGACTAAAAGTGCCTTTCAGCGCTGAAAGCGCTTCCAAAAAAAAAAAAAAAAAAAAGGAAACGAAAGACAGAGACGCGCAGGAAAATGTGAGTTGTTCAATGGTTACTTTCACATTATTCTGTTATTTTTTTTTCACTATTTTCTCTCCACTGCTACGACCGAGATTTACTGGACAAACCAAAACAAAATAAAAGTCGGCACGTTCGAGAAGAATTGTCACTTTTATTTTTCAATTACTTATCATCAATTATATCTTTGCAGTTTTATTGGATAAAACAAAACAAAACTTGTCAAATTGACATGTACTCATCACTTTTTTTTTTTTTTCAATCACTTGCCATCAATTATATTAATTAGTTTGTAAACGCATGTATGTAGATGAATACATTTAAAGATATACAATAAAATTAATAATATAATTTATATATATATATAATTGAAATACTAGTGATAGTCATTTTTATATTTTATTAACTTTTAAAAAAAATTTGTAAAGATATTATTAGGTATAAAATGTAAATTGTCCATTTTTATTACTATTATTATTGTAAAGTTTTTTTTTTTTACGATTCAATATTATTCTAGACCCTTTATTTTTTGTACTTAATAACTCACTTAGATGAATATTTATGATGTGGTCTCACATTTAATTTTAAAATTAAGAAATAAAACTCTTTGAGAATAAATAATTTAGAACACATGGCGCAAAATTAGAACTCTAATTTAAACTTTAATTTGAGTTTATCTCAGTTTCATCTATTATATATATATATATATATATATATATATATATATATATATTTCTTTCTGCTTAAAAAATAATATTAATTTCTTTAGTTTTATTAGACAAAACAAAATAAAAGTTGTTAGATTCACACGTACTAGTCACTTATTTTAATCACTTACCATCAATTATGTCAATTTCTTTTCTGATTCAATCAGTTACATTAAAATATTGTAAAAATAAGTGAAAAATTAGTTGTATCACTTACTATTAATTATATCAATTTCTTTTTTAATTAGATCAATTATAATAAGGGTCCAGTTAATAAGGATCTGGTTGCTAATGTATACTTTAAGAGCACATATTAATTAATACCTTATAATAAATTATTGTAAAAATGAGATTATAATATTAGAATTTGCTTTATTTTAAGATCTTTAGGGACTATTTGGTAGTTAGTTTAAGTAATGTTGTTTGAGTGTTTTTAATATAAGTGTGGGTGAAAAAGTTTAAAATATGTATAAAGTTGTTTAAAATATGAGTTTGTGTGTTAAAACTTGCTCACCAACCAGGCTCTTAAGATCTTTTCAATCAACTACCACGCATCTTTGGTGCGGTGGTCACTCTACAAGTACAAGTGCTTGTAGGGTATAGAGGCAAGGGTTGGGGTTTAAGTCTCTAGCAGAGAGCTTCACACATATACACTTAGATTAAACTAGAATATAAATTCTATCTTGTATAAAATATATATATATATATATATATATATATATATATATATATATATATATATATATATATATATATATCATTTCAATCAACCAAAAAAAAAAAGAAAAAAGATCTTTAAGATCTTTGCGTAACTTGAAGACTTCAAGAATCGGTTTTGTCTCCTTGTCTGTGAGCCTGGGCAACTCAAAAGACGCGTGTAGCTGTCTCTGTTCTTTTTTTTTTTTTTTTTTTGAGATAAAGTGCAGCTGTCTCTAGTTATGTCTTAGGTGTGTTTGGAATAATTTATTATAAGCAGGCTGCAGGTCAATCATTTAAAATATAGGAAATTAGGAATCCCCCCCCCCAAAAAAAAGATATTAAAAAAATACAGGGTAAATTATATTTATTTCCCTCAAAGAAGAGGTTTTTTTAATTTTGGCCTCTAGAATTTTTATTTTTTATTTTTTCAGATCAGTTATGAAATTGAGTTATTTTGAAAATATATTTAAAATGAACAATTTTTTTGGGTGTAAATTTTGGATTGATTTGAAATTAGTTGAAAGTAACTTTAATTAGACTTGAAGTATTTTTAAATGAGTCTGACGTGGTTTTAAATTGGAGAGACACTGACACAAAACTAAACCATGTAAAAACTTTTAGAATGTAAACTAGAATAAAATTTGGGTCTTTTATTGAGCTTTCATTTCAATATATTACTAGTTGATAACACATATAATACAGATGCAAGTTACACAAAAATAATATCTACTACATATTTAATTTAAAAATATTAATAAATAAGAAAGCATATTAGAGAATTTGCAGAAAACAACATACATAATTTAATTAAAATTTGTTTAATATTAGACTGATTTCTAAAAAAGATGGTGGCTCCTAATTAGTTTAAACTAACATAGTTTGAAAATCAACTTACCAAAAACTATGTTAACAAGATCCTTCTCACATTAAAAATTTTAAATAATGACGTACAAGTATATAGGTTTTCATACGTTGTGTGACAAGATTTTGATAAAATCAACAAAAATTAAAAGCCTTCATATCTATCAAAAAAAAAAAAAAGAAGTTCATTTTAACGATTGTTTAATAATCCATTTAAAGAAAATTTTTATGGGGAAAGAAAGAAAAGCAATTAATGTTTTGACAACTTTTTTCATTTCCCATAAAAGTGATGTTAAAACTTTCTTAAAATAGATTGTTAATTAATACCCTAATGTGGCGTTTGGTACGGGAGAATCCACATTACTCTTGGCATCTAGATTCCTAGGAATGTGATTCCTAGGAATCACATTCCTAAGAATGTAGCTATTCCAATGTTTGGTTTCATTGAGAATATCTTAAGATTCCTAGGAATGTGAGATGATAACGCTTGGTTTATCCCCAGGAATCTTAAATGAATTATTTATTTTTCCTATTCCATCCTTAGATTTGAATGTGAACTACCAAGTTCTTAAAAAAAAAAAATCTTCTGCTAAATAAATAATGAAAAACCAAATATCAACTATTAATTATGAAAAATTCATTAAAATTATAGTCTAATATTTCAAAATGACAGGTACAATACAAAAATAACTATTTAAATTCTCAAATGCTTTTATTCTTAATAATAATTTTAAAAGAGTTTAATCCATAATAATTTGTTTTATATTTTATGTTAATTGCTTAAATGATAATGAAAAATGGTTAAAATTGTCAATTTATAAAAAATACAATTTCCTTTAAGCAGGAATCTGGATTCCCACTTGTTTTAAAGGGAATCCACATTCCTACTGAGAGGGGAATCCAGATTCCCCTGGTATCTGATTCCTTAGCATGATTTGCAACCAAACATAGGAATCTTTAAACATTCTTGGGAATCCTAAAATATTACCCCGTACCAAACGCCACATAAAGGTATTCGTTAGTATAACCCTTATAATAAACATAGATAAAATCATTAGCGATTGGGATTGATGCATCACTTTTATATGGCTTATTGGCACGCTTTTCTAGTGTAAGGTCAAAATTTATATTTTGAAAATTCAACTTTTAAATTACATGTTCTATATGTTCTTAACATGTATGCAAATTCTTATGCCAATTAGATGTAATTTATTCTTCGATCCATAAACTCATCTTTTATACATTATTTTAAACTACAAAAATTTGAATTTAAACAATTGATTGATGATATGGCTATTGATTTTTGATCACTTTGAAATTTTGCAAATATAGAGAATATACAAAGATAATGTAATTTAATGGTGAATTTATCAAAATTCACATTCGATTAAAAAATATTGAGTGAAGTTTAAAGTTACACCAGACGTGTGTGTATATGTGTGTGTGTCTATATATATATATATATATATATATATATATATATATATATATATATATATATATATATATATCTTGTAAGTGCTTAAGATGCTAGGTCTTGGCACTAATCAAATTCAGGGTTTTGGAGACAGAAACTTCTTGGAAGCTGCTAATGTCTCTTGGTTCAGGGCCTCTAAGAAAGTCAAACTTGACATTCGGGCTAAATGGTTGGGAAGTAAGGCCTTCACTATATATATAAATTCAAGTTTTTGTAATTTAAAATAATATATAAAAGATAAATTTATAGATAGAATAGTAAATAACATCCAATTAGCATATAAATTAATATAAATATTAAAAACGTATAGAATATATAATTTGAGATTTTCAAAATATAAATTTTATAATAAGTTATTGAATGATCTAATATTACTTAGAGTTGTACCATTTATAACTTGTTGCGTAAATACTGTGAAGAGATTTTGTTTTCTAACTTGTTAATCCTTTTACCCACTCCCTCATCATAACAGGCTTGAAAACAAGGACAGGAAAGAAGAAACAAGAGGTTATTGAAAGTGTTTGATCTAAAAAGTAAAATCAAGACAGAGTTTGGTCCTCATAAGTCATAATTTAATTATGATGGCCCATAGTTCTGTACTATTTCCATATCCGTCACAACATTTTCCTTCTCTTTAGTGGGCAGTGATCCCCACCAAAAACGTGAAATTGCAAGTACGGAGTTGTGCAACTTGATAAGAAATAATTGGAATAATTAATTCCTTGCTTGTAGACAGTTTTCCATTTTTCATGCTTTTTTTTTTTGTTGACAAAATTCCATTTTGATACTTGAGGATAAAAAAAATGGCACAGACACCAATGCTGTAAAGACCCCCAAAAACAAAAAAGGCATATTTTAAACTGCAACCTGTACTTCTGATTCAAACGGCCTTTTATTTTTTTGAAAAAAGTCAAAATTGTAACGTTAGGAAAGCAGGAACAGATACTTCAGTTTTTGAAATGAATGATTAAAAATTTGGTGAGGTATGTTCTTATTCCTTAATAATGATTTTTTTTTCTTCTTTTTTGGCTAAGTAAATAATGAAGGCCTTGTTATTTACACCCATCTATGTTTATTTATTTTATTAAATTCCCTTTGTTATTGCACGAGTCACATGACCAGATAATAAAATGTGCGATAGTTTAGGCAACATCAACGTCCATTATTTCACATTCTGTATTGGTTGCACATAGGGAGAATATGAATATGATAAGGAAAATTGTGAGGTAAAGAATTGAGTGTATGAAGCAATAAGTATATAGAGAGAGAGTCATTCTTAGGTACTTCTGGAGCACAAAGAATGGTGCTCATTCCTCTCACATTTATGATAGGGTCTACTTATTAAATTTATGGTGGGGTCCATCATAAATGTGAGAGGAAGTAATATCATTTTAATATACTCCGGGACTACTTAAGAATTTTTCATGAAGAGAATATGATAAAGAAAAGAGTAAGGTAAAGAATTGCGTATACGAAACAACGAATAGAGTAAGAGAATATGTCACGCTAGGCCTACGGTCCACTCAGTTTTGCCAAATCCTTTGGCTGATGATTTTCCTCGGACACCTGGGCCTACCCTTTTAACTAAGGGTCTGTTTAGTTGAAAGAGTGAAAAAGCAGGATGATGGAAAAGTAGGAGGATTGAAAAGATTTGATTTTCCCTCATGTGTGTTTGGTTGAAGGGGTGGAAAAGTGGAAGGGTGAAATTTTTTTTTGTTTGGTTGGAGAGAAAAATGGGATGATGAAAAATGTAATTTATATAAATTGACGATTATGTCCTTGTTATATAATATATAAGAAATAGATATATTTACATTCGTTAAATAATATAAAAATTAACACAAATACTTATATATATATATATTTATATTACTTTTCTTTATTATTATATATAATTTTATATTTATGGGCAACAAAAATTGATTAGGTATACTTTATCCACGTGACCAGGCGTAGACTGGGATGATATTTTCCAAAAAAAAAAAAAAATTTATCTAACCATTGTTACGTGGGAAGATATATATATATATATATATATATATATATATATATATATTTTTTTTTTTTTTAAAAAAAAAAAAAAAAAAATTTATTCATAGGGGCGACTGGGCAAACTTGGCAAAACATCCTTCACTTGGTAGCAATTCAACTAGTTTTTAATACATCCTTCACCTAGCAGCAAAACACCATTTAACAAATATTTAAATTTTCCCTATAAAGTCATCAAATACAAAGTGAGAGGGGTAGGTGAGTGTAATAAAGTGAGGGTATTTGTGTAAATTACATCATTCAACATCTTTTCCTCCCCAATTTCCTCCTAAATTGGAAGGATAAAAAAATGTGGGCTCGGAAGGATTATTTTACTCCCCATTTTTTGTCTATCTTGTTTTCTCTCCTGAACCAAATGTTGAAAAATGCCATTTTTCACCCTATTTTCCTCTCCATATTTTCCATCTCCCTGTTTTCACCCCAACCAAACATACCCTAAGGCATGGAAGAGATTAGCTCGTGAGGTGGGTAAGGTGACAAAGGAAAATAATGCAGATATTAGGGTTATGACAATGAAAAATTCTGTTAACTGTGAGAAAAGACGCATGAGCATTGATCTTGAGGATCAGGTGGAGAGTAAAAAATATTGCATGGATCTCTGTAAGGGGTAGGAGGAACAAAATTTTGAGGTGGTGGCTGTAAGATAGCACCACCGAGGATTATGAGTTGCCTAAGCTAGAACTGTCATGGGCTTGGGAACCCACAAACAAAAGATGAGCTTGTTGCCCTAGTGACACCAAAGATCCCAAAATGGTTTTCTTAATGGGAACTAAAGTTGAAAATTTTATTTTGGAAAGAATTGGTAGAAAGATTCAGTTTACTAATCTTTTTGTTGTTCCTCGTGTCAATACAGGTGGTGGCCTTGCTTTATATTGGAAGTCTGATTTTGGAGTGGATGTTCAAACTTTTTCTGACCATCACATTGATGCTCTTATTAACCAAGGAGTGGATGACGCTTGGCGTTTCACGAGCTTTTATGGAGATCCTGATACCGCCAGTCGGGACGACTCTTGGAATTTACTTCGATCTTTGAGTCATCGTTTTAATTTTTCTTGGGTTTGCATGAGTGATTTTAATGAAATGTTGTTCGCTAATGAGAAGATGGGATGGTTGGATAGGCCTGAAAGACAAATGCAGGGGTTTCAGGATGCATTGGATTATTGTCATTTGAAGGACCTTGGTTTTAATGGATTTCCTTATACTTGGTGTAATCGTAGACCTGGTGATCAAAATACTTGGATCCGTTTGGATAGGAGTGTGGCAACTATTGATTGGATTCTTCAATTCCCGGCATCTCGAATCCACCATCTAGAAGCTTTCCATTCTGATCATAAATCAAAGTTGCTGTGTTCAGACTCTGAACTCAAGCGATTCTATAGGAAAGGGAGGCCTTTTCGCTTTGAGGCTATGTGGTTAAAAGGTAGTACTTGTGAAGAGGTGATAAAAACATCATGGGGTGGATCTTTGGCATCAAATGAAGTGTGGAGTTTTAATAGGAAGATTATGGTTTGCCAAGACAACTTGAAAGCATGGAATGAAAATTGCTTTAGGCATGTTCGAAATTCCTTGGCAAAGATGCTTAGAGAGTTTAAGCGTGCAAAAGAGGACGGCAACTATGTAAAAGACCTGGGGAGGATTTACAAATTACATGATGAGATTCAGAAGCTTGAAGTTCGGGAAGAAACCTTGTGGAAGCAGCGGTCCCGCAATGCTTGGCTTAAGGAGGGTGATAGCAACACTCATTATTTTCATTGCCGGGCAAACCAACAAAATTTCATTTCTGGGTTGGAGGATAGTGCAGGTGAGTGGGTAGAAGATGAAGGCCACATGAGTAGTATTGTTGAGGATTATTTCCCAGCTATTTGTACTTCCTCTAAGTCGTCGAATTTTGAGAATATTCTAAAAGGTATGCATCCAGCTCTTTTCGAGGATGCCACTGGTCCTTTAGGCTGTGAGTTTCATGCTAATCAGGTTTGGGTTGCGCTTAAACAGATGACTCCTCTTACCGCTCTTGATCTTGATGGGATGTCTCCCATTTTCTACAAGTCTTTCTGGCATATTGTGAGAGAGGGGAGAGGATGTTAAAGCCATGGTGCTAAAAGTTCTTAATTTAGGTGTGGTTCAGGAATCTCTTAACTCTACTTTTATTGCTTTAATTCAAAAAAAAAAAATCAACCAAGGAAGGTCTCTGATTTTCGGCCTATAAGCTTGTGTAATGTTGTCTATAAGCTAATTTCAAAGGTTTTGGTAAACCAGTTGAAAAAATTTCTAGCTAGTGCTATTCCTGAATCTCAGAGTGCTTTTTTGTTTGGGAGGCTTATTTTTGATAATGTACTGGTAGCCTTTGAAATGTTACATTACCTTAAAAGGAAGACCTAAGGGAAGTTGGGTTATATGACACTTAAGCTTGATATGAGTAAAGCATATGATAGGGTGGAATGAGAATTTTTGAAGAGAACCATGCGGCATTTAGGGCTTGGAGATAGATTGGTAAGCCTTATTATGTCTTGTATAACATCTGTCTCTTATTCTGTGCTTCTTAACAGATAGCCTGTTGGGTATATCAAGCCAGAACGTGGCTTACACCAAGGTGATCCATTATCGCCTTACCTTTTCCTTATGTGTGCTATGGGGCTTCAAAGTTTGTTACATAAGGTTGAAGTGGAGGGCCATATCCAAGGAGTGGCTATTTGTCGGAATGGTCAAAGGGTATCTCATTTATTTTTTGTTGACGACAGTGTGTTATTTTGTCAGGCAAAAGATGAGGAATGTCAGAAAATTTTGGATATGTTGGCTCTCTATGAGAAAGGTTTGGGATAGAAAGTAAATAGAGACAAAACCAATATTTTTTTTAGCACCAAAACCAAACCGGATATGCAGACCTGAATCCAAACTATTTTGGGTGTTCCTGCTATTTGTCAATATGAGAAATATTTGGGTTTGCTAGCACTTGTGGGAAGGGCCAAGAAGCAAAGTTTTATTTATATAAAAGAAAGGGTTTGGAAAAAACTTCAAGGGTGGATGGAGAAACTATTGTCTCAAGCAGGTAGAAAGGTGCTGATTAAATCAATTATACAAGCAATTCTAACGTATACTATGAGTTGTTTTAAGCTCCCTAAGGGCTTAATTAAGGATTTGGAAGTCATGATTCGTATGTTTTGGTGGGGTATAGTGGTGGTTCAAGGAAGACCCATATGGTTAAATGGGATAGACTTTGTGAAGCTAAGGAGGTGGTTGGAATGAGGTTCAAAGAAATTGAGAAGTTTAATGATGCTTTGTTGGCTAAACAAGTTTGGCGGATGATTAATAACCCTGATTTGCTTTGCCATCGTGTCTTCAAGGTGAGGTTTTTTCTGGATTGTTCTATCCTTGAAGCAAGGGAGTCCATTATGGGGTCCTATGCATGGAAAAGTATTCTTAGTGCAAGTGAGGTGATTCGTAAAGGGATGATTTGGCGTTTAGGGACTGGGGAAGCTGTGGGGATTAAAGGTGATTGTTGGTTGCCGGATCAAGCTTGTTGCTTTGTTATTTCCCCCCTACCTCAGTTGGCAGATGATACAAGAGTAAGCTCCCTAATTGATCCGGACAGATCTGAGTGGAAAAATGAGGTGGTAAAGCAATTATTTCTCCCCCATGAAGTTGATATAATTTTGGGAATTCCTTTGAGCATTCGGCGACCCTCTAACCGTATTGCATGGGCTGACACTCCTTTGGGTATGTTCACTACTAGTAGTGCATATAAACTGATTGTATCATGTGATTCTTCTCCTAATGCAGGAAGCTCCACTTTGGATAATCAAAAGAAGTTTTGGATGGGCCTTTGGCAGCTCCGGGTTCCTAATAAAATTAAGCATTTTGTGTGGAGGGCTTGTAATGAAGCTTTGCCAACTATGGAGAATTTGCATCGAAGACATATCACCCCTTCTGATAGGTGTGAACTCTGTAAAGAGCATTCGGAGGACGTTGTACATGCTCTTTGGCTGTGCAAGGAAATCTCTAGTGTGTGGTCGTCTCTGGAGTGGTTTCACCAAGCTATTCCGGTCCAACCTGCTAGTTTCAGTGAGCTTCTGTCCAGGTTTATGCACTGCCGAGATGAGTACCGAGCCGAAATTTTTGTTATTGCTGCGTGGAGAATCTGGAATAGACAGAATGCTTTGCACTTTGGTCGAAATGCCCTTCCTGTTGATCGCATACGTAGCAGCGCCAGTAACCTTCTGCAGGAGTTTTTGGATTCTCAGGATGATGAGTTGGTCCCTCCTCGCCCTCTGCCCTTGCAACAATGGCGCCCTCCAGCACCTAACATTTATAAGGTTAATTTTGATGCAGCGGTTTTCCGGTCTCCAAACTTTGCTGGATTAGGTGTGATAGTGCGTGACGGTTGTGGTGCTGCTATTAGAGCGCTCTGCATGCCCACTTCCCTTGGTCGGTCTGTGGGTGAGTTGGAAGTTTTGGCCTGTCAAAGAATTGTCCAGTTTGCTTTAGAGATTGGTCTTACTCGTGTGGTTATTGAAGGGGATTCTGTCGTTGTCATTGATGCTCTCCAGCTTGGGACGGGCGAGCTCTCTAGCTTTGGGATTATTTTGGCTGATATTCATGTTCAAGCCTCTGCTTTTCAGTGTATTGCTTTTAATTATGTTAGCTGTAATTCTGTAGCTGATGCATTAGCAAAGAAAGCTAGTTCTAATGTGGGGCTTCAGGTTTGGTTGGAAGCCTTACCTGCTGACATCGATCCCTTTGTGTTTCGTGATGTTCATTGATTTAGTTATTTGAATAAATTCCCTGGCCTGTGGTCTGGTTTCTCAAAAAAAAAAAGAAAAAAAAAAGAAACAACTGAGTATGAGGGTGTTACAAGTTATGTTAATTTTAAGTAACAATTTTTTTTAAGGATAATTGTTTTTTATCATTAGGTTAAGATATCAATCGGTTTATAGTGTAGACGGGTTAGAATCCTTATTTCTTATTTGATAGCAAAAGAAATTGTTTCTTGGATGAAAAAAATGAGTATGAGGTGTTAAAACTAATCCATTTATGGTGCAGGAAAGGTTAGAACTAGAGGCAGAATCAAGAATTTTACCTTGGGTGGGCCGATTTATAGTATTCAAGTTATCATATAGTGATCATAATGTTGTCTACTTTGATATTAGATATGTACCACGCGCATAAAATGAAAATTAGTATTTTTAAAATTTATAGAATAAAACTTGATGACGATATTTCATAAAATAAAATTCAATTATTATCGTTTTCAAAGTGAATTCTAACAATTTTCATTTGTAATATCAATTACTAAGTTGTTTATCAAAATGAATAAAAAACCTCCAATGAAAGCAACGAAGTCTTCAAAATTGTGAATGATCCAAAGCCTTAAAGTATTTTTGAGAAACAAATGAAATTATAAAAAATGAAATTGAGAAAACAATTCATTATCTCTATAATTATTGGGTCTGTTAGTCAATTCTTTTTTTTTTTAGAGCATTGTTTGAGAACTTGAATTTTTTTGGGAGGCCAAATCCTGATTTTTTTTTTAATGAATCCTTTAAAATTTTTCACTAATATATATACTAGGAAAAGATATTTTAAATTTTTGGAGGGGCAATGTAGTTCTAACCCTGGTTAGAACCCTAAACACCAGTCGGTTTATAGTGTGAATTGGTTGCATATAAGGAGAATAGGATAAGGAAGAGTAAAATAGGGAATTGAGTGTATGAAACAACGAGTATGAAGGAGTAGGCCTGTCCACGGATCGGTCCGGGTCGGGTTTGTGCCCAACTCGGAACCGACCCGATCCTGTCGAGTTGCAGAACGGCAGACCTGCCGTTGACCGTGAAACACCACGGGTCGAGTCGGATCGGGCTCAGGTAGACGGCGGTTGGATCCAACTTCGACTAAAAAACAAATCAAGAACCAAACTTGATACAATTTTCACATATCTGGAAGAAAAAAATCTATACCATTGAACAAGTTTACAAAACCAAACACCAGTAGCCCACAAATCTAAAGAACACAAATAGATTTTCTAAAAACTACAACCTTGACTCGCAAATCGGAGATGTTGAATGGCAGAGATTGCAGATCGACGATGGTGAACGGAAGAGAATCGCAGATCGGTGATGATGGAGGTAGAGAGATCAGCGCAGATCGGTGATAGAGGTTGAGATTTTGGCGCAACGGTGATGATGGAGGTTAACAGCAACGGCGCAGATCGGCGATGACGAGGTTGACAACGATGAGCTCGGCGATGGTGAGATATCAGTGTAGATCAGCAGCACATGTCGAAGATGTTGAGAGATTGAGAGAGCGAGAGAGAGGCTTGACTGAGAAAGAATGAGAACTGAGAACTATATGAGAGAACTGAGAACTAACAGGTTATATTTCACAGTCGGGTCGGGTAGATCGGGTTTTGGAAGGGAAGACCCGTCACTCGACCCGCCGGAGTCGGTTTGGGATGGCAGGAACCCACCGCCGACCACCAAACAGTCGGGTTGGACAGCAGATGGGTCGGGTTTGGTCGGTTTGGCCGGGTGGGTCGGGTGCTCGGATTGGTTGGACAGGCCTATGAAGGAGTTATGAGTTATGATAATTTTGTAGCATAAGCAACATTTTTTTTTCTTTTATCATGATGATTGCCATTTATCATCATGTAGAAGGGGGTTAAAAACTTTAAATCTCTTATTCTGCAACAAAATTTTTTACCAATTGAATTAACTAAAACTTAGGCATAATAGGAAATTCATCCTTTTCTTTTTCCAGAAAATTCCTGACCAATTTGGGTGTACCTAGGGGTAATAAAATTGGACATAACCTGCGAACTTGATACGACATGATACGAAATTAGCAGGTTATGGGTTGAGGCTTAATGAGTTCATGTCATATTTGAGTTGACATGATGGACCTGTTTTATAAACAGGTCGGGTTAGTATTCAACCTATGAAACCTGTTTGACTCGTTTGATCAGTTTAATTAAATAAAATTTTACCAATATACCCTTCAAACCTTAGGTATATAAATTTATTAGTTGTTGTGGTTTATTTTCTTTGACATATTGTGATTGATTATTTGTGATATTGAGATATGCTTTAGTTTTGAATTTGTGATATAGTTACTCATTAATTTTGAATTTTATATTTAAAATATTTATATGTTTGTTTTTTCATAAAATTTTTTCTTTATTTTGATAAAATCTTATAATCAGGTTGACACAACTGACTTGTTTAATAAATGAGTTGTGCTAGGGTTGAGAAATCTTGAATAATTTAATAAATATGTCAAGTTAGTGTTAATCCATATAGTCGGATATGCATGAGTTGACATGACATAAAACCAATACGCGAACACGAATTGCCACCTCTAAGTGTATCCACCCTGATTAAGGCCCAAAGAGAAGGGAAAATCTAGCGTCTTTGTAGACGCTCGATTTTGCACTCCTAATTTAATTTTGGAAGATGACTAAAATAACCATTTCAAATACTTGAAAAATCATATTTGCATTACATGCATCAATTTATTCATTGCATATCATAAAAATGATTTTGAGATTCTAATGGTCGTGACGGTACGCCCAATTCCCAAATCAGACCATCGAATTGAAAGATATCACATGATAAGTGTTCACGGTTTGCATGCATTGTATGAGGGTGAAGCCGATTACATGTGATTAATTGAAATTAATTTTGATTGGTTAATTATTAAAATAAATTAAATGAATTTTTGTGATTGGTTAAGTATTTTTCTTAAAGTGAGATTTGTTGCATGGAATTAAAACAAATAAGCTGATAATATTTAAAGATTGTAGATAATTAGGCTTTTAGGATAATTATATTCAAAATCATTATTTAAAAAATCCTAATTATCACTTTGGGATGAGGTTTATCATGAAAATAACTCTAACATTCATCCAAATACAGTTTTAGACTTGGAAAACACTTCAAAAACATGCTAATCAAGTAGCAAATTTTAGATTCACGTTCCAAGGCACCTTTGGCATAGTAGAGCTCAAAATTCGGACTAGGCTATCCTGACAAAGTTGTAGTGAATTGAATTTCCCTTCAGCTGTCAAAATTTTAGCTTAATCTGAATTTTGAGTAAAAAGATATGATCAAAATATTGAAACTTGTTCTGATTTGAAAAATCAGCTTACTCTTATCCAAATCTTTTTTTTTTTTTTTTGGATTTTACCCATACGTTTTTTGCTTATTTTTTAAACTGATTGGACTTAATTTTTAAGCAAACCTAGCTTATTTTCTAAGCAACTAACATCTCTATAAATAGGGGAGGCCTCCAACATTCAGGACCACTTTTTTTGGCCCTTCTTTTTTTGACTTCTTTGCTCCCCGTACGTTAAAGACGTTTTGGAAGCCTTCCATTGAAGGGTACATTCATGCAAGTAGTTATTTAATTTCATTCTTTTGTTTATTTTTCTCTTTCTTAATTGACATATATGTGTTGTTCATTGCATGGTTTTCATGAATATGTGTTTGATTTCATTGTCAATATGATCTTGTTCACAATTTATATATGCCATGTTCACATGTTTAGTTGGATTTTTCTTTAGTTGATTAACATGTTTATGATTTAGTTCTTCTTTAAATTTCAAAATCTGCAATTAATCACCAAAAAAAAAAAAATCTGTATTTTCATTAAATACAGTTTTGGACATTTTTTCTGAATTTTTTTCAAAAACAAAAACATATTTGTATTTTCATGAAATATAGATCTGAAAATTTTTCTAAATAAAAAAATTGATCTATATTTTCATTAAATACAAATTTGAAATTTTGTTTGATAAAAATAGATATGTATTTTCATTAAATATAGATTTGAAATTTTTTTTGAACAATTTTTTTTTTATTTTCATTAAATACATATTTGAAAATTTTTCTGAACAAAAAATTTATCTGTATTTTCATTAAATACAAATTTGTAATTTTTTCCGCATATAAAAAAAAATTTGTATTTTCATTAAATATAGATTTGAAAATTTTTCTGCATATAAAAAAGATCTGCATTTTCATTAAATAAAGATCTGCAATTTTTTCTGCATATAAAAAACTAATTTTTTTTTTCATTAAATATAGATTTGAATTTTGCAAGCGTAAAAAACTAATCTGTACTTTCATTAAATACAGATCTGAACTTTTTTATGATAAAAAAAAAATGGTTTTCTTCTTAAATAAAAACTACAGATTTTGAATTTTCAAAGAATGAATTAATATTGATTTTAGGGATTTTAATATGTCATTGTAATATCATGCATCTTTGAAAGGGTATATAAATAGTCATTTAGAGTCTAGAAGACCAGATTCTGTTTGGGCAGCATGGCCACCTTCCCATTTCGTAACCTATCCCCCGAACTTAGGTTTTTGGATAATAGACTAGTGTTTTATCTTTTGTTTTGGTAGACTGTAAATAGGATCAAAACTTTGTAATTTTTACATAGATTGTATTTAGGACCAAAGTCTTGTAACGATTATTTGACCAAAATTGTATTTATATAATTAATGAAGTCTGATGTATTTGATGTAAATTTGATGTTTTTTTTCTTATTTTTTTGTAATAAAAAAATGAGTGGCGACTCCACACAATTACCCAAAAAAGAGGTGCCCTAAGCACCCAAATCTCTTTTTTTAAGAGCCCCAAAGTTTCTGGTCTCTCACAGTCTTTTTTATTTTATTTTTTAAAATATGGTTACCTGCCATGTGTACAACACTATGTGCACCTAATTTTTTTTTTTAAATAGTTTTGTTTCTCCTAGGTTGGTTTTCTATATATATCTATATATAAAAAGCGAGAATGTGTAAAAGTTATAGTATCTTTTGGTTTGTTTAATATGTACTGTTCATCAACTTTTTTATTTTATTTTTCTAATTACAACACCATGTGCACCTAAATTTTTTTTAATAGTTTTACACAGTTTAGGATAAAAACAAAAATAAAAACACTTTTCATCCTTAATGTTTGGGGTAGTTTACAATTCCTCAAACATTAAAATCAAGCAATTTTTCCATAATATTTTGGAAAAGAGCAAATATGTCATATTGTTATTCTCTCAGTTAAGCTAGAGATACATGCATAGAAATAAAAGGAATGATTGGATAACAATAAAATTGTGGATAGTCTGAACTTTATCGAAATTTATTTGAAGGGGTTTATCCACAAAATAATGGGTCAAGATAATTGTTCTTAAAAAGCTTGAATTATCCAAAAAAGAGATAAAAAATCATAGACGAGGATGACGCTTCTAGGTACAAGGACCGGCCAAAAAACCCTAGAAAGAGAGTTTGATTGGCACCCGAACATGAAAGTGCGTTCGGTATCCAAGGGCCAATTTGGAACTTTGAAAGTGCCAAATTGCGCTGGGATGGGCTTTGGCTCAACAGCCTTCGAGTGATAATAATGCACACCATTTTCAACATTTTCACAAAAGGATGCGTCCAGATTCAAACCCTAATCGTCTGTACCTATTTTTTAGAGTCTTCTGGCATCTATAAATAGAGTCTAAACCTCATAATTCAGCATTTTTTTTTTTACACTCTGAGGGGCATACGTTTTAGGCTCTCAAATCATCCATATTTTCTGATCCTTTCTCTGAGTGTTGCTGCCTAAATTAGGGTTTTTAAGTTTCAAAGAGAATTGAACAAATTTCTTTGAACCCTAAAACATCCTTTCAAGAACAAAGTGTGCTCATGCAAGAGGTTGTTCTCTAACCCTTTTGTTCTTATATCTCTCTAATTGTGATGATGTATGCTTTCTTGTTTTTTAAACACTCATATTCTGACTTGTTAACGTAGATTGTGATAATATGATCATGTTTTTATTGTTTCTATAATATGTTTCTTAGTTCTAAAGATGTGCATGCAATGAACTCTTTTTTTTCATCAAAACAAAACAGATCTACACCTTTCTTGGATGTAGATCTGAATTTTTCTTCAAAAAAAAAAAAAAAGGATCTACATCTTCCTTAGATTGTAGATTTGAATTTCTTTTCCCTTAAAACAAAAATGGATTTTGTATCTTTTTAGATACAGATCTGACTTTTTTAATGCATGCAGATTTTTGAAATAAAGAAGGAGATCGTATTGCTGTTTGTTTTGTTTGACTCATGAAGCATGAAATTATTTTGTGAATGAGATCCTCTTCACATAATTTTTAAATATATATATATATATATAAAAAAATCTGAATTTTTTTTAAAAAAACCAATCAAAATAATTTGTTTTTATTAAGAAAAAACAAATCTGAATTTTCTCTTCAAAAATCTTTACCACAAACAAAAATAGATCTGATTTTTTATGCCAAAATCAATTTCTTTTAAATATAAAAATAGATCTGAATTTTTTAAATGAAAAGAGGATGCATTCATAGATGGTTTTATGTAATTAGTTTATTTCACATGTTCAACATGTCATGCATAAAATAGTACATTGGTCACAAAAGTCTAAAAGACCAAATTTTGTCTGGGCGGAATGGGTGTCTAACACCTTCCCATTGCGTAACCTAGCCTCCAGATTTAGATTTTTTGGTTAAGTAGACTTAGCTTTATCCTTATTTTGGGTAGTTTGTAACTAGGACCAAAAAGCCATGTATATTTGGTAGATTGTAATTAGGACCCAAAGCCATGTAAAGTTCAAATTTTCAAACTTGTATTTTATTTTATTCAATCAATGAATGGAACATTTAGTCATGTAAATTAGTATTTCGTTTTTCTTATTTTTTGTACATAAAAAAATAAGTGGTAACTCCATAGCACTTACCCAAAAAGAGAGGTACCCTAAAAGGTACCTAAATCTCTTTTTTGAGGGACACGTCTCTCACAGCTACATCCACTACATTTTTACAACATTTTCATATCAAATCTTATGAAATTACTTTTTTTTTTCCACTAATAACAACTTGTAACAACCTATTATGTATGATTTGTAAAGAAAATGTTGTGAATATAGCATTTTTCTTGTGAAAATGTTAAGACATTTTTTTCCTCAAAATATTTGCACAACTGTTGAGATGTCAATTATTTACAAGTCAAAGTAAAATATAACAAAGTTATAAAGGTATTATGAAAATGTTGTGTCATTCTTCATGTTTCTAGAAATTTTTTTTATTTGTCAATTTTTATTGAGCCAAAATTCATAGCTTCACGTACAGTTTTCTTGGGTTAAATTTTTGTATTTTTTTCTTTATGCACCATTTTAAGTAAAAACACATAGTTTTACACACATACACACACAAAAAACAAAAACTAAAACTAAGGATTAAAACACTTTTCATATTTTATGTTTGGGGTAGTTCAAAATTCCTTCTTAAACTTTAAAAAATCAAGCAATTTCCCCCTTATTATTTTGGAAAAGAGCAAATATGTCATATTTTTCTCTAAATTAAACCCAAATGAAAGCTTATGTTTCTTAAAATATTTCATTGTGTAATGTCTAAAATACTCTCACTAAATTTTAACATCTCAAAATTTTTATTCATGTATTTTAAGTTCTAGATGGTAGTAATGCTTAGAAAGTTGGAATGGTTGTATAAGCTGTTTTATTTGTTACCTAGAGAACATTGATTTTTTAGTTTTAAATCTTCAAAACTTATAATTTATTAAATGGAAAATTCGATAACACATTTTGTTATCTTTTTTTTCTTGCCTAAAATGGGTGTTCATTAAAAACTAATTAAGCTAAAGATTGCATCTAGACTCATGTAGAATGATAAAGAAGAAAGTATGAATGACAAAATTTTCATTGTGTATGGTTGAAGGTATTTGATGAAGTTCTTCAATTGTAGTATATGACATCCTTCATTGTGAAAATTTAAATATTGTAACAATGCCTTAGCAAAAATCAGTTGCTTATAGTTGAAAGATGATGATATTCATTATCATTTTTATAAGTTTTTAGTTAGTGGATATTGCCTTTAGCAAATAAGTACTAAGAAACTATAATAGTAAAATAAATTTTCATATATTAAATAGCTACCATAACTTTGTGTGTGATCAATTTTTTTATACGAATGAGATTTACATTGTATGACATACATTTTTTATATATAGTTTCATACTTCTTCAAATTGAAATTTTATCTTAATTTTCTCACTCAAGAAGTGCCAAAACTATGTGTGTAAAACACATTCATAACAAAGAAGTGTTATATCCACAACAACCTGTAACAATCTATTACTTGTGATTTGTTGTGAAAATATTGTGGACATAACATTTCTTTTGTGAAAATGTTAAGATATCTTATTGTCGTTCCAATATTTTCAAAACTGTTGAGGTGTCAATTTTTTACAAGTCAAAATAAAATATAATTATAAAGGTATTATGAAAATGTTGTGCCATTTTATTGTGTTTTTAGAAATTTTTTGTTGATCTAGTCAACTTTATTGAGCCAAAACTCATTGTTTCACGTACAGTTTTTTTGGGTTGACTTTTTGTATTTTTTTTTCTTTATGTACCATTTTACAAAAACAAAAACAAAAACCAAAACCAAAAAAAAAAAATCAAAAATCAAAAATCAAAAACAAAAACTTAGGATAAAAACATTTTTCATCCTTTATGTTTGGAGTAGTTTACAATTCCTCCTTAAACTTTAAAATTAAACAATTTTTCCTTAATATTTTGGAAAATAGCAAATATGTCATATTATTATTCTCTCAATTAAACTTTAACGAAAGCTTATGATTCTTAAAATATTTTATTGTGTAATGTCAAAAATACTCTCACTAAATTTTAATGTCCCAAAAATTTTCTTTATGTATTTTGAGTTTTAGGTGGTAATAATTCTTGAAAAGTTAGAATGATAATATAAGATATTTTATTTCTTTTCTAAAGAACTAAGTTTAAATTTTTGAAACTTATAATTTACCTAATGGAAAATTTTGATAATTCATGTCTTTTGTTATCTGTTTTTTATTTTATTTTATTTTTAGCAAAACTCAATTATTTATTATTGGAAGACGATGATATTCGTTATCATTCTTAGAAATTTTTAGTAAGTGAATATTTTGCCTCTAGCAAATAGGTACTAAACAACTATTATAGTAAAATAAATATTTATATTTTAAATAGCTACCCTAACTTTGTGTGTGATCAAAATTATTATAAGAATGTGATTAACTTTTTATGACATAATTGTCAAAATTCTTAAAATTAATGTCTCTTTTGATTAATGTAAATGTTTACATGCTTTAAAAACCAAATGATTTATTTCTTTATTTTATGATATAAATAAAATTTAGAATTGATTTTAATCCCTACTTTCTTTTTTTTTCCCATAAATCATTTTATGGTGGTCCCTTTTTTTATTATTTAAATTTCCTTTACTTCGTTTTGGAGAGAGAGATGGGGGGGATGCACATGTACCATCCAAAGTTAGATTTTACATCGATATCAACTTGATGTATTGTCTATTAAGCATAGATTGTATTGTCTCACATCGCAACAGTCCCATCCTTATTTGTACTGTCTATTAAGCATAGATTGTCTGGTCTCTGTCTGAGTGGCCATTTTAGGGTCTCAACTCTTGAATGCAAGTCAGGCGCTATCTATCCAGCGAGAGGAATCACAAAACTTTCTTCACAATCAAATACGTTTGGTTTGGAAGCGGCACAAGGGAGAAAGATTTGAAGAATAAAAATTTTAAGATCCATTTAGACAGTTCATTTATTTTCTGCCACAACGTGCTAATATTAAACAATGGGGTACAACTTTCTAATTAATTAATAGGTCATGTTAACGAATGTCCTTAGAGTATTGATTAACAATCTATTTTAAGAAAGTTTTAACACTACTTTTATGGAAAATGAAAAAAGTTGTCAAAATATTAATTGCTTTATTTCCTTTTCTCATAAAAACTTTTTTTAAATGAATTATTAACCAATATCTTAAGGCATTCGTTAGTATTTCCCTTAATTATATTATGATGACAGCCCAAAGCTGATCTTGTCAAGAAACTAGCAAATCCATAAAACTCTTCAGCAAAACCCGATGAACTCCAAACAAACCAAACACCAAGGTACACAACTTTGTAAATAAACACCAATTGTGTATTTTGAACAATTGAGAGTTCGTTTGATATATGTGTTTAAATGCATGTTTTTAGTTTTTAAATAACATTACACGTATTTTCATAAACTTTTTTACCCATACGTATTTTCAAAAAATATAAACAACGTTATTAGAATAACGTTACCAAACAGCCCTTGAATATGTAAAAAAGTTAATTGCTAAAAAAAAAAATTCTATATTCTTTTTAATTATTATATCCTTATCTCATTAAACAGATCAAATCCTGGATCCCTTTTTTTTTTTTTTTTTTTTTCTGGTAAAATTTTAAAAATGTAAAACAAATTTCCATATGCGATTTTGAGCAAATTATAACTTTTTTAATAATAATATAACTTAGGTTGATATCAATTGTTGACCTACATTAGGTTAGGTTTGTATCAATAAACAGCCTAACTTCTAGAATAACAAATAAATAGTTTGTAATTGAAATTATTTATATCAATAATATTATCATAGATACGTAGATACACTCACTTTTTATGAATTTGGATCTTCAACCTTTCTTACTAAAATAAACTAGCCACTAATAATTATGAAGGAAGAAGTAGAGGGCGGCTAACTAAATAAACTAGCCACTAATTAAATAAACTAGCCACTATTTGGGAAGAAGGTATCTGAAGAAAATTCAGCTCAAATCCTTGGCCACAATGGCACAACATATTTCAATTAGGTTTTCTCAGCTTGAGCACTAGCAGGCCAACCCAACTTCCAAACTGTTCTGTTCATCAATAAGATCACTGGACTTGGCAGAAGGTATTCTGTGGCGCTTCAAAATTTTAGAGGCAATCTTCGCCAAATGATAGTTCAGTACAATGACCCTTCCATCATTCAAATCAAACCTCACGCTCTCATTACTACAGTTCTCCACAATCTGGCATAAATGCTTCAGATTTTCAATTTCTACACCATTAACTTTCTTGACCTGCGCATGATACAATTAAAAATTTTCAGCAACAACTTGGCAATGTACTTGGTAAAGCTTCCGAGTTGACTAAATTTCTAAGGAATTACAAAAAACCTCCGTTATCAAGGAAACTCCCTGAAATTTGAAGTGTGACACATAAAGCCTCCAAATTGTGGATAGATCAAAGGGAAAATGTAATGTTTTTCGTCAATAGTGATAGAAAAGTGCATGTAGGGCACACGTGCCCATTTAAAAGCCCTGAATGCAAGAGCAGATTGAGTGTGAAATCACCTGGCCTCTTTCCTATAGATTTAAGGATATTTTTTTGACATTATCTTACATTTCTCAATACATGATAACTCTTGAGGTGGCAAATTATTTTTCAACTAATTTCATAAGTCATCATGGAAGGAACTAGTTGTAATCTTGCGAAATGAAAGATAATGGCCAAAAGATGGCCTTAAATCTGTGAGAAAGAGGTGGAAAATTATCCCGTCCTTGCATTCAGGGAGTTTAGATAGGCACACGCGAGTCGCAATTCTACATGAATTTTTCCATTACCATTGAAAGGATATATGGCATTTGCGTATTAATCTGCACCACAAGGGGGTTATGTGCTATGCTTCAAACTTTAAGGTTGTTTCATAAATTATGGACAGACCACAAGGGGGTCGTTTGCATTTTCCAGGTTTTTATGTAACCAGGGAGTGGGAGTACACACAGGACATGACCACCCCAAAAGGCATCACTAAATCTCCCACTCCAAAAGTCCACTCTGACTAATATTAGCATCTACCAACAAAAGTTCTTCTACAGATAAAAACACTCATGGTATAAAAATCTTAGTAGGTTGATTTTGTAGTTTGGACCAAGGAGATTTACAGGAAAATCAGTACCCATGGTATGATTATTTCAGTGTAGACTTAGGAATTTGACGTAGAAAATTTACAGACATATCAAGTGCCTGGCCTATGCTTCCTTCTTCCTATTCTGATTGTCTGTGCCTATTTACAGCTAGTTAAAAGAGACCCATTAAAGTTATGAGAAACAAACAACATAAATATAAGCACCTGTAACTCTGCCAGACGTTCGTAACCCGCATTGATATCATCCATCACCACCTGAACATAATCAATATAACAAAAATGTAGTGTCCAATTGAAGAATGAATTTAATGATGTGATGGAGGTCCAGCTTCAGAAGCCTTTTAACATAAATGAGACAATTTTTTGTTTAGTATAAAAGTTTCATATGGCAACATACGGGGGTGCAGTCCTAGTGCACAGGATATCCAAACAAGAGCAAAGCTCACGAACTGTCCCAATGACCCTGTAAACCCCCCTTCCCCAAAAATGAGTCAAATACCAGCTTATTCAATCAAAAAACCAAAATACATGTAACCTGGTAAATCCCAACAAAGAACTGAAGAAGCCTACAGACCTGAGAAAGGACAACAAGTTGTTCACCAGCCATCTTAGGCAATTCCCTAAGTGCACGTTCACATAATTGACGTGGTGAAGTATTATACTAGTCTTCACCATATTCATTGTAAAGTTATAATTTACAACTATTTTGTGTTGGCTTTAATTCCGTGCCAAATTTTATTTTGTCCAATCTTTTGTACCCTGTATTTTATGTGGGATTTATTTGTAAGGATTGTGTGTGAGAGAGAGAGTGTGTGAAGACTCAAGGTAACATTGAAGATTTCCCGCGAAATGAAGCATCTGCTCAGTACATGATTGGAATGCGAAGAGTTATGACAAATGGTGACAGCTGGTTTTCGCGAGTGTCTCACAGGTAAGGCCTTCCCGCGATGTTCTGGAGGCCTTCCCAAGTGGGCATTCACGAGATACCTGCGAAACAGTCTGTTTTGCTATTTTGTTATATCTGCTCCACTATATCCTTATACACACTATATATACCATCATTACCCACATATTGAGAAGAGTGCGTTTAGAGAGAAAGCCCTAGCCACAAACCTTTGAGAGTTAGAGATTGTCGTGCCCACAATCCTTTATACCATCCATTGTGGTTTTCCTCAACTCCTACCTCTCCATATCTAAATCCTTGAGAGGTTAATAACCCAAACACTTATCACACCCATACTGAGTGTCAAGTGAGGTTTTGGTGCTGCTAGGAAGCATTAGAAGAAGCCAAGCTTTGGCAGATGCAATCGGGCACATTACGGGATCCGGAAAGCTAGACAAAACACAGTTTCAAGAAGCCTTGTTGGAGTAGGACTTTGGAGGGCTTCGGTGTACTGGATAGTTAGGCTTGGAGGGTCTTTCGCTATTCGTGTATCCCAACTTATTGTCTAGTGGATCGATTTACTGCTTGGAGGGCGGCAGAGAAGTTTTTCGCCGAGTTCTTCGGTTTCCTCTTCAATAACACATCGGCGTGTTATCCTGCGTTTGCATTTCTCTTCCCTACTCTTTTAGCTTTCATTTTACTGCTGTGTTATGATGAATATGGCTTAGAGTAGCTTTATTGCTTGTCCACTCATATTTACTTTATTTCGCACTTAGTTTAAGTTAGTGTAAAATCAATCAAACCGTAATTTATTAATTTGGGATCTAAACAGCTCTTGTGTTTTTAACACAGATCCGAGCTCTCATTCATGAAGGTATGGTTGAGTGAGAGGAACAAAGACCAGTCCAGCAAATATATATTAACTTGGGAGTTTATCAAATTGATGAACTAGTACTAATGGCTGCAGCTGCAAAATCCAACAATTATATTTCAGTTAATTGACATACCATTGAATTAATCCAGATGAAATGTTGAAGTATTCATTGAGGGCACAAACATATACAATCAAAGATGTGTAATTCTAAAACTATCCTCCTGAACCAGATAGCACATATCCTCCAAGTAAGCTAGGTAACGTGAAAATTTATATGCCATACCCACCCTAAAAGCCTATCAAAAGTTTCTCAAACTAATTAGCAAACAAATTATGAAGGGAGAAATAAACCTTCCACCTGTGCCTACAAAATTGTTACCTCCCAAATTGGGCAAAAACAAACAAAAAGGGACTTACTTTTGCAATTACCATTACCTTCATGGTTTCCTTTTTATCACCGCATACTATTTTTGTCATATATGGACATAAAGGTCAATTAACAAAATAAACATATACTCTTTTCTTCTGGATTTCTACCTTCTTCCATAGAACCAAAATTACAGATTAGACGTAATTTCCTTTCCCATTCCGTTCCCTTCTCTTCCCCTTCCTTTACCCTTTTTCATTTCTCTTCCCCTCCCCCTTTGGCTACCACAGCTAGTGTTAGTCTTATTCTAACAATAGGGGGTTGGCTACATAAATCATACTTCACAGAAATTACAATTCATGACTGTTTTGTTCTCAACCAAAACTCTTGCCTTTTCTCCTCTGTCTCTGTCTCTCTGTCTCTTTTTCTTCTTCTTTGAGTAGTATCTTTACGAGTGACAGTTTCTTTTTTTAAGACAACAAAATTTCCATTTTTCATCTAATTTATATCAGTTCAAGCAACTTTGGATATTTTATTGAGTCTAGGACGAAATTATTGATCTTAAAAATGAAGCAGAATGACTTACAGGTCGAAGGGTGATACTAAATTCACACTCTTTACCATCCCTCAGAACTTTAACTACTGCTGTTTCATTGGGTTTCTTCATTGACACTAGATAATCAAATGTTATCCGCTCTCTGTTTTGGAAAGGAACTGTGTGGTGTGTAAATCACAGTACAAATTATGAATGTAAGGGGAGAACAGCATATGTCCAAAAATGCACCTTGAAATATGAAGATAAATCAAAAAAGAAAAAAAGAGAGAAAAGGAGAAGGGAAAAAAGTAATAGGAAAAAAGAGAAAAAAAATAGTTTATACAAACATATTTTCTAGCAGGAATGAACATCAATCTTCTTCTCATCATTTGGTTCAGAGGCATACCAATAAACCAATGTATATGCAGTTTCTTGCGCAAAGAATACCAGTATGGGGAAATAATATCTTAGTATTACATTTTAAGGGTTGCTCTCAATTGATTTTACTCAGAACTGAATTAAAATTTTGTAGCTTTTGTAAGAGTAGAGACAAAGTCTACGTTAAATCAAAATAACCACACTTGCTAATGTAGTAGCATGCAATGCAAACCAGCATGCCACAAAAATTTTACATTGGATTATCATAAATAAAGAATAGAAAGCGAGTACCAGTTCCATCATTTGCTATAGGCACACCATCAAACGCGAGGATAATATCATCCTTCTTCAAGATTTTGTATGCATCTGCAAGAGGATTAATTTTGCTCACATGTACCCCAGTCATTTCAGGGAGCATTTTGAAGTGGTTTCGAAGTTGGACATTTTCAGTAGGCTGGCATACTAAACCCAGAGAGCAGAACCTAACATATTTTCCACTTTCTTCAACACCATCTAGAAAATGTTTTATTACTGGAACAGGAATAATATAACTGCACAATCCAACATGAAGGAAAACATTTTCATAGATAATTTGTCTTACACAGCTGGAGATATGGAAAAAATTACTTTAACTTTATGATGAAATGAATTATGCTAGATAATTTGTTATTATTATTTAAAAGTAAAATGTTTGAAGATATTAAGCTTGATAATTTAAAGTCTATATTCTGTTTGCCTGTGGATTTGATCTCATTTAAGTTGATATAATATCAAAAGCCAAATAACAACTATGTTTCCCTAGGATAATGCAATCTCACGTATACATTGTATCCATTATTGAAACCAATACACACTGATATTGTCAACTAATTACCAAATGTTGGTGGACCATGATCCTTCCAAACTCTGCAGATGCAGGACAGCCTGCAAGGAACAGCCAAGCGCTGTGGCTTTCATAGCCTAGGAATCACACATATGATGAAGAATGAACAACTCTAATGTAGAACAATTGACCAGTGGAAGCCTTGTGCTTGATTTGGAGAATATTCATGCAAGACCACACAAAATAACATGCAAGACTCTTTTTTTATAATCTCTATTTCAAATATACAAAGTTGATACGTCATAGGGATACATTGAACCTAGATTTTCCATGTCCTTAAACAGACTGAATTTAATTTGATGCCGCATGGCATAAGAAGATTAATGGAGACACGTCATAAGAAGTAAATGCTATCAGGAAATAAGTAGCAGATTTTAAAGAACATAATATCCAAAGTATAGAAGTGGAAGTGATAAATGAAGATGAGTTATCATCAACCAAAGTGAAAATCAACTCACCCAATATTCTCAGCACCTGAAAGGTTTTGAAAAGCTACGCCGGCGACTTTATTGGCCATGATTGCTGGGCCACCACTATTCCCCGGATTGATGGCTGCATCAATCTGAATTGCCATAAGTTGGGTTGCACCATGTACATATTGTGTGGGTTCAACCGTGGAAACAACACCTTTAGTAACAGAAATGTTGTCCCCGCCTGCAATTAATTTACATTATGTTGTTAATGTTGTTGATTAGTCATATTGACACACAGATAGATAGATGCAAGAAATATATAAACAAAAAAAACAAAAAAAAGAAGTAAAACCTTGTGGATTTCCAACAACAGCAACAGCTTGTTGTAGAAAAGGGATGTCTCCAAGCTCCAAGAAGTTCATTCCCTCCCAAAAATCCTGGCTTTCAACAGGGAGAAGAGCCAAATCACATTCATGACCAACAGCTTGAACCTCTGCTCTATACTTGGTAGGAGAACCATGCTTCCTCACAAGTACAAACGTATGATCAGCCACTACATGAGCATTTGTAATTATCTTTCTTCCAGGGATTACAAACCCTGCATTCACATCACACATATATATACTCTCATTGCACTGCACAAAAACTCACTCAAAACATGTGCTTTAACTTAAATTTAAGTTGACTACATGTGGTATAGCTTAAATTTAAGTTGACTACATGTGGTTTAAAATTTGATGGCTTGACTAAAATTTAAGCAGCTTACATGTGATTTGAAATCCCACAATGCAAGTGTTTTTTGATCTTGTATTTATATTTTTTTTGTATTTTTGGAAGAGACATAAATGCGGAGCAAAATTATACATTTTGTTTTAGCTAAGCTAACTTCAATTGGGTAAAAGTATCAAATTTCAAACTCGGGTAAAGTTGTAAGTTGCCCTTTAAAAAAGAGTGAGTATATGGAAAAAAGGGAAAAATACCAGAACCCATGGATTCACGCTGGGACTTGTTTTGCCAAGGGAGGATGTAATTGGGACTGCTACTCACTGTGAAAATCTTCACCACCGAATCCAATGCCAACTCTATTGCATCTCTATCTTTATCCTCCTCATCCGTCGTAGTCGTTTTCTTTTGCTGCTGTTGATGCCTCACAACGCCGCCGCCGCCGCGTTGTCTTTGTCTATTGTTCTTGCTGTTTCTGAGCACGTGAGCTGCCAATGTAGTAGTATAACAGTCGCCATTCCGCAAATGGGTCTCATTGTTTTTGTTGATTTGTGTTGTTGATGAAGATAAAGATGAAGATGAAGATGAAGATGAAGAAACATGAGCATTAGCTTTGCTAATAAAAATACTATCAGTGCTAGTGTTATTGAAGCGCTTCAAACTTGAATCTTTCAGGCTGAAAGATGTTTAGCCTATTTACTTCAATGTAAGACCAATTACACAATTTTTAAATCCAAGCCCGTGGAAAGGGTGGCCACACGCCCATGGTTGACATTTTTTTAGATTTGGTATTTTGATAAGGAAGTCAAGGTGGAAAAATGAAACTCAGAGAAGGGCCCCAAACTCAGAGAAGTGCTACTAAGGTTACATTTGGTATATATTTTTAAAAATTGAAAATTGTTGAATGTAAATATTTGTGAAAATACATGTGAATAAAAAAATATAAAAATATGTGTAATGTTATTTAAAAATTGAAAATAATTGTTTGAAAACACAAACTAAATGACTCTAAATAGCTCCTTTTGAATTTTGTTATTTTAACAAATCCAATAGGAGACTTGCTTTTCATGCAGTGAAGAGCTGAAAGGCATGTAAGTGGCTTTTTCAAACTGTGGTCCATTCAAGCATCCAAGGGGTCGTTATTGCCATTTAATAGACTTCAAATTTCTGATAAAATTTCTTAGAATCCGTTTTCTTGAGACAAGCCCAAAAGACTTTGTATATACATATGGTTATTGCCAATTAGTAGCTTACGCAATCAGTTGGTTTTGAATTTGTAATGTCACCCTCCAACTTACTTCTGAATGTCATGTTGCCATTTGAACCAGAACTAATTGACTACTCTTTTCTTGAGAGCCACATTTGAATGCAAGAGCCACATTCAAACATGTAAGGAAAAGTTTTGAAACACCACCTCATAGTTTTGGGTAGATAGTCACAACTACCCTAAAATCTATTATCATATAAGCTCGAGAACCCCAATTGAACGCAAGAAGCACATTCAAACATGTAAGGAAAAGAATTTCGAAACATTAATTTCAATAGAAATCTTAAGCATATCATAAATAAATAAAAAACTAGAGTGTCATAGAATTTCTTAACAAAATCAATGCACTTGCTCAAAAAAAAGGGAAAAAAAGAAAGAAAGATAAAGTGTGCTTGTACTTGGTCATTTTTTGGGTTTTGGTGGTATTTTGGTCATTTTTTGGGTTTTGGAGTATTTTCAAGGGTACTTTGGTCATTTTTGGGTTTTATGGGTATTTTGGTCATTTGTTGGGTTTAGGAGGTGTATTGGTCATTTCTTAGGTTTCGGGGGTATTTTGGTAATTTTTGGGTTTTGAAGATATTTTGGTCATTTTTTGGATTTTGGGGGTATTTTGGAGTATTTTGGTCATTTTTGAAGATTTTAGAGTACTTTGGTTATTTTCACTTTAGTGGCATTTTGATAATTTTGATAATTGAGTAATTGGGTGGGTTGGAGTTTACCTATAATAATTGAGTTGAATTGGATTTGGGTTAGAAACAATTAGTTAAATAGGTTTTAATAGGTAAATGAGTTTTATATACCCAATCCAATTATGCTCATCCCAAACACATCCATTTGACACCCCTAATATCAAGTTATAAAAAGGTCAATATGTCGTGTCCCTCCACACAACAAAAAAAAAAGGAGAAAAAGAAAAAGAGAAACGTAAATCGTGTTATGTTTAAGTAATCATGTTTGAAAAGCTCCCTTTTTCCCCAGTTTTGGCAAACAAAATTGTTTCACCTTGTTGTGTTGAGCTTTCGCTAGAGATCTTGTTTCTCCTTGGGTTGAGATTTCGCTCGATGAAGAGTTGGAATGGTAGGATTTAGCCATCTTATTCAACCAATTACCACATGAGATACCCATCAGTTTAGTGCCAAATTGGCACCTTTGTGAAGCTGAAAACATGTATCCGTGTAATCTGGGTTCTTTATAAACCTAGAGATCTTGGTTGGTTATAAATCTAAGTTCATGTTAACAGGTATTCTTAGAGCAATTATTAATAAATTCTTTTAGAAAAAATTTGACATTTCTTTTATGAGAAATATAAAAAGCCATAAAAAAATTTACTAAATGTTTTTTTTTTCTCATAAAAAGTTTCTAAAAATACATCTTAAACCAATGCCCATAACTTAAGGCATCCATTAACTTTCTTCTGTAATTTTTGAATTATCATAAGGAAAAAAAAATCTATTGCAATATTTTTATTATAGGTATTGAGTCTATTATTATTTTTGGGTCCTATAGGATCATAAGTAGATCATTACTAATTACTAACGGATATTATAAAAACAGTTGTATCTATGGATTCAGTGAAAACAGTTGCCACTATTAAACACTCCCTTCAATTAATTTTTTTTAGATGGGAACTTCAATTGATTTATTTTCTCGTAAAACCATAGCCTGTCAACTATTCTTATTTATAATGGTTAGAAATCCTACATTACTACAGTTGTACTCGAACCGGTTCCCCCACCCCCCTTTTTGTAAGGCTTGAAGAGGTACCATCCCCGCCGAACAGGCGAATGGTCGGAGCCTGTCAACTTAATCAGCCATAAGGCCTGTAATCTTGGAATTTCAATTCTCAGGTTTCGATGTTCATGTGGTGGCATATAAATGGACTAGAAAAGTTTATAATGAATTTGGGCATCTCATAACAACATGAGAAGCAAGCTTGAAGTATGACTGAATGACTCAATCGCAAGCAAGTCATGGCATTCTTTTAGCATGTACAAAATCATCCAAAAATGCAATTACAGTTTCTTTCACATAAATATCTCCAAAATACCCAAAATTTCACTATTCACGTCCTCCACTTCCAAAATCAATCACATCAGGCACAGGCAGAGTATAATTCTTATATAATTATTGCATTGAAAAATTTACAACTTTCACATAAGCTTTAAGGATACACCAATATGTGAAGAATATGGGTTATAGAGAATGCATAAAACAACTAAGATGGTAAAATATAACAAAAGGTCAAGGATTTATTACCAAACTCTCCTTTCATTAAGGTTAACCATAATACAAAAATTAGCTACCACAGGTAATAACATGGAGATTATTATCTATTTGCCCCAAATTTTCGTCTCTATAAGTACTACTCTCTCTTTTATTTTTCTATTTTAAATAAATGTACAAAAAAAAAAGCTAAAACCAAATGATAAAAGTGAGCTTATTTTCAGCAATGATGAATTCCATCCATCTTCCAGCACATAGAGCTCCTTCACTTTCTGCCCATTCTCCATTCCAAGTACCTCTCCACACTTTCCAGTCCACAGTGCTCCTTCACAACAGGCATGGTAGCAGGAACCTCCAACTGGAATGTTGAACTACACTCATCTTTGCCACTCCAAGAGAGAAGCTGTTTTCTGGCTTCTTTAATAGCTGCTCTAGTAGCACAGTGAACTGAAGCTGCTAAAATTAAAGGTGGCTCCCCAGAAGCTGCACAAAACAGCTTTTGATTTTATACACTACTAATTGATCAGACTACAAACATCACTCTACCCGATGAAAATTTGCGCCTACAATCTATATTAATTTTAGGAGTGTGTTTTGATAACTAACTCAAATTAGATCCTTTGCAGTGTCTGCCAGGATAGCACACTGCATAATTTAAACGGAAGTAGACATTACATCAGTCTATGGCTAAAGCCATGAGCACCGCAATGTATAAGATGTTTTTGGAAAAGGATTAGTATGATTTCAATATTCTATAACAAGATCCCCTCCACTTCACAGTTTACAGTTAAGATTTCATTCTCTGAATCTAACAGCATACAACCACCACATTTCAATGACTTGGCAGTCTGTACAGTGTACACCCTCAGATTTATAATATTTACTTTGAATCATGAATCAGATCCATTTCAAATGGAGAGGATCCTTTTCCCTTTTATTTTACATTTCACTATTTTAAGTCCATTAAAATAAGGGTGGTTTTGCAATTTCATATTCATTGCAATGGCCTTAGTTATAAGCAAAGAGGTCCTGTCAAAGAAGTAGGCGAATCTAGTTAAAGTTAATAGGTCTTCTTGTTTGGCCTTCAATTTATTTTTCTTTTAATATTTTTACAATAAATCATAAAGTTCTCATAGTTTCAACAGATCAAGATCATCAATGATCTGCTTCATCAATTAGTTTCAACTTCAACTACTTAGAGACATCTGGAAGGTTTTCCAGTAAAAGCCATTTGCATTTAAAACAAAAATTCGAAGGGACATACCTTTTGAAGAAAGAACACGTTTTTGATGATGTCCACTTTTTTGTATTTCAACATTGAATTGTTTGGGTATGGTGTCAAGTGTAGGAATCTTGTATGTCCATGTACCTTCCGCAACCACCAATCCATCTGAATTTGTCAAGTATTCCTCAAGCATGAAAAACCCAACTCCTTGGACAAAAGCTCCTTCAATCTGCAAGAAGCAACTTCAGATATCATAATTTATAAGTGAAAGGAGATGTTTTGAGCATCCAATTAGTAATGTATCAACATTCTAACATAAATACTTGTATGCAACAAAAGCATTGGGTTCTGCAAGGTGAATTTCTTCTGGACAAAACCAAGCCAATACATACGAAGTAAAGAAGCAGCTCAAGTTTGATCGTGGATTGGAGAGGAAAGGTGGAAGAAAAGGTTCAAAATGGATTGAGGAGTCCTTGTGTGAGCTGTATGAGGTGAGATTCACACAAAGTAAAAAGAAGGCTTCACCTCTATATGAGTAGTGTTTGGTTGGGTTTTGGCCAACGAAATAGCAGCACTACTAAGTTTAGTTTTTTTTTTTTTTTTTTGATAAGTAACGAAAAATTTATTAGAAAAAAGCAAACCTAGTACACCAGTGGTGTACTAAGAGAGAGATACAATCAATTCAAAATACAGTGATCAAGCAATTGTAAGAGAGAAAAACAAGAGGGAGAGAGAAAAGCAGCACTCCAATTCAACAAAGTATGGAGAAAGAAGGCTTTAATTTCTAGGATATTCTGTTCACATCCCTCAAAACTTCTGGAATTCCATTCTTGCCAAAGTCCATGTGGATTGCATTACCTAGTGAAACAGCTACAATTGTTTGAGATAAAAATGACTCCACACAGGACCATAGTCAGCACAGCACCCTCCCCCACCCCTTCCAGAAGGCAGAAAAGAATCCTTGGCTGGGAAACTGACATTTTCCAGAGCAACGTGTGCAATGTAGACTAAAAGAAATAAGGACCTTCATTTGCTAGGGAAGTATGGCACCTAAAAAGACTATATAGACTAAATGTGTCATAACCCGAGGAAAGAGCTAGACACATCTATGTTATACCCTAAAAGTAATAGTCACAATTGAGATTGCTCATAATCATAATATAACCTAGAACGATTTAGCACATGCCCAATATAGTACTCAACACATGCCACACGACACTTTCACAATCTAAATCCACACATGAATCCAAACAATCCAAGATATCACATTTTCCTACAATTAAATCATTATGTCCTCATCAAGGCACGTGTTGTGTTGCAGTTTCCCCAGCATATAGGGCATTACTAGGTCGGTTATGCTACCATATGTCACTATCAGAGAAAAGTGCTAACCACATTTGTATTATACCCAAAAAGGAATATAACAATCTGGGTTCCTCATAATTGTTTATATAACTCTGATTGACCTATTTCCCGCCTGATGAAAGATGGGACTCAACACAAGTGCACACAACACTTCAAAATCTAAGTTCACACGCAAAACCAAACAAATTGAGATATTAGTTTTTCTTTCTTGATAAGTTAAACAATTTGAGGTATTGCAATAAGGATTAGTCACAACTAGAATCTCTCTAATCACTTTTATAGCCCAAATCAACTTGGTACATGTCTAACGTGGGACTTAGCACCTGCCTAAGACTTTCATAATCCAGATCCAAACAATCTGAGCGATTTTAATCTCCCTCATTTAAAACCTAACGTCCTGTTTTAATTGTTTGAACTCCTAGATCTTATGTTGTCTTAGGCTTGGTGGGAAAAAATACTTATTCCTGCTTCCCCTACAAGAATTCAGTCCCTGAATTCGATGTACCTTGAAAAAAAATGGAAATATTTCCTTCGTCTTAGCCTCACTCTCCCAATTGGCTTCCTCAATGGCATGATTCCTCCAGAATACTTTAATTATGAGGATATTCTTGGTAGGTAAACCATGCTCTTTTCTATCCAGAATTTGAATTGGTTGCTCTTCATTTGACAAATCCTCATTGATTTTGATTGTTTTTGGTAACATCTTTTTTTTTTTTTTATACCATAAATGAAAGTTAAGGGGATTTGACCCTAGATCTAATCAAACCCCACAGTAGGGATTGGAATGTCAGTAGACCAAATCCCTTTTGGGGTTTATCACAAATATGGCTAGCACTTCCTTAGGTCATGACAAGATGAAATAAGAGACGCCTTCATTTGCTTAGTGAAGTGTGTGTGATTGTGTGTATACATTCAAGATTATGTTACATTTGGTATAACTCTAAGTAACATTACACTATGTAATAACTTCTTATTAAATTAATTTTTGAAAATCCCACTATTGGATTACATGTTCTCTATATTCTTAAAACACATGCCAAATTTTGTGCCAATCAAATGCTATTTAATATTCGATCCATTTTATGCACAATTTTATAATACAAAAACTTGAAATTAAAATATTTGATAGATGAGATAGTTATTGATCTCTAATCACGTTGAAATTTTGTAAGCATGTATATAAGAAGAAAATGTAATCCAACCAGTGGATTTGTCAAAATTTGCATCTAATAAAAAATATTGAATTGTGTAACATTATCTGAAGTTACACTAGGTGTAATTTTTTTTTTTGGACAATCTATACTAAGTGTAACTTGAACCCAATGCGCGCACACACACACAATATATATAGCTCATAGGATTAAAATTAGGCAAACCTGTCCTAAATCCACAGCAGGGTTGAGACTCTGTCCACAATCATAGATAATATCAGTTTGCAAAATTGTGGTTTCTCCTGTCAAAATATTCACCTCCACCTGTGACACCAAACTTTTGTCATTGAATTTTAGCCGATATTTATATTTTCACTCATTGTGACTTGTAATGCAATATGGTACACTGGAAGTGTGCCCTCGTGCAACTTTATTTAAAGAAGCACTTCTTTAGTTCCAAAATAAGCAAATGTGGAGGCAATAAGGTATTAGAGGTAAACTTGCCTCACTCACTGCGGCACCATAGATTCGATATTGCATGGAAGTAAGGTCAGGGACAAAGAAAGAACTTGCTGATAAGTTCACAGAGAGCATGTAGGCCTACAATTTCATAAATCTGAGTCAGTGGAAAAGCGCAATGTATCAAATCAAGAAATTCCGAAAGGAAAATTCCTGCTAGGAGCACAACCAAAATCACCACCATGCTAGAGATATTTCTCTCTAGCATGGTGGTGATTTCAAGCACCCTTAGGTGGTGAAGCCTAGGGTTTTAAGGCAAATTCTAAGTGGTGAAGCTTAGAATTTTCCCTGCCTTCTCTTCTTTTCCCTTCTTTCTATTTCGACCCTTTCCATCCTGAATAAAAAATGCAAGTAAATATCCTGCCTCCTAGGGCATTTTTCATACAACAAGCAACTACTTCACAAAATTACACCTTTCATTTGTGGGAGTTTTATATATGCCTTGACACAATCCAAAACCAGTGAAGGTTGTTTATTTGTTGAGTTACATTTCAAATAAATAATTAATGTCATTTAAATCAAGATCATTCATTGCAGCTCAGAATCTCAGCAATATGTTAAAGCTTGAGATTCTATGATATATATGTCCCAGCTTGAGGGGAAGCATTATGAGTAGTATTTATATGTTATTACAACTCTTTCTTTTTTTTCTTTTATTCTCAATAAAAAAGAGAGTAGTATTTAATTTTTATATGTTAAGGGGTAAATTTGTAATAATATACTAACATTATAGCACAGATATTAAACATGTGTGTGGATAAATTAACTAACACTAAGGAGTATTTAGCTTTTCCGAATTCTTTTAGGATTTTGCTTCTGTATAAGCAAGTCCCCTGGTCTTGTAGCAAACAATTAAAGCACTTTGATAATCAGTTGTTCAGCATATTATGCTCTCATTTGATGGTGATACTACAAAAGGCTAGGTTGATATTTCAAAGCTTCCAATTTATTTCTTTCTTCTTCATCTTCAGGTTAGAGCCACAACCAGACCCCTAAAAAACCCTTTTCAACCCTCAGTTAGTCCTAAAATTCCTATTTTATAAACCATGTGACAGCCCACTGTAAATTAGCTTCAAAAAGTTACTGTTCATGAGTACAGTTCACACTGGACAGCAGCTTGGTTCTTAGTTTTCTTGCAACCCTCCATAAATTTTAAAATTGCCTTCCAATAAACAAACCTTAAAATCTAAAGGCTCAAAGCCAAATACTCTCGTCATGGAAAATTTAATATCCCAATCAAAGGCCACCTTACATCAATTTATATCCCATATCTAGATCGTTGGAACATTTTTTATTACCTTGACAAACAAAGATTATTGATAATTGTGTTTATGGTCCTACTTTCAGGTCAAAGGGTTGAATTAGGATAAGTTCTTGATTAACAAAGGCTTGGAAATAAGGTCTTGATTATCACATCCCATGTTCAAAAGGGGAAGAAGAAAAAAAAATTGTCCAAAGAGCACATAGCTACCTGAGCAATAAGCATCTCCCATTTAATAGAACCCATTTGATCCTGCAACCTTTCCCTGAGAGGCCTGAGTCTTTCAACCAAAATATTGCAGCAAAGCCTCACTGCTTCACAGCTTGACTCAGATGTTGTGCTCCCAGCAGTAAAACCCCCTTGAATCAAACTCAAGCTATCAGACTGTATAACCCGTACTTTATCCAACAGATCTCCAACTCCATCACATTGGATTGAACTGAGACCAAATGCAGCCATCTGCTTTACCTTCGTCCAGAGCCCCTGGCCGAGCTCAATCCCACCGACTTCAACAACAATAGACCCATCACTTAAAATGCTTACTTTTCCTGGTGTGGGTCTTACAAAAAATTCATGCACAATAGGTATACGAGAAATGCCCCTTTTCCTCCATTTATTGTCCCTATTAAACTCTTTCACCTTTTCAGTTCTCTGGTGTAAGCTTGATGACATGGCCAACTTATCCCATATAAAAGGTAAAGTATACTCGAGAGGTTCATCTGCATTACTCTCATAGAATAAGTTAAGGCTGTTGTATGTGTGGAGATTTATGCTTCTGACAGAATCAACATCCATTGAAAGGGTAGATGCTACGTGTTCAATAACAGCTTCAGCAATAAATGATCCCTGTACTTCCCCAGGTGCCCGCATTGCAGATTTACTTGAATGATTTGTTTTGCATACCTTTATATCAAAAGATAAAGCACCCCAGTCATACTTTTTAAGTGGACCTAGTATGTTATGCGGCATAATTGGACTTATATCTGGAGACAACCCAGCATTAATTAATATGTCAAGTTGTAATGCTGTAATCTTCCCATTAGACTTGAATCCTACACTGTAAGTTATTTTCATGGGATGCCTTCCTCCTGCCATTATCATATCAGTCTTGCGATCAAGATATATCCTGACAGGGCGACGCAATTTGTGTGCTGCAAGTGCACATGCTGTAGCAACCTAAAACATCAGTGTAAGTATTTGTGCTAATGGGTTATTTTTAACAGAAGTAATAGAGTATTTAATAGTTTCTATCAAATGATACAGAGAACCAAATCAACAAAAATGAGAGAGAGAGAGAGAGTGAGAGAGAGAGAGAGAGAGAGAGAGGGAGAGAGAGATTAATTTACAAACAAAAACTGGAAATCTTATACACAGAGATTAAGGATCTTAGAATCATATAAAACTCCAGTTTAAAGTGGTGTATTCTCATGTCAAACCAAGGTTGAGCGAATTACAATGTAAAAAAGGTTCACAATGAAGTTATCCTTTACAATCTAACATCCAAAGATAAACTGACCATAGGCATCCATTTAAATAAAACTTCTTATATGGGTATGGCATAAGACACAACCAAAAGGATCAAGGACGGATGGAACCATGATTTCATCTTTGGGGTTAGAAAGCATGAAACAAAAAGTTTCCATCTTTCAAGAACCAAAAATACACTAAGATTCAAACCTAAATTAATATATGAAAATCTATTTCAATATTGACAAAATATAAATAAAATAAAAAAGACACAAAAGAATTGTTCTTAATACATTTCAACTCAATAATCACCTATTAAAATAGAACTTGACCTTGTTTGGAATCCCAAAATTTATCTATGATTGATTATGTAATAAATTTTTCTACAATTTCCCTTTCACTATACACAATCAAAGACCACTTTAAAAATTCATCCTCCATTTTATTGCGAAGCCAAGTTTTGACAATATTCATGGTGGGAAAATTCGAATATTGTACTTGGTTTTCCTATCATCTACCTATCAAGTAAAAAACATATTTATTATCTCATTATATATTCACTATTCCTCTAACTAAAAAATAATTAGTGTTGCCAAGCTAAAAATTTTAGGCAAAAACATCTTTTGATCCCTATATTTTGGCCTTATCTTCAATTTGGTCCTCAAGTTTTAACAGTTTTCATTTTGGTCCTTATATTTTTAAACTGGCTAAACGCTATTTTTAAACTAGTAGTGATGTCCATTAGCCATAGAGGCGTTTTTCGTAAGTGAGATGATGGCGGGACAAAATGACAGCAAGTTTAAAAATAAAAAAGGACCATAGTGAAAGCTATGAGAACTAGGACCATTTTGAAAATAGGGCCAAAATATAAGGACCACAAAAGTGTTTTCACCAAATTTTAATTAAAAAAATTCAAACACAAACAGATGTTCTTAACATTACCCAGCCTCAATCACTTAATGTGTCACCATGTGAAAAAAAAAAAGAAAAAGAAAAAAAAGAAGCACCTAAACAAATTGTTTAGGTTTAGTCAGCAACAACATGACAACATCCTAATCCCAAAACAAAATTTTAATTTTTTTAATGTTGTGTCCCAAACAACATATAGCAAGTAACAAAACAAATTCATTTGAAAAAAAAAAGGAACAAAAAAAAAAATTTCCAAAACACTAATTTGAATGTGTGTGTGTGTGTATAAAAGAAGTTAAGTTAACAAACAAATTGATATTAGTAACACTTAGAAATTTGGAGCGACAATGGACCGGATAACTATCTTATTTGTTGAATTTATGGGACAATTTCTTTTTTTCTTTTTTTGGGGGGGGGAGGGCGAGAGGGTGGATGGACTCCCTTAGTATAAACATTGCTTCACCCCTACAGTGGACGCAAAAATAAAATTGAAGAATAGAAAAATAAAGAAAGATAACCTAGTAGTTGGCATCAATCAAGAAAGAACAAACCTATAAGTCATTTACAGTGATTCAATCACTCTTAACTATAGAAAGTTCAGGTTCATTTTACAGTGGTTACAAATGTTAATTTTAGACCAGAACTGTAGACAGGGTATCTGACCTAGGACAAAAGCTCTGGTACTAATTGAGTTAGCAAAAGGCAGATTCTAGGAGGTAGGCAATTAGGATTGTTTGGGTTAGGCAATTGTGCTGGAAAGGATGTAATATATATATATTAGAGGTAGAGTTTCAAATATGCTAAGCAATAGATTTGATTTGAAGGTCAAACAGACAAAACTCAAGTTCAACCGCATTTTGATATATATATATATATATATATATATATATATTTTTTTTTTTTGATAAGTAACGGAAAATTTAATTAAGCAAAGAAAAACAGCCAACCCGAGTACATTGGGAATGTACTAAGGGGGCACAAATCAAGGATCAAGGTTACAACAATCAAGCAAAACAGGAAGGGAAGAACAAGAAAAATGACAAAAGACCATACTCCAAACGAGGAGAGCGTGTAGAAAAAAAGACTTCATCTCTAACATAGAGCGCTCACATCCCTCAAACTTCTAGCATTTCTTTCACGCTATTTGAAGGACATGATGTTTTTGGATTTTAAGACTTTGATTTTTAGGGGAAGATGGAAACACAATTCAGGTATGGGTTTGCTGGAATTGATTTAAATCAATGAAAAATTAAAGGGAAAAAATTACACCTAGGGTTTCGTCAAAAACACACTTAAGACAAAAATTGCATCACTCAAAACTCCACAGCATAATGCTGAAAATTTCAATAACCTGTTCCCCATTGAATTGAAAGCATTACATCATTTTATAGAAAACTAAACCTAACTGCAATAGCAGTTGGACGTACCAAATTCAAATTAAATAACTAATAAAACTCGCAATATAAACCAAAAATAACATAATAAAACCCAAAAACAAGACCGAACACCCAAAACTACAGCCCATGACAGGAATCTCAACATCAAAGTTGTCAATTCCTTTGCAGTGACCATTTCGGTTTATATATATACATATAAATAAATAACTACTCTCTTGTGTTGATTGTTTTGCTAGCTCCTCTTTGGACCGGCATTAGAAAAGAATCAGGTAAGTAAGAAATAACTCTCTTGCTATCTATCACCACTTCCTAGTTCCTACTAACAATACCAGATTAAACCAGTTCAATAACAATTTCAGACTGCAAGAAAGCAATGTACGAGAAAAATTTCTAGAATAAAAGAGAGGCTAAGATCCAATATATTTTGCATGAAAGGGTATGGGAGAATTATGAGTAAATGATGAAAGACATATTCTTAATAATTAAAAATAAAAAACATATCATAAGTGAGTAAAGTAAATGAAAAAAGAACACATTCTCAATGAAAATAATAATAAAATTCCATATGTGAGTAAAATAAAGGAAATAAAAAGGACTTTAGGAAACAAATAATGAATTTTTTACATACCAGCCAAAACCACAATACCGGTCAAAATTTAGTAGAATGGACCGAAATAGGCAGAATTGGCTGGAATGAATTGGAATTCAGAACTAGGTAGAATGGAGGGGTGATTTGTACCAGTTCACTAAATGGAATTGAATATTCTGGCTATTCCGGGTGGAATAGAACAGAATTGATAACATTGCCCAACATTATACAAAACTAGCTTCTCATTGCCTACATCAATGTCAATAGTGAAAATAAATTTTGTAAAAAAAAGTTAAAATAAGGAGATTTTTATACAAGATACTCACAGGCATGGCTTTGATGGACTTTCCGCCAAATGCTCCCCCAACCCTTCTCGTAATTACGCGGACATTATGTTCAGGAACACCGAGACATTTTGCAATCACAGCGTGTGTCCACTCTGGGACCTGACTTGAACTATAAACCACCATGCAGTTGTCTTCATCTGGTATAGCAAGGGCAGCTTGCGACTCCATATAGAAATAGTATTGTGACCCAAGTTTAATCTGAATGTCACAATTCCCAAAAAAAAAAAAAAAAATTTGATAACAATCATGCATTCTATTAGTGGACAACTAAAAAGATGCTGAATCAGTATAACCACGTCAACAATCCTGATTTCTCTTTTCTTTTTTAATTGCCATATTTACATTTGAAATAAAGCAAAATTGAATATCCATACATAAGCCTTTTTTTGGGCGGGGGGGGTGGTTTGGGAAAGGAAAGGAAAGAAAAACAATGGCATGTTGATGACAAGTACCTCAGCAGAAAGAATTTTATGATCAGCTTCAGCCATTCCTTTCGATATATCACCAACTTGTTTTGGGTAAAACATAGGAGGAACCTCAAAAAGGCTAGATCTCTTAACAGCCTCTTCTACAGAGAGAATTGGAGGTTCTAAATTTTCCAAGTCATAGTCAACCACAGCAAAATTTATAGCTTTATCTGCATGTTTCTGTGTATCTGCAACCTACAAAGTCAGTTTAATGAGTATATCATGCAGAAACTCCAAAAAGGAATTAATTTTTTAATAAGAACAAGGAATTAAATGAATTTGTGTATTATCTCATAGGTATACATTGTAATCAATGGAAATGAAGGCCATATATTTCTAGAGAAGAATAATGGAATCATTGAATTACCACAAATGCAAGACGCTGACCAGCACACTGTGTAAGCTCCTCAGCAAATAAAGGTTCAGTACCAAAAATGCTTTTTGACCCTATATTCTCTCCACCTTTTGGGATGTCTTTAAAAGTAATAATTGAAGCCACTCCATCTGGAAGTGGTTTAGGCTGGAATTGTATACCCTTTACCCACGCCAAAGGCTTTGTGCTATAAATGAATGTTCCGTGTAGGCAATTTTCTGGTGAAGGAATGTCATCCACATAGAAAGCCTCACCTACTTGACCAGCATGAGTTAAGTATCTAATTCTTCAAGGAGCTTCCAGCAATAATTGAAGATATATAACAAAAAGTAAAAGAAAAGGAAATAATTGTGTTAATCTGATATCACTAATCATCAGCAGAAACAATAGAAAAATATATAAACTCACATCAGACTACTGTTGTCTAGGCTAGATAATAATAATCAATCATAATGAAGCTGACAACCTATGTAACGACAACCTATGTAACGGCAGTTGCATAGTTACTGTTGGTTCTGAGGAGGAAATTGCGAGCTTGCAGAAATTTTCCAGAGAGAAAGGGAAGGAGATATGATTAACACTAGTTATACAAGAGCACAAAAATGGGGAAAAGGTAAATTTAGGAGCTTTGTGATTCAAAAATTCAAATTGTTCAATTCACTTAAGCCTTTAAGGTGGCAGGTCAAGTTTCAAACAAGAAACATGAGGCCACCAAACAGCAGAAGGATGTTAGTAATGATTGTATTGAATATAATATAAAAATGAAAATGAACCCAAATAAAAACAAAACCATTGTTACTATGCACATATTCATGTGCAGTATTACGAACCAGAAGCTTGGATGGCAGCTCCAGATTTTGTAATTGGCTCACCAACTGGATGATACTCTTCACTTAATTCAATCACCTGCTTACCGGATGATAGCAAACTTGACAGGTTATCATGAGCTAGTTGAACATGATTCTGGTTTGATTTGTAAGCATTAACATTCTTGATATATCCTTCTAACAAAACATTAGAAATTTTACCACCATTGTCAATTAAGGGGCTAAAGAAATCAAAAAGAAAACCTATGGCCAAGCTTGACCTATAGGCAGGAGAGGAAGTGCCATCTTCAGGTACCACAACGGCTTTAACTAATTTGGTAGCTTCATATAGAACATCTAAACTTAAAAATTTTCCAGCTAAAAATTCCTCCACCTGTCTTGCTCTAATTGCATGTTTAGTCCCATAAGCACCAAAAGCTAGCTGACAGTTATTTACTATGATTCCATCAGAAGTTTTACATGGAGAAACTTCAGCCAAGAATGCAGCATTTAAATAGGGCAATGCATTTCCAAGAGGTCGTGGTGCAGCTCGATAGGTTTCAAAGAGCAACATAGTGTCAGTTTCAGATGAAATATTTTTTATTGATTCCCAGGATGGGATTTTAACATTGAGAAGTAAAGTTTTGGAACTCAAAGGAGGCCTTTCTAGAAACTCCTCCAACATAATCCTTTCACATGTAGGACCGGTCATTATATATACCATTGAACCCACAGCAACAAGAATCGTAGCAATATCAGAAGGAAAATTCTTCCTTTGTGCCATCATCAAGTTTCCCCCTATACTAGCTGTATTCCGGATGAAGCCTGAAGCAATTTTCTCCATATGGTTGGCAATTTTTTTGAACACCATCTCACTCTTTGGGTGAAATTCACTTTTGTTTTCTTCCTTTAAAGCTTCAATAGCTTTAGAGATTGTGATGGTCGCTCCAATCTCAATCCCTTTTGGATCTCTTCGAATCGATGAGAGCTCAGGAATATACCGTAGATCAATATATCTGTCATAGTGTTCTAGTTCCTTGTAATAACCCATTCCAGTGTTGCCAGCAACTAATTTAATCAAGCTCCCATCATTGGTCTCATTAGATTCCAATAAGCTTTGAAGTTCCTTGACACTAACAGGATTGTACCAATAAAATCTTTTAGAATCCAAAAGCATGGAAGACCTGATTTCCTTCTTCAGGAACTCAGGAAATGTACAAATCTCTTTGTTACGGTTATAGAAAGGTAATCTACTCATCTTTACTTCCTTACTCTCTCCCTTTCTCCAAAAAGAGTTGAGCCCCAAATCCTCCACATCAACATCAGCCGCAAAACTCTTGCAGGCATCGGCTATTGATCTATATCCAGTACAGCGACAAAGGTTTCCTGAAATAGCCTTTTCAGCTTCGGAAACTGTCAGCTTGGAGAATCCAGGAGAGGGCTCTGATTGATTGGCCTTTTCAGCATTGACCAGAGCTGCAAAGAGTGAAACACACATTCCAGGAGTACAAAACCCACACTGAGAAGCATGGAAACCAGCGAACCTTTGATGAATTGGGTGGAACCCATCTTTGCTATTTCCAAGGCCTTCAGTTGTTGTAATAGAATATCCATTTATGCTGCAAAGTAGAGTAAGACATGAACTTGCTGTAAAATCCTCAACCTGATCAAGCACAGGATCATACTTTGACAGTAAAACAACACAAGCACCACAACCACCTGCAACCATGAATTATAGACCAATTCAAGAAATCATTTCAATGATAATTAGAAATTATTCATATCTTAGGTAAATCCAATCTCAGTCAAATTAAGATGATTAGAAAGCTGCCACAATTCAAAATTCAGAATCATCAGCATAAAAGAAAGACTCTTGCTCACTGACTAAAAATATGAGAGCGTCATTTTGGATTACAGGTTTAAGGTGTTTGACTTTGCAGAAAATAAAAAAACAAGGCTAAAATGCAAAACACACCCTCTAAGTTTCTACAGAATTCATTCCAGTCCTCTAATTTTGCTTTCGTTCATTTCAGTCCTTTAACTTTCAAGTTTATTCAATTAAAGTTTTTCCATCAACTTTTGTTATATGTTGTGGTTAATTTTCCAATTTTTTAATTTTTCTTCAGGTTTTTTAAATTAAAAAATACAATTAATGATTGAAGAATATTTTTCATTTTTCAAAAAATTTCAACAAAAGGTTATGGAAAGTCCTTAATTGAATAAATCTGAAATTTAAAGAACTGAAATGAAGGAAAGCAAAGTTAAGGAACTGAAATAAATTTTGGTGAAACATAGATGGTGATTTTTGCATTTTAGCCGCACAAAAAAAAACTAACCTTTTTGTTTTTTTTTTTTTAGGAAAAACAACTAACCTTAGTTCAATACTCAAATCACATAATCAACGCTAAAGCAATGAGAGGGTATTAATCTCTACACATACACACACATACTGTGATTCCCCTCGACAGGTTTAATCAACACCTAAACAACTCATTTTCCTAAGAGGAAAATTAATCATAATCTAACAATCCAGAATGTTCTTATATACTTATACAAAGACACATACAACAAAATCCATGTCATCAAAAGTGCATTTTTCTAGCCAAAATCAAACACAAAGAGTACACAACAGAGAGCATTTTTTTTTTTGTTGACAAAGAGTAAAGTTATCACAGCAGATACAGTCCATAACAAGCAATATTGTTCACAGCATAACAAGAAGAAAGAAAACTCAACTACCCATCTAAGAGAATGTATACCTGAAAGAAATTAAATCATGAATTCTCTATAACACAAAATATTATAGCTACACACATTGACACGCGCACACGAACCTTCACCACAGCTGAGCTTGACACTCTTGAAGCGAGTTCTGGAACGCAAGAACTCAAGCAAAGTAGTTGAAGGGTCAACAGTGGAGAGCTCAAACCTCTCTCCATTTACAGCAAAAACTAGATTGTTTCTGGTTTCTCTCTCCACCGCCATTTCTTGGAGAAAGACAAACAGACATACTCAGCTGAACTCAACTCATTTCCTTAAAAGAAGTCCAACAGCAATAATGTTTTTTTTTTTTGGAGAGAGAGAGAGGACAAAAGGCAAAAGCAATATTAGTTTGCTTCGGTTTCTACTAACTACTAACTAGTAACTACTGCACACTAGCTTGCTGACAATGATGTCACATTGTAAGAATTTTGTTTTGATAAAATGCAAAAAGACCCGAGTTTTTAGCTTCATTTTTAAACAGGCCAAGTAAATTGTCCATTTATTGTTGTAAAGCCCTCTCAAAATTAAAGGATTTTATATATAATTTTCCGCCAAGAAAAATAAAATGAATAACATGTGACTGCATCTTTCTCAAAAAAATATAATAATAATAATAACAGCAATGTATATTTCACACGGATTACTGTACACAACTATCTCTCTCCCTCTAGACACAAATTTATAAAAAAAAAAATTTTGAAATCGTGACTTTTTCTTTTTGCATTGAAATCATAACTTATTATTATTATTTTTTAGATAATTTTAACATGTGATGTTTGCGGTTCGCTTTTAATGACAACTTTTTATTATTAGATCAAGATATCAATCGGTTTTTAGTTTAGGTAGAGAGTAAATTTCAGAGCTCTTATTCAATCATTAGAGACTTTAGTTAAGCTAACTAAATAATGTCTCGCGTAATGTGCGAATACTTTTGACAATTTCATTTGAAAATAACTTATATATTTTTAAGACCCATATATAATAATTACTTTGTTATATAATATTTATGATATTAACCCCTAATTAACTTACAATATTTACCACTAATTAACTTAGAATCATATATCAAAACCATAGCAATAAATTAAATAATTTGAAACTAATCCTAACAAATTGCAACAATTATAATTTACAGCACTAACAAAAGTAATGAAAAAGATACCGATGGATAAGTAATATACGCGAAAGATACATAAGAAAGAATATAAAAATTATACAAAGAATTACTTAATTGTAGCTTTGAAGGAGAGAATTAACAATATGATTGTAGTGTGTACACCATTTGAACAATATTTGTGAATAGCTGCAACTAAAGTTGAGGTTGCAACTAAAGTTAGGATAATCTTGATTCACAGCAAAGAAAACTTCAAAATAATCATCATTTTATACTTTCATGGTCAAGGCTCATTCCAATAAACCCCCTAAATAGTATTAAAAAATTACAGAGAAACCAATAAATTATAAGGGCAAAAAATACAAAATACAAAAACACCTAACCTATGGCATGAAGATGAAAGGATATGACTAGGTGTATATAAAATAGCAGAAGTGTAAGAGGTGAAAATGGTGAGTGGCAACATAAAAAGTTGTGTTATGTGAAAGAGAGTAAAGTTTTGAAACAATGAACCCAAGAAAATAAAGAGTCATTATCTCTAGAGAAATGATATGTCCACAACATTTTTACAACAAATCCTAAGTGGCAGGATGTTACTGGTTGTTATTGTTGGGGCAAAAAAGTAATCTTAGTGTTAGGTTCAAATTTGAACCAATAACAACTAACCACCTATGATTTGTTGTAAAAATGTTGTGGACGTAGCACCTCTCTTATCTCTAATGTGGAACCTGATGAATGTCTTGATGCAGCGAATCTAAGAAAATAAAAAAGATTTTATCTTTTGAACTTTAATTAGTCCTTATCTCTGACGTGGCATTCGAGTAAATAATTTATGTAAGAAAAAAAATTATTTGTCAAAGAAATCCACTTGGTAGAACCTCACACTTTCCCATACGAGTTCTTACCAATTAAACTAATTAAAGCTTACCATAATTTATTTATTTACTATCGATAATAATAATAATCGGTGTACACTAATATTTAATATTTAGCCAAATAGTAGTAGTAATAATATGTAGGTCGGTGCAACAGTTGAAGCGAGAAATACTAAAATAGCTAACCCCAAAATCCATGCAAATGGGTCTTACAAAAATGGGACCTTGTCAGTAGTCACATGGGCATCAGCAGCCTCTATTTATTGGAGCAGAGTGATTTTATTGAAACTTGCGATACATTATAATTTATAAGTTCATTAGAGCACTTGCAGCAGTGGAGCTAAATAACTATATAGTTATTTTAGCTTTACCAAAACATCAAAAAGAAGCATGTAGCAGTGGAGTTAAATCTATATTTTTTTAGTTTCATTCTTCTGATCGCATCTATAAATAGATGTGCACTGTTGTTCATAAATTTAAAAAAATTAATTTTTTATTTTGTGTTCACATTACTTTTTTATTGTGGTGTTTTTATTGTAGTGAGATGTATTATTTTATTGTGGTAGATATATTATTTTATTGTGATGTTTATATTATTTTATTGTGTTGAAAGCTAAAATAGATCCACTACTGCAACATGTGTGTAGGTAAAATAGATAAAGTAACTTTTGGTGGAACTAAATTGTTAAATTTTTAACTCCACTGCTGTGGATGCTCTTACAAAAATATTTTGTAAAATATTGTATTTGTAGTTGATGTCTAACACTTATTAGGTAAAATTATTGAGAATTGATTATGTTATTTATTTATTTATTTTATATTACATGTTATGAAAAATACAGCAAAACATAAATATTATTATTGATATAGTTAAGTTAAGTATATGAACATATTTTTTGAACGAAATAAAAAATACTTAATTATTTTAATTAATATAACTGCATAATTATTTATATATATATATATATATATATATATATATATATATATATATATAGTGATTTGCTAGTTTGTGTTTTAATTATTGCTAAAGCAATTGAACTTGGGGCAAAAATGCCACATTCCAAATCAGCTGTTTTTATCCTAAATTTTAGGAAAATAATCATATAAGTTGCCTAGACTTTTATGTGTTAGTAGCATTGCCTAGAAAAACCCAAAATTTTAAATCCTCCCTCCCAACTTATTGAGAGAAAAAAAAAAATCAAATTCTCTTTTATATTAATAAATAGTGCATCACTTAAAAAATAATAATTTAATATTCATAAATGTACCCTTAAACACATGATAATAAATTAATCCCGTATATTTTTGTAAAAGATCATTATGGAAAAAGTTTGGCTCAAAACTTGTTTTGAGCTGTTTTTTTCTTACTCATTATATAGTAAATTATAAGATTATTCATGTGAATAATTTAAATAAGTCACATGACTTATTTTTTACCTATAAATGATCTCTTCAAATGGCACATAGTAAGATTAGAGTAAGATAACTTTAAACATGTTTGGAGCCAAACTTTTTTCAAACACTATTGCTTTTTGCCAAATATAAAAGAATATTAATACTAATAATAATTAAACAAATGATTACAAGTTGTGTTGAGGTGGAAGGTTAAATGATAAGTATTCTATTTCATTCTCAAGGAATCCACCACATGGCAAAATATAGGCTATTACAAAACTTGAAATAGAATGTGTGGAACAAAATAATTAGTAGGAAATTTGGGATAATATACACTAGACAATCCTTTTTATTTTTATTTTCAGAGAAAGATGCTAGACAATACTTTAGTTTGAATACTTGGTATTTATACGTTGGCAAGACATACGGTGCACAATACAATTATTTATTTTGGTTTTGTTTTGTTTTTTTTGCTTCAAAAGATTATATATATCGCTAAGTGATTGGCCAAAAAATTTAATTAAAATCCAACTGATATATTCCAAGCAGATTAAAAAAAAAAAAAAAAAAAAAGAAGAAGAAGAGAGAACGAATGATGAAGTGTGGGTGTCTGTGACTCTTTTTTAGATGGTTTTGGGAGTTCAAAGGTTCTCATCCATTCTTTTTCTAATTCGTACAATTACTATGGGAAAAAATTGTCATGTGATGAAAACACAAAAATATGCTCTTATGGATCTCTTCAAGATATGATTCACACATTAACAGCACTTGATCTATTTTGCCAAAATCATGGTAAAGAAGCCCCATAACATCTAGGCTGAGTAGCATATGACAATGGTTCAATCTCAATTTGAATGGGGACTACGTTTTGATTCAAACCTTGGGGGTTTGATGCTGATTTATTACTCAAGATTCCCCATGAGTTGGTGCTATTAAGATATTGATGGGGCTCAGCCTACTGCTAAAACCCACCTGAATTAATGGCTGTGATGTTTGACACTGTTCAAACTCCCTAGGCATTGACTTCTCAACAGATAAGTGCACTATAATCACACTGTTCAAAGCACAGTGTTCAAACTCCCTTGGCCATTCTAAGATTTGTAGTGGTTGAGCTTTTCAAATGAAACTTTTCTTTGTAATATTTGTTGCGAAAATTGTTGAAAAAGATGCTACAAATTTTAGTTTTTGTTTGAAAAATACCAATATAATAAATACTTATTTTATGTTTATTACTAATACAAATATTTTGATAACTATTATTATCAATTATTTTAAGATCACCATGACCATCTATCTAGTATCCATGTATTCACTACAAAACACGCGGGTCTTAGGCCGCGTTTTTTTCAGCCGCGTTTGTAAAAACGCGGCCTAAGACCCTACTTGGGTCGCGTTTCTAAAAAACGCACCCACAGAACCTATATTATGGCCGCGTGTGATGAACGCAGCCCAAGCCCAACTCTGTAGCCGCGTTTTTTGGACCAATGGCCGCGTTTTTCTGGAATGGGCTGAAGCCGCGTTTTAAAAACGCGGCTTCAGACCCATTTGAATTTTTTTTTTTTTTTAATATATGTCTTGAAGCCGCGTTTTAAAAACGCGGCTCTAGGTATGTCCTAAAGCCGCGTTTATTAAAAACGCGGCCATAGTTAACCCTGAAGCTGCATTTTTTAAACGCGGCTTCAAGAATCCCTGAAGCTGGGTTTTAAAAAACGCGGCTAAAAACCCTACTATAAATAATAAATGAAAAAATCTACTTACCTAAAACCGTCCAAACCTTCAAACCCAATTCCCTCAATCAAAACACGACTCGAACTGAAGTCCGCCCCACCCTACACCTCTCGCGCCGTCGTTCACCAAGGCATCGTGACTGACCTCCAGAGCAAGCGCCGCGGCACCGCCTCCACCCTCACCCGCACCGAAGTCCGAGGCGGCGGCGAAAAGCCTTACCCTCAAAAAAATAACAAAAAAACCCCTAAGGCACCCAAGCTCCACCACCGATCGTACACCGGCGCTGCCTTGGGTCTCTCCCTCTCTCAATCTCACTCAAGACACTGACAGGGCCAACTAACAGTAAGTTTTTAAATTGATTGTTTTGATTTTTGTTTTAGGGTTTTGATTTTAGGTTTAGGGTTTCGATTTTGTGATTGTAGGGTTTCGTTTTTGTGATTGTAGGGTTTCGATTTTGTGATTGTGGGGTTTCGATTTTAGGTTTAGGGTTTCGAGTAACAGTAATTTTTTTCCAAATTTTGGGTTTTTGGTACTATAGGTTCAATTTAGGCATTTGGGCTAGATTTGATTTTGATTAAGTTTATTTGATTAGATTTGGTTTATGGTTACGGTATTTGTGTTGCTTTGGTTTGGTTTGGTTTTGGATTTTCAAGTTAAAGTTGTTTTGGGTAATTTTTCAATCGCATAGAGAGCAGAGTATTTTTGATCTTTTCAATTTCTTTTACGCTTCTTGAATGAGTACTCCTGGCGAAGAATTTCCAATCGTTCCACTCAACGTTTATTTATTTAACTATCTCTTGGATTCAATTGTAAATTTCATTTGTCATTGATTGATTTCTATTCCAAATCAGTGTAATAAAAAATTAAATGGTTTTTCTTTAACTTTTCTTTTCTGGGTTTGCAGGTGAAAAGGCAAATCCTTGGAAGCAATCCAAGTATGAGTAGAAACAGTACTACCAGGTATAGTTTCCACTTTATTTGTACCATCACTGGTAATTTTCTTTTTAATTGAGTGTTAAATATGCTTTATGTTTGGATATTTGGTTGGATTGATTGATTTAGGTATTTGGGTTAGAGAAATTCTTTTTTGTTTATTTGCTTTTGTTTTGGATTTTAGGATTGAAATGGTTCAGGGCTGTTATGTGATTAATTTTACAATCTGCATACTATGCTACCAACCATATCTGCCTTGCTGGATACTGCTGAATCCTATGGTCAAAGGATGATGCTTTTGCCCAAGTGATGGGGGCAGAACGCTCTGGACGTGTTCATGGGGTAGGTTTTGGACCAACTCCATCAGGAAGAAATGGGTCCAACCGTTCATGGTACACACTTCCATTGTCGTCCATCGAAACAGCCCATAGAATGACTGAATTGGAAACTTCGCACCAAACTTTGAGGGACCAACTTGCCCAGGTAGAGCAGAGGCATCAGGAGCAAATCGCGGAGTTACATGAGCAGCATAAGGCGGAACTCACCTCAGCAATTGCCCAATCAGAAGCAAGGCATAACGAAAAAATGGCAGAGGTGATGAAAGTAATGGGCGAGATGGTACGTGATTTACGCAGTGATATAACTGCTTCACAGCTGCAATCCCAGGTACTGCTTATGTTGTGTTTAGTTTAATTTAAAGAAAATAGTGGTTTATTGCAATGAATTGTTACCTTAGAAATAACACGATGTGTTTAATGTATTCAGGGTAACACTGCATCGAATTGAAGACTCTTCGTGGATATTTTGTGATTGTACATTGTATTATCTATAGAGTGACAATATTTTGGCTGTTCATGAAGGAGTATGGTAGACATTATTATTATTTTCATATTATACACATGTCAATCATGTCATTCAAAGATGGCCAATATTTTTTGTGCACACACGGCCTTGTAGTTGTATCTTTTGTATATGTAGACAACTACATTGATGCTTTAACAACATAGAAGACCAAGAGGATTAAATAGTGAAGCCATGCATTCTCATTGTAAGTTTGAAATTTGAACAATACCATTTCATAATTTGTGGTTTGATTTGTTTTCTATATTGTTATTTTAGTACTTTTTGCTGGTTCAATTTCTGTAATTTTGTTGTATAGGAAAGTTTCCATTATCACTCGTGTTGATAATGGCAATTCATACCTTTGCTGACAGGCTTTTGGAGCACACTAAGACCATTAAGACAGGACATGGTCAGCCTCAGTACCTTTGCAAGTTGCAGGTATGACGTCACTTTTAAAAGATTTGTTGTTGTTGTTGTTGTTGTTGTTGTTGTTTAGAAAGAATTTGACCTTTGGTATTCAAAGGAATTTGTGTATGTGACAGGTTGAATTGTGTATGTGACAGGTTTTTTATAGTAGCGTTTCTATAATTTATAGCAGCGTTTGTTGCTGCATCTGAATGTGTACAGATTTAAAAAAAAAAAAAAAAAGTCTATAGCCGCGTTTTTAAAACGCGGCTATAGAAAAATTCAAAAAACGCTACAGGGCTTATAGCCGCGTTTTTAAAACGCGGCCATAGTAATGGGCAATTGCCACGTTTTTAAAAACGTGGCTAAAGCACATACTGTAGCCACGGTTTCAAAACCGCGGCCATAGCCACGTTTTATGGCCGCGTTTTAAAAAGTCTATGGCCGCGTTTTAAACGCAGCTAATCTTGCTTCAGGGCAAGTTACCAATTGCCCTATAGCCACGTTGTAAACGTGGCTATATATCATGGCTATGGCTGCGGTTTTGAAACCGTGGCTATAGAATGTCCTGTAGCCACGTTTCTAAAAGCGTGGCCATTGGTCTGCCTATAGCCACGGCTACAAAAAACGTGGCCTAAAAAGCGCGGCTATAGACCAAATGGTGCTATAGCCACGTTTTAAAAACGCGGCTATAGCTCCTTTTTTTTGTAGTGATTATAATTTTATTAGTATTATATCTAGACAATACCTTATGAATGAGTTCAAACTTAGTAGTGACTAGTGAGTAAAATAAAATATATTTATGTATCTATTCATTTTAGTTGACCATGCCAAAAAAGAAACTAACCAATAAATATTAGTTAATATATCACCATTTATCTATCTATTATAATTATTGGACGTAGACAATACCTTATGAATGAGTTCAAATTTAGTAGTGACTTGTGAGTAAGGGCAGAACCACTTAGACAAGTGGGGGCAGGGGGTTGGGGGGAGATCACTTCTCAAACATTAGAAAACGACCCTTAATTTTTTTTTTCAAAAGATATATAATTGATCCCAAACTTCTCAAATATTAGACTTTTACCCTTAAATTTACCTAAAAATCATAAAAGAAAAATGGTTAGACTCCAAATTCTTCATATTTCTTCCATTACTCTATTGAATTGGTTCAATTTTATATTTTATTTGATCCCTTTCATAAAATTCTAATCCGCCCTTACTAATGATTACAATAAAAATATATTTTTCTTATCTTGATTCACCACGCCAAAAAAGAAAACTAACCAACAGCATTAGTATACCACCATCTATTATGTGTAGACAATACATTGAATGAGTTCAAATTTAGTAGTGACTAGTGATTATAATAAAATATAATTTTCTTATTTAGGTTCACCTTGCCGAAAAAAAATCTAACCAACAGCATTAGTTTATATAATCTACCTATTATAAATATAAATATTATATGTAGATAATGCCTTATGAATAAGTTCAAATTTAGTAGTGACTAGTGGGTACAATAAAAATATATTTTTCTTAATTGGGTTAAAGTTTCAGAAAAAAGAATCTAACCAGCAGCATTAGTTACTACATGTATATCATTTAATTAAAATGAAAAAAAAAAATAAAGAAAGAAAGAAAGAACTAATTTGGATTTGGATTTGTTATCTACATTACAGACACAACCCTCCGTTGGCACTGAAATTACAAATTTTCTATTATATTATTATTAAATAAGAACTTACAATTTTTTTTCCCTGGGTAAGGATAAAAACTTACTAGTCAGTATATACACTTCCACAACCACAGCAATAACTAATAAGTATAATGTTAGGGACACAACTTTTTCCACAATTGCTAACATAGTTGGTTGCAAGTTACCACATCTCCCCCTCAAAATTTTTTTTAATACATAAAAAAATTTAGTGACAATAATCTTTTTCTACTATACAACTTACGCTTCCATAGATACAGACAAACTGCCATACTACTTCCTATCCAAGAGAAAGAAAAAAGAAAAACTATACTATTAGTACGTATTACTTTTTACCTTCTAAAATAACACGCTCATCATTTTCTTCACAAACAAAACACAAAAACACCCAAAAAGCTTGTCCCAGTTGGCATTATAGACAGCCTTACACCGAGAAAGCGTAATAGTCCATGCCATTACCAACATCTGAGTAATACTCATTATAATTGAGAGACACCCAAAAACGGGAAAGCCCGTACTCCCTGTGTTTAGGTGACTTCAGATAGCAAAGGTGCAATTCTTTCAGATTTTTGTCAAATGTTTGCTTTATGGCAAGTACCTGTAAACAGATGCAATTGAAAGGTCAACAAACTGTTTTCTCATCCACTGCTGTGATTTCAAAACACTAAAGCAGGTATTCTGAAATTCATAACGAATATATTGAAGACCACTGCACACAGATGCATTATATCATAATGGAAGTGATTGAGAAGTGTTTAGGCAGATATATATCAAACGTAGACCTGCAAGACGTGGCTTTTACAAACATGAACCATGTGATAGTGCATCATGAAAATAGATAAAATTAAAACCTGCCATCCACAAGTATGAAGTAAATGGCTTCCCTTCATGTACATATCCTGTTGTTAATGATTTCAATTTATATTTTCTTAATCATTGTGAGATCTCAAGCTGGGTATTTAATAACCCAAATAATCAGAGCATTTCTACATGCATCTATCCAGACAACAAGTCCAACAAAACAGAGTACAATTCAAGTTGTGCATGCATCATTAATAATAAAGATGCGAGGATCACCTGGGATATATTGATTCTCGAAAATTTACCCAACAAATCTCCTCGATCCATGCCAACATTCCATATGCCTCCGGTAAGGCAAGACCGGAAGTCTAGTGCACATTGTAATATGTTTTCAACAATGCTTGCTATATGCTGCGTTTCATGAGAGAGGAAACATCTGCAAAGGTTATTTATGTACACTGTTAAGTGATATCAAGTTTAAGAAACTTCAATACATACAACCCCCCCCCTCCTCCTCTTCCCATATATAATTGCAGTAGAAAAGAATAAACAGTTATATTTCCCCATTAAAGTTCTTAGTACTAACTGATTAAAATTACTATAACAAGTAGATGAGACTGAAGCCAAAGAGCATATTATAAGAAGCAACAATGAAGAGTTCCCTAAAGAACAAACAGCTGTATTTCCTCATTAAAGTTCTTAATAGTAACTGGTTGAAGTTCCTATAACAAATAGATGAGACTGAAGCCAAAGAACATAATCATAAAATGCAACGATGAAAATTTTCCTATAACAAATAGATGAGACCCCAGATTTGAAGCATCTTGCATCCCTAAGGCCCATCCCCAGGAACTCAACCTGGGTGAGCTTTGAGAGCACAATAGGACTTTTCCCTCTGCCTGACGCAGAAATACGCCCAAATAAACTAAGAGCAGCCCTCAGTGTTGAACTTAATCCTTCACCCTAGGGTGACACAAGCAAGAAATTATCCTGAATCCCCTAGTCAGTGTTCCTAGAACATGGTCAGCGTCTTTCATGTCTGGACCAGTTATGACCCACTTAAGCACAAGGATTTGTCCCCCATATAATTTTTTGGCTGAAATGCAAAACTAATCCTCTAACTTTCTTTAGATTTCATTTTAGTTCTCTAATTTTGCTTTCGTTCATTTTAGTCCTCCAAGTTTTAGATTTATTCAATTAAGGTCTTTCCGTTAACTTTTGTTAAAAATTTTTGAAAAAAAAAATCTGGAAAATATTTTTCAATCATTAATATAATTTTTTTAATTTAAAAAATTTGAAGAAAATTTATAATATTGAAAAATTAACCACAACATATAACAAAAGTTAATGGAAAAGCCTTAATTGAATAAACTTAAAAGTTAGAGGACTGAAATGAACAAAAGCAAAGTTAGAGGACTGAAATGAAATCTGAAAAAACTAAAAAGGTCAGTTTTGCATTTTACTCTAATTTTTTTATAAATCACTGCTGCTACTTTAACTGTCATAAGAGGCTAAGCACATTTATTAACCTTCAAATCATAAGTGTAATAGATTATGAAAGGTTCACAGCAAGAGTGATTTAATAAGATTTTAGTGAGAAATATGAAGTTTTAGTTCCAAGTCTCTTCCAATATGAATTGCATAAGGTTTGTTCTTAATCTACTACCTTTGGAATATGGAATTTAATAGACAAGAGTGAATGATACATATTTTTAGACTGATTTATAGGAGCACAAGGGCCCAATAAAATAATTATTGAAATAGGCAATATTAATCTTCCATGACTTCATCAAAAGGTAACAGCAGTTGTAACCTTAAGAGGAGTGTAGTAACTCAAGCATTGTTTCAACAGTTGTGGTTACAAGATTGGACATTTACAAGTAGAGTTGGGCATATTGCAACTCATTCCTAAAGCATACTAGAGAAAGTATAGCAGCACCCATTGTGTTTGTGGGTGATAGATATCACAAGGTTTGATAGATTGTTACAACAAGTGGGGAAGGGGATTTCAATCTTGGTTCTAATAAAGGAGACCAGTCATTACCGCTGAGCTATAAGGCTCTTGGCAGGTGACAAATCTCACAAATTATAATCCAAAAATGATTTATATGCTGAAAGCATTTCTCTACAGGAGCTTGATATTAAAAACTTTGGTGTACCCAAACATCATTAGAGGATTGAGGTGGCCAATCCAAGGCCAGAGTTATTTTTGTAGATGAAGAAGACTGAATCTTTTTAGAAGTACCAGACAGGACAGAGTTAATCCTGCATATAAGCTAATTGTTCAAGGTGAATGATAGTATAGCATATACGGTGGCAACTTGTGGAGGACAGGAGTTACATCAATATCAAAATTGATTGTAACCCACATTTTATTAACCCTCTCCTAATTAAGTGCTAAATTGTTTATGAGCACCATCAATCTGCATCTGCCAAAGGACTGCAAAGCTTGTGATTCTGCATCAAATCTTTGAACATTTGAAATATGCTAAAAAGAAGGTAACAATCAAGATCATGGGAACATAACAGTGAAGGCATGCACTAAAGAAGAAAGATGAAGGCATACACTAATGCAAATTGGGTTTGGAATCAGACTTAAATACTCCAACTGTGCTGTGAGGAATTTAGACACCATGACTAAAGAGCATCCCTTGGTAGCTATAAGGTGTGCTAAAAGCATTGAGGACAGTGGCAGGAAAAATGAATGCGATTAGTTAGTGAGTTTTTTTCATAAGAAAGACACTACATAATGACATTGAAGTAAATCAACACTCCATGAAGGAGACCTAAAACCTTTGACAAGCTTGAGGGGAGTATTACTGTCTACCTCATTTCACATACTGACTATTCCAAAGACTCTTGCATCTAACACATAGCCCAAAAACTCCACAATAACTTTGCAACTAGCACGAGCAATTTCAACAAAACAATCCAAGAAATTTACGCTGCTATAGGAAATGGAATGGCAGAGACTATATACATATATTATCTTGGTATAATCATAGTTGAGTTATATGATCTAATCATTTACCAGATATCCTGCATCCTGGCCCCTAAATAGGTCATTTTTACTTTGAAAAGATAAACATGGCATACTACAGAAGTATAGATATCATAACCTTGTTCTCAGAGGAGGTAAAGGGTGAGGTTGGTTTCATTTACAGCCAACTTTGCAACTCTATGTAGCAATAATTGTTCATGTAAATGACATTTCAAGTTTTAAAAGATTAATGCCCAAAAAAAAAAAAAAAAAAAACTTACGTGTGTAACGAATCCGTTAGATAAGCCATATGCACCGAATCAAGATCCAACATATCTTTGACCTACATAGACCACAAGCAAATTCAAGATCTTTTTTGTGTGTGTGTGTGTGTGTGTGTTCAAGATCAAGGACGGTACAAAAATTGAATAAAAACATTGATATATACTTATAAAAATTAGAAAAGAAATGGCACATTATAGACAATTAATGATTATAAAAAACAAAAAGAAAATATTATGATGATAGAAGTCTATCAATGGTGCTTATCTTCTAAATACACGCTTTTGTATTTTAAAATCAAGGTAAAGTGTACTTGGAGGGTGTACTTTACACCCTCCAAGTTAGTCCTTTGATTCTGTCTGGCTCTATTAAAGGATACGGCCACCTTGACCAAAGATCATAAAAAAAATACGTAACCCCAAATGTCAAGATTCAATCCAAATATCCAAAGCCCAAACACTATTACTTACACGATTATGCAGTATGCACATGCTATGACTTAAGCCCAAATTTACAATGTTATGACATAAGCCCAGTAATTGTCACTACAGCACAAATAAAGAGCCCATGGAAGAAAGGACCCAAAAAAAGAAGGATCAAATGGTGGAGCTACTAAAGAGTGCAACATAGGCAAATGGTACTCATTCTACCAGATAACGGGGGATGATTTTGGCCAGTCTTCAGACAACTCTTGGAGTGAAAGCAACAAATCATGGTTCTGAAACCATTGAAGAAGACAATGAAGAAGAAAAATGAACAAAATAACTACCAACAAGGCACGGTTTCAGTGGAGACAATTCTGGTTGGGTTAAAACACTCGAAGACAGCATTGATTCCATTAAAACTTCAGGAGAAAAGAAAGGATTCAATCCCTTGTTGTACCCAAGTGGTTGAAGCTTGGATTTCAATGATAACCACCACGTGAACAGCCCACATAAGCTGCCATTGTAGCATATATATAACCAGAGATTTGAAATAGTCCAGGAACCAAGGCTTTCAATGCACTCTGCCACACCACATATCACACTAAAGTCTATTGCTTTCCACATAAATCTGATAGATTTATACACCCTTATCACCCCTAATGTTCTTTCATAAGCTAAGACTTCATGCAACCCATATTATTCATCTAAAATGCCAAGACCACTTACCTAGCACAACTTGGTTAAAAACCAAAAGCTTTATGATAGTCAAAACCTCAAACTGAATAGGAGAAACAAGCTATCTTTGTATCTTCCAATTAACAACGTGAAGCTCTCAACCTTATTAGCTACACCAACATGCATGGGGGAAAAAGAGAGAAAGTTGAAAGACTAGAAAGTAAGCCTTCCCCCTTCATATAAGTAGAGCCTTTCCAACTAGCTGGCATTTTGTCCATCCTCTTGACCACTCCATCACATATTGTCCTTGATAAAAGAACCAAGGGGCAAACCCAAGTATGTCATCGGAAGGGTGATCACTCTACAACCTGATCACTCACTCTCTTCCACTTCTGAGAGAGGGAACATCTTATTAATAATCTATGTTGAGGCTATAATTATCATTGGCAATGAGGAGATTGAGGAGTTCCTGCAAAGTTCATTTCAAACTAAGGATCTGGGAAAATTACATTAGTTCTTGGGGATTGAGGTAGCCTGATCAAAAGAGGGATTTAGTTTGTCACAGAGGAAAGACATTTGGATATTTTGGGAGGGGAGAAACTGGACTGTTAAACTCTAAATCTATAGACTTATGGATCCCAATTTAAGCTGTACCTGGATTAAGGGGTGTTGTTTTATAATCCTAGGAGATATTGTTGCCTACTTGGCAAGTTAACTATCTCACCACTACTTGTCCAAATATATCCTTTGCAGTGACTGTTGAGTCAGTATAGGGCAGATCCTCATTACCCAGAATCCAGATCAGGAATCAATTCTTCGGATTATGAAGTATCTGAAAGCACATCCTGGTCATGGACTTTAATAGAGGGCTAATGGTCATTTACAGTAGATGCATTTAGAAAGAAGATCAACAACTAGCTGTTGTAGCTTTCTAAGGGAAACTAGATTACTTGACAAAGTAAAAGGCAAAGTGTCATCTCCTGGCTAGTGTAGAAGCTGAGTATACCATGACTCAATAAGTCATGTGATCTTACGTGGATTAAGCACCTACTTGAGGAATTAAGGCTCAATGTGCAGTTACCTTTGACTATGTATTATGACTACTTATTGTTTTGTATCTTGTGTTCCATGAGTAGACTAAGCAGATAAAGGTGGATTATCATCTTGTTCAGGAAAAAGTGGAGAGTAGAGTTATTGCTACCCAATATGTTTCTACAAGAGCTCAAATTGCGGATATGTTTACTAAACCTTTCTGCAAAACTATGTTGGATTTTCTATGTAACAAGCTAATATTATATAATATATATGTCATGGTTTGAGGGGGAGTGGTTATGTAAGGATCTTGGTTGGGGTTAGGTTGTAGATGGTTCAAGTAGGGCCTTGGGTGAGAAATGCTAGGGTTTGGATGTTTGAGATCTTTAGGGTTTCAGGTATATGGTGTTTCAAGTGGTTCTTGGTGATATGAGTATTACAGTTGGTAAGACAAGGTTTCATAACACGTTTCTAGTTATGATACCAAGTTAGAAAACGTTTGACCCAACTTACCTAAGAAAAAAAATGGAAAAAACTAGTAAATGAATATACTATAGGCAGAAGCAAATAAATGATCAAAAATAAAAATAGTTTTCTTCAAACCTTATTCTGAAGGGAGTTAAGAAACCTGCACCATGATACATGAGATAATTGTGACTCCACGTATTGTTGTAATGTAGATACAAAATGATTGACCTGATGCCTGACATGGGACAAATGGAGAGAGAATGATTACTTACAAAACAAAATTTTCATGCTAAAATTGGAAACTCCAATGAAAGTTAGAACTATTTGAGATGATGATCATGTCAATCCACTCACTCTACTTGATTGACATCTTTTCAATTAGCAAAAAATAAGGGCTATCTGATGAGGTGATACATAATATAAAGACAAATTATTGGGCTGTCCACTTACTCTACTTGATTGGCATCATTTTAGTTCTTTGCTTTTATTTATGAAAAGGTTTTTTTTTCCCATGCTCAATTGAACTAAGCCTTGATCCCAACAGATTGGGCTCAAAGACATCAATCATCTTCCACCCTCAACTCCACCCCACAACACCCCCCTCAACAAATGAGCTCTAGCTCAATTCACCCCACACCCCCATCATAGTAAAATATTTAACACACTGATTCTTCACCGTTCTTTTATCTTCATCTCTCGCTACTATATAGAGAACTTTTGTTCAATCCAAAGAAAGTGTACTGCATGTACTCGGATTTGTAAGTTTTGTAAAAATTTCTCACTTTTTGAAGTGTCCATTAGCCATTTCTTACGCATTCCATGTTGTGTAAACATTGGTACAATAGGGTGATGTTTCCATGTAAAAAAACAATAAACATAGTAGCAAAGCAAATGTAAATGCTAGCTTTATGAGCCACAGAAAATAAGCATAACAAAAGGATCCAAATAAAACAATCAATTATTCAGCGTACCTTAGCTTTGTCAATATATTAAAATGGCCTACTTCACTTTCATGATTTTCAGAATAACGATTCAGTTTAATCAAGTGCACCAACTCCTGTTTTCCAAAATCGACATTTGTTCAATACATTAGCATGATCAAAAGCCACTTGAATTTGCAGGATGTTTTATCATTTAGATGCAAATTTGAAGAAATGCATTATGACTTAAAACTAATGTTGATGTCCAAATTTAGACTCACTAGAAATTGAATCCATTTCTGCAGACACTAAATATCAAATTCATGTTTTAGCAAACAAGCAGGCATGAATGCATCTACCATGTTTTTTTGGAGCTGTTGATAGCCAAATGCTCCTACATTCCAATTTTGAAGAAAGAACAGCAGGTATGAATGCATCTACCATGTTTTTTTTTTTTTTTGGGATAGGTAAATGCATCTACCACATATTCTTGAAAATGATACAGAAAATCACACATTACAATCTCAAAATCATTTAGACAGAGAAAACAATAATGGCTACAGAACCCAACTTTTATAGCCAAGTGGTACCTCTATGGCTCGATCCCATTTAAAAAAAGTGAGGTCAGTACTGGGGAGGGTAGGGTTTTGTGAAAAGGGCTGGGGGACAGGGGGAGCCTACTACATAACTATTTTCATATGATCAAACAATAAGTGTGCAGCCTGCTATTGCAATTTGATAAATGTAGGAGAGTAAAGTAGTAAACCAATGCCTAGGAATCCATACCTTCAATGAACGCCATACATCAGTCAATGCAAATACGGCAAGCTTCACTTTTACCAAAAAACTGAATATTTCAGCATATATTTGCAAAGCATCAGGAGTCAAAACAATACTAAGTGGCCAATCCACTCGGTAACCCAATCCTAAAAAATCAAAGGAATGCACTCCTGCAATAAAAAGAAACAAACAGAATCAAGGTACATTAAGATGAAAATTTTAATTTAATTTGAAACTTGAAAGGGAATAATTAAACAAACAGTAAAATAAATAAGTACCCAAATAATAACTGTAAAAAATACCATTCATAGATGTTGAAAGAGGCATAGTTTTGTGCCCTTTCATGTACACAAATAACCTATCCTTATAACGGTCTCGCCCGCATGAAGACCTCTGAACTGACAACTCAAGGAAACCTTGAATTTCTGAAAGTCTCTGATCTGGCTCAGCAACACACCACTTATGCGGCTTCAGGGGGGGGGGGGAGGATAAGGAATAAAATCAGAAGGTTTTTGGTTATATAAACCATATCATTATAAAATAGTATGCATTATAGTGATCAGTTGACGAGAATACATGTTGCCAAAGTGACTTGATAAACAAATCTGTCCAATCTGCTAATTCCATGAAATGGTAACGCCGCAGTGCCAGCAAATGTTCTTGCAAATCAAATCCTTCCTCAAGCAACTTGATAGTTAACTTGCTGACATACTTATATCTAGCATTCTTAAGGAAGAGCATAATATAAAGTGATCTCTGTGCCAACAGAAACAATTTGAACATGATGACTCATTTTAGTAATGAAGATTTTACAATGAGACAAAAAAGAAAATGAGGAGAAATAGATCAATTGAGGAATATTAGAAAATCGACAGTGAATCATGTGCTCCTCTTTAAAAAGATTAGAGAATTTATACAATCATCCTATTTCATAAGGGTTATAAGTAGCATTTGCAAGTTGATTTGGGTAAAGTGAAGTCGTATTTAAGGTATTCTTTCATCTGTGATTTTCTTTCCTATCACTGACGGATTTTTATATTAATAAAAATGCTTCTAAAACACATTGCTATGAGAGAAAATGGAGATTAAAGAATTCAAACATTAATCTTCTATTGCACAACCTGCACCTGATAATGTTCTTTTTCCCTTTTGAGTCTAATTGACAACTTTATTCACATGAAGTGAAAGATGAAATACTTGAAGCATGTTTTCATGTGATCGTCAATTGTGAGGTTTTTAAATGGCTTCCGAAGAATGCCATAGTTCTTTGATTATTTATTAAATACATAAGGAAATGTTCATAATCCGATCTTCTAATATAATGATTTGATCCCTCTTAAAAAGGGCAATACATTCACATCTTTTCCACTCTTTTCACTCATCAATCTCCAACATTGCAAGAGACCACATACTATGCTGTTGTGGATTTTATGCTCCACAAAAATACACTATGAAAATATGACGTTGAGTTCCTAAAAATTAGATTCAAAAGAAAAGGTCGCTCAAAATTAGTTATAGACTTCTCCCACCTGGTGTGAATTCTACAAACAGCATCCTCAGCCTCACCACCCAACATTACAATTGTGGCAGCACAACTGATCTAACCTTCATATGGATACATTACATTCGCATTTTTTTCCCAGTTTTGTCATTCATCAGTCCCCAACATCGCAAGGAAAAACATGGATGATTTTTAGAAGTGGGTTTATAAGAACAAATCAATTCTAAATTTCATCCACCCTGACCAGATTCTATAGACAACATCATCCTCAGTCTTACCTTCCTCTGTTACATCCATTGTACCTCAATGTCCCTCACTACCAGTTACTTAAGCATCAATACCTAATCTGCATCACATGTTAGAATGTTGGTACTACTATCAATGCCCACTTCTAATATTCATTAGAATTTTATATATAGGAAACGCAAAATTAGATTCCAAATTGGATTTCCTAGTGAACAATGAATATATATCTAAATATGTTATGACATCCATTCTCTGTCTTCAGTATTATATAGTAATCTAATGTTTAGGCAGCAATTGTATACTAAAAGAAAAAAAATATACTCAGCAGAAACAAAACATAAAAAAAAAAAAAAAAAAAAACAGCAAAGATAAACTCATCAAAGGCAAGCACACAACTCAGAAAGTGTACACATCACAATTCTGGTTGGGCCCAACACTGAGCATTACTAAAGAGAAACATAAAGAAAAAAATGAACAAACCACACAACATAATTTGATTAATATTTATTCGAAAACTAGCATGAAGAAAAGGATACTGAAGAATGATTTCCTGCAGTAAGCATTTTTCAATGATGAAATCAAGTGGTATCTCAAACATGGCTGACAAACTCTGCCTCTGATCTCCAACACTATTATCTTTTTTTTGATAGGTATCTCCAACACTATTATCTATGGTGATACTGGAACCACCAAGCAAACTCTCCCAACTACTCCCACCAGAAACATTTTTTATAACTTCTTGGTTGTGGTCCTTCAAGTCTGATGGTGAACAAACATAAGGCACTTCAATATTATCAATTAAAACATGGTCTCCATCATAGCCTTGTTTACTATGATGATCACTCTTACTTCTGGTAGAAGAAGCATGAGAATGCATGAGTAATCGAGGCTCAGATCCAAATTCATGCACAGAACCAGTTGCTGACTGTTCCACGCATAACTTACAAGGGTCTTCTACAGAGGTAAAGTCAAAGTAAGGTAAAGATCGGCCATAGTTTGCATTGCATCTCTCTCCTGGCTTGCTTATTGAGTGAAGGAAAGCATAACTTGTCAACATTGGATTCACACTCATAAAATTGCTTTGGTAGTAAGACTTACACCTTTGCAACATATATAAATACGGAGTGTGTGTGAAATTTTCAAGTTGGCCCTTGCCAGTGGCTTCCCCAATTGAAGCATCTAACATGGCCTGAATTTTGCGAAAATATGATGTACCTTCCATTATTACTCCCACATCTGTTTTCCTTGGATTTAGGTCAGAGTCTTTTTGGGGGTGTCCTGGTGAGAAGACTTTATCAGCTAGAGAATCTGTATGTTGAATATCAGATGTCCATGACTGGTTAGACTCCTCTGGCTCAAGCAGCTCAGGTAAGTGACTTAAAAAGATACCCTTATTTTGAGAATGCACATCATGACCAAGGATGTCTGTTACTTCACAAATTCCATGTGAATCATTTTCTATATGACATGAATTTTTAAATTCATGAGGTTTTTGCAAAGAAATATCCATGGAAGTACTCAGAGAGAAGCTTAAAGCAGATAAATACTTAGTGTGATTTGGAGGCTCAATTAGCTGCTCAGACTCGATTTGCTCTTCATAGCTGTTTGAGGACGAACATTCAGACAATTCGTCTGTATCCATCACAAAAGACAACTCATCCATTGAATCACAGTCCACATTATTAGCACTGAGAATTATAGAAATCAAACCATCAACAAAGCATTAAAAACATTTGAAAGAAAAGTGACAAATACAGAAGTTTGTAAATGAAATGAAAGAGTAGTGCTCATGAACTGGAGAGAAATATATTCATCAGCTGACATACAGTGCACACACATAAATTATCGTCAACATAAATAATAATGACTTGTATATTCCCAGAATATCCTAATGATGTTACATGCGCACACAAAGAGAGAGAGAGATTACACATGTGAGCTTCTTTTATCTGCTGTTGAAGGTGCAATTGAAGTGTCATCCAATGTGCACGAAACTGAATTGTTTGAACTCCTTTCACCATTGGCAAAATACATTGTTTCAGGGCAACACGGAGCTACCTGCAAAATGAAAAAAAATTCAATATAAGCATGTAACTAGGTGATCAGGAGCAGCAGTGAATCAGAACCAGCATGCAGGTAGACATGTTAGTCACCTATTGACATGAAACAATTGTTTATTCTCTACATGGCCAACCAGGTTCATGCTGAAGACAATAATTTTTTTACTAGTAATTACACATGCACAACCAACAACCTTACCCTTCACCTTGCTCTTATAGTGGTGCCATTTGAGCTAGAGATCAGTAGCAATGATGAAGAGACTAGTATTGAAAATGATGGATTAACAGTTTCCTTTAGGTTTACAACACATAGAGCATCTAATAACAGGATTGACAAAAACTTAAATGACTTAACCAGAAGCTTGTTTCGCTTATTATTTAGTTAAAATATAAAATTTACATACAAATATATGAAGAGAAAATTAAATTAAGAATTGAAGGAAAAAAATACTAGAAATCTAGAAATCTAGAACTATAGTTTGTTCACAGACTACAGCAGACCACACCATAGCATTTTAGCAGAATTAGAATGCCTAAAGACTGGCAACGGAAAAGTATATGTTGAACATATTATTGACACTTGGGAAAAAAAAAAGATGAATAATAGTCTATTGCTTGGGATATATTTAGGATTCATTGCTCGCACTGCATAAATCAGGTAAAGCATTATATTCAGTGGAAAAATGGAAATTGGCTGGACAATTTCTTATAGATATAACAGGCAGGAAAATTATACTTTCCTGACAGCTTGGAATTAGGAATAATAAAGAGAGCATGCATCATAGTAATCATGGTAAAAAAAGAGTGATGAATAAGATCATAAGATATAAATATTTTGGACAAGGAAAAAACTAAACAATCATAATCACTTGCATATACAATTGTAAACAGGAGGATTACAATCTAAAGCAAGCTTGAACCATGAAAAGCCAAGACAGGACACAACATAGTTTTGATGGTTACAACTAACAAATAGGTCTTTGAACCACAGCATGTTGCAGACAAAAAACATATTTTTGATAATTCAATAGTTGGGGGTGGGGAATTTGAACCCTAAATGTCTCCTTTGGAAGCACCATGAAGTGCCAGTTGAGCTACAAGGCTCTTGACAGCAAACAAAAAACATATAAAAACAAGATAAAGGATAGATATATATATCTCAGATAATTCATAATTGTTTCTGCATATTTTACCATCCATTAATACTATGAAGCAGAAAAAACACAAATCACCAAAAAATCTGAACCACCATAGCGTGGTTACCTACCTGTTCATGTCTAAACTTCAATTTTGACAAAAGATATTCAAGTTTTTCCTCCATCATTTTGTAGTAACTGTCTCTTGCCAGTACCATGGCTTCTATATTTACTTTGCTGAAAGTCACTGGAGATGCATAACAAGGAGAACTGTTTGAAAACCCACTCCAACACGGAAGAAAATCCTCATGAGTATGGTCCCCAGTGGCAACATAAATATACATTTCAAGCAATTTTGTCAGCACTTGAAGCTGCTGACCAGCTCTGACAAGTGGAACCAAGAAGTTCTTTAGAAAACAAGGAACAGCAACTACATCTTGCTCCTGAGGTTAACAGTTCCCAACCATGATAATTAACATTAAGAAGGAATGCTAAAAGCATGAGCACATAGAAAAAAACTTCGGAGTCCAATGTTTCATATTTACAATAGAGAACAATACCCTGATACTTGGCAATGGGAAGTCAACAGATACGCCAACTTTACCGTGTTGATTAGGTGGTAGATTGTTAGAATATTCTACTATAAACTCCTTATAAGGATCACTAATCTCAGCTTTGAATATCCATGATCTGATAAACCCACAATATGGTTCACATGACCGAAGAAAGAGAAACTTGAGTAGAGCAAGGTGGGAATTATCAGCAACCTAAAAGGAAAAAACAAAATTCCCCAAACAATCATTAGCAAAACTATAAAAATGATGCAAGAACCATTCAATAATTAGACAAAGAACAAGCGACATCCACAAAAAATCAGGACGTCAATTGCCAATACCATAGTGTGCCCCTTCACAGAGAACGATACAAATTTTCAACCTAGTCAGAAATTTAATATTCTTACAAGAGCGTTTGTATGTCTAGAACGATTTTATAGTTTACCATAAGACAACAAACAACAATATAAAAGGATATCATAGAATTAAGGCCAGTGAATGAAACAAGTGAAATTACTTCAAATGAACATTTTCAGCTGAAAAAAAAAAATGGAAACAAGGAATTTTATATCTAAGCTGACCTGCAGTTGTTTATATAAATAAGTGAGAAGATCCCCTCCTCTATGGAAGTTACGAAACTCTAATGCTGCTTTAGCGATTGAATCTTCAACAGAAGATACCGAGAGGGAAAGTTTTACATCATGTAGGTTGCAAATATTTGCAAGAGCTTCAATTTGAGTCCTCAAGTCCTTAGTGTGCAGGTACAGCTCCAACAATGTAATTTCAGAATGCACTACACTTGTCAAACACCCTACCAAAGAAGATGGCGCGCCATCATTCCTTGATATTCGCCTGAAACCTACTGATGCATACAACGTGTCAAGAGCACACATGTACCCTTCTAAAACCTTCCCAACAGCAACAGCAAATGCCTGATTAACAAGGCTGTAGGAAGGGTGCTTTTCGTCATGCAATTCAGTGTCTACGTCTTTGCTAGTCGAGTTTTCACACAATCCAAAATTGGTAAAATAATCTACAAATTTAAGGAGAAGAAAAACCCGAGAACCTGAGCAGCCTATGGAGCTCAGAATGTTTCCAAGAGCATGAGTGCTGGAAGCCCGAGTCCACAGGCTTGGAATTCGATGGAATGTCCTATCAGCCGGTTCAGAACAAAAGGCAGCAGAAAGTTTTTCGATACTAATAAGTGCCGATTCTACGCCTTGCATTGCATACATTGCCAACCTCACCAAACTTTCCTCCTATCCATTCATAAGTTCACACAAAAAATTAAGATCCTAGTAGCAAAATACCAGTGAAATTCAAAAGAAAAAGGAAATGATAGTAGAAACCCTAAAGAGACGCTATGAGAGAAAGAGAGAGAAATGTGCTTACGGAGACGGTGGAGGCGTGGAAGAGAGGAGGTGGGTGAGAGGAAAAGGAGATTGGCGGAGGGCGTCCGCTTTCGGAAGGGATGGATTCCCAAGACCTGGGAGGAAGCCATGGATCTTCGACCTTGAGGTTCTCAAACAACGAAGCCAAATTCGCATCCACCGCCATTTTTAGACGATTGAAGAAATCTGATACCTTGTTTCAGCTTTGTAAATTGTACTAGCAAAAAGCTCTTCACTTCTCTTCTCTGCTCTGCTGCTTTACTTTTTAGTTTTTTCAGTCCGATTCGCAGCGCAATCACTTCAATTGGCCCGCCTAACGTTTTAAAAAACAAAATGGACCGAAAAACGAACCGTTTGTTCCGGCACAATAAAACTGTTGAATTTGGATCCGGCCCAGCAATTCCACTTTCAAAAATTTTAAAAATTTTGGGCATTTTATTATGAATGCAAAAAAAAAAAAAAAAAAAAAACTGGGCCAATTTTGTCCATTCCGTACAAAGGGCCATAATCAATTTATTTCCTAAGCTGCTCACACACTTTGAAATTTGACTGCAAATTTCCATTACCCAAAATTTATGTACACAACTTGATATAATGATGACCTATGAGTAATGTACAATCATTTTTCTATAAATTCATCACTTTTTTTTTTCTTTTCCACGGCTCATAATTGAATATTTTATTACGATGTGTTACTAGACTTAGGTTGCATTTGTTTCAGTATAAAATATTTTCCGATTGTAAAATATTTTTAGGTGAAAACATTTTTGGAAAAAGAAAATATTTTCAAATGTTTGGTTGCATTATCAAAATTGTTTTAGAAAATGTTTTCAGGTGTTTGGTTGCATTCTATAAGCCCAAATTTCTACTAGTTTCTCACATTTTCTCAGCTTCCAAACAAATTTTATAATGGAAAATTTCAGTATATACAGTTAACAAATCAAAAAACCGTTAGCTCTATTCATTCACTTGGTCAAACTGAAAGAGAGGGAGGAAGAAAGAGGGAGAGATTGAGGGAAACAGAGAGAGATTGAGAAAGAGATGGAGATCGGGTCAACGAGATCGGTCTTCAGCAGCAGTGATGAGATTGGTCTTGGGTGGGTCGAGAACAAGATCGGTCTTGGGTGGTGAAGAACGAGATGCAAGGCTCCGATCTAGATGTCGGCAACGTTGAGCAAGAGGGAGAAGAAGAGTTGAGGAGTAAGAGAGAAAAAAGAGGAAGCTTCGCTGGTGCGTGATCTTGGCGGTGGGGCGGTGTGATCTAGGCGGTGGGGGTGACACGATCTGGGTTGGCCGGAGCTTGGCTGAGGTGAGCTTGGAGATGGGTTTTGGACCGTGTGAGGAGTGTGCTTGAGCTCTCTGTGGTTTCCGGGAAATGTTTGAAGGTAAAATCAAAGTGTAAATGATTTTACACTTTTAGTGGCTTATTTTATGGTCAACGGGTTGCTGAATTTCCGTTTGGGCGTATTTTTTATGTGTACCAAATAGACACAAGGGTGTAAAATAGTTTCTTGAAAGCATTTTCATGTGAAACAAACGCAACCTTATTGTTCCAAAAATTGGGTTGTCAACTAAGTAATGAGCCTAAACCAATAAATGTTATTATCATAGACAATCCATTTCATAATCATGAAAATCCCATTTTCCATGAGATGAAATCAATTTTCTAATTAAGGTCATACAAAGAAGCAATCTTAAAATGAGCTTGCATGTATGAATTATATTTTATTAGGGTGATCAATGGTGTCCTGAGGACAAGTTTCTACTCACTTGTCACCCGACTTACTACATTTGGGTGGGAGAAGTGAGAACCTATTATTGACCCTTGAGTTTTGATTATTCAACATGTTTGCACCTTTCCAATGAGTAATGACCGATCAAATTCAATTGATTTTGATGGTGTGATGTGTTGACAATAGAGTAAGGTGGTCGATACCGTATTAGTACCGGTCGATATCTACTGTATTGGTATGTATACCGGTATCAAAATGATAATATTTTGTATCGGTTTAAATACCGGCCAGTACTGAGTATACCGATTGGTACAGAAAAAAGTTTTATTTTTTATTTTTTTTATTTTAGTTTTGTAGTTTTTGAATTTTTGTAAGGGCATAATGATTTAGTATTATTTTTTTTCTTAGTATGCAATGAACAATCAAGCTTTCTATTTTTTATATTGTTTTTTTTTTCTTTTAATTGATGCAAAAGTCTAAAATCATGAATAATTTGTTTTGAATTGAGGTAATGTTTTATGGTAAACTTTTATATTTATTATATAACACACACACACACACACACACACACACACACACACACACATTTATAAGGGGTAATTACACATAACCCACCTGTAGTTTGGGCGAAAATCACTTTGCTTACCCATAATTTGAAAAGTGTCACTTAACCCACCTAAGGTATGTTTCGTTTCTTTTCAGTAACCCACCTCTATTAAAATCAGGGGTAAATATGTATTTCTACACCCCTTTTATGTCTCTCTCAAAAAAAAAAAAAAAAGACACTAAAACAAGAGAAAATAAGATCAAAAGATGCTATTTGTAAGAATTTAGAAACTTGTCTCAAGAACTCCAATAAATCATAAACTATATTTTTGTAACACACTCAAAAGAAAATAACATAAAAGGAAAATTTTACTTAACCCATTAACTAATTTTCTTCTCTATACATTAATTTATTCCTCACGCTCTTTCTGCCCCTCTCTCTCTCTGTTCTGTCCATGTCTCTCTCATCTCTCACACTCCAGTTCAGATCGTCGGTAGCTTTGGGTTATGGTGGCTTGGGTGATAACTATGGAGGAGCACAAGTTGGCTGTGTTGGTTGGGTATGGGTTTTGAGGAGGAGCACGGTGTTGAATTGGGTCTAGGTTTTGAGGAGGAGCATGACGTTGGATTGGATCTGGGTTTTGCCAAACGTCATCGTAATCGACTCTCCCATCTCAGCCAAGTCTATCTTAGTGGCAATGGCAACGGCAATGGCAAAGGCGACGGCAGAGGCTAGAAGACAAACGACAATGGCTTGAAGATTGGTCGTTTCTAGGTTTATATCGCGTGGGTCTTAGGTTTAGATCGATGTTTCAGTGGTTTCTTGGTTTGATTGATGGTTATATCGTGTGAGTTGTGGGTCTTGGGTTTGATCGATGTTTCTGGGTTTTGAAGATTGGTCTTGGGTCATGGTTTCTTGGTCGTTTCTGGGTTTTGAAGATTGGTCTTGGGTCATGGTTTCTTGGTCGTTTCTAGGTTTTAAAGATTGGTCTTGGGTCATGGTGTTTGATTGGCAGTGGTGGCTGGTGATTTGGCGGTGGGGTTGGCAGTGGCAATGGGTGTGGATCTTGGTGGTTGTGGCTGGTGATTTGTGGGTTGTTGTGGTTCGGTGGTGGTGGTCGATGTTGTGGTTTTTTTTTTTTTGATCAATGGTTATATCGTGTGGGTTGTGGGTCTTGGGTTTGATCGATGTTTCTGGGTTTTGAAGATTGGTCTAGGGTCGTGGTGTTTGATTAGCAATGGTGACTGGTGATTCGACGGTGGGTTTTGCAGTCGCAATGGGTGTGGATCTTGGTGGTTGTGGCTAGTGATTTGTGGGTTGTTGTGGTTCGGTGGTGGTGGCCGTTTTTTTTTTTTTTGGGCAATTCTATGGTGTTTCAGTGGTAGTGGAGGTGATGGCTTTGGTGGGTTCTTCATGTTTAGTGGTTTTTTGGGTATGTTCTTCATGTTCAAAATTTGTGTGAATGGAGAGAGAGAGAGAGAGAGAGAGAGAGAGAGAGAGAGAGAGAGAGAAATACCACTTTTTGATCTTGTTTCTCTTGCATTTTTGTTCTATTTTTTGTTTTGGGAGGAGAGAGACATAAAATTTGAGCAAAAATACCTATTTACCCTTGATTTTAACAGATGTGAGTTACAGAAAACAAATGGAACATGCCTCAGGTGGGTTAAGTGACACTTTTCAAACCACAGGTAGGCAAAGTGATTTTCGTCCAAACCACAGGTAGGTTATGTGTAATTACCCCCATTTATAAATATAAAAATAATGGATGGTATATCGATATTGACCGATACCGAAATATATTGTTCAACTAGTCAAAGTCAAACCGGTACACCTCCGGTACGAGATTGAATCTTTTGCAATAGAGACAAAAGGATGATAGCAAGAGGGGGAGAGAGGCGAAGATTGTAGCCTCCAAAGGACATATCTAGTCTTGTTACGGTCATAACTAGTTTTCCGGTGAAGATTATAGCATTTCATAACCAAATTTGGTACTTATAGGTGATAGTGGATCTTCGGCGAAGAATCAATTTATTCAAGTAATCAGTTGATATTTGGTTTGCCACCCCTCCACCTAATATTTGGCCTATGAAGGTCGGGGTTTCATAGCATGAAACCCACGGTCAATTGAAGAAATTGACTAGGAGGCTGTGAGTTGGTCGAGATCAACCAATTGGGTTAGGTTTTTACAGGTTGTTTGACTTCCTTATGGTGATCATTTGAACCTCTTCTTCCTTGTTACTTTTGGGCAATAGCTCTTTAGCCTATTAATTACTCCATTAGAGAGAGAATGAGAGACATGTCAAGGATATTCTTACTCTTTATTCCATATTCTATGCGTTCATCAGTAGGTATCAAGTTAGTGATGAATTGTGCTTAGGTCTCAATATTGTTTTCATAGTTTGGTGGCTTCAAGTTATCGACAAATATCCAACCAATTCTTTCTCAATCATTGGCAACATGGCCTAAGTTTTTCCATCTTTGTGCGTTCCAAATTTTTTTTATTACTTAGTAACTTTTGAAGTAAATTGGTATTGTGCTAGGAATGCATCCACCAATTCCTTCCATTAAGAGACTTTCCAATTTGAGATACCATACTAGAACTAGATGAGGAGTGTGTTAGGGTCATATTTTTCATTAGTTGGCATATATATCCTTTGACAAAACACATTTTACTTGTATTTGGGTAGTTTTAAGTGGATTCTAGAATATCATGAAGTATGTCTTACAAACAAAACAAGTGATATTATTGAAGACTACACAAAGAAACAAGTGTGAAAAGTTGAAAAGAGTGGACATTGACACAAGCTCGATACAAGCTTCTATCGAGATTTAATAAACCTTAATACCTCTTGATCTATCGAACTTCGCAAGTCTAGAAATTCCTAATCTATTTTTCGACCCATGATGACTTGGACTTCTATGGTTTCGTTCACTAAACTTTTAGGGGATATAAAAGGATTACTTTGTAGCCATCATCATATACAGAGACTCAATTAGAGAATCTATATACTAATTGTGAAGCTACTGTGTTCTTATGCACGTTAGGGTTTTGTGACCAGGTGCTTCCTTTTCTTCAAGTGTATTGAAGGACTTTGCATCCAATAACATGCTTCAAGTTACTAAGAGTTAATAACGTACTGGGATCCATGCAAAGGGAAGAAGTCTCTACAAAACCAAGACCAATTGGGGATTGTTGTAATGATTCTACTGTAGGTAGGTACTTTGGAATATACCAGGTTTGGGGTAAGATTTATTGTACTTGTAATCTCTTGATTTTGAGTAGTAACTTGGGAGTAGTGACTTGAAAAATCACCCGATGAAGTTTTTGCCTGATGAGAGATTTTCCTTATTAATTAACAAATCATCGTGTCATATTTTATTTCCACTTGCACTTTAGATTATTTGATGATTTATTTGTGCCTCCACGATTTTGCATGTAATTTGACCTAATTAATCAACTTGATTAATTGAATTAATTAATTGAGGTCAATCTATAACCCAACAGAGTGGATAGTTCCCTGGATCATATTCATGTGACATCTTCCTACCATTATGTCTCAAGCTTTGATGGTTTTAAACTTGTAGGGAACCTCAATATATGAGAACTAAGATAGGATAGCAAACTCCACATTTTTGTAGGAGCTAATCGCTTGGAATGAATGAATTTCTTTTATAGATTTGCTATTTTGCTTTCCAACTGGCCGTACTCAGGGGACATATTTTCTTTGACTGAACATAGACTCTTCTTTCATCATTATCGACTAAATAAAGCTTGGTGATTATCTTGGTGAATAAGCTTGGTGATCATCAATATAATATGATGAATTTTAAATATTCAGTCTTGGTGGTTTTAAGCATTTCACCAAGATAGTCACCAAGCATTTCAAATTTCTTTTTATTTGAAGTCATTCTTATGATAAGCAATGCAGTATTTGTTATAATTTTTAATAAAATAATTTGCAGTGTTTCCTTTCCTTTAAAAAGAAAAATTATTTGAGGGAGCAAACAATTGTCTAATTTTATTGAAATAATTTCATTTAGTCAACTGAATTTACCAACCCATCCAACCTGCTCAACTTGTTGAGTTGAAACCGTTAAGATTTTTAACCGACTTGTCGGATTTATAGATTGATGGGTTGGTTGGGGATTAAAATTTTCCCAATAGGTTATTGGCGGGTTGGTTAAAAATATTGTCCTCCGCCTGCCCAACCCAATTTGTGGACAGTCCTATCCTATATTTTGCCTCAACAACAACAACACCTAAATTGAACCCAATATGTTGCAATTTATTGGATTATTTACGTGTATTATTTAAAAATATCTTATGATTAATTAAAAAAGAGTCAAGTGATTAAAATTACACATAGATAATCTTTTTAATCACCACATAATGAATTGGAGGAAGATAGCTCCAAACTTGTATAAAACTAAACTTTCCATTCAATTTTTCATGGAATGGTTGATACTTGCGGAAAAATATTACAGCTTATTAAACTTCCTAATTGTGAAAATCTCTCTCTCTCTCTCTCTCTCTCTCTCTCCAATTACCAAAATTTATGAAAAGATATGACTAAAACTATCCCATTCTCTTTCTTTCTTTCAAAAACTAAAAAGCCTTAAAGTTTTCTTGCCCTGAAGAGCAATGGGGTGGGAATAGGTTTTTTCTCACCTCAACTCATCTCGCCCTTTCCCACCCATTATATTTATATATGTTTTCATTTAATATATTTTTCAATTATTTATATATATAATTTAATATTTTTTATGCCGATCATATTTATAATTGATTTGTTTTATACATATTCTATTATCACTTCAAAAATACTTATTTTCTCTCTCTTTTAATTCTCTCACGACTATCCATCTTTTTTCTCTTTCATCTCTAAATCATTAGGGATGACAAAGTATCTCCAACTTGCTCTGAACTCGCCTAGGTTTTCCTTGCTCTAGAGAGAGGATGGGAAACCCCTAATCCGACACTTGTCTCATTGCAATCTCTGCTCACATTATTTTAAAAAATATAGATATAACACTTTTATTAGAAATCTCATTTTCCTAATGAGGATGTTTATTTATAACTCTCTAAATGCTGATTTGGCCCTTTTATTTCCCTATTGGCATAGTGTTTCCCACCCCTTCATTTCTTCAATTTTTCTAAAGGTTTTTTTCCCCCCTAATATTTTTAAAGTATAAATAAATTCAGTGTTTAATACTTGGAAATGAAGTCCCAAGCCTCAAGATAATTTTTTTTTTTCAAATGTGGAAAACTCACTATCGTTCTTGTTAGGTTTTAAGACCTTAGGGACTAATGTATTAAAATTTCAATGTGTATTTGTGTATTGTGTTGACAAACCACAATCAAAACATAGAGTCTAGGTTTAGGCTTGCTCAAAGTATGTTTTGTTGTAAAATTAGAATCGAGTGATTGCAAAAATTATTGGTCACATTCTGCAAGGCTCGATCGATCGAAAATTAGACTCGATTGATCGAGATTCGTGTAGTTTGTTTTTTCTAAATAATTTCCTACTCAACCTAAGTCCGTTTGATGTGTAGGGTTTTATATTTTATGTCTCATATAAAAAGAAAAACCCTAGCTACGTTTTTAGGCTTTTGATATGTTATTTGTTTGAATCTCTTGTGAGATCTGGAGGTGTTTACCTTCATACATATTTGGGGTTATCAAGATCATGATTGATGTCAAGAGCTTGGTGATCATTTCAATTACTACACAAAGAATATTCAAGAAGATCAAGATTCACAAGTAGGAGAACTTGTGGTTGCAGTGGATCAAAGAAAGAATTAGTTCGTGGACTCGGAACTGTCACGTGGTCATGGTAGTAAGTTTTCTACTCGAGGTAGTCTAAGTCTTATTGTATAAACTTCAATTCTTTCATAGTGGATTTGTTTTACCTTGAGGATAGCTAAGTTAAATCATTTCTAGGTTTTTTACCGGTTTAGTTTTCCTGGGTCATCAGATCTTTGTGTTCTTTATATTTTCGCATTATATTTGTTTTACATATTGTGATTCAACCTAGTGTTCAAACTTGTTAATCAACTTGGAATAATATTAGGTTAATCATACTGTGTTAAGGGGTCTAAATCTCTACAGTTCTCTCTCTTATACAACTTTTTCATTTTGGCTACTCATTAGAAAACTTTTTCATTCTCCATAACCTTCCAACAAAACCCATGAAATTTATCTTTTTTAAAAATTTTGTTTTTATTAAATCATCATTCAAGGGGAAAAAAAACCATTTTCTCACCAACAATCATAGTATAAAAGAAGCATTAATACCATTTCGAAGAATCAAGCCTAGCCGCCTGCACATTCATCAGTCTTCAGCACTTGCATAAAAAACAATATCATCGTTTACAGTAGTAGCCAGCAACGCATGTATTCTAACAAAGGTCAAAAACAGGCTCCTGGATGAATGATTCAAATGCCATAACGTGTAGATTGTCAGACTTTTGGATCCTGAAAATTGTTTCCTGGGAAAGTTCACCAATCACCACTAAATTCCTTAACAATATTAGTACATACGGGTAACCGTAAAATTTGTCTCGTTTGTTTTATTGCTTTATTAATTGAAAATGTAAATAAATTCTGATGTCATGGAGTACGAAAGAGCTGCATTTGTTTTTTGACATGCGAAATTACTTGATAATTTTTGAATATTTGATACTATTTCCGAATCTAACTATTTAACGTTGATCCCAACTCTTAAATGCCAGCTCTTCTTTGCGGTGTTTGCCGCAGAAGTTGAAAATGGCTGATCCTTTCACAGAAAGATAAAAGTTCGGAAATCCGAAGTCATATTAAGGTTGTTTTGATATTTTAATTTGTCCGTAAAAGAAATTGGAATATATTTTATGGGAATTCACTAACACGTAACATCAAACATGGTTGTGTCATTCAGTAATTCTTGTTTACTTTACATCTAGATCATATATAGATTATAGAGTAATCCTGAAATGTTGTTCTAGTCCAACAAATTTCACTTTCTATCTATTTCAAAAAATTATTTTGTAAGATGTAAGCAATGAGAATTCGTTTGTAATATTCTGTTAAAAATCTTCGATTTTAAACGTAATGCACCAAAAATATAGGGTCAACATAAAGAGAGAAAAAAAAGAAGGTGAACGGCAAGAATAAAAAAATATTAAAAATCTAACTCATCCATTAAGAAGTATCATTACCCATCAATCAAGATAAAGTCAATGAAATGATGCAGGATAAGACAATAAGATAATAAGTTTAAAACATTCGACTTAAAGAGTTTACGCCACTCATTGCAATGAGGACACAGTCAATATGCATGGAAGCTTCACTCATTTCATTTTTAAATATACTATCAACATATATAAGGCGCATTATTGGGTTGGCCAAAACAGTCTGAAAACTATACAATAGCATTGAAGTGGTCAGGTTTCATTGGTTTTTAAATACGTGCAGACATGGTTAAAGAATGGTTCACTTCATAAATTAAAAATTGATAAAAGTTTAAGAACTACCAAGCAAGAATGGTTCACCCCATAAATTAAAAAATGATATAAATTCAAATAATTTATATGCTTTTTTTTTGGGGGGTGAAAAACATGGACCGGTTCACTGACTCCTCTCTATAAATAGACATTTCCACATATGCTAAATTCGCATCCCTCATCCAAGCAAAGAATACTCATAAGATAGAGATAACAAAACCTCAAAAATGATTAAAGGTGTTACTTCCCTTATAACTGTGGCCCTTTTGGCTTTGGCATCCTGCCTCGTTTCTGCCTATGACCCTAGTCCTCTGCAAGACTTTTGTGTCGCAATCAACAACACCAATTCTGCTGGTATGTACATACTCTCATTATTATTAGCAGTAGTAGTAATCTTCATCACGTTCATTTGAAATCATTGGAAGTTGTACACATTAATGAAATTATCCCTTTAATAAATAAAAAATAATGAAAACATGCCTTATGGTTGTATAATCATCTACATTAGTTTTTAATTTTTCCTTGACCTGTTATTGTCCATTGTTACAGAAGTTTCTTATTTATTTATTTTTTTTGACAATGAAAAACTTTTCTTCGTGTAGTATTTGTGAATGGAAAATTTTGTAAGGATCCAGCAGCTGTCACAGCCGATGATTTTTTCTTCTCTGGACTCAATATTCCTGCAAACACTGCAAATAAAGTCGGATTCAATGTCACTCTTGTGAACGTCGATATGCTACCAGGTTTGAACACTCTAGGCATATCTTTGGCTCGTCTTGACTTTGCACCATATGGCTTGGATCCTCCACACACTCACCCTCGTGCCTCTGAGATTCTAGTAGTTGCAGAGGGTACTCTCTTAGTTGGATTTGTCACATCCAACCCAAACAAACTCTTCACCAAAGTTTTAAACAAGGGAGATATCTTTGTATTCCCATTTGGTCTCATTCACTTTCAGTTTAACATAGGGCAGACCAACGCTATTGCTTTTGCCGGTCTCAGCAGCCAAAATCCTGGGGTGATCACCATTGCAAGCGCAGTCTTTGGATCTAATCCTCCCATCAATCCTGATGTTCTCATCAAAGCCTTCCAAGTTGACAAGAATGTAGTTGATTATCTTCAAAAACAATTCTAGACAAACCACACTTTAGAAAAATAAATGTAATAGGAATGATGAACGGCTAGATAGTTCAAATAATGTGTTCGTTGTTTCTCTTCTTGTAATTCCATAGAAAAAATTGTTATAGAATAAAATGATTTTTTATGATTTTTTTATGTCATGGTGTCATAGCAAAGGCTAAGTAGCCAAGATCCTTGTCGTTTATCTGGTACCTCCTGGTGAAAAAGCTAATTTGTGCATCACAAACTCTTGATTACACCTTGTATGCACAATGTATTATGTTAGGTTCTAAAAGTCAAGATATAAATCTTCGAGTCTATAGGGTATATTAAACATTACTCAAGGTGCTACAAGTCAAAATACAAGAAAAAGGAAGCTGCAGGTTTAGGAATTCGAAACATGCTATGATTGGCTGATTGAAAAGAAGGCTTGACCGATCGAGACACGTTTCTGCAGATTTTAATTTCGGCCCAACAGTTCATTAAGCCCATTAAGTGATTAGGGTTTCACTTCAGATCTATTTCACTAGGTATTTAAAGGAAACCCTAAGGCACGTTTTAAACAGAGAGAGAAGAGTGCATCTTATGCCGCCTATTGTAGATCTAGGACCTAAATCTCTCTTAAATCTTCTACTAGTAATATTCTTTGAAGAAACTTAAAATCCAGTATTGTAGAAGTTGCTGCCATCACTAGTCATCAAAGGTTCCAAAGATCTAAACCTTCAAGGATGGTCTTGGAGTCACTAACTGAAGTGTTTGTGTGCAACAAATTCATAATAGAAGAGTTTGTGGATTTGGAGCTGCGTGTGGTCACATGAGTAAGTACTACGTAGCATTTGATTTATGGTTGACTTTATTGTAAAGCTTCCATTCTATTAGTTATTTGTTACCTACTGGGTTGTTTAGGTCAAATCCTCTACAGGTTTTTTACCTTGAAATTGGACTGTTTCATTGGTTTTCCTAGGTCATCATTTCGCTTATTTTCTTTACTTTTTCGCTATTGTGATATGATTGTTATTATTTAACTTAAATCTGCATAATAAACTTAAGTAACATCTTAGTTAATAAATTTGGTTAAACGATCTGAGTTTACAGGGTTCTAAATAACTAACATATTCATACCGATGAAACAAGGTAAAAATTATAAATATTTTTTCTTACTAATTAGGGCAAATCGCACCCTCACATTTTCGGGGACTGTTGCAAATGGTTCTTGTAATGTTGAATTTATTCAATCATGTATTGGCTTTATTCCATGCCAAATTTGCTTGTAATTTAGCAATTAGATACCCCGTATTTAGGTGGGAATTATGTAAGGGTAATGTGAGAGAGAGTGTAAAGAAAACTCAAGATGTGTGCAATCCAAAGGAGTCTCGTGACTGGATCTCGCGATTGGCTCACGATTGGCAAGTCGCCAAAATGGTACATGTGTGAAGCATGCAGGGGGAGCTGAAGGGTCGCGATAGCTGAAGCACTACAGGACAAAACTTCCAGTCTAGCCAAGTAGTTAGCTTACGACTTAGACTCGCGACTCGTTCTAGTCGTGAGGTTGAGTCGCCAAAATGCCCTGTTTGGTTGAAACTGACCTTTTGCATTCCTCATACACACTACTATAAATACCCTTATATCCACGAAATGTAGAGAGCTTCTAAAGAGAATTCTGAGAGAGAAACCCTAGAGAAAAACAAGATTGACTCATCCACAATCTTCATCATTTGATTCTCCAAATTCCTCTACTCTCACCCTCTTAATTGACATATCTTTGAGAGGTACATTTAGCCAAATCCTATCTCACCATACCCATATCAGTGAGGAGGTATTTTGGTGTTTGGGAAGCAGTTCAGAATGGACCAATTCATTTGGTTGATGCAATGGGCGATTGCGGGATTCGGTAAGCTAGAGAAGACAAGGTTCGGCGTAACCCTGTTGGAGCAAGAAGCTTGGAGGGCTTAGGTGCACTGGTTAGATTAGGCTTTGAGGGTCATTTGCTATTCATGTATCCCAACTTTATTCTCTAGTGGATTATTGACCGCTTGGAGGGCCATGGAGAGGTTTTTCGCCGAGTTGTTCGGTTTCCTCTTTTATAACATATCGCCGTGTTATCCTTGTGTTTGCCTCTCTCTTTTCTTACTCTTTACCTTTTAATTGTTGCTGTGTTTGTGATTAACTATGGTTTAGAGTGTTTTACCAAATTTAGATATAGCTTATATTTGATATTCCGCACATATATTGTTTAAATATAAGCCTGTGTTGGTATCTAAATGTTCATAGGTGTTTTACACATTATTTGAACTTTTAGTTTTAGTGAAAGCTTGCTTCATGAAACGATTATCACAGGGATGGCAGTCACTGATAAGTGCGAAAATATAGCTGCTTGCGTAAATGTTTTGGTCTGACATGTGGAATGCTCTTCTAAAAATGAATGTCTGTTATTGGGTCTGACATGTAAATACAATAATAGTGTGTTTCAAATGTTAGCATATTTTGTTGGATAATTTATCTCAGATATTCTACTCTGACTCTATCTTAATGAATGAAATTTCTAATGGATGAAATTTCTAATGTTTCTTTTTTAAAGGTAAGTGGAACACGCATGGCTGACACAAACGGAGTTTGAATGGGTATAATCTACGCTGTAATGCAGCCTAGGTGCCCTATATGCACCATATTCAATCCATAATATAACACTACACAACTTGGACAAAGATTAGCTACAAACTAATTTAGAAGAACTTGTTCCAACCCACTACATCCTAATTTTTAAGGCTATTTGTCAATTCATGTAAATTATTTAAACATGTCACATAACTAATAAAAAAAGTCATATGACTAAAATTACAATTAAATATTTTCTTTAATCACCACATAATGAGTTGAAAGAAAATATCTCTAAACCTGTTTGAGACCAAACTTTTTCTATAAAAAATTTCTTGGAATTGTTGATACTTGTGGTAAAATATTACAGCTTATTAAATTCCGTAATTGTGAAAATCTCTCTACTCTCTCTCCAAATTCAGTTTCCAAAGTTAATGAAAAAATATGATTTAAACTGTCCCCCGCTATCTTTCTTTATCTCAAAAACTAAATAACCCTAAAATTTCCAACCTCCTAGATAGGAATGACAAAAATTCCCTGTCCAAACTTACCTCGTTATGCTCGGATAGATTTTTCTCTCCCTTAGGAGCTGATGGGGGTGGGAATAGGTTTTTCTCACCTTGACTCACCCCCTTGAATGTGTGTGTGTGTATATATATATATTAATCTTTTTTATATATATCCTGTTTATAATTATTTTTTTGTTTTATACCTATTCTATGACTATTCCCAAAATACTGGTTTTTTTTTTCTCTCTTTTAACACTCTTGAGACCACCTGTCATCTCTTTCTTTCATCTCTATGTCATTAGAGATGACAAAGTATCTCCAACCTGCTCTAAACTCAACTTACCTCACTCCAGTGCTACCTAGGTTTTTCTTGCACTGGACAGTGAACAAAAAACCCCTAATCTGACACTTGTCCCATTGCAATCCCTACTCACATTATAAGAAGAATAAAAGATTAACACTTTCCTTGTAAATCTCATTTTCCTAAGGAAGATTTATATTTATTTGATAACTCTCAAAATGCTGATTTGGCACTTTTATTTCCCTATTGGCATTGTGTTTCCCACCCCCTCATTTGTCCAGTTTTTCTTAAGGATTTCTTTTTCTAACATATTTTTAGGATAAATTCAGTGTGTAATACTTGAAACTGTAGTCCCCAAGCGTCAAGTAAATTTTTTTTCCCTTTCAAAAATTAGAAAATTCACTATCAGTTTTCTCTCTCATTCAATTCGTTTTTCTGACCACTGATTAAAAAACTTTCACATTCTCCATAAGGACCATAACCTTCCAACAAAACCCATGAAATTTCTTTCTTTCTTTCTTTCTTTTTTAATTAAAAAACCATCATTCAAGGAAATTTTTTCTTTCCTCGCCAACAATCAACTTATAAAAAAAGCATAAATACAATTTTGAAGAGATCAAGCCCTAGCCACCTGGGCATTCTTCAATCTTCATAATCAGCACTTGCATAAAAAACAATATCATCATTCACACTTTCACAGTCGTAGCTAGCAACACATGTATTCTATCAATGGTCAAAGAAGAGGCTTGTGCCTTGTGGACGAACGATTCAATGCAATAACTTGAAGATTGTCGGACTATTGGATCCTGGCGGAAATAGATTCCTGAGATGATTCACCATTATATTCCTTAACAATATTAGTATTAAGTTCTAAAAGTTTAGAACATTTGGGAAACCGTGAACGCAAACTTATCTAGATATAAATTCCTAAGATCTAACAATGCTCAAGGTGCTGCAAATCAGAATACAAGAGTAAGGAAACTGCCTGTTCAGGAAATCAAAATTTGGCTGGCTCGACTGATCGAGAAGATGGTTTGATTGATCAAAAGAAGGATTCTGCAGAATTTAATTAAAGCCTAACAACTCATTAAGCCCATAAGTAATTAGGGTTTCAGATCTAATTCTCCTAGTATTTAAAGAAAACCATAAAGCACGTTTTAAAAGAGTTTTTAAAGAGACAAGAGTGCATTTTGTGCCTCCAATTGTAGATCTAGGGTTTTTGTACCCAAAGCTCTCTCAAATTTTTTACCGCCAATTTTCTTTGAAGAAACTTAAGATCTGGTATTGTAGAAGTTGTTGCATACAAGATCAACTACTACTGATAATCTAAAGTTTTGAGTGGGATCTCAAAGTCACAAACATGGGTGTTTGTGTTCAACAAATTCAGATAGAAGAGTTCGTGGATTTGGAGCTATATATGGTCACGTGAGTAAGTACTACAAGAGGTAGCTTAAGATTTAGGGAAACATCTATTCTAAAACTTTCATTCTATCACAGTGAATTTGTTGCCTTGAGAATAGTTTATGTTAAATCCTCTCTAGATTTTTTACCTTGAAAGTGGATGGTTTCATTAGTTTTCCTGGGTCATTATATTGCCTATGTTATTTATTTTTCACTTTATGTGATGTGATTGTTTGAGTTTAACCTAGATCTGAATAATAAACTTAAGTAACAACTTGATTAATGAATTAGGTTAAATAATCTGAGTGTATAGGAGTCTAAATAATCCAACCATTAGTGAATATATACGAGTAACTACGCGTAAAATTTGACTCATTTTTTTCTATTGGTTTATTAATATGAAAATGTTTGTTAAATTCTTATGTCATGGAGTATGGAAGCATGAATTGATTGATAATACACTGGGATGAAATTGTTACATGTGCTAATGATAATCATATGAAAAATGACAACTTGAATTGCATATGGGGGAGGGGGTGGGGGACATCTTGATCCGATACAATTTTTTTTTTTTTTGGATAGATGATCCCATACTCTTGGAAGTGTGCAACTGCATCTCCATTCAATTATATATTTTTTGAAGTTTGATACTTTGAACATTGAAGCCTCTAAAATAATGGGGGTAAGATGGCTTATCAAACATTTCTCCCATATCTCGTAGAAGTGAGAATTTTTTCTTATTGACGGTGCCTTTAAGACAATTATTAATAAACCATATTAAGAAAGTTTTTTTTTTTAGAAAAATATTAGGAAAGTTTTAGCACCAGTTTCATGAGAAATACAAAAAACTGTAAAAAAAAATAAAATTGTTTTTTTTTTAATTTTTATATAAATTGTTTTTTTAAAATTATTTCTTAAACTAATGTTCATAGGGCATTAGTAACCTTCTTCCTTATTTTATTTTATTGTAAGAAGAACAACATTTGAGAGTTGGGATCAACCATACATAGTGAGATTCAGAAATAGTACTAAATCTTCAAAAATCATCAAGTAGTTATGTAATAATAAGGTTGTAACAATATTTTAATTTTGCCGTGAAAAGAATTGGAATATAGAAGGGAATTCACTAACAACTAACATCAAACATGATTGTGTTATTCTCGTTTACTTTACAGGTAAAACAATTCTGAAATGCTATTCTATTCCCATGTAATTTTGCTTTCGATCTCTTTCAAAAAATTAAAATATCTAATAAACAACTAAAACATATTTAGTACCCACCAGATAAGATGAGGTCAATAAGGTTAGTACAACTCAAGCATGCTTAATTATATGGGTCACACCGTTGACAATTAAACATTCCCTAATGAGGGCAGAGTCAAGATATATGCATGCTTAATTACCAAGTCTTAAATACTCTGTCTTTGAAAAACTTAGGCAAGTTCACTGACTCCTCTCTATAAATAGACATATCATACTTTGTAAGGTTGAATTTATTAAATCATGTGTTGGCTTTATTCCGTGCCAAACTTGCTTGTAATTTAGCAATTAGATACCCTGTATTTAGGTGAGAATTATGTAAGGGTAGTATGTGAGAGAGTGTGAAGAAAACTCAAGATGTGTACAATTCAAAGAAGTCTCGCAACTGGCAAGTCGCTAGAATGGCACACGTGTGAAGCATGTAGGGAGAGCTGAAGGGTCACGATAGCTGGAGCACTACAGGACAAAACTTCCAGTCTGGCCAGGCAGTTAGCTCGTGACTCAGACTCGCGATTCATTCCAGTCGTGAGGTTGAGTAGCCAGAATGCTCTGTTTGGTTGAAACTAACTTTTCGCATTCCTCATACACAATACTACAAATACCCTTATACCCATGAAATGTAGAGAGCTTCTAGAGAGAATTTTGATAGAGGAACCCTAAGAAAAACAAGATTAACTCATCCACAATCTTCATCCTTGGATTCTCCAAATTTCTCTGCTTTCACCCTCTCCATTGACATATCCTTGAGAGATACATTTAGCCAAATCCTATCTCACCATACCCATATCAGTGAGGAGGTATTTTGGTGCTTGGGAAGTAGTTCAGTAGGGACCGATTCATTTGGTTGATGCAATGGGCGATTGCGGGATTTAGTAAGCTAGAAAAGACAAGGTTCGATGTAACCCTGTTGGAGCAAGAAGCTTGGAGGGCTTAGGTGCATTGGGTAGATTAGGCTTGGAGGGTTTTCTACTATTCATGTATCCCAACTTTATTTTCTAGTGGATTATTGACCACTTGGAGGGTGGCGGAGAGGTTTTTCGCCGAGTTCTTCGGTTTCCTCTTTGATAACACATCGCCGTGTTATCCTTATGTTTGTATCTCTGTTCCCTTACTCTTTACCTTTTAATTGCTGTCGGGATTGTGATTAACTATGGTTTAGAGTGTTTTACCAATATGGATATAGCTTATATTTCATATTCCGCACATATATTGTTAGATTATAAGCTTGTGTTGGTATTTTTGTTTTTGGGGGTCTAAACGTTCATAGGTGTTTTACACACAATTTTAACTTTCATACTTGTTCCCATCACTCACCCAACCAAGAATACACAGAGTACTATTGTCACGCCCTGCCCCCATATGCACGATATTGTCCTCTTTAGGTGGCCTGAAGGCTCTCTTAGTCCCTCAAGGATTTTTTCTTCGCTCGTGACACCAAACTTCGTGGGAAAAGGACTTATACACATCAAGGGAGGGTACCCTTTATAAAGCAGGCTCTGGACACTCACTTGAGCAATGTGGGACTCTTGGCACCCAGTGCCTCACCCCCACCCTCAGTGGAGAGCCATCCTCGGGTCTGATACCATATGTCGCCCCTCGCCCCCATGTGCACGATATTTTCCTCTTTGGGCGGCTCGAAGGTTCTCTTAGTCCCTCAAGGTTTTGTTCTTCCTACGTGACACCAAGCTTCGTGGGAAAAGGTGTCATACACATCAAGGGAGGGCACCCCTTATGAACCAGGCTCTAGACACTCACTTGAGTGATGTGGGACTCTTGGCACCCAGTGCCTCACCCACACTCTCAGAGGAGAGCCGTCCTCGGCTCTGATACCATTTGTCACGCCCTACCCCCTGTGCATAATATTGTCCTCTTTGGGTGGCCCGAAGGCTCTCTTAGTCCTTCAAGGTTTTGTTCTTCCCACGTGACACCAAGCCTCGTGGGAAAAGACCTCATACACATCAAGGGAGGGCACACCTTATGAACCAGGCTCTGGACACTCACTTGAGCGGTGTGGGACTCTTGGCACCCAGTAAGCGATGTGGGACTTTTGGTACCCAGTGCCTCACCCATACGTTCAGAGGGTGTGGGTGAGGCACTGGGTGCCAAGAGTCCCACATTGCTCAAGTGAGTGTTCAGAGCCTGGTTCATAAGGGGTGCCTTCCCTTGATGTGTATGAGGCATTTTCCCATGAGGCTTGGTGTCATGTGGGAATAACAAAACCTTGAGGGACTAAGAGAGCCTTTGAGTTGCCTAAAATGGACAATATTGTGCACATGGGGTTGGGGCGTGACAAATGATATCAGAGCTGAGGACGGCTCTCCTCTGAGGGTGTGGGTGAGGCACTGGGTGCCAAGAGTCCCACATCACTCGAGTGAGTGTCTAGAGCCTGGTTCACAAAGGGTGCCCTTCCTTGATGTGTATGAGGCCTTTTCCCACAAGGCTTGGTGTCACGTGGGAAGAACTAAACCTTGAGGGACTAAGAGAGCCTTTAGGCCACCCAAAGAGGACAATATTGTACACATGGGGGCGGGGCGTGACAAATGGTATCAAAGCCGAGGACGGCTCTCCTCTGAGGGTGTGGGTGAGGCATTGGGTGCCAAGAGTCCCACATCGCTCAAGTGAGTGTCTAGAGCCTGGTTCATAAAGGGTGCCCTCCCTTGATGTGTATGAGGCCTTTTCCAACGAGGTTTGGTGTCACGAGCGAAGAACAAAACCTTGAGGGACTAAGAGAGCCTTCAGGCCGCCCAAAGAGGACAATATCGTGCACATGGGGGCGGAGCATGACGACTATACCATAAGATAGAGATAACATAACCTCAAGTAGGATGAAAGGTGTTCCTTACCTCGCTACTGTTGCCATTTTGGCTTTGGCATTTTCCCTTGCTTCTGCCTATGACCCTAGTCCTTTGCAAGACTTTTGTGTTGCAATTAACAACACTGATTCTACTGGTATGTACATGCTCTCTCCTTTATTTTTATTTAATTTGATAAACTGCAAATATGCATGCTCTCTCATTATTAGCAGTATGTAGTAGTGTTATCATTACCTATGTTCTTTTGAGATCATTATAATGAAGTTCTACACATTAATGAAATTATTATCATCACCTATGTTATATCATCCACAATAGATTTTTTTTTCTCCTACATGAAATGTTATTTTCCATTATTACAGAATTCTCTTCTTTTTGAAAATAACAAACTTTTCTTTGTGTAGTATTTGTGAATGGAAAATTTTGCAAAGATCCAGCAACTGTCACAACTTGTGATTTTTTCTTTCCCGGACTCAATATTCCTGGAAATACAGCTGCAAGTAAACTCGGATCAAGTGTCAATCTTGTGAACGTCGATAAATTACTAGGTCTCAACACTCTAGGCATATCTTTGGCTCGTCTTGACTTTGCACCATATGGCTTGAATCCTCCCCACATTCACCCGCATGGCACTGAGCTTTTGGTAGTTATGGAGGGTGCTCTATTGGTTGGATTTGTCACATCCAACCCAAACAAAATCTTTACCAAAGTTCTAAACAAGGGAGGCGTCTTTGTATTCCCAATCGGTCTTATTCACTTCCAATTCAACATAGGGTAGACTAATGCTGTTGCATTTGCAGGTCTCAACAGTCAAAATCCTGGGTTGATTACCATAGAAAATGCAATCTTTGGATCTAATCCTCCCATCAATCCTGATGTTCTCGCCAAAGCCTTCCAGTTGGACAAGAATGTTTTTGATTATCTTCAAAAACAATTCTAGTCAAACCACAATTTGTAAAATAATTTGTAATAGGAATGATGACCATTACAAAGCAGAGTTTGAATAAAGTTTACCTCGATTCCTTATATGTAATGTCATAAAAATAATTATTATCAAATAAAATTGTCTTACGATTCTTTTTTTTATGTGTCACGGTGTCCAAGCAAATGCTGAGGAATTAGTGCATTACTAAATCTTGAATATACATTGGATCCACAACGTTTGAAATTGTAAAGTTGTTATTTACAACTATTTTGTGTTGGCTTTAATTCTGTGCCAAATTTGATTGTAATTTTGTTTAATCATGTTTGCCCTGTTTTTTATGTGGGATTTCATTATATGGGTTGTGTGTGAGAGAGAATGTGAAGACTCAAGTTTTTATTGAAGATCAAGTGGATTTCGCGAGAAGTTTCGCGAGAAGTCTTCCCGCGAAGTGAGCCACGTGCAGAGCACATGATTGGAATGCGAAGAGTCATGACAGCTGATTTTCGCGAGTAATTCGGGGGTAAGGTGTTCCCACACGAAATTCCCGCGAAACGTTCTATTTTGCTATTTTGGCATACCTACTCCACTACGTCTTCACCCACACTATATATACGTTTATTACCCACATATTGGAAGAAGTAATTTTCATAGAGAAAACCCTAGCATACATACTTGAGAGTTAGAGATTGTTATATTCACAATCATCTACACAATCCTTTGTGGTTTTCCTTATACTCCTACCTCTCCATATCCATATCCTTGAGAGGTTGATAGCCCAAACACTTACCACACCCATTCTAAGAGTAAAGTGAGGTTTTGGTGCTATTAGGAAGCATTGGAAGAAGCCAAGCTTTGGCGGATGCAATCAAGTGTATTGAAGGATTCGGAAAGTTAGACAAGATATGGTTCTGAGAAACCTTGTTGGAGTAGGAGTTTGGAGGGCTTAGGTGCATTGGGTAGATTAGGCTTAGAGGGTGTCTTGCTATTCGTGTATTCCAACTTATTGTCTAGTGGATCGATTTACCGCTTGGAGGGCGGCAGAGAGGTTTTCGTCGAGTTCTTCGGTTTCCTCTTCGAAAACACATCGGTGTGTTATTTTGTGTTTGCATCTTTCTTCCCTACTCCTTTAACTTTCATTTTACTAGTTAATGTTTGATGAATATGGCTTAGAGTAGTCTTATTGTTTGTTCGCTTGCATTTACTCTATTCCGCACTTAGTTAATTTATAGTAAAACCAACCGAGCCGTATTGTTTAATTTGGGGGTCTAAACAGCTCTTGTGTTTTAGCACATATTCGAGCTTTCAGAAATCACAAGCACTTAAGAAAAAAAATGTATTAAAAGCTACTTAAAAAAAAGTTGAAAGTTCAATAATTCATTATGAAAAAGCATTGTATCTTTCACGTTTCTACTCTACATGATCAGTATGAGACAGTAATGGAGAAATTAAAGGTTTGCAGCTAAATTCAAGCTTTATTGATAGTTAATTACTTAGGAAAAGCACTTATTTCTTTTTTGTTGAGAAACAAACACACACATATAAGGGAGAGGGAGCGGTATTCGAAGTACTTCTAACACAAACACACCACACTTTAGTTATATATGAAATGAAATTACTGTTAGGTTCTATATGTGTCTACGATAATTAGCAAACATGTGATCACAAACTTGTCTAGGAATAGATCATAGTATCTATAAGATAGATTAGACAATGCTCAAGAAACTGACAAGATAGTGTAAAAGAACATGAAACTACAGAATCAAGGAATCAAAATATTGTAGTTTTGATCGATCGAAGCTGTTGTTCGACCGATCGAAAGTTGGTTTTGAAAATTTTTTTTTATAGCTCATTAAGCCAAGTAAGTGATTAGGTTTTCAATCCAGTTTCAATTAATACTTAAGGGAACCCTAATACACGTTTTCAGGACTTGGAAAGCTACTCTTATGAGCTCTAAAAGGTTGCGTACCTTGTACTCTTTCATGCTTTTACTAGAGATCATACTCACACACTTAGTACGGCTGGAATCAAGTTGCAACCCAAGCTTTAACAATCCAGTGTACATGAGATCTAAAGAGTGAATTGAAGGTTCATATTGGAACATATTTATATCAGAGAAGTCTATGAGATTCAAAGCTAGGTTTGTTAACTTTAGATAGGTTTACTATGAATTGATATTTTGACTATAAATCTCTATCTGATAGTGGATAGTTCTTCTTGGAATTGGTCTCCCCAGGTTATTCCTTTGGAACTAGTTATTTTATAAGGTTTCTGGGTTATCATATCTTGTGTTATTTACTTTTTCGCTGTGTATGATATGTTTGTTCAAGGGACTAAATCTAACACTTACCTATTAAGATAATGGAAAATTTGATATCAATTTGTTGTGTTGACAATGGAGTTATTTATAGTGCACTTATGCAAAATAGAAATAGAATATATAATCATGTAGAGAATACAAAGATATCGTATATTTACAGCATTGACAACTTTTTTCTTTAAAAAAAAAATCAATTGCTACAACAGGGGGTGGGAATTTGAATTCTAAATGTCTCCATTGGAAGCACTAACAAATGTGAATTGATCTACAAAACTTTTGGATACAATATGGACAGCTTTTTTTTTTTTTTAGAAAGAAGATTTTGAATTTCTTACAAAATAGAGGTGTGGAGGAACATCCTCCATCCACACCATAAAACCAATAATATGTCTTACATGTTTAGCTAGGTTATGAGCAACAAAATCGCTTGAGTGTGGGAAAAAGAAATGCAACTAGCCTGTCACACCCCAAACCCAAAAGGGTCCAAAGCATGGGAAAAACATCTCAAAGGTACTTGTACATTTTTTTTTTATGACAATTCAATTCAAATAAATCATATCAAATACCAACATCAAGAATTATCATAATAATTCCATTAAATATACTCTCAAGGTAAGCTAGAGCTCCATGCAATAACTACAAGGACCATTGGCCACAAAAGAATAGAGGTCTGAATAAATAATTACATATCATCAACTTGTCCCATCAGTGGGAATAAAGTCATTACCACTATAATATACAGAAGAATGAGTAAAGTCTACTTTATGATGTACATCATCTAAATATCTCTATCACTAAAGTTTAGCCTCCATCAGTAGTTAGTTTAACTACTACTAGCCACCAAAAAGTTGTCTTAAAATGATTTTTGCCTACTTTGAAAAGTTTGTAAAATAATGGGATGAGTCAAAGCCTAGTAAGTAGCATAAGTAATGGGGGTGGGGGGAAATGCAAGTTTCATGATGATAAATAGTTTACGAATTATATTTTAATTTGGGAAATTCTAATTGAATACTAGAAGATCATTTTCATAATAGTATGACAAAAATGATAAAATAATGGAACACAAAGTTTCTCAAAGTAAATACCTTAAAACTATATACTATAATCTGTGAGCACTAGCAATATAATTCCAAAAGCCATAAAATCTAAAATAAGGTAATTTATCACAAATATATCACACTACCACATAGACCGGACAGGAGATCCATCCATTCACAACTGAGATGATATCATCCTCTTTGGTATGTTGTCTCTTGACCCAATGGGCAGCAGCCTCATTGAAACACCCCAGGCCACTTAAAAAAAAAAAAAAAAGAGGGTTAGATTTTTAAGGGGCCACACGTGACCCACTAACCCCTTATTTCCCTACCACACACTCATAAATATCTCCTCTCATTGTGACGGAAGATTAGTTTCGTCTTTGTGACGACATATTTAGTTCCGACTGTGTGTTAGCGATGAGTTTTGTATTTGTGGCGACAGATTAGTTCCGTCTTTGTGACGGCATTATCATGTGGCCTTAGGTTTGGAATTGTATTGTTATTGCTCACAAATTATAGCATGTAGTTTCATGAGAGCATTTTGAGAAGCTTTGTGTCATGTCATTTTATTCATTCTTGTCATATTATTTTTGGAAATGGTTTTGTAGAAATTATTTAGAAATTCGCAAATTAAAACATGATTTGTAAATTGTTATCATCATGAGACTTGCATTTCCTCCACCTCATTAATTTTGCTACTTACTAACCTCTGTCTCATTCCATTATTTTACAAACTTTTTCAAAGTAGGAAACTATCGTTTGAGACAGCTTTTTGGTGGCTAGCAGTAGTTAGACTAATTGCTGATGGAGGCTGACTTTTGTGATGGAGATGATTGATGATGTATAACTTAGAGTAGGCTTGACCCAATTCTTTTGTATCTAATAGTGGTTATGCCCTTATTTCCACTAATGGGTCAAATTGATGATATGTAATTATTTATTCATACCTCCATTTTTTTGTGACCAATGGTCATTATATTTATTACATAGAGCTCTGACTTGCTTTGGGAGTATATTTAATGAAATTATTATGATAACTCTTGATGTTAGTACTTGATATGATTTTATTTGGATTGAATTGCCAAAAGGAACAAAATCTACAGGTACTTTTGAGATGTTTTTCTCATGCTTTGGACCATTTAGGGGTTCGGGGCGTGACACTCACCCATACCCTTAAGGTTTTGTCTCTCCCCCTATGGGTAGTAGAGAGAATGTGTCAAATATGACATCTTTTGCATGTGGTCTTTTGGCCTTATGAGTAGCAGCCTCACCCACACACAATCAAGGAACCTCTTCCTCCTATAGGCAGCAGGGAAGAATGCGTCATCCAAAGTGAAAGGGCAATGACCAAGATTTGATTTCGTTGTTACAAAGACTACAGAAACCAAATCGGGTGATCACTTGGAAATCACACATGGCATAGAATTAAAACCATATAAAGCTCACAGGTTATATGTACTTTGAAACACATAATTTATATCCAGGTAGGTTCAAAAACCTTGAATAACCAGAACTTCCACAAAGTTTGTAAAGTTTTCAACTTCAATTTTTGTCAACCTGCAAAAAGCTTAATTCTCCAAGCTCCAAAGGAGATTAGCTAGAACCTAAACAATATCAAGCAAGCCTATCACAATAAACACAAAACTTGAAATTGTATGTAGCTACAAATTAGGAATTGCCAAATAAACACTTAATTAGGCAGTCCTAGTATTCAACCTCACAATTAATGTATTATGATTCCAAAGTTTCTCAACAAATTAATTTACAAGGCATAGACTCTAATTATAAAGTTAACTTATTCAATATCATCTCCAACATTATGACTAGTTTCCACAAGATTTACACAACATCATCAAGAGACCCAAGAAAGCAAAATCAAAATATCCTCCAAGACAAGAAATTTAGAACTTCAACTAACTTCAAATAAATCCAATAGCAATGGAAAAGTTTGTTTTACCAACTATCACATTTTATAACTCAAAACTTCTAAATTTTCACCATAAATAAACCTTAGATAGTCACCATTAGTACAAACCATAAACCCACTCATCAAATAATTCTACCAATACAAAACCTATACATATAAATACATAAATATCACTTCCAAAGCTCATAAATCATATGGGTATCATTACCAAAATTTAGATTAAAATAACCACAAGCAAAAGTGTAAACCCCACTAAAAAGATTAAAAAATTTTAAAATAAAAATTTTCTGGTGATCTTGTTGGAAACAAATGATGGTGGAGTTGGTGGTGTGGAGTGTACGGGTGGGAGAGTGTGAGGGAGTGATAGATTGAGAGGAGCATACGAGAGAAAATGAAAAAAGGAAAGAGAAGAAATGAGTCAGCCAGCTAAAGAGATAAGGCGATAAGGTGAAATATGCGGTGGGAATTAAGTAGGGTAGGTGGGAGCATGTGTGGCCTAAAAAAATCTGTCCTTTACTCTTTGGTTTTTTATAAAAGACGCTGGGATGTTTCATAGCATCTGTCGTAGCTTTGGCCAAAGTAAGAGTGTGACCAAATGGAGGCAGAGAATCTTCATTACTCTTGAGAGCTTTTATTACTAGTTCGGAGTCGCCTTCCAAGATGAATTTGGAGAAGCCGAGTTCTTGAGCAAAGGATATGGCCCTTGCCGCTGCCAAGGCTTCAACTGGATCAGAAGAAAATGGTAGCTAAATAAGTTCCGAGAGGGAAGCAATTGCCAATCCATGTTCGTTGCGGATTTTAACACCCGAACCAGGCTTGTCAATATCTCTAAATGTTGCCCTGTCAAAGTTTAACTTGAGAGAACGACTTTCAAGTGGAGGAATCCATGGAACCCGATTGGAGCTTGACGCCAAAAACAGGGACTGGTGAACATAGTGTGCATAGCTTAATGGCATATTATATGTGTGTGTGTATATATATATAATTGTTAGCATTTATTCTACATAAACTTTTCTTTTTTATTGTTGAGTTTTTTTAAGAGGATTTTTATTGTTGAGTTGACTAATCTAAAAAATTAATGTTTTCCTAGGAGCCCTGTAAATAAGAAAATAATTATCTCTATCTTGGACATCTTAGGTTATAAATTAACTTCGGTTAATTAATTCAATTATCCAAGTTGATTAATTATTTAAATTTTATGCAAACAATAAGGAGGCACAATCAAATCAACTAAACTAAATTAGATGAAGGGGAAAATAAATTTGATACGGTGATTTGATTACGATGGGGAAAATCTTCATAGACAAAAACCACACCGAGTGAATTTTAAGTCATTACTTCCGAAAAATCCGCTAATAAGAAACCAATTGGTTACAACGTACAAGTATAATGAATCTTACCTCACTGGTCTATCCAAAAATACCAACTTAAAGTTGAATCTACTGACCTATACCAGTATTAGCTCAAATTTTCAATTGGACTTGTTCTTGTAGAGAATTTTCTTTGCACAGATCCCAGTACGTGACTAACAAAAAAACAACTAAATTGTTGTTGTTTGATGCAGAGTTCTTCAACCCAAACTTATTGATCTGTAAGTAGTCTGGTACATAAACCTAAGACAAACAAAAAGTCGCAACAACTCCTGTTAAAGTGTGTATCTCAATATGAGTCTCTGTGTATTATATTGCTTTTGTATCCCTTAAAACCTAGAGCAGGAAATCCTAGAAAAGCCTAGTCATCATGGAGCCGAAAACAGATCTAGAATTTTGAAATTCACGAATCTCGATAAATTGAGATGTATTGAGGTTTGTTTAATGTCAATAGATCGAATGTATTGAGCCAGGTGTTGAGATCTTCTGTTCCATCTTTTCTTGCATTGTTTCTTGAGTATTTTTTTATGTTTTCAATAATATCACTTGTTATTACTTGTAAAGTACTTCATGACGTTCTTGAACACACCAAAACTAAGACCCATATACAAGTAAAATTTGTTTTGTCAAAAGATATGTCAATTACATAAAATGTGACCTTAACAAGACCATTTTCATGGTTCAATTAAAGGGATACATAATATGACATCATTTAAAATGGATCCATTTCATGATTTCGCTTGAATATTTTAAATCTAAACTAGTCGCGGTTTTGTGCTATGCACGGAATAATTTTACATAATTATGTTTTTGAATTCATGGTGGCTTATGTCTAACTTGTTTCTTTAAACAATGTTTTTAACTTTACTTCTCATTCCACAACTTCAATAAGCGTTTCGATGTAAGAGATCTTGCCATGAATTGTAACAAATATGATGTTGACCAAACAGTCATAAAAATTACATCATAGAACACCATAGCATGAAGTGAGAACAACAAAAAGGGACCGACAGAAGAGTATATATACCTCATGCCTTGGTAGTCAAATGCCTTGGTAGTTATTGCGGTTCTAGAAAACCATTAAATCTAATAAACAACTAAAAAATATTTAGTAATTAGTACCCACCAAATGAGATGCGGTCAATAAGATTAGTTCAACCCAAGCATACTTAATTATATGGGTCACACCATTGACTATTAAACATTCCTTAATGAGGACAGAGTCAAGATATATGCATGGGTTCAATTATTTCAATGTTAAATATACTATGAAGGTAAGGTTATTTTGTGGCTTGGAAAAGCAACACGAAAACTGCACAATGGCATTGAAGTGGTCCAATTTGATTGCTTTTCAAATGAGTACGATTAGTAGTGGTTAAAGAATGTTTCAGCCATTAAACAAGAAATTGAGAACTGTGGAAGAATTACCTAGTCTTATATGCTCCGTTTGTGAAAAACTACAGGTTCACTGACTCCTCTTTATAAATAGACATATCCCCTGTACTTTGTTCCCATCCCTTACCGAAGCAAGAATACGCAGTGTATAAGATACGATAGAGATAACATAACCTCAAATATGATGAAAGGTGTTCCTTATGTTGTTACTGTGGCCATTTTGGCTTTGGCATTTTCCCTTGCTTCTGCCTATGACCCTAGTCCTTTGCAAGACTTTTGTGTCGCAATTAACAACACCGATTCTGCTGGTATGTACATGCTCTCTCCTTCTTTTATTTTTATTTTGATGAACTGTAAATCTACATGCCTGCTCATTATTAGCAGTACGTAGTAGTGTTATAATCATCACCTACGTTCTTTGGAGATCATTTTCATGAAGTTCTACACATTAATGAAATTATTATCATCACCTACGTTATATCATCTACGTTAGATTTTTTCCCCCTACATGACATGCTATTGTCCATTGTTACAGAACTGTTTTATTTGTGACAATAACAAGCTTTTCTTTGTGTAGTTTTTGTGAATGGAAAATTTTGCAAGGACCCAGCAACTGTCACAGCCAATGATTTTTTCTTTTCCGGACTCAATATTCCGGGAAACACAGCTGCAAGTAAACTCGGATCAAGTGTCAATCTTGTGAATGTTGATAAATTACCTGGTCTCAACACTTTAGGCATATCTTTGGCTCGTCTCGACTTTGCACCATATGGCCTAAATCCTCCTCACACTCACCCTCGCGGCACTGAGCTTTTGGTAGTCATGGAGGGTACTCTCTTGGTTGGATTTGTCACATCCAACCCAAATAAACTCTTCACCAAAGTTCTAAACAAGGGAGATGTCTTTGTATTCCCAATCGGTCTTATTCACTTCCAATTCAACATAGGGCAAATCAATGCTGTTGCATTTGCTGGTCTCAGTAGTCAAAATCCTGGGTTGATCACCATAGCAAATGCGGTGTTTGGATCTAATCCTCCAATCAATCCTAATATTCTCGCCAAGGCCTTCCAAGTAGACCAGAATGTAGTTGATTATCTTCAGAAACAGTTCTAAGTCAACTACAATTTGGGAATATATTTGTAATAGGAATGATGAACCACTATATAGTTTGAATAAAGTTCACATTGTTTCCCTTGATGTAATTCCATTGAAATAATTATTATCAAATGAAATGATTTGTTATTTTTATTTTTATTTTTTATGTGTGAGTCATTGTGTCAATGAAAGGTAAAGCAATCAGTGCACGAATAAATTTTGAAATCACCTTAGATCTACAATGTTAGAAATACACGCAGCTTACTATTAAATATCAAAAATCTAAATTGTATATAAAATAGACAAAGAATTTCTTTTCGTTTATGCAAATAGGGAGGTCAAATTTAATTAGGGCTCAGTAGCAATTATTCTATGTCAAACATTTCTGCAGGAAGATTGAAGCAACATTTTTGGGTGTTGAAATAGCCAATGTATTGAGCTTCTACAACACTATGAATTCATACCATGGTAACATGAATATTGTTAAAGATATATGGTCTATGTACTTGTAGAGCAAACAAAAACAAACTTATGAGTTAGTTTAGGGCTAACTTAGAGTAGTTCTCTAGCAAATAAACCTTACTTTCATTAATTGTAGACACGAGTCCAATAGTAAAGATGTAACAGTTGAGTTTCTGCTGTGGACATATGAATCAATTTAAAATTCTACTTATGCTCTTTCTTTTCTCTTTCCTTTCCTGCAAGCACTCAACAACTTTTAGGTAGACGGATCTTTTAGAGTCAAATTTGATCTTGACCAAGCCAGGATACACCGAAATCCACAACCCAAAATTTTTGCAATCTCACAACCTTCTTCGCAGCTGCAATCACCTAGCCCGCAACCTGCAACATTACCTGTGATCACAGCCGACGAGTTCATCACCTACAGGCACCGCCAACAACTTTGTGCACCTCCGCATCACCTCAGCAAGCGATAATGTGCTATACACCTATACCAAATAACTATTCTGCTTCATTGCCTGTACTCAGGGGCAGAGCCAGAGGGGGGGCGAGGTGGGCACCTGCCCCCTCTAACTCCTAAAATTTTCTATCATATGTAGTCTAAAGTAATTACCTATTGGCATGGAGGAAAAAAAAAACAAGGAATTCTACTTGGTTGAAAGTGACTCTAACACTGGAAGAAGAAAGGAAAAAAAGTTCTCAAAAATCAAACTATATAAGCTTTTCATCAAATTCACTATTTTTGTAAGTAGCTTTTGTCTTGTCTTATGTGTTGCACCTATTTCACTATTTTTTTTAATCATTATTTACACTATTTTTACTATTTATAATACTTTTCATAACTTTTTATCCTTAAATGATGCTAAAGACATTACAAATTTTACTATTTATGTCTTACAAACTGGTATGTCACCAATCACAAAATATAATTTTAAACATTTATTCATTATATTTTTTAAGTAACACTAATCACATTTTTACTCCATCAATTTGTAAATTTTTTAGTAGCTATGAGTTATTTATTTTTGTTTATTTATTTTAATAATATGAAATATATCCATATTTACTTACAATTGTTTATTTATTTTGTTATTATTGTTGATTAATATTTTTTAGATTAATTTCACTTTTAATATTTTCTTTTAATTTTACCCCCTCTAGACTAAAATCCTGGCTCTGCCACTGCCTCTGCGTTCTAGCAAAACAAAGCAAGATGAGAACACTAGAGCTTGTGGTGCATTTGAAGTAGAACCTAAATATTTGAATACCCAAATACGTGTCACTCATGACATTCTCCTTGCGGGAATTGAACCCTGTGCCTTTGTATATATATATAGTTATTGATCAGCTAGTCCTTCCGTATTCAAGAAAACAAGTTGATGTGAATCATAGGGGTTACAAAACACACGGGTTGTTAAACAAAGTGCCAAGTGAACAAAGACTCATTGACAGGTCAAGTTTCATACAAGCAAATTGTTTAGAAACAAAAGAAAAAAACGAAAAACCATATGGCCTCACATGTTGATAGTTGACACAGGATCCTATATTAGGCTTGTGCAAAAAATATCCATGACTTCAAATTTCTTTTTATTTGAAGTCATTCTTATGAAAAGCAATGTAGTATTTGTTATTTTTTTAATAAAATAATTTGCAGTGTTTCCTTTCCTTGAAAAAAATATTTGAGGGAGAACAATTATCAAATTTTATTGAAATAGTTTAATTTAGTCAACGGAATTTGCCAACCCATCCAACCCGCTCAACTTGTCAAGTTGAAATCGTTAAGATTTTTAACCGACTTGTTAGATTTATAGATTGATGAGTTGGTGGAGGATTAGAATTTTCCCAATAGGCTATTGGTGGGCTGGATAAAAATATTGTCCTCCACCTGCCCAACCTAACTTGTGGACACTCCTATCTAATATCTTGCCACCACAGCAACATAACCTCAGTTCAACCCATTATGTTGCAATTTATTGGACTATTTAAAAATATCATGACTAATTAGAAAAAGAGTCACATGATTAAAAGTACACATAAATAATCTCTTTAATCACCACATAATGAATTAGAGGAAGATAGCTCCAAACCTATATAAAACTAAACTTTTTCCATCCAAGGAATGGTTGATACTTGCGGAAAAATATTACAGCTTATTAAACTTTCTAATTGTGAAAATCTCTCTCTCTCTCTCTCCAATTACCATAATTTATGAAAAGATATGACTAAAACTATCCCATTCTCTTTCTTTCTTTCAAAAACTAAAAAGCCTTAAAATTTTCCAAACTCACTAAAAGGGATGGCAAAAATTCCCATTTGGCATGCGCAAGTTCTTGCCTTGAAGAGCGATGGGGTGGGAATAGGTTTTTTCTCACCTCAACTCATCTCGCCTTTTCCCACCCAGAATATTTATATATTTTTTCATTTGATATATTTTTCAATTATTTATATATATAATGTAATATTTTTTATACTGATCATATTTATAATTTGTTTGGTTTATACATATTCTATTATCACTTCAAAAATACTTATTTTCTCTCTCTTTTAATACTCTCACGACTATCCATCTTTTTTCTCTTTTATCTCTAAATCATTAAGGATGACAAAATATCTCTAACTTGTTCTAAACCTGCCCTACCTCACTTTCACTCCACCTAGGTTTTCCTCACTTGTCTCATTGCAATCTCTGCTCGCATTTAAAAAAAAAAAAAAATCTAACACTTTTCTTGGAAATCTCATTTTCCTATGAGATTGTTTATTTATAGCTCTCTAAATGCCGATTTGGCCCTTTTATTTCCCTATTGGAATAGTGTTTCCCACCCCTTCATTTTTCTGATTTTTCATAAGGATTTTTTCCTAATATTTTTAAAGGATATATAAATTCAGTGTTTAATACTTGAAAATGAAGTCCTAAGCCTCAAGATAATTTTTTTATTTTTATTTTTTCAAATGTTGAAATCTCACTATCGTTCTCTGTCTTAGAAAACTTTTTCATTCTGGCTACTCATTGGAAAACTTTTTCATTCTCCATATTCCAACAAAACCCATGAAACTTCTCTTTTTTTTTTTTTAAAAAATTTTGTTTTTATGAAATCATCATTCAAGGGGAAAAAAACCTTTTTCTCACCAACAATCATCATATAAAAGAAGCATTAATACCATTTTGAAGAATCAAGCCTAGCCGCCTGCACATTCATCAGTCTTCAGCACTTGCATAAAAAACAATATCATCGTTTACAGTAGTAGCCAGCAACACATGTATTCTATCAATGGTCAAAGAACAGGCTCCTGGACGAATGTATCAAATGCCATAACGTGTAGATTGTCAGACTTTTGGATCCTGAATATAGTTTCCTGAGATAGTTCACCAATCACCACTAAACAATATTAGTACATACGGGTAACCGTAAAATTTGACCCGTTTGTTCTATTGCTTTATTAATTGAAAATGTAAATAAATTCTGATGTCATGGAGTACGAAAGCATGAATTGATTGATGCTACATTGGACTAAAATTGATACATGTGATAATAATAATCATAGGAAACATGATCACTTGAATTGCATATGGGGATATCTTAATCCCATACTCTTTGGAAGTGCATGTGCAATTAAATGCATCTCCAGTACTAATTCTATTATATTTTTTGAAGTTTAATACTTTGAAGTCTTTAAAATAATGGGGTAAGACTTGTTGAAAATATAACTGTGAATGAACAAGTTTGATCCAACAAATAATATCTCAAATAATTAGCATGAATGTACATTAGCAAAAGTAGAAAATAAACAGATGAGTTGAGGAATAATCTCAAAGTGTCCTTAAAGGTACGTTGATTTATGCCACCCTTGGTGCGATTGGTTTTGTTGGCTGAACAACCCCATGATTAGACTATAATGGTGATCTTTATGATAGGCGCACTTCCACTAATGGAGGTTCAAGAACAACCTTCTAATTCTTTGCATTTTTTTAAACAAGTAAATATAAATTGCAAAAAAAATGTTGGACCTCACATGCTTGAGATGCAATGGGATGGCACACATGAATGTGATATAAATAAAGCCTTAGTCCGCACTATGCCCACTTTTTAAGAATATGAATGGTGACTTACGGTTGTTTATAAAAAAAATAAATGATCTCACTCTTTAGAGCAATGTGGGACTCAAAAAATACTGATAAAAGTGAGGGTTTTGTGCATTAAATATGTCATTATTTTATTTTATAGTAAGAAAAAGCTGCATTTGTTTTTTGACATGCGAAATTACTTGATAATTTTCGAATATTTGATACTATTTCCGAATCTAACTATGTAACGTTGATCCCAACTCTTAAATGCCAGCTCTTCTTTGCGGTGTTTGCCACAGAAGTTGAAAATGGCTGATCCTTTCACAGAAAGATAAAAGTTCGGAAATCCGAAGTCATAATAAGGTTGTTCTGATATTGTAATTTGTCGTAAAAGAAATTGGAATATATTCTATTGGAATTCGCTAACACGTAACATCAAACATGGTTGTGTCATTCATTCATTCTTGTTTACTTTACATCTAGATCATAGATTAATCCTGAAATGTTGTTCTTGTCCAAAAAAATTCACTTTTATTTCTTTCAAAAAATTCTTTTGTAAGACGTAAGCAATGAGAATTCGTTTGTAATATTCTGTTAAAAATCTTCGATCTTAAACGAAATGCACCAAAAATATAGGGTTAACATAAAGAGAGAACAAAAAAAGGTAAACGGAAAGAATAAAAAAACATTAAAAATCTAACTAAACCATTAAGAAGTATTTGGTACCCATCAATCAAGATAAAGTCAATGAAATGATGCAAGATAAGACAATAAGATAATAAGTTTAAATCATTCGACTTAAAGAATTTACGCCACGCATTTCCATGAGGACACAGGCAATACGCATGGAAGCTTCAGTCATTTCATTTTTAAATATACTATCTACATATATAAGGCGCATTATTGGGTTGGCCAAAACAGTATGAAAACTATACAATAGCATTGAAGTAGTCAGGTTTCATTGGTTTTTAAATACGTGCAGACATGGTTAAAGAACGATTCACTTCATAAATTAAATTGATAAAGGTTTAAGAACTACCAAGCAAGAATGGTTCACCCCGTAAACTAAAAAATGATATAAATTCAAATAATTTATATGCTTTTTTTTTTTTTTTGGTGAAAAACATGGACGGGTTCACTGACTCCTCTCTATAAATAGACATTTCCACATATGCTAAATTCTCATCCCTCATCCACGCAAATAACACTCAGAAGATAGAGATAACAAAACCTCAAAAATGATTAAAGGTGTTACTTACCTTATTACTGTGGCCCTTTTGGCTTTGGCATCCTCCCTGGTTTCTGCCTATGACCCTAGTCCTCTGCAAGACTTTTGTGTCGCAATCAACAACACCAATTCTGCTGGTATGTACATACTCTCATTATTATTAGCAGTAGTAGTAATTTTCATCACGTTCATTTGAAATCATTTGAAGTTGTACACATTAATGAAATTATCCCTTCAAAAAAAAAAAAAAAAAAATGAAAACATGCCTTATGGGTGTATCATCATCTACATCAGTTTTTATTTTTTACTTGACTTGTTATTGTCCATTGTTACAGATTTTTTTTTCTTTTTCTTTTTTTCTGACAATGATAAACTTTTCTATGTGTAGTATTTGTGAATGGAAAAATTTGTAAGGATCCAGCCGCTGTCACAGCCGATGATTTTTTCTTTTCCGGACTCAATATTCCTGCAAACACTGCAAATAAAGTCGGATTCAATGTCACTCTTGTGAATGTCGATATGCTACCAGGTTTGAACACTCTAGGCATATCTTTGGCCCGTCTTGACTTTGCACCATATGGCTTAGATCCTCCACACACTCACCCTCGTGCCTCTGAGATTCTAGTAGTTGCAGAGGGTACTCTCTTAGTTGGATTTGTCACATCTAACCCAAACAAACTCTTCACCAAAGTTTTAAACAAGGGAGATATCTTTGCATTCCCAATTGGTCTCATTCACTTCCAATTCAACATAGGGCAAACCAATGCTGTTGCTTTTGCCGGTCTTAATAGCCAAAATCCCGGGGTGATCACCATTGCAAATGCAGTCTTTGGATCTAATCCTCCCATCAATCCGGATGTTCTCATCAAAGCCTTCCAAGTTGACAAGAATGTAGTTGGTTATCTTCAGAAACAATTCTAGTCAAACCACAATTTGGAAAAATAATTGTAATAGGAATGACGAACCATTAGAAGGCAGAGTTTGAAAAAAGTTTTCCTTGATTCTTTATATGTAATGCATGCAACAAAAATAATTATTATCAAATAAAATTGCCTTATGATTTTTTTATGTGCCATGGTGTCCAAGCAAATGCAGAGCAATTAGTGCATTACTAAACTGACAAAAATTGTATGAAAGATAGAATTTTTATTTCAATTTTACAACATGGCCAAATTGAGGGCTCAGTAGCACTTACCTATGTTGAAAAACATTCCTACAGGTAATTAGGGAAACAAGTAATACCGTTTATTTGTGTAATTCGACGGTTATATCTTATACCATCTACATTAGATTTTTTTTCCCCTACATGACATGCTATTGTCCATTGTTATAGAATTGTCTTATTTGTGACAATAACAAACTTTTCGTTGCGTAGTATTTGTGAATGGAAAATTTTGCAAGGACCTAGCAACTATCACATTCAATGATTTTTTCTTTCCCAGACTCCATATTCCTAGAAACACAGCTGCAAGTAACTTGAATCAAGTGTCAATCTTGTGAACGTTGATAAATTACCAGGGCTCAATACTCTAGGTATATCTTTGGCTCCTCCTCACACTCACCCTCGTGGCACTAAGCTTTTGGTTGTCATGGAGTGAACTCTCTTGATTGGATTAATTTGTCACATAAAACCCAAACAAACTTTTCACCAAAGTTCTAAACAAGAGAGACGTCTTTGTATTCCCAATTGGTCTCATTCACTTCCAATTCAACATAGGGCAGACCAACGTTGTTGCCTTTGCTAGTCTCAGTAGTCAAAATCTTGGGTTGATCACCATAGCAAATGCGGTCTTTGGATCTAATCCTCCAATCAATCCTGATGTTCTTGCCAAGGCCTTCCAGTTGGACAAGAATATAGTTGATTATCTTCAAAAATAATTCTAAGTCAACCACAATTTGGAAAAATATTTGTAATAGAAATAATACCAATATATAGTTTGAATAAAGTTTACATAGTTTCCCTTGATGTAATGACATAGAAATAATTATTATCAAATAAAATGATTTGTTATGATTTTTTTTTTTCTGTGCGAGTCATTGTGTTATAGGAAAGGCAGAGTAATTAACTAGCAACTATTCTGTCAAACATTCCGTTGAAGCAACATTTTTGGGTCTTGAAATGGTAAGAGTATTGAAATTCTACAACACTATGTATTCATTCCGAGGTAACATGGAAAAAATTATACAATGGAGAAAAACATAATACTTAAGGGGTTAAATATTGAAGACCTTTATATGTCTAAATCATACTTACAATATAAATTTATATTGTAGACACACAAAATGTGGCAAATATTGTACATAATTGCTAAAATTTGTAAATATTCTACATTTTTTGCAAATGTGTACAACATTTGTCACTTTTTGTATCTCTATAATGTAAATTGATATTGTACCGGACAATGTAAAATAAGAATTTCTCAAATATTGTTAAATATACATGGTCCAAGAAGCCCAAACCATTGTAGGTTCATGTGCTTGTAAAAAAACAAACAAACTAATCTTGAGTTAGTCTAGGGCTAACCTAGAGTAGTTCTCTAGTATATAAACCCTACTTCTGATCATGTTAATAAAAGAGTTTAATAGTAAAGTTGTCATGTTAAAAGCTTGCTTTTGCTCTTTCCTTTTTCTAAACTCTTCTTTTTTCAGTCAAATTGATCTTGACCAAGCCATGATATACCAAAATCCACAACCCAAAATTTTGAAATCTCACAATCTTCTTAGCGATGCCATCAACTAGCCCGCAACATTCAAGGCTGCAAGATTGCCACCTATGAAGCACGGGTGCGTTTCGGGATTCGAGTGCGGGTGCGGGACTCGGCAATTTTTGAAAAAGTAGGGTGCGGGTGCGGTGATTAAAAAATTATTAAAAATATTTTTATTTATATTTTTAATATATTGCTAAACATACTTTTTTCACATTATATAAATATATACCAAATTTAAAAGCAATGATAAATAATAACTAGAATACAGCGAATAGGAGAGAGCCTAGCTGAAGAGTGAAGGTAGAGAGTGAGAGAGAGGCTCAAGAAAAATGAAGAGGGAGAGGGTTGGGTCTTGGTTTTTTTCCAAACGGTGCGTGTGCATCTCTTTTTTTTTTTTTTTTTTTTTTTTTTTTTTTTTTTTTTTTTTTCCAGCCATACGCACCTGTTGTTGTTGTTGTTTTTTTTTTTTTTTTGAATTTTAGCTGGTATCGGCAGATTTCGGCCGATTTCGCCAGTATCGGCCGATTTCACCCGATACGGACCGATTCGAGCCGAATCGGCCCGATTTCGCGCGCGTCGGGCCGAATCGGCGCGAATCTCGCCGAAAAAAATGATTTTTTATTGCCGGACGCGGCACGGACGCGCAGGCAGCGGCGTCGCCTGCGCGTTGCCGCGTCCGGCCGCGTCCGACGCGGGTGCGGCGGCCCAAACGCCGCACCCGTGCTTCATAGATTGCCACTGATCACAGCCAATGAGTTCATCACCTACAGCCACCGCCATCAACTTTGAGAACCTCCTCATCGATCGGCTGACCCATTAACCTCTGCAAGCGCACTGTTCTTCATGTGGCACCTCTAATAATGTGCCATACACCTACACCGCTCAACTACACTGCTTCATTACCTGTACGTGCTAGCAAAACAAAGCAAGGTGAGAAAACCAGAGCATGTGGGGCATTTGAAGTAGAACCTGAATATATTTGAATACCCAAATACGTGTCACCCTTGAGTTTCTCCTTGTGGGAATTGAACCTTGTGCCTTAGTGTATATAGTTCTAGATCAGCTAGTCCTTCCGTAGTCAAGTAATCAAGTTGATGTGAACCACAGGGAATCGCAAAACACAAGTGTTGTTAAAAAGCAAAAACAAACGAAAAGCCATATGGCATCACAAGGTGCAGCGTACCATGTTAACCCCGGCCACACATCTACCATGTCTAGCTATGCTACATGTTGAAAGTTGACACAGGATCCTGTATATTGCCACATCGGCAGCCATACGTCAATCCAACCTACTAAGTTGCAGTTTATAAGATATTTATGTTTTTTTTTGTGCTGAATTTATAAGATATTTATGTTATTATTTAAACATGTCACTTGTTTAATTAAAAAAAGTCATGTGACTATTTATGTTATCATTACCTACGATCTTTCGAGACCATTTTCATGAAGATCTACAAATTAATGAAATTTGTGAGAATAAACAAGCCAAGTAGGAGTGTTGGGCCTTGGGCTATGCCCGATGATACATAGGAGCCCGAGGATGGTCAAAAGGCTTAATAAGCGCTAGGGGTCAATGAGCCGAGGACAAGGAAAATAATAAGCTGCTGGTATCTCTTGAGGAGCCGAGCTTCCTCAGGAAAGCATTGTGGAAGGTTAAAACCCAGACGCCTAGAGAATACTGTGCAAGAGGTAACCATTCTTTGGAGGATATAGTTAGGATTAGCACCCTTAAATTAGTGCCCTTTAATCTTATTGTATGATGCTATGTATGACTTAATGTTGTGATTAATAAAATTGTTTTATTATTATTTAAAATAATGGTAACATGAATATTGAACATTATCATACAGTCCATGAGATGCATATTATATGATATATATGTGATTTAGTCACAGAAAATAAAGATCACAAGTTCTTTGTAAACTCAGAATTATAGTTCGTAGTCGGTGATGAAATTGGGCATTTCATCTACGAAGACTATAATATATCAACTAAGATGATTTGTCTTGATCATGGAAGTGGAGACTTCCAGTTGATATGTTGATATGTTTTAAGAGTTAAGATATATTAAACTGGATTGCTGTGAGATTTATTATTTTCTTAACGACTATCAAATGAATAATAAATCTCATGACTTCTATTTACATGAACTCTTAATTCGGAGAGAATAATGGACCTGATCATGAGGTGTAGGTTGTTTTGATATATCAAGAGTGAGATCAAAAGTCACGATCAAAACCTCAATATGTTGGGTAGCCATATTTAGTGTTGATGGAACACATATTCTCAAGACGAAATTCATAATCTTTTAACGAAGATACAACTCTTGAGATAAGTTTAATGAGTTTGGTAATTCAGAGTGTAAGGCCTAACTACTTTAATAAGGAGTTACTGAACTATATATTTATAAAATTAGAGTTCATAAATATATGATGAATAACATAAAAGATTAAACTGGGTACTCAAGAATTAAAATGTAGTAATCTTCAAAGTGGCGGTCTTCATTTATGACTTTGTATTATTATGAATATTTTATGAAGATGTTGCGTGTACAATAAAGTCATGAGATATAATTTATTTAATAAGGCCTAAAATGCAATTATATTTATATAGTGGTATTAAATATAATTAATGGTAACTTTGAACTTGTCAAAAGTTGGCAGAAAAGCCCAAGGCCCATTGAAGCTAGAGTCTTATTTGTTCCCTTTTGGTCTCACTCCAGGCCATACACTCAAGTCCAATTGGAAAGGCCCAAAAGGTTAGCCCAATTAGATAATCTATTAGATATAGAGGGAGAAACATACAAAATTTTATGTATGAGACATCATTGTGAAAGTGTGTATATGTGTGAAAAAAAGCTACTCTATTATTCTCCATTTGAAAACTGATTGAGAGACCACACTACTTGGACGTAAAGTGGAATTGGAGTAAAGATTACATGTGTTCCTAAGTACTTCTGATTTTTTTTTTTGAATTTCACCGCACCAAGGTGTGCTTTCTTGTTCTTGAATTCTGTAATTTACATAGTACATGTTATCAATTGTGAATGAAGTAGATCCATTAATTTTTCGCTGCGTATGTTTTGTATGAGATACAGACATGTATTTTCCAACAGAGATACTTTAGGGAAAGAAGCCAACTGTAAAGTGTTGGGCTAAAATGAATTCACCCCTTGCAAATTAAATAATTACCTAAGTTAATTAATTAGATCAAATTACATGAAATAGCGTGGTAGTACAAACAAATCACCAATTATACTAAATGTAGCGAAAAATAAATTTGACACAGGTGAACCCTTATCCCAATACCCTTTGCCCTATCCCGAAATACCAACCTACAGTTGAACCCTTACTCTAATACCTAATTGGATTTGTATTGTAGTATCAATCTTTCCGTTTGTTAGGATTAACAAGTTTTCAATTCAATTTGTTAATTAAATTTATTATGAATAAACCTTGTTAAAACAAACAAACATCAATATCATGCACATCGGAATAGTAAATAAGACAAGATATGATGACCTAGGAAAACTAATGAAACAAACTAGTTTCACAGTAAAACACCTAGGGGAAACCTTCCTGAAATGCAATTCACTATAGTAAAGAGAAATTTTAGATCTAGTACAAAACATTTGTCCTTAGACTCTACAATCCCCGTAAATGAACTTAAAGCAAAAACTTTCTACCGCTTCAGAACCTCTGAACTCTTCAATATATGAACGCCATCAGTGATGCATGAATCCTAGTACATGACTAACTGCTTTACACGAACCCTAGTATGTGAATAACCCCAACAACTTGAAGAAGATGTTATTGGCTGCAAGGTTCTTCACTTCATCAATAATAAAGATCAAGAAGCACTTGGTTACAAAACCTTAAGGCGTAAAGATGCCGTCACTTCTTGTAGAGAGAATAAGGCACTAGTTCACTTTTTGCTTACGTTCTCCTTGTATATTCACTGAATGCATATGTGACGGCCTTTAAAATAAGCCTTATATATGTCTAGAGTTGTGAGAAAAGAAACCCTATACAAATATACAAGCATGGGCCTAAAATCAGATCTAGAAATTCTAATTTTGTAAGTTTCGATAGGTTCAGCTTCTGTCGAGCTTCTGTTGAGCTTCCTTCATTAAGTCTCAATAGATTTTCTGTCGAAGTATTTGTCGAGCTTTAATGAACAGCTTTTCTTCACTTATTTCTTGGTCCAATCTTCATGGCTTTAATACTTGGCTTGAACAACATGTTTCTTGAAGTACTAAACCCATCCTAGATCTACCCAATTACAAGTAAAGTGTATTTTATCAAAAGATTAGCCAATTACATAAAATATGGCCTTAACAATCTCCCATTTTGGCAATCCGTGACAAAACCACAACAAAACAACTAATTATGAGAGAAGTCTTAAATTACTTAACTCATAACCACTTGTTGTATTACAAAATAAATCTATCTCTACTACAAACTCTTGAAAAACTTTGCAAGAAAAGAGTTCACGGCATGATAGACTTTCACAACCTGTCTTTGTAAAACATTTAAATAAGACTCATTAAGGCATCATGTGTGAAACAAAAATAAAGATTGCGTACATAAGGAAACATGTGTATAAAGAGAGAAAAGAAACAACACATGTAGAGGTAAGCGAAGAAGATATACATCATATATATATAGATGAGTACAATATATGTAAAAATGGTCACAAGACCGGTGTACAAGAAGCTAAAAGAAGCTCCTAAAATAACAAGGAGGTAATCACTCCCCCTAACAAGATGAAACACAACTCTCCCTTACAACGACATGTATTTCTCCCTTTAACATATAGAATCTTAAAAAGAAACCACATTTTCTCCACCTTTTTGTCATGATTGACAAAGGGTACAAGAAGCAATAGAGTTTCACTCGAGAAACATAAAGATGATCAAGGGGCACAAGGAATCTATATAAATGCATGAATGTAATGAAACAAGATGCTATGGATGACAAGATAATAGAAAGATGAAAAACATGTGAAAAACAATGCATGCAAGAGGGTCTCGACTGATCGAGAAGCTGTCGAGCTACTATCGAGTAGAAGCCAACCTCGATGAATCGAGAATTTGTCGAGGATGTGTCGAGTAGACAGAGAGCACAAGATTTTGGCTTGATGGATCAACTTATCTATCGAGAAGCTGTCGAGGTCAAACCCAGAAATTTCAATAGAAGAGGTAATTGTCGAGATTCTATCAAGAAACTATCGAGGATGTAGAAAATAGGTTTTTCAAGGGGGAAAACACATAAGATGAGAAGGCAAAAAGATGGCAACTCAAACAAGCATCCAAGCAACACGTTAAGTGCTCAAACCACACCTTAACTCTAGATGCAAAGCATTCCTAAATCCATGAGCACACTAAATAAGCCTAACCAATTTTATATTTCAAAAATAAGTTAAGACAGTTTAGCAAGTATGTATTAAAACATGTATTCCTTGTGATGGCCAAATCACATTGTACCTGCACATGTATCAAAAGTAGCAAAATTTTTTTGCGTGTTGTGTGTGAAAACATTACAAGTGTGCACAAGTTTCTCATATTGTGACAATTTGAGATATGAGAACATTAAAGTACACTCATACACAATCATAACTGTTTGATAGGGACTATCACCTTCGAGGTACATCATATAATTCTCACATCTCTGAGAAACACGCTTGCAACTATATTTAAAAGCATTTTGATTCTTTTTGCATTTATATTATTTGCATATTTTCTTTTTGAACATATCATGCATGGACATATAAGAGAGAAAAGAAATACCCAATTATGTAAGCCAAAACATCGCAATTTTGCTACGCTGAAGCATATAGATGTTATACATGATTGACGAATTTAGTGGTGAGATAGTTATTTATGCATTTCTTTTAGGATTTTCTAGTCATTCTCGTTAAAAAGAGTGATATGAGTATCTAGTGTAAAAGATACAAACTTAATCGTACTTATCACAAACATGAGCCCCAAAGCTTACTTGCTTAGTTGTGCATTAAAGTGCTCATCTAAGTTACAAGAGATACAAAGTTTAGAAACTTTGTTTCAATGGCCATCCAAGGTACACAAGTACCAATATACACAAACACACATTGTTTTTATATTTTTTTTTCTCTTTTTATTTTGAAAAAAAAAAAAAACTAAACAACAAAACAAAAATAGACAAACAACATGAAAGCATGAAAGAAAGATGCAAATGCATGAAAGCATGATTCTAGAAATAGAGAGGAAGTCAAGCAAGAAAGTCCTACTTTAGATAGAAAGAATTAAAGTAGAGGATAGATAGAAAAGACAATTAAGTCTTAGGCTCCTTTCTCACCCACACTGCACGAGTCTTTGGTCATGAAGATGAAAAGGCACGTGTCTTAGTATGTCTACTAAAGGACATAGAAGAATTAGAGTTTTCCTGAAATTGAGTTAAAAAGCTCAAACTTTTAATAAATCTCCAAAAAAAGAGGTAGTTCCTTGAGAGGAAACCTGTGACCCTTTGGATACTTGCTTTTGAGGATACAACTTAAAGCAATTAGGATGAATATGTCCAGAAACGTACACCACAATGGTGACAAACATGAGTAGTTTTAGGATTACTTGGCACCCTAGAAGAAGGTCTAACCTTAGAGGTTGATAGAAACCTCAACTTAGGATGATTTGGCCTAATATGACCAACAATATGACAATAATGACAAATGGGGACAAATTCATATTTTTCTTTCATCCTAGGAGGAGTTTTAGACATAGATTTAGAAACTTCAGCATTAACATCAGAATTTTTATCTTTGTCTATCCTCGCAAAATTAGCCTTCAACTCTTCATTATTCCTTTTAAAAGGAGTAATATAAACACCTTTTTTCCTTTGAGTTGGGCTCTTCAAGAAGTTTGGCACTAGTTAATTTTTCAACTTCAGTTTTAGATTCAACTAGTTGCTTTTTCAAACTTTTAATTTTGTCCTCTTGAGATGAAATTTGTTTTTTAAATTTCTCATTCAAATTATTGGCTTCATCCAATTTTGCAATCAATTCATCTCTTTCAAGTTTGACCTTTTTAAAATTAGGTTTTAATTTTGTAGAACATTTAAGAGAATTTCATACAAAAATTATAAAGCTTGCAATAGGCATCTTGAATATCATCGCATCATTCAACACAAGATTACCCAAATCAACACAATCAAGAGTGTCCATGACAACAGGGGTAAAGGATCACACTCAAGAAATTAAGGGAAAATTACATTTTACCACCCTAAACTATACACCAAATTACACTTTGCACCTTAAATTATTCAAATGCACACTTTGCACCCTAAACTATGACCATTGTTACACTTTGCATCCCGACGTTAGTTTTACTGTTAGATTAGACAGAAATTAACAGCACATGACTTGCACATGAATTTGGCTTAAGTGACACAATGTTCAAAGACCAAAACACCCTTTTCACCATCAATTAAAAACAAAAGTTTTTTTCCCAACTCTTTATCTCTCTCGTGTGTGTTGAACAGTCATAGTCAGCTCTCTCACTTTCCCTAAATGTAAGTCTGTTATCCTAAATCCCCCAATCAAAAATATCTTCGGCTCCGCCATTGCGACACCACTGCTCTCCACCACCTTGACGAAAGCCCTAAACTGTAGCTTCTTCAATCACTCTCTCACTTTTCACAAAAGAAACTGTAAATTCCAAATTGAAACCCAAAAAGATCCAACAATTTTTATCCCCAACTCAGTCTCCATGTCTTTTGGGCAAGAACAAGTGTTCTCTTAGGTCTCACTCATTGCATGTGTGTCTTGGGTAATGGTTGATGTATGATGTTATTTATAATAGTTGGGATTTTTGATGGGTTCGGCTGGGCATATTATTGACGAAAGGTGGGTTAGGACTAGTCGGTAGAGCTTTACTGTTTTGTAGCTTTTTGGAATTGTTAATTATGACTGGGTTTTTGTTTTTACAAGAGAAACAATGATTGTTTGTGGAATATTGTATATAATAGCATTTTTTGTTTCAATTGTTGTATTGAATGTTTTGTCTTCAATTGGTCCCCAAATTCTTGGGCTAAAGGTGCGAGAACTGCTGAAATTCTTGGGCTGGAGGTGCAAGAATTGCTAGAAATTATTGGGTAGAAGGCGTAAGAACTCCAAGCTATTGCTGCAAGTTCTACTGTTGTAAGAACTTCAACGGGTGCAACAACATATGGTGGTGGTGATAACAGTCAATGTGTGGTGGTGCCAACTTTGGAAAAAGCCATTCTAAGGTGCAGTCCAATAAGAAGAAAAAACCTTGGGAGTTGTGTCTGTACCTATACGAACGCGAGAGAGATAATGGTCTGAAAAAAAAAGTTTTTAATTGATGGTGAAAAGGGTGTTTTGGTCTTTAAACATTGTGTCACTTAAGCAAAAATCATGTGCAAGTCATATGCTGTTAATTTCTTTCTAATTTAACAGTAAAACTAATGTCGGGGTGTAAAGTGTAACAAGGGTCATAGTTTAGGGTGCAAAGTGTGCATTTGAATAGTTTAGGGTGCAAAGTGTAATCTTGTGTACAGTTTAGAGTGGTAAAGTGTAATTTCCCCAGAAATTAATCCAATCAGAGTGTACTCGCTTTGATACCACTTGTTAGGAAATTTAGACCCTGGTTGATAGAATTAACAAGTTTTAAACCTAAGTTGTTAATTAGATTTATTATGAATAAACCTTATTATAAAAAAAACATCAATATCATGCATAGCATAATAGTAAATAAGACAAGATATGATGACCTAGGAAAACCAATGAAACAAACTAGTTTCACAGTAAAAAACTTGGGGGGAAACCTTCTCCAGAAACAATTCACTATAGTAAAGAGAAGTTTTAGATCTAGTACAAAACCTTTGTCCCTAGACTCTACAATCCCTGTAGATGAACTTACAACAAAAACCTTCTACCGCTTCAGAACCTCTAAACTCTTCAATATATAAACGCCACCAATGATGCACAGATCTCAGTACGTGACTAACTCCTTTGCATGAACCTTAGTACATAACTAACCCCAACAACTTGAAGAAGATGTTGTTGGCTGCAACATCATGAAACTCAACTCCTAACAAGAGAAAACATAACTCCCCCGTACAAAGGCATGTATTTCTCCCCCAAACATGTAGAATCTTAAAAAGAAACCACATTTTCTCCCCCTTTTTATCATGATTGACAAAGAGTACAAGAAACTATAAAGCTTCACGCGAGAAACATAAAGATGATCTAAGATGATCAAGGGATACTAGGAATCCATATAAATGCATAAATGTAATGAAACAAGATGCTATGGATGACAAGATAATAGAAAGATGCAAAACATGTGAAAAAAAATGCATGCAAGAAGGTCTCGACAGATGGAGAAGTTGTCGAGCTGCTATCGAGCTTACAGAGAGCATAAAAAAAATACTTCAATAGATCAAGATATGTGTCGAGAATCTATTGAGAAGCTACCTAGAAATCTTGATGGATCGAGAATCTGTTGAGAATGTATCGAGCAAACAGGGAGAGCAGAAATTTGGCTCGATGGATCGACCTAGTTGTTAAGAAGCTATCAAGGTCAAATCTAGAAATCTTAATAGAAGAAACTTGTGTCGAGCTGCTGTTGAGATGCTGTCGAGAAGGTATTGAGCAACTGTCATGAAGACGGAAGCAACAAGATAGCTACTCAAACAAGCATCCAAGCAGCATGTTAAGCACTCAAACACAACTCAAATTGGGATGTAAAGTATTTCTAGATCAAAAGACACACATACATACTAAACAAGTCTAACCAATTTTATTTTTTAAAAACAAGTTAAGACAGTTTAGTAAGCATATATTAACACATGTATCCTTTGTGATGGCCAAATCACATTGTACCTGCACATGTATCAAGAGTAGCAAAAAATATGCATGTTGTGTGTGAAAACATAACAAGTGTGCACAAGTTTCTCATATTATGACAATTTGAGATATGAGAACTTCTAATACACTCATAGACAATTATAACTGTTTGATGGGGACTATCACCTTTAAGATACATCATATAACTCCCACATCTCCTAGAAACATGCTTACAATCATTTTAAAAGCATTCGGATTCTTTTTGATTTTGTATTCTTTGCATATTTGCTTTTTGAACATATCATGTGTAGACATATAAAAGAGAAAAGAAATACCCAATTATGTAAGCCAAAACATCACAATTTTGCTATGCCGAAGCACACAGATGTTATATATGATTGGCAGGCTTTAGTGGTGAGATGATTATTTATGTCTTTTTCTTAAGATTTTCTAGTCCTTCCCGTCAAAAAGAGTAAAATGAGCATGAGATATAAGAGATCATCTTAATCATACTCATCACAAACACAAGCCACAAAGCTCACTTACTTAGTTGTGCATTTAGTTGCTCATCTAAGCTACAAGAGATACAAAGTCTAGAAATTTTGTTTGAATAGCCATTCAAGGTACACAAGTACCACAAACACAAACTATTTTTGTATTTTTCTAATTTTTTCCCTTTTTTATTTTGAAAACAAAACAAAATAAAAACTAACCAACTAGACAAAACAGACAAACAACATGAAATATGAAAATAGATGTAGATGCATGAAAGCATGAATCCAAAAATAGATAAGAAATCAAGCAAGAAAGTCTTACTTTAGATAGAAAGAATTAAAGTAGAGGACAGATAGAAAAGACAATTAAATCTTAGGCTCCTTTCTCACCCATACAGCACGAGTCTTTGGTCGTGAAGATGAAAGGACACCTGTCCTAGTATGTCGACCAAAGTACATAGAAGAATTAGAATTCTCCTGAAATTGAGTTAAAAAGCTTAAAGCTTTTAATAACTCTCCAAAGAAAGTTGTTGAAACTTGAGAGGGAACTTGTAACCATTTGGACACTTGCTTATGAGGATACAACTTGAACCAATTGGGACAAATGTGTCTAGAAACACCATAATGGTGACACACATGAGTAGTTTTTGAACTACTAGACTTCCTAGAGTGAGGTCTAACAAATGATTTAGAATTAGCCAAATCAGTTTTGGATTTCATACCTTTATCACATTTCTCAGATTGGGGCACAAAGAAAGTCTTTGATCCAAAAGCCATGGAAAATGAGGGGCTAGAGGAAACAACAAATCTTGAGCCAGTCTTATAAGAATTAGGCTTTTGAGCACTCAATACCTCATCATGCTTTGCATTAGACATCCTCTCTATTTGAGTTCTAGCTTGACTTTGCTTAACCTCGAGATTCTTGACCTTCTCTTCTAATGAGGTGTTCTCCACAATAAGAGTCTCAAGTAACCTTGTAGTCTCATCTAGTTTGACTAACAGTTCAACTTTTTCAGTTTTTACCTCATTAAGCTCTTTTCTACAAAGATGAGAAGTCTTTTCAGATTTTATAAATTTAGTGCATAGCTTATCATATGCTCCCTGAAGGGTCAACTTCTTGGGTACTTCATCATCAAACTAATCCTTATTGTCACTAACACTCTCCATAACCACCTTATTGGTTGTGGTGGCAAAAGCCATATAATGACCACATTTATCCTTATACTTATCAGAAAGATCACTCTCAGAATCACTCAAGGTAGCAACCAACACTTTATCTTTTGAATTCTTGGTCTTTTCTTTCATAAGATAGTTTGAGCACTCTATCTTCATATGACCAAAACCTTTGCACTCATGGAACTAGATGAGGGGTTTCTCATTCTTGCCATTCTTAGAGGATTCAAATTTTCTAGGGGCTTTGTCCTTATCCTTTTTCCTATATTGGAGAAGCTTGATTATCTCATTAGTTATGAAGGTTAAGTTCTCATCCTCATCCTCATCTTCATCTTCATCTTCAGAGTCATCACTCTCTTCCTCTATACCCTTAAGAGCCATGTTCCTACTCTTTTCACCTTTTCCCATTTTACCTAATCCCATCTTATAGGTTTGAAGGTTCCCTACAAGCTTAGTCAAAGGAATTTGATCAATGTCCTTCACTTCTTCAATGACAGTGATCTTGGCATGGAATCTTTCAAGTAGGGACCTAAGGATTTTCCTAACAATTTTGGGTTCTACAATAGATTCTCCATGATTGAAGGTAGAATTCACAATATCCTTGAGTTTAGCATAGAACTCATCAAAGGTCTCATCCTCCTTCATCCTTATTTCTTCAAAACTACTAGTGAGTCTTTGAAGCTTAATGGTCTTCATTGCCTTGGTACCTTCATAGGTGGTCTCAAGAATAGTCCATGCTTTCTTAGCAATTTATGTGGATGATATTTTCTTGAATTCCTCAGTAGTCACACCATTAAAAAGAGCATTCAAAGCCTTACTGTTTAAATTTGCAGCTTTGATCTTTGCTTCATCCCAATCCACTAGCGCTTCCTTTGGCTTAACCCAGCCGACCTCAACAGCTTGCCATACTTTTTCATTTAGAGCCTGCAAAAAAGCTTTCATATGAACTTTCTAGTAAGCATAGTTAGTACCATCAAACAAAGGAGGAATCAAAAGAGATGGTCAATGATCCATGACAATGGGGGTCAAGGATCACACTTAAGAAATTAATCCAATTAGAGTGTACCTGCTATGATACCACTTGTTGGGAAATTTAGACCCCGGTTAATAGAATTAACAAGTTTTAAACCCAAGTTGTTAATTAGATTTATTATGAATAAACCTTGTTAAAAAAAACAAACATTAATATCATGTCAATATCATGTACAATGGAATAGTAAATAAAACAAGATATGATGACTCAAGAAAACCAATGAAACAAACTAGTTTCACAGTAAAAAACCTAGGGGGAAACCTTCCTGAAAAGCAGTTCACTATAGTAAAGAAAATTTTCAGATCTAGTACAAAATCTTTGTCCCTAGACTCTACAATCCCCATAGATGAACTTACAGCAGAAACCTTTTACTGCTTCGAAACCTCTGAACTCTTCAATATATGAACGCCACCCTTTTGCATGGATCTTAGTACGTGATTAACTCCAGCAACTTGAACATGTTGTTGGCTGCAAATTTCTTCACTTCATCAACAATGAAGATTAAGAAGTAATTGGTTACAAAACCCTAAGGCGCAAAAGATGCAGTAACTTCTTGCAGAGAGAATAAGACACTAGGTCACTTTCTGCATGTGTTCTCCATGTGTAACGGTTTTTAAAATAAGCCTTATATATGTCTAGGGTTGTGAGAAAAGAAACCCTACACATACATGTCAGCTAGGGTCAAAAATCATATCTGAAAATTCTGATTCCGTAGATCTCGATAGATTCAGCTTCTGTCAAGCCTCGTTTTTAAATCTCAATAGCTATTGTTTTCATTGAGGTATTTATCGAGCTTTAATAAACAGTTTTTCTTCACTTGTTTCTTAGTCCAATATTCATGGCTTTAATACTTGACTTGAACTCTTATTTCTTAAAGTATTAAACTCATTCTAGATCTACCCAATTACAAGTAAAGTGCATTTGGTTAAAGGATTAGCCAATTACATAAAATATGCCCTTAAAAGTTGCTAAATTCAAGCTTTATTGATGTTTTCCTATCAATTGATGGTAGATGACTTAGGAAAAAACCTTGAGCTATGTATGAAATGAAGTTACCTATTGGGATAACAGAAAATTTGATATCAATTTGTTGTGGAGACTGTGGAGTTATTTATAGTCCATTTATGCAACATAGAAACAGAATATATAATCATATAGAGAACAAAAATATATGGTATATTTGTGCCATTAACAACTTTTTTCATTTCTTTTCTTTTTTGAGAATTTCAGCCTATTGTTGTAGGTTCGATTTAGATGATTGCTTTTTATTAACATACTAAAACATCAACTAGTTTTTTATGTTGGCATGAATCGAGACTAAAACACTTGAGCTATATATGAAATGAACTTACCTATTGAGATACAATTTGTAGCGAAGACTGTGGAGTTATTTATAGTCCATTTATGCAACATAACACAAAGATATAGTACTCTTTATCATCTAATCAAAATATCAATTGGTTTTTTGTGTTGGTAGGGATTGAATCCTAAATCTTTTATTCGAATATAAGAGTTTTCACCATTTGAATTAACTGGAACCCATAAATATAAAATGCAAAAATAAATAAAATGGAATAGCTACAATGAGAGCGAGAGAGAGAGAGAGAGAGAGAGAGAGGAATTTGAACACTAGATGTCTCCAATAAAAATGCTAAAAAAATATCATTTGAATGACATAAAACTTAAATAATATGATTGTATAAAACTTAAATGACATAATATGATTATATATGTATACAATAAAATAAAAAATTGTTAGTTTATATACTTCCCTAGCATTTATTCTACAGAAACTTGTCATCTTTATTATTGAGTTGCCTAATCTAAACAAGGCATGTTTTCCAAGGAGCCCCTAATAAATAAGAATAGAATTATCTCCATTTGGAATTGACCAATTTCAAGGTTCAATGAAAGGGATACATAATACTACATTATTTAAAATGAAACCATTTCATGTTTAAGTTTGAATTATTATAAATCTAAACAAGTCACGAATCCGTGCACGCATGGACGAAAATCACATAATTATGTTTTTGAATTCACTATGGTTTAAGTCTAACTTTTTTATTTCTTTTCTTTGGGAACAATGTTTTTAACTTTATTTCTCATTGAACAACTACAATAAGCGTTTCGATACGTAAGAGATCTTGCCATGAATTGTAACAAATATGAGTTAACTATGGCATTAACAAAACGTTCATAAGAATTACATCATCGATAGAACACCATAGCATGAAGTGAGAACAACAAAAAGAGACCGACAAGAATATATAATTATATATACCTCACGCCTTGTTAGTCAGATGCCTTCGTAGTTATTGGCTATAGAAAACCATTAAATCTAACAAACAACAAAAAAATATTAATTAATACCCACCAGATAAGATGAGGTCAATAAGATTAGTTCAACCCAAGCATACTTAATTATATGGGTCACACCGTTGACTATAAAACATTTCCTAATGAGGACAGAGTCAAGATATATACATGGGTCCTTCATTACAATGTTAAACATACTATTGACGTAAGGTTAATATGTAGCTTATAAAAAGCAGCACGAAAACTGCACAATGGCATTGAAGTCGTCCAATTTGATTGCTTTCCAAATTGTGTACAGACTATTAGTGTTTAAAGAAAGGTTCAGCCATTAAACAAGAAATTGAGAGCGGTTGAAGAATTACCAAGTCCTATACGCTCCGTTTGTGAAAATCTTAGACAGGTTCACTGACTCCTCTCTATAAATAGACATATTCCCCATATGCTATATACCCATCCCTCACCCAAGCAAGAAAAATACTACACAATAAGAGAAATAACATCAAAAAATATGATGAAAGTTGTAATTGTGGCCATTTTGGCTTTGGCAACCACCCTTGTTTCAGCTTATGACCCCAGTCCTTTGCAAGACTTTTGTGTCGCAATTAACAACACCGATTCTGCTGGTATGCACATGCTCTCTCCTTTTTTAATTTTTATTTTGATGAACTGCAAATCTACATGCTCTATAATTATTAGTAGTATGTAGTAATGTTATCGCCACCTACATTCTTTCGATCTCATTATAGTGAAGTTCTACACATTAATGAAATTATTATCATCGCCTACGTTATATCATCTACATTAGATTTTTTTTTTCTCCTACATGTCATGTTATTGTCCATTGTTACAGAATTGTCTACTTTGTGACAATAAAAAACTTTTCTTTGTGTAGTATTTGTGAATGGAAAATTTTGCAAGGACCCAGCAACTGTCACAGCCAACGATTTTTTCTTTCCCGGACTCAATATTCCTGGAAACACAGCTGCAAGTAAACTCGGATCAAGTGTCAATCTTGTGAACGTCGATAAATTACCTGGTCTCAACACTCTAGGTATATCTTTGGCTCGTCTTGACTTTGCACCATATGGCCTGAATCCTCCTCACATTCACCCTCGCGGCACTGAGCTTTTGGTAGTCATGGAGGGTACTCTCTTGGTTGGATTCGTCACATCCAACCCAAACAAACTCTTCACCAAAATTCTAAACAAGGGAGACGTCTTTGTATTCCCAATTGGTCTTATTCACTTCCAATTCAACATAGGGCAGACCAATGCTGTTGCGTTTGCTGGTCTCAGTAGTCAAAATCCTGGGTTGATCACCATAGCAAACGCGGTCTTTGGGTCTAATCCTCCAATCAATCCTGATGTCCTCGCCAAGGCCTTCCAGTTGGACAAGAATGTAGTCGATTATCTTCAGAAACAATTCTAGTCAAACTGCAATTAGTAAAAATATTTGTAATAGGAATGATGAACCGTTACAGAGCAGAGTTTGAACAAAGTATGCCATGATTCCTTATATGTAATGCCTTAAAAATAGTTATTATCAAATAAAACTGTCATATGATTTTTTTATGTGTCATGGTGTCCGTGTAAATCCTGTGCAATTGGTGCATTGCTAAATCTTGAGTACACATTGGATCCACAACGATTGAAATCACAAGCACCTAATAAAACTGACGACAAAAGTTATATTAAAAATAGACGGCCAAATTGTGGGCTCCGTAACACTAATCTATGTTGAAAAAAATTCCTACAGGTAATTAGGGGAAGACGTTGAGAAACATAATACTTTTTATCTTCTTATTTTGGATAATTCGACAATATGGGTGGATAGATTCAAACCTCAAATATTACCGTTGGAAACACTAGAAAGTGACAACTAATTAAGCTACAAAGCTCTTGGTGAGAAATGTAATACTTAAGCGGTTAAATATGATTATTTGTGAAATTACCCAATTAAAATTCCCAAAGTTTATATCCTGTTTCACATTTGGTATGTTTGGAAAATTTAGACCCTTGATTGATTTTACCGCAAAATTAATCAACTTGTTAAATTAACTAGTTTTGAAAGTCATATTGATTTCTAGATTAGTTACCAAAGAAGTAACATAGACCATTTGGAAAACAATAAACAAGCAAACAGCACATCATATGGTGACGCTGTTAGGTTCTAAGACTTTAGGTACTAATGTATTAGAACTTCAATATGTATTATGTTGGCAAACTATGATAAAAACATAGAGTCTAGATTTAGGTTTGCTCAAAGTGTGGTTTTATCTAAAATTGGAATCGAGTGATTGCAGGATTTATTGGTCAAAATCTGCAACGCTCGATCGATTGAAAATTAGACTTGATCGATTGAAACTTGTAAAAATTTAGTTTTCTGTAGAAATTCCAATTCAGCCCAAGCCCATATGACGTGTAGGGTTAAGTATTTTACTTCAAGTATAAAAAGAAAAACCCTAGCTACATTTTAGAAGTCCATGAAGAGTTGGGTGTTGAATCTTCTGTGAGATCTAGAGGTGTTTACCTTTACACACACACATAGAGCTATCAAGATCAAGATTCACTCAAGAACTTGATGATCTCTTTAGTTGCTGCGTAAAGAACTCGAAAGAAGATTAGAAACCTTTGAGTGGAGTCTCAAAGTACAAGTAGGGGAACTTGTGGTTGCTACAGATCAAAGAAAGAAGTAGTTTGTGAACTCGAAGCTGTCACGTGGTCATGATAGTAAGTTTTCTATACGAGGTAGCAATAGGATGTTAGTAGTCTAAGTTCTACTGTAAAAACTTCAATTCTTTCATAGTGGATCTGTTTTTACCTTGAGAATAGTTAGGTTAAATTCTCCCCAGGTTTTTTACCGGTTAGATTTTCCTGGGTCATCATATCGTGGTGTTCTTTATTTTTTCCGTATTATTTGCATGATATGATATTATTGTGTTAACCTAGAATTGAATAATTTATCTAAGTAATCACTTGGCTAAATATCTAAGTTAAACAACTTGGGGTCTAAAACTTAACAAGTGGTATCAAAGCGGGTTAGTTCTTGTGTTTAGGTCTTTTGATTTAAGAGTTGATCCTTGACACTGGTTGTCATGGATTCTTTAAAGTTCTTTTTGTTAAAAATCCAACTTTTCTTTTTTTGGATCATATGGCTTGTTGCATGTGTTAAGTTTTTCCTTGAGTATCTTGGTTTAATTACATGTGATGATAATTATGTGTGTTACACTACTTTAACCGCCTTAAAGGCACGCGATTCTTGTCTTTGGTATTTGGATAATGGTTGTTCTAGGAATATGACAGGAAATTAAAGCATTATTCAAGACACTCTTTGAAGGAAAGATTGGGATAGTCACATTTGGAGATGGGAGCAAATCTGTGATCAAAGGCATTGGAACTGTGGACATTCCAGGATTGCCAGTATTTGAAGATGTCTAGTATGTTGATGGGCTAAAGGCTAACTTAGTCAGCATCAGTCAGATTTACGACAATGGATTGAATGTTTTCTTTACCAAGTATGAATGTGAGATACTTGGAGGAGGTGACTGCATGTGTATTGGTGTTAGGACTGCTGATAACTGTTATGGTATAACACCAAGTATAACCAACAAGTGTTTTAGTGTAGAGATCAATCAAGTAGACCTATGGCATCAACGGTTGGGACACGCAAGTCAGAAGCAATTAGAGAAGATCTCCAAGTGTGAAGCAGTTATTGGTTTGCCTAAGTTTGAAAAGATAGAGAAGAGCATATGTGGACCATGTCAGATGGATAAACAAGTGAAGTCCAAGCATCTGTCTGTAACTGAAGTTCAAACCTCAAGACCTTTGGAACTGTTGCACATTGATCTTATGGGTCCTGCCAGAGTTCATAGTTTGGGTGGAAAGGGGTATATTCGAGTAGTTGTGGATGATTTTACTAGGTATACTTGGGTTGTGCTTTGGAGAGATAAGGTCGAGGCTCCTAAAAAGATGATACATCTATGCAAGAAATTGCAAGTTGAAAAAGTTACTGTGATAGATAGAATTAGAAGTGATCATGGGAGAGAATTTGAGAACAGATCTATATCAAAGAAGTTTGTGGGATTCAGAGCTAAGTTTGTAAACTTTACTTAGGTTTACTATGAATTGATCTAATAGTGGATAGTTCTTCTTGGGATTGGTCCCCCTTAGGTTTTTCCTTTGGAACAGGCTATTTCATAAGGTTTCCTAGGTCAACATATTTTGTGTTATTTACTTTTCTGCTATGCATGATATGTTTGATTATTTCTTTAACCTAAGGCTTGCATAATTAATCTAATTAACAACTTGGAATTAAATAGTGTGTTAAGATAATGGAAAATTTGATATCAATTTGTTGTGTAGACAGTGGAGTTATTTATAGTGTGTTAGGTTAAAATGAATTGACCCCTTGTAAATTAATTAATTACCCAAGTTAATTAATCAATCAAATTACATGCAATAACGTGGTAGCACAAATAAATCACCAAATAACTAAATGCAGCGAAAAATAAATTTGACACAAATGATTTGTTTATGAATGGGGAAAACTACCAAGGCAAAACCCCACCGAGTGAATTTAAGGTCACCACTCCTGAGAATCGACCATTATCAATCACAAGCGGTTACAAGTATAAAGAATCTTACCAAACCCTATGGCATATTTCAAAATACCAACCTACAATTGAACCCTTATCCCAATACCCGATTAGACTTGTATTGTAACGGCAATCTCTCCATTCAATGCACGAATCCCAGGACATGACTAACCAATGATGCACAGATCCCAATACGTGACTAACTCCTTTACACGAATCCCAATATGTGACTCATTCACCAACTTGAGGAAGATATTGGCTGCAAAGTTCTTCAGTTCATCAACAATGAAGATCAAAAAGCTCATTGGTCACAAAACTCGTGGCGTAAAGATGCAGCAACTTCTCTAGAGAGAATGATGAATTAGGTCACAATATGCTTGAATTCTATTTGCATATGTTGTGCATAATCCTATGCATAATGCTATAGCCTTTAAAATAAGCCTTATATATGTCTAGGGTTATGAGTAAAAAAACCCTACACAAATATATTACAATATGCATGTAATCAGATTTGAAAAGTCCGATTTTGTAATTCTCGACAGATACAACTTCTATCGAGATTCAACATTAAATCTCGATAGAAAGGATTCTGTCGAGTTTCTGTCAAGTTTTAATGAATAACACTTTCTTCACTTGTTTCTTGGTCAAACTTGTTTAGCTTCAATACTCAACTTGAACACTTGTTTCTTGAAGTAATAAACCCATCCTAGATCTACCAAATTACAAGTAAAATGTGTTTTGCAAAGGATTAGCCAATTACATAAAATATGTCCTAACATAGTGCACTTATGCAAAATAGAAATAGAATATATAATCATCTAGAGAACACAAAGATATGGTATATTTATGGCACTGACAACTTTTTTCTATTAATAAAATCTATAGCTACAACGGCGGAGTGGGAATCTGAACTCTAAATGTCTCCGTTGGAAACACTAACAATTGTGAATTGATCTACAAAACTCTTGGGTACAATATGGGTAGCTTAAATGACATATTATATATGTATATATGAAGATATCACATTTTGTACCCCTTACGACTTGGGCCCCTGTTCGCCAATGATGTTGAAATTCTAAGACCCAAGGTTGGTTTAACGACCAACCAAATGTTAAATTGAGTTGATAAATGTTAAAATGAAAATTTTAACTTTTAATGGGAAAATAAATCTATTTTTGGAAAGATAAAGCCAACAAAACCCTTGACGTGCATGTGCTGGAATCGACCTATGCGCTCGGCAATGATGCATGCACACGTAGGCACAAACCTGCGCACGCATGTAGGGTTCTAGAAACTATTGAAGACAAGTTTTCTACATTAAAAACTAAGGTTCGGAACGAATCCCACATCATCTAGGAGCCATTCCAAATCCCCATTTTCACTATATAAATAGCCATATATGGTACCTTTTCAAAACAGACAAAAATCCCAAGAGAAAACACTAAGATTCACTAGAAATAGTGAGTCAAAGAGGGAGTTTTTCACAAAATATCCTCAAGTCAAATTTCTTTTTATTGAGGTTTTTTCTGGCCTTAATCTTTGAGTTTAAGATTACTAATCACTTTTTCATTGATTGTGAATAGATTTCACTGAGGGGAATGGTCAAAAATCAAGTCTAAGAGCTTTTGTTTTGAGGTATTGAGTTCTAAGTTCTTTTCATTTTTTCTTTTATAATGTTTTTAATCTTGTTTCTTTGTTTGTTTTATGCTTTTATAACTTAGTTTTAGTGAGCTTTTGTATCTTTAAGCATGGTATGTTGTTAGAATTATTGTTTTAAGTGTTGCCCTGTTCCCCTGTGTTTTCTGTGTTCTGGATTAGGTTTCGATCCCATTTCGCACATGCATGCATTATGCATTCGCACGCAAGTCAATGTTTGCGCATAAATGTGTTTGACCTAAGCTCGTAGACTTCTATATGTGTGCATATACCGTTGCCCAAAAACCCTCATTTAAGTTTTCTGCTTTGTTTTCTTCATTCATCTCACATGTTATGCCTCTGCTTTGATTCTTTTTTACAGATATAAGTCCTTGTTCTCTGTTTATTTTTTATTTGCCTTTCACATGTTTAAATTAGGTTTTATCTTTTGTTTCTTTCTTTTGATGTCATGAATGTTAATACCTTATTTTGTCTGCCATCGATTTGCGTGCTTGACCCCGAAAAATTCAAAAATATTATTTTCTTTCCATAGGGCCGCGAGAACATCTAAAATGACGTGGTGCAACCCGTTCGGATACTAGAGCACTCAAAGTGCCTCTTTTAGCCAAAATGACCAAAATTCCCCTGGTCAACATAGGGTTGACTGAAGGTCAAAATCCTCACAAAACAACACTTTTCATGATCTTACATCAAACCTGAGCTTCTTGGAGACTTTTAGCAACTTTGACCAAGTTTGACCCGGAGTTAACCCCGGGTGGGCCCTAGAAACTCTAATTTTGATCCGGCCGTTAGAACGGGTTGAAACTAATGCCATTATGAAGATTATTTAATCTCATTCCAAAAATTGTTCATGGGTCAAAATTGTAGTGAAATGGTTTAGATATCGAGAAAACTATGAAAATAGCGTCTGCTAACTTCCTTCAGCCATAACTTTTGATGCGACCATTGGATTTTTGAGTTCCATACCTTTTTAGAAACTGAAAATGAAAATCCATCCAAGGATGTCAAGATCAACCCTATCAGAGGCCTTTTGAGGCTTGTGTTCCTTGGAGGGCCGCTGGTGGCCCTCTAAGGGCCGTTGCCTCAAAAAACGCGTCAAGGGCTATGAATAGCCCTAGGCACCCCTCAAACCATGGGAGACCACATTTTTCTGATTCTTGCCTTTTGGCTACGTGTTTTCTCTCTTCCAAACACACCAAAACTCACAAAAAACACATCAAAGCTTCTTGATTCTTGCATCTTCACCAACAATACAAGGTAGTGTTATTGTACTCAATCTTCTTCTCCTTGGTTCTACATCTTGGATTAGGGGATTAAGGGCGTGGATGTAGTTTTTTTAGCTATCATCCACACCCCTAACCTTCTAAATCCTTTTCCTAGCATGTTCTTGCTATTTTTGCTTGAATAACATGATTTATTGGTCGCTTTGACATGTTTCTTGCTTTATCTTGTTTCTAGCATCCTTCTAGCTTAGATCCATGTTCTTTTATGCTTGCTCACATGTTTATTTGTCTCGATCTATGTGCTTTGTGCTACATGTTTGTGCCTAGACCTATCTTTTCTATGTGTTGTTTGGCTAGATCCACACGTTTCTATGCTTGCTCACATGTTTATTGGTCTCGATTTATGTGCTTTTTGCTTTGTGCCATGTGTTTGTGCCTAGATCTATCTTTCCCATGTGTTGTTTGGCTAGACCCGCATGTTTTTATGCTTGTTCACATGTTTGTTGTCTCGATCTACATGTTTATGCTTTATGCCATGTTTTCCTTTCCCTTGTTCATCTTTTTGTTCTATGTTGATGTTAAGGTCACATGTTCACATGCTAGTAGGATGTTTTGGCTATGCCTCGCTCGGATCTATGTATTTATGCCTATTTTGTCATGCTATAGTGTTAGATCCATGCTTTCACATGCTTATATGCTTGGATTCATATTTTTCCATGTTTAGTTGTTAGGATTTACATGTTTACATGCGTGTTTCGCCTATATACCTAAATTTATGCTTTCACATGCTTGTGTGCTTGGATCTATGTTCTCCACATGCTTTATACTATATTCCATATACTTGTGCGCTCCATGCCATTTTTGTGTGCCTAGACCTAGGCTATGTTTGTCATGCCATGTGCTATTGTAGCCCATTTGTCACTTTGTCTTTCTTTCTTGCGTTTTGGCCGAAGGATTAGGACCCGATCTCGACCCTATGGTCTTTGTCATTGTCCATGCACCTTGGCCCACATCAAAGGGTTTGGATCACCCTATTTTCATGTCTATGCTTGCATGCTTCTATGCTTTAGGTTTGTGTTAGCCTCTCTTGTTCTAGGCTTTGCCATATTCGACACTCTCCGCAGACTTGATCTTGTTTGGTTACATCCAACACCCATGAGGCCTTGTTTGGGTGTAACCACTTGGGATGTGTCTTCGGATGCCAGGTTGCTTCATGCATACCTTTCCCCTTTTTTGCTTCGTGCGATGATATACTTGCCATGCTTGTTTGTGCCATCCGCTAGCTTTTTTTGCATCTTTACACGCTTGCTTACATGTCCATGCATGAGTCTTGCTTGCTAGTGTGTCGTCCATACTTCAACAAAATAAAGCTATGGACAATCGATCCAAATCTATAGTTGTCCCTCGCAGACACAACCTTTTGTTTGCTTTTTGCTTTTTTGCTTCCTTGTTTGTGTGCTTGCCATGTCTATCATGCTTATTGGATTTATGCTTCTTTCATATGCTATCCGCACCTTTTCCTTCCATCACTTATCTACTGGTTTCTTGTTCTTGTCTTTGCATGTACACACATGGAGCGAGGACGCTTGGAGCTAGGGCATGATCTCCCAAGTGCAAGCAAAAAGGGCAAGGATGCGAGCATGTCGATATAAGCCAAGCGGCTTGTGCGTAGGTGTAGGAGCTTAGTTTACCCCTTTTGGTTATGTACTCTTTTAAACCCCTTACTTCCTCCTCCCTTTCTCTCTTAGATGGTTTCTATTAGGTATATCATGTTGTGTACCATTCGTCCTCATCTCTAGAGTATGACGACTCCTATTTACTTTCCTGCACTTATATTTTGGGCCAATCTCTAGGTATGTAGGAATTTACTTTCCTGCTCTGTGTACTTGTATTGTGCATGATGTATGTATATATATACCTACTCGCCCCTTTCGATGTGATTTTCACAGCGCATGTCACCCCAAGCAAGCCATGCCTAATTTCCGTAGCGAAAGCAAGGTGACATGTCACCGTGTTTTAGACGTGGAAATCTGGTATTTTGCCCAAACGCCTTAGGAAAGCATAGATTGGGACCATAACCATTCAAAAGCCAAACCTCAAAGCTCCATGCACGCAAAGCCCCAAAAGTCAATGCCAAAATCATGTTTTTATTGCCAATCTCCAAAAATTAAGGTTTTATAAAAACAAAGGACTATCCTCGGACAGGCATTGTGGAGTGCCCAACACCTTCCCCACACGTAACCAAACTTCTAGACTCAAGAATCAAAATTTTTTTTTCCATCCGCATTAGATTAGGAAAAATGACATTTTTCTTAGCTTAGGATTGGTAATAAAATCAACTAGAAACAGGTGACCAATCACACCTTAGAAAAACCCAATGATTGGTGGCAACTTCAATCACCTTTGGTAATCACCTAAAATTTGTTCCAGAATCCTACCATAATGCCAAACGTAGACCTACCTTCCTCCACCAAGAGAGAGAGCACCTGAAGTTCCATGCAAACACACGCACAACTATCATCTAGAGGGGCCCTCCAACGGGGCTCCATGTGCACGGGAGCGTCGCCACAGTGGGTGGTTGGACAAAGGCCCACGGCAGTTCTGCCATCTCGAGGTCAGGCGTCGACAATGAACAAGCATTCACATATCCATGCATTAATGTCATAGGTACTAAGATGCAGCAAGATAAGTGAGGTAAGTCGTACATTCACATGGACACGCATGATGAATGTTCAACGATAGATATGAACAGGTTTGTTTGCATGAGTTAATTTTAATGTATAGATGCAATCACATGCTACTTGGATCTTTCTATGCTTGTGTTTTTTCCATGATTACTTTGCTACCTATGTTTCTACCTTGGATGTGATATTGATAGGCCAAAAAATGTATTAACCCCCTAGTGATGGATTAATTGATTAAAAGCGGAAATTAAATAATACAGTGATTTGTTTACGAATGGGGAAAACCTTCGAGGCAAAAATCCCACCGGGTGATTTTAAGGTCACCACTTTTGAGAATCCATTATTATTAAAACAAGTAGTTACAAGTAAAGGAATCCCAGTACCTTATACCAACCTACAGTTGAACCCTTACTCCAATACCCAATTGGACTTGTTCTGTAGTGACAATCTCTCCTTGTATTGCACGGCTTCCAATACGTGACTAACCAAAACATGTGCGGATCCCAATACGTGACTTGATCACCAACTTGAGAATGATGTTAGCTGTAGAGTTCTTCAGTTTATCACACGGTGAAGATCACGAAGTTTTTTGGTCACAAAACCCTATGATGATTCTAGTCACTCTTGTGGAATTATGCTCTTGTGCAACTGTTCTCTTGATTGTGCTACCTGTGATGGTGCTTGCACACTCCCAAGTGCAGGAGATCGTAGCAATATAATTCTCGGAGTACTGAGGTCGAACCACAAGGAGCAGGGTAAATTCAAAGACAATATAATTAAACAGCAATTTAGGTGAAGAAGAAAAGTACTTTTGCTAGGTGATTGTTAACAGGAATAATAATAAAAACTGATTTAATTCAATAATGTAAATACTAGGGCATCGGGGTGTTTCCCTATATCAATATGAGATTCTTTGTGATCTAAGAAAATATCTATTTCATAATTGATAGTTCTTATACAATTAAAAATTTATGATTCGGTTGAACTGAGACAATTCAAGAACGCATGATAACCTCGATCAATAATGCGGTTAGAAAAGTTTTTCAAAAAAACCCATTCACTTTAAAATCTAATTTCGATTTGAAACTATTAGAAATTCATCTAAACAATAAGAAAAACATGATTGAACTTATTGAAAGCATGTAAGAACTAATACATCAAAAGAAATTTAATTGAACAATGAAATATGTCGACGATAAGACTCTAGAAAGAATCACATTAAATATTCATACCGTTTAGAAGAAACATTACCCCTAGCCCTAGCAAAGAGTTTAGGTTGCCATTAGAGAAAGGAAAATATAAGTTTTTCTCTGCTCAAAATTTGTTCTACACAGCCTCCCTTCAAAACCCTCATGTCTAAGTGTCCTAAGCAAATAAAACTTTTACTATTTTTAATTTCCATCCAGGTTTACAGCGGTAAATTGTGAGTTAATTTCGGCCTTCAAAACTTGTGAATTTCGAAAAATGAAAAACTGGTAAGTTGTAGATAATTAAGTCACGGTTCCAACCCATCTGACCTTGTGTCAATTGGATTTTTTATGAGTGAGATACATCCAAAATACTGATCAGTACTCAAATCAGATTTTTCCTTTTCAGATTCTGCCTCTTTGGTTTTTTTCCTTATTTGAAGCTTCCAATCAGAGTAGATGATCCAAGCACTCCAGCTGCACCTCCTTAGACATTTAAGCATGATCCTTTAGCTCCACTTTAATTCTAGTTTGGCCTCCATTCTCTCACAAATTCCTGTAAACTCATCTTTCTCACATGATTTCCTGAAAGTAGAAAATTACACACAATGAATGACATCTTATTCAAGAAATTATGTAAAGATAAATAATAGAGACTAATGTAAATCATGGCTTAATTAAACAAATTAAGCATAGTAATAAGGAGATAACACCCACATAAATATATAACAAGTATACATTTTAAGGCGTTATCAGACGACCGTTAAAATACTCCTTATATATATTTAGGGTTGTGAGAAAAGAAAACTCAAACACATACTCATGGATTAGATGAAAAATCGCTCTGAAAAACTGAGTTTCATAAATCTCGATAGATAGCCATCTATCGAGCTAGCTGTCGAGCCATAGGTATTAGCCGATTTTAATCCTTGATAGATACTAGCTGTCGAGATTTAAAATCTAGCACTTCCTTATTAAATCTTGGACAGACTTGCATGAATTTAACACTTGAACTTGAAACCTTGTTTCTTGAAGTATTAAACACATCCTAGATTTACCCAATTACAAGTAAAGTACTTTTTATTAAATGATTAGCCAATTACATAAAATGTTGACATATGTTCCAAACATCAAATCACATATGTCCTAACAGATATGATGCTATATAAATGTTACGTTGATAGGAGATGCCATGTATGCTAGGCTTGGGTTGTGATATGCCATGATAGATGAATGATTAGGTTTTGGGATGATTAATGCCATTATTGTATGCTTAGATATATGCTAGTGTGTGTGTGTGTGTATGTGTGTAGATACAATATTGAATATGCCCTTTAATAGGATTAAGACATAAGACACAATGAGTGGAAGCCACCCCTAGGGTTGGGCAATTTTGGATGCCTAACACCTTCCCAAAACCATACCTAAACTCTGAACCCTTACTCTAGTAGTAAGATCAAAAGGTCTTTTCCCAAGAGGATGCTATATTCATGGTTTTTAGGCCATTGTAAAACTAGGTGGTAACTCCCCGTTGTGCCCACAATATATATATATATATATATATATATATATATATATATATATATATATATATATATATAAAATTGTTAGTATTTATTCTACATAAACATGTCTTTTTTATTGTTGAGATTTTTTTAAGAGGATTTTTATTGTTGAGTTCACTAATCTAAAAAATTCATGTTTTCCTAAGAGCTCCTAATAATTAAGAAAATAACTATCTCTATTTGAAATGGATCTATTAGGTAATAAATTGATCCCGGTTAATTAATTCAATTACTTAATTTGATTAATTATTTGAATTTCATGCAAATAATGTGGAGGCACAATGAAATTAAACAAACTAAATTAGATGTAGTGGAAAATATATTTAATCTTGACGGGGAAAATCTTTGCAAACAAAAACCCCCCTGAGTGAATTTTAGGTCACCACTCTAAAAAATTCTGCTAATAAAAAAACAACCAGTTACAACTTACAAGTATAATGAATCTTACCCCATAGGTTTTTCAAAAAATACCAACTTATGGTTGAACCTACTGACCTATACCAATATTAGCTCCAATACTCAATTGAACTTGTTCTTGTAGAGGCTTTTCCTTTGCACGGATCCTAGTACGTGACTAACAAAATAACAACTTGATTGTTGTTGTTTGATGTAGAGTTCTTCAATCCAAACTTATTAATCTGGAAGTAGCTTGGTACATAAACGTAAGGTGCACAAAAAGTCACAGTAGCTCCTGTAAAACGTGTATCTCAATATGAGTCTTTGTGTCTTTGAAGAAGGATATAAAATATTGCTTTTATATCCCCTAGAAACCTAGAGGTGGAAACCCTAGAATGGTCATCATGGGACTGAAAATAGATCAAGAATTTTAAAATTCACTAATCTTGATAGATCGAGATGTATCGAGATTCATTTAATCTCAATAAATTGAAGATATCGAGCTATGTGTTGAGATCTTCTATTCCATCTTTTCTTGTATTGTTTCTTGAGTATTTTTTATGTCTTCAATAATATTACTTGTTACCACTTGTAGAAGTACTTCATGATGTTCTTGAACACACTAGAACTAAGACCCAAATACAAATAAAATGCGTTCTGTCAAAAAATATGTCAATCACATAAATTTGTTCCTAATTGGACCAATTTCATGGTTCAATTAAAGGGATACATTATATGACATCATTTAAGATGGATCCATTTCAAGTTTTCGCTTGAATATTATAAATCTAAACTAGTTTTTATATTAATTTTGTTTTTGAATTCATTGTGGTTTATGTCTAACTTGTTTCTTTTCCTTTTTTTTTTTTTTAACAATGTTTTTTTCTTCTCATGCAACAACTTCAATAAGCGTTTCGATGTAAGAGATCTTGCCATGAATTGTAACAAATATGATTTAACTATGGTATTGGCCAAACATTCATAAAAATTACATCATAGAACACCATAGCATGAAGTGAAAATAACAAAAAGGGACCGACAAGAGTATATATATCTCATGCCTTGGTAGTTATTGGTTCTAGAAAACCATTAAATCTAATAAACCACTAAAACATACTTAGTAATTAGTACCCGCCAAATGAGATCATGTCAATAAGATTAGTTCAACCCAAGCAAATTCTTAATTATATGGGTCACACCATTGACCATCAAACATTCCCAATAAGGACAGAGTCAAGATATATACATGGGTCTGTCAATCATCTCAATTTTTTTTTAGAGATAATTACAATATGCTACTAATCCCGCAGCTTGAACTCTTTTTTCCCCAGATCCCTAAGCACTTTGTACATGAGGAGGTGCCAGTGTTAAATATACTATGAAAGTAAGGTTTATTTGTGGCTTGGAAAAAGCAACATGAAAACTACACAATGGTATTGAAATGGTCCAATTTGATTCTTTTCAAATTGTGTACAGACTATTAGTGTTTAAAGAAAGGTTCAAATTGAGAGTGGCTGAAGAGTTACCGAGTCTTATATGCTCTGTTTGTGAAACTACAGGAACACCAATGAACGTTTAGACCCCCAATTCTAAAATTACCAACACAAGCTTATAATCAAATAATATATGTGCGAAAAATGAAATATAAGCTATATCCAGATAGGTAACACACTCTAAACCATATTTAATCACAAACACATCAATTTTTAAAAGGTAAAGAGAAAGGGAAGAAAGATGCAAACACAAAGATAACACGCCAATGTGTTATCGAAGAGGAAACCGAAGCCCTCCAAGCTTCTTGCTCCAACAAAGTTACGTCGAACCTTGTCTTCTCTAGCTTATCGGGTCCCGTAATAAACCCTTTGCATCAACCAAATAAATTGGTCCCTTCTGAACTGCTTCCCAAACATCAAAACACATCTTCACTAATATGGGTATGGTGAGATAAGGATTTGGCTAAATGTACCTTTCAAGGATATATCAATGGAGAGGGTAAGAGTAGAGGAATTTGGAGAATCAAAGGATGAAGATTGTAGATAAGTCAATCTTGTTTTTCTCTAAGGTTTCTCTCTCAAAATTCTCTCTAGAAGCTCTCTACATTTCATGGGTATAAGGCTATTTATAGTAGGGTGTATGAGGAATGTGAAACGTCAGGTTTAACCAAACAGGGCATTCTGGCAACTCGACCTCATGACTGGAACGAGTCGCGAGCTAACTGCCTGGCCAGACTGGAAGTTTTTTCTTGTAGTGCTCCAGCTATCACCACACTTCAGCTCCCCTGCATGCTCCACATGTGTGCCACCTATGGTGACTTGCTAGTCGCGAGCCAATTGCAAGGTCCAATTGTGAGGCTCTTCTTGATTGCACACTTTTGAGGTTTCTTCACACTCTCACACACACTACCCTTACATAACTCCCACCTAAATACAAGGTATCTAATTGCTAAAATACAAGCAAATTTGGCACGGAATAAAGACAACACATGATTGAATAAGTTCTAAACAAGGGAGATGTCTTTGTCTTCCCAATTGGTCTCATTCACTTCCAATTCAACATAGGGTAGACCAATGTTGTTGCCTTTGCTGGTCTCAGCAGTCAAAATCCTCGGTTAATCACCATCGTAAATGCGATTTTTGGATATAATCCTCCCATCTAACCTGATGTTCTTGCCAAGGCCTTCCAGTTAGACAAGAATGTTGTTGATTATCTTCAGAAACAATTTTAAGTCAACTACAATTTGGAAAAATATTTGTAATAGGAATGATGAACCACTATATAGTTTGAATAAAGTTTACATTGTTTCCCTTGATGATATTCCATTGAAATAATTATTGTCAAATAAAATGATTTGTTATTATTATTATTATTTTTTCAATGCGAGTCATTGTGTAATAGGAAAGGCAAAGAGATCAGTGCACAAATAAATCTTTTTTTTTTTTTGAGAAATAATTACAACATGCTGCTAACCTCGTAGCTTGAACCCTTTCCCCCCTAGACCCCCAAGCACTTAGTGCACAAATAAATCTTGATTACACCTTGGATCCACAATGTTTGAAATTACTAGCACCTAAGTATTAAATATAATAAGATCTAAATTGTGTTTAAAATGGACAGAGAATTTGTTTTCGTTTACGCAAATGGGAGGTCAAATTTAATTAGGGCTCAGTAGCATCTATTCTTTGTCAAACATTTATGCATGTAAGATTGAAGCAACATTTTCGGGTGTTGAAATAGCAAATGTATTGAGCTTTTACAACGCTATGTATTCATACTGCGGTAACATGGAAAAAATTATACGAGGGAGAAAAACATAATACTTAGGGGTTTAAATATTGTTAAAGCTATACGGTCTATGTGCTTGTAGAACAAACAAATAAACAAATTTATGGGTTAGTTTAGGGCTAACTTAGAGTAGTTCTCTAGTGTATAAACCCTACTTTTGTTAATTGCAAACATAAGAGTCCAATAGTGAAGATATAACAGTTAAAGATGTAAAGCCCATATTTTTACTTTGGCAATCATGAAGAAATTGTAATCTTTAGAACTTAGTTTTTGTCTAAGTGTTTACTCTAGACATATTCAGAAACAAGATAAATGAAGTTTTGCACAATTGAAGACTAAAGAAAGTAGGAAAGATAAGTAAAAGAACAGTCTCACTTATCTCGACCGATATCGAGATGCACATCTCAACTAATCGAGATTCGTGTAGATTTGAATTCTCATTTTCTTTCTCAGTCAATGGATCTAGGGTATTGATGAATTTTAAGGATATTTAAATATAAATCCTAAAGCATGTTTTTACACATATAAGAGGAAGGCAGTGCACAGATCTGGAGTTTTTCCAAACCCTTTTGAAGCTATAACTGGAAACCTTGTGCAAACAACAAATTTGGCTAGAGTAAAGTTACTGTAATCAAATCAACCACAGTTAATGATCTAAACCTTTGAGTGGAGTCTTAAAGTCACAAACAGGAGTTTTTGTATGCAACAATTTCACAGTAGAAGAGTTCATGGATTTGAAATAGCGTGTGGTTATGTGAGTAAGTACTACATGTGGTAGCAATAGATTTAAGATTAAATCTATTGTATAATCTTCTATTCCATTAGTGAAATGTTGCCTTGAGAATTATTTAGAGGCTAAATCCTCTCCAAGTTTTTTACTTTGAAACCATAGTTTCAAAAGTTTTCCTGAGTCATCATTCTTGGCGTTCCTGAAGTTTGTGATTGTGTGATGTTTGTTTTAAATCATATCTAATTGCATGTTTAATCACTTTAATTAATTGATTATAAATTTGATTGAATCTGACTCAATTGAGGTCTAAAACCCTAACAAAAGAGTTTCTGCTGTGGACATATGAATCAAGTTAAAATCCTGCTTTCGCTCTTTCTTTTCTCTTTCCTTTCCTTCAAGCTTAACAACTTTTAACTGATATTAGAGTCAAATTTGATATTGACCATGCCGTGATATACCGAGATCCACAACCCAAATTTTTGCAATCTCACAACCTTCTTTGCGGCTGCCATCAACTAGCCCGCAACCTGCAAGATTACCTGTGATCACAGTCAACGAGTTCATCACTACAGGCACTGCCAACAACTTTGTGCACCTCCGAATCGGCTGACCTGTTCACCTCAGCAAGCGATAATGTGCCATACACCTAAACCGCACAACTATTCTGCTTCATTGCCAGTACATGCTAGCAAAAACAAAGCAAGATGAGAACATTAGAGCTTGTGCTACATTTGAGTAGAACCTGAATATTTAAATACCCAAATACGTGTCACACATGACATTCTCCTTGCAGTAATTTGATATCAATTTGTAGCGGAGACTGTGGAGTTATTTATAGTCCATTTATGCAACATACGCAGATATAATGCTTTTTGTCATCAGATCAAAACATTAATTGGATTTTTTTGTAGGTGAGAATTGAATTCTAAATCTTTTATTTGAGTATAAGAGTTTTCACCAATTGAACTAACTGAAACCCATAAATATAAAATACAAAAATAAATAAAATGGAATAGTTACAGAGAGAGAGAGAGAGAGAGAGAGAGAGAGAGAGAGAGAGAGAGAGAGAGAGAGAGAAATTTAAACTCTAGATGTCTCCAATAAAAAGGCTAAAAAATATTAGTTGAATGACATAAAACTTAAATAATATGATTATATAAAACTTAAATGACATAATATGATTATATATGTATACAATAAATGCATGTGAGGTGTGTGGGACAAGGGCCATGGTTCAAGTCTGAAAGAGGGAGCTTCATACACAAATACACTTAGATTAGGTTAGATTAAAAATTCTATCTTGTATAAATATATATATATATATATATATATATATATATATATATATATATATATAGATTAGTTTATACACCTCCCTAACATTTATTCTACAGAAACTTGTCATCTTTATTATTGAGTTGCCTAATCTAAACAAGGCATGTTTTTTAAGGAGCCCGTAATAAATAAGAAAATAATTATCTCCATTTGGAATTGACCAATTTCATGGTTCAATGAAAGGGATACATAATACTACACCATTTAAAATGAATCCATTTCATGTTTATGATTGAATTATTATAAATCTAAACAAGTCACGGATCCGTGCACACATGGAAGAATTTCACATAAATCTGTTTTTGAATTCACTATGGTTTAAGTCCAACTTTTTTATTTCTTTTCTTTGGGAACAATGTTTTTAACTTTATTTCTCATTGAACAACTACAATAAGCGTTTCGATACGTAAGAGATCTTGCCATGAATTGTAACAAATATTAGTTAACTATGGCATTAACAAAACGTTCATAAGAGTTACATCATAGATAGAACACCATAGCATGAAGTGAGAACAACAAAAAGAGACCGACAAGAATATATAATTATATATACCTCACGCCTTGTTAGTCAGATGCCTTCGTAGTTATTGGCTATAGAAAACCATTAAATCTAACAAACAACTAAAAAATATTAATTAATACCCACCAGATAAGATGAGGTCAATAAGATTAGTTCAACCCAAGCATACTTAATTATATGGGTCACACCGTTGACAATTAAACATTTCCTAATGAGGACAGAGTCAAGATATATACATGGGTCCTTCATTACAATGTTAAATATACTATTGACGTAAGGTAAATTTGTGGCTTGGAAAAAGCAGCACGAAAACTGCACAATGGCATTGAAGTGGTCCAATTTGATTGCTTTCCAAATTGTGTACAGACTATTAGTGTTTAAAGAAAGGTTCAGCCATTAAACAAGAAATTGAGAGCGGTTGAAGAATTACCAAGTCTTATACGCTCCATTTGTGAAAATCTTAGACAGGTTCCCTGACTCCACTCTATAAATAGACATATTCCCCATATGCTATATACCCATCCCTCACCCAAGCAAGAAAAATACTACACAATAAGAGAATAACATCAAAAAATATGATGAAAGTTGTAATTGTGGCCATTTTGGCTTTGGGAACCACCCTTGTTTCAGCTTATGACCCCAGTCCTTTGCAAGACTTTTGTGTCGCAATTAACAACACCGATTCTGCTGGTATGCACATGCTCTCTCCTTTTTAAATTTTTATTTTGATGAACTACAAATCTACATGCTCTATCATTATTAGTAGTACGTAGTAATGTTATCGTTACCTACATTCTTTCAATATCATTATAGTGAAGTTCTACACATTAATGAAATTATTATCATCACCTACGTTATATCATCTGCATTAGATTTTTTTTCTCCTACTTGACATGTTATTGTCCATTGTTACAGAATTGTCTACTTTGTGACAATAACAAACTTTTCTTCGTGTAGTATTTGTGAATGGAAAATTTTGCAAGGACCCAGCAACTGTCATAGCCAACGATTTTTTCTTTCCCGGACTCAATATTCCTGGAAACACAGCTGCAAGTAAACTCGGATCAAGTGTCAATCTTGTGAATGTCGATAAATTACCTGGTCTCAACACTCTAGGCATATCTTTGGCTCGTCTCGACTTTGCACCATATGGCCTGAATCCTCCTCACATTCACCCTCGCGGCACTGAGCTTTTGGTAGTCATGGAGGGTACTCTCTTGGTTGGATTTGTCACATCCAACCCAAACAAACTCTTCACCAAAGTTCTAAACAAGGGAGACGTCTTTGTATTCCCAATTGGTCTTATTCACTTCCAATTCAACATAGGGCAGACCAATGTTGTTGCCTTTGCTGGTCTCAGCAGTCAAAATCCTGGGTTGATCACCATAGCAAACGCGGTCTTTGGGTCTAATCCTCCAATCAATCCTGATGTCCTTACCAAGGCCTTCCAGTTGGACAAGAATGTAGTCGATTATCTTCAGAAACAATTCTAGTCAAATTGCAATTAGTAAAAATATTTGTAATAGGAATGATGAACCATTACAAAGCAGAGTTTGAACAAAGTATGCCATGATTCCTTATATGTAATGCCTTAAAAATAATTATTATCAAATAAAACTGTCATATGATTTTTTTATGTGTCATGGTGTCCATGTAAATCCTGTGCAATTGGTGCATTGCTAAATCTTGAGTACACATTGGATCCACAACGATTGAAATCACAAGCACCTAATAAAACTGACGACAAAAGTTATATTAAAAATAGACGGCCAAATTGTGGGCTCCGTAACACTAATCTATGTTGAAAAAAATTCCTATAGGTAATTAGAGGAAGACGTTGAGAAACATAATACTTTTTATCTTCTTATTTTGGATAATTCGACAATATGGGTGGATAGATTCAAACCTCAAATATTACCGTTGGAAACACTAGAAAGTGACAACTAATTAAGCTACAAAGCTCTTGGTGAGAAATGTAATACTTAAGCGGTTAAATATGATTATTTGTGAAATTACCCAATTAAAAGTCCCAAAGTTTATATCCTGTTTCACATTTGGTATGTTTGGAAAATTTAGACCCTTGATTGATTTTACCACAAAATTAATCAACTTGTTAAATTAACTAGTTTTGAAAGTCATATTGATTTCTAGATTAGTTACCAAAGTAGTAACATAGACCATTTGGAAAACAATAAATAAAAAAACAAACAGCACATCATATGGTGACGCTGTTAGGTTCTAAGACTTTAGGAACTAATGTGTTAGAACTTCAATATGTATTATGTTGGCAAACTATGATCAAAACAAAGAGTCTAGATTTAGGCTTGCTCAAAGTGTGGTTTTATGTAAAATTGGAATCGAGTGATTGCAGGATTTATTGGTCAAAATCTGTAAAGCTTGATCGATCGAAAATTAGACTTGATCGATCGAAACTTGTAAAGATTTAATTTTCTGCAAAAATTCCAATTCAGCCCAAGCCCATATGACGTGTAGGGTTAAGTATTTTACTTCAAGTATAAAAAGAAAAACCCTAGCTACATTTTAAAAGTCCTTGAAGAGTTGTGTGTTGAATCTTCTGTGAGATCTAGAGGTTTATACCTTTACACACACATGTAGAGCTATCAAGATCAAGATTCACTCAAGAACTTGATGATCTCTTCAGTTGCTGCATAAAGAATTCTAAAGAAGATTAGAATCCTTTGAGTGGAGTCTCAAAGTCACAAGTAGGAGAACTTGTGGTTGCTGCAGATCGAAGAAAGAAGTAGTCTGTGAACTCGGAGCTGTAACGTGGTCATGATAGTAAGTTTTCTATACGAGGTAGCAATAGGATGTTAGTAGTTTAAGTTCTATTGTAAAAACTTCAATTCTTTCATAGTGGATTTGTTTTTACCTTGAGGATAGCTAGGTTAAATCCTCCCTAGGTTTTTTACCGGTTAGATTTTCCTGGGTCATCATATCGTGGTGTTCTTTATTTTTTCCACATTATTTGCATGATATGATATTATTGTGTTAACCTAGAATTGAATAATTTGTCTAAGTAATCACTTGGCTAAATATCTAAGTTAAACAACTTGTGTTAAGGGGTCTAAAACTTAACAAGTGGTATCAAAGCGGGTTAGTTCTTGTGTTTAGGTCTTTTGATTTAAGAGTTGATCATTGACCCCGGTTGTCATGGATTCTTTAAAGTTCTTTTTGTTAAAAATTCAACTTTTATATTTTTGGATCATATGGCTTGTTGCATGTGTTAAGTTTTTCTTTGAGTATCTTGGTTTAATTACATGTGATGATAGTTATGTGTGTTACACTACTTTAACCGCCTTAAAGGCACGTGATTCTTGTCTTTGGTATTTGGATAATGGTTGTTCCAGGAATATGACAGGAAATAAAAGCATTATTCAAGACACTCTTTGATGGAAAGATTGGGATAGTCACATTTGGAGATGGGAGCAAATCTGTGATCAAAGGCATTGGAACTGTGGACATTCCAGGATTGCCAGTATTTGAAGATGTCTAGTATGTTAATGGGCTAAAGGCTAACTTGCTCAGCATCAGTCAGATTTGCGACAATGGATTGAATGTTTTCTTTACCAAGTTTGAATGTGAGATACTTGATAGAGGAGGTGACTGCATGTGTATTGGAGTTAGGATTGCTGATAACTGTTATGGTATAACACCGAGTATAACCAACAAGTGTTTCAGTGTAAAGATCAATCAAGTAGACCTATGGCATCAACGGTTGGGACACGCAAGTCACAAGCAATTAGAGAAGATCTCCAAGTGTAAAGCAGTTATTGGTTTGCCCAAGTTTGAAAAGATAGAGAAGAGCATATGTGGACCATGTCAGATGGATAAACCAGTGAAGTCCAAGCATCCGTCTGTAACTGAAGTTCAAACCTCAAGACCTTTGGAACTGTTGCACATTGATCTTATGGGTCCTGCCAGAGTTCATAGTTTGGGTGGAAGGGGGTATATTCTAGTAGTTGTGGATGATTTTACTAGGTATACTTGGGTTGTGCTTTGGAGAGATATGGTCGAGGCTCCTAAAAAGATGATACATCTATGTAAGAAATTGCAAGTTGAAAAAGTTACTGTGATAGATAGAATTAGAAGTGATCACGGGAGAGGATTTGAGAACACAAAACTGGCTACCTTCTGCAATGATCAAGGCACACATCAAGAGTTCTCTTCACCAAAGACACAAAAACAGAATGGAATAGTGGAGCGGAAGAATAGGGTTATTCAAGAAATGGCTTGTATCATGCTGAATAACAAGAAGATGCCCAAGTCTTTCTGGGGAGAAGCAGTTAACACTGCATGTCATACACTCAACTGAGTGTATTTTAGACCTGATTCTAAGAAAACTCCATATGAAGGAAAGGAATGAAGCCTATTGTAAAATACTTCAGGATATTTGGAAATGATTGTTATATTCTGCGTGATAGGGAAAACCTAGAAAAGTTTGATGCAAAAAGTGACAAGGGATATTTTCTAAGCTACTCTACCACTAATAGAGCGTATAGGGTGTACAATCTGAGAACTAAAACAATCATGGAGTGTTCAAATGTGGTGATCAATGATGAAGTATGTCTAGAATCTCATTTAGAAGACACTCCTGCGGTTGAAGCTTCTTTTCCTGAAGAGTATGTTGGGAAGCATAGCGATGAAGAACTACAACTATTGAATGATGCTATTTCAGAACCATTTGTTTCAGAACCATCTACCCCTGTTCGTGAAACTCAACAAGAACAAAGTGAGCCTAGTTCTTCATCTAAACAAAAAGATACCTCAACATCTTCGGTCAAAGTCCATTTACTAGAATAAAGTAAATCATCCTGTCACAAACATATTGGGTAGTCTGAATGATAACATGAGAGTGAGGTCTAAAGCCTTGAATGTAATAACTCACTCATGCTATCTATCCTAATTCGAACCAAAGAAAGTAGATGAAGCACTTCAAGATGCTAATTGGACAAATTCTATGCATAAAGAACTTCATCAATTTGTTCAGAATGATGTATGGGAGCTAGTTCCTAGACCAAATGGAGTGAATGTGATAGGAACTAAGTGGATTTTCAAGAACAATTTAGATGAACATGGAATAGTTATTAGAAATAAATCAAGACTTGTTGCTCAAGGATACACACAAGTGGAAGGGATTGACTTTGATGAGACTTTTGCACCAGTAGCAAGACTGGAATCCATCAGGATACTTTTGGCAATAGCAAGTCACTTGAATTTCAAGTTGTATCAAATTGATGTTAAGAGTGCGTTCTTAAATGGGATGTTGCAAGAAGATGTGTATGTTGAACAACCAAAAAGTTTTGTTAATCCTTACAGACTGAATGATGTCTACAAATTGAAGAGAGCACTCTATGGTTTAAGACAAGCTCCCAGGGCATGGTATGATAGGTTAACTACCTATCTCAGTAAGCATGGATTTAAAAGAGGATTTGCAGATACTACTCTTTTCATACAAAAGGATAAGTATTATTTTGTAGTAGCTCAAATTTATGTTAATGATATTGTTTTTGGTGCTCTTAATGATTCTCTTGCTAAATATTTTGTAGATGAAATGAAAAAGATGTTTGAAATGAGTCTGGTTGGTGAACTAACTTATTTCTTGGGATTACAGGTGAAGCAAATGGATTCTGAAATTTACATCAACTAAGCAAAGTACACTAGAAACCTTGTTAAGAGATTTGGACTCGAAAAAGGTTACACATGCTAGAACACCAATGGTTGCAAATGCAAAATTAACCAATGATCCTTCAGGCGAGTCTATTGATGTTACATTATATAGAAGCATGATTGGTTATATTTTGTATTTAATTGCTAGTTGTCCAGATATTGCTTTTAGTGTTGGCGTATGCTCTAGGTTTCAAGCTAATCCTAAAGTTTCACATTTGCATGCTGTTAAAAGAATAATAAAATATGTTAGTGGAACTTGTGGTTATGGATTATTTTATAGCAAAGAGTCCAATATGTCTCTTTCTGGATACTTAAATGCCGAATGAGCCAGCAATGCTGATGATAGAAAAAGCACCACTAGTGGGTGTTGAGTTTTAGATCCCTGTAAACTAGATTGTTTAACCTAATTAATTAACTAAGTGTATACTTAGGTTTATTATTCAGATCTAGGTTAGAACAATAATAATCATATCATGCAAAGTAGTGGAAAGTAAAGAACACAAAGATCTAATGACCCAAGAAAACCAAACCGGTAAAAAACCTGAGGAGGATTTAACCTAGCTATCCTTAAGGTAAAAAGCAAATCCACTATGAAACAATTGAAGTTTGTACAATAAGACTTAGAGCACTAACATCTTATTGCTACCTTGAGTAGAAAGCTTACTATCATAACCACGTGACAGCTCCGAGTCCACGAACTACTTCTTTCCTTGATCTGCAGCAACCATAAGTTCTCCTACTTATGAATCTTGATCTTCTTGAAAGTTCTTTATGCAGCAACTAAAACAACCATCAAGTTCTTGATGTGAATCTTGATCTTGATAGGTCAATGTGTGTATATGAAGGTAAACACCTCTTAGATCTCACAAAAGATTCAACACACAAAATATCAAAATCTCTAAAGAGCTTTTAGGTACAAAACACTAGATCTACAAAAGAGGCACACTCCTTTCTCTCTAAAAAGTCTTATAAAAATGTCTTTAGAGTTTCCTTTATATACTAGAAGAAGTAGATCTGAATCCCTAATCCTTATTGAGCTTGAACTACTGTTGGGCCGAACTTAAAATTCTACAGACCCGTATTTCGATCGGTTGAGCCTGTCTTTCAATCAATTGAACCAGGAAAATTTTGAATTCAATTTTCTGCAGCTTGCTTGTTCTTGAATCTTGACTTGTATCAACTTGAGTATTGTCTAATAATACCTGTAGACTCTAGGATCTATATCTAGACAAGTTTGTTTTTACGATTTGCCAATTGTTCTAAACTTTTAGAACCTAACAGTGGGTGTTTTTATGTAGGGGCCAATCTAGTTTCTTGGATGAGTAAGAAGCAAAATTCTGTCTCTCTGTCAACTGCAAAAGCAGAATATATTGTTGCTGGAAGTTGTTATTCAAAACTCCTTTGGATGAAAAAACTTTTAGGTGATTATGAGATATCACAAGACACCATCGTTGTCTATTGTGATAATTCTAGTGCTATAGATATCTCTAAGAATCCTGTCCAACATTCTAGAACTAAGCACATAGAGATTAAAAATCACTTTATTAAGGATCTGGTAGAAAGAAAGATTGTGGTTCTAGAATATATCCCTATTGAACGTCAGAATGCTAACATCTTCACCAAACCTCTTGATAGAAGTAAGTTTGAGACATTTCGTCAAGTGATTGGTGTAATTCTTTGTCCCTAGTCATCCTTGGCTCCATGGTCCTTGTGCTTCATCTTAAAATCCTTTGTGACCAGTTTTCTTGAAGTTTTGTTTCTTTTTGTTTTTAGGATTTGCATTGCATTACATTACATTCATGCATTTCATACTAGGTTGTTTTTGTTTGTTTCTTTTAAATAAAAATAAAAAAAAATGGAAAGAGGAATGTGAAAGGGTATGTTTTGTATTACATATCTTGGATGTGCAATTAAGGTTGGTCATATTATCTTTACATAACATGTTTGTGTACCTTGTTTAGCTTGGATGAGCTTATTTTTTTACACTTTGCTAGTTTTAGCTATGTAGTGCATGTTGTGTGGGAATTTCTTATATATATTTTTTATCACATAATCTTGATTTTGAAGTCACATGCTTTTGATTGTAAAGACTAAAAACTCCTAAGAGAGAAAGACATAAATAACCATCTCACCACTGTTTACTAGCCAATCTTGAACACCTTAGTGCATATCATAAGATTTTGTGCTTGAGAAAGTGTAGCACATGCACAAAAAGAAAATAAGGTGTAGCCTTGAAATTATATATATATATATATATATATATATATATATATATATATATATAAGGAAATGAAATAAAAATGGCATTTACATTATAAGGCTAAAATAAAAAAATAAAAAAAATTACATGATTGCAAGTTTGTTTTCTAGGAGGTGTGAGAGTTATAGGATGTAACTCTTTAGGTGATAGTCACTTTCAAAATTATGTGATGAATAATGTAGAAATTAAGATTGATTACTATCTACATATCACATCACATGTATCTCATGCTGTTACTAGTTGCACGTACTACACAAGTTATTCTTTACTAAACTTAGTACATGAAATTGTGTGTGATTTTCGTTTGGCCATCCAAGATTAGATGTTCTTTGATTTTGATACAAAATAAATTCATTGATTGATTTTTAGGGACAAAAAGTGTCATAATCTTTTTTTGGAAGATTTGGGTTAAAATCAAGTGTTTTCGAAAAACTTTTAAACTCATACTCATGCATTTCATTCATGAAATAAACTGGATTGAGTGTTTTCTGCATAAAACTCCTACGGGTTTTAAAAAATTTAATTTTTCTAGATTTTCGATCGATTGAGTGTGTTCTTTGACCAATCGAAAATGCCTTAAATTTTTAAGCTTGGTTCTGCCTGGTTTGATTGATGCTTGATTGGTGCTCAATCAATCAAATCTGTTTTTCGATTGATCGAACCAATTTTCGACTGATCAAAATTTTTAAAATTTTTAAAGGAAAACTTCTGCCTGGCTCGATTGGTACTTAACCGATCGAATTTCGAAAGAAAAGAACAAAAAGGTTCCTTTTCCTCATGTGTTCTTCAATTTTTTCAAAACTTTTCTTTCTTCTTTTGTCTTCTTGTGCCTCGACCAATCCAAATCTTAAGCTTTTTGACTTTTTGTTCCACTAATCTTCAAGGGTTTTTGTCCTCAAGCTTTGGTAAGACCTTTATACCCTCTATTTTTCAAATTATTTACATGTTTCATGCATTTTTCTTTGAAAATTTTGAACAAAAGAAATTTGGGTTTTATTTATTTATTTATTTTTTTTTTTCCAGTTTTTTTTAACCATATTTGTTCATTGGGTTTTTGTTCTTAGATGTTATAAATAGGATTCCCATGCATTAATTTGATCAATTTGGTGTTTTGAGAACAATTGGAAATTCTAGGGTTTAGTATTTTGTGAAATTGAGGATTTTGTTCAATTGGGTTTAATTTGATGAAGTTGGCTTGTGTAATTGATAAATTATATCATTATATGATGTTTTCTAACTAGTGTAATGATTAATTGATCAATTTGAGTTGGTTTTGAAATTGGTTTTTCAAAATTTGGGGTTTTTGAACTAAAACTCTTTGTTCAAGTCAATTGTTGGTAAATGTTGAGAAGTTGAACAAATTTTTATGCATTAAAGCATGCATTAAATGTGCATTCATTACATGCATCATATAGATTGCTACTTGTTGATAATTTTTGTGCTCTAACCCTCTTTAATGCAGTTTGCCCTTGGTTTTTGTTTTTTTTTGTTTTCCTTTTCCTCTAAACTCTTAGCACCATGGTTAGGAAGACTAGAGCAAAGTAAACCTCTACCCCATCCTCTTCAGATTTCCAGAGTGATAGGTTTAGGTTTAAGAAAAACCAAGAAGCTTATGAAAAGCTTAATGTGTTTAGACTGGTGTGGGTTGAGTGTATGGTTATCCTAGATGAGGTAGATCTCGAGATTCGTAGGAATTTTGAGCATAGAGGTTGGTTACCACTCTTAGAGGTTGAGCATCCCCTTCCGACTGCTTTGATTAGAGAGCTCTATTTGAACTTCTCTATCCACTTTGATGATTCCAACATTCAGTTTGTGAAGAGTTGGATATGGGGTGAAGAGTATGTCATTACTCCTCAAGTAGTGGCATCTACTCTTGGTGTACCTTTGGTATAGCAGCCTGTGTACCCTTACACAGAGTTTCCTCCTCTTGATGACATCATATCCCTCATTAATGGTACTTCCATTAGTCGGGGCATTGATCCTCGAGTCACTTCTCATGAGCTTACTGAGCTAAATTATTTGTTTTTTAGGATTTCCTATCATAGTATGTGGCCCATTTCTCATGTCCATACTATTCCTATTGAGAGATGTGCGTTCTTGTATGTTCTCATCACTAATGCTCCTATGAGCTTTCCCACCCTTTTCATTCACTCTCTTGTTGAGGTTTAAAGGAGTAGTGCCAAATCCCATGGTTTGTTCTTTCCTGTTTTTATTCATAAGATTCTTTTAGATTTAGGTTTAGATTCTACAGGTGCCACATTCCTTAGGCAAATGGCTGCTCAGTTGAAAGCATGCTTTAAGCACCCTCGTGTCGAGTCTTCTACAAGTGATGCATCCCGAGATCCTTCTTCAGGTGATTCTTTTGTTGAGGCTTATATGGACCCCGCAGCTGCCATAGGTCCTCCATCGTCTACATCGAGCGCCTTTGATATGCGTACCATGTTGGACACGGTTATGTTTGTTCAGGCGGTGCATAAACAGCTTTTGTTAGATTTGCTCAATGAGGTTGCGGCCTTAAGGGTAGATTTGGCAAATGATAGAGGTTCTACTCCACCCGCTTCACCCTCTGATGAGTCATGATTGCACTTTGGCAATACGTCACAAAAAGGGGGAGTACATAGAGATAGGGGGAGAGATATTTTGGGTAGATTGTATCTAGGAGACACATGGTTTTTTTTTTTTTTTTTTTTTTTGGTTTTGATGTTTTTATTTTCTTATGGGTTGTATATGTTAGGGGGAGACATTATGCATTTGTTTTTGCTTTTAAGTTTTATTTATGTTTCTTGTTTCACATATGGTACATTGATTTTGATTTATATTATGAGGTTATTCATAGTATATGTCTTTTTATTTTATGTTTTGTGAAATCAAGAAGTTTATTACGGTTTGCTTGTATTTTCCACACATGCATTTATGTTTTTGTTTAGTATTTCAAAAATTTACAGGTTAATTCAGTTGTGGCTACTGTCTACTTTTGCAATTGATAGATAGTAGTTAGGTTGAATTGTAACTGGGACTTCAGTTTGTAACTAGGCTGTTTTTACTTTGAGCATTTTGCGTTTTTGTAATGTGTTTTGTCATGGATTTCCAAATGGGGAGATGTTAGGTTCTAAGACTTTAGGAACTAATGTATTAGAACTTCAATATGTATTATGTTGGCAAATCATGATCAAAACATAGCGTCTAGATTTAGGCTTGCTCAAAGTGTGGTTTTATGCAAAATTGGAATTGAGTGATTGCAAGATTTATTGGTCAAAATCTGCAAGGCTCGATCGATCGAAACTCATGCAGATTTAATTTTCTACAGAAATTCCAATTCAGGCCAAGCCCATATGACATGTAGGGTTAAGTATTTTACTTTAAGTATAGAAGGAAAAACTAGCTACATTTTAGAAGTATTTGAAGAATTGTGTGTTGAATCTTCTATGAGATCTAGAGGTCTAGAGGTGTTTATCTTTATACACACAAATAGAGCTATCAAGATCAAGTTCACTCAAGAACTTGATAATATCTTCAATTGCCGCATAAAGAACTTTAAAGAAGATTTGAAACCTTTGAGTGGAGTCTCAAAGTTACAAGTAGGAGAACTTGTGGTTGCTACAGATCAAATAAAGAAGTGGTACATAGACTCGGAGCTGTCACGTGGTCGTGGTAGTAAGTTTTCTACATGAGGTAGCAATAAGATGTTAATGGTCTAAGTTTTATTGTAAAAACTCCAATTCTTTCATAGTGGATTTGTTTATACCTTGAGGATAGCTAAGTTAAATCCTCCCCAGGTTTTTTACTGGTTAGATTTTCTTGGGTTATAATATTGTGGTTTTTTTTTTCCGCATTATTTGCATGATATGATATTATTGTGTTAATCTAGAACTGAATAATTTATCTAAGTAATCACTTAGCTTAATAACTTGGTTAAACAACTTGTGTTAAGGGGTCTAAAACTTAATAGACGCAATGGAAAATCAATGGAAAAATTATTCCAAAGGAAAAACCACGATGATAGTTGCAAAACCCTAAGAAGAAATCCACTAATAGAATTGAAAAACTTACAATTAATTGAAATAAACCCATGTTCCTAATTGCTACCTTCATTAGTAACTTACTCATGCCACCACATGTAGCTTGAAATTGAATAGACTCTTTTATTTTGAATTCCTTCACACGAACAATCCAGTCGACGACTTCAGGTACCAATTTGAAGATTCTTTGGAACAATTTGACTATGTAAGCTTTGTGGCTTCAGACTCGATATGCACTGTTGGTGCAAACACAATGAAAATGAAAATAACACGAAGAGAAAATGAATAATACTTCTTAATTTTTATTAGTTTAAAGAAAGAGATTACACAACACTATTTAGACTGAGGCGTGGCACTCACTCTCTTTAAGGAGATTCAAGCTCTTGGTTGGCTAAACTTTGTAACTGGTGCAGACCGTCTCTGACTTGTCTCCCCCAGGATACAACAGCCCAACAAGTGTCGTATGGCTAGAACAACCTCTGCACAAAGTGTTCAAGACCAAAGCTCCACCAGAAAGAACACCCTTCCTTGCCAAGAATCTCTATTTTTTTTTTTAGTATATATTGCAGTAACTTGGATTGTATCTAAATGGTCTATTTATAGGCTCAATGGGCCTCACAAAATTACTACCCAAATTAATCTGATTAATTTGGTCCATTATTTTGATATAGTGGGTGTTATAAGATTAATTGTTGGATATTATTCTGATGGGCTAGAGTTACACAATTAATGGTGAGATAAGGAGTTTTCTGAATAATGAAAATGCCCAAACGGATAGTCCATTAAGTGGGTTAATGGCTCATTATTTTCCATAATAAAAATGGAATATTAATTCGGGCCATTTACTAACCAACGGATAACACCTCCACCCTTCACCTCCCCCTTGCGCACGTATCTGGTCCAATATTTGAGACAATTCATGTTAGCCCATTAATCACCACAATTAAAAAAACAAAATAGTCTCTCTCATTTTCAATGTGGGATTAAACATTTTCACTAACTCCTCATCTTCTACATTCACTCCCACATCTTTACATTTATGTTATACAATTTATTCATTTTAATTATTTAATATTAAAATGCTCCAACATGCACTATTGCAACAACACACTGCATTTGATTGTTCTCTATTTGCTTCAGAACTCATGGTTTGAATAGGTAGAGACTAGGGTTTTTCTCTTTGAATACCTTAGGGTTTCCACCGCAACAACTTTATGACAAGTCAGGTTCTTTATATAGGCTCTTTAATTAGTGCCATGAAAACCAACATCTACAATTGACTTAAAATGAAACACATCACAAAAAAACTAAATTTGCAATTCTTGATCAACTGTCTACTCTAGAGCTTTCATTCGAGTTTGTCTCAATTGATCAAAAAGATATCAAGCTTGGTGTTGAGATTCCAGAAATTTCTTTTCCTACAACTAATTTTGGGTCTCAATCTTGGGATTTAAAAAAAAAAAAAAAGATTTAATCATAGATGTACAACATTCAAAGCTTCGTTCATAGTTTGCCAACAGTCAATCTATTGATCTTAACAAGATTTAAGTTTCTAACTATGTCAATTAAAGTTCCAAACTTATAGAGCATTTTTTTTTTCTTATTTGAATCCCCTTGTCTATCCCCATTATTCATTTATGTTATTCTAGATAGTAATAGAGTAGTAAAAAATTGAAAATTGTTGAATTTTTTTTTTTTTGGTTTTATTTTATTCAATTTTGATATTCTAGCAATCATATTCTCCCTTTAAACGAAATTTTCTCAATCTAAACAAAGCGTTTTGTCTCTGTTCAATGATAGACAAAATCGATTTATAACAAAGCCTCAGGTGAAACATAACGTTCAACTTTAATCACTAGTTTTGTGCTTTTATATGTTTTGTTATATATTGCTCAGAATTTCAAAAATGAATAACGGAGATTGAATTTGGCCCCTTAAATTGAAACAATTAAAAGCTTTTGGTCTTTAATTGATTAAATTAAAAACTTTAGATCTAATACGAAACATGGTATATTCTGTAAGATTAAATACCCTCAACAATTTTTATCTAATTTTCCCTTTTTATTTTGTATATGCTACACTAATTGTTTAATTGAATCGAAAGCTACTTAAAAAAAAAAAAATTTTGAAAGGTGAACAAATCATAATGAAAAAGCATTATATACTTCACGTTTCTACCATGCGTGATTATGTGATACTAATGGTCCATTAGGCTAAGGTGGAGGGACAGAGAGTTATGTAGAATTGACTAAAAATTAGCATATTATTGACCAATTTTATTCTACTCTCTCTCTCTACTCTCCCTCCATCCCCTCAAACCAAACAGATCCTAATGGAGAAAGTATTTCAAATTGCTGCGGGGGCTATCCGTGGCAACCAAACAAGTTGCCGCTAAATTCAGGCTTTATTGATGCTTTCATATCAATTGATGGTGGATGACTCAAGAAGCTGTATATGAAACGAACTTACCTACTGAGAAAATGGAAAATTTAATGCCAATTTGTTGTGGAGAGTCTGGAGATTGTGGAATTGTTTATAGTCGATTTAATTATGCAACGTAGAAACAGAATATATAATCATATAGAGAACACAAAGATATGGTATATTTACGCCATGGACAATAAAAAAAAAAATTGAAAGAGTTTCAACTTATGGTTGTAGGTATGCTCCTCATGATTCAATCATTAGGCTAAAACACCAATTAGTTTTTGGTGTAGGCGATGATCAAATCTCAGATTTCTTGTTTGAATACAAGAGACATTTTACTAGTTAAATTGACTAGAACCTACAACAATAAAATATAAAAATAAATAAAATTGAATACGTACAACGAGAGTGAGAAATTTAAACTCTAAACGTTTTGAACTACAAAACTCTTGAATATGACATAGAGAAGAATTTCATATAATTATATTTTTGAATTCACTGTGGTTAATGTCTACTTTCTTTTTTCTTTTTTCTTTTTTGTACAATAATTTTAACTTTACCTCTCATACAACAATCTCAACAAGTATTACGATGTAAGAAGTCTTGCCATGCATGAATTGTAATAAATATGAGTTAAAGATGGTATTGACCAAACATTCTTAAGAATTACATATCATGAGTCAATAATAATAATAAAATAATAATTACATAATAGCATGAAGTGAGAAGAACAAAAAGAGACCGACAAGAATAATATACCACATGCCTCGGTGGTCAGATGCCTTCGTAGTTATTGGTTCTAGAAAACCAATAAGATTATTTCAACCCAAGTATATATGCTTAATTATATGGGTCACGCCGTTGACTATATCTTAAACATTCCCTAATGAGTACAGAGTCAAGATATATGCAAGGCTAATGGGTGCTTCAATAATTTCATTTTTCTTTTTCTTTTTTGAGAAACCAAATATTTCAACGTAAGGTTAATTTGTGCAACACGAAAACTGCACAATGTTATTGAAGTGGTCCAATTTGATTGCTTTTCTAATGTGTACAGACTAATAGTGGTTAAAGAAGAGTTACCAAGTCTTATATGCTCCATTTGTGGAAAACAATGACCAGTTCACTGACTCCAATCTATAAATAGACATATCCCCATATGCTATATTCCCACCCCTCACCCAAGCAAGAATACGCAGAGTACTAGTTATACCATAAGATAGAGATAACATAACCTCAAAAAATGATGAAAGGTGTTCCTTACCTTGTTACTGTGGCCATTTTGGCTTTGGCATTTTCTCTTGCTTCTGCTTATGACCCTAGTCCTTTGCAAGACTTTTGTGTCGCAATTAACAACACCGATTCTGCTGGTATGTACATGCTCTCTCCTTTTTTCTTTTCTTTTCTTTTTTTATTATTATTATTATTTTTATTTTTTTGATGAACTGCAAATCTACATATCAGCTCATTATTAGCAGTACGTTGAAGTGTTATTATCACCTACGTTATTTCAAGATCGTTTTTAATGAAGTTCCTCACATTGATGAAATTATTATCATCACCTACGTTATATCATCTATATTATATTTTTTTTCCCCTACATGACATGTTATTGTCCATTGTTATTGAGCTGTCTTCTTTGTGACAATAACAAAGTTTTCTTTGTGTAGTATTTGTGAATGGAAAATTTTGCAAGGACCCAACATATGTCACAGCAAATGATTTTTTCTTTTCCGGACTCAATATTCCTGGAAACACAACTGCGAATAAACTCGGATCAAGTGTCAATCTTGTGAACGTTGATAAATTACCGGGTCTTAACACTCTTGGCATATCTTTGGCTCGTCTTGACTTTGCCCCATATGGCTTAAATCCTCCTCACATTCACCCACGTGGCATTGAGCTTTTGGTAGTCATGGAGGGTACTCTCTTGGTTGGATTTGTCACATCCAACCCAAACAAACTCTTTACCAAAATTCTCAACAAGGGAGATGTCTTTGTATTCCCAATTGGTCTTATTCACTTCCAATTCAACATAGGGCAAACCAATGCTGTTGCATTTGCCGGTCTCAGCAGTCAAAATCCTGGGTTGATCACCATAGCAAGCACAGTCTTTGGATCTAATCCTCCAATCAATCCCGATGTTCTCACCAAGGCCTTCCAGTTGGACAAGAATGTAGTTGATTATCTTCAAAAACAATTCTAGTCAAACCACAGTTGGTAAAATTATTTGTAATAAGAATGATGACCATTACAAAGTAGAGTTTGAATATAGTTTACCTTGATTCCTTATACGTAATTTCATAAAAATAATTATTATCAAATAATATTGTCTTGTGAATCTTTCTTTTTTATTTGTCATGGTGTCCAAGTAAATGCCGAGGAATTAGTGCATTACTAAATCTTGAATATACGTTGGTCGACAACGATTGAAATCACAAGCACCTATTAAAACTGACAAAATTTGTATTAAAAGCAACTTTAAAAAAAAAAAAATTGGAAGTTCAACAATTCATTATGAAAAAGCATTATATCTTTCACGTTTCTACCCTGCATGATCAGTATGTGACAGTGATGGAGAAAGTAAAGAGTTGCCGCTAAATTTAAGCTTTATTGATAGTTGATTACTCAGGAAAAATACTTTTATTATTATTTTTTTTTTTGTTGAGAAAAAAACACATACATATAAGGTAGAGGGTTTGAAGTACTTCTAACACAAAGACACATATGAAATTAACTTGCTGTTAGGCTCTATATGTGTATACAATAATTGGCAAACATGTGCCTTCTACTCTTGCTAGCTTCTACTGGAGATTACACTCACACTCTTAGTACATGTGGAATCAAGTTGCAACCCAAGCTTCAGGAATCAAGTGTACATGAGATCTAAAGCATGAACTAGATGTTCATGTTGGAACAGATCTATATCAAAGAAGTTTGTGGGATTCAGAGTTAAGTTTGTAAACTTTACTTAGGTTTACTATGAATTGATCTAATAGTGGATAGTTCTTCTTGGGATTGGTCCCCCTTAGGTTTTTCCTTTAGAACAGGCTATTTCATAAGGTTCCCTAGGTCAACATATCTTGTATTATTTACTTTTCTGCTATGCATGATTTGTTTGATTATTTCTTTAACCTAAGGCTTGCATAATTAATCTAATTAACAACTTGGAATTAAATAGTGTGTTAAGATAATGGAAAATTTGATATCAATTTGTTGTGTAGACAGTGGAGTTATTTATAGTGTGTTAGGTTAAAATGAATTGACCCCTTGCAAATTAATTAATTACCAAAGTTAATTAATCAATCAAATTACATGAAATAACGTGGTAGCACAAATAAATCACCAAATAACTAAATGCAGCGAAAAATAAATTTGACACAGATGATTTGTTTATGAATGGGGAAAACCACCAAGGCAAAACCCCACCAGGTGAATTTAAGGTCACCACTCCTGAGAATCGACCATTATTAATCACAAGTGGTTACAAGTATAAAGAATCTTACTAAACCCTATGACATATCCCAAAATACCAACCTACAATTAAACCCTTATCCCAATACCCAATTAGACTTGTATTGTAGCGGCAATCTCTCCATTCAATGCACGAATCCCAGTACATGACTAACCAATGATGCACAGATCCTAGTACGTGACTAACTCCTTTACACGAATCCCAATATGTGACTCATTCACCAACTTGTGGAAAATATTGGCTGCAAAGTTCTTCAGTTCATCAATAATGAAGATCAAAAAGCTCATTGGTCACAAAACCCGTGGCGTAAAGATGCAGCAACTTCTCTAGAGAAAATGATGAATTAGGTCACAATATGCTTGAATTCTATTTGCATATGTTGTGCACAATCCTATGCATAATGCTATAGCCTTTAAAATAAGCCTTATATATGTCTAGGGTTATGAGAAAAAAAACCCTACACAAATATATTACAATATGCATGTAATCAGATTTGAAAAGTCCAATTTCGTAATTCTCGACAGATACAACTTCTGTCGAGATTCAACATTAAATCTCGATAGAAAGGATTCTGCCGAGTTTTTGTCAAGTTTTAATGAACAACACTTTCTTCACTTGTTTCTTGGTCAAACTTGTTTAGCTTCAATACTCAACTTGAACACTTGTTTCTTGAAGTAATAAACTCATCCTAGATCTGCCCAATTACAAGTAAAATGTGTTTTGCAAAGGATTAGCCAATTACATAAAATATGTCCTAACATAGTGCACTAATGCAAAATAGAAATAGAATATATAATCATCTAGAGAACACAAAGATATGGTATATTTACGGCATTGACAACTTTTTTCTATTAATAAAATCTATAGCTACAACGGCGGAGTGGGAATCTGAACTCTAAATGTCTCCGTTGGAAACACTAACAATTGTGAATTGATCTACAAAACTCTTGGGTACAATATGGGTAGCTTAAATGACATATTATAAATGTATATATGAAGACATCACATTTTGTACCCTTTACAAAATTGGGCCCCTGTTCCCCAATGATGCTGAAATTCTAAGACCCAAGGTTGGATTAACGACCAACCAAATGTTAAATTGACTTGATAAATGTTAAAATGAAAATTTTAACTTTTAATGGGAAAATAAATCTATTTTTGGAAAGATAAAGCCAACAAAACCCTTGACGTGCACGTGCTGGAATCAACCTATGCGCTCGGCCATGATGCATGAACACGTAGGCACAACCTTGCGCACACATGTAGGGTTCTAGAAACTATGGAAGACAAGTTTTCTGCATTAAAAAATAAGGTTCAGAACGAATCCCACATCATCTAGGAGCCATTCCAAATCCCCATTTTCACTATATAAATAGCCATATATGGTACCTTTTCAAAACAGACAAAAATCCCAAGAGAAAACACTAAGATTCACTAGAAATAGTGAATCAAAGAGGGAGTTTTTGACAAAATATCCTCAAGTCAAATTTCTTTTTATTGAGCTTTTTTCTGGCCTTAATCTTCGAGTTCAAGATTACTAATCACTTTTTCATTGATTGTGAATAGATTTCACTGAGGGGAATGGTCAAAAATCAAGTCTAAGAGCTTTTGTTTTGAGGTATTGAGTTCTAAGTTTTTTTCGTTTTTTCTTTTATAATGTTTTTAATCTTGTTTCTTTGTTTGTTTTATGCTTATATAACTTAGTTTTAGTGAGCTTTTGTATTTTTAAGCATGGTATGTTGTTAGAATTATTGTTTTAAGTATTGCCCTGTTCCCCTGTGTTTTCTGTGTTCTGGATTAGGGTTTCTGATCCAGCCTGCACATGCATGCATTATGCATTCGCACGCAAGTCAATGTTTGCACATAAATGTGTTTGACCTAAGCTCGTAGACTTCTATATGTGTGCATATACCGTTGCTCAAAAACCCTCATTTAAGTTTTCTGCTTTGTTTTCTTCATTCATCTCACATGTTATGCCTCTGCTTTGATTCTTTTTTACAGATATAAGTCCTTGTTCTCTGTTTATTTTTATTTGCCTTTCACATGTTTAAATTAGGTTTTATCTTTTGTTTCTTTCTTTTGATGTCATGAATGTTGATACCTTATTTTGTCTGCCATCGATTTGCGTGCTTGACCCCGAAAAATTCAAAAATATTATTTTCTTTCCATAGGGCCGTGTGAACATTTAAAATGATGTGGCGCAACCCGTTCGGATACTAGAGCACTCAAAGTGCCTCTTTTAGCCAAAATGACCAAAATTTCCCTGGTCAACATAGGGTTGACTGAAGGTCAAAAAGGTCAAAATCCTCACAAAACAAAACTTTTCATGATCTTACATCAAACATGAGCTTCTTGGAGACTTTTAGCAGCTTTGACCAAGTTTGACCCGGAGTTGACCCCGGGTGGGCCTTAGAAACTCTAATTTTGATCCAGCCGTTAGAACGGGTTGAAACTAATGCCATTATGAAGATTATTTAGTCTCATTCCAAAAACTGTTCATGGGTCGGAATTGTAGTAAAATGGTTTAGATATCGAGAAAACTATGAAAATAGCGTCTGCTAACTTCCTGCAGCCATAACTTTTGATGCGACCATTGGATTTTCGAGTTCCATACCTTTTTAGAAACTGAAAATGAAAATCTATCCAAGGATGTCAAGATCAACCCTATTAGAGGCCTTTTGAGGCTTGCATTCCTTGGAGGGCCGCTGGTGGCCCTCCAAGGGCCGTTGCCTCAAAAAACGCGTCAAGGGCTATGAATAGCCCTAGGCACCCTCAAACCATGGGAGACCACATTTTTTTTATTCTTTCCTTTTGGCTACGTGTTTTCTCTCTTCCAAACACACCAAAAACTCACAAAAAAAACATCAAAGCTTCTTGATTCTTGCATCTTCACCAACAATACAAGGTAGTGTTATTGTACTCAATCTTCTTCTCCTTGGTTCTACATCTTGGATTAGGGGATTAAGGGCGTGGATGTAGTTTTTTTATCTATCATCCACACCCCTAACCTTCTAAATCCTTTTCCTAGCATGTTCTTGCTATTTTTGCTTGAATAACATGATTTATTGTTCGCTTTGACGTGTTTCTTGCTTTATCTTGTTTCTAGCATCCTTCTAGCTTAGATCCATGTTCTTTTATGCTTGCTCACATGTTTATTTGTCTCGATCTATGTGCTTTGTGCTACATGTTTGTGCCTAGACCTATCTTTTCTATGTGTTGTTTGGCTAGATCTACACATTTCTATGCTTGCTCACATGTTTATTGGTCTCGATCTATGTGCTTTTTGCTTTGTGCCATATGTTTGTGCCTAGATCTATCTTTCCCATGTGTTGTTTGGCTAGACCCGCATGTTTTTATGCTTGTTCACATGTTTGTTGTCTCGATCTACATGTTTATGCTTTATGCCATGTTTTCCTTTCCCTTGTTCATCTTTTTGTTCTATGTTGATGTTAAGGTCACATGTTCACATGCTAGTAGGATGTTTTGGCTATGCCTCGCTCGGATCTATGTATTTATGCCTATTTTGTCATGCTATAGTGTTAGATCCATGCTTTCACATGCTTATATGCTTGGATTCATATTTTTCCATGTTTAGGTGTTAGGATTTACATGTTTACATGCGTGTTTTGCCTATATACCTAAATTTATGCTTTCACACGCTTGTGTGCTTGGATCTATGTTCTCCACATGCTTTTTCCTATATTCCATATACTTGTGCGCTCCATGCCATTTTTGTGTGCCTAGACCTAGGCTATGTTTGTCATGCCATGTGCTATTGTAGCCCTTTTGTCACTTTGTCTTTCTTTCTTGCGTTTTGGCTGAAGGATTAGGACCCGATCTAGACCCTATGGTCTTTGTCATTGTCCATGCACCTTGGCCCACATCAAAGGGTTTGGATCACCCTATTTTCATGTCTTTGCTTGCATGCTTCTATGCTTTAGGTTTGTGTTAGCCTCTCTTGTTCTAGGCTTTGCTATGTTCGACGCTCTCCGCAGACTTGATCTTGTTTGGTTACATCCAACACCCATAAGGCCTTGTTTGGGTGTAACCACTTGGGATGTGTCTTCGGATGCCAGGTTGCTTCATGCATACCTTTCCCCTTTTTCGCTTCGTGCGATGATATACTTGCCATGCTTGTTTGTGCCATCCGCTAGCTTTCTTTGCATCTTTACACGCTTGCTTACATGTCCATGCATGAGTCTTGCTTGCTAGTGTGTCGTCCATACTTCAACAAAATAAAGCTATGGACAATCGATCCAAATCTACAGTTGTCCCTCGCAGACACCACCTTTTGTTTGCTTTTTGCTTTTTTGCTTCCTTGTTCGTGTGCTTGCCATGTCTATCATGCTTATTGGATTTATGCTTCTTTCATATGCTATCCGCACCTTTTCCTTCCATCACTTATCTAATGGTTTCTTGTTCTTGTCTTTGCATGTACACACATGGAGCGAGGACGCTTGGAGCTAGGGCATGATCTCCCAAGTGCAAGAAAAAAGGGCAAGGATGCGAGCATGTCGATATAAGCCAAGCGGCTGTGTACAGTAGGTGTAGGAGCTTAGTTTACCCCTTTTGGTTATGTACTCTTTTAAACCCCTTACTTCCTCCTCCCTTTCTCTCTTAGATGGTTTCTATTAGGTATATCATGTTGTGTACCATTCGTCCTCATCTCTAGAGTATGACGACCCCTATTTACTTTCCTGCACTTATATTTTGGGCCAAGCTCTAGGTATGTAGGAATTTACTTTCCTGCTCTATGTACTTGTATTGTGCATGATGTATGTATATATATAACTGCTCGCCCCTTTCGATGTGATTTTCACAGCGCATGTCACCCCAAGCAAGCCATGCCTAATTTCCGTAGCGAAAGCAAGGTGACATGTCACCGAGTTTTTGACGTGAAAATCTGGTATGTTGCCCATACGCCTTAGGAAAGCATAGATTGGGACCATAACCATTCAAAAGCCAAACCTCAAAGCTCCATGCACGCAAAGCCCCAAAAGTCAATGCCAAAATCATGTTTTTACTGCCAATTTCCAAAAATTAACGTTTTATAAAAACAAAGGACTGCCCTTGGACAGGCATTGTGGAGTGCCCAACACCTTCCCCACACGTAACCAAACTTCTAGACTCAAGAATCAAAATTTTTTTTCCATCCGCATTAGATTAGGAAAAATGACATTTTTCTTAGCTTAGGATTGGTAATAAAATCAACTAGAAACAGGTCACCAATCACACCTTAGAAAAACTCAATGATTGGTGGCAACTTCAATCACCTTTGGTAATCACCTAAAATTTGTTCTAGAATCCTACCATAATGCCAAACGTAGACCTACCTTCCTCCACCAAGAGAGAGAGCACCTGAAGTTCCGTGCAAATGCATGCACAACTATCATCTAGAGGGGCCCTCCAACGGGGCTCCATGTGCACGGGAGCGTCGCCATAGCGGGTGGTTGGACAAAGGCCCACAACAGTTCTGCCATCTCGAGGTCAGGCGTCGACAATGAACATGCATTCACATATTCATGCATTAATGTCATAGGTACTAAGATGTAGCAAGATAAGTGAGGTAAGTTATACATTCACATGGACACGCATGATGTATGTTCAACGATAGATATGAACAGGTTTGTTTGCATGAGTTAATTTTAATGTATAGATGCAATCACATGCTACTTGGATCTTTCTATGCTTGTGTTTTTGCCATGATTACTTTGCTACCTATGTTTCTACCTTGGATGTGATATTGATAGGCCAAAAAATGTATTAACCCCTAGTGATGGATTAACTGATTAAAAGCGGAAATTAAATAACACAGTGATTTGTTTACGAATGGGGAAAACCTTCAAGGCAAAAATCCCACCGGGTGATTTTAAGGTCACCACTTCCGAGAATCCATTATTATTAAAACAAGTAGTTACAAGTAAAGGAATCCTAGTACCTTATATCAACTTACAGTTGAACCCTTACTCCAATACCCAATTGGACTTGTTCTGTAGTGAGAATCTCTCCTTGTATTGCACGGCTCCCAATACGTGACTAACCAAAACATGTGCGGATCCCAATACGTGACTTGATCACCAACTTGAGAATGATGTTAGCTGTAGAGTTCTTCAGTTCATCACACGGTGAAGATCACGAAGTTGTTTGGTCACAAAACCCTACGGTGATTCTAGTCACTCTTGTGGAATTATGCTCTTGTGCAACTGTTCTCTTGATTGTGCTACCTGTGATGGTGCTTGCACACTCCCAAGTGTAGGGGATCGTAGCAATATAATTCTCGGAGTACTGAGGTTGAACCACAAGGAACAAGGTAAATTCAAAGACAATATAATTAAACAACAATTTAGGTGAAGAAGAAAAGTACTTTTGCTAGGTGATTGTTAACAAGAATAATAATAAAAACTGATTTAATTCAATAATGTAAATACTAGGGCATCGGGGTGTTTCCCTATATCAATATGAGATTCTTTGTGATCTAAGAAAATATCTATTTCATAATTGATTGTTCTTATACAATTAAAAATTTATGATTCGGTTGAACTGAGACAATTCAAGAACGCATGATAACCTCGATTAATAATGCGGTTAGAAAAGTTTTTCAAAAAAACTCATTCACTTTAAAAATTTGATTTCTATTTGAAACTATTAGAAATTTATCTAAACAATAAGAAAAACATGATTGAACTTATTGAAAGCATGGAAGAACTAATACATCAAAAGAAATTTAATTGAACAATGAAATATGTCGTTGATAAAACTCTAGAAAGAATCACATTGAATATTCATATCGTTTAGAAGAAACATAACCCCTAGCCCTAGCAAAGAGTTTAGGCTGCCATTAGAGAAAGGAAAATACAAGTTTTTCTCTGCCCAAAATTCATTCTACAAAGCCTCCCTTCAAAACCCTCATGTCTAAGCGTTCTAAGAAAATAAAACTTTTACTATTTTTAATTTTCGTCCAGGTTTACAGCGGTAACTTGTGAGTTAATTTCGGCCTTCAAACCTTGTGAATTTCGAAAAATACAAAACTGGTAAGTTGTAGATAATTAAGTCACGGTTCCAACCCATCTAACCTTGTGTCAATCGGATTTTTTATGAGTGAGATATGCCCAAAATACTAATCAGTACTCAAATCAGATTTTTCCTTTTCAGATTCTGCCTCTTTGGTTTTTTTCCTTATTTGAAGCTTCCAATCAGAGTAGACGATACAAGCACTCCAGCTGCACCTCCTTAGAAATTTAAGCATGATCCTTTAGCTCCACTTTAATTCTAGTTTGGCCTCCATTCTCTCACAAATTCCTATAAACTCATCTTTCTCACATGATTTCCTGAAAGTAGAAAATTACACACAATGAATGACATCTTATTCAAGAAATTAAGTAAAGATAAATAATAGAGACTAATGCAAATCATGGCTTAATTAAACAAATTAAGCATAGTAATAAGGAGATAACGCCCACATAAATATATAACAAGTATACATTTTAAGACGTTATCAGATGACCTTTAAAATACTCCTTATATATGTTTAGGGTTGTGAGAAAAGAAAGCCCAAACACATACTCATGGATTAGACGAAAAATAGCTCTGAAAAACTGAGTTTCATAAATCTCGATAGATACCCATCTATTGACATAGCTATCGAGCCATAGGTATTAGCCGATTTTAAACCTTGATAGATACTAGCTGTCGAGATTTAAAATCCAGCATTTCCTTATTGAATCTTGGACAAACTTGCATGAATTTAACACTTGAACTTGAAACCTTGTTTCTTGAAGTATTAAACACATCCTAGATTTACCCAATTACAAGTAAAGTGCTTTTTATTAAAGAATTAGCCAATTACATAAAATGTTGACATATGTTCTAAACATCAAATCACATATGTCCTAACAGATATGATGCTATATAAATGTTACGTTGATATGAGATGCCATGTATGCTAGGCTTGGGTTGTGATATGCCATGATAGATGAATGATTAGGTTTTAGGATGATTGATGCCATAATTGTATGCTTAGATATATGCTAGTGTGTGTGTGTGTGTGTGTGTGTGTGTGTGTGTGTGTGTAGATACAATATTGAATATACCTTTAATAGTATTAAGACATAAGACACAATGAGTGGAAGCCACCCCTAAGGTTGGGCAATTTTGGGTGCCTAACACCTTCCCAAAACCATACCTAAACTCTAAACCCTTACTCTGGTAGTAAGATCAAAAGGTCCTTTCCCAAGAGGATGCTATATTCATGGTTTTTAGGCCATTGTAAAACTAGGTGGTAACTCCCCGTTGTGCCCACAATATATATATATATATATATATATATATATATATATATATATATATATATAAATTGTTAGTATTTATTCTACATAAACATGTCTTTTTTATTGTTGAGATTTTTTTAAGAGGATTTTTATTGTTGAGTTCACTAATCTAAAAAATTCATGTTTTCCTAAGAGCTCCTAATAATTAAGAAAATAACTATCTCTATTTGAAATGGATCTATTAGGTAATAAATTGACCCCGGTTAATTAATTCAATTACTTAATTTGATTAATTATTTGAATTTCATGCAAATAATGTGGAGGCACAATGAAATTAAACAAACTAAATTAGATGTAGTGGAAAATATATTTAATCTCGATGGGGAAAATCTTTGCAAACAAAAACCCCCCTGAGTGAATTTTAGGTCACCACTCTCAAAAATTCTGCTAATAAAAAAACAACCAGTTACAACTTACAAGTATAATGGATCTTACCCCATAGGTTTTTCAAAAAATACCAACTTATGGTTGAACCTACTGACCTATACCAATATTAGCTCCAATACTCAATTTGACTTGTTCTTGTAGAGGCTTTTCCTTTGCACAGATCCTAGTACGTGACTAACAAAATAACAACTTGATTGTTGTTGTTTGATGTAGAGTTCTTCAATCCAAACTTATTAATCTGGAAGCAACTTGGTACATAAACGTAAGGTGCACAAAAAGTCACAGTAGCTCCTGTAAAACATGTATCTCAATATGAGTCTTTGTGTCTTTGAAGAAGGATATAAAATATTGCTTTTATATCCCCTAGAAACCTAGAGGTGGAAACCCTAGAATGGTCATCATGGGACCGAAAATAGATCAAGAATTTTAAAATTCACTAATCTTGATAGATCAAGATGTATCGAGATTCATTTAATCTCAATAAATTGAAGATATCGAGCTATGTGTTGAGTTCTTCTGTTCCATCTTTTCTTGTATTGTTTCTTGAGTATTTTTTATGTCTTCAATAATATTACTTGTTACCACTTGTAGAAGTACTTCATGATGTTCTTGAACACACTAGAACTAAGACCAAATACAAATAAAATGCGTTCTGTCAAAAAATATGTCAATTACATAAATTTGTTCCTAATTAGACCAATTTCATGGTTCAATTAAAGGGATACATTATATGACATCATTTAAGATGGATCCATTTCAAGTTTTCACTTGAATATTATGAATCTAAACTAGTTTTTATATAATTTTGTTTTTGAATTCATTGTGGTTTATGTCTAACTTGTTTCTTTTCCTTTTTATTTTTGAATTCATTGTGGTTCATGCAACAACTTCAATAAGCGTTTCGATGTAAGAGATCTTGCCATGAATTGTAACAAATATGATTTAACTATGGTATTGACCAAACATTCATAAAAATTACATCATAGAAAACCATAGCATGAAGTGAAAATAACAAAAAGGGACCGACAAGAGTATATATATCTCATGCCTTGGTAGTTATTGGTTCTAGAAAACCATTAAATCTAATAAACCACTAAAACATACTTAGTAATTAGTACCCGCCAGATGAGATCATGTCAATAAGATTAGTTCAACCCAAGCAAATTCTTAATTATATGGGTCACACCATTGACTATTAAACATTCCCAATAAGGACAGAGTCAAGATATATACATGGGTCTGTCAATCATCTCAATTTTTTTTTTAGAGATAATTACAATATGCTACTAATCTCGCAGCTTGAACTCTTTCCCCCCTAGATCCCTAAGCACTTTGTACATGAGGAGGTGCCAGTGTTAAATATACTATGAAAGTAAGGTTTATTTGTGGCTTGGAAAAAGCAACATGAAAACTACACAATGGCATTGAAATGGTCCAATTTGATTCTTTTCAAATTGTGTACAGACTATTAGTGTTTAAAGAAGGTTCAAATTGAGAGTGGCTGAAGAGTTACCGAGTCTTATATGCTCCGTTTGTGAAACTACAGGAACACCAATTAACGTTTAGACCCCCAATTCCAAAATTACAAACACAAGCTTATAATCAAATAATATATGTGCGAAAAATGAAATATAAGCTATAACCAAATAGGTAACACACTCTAAACCATATTTAATCACAAACACATCAATTTTTAAAAGGTAAAGAGAAAGGGAAGAAAGATGCAAACACAAAGATAACACGCCGATGTGTTATCGAAGAGGAAAGCGAAGCCCTCCAAGCTTCTTGCTCCAACAAAGTTACGCCAAACCTTGTCTTCTCTAGCTTATCAGGTCCCGTAATAAACCCATTGCATCAACCAAATAAATTGGTCCCTTCTGAACTGCTTCCCAAACATCAAAACACATCTTCACTAATATGGGTATGGTGAGATAAGGATTTGGCTAAATGTACCTTTCAAGGATATATCAATGGAGAGGGTAAGAGTAGAGGAATTTGGAGAATCAAAGGATGAAGATTGTAGATAAGTCAATCTTGTTTTTCTCTAAGGTTTCTCTCTCAAAATTCTCTCTGGAAGCTCTCTACATTTCATGGGTATAAGGCTATTTATAGTAGGGTGTATGAAGAATGTGAAACGTCAGGTTTAACCAAACAGGGCATTCTGGCAACTTGACCTCGCGACTGGAACGAGTTGCGAGCTAACTGCCTGGCCAGACTGGAAGTTTTGTCTTGTAGTGCTCCAGCTATCACGACACTTCAGCTCCCCTGCATGCTCCACATGTGTGCCACCTATGGCGACTTGCTAGTCGCGAGCCAATTGCGAGGCTCTTCTTGATTGCACACTTTTGAGGTTTCTTCACACTCTCACACACACTACCCTTACATAACTCCCACCTAAATACAAGGTATCTAATTGCTAAAATACAAGCAAATTTGGTATGGAATAAAGCCAACACATGATTGAATAAGTTCTAAACAAGGGAGATGTCTTTGTCTTCCCAATTGGTCTCATTCACTTCCAATTCAACATAGGGTAGACCAATGTTGTTGCCTTTGCTGGTCTCAGTAGTCAAAATCCTCGGTTAATCACCATCGCAAATGGGGTTTTTGGATATAATCCTCCTATCTAACCTGATGTTCTTGCCAAGGCCTTCCAGTTAGACAAGAATGTTGTTGATTATCTTCAGAAACAATTTTAAGTCAACTATAATTTGGAAAAATATTTGTAATAGGAATGATGAACCACTATATAGTTTGAATAAAGTTTACATTGTTTCCCTTCATGATATTCCATTGAAATAATTATTGTCAAATAAAATGATTTGTTATTATTATTTTTTTTTTTCAGTGCGAGTCATTGTGTAATAGGAAAGGCAAAGAGATCAGTGCACAAATAAATCTTTTTTTTTTTTTGAGAAATAATTACAACATGCTGCTAACCTCGCAGCTTGAACCCTTTCTCCCCTAGACCCCCAAGCACTTGGTGCACAAATAAATCTTGATTACACCTTGGATCCACAATGTTTGAAATTACTAGCACCTAAGTATTAAATATAAAAAGATCTAAATTGTGTTTAAAATGGACAGAGAATTTGTTTTCATTTACGCAAATGGGAGGTCAAATTTAATTAGGGCTCAGTAGCATCTATTCTTTGTCAAACATTTATGCATGTAAGATTGAAGCAACATTTTCGGGTGTTGAAATAGCAAATGTATTGAGCTTCTACAACGCTATGTATTCATACTGCGGTAACATGGAAAAAATTATACGAGGGAGAAAAACATAATACTTAGGGGTTTAAATATTGTTAAAGCTATACGGTCTATGTGCTTGTAGAACAAACAAATAAACAAATTTATGGGTTAGTTTAGGGCTAACTTAGAGTAGTTCTCTAGTGTATAAACCCTACTTTTGTTCATTGCAAACATAAGAGTCCAACAGTGAAGATATAACAGTTAAAGATGTAAAGCCCATATTTTTAGGTTGGCAATCATGAAGAAATTGTAATCTTTAGAACTTACTTTTTGTCTAAGTGTTTACTCTAGACATATTCAGGAACAAGACAAATGAAGTTTTGCACAATTGAAGGCTAAAGAAAGTAGGAAAGATAAGTACAAGAATAGTCTCACTTATCTCAACCGATATCGAGATGCACATCTCAACTAATCGAGATTCGTGTAGATTTGAATTCTCATTTTCTTTCTCAGTCAATGGATCTAGGGTATTGATGAATTTTAAGGATATTTAAATATAAATCCTAAAGCATGTTTTTACACATATAAGAGGAAGGCAGTGCACAAATTTGGAGTTTTTTCAAACCCTTTTGAAGCTATAACTGGAAACCTTGTGCAAACAACAAATTTGGCTAGAGTAAAGTTAATGCAATCAAATCAACCACAGTTAATGATCTAAACCTTTGAGTGGAGTCTTAAAGTTACAAACAGGAGTTTTTGTATGCAACAATTTCACAATAGAAGAGTTTGTGGATTCGAAATAACGTGTGGTTATGTGAGTAAGTACTACATGTGGTAGCAATAGATATAAGATTAAATCTATTGTATAATCTTCTATTCCATTAGTGAAATGTTGCCTTGAGAAATATTTAGATGCTAAATCCTCCCCAAGTTTTTTACTTTGAAACCATAATTTCAAAAGTTTTCCTGAGTCATCATTCTTGGCGTTCCTGAAGTTTGTGATTGTGTGATGTTTGTTTTAAATCATATCTAATTGCATGTTTAATCACTTTAATTAATTGATTATAAATTTGATTGAATCTGACTCAATTGAGGTCTAAAACCCTAACAAAAGAGTTTCTGCTGTGGACATATGAATCAAGTTAAAATCCGCTTTCGCTCTTTCTTTTCTCTTTCCTTTCCTCTTTCCTTTCCTTCAAGCTTAACAACTTTTAACTTATATTAGAGTCAAATTTGATATTGACCAAGCCGTGATATACCGAAATCCACAACCCAAATTTTTGCAATTTCACAACCCTCTTTGCGGCTGCCATCAACTAGCCCGCAACCTGCAAGATTACCTGTGATCACAGTCAACGAGTTCATCACTACAGGCACTGCCAACAACTTTGTGCACCTCCGAGTCGGCTGACCTGTTCACCCCAGCAAGCGATAATGTGCCATACACCTAAACTGCACAACTATTCTGCTTCATTGCCAGTACATGCTAGCAAAAACAAAACAAGATGAGAACATTAGAGCTTGTGCTACATTTGAGTAGAACCTGAATATTTGAATACCCAAATACGTGTCACTCATGACATTCTCCTTGCAGGAATTTGATATCAATTTTTTAGCGGAGACTGTGGAGTTATTTATAGTCCATTTATGCAACATAACGCAGATATAGTGCTCTTTGTCATCAGATCAAAACATTAATTGGATTTTTTTGTAGGTGAGGATTGAATTCTAAATCTTTTATTCGAGTATAAGAGTTTTCACCAATTGAACTAATTGGAACCCATAAATATAAAATACAAAAATAAATAAAATGGAATAGTTACAGTGAGAGAGAGAGAGAGAGAGAGAGAGAGAGAGAGAGAAATTTAAACTCTAGATGTCTCCAATAAAAAGGCTAAAAAATATTAGTTGAATGACATAAAACTTAAATACTATGATTATATAAAACTTAAATGACATAATATGATTATATATGTATACAATAAATGCATGTGAGGTGTGTGGGGCAAGGGCCAGGGTTCAAGTCTGAAGGAGGGAGCTTCATACACAAATACACTTAGATTAGGTTAGATTAAAAATTCTATCTTGTATAAAAATATATATATAGATTAGTTTATACACCTCCCTAGCATTTATTCTACAGAAAATTGTCATCTTTATTATTGAGTTGCCTAATCTAAACAAGGCATGTTTTCCAAGGAGCCCCTAATAAATAAGAAAAGAATTATCTCCATTTGGAATTGACCAATTTCATGGTTCAATGAAAGGGATACATAATACTACATCATTTAAAATGAATCCATTTCATGTTTATGTTTGAATTATTATAAATCTAAACAAGTCACGGATCCGTGCACGCATGGAAGAATTTCACATAAATCTGTTTTTGAATTCACTATGGTTTAAGTCTAACTTTTTTATTTCTTTTCTTTGGGAACAATGTTTTTAACTTTATTTCTCATTGAACAACTACAATAAGCGTTTCGATACGTAAGAGATCTTGCCATGAATTGTAACAAATATGAGTTAACTATGGCATTAACAAAACGTTCATAAGAATTACATCATAGATAGAACACCATAGCATGAAGTGAGAACAACAAAAAGAGACCGACAAGAATATATAATTATATATACCTCACGCCTTGTTAGTCAGATGCCTTCGTAGTTATTGGCTATAGAAAACCATTAAATCTAACAAACAACAAAAAAATATTAATTAATACCCACCAGATAAGATGAGGTCAATAAGATTAGTTCAACCCAAGCATACTTAATTATATGGGTCACACCGTTGACTATTAAACATTTCCTAATGAGGACAGAGTCAAGATATATACATGGGTCCTTCATTACAATGTTAAACATACTATTGACGTAAGGTTAATATGTGGCTTATAAAAAGCAGCACGAAAACTGCACAATGGCATTGAAGTCGTCCAATTTGATTGCTTTCCAAATTGTGTACAAACTATTAGTGTTTAAAGAAAGGTTCAGCCATTAAACAAGAAATTGAGAGCGGTTGAAGAATTACCAAGTCCTATACGCTCCGTTTGTGAAAATCTTAGACAGGTTCACTGACTCCTCTCTATAAATAGACATATTCCCCATATGCTATATACCCATCCCTCACCCAAGCAAGAAAAATACTACACAATAAGAGAAATAACATCAAAAAATATGATGAAAGTTGTAATTGTGGCCATTTTGGCTTTGGCAACCACCCTTGTTTCAGCTTATGACCCCAGTCCTTTGCAAGACTTTTGTGTCGCAATTAACAACACCGATTCTGCTGGTATGCACATGCTCTCTCCTTTTTTAATTTTTATTTTGATGAACTGCAAATCTACATGCTCTATAATTATTAGTAGTACGTAGTAATGTTATCGCCACCTACATTCTTTCGATCTCATTATAGTGAAGTTCTACACATTAATGAAATTATTATCATCGCCTATGTTATATCATCTACATTAGATTTTTTTTTTCTCCTACATGTCATGTTATTGTCCATTGTTACAGAATTGTCTACTTTGTGACAATAAAAAACATTTCTTTGTGTAGTATTTGTGAATGGAAAATTTTGCAAGGACCCAGCAACTGTCACAGCCAACGATTTTTTCTTTCCCGGACTCAATATTCCTGGAAACACAGCTGCAAGTAAACTCGGATCAAGTGTCAATCTTGTGAATGTCGATAAATTACCTGGTCTCAACACTCTAGGCATATCTTTGGCTCGTCTTGACTTTGCACCATATGGCCTGAATCCTCCTCACATTCACCCTCGCGGCACTGAGCTTTTGGTAGTCATGGAGGGTACTCTCTTGGTTGGATTCGTCACATCCAACCCAAACAAACTCTTCACCAAAGTTCTAAACAAGGGAGACGTCTTTGTATTCCCAATTGGTCTTATTCACTTCCAATTCAACATAGGGCAGACCAATGCTGTTGCCTTTGCTGGTCTCAGTAGTCAAAATCCTGGGTTGATCACCATAGCAAACGCGGTCTTTGGGTCTAATCCTCCAATCAATCCTGATGTCCTCGCCAAGGCCTTCCAGTTGGACAAGAATGTAGTCGATTATCTTCAGAAACAATTCTAGTCAAACTGCAATTAGTAAAAATATTTGTAATAGGAATGATGAACCATTACAGAGCAGAGTTTGAACAAAGTATGCCATTATTCCTTATATGTAATGCCTTAAAAATAATTATTATCAAATAAAACTGTCATATGATTTTTTTATGTGTCATGGTGTCCATGTAAATCCTGTGCAATTAGTGCATTGCTAAATCTTGAGTACACATTGGATCCACACGATTGAAATCACAAGCACCTAATAAAACTGACGACAAAAGTTATATTAAAAATAGACGGCCAAATTGTGGGCTCCGTAACACTAATCTATGTTGAAAAAAATTCCTATAGGTAATTAGGGGAAGACGTTGAGAAACATAATACTTTTTATCTTTTTATTTTGGATAATTCGACAATATGGGTGGATAGATTCGAACCTCAAATATTACCGTTGGAAACACTAGAAAGTGACAACTAATTAAGCTACAAAGCTCTTGGTGAGAAATGTAATACTTAAGCAGTTAAATATGATTATTTGTGAAATTAACCAATTAAAATTCCCAAAGTTTATATCCTGATTCACATTTGGTATGTTTGGAAAATTTAGACCCTTGATTGATTTTACCGCAAAATTAATCAACTTGTTAAATTAACTAGTTTTGAAAGTCATATTGATTTCTAGATTAGTTACCAAAGAAGTAACATAGACCATTTGGAAAACAATAAACAAACAAACAGCACATCATATGGTGACGCTGTTAGGTTCTAAGACTTTAGGAACTAATGTATTAGAACTTCAATATGTATTATGTTGGCAAACTATGATAAAAACATAGAGTCTAGATTTAAGCTTGCTCAAAGTGTGGTTTTATCTAAAATTGGAATCGAGTGATTGCAGGATTTATTGGTCAAAATCTGCAAAGCTCGATCGATTGAAAATTAGACTTGATCGATCGAAACTTGTAAAGATTTAGTTTTCTGTAGAAATTCTAGTTCAGCCCAAGCCCATATGACGTGTAGGGTTAAGTATTTTACTTCAAGTATAAAAAGAAAAACCCTAGCTACATTTTAGAAGTCCTTGAAGAGTTGGGTGTTGAATCTTCTGTGAGATCTAGAGGTGTTTACCTTTACACACACACGTAGAGCTATCAAGATCAAGATTCACTCAAGAACTTGATGATCTCTTTAGTTGCTGCATAAAGAACTCGAAAGAAGATTAGAAACCTTTGAGTGGAGTCTCAAAGTCACAAGTAGGGGAACTTGTGGTTGCTACAGATCAAAGAAAGAAGTAGTTTGTGAACTCGAAGCTGTCACGTGGTCATGATAGTAAGTTTTCTATACGAGGTAGAAATAGGATGTTAGTAGTCTAAGTTCTACTGTAAAAACTTCAATTCTTTCATAGTGGATCTGTTTTTACCTTGAGGATAGTTAGGTTAAATCCTCCCAGGTTTTTTACCGGTTAGATTTTCCTGGGTCATCATATCGTGGTGTTCTTTATTTTTTCCGTATTATTTGCATGATATGATATTATTGTGTTAACCTAGAATTGAATAATTTGTCTAAGTAATCACTTGGCTAAATATCTAAGTTAAACAACTTGGGGTCTAAAACTTAACAAGTGGTATCAAAGCGGGTTAGTTCTTGTGTTTAGGTCTTTTGATTTAAGAGTTGATCCTTGACACTGGTTGTCATGGATTCTTTAAAGTTCTTTTTGTTAAAAATCCAACTTTTCTATTTTTGGATCATATGGCTTGTTGCATGTGTTAAGTTTTTCCTTGAGTATCTTGGTTTAATTACATGTGATGATAATTATGTGTGCTACACTACTTTAACCGCCTTAAAGGCACGCGATTCTTGTCTTTGGTATTTGGATAATGGTTGTTCTAGGAATATGACAGGAAATTAAAGCATTATTCAAAACACTCTTTGAAGGAAAGATTGGGATAGTCACGTTTGGAGATGGGAGCAAATCTGTGATCAAAGGCATTGGAACTGTGGACATTCCAGGATTGCCAATATTTGAAGATGTCTAGTATGTTGATGGGCTAAAGGCTAACTTATTCAACATCAGTCAGATTTACGACAATGGATTGAATGTTTTCTTTACCAAGTATGAATGTGAGATACTTGGAGGAGGTGACTGCATGTGTATTGGTGTTAGGACTGTTGATAACTGTTATGGTATAACACCAAGTATAACCAACAAGTGTTTTAGTGTAGAGATCAATCAAGTAGACCTATGGCATCAACGGTTGGGACACGCAAGTCACAAGCAATTAGAGAAGATCTCCCAGTGTGAAGCAGTTATTGGTTTGCCTAAGTTTGAAAAGATAGAGAAGAGCATATGTGGACCATGTCAGATGGATAAACAAGTGAAGTCCAAGCATCCGTCTGTAATTGAAGTTCAAACCTCAAGACCTTTGGAACTGTTGCACATTGATCTTATGGGTCCTGCCAGAGTTCATAGTTTGGGTGGAAAGGGGTATATTCTAGTAGTTGTGGATGATTTTACTAGGTATACTTGGGTTGCCCTGTTCCCCTGTGTTTTCTATGTTCTGGATTAGGGTTTCTGATCCAGCCTGCACATGCATGCATTATGCATTCGCACGCAAGTCAATGTTTGCGCATAAATGTGTTTGACCTAAGCTCGTAGACTTCTATATGTGTGCATATACCGTTGCCCAAAAACCCTCATTTAAGTTTTCTACTTTGTTTTCTTCATTCATCTCACATGTTATGCCTCTGCTTTGATTCTTTTTTACAGATATAAGTCCTTGTTCTCTGTTTATTTTTTATTTGCCTTTCACATGTTTAAATTAGGTTTTATCTTTTGTTTCTTTCTTTTGATGTCATGAATGTTAATACCTTATTTTGTCTGCCATCGATTTGCGTGCTTGACCCTGAAAAATTCAAAAATATTATTTTCTTTCCATAGGGCCGCGAGAACATCTAAAATGACGTGGTGCAACCCGTTCGGATACTAGAGCACTCAAAGTGCTTCTTTTAGCCAAAATGACCAAAATTCCCCTGGTCAACATAGGGTTGACTGAAGGTCAAAAAGGTCAAAATCCTCACAAAACAACACTTTTCATGATCTTACATCAAACCCGAGCTTCTTGGAGACTTTTAGCAACTTTGACCAAGTTTGACCCGGAGTTGACCCCGGGTGGGCCCTAGAAACTCTAATTTTGATCCGGCCATTAGAACGGGTTGAAACTAATGCCATTATGAAGATTATTTAATCTCATTCCAACAACTTTTCATGGGTTGAAATTGTAGTGAAATGGTTTAGATATCGAGAAAACTGTGAAAATAGTGTCTGCTAACTTCCTTCAGCCATAACTTTTGATGCGACCATTGGATTTTTGAGTTCCATTCCTTTTTAGAAACTGAAAATGAAAATCCATCCAAGGATGTCAAGATCAACCCTATCAGAGGCCTTTTGAGGCTTGCGTTCCTTGGAGGGCCGCTGGTGGCCCTCTAAGGGCCGTTGCCTCAAAAAACGCGTCAAGGGCTATGAATAGCCCTAGGCACCCCTCAAACCATGGGAGACCACATTTTTATGATTCTTGCCTTTTGGCTACGTGTTTTCTCTCTTCCAAACACACCAAAAACTCACAAAAAACACATCAAAGCTTCTTGATTCTTGCATCTTCACCAACAATACAAGGTAGTGTTATTGTACTCAATCTTCTTCTCCTTGGTTCTACATCTTGGATTAGGGGATTAAGGGCGTGGATGTAGTTTTTTTAGCTATCATCCACACCCCTAACCTTCTAAATCCTTTTCCTAGCATGTTCTTGCTATTTTTGCATGAATAACATGATTTATTGTTCGCTTTGACGTGTTTCTTGCTTTATCTTGTTTCTAGCATCCTTCTAGCTTAGATCCATGTTCTTTTATGCTTGCTCACATGTTTATTTGTCTCGATCTATGTGCTTTATGCTACATGTTTGTGCCTAGACCTATCTTTTCTATGTGTTGTTTGGCTAGATCCACACGTTTCTATGCTTGCTCACATGTTTATTGGTCTCGATCTATGTGCTTTTTGCTTTGTGCCATGTGTTTGTGCCTAGATCTATCTTTCCCATGTGTTGTTTGGCTAGACCCGCATGTTTTTATGCTTGTTCACATGTTTGTTGTCTCGATCTACATGTTTATGCTTTATGCCATGTTTTCCTTTCCCTTGTTCATCTTTTTGTTCTATGTTGATGTTAAGGTCACATGTTCACATGCTAGTAGGATGTTTTGGCTATGCCTCGCTCGGATCTATGTATTTATGCCTATTTTGTCATGCTATAGTGTTAGATCCATGCTTTCACATGCTTATATGCTTGGATTCATATTTTTCCATGTTTAGGTGTTAGGATTTACATGTTTACATGCGTGTTTCGCCTATATACCTAAATTTATGCTTTCACATGCCTGTGTGCTTGGATCTATGTTCTCCACATGCTTTATACTATATTCCATATACTTGTGCGCTCCATGCCATTTTTGTGTGCCTAGACCTAGGCTATGTTTGTCATGCCATGTGCTATTGTAGCCCATTTGTCACTTTGTCTTTCTTTCTTGCGTTTTGGCCGAAGGATTAGGACCCGATCTAGACCCTATGGTCTTTGTCATTGTCTATGCACCTTGGCCCACATCAAAGGGTTTGGATCACCCTATTTTCATGTCTATGCTTGCATGCTTCTATGCTTTAGGTTTGTGTTAGCCTCTCTTGTTCTAGGCTTTGCCATATTCGACACTCTCCGCAGACTTGATCTTGTTTGGTTACATCCAACACCCATGAGGCCTTGTTTGGGTGTAACCACTTGGGATGTGTCTTCGGATGCCAGGTTGCTTCATGCATACCTTTCCCCTTTTTTGCTTCATGCGATGATATACTTGCCATGCTTGTTTGTGCCATCCGCTAGCTTTCTTTGCATCTTTACACGCTTGCTTACATGTCCATGCATGAGTCTTGCTTGCTAGTGTGTCGTCCATACTTCAACAAAATAAAGCTATGGACAATCGATCCAAATCTACAGTTGTCCCTCGCAGACACCACCTTTTGTTTGCTTTTTGCTTTTTTGCTTCCTTGTTCGTGTGCTTGCCATGTCTATCATGCTTATTGGATTTATGCTTCTTTCATATGCTATCCGCACCTTTTCCTTCCATCACTTATCTACTGGTTTCTTATTCTTGTCTTTGCATGTACACACATGGAGCGAGGACGCTTGGAGCTAGGGCATGATCTCCCAAGTGCAAGCAAAAAGGGCAAGGATGCGAGCATGTCGATATAAGCCAAGCGGCTGTGTACAGTAGGTGTAGGAGCTTAGTTTACCCCTTTTGGTTATGTACTCTTTTAAACCCCTTACTTCCTCCTCCCTTTCTCTCTTAGATGGTTTCTATTAGGTATATCATGTTGTGTACCATTTGTCCTCATCTCTAGAGTATGACGACTCCTATTTACTTTCCTGCACTTATATTTTGGGCCAAGCTCTAGGTATGTAGGAATTTACTTTCCTGCTCTGTGTACTTGTATTGTGCATGATGTATGTATATATATACCTGCTCGCCCCTTTCGATGTGATTTTCACAGCGCATGTCACCCCAAGCAAGCCATGCCTAATTTCCGTAGCGAAAGCAAGGTGACATGTCACCGTGTTTTTGACGTGGAAATCTGGTATTTTGCCCAAACGCCTTAGGAAAGCATAGATTGGGACCATAACCATTCAAAAGCCAAACCTCAAAGCTCCATGCACGCAAAGCCCCAAAAGTCAATGCCAAAATCATGTTTTTATTGCCAATCTCCAAAAATTAAGGTTTTATAAAAACAAAGGACTGTCCTCGGACAGGCATTGTGGAGTGCCCAACACCTTCCCCACACGTAACTAAACTTTCGGACTTAAGAATCAAAATTTTTTTTCCATCCGCATTAGATTAGGAAAACTGACATTTTTCTTAGCTTAGGATTGGTAATAAAATCAACTAGAAATAGGTGACCAATCACACCTTAGAAAAACCCAATGATTGGTGGCAACTTCAATCACCTTTGGTAATCACCTAAAATTTGTTCCAGAATCCTACCATAATGCCAAACGTAGACCTACCTTCCTCCACCAAGAGAGAGAGCACCTGAAGTTCCATGCAAACACACGCACAACTATCATCTAGAGGGGCCCTCCAACGGGACTCCATGTGCACGGGAGCGTCGCCACAGTGGGTGGTTGGACAAAGGCCCACGGCAGTTCTGCCATCTCGAGGTCAGGCGTCGACAATGAACAAGCATTCACATATCCATGCATTAATGTCATAGGTACTAAGATGCAGCAAGATAAGTGAGGTAAGTCATACATTCACATGGACACGCATGATGAATGTTCAATGATAGATATGAACAGGTTTGTTTGCATGAGTTAATTTTAATGTATAGATGCAATCACATGCTACTTGGATCTTTCTATGCTTGTGTTTTTTCCATGATTACTTTGCTACCTATGTTTCTACCTTGGATGTGATATTGATAGGCCAAAAAATGTATTAACCCCTAGTGATGGATTAATTGATTAAAAGCGGAAATTAAATAATACCGTGATTTGTTTACGAATGGGGAAAACCTTCGAGACAAAAATCCCACCGGGTGATTTTAAGGTCACCACTTCTGAGAATCCATTATTATTAAAACAAGTAGTTACAAGTAAAGGAATCCCAGTACCTTATACCAACCTACAGTTGAACCCTTACTCCAATACCCAATTGGACTTGTTCTGTAGTGACAATCTCTCCTTGTATTGCACGGCTTCCAATACGTGACTAACCAAAACATGTACGGATCCCAATACGTGACTTGATCACCAACTTGAGAATGATGTTAGCTGTAGAGTTCTTCAATTCATCACACGGTGATGATCACGAAGTTGTTTGGTCACAAAACCCTACGGTGATTCTAGTCACTCTTGTGGAATTATGCTCTTGTGCAACTGTTCTCTTGATTGTGCTACCTGTGATGGTGCTTGCACACTCCCAAGTGCAGGAGATCGTAGCAATATAATTCTCGGAGTACCGAGGTCAAACCACAAGGAGCAGGGTAAATTCAAAGACAATATAATTAAAAAACAATTTAGGTGAAGAAGAAAAGTACTTTTGCTAGGTGATTGTTAACATGAATAATAATAAAAACTGATTTAATTCAATAATGTAAATACTAGGGCATCGGGGTGTTTCCCTATATCAATATGAGATTCTTTGTGATCTAAGAAAATATCTATTTCATAATTGATTGTTCTTATACAATTAAAAATTTATGATTCGGTTGAACTGAGACAATTCAAGAACGCATGATAACCTCGATCAATAATGCGGTTAGAAAAGTTTTTCAAAAAAACCCATTCACTTTAAAATCTGATTTCTATTTGAAACTATTAGAAATTCATCTAAACAATAAGAAAAATATGATTGAACTTATTGAAAGCATGGAAGAACTAATACATCAAAAGAAATTTAATTGAACAATGAAATATGTCGTTGATAAAACTCTAGAAAGAATCACATTAAATATTCATACCGTTTAGAAGAAACATAACCCCTAGCCCTAGCAAAGAGTTTAGGCTGCCATTAGAGAAAGGAAAATACAAGTTTTTCTCTGCCCAAAATTTGTTCTACACAGCCTCCCTTCAAAACCCTCATGTCTAAGTGTCCTAAGAAAATAAAACTTTTACTATTTTTAATTTCCATCCAGGTTTATAGCTGTAACTTGTGAGTTAATTTTGGCCTTCAAAACTTGTGAATTTCGAAAAATGCAAAACTGGTAAGTTGTAGATAAATAAGTCACGGTTCCAACCCATCTAACCTTGTGTCAATTGGATTTTTTATGAGTGAGATACATCCGAAATACTAATCAGTACTCAAATCAGATTTTTCCTTTTCAGATTCTGCCTCTTTGGTTTTTTTCCTTATTTGAAGCTTCCAATCAGAGTAGATGATCCAAGCACTCCAGCTGCACCTCCTTAGATATTTAAGCACGATCCTTTAGCTCCACTTTAATTCTAGTTTGGCCTCCATTCTCTCACAAATTCCTGTAAACTCATCTTTCTCACATGATTTCTTGAAAGTAGAAAATTACACACAATGAATGACATCTTATTCAAGAAATTATGTAAAGATAAATAATAGAGACTAATGCAAATCATGGCTTAATTAAACAAATTAAGCATAGTAATAAGGAGATAACACCCACATAAATATATAACAAGTATACATTTTAAGGCGTTATCAGACGACCCTTAAAATACTCTTTATATATATTTAGGGTTGTGAGAAAAGAAAGCTCAAACACATACTCATGGATTAGATGAAAAATCGCTCTGAAAAACTGAGTTTCATAAATCTCGATAGATAGCCATCTATCGAGCTAGCTGTCGAGCCATATGTATTAGCCGATTTTAAACCTTGATAGATACTAGCTGTCGAGATTTAAAATCTAGCACTTCCTTATTGAATCTTGGACATACTTGCATGAATTTAACACTTGAACTTGAAACCTTGTTTCTTGAAGTATTAAACACATCCTAGATTTACCCAATTATAAGTAAAGTGCTTTTTATTAAAGGATTAGCCAATTACATAAAATGTTGACATATGTTCCAAACATCAAATCACATATGTCCTAACAGATATGATGCTATATAAATGTTACGTTGATAGGAGATGCCATGTATGCTAGGCTTGGGTTGTGATATGCCATGATAGATGAATGATTAGGTTTTGGGATGATTGATGCCATGATTGTATGCTTAGATATATGCTAGTGTGTGTGTGTGTGTGTAGATACAATATTGAATATGTCTTTAATAGGATTAAGACATAAGACACAATGAGTGGAAGCCACCCCTAGGGTTGGGCAATTTTGGGTGCCTAACACCTTCCCAAAACCATACCTAAACTCTGAACCCTTACTCTGGTAGTAAGATCAAAAGGTCCTTTCCCAAGAGGATGCTATATTCATGGTTTTTAGGCCATTGTAAAACTAGGTGGTAACTCCCCGTTGTGCCCACAATATATATATATATATATATATATATATATATATATATATATATATATATATATAAAATTGTTAGTATTTATTCTACATAAACATGTCTTTTTTATTGTTGAGATTTTTTTAAGAGGATTTTTATTGTTGAGTTCACTAATCTAAAAAATTCATGTTTTCCTAAGAGCTCCTAATAATTAAGAAAATAACTATCTCTATTTGAAATGGATCTATTAGGTAATAAATTGATCCCGGTTAATTAATTCAATTACTTAATTTGATTAATTATTTGAATTTCATGCAAATAATGTGGAGGCACAATGAAATTAAACAAACTAAATTAGATGTAGTGGAAAATATATTTAATCTCGATGGGGAAAAATCTTTGCAAACAAAAACCCTCCTGAGTGAATTTTAGGTCACCACTCTCAAAAATTCTGCTAATAAAATAACAACCAGTTACAACTTACAAGTATAATGAATCTTACCCCATAGGTTTTTCAAAAAATACCAACTTATGGTTGAACCTACTGACCTATACCAATATTAGCTCCAATATTCAATTGGACTTGTTCTTGTAGAGGCTTTTCCTTTGCACGGATCCTAGTACGTGACTAACAAAATAACAACTTGATTGTTGTTGTTTGATGTAGAGTTCTTCAATCCAAACTTATTAATCTGGAAGCAGCTTGGTACATAAACGTAAGGTGCACAAAAAGTCACAGTAGCTCCTGTAAAACGTGTATCTCAATATGAGTCTTTGTGTCTTTGAAGAAGGATATAAAATATTGCTTTTATATCCCCTAGAAACCTAGAGGTGGAAACCCTAGAATGGTCATCATGGGACCGAAAATAGATCAAGAATTTTAAAATTTACTAATCTTGATAGATCGAGATGTATCGAGATTCATTTAATCTCAATAAATTGAAGATATCGAGCTATGTGTTGAGTTCTTCTATTCCATCTTTTCTTGTATTGTTTCTTGAGTATTTTTTATGTCTTCAATAATATTACTTGTTACCACTTGTAGAAGTACTTCATGATGTTCTTGAACACACTAGAACTAAGACCCAAATACAAATAAAATGCGTTCTGTTAAAAAATATGTCAATTACATAAATTTGTTCCTAATTGGACCAATTTCATGGTTCAATTAAAGGGATACATTATATGACATCATTTAAGATGGATCCATTTCAAGTTTTCGCTTGAATATTATAAATCTAAACTAGTTTTTATATAATTTTGTTTTTGAATTCATTGTGATTTATGTCTAACTTGTTTCTTTTCCTTTTTTTTTTTTTAACAATGTTTTTTTCTTCTCATGCAACAACTTCAATAAGCGTTTCGATGTAAGAGATCTTGCCATGAATTGTAACAAATATGATTTAACTATGGTATTGGCCAAACATTCATAAAAATTACATCATAGAACACCATAGCATGAAGTGAAAATAACAAAAAGGGACCGACAAGAGTATATATATCTCATGCCTTGGTAGTTATTGGTTCTAGAAAACCATTAAATCTAATAAAACACTAAAACATACTTAGTAATTAGTACCCGCTAGATGAGATCATGTCAATAAGATTAGTTCAACCCAAGCAAATTCTTAATTATATGGGTCACACCATTGACTATTAAACATTCCCAATAAGGACAGAGTCAAGATATATACATGGGTCTGTCAATCATCTCAATTTTTTTTTTAGAGATAATTACAATATGCTACTAATTCCGCAGCTTGAACTCTTTTTTCTCCAGATCCCTAAGCACTTTGTACATGAGGAGGTGCCAGTGTTAAATATACTATGAAAGTAAGGTTTATTTGTGGCTTGGAAAAAGCAACATGAAAACTACACAATGGCATTGAAATGGTCCAGTTTGATTCTTTTCAAATTGTGTACAGACTATTAGTGTTTAAAGAAAGGTTCAAATTGAGAGTGGCTGAAGAGTTACCGAGTCTTATATGCTCTGTTTGTGAAACTACAGGAACACCAATGAACGTTTAGACCCCCAATTCCAAAATTACCAACACAAGCTTATAATCAAATAATATATGTGCGAAAAATGAAATATAAGCTATAACCAGATAGGTAACACACTCTAAACCATATTTAATCACAAACACATCAATTTTTAAAAGGTAAAGAGAAAGGGAAGAAAGATGCAAACACAAAGATAACACGCCAGTGTGTTATCGAAGAGGAAACCGAAGCCCTCCAAGCTTCTTGCTCCAACAAAGTTACGTCGAACCTTGTCTTCTCTAGCTTATCGGGTCCCGTAATAAACCCTTTGCATCAACCAAATAAATTGGTCCCTTCTGAACTGCTTCCAAACATCAAAACACATCTTCACTAATATGGGTATGCTGAGATAAGGATTTGGCTAAATGTACCTTTCAAGGATATATCAATGGAGAGGGTAAGAGTAGAGGAGTTTGGAGAATCAAAGGATGAAGATTGCAGATAAGTCAATCTTGTTTTTCTCTAAGGTTTCTCTCTCAAAATTCTCTCTGGAAGCTCTCTACATTTCATGGGTATAAGGCTATTTATAGTAGGGTGTATGAGGAATGTGAAACGTCAGGTTTAACCAAACAGGGCATTCTGGCAACTCGACCTCACGACTGGAACGAGTCGCGAGCTAACTGCCTGGCCAGACTGGAAGTTTTGTCTTGTCGTGCTCCAGCTATCACGACACTTCAGCTCCCCTGCATGCTCCACATGTGTGCCACCTATGGCGACTTGCTAGTCGCGAGCCAATTGCAAGGTCCAATTGTGAGGCTCTTCCTGATTGCACACTTTTGAGGTTTCTTCACACTCTCACACACACTACCCTTACATAACTCCCACCTAAATACAAGGTATCTAATTGCTAAAATACAAGCAAATTTGGCACGGAATAAAGCCAACACATGATTGAATAAGTTCTAAACAAGGGAGATGTCTTTGTCTTCCCAATTGGTCTCATTCACTTCCAATTCAACATAGGGTAGACCAATGTTGTTGCCTTTGCTGGTCTCAGCAGTCAAAATCCTCGGTTAATCACCATCGCAAATGCGGTTTTTGGATATAATCCTCCCATCTAACCTGATGTTCTTGCCAAGGGCTTCCAGTTAGACAAGAATGTTGTTGATTATCTTCAGAAACAATTTTAAGTCAACTACAATTTGGAAAAATATTTGTAATAGGAGTGATGAACCACTATATAGTTTGAATAAAGTTTACATTGTTTCCCTTGATGATATTCCATTGAAATAATTATTGTCAAATAAAATGATTTGTTATTATTATTTTTTTTTTCAGTGCGAGTCATTGTGTAATAGGAAAGGCAAAGAGATCAGTGCACAAATAAATCTTTTTTTTTTTGAGAAATAATTACAACATGCTGTTAACCTCGCAGCTTGAACCCTTTCTCCCCTAGACCCCCAAGCACTTGGTGCACAAATAAATCTTGATTACACCTTGGATCCACAATGTTTGAAATTACTAGCACCTAAGTATTAAATATAAAAAGATCTAAATTGTGTTTAAAATGGACAGAGAATTTGTTTTCGTTTACGCAAATGGGAGGTCAAATTTAATTAGGGCTCAGTAGCATCTATTCTTTGTCAAACATTTATGCATGTAAGATTGAAGCAACATTTTCGGGTGTTGAAATAGCAAATGTATTGAGCTTCTACAACGCTATGTATTCATACTGCGGTAACATGGAAAAAATTATACGAGGGAGAAAAACATAATACTTAGGGGTTTAAATATTGTTAAAGCTATACGGTCTATGTGCTTGTAGAACAAACAAATAAACAAATTTATGGGTTAGTTTAGGGCTAACTTAGAGTAGTTCTCTAGTGTATAAACCCTACTTTTGTTCATTGCAAACATAAGAGTCCAACAGTGAAGATATAACAGTTAAAGATGTAAAGCCCATATTTTTAGGTTGGCAATCATGAAGAAATTATAATCTTTAGAACTTACTTTTTGTCTAAGTGTTTACTCTAGACATATTCAGGAACAAGACAAATGAAGTTTTGCACAATTGAAGGCTAAAGAAAGTAGGAAAGATAAGTACAAGAACAGTCTCACTTATCTTGACCGATATCGAGATGCACATCTCAACTAATCGAGATTCGTGTAGATTTGAATTCTCATTTTCTTTCTCAGTCAATGGATCTAGGGTATTGATGAATTTTAAGGATATTTAAATATAAATCCTAAAGCATGTTTTTACACATATAAGAGGAAGGCAGTGCACAAATTTGGAGTTTTTTCAAACCCTTTTGAAGCTATAACTGGAAACCTTGTGCAAACAACAAATTTGGCTAGAGTAAAGTTACTGCAATCAAATCAACCACAGTTAATGATCTAAACCTTTGAGTGGAGTCTTAAAGTTACAAACAGGAGTTTTTGTATGCAACAATTTCACAATAGAAGAGTTCGTGGATTCGAAATAGCGTGTGGTTATGTGAGTAAGTACTACATGTGGTAGCAATAGATATAAGATTAAATCTATTGTATAATCTTCTATTCCATTAGTGAAATGTTGCCTTGAGAAATATTTAGAAGCTAAATCCTCCCCAAGTTTTTTACTTTGAAACCATAGTTTCAAAAGTTTTCCTGAGTCATCATTCTTGGCGTTCCTGAAGTTTGTGATTGTGTGATGTTTGTTTTAAATCATATCTAATTGCATGTTTAATCACTTTAATTAATTGATTATAAATTTGATTGAATCTGACTCAATTGAGGTCTAAAACCCTAACAAAAGAGTTTCTGCTGTGGACATATGAATCAAGTTAAAATCCTGCTTTCGCTCTTTCTTTTCTCTTTCCTTTCCTCTTTCCTTTCCTTCAAGCTTAACAACTTTTAACTGATATTAGAGTCAAATTTGATATTGACCAAGCCGTGATATACCGAAATCCACAACCCAAATTTTTGCAATCTCACAACCCTCTTTGCGGCTGCCATCAACTAGCCCGCAACCTGCAAGATTACCTGTGATCACAGTCAACGAGTTCATCACTACAGGCACTGCCAACAACTTTGTGCACCTCCGAATCGGCTGACCTGTTCACCTCAGCAAGCGATAATGTGCCATACACCTAAACCGCACAACTATTCTGCTTCATTGCCAGTACATGCTAGCAAAAACAAAGCAAGATGAGAACATTAGAGCTTGTGCTACATTTGAGTAGAACCTGAATATTTGAATACCCAAATACGTGTCACTCATGACATTCTCCTTGCAGGAATTTGATATCAATTTGTAGCGGAGACTGTGGAGTTATTTATAGTCCATTTATGCAACATACGTAGATATAATGCTCTTTGTCATCAGATCAAAACATTAATTGGATTTTTTTGTAGGTGAGGATTGAATTCTAAATCTTTTATTTGAGTATAAGAGTTTTCACCAATTGAACTAGCTGAAACCCATAAATATAAAATACAAAAATAAATAAAATGGAATAGTTACAGTGAGAGAGAGAGAGAGAGAGAGAGAGAGAGAGAGAGAGAGAGAAATTTAAACTCTAGATGTCTCCAATAAAAAGGCTAAAAAATATTAGTTGAATGACATAAAACTTAAATAATATGATTATATAAAACTTAAATGACATAATATGATTATATATGTATACAATAAATGCATGTGAGGTGTGTGGGGCAAGGGCCAGGGTTCAAGTCTGAAAGAGGGAGCTTCATACACAAATACACTTAGATTAGGTTAGATTAAAAATTCTATCTTGTATAAAAAAAAAAAAATATATATATATATATATATATATATATATATATATATATATATATATAGATTAGTTTATACACCTCCCTAGCATTTATTCTACAGAAACTTGTCATCTTTATTATTGAGTTGCCTAATCTAAACAAGGCATGTTTTCCAAGGAGCCCCTAATAAATAAGAAAAGAATTATCTCCATTTGGAATTGACCAATTTCATGGTTCAATAAAAGGGATACATAATACTACATCATTTAAAATGAATCCATTTCATGTTTATGTTTGAATTATTATAAATCTAAACAAGTCACGGATCCGTGCACGCATGGAAGAATTTCACATAAATCTGTTTTTGAATTCACTATGGTTTAAGTCTAACTTTTTTATTTCTTTTCTTTGGGAACAATGTTTTTAACTTTATTTCTCATTGAACAACTACAATAAGCGTTTCGATACGTAAGAGATCTTGCCATGAATTGTAACAAATATGAGTTAACTATGGCATTAACAAAACGTTCATAAGAATTACATCATAGATAGAACACCATAGCATGAAGTGAGAACAACAAAAAGAGACCGACAAGAATATATAATTATATATACCTCACGCCTTGTTAGTCAGATGCCTTCGTAGTTATTGGCTATAGAAAACCATTAAATCTAACAAACAACTAAAAAATATTAATTAATACCCACCAGATAAGATGAGGTCAATAAGATTAGTTCAACCCAAGCATACTTAATTATATGGGTCACACCGTTGACAATTAAACATTTCCTAATGAGGACAGAGTCAAGGACTCCTTCATTACAATGTTAAATATACTATTGACGTAAGGTAAATTTGTGGCTTGGAAAAAGCAGCACGAAAACTGCACAATGGCATTGAAGTGGTCCAATTTGATTGCTTTCCAAATTGTGTACAGACTATTAGTGTTTAAAGAAAGGTTCAGCCATTATACAAGAAATTGAGAGCGGTTGAGGAATTACCAAGTCTTATACGCTCCATTTGTGAAAATCTTAGACAGGTTCCCTGACTCCGCTCTATAAATAGACATATTCCCCATATGCTATATACCCATCCCTCACCCAAGCAAGAAAAATACTACACAATAAGAGAATAACATCAAAAAATATGATGAAAGTTGTAATTGTGGCCATTTTGGCTTTGGCAACCACCCTTGTTTCAGCTTATGACCCCAGTCCTTTGCAAGACTTTTGTGTCGCAATTAACAACACCGATTCTGCTGGTATGCACATGCTCTCTCCTTTTTAAATTTTTATTTTGATGAACTACAAATCTACATGCTCTATCATTATTAGTAGTACGTAGTAATGTTATCGTTACCTACATTCTTTCAATATCATTATAGTGAAGTTCTACACATTAATGAAATTATTATCATCACCTACGTTATATCATCTACATTAGATTTTTTTTCTCCTACTTGACATGTTATTGTCCATTGTTACAGAATTGTCTACTTTGTGACAATAACAAACTTTTCTTCGTGTAGTATTTGTGAATGGAAAATTTTGCAAGGACCCAGCAACTGTCACAGCCAACGATTTTTTCTTTCCTGGACTCAATATTCCTGGAAACACAGCTGCAAGTAAACTCGGATCAAGTGTCAATCTTGTGAACGTCGATAAATTACCTGGTCTCAACACTCTAGGCATATCTTTGGCTCGTCTCGACTTTGCACCATATGGCCTGAATCCTCCTCACATTCACCCTCGCGGCACTGAGCTTTTGGTAGTCATGGAGGGTACTCTCTTGGTTGGATTCGTCACATCCAACCCAAACAAACTCTTCACCAAAGTTCTAAACAAGGGAGACGTCTTTGTATTCCCAATTGGTCTTATCCACTTCCAATTCAACATAGGGCAGACCAATGCTGTTGCCTTTGCTGGTCTCAGCAGTCAAAATCCTGGGTTGATCACCATAGCAAACGCGGTCTTTGGGTCTAATCCTCCAATCAATCCTGATGTCCTCACCAAGGCCTTCCAGTTGGACAAGAATGTAGTTGATTATCTTCAGAAACAATTCTAGTCAAACTGCAATTAGTAAAAATATTTGTAATAGGAATGATGAACCATTACAAAGCAGAGTTTGAACAAAAGATGCCATGATTCCTTATATGTAATGCCTTAAAAATAATTATTATCAAATAAAACTGTCATATGATTTTTTTATGTGTCATGGTGTCCATGTAAATCCTGTGCAATTGGTGCATTGCTAAATCTTGAGTACACATTGGATCCACAACGATTGAAATCACAAGCACCTAATAAAACTGACGACAAAAGTTATATTAAAAATAGACGGCCAAATTGTGGGCTCCGTAACACTAATCTATGTTGAAAAAAATTCCTATAGGTAATTAGGGGAAGACGTTGAGAAACATAATACTTTTTATCTTCTTATTTTGGATAATTCGGCAATATGGGTGGATAGATTCAAACCTCAAATATTACCGTTGGAAACACTAGAAAGTGACAACTAATTAAGCTACAAAGCTCTTGGTGAGAAATGTAATACTTAAGCGGTTAAATATGATTATTTGTGAAATTACCCAATTAAAAGTCCCAAAGTTTATATCCTGTTTCACATTTGATATGTTTGGAAAATTTAGACCCTTGATTGATTTTACCGCAAAAGTAATCAACTTGTTAAATTAACTAGTTTTGAAAGTCATATTGATTTCTAGATTAGTCACCAAAGTAGTAACATAGACCATTTGAAAAACAATAAATAAACAAACAAACAGCACATCATATGGTGACGCTGTTGGGTTCTAAGACTTTAAGAACTAATGTATTAGAACTTTAATATGTATTATGTTGGCAAACTATGATCAAAACAAAGAGTCTAGATTTAGGCTTGCTCAAAGTGTGGTTTTATGTAAAATTGGAATTGAGTGATTGCAGGATTTATTGGTCAAAATCTGCAAAGCTCGATCGATCGAAAATTAGACTTGATCGATCGAAACTTGTAAAGATTTAATTTTCTGCAAAAATTCCAATTCAGCCCAAGCCCATATGACGTGTAGGGTTAAGTATTTTACTTCAAGTATAAAAAGAAAAACTCTAGCTACATTTTAGAAGTCCTTGAAGAGTTGTGTGTTGAATCTTCTGTGAGATCTAGAGGTTTATACCTTTACACACACATGTAGAGCTATCAAGATCAAGATTCACTCAAGAACTTGATGATCTCTTCAGTTGCTGCATAAAGAACTCTAAAGAAGATTAGAAACCTTTGAGTGGAGTCTCAAAGTCACAAGTAGGAGAACTTGTGGTTGCTGCAGATTGAAGAAAGAAGTAGTCTGTGAACTCGGAGCTGTCACGTGATCATGATAGTATGTTTTCTATACGAGGTAGCAATAGGATGTTAGTAGTTTAAGTTCTATTGTAAAAACTTCAATTCTTTCATAGTGGATCTGTTTTTACCTTGAGGATAGCTAGGTTAAATCCTCCCCAGGTTTTTTACCGGTTAGATTTTCCTGGGTCATCATATCGTGGTGTTCTTTATTTTTTCCGCATTATTTGCATGATATAATATTATTGTGTTAACCTAGAATTGAATAATTTGTCTAAGTAATCACTTGCCTAAATATCTAAGTTAAACAACTTGTGTTAAGGGGTCTAAAACTTAACAAGTGGTATCAAAGCGGGTTAGTTCTTGTGTTTAGGTCTTTTGATTTAAGAGTTGATCATTGACCCCGGTTGTCATGGATTCTTTAAAGTTCTTTTTGTTAAAAATTCAACTTTTCTATTTTTGGATCATATGGCTTGTTGCATGTGTTAAGTTTTTCTTTGAGTATCTTGGTTTAATTACATGTGATGATAGTTATGTGTGTTACACTACTTTAACCGCCTTAAAGGCACGTGATTCTTGTCTTTGGTATTTGGATAATGGTTGTTCCAGGAATATGACAGGAAATAAAAGCATTATTCAAGACACTCTTTGATGGAAAGATTGGGATAGTCACGTTTGGAGATGGGAGCAAATTTGCGATCAAAGGCATTAAAACTGTGGACATTCTAGGATTGCCAGTATTTGAAGATGTCTAGTATGTTAATGGGCTAAAGGCTAACTTACTCAGCATCAGTCAGATTTACGATAATGGATTGAATGTTTTCTTTACCAAGTATGAATGTGAGATACTTGATGGAGGAGGTGACTGCATGTGTATTGGTGTTAGGATTGCTGATAACTGTTATGGTATAACATCGAGTATAACCAACAAGTGTTTCAGTGTAAAGTTCAATCAAGTAGACCTATGGCATCAACGGTTGGGACACGCAAGTCACAAGCAATTAGAGAAGATCTCCAAGTGTGAAGCAGTTATTGGTTTGCCCAAGTTTGAAAAGATAGAGAAGAGCATATGTGGACCATGTCAGATGGATAAACTAGTGAAGTCCAAGCATCTATCTGTAACTGAAGTTCAAACCTCAAGACCTTTGGAACTGTTGCACATTGATCTTATGGGTCCTGCCAGAGTTCATAGTTTGGGTGGAAAGGGGTATATTCTAGTAGTTGTGGATGATTTTACTAGGTATACTTGGGTTGTGCTTTGGAGAGATAAGGTCGAGGCTCCTAAAAAGATGATACATCTATGCAAGAAATTGCAAGTTGAAAAAGTTACTGTGATAGATAGAATTAGAAGTGATCATGGGAGAGGATTTGTGAACACAAAACTGGCTACCTTCTGCTATGATCAAGGCACACATCAAGAGTTCTCTTCACCAAAGACACAAAAACAGAATGGAATAGTGGAGTGGAAGAATAGGGTTATTCAAGAAATGGCTTGTATCATGCTGAATAACAAGAAGATGCCCAAGTCTTTCTGGGGAGAAGCAATTAACATTGCATGTCATACACTCAACCGAGTGTATTTCAGACCTGATTCTAAGAAAACTCCATATGAAGGAAAGGAAAGAAGCCTATTGTAAAATACTTTAGGATATTTGGAAATGACTGTTATATTCTGCGTGATAGGGAAAACCTAGAATATTTTGATGCAAAAAGTGACAAGGGATATTTTCTAAGCTACTCTACCACTAATAGAGCGTATAGGGTGTATAATCTGAGAACTAAAACAATCATGGAGTGTTCAAATGTGGTGATCAATGATGAAGTATGTCCAGAATCTCATTTAGAAGACACTCCTCTGGTTGAAGCTTCTTTTCTTGAAGAGTATGTTGGGAAGCATAGCAATGAAGAACTACAACTATTGAATGATGCTATTTCAGAACCATTTGTTTCAGAACCATCTACCCCTGTTTGTGAAACTCAACAAGAACAAAGTGAGCCTAGTTCTTCATCTGAACAAAAAGATACCTCAACATCTTTGGTCAAAGGTCCATTTACTAGAATAAAGTTAAATCATCCTGTCACAAACATATTGGGTAGTCTGAATGATAACATGAGAGTGAGGTCTAAAGCCTTGAATGTAATAACTCACTCATGCTATCTATCCTAATTCGAACCAAAGAAAGTAGATGAAGCACTTCAAGATGCTAATTGGACAAATTCTATGCATAAAGAACTTCATCAATTTGTTCAGAATGATGTATGGAAGCTAGTTCCTAGACCAAATGGAGTGAATGTGATAGGAACTAAGTGGATTTTCAAGAACAATTTAGATGAACATGGAATAGTTATTAGAAATAAATCAAGACTTGTTGCTCAAGGATACACACAAGTGGAAGGGATTGACTTTGATGAGACTTTTGCACCAGTAGCAAGATTGGAATCCATCAGGATACTTTTGGCAATAGCAAGTCACTTGAATTTCAAGTTGTATCAAATTGATGTTAAGAGTGCGTTCTTAAATGGGATATTGCAAGAAGATGTGTATGTTGAACAACCAAAAAGTTTTGTTGATCCTTACAGACTGAATGATGTCTACAAATTGAAGAGAGCACTCTATGGTTTGAAACAAGCTCCCAGGGCATGGTATGATAGGTTAACTACCTATCTCACTAAGCATGGATTCAAAAGAGGATTTGCAGATACTACTCTCTTCATACAAAAGGATAAGTATTATTTTGTAGTAGCTCAAATTTATGTTAATGATATTGTTTTTGGTGCTCTTAATGATTCTCTTGCTAAATATTTTGTAGATGAAATGAAAAAGATGTTTGAAATGAGTCTAGTTGGTGAACTAACTTATTTCTTGGGATTACAGGTGAAGCAAATGGATTCTGAAATTTACATCAACTAAGCAAAGTACACTAGAAACCTTGTTAAGAGATTTGACTCGAAAAAGGTTGCACATGCTAGAACACCAATGGTTGCAAATGCAAAATTAACCAATGATCCTTCAGGCGAGTCTGTTGATGTTACATTATATAGAAGCATGATTGGTTATATTTTGTATTTAATTGCTAGTTGTCCAGATATTGCTTTTAGTGTTGGCGTATGCTCTAGGTTTCAAGCTAATCCTAAAGTTTCACATTTGCATGCTGTTAAAAGAATAATAAAATATGTTAGTGGAACTTGTGGTTATGGATTATTTTATAGCAAAGAGTCCAATATGTCTCTTTCTGGATACTTAAATGCCGAATGAGCCAGCAATGCTGATGATAGAAAAAGCACCACTAGTGGGTGTTGAGTTTTAGATCCCTGTAAACTAGATTGTTTAACCTAATTAATTAACTAAGTGTATACTTAGGTTTATTATTCAGATCTAGGTTAGAACAATAATAATCATATCATGTAAAGTAGTGGAAAGTAAAGAACACAAAGATGTAATGACCCAAGAAAACCAAACCGGTAAAAAACCTGGGGAGGATTTAACCTAGCTATCCTTAAGGTAAGAAGAAAATCCACTATGAAACAATTGAAGTTTGTACAATAAGACTTAGAGCACTAACATCTTATTGCTACCTTGAGTAGAAAGCTTACTATCATAACCACGTGACAGCTCCAAGTCCACAAACTACTTCTTTCCTTGATCTGCAGCAACCATAAGTTCTCCTACTTATGAATCTTGATCTTCTTGAAAGTTCTTTATGCAGCAACTAAAACAACCATCAAGTTCTTGATGTGAATCTTGATCTTGATAGGTCAATGTGTGTATATGAAGGTAAACACCTCTTAGATCTCACAAAAGATTCAACACACAAAATATCAAAATCTCTAAAGAGCTTTTAGGTACAAAACCCTAGATCTACAAAAGAGGCACACTCCTTTCTCTCTAAAAAGTCTTAGAAAAATGTGTTTAGAGTTTCCTTTATATACTAGAAGAAGTAGATCTGAATCCCTAATCCTTAATGGGCTTGAACTACTGTTGGGCCGAACTTAAAATTCTACAGACCCGTATTTCGATCGGTTGAGCCTGTCTTTCGATCAATTGAACCAGGCAAATTTTGAATTCAATTTTCTGCAGCTTGCTTGTTCTTGAATCTTGACTTGTATCACCTTGAGTATTGTCTAATAATACCTGTAGACTCTAGGATCTATATCTAGACAAGTTTGTTTTCACGATTTACCAATTGTTCTAAACTTTTAGAACCTAACAGTGGGTGTTTTTATGTAGGGGCCAATCTAGTTTCTTGGATAAGTAAGAAGCAAAATTCTGTCTCTCTGCCAACTGCAAAAGCAGAACATATTGTTGCTGGAAGTTGTTATTCACAACTCCTTTGGATGAAAAAACTTTTAGGTGATTATGAGATATCACAAGACACCATGGTTGTCTATTGTGATAATTCTAGTGCTATAGATATCTCTAAGAATCCTGTCCAACATTCTAGAACTAAGCACATAGAGATTAGATATCACTTTATTAAGGATCTGGTAGAAAGAAAGATTGTGGTTCTAGAATATATCCCTATTGAACGTCAGAATGCTAACATCTTCACCAAACCTCTTGATAGAAGTAAGTTTGAGACATTTCGTCAAGTGATTGGTGTAATTCTTTGTCCCTAGTCATCCTTGGCTCCATGGTCCTTGTGCTTCATCTTAAAATCCTTTGTGACCAGTTTTCTTGAAGTTTTGTTTCTTTTTGTTTTTAGGATTTGCATTGCATTACATTCATGCATTTCATACTAGGTTGTTTTTGTTTGTTTCTTTTAAATAAAAATAAAAAAAATGGAAAGAGGAATGTGAAAGGGTATGTTTTGTATTACATATCTTGGATGTGCAATTAAGGTTGGTCATATTATCTTTACATAACATGTTTGTGTACCTTGTTTAGCTTGGATGAGCTTATTTTTTTACACTTTGCTAGTTTTAGCTATGTAGTGCATGTTGTGCGGGAATTTCTTATATTTTTTTTATCACATAATCTTGATTTTGAAGTCACATGCTTTTGATTGTAAAGACTAAAAACTCCTAAGAGAGAAAGGCATAAATAACCATCTCACCACTGTTTATTAGCCAATCTTGAACACCTTAGTGCATATCATAAGATTTTGTGTTCGAGAAAGTGTAGCGCATGCACAAAAAGAAAATAAAGTGTAGCCTTGAAATTTTATATATATATATATATATATATATATATATATATATATATATATATAAGGAAATGAAATAAAAATGGCATTTACATTATAAGGCTAAAATAAAAAAAATAAAAAAAAATTACATGATTGCAAGTTTGTTTTCTAGGAGGTGTGAGAGTTATAGGATGTAACTCTTTAGGTGATAGTCACTTTCAAAATTATGTGATGAATAATGTAGAAATTAAGATTGATTACTATCTACATATCACCTCACATATATCTCATGCTGTTACTAGTTGCACATACTACACAAGTTATTCTTTACTAAACTTAGTACATGAAATTGTGTGTGATTTTTCGTTTGGCCATCCAAGATTAGATGTTCTTTGATTTTGATACAAAATAAATTCATTGATTGATTTTTAGGGACAAAAAGTGTCATAATCTTTTTTTGGAAGATTTGGGTTAAAATCAAGTGTTTTCGAAAAACTTTTAAACTCATTCTCATGCATTTCATTCATGAAATAAAATGGATTGAGTGTTTTCTGCATAAAACTCCTACGAGTTTTCAAAAATTCAATTTTTCTAGATTTTCGATCGATTGAGTGTGTTCTTTGACCAATCGAAAATGCCTTAAATTTTTAAGCTTGGTTCTGCCTGGTTTGATTGATGCTTGATTGGTGCTCAATCAATCAAATCTGTTTTTCGATTGATCGAACCAATTTTTGACTGATCGAAATTTTTAAAATTTTTAAAGGAAAACTTCTGCCTGGCTCGATTGGTACTTGACCGATCGAATTTCGAAAGAAAAGAACAAAAAGGTTCCTTTTCCTCATGTGTTCTTCAATTTTTTCAAAACTTTTCTTTCTTCTTTGTCTTCTTGTGCCTCGACCAATCCAAATCTTAAGCTTTTTGACTTTTTGTTCCACCAATCTTCAAGGGTTTTTGTCCTCAAGCTTTGGTAAGACCTTTATACCCTCTATTTTTCAAATTATTTACATGTTTCATGCATTTTTCTTTGAAAATTTTGAACAAAAGAAATTTGGGGTTTTTTTTTTCCAGTTTTTTTAAACCATATTTGTTCATTGGGTTTTTGTTCTTAGATGTTATAAATAGGATTCCCATGCATTAATTTGATCAATTTGGTGTTTTGAGAACAATTGGAAATTCTAGGGTTTAGTATTTTGTGAAATTGAGGATTTTGTTCAATTGGGTTTAATTTGATGAAATTGGCTTGTGTAATTGATAAATTATATCATTATATGATGTTTTCTAACTAGTGTAATGATTAATTGATCAATTTGAATTGGTTTTGAAATTGGTTTTTCAAAATTTGGAGTTTTTGAACTAAAACTCTTTGTTCAAGTCAATTGTTGGTAAATGTTGAGAAGTTGAACAAATTTTTATGCATTAGAGCATGCATTAAATGTGCATTCATTACATGCATCATATAGATTGCTACTTGTTGATAATTTTTGTGCTCTAACCCTCTTTAATGCAGTCTGCCCTTGGTTTTTGTTTTGTTTTTGTTTTCCTTTTCCTCTAAACTCTTAGCACCATGGTTAGGAAGACTAGAGCAAAGTAAACCTCTACCCCATCCTCTTCAGATTTCCAGAGTGATAGGTTTAGGTTTAAGAAAAACCAAGAAGCTTATGAAAAGCTTAATGTGTTTAGACTGGTGTGGGTTGAGTGTATGGTTATCCTAGATGAGGTAGATCTCGAGATTCGTAGGAATTTTGAGCATAGAGGTTGGTTACCACTCTTAGAGGTTGAGCATCCCCTTCCGACTGCTTTGATTAGAGAGCTCTATTTGAACTTCTCTATCCACTTTGATGATTCCAACATTCAGTTTGTGAAGAGTTGGATATGGGGTGAAGAGTATGTCATTACTCCTCAAGTAGTGGCATCTGCTCTTGGTGTACCTTTGGTACAGCAGCCTGTGTACCCTTACACAGAGTTTCCTCCTCTTGATGACACCATATCCCTCATTAACGGTACTTCCATTAGTCGGGGCACTGATCCTCGAGTCACTTCTCATGAGCTTATTGAGCTAAATTATTTGTTTTTAAGGATTTCCTATCATAGTATGTGGCCCATTTCTCATGTCCATACTATTCCTATTGAGAGATGTGCGTTCTTGTATGTTCTCATCACTAATGCTCCTATGAGCTTTCCCACCCTTTTCATTCACTCTCTTGTTGAGGTTTAAAGGAGTAGTGCCAAATCCCATGGTTTGTTCTTTCCTGTTTTTATTCATAAGATTCTTTTAGATTTAGGTTTAGATTCTACAGGTGCCACATTCCTTAGGCAAAGGGCTGCTCAGTTGAAAGCATGCTCTAAGCACCCTCGTGTCGAGTCTTCTACAAGTGATGCATCCCGAGATCCTTCTTCAGGTGATTCTTCTGTTGAGGCTTATGTGGACCCCACAGCTGCCATAGGTCCTCCATCGTCTACATCGAGCGCCTTTGATATGCGTACCATGTTGGACACAATTATGATTGTTCAAGCGGTGCATAAACAGCTTTTGTTAGATTTGCTCAATGAGGTTGCAGCCTTAAGGGCTGATTTGGCAAATGATAGAGGTTCTACTCCACCCGCTTCACCCTCTGATGAGTCATGATTGCACTTTGGCAATACGTCACAAAAAGGGGGAGTACATAGAGATAGGGGGAGAGATATTTTGGGTAGATTGTATCTAGGAGACACATGGTTTTTTTTTTTTTTTTTGGTTTTGATGTTTTTATTTTCTTATGGGTTGTATATGTTAGGGGGAGACATTATGCATTTGTTTTTGCTTTTAAGTTTTATTTATGTTTCTTGTTTCACATATGGTACATTGATTTTGATTTATATTATGAGGTTATTCATAGTATATGTCTTTTTATTTTATGTTTTGTGAAATCAAGAAGTTTATTATGGTTTGCTTGTATTTTCCACACATGCATTTATGTTTTTGTTTAGTATTTCAAAAATTTACAGGTTAATTCAGTTGTGGCTACTGTCTACTTTTGCAATTGATAGATAGTAGTTAGGTTGAATTGTAACTGGGTCTTCAGTTTGTAACTAGGCTGTTTTTACTTTGAGCATTTTGCGTTTTTGTAATGTGTTTTGTCATGGATTTACAAAGGGGGAGATGTTAGGTTCTAAGACTTTAGGAACTAATGTATTAGAACTTTAATATGTATTATGTTGGCAAATCATGATCAAAACATAGCGTCTAGATTTAGGCTTGCTCAAAGTGTGGTTTTATGCAAAATTGGAATTGAGTGATTGCAAGATTTATTGGTCAAAATCTGCAAGGCTCGATCGATCGAAACTCATGCAGATTTAATTTTCTACAGAAATTCCAATTCAGGCCAAGCCCATATGACATGTAGGGTTAAGTATTTTACTTTAAGTATAGAAGGAAAAACTAGCTACATTTTAGAAGTATTTGAAGAATTGTGTGTTGAATCTTCTATGAGATCTAGAGGTCTAGAGGTGTTTATCTTTATACACACAAATAGAGCTATCAAGATCAAGTTCACTCAAGAACTTGATAATATCTTCAATTGCCGCATAAAGAACTTTAAAGAAGATTTGAAACCTTTGAGTGGAGTCTCAAAGTTACAAGTAGGAGAACTTGTGGTTGCTACAGATCAAATAAAGAAGTGGTACATAGACTCGGAGCTGTCACGTGGTCATAGTAGTAAGTTTTCTACATGAGGTAGCAATAAGATGTTAATGGTCTAAGTTCTATTGTAAAAACTCCAATTCTTTCATAGTGGATCTGTTTTTACCTTGAGGATAGCTAGGTTAAATCCTCTCCAGGTTTTTTACCGGTTAGATTTTCCTGGGTCATAATATTGTGTTTTTTTTTTCCGCATTATTTGCATGATATGATATTATTGTGTTAATCTAGAACTGAATAATTTATCTAAGTAATCACTTAGCTAAATAACTTGGTTAAAAAACTTGTGTTAAGGGGTCTAAAACTTAATAGACGCAATGGAAAATCAATGGAAAAATTATTCCAAAGGAAAAACCACGATGATAGTTGCAAAACCCTAAGAAGAAATCCACTAATAGAATTGAAAAACTTACAATTAATTGAAATAAACCCATGTTCCTAATTGCTACCTTCATTAGTAACTTACTCATGCCACCACATGTAGCTTGAAATTGAATAGACTCTTTTATTTTGAATTCCTTCACACGAACAATCCAGTCGACGACTTCAGGTACCAATTTGAAGATTCTTTGGAACAATTTGACTATGTAAGCTTTGTGGCTTCAGACTTGATATGCACTGTTGGTGCAAACACAATGAAAATGAAAATAACACGAAGAGAAACTGAATAATACTTCTTAGTTTTTATTAGTTTAAAGAAAGAGATTACACAACACTATTTGGACTGAGGCGTGGCACTCGCTCTCTTTAAGGAGATTCAAGCTCTTGGTTGGCTAAACTTTGTAACTGGTGCAGACCGTCTCTGACTTGTCTCCCCCAGGATACAACAGCCCAACAAGTGTCGTATGGCTAGAACAACCTCTGCACAAAGTGTTCAAGCCCAAAACTCCACCAGAAAGAACACCCTTCCTTGCCAAGAATCTCTATTTTTTTTTTAGTATATATTGCAGTAACTTGGATTGTATCTGAATGGTCTATTTATAGGCTCAATGGGCCTCACGAAATAACTACCCAAATTAATCTGATTAATTAGGTCCATTATTCTGATATAGTGGGTGTTATAAGATTAATTGTTGGATATTATTCTGATGGGCTAGAGTTACACAATTAATGGTGAGATAAGGAGTTTTCTGAATAATGAAAAGGCCCAAACGGATAGTCCATTAAGTGGGTTAATGGCTCATTATTTTCCATAATAAAAATGGAATATTAATTCGGGCCATTTACTAACCAACGGATAACACCTCCACCCTTCACCTCCCCCTTGCGCACGTATCTGGCCCAATATTTGAGACAATTCATGTTAGCCCATTAATCACCACAATTAAAAAAACAAAATAGTCTCTCTCATTTTCAATGTGGGATTAAACATTTTCACTAACTCCTCATCTTCCACATTCACTCTCACATCTTTACATTTATGTTATACAATTTATTCATTTTAATTATTTAATATTAAAATGCTCCAACATGCACTATTGCAACAACACACTGCATTTGATTGTTCTCTATTTGATTTAGAACTCATGGTTTGAATAGGTAGAGACTAGGGTTTTTCTCTTTCAATACCTTAGGGTTTCTACCGCAACAACTTTATGACAAGTCAAGGTCTTTATATAGGCTCTTTAATTAGTGCCATGAAAACCAACATCTACAATTGACTTAAAATGAAACACATCACAAAAAAACTAAATTTGCAATTCTTGATCAACTGTCTACTCTAGAGCTTTCATTCGAGTTTGTCTCAATTGATCAAAAAGATATCAAGCTTGGTGTTGAGATTCCAGAAATTTCTTTTCCTACAACTAATTTTGGGTCTCAATCTTGGGATTTAAAAAAAAAAAAAAAAGATTTAATCATAGATGTACAACATTCAAAGCTTCGTTCATAGTTTGCCAACAGTCAATCTATTGATCTTAACAAGATTTAAGTTTCTAACTATGTCAATTAAAGTTCCAAACTTATAGAGCATTTTTTTTTTCTTATTTGAATCCCCTTGTCCATCCCCATTATTCATTTATGTTATTCTAGATAGTAATAGAGTAGTAAAAAATTGAAAATTGTTGAATTTTTTATTTTTTTTGGTTTTATTTTATTCAATTTTGATATTCTAGCAATCATATTCTCCCTTTAAACGAATTTTTCTCAATCTAAACAAAGCGTTTTGTCTCTGTTCAATGATAGACAAAATCGATTTATAACAAAGCCTCAGGTGAAACATAACGTTCAACTTTAATCACTAGTTTTGTGCTTTTATATGTTTTGTTATATATTGCTCAGAATTTCAAAAATGAATAACGGAGATTGAATTTGGCCCCTTAAATTGAAACAATTAAAAGCTTTTGGTCTTTAATTGATTAAATTAAAAACTTTAGATCTAATACGAAACATGGTATATTCTGTAAGATTAAATACCCTCAACAATTTTTATCTAATTTTCCCTTTTTATTTTGTATATGCTACACTAATTGTTTAATTGAATCGAAAGCTACTTAAAAAAAAAAAAAAAAAAAAAAAAAAAAAAAAAAAAAAATTGAAAGGTGAACAAATCATAATGAAAAAGCATTATATACTTCACGTTTCTACCATGCGTGATTATGTGATACTAATGGTCCATTAGGCTAAGGTGGAGGGACAGAGAGTTATGTAGAATTGACTAAAAATTAGCATATTATTGACAAATTTTATTCTACTCTCTCTCTCTACTCCCCCTCCATCCCCCTCAAACCAAACAGATCCTAATGGAGAAAGTATTTCAAATTGCTGCGGGGGCTATCCGTGGCAACCAAACAAGTTGCCGCTAAATTCAGGCTTTATTGATGCTTTCATATCAATTGATGGTGGATGACTCAAGAAGCTGTATATGAAACGAACTTACCTACTGAGAGAATGGAAAATTTAATGCCAATTTGTTGTGGATAGTCTGGAGATTGTGGAATTGTTTATAGTCGATTTAATTATGCAACGTAGAAACAGAATATATAATCATATAGAGAACACATAGATATGGTATATTTACGCCATGGACAATAAAAAAAAAATTGAAAAAGTTTCAACTTATGGTTGTAGGTCTGCTCCTCATGATTCAATCATTAGGCTAAAATACCAATTAGTTTTTGGTGTAGGCGATGATCAAATCTCAGATTTCTTGTTTGAATACAAGAGACATTTTACTAGTTAAATTGACTAGAACCTACAACAATAAAATATAAAAATAAATAAAATTGAATACGTACAACGAGAGTGAGAAATTTAAACTCTAAACATTTTGAACTACAAAACTCTTGAATATGACATAGAGAAGAATTTCATATAATTATATTTTTGAATTCACTGTGGTTAATGTCTACTTTCTTTTTTCTTTTTTGTACAATAATTTTAACTTTACCTCTCATACAACAATCTCAACAAGTGTTACGATGTAAGAAGTCTTGCCATGCATGAATTGTAATAAATATGAGTTAAAGATGGTATTGACCAAACATTCTTAAGAATTACATATCATGAGTCAATAATAATAATAAAATAATAATTACATAATAGCATGAAGTGAGAAGAACAAAAAGAGACCGACAAGAATAATATACCACATGCCTCGGTGGTCAGATGCCTTCGTAGTTATTGGTTCTAGAAAACCAATAAGATTATTTCAACCCAAGTATATATGCTTAATTATATGGGTCACGCCGTTGACTATATCTTAAACATTCCCTAATGAGTACAGAGTCAAGATATATGCAAGGCTAATGGGTGCTTCAATTATTTCATTTTTCTTTTTCTTTTTTGAGAAACCAAATATTTTAACGTAAGGTTAATTTGTGCAACACGAAAACTGCACAATGTTATTGAAGTGGTCCAATTTGATTGCTTTTCTGATGAGGTTGAGAATATCACCAGTAAGTTGCAAGCACTCTCCAACTCGAATCAATCCTGCAAAAAGAAAACAAAGAGACCTAAAAGAGAGCACCGGTGTGGTGCCGGCCAAAAACCCTTCGAAGGTCAGTTTAGAATTTCTTATCAACCCTAAAGTGTTAGAGTTGACTCAAATGTGCGTACCTTTAGTCATGGGGATTTTGGATGTATTTATAGAGGCGTAGAGTCGGCCCTTTCTTCCTTGATTACCAAGCTCTTTCCTTTTGTGACCAAAACTCTTTCCATTCTCGTACCTTCAAGAATTCCTTTCCTTATAAAATTCCTTTGATTAAGGCTAATGTGTAGCGCAAGAATTCTTCGTATTTACGTTTGCGTGAATCACACTCAAGGCCATGTCAGCCCTAATCTCATAGCGTGGTTTGAGGGGGCATGGAGAGCGATGTATAAATTCTTTCCGTCCGTCTACCACCGATCCGTCCTCTCTTAAACCATATTACCCGTCACCTTAATTTAATCATACCAGCTAGACCGTCATGATAGTTTTACCCACATCAGATGCCCCCTCATTCCGTGATACCGTCATCTCTACGAAGCGGTATCTCGGAATGGCAGTTATAGTTTCTGACGGACAGGCTGGAAGCTGTCATAAATGCTCAGGGACACGTGGGGAGATTTCACTAGTCGTTCGCTGGAATCGAGGCGTCGCTTCATTTATCGCGCCGTTCCCCCTATATATATATCACCCACCGTATTCATTTTTACACTTTTTAGAGAACTTTCTGATCAGAGCGCAACCGTCACCTCTTCTCAGAGAGCAACCGTCTTCTTTGGAGGCCAAAAAACAACGTGGTGATACCTTTCTCCATCGTTCACGTCTCGGCGTCTACTCGTAAGTTTTTCTCATCGTCTGCTTGTAAGCTATTTATACGGCGTTTCATTCCTTATTTTTCTTGTAAGTCCCGTCGTCGGTATAAATCTAGAGCCTTAGGTTTCCTTTACCCGTCGTATGTAGGTGTCAGATGTCTAGTGAGGCGTCGAGTAGTCAGTTTTGTGCCCGCGAGGGAGCGGGTTACGAAGAGGTGTTTCCGTCAGGTCAAGCAGACCAGGACACCTCCAGCGAGGGGAGGGAACCGTCATCAAGCTCTCCTTCCCATGAGGAAGACGAAGGGCAGGATGGAAATGGGTCAGAGTATGATTCGTCCGATAACCTAGACGGTGTCGACCCTCCTATTCAATCCGTCATTAGACCTGACGGCTTCAGGGAGTTCGTCCTGCTGCCTTTGTGGACGGTGAATGACTTCGTGTCAACTATTAAGCCAGCGCACTTCAACACGCTAAGGCAAAAGTATCAAATACCCGACACCATATCCATCCGTCTACCATTCAAATCAGAAAAGTGTTATTACCGCGGCCTCGAAGACGTCGGTGTCTAGGAGCAAATGCTAAAAGCGGGGCTCCGATTCCCCTTAAGTGCATTGCACCGTCGTCTCCTCCAGTACCTAGGTCTAGCCGTTACCCAGATATCTCCGAACGCATAGAGGGTTTTCCTGAGCGTCGAGGTACTGTATGGCGTCATGTCTGACGGAGCCAGACGGTTAACAGTGGAAGAATTTTTTCATTGTTACCGTCCATCCGAAATCACAAAGTCCAAAGGGATGTACAGCTTTGTACCGAGGAGTCCGGTACTCAGGCTAGTATCCGAGACCCCAGATTCCAACCGTAATTGGAAGGGTCGTTACTTCTTTCTTCGAGGGGATAACTGGATGTGTCGTCCAGGTGACGACGACTACATGCCGGTTGATAAAACCTGGGGTATAATGCCCCCGTCCGGTACGAGCCCGTCTATTCATTAACCGTCATTTATTTCATGAATTTTCTCTTACCTTTTTTTTATTTTTTATTTTTTTATTTTTTTTTATAGCAAGGGACCGTCCACCTATCTCGACCGAACAGTTTGGTTTCTTGGAGAAAATTTTCCAAAAGACGAAGTTGTCTGAACGGACCTGGTCGAAGCTCGTCACCTTGGACACGTTGCATTGGTACTGTGAAGGTCCTGAACCCACACCCGTCGCCAGAAGATACGATACAGGTGTACGCAAACGTAAGTGCTGGAATCCTTCCGTCGATAATCTGTCCTTATGTTTCTTTTTATTGACCGTCTTCCTTTGAAGAAATGGACGATGCTAGGAGACGGGCGCTCATCAAACAAGCAGCCAAGAAGAAGAAGGTGAGCGATGCTCCAAAGGCAGATCCGTCACAGCCGGCACTTAAGAGGCCATCCGTCGAGAGGTTGGACCGTCATTCGAAGAAGCAAAAGCTTGTGACGGGTCTACCTGCCGGTCTGGGGTCCGGCATGGCGAAACCGGCCACTAAGCTTGGAATCGGCAAGGGGAAGGGTTTGATGACCAACCCGGACTCCGCGAAGGAGAAACCAACCGTCCTGCTTCGTGAAGACCCCCAATACGCTCTCCGTCGTATAGGTTCCATCATCAGCGACGACGATTATGAGGACTTGGGGAACCATGCCACCGAGACCATGAGGGACTCTTGTCTGTATAGCTTAGCCCAGGTTAGCTTCTGTCATAAGCCCTTAACTTTGTTTAGTTCTTTGCCATCATGAGCTGGTTTCTGGTCGAACCGTCACAGGGTGTGTTAATGGCCAAGGGCTTGTCAGACCGTTGCCTTGCTCAGGAAAGAGCCCTTGAGTGAGTTCGTGCTAAGGCAAAGGCGACGGCGGAAGAGCTGGACGAGTTGAAGTTGTGGAGGGTCCGTCATGAGAAGAAGCTGACGCTCTCCGAGCAGGCTCGCGAAAATTTAGAGAAGGAGGTGGAGCTGCTAAGGAAGAAAGTGAAATCTCATGACGACGACATTCAACAGGCGAAAATTGATGCCGTCCATGAATATCGAGACTCCGACGCACTTCTGACGGAGCTGGGTTCCTCCTTCAACGACGGGTTCGATGATTGCCTCCGTCAGGTTAAGGCATCGTTCCCTGATTTAGACCTAGCTCATATAACCATAGACGCTGAGGCCCGAACCCCTGCTCACACCGTCGACTCTGAAGGGACCGAGGAACTCTTCGGCGAGGTTCCGGATGACGACGGGCTTGTTAAAGCAACAGAAGAAAAGACCGTCACGGAGTCTGTACAGCCGTTGCCTGAAGTTCCTGAGGAACCCGTCATTGTTAAAGATTAATTTAATTTGTAGCTATAAGGAACAAGTTCATTTTCTGTATTCTGTTAAACTTTTTTGGACTCCTTTTTGTCGAACTGTACGGTATCATTTGTAACTCTTTGATAATCCGTTAATATTTTGATCCGTCATTTTATGTTTTGCCTGATATCTTCAGTATGTCTTGGACTATCCGTCCATTTTGCCCTTCTGAAAAACCCGTCCTCTTTGTGGATTTGTATATTCTTATTTTTTCGTTATCCGTCCACTTTGTGGACTTGTAGGTTGTTCATTCTTTGGATGATCCGTCCACTTTGTGGACTTATAGTGTGTTCATCCCTTGGATGGTCCGTTCACTTAGTGGACTCGTAGGGTGCTCATCCTTTGGATGATCCGTCCACTTTGTGGACTTGTAGTGTGTTCATCCTTTGGATGATCCGTCCACTTTGTGGACTCGTAGGGTGTTCATCCTTTGGATGATTCGTCCACTTTGTGGACTCGTAGGGTGTTCATCCTTTGGATGATCCGTCCACTTTGTGGACTTGTATTGTGTTCATCCTTTGGATGATCCGTCCACTTTGTGGACTCGTAGAGTGTTCATCCTTTGGATGATCCATCCGCTTTGTGGACTCGTACGTTTTTCAACAGCATGCATTCCGTATTTTCTAAATAAAAATTCCTCTCATAAGTTTAACAAACCAGATTGTCAATGGAAAAGAAAACATGAGTAGAAAAGTAAAAGCTATGACTGTTTAAAAATTAAACAAAAAATTAGGCAGTAGATATCGTCTTCTGATTGCTGCGCTATTGGTAGTACTTCTTCAGGTGCTCTGTGTTCCAGGGATGGCCCAACTTCCTTCCGTCTAACGTCTCTAGGTAGTACGTTCCTTTCCTGTGCCATGAGATGATTCTGTACGGACCTTCCCAATTAGGACCCAGCTTTCCTAGGGATGCATCCTTCGTAGCGCCAAGCACTCTTCGTAAAACCAGATCTCCAACCTTGAAGTCTCGGTGCCGGACCTTGGAGTTGTAGTGTTTCGCCATCATGTCTTGGTACCGTGCCAGTCTCTGGGCTGCTGCTGCCCTAACCTCATCGACAAGATCAAGCTTTAGACGTAATGCTTCTACGTTCTTGTTCTCGTCATAGCTTTCCACGCGGTAGCTCGTCAACCCCACTTCTACCGGTATGAGGGCCTCAGCACCAAACGCCAATCGAAACGGTGTCTCTCCTGTTGGCGTCCTTGCCGTTGTTCTGTATGCCCATAGCACACTCGGAAGTTCATCTGGCCATATGCCTTTTGCCCCCTCGAGTCGGGTCTTGATAATTCTTAGCAGGGACCGGTTCGTGACTTCGACTTGTCCGTTGGCCTGTGGGTGTGCGGGTGACGAGTAGTGGTTCTTGATACCCAGCTGAGAGCAGAAGTCTCGGAATGCATCGTTGTCGAATTGCTTCCCATTGTCGGAAACGAGCACTCTCGGGATCCCATATCGGCAAATAATACTTCTCCATACAAAGCCGCGAATGTTTTTCTCCGTGATAGTTGCAAGGGCTTCGGCTTCCACCCACTTGGTGAAGTAGTCGATGCCAACCACCAAGAACTTCAGTTGTCTTGCTGCTATTGGAAATGGGCCCATGATATCTAATCCCCATTGCGCAAAAGGCCATGGGGCCGTCATGGGTGTGAGTTCCTCCGTCGGCTGTCTAATGAGGTTGCCAAACCGTTGACACTTGTCGCAGGCTCTGACGTACGTATGGGCATCCTTTTGCATTGTCGGCCAGTAGTATCCCGCTCGGAGTAGCTTGTGCACCAGAGACCTTGATCCCGAGTGGTTTCCACAAATTCCCTCGTGAACTTCCCTCATCACGTAGTCGGCTTCGTCATGGCCGAGGCACCTTAGATACGGTCGGGAGAATCCTCTTTTGTAGAGGACGCCTTTAATCAGTACGAATCTGGCAGCCTTAACCTTCAACTTTCTTGCGTCTTGCCTGCTGTCTAGCAGCTTCCCGTCCTTGAGGTAAGCCACGATCGGAGCCGTCCAATCGTCCTGAGTGCTTAATTCCTGTATCCGAACGTTATCTAGTAGCGATGAATATTGGACAAAGGATAATACCTGTTCTGGAGCGGTCATGGGTTCGGCCGAAGCAGCCTTGCCGAGTCGGTCCGCCTCTTGATTCTCTTCTCTTGGGACCTGAGCTATCGTGGATTGGAGGTTACTCGCTAGTTCCTTCACTTCTTCGAGGTACCTTCTCATTCGTTCATTCCTGCAATCATAGTTCCCATTGACTTGGCTGGCTACGACTTGAGAGTCGGAGTAGACTGCTGCCTTCCTTGCCCCAGCTGCTATTGCAAGTTCCAATCCTGCCACCAGGGCCTCATACTCTGCTTCGTTGTTCGTAGTGGGGAACTCTAGACGGATCATGCATTCAATCTTATCTCCTTCCGGTGTGTGGAGTACAACTCCGACTCCTCCCGCATGCTTATTGGAGGACCCGTTTATGTGAATTCTCCATGTGGGTGTCTCTTCTGCCCCTGCTCCTCATTCGTAGTGAATTCTGCGATGAAGTCTGCCAATATTTGCCCTTTCATTGCTGTTCGTGGCTGGTATCGGATATCATACTCACTCAACTCAATCGCCCATAAAGCCATCCGTCCGGAAGTTTCAGGATTATTCATTGCTCTTCGCAGGGGCTGGTCCGTTAGGACTATTATGGGATGTGCTTGAAAATAAGGCTTCAGCTTTCGTGCCGTGGTTATAAGAGCGAAGGCAATTTTCTCCATCCGTGGGTATCTCTCCTCTGCACCCCTTAGCGCTCGGCTTACAAAGTACACGGGCTTCTGCATCTTTCGTTCCTCCCTAATGAGAGCCGCACTTACGGCTGCTGACGAGAAGGCAAGGTACAGGAACAATTCCTCCCCTGGTGTGGACGGACTAAGCAGTGGCGGGGCGGAGAGATATGCTTTTAACTCCTCAAATGCCTTTTGGCATTCGTCCGTCCATTCGAAAGATCTTCTTAGTGTTTTGAAGAAAGGCAGACATTTGTCCGTTGCCCTTGATACAAACCTGTTCAGAGCTGCTATCTTCCCTGTCAAACTTTGCACTTCCTTCACCGTTCTTGGGGGAGACAGCCCCATAATTGCTTCCACTTTCTCGGGGTTGACTTCTATGCCCCGCTGGGACACCATGAAGCCTAGGAACTTTCCAGCGGTCACTCCGAATGCGCACTTGCTTGGGTTCAGTTTCATTTTGTACGTTCGAAGAGTGTTGAAAGTCTCCTGTAGATCCCTCAGATGATCCGACACCTTTACGCTCTTCACCAGCATGTCATCTACATAGACCTGGACATTCCGGCCAATCTGGTGCGCGAACATTTTGTTCATCAATCGCTGGTACGTGGCTCCTGCATTCTTCAGTCCGAACGGCATCACTTTGTAGCAGAAAAGCCCTTGGCTTGTCACAAACGATGTTTTCTCTTGATCTGTTTCCTCCAACTTGATCTGATTGTACCCTGAGAAGGCGTCCATGAAGCTCAACAACTCATGTCTAGCGGTGGAGTCCACTAAGGCGTCAATGCGTGGGAGCGGGTAACTGTCTTTAGGGCACGCTCTATTCAGGTCCGTGAAGTCGACGCACATTCTCCACTTCCCATTTGACTTTTTAACCATCACCACGTTTGCCAGCCAGTCAGGGTAGTATACCTCCCGTATGAAGTTTGCTTCCCGTAGCTTCTGCACTTCCTCTGCTGCTGCACGATCCCGTTCGGGGGCAAATACACGCTTCTTTTGTCGAACTGGAGAGAACGAAGGCGACACGTTCAATTTGTGGACAATGACTGCCGGATCTATTCCTGGCATGTCATCATGGCTCCATGCGAATACGTCTTGGTTCTCTCTGAGGAACAGCAGAAGCGCATGTCGAACCGTTTGGTCTATCGAGGTTTCTATCCTGGTGGTCCGGTCGATCCTTGAATCGTCCAGTTGCACCTCCTCCAATCTCTCCACGGGTTCTGCCGCTGTTCTCTGTTCCTCGATGTTCATTGCTTGTACATGGTCATCCATCTCCATCATGGCCACGTAACATTCCCGTGCGGCCACCTGATTTCCGCGCAGTTCTCCAACTCCATGTTCGGTGGGGAACTTGATCATCAAATGGTAGGTAGAAGTGACGGCCTTCCATGCGTTGAGAGTGGGTCGCCCGAGTATGGCATTATACGCTGAGGAGCAATCAACCACTAGGAAGGAAACATTCTTGGTTATTTGCTGCGGGTAGTCTCCTACCGTCACCGCCAACATGACGGATCCTAAAGGATGGACCCGGGTTCCCCCGAAGCCGACGAGGGGTGTGCATGCCGGGACCAGTCGCTCTTTTGCAATCCCCATCTGTTGGAACGCGGGGTAGTAAAGGATGTTCGCCGAGCTCCCGTTGTCCACTAGAACTCGGTGGACGTTGAAGTCTCCGACCTGTATACTAACCACAAGCGCGTCGTCATGAGGGTGGTGAAGGCGCCGGGCCTCTTCTTCAGAAAACTCGATACTGGAGCCGTTCCGCCGTATTCTTTCAAGTGAAGAGCCCGTTGACTGGACATTTTGTACTGCCCCGTAAATAGGTCTTCCTGGCCCTTTTAGACGACCCCGTTGGAGTACTGCCCCCTATTATCATCCGTATGTCCGCTACCGGTGGTCTGGGACGTTCGTTTTCCCGTCTTTGACCCTGCTCTTGGGGTTGATCCGTTCTCTCTTTCCTCACGAACCTCTGCAACCTTCCTTGCCTGATGAGGGCTTCGATCTGTTGCTTCAGGTCGTAACAGTCCGTCGTATCATGGCCGTGGTCACGATGAAAGCGGCAGTATCTATCTCGTGGCCTTTTGTTCGGATCTCCCTTCAATTTGCCCGGGAACGTCAGGGTTCCTTCATCTTTGATTTGCATTAACACCTGGTCAATCGGGGCGGTGAGGGGGGTGAAACTCGTAAACCTCCCCGAAGGTGGTTTGGATCTCCGATCTTCCCGTCGATCTCTGGTTCTTGCCGTTTTTCGTCCATTATCTGGTTTCGTATCTTCCTGTCTTTCCCTTTTCCTGGGTTTATAGTCGTCCCTGGCCAGCAGGGCGTCCTCTGCGTTCATATACTTTGTCGCCCTGTAGTATACATCGGACATAGTCTTTGGGTCATTTTTACATAGAAAGAACAAGAACTTACCCTCTCGTAGCCCGTTCGTGAACGCTGCCACCAATATCTTGTCATCTGCGTCGTCTATCAAGAGGGACTCCTTATTGAAGCGGGCTATATAGGACCTTAGTGTCTCGTCTTCTCGTTGCTTAATACCCAGTATACAGGCAATAGACTTCTTATGACGATGGCTTCTAATAAAGTGTGACACGAACTGTGCGCCTAGCTCCTTGAAAGTGCTGATGGAATTTGGCGTCAGCCTTCTGTACCAATCCCTTGCAGGTCCTTTCAAAGTAGTGAGAAAAGCCTTGCACATTATCTCATCCGGTACACCCTGAAGATGCATTAGGGTTCGGAAGGACTCCAAGTGATCCACCGGGTCTTTAGATCCGTCGTAGTTTTCCACATGGGGCATACGAAATTTCGGAGGAACGGGGCACGTGTTCACCAAAGCCGTGAAGGGCGAATCCGTTTTGTGGACTAGGTCGTCCAGGTTGCTGGATACCCGGCCCTTAAGGGCGTTCATCATCGCATCCATGCGTTCCCTTATCTCCTGCATTTCAGCGGTGATATGAGGTGGCATGGAGTCCAAAGCAGACGGCGGGTTTGTCTCCTGCCGCTCCTGTCTTGTCGGTGCGGTGCTACCTTCAGGCCTGACGGCATCCCTCCCCTCCGGGCTCGCGACTTCCTGGTCCTCCTGTGGTGCACTTTGGCGCGCGGTCATCTGCCGTAGTTGCTCTTCCAAGTCGTTATTCTGCTTAGTGAGGCGCTCGACAGCAGCAGCAAGCGTCTGAACTTGTCTTTCTAGCGCTGTAGCATGCGGTTCTTCGCCCTGATTGTTGACTGTCGCCATTGATCTGGTGAGTACCATGCAACTTTTCGTCTTTGGAATAGAGCAAAGGCCGAATCAGTTTTCCTTTCACTCTCGATTCCCACAGACGGCGCCAACTGATGAGGTTGAGAATATCACCAGTAAGTTGCAAGCACTCTCCAACTCGAATCAATCCTGCAAAAAGAAAACAAAGAGAGCTAAAAGAGAGCACCGGTGTGGTGCCGGCCAAAAACCCTCCGAAGGTCAAGTTAGAATTTCTTCTCAACCCTAAAGTGTTAGAGTTGACTCAAATGTGCGTACCTTTAGTCATGGGGATTTTGGATGTATTTATAGAGGTGTAGAGTCGGCCCTTTCTTCCTTGATTACCAAGCTCTTTCCTTTTGTGACCAAAACTCTTTCCATTCTCGTACCTTCAAGAATTCCTTTCCTTATAAAATTCCTTTGATTAAGGCTAATGTGTAGCGCAAGAATTCTTCGTATTTACGTTTGCGTGAATCACACTCAAGGCCATGTCAGCCCTAATCTCATAGCGTGGTTTGAGGGGGCATGGAGAGCGATGTATAAATTCTTTCCGTCCGTCTACCACCGATCCGTCCTCTCTTAAACCATATTACCCGTCACCTTAATTTAATCATACCAGCCAGACCGTCATGATAGTTTTACCCACATCATTTTCTAATGTGTACAGACTAATAGTGGTTAAAGAAGAGTTACCAAGTCTTATATGCTCCATTTGTGGAAAACAATGACCAGTTCACTGACTCCAATCTATAAATAGACATATCCCCATATGCTATATTCCCACCCCTCACCCAAGCAAGAATACGCAGAGTACTAGTTATACCATAAGATAGAGATAACATAACCTCAAAAAATGATGAAAGGTGTTCCTTACCTTGTTACTGTGGCCATTTTGGCTTTGGCATTTTCTCTTGCTTCTGCTTATGATTCTAGTCCTTTGCAAGACTTTTGTGTCGCAATTAACAACACCGATTCTGCTGGTATGTACATGCTCTCTCGTTTTTTCTTTTCTTTTTTTATTATTATTTTTTTTTAAATTTTTTTGATGAACTGCAAATCTACATATCAGCTCATTATTAGCAGTACGTTGAAGTGTTATTATCACCTACGTTATTTCAAGATCGTTTTTAATGAAGTTCCTCACATTGATGAAATTATTATCATCACCTACGTTATATCATCTATATTATATTTTTTTCCCCTACATGACATGTTATTGTCCATTGTTATTGAACTGTCTTCTTTCCGACAATAACAAAGTTTTCTTTGTGTAGTATTTGTGAATGGAAAATTTTGCAAGGACCCAACATATGTCACAGCAAATGATTTTTTCTTTTCCGGACTCAATATTCCTGGAAACACAACTGCGAATAAACTCGGATCAAGTGTCAATCTTGTGAACGTAGATAAATTACCGGGTCTTAACACTCTTGGCATATCTTTGGCTCGTCTTGACTTTGCCCCATATGGCCTAAATCCTCCTCACATTCACCCACGTGGCACTGAGCTTTTGGTAGTCATGGAGGGTACTCTCTTGGTTGGATTTGTCACATCCAACCCAAACAAACTCTTTACCAAAATTCTCAACAAGGGAGATGTCTTTGTATTCCCAATTGGTCTTATTCACTTCCAATTCAACATAGGGCAAACCAATGCTGTTGCATTTGCCGGTCTTAGCAGTCAAAATCCTGGGTTGATCACCATAGCAAGCACAGTCTTTGGATCTAATCCTCCAATCAATCCTGATGTTCTCACCAAGGCCTTCCAGTTGGACAAGAATGTAGTTGATTATCTTAAAAAACAATTCTAGTCAAACCACAGTTGGTAAAATTATTTGTAATAAGAATGATGACCATTACAAAGTAGAGTTTGAATAAAGTTTACTTTGATTCCTTATACGTAATTTCATAAAAATAATTATTATCAAATAATATTGTCTTGTGAATCTTTCTTTTTTATTTGTCATGGTGTCCAAGTAAATGCCGAGGAATTAGTGCATTACTAAATCTTGAATATACGTTGGTCGACAACGATTGAAATCACAAGCACCTATTAAAACTGACAAAATTTGTATTAAAAGCAACTTTAAAAAAAAAATTGGAAGTTCAACAATTCATTATGAAAAAGCATTATATCTTTCACGTTTCTACCCTGCATGATCAGTATGTGACAGTGATGGAGAAAGTAAAGAGTTGCCGCTAAATTTAAGCTTTATTGATAGTTGATTACTCAGGAAAAATACTTTTATTATTATTATTTTTTTTTGTTGAGAAAAAAACACATACATATAAGGTAGATGGTTTGAAGTACTTCTAACACAAAGACACACATATGAAATTAACTTGCTGTTAGGCTCTATATGTGTATACAATAATTGGCAAACATGTGCCTTCTACTCTTTCTAGCTTCTACTGGAGATTACACTCACACTCTTAGTACGTGTGGAATCAAGTTGCAACCCAAGCTTCAGGAATCAAGTGTACATGAGATCTAAAGCATGAACTAGATGTTCATGTTGGAACAGATCTATATCAAAGAAGTTTGTGGGATTCAGAGTTAAGTTTGTAAACTTTACTTAGGTTTACTATGAATTGATCTAATAGTGGATAGTTCTTCTTGGGATTGGTCCCCCTTAGGTTTTTCCTTTAGAACAGGCTATTTCATAAGGTTCCCTAGGTCAACATATCTTGTGTTATTTACTTTTCTGCTATGCATGATATGTTTGATTATTTCTTTAACCTAAGGCTTGCATAATTAATCTAATTAACAACTTGGAATTAAATAGTGTGTTAAGATAATGGAAAATTTGATATCAATTTGTTGTGTAGACAGTGGAGTTATTTATAGTGTGTTAGGTTAAAATGAATTGACCCCTTGCAAATTAATTAATTACCCAAGTTAATAAATCAATCAAATTACATGCAATAACATGGTAGCACAAATAAATAACCAAATAACTAAATGCAGCGAAAAATAAATTTGACACAGATGATTTGTTTATGAATGGGGAAAACCACCAAGGCAAAACCCCACCAGGTGAATTTAAGGCCACCACTCCTGAGAATCGACCATTATCAATCACAAGCGGTTACAAGTATAAAGAATCTTACCAAACCCTATGGCATATCCCAAAATACCAACCTACAATTAAACCCTTATCCCAATACCCAATTAGACTTGTATTGTAGCGGCAATCTCTCCATTCAATGCACGAATCCCAGTACATGACTAACCAATGATGCACAGATCCTAGTACGTGACTAACTTCTTTACACGAATCCCAATATGTGACTCATTCACCAACTTGAGGAAGATATTGGCTGCAAAGTTCTTCAGTTCATCAATAATGAAGATCAAAAAGCTCATTGGTCACAAAACCCGTAGCGTAAAGATGCAGCAACTTCTCTAGAGAAAATGATGAATTAGGTCACAATATGCTTGAATTCTATTTGCATATGTTGTGCATAATCCTATGCATAATGCTATAGCCTTTAAAATAAGCCTTATATATGTCTAGGGTTATGAGAAAAAAAACCCTACACAAATATATTACAATATGCATGTAATCATATTTGAAAAGTCCAATTTCGTAATTCTCGACAGATACAACTTCTGTCGAGATTCAACATTAAATCTCGATAGAAAGGATTCTGTCGAGTTTCTGTCAAGTTTTAATGAACAACACTTTCTTCACTTGTTTCTTGGTCAAACTTGTTTAGCTTCAATACTCAACTTGAACACTTGTTTCTTGAAGTAATAAACCCATCTTAGATCTGCCCAATTACAAGTAAAATGTGTTTTGTAAAGGATTAGCCAATTACATAAAATATGTCCTAACATAGTACACTTATGCAAAATAGAAATAGAATATATAATCATATAGAGAACACAAAGATATGGTATATTTACGGCATTGACAACTTTTTTCTATTAATAAAATCTATAGCTACAACGGCGAAGTGGGAATCTGAACTCTAAATGTCTGCGTTGGAAACACTAACAATTGTGAATTGATCTACAAAACTCTTGGGTACAATATGGGCAGCTTAAATGACATATTATATATGTATATATGAAGACATCACATTTTGTACCCTTTACGACTTGGGCCCCTGTTCCCCAATGATGCTGAAATTCTAAGACCCAAGGTTGGTTTAACGACCAACCAAATGTTAAATTGACTTGATAAATGTTAAAATGAAAATTTTAACTTTTAATGGGAAAATAAATCTATTTTTGGAAAGATAAAGCCAACAAAACCCTTGAGGTGCACGTGCTGGAATCAACCTATGCGCTCGGCCATGATGCATGCACACGTAGGCACAACCTTGCACACGCATGTAGGGTTCTAGAAACTATGGAAGACAAGTTTTCTGCATTAAAAACTAAGGTTCTGAACGAATCCCACATCATCTAGGAGCCATTCCAAATCCCCATTTTCACTATATAAATAGCCATATATGGTACCTTTTCAAAACAGACAAAAATCCCAAGAGAAAACACTAAGAGTCACTAGAAATAGTGAATCAAAGAGGGAGTTTTTCACAAAATATCCTCAAGTCAAATTTCTTTTTATTGAGGTTTTTTCTGGCTTTAATCTTTGAGTTCAAGATTACTAATCACTTTTTCATTGATTGTGAATAGATTTCATTGAGGGGAATGGTCAAAAATCAAGTCTAAGAGCTTTTGTTTTGAGGTATTGAGTTCTAAGTTTTTTTCGTTTTTTCTTTTATAATGTTTTTAATCTTGTTTCTTTGTTTGTTTTATGCTTATATAACTTAGTTTTAGTGAGCTTTTGTATTTTTAAGCATGGTATGTTGTCAGAATTATTGTTTTAAGTGTTGCCTTGTTCCCCTGTGTTTTCTGTGTTTTGGATTAGGGTTTCTGATCCAGCCTGCACATGCATGCATTATGCATTCGCACGCAAGTCAATGTTTGCGCATAAATGTGTTTGACCTAAGCTCGTAGACTTCTATATGTGTGCATATACCGTTGCCCAAAGACCCTCATTTAAGTTTTCTGCTTTGTTTTCTTCATTCATCTCACATGTTATGCCTCTGCTTTGATTCTTTTTTACAGATATAAGTCCTTGTTCTCTGTTTATTTTTTATTTGCCTTTCACATGTTTAAATTAGGTTTTATCTTTTGTTTCTTTCTTTTGATGTCATGAATGTTGATACCTTATTTTGTCTGCCATCGATTTGCGTGCTTGACCCCGAAAAATTCAAAAATATTATTTTCTTTCCATAGGGCCGCGAGAACATCTAAAATGATGTGGCGCAACCCGTTCGGATACTAGAGCACTCAAAGTGCCTCTTTTAGCCAAAATGACCAAAATTCCCCTAGTCAACATAGGGTTGACTGAAGGTCAAAAAGGTCAAAATCCACACAAAACAACACTTTTCATGATCTTACATCAAACCTGAGCTTCTTGGAGACTTTTAGCAACTTTGACCAAGTTTGACCCGGAGTTGACCCCGGGTGGGCCCTAGAAACTCTAATTTTGATCTGACCGTTAGAACGGGTTGAAACTAATGCCATTATGAAGATTATTTAATCTCATTCCAACAACTGTTCATGGGTCGAAATTGTAGTAAAATGGTTTAGATATCAAGAAAACTATGAAAATAGCGTCTGCTAACTTCCTGCAGCCATAACTTTTGATGCGACCATTGGATTTTTGAGTTCCATACCTTTTTAGAAACTGAAAATGAAAATCTACCCAAGGATGTCAAGATCAACCCTATCAGAGGCCTTTTGAGGCTTGCATTCCTTGGAGGGCCGCTGGTGGCCCTCCAAGGGCCGTTGCCTCAAAAAACGCGTCAAGGGCTATGAATAGCCCTAGGCACCCTCAAACCATGGGAGACCACATTTTTCTGATTCTTGCCTTTTGGCTACGTGTTTTCTCTCTTCCAAACACACCAAAAACTCACAAAAAAAAACATCAAAGCTTCTTGATTCTTGCATCTTCACCAACAATACAAGGTAGTGTTATTGTACTCAATCTTCTTCTCCTTGGTTCTACATCTTGGATTAGGGGATTAAGGGCGTGGATGTAGTTTTTTTAGCTATCATCCACACCCCTAACCTTCTAAATCCTTTTCCTAGCATGTTCTTGCTATTTTTGCTTGAATAACATGATTTATTGTTCGCTTTGACGTGTTTCTTGCTTTATCTTGTTTCTAGCATCCTTCTAGCTTAGATCCATGTTCTTTTATGCTTGCTCACACGTTTATTTGTCTCGATCTATGTGCTTTGTGCTACATGCTTGTGCCTAGACCTATCTTTTCTATGTGTTGTTTGGCTAGATCCACACGTTTCTATGCTTGCTCACATGTTTATTGGTCTCGATCTATGTGCTTTTTGCTTTGTGCCATATGTTTGTGCCTAGATCTATCTTTCCCATGTGTTGTTTGGCTAGACCCGCATGTTTTTATGCTTGTTCACATGTTTGTTGTCTCGATCTACATGTTTATGCTTTATGCCATGTTTTCCTTTCCCTTGTTTATCTTTTTGTTCTATGTTGATGTTAAGGTCACATGTTCACATGCTAGTAGGATGTTTTGGCTATGCCTCGCTCGGATCTATGTATTTATGCCTATTTTGTCATGCTATAGTGTTAGATCCATGCTTTCACATGCTTATATGCTTGGATTCATATTTTTCCATGTTTAGGTGTTAGGATTTACATGTTTACATGCGTGTTTCGCCTATATACCTAAATTTATGCTTTCACACGCTTGTGTGCTTGGATCTATGTTCTCCACATGCTTTATACTATATTCCATATACTTGTGCGCTCCATGCCATTTTTGTGTGCCTAGACCTAGGCTATGTTTGTCATACCATGTGCTATTGTAGCCCTTTTGTCACTTTGTCTTTCTTTCTTGCGTTTTGCCCGAAGGATTAGGACCCGATCTAGACCCTATGGTCTTTGTCATTGTCCATGCACCTTGGCCCACATCAAAGGGTTTGGATCACCCTATTTTCATGTCTATGCTTGCATGCTTCTATGCTTTAGGTTTGTGTTAGCCTCTCTTGTTCTAGGCTTTGCCATGTTCGACGCTCTCCGCAGACTTGATCTTGTTTGGTTACATCCAACACCCATGAGGCCTTGTTTGGGTGTAACCACTTGGGATGTGTCTTCGGATGCCAGGTTGCTTCATGCATACCTTTCCCCTTTTTCGCTTCGTGCGATGATATACTTGCCATGCTTGTTTGTGCCATCCGCTAGCTTTCTTTGCATCTTTACACGCTTGCTTACATGTCCATGCATGAGTCTTGCTTGCTAGTGTGTCGTCCATACTTTAACAAAATAAAGCTATGGACAATCGATCCAAATCTACAGTTGTCCCTCGTAGACACCACCTTTTGTTTGCTTTTTGCTTTTTTGCTTCCTTGTTCATGTGCTTGCCATGTCTATCATGCTTATTGGATTTATGCTTCTTTCATATGCTATCCGCACCTTTTCCTTCCATCACTTATCTACTGGTTTCTTGTTCTTGTCTTTGCATGTACACACATGGAGCGAGGATGCTTGGAGCTAGGGCATGATCTCCCAAGTGCAAGAAAAAAGGGCAAGGATGCGAGCATGTCAATATAAGCCAAGCGGCTGTGTACAGTAGGTGTAGGAGCTTAGTTTACCCCTTTTGGTTATGTACTCTTTTAAACCCCTTACTTCCTCCTCCCTTTCTCTCTTAGATAGTTTCTATTAGGTATATCATGTTGTGTACCATTCGTCCTCATCTCTAGAGTATGACGACCCCTATTTACTTTCCTGCACTTATATTTTGGGCCAAGCTCTAGGTATGTAGGAATTTACTTTCCTGCTTTGTGTACTTGTATTGTGCATGATGTATGTATATATATACCTGCTCGCCCCTTTTCGATGTGATTTTCACAGCGCATGTCACCCCAAGCAAGCCATGCCTAATTTCCGTAGCGAAAGCAAGGTGACATGTCACCGTGTTTTTGACGTGAAAATCTGGTATTTTGCCCATATGCCTTAGGAAAGCATAGATTGGGACCATAACCATTCAAAAGCCAAACCTCAAAGCTCCATGCACGCAAAGCCCCAAAAGTCAATGCCAAAATCATGTTTTTACTGCCAATTTCCAAAAATTAACGTTTTATAAAAACAAAGGACTGTCCTTGGATAGGCATTGTGGAGTGCCCAACACCTTCCCCACACGTAACCAAACTTCCAGACTCAAGAATCAAAAAAATTTTTCCATCCGCATTAGATTAGGAAAAATGACATTTTTCTTAACTTAGGATTGGTAATAAAATCAACTAGAAACAGGTCACCAATCACACCTTAGAAAAACCCAGTGATTGGTGGCAACTTCAATCACCTTTGGTAATCACCTAAAATTTGTTCTAGAATCCTACCATAATGCCAAACGTAGACCTACCTTCCTCCACCAAGAGAGAGAGCACCTGAAGTTCCGTGCAAATGCATGCACAACTATCATCTAGAGGGGCCCTCCAACGGGGCTCCATGTGCACGGGAACGTCGCCACAGCGGGTGGTTGGACAAAGGCCCGTGACAGTTCTGCCATCTCGAGGTCAGGCGTCGACAATGAACATGCATTCACATATTCATGCATTAATGTCATAGGTACTAAGATGTAGCAAGATAAGTGAGGTAAGTCATACATTCACATGGACACGCATGATGTATGTTCAACGATAGATATGAACAGGTTTGTTTGCATGAGTTAATTTTAATGTATAGATGCAATCACATGCTACTTGGATCTTTCTATGCTTGTGTTTTTGCCATGATTACTTTGCTACCAATGTTTCTACCTTGGATGTGATATTGATAGGCCAAAAAATGTATTAACCCCTAGTGATGGATTAATTGATTAAAAGCGGAAATTAAATAACACAGTGATTTGTTTACGAATGGGGAAAACCTTCGAGGCAAAAATCCCACCGGGTGATTTTAAGGTCACCACTTCCGAAAATCCATTATTATTAAAACAAGTAGTTACAGGTAAAGGAATCCTAGTACCTTATACCAACTTACAGTTGAACGCTTACTCCAATACCCAATTGGACTTGTTCTGTAGTGACAATCTCTCCTTGTATTGCACGGCTCCCAATACGTGACTAACCAAAACATGTGAGGATCCCAATACGTGACTTGATCACCAACTTGAGAATGATGTTAGCTGTAGAGTTCTTCAGTTCATCACACGGTGAAGATCACGAAGTTGTTTGGTCACAAAACCCTATGGTGATTCTAGTCACTCTTGTGGAATTATGCTCTTGTGCAACTGTTCTCTTGATTGTGCTACCTGTGATGGTGCTTGCACACTCCCAAGTGTATGAGATCGTAGCAATATAATTCTCGGAGTACTGAGTTCGAACCACAAGGAGCAAGGTAAATTCAAAGACAATATAATTAAACAACAATTTAGGTGAAGAAGAAAAGTACTTTTGCTAGGTGATTGTTAACAAGAATAATAATAAAAACTGATTTAATTCAATAATGTAAATACTAGGGCATCGGGGTGTTTCCCTATATCAATATGAGATTCTTTGTGATCTAAGAAAATATCTATTTCATAATTGATTGTTCTTATACAATTAAAAATTTATGATTCGGTTGAACTGAGACAATTCAAGAACGCATGATAACCTCGATTAATAATGCGGTTAGAAAAGTTTTTCAAAAAAACCCATTCACTTTAAAAATCTGATTTCTATTTGAAACTATTAGAAATTTATCTAAACAATAAAAAAAACATGATTGAACTTATTGAAAGCGTGGAAGAACTAATACATCAAAAGAAATTTAATTGAACAATGAAATATGTCGTTGATAAAACTCTAGAAAGAATCACATTGAATATTCATATCGTTTAGAAGAAACATAACCCCTAACCCTAGCAAAGAGTTTAGGCTGCCATTAGAGAAAGGAAAATACAAGTTTTTCTCTGCCCAAAATTCATTCTACAAAGCCTCCCTTCAAAACCCTCATGTCTAAGTGTCCTAAGAAAATAAAACTTTTACTATTTTTAATTTCCGTCCAGGTTTACAGCGGTAACTTGTGAGTTAATTTCGGCCTTCAAACCTTGTGAATTTCGAAAAATACAAAACTGGTAAGTTGTAGATAATTAAGTCACAGTTCCAACCCATCTGACCTTGTGTCAATTGGATTTTTTATGAGTGAGATATGCCCAAAATACTAATCAGTACTCAAATCAGATTTTTCCTTTTCAGATTCTGCCTCTTTGGTTTTTTTCCTTATTTGAAGCTTCCAATCAGAGTAGACGATACAAGCACTCCAGCTGCACCTCCTTAGAAATTTAAGCATGATCCTTTAGCTCCACTTTAATTCTAGTTTGGCCTCCATTCTCTCGCAAATTCCTGTAAACTCATCTTTCTCACATGATTTCCTGAAAGTAGAAAATTACACACAGTGAATGACATCTTATTCAAGAAATTATGTAAAGATAAATAATAGAGACTAATGCAAATCATGGCTTAATTAAACAAATTAAGCATAGTAATAAGGAGATAACGTCCACATAAATATATAACAAGTATACATTTTAAGACGTTATCAGATGACCTTTAAAATACTCCTTATATATGTTTAGGGTTGTGAGAAAAGAAAGCCCAAACACATACTCATGGATTAGACGAAAAATAGCTCTGAAAAACTGAGTTTCATAAATCTCGATAGATAGCCATCTATCGAGCTAGCTGTCGAGCCATAGGTATTAGCCGATTTTAAACCTTGATAGATACTAGCTGTCGAGATTTAAAATCCAGCATTTCCTTATTGAATCTTGGACAGACTTGCATGAATTTAACACTTGAACTTGAAACCTTGTTTCTTGAAGTATTAAACACATCCTAGATTTACCCAATTACAAGAAAAGTGCTTTTTATTAAAGAATTAGCCAATTACATAAAATGTTGACATATGTTCCAAACATCAAATCACATATGTCCTAACAGATATGATGCTATATAAATGTTACGTTGATATGAGATGCCATGTATGCTAGGCTTGGGTTGTGATATGCCATGATAGATGAATGATTAGGTTTTGGGATGATTGATGCCATAATTGTATGCTTAGATATATGCTAGTGTGTGTGTGTGTGTGTAGATACAATATTGAATATACCTTTAATAGGATTAAGACATAAGACACAATGAGTGGAAGCCACCCCTAGGGTTGGGCAATTTTGGGTGCCTAACACCTTCCTAAAACCATACCTAAACTCTAAACCCTTACTCTGGTAGTAAGATCAAAAATTCCTTTCCCAAGAGGATGCTATATTCATGGTTTTTAGGCCATTGTAAAATAGGTGGTAACTCCCCGTTGTGCCCACAATATATATATATATATATATATATATATATATATATATATATATATATATATATATATAATTGTTAGTATTTATTCAACATAAACATGTCTTTTTTATCGTTGAGATTTTTTTAAGAGGATTTTTATTGTTGAGTTCACTAATCTAAAAAATTCATGTTTTCCTAAGAGCTCCTAATAATTAAGAAAATAACTATCTCTATTCGAAATGGATCTATTAGGTAATAAATTGACCCCGGTTAATTAATTCAATTACTTAATTTGATTAATTATTTGAATTTCATGCAAATAATGTGGAGGCACAATCAAATTAAACAAACTAAATTAGATGTAGTGGAAAATATATTTAATCTCGATGGGGAAAATCTTTGCAAACAAAAACCCCCTGAGTGAATTTTAGGTCACCACTCTCAAAAATTCTGCTAATAAAAAAACAACCAGTTACAACTTACAAGTATAATGAATCTTACCCCATAGGTTTTTCAAAAAATACCAACTTATGGTTGAACCTACTGACCTATACCAATATTAGCTCCAATACTCAATTTGACTTGTTCTTGTAGAGGCTTTTCCTTTGCATGGATCCTAGTACGTGACTAACAAAATAACAACTTGATTGTTGTTGTTTGATGTAGAGTTCTTCAATCCAAACTTATTAATCTGGAAGCAGCTTGGTACATAAACGTAAGGTGCACAAAAAGTCACAGTAGCTCCTGTAAAACGTGTATCTCAATATGAGTCTTTGTGTCTTTGAAGAAGGATATAAAATATTGCTTTTATATCCCCTAGAAACCTAGAGGTGGAAACCCTAGAATGGTCATCATGGGACCGAAAATAGATCAAGAATTTTAAAATTCACTAATCTTGATAGATCGAGATGTATCGAGATTCATTTAATCTCAATAAATTGAAGATATCGAGCTATGTGTTGAGTTCTTCTATTCCATCTTTTCTTGTATTGTTTCTTGAGTATTTTTTATGTCTTCAATAATATTACTTGTTACCACTTGTAGAAGTACTTCATGATGTTCTTGAACACACTAGAACTAAGACCCAAATACAAATAAAATGCGTTCTGTCAAAAAATATGTCAATTACATAAATTTGTTCCTAATTGGACCAATTTCATGGTTCAATTAAAGGGATACATTATATGACATCATTTAAGATGGATCCATTTCAAGTTTTCGCTTGAATATTATAAATCTAAACTAGTTTTTATATAATTTTGTTTTTGAATTCATTGTGGTTTATGTCTAACTTGTTTCTTTTCCCTTTTTTTATTTTTGAATTCATTGTGGTTCATGCAACAAATTCAATAAGCGTTTCGATGTAAGAGATCTTGCCATGAATTGTAACAAAAATGATTTAACTATGGTATTGACCAAACATTCATAAAAATTACATCATAGAAAACCATAGCATGAAGTGAAAATAACAAAAAGGGACCGACAAGAGTATATATATCTCATGCCTTGGTAGTTATTGGTTCTAGAAAACCATTAAATCTAATAAACCACTAAAACATACTTAGTAATTAGTACCCACCAGATGAGATCATGTCAATAAGATTAGTTCAACCCAAGCAAATTCTTAATTATATGGGTCACACCATTGACTATTAAACATTCCCAATAAGGACAGAGTCAAGATATATACATGGGTCTGTCAATCATCTCAATTTTTTTTTAGAGATAATTACAATATGCTACTAATCTCGCAGCTTGAACTCTTTCCCCCCTAAATCCCTAAGCACTTTGTACATGAGGAGGTGCCAGTGTTAAATATACTATGAAAGTAAGGTTTATTTGTGGCTTGGAAAAAGCAACATGAAAACTACACAATGGCATTGAAATGGTCCAATTTGATTCTTTTCAAATTGTGTACAGACTATTAGTGTTTAAAGAAAGGTTCAAATTGAGAGTGGCTGAAGAGTTACCGAGTCTTATATGCTCCGTTTGTGAAACTACAGGAACACCAATGAACGTTTAGACCTCCAATTCCAAAATTACCAACACAAGCTTATAATCAAATAATATATGTGCGAAAAATGAAATATAAGCTATAACCAAATAGGTAACACACTCTAAACCATATTTAATCACAAACACATCAATTTTTAAAAGGTAAAGAGAAAGGGAAGAAAGATGCAAACACAAAGATAACACGCCGATGTGTTATCGAAGAGGAAACTGAAGCCCTCCAAACTTCTTGCTCCAACAAAGTTACGCCAAACCTTGTCTTCTCTAGCTTATCGGGTCCCGTAATAAACCCATTGCATCAACCAAATAAATTGGTCCATTCTGAACTGCTTCCCAAACATCAAAACACATCTTCACTAATATAGGTATGGTGAGATAAGGATTTGGCTAAATGTACCTTTCAAGGATATATCAATGGAGAGGGTAAGAGTAGAGGAATTTGGAGAATCAAAGGATGAAGATTGTAGATAAGTCAATCTTGTTTTTCTCTAAGGTTTCTCTCTCAAAATTCTCTCTGGAAGCTCTCTACATTTCATGGGTATAAGGCTATTTATAGTAGGGTGTATGAAGAATGTGAAACGTCAGGTTTAACCAAACAGGGCATTCTGGCAACTCGACCTCGCGACTGGAACGAGTTGCGAGCTAACTGCCTGGCCAGACTGGAAGTTTTGTCTTGTAGTGCTCCAGCAATCACGACACTTCAGCTCCCCTGCATGCTCCACATGTGTGCCACCTATGGCGACTTGCTAGTCGCGAGCCAATTGCGAGGCTCTTCTTGATTGCACACTTTTGAGGTTTCTTCACACTCTCACGCACACCACCCTTACATAACTCCCACCTAAATACAAGGTATCTAATTGCTAAAATACAAGCAAATTTGGTATGGAATAAAGCCAACACATGATTGAATAAGTTCTAAACAAGGGAGATGTCTTTGTCTTCCCAATTGGTCTCATTCACTTCCAATTCAACATAGGGTAGACCAATGTTGTTGCCTTTGCTGGTCTCAGTATTCAAAATCCTCGGTTAATCACAATCGCAAATGGGGTTTTTGGATATAATCCTCCCATCTAACCTGATGTTCTTGCCAAGGCCTTCCAGTTAGACAAGAATGTTGTTGATTATCTTCAGAAACAATTTTAAGTCAACTACAATTTGGAAAAATATTTGTAATAGGAATGATGAACCACTATATAGTTTGAATAAAGTTTACATTGTTTCCCTTCATGATAATCCATTGAAATAATTATTGTCAAATAAAATGATTTGTTATTATTTTTTTTTTTTCAGTGCGAGTCATTGTGTAATAGGAAAGGCAAAGAGATCAGTGCACAAATAAATCTTTTTTTTTTTTGAGAAATAATTACAACATGCTGTTAACCTCGCAGCTTGAACCCTTTCTCCCCTAGACCCCCAAGCACTTGGTGCACAAATAAATCTTGATTACACCTTGGATCCACAATGTTTGAAATTACTAGCACCTAACTATTAAATATAAAAAGATCTAAATTGTGTTTAAAATGGACAGAGAATTTGTTTTCGTTTACGCAAATGGGAGGTCAAATTTAATTAGGGCTCAGTAGCATCTATTCTTTGTCAAACATTTATGCATGTAAGATTGAAGCAACATTTTCGGGTGTTGAAATAGCAAATGTATTGAGCTTCTACAACGCTATGTATTCATACTGCGGTAACATGGAAAAAATTATACGAGGGAGAAAAACATAATACTTAGGGGTTTAAATATTGTGAAAGCTATACGGTCTATGTGCTTGTAGAACAAACAAATAAACAAATTTATGGGTTAGTTTAGGGCTAACTTAGAGTAGTTCTCTAGTGTATAAACCCTACTTTTGTTCATTGCAAATATAAGAGTCCAACAGTGAAGATATAACAGTTAAAGATGTAAAGCCCATATTTTTAGGTTGGCAATCATGAAGAAATTATAATCTTTAGAACTTACTTTTTGTCTAAGTGTTTACTCTAGACATATTCAGGAACAAGACAAATGAAGTTTTGCACAATTGAAGGCTAAAGAAAGTAGGAAAGATAAGTACAAGAACAGTCTCACTTATCTTGACCGATATCGAGATGCACATCTCAACTAATCGAGATTCGTGTAGATTTGAATTCTCATTTTCTTTCTCAGTCAATGGATCTAGGGTATTGATGAATTTTAAGGATATTTAAATATAAATCCTAAAGCATGTTTTTACACATATAAGAGGAAGGCAGTGCATAGATTTGGAGTTTTTCCAAACCCTTTTGAAGCTATAACTGGAAACCTTGTGCAAACAACAAATTTGGCTAGAGTAAAGTTACTGCAATCAAATCAACCATAGTTGATGATCTAAACCTTTGAGTGGAGTCTTAAAGTCACAAATAGGAGTTTTTGTATGCAACAATTTCACAATAGAAGAGTTCGTGGATTCGAAATAGCGTGTGGTTATGTGAGTAAGTACTACATGTGGTAGCAATAGCTAGATATAAGATTAAATCTATTGTATAATCTTCTATTCCATTAGTGAAATGTTGCCTTGAGAAATATTTAGAAGCTAAATCCTCCCCAAGTTTTTTACTTTGAAACCATAGTTTCAAAAGTTTTCCTGAGTCATCATTCTTGGCGTTCCTGAAGTTTGTGATTGTGTGATGTTTGTTTTAAATCATATCTAATTGCATGTTTAATCACTTTAATTAATTGATTATAAATTTGATTGAATCTGACTCAATTGAGGTCTAAAACCCTAACAAAAGAGTTTCTGCTGTGGACATATGAATCAAGTTAAAATCCTACTTTCGCTCTTTCTTTTCTCTTTCCTTTCCTCTTTCCTTTCCTTCAAGCTTAACAACTTTTAACTGATATTAGAGTCAAATTTGATATTGACCAAGCCGTGATATACCGAAATCCACAACCCAAATTTTTGCAATCTCACAACCCTCTTTGCGGCTGCCATCAACTAGCCCGCAACCTGCAAGATTACCTGTGATCACAGTCAACGAGTTCATCACTACAGGCACTGCCAACAACTTTGTGCACCTCCGAATCGGCTGACCTGTTCACCTCAGCAAGCGATAATGTGCCATACACCTAAACCGCACAACTATTCTGCTTCATTGCCAGTACATGCTAGCAAAAACAAAACAAGATGAGAACATTAGAGCTTGTGCTACATTTGAGTAGAACCTGAATATTTGAATACCCAAATACGTGTCACTCATGACATTCTCCTTGCAGGAATTTGATATCAATTTGTAGCGGAGACTGTGGAGTTATTTATAGTCCATTTATGCAACATAACACAGATATAGTGCTCTTTGTCATCAGATTAAAACATTAATTAGATTTTTTTGTAGGTGAGGATTGAATTCTAAATCTTTTATTCGAGTATAAGAGTTTTCACCAATTGAACTAACTGAAACCCAAAAATATAAAATACAAAAATAAATAAAATGGAATAGTTACAGTGAGAGAGAGAGAGAGAGAGAGAGAGAGAGAGAAATTTAAATTCTAGATGTCTCCAATAAAAAGGCTAAAAAATATTAGTTGAATGACATAAAACTTAAATAATATGATTATATAAAACTTAAATGACATAATATGATTATATATGTATACAATAAATGCATATGAGGTGTGTGGAGCAAGGGCCAGGGTTCAAGTCTGAAGGAGGGAGCTTCATACACAAATACACTTAGATTAGGTTAGATTAAAAATTCTATTTTGTATAAAATATATATATATATATATATATATATATATATATATATATATATAGATTAGTTTATACACCTCCCTAGCATTTATTCTACAGAAACTTGTCATCTTTATTATTGAGTTGCCTAATCTAAACAAGGCATGTTTTCCAAGGAGCCCCTAATAAATAAGAAAAGAATTATCTCCATTTGGAATTGACCAATTTCATGGTTCAATGAAAGGGATACATAATACTACATCATTTAAAATGAATCCATTTCATGTTTATGTTTGAATTATTATAAATCTAAACAAGTCACGGATCCGTGCACGCATGGAAGAATTTCACATAAATCTGTTTTTGAATTCACTATGGTTTAAGTCTAACTTTTTTATTTCTTTTATTTGGGAACAATGTTTTTAACTTTATTTCTCATTGAACAACTACAATAAGCGTTTCGATACGTAAGAGATCTTGCCATGAATTGTAACAAATATGAGTTAACTATGGCATTAACAAAACGTTCATAAGAATTACATCATAGATAGAACACCATAGCATGAAGTGAGAACAACAAAAAGAGACCGACAAGAATATATAATTATATATACCTCACGCCTTGTTAGTCAGATGCCTTCGTAGTTATTGGCTATAGAAAACCATTAAATCTAACAAACAACTAAAAAATATTAATTAATACCCACCAGATAAGATGAGGTCAATAAGATTAGTTCAACCCAAGCTTACTTAATTATATGGGTCACACCGTTGACTATTAAACATTTCCTAATGAGGACAGAGTCAAGATATATACATGGGTCCTTCATTACAATGTTAAATATACTATTGACGTAAGGTTAATTTGTGGCTTGGAAAAAGCAGCACGAAAACTGCACAATGGCATTGAAGTGGTCCAATTTGATTGCTTTCCAAATTGTGTACAGACTATTAGTGTTTAAAGAAAGGTTCAGCCATCATATAAGAAATTGAGAGCGGTTGAGGAATTACCAAGTCTTATACGCTCCATTTGTGAAAATCTTAGACAGGTTCCCTGACTCCGCTCTATAAATAGACATATTCCCCATATGCTATATACCCATCCCTCACCCAAGCAAGAAAAATACTACACAATAAGAGAATAACATCAAAAAATATGATGAAAGTTGTAATTGTGGCCATTTTGGCTTTGGCAACCACCCTTGTTTCAGCTTATGACCCCAGTCCTTTGCAAGACTTTTGTGTCGCAATTAACAACACCGATTCTGCTGGTATGCACATGCTCTCTCCGTTTTAAATTTTTATTTTGATGAACTACAAATCTACATGCTCTATCATTATTAGTAGTACGTAGTAATGTTATCGTTACCTACATTCTTTCAATATCATTATAGTGAAGTTCTACACATTAATGAAATTATTATCATCACCTACGTTATATCATCTACATTAGATTTTTTTCTCCTACTTGACATGTTATTGTCCATTGTTACAGAATTGTCTACTTTGTGACAATAACAAACTTTTCTTCGTGTAGTATTTGTGAATGGAAAATTTTGCAAGGACCCAGCAACTGTCACAGCCAACGATTTTTTCTTTCCCGGACTCAATATTCCTGGAAACACAGCTGCAAGTAAACTCGGATCAAGTGTCAATCTTGTGAACGTCGATAAATTACCTGGTCTCAACACTCTAGGCATATCTTTGGCTCGTCTCGACTTTGCACCATATGGCCTGAATCCTCCTCACATTCACCCTCGCGGCACTGAGCTTTTGGTAGTCATGGAGGGTACTCTCTTGGTTGGATTCGTCACATCCAACCCAAACAAACTCTTCACCAAAGTTCTAAACAAGGGAGACGTCTTTGTATTCCCAATTGGTCTTATCCACTTCCAATTCAACATAGGGCAGACCAATGCTGTTGCCTTTGCTGGTCTCAGCAGTCAAAATCCTGGGTTGATCACCATAGCAAACGCGGTCTTTGGGTCTAATCCTCCAATCAATCCTGATGTCCTCACCAAGGCCTTCCAGTTGGACAAGAATGTAGTCGATTATCTTCAGAAACAATTCTAGTCAAACTGCAATTAGTAAAAATATTTATAATAGGAATGATGAACCATTACAAAGCAGAGTTTGAACAAAAGATGCCATGATTCCTTATATGTAATGCCTTAAAAATAATTATTATCAAATAAAACTGTCATATGATTTTTTTATGTGTCATGGTGTCCATGTAAATCCTGTGCAATTGGTGCATTGCTAAATCTTGAGTACACATTGGATCCACAACGATTGAAATCACAAGCACCTAATAAAACTGACGACAAAAGTTATATTAAAAATAGACGGCCAAATTGTGGGCTCCGTAACACTAATCTATGTTGAAAAAAATTCCTATAGGTAATTAGGGGAAGACGTTGAGAAACATAATACTTTTTATCTTCTTATTTTGGATAATTCGACAATATGGGTGGATAGATTCAAACCTCAAATATTACCGTTGGAAACACTAGAAAGTGACAACTAATTAAGCTACAAAGCTCTTGGTGAGAAATGTAATACTTAAGCGGTTAAATATGATTATTTGTGAAATTACCCAATTAAAAGTCCCAAAGTTTATATCCTGTTTCACATTTGATATGTTTGGAAAATTTAGACCCTTGATTGATTTTACCGCAAAATTAATCAACTTGTTAAATTAACTAGTTTTGAAAGTCATATGGATTTCTAGATTAGTTACCAAAGTAGTAACATAGACCATTTGAAAAACAATAAATAAACAAACAAATAGCACATCATATGGTGACGCTGTTAGGTTCTAAGACTTTAGGAACTAATGTATTAGAACTTCAATATGTATTATGTTGTCAAACTATGATCAAAACAAAGAGTCTAGATTTAGGCTTGCTCAAAGTGTGGTTTTATGTAAAATTGGAATCGAGTGATTGCAGGATTTATTGGTCAAAATCTGCAAAGCTCGATCGATCGAAAATTAGACTTGATCGATCGAAACTTGTAAAGATTTAATTTTCCGCAAAAATTCCAATTCAGCCCAAGCCCATATGACGTGTAGGGTTAAGTATTTTACTTCAAGTATAAAAAGAAAAACCCTAGCTACATTTTAAAAGTCCTTGAAGAGTTGTGTGTTGAATCTTCTGTGAGATCTAGAGGTTTATACCTTTACACACACATGTAGAGCTATCAAGATCAAGATTCACTCAAGAACTTGATGATCTCTTCAGTTGCTACATAAAGAACTCTAAAGAAGATTAGAAACCTTTGAGTAGAGTCTCAAAGTCACAAGTAGGAGAACTTGTGGTTGCTGCAGATCAAAGAAAGAAGTAGTCTGTGAACTTGGAGCTGTCACGTGGTCATGATAGTAAGTTTTCTACACGAGGTAGCAATAGGATGTTAGTAGTTTAAGTTCTATTGTAAAAACTTCAATTCTTTCATAGTGGATCTGTTTTTACCTTGAGGATAGCTAGGTTAAATCCTCCCCAGGTTTTTTACCGATTAGATTTTCCTAGGTCATCATATCGTGGTGTTCTTTATTTTTTCTGCATTCTTTGCATGATATGATATTATTGTGTTAACCTAGAATTGAATAATTTGTCTAAGTAATCACTTGGCTAAATATCTAAGTTAAACAACTTGTGTTAAGGGGTCTAAAACTTAACAAGTGGTATCAAAGCAGATTAGTTCTTGTGTTTAGGTTTTTTGATTTAAGAGTTGATCCTTGACCCTGGTTGTCATGGATTCTTTAAAGTTCTTTTTGTTAAAAATCCAACTTTTCTATTTTTGGATCTTATGGCTTGTTGCATGTGTTAAGTTTTTCCTTGAGTATCTTGGTTTAATTACATGTGATGATAATTATGTGTGTTACACTACTTTAACCGCCTTAAAGGCACGTGATTCTTGTCTTTGGTATTTGGATAGTGGTTGTTCCAAGAATATGACAAGAAATAAAAGCATTATTCAAGACACTCTTTGAAGGAAAGATTGGGACAATCACGTTTAGAGATGGGAGCAAATCTGTGATCAAAGGCATTGGAACTGTGGACATTCCAGGATTGCCAGTATTTGAAGATGTCTAGTATGTTGATGGGCTAAAGGCTAACTTACTCAGCATCAGTCAGATTTGCGACAATGGATTGAATGTTTTCTTTACCAAGTTTGAATGTGAGATACTTGATAGAGGAGGTGACTGCATGTGTATTGGTGTTAGGACTGCTGATAACTGTTATGGTATAACACCAAGTATAACCAACAAGTGTTTCAGTGTAAAGATCAATCAAGTAGACCTATGGCATCAACGGTTGGGACACGCAAGTCACAAGCAATTAGAGAAGATCTCCAAGTGTAAAGCAGTTATTGGTTTGCCCAAGTTTGAAAAGATAGAGAAGAGCATATGTGGACCATGTCAGATGGATAAACAAGTGAAGTCCAAGCATCCATTTATAATTGAAGTTCAAACCTCAAGACCTTTGGAACTGTTGCACATTGATCTTATGGATCCTGCCAGCGTTCATAGTTTGGGTGGAAAGGGGTATATTCTAGTAGTTGCGGATGATTTTACTAGGTATACTTGGGTTGTACTTTTGAGAGATAAGGTCGAGACTCCTAAAAAGATGATACATCTGTGCAAGAAATTGCAAGTTGAAAAAGTTACTGTGATAGATAGAATTAGAAGTGATCATGGGAGAGAATTTGAGAACACAAAGCTGGCTACCTTCTTCAATGATCAAGGCATACATCCAGAGTTCTCTTCACTAAAGACACAAAAACATAATGGAATAGTGGAGCAGAAGAATAGGGTTATTCAAGAAATGGCTTGTGTCATGCTAAATAACAAGAAGATGCCCTAGTCTTTCTGGGGAGAAGCAGTTAACACTGCATGTCATACACTCAACCGAGTGTATTTCAGACTTGATTCTAAGAAAACTCCATATGAAGGAAAGGAAATGAGCCTATTGTAAAATACTTCATGATATTTGGAAATGACTGTTATATTCTGTGTGATAGGGAAAACCTAGAAAAGTTTGGTGCAAAAAGTGACAAGGGATATTTTCTAGGCTACTCTACCACTAATAGAGCGTATAGGGTGTACAATTTGAGAACCAAAACAATCATGGAGTGTTCAAATGTGGTGATCAATGATGAAGTATGTCCAAAATCTCATTCAGAAGACACTCCTCCGGTTCAAGAGAAGAATGTGGAGGTTGAAGATTCTTTTCTTGAAGAGTATGTTGGGAAGCATAGCGATGAAGAACTACAACTATTGAATGATACTATTTCAGAACCATTTGTTTCAAAACCATCTACCCCTGTTCTTGAAACTCAACAAGAACAAAGTGAGCCTAGTTCTTCATCTGAACAAAAAGGTACCTCAACATCTCCGATCAAAGGTCCATTTACTAGAATAAAGTTAAATCATACTGGCACAAACATATTGGGTAGTTTGAATGATAACATGAGAGTGAGGTCTAAAGCCTTGAATGTAATAACTCACTCATACTATCTATCCTAATTCGAACCCAAGAAAGTATATGAAGCACTTCAAGATGCTAATTGGATAAATTCTATGCATGAACAACTTCATCAATTTGTTCAGAATGATGTATGGGAGCTAGTTCCTAGACCAAATGGAGTGAATGTGATAGGAACTAAGTGGATTTTCAAGAGCAAGTTTGATGAACATGGAACAGTTATTAGAAATAAATCAAGACTTGTTGCTCAAGGATACACACAAGTGGAAAAGATTGGCTTTGATGAGACTTTTGTACCAGTAGCAAGACTGGAATCCATCATGATACTTTTGGCAATAGCAAGTCATTTGAATTTCAAGTTGTATCAAATTGATGTTAAGATTGCATTCTTGAATGAGATGTTGCAAGAAGATGTGTATGTTGAACAACCAAAAGGTTTTGTTGATTCTTACAAACTGAATGATGTCTACAAATTGAAGAGAGCACTCTATGGTTTGAAACAAGCTCCCAGGGCATGGTATGATAAGTTAACTACCTTTCTCACTAAGCATGGATTCAAAAGAGGATTTGCAGATACTACTATCTTCATACAAAAGGATAAGAATTATTTTGTAGTAGCTCAAATTTATGTTAATGATATCGCTTTTGGTGCTCTTAATGATTCTCTTGCTAAATCTTTTGTAGATGAAATGAAGAAGATGTTTGAAATGAGTATGGTTGGTGAACTGACTTATTTCTTGGGATTACAGGTGAAGCAAATGGATTCTGGAATTTACATCAACTAAGCAAAGTACACTAGAAACCTTGTTAAGAGATTTAGACTCGAAAAAGGTTGCAGATGCTAGAACACCAATGGCTGCAAATGCAAAATTAACCAATGATCCTTCAGGTGAGTCAGTTGATGTTACATTATATAGAAGCATGATTGGTTGTATTTTGTATTTAACTGCTAGTCGTTCAGATATTGCTTTTAGTGTTGGTGTATGCTCTAGGTTTCAAGCTAATCCTAAAGTTTCACATTTGCATGCTGTTAAAAGAATGATAAAATATGTTAGTGGAACTTGTGGTTATGGATTATTCTCTAGCAAAGAGTCCAATATGTCTCTTGCTAGATACTCAAATGCTAAATGAGCTAGCAATGGTAATGAAAGAAAAAGTACTACTGGTGGGTGTTAAGTTTTAGATCCCTGTAAACTAGATTGTTTAACCTAATTAATTAACCAAGTGTATACTTAGGTTTATTATTCAAATCTAGGTTAGAAAAATAATAATCATATCATGCAAAGCAGTGGAAAGTAAAGAACACAAAGATCTGATAACCTAAGAAAACCAAACCGATAAAAAACCTGGGGAGGATTTAACCTAGCTATCCTTAAGGTAAAAAGCAAATCCACTATGAAACAATTGAAGTTTGTATAATAAGACTTAGAGCACTAACATCTTATTGCTACCTTGAGTAGAAAACTTACTATCATGATCACGTGACAAGTTAAGTGCCTTTCAAGAAAGACAAGTTAAAGCCAAGTCAAGATTCCAAACCTTCTTCTTGCAGCAACTTCCAAGGTTCAAATCTTTTAGACTAGGCTTATTTATTCTGTAATCTTGAGTAAAATGTATTCTAGGATATTCAATGTACTCCTGTGGTTTTGTCACGAATTGCCAAAGGGGGAGATTATTGGGGACATATTTTTATGTAATTGACATATCCTTTAAGAAAATGAACTTTACTTGTATTTGGGTAAATCTAAGTAGGTTCAAGATGATCATTACAAGTGGTTAAATTGAAGATATGAATATTACTCAAGAACTACTCAAGAACTGCTCAAGAAAAGTGCAATCTGCAGGTCTCGACACCTCATCGATAGAAGCTCAATCTGTCAATATTCAATAAACCTCGACAGATGTCTCGATCTATCAAGTTTACAGGATTCAGTTTATAGCTAGCAACGTTTTTACTCTAAAAGACTATTTGTTTATGAGTTTGTATAATTCTTATTGGACTAGGAAAGCCCAAGGTTTGTGTAAATCTATTTGGAATAGAAGAGACCATTAAGCTCCTATTTAAAGGAGGTGGAAAAAGGAAAAACCTAACCCTAGAGAGCTTCATAAGGTTTTCTTTTTGAAACTCTAGCCCCTTCCTACAGAAGAAAGAGTTCTTGCTGCATTTCTTGTACGCCTTTGGGTTCTATAACCGAGTAAAGTCCCTTTCACCAACATTGAAGATCTTATTGGTGTTTCTATGTGAAGCTGTTGCAAATCAACTACAATAATCAAAGGATCGGTGTGGAGTTAGTCAAGTACTGAGATTCATGTAAAGGAGTAAGTCGCGTACTGGAATTCGCGCATCAAATTAGTTAGTCATGTACTGGGAGCCGTACATTAAAAAGGAGAGACTGTCATTACAGAACAAGTCCAATTGGGTATTGGGGTAAGGGTTCAACTGTAGGTTGGTATAAGGTACTGAGATATCTTTACTTGTAACCGCTTGTTGTGAACATAGTGGATTCTCGGGAGTGGTGACCTTAAAATCACCCGATGGAGTTTTTGCCTTGAAGGTTTTCCTCATTCGTAAACAAATCACAGTGTCAAATTTATTTTTCGCTGCACTTTAGTTTATTGGTGATTTATTTGTGCTACCACGTGTTTGCATATTAAATTGGTTAATTAATTAAATTTGGCTAATTAATCAATTAATTCAATACAAGAGGTCAATACGTTTTTGGCCTATCAAAAGTATCTCCAATCTACGCTGAACTTACCATACCTCACTTTCTCTCCGCCTAGGTTTTCCTCACTCTAAAGAGATAATGGGAAACCCTTAATCCGACACTTGTCTTATTGCAATCTCTGCTCACATTATTAAAAAGAAAAAAAAAATTAACACTTTTCTTGGAAATCTCATTTTCCTAATGAGGATGTTTATTTATAACTCTCTAAATGCCGATTTGGACCTTTTATTCCCCTATTGGCATAGTGTTTCCCACCCCCTCATTTGTCCAATTTTTTTTTAAGGATTTTTTTCTAATATTTTGAAAGGATATATAAATTCAGTGTTTAATACTTGAAAATGAAGTCCCAAGCCTCAAGATATATATATATATATATATATATATATATATATATTTTTTTTTTTTTTTTTTTTTTTTTTTTTTTTCAAAAGTGGAAAACTCACTATCGTTCTCTCTCTTAGAAAACTTTTTCATTCTGGCTACTCATTAGAAAACTTTTTCATAACCTTCCTACAAAACCCATGAAATTTCTCTTTTTTAAAAATTTGTTTTTAATTAAATCATCATTCAAGGGGGGAAAAAACCATTTTCTCACCAACAATCATCATATAAAAGAAGCATAAATACCATTTTGAAGAATCAAGCCCTAGCCGCCTGCACATTCATCAGTCTTAGCACTTGCATAAAAAAAAATATCATCGTTTATAGTAGTAGCCAGCAACACATGTATTCTATCAAAGGTCAAAGAACAGGCTTCTGGACGAATGATTCAAATGCCATAACGTGTACATTGTCAGACTTTTGATTCCTGAAAATAGTTTCCTGAGATAGTTCACCAATCACCACTAAATTCCTTAACAATATTAGTACATACAGGTAATCGTAAAATTTGACTCGTTTGTTCTATTGCTTTATTAATTGAAAATGTAAATAAATTCTGATGTCATGGAATATGAAAGCATGAATTGATTGATGATACATTGGACTAAAATTGTTACATGTGATAATGATAATCATAGGAAACATGATCACTTGAATTGCATATGGGGATATCTTAATCCCATACTCTTTGGAAGTGCATGTGCAATGCATCTCCACTAATTCTTTGGAAGTGCATGTGCAAATGCATCGCCAGTACTAATTCTATTATATTTTTTGAAGTTTAATACTTTGAAGTCTCTAAAATGATGAACAAGATTAATTCAACAAATAATATCTCAAATAATTAGCAAGAATGTAAATTAGCAAAAGTAGAAAATAAAGAGATGAGTTGAGGACTAATCTCACAGTGTCCTTGAAGGTTGATTCATGCCACCCTTGGTGCAACTGGTTTTGTTGGCCGAACAACCCATGATTAGACTACAATGTTGATCTTTATGATATACGCATTTCTACTAAAGGAGGTTCAAGATCATCCTTCTAATTCCTTGGATTTCTTTAATCAAATATATATAAATTGCAAAAAAATATGTCAGACCTCACATGCACAAGTTGCAATGGGATGGCACACATGAATGTGATATAGATAAAGCCTTTGTTGGCACTGAGCCCACTTTTTTAGGATATCAACGATCACTTACAGTTGTTTATAAATACATAAATGATCTCACTCCTTACAGCAATTTGAGACTCAAAAAATACCGTCTATCAAACTCTTCTCATAAACGCCATAAAAATGAGAGCTTTGTGCATTAAATATTATTATTTTATTTTATTGTAATAAAGAGCTGCATTTGTTTTTTGTCGTGCGAAATTACTTGATAATTTTTGAATATTTGATACTATTTCCGAATCTAACTATTTAACGTTGATCCCAACTCTTAAATGCCAGCTCTTCTTTGCGGTTTTTGCCACATAAGTTGAAAATGGCTGATCCTTTCACAAAAAGATAAAGAGTTCGGAAATCCGAAGTAATAATAAGGTTGTTCTGATATTTTAATTTGTCGTAAAAGAAATTGGAATATATTCTATGGGAATTTGCTAACACGTAACATCAAACATGGTTGCGTCATTCATTCATTCTTGTTTACTTTACATCTAGATCATAGATTACCCCTAAAATGTTGTTCTTGTCCAACAAATTTCACATTCTATGTATCTCTTTCAAAAAATTATTTGGTAAGATGTAAGCAATGAGCAATGAGAATTCGTCTGTAATATTCTGTTAAAAATATTCGACTTTAAACGAAATGCACCAAAAATATAGGGTCAACATAAAGAGAGAACAAAAAAAGGTAAACGGCAAGAATAAAAAAAAATTAAAAATATAACTAAACCATTAAGAAGTATTCAGTACCCTTCAATCAAGATTAAAGTCAATAAAATGATGCAAGATAGGGCAATAAGATAATAAGTTTAAAACATTCGCCTTGAAGAGTTTACGAAACGCATTGCAATGAGGACACAGTCAACGTGCATGGAAGCTTTCAGTCATTTCATTTTTAAATATACTATATCGACATATATAAGCCGAATTATTGGGTTGGCCAAAACAGTATGAAAACTATATAATAGCATTGAAGTGGTCAGGTTTCGTTGGTTTTTAAATACGTGCAGACATGGTTAAAGAATGGTTCACTTCATAAATTAAAAATTGATAAGGGTTTAAGAACTACCAAGCAAGAATGGTTCGCCCCATAAACTAAAAAATGATATAAATTCGAACAATTTATATGCTTTTTTTTTGTGTGTGAAAAACATGGACCGGTTCACTTTGACTCCTCTCTATAAATAGACATTTCCACATATGCTAAATTCTCATCCCTCATCCAAGCAAAGAATACTCAGAAGATAGAGATAACAAAACCTCAAAAATGATTAAAGGTGTTACTTACCTTATAACTGTGGCCCTTTTGGCTTTGGCATCCTCCCTTGTTTCTGCCTATGACCCTAGTCCTTAACAAAGACTTTTGTGTCGCAATCAACAACACCAATTCGGCTGGTATGTACATACTCTCATTATTATTAGCAGTAATAGTAATTTTCATCACGTTCATTTGAAATCATTAGAAGTTGCACAAATTAATGAAATTATCCCTCCAATAAATTAAAAAAAAAAAAATATATATATATATATATATATATTAATGAAAGCATGCCTTCTGGTTGTATCATCAGCTACATCAGATTTTTATTTTTTTACTTGACTTGTTATTGTCCATTGTTAAAGAAGTTTCTTTCTTTTTTTTTTTTCTGACAATGAAAAGCTTTTCTTTGTGTAGTATTTGTGAATGGGAAATTTTGTAAGGATCCAGCAGCTGTCACAGCCGATGATTTTTTCTTCCCCGGACTCAATATTCCTGCAATCACTACAAATAAAGTCGGATTCAATGTCACCCTTGTGAACGTTGATCTATTGCCGGGTTTGAACACTCTAGGCATATCTTTGGCCCGTCTTGACTTTGCACCATACGGCTTGGATCCTCCGCACATTCACCCTCGTGCCTCTGAGATTCTAGTAGTTGCAGAGGGTACTCTCTTAGTTGGATTTGTCACATCCAACCCAAACAAACTTTTCACCAAAGTTTTAAACAAGGGAGACGTCTTTGCATTCCCAATTGGCCTCATTCACTTTCAGTTTAACATAGGGCAGACCAACGCTGTTGCTTTTGCCGGTCTCAATAGCCAAAATCCCGGGGTGATTACCATTGCAAACGCGGTCTTTGGATCTTATCCTCCCATCAATCCTGATGTTCTCATTAAAGCCTTCCAAGTTGACAAGAATGTAGTTGATTATCTTCAAAAACAATTCTAGTTAAACCACAATTTGGAAAAGTATATGTAATAGAATGATTAATTGCTAGATAGTTCGAATAATGTCTTCCTTGTTTCTCTTCTTGTAATTCCATAGAAATAATTGTTATAGAATAAAATGGTTTTTTATGATTTTTTGTGTGTCATGGTGTCATAACAAACACTAAGCAGCCAAGATCCTTATCGTTTAACTGGTATCTCCCTGTGAAAAAGGTAATTTGTGCATCACTTAATCTTGATTACACCTTGCATACACAAGGTTTTAAAATTACAAGAACCTAACAATTAAATATAATGTGATCAAAATTGTTTTAAAAGTAGACAGAAGTTTGATTTTCATTTTTACAAATTGTATGAGTATAGAGCATTGGCGGAGCCAGAGGGGGGCGAGGGGGGGGGCACCTGCCCCCCCTGACTCCTAATTTTTTTTTTGTATTAGTAGTCACATGAAAAAAAAAAAAAAAAAAAAAAAAAAAAAAAAAAAAACCTCTACTTGTTGAAACTTGAAAGTGACCAAACCACCTATTTCACTATTTTTTTTTTTTATATCATTATTTACATCATTTTTACTATTTATGATACTTTTTACAGTATTTTATCTTTAAATGATGCTAGAGATATTACAAATTTTACTACTTATGTCTTACAAATTAGCATGTCACCAATCACAAAAAATAATTTCAAACATTTATTCATTATATTTTTTAAGTAACACTAATCATATTTTTACTCCATCAGTTTGTAAATTTTTTAGTAGCTATGAATTGGTTGTTTTTGTTTATTTATTTTAATAATATGAAATATATTCATATTTGCTTACAATTTTTTATTTATTTTGTTATTATTGTTAATTAATGTTTATTAGATAAATTTCACTTTTAATATCGTCTTTTAATTTTGCCCCCTCTAGACTAAAATCCTAACTCCGCCACTGGTATAGAGATTCTACTACTACTACTACACAATGTATTCATACCGAGGGAACATGGTAAAAATTATATATACGTTCTTATTAATTAGGGCAAATCGCAGCCTCACGTTTTCGGGAACTGTTGCAAATGGTTCTGGTGACAGTTTACTTCATGAAACGATTATCACAGGTATGGCAGTCAGTGATAAGTGTGAAAACATAGCTGCTTGTTGAAATGTTTTGGTCTGACATGTGGAATGCTCTTCTAAACTGTCTGTTATTGGGTCTGAAACGTAAATACAATAATAGGGTGTTTCAAATGTTGCATATTTGTTGGAGAATTTTTCTCAGATATTGTACGTTGACTCTACCTTAATGAATGAAATTTATAATTTTTTTTTCTTTAAAGGTCAGTTGAACATGCATGGTTGACACAAACGGAGTTTGAATGGGTATAATCTACTGTGTAATGCAACTTAAGTGCCCTATATGCACCATATTCAATCCATAATATAACACTACACAACTTGGACAAAGATTAGCTCCAAACTAATATAGAGGAATTTATTCCAAACCACTACGTCTTAATTTATAAGGTTATTCATCAATTCATGTGTATTATCTAAACATGTCCCATAACTAATAAAAAACATTTATGTGACTAAAATTACACATACAGGTAAATACAAAAAACTGTAAATAGAGATTATTTTTTTATTTTTCAAAATTTTTCTTTAAAATACTTCCTAAACTAATGTTCATAGGGCATCCGTTAACTTTTTTCTTATTTTATTTTATTGTAAGAAGAGCTACATTTGAGAATTAGGATCAACCATACATTGTTAGCTTCAGAAATAGTACCAAATCTTCAAAAGTCATCAAGTAATTTCATCATAATAAGGTTGTTATGATATTTTAATTTTGTCATAAAAAGAATTGGAATATGTTCCATGGGAATTCACTAACAAGTAACATCAAACATGATTGTGTCATTCTTGTTTACTTTACAGGTAGAACAATTCTGAAATGCTGTTCTATTCCCATATAATTTTGCTTTCTATCTCTTTCAAAAATTATTTGGTAAGATGTAAGCAATGGGACTTCGTCTCTAATCTGTAAAAATTCTTCCACTCTTAACGGATATGCACTAAAACATAGGGTCAACATATGGAGAACAAAAAATTATTGCATTGTATTTTCATATGTCTCTCACTATATATAATACCCAACTACAAAATATATTTAATTTGTTAGTTGTTACATCACCAAAAAAAAAAAAAAAAAAAAAAAAACTTCTAATATAAATCATAATTTCAAATAACACATATTGACTTTTAAAAGCATACAATCTATTATATTAATTCTATAATTATCCAATAAAACATATTCATATCAAATTTCCTTAGACATAGCGTGGGTCTGCGACTAGTTCTCTTCATAAGGACCATAACCTTCCAACAATCATCTTATAAAAAAAGCATAAATACAATTTTGAAGAGATCAAGCCCTAGCCACCTGCGCATTCTTCAGTTTTCAGTAATCAGCACTTGCATAAAAAACAATATCATCATTCAAACTTTCATGGTCGTAGCCAGCAACACATGTATTCTATCAAAGGTCAAAGAAGAGGCTTGTGCCATGATAATCATATGAAAAATGATAACTTGAATTGCATATGGGTGAGGGGGGGGGGGGGGGGGGGGCATTTTGATCCCAACTCTTTTTTTTTTTTTTTTTTTGTGTGGATGATCCCATACTCTTGGAAGTGTGCAACTGCATCTCCATTCAATTATATATTTATTAAAGTTTGGTACTGAAGCCTCTAAAATAATGGCGTAAAACGGTTTACCAAACATCTCTCCCATATTTAGTAGAAGTGAGAATTTTGTCTTATTAATGGGTATCTTTAAAGAAATTGTTAATAAATCATTTTAGAAATATTTTAATACCACTTTCATGGTAAATACAAAAACTGTAAATAGAGATTATTTTTTTATTTTTCAAAATTTTTATTTAAAATACTTCCTAAACTAATGTTCATAGGGCATCTGTTAACTTTTTTCTTATTTTATTTTATTGTAAGAAGAGCTGCATTTGAGAATTAGGATCAACCATACATATATAGTTAGATTCAGAAATAGTTCCAAATCTTCAAAAGTCATCAAGTAATTTCATCATAATAAGGTTGTTATGATATTTTAATTTTGTCATAAAAAGAATTGGAATATGTTCTATGGGAATTCACTAACAAGTAACATCAAACATGATTGTGTCATTCTTGTTTACTTTACAGGTAGAACAATTCCGAAATGTTGTTCTATTGCCATGTAATTTTGCTTTCTATCTCTTTCAAAAAATTATTTGGTAAGATGTAAGCAATGGGACTTCGTCTCTAATCTGTAAAAATTCCTCCACTCTTAACGGATATGCACCAAAACATAGGGTCAACATATAGAGAACAAAAAATGGAAATGGCAAGAATATACCAGATACCTAAGTAGTTGTTGGTCCTATAAAAACATTAAAATCTAACTACCTATTAAGAAGTATTTACTATTTAATTACCCACCAATTAAGATAAGGTCAATAAGAGAATAAGTACAAAACATTCGGCCTAGATAATTTACGCAACGGTGAAACATTATATTATACTAATGAGGACAGAGTCAACATACATGGGAGCTTCAGTGATTTCAATTTTAAAAATATATCAACACGAGGTTTATTTTTGGGTTGGCATCCACCCTTGTTTCTGCCTATGACCCTAGTCCTCTGCAAGACTTTTGTGTCGCAATCAACAACACCAATTCTGCTGGTATGTACATACTCTCATTATTATTAGCAGTAGTAGTAATTTTCATCAAGTTCATTTGAAATGATTAGAAGTTGTACACAACAATGAAATTATCCCTTCAATAAAAAATAATAATGAAAATATGCCTTATGGTTGTATCATCTACATCATATTTGTTTTACTTAGACTTGTTGTTTATTATTAGAAGTTCCCTTTCTTTTCTTTTTTGACAATGAAAAACTTTTCTTTGCGTAGTGTTTGTGAATGGAAAATTTTGCAAGGACCCAGTAGTCGTCATAGCCGATGATTTTTTCTTCCCCGAACTCAATATTCCCGCAAGCACTGCAAATAAAACTGGATTCAATGTCACCCTTGTGAACGTCGATCTATTACCAGGTTTGAACACTCTAGGCATATCTATGGCCCGTCTTGACTTTGCACCATATGGCTTGGATCCTCCGCACATTCACCCTCGTGCCTCTGAGATTCTAGTAGTTGCAGAGGGTACTCTCTTAGTTGGATTTGTCACATCCAACCCAAACAAACTTTTCACCAAAGTTTTAAACAAGGGAGACATCTTTGCATTCCCAATTGGCCTCATTCACTTTCAGTTTAACATAGGGCGGACCAACGCTGTTGCTTTTGCCGGTCTTAATAGCCAAAATCCCGGGGTGATCACCATTGCAAACACAGTCTTTGGATCTAATCCGCCCATCAATCGTGATGTTCTCATTAAAGCCTTCCAATTTGACAAGAATGTAATTGATTATCTTCAGAAACAATTCTAGTTAAACCACAATTTGGAAAAGTATATGTAATAGGAATGATTAACTGCTAGGTAGTTCAAATATTTTTTTCCACTCTTCCTTATTTCTCCTCTTGTAATGCCTTAGAAATAATTGTTATAAAATAAAATCATTATTTTTTATGATTGTTTGTATGTGTCATGATGTCATAACAAAGGCAGAGTAACCAAGATCTTTGTCGTTGAACTAGTACCTCCCGGTAATGAAGACATCCACGGTTCAAATTCCCCTATCCCTAATTATCAGTGTATTAAAAAAAATAAAGGCAGAGTAATTTGTGTAGCATTAATTAAATCTTGATTACACCTTGTATACACAACGTTTTTAAATCACAAGAACCCAACTATACCACTGCACATCCTTGGTGCAATGGTGACTCCACAAGTATAAGTGTTTGTGGGGTGTGGGGTGCAAAGGCCGGGGCTCAAGTCTCTAGGAGGGAGCTTCACACACATATATACTAAAATTAGAATTTCTACCTTGCGTCAACAAAAAAAAAAAGAACCTAACTATTAAATATAAACCAATCAATATTGTATTAAAGTAGACAAAAGCTTGAATTTTAGTTTTACAAATTGCATGTATGAATATTAAGGTTCTACCACAAAATGCATTCATATTGAGGAAACATGGTAAAAATCATACTACTTTTATGTAGAATATTATGTAAGGCAGTTGCAACGTGCCAATGTCCCTACGTAACTTTTTGTAAGATCAAATAAAAAATTTAAAATAAAAAAAAACTTTTCATAAGAAACAAATTGTCCCCTCTCTTGATATTTGTTGGGAAATTTAGATCCTGATTGATAGAATTAACAAGTTTTAAACTTAAGTTGTTAATTAGATTTATTATGAATAAACCTTGTTAAAAGAAACAAACATCAATATCATGTTAATATCATGCATAGAGACAAGATATGATGACCAGGAAAACTAATGAAACAAACTAGTTTCACAATAAAAAACCTGGGAGGAAACCTTTCCGAAAAACAATTCACTATAGTAAAGAGAAGTTTCAGATCTAATACAAAACTTTTATCCCTAGACTCTACAATCTCTGTAGATGAAATTACAGTAGAAACTTTTTTCCGCTTCAAAACCTTTGAACTCTTCAATATATGAACACCACCAATGATACACGGATCCTAGTACGTGACTAACTCCTTTGCACGAATCCTAGTATGTGACTAACTCTACCAACTTGAAAGTTCTTCACTTCATCAATAATGAAGATCAGAAAGTTCTTTGGTTACAAAATCCTTAGTGTAAAGACGCAGTAGCTTCTTTTAAAAAGAATAAGACACTAGGTCACCGTCTGCACATGTTCTCTTTGAATAAAAATCTTTAAAATAAGCCTTATGTATGTCTAGGGTTGTGAAAAAAGAAACCCTACACATACATATCAGCACGAGCCAAAAATCAGATCTAAAAATTTTGATTTTGTAGATCTCGACAAATTCAGCTTTTGTCGAACTTCGTTCTTATGTCTCAATAGATACTATTACTGTCGAGGTATTTGTCGAGATCCAATGAACAGCTTTTTCTTCACTTGTTTTTTGGTTCAATCTTCATGACTTTAATACTTGACTTGAACAAACTGTTTCTTGAAGTACTAAAAATCTCCCCCTTTGGCAATCCGTGACAAAACCACAACAAAAAAAATAATCATGAGAGAAGTCTTAAATCACTAAACTCATAACCACTTTTTGTATTACAAAATAAATCTATCCCTACTACAAACTCTTGAAAAACTTTGCAAGAAGAGAGTTCATGGCAAGATAGACTTTCACTACCCGTCTTTCTGAAACACTTAAACAAAATTCATCAAGGCATGATGTGTGAAACAAAAATAAAGATTGCGAACATAAAGAAACATGTGTATAAAGAGAGAGAAAAAACAACACACGTAGAGGTAGGTGAAGAAGAACATACATCATCATCATATATATGAAAATAAAGTACAATGTATGTAAAAATTGTCACAAGACTAGTGTATAAGAAGCTAAAAAAACTCCTAAAACAATGAGGTAAACACTTCCCCTAACAAGATAAAACACAACTCCCCCTTACAAAGGCATGTATTTCTCCCCCTAACATGTAGAATTTTAAAAAGAAACCACATTTTCTCTCCCTTTTTGCCATGATTGACAAAGGGTACAAGAAACTATAAAGCTTTACCCGAGAAACATAAAAATGATCTAAGATGACCAAGGGGGCACAAGGAATCCATATAAATGCATGAATGTAAAAAAAAAAGATGCTATGGATAACAAGATAAAAGAAATATGAAAAATATGTGAAAAACAATGCATGCAAGAGGGTTTTGATAGATTGAGAAGCTGTCAAGATGCTATCGAAAGAAAACCCAAAAATCTCGATGGATCAAGGATCTATTAAGAACCTATCGGGCAGACAGAGAGCTCAGAAATTTTCCTCAATGGATTGAGAAGCTGTCAAGGATTTGTCAAGATCACAAGAAGAAGGCTCGATAGAAAGGATATTTGTCAAGGAGCTGTCGAGCTTGAAGAAAAGAGGTTTTTCAAGATGGGAAAAACACATAGAGATAAATGCATAAATCAAGCTACTTACTCAAACATCAAACCAACATATTAAGCTCTCAAAACTCATCTCAAACAAGATACAGAGCATAAAGATCCAAAACGTGACACACGCACACACACACACATACTAAACAAGTTTAACCAATTTAATATTTCAAAAACAAGTTGAGACAATTTAGCAAGCATATATTAGCACATGTATCCCTTATGATGGTCAAATCACATTGTACCTGCACATGTATCAAGAGTAGCAAAGAGTATGAGTGTTGTGTGTGAAAACATAACAAGTGTACACAAGTTTCTCATATTATGATGATTTAAGATATGAGAACATCTAATACACTCACACACAATCATAACTGTTAGGACATATGTGGATCATGTTAGAACATATATTATGTAAATTGGTTAATCATTTGATGAAACGCACTTTACTTGTAATTTGATAGATTTAGAATGGATATAGTACTTCAAGGAATAAGAGTTCAAATATAGTATTGAAATCATGCAAATCTGTCTAAGAATCAAATGAAGAAATGGTGTTCATTAAAGCTCAACAAATAGCTCGACAGATAGATATTTATCGAGGTTTAATAACAAATCTCGACAGCTGCTCGACAAAAACAGTATCTATCGAGAATTACGAAATTCATATTTTCAAATTTGTTTTCATGCATATCCAAGTGTATTTGTGTAGGGTTTCTTTTCTCACAACCTTAGAAATATATAAGGATTTTTTTAAAGGCTGTCACACAAGGGAGTTAAGCATCCCTTCATGCATTGTGTGACTAAAGCCAAAAGTTGACTTACTTCATCTTTTCTTTGAAGAAACTACTATGTCTTTACGCCAAGGGTTTTGTAACTAAGAAACTTCTTGATCTTCATCGTTTGGATGAACTGAAGAACTTTGCAGCCAATATCTTTTTTAAGTTGGTGTATTAGTCACGTACTTGGATTCGTGCAAATGAGTAAGTCACGTACTGAGATCTATACATCGATTGGTTAGTCACGTACTGGGAGCCGTGCATTGAAAGGAGAGATTGTCACTACATTGCAAGTCCAATTGGGTATTGGGGTAAGGGTTCAACTGTAAGTTGGTATAAGGTATTGGGATTCCTTTACTTCTAACCGCTTATTTTGATAATAGTGAATTCTCAGGAGTGATGACCTTAAATTCACCCGGTGGGATTTTGCCTCAGTGGTTTTTCCAGTTCGTGAACAAATCACTTGTGTCAAATTTAATTTCTGCTGCATTTAGATAATTTGGTGATTTGTTTGTGCTACCACGCTTATTGCATGTAATTGAATCTAATTAATTAACTTGGCTAATTGATTGGTTAATTTACCAAAGGGGTCAATACATTCTTAGCCTCTTAATAGCTGTTTGATGAGGACTATCACCTGTGAGATACGTCATATAACTCTCACATCTCCTAAAAACACGCTTGCAACCATATTAAAAGCATTTTGATTCTTTGTGCTTTTATTTTCTTTGCATATTTTTTTTTTTCCTTTTTGAACATATCATGCATTGGCATATAAGAGAGAAGAGAAATATCCAATTATGTAAGTCAAAACATCACAATTTTGCTATGCCGAAGCACACAGATGTTATACATGATTGGCGGGCTTTAGTGGTGAGATGGTTATTTATGTCTTTCTCTTAAGATTTTCTAGTCCTTCCCGCCAAAAAGAGTGATATGAGTATTAACTATAAAAGATTACTTAATCGTACTCATCACAAACACAAGCTACAAGCTCACTTGTTTAGTTGTGTTTTGAGATGCTCATCTAAGCTACAAGAGATACAAAGTTAGAAACTTTGTTTCAATGGTCATCCAAGGTACACAAATACCAATATACACAAACAAATATTGTTTTTGTATTTTTTTTTTTTTTGAATTTTCTCTTTTTATTTTGAAAAACAAACAAAATAAAGACTAAACAACCAAACAAAAACAAACAAACAACATGAAAGCATGAAAGAAAGGTGTAGATGCATGAATGCATGATTCCAAATGTAGATAAGAAATTAAGCAAAGAGAGTCCTACTTTAAAAAAAAAGAATTAAAGCAGATGACAATAGAAAAGACAACTAAGTCTTAGGCTCCTTTCTCACCCATACAGCACGAGTCTTTGGCCATGAAGATGAAAAGGCACGTGTCCTAGTATATCTATTAAAGGATATAGAAGAACTAGAATTCTCTTGAAATTGAGTTAAAAAGCTCAAACCTTTTAATAACTCTCCAAACAAAAGTGTTGAACCTTGAAAGGAAACCTATGACCATTTGGACACTTGATTTTGAGGATACAACTTAAAGCAATTAGGATAAATGTGTCTAGAAACACCACAATAGTGACAAACATAAGTAGTTTTAGGACTACTAGGCTTTATAGAGTGAGTTCTAACAAAGGATTTAGAATTAGACAAATCAGTTATGGGTTTCATACCTTTATCACCTTTCTTAGATTAGGGCACAAAGACAGTCTTTTATCCAAAAGCTGTGGAAGAGGAGGGGCTGAAAGAAACAGCATATCCTAAGTCAGTTTTATCAGAAATAGGCTTTTGAGCACTCAATACCTCATCAAGTTTTGCACTAGACATCATCTCTATTTGAGTTCTAGCTTGACTAAGTTCAACCTCAAGATTCTTGACCTTCTCTTCTAATGAGGTGTTCTCTGCAACAAGAGTCTCAACTAACCTTATAGTCTCATTTAGTTTGACTAATAGTTCAGCTTTTTCAGTTTTTACCTCCTTAAGCTCTTTTCTACAAATGTGAGAAGTCTTTTTAGATTTTATAAATTCAGTGCATAACATATCATAGGCTTCCTAAAAGGTCAACTTCTTGGGTACTTCATCATCAGAAGAATCCTCACTGTCACTAGTACTCTCCACAATCACCTTATCGATTGTGGTAGGAAAAGCCATATAATGACCACATTCATCCTCATACTCATTAAAAAGATCACTCTCAGAATCACTCAATGTAGCAACCAACACTTTACCTTTTGAATTCTTGGTCTTTTCCTTCATAAGATAATTTGGGCACTCTATCCTCATATGACCAAAATCTTTGCACTCATAGCACTGGATGAGGGGTTTCTCACTCTTACCCTTCCTAGAGGATTTAGATTTCCTAGAAGGTTTGTCCTTCTCCTTTTTCCTATATTGAAGAAGTTTGATAATCTCATTAGCTATGAAGGTTAGATTCTCATCCTCATCATCATCATCATCATCATCATCATCATCATCATCATCATCTTCACCTTCATCTTCATCTTCGCTTTCATCTTTATCTTCAGCATCATCAATCTCTTTCTCTATACCCTTAAGAGCCAAGTTTCTACTCTTTCCACTTTTTCCCATTAAACCTAATCCCATCTCATAGGTTTGAAGGTTCCCTACAAGCTCAGTCAAAGGAATTTGATCAATGTCCTTCACTTCTTCAATGGCAGTGATCTTGGCATGGAATCTTTCAAATAGGGACCTAAGGATTTTCCTAACAATTTTGGGTTCAGCAATAGATTCTCCAGGATTGAAGGCAGAATTCACAATATCCTTGAGTTTAGCATAGAACTCATTAAAGGTCTCATCCCCCTCCATCCTCATTTCTTCAAAACTGCTGGTGAGTCTTTAAAGCTTAATGGTCTTCACTGCCTTAGTACCTTCATAAGTGGTCTCAAGAATAGTCCATGCTTCCTTAGTAATTTTCATGGATGATATTTTCTTGAATTTCTAATTGGTCAAACCACCAAACAGTGCATTCAAAGCCTTACTGTTGAAATTTGCTGCTTTAATCTTTGCTTCATCCCAATCCACTGACGCTTCCTTTGGCTTAACCCAGCCGACTTCAGCAGCTTGCCATACTTTTTCATTGGAAGCTTGCAAAAAAGCTTTCATATGAACTTTCCAATACGCATAGTTAGTACCATCAAACAAATGAGGAATAAAAAAAGATTGTCCACGATCCATGACAACGGAGGTCAAGGATCACACTAAGGAAATTAATTCAATCAGAGTGTACCTGCTCTGGTGTTACTTGTTGAGAAATTTAGACCCCGGTTGATAGAATTAAGAAGTTTTAAATCCAAGTTGTTAATTAAATTTATTATGAATAAACCTTGTTAAAACAAACAAACATCAATATCATGCACAACGGAATAGTAAATACGACAAGATAAGATGACCTAGAAAAACTAATAAAACAAACTAGTTTCACTGTAAAAAACTAGGGGGAAACCTTCTTGAAAAGCAATTCACTATAGTAAAGAGAAGTTTCAAATTTAGTACAAAACATTTGTCCCTAGACTTTACAATCCATGTAGATGAACTTACAGCAGAAGCCTTCTACCGCTTCAAAATCTCTGAACTCTTCAATATATGAACGCCACCAATGATGCACGGATCCCATTACGTGACTAATTCCACCAACTTGAAGAAGATGTTGGTTGCAAAGTTCTTCACTTCATCAATAATAAAGATCAAGAAACTCCTTGGTTACAAAACCCTTGGTGTAAAGAAGCAGTAACTTCTTTCAAAGAGAATAAGGCACTAAGTCACTTCCTGCATATGTTCTCTTTATATAATAGTCTTTAAAATAAGCCTGATATATATCTAGGGTTGTGAGAAAAGAAACCCTGACACATACATGTTAGCATGAGCCGAAAATCAAATTTGGAAATTCTGGTTTCGTAGATCTCGACAGATTCAACTTCTGTCGAGCTTCGGTCTTAAGTATCTATAGATACTATTTCTATCGAAGTATATGTCGAGATTTAATGAACAGCTTCTCATCACTTGTTTCTTGGTCCAATCTTCATGGCTTTAATACTTGGTTTGAACAAAATGTTTCTTGAAGTATTAAATCTATCCTAGATCTACCCAATTACAAGTAAAGTACATTTTGTCAAAGGATTTGCTTATTACATATAATATGTCTCTAACAATATTTTCCATCAAACTAATGGAAAATATTTGTGGATAAAATTAAATCACATAAAAATACTACTAATAATCTTTAACAAGGTTTTATCCTTAACCTTAATTATAAATTTAGTTACTTATAGTAATTAAAAGACAACACAAAAATAAAATACTAAACATTAAATTAAACAAATAAAATAGAGAAAGAAATAGTCACAATGCTATCACAAAGAAAAAACTTTAGGAAAGCCACATGGGACTACCTCTATTAGGGCTGTAAATGAACCAAGCTGTTTATAAATAGCTTGGGCTTGGTTCGATAAAAAACTCGTTCATGTTTGTTTATTTATGGACAAACCAAACTTGAGCTTTAGTTTTAGTCTTGTTTAATAAACGAGCCAAGCTCAAGTAAAAAATATTGTTCATAAACAAGCTCGTGAACACCAAGGCTCGATACAAAAATAACAAAACAAGTTGAGCCAAAATTTATTTATGAGTTTGGTAATGAAATTGATATGAGCTTGACAAGTAAACTCATATCTTTCTAAGACTTTAATTAATTATAAGTTGAGACCACTCATCCATACCAAATAGGCTATATAATAAACTTGATATATGCTTGATAATATATTTGTATTGGATCTCAAGCTCAAAAACATGATATTGGGCTTGAATTTGGGCTTCATATATAGAGCTCGAGCTTGGCTTGACTAATGAACCGAGCTAAGTCAAGCCGAGCTCAAGCTTTTATACTTTATAACAAGCTCAAGTTTGAACATTTTTTGTAGGTTTGTATCAAGTTCAAACCAAGCTTAAACATTCTGCTTTTGCTGTCCAGCCGAGCTTGAACATTTACTACTCGACAAAACTCGGCTAGTTTACGGCTGTAGCCTCTATATGTTCAGCCCTTCAGCTGTAGTGCTAGCCTCTATGAGACGGTATCTTTTAGGTTCGGCGCATACTAGAGTTAATGAGCCTATATATTTTCTATTCACAAACAGAGCAAAGACTTTTTATACAAGAGAAGCTGCCTCACATATGCATGGTCCTAAACAGTAAATACAAGTGGAACTAGTTCTTAAAAAAAAAAAAAAAAAAAAAAAAAAAAAGGTGGAACTAGAACTTTAATAGTTGTCGGCTTGTGCACGTTCGCTTTTACCGGCCAGAACCAAAGTGGCCCAAATGTTGGGCATCTCCACAAGCCCACGTTTAGGCTTCTCCACAAAATTAAACTTCCTTTTATTTTTTTTCTTTTTTCTTTTTTCCTATGTCTGACACTTCACGCCTTCCAGTTCCAGCCTTTCAAATTATAATTCTCTTCAAGTTGACTTTTGAATCAATTCGATCCACCTTGTAGTTCAACATGGTCAATTACACTTCACCCATGTTAAGCCTTTATCGCCCAAAAAACAAAGATTATTTATAATCCATTATAAAATAGCATAAATTAGGGCTAAATATTAAAATATAAAATTACTTTATTGTATATATTTTATACACATCACATATCAATGTTTGTGTAATTTTTCTAGTGGAAAATTAAGTATTTTGGATAATTAGTGTGTGTTTGGCATTGATGAAAGTTACTAGCTTATTTTACCATTCAACTTATTTTTGTTACAATTCATGGTCCCATTACACTTTTCAATATTATTTATGGGTTCTACTATACTATTGCAGCTAAATTTTACCTTTATCTATAATACTTTTAATAAAAAAATTTCAATTTCAGCACAATAAGCGAATCTTAAACAGACCTTTAATTAAATATCTTTGAAAATGGGGTAATTAGTTGATATTTAAATTTCCTAAATATCCTTCAACATTATTTGATCCAAAAGTGTCTAATTATTAGATTAAAAGTAAAAATTATCAAACAAATATATAAATATTACAACAATAGGGACTGGAAGTTAAAGTGTTGATCGACATTTTGACCCTGAGTTTCAAGTTCCAATAGGTAAAAAAATAGACCTAATTAGAAGTTTAGCCTAGACACAAAAATTTCATTGTGTTTGTAATCTTTTTTTTTTTCCTTTCTTTTTTGCTTTTTTTCCATGCTTATCCAACCGACATGAATGATAATTATGAGCAAGATAGGTCTGACAATGAAGAGTTTAAACAAAACCCTACAAGACTGTTGGGGAATCACAATTTGACTTTCTACAACCTCCTTAAAAACAGGCCTGCATGGTATGATATCAAAACCCATAAAAGATTTAAGTATGTCTTCCTTATCACCAATTAGTTTTGAAGGTGGAATGACACAACTTACTATTTGACAAATGGTATCAGAGTCAAGGTCATGAGTTCGAGTTACGAGAATATCATTGTGAGGGAGGGGTTATTGGGAGGATTACAATTTGACTCTCTACAACCACTCTAAAAACGAGTCTGCGTGGTGTGATGTCGAAACCTATAAAAGATTTGAGTGTGTCTTCCTCATCACCAATTGGTTTTGAGGTGGAATGGCACAGCTCACGATTCGATGAAGACTACAACTATTAGCTCCCATCTAGCTCTATAAACAAAGGAGGATTCTCAAAAGAAAAATTGACATGCTTCAGAAAAACTCTTTTAAAGAGCCATTGGTTTACTGTAGATCATTTTTGTTAGCAACAAACACTCTCTACACGAGCTACAGAAATTTGTGCTATAAAATCCTTCAAAGTTCAAACACTCCCAAAATAATGCCCTACCATCTCTAAACATCAAACATGAGATCTTCGTCACACAAGTCCTTTTAAGATCAAGAAGCACCCTATGAAGCTTGAACAGTGTGGTCGATACCGTATCGGTACCGGCCGTACCGGCCAGTGCACCGGTACCGGTACACTTCTATATTATACTGGAAAAAATACCGGCCGTTCCGGCTACGTACCGGCCATACCGGCCAATTTCAGGCAATACCGGCCAGAACAGAAAAAAGCTTTTTTTTTTTTTTTTAATAGTAACTTATTTATATTAACTTCTTAGTATTATTTGTTTTCTTAGTATGTAATAAACAACTAAGCTTTCTATTTTTTATATTGAGTTTTTTTTTTTCTTTTATTTGATACTAAAGTCTAAAACTATAAATAATTTGCTCTGAATTGAGGTAATGTTTTATAATAAACTTTTACCAAACCGGTACAGCCTCCGGTACGGTATTGACTTCCTTAAGCTTGAAGGAAAGAATTGGTGTGCATGGGAACAAAAGCTTGATTATGGGAAATCTTTGTTGGTGTCATCTTTGCATAACTGTGCGTGCCTATATAAACGTGAAACCCCAATTTAATTTTCTACCCAAAATGTCTTTCTATGATGATATGGGATGAACGCAATAATTTATAGGTGAAAATAGTTTAGGGTTCAAATATGTTTCTTGAATGCTCATATGAACAAGGTTTAGTTTTCTTAACATGCTGAATTATTTTCATGCTCTTATGAATGATTTCTTGTTCAGAACAAGTTTGGATTGTTATGCATATGTGTTTGCATGACATAAATCCATAGCCATTATTTCATAGAAAACCAGTTTAGACTAGGCAGAATGGGTGTCCATCCCTTCCCAATTTTGTAATCAAGTCTCTCATGCAACTTAAATAATTGGTTTTAGACTTAGTACTTAACTACTAATGCATGTAATTTTTTATACATTTTATTATTATTATTATTATTATAAATACAACTAGTCGCTAATCCATGCGATGCACAGGATAGTTTTTTAAAACATATATATTTACTTTGCTTAGAGAAATAATCACTTGAAACAAATAAGAATTCACCTCTACTTACCATGGCTCAAAACATACTATGTAAGTATAATTTTATTTGAAATGTAATCAAACATTAAAGGAAACTAAACAATTGTATATCAATTATTGCAAAATATCTAGATGAACAAAAAATATATAATAAATGAATGCTTAGGCAAATAATACAATTAGTATTTTTTGTTTATTCATCTTTTGACTTATTTAAAAAATATATTCCTTATACTTTGTAATCTAGAAGAGTAGATGATACTCATATTCTACATGAGCACAATATAAAGGAAGAAACTCATAACAAACTTTAGGGATAATAATTTAATGATTTAACTATTTTTAGAGATAATTTTATAATTAAATTCATACAAATAAGTTATAAACACTCCCTCTCTCGAAAACTTTAAAAACTACTATTCAAGAATAAGTAAATAAAGATACAACAACTACCAAAATAGCTATCACATAAATATTTTGAAATTCCCAAGGTCTTTATACACAAAGGCAAAACAAATCTCTAGTGTACAACTCCTAATCTCCACTTGAAAATATTATCTGCAAAATAAGAGAATTCATACCTAAAAAATAATTCATTTAGAAGGAAATAAAAGGAATCAATATATATTTTCTACTGCTAATGGAGGCTTGCAATTAGTATGCACTTCCCTCCCTTTACCACTAATCTGAAACAATTGGAAGAATACTTTACATAAATCCATGAACTACTTATACTCAAGAGATGAAGCAATTATGAAAGATACCATTTATTTCAACAAAAAAAAAGAAAAAGAATAATCATAATGAATTGAAAAGCAAGCAATATGGATGGCTTAGGGATGATGATCCAATATGTTTTGATAATATTGAATATCAATGCAAGAACCTATACGTGATTTTCCTTAAACATTACATTTATCATGAATTCTATCCAACACATGCTAGAAACTTTTAATTCAAAAACTTTTCACAACTAAAGAAAATCAAATATGACAACAAACGATGTGAAAAAAAAATTTAAAACTTTATTAGCAAAATATATTAGAAAACAAACATAGACCAAATACAATAGAAACTAAAAAGGAACTTCATTAGCACAACTTTCCAATCAATGCACGAAAGCGTACAGAAATAAAGAAAATTCTAAATGTACTACTAATTTTACAACCAAAGGCTTAGACAACTTACTTCAATGAACAATTGAAGGAGTGACATTTCATAACTATGTACAAATGAGTCATTCTATCCACTACAATGACAACTTCAAATTCTAAAGCATCATCCAAGATGTTGGATTTGTGAATGTAGTATTATACAAAATATGAATGATTCCAATTCATGGGCAACTAAAAAGGCCTAATAGATGTGTCTAATGAGGGAAACATGAAAAGAAAAAACGTCAGCTTGAATTTTCTTTGCCTTAGTCAAATGAGTTCGATGTTGTTCTAGAGAGAGAGACTTTCAAAGGATGTTACAAACTCCAAGAAATTGCACATTGGAGATGGTGAATTTAAAAATAATAATAATAATGTATGGCATAGGTGGAACATTTTGAACAATGAATTTCATGAATTTATCTTCTCATATGCTTGGTTCAGCCACAAAAATATTGCTTTACACGCATAGGAGGGGATGCGGTGTTTACCTTCATTGGTAAAGGAACAATGTTAGCACCGAATCACCCAGATCAGGAAAGACAAATAAGACTGTAGTAGAAAAAGAATTTATTGGCACAATCACAATCCTTAAAAGAAGCAATATAGAAAGAGTTTCTCTATTCCTGTTCCAAAAAAGCAATCTTTAAGCTGCAGAATCCCATTCCATGGTCAGAAACTCTGTGCATAAACCCACTATTGGATATAACTATCAAACTAATGGTCAAAAAAGCCTATCAAACTAATGATTAACTAGAGACAAATAGAAATGCATATCATTGGTTAATATAAAGACATAATTCATAAGCTAAGACATAGGCAGCAGGAACATTAAAAAAATCTTATCGATTAATATGAAATTGAAGTATTCTAAACATAATAACAAAATTTGAGAAAAATGATTTGGCAATTTTTCTATTATTTGAATCTTAAAATTTTCTCCTATCTTAAAGCTAAAACAGTTCCAATTATAAGATATCACATTAAGGAATCATGGATGAAAAGAAAAGATACCAAGTGTCAGATTACTTTGAAGATAACTATTATAAAAATAAAAAATAAAAACAAAAAACAAAAGAGTCAGTAGTGAAGTTGGATAGAGAAAATCAAACATCTTAGACTTCTAAAGTGATCAAGCAGAGGAGGCATCCAATTCATATTCATTTGTAGGCCCAAAATGTCCTAACTATAAATGAAGCAAGGTGAAGGTGACTGTTGCTACCATTTTGAAATAAAAAAGGGTAATAATTTCAGTTGCTCAAGTCTTTGCAAACAATTAAATGTTATTGTTCATGAGAGAGGGCCATAGATCATATTAGTTTTGTGCTGATTTTAAAAGGGGAAGATGAAAGAAAAAAAAAATCAGAAAAATTCAAAGAAAAGACAAAAGAAAAGAACCAATTTATCTTAATTAGATACAGATCCAACCACAATTCTTCCAGCATACAGTCTAAATGCATAAGTATAGAGAATCGGGACATTTTGGAAGTAGTTTAACATAGAAACAACTTTGAAATACAAAATAATTTCAACTTAAAAGACATAATGCTTTGATGTTAACTGTTTCATTTGGTCATAACTGGATGGGTTAATAGCATTTACTGTAGCATTTTGTGCTACATTAGTGCCAAGGCTAGTCCAATAATTTTCTTAACAGATTTGTGACAAAGTGTACCTGTAACATGTATGTGATAGTCAAAAAACCTGTAAAACAGAATATATATCAGAATATACTGAAATTATGATACACAATGAGTTAAGATTAATGAACGCACATAATATCAAAAACAGCAATGAGTGCAAAACCTCTGTGTGGATGATCTAGAAATCCACCAAGAGGAATCACTGCGATCCATGTCAATCAAAGAAAATTGAAAATTGAAAAAGATCAAAATGAAAAATGAAAAATTTTCATGCCTTAAAAATAGTCAAACATCAGAAGAATCGAAATTCTTCAAGTCAATCCTAAAAATCTAATACTCAGATGATAAAAACTCAAGAAAACAATATAACCATGAATCAAAATTGACAGAAACCAAACTTTAAGGAGTGAGAGCAAATCAGAATTCTTACCTCGGGTTTGGACTTCCTCTACAGAGGAGACTGGCTTTAGTTGCAGTTGACGGCCAAAACCCAACACACCCGAGGGTTAGGAAGTGAAATCCCTAAAATGACAGAAAAACCTAATTAAAGGCAAAATCCCTAAAATGACAGAAAAACCTAATTAAAGACAATAGGAAAATATATTATTCATAGATTAATTGAGAAATACAGAGAGAATGGTCTGATACGGAGAAGGGGTTTGGCCGACCTGTATATGCGATTGGAGTGAATCACTTCAGAGGCGTTTTGGACAACGGAGAAGGGGAATGGGATCGGGTTTTGTTGGAGCTAATATGGGTCTGAGTTTTGGATGATGGAGAAGGGCTTTGGCCGTAGGGTCTGTTTTGGACGACGGAGAAGGTTTGACTTGGGTGTGTTTTGGATGACAGAAAAGTGGAACGGGGAAGGAGAAGGGGTATGGGAGAAATAGTAAATTCAGAATTTAGTTTTTTGTATTACTGGGTTTTATGTATTATGGGCTTTTAAAAAAAAATTAGAACTTTCGTTTTTTTTTTTTTTTTTTAAATAATGCTAACGTGAAAAATTGTAGAAGTTTCAAAAGTTTCGGTTTTATATATGTACATAGACTACGAGCCAAAGTCATGGATGTTTTTTCTCTAGATTGTACCTAGTAAAGAAAGTTTTGTAATTTTTTTTTTTTATGTTCTAATCATGATATGTAAACTCAAGATTTCAATAAATGAAAGATGTATTTCATTTTATTTTGATTTTTAAAATATTTTTTCCTTATAAAAAGTAAGTGGCAACTCCAATGTAAAATATTTGATTTAAGATATGTAATATCATCAGTTGAGCTATCATTTTGAGAAACAATATTACACAACCTTACATCATTAATGTGGGATTAATTGGCTACTCATATCATTGCAAGATTTTAGAGTATGATACTGAATTTAATATCTTAAATCTTCAAATTTCTTATCCTTTTTATAAAATAAAAAGAAAAAGAAAAAAAATCCTCAATTGGTTTTCAAATTCAAATTATATTATATCAAAATGCTAAAATTGTGTAATTCACTTAAAATATAATACTAAAGAAAGATAAGTAAAGTTAATGCCACAAATCATTAAATTAAAAATAATAATATTACATTTTGTCATCTTAGACCGAATGGACCAAAGTTGACTAAATTGGACTAAATAGACAGAAGTCAACCGAACAGACTGAATTGGATCAAATAGGACCAAATGGATCAAAATAGACTTACATGACCCGAATTGAAACAAATTGGACTTAAATGGACCGAAATGACCAAAGTAGACTTAAATGGACTGAAGTGGAATGAATTGGACTATATGAACCAAATGAACCCAAATAGACTGAATTAGACCAAAATGGACTAAGATGGACCAAAAATACTTAAGTGGATTGAAATTGACCAAAATAGAACTAAGTGGACTGAATTGGCTTTGGGATAAAGAAGCTAATTTTTAAAAATTCTTCACAAAATGGGGTTATGAAGTGTGCAGATTTGACTTAGGAGTTTAGGTAACCTACTTTTTGCAAAAGAGAAATGCTAGAACCACAACTTTTTTCACAACTTGCTTACGTGACAAGTCGTGAGTATTTGAGTAAAAGTGATGGGTCTACAACTCTACCACTCACGACTTGCAACGTGAGCAAGTTGCGGCAAAAGTTGTGGTCCTAACATTTTCCTTTGCAAAACCCACATGTATTGTCGGTCCCAACTCTTAAATTTTTAGACATTGAAATGCTAAAAGCCATATTGAAATGCTAGATCAATGAGATTAGTTCAGCCCAAGCTTATAAGAGGCTCACGCCATTGACTATTGAACATCTATATTTACTAAGAATACTTAACATCATGGAATAATTTCACATGCCTCGACAAGTGATATTTACTTATAGCCCATTAAAACAAATTGCACAAGCCTCAGTTACAGCCTACAACGGGAGGAAATTTTCACTAATGAGAGTCAAGATACATGGGTGCTTCAATCATTTCAATTTTAAAATACTATGAACTTGAGGATAATTTGTGGTTTGACCAAAGCAGCATGAAAACCGCACAACGGCATTGAAGTGATCCAATTTCATTGCTTTTCAAATATGAACAGATTAATAGTGGTAAAACCATGGTTCACCCATTATACAGGAAACTGAGAATGGTTAAAGAATTACCAAGTCTAATATTCTCCGTTTGTGAAAAACATAGACCAGCTCACTTACTCCTCTCTATAAATAGAGATATCCCCATATGCTATATTCCCATCCCTCACCCAAGCAAGAATACGCAGAGTACTATACCATAAGATAGAGATAGCAAATCCTAAAAATATGATGAAAGGTTTTCCATATCTTGTTACTGTGGCCATTTTGGCTTTGGCATTTTCCCTTGCTTCTGCCTATGACCCTAGTCCTCCGCAAGACTTGTCGCAATCAACAACACCAATTCTGCTGGTATGTACATACTCTCATTATTATTAGCAGTAGTAGTAATTTTCATCAAGTTCATTTGAAATCATTAGAAGTTGTACACAACAATGAAATTATCCCTTCAATAAAAAATAATATCGAAAATATGCCTTATTATGGTTGTATCATCTACATCATATTTGTTTTACTCAGACTTGTTATTGTCCATTATTACAGAAGTTTCTTTTTTTTTTTTTGACAATGAAAAACTTTCTTTGCGCAGTGTTTGTGAATGAAAAATTTTGTAAGGACCCAGCAGTTGTCATAGCCGATGATTTTTTCTTCCCCAGACTCAATATTCCCGCAAGCACTGCAAATAAAGTTGGATTCAATGTCACTCTTGTGAACGTCGATCTATTACCAGGTTTGAACACTCTAGACATATCTTTGGCCCGTCTTGACTTTGCACCATATGGCTTGGATCCTTCGCACATTCACCCTCGTGCCTCTGAGATTCTAGTAGTTGCAGAGGGTACTCTCTTAGTTGGATTTGTCACATCCAACCCAAACAAACTTTTCACCAAAGTTTTAAATAAGGGAGACGTCTTTGCATTCCCAATTAGCCTCATTCACTTTCAATTTAACGTAGGGCAGACCAATGCTGTTGCTTTTGCCAGTCTCAATAGCCAAAATCTCGGGGTGTTCACCATTGCAAATATAGTCTTTGGATCTAATCCTCCCATCAATCCTAATGTTCTCATCAAAGCCTTCCAAGTTGACAAGAATATAATTGATTATCTTCAGAAACAATTCTAGTTAAACCACAATTTGGAAAAGTATATGTAATAGGAATGATTAACTGCTAGGTAGTTCAAATATTGCTTTCCACTTTTCCTTATTCTCCTCTTGTAATGCCTTAGAAATAATTTTTCTAGAATAAAATCATTATTATTTGTGATTGTTTGTATGTGTCATGATGTCATAACAAAGGCAGAGTAGCCAAGATCTTTGTCGTTCAACTATTACCTTCCGGTGACGAAGACATTCACTGTTCAAATTCCCTTATCCTTAATTATCAATGTATTAAAAAAAATAAAGGCAGAGTAATTTGTGCAGCATTAATTAAATCTTGATTACACCTTGTATACACAACGTTTTTAAATCACAATAATCTAACTATTAAATATAAACCGATCAATATTGTATTAAAAGTAGACAGAAGTTTCAATTTTAGTTTTACAAATTGCATGTATGAATATTGAGGTTCTACTACAAAATGCATTCATACTAAGGAAACATGGTAAAAATTATACTACTTTTATGTAGAATATTATGTAAGGCAGTTGCAACGTGCCAATGTCCCTACATAGATCAAAATTTTTTAATAACTATAAAATCTAAAAAATATTATTAGTTAGCCAACGTTTCAAACTAATTTGGTTTCTAACAAATCGAGTCCGGTGGACTTGATTTTGAGCTTACAAATCGAGTACATTGTACTCGATTTCTCCATCGCGACACCGGCTGAGCTGGACAAAATGTCCACGTAGATTTAAAACTCGAGTGCATTGGAGTCGTTTTAAGAACTCGAGTCTAATATACTCGATTTGTGTTCAGCCGTCCACGTGTCCCAAACACTCAAACTCCCAGATCACTCTCACCAAAACACTCTCAAACATCTCGCACACTCAGTCTTTCGCTCTCACTCTCAAAACCACAGATCACACTCATCTCTCACTCTCAAAATCACAAAAATTCAAACACTCACTCTCTCTCTCTCACAGTCTCTCACTGTCAAACACCCAGACGCTCAAACCCACTCAAGCACGAGACTCTCCCTCTCTCTGTCATTCTCCTCCAACTCATTGGCGGCTCGGCCTCATCGGTGGCTCGTTATGTCGTCGTTGGCTCCTCTCCTCGTCGAACTCTGACCATCTCTCTGACCCACCATCTCTGCGAGTCCAGCATCTTTTTTAGCCTTGTTGGGTCATTCACCGTCTCTCTCTCACTCTCAGGTAATTGATTCTATCTAAGTTCCTTGCTTTCTTTTGTTTTTTGTTTAAAGGGTTTTGTACATATAGCTTCCTTTTAAAGTTTGTCATTACAAGTTCCCTGGTTAATTACCTTTATCGTCTCCAGTTGGTCAAGAAAAGGTTCAAATAAGCTTTCAAACACATATCACAATTCTGCTTTCCATTCATTACCACCAAACACTGTTTCTCAAGGTATGTCTCTCTCTCTCTCTCTAACACTTTGCTTGCATTTGTCTCTTAATTCTCACATCTGCCTTTGCTACTGATCGCATCTTAATACTATAGTTTACCAATCTTAGATCTTTGATTAAAGCTTTAAACCTTTTTTTGATCCCATGATATGAATATTTAGTTATTGAATCTAAAGATGAATTAATGGCTATATTCATGTTTACTAGACACTTTAGGAAATGGGTTTTGGAGAAAAATTCAGCCTTTAACATTCTTTAGTGAGAAAAAAACTTAGTGGGTAGTTCGTCCCTTTGTCCTATATTTAGTGTGAGGTGACAAGTGGATCATCAGTCACATGTTATTCGTCCCTTTGTCCTATATTTCTGGGAATGATAATGTAAAGTTTTTGTCCTACAAGGGAGAAGAAGTAGTGTGAATGGTCGGCCATGGAATTTTCTGGAATTGGGAAAGTAGAGAGGAAAAACAAAAAAGGATACATTATAATTTTGAGTTTGCCTTTTTCATTATGGGAGGAACACAAAGAATCTTCCTTGCTTATTCCTATGAAGTTGTATCTTATGTATGAAAAAAAGGATTGTATAATTCAAGGTATATTTTCACTTCTATATAGATATGAAACTAGTAATACTGATTTGAAGGACCACAGTAAAGTCACTAAAGTGTTGAGATGAAAGTTAAGCTTGAATGATTTCCTTTTCTTTTAGCATATATACCAAAGTTCATGACTATGTAAACACTTTATGCTTATATGACAGGCCTTACTATTTTTTCTTTATAATGATCTGTGCATTCAAATGCTATAAAGTTTGAAAATAAGATGTTTATATCTATATAGGCCCTCCTAAGTCTTAGCCCCCCTTTATCCAAAAATATATACCCTACTAAGCTTTTGAGAAAGGGATTCCATATAGGATTTAATTATATTTTGAAAGGTCTGAGTGAAGGAAGTTTGCCTTGTAGACTAGTAGTGGGGTTCAAGTCCTTAAGGTAATCTTAGCATTGGATCAATAGCCCAACTGGACCTATGCTAGTGGTTTAGAGATCTACAACGGTTTTATTGAAGCGCTGATATAGTTCAGTGTTTTTTTTAGTGCAACAATGCCAAAGTTGTATTAAAGAATATATATAATCCACCACTCTAGTATATTGTAAATCCAAGGCTTAAAATCATAGTTTAGAAGTTAGACTTTTTGTTTGAATTTTTTCTTTTTGGAAACCCTGATGTCAATGTAGGGCTCCATACAATCTCTCACTCTCTCTCCAGCACGTGCTAAAATTTAGGACATTTTCTAAACAAACAAAGCAGAATATTATGTTTTACATGCCCTCTTACACAATTTAACAAGACTAAAAAAAATCTAGAAAATCAATATAGTATTATAGTGTTATTCCATTACCTATGACAACTGATATTTGCAGTGCCCGCATTAGATTTTACATCATGTTTAATTTTGTTTCCAGCAGAAAACAGAAAAAGAGGAAATTTTTATTTGTTAGAATGTCAAGAATTTGGATTCATCTATTATTAAATACACTTTCATTATGGCAGCTGACCTACTTTTCCAAAATAAATTAAAGAAAAAAAATTAATTACTCACATAATATGGTACATTATCCGCATTTTATAAAAGTTTGTACATAATATGGGATAAATTAATCTAGCTAATCAAAGTACATTGACTTTTGTCATTCTTAGGCTGAGTTTGGATACGGATGAAAAAAGGGGCGTCTGCGTTCAGCGTTTTTTTTTTTTTTTTTTTTTCCTTCTGCTTCACGCGTTTCACAGGAGAAGCGGCTACTGTTCATGCTACTGTGCATGAACAGTAGCCGATTTTGTTGACTTTCAGCAAATTTGTGGGTCCCGTGTACTGTTCACGGGACCCACAAACTTCACTTTTCAGATTTTTTAAAATTAAAAATGGGACCCACGGTACTATTCACACATTTAAAAATTATTTTGGTACAGTGTTTTCAGTTTTCAGTTTTCAGCAATAAGCTCTATCCAAACGGACCCTTAGTTCAATTAATTTGATGACTCCTTTTCTAATACTTTAATTCACTATCTTAACCTTTCCCCAACCAAATGGTCTTACCCTAGTGTTTAGAAATGGTTGCCAGTCCTTTTATTCTTTACATTCTTTATTGATTACTTAATAACGCCTGATGTGGCTCCACAATTATACCGGGTTCCTTTCTTTTCTTCTAGACTCTAGCATTTCATATTCAAATTGTAGCACTAAAGAAACGTGTGATAGAGGCAAAGGATTGGTGCAAGCGGTACATATTTTTTTGCTTGGAATTGGGAAAATCTTTGATTCCATATAGAGCTTTAATTTTGTATGGAAGGACAGCTAGCATGTGTGTTAGCTTCATTGTGAGTAATTCACAGTGTCCTCACATAAAACTTCAATGTGATCTTTGTAGTACAATCATTGGTATAATGGAATGTGCTCGAGCTGTGTCCATATCTCTACAACATTATTGTGGCATATATTTGTGTCTGCTCTTTTGATTGTTAGATTATGTCTCTTTTGTAAAATGTGTTATATTGAAAGTGGGTTATTTGTGGATGATCATATGAGGTGATGTTTAAGATTGTTAGTTAGATCGGTGAAAACTTAATATTAGATCATTTAAAATAGAGATTTGAAGGTCTATAAGGATCCAATGGTTTAATCATTAAACTACACAAAAATTTTGAACTCTAGTGCATCATTATTGTAAACGAAACAAATACTCGGAAGTATGAGCTTTTGTTTTAGATTTTGGATGTTTGAAGTAGAGTGGCAAAATTAGCTTTAGACTCCAATTGTTAATTAAATTTCAAACTAATGAAACAAACTTAGATGAAGTCCCATGCTTCGTGTTACTGTTTTGATAGTTGCTACAGTGAAATCGAGTCTAAGAAACTCGAAATGTTAGTTTGCTAATTAGTTTGAAAACGATGTTAACTAACGAATATATTTGAAAATGGGTGTCTTATGCCAATTTTCTCCTTTTGGTTCTGTTTTTGTTTCAAGGAAATCGAGTGTTAAAGAGTCGAGTTCATGTGGAACTCAAGTTTCTAAGACTCGAGTTGCTACAGTGAAATCGAGTTTAAGAAACTTCAGATGTTAGTTTGCTAATTAGTTTGAAAACGATGTTAACTAACAAATATGTTTGAAAATTATCTTTATATGCCAATTTTCTCCTTGCAATGTCACCCAAACTTACCTACTAGTTTTAAGTTGATGTCTTCTATTTAGCTAGTTTTTCTATTCACTTGATTCTATCTTATTGACATAAATATTATCTCTTATGGAGCTTGTGTGCATAGTGGTATTTGGAGAATTGTGCAATAAATTAGGCTATACATTGAGATCCTTGCCAATTTATCTTGAACATGTGCTTATATTACTCTTTACTCCCTAAACTTTGTGTAGTATGGCTGCCGTTGCTGCTGAGGTGGTTGATCAGTTCGGTCCTGGTCCCAAGGTCCCATCAGTGTTAAGGTTTCTAATAGAACATCGATCGTCCGCTGTTTGGGAAGGCAAGGTAAAATTAAAACCGACAACCTACTGAATTTCTATATTCTTTTCTTATCCTTTTACATTATGTTGATTTTTTTTTCATTTCTAAAATCCTAAGTTTGTCAATGTTATTACTAGCTTTGAATGCATAGTCATGACCATTAGTTGGATTGAGTTAGATTGCTTATGTTCTTGCAAAATGGTCTCTTAATAATTATCTACCTCTAGTATTTTTGTTTTAGGCTGTACTCCTAATTTTGTTGATGTAATTCTTCTTGAGTATAACCTTAATCTTGATATATAGCTTTTGTATTTTTGGTTTTTGTATAAAAAAAATAAGGAGACTACAAACGCTTTGTTAACTAAGTTGTCATAAACTCATGGAAATTCCAATTAAAGTTTATGGGATATTTTGTTAACAATAGCTACAATAATTTATACAAAGGTTATGGCATATTGCATCTCATCACCATGGTTCTATCATGTGCAGGATCCAGGGGTATTGAAATGTCATGGTCGTAATGAGGAGTTCCAAAAACGAAGCCCGATGGTGGATGATCGCGTCCTCGACATTGTCAAGAGAATTGGATTAGAGGGGCTGTATAGGACCCCATTTAGAGAGCTTGATCATAACTTGATAATGGCCTTTGTTGAGCGATGGTGGCCTGAAACCCACACCTTCTACCTTTCACATGGTGAGATGACGATCACATTACAAGACATTGAGGTTCTTTTGGGGATTCCAATCGATGGTGAGGCAATTGTTGGAACTTGTGCCTTGATGTGGGCTGTTGAATGTTAGCAAATGCTTGGAATTGTTACTAATTCTGTGGTGCTTAAAGGACAGAGGATCCAAATTAAGAAGCTACTTGAAAAAATTGACTAAGGGTTGCCTGATGGTGCAGCAGAGGTTGCTGTGCATCAGTATGCACGGTGTTATATTCTAGCACTCCTAGGGGACACAATTTTTGCTGACAAGTCTGGCGATAGGGTGCATATGATGTGGTTGTAGATGTTGAGGGACCTTCACAATCCACCTCGGTACAGTTGGGGGAGCGCTTGCCTTGCATGGTTGTACAGAGAGTTATGCAGGGCAACTGACAAAAAGGCCAGTCAGATTGGTGGGGCCTTGATACTCATTCAGTATTGGGCATGGTTCAGATTCCCTTTTTTGTGCCCAAGGATGGACCTCCCACCAGATGGTGCATATGGCCCACCATTACCATCTTCGCCATTGTCTATTAAGTAAGTCTCTTCCTTAACCGATTCTCTCTATATTTTTTGGATCCATCATTTTAAACAATATGACACATTGAACTTATCATTATTCAACTACTTAAGTTTTTGAACTTAGCATTACAAAATAATTGAACTTAGCATTATTCCAGTATTATTCTACAACTAAGGATGCTTATGTAGTGTAGTAGTAGTATTTCAAGGAAAAATAAACAATATGGATTTTTTAAGCTTCCATCAGCATACATATCCTTTTTCTTTTTTATTACATTGCATAATTGGTAGATATTGATTCTCTCTTTCTTCATTGTAGGTTGGTTTGGGTCGTGAGTAAGAAGAATAGCCCCGCCGAAATCTGTTTGGTTCGGTACTGTCAGCTTCTAGATTCTTTGTATCCCAACCAGGTACCCAAATTGTGTTTCTTGTAATGTTTATGAATACTGTATACTGTTATAACTATAAAATATGTCAGTTGAAAATAATGGAACATTGCATAATGTGCTACACTTTTTTTTTACTACAACAGGTGGTGTGGCAACCATATGAAGCCGAATTAGGCCACCTGCCTGCGTTCTGTGTAGCAGGACGAGACATGTGGACGGTGAGAGTGCCACTTGTATGTTTCTGGCTAGTAGAGAAACATACACCGGATCATGTTCTTCGTCAGTTTGGGATGGTGCAAGAAATTCCCGAAGATGTTGATACTGACGATGCCCTTCATAAGATAGACCTGAGGGGGAAGACTGAAGAGGACTGGAGGGTCAGACATTTTAGCCACATCCAAGTATGGAATACGAGAGCACAGGAACTATGTAATGGAGCACGACTAGAGGGTGCTATGTTGAGTGTTCATCCATACTTCGGCTGGTATGGTAAAGTCATATGGAGGTTTGTTGACCACACTAGCGCCTCACTTCTTATTACAGTAATCGCTTTGACCTTTCTTTCCAAATTTTGTTGCGTATTACCATTTTTGCGTTAGGTGTACTAATTGTATTACAAAAATTGCAGGTCGCCATGCACAAGCAGATATTGATGCGTTATGTAGTAGGCAGTCCTGAGCACAAGCTGATTACAGCTATGCTGAAGGAAGTGGATCGCCTTCACCGTCTAGCTGCCCATCTTCCCTTGGAAGATGCCAATACAGCAAATCCAGAAGTGCCAGAACAGAATGGATGACCAAGCACGAGCTCAACTCCTACTAGCCATAGCCATGGCCAGTGTGCTGCACCCCATCAACAGCAAAATCAACCCCCTCCACCCCCACATGCTTCTCCTGCCCCAGAGTTCCCTCCACCCCCACATGCATCACCTGCCCCAGAGTTCCCTTCACCCCCATATGCATCTCCTTCCCCAGAGATCCCTCCTCGTACTACTCCCGCATTTCTTGACCTACAGATCCCTATACCCACTGCACATGCATCTTCTCACCCCGAGATCCATCCTTTACTCCGCCATCCTTTGATCTCAGCATTGATTTTAATGACACCCCTCCTGTCATGCACACTCAATCTCCCTCATACAGCATTGGTCATATACACCATGTACCACCCCATAGTGACTCCATGTCATTCATGCCCACTCCTGGACTGCATACAGCTCCTATGACTATGAGCCTTACTCACATTTCGTCCGCTACACCATCCTTCCCCGCAGTTGTAGTATCTTCAGTTGTTGGGAGTCAAGCAAATCAGTGAGCTATGCATGTCAAGAATGAGCAAATAGTTGGGTTACACTCACCCCCACAAGGTCGGCCTAAACGCACAAGAAAAGCACCTCCTTGTGGGACAGGTGGTCACAAAGCAGGACACAAGGCTGGCCCCACGGTATAATTGGTCATTTACTAGCTTTGAATACTTTCGTGACTGTTGTTATGGTTGGTATTAAAATTCATTTGATCTATTGTTTCTTTGTAACTTCGTCTTTGCAGCAACGCAAGGAGCCTGGCCAAGGAGATGCGGTACCCCCTCCTCCACATACCAGACATTATACAAGACAGCATAAGCGTCAAGTGCCATAGGGTCAGCACCCCATCTGCCTACAAATGGTGTTCAACTCAGCATGTATATTTTGCCCGATTTGATAACTTTTGGATGTCTTATACTCTTATATCAATTTGGTGGGTGGCTGCTATAGCATGGGAAAGTCTTAATTATGAGTTTCTGCAGGCATTACCACAGCTTACTGCCCTTCGTGTATATTGTGCTGGTGTGTGGCACAATGCAGTGGTAAGATCATAATGATATTTTGTAGGGTTCGATACATAATTAACATCCTGTAATATGTGTTGCGTGCCAAATACATCACTACATTTCTAATCTAAGCAATCAAGTCCCTAGGTTTGCTTGAATTCTAAAAATCTAGTCCAATCAAAGATGCATGTAATGAATTGTGTAATTCAAGTTCAATATATTGCAGTTGTTTGTGTGCCACAAAAATAATTAGTAAAATACTGCAATTTATGATCTTGTACGTAGTTAGAAAGAATGGTGCTTAAATTTACTGATTTTATGATCCTTACTAATGGGGGCACTTCCAACACTGATAAGGCAAGTTTATGGAATTTCGTTTTTGAAGTTTTATTATCAAGGAATTTGGTGTGAAATTATCACTCAAATATAAAATTAGTTTGGTTTTGTTGTCACTCACCACAAACCAGATTTGGGGACTAGCATTTGGCCTCATGTGAACTGTATTTTTGTTACTAGTACTACTGCTAATAACTCAGGGCTTTTTTTTGATGAAGCTTCTGTCATCTTAGGATATTTGGATGACAACTGACAATGGTTGGCAACATTAAGCCCTCAGATATTCTTTGTTTGTGCACTGACTTGGGAATGAAATTGAGAGTTGCAACCCTTAATTGAGACTTGGGTAATGAAGCTTGACCCATTGTTATCAGCTCAAGCAATTTAACGAATTTTTATAATCACCCTATAACTTGGATCCATAAAATTCTTCTTTAATATGCTAAGTTTATGTAATTTTTTTATTTGCACTTTGGCCTAGATTTTTCTTTGCGGTAGAATTGCTTTGGAACTGTAATAGATCTACTATAATTGCTTGGGGGCCACAGAGGACACTTAAACTTCTACCTGTCTATATGCTGATGACTTGTTTGAACACTTGGTTCTCAATTTGGAAAATTATGCTAATGACTTCTACCTACCAAAGAATGATGTAGGTCATTTTACTTTATCGCATCTTTCTGTACCACTGCCTAGTTTTCTCAACTGTGCTTAAAAAAAAATTTATAAAGGACCTATATAAACAAGATGATGAATATGTATGAATGAGACTTTCCACTTGGTACTATTTGGGAAATTTTGGTTCAGATATGAATTAGTGTCATGGACAATCACCCCCCACCCCACCCCCTGGCTGGGTGTCCCCCCTAACTTGCCTCCTGCGATTGCTGAAGAAGAAATTGAGCAGGAATTCAAGGACTTTGGCAAAATTATACCTGATGGTGTCTTTATTAGGTTACGCAAGGTGGGATTTTCTTTCTTCATAGTGACTTCGTTGTATGGATCCTTGTGAGCAGCTAAAATAGCAATTGATTCATACAGGAAGTTGGAGTTTGCTATGCCTTTGTTGAGTTCGAAGACCTTATTGGTGTTCAAAATGCACTCAAGGTTTGTATTTCTCTCTCTCTTTTTTTAATCTTTAAATGTATTTGAAAAAGATTTCAAGGTATTGTAGTGAATATCCAAAGTATTTGGTAATATTTTATTGATATTTTGTGTTACAACTTGAATATAACATGGATGCGTATCAGGCATCTTATCTATTGAAGCTTACGAAAAACTAAATAAACTATGTTTTTAATACTTACAGAATTTGTTATTACTATTATTGCCATGCAATGTGAATAGAACAGTAAATTGGGATTTTGATATTATTCCCTGAAAGTTGTAATATTTTATTCCATTTTTCCTTTATATTTTATGGTGCCTGAAAGAACCAGCCTGTCTTATGTGTTGTAATTTTTTTATCTTCAATAATCTACTGAAATTTTGCAATGATTTGTGTTTTAAAAATTTTGCAATTAATTATATTTTAAATGTCAATTCTATAAAATACTGTTAGCTGGGCCTAAATTTGTTTATCTTTCTAGGAATCTCCGATACAGTTGGCTGGAAGGCAAGTCTACATTGAGGAAAGGAGACCAAACAGCAGTGGCATTTCTCGAGGTGGAAGTATGTGCCTTTTATCTATTCCTCTAATTCGTATTATCAAAAAATCAGGCATAGTTGGAGATTTCTTAAAAATTGTACTCCAACAAATGTATTTCTTATGGATTATTTGTTCTTTGATCTCATGCTTTATATAGTTTCAAATGTTGAATTGCAAACTGCTTTTATGTCAGTTTGGCTGAAATTATATCTTTAAAATAAATCAACTTATATAAAAAAAAATCTTTTGAATATTAAGGATAAATGTGCTTTATTCCCAAATCTTTTTGGGGTTGGCTTTGGATTCTTAACCGATTAGACTATATGGACCACACGGATTCTTACCAAAAAAAATCTTTTTGGAATATAAAGAGCAACTGTCAGAATTATTATTCATAGAAAAGACAGATTAGATTTTTATATATAGTTGTTACATGATGCGTGAAAATAATTTTGTACAAAAAAAGTGTTGCAAAAACCAAGAGACTAGAAAGGAGAGGGACATGGAAATTTTTATGGTGGTACATTGGCATTTTTGACACAATGGTGATGAAGTAGTGGATATGAGCTTATGCTGTGTGGTAGCAATGATAACAAGTCATGGTTATCTTAGTAACAAACACCTCGTTCCAGAATAGGCAATATCTGCTGTCGACTAGTCTACTAGGCAATATCTTAGTAACAAACATGATTATAATGAATGACTTTCTGATCTTAGAAATCATACTTTACTCTTCTAGATTCTCTTATATCAAAATATCATCATTGTTGTTTATGAGAGTGAACAATCTGATATCAATCTTGTTTCCTCTTGTGATTGTCATGATCTTCTAATCAGCTGGTACAGCAATTTTGGTTGGTTCCATGATTGACTTTAAATTCAACAATTTTCTGCTTCCAAGTCGTTTGTCCAGGAATTCCCAAAAAGATGCTGCTGCTTCTGGAAGTATGGGACATTGGTAAGGGAAAAAGGTTTTTCTCTAAACTAGTTTGGAGAAAATTTTTTTGAACTCTTGATATATCTTTATAGTGAGTGTGAATTTGAAAAATCTAACTTTTTGATTGCATGTTCTTATTATATCTTTTATCCTTGCAAAATATGATCATAGTAATTGAAGTATTTGTGCAGTCAAGTGTGTGTGTGTGTATTTAGTTCTTTAAGTCTAGGTTCCCTTAATAAGGGAAAGACACCTGTGTTCTCTATGTTATTTTGGATGCATTTTTAAGTCATGCCACTGCCATTGGATTGTGATGAGAACGTGCATTTCAGAATACTAATGGTTGGTTTTAGTTCTCCTGTTTTCCCTTATTCTCCTGTTTTCTCAACAGTTGAAAGTGGGCAATGGAGAGGATTTCTTTCCTAGGAATGGTCGATGGAATTTCAACAATAAAGTATTTCCTTTTTTTCTTACTATTTAAGATTTTGATTCAGTGGTTCTTACGGTATTTTCAACATTCCATGTAGAAAGTAGTGCAGCCAACAAAGATTGAACTCTGGGCTGTAGTGAACTTCTCAGCGTGTTGTGATACACAAAGTCTTGTACGGGATCTAATTAAATGTGGAGATCTGAAAGGAATTGTAAGTATATGTTCCTGATATGAATGCTATAATGCCTTGTCTGATAACTGATAGCTGATAGCTATCTTTCTTATGTTCTTGTAGCAAATAGATGCTCCATTCGATGTGTTTCAAGAAAATCTATGGAATAGATGCGCTTCACCCATGGCTAGAGTGGAGAAGATGTTTGAGGATATACAATCAAAACTTCCTGGTGCTCAGGGTTTCTTCTATGCTTGCTTCCTGAGAGAAAAAACTCCGATCTTTATGGTAGAGCGATATTATCCATTCCCACCTTCACAGTATTAATTGCTTTAAAATGGTCTTGCAGTGCAAATGTTTTCTAAATGAAATTTGTTTAATCTTAAGGTCCATGGAAGCGAAAGAATCTTGCTGAGTATGGAATAGTCACTTAGTGCATTGCTCCTACTAGGGTTAATGACCAATATCTTACCAATGTTATTTTGAAGATCAATGCAAAGGTATGCTACTGTATGGGCTAGTCCCTCTCTCTCTCTCTCTTATTCTGCTTCTGTTCCCAAATTGGTTGTTGGGATACAGGACTGTTACTATTGTTTTATCACACGTTCAATTTGCCTTTTTGTCTTGATTAGGTTGACTTGAATCAGGTTTGGTCTGAACCTTAAATCATCTTGCTGGATTTTTTTATACATCACGTGACAGTGCAATCCAGGAGTTTGAACAGAAATTCTTTGCCAAGACCAAGAACCACTGGTCCACTCGAAAAGAGTTCATTTCCCACCCAAAGAGTTATACTTGGTTGGAAATGGATTATGGTGAGCAGGAAAAAGAATCAGATGTGCGTACTCCTGATTCTAAATTTATATTTTTCCTTAAAGTGCCAAATGCTTGAAGTAGATGTCATTTTTATTTAAGAAGAAAACTCCACCCACCTGTGTACCCTTGTGCAATAAAAAAGGAAGCAAAAGAAAGGCGACTTTACTGATTTCTGTTCTCACTTCTCATGTATGGATCAAATTTTATTTTTGGCTTACTGTGTATCAGTGATGATGGGTGTCTCATTTACAGAAGGTGTTGTGGGGGTGGGGATTTTTAAGCACCTTCCAGATATAAGGATGTATCATCCTAATGACTTTTGTATCCCATATTTCTGTTTGACCCAAAATAGAAAGAAGAGAGAACCATATTTGAGAGATTCTTTTTACGTTGTTTTGGTTTTGAATCATGCATTCTAGCTTCAAGAAGTATGAGATTCCAATTTTAATCGATGGTTTCTTGTAGAGAATTCTACACTGTTATTCCCCATGTCTTTGGATTTAAGAAAATGCGTAAGTCCTCTCTTTTTTCTCCACTGTTCACTTAATAAACTAGGGATATAATAGTTGGGGTTGTCTATTTTCTCTCAAAAATGGCATCTATTTTAATACGTAAGAGTAAATGATGGCAGGTGAATTTGTAATCGACTCTCCTCAGAAGTTGAAACACAAGTTGGAAATGATAATTATTTTGGGATTTAATTATTTTCTTGACAACTTTGGTATTATATTATTTTATTTCCTGGGATATTAGATGCTATAGTATCCTTTAATGTTACCCCCTGCTGTGGCCTATCAGTGAGATTTTGGTTGTATTTGGAAATTTATTCAGTTGCTATCGATTATGAGAAACACAGATCTGATCAACTTCTTGCGTCTAATTGAAGGTTGAGGCCCTGTCTGAATTTGAGGTTGCAACAAAGCTGTTGAAAGATGACACTAGAACAGAGGTTTTACCTATTAACTTGTCTCCTTTTTAATTATTGACTGGCTGTGTCTGGAAAGTTTCTGAAAGTCATATTTGCATGTTTTTAAGAAGCCATTGTAATATATGCAAAGAGCACATGGTCCGAATTATTTTTATCATTCCATTTAAGACATCAGAGAAAATGGTCCTACTTAGTCATAGTGAGTTAGCTTATATTTATACTTTATCACTACTGTACTCTACTTATTTACCTCTGCCATCATTGTAGGGTGACCCCTTGTATTCTCATTACCAACGGCTTCATTCTGAACTGTCACCCCTTGAAGTTGATTCTGAGCAATTCTCTATGGTAATAGCCTCAGATCTTTTAACAGTAATACTTATTTACACACACACACACCCCTAAGGACAGTAAAAAAGAATGCCCCCAACCCCAAACTATAATACATGCAAAATATAGCTTATGACTCCATGAGTTGGTTTATTAGCTGCCCACTTATAGATCTGATACATAGTTTTTGTTTCCTCATCTTTCCAGGTTGCAAAATATATGCAGAACACTCATGCAAAAACACACTCAAATTACACTGTGGACATTGTTCAAATATTCAGGGTATCAAGAGAGGGTGAATCTGAACGCTTCAAAAAGGTGACGAGGCATTTTCTGTGAAAGTTAAAGACCTTTATTACAAAATATTTCTATCATTGCAGATATTTTCAGCAATTATTTATTTGTCTCATTAGGTTCTGATATATAAGTAATTCGTTAGGTTTTAAATCCTAATTAACTGCCTATTACTCCTGCAAGCAGTTTAACAGTGTGAAGAATAGAATGCTCTTATGGCATGGTTCTCGGCTTACAAATTGGACTGGCATTTTATCCCAAGGTCATTATTTTCCTCTCAAGATTCATAAGTACTAATAAATTTGCGTGTGTGTGTGTTTTCACATCATGTGATCTGAAAATCTCCATCAATAAGTTAAAAATATTTAAGCCTAACTTGTATTCTATCAGGTTTGCGCATAGCTCCACCTGAAGAACCTGTAACAGGTTACATGTTTGGGAAGGGTGTTTACTTTGCTGACATGTTCTCCAAAAGTGCAAATTATTGCTATGCTTCTCATGGTTCCAAGGCTAGTGTGCTGCTTTTGTGTGAGGTTGTTCTTTATTCTGTAAAAACATTATTGTTATATGAAAAGACATTCTTTTGGCCTGTTTCCCTATTTCCCCCAGTGATTTTTTTCCTACACTCAGTTCTGTGGGAACGCAATGCGATTTGCCATAATTTAATGCTTGCTTTAACTAGGTTAATTTGTATCTGACATGTTAACAGAATGATTTTATCCAGGATTCCTCTTGATGAATCATGTTTGCAACATCGACTCTCTATACATCTGGAGGAGGAAAAGAAGAGCCTTAAAGGAGGAAAGCTTCATGTGAATGCTACTATTTAATGGGGACTGTTGATCATAATACTCGGCACTGAAATTTGCACGTAAAGGGTGTGGCAAAGGATTGAAGATTACTCCAACTGACAAAGTTGATGCTTCAGAATCATCTGCAAAGGCAGAATGCAAGAGGAAAATCCCAACTGTAACAGGATGTCAAATTTGCTATCAATCTTATGGCTTATGAACTTGTGGCAAATCACAATATTAATTTAGTACATGATGAACTAGTGAAAACATGTTCTATTTGTAATCACATATCAGTGAAGGTTATGCCATTTTGTTTACAAAAAATCCTGGCCATATTTGAGAAATATCACTAGCTGGTTGGGCAAAAGAAGGCCTTTTTCAGTAGTTTGTCACAAATTTTTCGCAAATGTTGAATGGGGCTACTGAGTGACCGAGAATGTTGCCACTCTAATTGAAGTTTAGTTTCATTTCAACTAGAATGGTTAAACTTATTAGAAATTAGCTAGACACGTTAAACTTATAATTCAGTGTAGGAGACTGCAATGGGTGTATCCAGTGGCGGAGCTAGGATTTTAGTTTAGAGGGGGCAAAATTAAAATGCTATATTAAAAGTGCAATTTATCTAAAAAACATTAATCAACAATAATAACAAAATAAATAAATAATTGTAAGCAAATATGAATATATTTCATATTATTAAAATAAATAAACAAAAACAACCAATTCATAGCTACTAAAAAATTTACAAACTGATGGAGTAAAAATATAATTAGTGTTACTTAAAAAATATAATGAATAAATGTTTAAAATTATTTTTTGTGATTGGTGACATGCCAATTTGTAAGACATAAGTAGTAAAATTTGTAATATCTCTAGCATCATTCAAAGATAAAATGTTGTGAAAAGTATCATAAATAATAAAAATGGTGTAAATAATGATATAAAATAAAAATAAAAATAGTGAAATAGGTGGTTTGGTCCCTTCAAGTTTCAATAAGTAGAAGTTTTTTTTTTTTTTTTCTGCTAATAAAAAAAAAAAAAAAAAAGGAGTAAGGGGGGGCAGGTGCCCCCCCTCGCCCCCCTCTGGCTCCGCCAGTGGGTGTATCACTATCACACAAGGGCCTGATGGCTAGGAAGCCCCAAAAAAAAAAAAACCAACATATAACTTGAGTTCATAGTACTCGATTTATGTGCAGTTATAAATCGAGTCCTATAGACTCAAGTTCTGCATTTAGTACTCGACTTCCCATACTTCGAGTTTTCAGGCAGAGAGTAGGGACAAACTCGATCAGTCTGAAGTCGATTTTTATGTGCTATTTTTCGTTTTTTTTTTTTTCTTATTTTTTTTTTTTTTTTTTTTTTTTTTTTTTTTTTTTTTTTTTTTTAATGTAGTGCAAAAACACAACATATTTTGCTCTCTCTATTTTAGTATGTCAACTGAAGCATAAGCAAAACCTTTAGAAAACCACCTTATTGGTTCTTTTCTGCTAGTCACAAGTAATGGCACCATCAGCTTAACAAGACTAAAAACTATAAAAAGTAAGTGAACAATGTCATGCAGAGTAAAAATAAGGTAAGACTTGACGAAAAGAAGGTGGTAAAAAAGTCCAAAGCTATACAGACGAGGAAGAAAATGCAAAATGAAAGGATTGGAAAAGCCATCTAGTCATAATATTGTAATGAAACCGTACCTCAGACAAGTTAATTGATATGAATGCTATGCCAGTCCAATGTTGAAAGCTCATGAGTAAAAAGTTAAGATGGAGAAGGGCTTAACAAGAAGCACCAATGCAGATGAGTAGAGCAGCTAATGAAAAAAGATTTATAATTACTTATCAAAAAAACAAAAAAAGGACTTATAGTCTCAACAAGAAGCACCAACACAGATGAGTATAACAGCTAATAGAAATAATTAACAACTAATTGAAAGATAAAATTAAACATTCAGAATATCACAATATAGAAACAGGTACATTGGATACAGAATAATTCCATTACAAGTGCATTCAGTGATAAAAGAAAATAATAATTGTGCCGATACAACCCAGTACAAATTTCGAATACACAATAAAGAGAACCACAATTTACATCTACAATTCCATTCCAAAATCGAGTATCTGCATACCTTACAAAAATTGAAATATTGTCGTTAGATACCAAAAGCCAAAACAAAGGTACTAATCTATGCAATTTGGCTAATTGATACAATCATGGCATTTTATATAAAAGCATCACTTACCTAGTTTGGGTCATTATTGCTTGTCGAAGCCCCACGGGAAAGTGGACATCTTCTACGGTTATGCCCATGTTAATGACACAGTCCACAGCTCTGCTTTTGTTGAATCTCCCTCAAGTCATAATCTGGCCTTCGGCTTCCCGGTTTTCGCCGGACCCCATCCATCTCATTCCGTATCCTAGACTTCACAGGTCGACCTTTGGCCCGCAACAGGTCTTGGTCAGGCACCCACTTTGGACCTTCCATATCCCTCCACAATTACTCTGACTTTGGCACCACAAATTGGTGTAAGTAGGTGCGAATGGCGTTCTCCAAACTATAACATAGATCAATATATGTACTTGCATCTTGCCCCAAGGATTGAAGAACTGTAATTGCATGTGAACAAGGGATCTTTCAATTTTGCCACTTTCCACAACCACTTGTTCTGGCCAATATGTTTATTGCATGACTATGTTGTCCCCTTCCAGAGAAGTGGATGTTGTACGCAGTCGTTACTTGATATATACCATGGACATTATTAAACGGCCTTACTTGGTATGTTTTAGATTTTTTTAGATTTGCATCAAAGATTTCTAAGACATATTTACTCCACACCTTGCCCTCCAAGAGATCATGAGTAATTTTTTTGTGTCGATCATGGAATACGCGACAAGTTTGGTCCAAGTGAATTCAACCAGTGCAGCAATGGGCAGGCCACGGGCACCTTTGAGTACTCCATTGAAGCACTCCGAGACATTGGTTGTCATAACCCCATAACGGTATCCACCATCATGTAGTTGAGTCCACTTGTCTATATCCTCTTTCATTAGATATGTGTATGGCATGATGGATGGGTCAGGTTCACTTACCTGTTGTTCAGTGGCTGATTTCTTCATAAGGGCCTCGATCTCGGCTTTCTTGATAGGTTGCATGTACAACTCAAATTTAGTTTCCTGAGTAGGATACCCCGCTTTCAAGGCCAATGACTTTAAAGTGGCATCTTGAAAATGCGTATTGAAGTTGCTAGTAACATGTCGAAGGCAATATCTGTAGTATACTCGAACTCATCCATGATCATCTCTAGGCCAGTTTGCAATTGCGTTTCGAATACCCTTATGTCGGTCAGAAATTATGCAGATGTCCTTATTTTCTATCACATCCCCCAGTGCAAACCTGACGCAATCTAAAAACCACCTCCAACTAGGCCCTGACTCTTTGTCCACAACAGCAAAGGCGAGAGGCAAAACCTTGTTGTTGGCATCGGCTGCCATTGCAATCATCAATACCCCTCGATATTTACCATACAAATGGGTCCCATCAATACTGATCATTGGCTTACAATGTCTGAATCCTTCAATGCAAGGAGCGAAAGCCCAAAATACATATCGCAATATTGAAACACCTTCCTCCCTCGGTTCAGTGAGATACCAGTATCGGGTGCCAGCTTCTTGATCCAAGTATGCCAACATCAACTTTTTCAACCTTTCGTAAGACTCTTCCCAATCGCCGAATATCTTTGCAATAGCCCTTTGTTTCGCATCCCATATCTTATAGTAAGAAAGCTTATGTTCATAATACTTCCCTTTGATGTAATCTCTAAGGTGTTGAATTGTTGCCGTGTGATTTTCTTGCAACGTTGGAACAAATTCTGCTGCAAGAAAATTACAATCCATCATTCTACCATCAAGAGCCATGCCAAGGGTCATACAACTGTGAGGACCCCCATAAGATGTGACCCTCCATATTCCTTGTTTAGGCTTCATGACTGCCCCAACATACCACTTGCATGACCCATCCATGCATTTCACATACAGTCTACTTTTGGTCGACCTACTAGTCAGAAAGTTTCTGTTATGCTTTGCGGCATAAATTGTTAATGCACGTTTCACCGCTTCTTTATTCGCAAGAATCAACCCCATACAAAAATTCATGTCCGCATTCCAAGAAGAAGCAAATGCTTGCTTACCAACTTTAGGATCAATCGTATTTTCCCAAGTATTTTCATAAAATGATAAGGCGGGATGTTCATAAACGGGGGTTGCATTTGTAACATGCTGAACTCTAACAGTAGCGTCTGCATCATCTTCGTCACATTCATCCATATCATCAACATTAGGATTGAGAGTAATTTCATGGTCATCAACACCCCTATCAAAGTCACCTTGCTCATCCTCTCTTTGTACTCATCTCTATCATCAAGATCTTCCCCAACACAGAGTTCATCTTCATCTTCAACTACTGGAAGTGTAGAGGATTCACCTCGATGTGTACAAAATTGATCTTCATATCTATTGCCAGGTTCGCTCTCAACTGTTCTTGGTGTCTCTTGAAAAGGGAGTGTATAGCCTCCCAACGTGGTGCATTGATCATTTAGAACTGTAAACTGTAGAAATGTAGTTGTTTGTACAATATCCTCTGCACCGACTTCCGCACGCGGCTCCAAGGTGACGTACAACTCAAAATTTGTTACTTGTTCCCATTGACGCATCTTGTGAAACATGAACTTCACATGTTTGTCTTCTGTTATCGCCATATATCTATAATTAATGCATTGTTTGAGGACTTCATGTGGAGAACGGAAAGTAATATGTATGTCATGCAAAACAGGGTTCAGTTCCAGCTCTTCCATAATTTTTATCTTCAAATTACTCAAGGTCTTTAACTTACGGCGTATCATCATATAACATCACTGGATACCCGGACCTTGAAATAGAAATCCGTCATAAGGGTTGGCATTGCTAAGGGATCCACCGTAGTATATATTTATATAGATCATTATCAACCTATAGATCATCAATTGCAATTATGTTAGTGACAAATTTATAACTCTGATCAATCGACATCAATCACAAAACTTTGCGTATGACATGCCAACAATACTAACCTCAACCAAATTTGCATATACTCACATCCAAATCATTCTAGAGGCATGACTTTCAAAACCCATTCAAATAAGATATGATGAACAAAAATATTGTATCAACTAGTTACCCATTGAAATCTTTGTTACAAATCTTAAACAACTATATCTTGAAATAATTTATGCTAAAAAGACTACAAATGGGTGTCTTAGGTATCAAACTCATAATCCATTTCATACCAATGACAAAAACCTAAAAGTACTAAATATTCCTAACAATTGATCACAATATTTAGTACTAAATATTCCCGATATTAATTTTTTTTAAAAACCTAGCATATAATTTACAATATTTACACTAACAAAAAAAAAAAAAAAATCCCAATATGTTGTAATAACATAATTAATCACAATATTTGGTACTAAATATTCCCCCAATACTAATTATTCCCAATAATTTAATCACAATATTAATTTTTTTTTAAACTTAGCAAATAATTTAATGACAATATTTACACTAACAAAAAATAAACAAATATTCCCAATAATTAATCACAATATATATATATATATATATATATATATATATATATTTTTTTAAAAAACTTAGCAAATAATTTAATCACAATATTTACACTAACAAAAAAAAAAACAAATATTCCCAATAATTAATCATAATATTAATTTAAAAAAAAAACTAGCAATTAATCACAATATACTAGCAAATAAACTAATCACAATATACTAACAAATAAATTAGTCACAATATTTCCACTATCAAACAAAAAAAAAAATACCTAATACGTTCTAATTGTTTCTTAAAAAAACAACCTAGCAAATAATCATAATATTAACTAATAAAAAATATTTTTAATATTGTATTACCTGTGAGAGATTGTTGTTAATGTGACAAATTGTGTGAGACTTGAGGAATGTGAGTGTGAGCTTGAGGTGACAAATTGTGTGAGGCTTGAGGAATGTGAGAACTTGAGGGTCAAATGAAGAGGATATAAGAATGAGAGAGCACATATCTGTGAGTCGGGTAAAGGGGGGAAAAGGGTCCCAGTTAGAACCCACACGACACGTGGATGGGCTGGGGACCATTCACAGAAATCGAGTTCAGTAGACTCGATTTTTTAAAGCAAATAAATCTAGTCTAATTTACTCGAGTTATGTCCACGTGCTTGAAAAGCGATGGGGACCCAAAATCGAGTCTACTGGACTTGATTTCATTTAAAGTGATTTCACGTGCGCACGTGACCTTAGTGTGAAACGTGGTAGACTTGGAAAGGACTCGATTTTCCTGACCCAAAACCGAGTTCAATGAACTCGATTTTTATGCCTACGTGGACTCCTTGTCCAGCTTAGCCAGTGCTACGATAGAGAAATCGAGTACAAAGTACTCAATTTATAAACCCAAAATCGAGTCCAATGGACTCGATTTGTTAGAAACCAAATTTGTTTGAAACGTTGGGTAACTAATAATATTGTTTGGATTTTTTAGTTATTTATGAAAAAATGCCCCCTACATAACTTTTCGTAAGATCAGATCAAAAAAATTTTTCGTAAGAAACAGGTTGTCCCCTCTGTTAATATTTTCCATCAAACTAATGGAAAACATTTGTGTATAAAATTAAATCATATAAAAATACTACTAATAATATTTAACAAGGTTTTACCCTTAACCTTAATTATAAATTTAGTTACTTATAGTAATTAAAAGACAACACAAAAATAAAATACTAGACATTAAATTAAATAAATAAAATAGAAAAAGAAATAGTCCTACGAAGAAAAAACTATGGGAAAGCACATGAGACTGCCTCTATCCGTTCAGCCCTTCAGGTGTTGTGCTGGCCTCTATGAGACGGTATCTTTTGGGTTCGGCGCATACTAAAGTTAATGAGCCTATATATTTTCTATTCACAAACAGAGCAAAGACTTTTTTTACAAGAGAAGCCGCCTCACATATGCATGGCCCTAAATAGTAAATACAAGTGGAACTAGTTCTAAAAAAAGAATAAATAAATAAAAAGAAAAAAGAAAAGTGGAACTATAACTTTAATAGTTGTCGGCTTGTGCACTTTCGCTTTTACCAGCCAGAACCAAAGTGGCCCAAATGTTAGGCATCTCCACAACCCACGTTTAGGCTTCTCCACAAAATTAAACTTCCTTTTATTTATTTATTTATTTCTTTTTTCTTTTTTCTTTTTTCTTTTTTCCTATGTCTGTCATTTCACGCCTTCCAGTTCCAGCCTTTCAAATTATAATTCTCTTCAAGTTGAGTTTTGAATCAATTGGATCCACCTTGTAGTTCAATATGGTCAATTACACTTCACCCATATGTTAAGCCTTTATCACCCAAAAAACAAAGATTATTTATAATCCATCAAAAAATAGCATAAATTAAGGCTAAATATTAAAATATGAAAGCACTTTATTGTATATATTTTATACACATCACATATCAATGTTTGTATAATTTTTCTAGTGGAAAATTAAGTATTATGGATAATTAGTATGCGCTGGGCATTGATGAAAGTTGTTAGCTTATTTTACTATTCAACTTATTTTTGCTACTATTCATGAGTCTCATTGTACTATTTTAGCTAACTTTTATCTTTATCTACAATACTTTCAGTAAAAAGTTTTTAGTTTCAACAAAATAAGCGGATCCCAAACAGACCCTTAATTAAATATCTTTGAAAATAGGGTAATTAATTGATATTTAAATTTCCTAAATATCCTTTAACATTATTTGATCCAAAAGTGTCTGATTATTAGATTAAAAGTCAAAATTATCAGACAAACATATAAAAATTACAACAATAGGGACTGGAAGTCAATGTGTTGATCGACATTTTGACCTTGAGTTTGAAGTTCCAGTTGGTAAACAAATAGACCTAATTAGAAGTTTAGCCTAGACACAAAAATTTCATTGTGTTTCTAATCTTTTTTTTTTTTTTTTCTTTCTTTCTTTTTTCTTTTTTCCATGCTTATCCAACCAACATGAAAGATAATTATGAGCTAAGATAGGTCTGACAATGAAGAGTTTAAACAAAACCCTACAAGGCTACAACTATTAGCTCCCATCTTTATAAATAGAGGGGGATTCTCAAAAGAAAAATTGACATGCTTCAGAAAAACCATTTTAAAGAGCCATTGGTTTACTGTAGATCCTTTCTGTTAGCAACAAACACTCTCTACACGAGCTACAAAAATTTGTGCTATAAAATCCTTCAAAGTTCAAACACTCCCAAAATAATGCCCAACCATCTCTAAACATCAAACACGAGATCTTCATCACACAAGTCCTTTTAAGATCATGAAGCACCCTATGAAGCTTGAAGGAAAGAGTTGGTGTCCATGGGAACAAAAGCTTGATTATGGGAAATCTTTGTCGGTGTCATCTTTGCAAGAACTGTGCGTGCCTATATAAACGTGAAACCCCAATTTAATTTTCTGCCCAAAATGTCTTTCTATGATGTTATGGGATGAACGCAATGATGTATAGGTGCAAATAGTTTAGAGTTCAAATATGCTTCTTGAATGCTCATATGAACAAAATTTAGTTTTCTCAAACCTTAACATGCTGAATTATTTTTCCAAGTTTCTTACGAATGATTTCTTGTTCAGGACATGTTTGGATTGTTATGCTTATGTGTTTGCATGATGTAAAGTTGTGATTTACAACTATTTTGTATTGACTTCAATTTCGTACCAAATTTGATTGTAATTTCTTCAATCATTTTTCCATGTATATATGTCAGTTTTTAATTGTAAGGGATAAGTGTGAGAGAGTGTGAAGACTCAAGCTTAAAAAGATGAACAAGTGGATTTTGCAAGTGTTTTGCGAGAAGCTTACCCGTGAAAGAGCCACATGTAGAGAACATAACTGGAAGATGAAGAGTCATGCCAGGCTGGAGATTTTCGCGAGTGTCTCACGGGTAAGGGCAACCCACGAAGGACTCGCGAAACTCCCTGTTTGGCAAAAAGTGATGTTGTGCATTACTAAGTCTTTACCCATGTACACTACATATACCCTCATTACCGACAAATTGTAAGGAATGCTTTTCAGAGAGAAAACCCTAAAAAATACACTTGGAGGGTCTTTTGTTATTCATGTACTCCAACTTTATTCTCTAGTGGATCGATTTTAACTTGGTGGGTCGCGGAGAGGTTTTTTGCCGAGTTTTTCGATTTCCTCTTGGATAACACGTCTCAGTGTTATTTTGTGTTTAGATCTAACTTCCTTACTCTTAAGCCCTCCTTTTATTGTTGATAATGGATGAATATGTCTTAGGATAGTGATAACAGTTGTTTGCGCTTCTTTACTCTTGTTCCACACTTAATATAAGTTAGAGTAAAAACTATCTAGCCATAATTTTAATTTGGGGGTCTAAACAAGCTCTTGTGTATTAACACAAATCTGAGCTTTCACATGACATAAATCCATAGCCATTATTTCATAGAAAACCAGTTTAGACTAGGCATGATGGGTGTCTATCCCTTCCCAATTTTGTAATCTAGTCTCTCATGCAACTTAAATAATTGGTTTTAGACTTAGTACTTAACTACTTATGCATGTAATTTTACATTTTATTATATATATAACTAGGAGCCAAAGCAATGTATGTTTTTTCTCTAGATTGTACCTAGTAAAGAAAGTTTTGTAATTTTCTTTTTTTATGTTCTAATCATGATATGTAAACTCAAGATTTCAATAAATGAAAGATGTATTTCATTTTATTTTTATTTTTAAAATATTTTTTCCTTTATAAAGTAAGTGGCAATCCAATGTAAAAAATTTGATTTTAAGATGTGTAATATCATCAATTGAGCTATTATTTTGAGAAACAATATTACACAGCCTTACATCATTCATGTGGGATTAATTGGCTACTCATATCATTGCAAGATTTTAGAGTATGATACTGAATTTAATATCTTAAATCTTCAAATTTCTTATCCCTTTTATAAAGTAAAAAAAGAAAAATCCTCAATTGGTTTTCAAATTCAAATTATATTATATCAAAACGCTAAAATTGTGTAATTCACTTAAAAAATAATATTAAAGACAGATAAGAAAAGTTAATACCACAAATCATTAAATTAAACAATTAAAAATAATAATATTACCTTTTGTCATCTTATACCGAATGGACCAAAGTTGACTAAATTGGATGAAATAGATCGAAGTGGATCAAACGGATTGAATTGGATCAAATAGGACCAAATGGACCGAAATTGACTCACATGAATTGAATTGAACCAAATTGGACTAAAATGGACCGAAAGGACTAAGGTAGACCTAAATGGACGGAAGTGGATTGAATTGGACTATATGAACCAAATGAACCCAAATAGACCGAATTGGACGAAAATGGACCGAAAATACCTAAGTGGGTTCAAATTGACCAAAATAGAACGAAGTGGACTGAATTGGGTTTGGAATAAAGAAGCCAATTTTTAAAATTATTCACAAAATGGGGTTAAGAAGTTTGTAGATTTGACTTAGGAGTTTAGGTAACCTACTTTTTGCAAAAGAGTAATGCTAGAATCATAACTTTTTTCACAACTTGCTTACATGACAAGTCGTGAGTAATGGAGTAAAAGCGGTGGGTCCACAACTCTACCACTCACGACTTGAAACGTGAGCAAGTTGCGGCAAAAGTTGTAGTCCTAGCATTTTCCTTTGCAAAAACCACATGCATTGTCGGTCCCAACTCTTAAATTTTTAGACATTGAAATGCTAGATCAATGAGATTAGTTCAGCCCAGGCTTATAAGAGGCTCACGCCATTGACTATTGAACATCTATATTTACTAAGAATACTTAACATCATCGAATAATTTCACATTCTCCGAAAAGTGATATTTGCGTATACCCCATTAAAACATATTGCACAAGCCTCAGTTGCAGCCTACAACGGGAGGAAATTTTCACTAATGAGAGTCAAGGTACATGGGTGCTTCAATCATTTCAATTTTGAAAATACTATGAACTTGAGGATAATTTGTGGTTTGACCAAAGCAGCATAAAAACTGCACAATGGCATTGAAGTGATCCAATTTCATTGCTTTCAAATATGAACAGATTAATAGTGGTTAAACCATGGTTCACCCATTATACAGGAAACTGAGAATGGTTAAAGAATTACTAAGTCTAATATTCTCTGTTTGTGAAAAACATAGACCAGCTCACTGAATCCTCTCCATAAATAGAGATATCCCTATATGCTATATTCCCAACCCTCACCCAATTAAGAATACGCTGAGTGCTATACCATAAAATAGAGATAGCAAATCCTAAAAATATGATGAAAGGTTTTCCATACCTTGTTACTGTGGCCATTTTGGCTTTGGCATTTTCCCTAGCTTTTACCTATGACCCTAGTCATCTGCAAGACTTTTGCGTCACAACTGAGAATGCCAATTCTGGTGGTATGTACATGATCTCCTTAATATTAGCAGTAGTAGTATTATCATCACATTCTTTTGAGATCATTATAATGTTCTACACATTAATGAAATCATGCCTAATTGTTATATCATCTACATTATACACTACAACAAAATGTATTTTTAGTGACAAAAATTTTCATCACTAAAAGTCCAATATTTCGTCGCCTTGTACCTTTAGTGACGAATTCTTCTTTTTAGTCGCTATAGCCCCGTCGCTAAAAGTATTAGGGACAAACGCTTTCAAAAAATTTCGTTGCTAAAGATCCGAGTTGTTTTAAAATAAAAACACTTTTAGCGACGAAATTATTTCGTCGCTAAATGTTTTCCTCATTAAAAATACTATTCAGCGACAAAACTATTTTGTTGCTACATGTACCTTATTTTATTAGATAATTTTTAGTGATGAAATAGTTTCGTCGCAAAAACTATTTTTAAGAATATTCAGGTACTTATAGCGACGAATATTTTCGTCGCTAAAACTATTGTTTGAAAAATTCAACTATATTTAGCGACAAATTTTTTTTCGCTAAAAGTGTTTTTTATAGATTCTTTTACATTTAGTGACAAAAAATTTTCTCACTAAATGTAGCTAAATGTGATGGACAAATTCGTCACTAAAGCTACTTATCTGTTTTCATTGTTTTTCCTATATGTAACCTGTCGTTACATTATTAACTCCTTACACTTGAATAACACATTTATGTCAACTACACATTTATAAGAAAATGATCCATACTTTATAAATGCATAAATAAAACAAGTATTCTCTTCAATCCATCCATACAAATTGTTTCTAACACATACAATAATACAAGATGTTTTATAACATAGAATAACATAATATACTAAGGGCTAAAAGAAGATGTCCTCAAACGTCTTCAAGTAGTGCCAAAAGAAAATGCCTTAAAAGCCACCAATAAGAAATCTGCACAAATGTAAAAACAATACTACATTGAAATTGTAAAGTAAAAACATTAACTATGTTATAAGAAACATCTCTATTGAATATTTGTGTGTGTGTGTGTGTTCATCCAAGACACAAACTTCAAACCCAATTTGGCTGTCAACCTCACATTGCATAATTCAATTACCACTTATTTGCTAGAACCAAGTCATTTACTCTATAATTCAATCAAAGTAAACAACAAAAACCCAATTTGGGCATTAATGCATAGAGCCATAGACTACAAAGACAAATAAAAAATAGTCCCAATTATCAGATCTAACACAATTCAAGAACTTAAATTAAATTATCAGATTTAACACTATGTGATATACATATACATACATCACATAGTCCAACTTCAAATTAAACAATCAACAACAAACAATTAAACCCAACTTCATAACTCATTGAGGCAATATATCAAACACTTTATGTGCAAAAAGCAAAAACTCAAAGCACTTTAACTTTCATGGTTAACACTTCATTACCCATTTGTTCTAAAACAGATTCATAGCACCCAAACCATCAAATTATCATATACTCACGACTCCACACCACCAAGACCTCCAAATGCTTCAAGTATTGAAAAAAAAAAAAAGTAATCAACAATTATAACTCAATCAAAACCTAAGGCCCTAAAGCCTAACTTTACCATCCTAAGATGAATACTTCTACCCAAACGGGAACCAAGCAAGCATACAAGAAACTTATAGGTTTTAACACAACCAAAACCTTTTATTTCCCTACCACAAATAATGTGCATTTACCGACTTAATACAAAGCATGTCATTACCAAACCATGATAAAATTAGCCAAAGAAAAACACTTGTCAAAGAAAGCACATATGAACTACAAGATAGACCACACAACAAAAGCTTGTAGTAAATTCCTTATAGTCTCAACATTCTAATCATATTTTCTGATTAAATTTGCAACAGGTCAGCTCTTTTTAAAAAAAACTTTTGGTCCACTTAGTTTTATCCAAAAAGCTTGAAATTAAATATGGAGAAGCCCTTATATGTCTAGTATGTACCATCAAAAATTCAATTCAAAATAGTATTTCTATAAGTTATTAAAAATCATGTAGTGCATTTGACTCAAATTATAGTCTTAACATTCTAATCATACTTTCTAATTAAATTTGCAATAGGTCAGCTCTTTTTAAAAATTTGTTTGGTCCACTTAGTTTTATCCAAAAAGCTTGAAATTAAATATGGAGAAGCCCTTATATGTCTAGTATGTACCATCAAAAATTCAGTTCAAGATAATTTTTCTATAATATATTAAAAATCATGTAGTACATCTGACTCAAATCTGTATAAAGTCAGAAAAGAAAAATACTATAATTTTAACCCTAGGCCAACAGCTTTGAGACTTGATTAAAGCTTAAAGCTACATGTGTTAGTTCATAGAAAAAATTAGGATTACAACCCATAACCTCATTTAACAATCATCACAACACAAGTCAAGAAATTCAATCTTAAAACTCATATAGAAAATTTATCAAACACTTGGTAATAAAAAGATACATGCTCATATTACTTGCACAAATTTATAGTCAACACCAAAATCACAACCACATATGCCAAAGACATTTCAAAATGAAAGGAAACCCTTTTTCCAAAATTAACACAATCTCCCATATAAATCAAAACTCAAATGATTTCTCAAGAAACCCAACTCACATGGTTGCCAAACAAAAAAATTCATTTCATAACTCATATATGCAATTTGTCAAACACTTGATAAGCAAAACCTCCAATAAGATTTTAAATGTACCAACAAACACATCAAACTACTTCTAAAACAAAACCCACAACATAAAGAGCAATCCTAACAATATAGGATAAAAACCTAAAGATATTAGAAGGTGGGTCATGGAGATTTTACCTTAGATTCATGTTAGGAGAAGTCAAACCATGGATATGATGACTAAAAATCTAGTAGAAGCTAACCAAGAGACCAAGAGGGAGGAGAGACTTGGTAGAGAGAGAGACAGAGGGATGTGTGTATTTGTGTTTGTATTTGAGTTTGTGTTTGTGTTAGGAAGAGAGTGATAATGAAAGAGGGAGGACTGAAAATAATTTTAAGTGAGTGGGTGGGAGAAATGAAATTTTATGTGGGAAAGGAAATTTTTTTTTGTTGAAATTTAACCCATTTAAGCTGTACTTTTTAGCAACGAATATAATTTTGTCACTTTAACATACTTTTAGCCAAATTTTGTTACGATTTTTAGCAATGAATATAATTTCGTAGCTATACCCTACTTTTAGCTCTACTTTGTTACATTTTTAGCGACAAAATTTAGATTTCGTCGATATAGCATACTTTTGGTAACGAATTCTAATTTCATTGCAAAACTATCAAATGAAAAACCTATTTTGTGTGAATATTTTTAGTGGCGATAGTTTTTCGTCGCTAATGCTCCCTTTTAGCAACAAAAATCATTTCATTGCTAATACTATTCATAGCAACACCTACAGTGACGAAATCTTTCGTCACTAAAAATTTCAACTTTTAGCGACGAAATATTTCATCGCTATAGATTAATTAAGTTCCTACCACAATTTTCCCTGCTAGCGCTCATATTTTAGATCATCAATAGTGACGAAAATTACTTTTCGTTGCTAAATGTTATATTTTTTTCATTATTAGTGATGAAATCCATATTTCATTGCTAAATCTGTATTTATAGTGACGAAAAAATATTTCCTCACTAATTTTCATCGCTAAAATTACATTTTGTTGTAGTGATATTTTTTCCATATAAGACATGTTACTGTTTGACAATAACAAACTTTTCTTTGTGTAGTATTTGTGAACAGAAAATTTTGCAAGGACCCAGCACTTGTCACAACAAATGATTTTTTCTTCTCTAAACTCAATATTACTAGAAACACAGGAAATAAAGTTGGATCAACTGTCACTCTTATGGACGTCGATAAATTACTAGGTCTTAACACTCTAGGCATATCTTTGGCTCACCTTGACTATGCACCCTCTGGCCTGAATCCTCCTCACACTCACCCTCGCAGCACTGAGCTTTTGTAGTCATAGAGGGTACTCTTTTAGTTGGATTTGTCACATCCAACCCAAACAAACTTATTAGGTTCTAAGACTTTAGAAACTAATGTATTAGAACTTCAATATGTATTATGTTGGCAAACCATGATCAAAACATAGAGTCTAGATTTAGGCTTGCTCAAAGCGTGGTTTTATGTAAAATTGGAATCAAGTGATTGCAGGATTTATTGGTCAAAATCTGCATGGCTTGATTCGATAAAAAATTAGACTCAATCGATCGAAACTCATGCAGATTTAATTTTATGCAGAAATTCAATTCAGCCCAAGCCCATATGACGTGTAGGGTTAAGTGTTTTACTTCACGTATAAAAAGAAAAACTCTAACTACATTTTAGAAGTCTTTGAAGAATTGTGTAAAGTTTTTAGACCCATTAAAACACAACCAGATTAACCTAGTTATTTAGCCAAGTGATTAACTTAGATAAACTATGCAGATCTAGGTTAACACATATAAATCATATCATTGAAACAGTGCGAAAAATAAATAACACAACGATATGATAACCTAAGAAAACCAAACCGGTAAAAAACCTGAGGAGGATTTAAGCTAGCTATTCTCAAGGTAAAACAAATCCACTATGAAAGAATTGAAGTTTATACAATAGCGACTTAGACCACTAACATCCTATTGCTACCTCGAGTAGGAAATTTACTATCACGACCACGTGACAACTCCGAGTCCACGGACTACTTCTTTCTTGGATTCCCAGCAAGCATAAGCACTCTTGCTTGTATATCTTTAAGCTCTTGAATCTGCAACTGAATTGATCACCAAGCTCTTGACATCAATCTAGATCTTGATAACCCTTAGTGGATGTGAAGGCAACACCTCTAGATTTCACAAGAGAATCACACACACAACATAAAGAGCCACCTTAAAACGTGGCTAAGGTTTTCCCTTTTATACCTAGGGCAAAATATAAAACCCTACACGTAAAACAGGCTTGAGTTGATTTGGAAAATTCTACAAAAAAATAATCTGCACGAGTTTCGATCGATCGAGTCTAATTTTCGATCGATCGAGCCAGGCAGATTTACACAGTAAATCCTACAGTACACTCAATTCCAACTTTACAACTTAAACATACTTTGAGCAAGTCTAAAACAAGACTAAACATTTTGATCATGGTTTGCCAACATTACAAATTGAAGTTCTAATACATTTAAACCTAAAGCCTTAGAACCCAACAAACTCCCCCTTTGGCAATCTGTGACAAAACACAAACTTAAACAAAACGCTCAAAGTTACAAACAAAACAGCCCTTTACAAAATCATTGCCCAACACAACACATTCAACCTAATTACTATCCATCAGTTGCAAGTGTAGACAACAGTATGACTAAATCAACCTGTATATTCCTGTAACACTTAACAAACACATAAACGCATGTGTGGAAAATACAAGTAACACAAAATAACTTCTTGATTTCACATAACACAAAATAAAGACATATATCATGAATAACCTCATAAATATAAGTCAATAAACAATGTGAAACAAGAGACATATATAATCAAAGCATCTCCCTTTATCATAGGTAAATATAGAATGAAGCACCTAGATACAATCTAAAACACCATAGCTACAAAACATCAAAATCTCCTCTACATATTTTCAATCAATTCACCTTAAATTCTCAAACTTCAAATACGTTTTGCATAAAACTCAAGGAATTTTCAAACTTGGTTGGCCAAACCAAAATCACACACAATAACATGTACAAAGTTTAGCAAAGAGTAACTTGTGTAGTGTGTGCAACTAGCAAAAGCTTGAGATACATGTGAGATGATATGTGAATAATAATCAAGCACAATTTCTACAAAATTCATCACATAATTTTGAAAGAGACTATCACCTAAAGAGTTACATCATATAACTCCCACATCTCCTAGAATAAAAGCTTGCAATCATGTAAATTTTTTTATTTGCCTCATAATTTACACACCAATTTTATTTGATCAGAAACTTATTAAAGAAAATAGCCGAGATAATGTACACACCAATTTTATTTGATTGATTTAATTATAGCCCAATAATGTACACACCAATTTTATCATTTAAACCGAGGCTACACCGTATGTTCTTTTTGTGCATGTGCTACACATTCTCGAGCATAAAATCTTACGATATGTATTAAGGTGTTCATGATTGGCTAATAAACAGTGGTAAGATGGTTATTTATGCCTTTCTCAAAAAGTTCAAGTCCGACAATCAAAAGCATGTGATTTCAAGATCAAGATCATGTGATCAAAAACTATAAACATCTTCCCACACAACATGCACTACAAAGCTCAAACCAGTAAAGTGCAATAAAATAAGCTCATCCAAGCTAAACAAGGTACACAAACATGTTGTGTAAAGATAATAGGGCCAACCTTGATATCAAATCCAAGACAAAAATGCAAAACACATTTTGCTTCCTTTTCCCCCTTTTTAAATTTTTTTTTTTTTTTTGATGAAAATAACCAAAACATCCTAGAATGAAATGCATGAATGTTATGCAATGCAAATCCTAGAAAAACAAAGACAACAAAACAAGAAAAAAAAAATTCACACAGAGTAGAGCAATGAAGCACAAGGACCATGTTAGAAAGACTCACTTCGATTAAGCCTTTTGCATCCAAAGCTTTTTAGATGCATCTTGAGTATTGGAGTTCTTATTCGTATTAGAATGATTTCCAACTCCAAAATTGGAATAAAGGTTTAAAGCCTTTACCAACTCACCAATAAGTACCATAAGATCTTGTGCTTGAGGCACATGTACTTTTGGTTTATTTGCTCGCTTAGCAGCTTGCAGCTTGAAACAGTTTGGACGAATGTGTCCAGAATTTCCACAAAAATGACAAACCCATGCAAGTCTATCATGCAATTTACCCTTAGAAGGATTAGAAGTCTTAGGTTTAGACTCTTGAAAATCAACCCTAATCTTTCTCGGAGGTATGACTTCTACAGGTTTGACAACCTCACACATGGGGGGCTCAAAAGAAGGAACAAAGTTTGTGGGATGTGTTTCAGAAACAGAGATGCTTTCAACAAAACCTAACCCGGTTTTGTCTAACGGAGACTTTTGAACACTCAGCATCTGATTAAGTTTAGAACTAGCAAACCTATTAGTTTGTTCTCTTGGAATAGATAAATCATGTTTCAAATTCTTAACTTTATCAAGCAAAAGCATGTTCTCAGTCTTCACATTATTCAATAGCTCATTAGCATCAAACAATTTCACAAGCAAATTTTTCTTTTCCAGCTCAAGAGATGCAATTTTCTTTAAGCCTAGATCAACATTCATAGCATCTTTCGCAGCAACTTTGCAAAGTTTATTATAGGTTTCTTGAAGATCTGCATCCTCAGAGAGTTCCCCATTAAAAGGGTTTTCCTCAACAACAACACTTTCATCAACTATAGCAGTAGCAGTGAAAGCAATGAAGTTTCCATCCTCATCACACCCAGACTCATCATCAGAAACTTCATCATCACTAAGGGTTATAGCCATAGCCTTACCTTTAGACCTTAAGTATGTAGGACATTCAAATTTAATATGACTATACTTTTGACACCCAAAACATTGTTGTCCCATAGAATTATTAGAAAGTTGACCTACTTTTTCTTTAGGTTTATCAGTGTTATTAACCTTAGTGCGATCATTCATTCTTAAATTTCTAGGTTCAGCAGTGTTCTTACCTCTTGCTCTTCTGTTGTTGTTCCTAAGAAAGTTTCTAAAGTTCTTGGCAAGATATGCAATCTCTGTAGCAGAAAGCTCATCATCAAATCCACTCACATCAACATCATTAAAAGACTTAAGAGCCATTGATTTGGATTTTCTAGTCTTAGGTAGGTCAAACTCATAGGACTGATGAGATCCTACAAGTTCATCAACATGGATGGAGTCCACATCCTTGCTTTCAGTGATGACAGTCACTTTGGGTCTAAAGTCCTCAGTCAAGGATCTAATAATCTTCTTAACAATTTTAGGTTGATCATAGATTTCACCCAAATTATTTGCAGAATTAACAATGTCATTAAGTTTAGCATAAAATTCATCAAAGGATTCATCATCAGACATTCTAATGCTTTCAAATCTAGTAGTTAATTGTTGCAACTTATTAATTTTAACTGCCTTTGTGCCTTCATGCATAGTCTGGAGGATATTCCAAGCAGTATGAGCAACCTCAACATTAGAGATTCTCTTAAATTCCTCCATAGAAACAGCATTAAAGATAGCATTCATAGCTTTGCTATTAAAAGCGGCTGCTTCTTTCTAAGAAGTTTGCCACTCACTCACAGGAGTAGTGGGCTTCTCCCATCCGTATTCAATGGAGTTCCAGACTCTCTCATCAATAGATTTCGGGAATGCTTTCATCCTGACTTTCCAGTAAGCATAATTATTCCCATCAAAGTGAGGAGGAATAACGAGAGAGTGTCCGTGTTCCATGACAACTGGGGTCAAGATCAGCTTAAAGATCAAAAGATCTTCAACAAAAGAGCTACCTGCTTTGATACTACTTGTACATTTTTAGACCCCTTAAATACAACCAGTTTAACCTAGTTATTTAACTAGGTGATTTACATAGGTAAATTATGTAAATATAGGTTAACACAAATAGATCATATCATGCAAAGCAGTGGAAAAATAAAGAACACAATGATATGATGACCTAGGAAAACCAAACCGGTAAAAAACTTGGGGAGGATTTAACCTAGCTATCCTAAAGGTAAAACTGAATCCACTATGAAGAAATTGAAGTTTACACAATAACTACTTAGACCACTAACATCCTATTGCTACCTCGAGTAGGAAACATACTACCACAACCACGTGACAGCTTCGAGTCCACGAACTACTTCCTTCTTGAATTTCCAGCAAGCACAAGCACTCCCGTTTGTATATCGTTAAGCTCTTAATGCAGCAACTGAATGATCACCAAGTTCTTGACATAATCTCGATCCTTGATAACCCTAAGTATGTGTGAAGGCAAATACCTCTAGATCTCACAGAAGATTCACACACACAGCATCAACAACTTCTGAAAACGTGGCTAGGGTTTTCCCTTTTATACCTAGGGCAAAACATAAAACCCTACAGGCAAAATGAGCTTGGGCTGAGTTGGAATTTTCCAAAGCACAAAAAGCACAAACATGAGTAATTCGCAGTTGTCATTTGTGAACCTATTAAGAACGTGTTTACTATTCCCAAAGCACAAAAACACTCCTCCAACATACCTGAGAATCTATTTCCCAGTTGCTCAATTTCATTTTTTTAGGATTGAAGGGAAAACAATTGCTAATTCCATTAATATGAGTAATTCAGGTTTCATTTACACCATGACATACATAAATTAAACTACATCTTATGCATAAGGCAATTTCTTCATATCTTCCTTTCCTTTTTCACTAGTTTTGCCTTACCCATTTTCAAGTATTTTGTTTTTACCCCTCGTATCATTTTTTTCCATGTTACCTCGGTATGAATACATTTTCAATAGCGCTCAAAAATTTTGCTTCACAAACATGACCTCCAGGAATGTTTAACACAAAATACGCGCTATTGAACCCAAAATTTGTCCTCCCATTTCTATAAATCAAACTTAAATTTCTATCGATTTTAAATACAATTTAGATTTGTTTATATTTAATATTTAGGTGCTTGTAATTTCGAACTTTATGGATCCAAGGAGTAATCAACATTTATTTATGCAGTAATTGCACTACATTTGCCACGACACAATGACACGCAAAAAAAATAAATAAATAAAGAAGAAACCATTTTATTTGAAAAAAAAATTATTTTTATGACATTACAGTAAGGGAAACTAGGCAAACTTTATTCGAACTATCTAGTTGTTCGCCTTCCTTGTTACATATGTATTTTCGATTGTAGAATGACTAGAATTGTTTTTGAAGATAATCAACTACACTCTTGTCCAACTGGAAGGCCTTGATGAGAACGTCAGGATTGATGGGAGGAGTTGATCCGAAGACTGCATTTGCTATGGTGATTAGCCCAGGATTTTGACTGCTGAGACCGGAAAAGGCCAGAGCATTGGTCTCCCCTATGTTGAATTGGAAGTGAATCAGTCCAATTGGAAATACAAAGACGTCTCCCTTGTTTAGAACTTTGGTGAAGAGTTTGTTTGGGTTGGACGTGACAAATCCAACTAAGAGAGTACCCTCTATGACTACCAAAAGCTCGGTGCCGCGAGGGTGAGTGTGAGGAGGATTCAGGCCATATGGTGCAAAGTCAATGCGAGCCAAAGATATGCCAAGAGTGTTGAGACCTGGAAAATTGTTGACGCTCACAAGATTGACACTTGATCCAAGTTTATTTGCAGCTGTGTTTCCAGGAATATTGAGCCCGGAGAAGAAAAAATCGTTGGCTACGACGATTGGTGGGTCCTTGCAAAATTGTCCATTCACAAACACTGCACAAAGAAAAGTTTGTTATTATCACAAATAAGACAGTTCTGTAACAATGGACAATAGCAGGTCAAGTAGGAAAAAATAAAATCTAATGCAGATCATATAACCGTAAGGCATAATTTCATTAATGCGTAAAACTTCATTATAACGATCTCGAAAGAATGTAGATGATGATAACACTACTAAGTACTGCTAATAATAAGGAGAGTGCATGCATGTACATACCAGCAGAATCGGTGTTGTTAATTGCGACACAAAAGTCTTGCAAAGGACTAGGGTCATAAGCTGAAACAAGGGTGGTTGCCAAAGCCAGAATGGCCACAATTACAAGTTTCATCATATTTGAGGTTCTCTCTTGTTGTGTAGTATTTTGCGTATTCTTGCTTTGGTGAGGGATGGGAAACATTGCATATGGGAATGCCTATTTATTGAGAGGAGTCACTGAAGCGGTCCATGTTTTTGCACAAACGAAGCATATAACTTGGTAGTTCTGCAACTATTATAAATATTTTTTAATTTAATGGATGAACCATTCTTTAACCACTACTTGTCGTGTACTACATAGTTCGAAAACCAATCAAACGGGACCTCTTCAATGCCATTTTGCAATTTTAATGTTGACCAATCCGATTCTGTCAAAAATAATGTTTCTTTAGCCCACCCACAAATAAACCTAATGTTGATTGTATATTAAAATATTGAAAGGAGTCAGTGAAGTTGTCTATGTTTTTCACAAACGGAGCATATAAGACTTGGCAATTCTTCAAACACTCTCAATTTCTTATGTAATGGATCAACCATTCTTCATTCACTACTAGTAGTATATATATATATATATTTTTTTTTTCGAAAATGGAAGATATTTATTTAAGAAAAATTTTCTTATACAACAGAAAAGAGAAGTATTATATATTTGGTAACCATTACTTCAAGTTGGACCTCTTCAATGTCAATGTGAAACGTTGCATTGGCAAGCCCACAAATAAAGTGTATGTTGACTGTATCTTTGAAATTAAAATGAATGAAGCTCCCCTATGTTGACTCTATCCTGATTAGTGAAATGTTCCACCGTATTAGGCAGCCTATGGGGATGTGCAATCCAACTTTGCTTCCCGCAATTTCTCTATGTAGAATGGTTTGAATTTATCGTATTCTGACCTTATATTAATTGGTGGGCTCTAAATACTTTTTATTGATTTGTTTGCTTTTGCTTGAACCGATCCCGCTACTGCTCCTAAGGATTTGCCTGCCCCCCTGAATAAGTAAGGCCCAGTTAGCCTGGGCGCACATCCCCGCCCTTTTATGTTATGCAAGAATTTCACTAATTCCTTGTGTGGAATCTTTTATTTTTGGCGTAACAGCGGTGGAAGGTTAATGGCTTAATTTCTAGAACGAACACCTACCAAGGCATCTTGCATATTCTTGCCATTTTCCCTTAATGCAGACAGGGTTCGAACTTTAAATCTATTATTCGATAACAAGATATTTTATCAAGCTAAGTGGAACCTACCTTTCATTCACAAATTTAGTTAATAAAAAGTATGAAGAGAAAAGATCCCATTGCATGATTATACATGGAGTCAACCACGAAAACCAAATTAACTTCAAATGCATGCACAAAATGCAACTAATCCTAGGAATGCATGGGCATTGTTAGAATGCATGCATTGACATGTGAAAATATTGAAATGCAAATTCCAGATGATGTTCCTCTATGATTCATGAGATTATTTCAAGAATGATTCCTCTAAAAAGGATTTTTTTTTTTTTAAATGTTGTGTTGCCCATTTATCCACACGCTGTTTTTTTTTTTAACAAACTTTTTGAGTATCTGACTATTCTCTCGGATGTATATCTGCAATCTCCATGTCTCACAAGCACCGGGTTATTATAAGAAGGAATCCCAGAATGGCCTCGAGATGCACGAAAAAGGTTTTGAACCCATTATTTTACCTAATTAATCTACCTGACATGTGCATGACTGCTATTTAAGAAAGAAAATAAGATTTTATTTTTGATTTCTTGTTATTTAATGTGACGCGAAACAAATTTAACATGCGGAAATTTCTACTACTATGGATAAATGACATCATCTCATGTGATCATTTTGAGATTTGTGATGAAATAACATATCATTTGCATATATAATAAGCACGTGGATTTATGAATCAATAAGAATTAATCATATGAAGTCCTAATCTAAGACACAAGAACTTTTATAAATATCAAGGCATCAAGTTATTTCATGAATGATCTAATCTACCATTTCTCGATCAATTATGTTATGACCAAATACATGCTATCATGTTTATATGTCTTGTAGCTTAATTTGCATATCTCCATGCACAAATTGCTTGACTCTTAAGGGGCAAAGAGTTTAACCTACTGGGTTAGCAGTATATATTATAACTATTTCAACAACAAAAAAAATGCTTATATATTGAATGAATATATTAAAATGCATGACACAATTATGAGATGGCATCTGAGAATGAAATAATAAAGATTCTAAAATTCAAAAGACAACTGTCATAATTTCTATGGCTAACATTAATTATAAACTAGAAAGTAATCAAAATCAAAATGAACATTTGTTTTCTTCATTTTTCGGTTTCTTAAAGAATTCGATTTGAAGGAATGCACTTAAATTAGAAAATACCATATTAAATAAGAGAAACCTACCTAGCTATATCTAAACGCTAGGGATCGGATTACCTGCATGCAATCCTCTTTACATTAGTATGAATCATGAATGGCTTATTCTCCCTTTTCTTTTTTAAATTGTACAAAATAATATTAACACTTTTCTTCATATTTTTTTCATTATTCGTTTTTATCCAATTCTATATTTTTTTTTTTTCATTTTTAAGAGATAAAGTTTTTTATTGATTACATTAACCTTAATCATGATTGGTTTTCCTAAAAAATCAAAACAATTATTTATTCCTAGAATGATAAACAGATATTTTTAATAATATAGAAAATCCACATCATCCTGTAGGATTATGCTATGACTACATGCCCATTATTGTTGCCTTTTAGACCAATGAGAATTAAGTCTTTAGAGAACTCAAAAAAAAAAAAAAAATAGAAGAAGAAGAAGAAGTGTTTAGTGACGTTAAATTGGCCGGCATTTACTTTAAATTAATGAAACAAAACTCCCAATAGTGATATATACACACAAATACTCAAGACTAATATAAACTGCAAATATATAAACAGGACCATGATATGTGGAAAACACATCAAGTTTCAAATTTGAGTAGTAATATGATTTTATCTTAATAATAACAATATAGACAATTCAAAATATGGAACAATATCAAAATTATAATACCTAAGTCCATTATCTTTTATGTTGAATCCACACAAATAATTAATTGAAATTAATCCAAACAAATAATTAATCAACCAAAAATCATAGCTTTTAATAAGAAAAAAAATCACATTAACCTAAATAAAAAACATTTATGGTGAAGAAATAAGATCAACCTACTGAGACGTAAATATCTAAAATCTCAAGACTTAAAACTTCAAAATTTATAGAATCTCCAAATTTTACTTCAAAACCAAACCAAATTCAACAAATTTGTATACAACATACCAAATAAAAACTTATCATTCCCTAGGCTGGAAGACAATTTTTCTACTAGTTTGAGCTTTGAAGTGCATGTTGTGAGGGAATTGTTTACTAGCCAATCATGAACACCTTAGTGCATATCATATGATTTTGTGGTCGAGAAAGTGTAGCACATGCACAAAAAGAACATATGGTGTAGCCTCGAATTAATGCTAAAATTGGTGTGTACATTATTGGACTATAATAACTTCACAGTCAAATAAAATTGGTGTGTACGTTATCTTGGCTATTTTAATAAGTTCCAAAACAAATAAAATTGATGTGTACATTATGAGACAAATTCAAGAAACTTACATGACTGCAAGCTTTTACTCTAGGAGATGTGGGAGTTATATAATGTAACTCTTTAAGGGATAGTCTCTTTCAAATTTATGTGACGAATTTTGTAGAAGTTGTGATTGATTACTATCTACTTATCACCTCATATATATCTTAAGCTTTTGCTAGTTGCACACACTTCACAAGTTACCCTTTGCTAAACTTGGTACATGTTATTGTGTGTGATCTTGTTGTGCCCATCCAAGATTGAAAGAACCTTGATTTTAATGCAAAATGTGTTTAAAGTGTTTTTGAGGAAAATTTGATTGAAAATCTTACTTTTGGATAATGAGGGTTATATTCAAGGGATTTTGAAAAACTTTTCATCTCATACTCATGCATTTCATTCATAAAATACTATGCTTTGAGGAGTTTCTGCATTAAAATGCTTTATTTTTCAAAATTTTGATTTTTTTTCAGATTTTCAATAGATCGAGTGTGTTTTTCGATCGATCGAAATTGCAACTAAAATTTTGGTTTGAATCTGTCTAGCTCTATTGATGCTCGATTGATGCTGGATCAATCAAATGTAATTTTTAATCAATCAAACCTATTTTTTGATCAATTGAAAATCATTCAAAGGGCTTTTAAAACATAAGCTTTTCACGTGCTTATCACTTTTCAAACTTTTTCAAAAAGTTCTTTCTCTCTCTCTTCGATCGGTCAAGGATTCAAAGCAATTTTTTGTCAGTTTCCCTCAAAATTTTTGCAAGGCTTTTGTCTTCTAAGGCTGGTAAGACTCTTTTGCTGCTCCTTTTTCATTTATTTTCATGTTTCATGCATATTTTTTGTTAGGAAATTTAGACCCCGGTTGATCAAATTAACAAGTTTTAAATCCAAGTTGTTAATTAGATTTATTATGCATAAACTTGTTAAAACAAACAAACATCAATATCATGTCAAAATCATATGCAGCGGAAAAATAAATAAGACAAGATATGATGACCTAGGAAAACCAATGAAACCAACCAGTTTTACAGTAAAAAACCTGGGGGGAAATTTTCCTGAAAAGCAATCCACTATAGTAAAGAGAAGTTTCAAATCTAGTACAAAACCTTTGTTCCTAGACTCTACAATCCCCGTAGATGAACTCACAGCAGAAACCTTCTACTGCTTCAGAACCTCTGAACTCTTTAATATATGAACGCCACCCTCTAATGCACGGATCCCTGTACGTGACTCACTCCTTTGCACGAATCCCAGTACGTGACTCACTCACCAACTTAAGAAAGAAGAATGTTGGCTGCAAAGTTCTTCACTTCATCAACAATGAAGATCAAGAAGCACTTGGTTACAAAACCCTAAGGCGCAAAGACACAGTAGCTTCTTTCAGAGAGAATAACGCTTCGGTCACCTTTTGCATATGTTCTCCTTGTATTCTCTTGTGTGACGACCTCTAAAATATGCCTTATATATGTCTAGGGTTGTGAGAAAAGAAGCCATACACAAATACAAAAGCTTGGCCCAAAAATCAGATTTGAAAACTCTGATTTTCGTAACCTTGATAGATAGCATCTGTCGAGCCTCATTAAACCTCGATAGATAGCTATCTGTTGAGCAGCTGTCAAGAAGCTATCCAGCAGGTGTCCAGCATTAGTAAACACCTTTTCTTCACTTGTTTCTTGGTCCAATCTTCATGGTTTTAATACTAGACTTGAACAAGATGTTCTTTGAAGTATTAAAGACATCCTAGATCTACCCAAATACAAGTAAAGTGTGTTTTGACGAAGGATTAGCCAATTATGTAAATAATGAATGACATATGTTCTAAACAACTAAAACACATATGTCCTAACATTTTTCATGCATTTTGGGGAAATTTCGAACCTATGAATATTTGGGGGTTTTGGTGATTTCAAAATTTTCTTTCTAAATTGATCAATGGGTTTTTGTTGTGGGATAATATAAATATGATCTTTGCGAATTGATTTGATCATTATATTCAGTTAACTATCTTGTGTAATGATCAATTTGTTGAGTTTTTTGAAAATGGGTTTTCAAGATTTGGGGTTTTCGACATAACTGTATGCTCAAGCCAATTTTGCGATTTTAAAGTGCAATTGAACTTATTCTCACTACATTAGAGCATGCATCATCTGTTGATATTGTTCATGCATCATATAGATTGTTCTTTCCTATATTATTTCTGTTTTAACTTGTAGTCTGCCCTTGGTTTCTTCTTGTTTTTGCCTTTTATCTCTTTTCTGTCTTTCCATTCTGATCTTTAGCATCATGACTAGTAAGACCAGTGCAAATAGGAAATCCTCTTTTTCTTCTGTCCCCACCTTTGATAGTGAAAGGTTCCTTAGTGAGAAAAACCAGGAAACTTATTAGACATTGAACATTCGTAGGAATGTCTAGGCTGGGAGGAGGGTAGTGTTAGATGAGTTAGATGGTGAGATTCGGAGAAATTTTGAGTGCAGGGGTTGGCTTCCTTTGATGGAAATCTCACATCCCCCTCTGGCTGCCTTGATTAGAGGGTTCTACTCGAACCTCTTTGTCCACTCCTATGATTCCAACACTTTAGTGAGGAGTTGGATAAGGGGTGCCTTTGGTCCAGCGTCCTGTTTATCCTTACGATGAGTCTCCACCCTTTGATGACATTATGTCATATCTTACTGCGACTTCTATCCAGTGGGGTTTTGATCCTCGGATCACTTCTTACGAGTTGACCGAGATTCATTATCTCTTTTTTCGGATTTCTTGCCATTCCATCTGGCCTATCTCTCACCTGCACACTATTCCTTTGGAGAGATGTGCATTATTGTATGCGCTTGTCACGGATGCTTCTATGAGTTTTCCTCATCTTTTCATTCGTTCTTTGATTTAGGTTCACAGGAGTAGTTCTACTGCTCATGGTCTATTCTTTCCCGTTTTTATTCATCGGATTTTATTACATCTAGGATTAGATGAGTTTCCAGCGTCTAAGCTCGTTCATATTATAGCTCTTATAAGTGCCACCTTTCTTAGGTAGAGGTCTGCTCAGATGCGAGCTAGCTCTAAACGTCCTAGAGTAGATTCTTCCTCTGGTGCTCCTCCTCCTCCTCCTCTTCCTCCTTCTACAGGTGATCCGGCTGCTGATGATTATGTCGATCCGACTACTGCTGCTACTTGTCCACCTTCTACTTCGGATGTTTCTGGGTTTTGATCCTCGGATCACTTCTCACGAGTTGACCGAGAGTCATTATCTCTTTTTCCAGATTTCTTGCCATTCCATCTAGCCTATCTCTCACCTGCACACAATTCATTTGGAGAGATGTGCATTATTGTATGCGCTTGTAACGGATGCTTCTATGAGTTTTCCTCATCTTTTCATTCGTTCTTTGATTTAGGTTCACAGGAGTAGTTCTACTACTCATGGTCTATTCTTTCCAATTTTTATTCATCGGATTTTATTACATCTATGATTAGATGAGTTTCCGGTGTCTAAGCTTGTTCATATTATACCTCCTATAAGTGCCACCTTTCTTAGGTAGAGGGCTGCTCAGATGCGAGTTAGCTCTAAACGTCCTAGAGTAGATTCTTCCTCTGGTGCTCCTCCTCCTCCTCTTCCTCCTTCTACAGGTGATCCGGCTACTGATGATTATGTCGATCCGACTACTGCTGCTACTTGTCCACCTTCTACTTCGGATGTTTCTGGGTTTTGATCCTCAGATCACTTCTCACGAGTTGACCAAGAGTCATTATCTCTTTTTCCGGATTTCTTGCCATTCCATCTGGCCTATCTCTCACCTGCACACTATTCATTTGGAGAGATGTGCATTATTGTATGCGCTTGTCACGGATGCTTCTATGAGTTTTCCTCATCTTTTCATTCGTTCTTTGATTTAGGTTCACAGGAGTAGTTCTACTGCTCATGGTCTATTCTTTACTCTTTTTATTCATCGGATTTTATTACGTCTAGGATTAGATGAGTTTCTGGCGTCTAAGCTCATTCATATTATAGCTCCTATAAGTGCCACCTTTCTTAGGTAGAGGGCTGCTCAGATGCGAGCTAGCTCTAAACGTCCTAGAGTAGAATCTTCCTCTGATGCTCCTCCTCCTCCTCCTCCTTCTACAGGTGATCCGGCTGCTGATGATTATGTCAATCCGACTACTGCTGCTACTTGTCCACCTTCTACTTTGGATGTTTCTAGCATTCATCGTGATTTGGACACTGTTATGACCGTTCAGGCGGCTCATGGTCAGCTTTTGGTGGACATGCTTACCGAGCTTCAGGCTTTGAGAGCGGATTTGGCGAGTTTTAGGCGGTCACCTCCACCACCTCATTTTGATGATGAGTGAGTACGCTTTGGCAATTCGTCACAAAAAGGGGGAGTACATATGGAAAGGAGATTTTGTTGATAGGGGGAGATATAGATTGTATCTAGGTGATTGATCATGTATTTATATTTTTTGGCTCATGATGTGTTTTGTTTTATTTGAGTTGTCTATGATAGGGGAAGATACTATGATGTGTTTATTTCTGTTTCTTGTTTCACATTGTACTACATTGATTATTGATTTATATTTATGAGGTTATTCATGATATATGCCTTGTAGTTTATGATTATGTGAAATCAAGAATTTATTTTGTTTACTTGTATTTTCCACACATGCATTTATGTATTTGTTAAGTGTTATAAAAATATACAAGTTGATTTAGTCATGTTGCTGTCTACACTTGCAACTGATAGATAGTAGTTAGGTTGAATTTGTTTTTGTTGGGCAATGTTTTGTAATGGGTTGTTTTTGTAACTTTGAGCACTTTGTTTAGTTTGTGTTTTGTCATGAATTGCCAAAGGGGGAGTTTGTTGGGTTCTAAGACTTTAGGTTCAAATGTATTAGAACTTCATTTTTGTAATGTTGACAAACTGTGATCAAAACGCTTAGTCATGTTTTTAAACTTGTTCAAAGTATGTTTAGGTGTAAAGTTGGAATCGAGTCCACTGCAGGATTTACTGTGTAATGTGCTTGGCTTGATCGATCGAAAATTAGACTCGATCGATCGAAGCTCATGTAGATTGTTTTTTTATAGAATTTTCCAACTCAGCCCAAGCCTGTTTGACGTGTAGTGTTTTACGTTTTGCCCTAGGTATAAAAGGGAAAACCCTAGCCACGTTTTTAAGGTTGTTGCAGTTGTTGTTTATTCTGTGTATGTGAATCCCTTGTGAGATCTAGAGGTGTTTGCCTTCACATATACTTAGGGTTATCAAGAATCAAGATTATGTCAAGAGCTTGATGATTATTCTGCTACTGCATTAAGAGCTTAAAGATACACAAGCGAGAGTGCTTGTACTTGCTGTGAATCCAAGAGAGAAGTAATCCGTGAACTCGGAGCTGTCACGTGGTCGTGGTAGTAAGTTTCCTACTCGAGGTAGCAATAGGATGTTAGTGGTCTAAGTCACTATTGTATAAATTTCAATTCCTTCATAGTGAATCTATTTTACCTTGAGGATAGCTAGGTTAAATTTTCCCCAGGTTTTTTACCGGTTTGATTTACCCGGGTTATCATATTGTTGTGTTATTTATTTTCAGCACTATTTCAATGATATGATTTATTTGTGTCAACCTATATCTGTATAATTTACCTAAGCTAATCACTTGGCTAAATAACTAGGTTAAGTTGGTTGTGTTTAAGGGGTCTAAAAACATACAGATAGTAAGTAATAAGACTTTGCAATGTCTATTTTATTGTTCAAAACCTAAATTAAAAAATTTAAACCAACAATTCATTGAAAAATATGATAAACTTACAAACGGAGGATGCATAGGAGAGAGAAAGGGAAGCAAATTCAGTGAAGTGGGCAATCAAAGCAATCTATATATAAATAATTCCAAGAAATATTAAACAAATAATTTCTAAAGTTTAAACACGAAGAGAAAACAAATAGGAAGAGTGGAAAAACAACCTTCACCTAGGGGAGAGAGGAGAGAGAGGCAGAGATACTAATGAGTTTTAATACATGTGTTGGTGGCTTGGTGCCGTACTATGAGGTTTTTGTGACTTTTTGTGAAAGACAAAAGACTTAAAAGGAAAATGTTTGTGTTGGTGTCGTACAAAACAAACGTGCATTACATAGTTAAAAAATAATAATAATGATGAGTATGAGTTTAAGTTGGACTTGTTAGAGAGATAGAGTTTTATTTCATGTTAAGTTTGCAAAATAATTTTATTTAAATATTGTGCTAGCATGAAAAATTGTAAAAGTTTTAGAGGCTTTTGTTATATATAAATATATATATAGATAATAATAATAATAATAATAATAATAATAATAATAATAATAATAATTTATTACTATATTTTCATAATTATATGTAAATATGAAATATGTAATTTAATAAAAAGATATAAATTACATAATTATAATATATTTTTTTATATAATTGGAGGAGATGTTTTTAAAATAACTCTTTTTAAAAAAAAATAATATACTATAATCGGTTGACTAATTTAAACACATCCAGAATAATATACACCCTCATTGCATGGAACAAATTTTAATTTTAAGGTAATTGGGTGAATATTTATTATTTTTAATTTGTTTTTAGGGCTCGTATCTCTAATTTCTTCTGCCATATATTTTGTATTGTTTAGCCCAAAATTAGCAAGGTTTTTCTAAATAGAATAAAATTTCATACTTTTCAACCCAATAATTAAGGGAAAAATTTTTCTTGAGCCCAAAACTGAAAAGTCAACTTACAAAAAGAATCAATTTAAGGCCCAATTAGTCCGAACGGGACCGAATGAACTATAATCGACTACAATATACCAAATGGACCAAAAAGGATTTAATGAACTAAAGTGGACTAGATGTATTGAAGTGAACCGAAATGGACTGAATGGACCAAAGTGGACTGAAATAAAAATTTTCAAAACATTATGCCTTCTAAATAATCGTCTCCACTCTAAATTGATCTATTTCACAGTATTATATTTTACAAATTTAAAGATGTATAAACTGACATGTCATTTAAAATTTTAAATAGTGTGTTTGTACACTGTTGGATCCATAAAATAAAAAGGTTAATCATAAACTAGATGAATCAAAGAAGACTTGAAATAGAGAATCATGTTCCTTGAATAATGCTCAAGCACCTTAAAGCAGACCTTCAAGAATCAATACAATTAGTCATATATACATTTGTCATTTGTGAACCTATTAAGAACGTGTTTACTATTTCCAAAGCACAAAAACACTCCTCCAACGTACCTGAGAATCTATTTCCCAGTTGCTCAATTTCATTTTTTTAGGATTGAAGGGAAAACAATTGCTAATTCCATTAATATGAGTAATTCAGGTTTCATTTACACCATGACATACATAAATTAAACTACATCTTATGCATAAGGCAATTTCTTCATATCTTCCTTTCCTTTTTCACTAGTTTTGCCTTACCCATTTTCAAGTATTTTGTTTTTACCCCTCGTATCATTTTTTTCCATGTTACCTCGGTATGAATACATTTTCAATAGCGCTCAAAAATTTTGCTTCACAAATATAACCTCCAGGAATGTTTAACATAAAATACGCGCTATTGAACCCAAAATTTGTCCTCCCATTTCTATAAATCAAACTTAAATTTCCGTCGATTTTAAATACAATTTAGATTTGTTTATATTTAATATTTAGGTGCTTGTAATTTCGAACTCTATGGATCCAAGGAGTAATCAACATTTATTTATGCAGTAATTGCACTACATTTGCCACGACACAATGACACGCAAATAAATAAATAAATAAATAAAGAAGAAACCATTTTATTTGAAAAAAAATTATTTTTATGACATTACCGTAAGGGAAACTAGGCAAACTTTATTCAAACTATCTAGTTGTTCGCCTTCCCTGTTACATATGTATTTTCGATTGTAGAATGACTAGAATTGCTTTTGGAGATAATCAACCACACTCTTGTCCAATTGGAAGGCCTTGATGAGAACGTCAGGATTGATGGGAGGAGTTGATCCGAAGACTGCATTTGCTATGGTGATTAGCCCAGGATTTTGACTGCTGAGACCGGAAAAGGCCAGAGCATTGGTCTCCCCTATGTTGAATTGGAAGTGAATCAGTCCAATTGGAAATACAAAGACGTCTCCCTTGTTTAGAACTTTGGTGAAGAGTTTGTTTGGGTTGGACGTGACAAATCCAACTAAGAGAGTACCCTCTATGACTACCAAAAGCTCGGTGCCGCGAGGGTGAGTGTGAGGAGGATTCAGGCCATATGGTGCAAAGTCAATGCGAGCCAAAGATATGCCAAGAGTGTTGAGACCTGGAAAATTGTTGACGCTCACAAGATTGACACTTGATCCAAGTTTATTTGCAGCTGTGTTTCCAGGAATATTGAGCCCGGAGAAGAAAAAATCGTTGGCTACGACAGTTGCTGGGTCCTTGCAAAATTGTCCATTCACAAACACTGCACAAAGAAAAGTTTGTTATTATCACAAATAAGACAGTTCTGTAACAATGGACAATAGCAGGTCAAGTAGGAAAAAATAAAATCTAATGCAGATCATATAACCGTAAGGCATAATTTCATTAATGCGTAAAACTTCATTATAACGATCTCGAAAGAATGTAGATGATGATAACACTACTAAGTACTGCTAATAATAAGGAGAGTGCATGCATGTACATACCAGCAGAATCGGTGTTGTTAATTGCGACACAAAAGTCTTGCAAAGGACTAGGGTCATAAGCTGAAACAAGGGTGGTTGCCAAAGCCAGAATGGCCACAATTACAAGTTTCATCATATTTGAGGTTCTCTCTTGTTGTGTAGTATTTTGCGTATTCTTGCTTTGGTGAGGGATGGGAAACATTGCATATGGGAATGCCTATTTATTGAGAGGAGTCACTGAAGCGGTCCATGTTTTTGCACAAACGAAGCATATAACTTGGTAGTTCTGCAACTATTATAAATATTTTTTAATTTAATGGATGAACCATTCTTTAACCACTACTTGTCGTGTACTACATAGTTCGAAAACCAATCAAACGGGACCTCTTCAATGCCATTTTGCAATTTTAATGTTGACCAATCCGATTCTGTCAAAAATAATGTTTCTTTAGCCCACCCACAAATAAACCTAATGTTGATTGTATATTAAAATATTGAAAGGAGTCAGTGAAGTTGTCTATGTTTTTCACAAACGGAGCATATAAGACTTGGCAATTCTTCAAACACTCTCAATTTCTTATGTAATGGATCAACCATTCTTCATTCACTACTAGTAGTATATATATATATTTTTTTTTTTCGAAAATGGAAGATATTTATTTAAGAAAAATTTTCTTATACAACAGAAAAGAGAAGTATTACATATTTGGTAACCATTACTTCAAGTTGGACCTCTTCAATGTCAATGTGAAACGTTGCATTGGCAAGCCCACAAATAAAGTTTATGTTGACTGTATCTTTGAAATTAAAATGACTGAAGCTCCCGTATGTTGACTCTATCCTGATTAGTGAAATGTTCCACCGTATTACGCAGCCGATGGGATGTGCAATCCAACTTTGCTTCACGCAATTTCTCTATGTAGAATGGTTTGAATTTATCGTATTCTGACCTTATATTAATTGGTGGGTACTAAATACTTTTTATTGATTTGTTTGCTTTTGCTTGAACCGATCCCGCTACTGCTCCTAAGGATTTGCCTGCCCCCCTGAATAAGTAAGGCCCGGTTAGCCTGGGCGCACATCCCCGCCCTTTTATGTTATGGAAGAATTTCACTAATTCCTTGTGTGGAATCTTTTATTTCTGGCGTAACAGCGGTGGAAGGTTAATGGCTTAATTTCTAGAACGAACAACTACCAAGGCATCTTGTATATTCTTGCCATTTTCCCTTAATGCAGACAGGGTTCGAACTTTAAATCTATTATTCGATAACAAGATATTTTATCAAGCTAAGTGGAACCTACCTTTCATTCACAAATTTAGTTAATAAAAAGTATGAAAAGAAAAGATCCCATTGCATGATTATACATGGAGTCAACCACGAAAACCAAATTAACTTCAAATGCATGCACAAAATGCAACTAATCCTAGGAATGCATGGGCATTGTTAGGATGCATGCATTGACATGTGAAAATATTGAAATGCAAATTCCAGATGATGTTCCTCTATGATTCATGAGATTATTTCAAGAATGATTCCTCTAAAAAGGATTTTTTTTTTTTTTTTTAAATGTTGTGTTGCCCATTTATCCACACGCTGTTTTTTTTTTTAACAAACTTTTCGAGTATCTGAATATTCTCTCGGACGTATATATACAATCTCCCTGTCTCCCAAGCACCTGGTTATTGTAAGAAGGAATCCCAGAATGGCCTCGAGATGCATGAAAAAGGTTTTGAACCCATTATTTTACCTAATTAATCTACCTAACATGTGCATGACTGCTATTTAAGAAAGAAAATAAGATTTTATTTTTGATTTCTTGTTATTTAATGTGATGCAAAACAAATTTAACATGCGAGAATTTCTACTACTATGGATAAATGACATCATCTCATGTGATCATTTTGAGATTTGTGATGAAATAACATATCATTTGCATATATAATAAGCACGTGGATTTATGAATCAATAAGAATTAATCATATGAAGTCCTAATCTAAGACACAAGAACTTTTATAAATATCAAGGCATCAAGTTATTTCATGAATGATCTAATCTACCATTTCTCGATCAATTATGTTATGACCAAATACATGCTATCATGTTTATATGTCTTGTAGCTTAATTTGCACATCTCCATGCACAAATTGCTTGACTCTTAAGGGGCAAAGAGTTTGACCTACTGGGTTAGCAGTATATATTATAACTATTTCAACAACAAAAAAATGCTTATATATTGAATGAATATATTAAAATGCATGACACAATTATGAGATGGCATCTGAGAATGAAATAATAAAGATTCTAAAATTCAAAACACAACTGTCATAATTTCTATGGCTAACATTAATGATAAAATAGAAAGTAATCAAAATCAAAATGAACATTTGTTTTCTTCATTTTTTGGTTTCTTAAAGAATTGTATTTGAAGGAATGCACTTAAATAAGAAAATACCATATTAAATAAGAGAAACCGACCTAGCTATATCTAAACGCTAGGGATCGGATTACCTGCATGCAATCCTCTTTACATTAGTATGAATCATGAATGGCTTATTCTCCCTTTTCTTTTTTAAATTGTACAAAAGAATAATAACACTTTTCTTCATATTTTTTCATTATTCGTTTTTATCCAATTCTATATTTTTTTTTTCAGTTTTAAGAGATAAAGTTTTTTATTGATTACATTAACCTTAATCATGATTGGTTTTCCTAAAATATCAAAACAATTATTTATTCCTAGAATGATAAACAGATATTTTTAATAATATAGAAAATCCACATCATCCTGTAGGATTATGCTATGACTGCATGCCCATTATTGTTGCCTTTTAGACCAATGAGAATTAAGTCTTTGGAGAACTCAAAAAATATATATATATATATATATATACACACAAATACTCAAGACTAATATAAACTGGAAATATATAAACAGGACCATGATATGTGGAAAACACATCAAGTTTCAAATTTGAGTAGTAATATGACTTTATCTTAATAGTAACAGTATAGACAATTCAAAATATGGAACAATATCAAAATTATAATACCTAATTCCATTATCTTTAATGTTGAATACAAACAAATAATTAATTGAAATTAATCCAAACAAATAATTAATCAACCAAAAATCATAGCTTTTAATAAGAAAAAAAATCACATGAACATAAATAAAAAGCATTTATGGTGAAGAAATAAGATCAACCTATTGAGACGTAAATATCTAAAATCTCAAGACTTAAAACTTCAAAATTTATAGAATCTCCAAATTTTACTTCAAAATCAAACCAAATTCAACAAATTTGTATCCAACATACCAAATAAAAACTTATCATTCCCTAGGCTGGAAGACGATTTTTCTACTAGTTTGAGCTTTGAAGTGCATGTTGTGAGGGAATTGTTTATAGTTTTTTATCACATGATCTTGATATTGAATTTACATGCCTTTGATTGTTGGACTTGAACCTAATGAGAAATGCATAAATAACTATCTCACCACTGTTTACTAGCCAATCATGAACACCTTAGTGCATATCATATGATTTTGTGGTCGGGAAAGTGTAGCACATGCAAAAAAAGAACATATGGTGTAGCCTCGAATTAGTGCTAAAATTGGTGTGTACATTATTGGACTATAATAACTTCATAGTCAAATAAAATTGGTGTGTACGTTATCTTGGCTATTTTAATAAGTTTCAAACCAAATAAAATTGGTGTGTACATTATGAGACAAATTCAAGAAACTTACATGACTACAAGCTTTTACTCTAGGAGATTTGGGAGTTATATGATGTAACTCTTTAAGGGATAGTCTCTTTCAAATTTATGTGACGAATTTTGTAGAAGTTGTGATTGATTACTATCTACTTATCACCTCATATGTATCTTAAGCTTTTGCTAGTTGCACACACTTCACAAGTTACTCTTTGCTAAACTTGGTACATGTTGTTGTGTGTGATTTTGTTGTGGCCATCCAAGATTGAAAGAACCTTGATTTTAATGCAAAATGTGTTTAAAGTGTTTTTGAGGAAAATTTGATTGAAAATCTTACTTTTGGATAATGAGGGTTAAATTCAAGGGATTTTGAAAAACTTTTCATCTCATACGCATGCATTTCATTCATAAAATACTATGCTTTGAGGAGTTTCTGCATTAAAATGCTTTATTTTTCAAAAATTTGATTTTTCCAGATTTTCAATAGATCGAGTGTGTTTTTCGATCGATCGAAATTGCAATTAAAATTTTGGTTTGAATTTGTCTGGCTCTATCGATGCTCGATTGATGCTGGATCAATCGAATGTAATTTTCAATTGATCAAACCTGTTTTTTGATCAATCGAAAATCATTCAAAGGGCTTTAAAAACATAAGCTTTTCACGTGTTTATCACTTTTCAAACTTTTTCAAAAAGTTCTTTCTCTCTCTCTTCGATCGGTCAATGATTCAAAGCGATTTTTTGTCGGTTTCCCTCAAACGTTTTGCTAGGTTTTTGTCTTCTAAGGCCGGTAAGACTCTTTTGCCGCTCCTTTTTCATTTATTTTCATGTTTCATGCATATTTTTTGTTAGAAAATTTAGACCCCGGTTGATCAAATTAACAAGTTTTAAATCCAAGTTGTTAATTAGATTTATTATGCATAAACTTGTTAAAACAAACAAACATCAATATCATGTCAAAATCATATGCAGCGAAAAAATAAATAAAACAAGATATGATGACCTTGGAAAACCAATGAAACCAACCAGTTTTACAGTAAAAAACCTGGGGGGAAACTTTCCTGAAAAGCAATCCACTATAGTAAAGAGAAGTTTCAAATCTAGTACAAAACTTTTGTCCCTATACTCTATAATACCCGTAGATGAACTCACAGCAGAAACCTTCTACTGCTTCAGAACCTCTGAACTCTTCAATATATGAACGCCACCCTTTGATGCACGGATCCCAGTACGTGACTCACTCCTTTGCACGAATCCCAGTACGTGACTCACTCACCAACTTAAGAAAGAAGAATGTTGGCTGCAACGTTCTTCACTTCATCAACAATGAAGATCAAGAAGCACTTGGTTACAAAACCCTAAGGCGTAAAGACACAGTAGCTTCTTTCAGAGAGAATAAGGCTTCGGTCACCTTTTGCATATGTTCTTCTTGTATTCTCCTGTGTGACGGCCTCTAAAATATGCCTTATATATGTCTAGGGTTGTGAGAAAAGAAACCCTACACAAATACAAAAGCCTGGCCCAAAAATCAGATCTGAAAACTCTGATTTCCGTAACCTCGATAGATAGCCTCGATAGATAGCATCCGTCGAGCCTCATTAAACCTCGATAGATAGCTATCTGACGAGCAGCTGTCGAGAAGCTGTCCAGCAGCTATCCAGCAGGTTTCTAGCATTAGTAAACACATTTTCTTCATTTGTTTCTTGGTTCAATCTTCATGGTTTTAATACTAGACTTGAACAACATGTTCTTTGAAGTATTAAACACATCATAGATCTACCCAAATACAAGTAAAGTGCGTTTTGATAAAGGATTAGCCAATTACATAAATAATGAATGACATATGTTCTAAACAAGTAAAACACATATGTCCTAACATTTTTCATGCATTTTGGGGAAATATCGAACCTATGAATATTTGGAGATTTTGGTGATTTCAATCTTTTCTTTCTAAATTGATCAATGGGTTTTTGTTGTGGGATGATATAAATATGATCTTTGCGAATTAATTTGATCAATTTGTTGATTTTGGAAAAATTGAATTTTCTAGGGCTTGAAACTACCCGAATTGGGATTTTGTTCAATTGAACTTTAATCGATAAAATTGGCTGGTTTGTTTAATTGATTTGATCATTATATTCAGTTAACTATCTTGTGTAATGATCAATTTGTTGAGTTTTTTGAAAATGGGTTTTCAAGATTTGGGGTTTTTGACATAACTGTATGCTCAAGCCAATTTTGCGATTTTAAAGTGCAATTGAACTTATTCTCACAGCATTAGAGCATGCATCATGTGTTGATATTGTTCATGTGTCATATAGATTGTTCTTTCCTATATTATTTCTGTTTTAACTTGCAGTTTGCCCTTGGTTTCTTCTTGTGTTTGCCTTTTGTCTCTTTTCTGTCTTTCCATTCTAATCTTTAGCATCATGACTAGTAAGACCAGAGCAAATAGGAAATCCTCTTTTTCTTCTGTCCCCACCTTTGATAGTGAGAGGTTCCTTAGTGAGAAAAACCAGGAAACTTATTAGACATTGAACATTCGTAGGAATGTCTAGGCTGGGAGAAGGGTAGTGTTAGATGAGTTAGATGGTGAGATTCAGAGAAATTTTGAGCGTAGGGGTTGGCTTCCTTTGTTGGACATCTCACATCCCCCTCTGGCTGCCTTGATTAAAGAGTTCTACTCGAACCTCTCTGTCCACTCCTATGATTCCAACACTCTAGTGAGGAGTTGGATACGGGGTGCCTTTGGTCCAGCGTCCTGTTTATCCTTACGATGAGTCTCCACCCTTTGATGACATTATGTCATATCTTACTGCGACTTCTATCCAATGGGGTTTTGATCCTCGGATCACTTCTCACGAGTTGACCGAGATTCATTATCTCTTTTTTCGGATTTCTTGCCATTCCATCTGGCCTATCTCTCACCTGCACACTATTCCTTTGGAGAGATGTGCATTATTGTATGCGCTTGTCACGGATGCTTCTATGAGTTTTCTTCATCTTTTAATTCGTTCTTTGATTTAGGTTCACAGGAGTAGTTCTACTGCTCATGGTCTATTCTTTCCCGTTTTTATTCATCGGATTTTATCACATCTAGGATTAGATGAGTTTTCGGCGTCTAAGCTCGTTCATATTATAGCTCCTATAAGTGCCACCTTTCTTAGGTAGAGGTCTGCTCAAATGCGAGCTAGCTCTAAACGTCCTAGAGTAGATTCTTCCTCTGGTGCTCCTCCTCCTCCTCCTTCTACAGGTGATCCGGCTGCTGATGATTATGTCGATCCAACTACTGCTGTTACTTGTCCACCTTCTACTTCGGATGTTTCTAGCATTCATCGTGATTTGGACACTGTCATGACCGTTCAGGCGGCTCATGGTCAGCTTTTGGTGGACATGCTTACCGAGCTTCAGGCTTTGAGAGCGGATTTGGCGAGTTTTAGGCGGTCACCTCCACCACCTCATTTTGATGATGAGTGAGTACCCTTTGGCAATTCGTCACAAAAAGGGGGAGTACATATGGAGAAGAGATTTTGTTGATAGGGGGAGATATAGATTGTATCTAGGTGATTGATCATGTATTTATATTTTTTGGCTCATGATGTGTTTTGTTTTATTTGAGTTGTCTATGATAGGGGAAGATACTATGATGTGTTTATTTCTGTTTCTTGTTTCACATTGTACTACATTGATTATTGATTTATATTTATGAGGTTATTCATGATATATGTCTTGTAGTTTATGATTATGTGAAATCAAGAATTTATTTTGTTTACTTGTATTTTCCACACATGCATTTATGTATTTGTTAAGTGTTATAGGAAAATACAAGTTGATTCAGTCATGTTGCTGTCTACACTTGCAACTGATAGATAGTAGTTAGGTTGAATTTGTTTTTGTTGGGCAATGTTTTGTAATGGCCTATTTTTGTAACTTTGAGCACTTTGTTTAGTTTGTGTTTTGTCATGGATTGCCAAAGGGGGAGTTTGTTGGGTTCTAAGACTTTAGGTTCAAATGTATTAGAACTTCATTTTTGTAATGTTGTCAAACTGTGATCAAAACGTTTAGTCTTGTTTTTAGACTTGTTCAAAGTATGTCTATGTGTAAAGTTGAAATCGAGTCCACTGCAGGATTTACTGTGTAATCTGCTTGGCTTGATTGATCGAAAATTAGACTCGATCGATCGAAGCTCGTATAGATTGTTTTTCTATAGAATTTTCCAACTCAGCCCAAGCCTGTTTGACGTGTAGGGTTTTACGTTTTGCCCTAGGTATAAAAGGGAAAACCCTAGCCACGTTTTTAAGGTTGTTGCAGTTGTTGTTTATTCTGTTTATGTGAATCTCTTGTGAGATCTAGAGGTGTTTGCCTTCACATACACTTAGGGTTATCAAAAATCAAGATTATGTCAAGAGGTTGATGATTATTCTGCTACTGCATTAAGAGCTTAAAGATACACAAGCGAGAGTGCTTGTACTTGCTATGAATCCAAGAAAAAAGTAGTCCGTGAACTCGAAGCTGTCACGTGGTCGTGGTAGTAAGTTTCCTACTCGAGGTAGCAATAGGATGTTAGTGGTCTAAGTCACTATTGTGTAAACTTCAATTCTTTCATAGTGGATCTATTTTACCTTGAGAATAGCTAGGTTAAATCTTCCCCAGGTTTTTTATCGGTTTGATTTTCCCGGGTTATCATATTGTTGTGTTATTTATTTTTAGCACTATTTCAATGATATGATTTGTGTTAACCTAGATCTGCATAATTTACTAAGCTAATCACTTGGCTATATAACTAGGTTAATATGGTTGTGTTTAAGGGGTCTAAAAACATACAGACAGTAAGTTGTAAGACTTTGCAATGTCTATTTTATCGTTCAAAACCTAAATTAAAAAATTTAAACCAACAATTCATTGAAAAATATGATAAACTTACAAACGGAGGATGCATAGGAGAGAGAAAGGGAAGCAAATTCAGTGAAGAGGGCAATCAAAGCAATCTATATATAAATAATTCCAAGAAATATTAAACAAATAATTTCTAAAGTTTAAACACGAAGAGAAAACAAAGAGGAAGAGTGGAAAAACAACATTCACCTAGGGGAGAGAGGGGAGAGAGGCAGAGATACTAATGAGTTTTAATACATGTGTTGGTGGCTTCGTGCCGTACTATGAGGTTTTTGTGACTTTTTGTGAAAGACAAAAGACTTAAAAAGAAAATGTTTGTGTTGGTGTCGTACAAAACAAACGTGCATTAGATAGTTAAAAAAAATGATAATGATGAGTATGAATTTAAGTTGGACTTGTTAGAGAGATAGAGTTTTATTTCATGTTAAGTTTGCCAAATAATTTTATTTAAATATTGTGCTGGCATGAAAAATTGTAAAATTTTTAGAGGCTTTTGTTATAATAATAATAATAATAATAATAATAATAATAATAATAATAATAATTTATTATTATATTTTCATATTTATATATAAATATGAAATATATAATTTAACAAAAAGATATAAATTACATAATTATAATATTTTTTTTATATAATTGGAGGAGATGTTTTTAAAATAACTCTTTTTTTTTAAAAAAAATACTATAATTGGTTGACTAATTTAAACGCATCCAGAATAATGTACACCCTCATTGCATGGAACAAATTTTAATTTTAAGGTAATTGGGTGAATATTTATCATTTTTATTATGTTTTTAGGGCTCGTATCTCTAATTTCTTATGCCATTTATTTTGTATTTTTTAGCCCAAAATTACCAATCTTTTTCCAAATAGAATAAAATTTCATACTTTTCAACCCAATAATTGAGGGAAAATTTTTTCTTGAGCCTAAAACTGAAAAGTCAACTTACAAAAAGAATCAATTTAAGGCCCAATTAGTCCGAACAGAACTAAATTGGAACGAACTGGACTGAATGAACCATAATGGACTACAATATACCAAATGTACCAAAAAGGATTTAATGGACTAAAGTGGACTAGATGTATTGAAGTGAATCAAAATGGACCGAATGAACCAAAGTGGACTGAAATAGAAATTTTCAAAACATTATGCCTTCTAAATAATCGTCTCCACTCTAAATTGATCTATTTCACAGTATTATATTTTACAAATTTAAAGATGTATAAACTGACATGTCATTTAAAATTTTAAATAGTGTGTTTGTACACTGTTGGATCCATAAAATAAAAAGGTTAATCATAAACTAGATGAATCAAAGAAGACTTGAAATAGAGAATCATGTTCCTTGAATAATGCTCAAGCACCTTAAAGCAGACCTTCAAGAATCAATACAATTAGTCATATATACATTTGTCATTTGTGAACCTATTAAGAACGTGTTTACTATTTCCAAAGCACAAAAACACTCCTCCAACGTACCTGAGAATCTATTTCCCAGTTGCTCAATTTCATTTTTTAAGGATTGAAGGGAAAACAATTGCTAATTCCATTAATATGAGTAATTCAGGTTTCATTTACACCATGACATACATAAATTAAACTAAATCTTATGCATAAGGCAATTTCTTCATATCTTCCTTTCCTTTTTCACTAGTTTTGCCTTACCCATTTTCAAGTATTTTGTTTTTACCCCTCGTATCATTTTTTTCCATGTTACCTCGGTATGAATACATTTTCAATAGCGCTCAAAAATTTTGCTTCACAAATATAACCTCCAGGAATGTTTAACATAAAATACGCGCTATTGAACCCAAAATTTGTCCTCCCATTTCTATAAATCAAAATTAAATTTCTGTCGATTTTAAATGCAATTTAGATTTGTCTATATTTAATATTTAGGTGCTTGTAATTTCGAACTTTATGGATCCAAGGAGTAATCAACATTTATTTATGCAGTAATTGCACTACATTTGCCACGACACAATGACACGCAAAAAAATAAATAAATAAATAAAGAAGAAGCCATTTTATTTGAAAAAAAATTATTTTTATGACATTACCGTAAGGGAAACTAGGCAAACTTTATTCAAACTATCTAGTTGTTCGCCTTCCCTGTTACATATGTATTTTCGATTGTAGAATGACTAGAATTGTTTTTGAAGATAATCAACCACACTCTTGTCCAATTGGAAGGCCTTGATGAGAACGTCAGGATTGATGGGAGGAGTTGATCCGAAGACTGCATTTGCTATGGTGATTAGCCCGGGATTTTGACTGCTGAGACCAGAAAAGGCCAGAGCATTGGTCTCCCCTATGTTGAATTGGAAGTGAATCAGTCCAATTGGAAATACAAAGACGTCTCCCTTGTTTAGAACTTTGGTGAAGAGTTTGTTTGGGTTGGACGTGACAAATCCAACTAAGAGAGTACCCTCTATGACTACCAAAAGCTCAGTGCCGCGAGGGTGAGTGTGAGGTGGATTCAGGCCATATGGTGCAAAGTCAATGCGAGCCAAAGATATGCCAAGAGTGTTGAGACCTGGAAAATTGTTGACGCTCACAAGATTGACATTTGATCCAAGTTTATTTGCAGCTGTGTTTCCAGGAATATTGAGCCCGGAGAAGAAAAAATCGTTGGCTACGACAGTTGCTGGGTCCTTGCAAAATTGTCCATTCACAAACACTGCACAAAGAAAAGTTTGTTATTATCACAAATAAGAGAATTCTGTAACAATGGACAATAGCAGGTCAAGTAGGAAAAAATAAAATCTAATGCAGATCATATAACCGTAAGGCATAATTTCATTAATGCGTAAAACTTCCTTACAACGATCTCGAAAGAATGTAGATGATGATAACACTACTAAGTACTGCTAATAATAAGGAGAGTGCATGCATGTACATACCAGCAGAATCGGTGTTGTTAATTGCGACACAAAAGTCTTGCAAAGGACTAGGGTCATAAGCTGAAACAAGGGTGGTTGCCAAAGCCAGAATGGCCACAATTACAAGTTTCATCATATTTGAGGTTCTCTCTTGTTGTGTAGTATTTTGCGTATTCTTGCTTTGGTGAGGGATGGGAAACATTGCATATGGGAATGCCTATTTATTGAGAGGAGTCACTGAAGCGGTCCATGTTTTTGCACAAACGAAGCATATAACTTGGTAGTTCTGCAACTGTTATAAATATTTTTTAATTTAATGGATGAACTATTCTTTAACCACTACTTGACGTGTACTACATAGTTCGAAAACCAATCAAATGGGACCTCTTCAATGCCATTTTGCAATTTTAATGTTGTCCAATCTGATTCTATCAAAAATAATGTTTCTTTAGCCCACCCACAAATAAACCTAATGTTGATTGTATATTAAAAAATTGAAAGGAGTCAGTGAAGTTGTCTATGTTTTTCACAAACGGAGCATATAAGACTCGGTAATTCTTCAAACATGCTCAATTTCTTATGTAATGGATCAACCATTCTTTATTCACTACTAGTAGTATATATATATTTTTCCGAAAACGGAAGAAATTTATTTAAGAAAAATTTTCTTATACAACAAAAAAGAGAAGTATTATATATTTGGTAACCATTACTTCAAGTTGGACCTCTTCAATGTCAATGTGAAACGTTGCATTGGCAAGCCCACAAATAAAGTTTATGTTGACTGTATCTTCGAAATTAAAATGACTGAAGCTCCCTTATGTTGACTCTATCCGGATTAGTGAAATGTTCCACCGTATTAGGCAGCTGATGGGGATGTGCAATCCAACTTTGCTTCCCGCAATTTCTCTAAGTAGAATGGTTTGAATTTATCGTATTCTGACCTTATATTAATTGGTGGGTACTAAATACTTTTTATTGATTAGTTTGCTTTTGCTTGAACCGATCCCACTACTGCTCCGAAGGATTTGCCTGCCCCCCTGAATAAGTAAGGCCCCGTTAGCCTGGGTGCACAACCCCGCCTTGTTATGTTATGGAAGGATTTCGCTAATTCCTTGTTCTGGTTTCTTCTATTTCTGGCAGCGGTGGAAGGTTAATGGTTTAGTTTCTAGAACCAACAACTACGAAGGCATCTCGTATATTCTTGCCATTTTTTTTTAATGTAGACAGGGTTTGAACTTTAAATCTCTTATTCGATAACAAGAGATTTTATCGAGCTAAGTGGAACCTACCTTTCATTCACAAATTTAATTAATAAAAAGTATGAAGAGAAAAGATCCAATTGCATGATTATACATGGAGTGAACCATGAAAACCTAATTAACTTCAAATGCATGCACAAAATGCAACTAATCCTAGGAATGCATGGGCATTGTTAGAATGCATGCATTGACATGTGAAAATATTGAAATGCAATTTCCAGATGATGTTCCTCTATGATACATGAGATTGTTTCAAGAATGATTCTTCTAAAAAGGATTTTTTATTTATTTATTTATTTTTTATGTTATGTTGTCCATTTATCCACATGCTGTTTTTTTTTTACAAACTTGGATGTCTAAACCTTTTTGAGTATCTGACTATTCTCTCAAATGTATATATGCAGTCTCCCTACCCCACATGCACCTGGTTATTACAAGAAGGAATACCAAAAAAGCCTTGAGATGCTAGAAAGCGGTTTTGAACCCATTATTTTACCTAATTAATCTACTTGACACGTGCATGATTGCTGTTTAAGAAAGAAAATAAGATTTTATTTTGGATTTCTTGTTACTTAATGTGATTCGAAACAAATTTAACATGCGGGAATTTCTACTACTTTGCATAAATGACATCATCTCATGTGATCATTTTGAGATTTGTGATGAAATAACATATCATTTACATATATAATAAGCACGTGGATATATGAATCAGTAAGAATTAATCATATGAAGTCCTAATCTAAGACACAAGAACTTTCATAAAAATCAAGGCATCAAATTATTTCATGAATGATCTAATCTACCATTTTTCGATCAATTATGCTATGACCAAATACATGCTATCATGTTTATATGTCTTGTAGCTTAATTTGCACATCTTCATCCTCAATGTGCTTGACGCCTAAGGGGCAAAGAGTTTGACCTACTGGGTTAGCAGTATATATTATAACTATTTTTTTAAAAAAATGCTTATATATTGAATGAATATATTAAAATGCATGACACAATTATAAGATGGCATGTGAGAATGAAATAATAAAGATTCTAAAATTCAAAACACAACTGTCATAATTTCTATGGCTAACATTAATTATAAACTAGAAAGTAATCAAAATCAAAATGAACTATTGTTTTTCAGGTTCTTAAAGAATTCGATTTGAAGGAATGTACTTAAATTAGAAAATACCATATTAAATAAGAGAAACCTACCTAGCTATATCTAAATGCTAGGGATCGGATTACCTGCATGCAATCCTCTTTACATTAGTATGAATCATGAATGGCTTATTCTTCTTTTTCTTTTTTAAATTGTACAAGCGAATAATAACACTTTTCTTCATATTTTTTTCATTATTCATCTTTATCCAATTCTATATATATTTTATTTTTAAGAGATAAAGTTTTTTATTGATTACATTAACCTTAATCATGATTGGTTTTCCTAAAATATCAAAACAATTATTCATGCTTGGAATGATAAAAAAAAATATTTTTAATAATATAGAAAATCCACATCATCCTCTAGGATTATGCTATGATTGCATGCCCATTATTGTTGCCTTTTAGACCAATGAGAATTAAGTCTTTAGAGAACTCAAAAAAAAAAAAAAAAAAAAGAAGAAGAAGAAGAAGACTTTAGTGACGTTAAATTGGCCGGCATTTAGTTTAAACCAGAACCATGCATCAAACTCAATTAATCACCGCCATCATCATTATCATTCACTACCATCATCTCTAAGTACTCTACATCATTCACTGCCATATTTTCGATTTCATGGAAAAGACTTCGTACGAACAGTAAATACTCATATCGTGTGCTAGGACTACATTCCTTCACTATATATGTCTTTAGGTTCTGTCCGATGGTTCTTAGCCTTAGGCCGTAAATATTCTGCGACTTGTTCTTGTAGCAAGCACCACCATGAACAACAACCGTCAAGTTATGGAAGCATAATTTACAACGTAAAACAAGCCAAAACATTATTCTAGAGAGAAATGTACCAACCTTTAACAATCCTCCACGTTGTTGCAATAATTATTTCACTAGTTGGTACACCTTGAATTAGAGGCTCCAAATAATTACTAAAACATGCCAATAAGCTCCACATTATTAAAACAATAATAGATTTTTTAGATTGGGTTGTATAAATTTGTGCTGGGGGGCGTATACCAAGCTCCACGTCAACTTGAGTTCTAGGTTAATTTTTCTTTTTTTCTTTTTTATGAGTACTAGTCTGCTAGATCAATCCAGATTATATAACCGATTACAATGTCCCCTAATTATGACTAGTTCATGAGTCTTACATCAGACAAGTGCTAAGTCAATTTGCGTTATATATAAGCAACTAAAGAAAAAAAAAACTAGTACAATTAGAGCATAATACAAATGTGGATAAATTTTTTCTCGAGTTGTGACATGGTAAACTTATCATTCTAACTGTACTCGTTGCCTCCAATACCTCTGTAAATTTTTCATCACTTAAATAATTAGTAATAACTAGTCGCTAACTCTGGAAAAAAAAAATGAAGAAATATTTAACTTCTATACTTTTCCATAGTTTAGAAGTATTGTCTAACATTGAACGTTATTGAGTTGCAAGTGTATAGTTACCGAAACCTACAAAGTAATTTACAATTATTAAATTAATAAAAGAAAACTCTCAATAGTTATATATACACACACTCAAAACTAATATAAACTGCAAATATATAAATGAAGACCATGATATGAGGAAGACACACCAAGTTTCAAATTTGAGAAGTTATATGACTTTCTCGTAATAATAAAAATATAAATAATTCAAAACATGGAATAATATCAAAATTATAATACCTAATTCCATTATCTGTTATGTTGAATCCAAACAAATAATATATTGAAATTAATCCAAATAAATATTTAATCAACCAAAAATCATAGCTTTTAATAAGAAAACCAAAAATCATATGAACCTAAATAAAAAGCATTTAAGATGGAGAATTAAGATCAACCTACTGAGACGCAAATACCAAAAATCCCAAGACTTAAAACTTCAAAATTTATAGAATTGCCAAATTCTACTTCAAAACCAAACCAAATTCAACAAATTTATATATAACATACCAAATAACAATTTATCATTCCCTAGGCTGGAAGACGATTTTCCTACAAAAAAAAAAATGGAGATGCTTTATATACCATGTACAATAAAAAAAAAAATTAGTAGAAAATCTAAGGCACATATGAAAGCAAATTAAAAAATTCGACATAAAATATAAAATTCATTAATAACAGTATAAACAAATATTCACATATGTTGAATTGAAATTTTATAAACAATAACAACATAAACAAATTCAACTTAAAATTTGTTAATCAAAGAAGAAAGTTGAATCAGATTGCTTGCGTTTTTTTTTTTAATCCTAAAGTGAAGTTAAGTTAAGGGTTTTAAGGTGGTAATTGCTAAGGTTTTGAGAAGGGGAGAGAGAGTTCTAACAGGAGTCCTTCTCTCTCTTTTTTTCTTAGTCCTAACTTTTTTTTTTGTTACGTGAGTCTCTTTTTTTTTTTTTTTTTGAATCTTAAAGTTAAGTTAAGTTTAAAGTTTTGAGGTGGTAATCGTTAGGACTTTGAGGAGGGGAGAGAGAGTCCTAATAGGACTCTCTCTCTCTCTCTCTCTCTTTTTCTTAATCTAACGTGAGTTTTTTTTTTTTTTTTTTTTGAGTCCTATTTTCAACGTGAGTCTCTTTTTTTTTCTTTGTTTTTTTTTTTTTTTTTTTTGAGTCCTATTAGAATTTTTGTTTTTAAATAAGTTATCAAAGTTTGAATTTGAGTTTCAGGATCTGTTTGGATACCGCTTATTGCTGAAAATTGAAAACTGAAAATATTGTAGCAAAATAATTTTTAAATGTATAAATAGTGTCGTGAGACCCAATTTTAAAAATACTTTGCTGAAAAAAGTACTTGTGGGTCCCGTGAACAATGCACGGGACCCACACAAAAAAACGAATTGTTAGGTTCTAAGACCTTAGAGACTAATGTATTAGAACTTCAATATGTATATGTTGGCAAACCATGATCAAAACATAGAGTCTAGGTTTAGGCTTGCTCAAAGTATGTTTTGTTGAAAAGTTGGAATCGAGTGACTACAGAAATTATTGGTCGAATTCTGCAAGGCTTGATCGATCGAAAATTAAACTCGATCGATCGAAACTCATGCAGATTGTGTTTTCTACAAAATTTCCAACACAACCCAAGCCCATTTGACGTGTAGGGTTTAATGTTTTATGTCTCATATAAATAGAAAAACCTTAGCTACGTTTTAGAGGCTTTTAATACGCTGTATGTGTGAATTTCTTGTGAGATCTAGAGGTGTTTACCTTCATACATACTTAGGGTTATTAAGATAAGGATTAATGTCAAGAGCTTGGTGATCGTTTCAGTTGCTGCACAAGAACTCAAGGAAGATCCGAAATCTTTGATTGGAGTCTCAAAGTCACAAGTAGGAGAACTTGTGGTTGCAGTGGATCAAAGAAAGAAGTAGTCCGTTGACTCGGAACTGTCACATGGTCGTGGTAGTAAGTTTTCTACTCGAGGTAGCAATAGGATGTTAGTGGTCTAAGTCTTATTTTTTCTAGATCATCAGATCTTCGTATTCTTTATATTTTCCGCATTATATTTTTGTTACACATTGTTTTAACCTAGTGTTAATTAACAAATCTGTTCATCAACTTGGCTTAATATTAGGTTAAACATATTGTGTTAAGGGGTCTAAATCTTAATAAGTATTATCAGAGCGGGTTAGCTCTAGTGTTTAGATCCTTCGATCTAAGAGTTGATCATTGACCCCTGTTGTCATGGAATACGGTCACTCTCTTATGATCCCAACGCACTTTGATGGGAACAATTATGCCTACTGGAAACTAAGGTTGAAAGCATTCCTAAAATCCATTGATAAAGTTTGGAATTCCGTTGAATATGGATGGGAGAAACCTACTACTCCCGTAAGTGAGAGGGAAACTTCTCAAAAAGAAGCAGTCTCTTTTAATAGCAAAGTAATGAATGCTATTTTTAATGTTGTTTCTATGGAGGAATTCAAGAGGATCTTTAATGTTGAGGTTGCTTATACTGCTTGGAATATTCTCCAAACTGTGTAAAAAGGCACAAAGGTGGTTAAGATCAATAAACTGCAGCAGTTAACAACTAGATTTGAAAGCATAAGAATGTCTGATGATGAATGTTTTGATGAATTTTATGCTAAACTTAATGACATTGTTAATTTTGCTTATAATTTGGGTGAAATTTATGATCAACCTAAGATTGTTAGGAAGATTCTTAGATCATTGTCTCAGGACTTTAGGCCCAAAGTGACTGTCATCACTGAAAATGAGAATGTGGACTCCATCCCTATTGATGAGCTTGTAGGATCTCTCCAATCCTATGAGCTAGACCTACCCAAGACAAACAAATCAAAATCAATAGCTCTTAAGTCAGTTGATGATGTTGATGGGAATGGATTTGATGGTGAACTCTCTTCTATAGAGATTGCTTATCTTCCCAAGAACTTTAGAAACTTTTTTGGAAACAACAACAGAAGGGCAAGAGGAAAAAACAATGCTGAACCTAGGAATTTTAAGAGGAATGAACTCACTAAAGTGAACAATACTGATAAATCTAAAGAGAAAGTAGGTCAACCCTCTAATCATTCTTTGGGACAATAATGTTTTGGTTGTCAAGGGTATGGTCATGTGAAATCAGAATGTCCTACATTCTTGAGATCAAAGGGTAAGGCTATGGCTTTAACCCTTAATGATGATGAAGTTTTTGATCATGAATCTAATAGTGATGAGAATGGAAACTTCATTACTTTCATAGCTAATGTTGTAGTTGATGAAAGTGTTGTTGTTGAAGAGAGCCCTTCTGATGGGGAACTCTCTAAATGTGCTAATTTGCAAGAAGCTTACAATAAGCTATGCAAAGTTGCTGCAAAAATGCTATAAATGTTGATAAAGGTTTAAAGAAAATTGCTTCTCTTGAACTTGATAAGAAGGATTTGTTATTGAAATTGTCACCCCCCAAACCCAAAGGGGTCCAAAGCATGAGAAATACATCCCAAAGGTACTTGTAGATTTTTCCTTTCATTTTCACAAGATAAGAATATCTAACCATAAATTTCCACATTACAAGTCAAAGCTCTATAACATATTTATGAATAATAACTAAAAATCATGTGCCTCCACATAATACATGAATATATATTACAAAACTCTTGGATTACACAAAGTCACAATCTTATCAAGAATAAGGAATCTTAATATCGAGTTTAGGCCTACCACACCTAAGGCTAACAAACCTCATGTGACCAACCTTCAATAGAATTAATTAATGTCTCGGTGAACATAGTAAATTCAAGTCACCAACCATTTACAGCAAAAGTCTCCAAATTTAACATAGCACTTCAATCATCACCAACGAAGTAAGCTTCATATCTCAGGTATGGCTAATTACACTGAAAAACTGTTAGAGGGTGGGATGAGCTAAAGCCCAGTAAGTAGCATAATTAATGGGGGTGTGGGAAATGCAAGTTTCATCTTCAATAATAATAATATGACGAGAATGATTAAGTAATTAAACACAAAGTTTCTCAAAGTAAATACCTTGAAACTATATACCATAATCTATAATCTGTGAGCACTAACAATATAATTTTCAAAGCCATAAAAGCTAACATACGGTAAATTTTCTCAAAACTACCACACTACCACATAGACCGGTCAGGGGATCCACCCATTCACAACTGGCATGATATTGTCCTCTCTGGTATGCAGACTCTTGGTCCAATGGACAGCAGCCTAACTCATACCCTCAAGGTTTTTCTGTCCCCCTATAGGCAGCAGAGAAAGCGTGTCAAATAGGACCTCTCTTGCATGTGGTTTCTTGGCCCCATGGACAGCAGCCTCACCCACACACAATCAAGGAACCTGTTCCCCCCATGGGTAGCAGGGAAGAACGCGTCATCCAAAGTGAAAAGGCACTGATCTAGATTCAATTCCGTTATCACAAAGACTGCGAAAACCAAATCGGGTGATCACTAGGAAATCACACATGGCATGGTGTTAAAACCACATAAAGCTCACAGGTTACATATACTTTGAAACACAGTTTATATCCAGGTAGTTTCAAAAAAACCTTAAATTATCTAACTTCCACAAAGTTTATAAGGTTTTCAACTTCATTCTTGTCAAAAGCTTTTATATCAATTTCTCAATAACAAGACAAGATAAGCATCTTTAGATTTCCTAATAAACCATAAAGTTCATAATTTCCTTATCAAAGATTAAATAAAAGATGCTCATATTTTCCATGTCAACAATTCATGCATTTCCCCAAATGCAATACCAAATATGATGCATTTTCATATATATATATATATATATAATCATATATATATATATATATATATATATATATATATATATATATATATATATTAAGGTTATGACACAATAGCTTTTAGGAAAATATAGTTTCCATAGGTAGTTTCCAAAAGTGTGTTTAACCCAAAAGCAACATTTATGCAATATGATTGTTTTTCAAAAATCCCATTAAAAAGCTACTTACCTCGCAACCACAAAAGCCTAACTCTCCAAGCTCCAAGGAGATTAGCTAGAACCTAAACAATATCAAGTAAACCTATCACAATAAGTATAGAGCTTGAAATTGTATCTAGCCACAATTCAGGAATTGCCAAATAAACACTTAATTAGGTAAGCCTAGTATTTATCCTCATCAATAATACTATATACCACTTCCAAAGTTTCTCAACAAATTGATTTACAAGGCATCAACTCCAATTTATAAAGTTAACCCATTTAATATCATCTCCAACATTATGACTATCTTTCATAAAATTTACACTACATCATTAAGAGACCCATGAAAGCAAAAATCAACATATCCTCCAAGACAAGAAATTTAGAACTTCAACTAACTCCAAATAAACCCAATGTCAATGGAAAAATTAAATTTACCAACCATCACATGTTATAACTTAAAACCCCTAAATTTTCCACCATACATAAACCTTAAGTAGCCATTTTTAGCACAAATTATATACCTATTCATCAAATAATTCCACCAATACAAAATCCATACATAAAAACACATAAATATCACTTTCAATGCTCATAAATCACATGGGTATCAAATAACCTCAAACAAAAGTGTAAAACTCACCAAAAAGATTAGAAATTTTTATCTCAAATAAAATGATGAAGATGCTTAGAGGTTCCTAAATATTTTTCCGGTGATCTTGCCGGGAAAATGATGGTGAGATGGTGTGGTTTGGAATGAAGGCCAACGGGTGAGTTTGAGGGAGTGAAGAGTGTTCTACCAAAAATGAAAAAGAAGAAAAGAAAGAAAAGAAAAGAGAAGGAGAAGTGGGGAGCCGTTTAAAGAGAGTAGAGATATTTGTGAGATGAGTGGTGGGGGTCAAATGGGGTAGGTGGGCAAATGTGGTCCAAATAAAGTCTGACCACTACCTTTCTTTTTCTTTTTTTCTTTTTTTTGTGATTGGGACATTGCATTCTTCCCCTCTAATAAAAATTTAGTCCTCGAAATTTTATATACCTTGATCCTGAAAAAGATTTGGGTGTTTTGACAACATATCGTCTTCACACTCCCAAGATGCCTTTTTCTCTGAGTGATTCTTCCAAAGCACCTTTACCCAAGATATTGTTCTATTGCATAGCACTTGCTCCTTACGGTCCAAAATCTCTACCGGAACTTATTCATATGACAAGTCATCTCTAATCTGAAGAGGCTCATAGCTCAAAACATGTGAAGGGTTAGAAATGTATTTCCTTAACATAGACTCATGGAAAAAATTATGAATTCCTGACAAGGCTAGTGGTAGGGCAATTCTATAAGCAACTTCGCCCACTCTCTCCAAGACCTCAAAAGGCCCTACAAACCTAGGGCTTAGCTTACCCTTTTTACCAAATCTCATTACTCCTTTCATAGGTGCAACCCACAGGAAAAATTTATCTCCAATTTCAAGTTCCAAAGCCTTCCTTTTAATGTCATAATAGCTCTTTTGTCTACTTTGGGCTGCTCGTAGTCAATCACGAATCATATTTATCTTTCACAAGTCCTCTTAATAATCTCTGGCCCTAAGATTTTTCGTTCTCCCATCTCATCCCAACAAATCGGGGATCTACACTTTCTCCCATACAAAGCCTCATAAGGTGCTACTTTAATACTTAAATGGTAACTATTATTATAAGCAAACTCCACCAAAGGCAAGTGACTAGCCCAACTCCCCTTAAAATCCAAAACACATGCTCTCAACATATCTTCTAGAGTTTGAATAGTCCTTTTAGACTATCCATCTGTTTGAGGGTGGAAAGCCGTGCTAAAATCCAATCTAGTACCCAAGGCCTTTTGCACACCACCCCAAAAACGAGAAGTAAACCTTGGATCTCTATCTGAAACAATAGAAGTAGGTACTCCATGAAGTCTCACAATCTCATCAACATAGAGCTGAGCTAACTGATCAAGGGAGTAGTTCATCCGAATAGGGAGAAAATGAGCAGATTCTGTCCTTCTATCAACAATCACCCAAATAGCATCATGACCCTTAGGAGATCTCGGCAATCCTGAAACAAAATCCATAGTGACTTTCTCCCACTTCCATTGGGGAATAGGAAGTGGTTGCAACAAACCCAAGGGTCGTTGGTGCAATACCTTAACCTGCTGACAAGTCAAACATTGCTCTACAAAGTGAGCAATCTCCCTTTTCATATTATTCCACCAAAAGTTTTCACGAAGATCATGGTACATCTTTGTACTACCTGGATGGATTGTATATGGGGAATAGTGAGCCTCCTCTAAAATCTCCTTTTTAATCAATGGATCATTTGGCACACAAAGTCTACTCCCAAATCTCAAGGCACGATCCTCAAAGATAGAAAATTCAGATTTCTTTCCACTACGCATCTCATCCATGATTTTCTTTAAATGTGGGTCATCGGCCTATGACAATTTAATTCTTTCCACCAAAGTTAGTTGAACACTCAAACTAGCCAAGTAGGCCTTAGAATGGCCCATAACAACCTCTATCTCCATCCTTTCAAGATCCCGAATAATTTCCTTTCGAGTGGTTAGCAAAGCAGCTGAAAAACTTGAAGGTTTTCTATTAAGAGCATCAGCTACAACATTAGCCTTACCAAGATGATAGTTAATAGAACAATCATAATCCTTAACCAGTTCTAACCATCTCCATTGCCTCATATTTAACTTCTTTTGGGTAAAGAAATACTTTAAACTTTTATGATCAGTGAAAATCTCGCATCTTTCCCCATATAAATAATGTCTCCAAATTTTCAAAGCAAAAACAACTGCAGCCAACTCCATGTCATGAGTGGGGTAATTTTTCTCATAATTTTTCAACTGACGAGAGGCATAAGCCACCACCTTCCCATTTTGCATCAACACACAACCAAGTCCCTTATGAGAAGCATCACTATAAATGACAAGACCCCCTGTACCTGAAGGGATAGTTAACACTGGAGCTGTGACCAACCTCCGCTTTAGCTCTTGGAAGCTTTTCTCACATTCTTCCTTCCACTCGAATTTAAAAATCTTCTGAGTTAATTGTGTCAAAGGAGCCGCAATGCTGGAAAATCCCTCTACAAATCTTCAATAATAACCAGCAAGGCCCAAGAAACTTCTCACCTCACTCACATTTGCAAGCCTATCCCAATTAACCACAACTTCTATCTTATTAGGATCCACCATAATTCCATCCTTAGATATCACATGACCCAAGAACACCACTTGATTCAACCAAAATTCACACTTCTTCAGCTTAGCATACAATTTCTTTTCTCTTAGAATCTGTAAAACAATCCTCAAGTGTTCTTCATGCTCTTCTTGACTCTTAGAATAAATCAAAATATCATCAATGAACACAATGAAAAATCGATCCAAGTACTCATGAAATACCCTATTCATCAAATCCATAAAAGCAGCAGGGGCATTAGTTAATCCAAACGACATCACCAAAAATTCTTAATGACCATATCTAGTCCAAAAGGCCATCTTTGGTATATCCTCACCCTTAATCTTCAACTGGTGGTAACCAAAACGAATATCAATCTTAGAAAAGACTTATGCTCCTTGCAATTGATCAGATAGGTCATCAATACAAGGCAAATGATATTTATTCTTAATGGTGACTCTTTTAAGCTCACGATAATCAATACATAACCTCATAGACCCATCCTTTTTCTTGACAAATAAAACTGGAGCTCCCCAAGGTGAGGCACTAGGGCGAATAAAGCCCCTATCCAGCAATTCTACCAATTGCTCCTTAAGTTCTTTCAACTCTGTTGGTGCCATTCTATATGGTGCCTTAGAAATAGGTGCAGTACCTGGAAGCAAATCAATAGAGAACTCAATCTCATGATCCGGGGGCAACCCAGGTAGATCATCAGGAAAACATCCGAAAATTCCCTCACAATGGGAATGTCTCCTATCTCCAATTCTCTACTTTGTAAATCCACTACACTAGCAAGGAATCCTTGGCATCCCTTTCTAAGTAAGAGATTTGCTTGTATGCATGATATCACACGAGGCACAAAAGGTAAGCATGAAGCCTTAAATAAAAATTCTGATTTACTTGGAGGTCAAAACACCATCTCTTTCTCAAAACAATGCACACTAGCATGGTAAGAAGCCAACCAATCCATGCCCAAAATGACATCAAAATCAAGCAAATCTAACAACACCAAATCAGCCAATAACTCTCTACCCTCAATACAAAGAATGCGCAACTCAAGCAAAAGATTAGTCATTAAAGTATCACCAACAGGGTTAGAAACCAATAATCTCCAAAATCAAGTAGTTCAAGGCTCTCAATAACTTTTCCATCTTTAGCAACCAATTCTCTGCTGCCATTAAGTCAGGTTCACCATTAAAAATTAGAGGGTTTTGCTTATGAAACTCCCCAAAAGAACAACCCTTCTACCTATACTTACCACCCTAGACAGATCTAGCAATCCTAGCATAGATCTTGTCTGCCACCACATCAATCTCACCACCATTAGGAGTGGAAAAATCTCTCATGCCCTTGGCATTGCCTAAGGCCATGCTCTGGAGCTACAACCTCATCTACATGCCTTGCTTTATGTGCTTTCTCTTAAGGAGGTATACTGTACAAAGGTACTTATATCTATATTCAAGAAATAAGGCAAGTAAATCACAAGGCAACATAGAAGGTTAGCATAGAAAAGCTTGATAAGAATGAAGGAATAGCATGTGGACGCTGAAACAAATGTACAGAATAAAGGATTCATCAAACTCCTAATGCTCTGACTTAGATCAAAATCAATTCCTATTTTCGAAGTCTACAGAATCATAACCTAAGCTCTGATACCATAACTGTCACGCCCCAAACCCAAAGGGGTCCAAAGCATGAGAAATACATCCTAAAGGTACTTGTAGATTTTTCCTTTCATTTTCACAGGATAAGAATATGTAATCATAAATTTCCACATTACAAGTCAGAGCTCTATAACACATTTATGAACAATAACTAAAAATCACGTGCCTCCACATAATACATGAATATATATTACAAAACTCTTGGATTACACAAAGTCACAATCTTATCAAGAATACGGAATCTTAATATCGAGTTTAGGCCTACCACACCTAAGGCTAACAAACCTCATGTGACCAACCTTCAATAGAATTAATTAATGTCTCGGTGAACATAGCAAATTCAAGTCACCAACCATTTACAGCAAAAGTCTCCAAATTTAACATAGCACTTCAATCATCACCAACGAAGTAAGCTTCATATCCCAGGTATGGCTAATTACTCTGAAAAACTGTTAGAGGGTGGGATGAGCCGAAAGCCCAGTAAGTAGCATAATTAATGGGGGTGGGGGAAATGCAAGTTTCATCTATAATAATAATAATATGACAATAATGATTATATAATTAAACAAAAAGTTTCTCAAAGTAAATACCTTGAAACTATATACCATAATCTATAATTTGTGAACACTAACAATATAATTTTCAAAGCCATAAAAGCTAACATACGGTAAATTTTCTCAAAACTACCACACTACCACATAGACCGGTCAAAACTACCACACTACCACATAATGTCCTCTCTAGTATGCTGACTCTTGGCCCCATGAACAGCAGCCTCACCCACACACAATCAAGGAACATCTTCCTCCCATGGGCAGCAGGGAAGAACGCGTCATCCAAAATGAAAAGGCACTGACCTAGATTCGATTCCGTTATCACAAAGACTACGAAAACCAAATCGGGTGATCACTAGGAAATCACGCATGGCATGGTGTTAAAACTACATAAAGCTCACAGTTTACATATACTTTGAAACACAGTTTATATCCAGGTAGTTTCAGAAAAACCTTAAATTATTTAACTTCCACAAAGTTTGTAAGATTTTCAACTTCATTCTTATCGAAAGATTTTATATCAATTTCTCAATAACAAGACAAGATAAGCATCTTTATATTTCCTAATAAACCATAAAGTTCATAATTTCCTTACCAAAGATTAAATAAAAGATGCTCATATTTTCCATGTCAACAATTCATGCATTTTCCCAAATGCAATACCAAATATGATGCATTTTCATATATATATATATATATATATATATATATATATATATATATATATATATATATATTAAGGTTATGACACAATAGCTTTTAGGAAAATATAGTTTCCATAGGTAGTTTCCAAAAGTGTGTTTAACCCAAAAGCAACATTTATGCAATATGATTGTTTTCCAAAAATCCCATTAAAAAGCTACTTACCTCGCAACCACAAAAGCCTAACTCTCCAAGCTCCAAGGAGATTAGCTAGAACCTAAACAATATCAAGTAAACCTATCACAATAACTATAGAGTTTGAAATTGTATCTAGCCACAATTCAGGAATTGCCAACACTTAATTAGGTAAACCTAGTATTTAACCTCATTAATAATACTATATACCACTTCCAAAGTTTCTCAACAAATTGATTTACAAGGCATCAACTCCAATTTATAAAGTTAACCCATTTAATATCATCTCCAACATTATGACTATCTTTCATAAAATTTACACTACATCATTAAGAGACCCATGAAAGCAAAAATCAACATATCCTCCAAGACAAGAAATTTAGAACTTCAACTAACTCCAAATAAACCCAATGTCAATGGAAAAATTAAATTTACCAACCATCACATGTTATAACTTAAAACCCCTAAATTTTCCACCATACATAAACCTTAAGTAGCCATTTTTAGCACAAATTATATACCCACTCATCAAATAATTCCACCAATACAAAACCCATACATAAAAACACATAAATATCACTTTCAATGCTCATAAATCACGTGGGTATCATTATTAAAGCTTAGATAAAATAACCTCAAACAAAAGTGTAAAACTCACCAAAAAGATTAGAAATTTTTACCTCAAATAAAATGATGAAGATGCTTAGAGGTTCCTAAATATTTTTCCGGTGATCTTGCCAGGAAAATGATGGTGAGATGGTGTGGTTTGGAATGGAGGCCGGCGGGTGAGTTTGAGGGAGTGAAGAGTGTTCTACCAAAAATGAAAAAGAAGAAAAGAAAGAAAAGAAAAGAGAAAGAGAAGTTGGCAGCCGGTCAAAGAGAGTAGAGATATTTGTGAGATGAGTGGTGGGGGTTAAATGGGGTAGGTGGGCACATGTGGTCCAAATAAAGTCTGACCACTACCTTTTTTTCTTTTTTCTTTTTGTGACTGGGACATTACAATTGCTTGATGCTAGCACTTTAATTGATAAAGTGAAGACTAAGAACATGATGTTGATTAATAAGATTAAGAAATTGGAACTAGAATTATCTATTGCAAGAGAACAAACTAATAGGTTTGCTAGTTCTAAACTTGATCACATGTTGAGTGTTCAGAAGTCTTGTTTACACAAAACTGGTCTAGGTTTTGTAGAAAGCATCTCATTGTCTGAAACTCATTCCATAAATTTTGTTCCTTCTTCTGAGCCTCCTAAGAGTGAGAGTGTCAAACCAGTAGAAGTTACACTACCTCCTAAGAAGATTAAAGCTGATCTTAAAGAGACCAGGCCTAAGAATTCTAACCTCCCTAAGGATTAGTTGCATGATAGACTTGTGTGGGTTTGTCATTTTTGTGGAAAGAATGAACATATTCGTCCAAATTATTTCAAGTTGCAAGCTACAAGCTGCAAAGCTAGCAAATAAGCCAAAAGTACCTGTGCCTCAAGCACAAGATCCTGGTACTTATTGGTGAATTGGTAAAGGTTTTGAACTTTTGTACCAATCCTGGAACTGCTCAGAATTCTCATAAGAATAATAACTCCAATGCTAGAGTTGTATCTAAAAACTTTTGGATGCAAAATGCTCAATCCAATTGAGTCTTTCTGACGTGGTCCATGTGCTTCATCTCTCTATTCCTTATGACCATTTTCTTTTGCTGTTTTGTTTTTCCTTTTTGCCTTTAGGAATCGCATTGCATTACATTCATGCATTTCACATTAGGTTGTTTTTGTTTTTCCAAAAATTTAAAAAAAATAAAAGGAAAAAGAAAAGGGAAAATGTGTTTTGCTTTGTATATCTTGGATTTTGTAATCAAGGTTAGCCTTAGTATTTTTACATAACACGCTTATGTACCTTGTTTAGCCTGGATGAGCTTATTTTTACTGCACTTTGCTAGTTTTGGCTATGTGGTGCATGTTGTGTGGGAATTGCTTATAATTTTTGATCACATGATCTTGATTTTGATGTCACATGCTTTTGATTGTAAGGACTAAAAAATCCTAAGAGAAGGACATAAATAACTATCTCGCCACTGTTTACTTGTCAATCATGAACACCTTAGTGCATATCATAATATTTCATGCTCGAGAAAGTGTAGCACATGTACAAAAAGAACACAAGGTGTAGCCTCAGATATAATAAATTCAAATAAAATGAAATTGGTGTGTACAATATCTGGCCTAAATATCAATTAATCAATGAAATAAAATTGGTATGTACATTATGAGGCAAAACAAGTAACTTTCATGATTGCAAGCTTGTTTTCTAGGAGATGTGAGAGTTATATGATGTAACTCTTTAGGTGATATTTTATGTGATGAATTTTGTAGAAAGTGTAATTGATTACTATCTACTTATCACCTCACATGCATCTCACGCTTTTGCTAGTTGCACACACTACACAAGTTATTTCTTGCTAAACTTAGTACGTGATATTGTGCGTGAATGTGTTTTGGCCATCCAAGATTATATGTTCCTTGATTTTAATGCAAAATATGCTTAGTGTTTGAATTTTTTAGGACAAATCGTGTGAAAATTTTGTTTGTGGAAGATCTGGGTTAAATTCAACTGTTTTGGAAAAACTTTTTATCTCATATTCGTGCATTCCATTCATGAAACATTGAGTTCTGAGAAGTTTTTTCATTAAAATGCCTTGTTTTTCAAAAATTTGATTTTTCAAGATTTTCGATCAATCGAATCTATCTCTCGACAGATCGAAAATGTGATAAAAAAATTAGGTTTGAATCTGCGTAGCTCGATCGTTTGGCCTATCTCTCACTTACACACTATCCCTCTTGAGAGATATGCATTTTTGTACGCTCTTGTCAACGATGCTCCTATGAGTTTTCCTACTCTTTTCATTCATTCTTTGGTTGAGGTTCATAGGGGTAGTGCCAAATCACATGGTCTTTTCTTTCTTGTTTTCATTCATAGAATTTTGTTAGAATTAGGTTTAGAGGATTTCCCAGCTTTCGAGCTTGTTCATATCATTGCTCCTATAGGTGCCACCTTTCTTAGGCAAAAGGCGGCTCAAATGAAAGCTAGCTCTAAACGGCCTAGAGTTAAGTCTTCCACAGGTGATACATCCCAGCCTCCTTCTTTAGGTGACCCTACTGCTGAGGAGTATGTCGACCCTACCGCCGTTGTTGATCTTCCACCTTCTTCTTCGAGCGATGCTTCTCTACGGAGTATGATGGACACTATCTTGATCGTTCAGGTGGCTTAGGGACAGATTTTGGTGGATGTGCTTGCTGAGCTTCAGGCTTTACAAGCTGATTTGGCGAGTGCTAGACATTTTCCTCCACCTCCACCTTTTGATGATGAGTCATGATTGCTCTTAAGCAATTCGTCACAAAAAGGGGGAGTACTTATGCATGTTGATAGGGGGAGTTTTGAGTTTTTGTTGATAGGGAGAGTTGTTTTTGTTTTGGAGCTAGATTGTATTTAGGTGCTTCTTTGATATATTTACTTTATATGGATTGTATATGTTAGGGGGAGACACTTTGTTTTTATTTGTTTTATTGTTTCTTGTTTCACATGTGATACATTGGTTAATGATTTATATTGTGAGGTTATTCATGATATATATCTTTTATTTTATGTTTTGTGAAATCAAGAATTTATTTTTTTTACTTGTATTTTCCACACATGCGTTTATGTGTTTGTTGAGTGTTTCAGGTATATACAGGTTAATTTAGTCGTGGCTGTTGTCTACACTAGCAACTGATAGATAGTAGTTAAGTTGAATTGTGTTTAGGGCATTTTAATTTAAATGGGCTATTTTTGTAACTTTGAGCATTTCATGTTTGTGATGTGTTTTGTCATAGATTGCCAAAGGGGGAAATTGTTAGGTTCTAAGACATTAGGGACTAATGTATTAGTACTTCAATATGTATATGTTGGTAAACCATAATCAAAACAAAGAGTCTAGTTTTAGGCTTGCTCAAAGTATGTTTTGTTGTAAAGTTAGAATTGAGTGACTACAGAAATTATTAGTCAAATTCTGCAAGGCTCGATCAATTGAAAATTAGACTCGATCGATCGAACCTCGTGTAGATTGTTTCTTCTGCAGAATTTCCAACTCAACCCAAGCTCGTTTGACGTGTAGGGTTTTATGTTTTATGTCTCATATAAATAGAAAAACCCTAGCTACGTTTTAGAGGCTTTTGATATGTTGTATGTGTGAATCTCTTGTGAGATCTAGAGGTGTTTACCTTCATACATACTTAGGGTTATCAAGATCAAGATTGATGTCAAGAGCTTGGTGATCGCTTCAGTTGCTGTGCAAGAACTTAATGAAGATCTGAAATTTTTGAGTGGAGTCTCAAAGTCACAAGTAGGAGAACTTATGGTTGCAGTGGATCAAAGAAAGAAGTAGTCTGTGGACTTGGAGCTGTCACGTGGTCGTGGTAGTAAGTTTTCTACTCAAGGTAGCAATAGGATGTTAGTGATCTAAGTCTTATTATGTAAACTTCAATTCTTTCATAGTGGATCTGTTTTACCTTGAAGATAGCTAGGTTAAATCCTCCCCAGGTTTTTTACCCGTGTGGTTTTCCTAGGTCATCAGATCTTTGTGTTCTTTATATTTTTCGCATTATATTTTTATTACACATATTGGTTTAACCTAGTGTTAATTAACAAATCTGTTAATCAACTTGGTTTAATATTAGGTTAAACATATTGTGTTAAGGGGCCTAAATCTTAACAAGTGGTATCAGGGCGAGTTAGCTCTATTGTTTTGATCCTTTGATCTAAGAGTTGATCCTTGATCCCTGTTGTCATGGAACACGGTCAGTCTCTTGTGATCCCACCGCATTTGATGGGAACAATTATGCGTACTGGAAAGTAAGAATGAAAGCATTCCTGAAATCCATTGATGAGAGAGTGTGGAATTCTGTTAAGTGAGTGGGAAACTTCTCAAAAAGAAGCAGCTATTTTTAATAGCAAAGCAATGAATCCTATTTTTAATGTTGTTTCTATAGAGGAATTCAAGAGAATCTCTAATGTTGAGGTTGCTCATACTGCTTGAAATATTCTCCAAACTGTGCATGAAGGCACAAATGCAGTTAAGATCAATAAACTGCAGCAGTTAACAATTAGATTTGAAAGCATAGAAATGTTTAATGATGAATGTGTTGATGAATTTTATGCTAAACTTAATGACATTGTTAATTCTGCTTATAATTTAGGTGAAATTTATGATTAATCGAAGATTTTTAGGAAAATTCTTAGATCCTTGATTAAGGATTTTAGACCAAAAGTAACTACCATCACTGAAATCAAGGATGTGGACTCCATCCCTGTTGATGAGCTTGTAGGATCTCTCCAGTCCTATGCGCTAGACCTACCTAAGATAAACAAATCCAAATCAATGACTATTAAGTCAGTTGATAATGTTCATGGGAATAGATTTGATGATGAATTCTCTTCTACAAAGATTGCTTATCTTGCCAAGAACTATAGGAACTTTCTTAGGAATAACAACAGAAGGGCAAGAAGCAAAAACAATGTTGAACCTAGGAATTTTAAGAGGAATGAACCCACTAAAGTGAACAATACTGATAAATCTAAAGAGAAAGTACGTCAACCCTCTAATTATTCTTTGGGACAACAATGTTTTGGTTGTCAAGGGTATGGTCATGTGAAATCAGAATGTCCTATGAAAGGGTATGGTCATGTGAAATCAAGGGTATGGTCATGTGAAAGGGTAAAGCTATGGCTGTAACCCTTAGTGATGATGAAGTTTCTGATCATGAGTCTGGTAGTGATGAGAATGCAAACTTCATTGCTTTCACTGATACTACTGTAGTTAATGAAAGTGTTGTTGTTGAAGAGAGCCCTTCTGATGGGAAACTCTTTGAATGTGCTGATTTGCAAGAAGCTTACAATAAGCTATGCAAAGTTGCAGCAAAAGATGCTATGAATGTTGATAAAGGTTTAAAGAAAATTGCTTCTCTTGAACTTGATAAGAAAGATTTGTTGTTGAAATTGCTAAGAAAGATTTGTTGTTGAAATTGCTTGATGCTAGCACTTCAATTGATAAAGTGAAGACTAAGAACATGATGTTGATTGATAAGATTAATAAATTGGAACTAGAATTAGCTGTTGCTATAGAACAAACTAATAGGTATGCTAGTTCTAAACTTGATCACATATTGAGTGTTTAGAAGTCTCCTATAGATTAAACTGGTCTAGGTTTTGTAGAAAGCATGTCATTGTCTGAAACTCATTCCACAAATTTTGTTCATTCTTCTAAGCCTCCCAAAAGTGAGAGTGTTAAACCAGTAGAAGTTACACTGCCTCATAGGAAGATTAGAGTTGATCTTAAAGAGACCAAGCCTAAGAATTCTAACCTCCCTAAGGATAAGTTACATGATAAACCTATGTGGGTTTGTCATTTTTGTGAAAAGACTGGACATATTAGTCCAAATTGTTTCAAGTTGCAAGCTGCAAAGCGAGCAAATAAGCCAAAAGTACTTGTGCCTCAAGCACAAGATCCTATGGTACTTATTGGTGAATTGGTAAAGGTTTTGAACCTTTGTACCAATCCTAGAATTGCTCAGAATTCTCATAAGAATAATAACTCCAATGCTAGAGTTGCATCTAAAAAGTTTTGGATGCAAAAGGCTCAATCCAATTGAGTCTTTCTGACATGGTCCATATGCTTCATCTCTTTATTCCTTGTGACCATTTTCTTTTGCTGTTTTGTTTTTCCTTTTTGCCTTTAGGAATTGCATTGCATTACATTCATGCATTTAACGTTAGGTTGTTTTTGTTTTTCCAAAAATTAAAAAAGAAAGGAAAAAGAAAAGGGAAAATGTGTTTTGCTTTATATATCTTGGATTTTGTAATTAAGGTTGGCCTTAGTATTTTTATAGAACATGCTTGTGTACTTTGTTTAGCCTGGATGAGCTTATTTTTACTGCACTTTGCTAGTTTTGACTATGTGGTGCATGTTGTGTGGGAATGGTTTATAGTTTTTGATCACGTGATCTTAATTTTGATGTCACATGCTTTTGATTGTAAGGACTAAAAAATCCTAAAAGAAAGGCTTAAATAACTATCTCACCACTGTTTACTAGCCAATCATGAATACCTTAGTGCATATCATAAGATTTCGTGCTCGAGAAAGTGTAGCACATGTACAAAAAGAATACAAGGTGTAGCCTCAGATATAATAAATTCAAATAAAATGAAATTGGTGTGTACAATATCTGGCCTAAATATCAATTTATCTATGAAATAAAATTGGTGTGTACATTATAAGGCAAAACAAAAAACTTTCATGATTGCAAGTTTGTTTTCTAAGAGATGTGAGAGTTATATGATGTAACTCTTTAGGTGATATTTTATATGATGAATTCTGTAGAAAGTGTGATTGATTACTATCTACTTATCACCTTACATGTATCTCACACTTTTGCTAGTTGCACACTACACAAGTTATTCCTTGCTAAACTTACTACATGATATTGTGTGTGAATGTGTTTTGGCCATCCAAGATTATATGTTCCTTGATTTTGATGCAAAATATGTTTAATATTTGAATTTTTGAGGACAAATTGTGTGAAAATTTTGATTGTGGAAGATTTGAGTTAAATTCAACTGTTTTTGAAAAACTTTTTACCTCATTCTCATGCATTCCATCATGAAACATTGAGTTTTGAGAAGTTTTTGCATTAAAATGCCTTGTTTTTCAAAAATTTGATTTTTCAAGATTTTCGATCGATCGAATCTGTCTCTCGATCGATCGAAAATGCGATTAAAAATTAGGTTTGAATCTGCCTGACTCAATTGCTGCTCGATTGATGCTGGATGGATCGAATATGTTTTTCAATCGATCAAGGCTTACTTTCGACCGATCGAATTTTGGTCAGAAGGTTTTTTAAAAGGTGATTTTTCACGTGCTCATCACAGTTTTCAAACTTTTTATAAAGTTTTTCCACTGTTCCTCCTTGACCGATCTAATGCAAGCCTATTTAGTCATTTTCTTCCTAAATTTTCTCAAGTTTTTTTGTCTTCAAGTATAGGTAAGACCTTTTTACCCCTTCTTTTTCAATAAAATCACAATTTTCATACATTTTTCATTGGAATTTTCGAACAAAAGAGATTGGGATTTTTTATTTTTCAAGTGTTTTTGATCATTTTTGTTCAATGGGTTTTTGTTCCTAGATGATATAAACTTGATTCCCATGCATTAATTTGATTAATTTTGTGATTTGGGAAATATTGGAATTTCTAGGGATTGAAACTATAAGAAATTGGGGATTTTGTTCAATTGGGCTAAAATTGATGAAATTGACTTGTGTTATTAATCGATTATGTCATTATATGATGTTATCTAACTAGTGTAATGATAAATTGATCAATTTGGTTTAAATTTTGACATCGGGATTTCCAAATTTTTGGGTTTTTTGGAATAAAACTCTATGTTCAAGTCAATTGATGGTTAATGGAGTAAAATTGAACAAATTTCATTGAATTAGAGCATGCATCATATGTGCATTTCATTACATGCTTCATATAGATTGTTATTTATTAAGATTTTTGTACTCTAATCTTTTCTATTGCAGTCTACCCTTGTGGTTCTTTCTTGTTTTTGTTTTCCTTTTGTGTCTACTCTCTTAGCACCATGGTTAATAAAACTAGGGCAAATAAGAAAACCTCCTCTACCTCTACCATTTGTTTTTTAGAGTGATAGGTTCAGAACTGAGAAAAATCAAGAAACCTATGAGAAACTTAATATCTATAGGTTAGTTTGGGCTAAGTGTAAAGTGATTTTAGATGAGCTTAATGGGGAGATTAGGAGGAACTTTGAGAGTCGGGGTTGGTTACCACTCTTTGATGTAAAGCATCTTCCTCCAGCTGCCTTGATTAGAGAGTTTTATTCAAATCTCTCTGTCCACTCCGATGATTTCAACACTCTGTTTGTGCGGAGTTGGATAAGGGGTGAAGAGTATGTCATTACACTTGAGGCAGTGGCATATGCTCTTGGTGTACCTTTGGTACGGTAGTCCGTGTATCCTTACACCGAGACCCCTACTCTTGATGACATTATGTCCTTACTCACCGGTACTACCATTCGATGGGGTACTGATCCTTGGATCACTTCTTATGAGCTTATTGAATGGACCAAAATGGACTGAAATAATAATTTTCAAAACACTATGCCTTCTAAATAATCGTCTCCATTTGAAATTGATCTATTTCATGATATTCTATTTTACAAATTTAAAGATGTATAAATTGACATGTCATTTAAAATTTTAAATAGTGTGTGTTAGGTTCTAAGGATTTAGGATCTAAATGTTTTAGAACTTCAATGTGTATATGTTGGCAAACCATGATCAAAACATTTAGTCTAGATTTTGGCTGCTCAAAGTATATTTAATGTAAAGTTGGAATCGAGTAATTTCAAAAAATTACTGTTCACTTTCTGCAACGCTCGATCGATTGAAAATTAGACTCAATCGATCGAAGCTCGTGCAGATTGTTTTTGAGCAGAATTTTCCAACTCAGCCCAAGTCCGTTTGACGTGTAGGGTTTTATGTTTTGCCTTAACTATAAATAGAAAAACCCTAGCCACGTTTTTATGTTGTTGTTGTTTATGTTGTGTGTGTGAATCTCTTGTGAGATCTAAAGGTATTTGCCTTCATACATACTTAAGGTTATCAAGATCAAGATTGATGTCGAGAACTTGGTGATCGTTTCAGTTGTTGCATAAAGAACTTCAAGAAATACTAGTGGTATACTTATGGATTCTGTGGATCTGAGGAAGAAGTAGTCAGTGGACTCGGAGCTATCACGTAGTCGTGGTAGTAAGTTTTCTACTCGAGGTAGCAATAGGATGTTAGTGGTCTAAGTCGCTATTGTAAAATTTCAATTCTTTCATAGTGGATCTGTTTTACCTTGAGGATAGCTAGGTTAAATCCTCCCCAGATTTTTTACCGGTTTGGTTTTCTTGGGTTATCATATTGTGTGTTATTTACTTTTCTGCACTGCTTTGCATGATATGATTTACTTGTGTTAACCTAGATTTGAATAATTTACCTAAGTTAATCACTTGGCTAAATAACTAAGTTAAACAACTTGTGTTTTAAAGGATCTAAAAATGTACAGTGTGTTTGTACACTGTTGGATCCATGAAAATAAAAAGGTTAATCATAAATTAGATGAATCAAAGAAGACTTGAAATAGAGAATCACGTTCCTTGAATAATGCAAACTTAAAGCAGACTTTCAAGAATCTAAATGTATTAGAACTTCAATGTGTAATGTTGGCAAATTATGATAAAAACTTAGAGTCTAAAATTAGGCTACTCAAAGTGTATTTATTTGTATAGTTGGAATTGAGTGTACTGCAAGATTTATTATGTAAATTTGCAAGGCTCGATCGATCGAAAATTAGACTTGATCGATCGAAGCTTGTGCAGATTGTTTTTTTGCAGAATTTTCCAACTCAGCCCTAGCCCGTTTGACGTGTAGGGTTTTATGTTTTTCCTTAAGTATAAAAGGAAAAACCCTAGCCACGTTTTAATGTTGTTGTTTATGCTGTATGTGTGAATCTCTTGTGAGATCTAGAGGTGTTTGCCTTCATACATACTTAGAGTTACCAAGATCGAGATTGATGTCGAGAGCTTGGTGATCAATTCAGTTATTGCATAAAGAACTTTCAAGAAATACAAGTGGTGTACTTGTGGATGCTGTGGATCTGAGAAAGAAGTAGTCTGTGAACTCAGAGCTGTCATGTGGTCGTGGTAGTAAGTTTTCTACTCGAGGTAGCAATAGGATGTTAGTAGTCTAAGTCGCTATTGTAAAACTTCAATTCTTTCATAGTGGATCTTGTTTTACCTTGAGGATAACTAGGTTAAATCCTCCCTAGGTTTTTTACCGGTTTGGTTTTCCTGAGTTATTATATTGTGTGTTATTTATTTTTCCGCATTGCTTTACATGATATGATTTGTGTGTGTTAACCTAGATCTGAATAATTTACCTAAGTTAATTACTTGGCTAAATAACTAGGTTAATCTGTTTGTGTTTAAGGAGTCTAAAAAACATTCAAATACCATTAGTCATATATACATTTGTCACTTGTGAACCTATTAAGAACGTGTTTACTATTTCCAAAGCACAAAAACACTCCTCCAACATACCTGAGAATCTATTTCGCAGTTGCTTAATTTCATTTTTTTAGGATTGAAGAGAAAACAATTGTTAATTCCATTAATATGAGTAAGTCATGCTTCTTTTACACCATGACATACATTAAACTACATCTTATGCATAAGACACTTTATTCATTTCTTCCTTTTCTTTTTCACTAGTTTTGCCTTACCCATTTTCCAATATTTTACCCGTTTTCAAGTATTATTTTTTTTCCACGTTACCTCGGTATGAATACATTTTCAATAACGCTAAAATATTTTGCTTCACGAATATTACCTCCAGGAATGTTTGACAAAAAATACGCGCTATTGAACTCAAAATTTGTCCTCCCATTTGTATAAATGAAACTAAAATTTCTATCGATTTTAAATACAATTTAGAATAGTTAATATTTAATATTTAGGTGCTTGTAATTTCAAACTTTATGGATCCAAGGAGTAATCAAGATTTATTTATGCACTAATTGCACAACATTTGCCATGACACAATGACACGCAAAAAAAAAGAAAAAAAAAAAAAAGAAGAAACCATTTTATTTGAAAAAAAAAATATTTTTATGACATTACAGTAAGAGAAACTAGGCAAACTTTATTCAAACTATCCAGTGCTTCGCCTTCCCTGTTACATATGTATTTTCGATTGTCGAATGACTAGAATTGTTTTTGAAGATAATCAACTACACTCTTGTCCAATTGGAAGGCCTTGATGAGAACATCAGGATTGATGGGAGGATTTGATCCAAAGACTGCATTTGCTATGGTGATTAGCCCAGGATTTTGACTGCTGAGACCTGAAAAGGCCAGAGCATTGGTCTCCCCTATGTTGAATTGGAAGTGAATCAGACCAATTGGAAATACAAAGACATCTCCCTTGTTTAGAACTTTGGTGAAGAGTTTGTTTGGGTTGGATGTGACAAATCCAACTAAGAGAGTACCCTCTATGACTACCAAAAGCTCAGTGCCGCGAGGGTGAGTGTGAGGAGGATTCAGGCCATATGGTGCAAAGTCAATGCGAGCCAAAGATATGCCAAGAGTGTTGAGACCTGGAAATTTGTCGACGTTCACAAGATTGGCACTTGATCCAAGTTTATTTGTAGCTGTGTTTCCAGGAATATTGAGTCCGGAAGATTGGCACTTGATCCAAGTTTATTTGTAGCTGTGTTTCCAGGAATATTGAGTCCCGAGAAGAAAAAATTGTTGGCTACAACAGTTGCTGGGTCCTTGCAAAATTGTCCATTCACAAACACTGCACAAAGAAAAGTTTGTTATTATCACAAATAAGACAGTTCTGTAACAATGGACAATAGCATGTCAAGTAGGAAAAAATAAAATCTAATGCAGATCATATAACCGTAAGGCATAATTTCATTAATGTGCAAAACTTCATTATAATGATCTCGGAAGAACGTAGATGATGATAATACTACTAAGTACTGCTAATTATAAGGAGAGTGCATGCATGTACATACCGGCAGAATCGGTGTTGTTAATTGCGACACAAAATGTCTTGCAAAGGACTAGGGTCATAAGCTGAAACAAGGGTGGTTGCCAAAGCCAGAATGGCCACAATTACAACTTTCATCATATTTGAGGTTCTCTCTTGTTGTGTAGTATTTTGCGTATTCTTGCTTTGGTGAGGGATGGGAAACATTGCATATGGTAATGCCTATTTATTGAGAGGAGTCACTGAAGCGGTCCATGTTTTTGCAAAAATGAAGCATATAACTTGGTAGTTCTACAACTGTTATAATATTTTTTAATTTAATGGATGAACCATTCTTTAACCACTACTTGTCGTGTACTGCATAGTTTGAAAACCAATCAACTGGGACCTCTTCAATGCCATTGTGCAATTTTAATGTTGTCCAATCCGATTCTATCAAAAATAATGTTTGTTTAGCCCACCCACAAATAAACCTAATGTTGATTTCATATTAAAAACTTGAAAGGAGTCAGTGAAGTTGTCTATGTTTTTCACAAACGGAGCATATAAGACTTGGTAATTCTTCGAACATTCTCAATTTCTTATGTAATGGATCAACCATTCTTTAATCACTACTAGTGTGTATATATATATATATATATATATATATATATATATATATATTCGAAAATGGAAGAAATTTATTTAAGAAAAATTTTCTTATACAATAGAAAAGAGAAGTATTATATATTTGGTAACCATTACTTCAAGTTGGACCTCTTCAGTGTCAATGTGAAATGTTGCATTGGCAAGCCCACAAATAAAGTTTATGTTGACTGTATCTTTAAAATTAAAATGACTGAAGCTCCCATATGTTGACTCTATCCTGATTAGTGAAATGTTCCACCGTATTAGGCAGCTGATGGGGATGTGCAATCCAACTTTGCTTCACGCAATTTCTCTATGTAGAATGGTTTGAATTTATCGTATTCTGACCTTATATTAATTGGTGGGTACTAAATACTTTTTATTGATTAGTTTGCTTTTGCTTGAACCGATCCCGCTACTGCTTCTAAGGATTTGCTTGCCCCCCTGAATAAGTAAGGCCCTATTAGCCTGGGCGCACAACCCCGCCCTGATATGTTATGGAAGAATTTCACTAATTCCTTGTGTGGAATCTTTTATTTCTGGCATAACAGCGGTGGAAGGTTAATGGTTTAATTTCTAGAACTAACTGCTACCAAGGCATCTTGTATATTCTTGCCATTTTCCCTTAATGTAGACAGGTTTCAAACTTTAAATCTCTTATTTGATAACAAGAGATTTTATCAAGCTAAGTGGAACCTACCTTTCATTCGCAAATTTAATTAATAAAAAGTATGAAGACAAAAGATCCAATTGCATGATTATACATGGAGTGAACCACGAAAACCTAATTAACTTCAAATGCATGCACAAAATGCAACTAATCCTAGGAATGCATGGGCATTGTTAGAATGCATGCATTGGCATGTGAAAATATTAAATTGCAAATTCCAGATGATGTTCCTCTATGATACATGAGATTATTTCAAAGAATGATTTTTCTAAAAAGGATTTTTTTTTTTTAATGTTATGTTGCCCATTTATCCATGCATGCTGTTTTTTTTTTAACAAACTTGGATGTTTAAACCTTTTCGAGTATCTAACTATTCCCTCGGATGTATATATACAGTCTCCCTCTCCCACATGCATCTGGTTATTAAAAGGAGGAATCCCAGAATGGCTTCAAGATGCTAGAAAAAGGTTTTGAACCTAGTATTTTACCTAATTAATCTACCTGACACGTGCATGACTGCTATTTAAGAAAGAAAATAAGATTTTATTTTGGATTTCTTGTTATTTAATGTGATGCATAACAAATTCAACATGCGGGAATTTCTACTACTATGCATAAATTAATGACATCATCTCATGTGATCATTTTGAGATTTGTGATGAAATAACATGTCATTTACATATATAATAGGCACGTGGATTTATGAATCAATAAGAATTAATCATATGAAGTCCTAATCTAAGACACAAGAACTTTTATAAAAATCAAGACATCAAATTATTTCATGAATGATCTAATCTACCATTTCTTGATCAATTATGTTATGACCAAATACATGCTATCATGTTTATATGTCTTGTAGCTTAATTTACACATCTTCATGCACAAAGTGCTTGTAGCCTAAGAGGCAAAGAGTTTGAGCTAATGGATTAGCAGTATATATTATAACTATTTCAACAAAAAAAAAAATGCTTATATATTGAATGAATATATTAAAATGCATGACACAATTATGAGATGGCATCTGAGAATGAAATAATAAAGATTCTAAAATTCAAAACATAACTATCATAATTTTTATGGCTAACATTAATTATAAACTAGAAAGTAATCAAAATCAAAATGAACATTAGTTTTCTTCATTTTTCGGTTTCTTAAAGAATTTGATTTGAAGGAATGCACTTAAATTAGAAAATACCATATTACCTGCATGCAATCCTCTTTACATTAGTATGAATCATGAATGGCTTATTCTCCTTTTTCTTTTTTAAATTGTACATGCAAACGAATAATAACACTTTTCTTCATATTTTTTTCATTATTCGTTTTTATCCAAATCTATATTTTTTGTATTTTTAAGAGATAAAGTTTTTTATTGATTACATTAACCTTAATCATGATTGGTTTTCCTAAAATATCAAAACAATTATTCATGCTTGGAATGATAAAAAAAAATATTTTTAATAATATAGAAAATCCACATCATCCTCTAGGATTATGCTATGATTGCATGCCCATTATTGTTGCCTTTTAGACCAATGAGAATTAAGTCTTTAGAGAACTCAAAAAAAAAAAAAAAAAAAAAAAAAAAAAAAGAAGAAGAAGACTTTAGTGACGTTAAATTGGCCGGCATTTAGTTTAAACCAGAACCATGCATCAAACTCAATTAATCACCGCCATCATCATTATCATTCACTACCATCATCTCTAAGTACTCTACATCATTCACTGCCATATTTTCGATTTCATGGAAAAGACTTCGTACGAACAGTAAATACTCATATCGTGTGCTAGGACTACATTCCTTCACTATATATGTCTTTAGGTTCTGTCCGATGGTTCTTAGCCTTAGGCCGTAAATATTCTGCGACTTGTTCTTGTAGCAAGCACCACCATGAACAACAACCGTCAAGTTATGGAAGCATAATTTACAACGTAAAACAAGCCAAAACATTATTCTAGAGAGAAATGTACCAACCTTTAACAATCCTCCACGTTGTTGCAATAATTATTTCACTAGTTGGTACACCTTGAATTAGAGGCTCCAAATAATTACTAAAACATGCCAATAAGCTCCACATTATTAAAACAATAATAGATTTTTTAGATTGGGTTGTATAAATTTGTGCTGGGGGGCATATACCAAGCTCCACGTCAACTTGAGTACTAGGTTAATCTTTTTTTTTTTTTTTTTTAACGAGTACTAGTCTGCTAGATCATTCCAGATTATATAACCGATTACAATGATCCCTAATTATGACTAGTTCATGAGTCTTACATCAGACAAGTGCTAAGTCAATTTGCGTTATATATAAGCAACTAAAAAAAAAAACCCTAGTACAATTAGAGCATAATACAAATGTGGATAATTTTTTTCTCGAGTTGTGACATGGTAAACTTATCATTCTAACTGTACTCATTGCCTCCAATACCTCTGTAAATTTTTCATCACTTAAATAATTAGTAATAACCAAGGAAGTCAATACTGTACTGGAGGCTGTACCGGTTTGGCCATCGGTACGGTATATTTCAGATACCGGTCAATACCGGTGTACCGTTTCGGGTTTACCGCTATTTTATATATATATATATATATACACACACACACACACACATACACACAAAATCTCTATTTACCATAAAACATTACCATACACACATACACAGTAAACAATTTGTTATTTATCACAGTAACCCAATTCATGAACACAATAAATAACAAACATCATCAGAATCTCTATTCCACATGAAATATAATTCCACTAAAAAAATTAAAGTTTATACCTGAGGCTGAGAGTGAGAAACAGAGCCAACAGACTGGCCGAGAGACCTAGAGCAACTGAGAAAAAAAAAATTCAAACAGATTATGAAAAAACAAAAAAAAAAACAAATAGATTTTTATACATTATGTCATTCACATGCAAAAAAAAAAAAAAAAAAAAAAAAAAAAAAAAAAAAAAAAAACCTCTTAACTAGTAACAAAGCAAAAAAATCGAACCATAGCAAAGAAAGCCAAAAAAAAAAAAAACATGACAGAACCAAATCATATTAAAGTTTAATATAATTTGGTTCTGTCATGTGAGTATGTGACTCATGTTCAATTCGAAAATACAAATTCGAAATCGAAATCATATAAAAAAAATAAAAAATAAATAAAAAAACAAGCACATACCAGTTCCGACGGCAGTCACGGCACTCTTCCAACTTCCGACCAAGGACCTCGATGCAGAGAGTGAGAGAAGTGAGAAATGTAAAAGAAATTTTGTTGAGACTTGAGAGTGAGACGCGGAGAGGGAGAGAAGTGAGAACGAGAGAGTGAGGGAGAAGAGAAACCGAAGCAGAGAGTGAGAGAAGTGAGAACTGTAAAAGAAATTTTGTTGACTCAAGTCAGTGAGACGCAGAGAGGGAGAGAAGTGAGAACGAGAGAGTGAGGGAGAAGAGAAACCAGAGAAGAGAAAGAGAGAGGGAGGCTGCGGCAAAACACAAAATAGGAATTGGGTGATTTTAGGGTTAAGCCAAAATTACTATCCTGCCCTTAAAAAAAATCCCCAATTACAAAAAAAAAAAAAAAAAAAAAAAAAAAAAAAAAAAAAAAAAAACCAGAAGCCAGAACACATTTCGGACTAGTATTCCTTTACCGGCCGGTACGGCCGAAATCTTCCGATACGACTGGTACAAGGCCGGTACACCCGGTATTTGGCCCGGTACAGTATGGGGGTTGTACCTGTACCGGCCGGTACGGTATGAAATCGCCCCCTGGTAATAACTAGTCGCTAACTCTGGAAAAAAAAATGAAGAAATATTTAACTTCTATACTTTTCCATAGTTTAGAAGTGTTGTCTAACATTGAACGTTATTGAGTTGCAAGTGTATAGTTACCGAAACCTACAAAATAATTTACAATTATTAAATAAATAAAGCAAAACTCACAATAGTTATATATACACACACTCAAAACTAATATAAACTGCAAATATATAAATAAAGACCATGATATAAGACACACCAAGTTTCAAATGTGAGAAGTAATATGACTTTCTCGTAATAATAAAAATATAAATAATTCAAAACATGGAATAATATCAAAATTATAATACCTAATTCCATTATCTTTTATGTTGAATCCAAACAAATAATATATTGAAATTAATCCAAATAAATATTTAATCAACCAAAAATCATAGCTTTTAATAAGAAAACAAAAAATCATATGAACCTAAATAAAAAGCATTTAAGATGGAGAATTAAGATCAACCTACTGAGACGCAAATACCAAAAATCCCAAGACTTAAAACTTCAAAATTTATAGAATTGCCAAATTCTACTTTAAAACCAAACCAAATTCAACAAATTTATATATAACATACCAAATGACAATTTATCATTCCCTAAGCTGGAAGACGATTTTCCTACAAAAGAAAAAAAAAATAGAGATGCTTTATCTGCCATGTACAATAAAAAAAAAATTAGTAGAAAATCTAAGGCACATATGAAAGCAAATTAAAAATTCGACATAAAATATAAAATTCATTAATAACAATATAAACAAATATTCACATATGTTGAATTGAAATTTTATAAACAATAACAACATAAACAAATTCAACTTAAAATTTGTTAATCAAAGAAGAAAGTTGAATTAGATTGCTTCCGTTTTTTTTTTTAATCCTAAAGTGAAGTTAAGTTAAGGGTTTTAAGGTGGTAATTGCTAAGGTTTTGAGAAGGGAAGAGAGAGTTCTAACATGAGTCCTTCTTTTTTTCTTTTTCTTTTTCTTAATCCTAACTTCTTCTTCTTTTTTTTACGTGAGTCTTTTTTCTTTTTCTTTTTTGGAATCCTAAAGTGAAGTTAAGTTTAAGGTTTTGAGGTGGTAATTGTTAGAACTTTGAGGAGGGGAGAGAGAGTCCTAATAGGAGTCTCTATACCCACCTGTGGTTTGGGCGAAAATCACTTTGCCTACCCATGATTTGAAAAGTATCACTTAATCCACTTGTGGTATGTTCCATTTGTTTTCCGTAACCCACCTCTGTTAAATTCAGGAGTAAATAGGTATTTTTACTCAAATTTTATGTCTCTTTCCTTCCAAAACAAAAAATAGCACAAAAATGCAAGAGAAACAAGATCCAAAAGTGGTATTAGTCTCTCTCTTAATTTACATAAATCTTAAATATGAAGAACATACCTAGTTTTCTTAACAACCAAACAGAAGCAGAAAATAAATTTTATGCAAAAAAATAATAATAAATTCATATATTAACTTTAGCATAATAGAGGCAAGCATCTAAATTCAAGTACCATAAATCATTTGATGGGGTACTGGTTTTTCCCATCTTGAAGCCGTCCATAGAGGTCGTCCGTGACCCAACAGTATTGCAAGCACCCCTGAAAACCTTACCTATAACCATCTCGTCCAAAGAGGAAGAGACTAGGACGAGGTCCTCGTGACCAGGGAATGAGACACTCGTCCAGGGTGTCGGCGATCTCGTCCTTAATAAATTCATCCGTAGACGGAACGACCCCTATTCATGAGCTAAGCACACTCGACAAGGGGATACTAGGACGAGGGTGTCATACTTAGGAAAATCTCCGAGTATAATGTGATAATTCCTTATTTTACGTGTAACTTCTAGGTATCCGTTGTAGTACATAACTCCTAAACGGTTATGGAAGTTATTTTTAAATACTTACGCCTCCTTGAATCCAGGAGAGGTTATAATTGCGATAACCATTTATTAGAACACTATATAAACGTTTATTCAGACAAAGCAGAGGTACGTTTTTTATTGCTCCCAAAAAGTTGGAACTCCAAAAATATAGAGAGAAAACTAACTTTGCCATCGGAAGGTTCTTGGCCGGCAGTCCCGGTCACCTTTGATCGCTTTTCTTTCTTTTTTCAGGCCGTTGAGAGAGCAAGTGGTCCTTTCAAGTCCGAAGCATCCAGCCTACTGATTTTCTTTGCATCATCAGTTGGCGTCGTCTGTGGGGAAGAAAAACAAACGAGCACTGTTCACTGTTCTTTTCATTCAACTGTGTATTTGTTGTCAAGGATTAGTCTTTCCCAGATAAAAGGCTGAATGGTTCGAACAAGATCAAGGGCTACAAGCCCAGGCCACCAGGAGAGTAGGGATGCTTCTAGCAACCCCCTTCGCGATCGCAGGTCAGCTCCTGTCATGCAACCGCCTTCCATTCAACATATACAATCCATGGCCGCCGCTATGGCAGAACTGACACGTTAGAACCAGGAGTTGAATAGGGAGATCAACCTCAGGAGGCAGCGCCAAGATGGGCACGCGGATGGATGGGCACCGAGTCAGGAAGGTGGAGGAGAAAATGTTGAGTCAGAAGATCAGACAAGGGGTACCGCTTCAAGAAGAGTGCCACACTTGGAAAAAGAGATGGACCAAATGAGAAAAGCCATGGATGAAATGAGGGAAAACATGAGGCGGGCGAACCTAGTGGATGATATGGTTCACCGAACGGACTCCCCTTTCACGGCTTCCATCAACAGTCACCCCTACCTCCAAAATTCAAAATTCCTTCTTTAGACTCGTATGATGGAAATTGCGATCCTTGCGATCATATTGCGACCTTCAAGACGACCATGCACCTACAAGGAGTCCCAGACGAGATTATGTGCAGAGCTTTTCCCACCACACTTAAGGGACCAGCGCGAGTGTGGTTCGGTAAGATACCACCAAACTCGGTGGGATCATTTGAAGAGTTGAGTAAGTTGTTTGTCAACAATTTCATTGGGGGACAGCGTCACAAGCGTTCCTCCTCTAGTCTACTGACTATGGAGCAAGGGGAAAATGAGAGTTTGCGATCCTTTATCACCCGGTTTAATAGGGAGGGCTTGACGGTGGACGAGATGGATGACAAGTTATTACTGGCCGCTTTCCACAATGGGATCAATTCTGACTTGTTCATTCATAAGCTCTACGAGCAGGAACCACAGACTATGGCCGATCTCATCCATTCGGCCCAGAATTTTATGGTTGCTGAGGACGCTATCATAGCCAAGAAAAGAAAAAGGGCAGAATGCTTGGAAGCGGGTCACCATCGTTATTCGGATCAAGGACCTCGTCCAAAGAAAGCTAGGGTAGACGAGAAGAAAGATAAGGATGGTAAGAAGGCGAGTTCCTCCGCAAGGAATCAGCAATACACGCCCCTAACAATGCCACTAGAGCAGGTTCTTATACAGATCAAGGATGATCCGTCCTTGAAGTGGCCGGATAAAATGAAGGGAGACCCCAACAAGTGTAATAGGAGCAAGTACTGCCGCTTTCACAGAGACCACGAGCATGATACGGACGAGTGTTTTGACTTGAAGCAGGAGGTAGAAAATCTCATTAGACAAGGAAAACAGAGGAACTTCCTTGGACGAGACCAAAGAGATGAGAAAATGAAGGCCAAGGTGGAAGAATCATCACGTCCCCTACTAGGAGAAATAAGGGTAATTGTAGGAGGAAACTCGACAACGTAGTCATCCAAATCAAGGAAGACATACCTGAAGGTGGTGCAGAACATCCAACTGTCCGGACGACCTCCTAGGACGAGGGAAGTAGACCAACAGGCCGTTACGTTCATGGACGAGGAAGCAGGACGACTTCACCACCCACACGATGACGCGATAGTCATCACCCTACTCATCTCTGACTACATGACCAAGAGGGTGTTGATAGACAATGGCAGTTCTGCAGACATTCTCTACTACCCCGCATTCCAGCAAATGAGGCTAGGACGAGATCAGCTTCGGCCAGTGAATTCGCCGTTGGTAGGATTCGGAGGAATGAAGGTGCAACCGGTGGGTACCATCACACTACTAGTGGTTGTTGGAACATATCCACAGCAGATAACCAAGGAGGTAAATTTCCTTGTTGTTAATTGTGCATCGTCATATAATGCAATTATTGGAAGACCAACCTTGAATAGCTGGAAAGCGGTAATCTCTACCTACCACTTGTCCATCAAATTTCCAACCGAGCACGGAGTAGGCCAAGTACAAGGAGATCAGTTGGCCGCCAGAGAATGCTACTTAGCTATGCTGGCGATGGACAAGTACATACAAGCAATGAGTATAGAAGGGAGAAGGATCGCGGTGGAGCCCATTGAAGCATTAGAAGATGTCCCTTTGGACGAGAACCAGCCTGAGAAGTTTACAAGAGTTGGGGCGAGCATGGAAGAGGGGGCAAAGCACGCTTTGGTCCGGTTTCTCAAGAAAAGCCTCGATGTCTTTGCATGGAGTCATGAGGACATGCCTGGCATTGATCTAAGTGTCATTACCCATAGCCTGAACATGTGCCCCTATTCAAAACCAGTGTGTCAGAAGAAAAGGATTTTTGCTCCTGAGTGAGACAATGCCATTAAGGTAGAAGTACGGAAGTTGGTCGCCGCGGAGCTCATCCGAGAAGTTTATTATCCAGATTGGTTGGCGAACGTGGTCATGGTCAAGAAAGCTAACGGCAAGTGGCGAATGTGCGTGAACTTCACTGATTTAAACAAAGCTTACCCCAAGGATAGTTACCCATTGCCACGCATTGACCAGTTGGTGGACTCGACGGCAGGTCACAGAGTGCTTAGCATCATGGACACTTTCTCAAGTTACAACTAGATATAGATGGATGAAGCGGATCAGGAGAAGACCTCATTCATTACGAGCCAAGGATTTTATTGCTACAAGGTAATGCCCTTTGGTTTGAAGAACGCAGGGGCGACTTACCAAAGGCTAGTTAACCATATGTTCCGCCCTCAAATCGGGCGAAATGTGGAGGTTTATGTAGACGACATGCTGGTAAAGAGCCAGGACGAGGATAAACATCTAGACGACCTTCAAGAGACTTTTGATACATTGCGGCGGTACAACATGAAATTAAATCCAAGCAAGTGCGCTTTTGGAGTTTCGTCAGGAAAATTTTTGGGGTTCATGGTGTCGCACAGAGGAATTGAAGCAAATCCGGAAAAAATCCAAGCGATACTGAACATGGAACCACCAAAAAATATCAAGGAAGTCCAGTCTCTTACCGGGCGGGTTGCCGCCCTTAACAGGTTTGTCTCGAAAGCTACTGATAAGTGTTTGCCTTTCTTTAAAGTCCTTAGGAAGGCATTTGAATGGACAGACGAGTGTCAAAGGGCCTTCCAAGACTTGAAGACATATTTCATGACAGCGCCGCTATTGAGTCCATCTGTACCTGGGGAAGTGTTGTATTTGTATTTGGCAGTGTCCCCACACGCAGTAAGTTCAGCATTGGTCAGAGAAGAAGGGAGAGTCCAGAAACTGGTTTATTATACAAGCCGTGCAATGAGAAGAGTAGAAGGACGATACCCGATGATGGAGAAGCTAGCATTTACACTGATCACGGCTTCTAGGAAGCTGAGGCATTATTTTCAGGCTCACATCATCAACGTCCTAACAGACCATCCCATAAAGAAGGCAATGAACAAGTTGGAAGCTGCTGGACGACTAGTACAGTGGGCCGTTGAGCTTAGCGAGTTTGATATCAGATACCTCCCAAGGAGTGCGATAAAGGCGCAGGCATTAGTAGATTTCATCGTAGAGTTCACCCCCAGCCAGGATGAGCTAGACAAGGACGAAAGTGCTGAGAAATGGGTGATCAATGTCGACGGGTCGTCCACACTGTATGCAGGAGGAATTGGGGTTATACTGAAGTCCCCTGAGGGTGACAGGCTGGAGTATGCAGCCCGTTTGCAGTATCAAACTACCAACAACGAGGCTGAGTACGAGGCTCTACTCAAGGGATTGGAATTGGCTAAGTCCTTAGGGGCGGAGTCGGTAACAATTAGAGGAGATTCTCAGCTGGTCATTAACCAAGTAAATGGAATGTGTGATACTAAGGAAGATCGAATGAAGAAATACCTCAACAAAGTGAAACGACTTGCACGAAAATTTTCAGCTGTAAGTTTTGTTCAACTACCTAGGGAGGAAAATACGGAAGCGGACACCTTGGCAAAAGCAGCTTCGGCAGGGGTGACAGACGAGTACGACAACATCCAATATATGCCGAGCATAGACATCCCTGACATACAGCAGATAGGAGGAGGAGAAGATTTGATAAGTCCAATAATGATTTATCTCAAAGATGAAAGGCTTCCAGAGGACAAGGATGAAGCGAGAAAGTTGAGGGTCAGGATAGCCAAGTACGTCCTCATAAATGAAGTATTGTACAAGTGAGGTTTTTCCCAACCTTACTTAAGGTGCTTGGCTCCTGATGAGTCAAACTATGTTCTAAGGGAAGTTCATGAAGGAGCATGTGGAAATCATTTAGGAGCAAGGTCACTAGTCCATAAGATCGTCTGTGCCGGCTACTATTGGCCTACAATGCAGGCAGATGCTAAAGCCTATGTCAAGGTATGTGACCAGTGTCAGCGCTATAGCAATGTACCTAGGCAGCCGTCAGAGTACTAGACCCCAATGATGGCCCCGTGGCCCTTCGCACAGTGGGGACTAGATATCCTAGGCCCTTTCCCCATGGGAACCCGGCAAATAAAGTTTCTGGTGGTAGGAATCGATTACTTTACCAAGTGGGTAGAAGCCGAACCTCTCGCAACAATCACTCAGCAAAATGTGAAAAATTTCGTATGGAAGAACATTTTATGTAGGTTCGGAGTAACCACGGTATTAGTATCGGATAGCGGACGTCAATTCGACAACGCACCCTTCAGAGACTTCTGCAATTATTTCGGAATCAAGAATCACTATTCCTCGCCCTTCCATCCACAGGCAAATGGGCAAGCAGAAGTAGCGAACCGATCCCTGCTGAAAATCATCAAGACTCGGCTCGAGGGGGCAAAAGGGATTTGGCCAGACGAGCTACCAGGCGTTCTTTGGGCCTACAGGACGACAGTACGAACCCCAACAGGAGAAACTCCCTTTAAGTTAGCCTACGGAAGTGAAGCCGTTATACCGGCAGAAGTCCATATGGCTAATCACCAAGTGATGAAGTATCAGGAAAGAGAGAATGCGGAGCAACTCCGTCTTGACCTCGATCTTATCGACGAGGTAAGAATGGACACGGAGCAAAAGACAGCAAGATACAAGAACCTTATGGCCAGGCAGCATGACGCCATGGTAAAACCCAAGCGGTTTAGTGTTGGGGACCTTGTTCTCAAAAGAGTCTCCACCAGGAACCCAGCTCATGGAAAGTTGAGACCTAATTGGGAAAGACCCTACAGGGTAATTAACTGCAAGAGGCAGGGGTCTTACTACCTGGAAGCTCTGGACGGACGGAAGTTAGAGCATCCCTAGAATGTGGAACACCTAAGGAGGTACTATAAGTAACGAGCAGGGACGAGAGAAATCACTAGCAAAGTTGCAGCTATAACCTATGTTCACTTATACTTACTGTTGTGTTCTTACTACTATTATGGTGTGTTATGAATAAAAAGTGCACTAGTTCTTAAAATTTTGCACCGCTTATAGACTAGCTTATGAAAGACGAGGTTATGTATTTTTCTTAAGTATTTTAATAAGGCACTAGCTTATAAGGATGTGCCACATTTGTGAACAATGTTCATGTAATAATATGGTTTGGATTTCTTATGTATTTGATGCATAGATCTAGTTTCCATAATAATACCCACAGAAGAGGCAAAAGCCTAAGACGAATAGAAATCATCGGACGCAGAAGAACTCGTCCAAGGCTTTCCTTTAAATAAGGATAAAGCAAAGAGAAATAAGCCAAGGCATACTCGTCCAAGGCTTTCCTTTAAATAAGGATAAAGCAAAGAGAAATAAGTCAAGGCATACTCGTCCAAGGCTTTCCTTTAAATAAGGATAAAGCAAAGAGAAATAAGCTAAGGCATACTCGTCCAAGCTTTTCCTTAAATAAGGATAAAGCAAAAATGCTTTCCTCTAAATAAGGATAAAGCAAAAAGAGAAAGCCAAGTCCCACTCGTCTAAAGAAAAGAAAAGAAAAAAAAAAAAAAAAAAGGGTAGGCGTTATGGCATAACAGAGACGAGAAGTTAGTCAAGACGCCTCAATATATTAAGATGAGTAAAACATAAAATCCTTATGGAAAAACGAGAAATGATTGCCTAAAGGACAAGAAAAAGCAATGCAGTCATCAATATCGTCCTAAGTGGGTCGTCTACGAGGAAATCACATAGACGATCATTCGACACTTGGAACAAAAGCATAGATAAAAGTAATGCATAAACTCGTCCATGAAACGACAGCAACAAATGAAAATATACATTCATTAAAGATCAAAGGGTAGACAACCACCGTCCAAAAACCCTTATAAAATAAGCATTAAAAGACAATTGTTAATAAACTCGTCCAAAACACTCTAGACGAGGTAATTGTATTTGAATACATTTTAAATATAAAAAAAAAAAAGAGAGAAGAAGAGAAGAAAACACTTTGAAAGGAAATAATAATAAAATCTTCGGATAGCAAGGGCATCAAGCATCGGGGTCGTCCTGGGCAGGCTTGGTCGAGGCATCGTCTTCAATATTAACATCTTCAGAGCTAGTCTGAAGAAAAGAACTAGCAGCACCCCTTAATTGAAGGACGATAGGGTTGAAATCAACCTCTGGAAACTTCTCCTTCGCCTCCATGCGAAAATCTTCAAATCCAGCCACGTAGTTGGCGTCCAGAAGGTCAGTTAATTGCTTCGAGGCCTTGAATTCCTCCACAGCATCGTCTTTAGCCTTCTCAAGGGAGTTGCTTAACTCGTCGGCCTTCCTCTGAAAGTGGTCAAGACGAGTGTATTTCTCCACTATGTTAGCTCTTAGCTCCTCGACGAGGTTCAGCAAACCCTTGGCCTCGTCCTTAGCCTTAGCCGCTGTTTCAAACCAGCCTTTGCAGTCGTCCCTGACTTCCTGTATCCTCCTCTCCAATAAAAGCCTCATCTTATCCAGCTCAGTAGCCTGCCTGGACGCAGCTATGAACTTTGACATGGCCTGCACAAGCAATTACGAATTTTCGTATTAAGCAAAGCAAATAAGCTTAATGACGAGGAAAATATAAAAAATAAAAAATAAAAAAAAGAGAAGAAATTTATATCAATTACCTTGAAAAGATCGTGGACACCTGAGTGTTCAAAATCTTTCAAGGACATGTTATAGCATGCAGCCACGTCCTCGCCAGAAACTACCTTTTCAAACCTCTCCTAGGCCAAGTCCTCACTCTCACGGAGGTTTGACGCAACTTCAATAGGAGGCTGGGACGAGGTAGGAACACTAGTTTTAGACGGAGGAGGGTGAGTAGGCTCAGACGACTCCACGTCAAGAATCTGGATGGACGGCGATTGAGATGGAGGAGGAACAGGGACAGCAAGAGAGACGACCCCAGGCTTGGACGACCTCCTATGCTTCGCTCTCCGGCTGGGGAGATTTTCAAGATTAATAGCCTTCGACTGGCTTCTCTTGTCACCAGTAGCAGGACGAGCTCTAGTTTCGGCGTCTTGCCTAGTAGGCTCGTCCGCGACTCCCTTGCCTTTGTTCTCCTTCATGGTAGCCATCCCTACAAAAAAATAGATGAATAAATCAACAAATGTGCCTATGATGGCATGATTAATTTGATGGCAAAACAATAAAAAAAAAAACCCAAGGCAAGAACTTACGTCGACGGATTGTGATTTCGTGAGCTAAGGCTTCTGGAGAAGGTTCTGGGCCAAGTCCCCAAGTCGCAAGACGTTGAAGGGTGACCAAAGAATGGAAGTCCCTTTCTGGGTGGAGACGAGCCTTTTGAACACGTCCCAAATAAAACTTGTTCAAAGACGGCCTTCTAACACCTGCAGTAAGGACGAGAAGCTTAGTTAGTGTAAAAAGACATGTGATAAGGGTAATGTTACAATGGTGATAAGCATACCTTCAGGACGAAGGTTCCCTAACTCTCCTGTATAAGGGGCAAATGGATCCCTGCCCACCTCAACAGGGTGCCCTGCCCAAAAACCTGAAACAAAGAAAAACACCGTCTTCCAATTCCTATCCGATGTAACCAACGACTTTATAATCCTACAATCTCTTCTCCTAGCTGTAAACTGATAAAAGCCCCAAGATTGGTCAATTTCAGAGGGTTTGTAGCAGAAAAGGAATTCGTCCACGGTAAGAGGACAATCCCCTTCAAAAACCTCTCTCCACAAAATTTGCATAGAAATGATTAGTCTCCATGCATTGGGATTAAGCTGACATAGTGCTAAACCCAATCTAGTGAGCAACTCCCTAGCGAAGGCATTGAGAGGCAACCTAAGACCTCCTAGGAGATAGGCTTCATAAACTCCAATGCCAAAATGAGGTTGGCAACACCACTCGTCACGGACGGCCAACCTAGGGTTTAGCTCGTCTTAGCAGGAACCCCCACAACACAGCTGTATATGGTCTCAACCTCGTCCTTTTGAGTGGACAAGGGCGCACCGGAGGGACCAGCCCCAGACCCAGACGCTACTCTCGTCCTAAATTCCTCTTGGAAGACTTCTAGGGGAACCCCAGAAACATACTCGTCTGTGGTATTACCCCCACTACTACTACTATCACTGCTAGAACCACTGTAACTAGTTGAATTGTGGTATTCGTCTATCTCCCTATCAACACTATTACTAGACAAAGAAACAACTTCTGACATTGTGGAAATTCAAGGGAAACCTAAAGACGAGCGTAGAGAAAGTACCTGGCTCTAGACGAAGGAAAACTAGGGACGCTGGAATACTTCTAGATGAGTCGATGGACGAGAAATGTCAAACAAGAAAATTTGGAAAAATGGAGAGGGTATGGGAGGAAATCCACTATTTATAGGCGTTGAAAAATGAAACCTGGAATGAAGCACTCAATCAGGAAGAACCACGTGGCAACTTCCTCGAAAACTCAAAATGACACAATGGTTAACCCATATAATGATGACGCGTGGCGCAATCTGGAGTCACTGGAACCCCACCATATAGATCGAGACACGTGGGGTGGTGTAATGAGACATGTCTAAAAACCAAAAGCTTTGGACGACCCTTGGATGAAGGGGCAACTGATGGGGTACTGGTTTTTCCCATCTTGAAGCCGTCCATAGAGGTCGTCCGTGACCCAACAGTATTGCAAGCACCCTTGAAAACCTTACCTATAACCATCTCGTCCAAAGAGGAAGAGACTAGGATGAGGTCCTCGTGACCAGGGAATGAGACGCTCGTCCAGGGTATCGGCGATCTCGTCCTTCATAAATTCGTCCGTAGACGGAACGACCCCTATTCATGAGCTAAGCACACTCAACAAGGGGATACTAGGATGAGGGTATCATACTTAGGAAAATCTCCGAGTATAATGTGACAATTCCTTATTTTACGCGTAACTTCCAGGTATCCGTTGTAATACATAACTCCTAAACGGTTATGGAAGTTATTTTTAAATACTTACGCCTCCTTGAATCCAGGGGAGGTTATAATTTCGATAACCGTCTATTAGAACACTATATAAACGCTTATTCAGACAAAGCAAATGTACGTTTTTTATTGCTCCCAAAAAGTTGGAACTCCAAAAATATAGAGAGAAAACTAACTTTGCCATCGGAGGGTTCTTGGCTGGCAACCCCGGTCACCTTTGATCGCTTTTCTTTCTTTTTTCAGGCCGTTGAGAGAGCAAGTGGTCCTTTCAAGTCCGAAGCATCCAGCCTACTGATTTTCTTTGCATCATCATCATTAAACCAGATTTTTTTTCTTCACATTCCCAAGTTCTCTCAAATTTTCTCAGCAACCATATAACTATAAATGAAATCAAACTCTTCAATCTTAGTCTTAAACACTCATTTGGCTCAACTTTCAATAAATCTCTCATCTTTACAAGAACCTTAAAAACATAAATCACAAAACCCAAAATTTCTTTCTCCTTCCCAATCAAAAACAAATCAAAAGTTTCAACCTGTACACAGCAATATAAACCTCAAATAGCACAAACTACAATACCCAATATTTTTTTTCCCTTTTATTTTCTTCGAAACCAAACAAAGAGAGAAAATTGAATAATGGATATGTATTAAACCTCAAAACAAAAACAAAAAAAGCTTACCAACATACAAGGATGATTTGGAGAAGAATTTAGAGAAGCCAGGTGTTTAATATAGCTGTGGTGAGATTGAGATTGTGAACCCATAACCAAATTCTCTAAAACTCAAAACCTCTATCTTTCGTTTCACTCTATTGTGAACCCATAACCAAATCCACCAATAACCACTGGTCACTGTGATATCTGCAAAAAAATAATAATAATAAAGCAAACCCAAATGCAAAAATCAACAAAACCCACAAATGGTGACACAAAACCACCAAATGGAGAGCCACAACCCATTAATGGCGAGAAAATTTGTAACCACTTATTGAGAGTCAGAACCACTGTGACGAGATGAAACCACCGGTCCCGGACAGGCCGAAAAAGAGATATAAAAACCACGAAGAACACATTGATCACACCACAGGTCTCTCTCTCGAAAAGTTTCTGAGTTTTGGGTGTTTTGATTTGCGTTATGTTGTGTTTTGGGATTAAAAAGTGTTTTTGTAATGGCTAGGCTTGAGGTGGGTTACAGAGATTGACGAAAACATACCACAGGTAGGTTAAGTGATACTTTTCAAACCACGGGTAGGCCAAGTGATTTTCGCCCAAACTACAAGTGAATGTGTAATTACCCCTTTTTTTTAGCCTATTTTCAACGTGAATCTTTTTTTTTTCTTTGTTTTTTTTTTTTTTTTTTTTTGAGTCCTATTAGAATTTTTGTTTTTATATAAATTATCAACTTTTGATTGTTTTTTTTTTAATCCTATTAGAATTTTTGTTTTTATATAAATTATCAACGTTTGAGTTTGAGTTTAAGTTAGACTTATTAAAGAGATAGAGTTTTACTCCTTGTTAAGTTTCATGATAAGTCATCAGCCTACCTGCGATGAAAGAAAATAAATTTCAATATAATAAAAACTTATAAATAATATAAAAACTAAAAAAGATACTTGTTGAAACTAACTGCTCTACTTGAATATAGCAATATTATAACTTCGTAAAGATAGTGGAAAACAAGAAAATCCCTGGGCACATCCCCATGTGCACCCATGACTCATGTACTGTATCTCTTGTTGGCTATGGACAGTAAGTAGTAAGACTCTGCAAAGTCTATTTTATCGTTCAAAACCTAAATTAAAAAATTTAAACCAACAATTCATTAAAAAATATGATAAATTTAGTGACAATCTCTCCTTTTCAATGCACGGCTCCCAGTACGTGACTAACCAATTGCGCGGATCCTAGTACGTGACTTCAATCACCAACTAGAGAAGAATGTTGGTTGCAAAGTTCTTCTGTTCTTCAACACATGAAGATCTTGAAGTTGCTTGGCCACAAAACCCTACAGTATACAAAACACAGCAGCTTCTCAAGAACTAGGGCAAACTAGGTTTCTAGTCACACTTGATGAATTATGCTCTTATGCAATTGTGCTCTTCATTGTGTAACCTGATACGACCCTTAAAATAATCTTTTTCTATGTCTAGGGTTGTGAGAAAAGAAAGCTCAAACACATAATCACGGATTAGAGGAAAAACAGACTCGAAAATCTGAGTTTCATAAATCTCGACAGATACCCTATTTGTTAAGCTGTTGTCGAGCCACGGGCTAGAACAGCTCTTCAAAGCTTGATAGATGCTAACTGTCGAGTTTTAATGAATAGCACTTTTTACACTTGAATCTTGAACAAACTTGCATGGCTTTAACACTTAATCTTGAAATAAGGTTTCTTGAAGTATTAAACACATCTTAGATCTATCCAATTACAAGTAAAGTACGTTTTGTCAAAGGATTAGCCAATTACATAAATAGTGACATATGTTTCTAACATTTAATCACATATTTTTGAAACACTTAAACAAAACTCATCAAGGCATCTATGTGTGAAACAGAAATAAAAGATTGCATACAATAAATAAGACGCATGTGCATAAAGAGAGAAAAGAAACAACACATGTAAGAGTAGGTGAACAACATACATGCAACAACATATAAAGAAGATAAGTACAATGTATGTCAAAATGGTCACAAGAGCCATGTACAAGAGATAATGTATCTAAAGTAGAAAGAAAAGAAAAGATACAAGTATACTCACTACATCCCTTAATATCAACACTCCCCCTAACTAAAATCTCTTCTACTAACTCTCCCCCTAACTATGACTACTCTTGTAACCAAAAAAACTCCCCCTTTTTGTCATGAGTGACAAAGGGTAAGAGTATCAAGTAGACATCTCGTCAACATTGGAAGAGCTAGCATCACCATCCTCCTCATTCTCGGAAGCAGTAGCATCATCAGCATCATCCTCATCCTCAAAAACCTCAAGAGTAGGTGGAGGAGAAGCAATGAAGCCACCCATGACCGCCTGCCGTTGTGCAATATGACCAACACAGGTGTTCACCTGACACAACTCATCACTAAGAGTGTCGAGGCGAGCATCTATGTGTTGAAGCTACGCCATGATATCCTTGAGAGTCACACCACTAGTAGAAGAAGAGGGAACGGATGTGGATGGAGTGAAAGGAGTGGGAGGAGCTGCTAACCCAGACTGCCTCAACCAAAACTGTGCCTCACTTCATTTAATGGTAGCGGCATATATAGCACCCATAGAAGAAAAGTGGTCGGACACAGGAAAGGGAACATAAAAATGGCATAAGAGCCTCGTGATAGCAGAAGGGAAGATGAGCTTATCACGAGTCGCCATATCTCTATACACATCTATGATAAAAAGAATGAAATGAGAGGGAAAATCTATACTAAGATGCTCAAGAAGGGAAAGCAAAAACTAAGCACGAGGCTCTGTAATAGAGTTGTAATGAGATAAGGGATGTAACACAAAAGTCATGACCATGTTCATGAACCTAGGACCTTTAGCAAAGGTCGAACAGTAAGTAAACTGACCTTCACCCCAATCAAAAGGGTGCTCACAGAAGGCAGACATAAGCTCGTCTTTCAACACAGTCTTAAGACGATCACAACCAGGGTAGTTCGGATGTGCTACCCTAGGGACATGGAGCATGTCGGTTACAAGAACCGGAGTGACCACGATGCGCGTACCTCGAACGTGAGTGGAAAACTGAGGTACTGAATAATCAAATCCATGCATGTTAGAGTAGAACTCCTGGATCAGCACGGATGGACAAGTGACAACGATGTCACACAGTGACTCCTAACCCCTACTATGAATGACAGTGGGTAAGTCAGTGTCGGAGAAGTCCGACAAAATGACTTGGTGTTCTGAATGAATGCCTCGTCATGAAAAGTTCTCAAAGAAGTCTGATTTGGCCTTCTCATCACAGAACCGGACGTGAATGGGAGTAGGATCGGAAGAAATGGATGCCTCAAAATGTAGAGGGTTCTGGGATGGAGTAGATTTACGATTGGGTGCCATAGAAGCAGACTAAGACAAACAGAAGAGAGAGAGAGGGGGAAGACTATCAGAAGAGTCCCAAGCAGTTAAAATATGTCAAAGTATAGAAAAAAGAACGTATGCATGGGAATGCATGAACATGTGACATGTAAAGGTAATTGCATCATGGGCTCAACCCAATCCAATCCTACTAGCACACAATCAGAACATATATAGCACACATCTAAAATGCATAAAATATAGTTAAAGTGCAAATGAGATACAATGCATGAAGTTTCAAGATTGAAACAACAAAGCCCATCCCAAAAATTTTGCAAAAATCCCTTTGATTTTGAAAAACCCCAAAATTTTCAAAAAATCCCAAAAACTTAGGTTAAAAACATGAAATGCATGAATATAAGGGATTAGGACACATACCAAGTGAAGAAAAACTTGATTAAGCCTGAAAATCCCTTAAAGAAGAGGTTTACAGAGAGAAAAGTGTGTTTGGAAGGTATAACAGTTGAGATTAGGTGAGAAAGATCGAGGAAAGTGAGATCAGAATCGCGAAAACCCTTTATATAGAAACCCAGTAAATCTCGACAGATCTAGAGGTGTCAAGCTTTAAAGGGTTCGATAGATGCATCTATCGAGAGGTGTCCAAGGCAAAAAGAAACTCGATGGATCGAGGATTTGTCGAGGAGCTATCGAGGGGACAGAAAGATTCTCGATCGATCGACCTAGCAATTGAGAGGTGTCGAGATTGCGATAAGAAATCAACTGATGAGCTCGATAGATAAGCCAGGTGTCGAAAGGTGTCGAGGAGCTAGCAAGATTGCTTAAAATAGTTTTTCAAAGAAGAGAAAAACACAGACATGAATGCAATCAAGCATGTAACTCAACCAAGGATCCAAACAACATTTGATCTCTCAAAAACTTCTTTCAACAAACATTTTGAAGCACATAGATCCTAAAACACACACACACACACACACACACACAAACTAAACAAGTCTAACCAATTTTATATTTCAAAAACAAGTTAAGACAGCTTAGTGAGCATACATTAACACATGTAAACCTTGTGATGGCCAAATCATATTGTACTTACACATGTGTTAAAAGTAGCAAAGAATATTGTGTGTTATGTGTAAAAAACATCGCAAGATTGCATAAGTGTATACATGTTATGACGCTTTGAGATATAAGAAGATCACTTTAACTCACACACAATCATAACTGTTTGATGGGGACTATCACCCTCAAGGTTCATCCTATAACTCCCACATCTTCTAGAATACACGCTTGCAATCATATGTAAAGCATTTTGATCTTTTTGCTTTTATTTTTCTTTGCATATTTTTATTTTAAGCAAACCATTCATGGACATATAAAAGAAAGGAAAGAAATACCCAATTATGTTAAGCTTTTTGACATTGTACTTTTGCTATGCCGAATCATACAGATGTCATTTCATGATTGACGAGATAAAGTGGTGAGATGGTTATTTATGCCTTTCTCTTAGGATTTTTTTAATCCTTCCTGTTAAAAAGAATGATACAAGTGTTAAGTACAAGAGATAACTTAATCTTACTCATCACAAACACGAGCCACAAAGCTCACTTGCTTAGTTGTGCATAGAGATACTCATCTAAGCTACAAAAGATGCAAAGTTTAGAAAACTCTATTTTAATGGCCATTCAAGGTACACAAGTACCAATGTAACACACTGTTTTTGTATTTTTTATTTTTTTTATTTTTATGAAAAACAAAATAAAACAAACTAAAACTAATAACAAAAACATGTTAAACAAAACAAAGTAATGTATAAAACTAGACTGACTTAAAACAAGAAAGCAAAAACACAAGTAATGCAATCAAAAACAGAGAGGGAGAGAGAAAAGAAGTGACAAAATCACTTGGAGCCATTTTCCTTCCACACCTTGGAAGAACCTTTCCTTTGAGCAAAGCCTTGAGACGGCGGTGAGGGGGAAGAATTGAAACCGTTCAAGTTCGAAAGGAACATGAGGGCTTTGAGAAGATCTCCATGAGGTGCAAGAGAGGACAGAAACTGATTTTGGTTTCCTGATGCGATCATGCTGTTGTTCTATTAAGTGGCTAACCACTTATAGCAATTAGGTCGAGTATGATCGGCTGCTCCACAATGATGACAAAGATGCTGTTTCTTCTGTTTAGGCTTTTGAGAGTTAGCCTTATTAGCCCTAGGGTTTTTAGCTTCTTTCTTATTTTGCTTGAGGGGTGCTCTTAAGATAGATTTACCATTTTCTATGTTCTCACTAGCTAAATCAGTTTTGACATTAGTGTTCTCAATTTTAACATTATTACTAGAAGGAACAAAAACATTAGTACTAGTAGAAGCAATATTATAAGAAGAGAGATCATACCCTAAACCGGTTCGATCAGAAGTAGATTTCTGAAGACTATGCATCTCATCAAGCTTAGCGCTTGAAGTCCTTTCTAGCTGAGCTCTGACTTGGAACAGTTTTGCCTTAAGCTTCTTGGTCTTCTCAGCCAGGAAGTTGTTCTCAAACCTCAGCACTCCTATAGTCTGATTGGCTTCATTAAAATTTGTGGAGAGTTCTTCACGTTCAAGCTCCAAATCACTAAGCTTCTTGGTGGTCAACCTATATAATTTTTCATGTTTCTCCAAGACCTTGTATAACTTTGCATAGGCTGTGTGGATGTCATCTTGTTCATCCATCTTCTCAAATTTAAATTCCACCAAGTCCTCTTCTTCATCCACATCTTCAACAATCCCCTCAGTAGGATTGACAGTAGCAGTGAAGGCATTTAGAATTCCGTCATCCTCATTTTCGAAATCATCCTCAAGTTCGATGTAGCTTAATGTAGCAGCAAGCGCCTTGCTTTTCCCAATGGTCTTGATATATGTGGGGCACTCCTGTTTCATATGTCCGAAGCCTTGCATCCTTCTTCCCTTTGTCTTGGCTCTTGAACTGAGAAGAACTGGATTATCTACGGTCCTTGTCGAACCCCTTTGCATTGGCATTCTTCATGAACTTCTTAAACTGCCGGGTGATGTAGGACTTCATTTTAGAATCTTCATCATCGGAAGACTCATCAATGTCACTGCTCTTGGCCTTCAGTGCGATGCTTTTGTTCTTGTTTGACTTCCTGAGTCTTGTCAAACCCAACTCATAGGTTTGCAGATTTCCAACGAGCTCTGTTAGAGGAATCTTGTCAATATTCTTGAATTCGTCAATGGCGGTGATCTTTGCATGAAACCTCTCGAGCAGAGATTTGAGCACCTTTCTCACAATCTTGGGTTCGGATATGGTTTCCCCAAGATTAAATGTTGAGTTCACAATGTCTTTGAGCCTGGCATAGAACTCATCAAAAGACTGATCCTCCTCCATCTTGATTTCTTTGAAGCTAGTAGTAAGCCTCTGAAGTTTCGAATCCTTGATAGCCTTGGTTCCTTCATAGGTTGTCTGGAGAATGGTCCACGCCTCCTTTGCAGTTTCAGTGGAAGAAATCTTCTTGAACTCCTCATTTGTGACCGCACTGAATAAATCATTTAATGCTCTACTGTTGAAGTTAGCCACCTTGATCCTTGCATCATCCCAATCGACCGACGCTTCCTTCAGTTTAGTCCAACCCATCTCTACAGCTTGCCACACCTTCTCATCTAAGGACTGCAAGAAAGCTCTCATGCGTACTTTCTAGTACGTATAGTTAGTTCCATCAAATAAAGGAGATACAATAAGTGATTGTCCTCTATCCGTGACAAACAGGGGTCAATGGATCTCACAGTAAAGATTAAACCCTAATCATAGTGTGCCTGCTCTGGTACCACTTGATAGGCCAAGAATGTATTGACCCCTTGTTATGAATTAATTGATTAATTAGCCAAGTTTATTAATTAATCAAATTAACATACAAACGCGTGGTAGCACAAACAAATCACCAATTAACTAAAGTATGCAGCGAAAAATAAATTAACACGGTGATTTGTTTACGAATGGGGAAAACCAACACAGCAAAAACCCCACCAGGTGATTTTAAGGTCACCACTCCCGAGAATTCACTATTATCACAACAAGCGGTTACAAGTAAAGGAATCTAGTACCGTATACCAACCTACAGTTGAACCCTTACTCCAATACCCAATGGGACTTGTTCTGTACTAACAATCTCTCATTTTCAATGCACGGCTCCTAGTACGTGACTAACCAATTGCGCGGATCCCAATACATGACTTCAATCACCAACTAGAGAAGAATGTTGTTTGCAAAGTTCTTTTTTTCTTCAACACATGAAGATCTTGAAGTTGCTTGGTCACAAAACCCTACGGTGTACAAAACACAACTGCTTCTCAAGAACTAGGGCAAACTAGGTTTCTGGTCACACTTGATGAATTATACTCTTGTGCAATTATGCTCTTGGGTATGTAACCTAATATAACCCTTAAAATAATCATTTTATATGTCTAGGGTTGTGAGAAAAGAAAGTCCAAAAACATAATCACGGATTGGAGGAAAAACAGACTCGAAAATCTGAGTTTCATAAACCTCGACAGATATCCTATCTGTCGAGCTGCTGTCGAGCCACGGGCTAGAACAGCTCTTCAAGTCTCGATAGATGTTAGCTATCGAGTTTTAATGAACAACACTTTGTGACTTTGTGTGAAAGAAAGAAAACTTGAAAGGAAAATGTTTGTGTTGGTGCTGTAAAAAAAAAAGTGCATTATGTAGTTAAAAAAAATGATAATGATGAGTTTGAGTTAAGTTAGATTTGTTAGAGAGATAAAGTTTTACTCCTTGTTAAATTTGCAAAATAATTTTATTTAAATATTGTGCTGACGTGAAAAATTGTGAGAATTTCAGAGGTTTCGGTTTTATAATAATAACTAGTCGGAAACTCGTGCAACTCACGGGAACTTACCTATTTATAATAGACTAAAATAATTTTATAAAATTTTAAATTGATTATGAAACTATACTATTGTGTGAATTGCTCCTATCTTTTTTATTACAATTTGATGAATAAACCATTGCTTGAACATGTATTGGGTTGCAAAACATCTAGCTAACAAATTTAGATATTGCAAAAAAATAACAAAAAAATTTTGATGTTAAAACTTCCAAAAGGAATAAAAAAATCAGAAAGTTCACTGGCACTGCTTAGAAATTATTGAAACAAAACAAAATATATATGACTATCAAATAGAGAAATATAAGAGAAAAATAGGTTACCTTCAAGAGAATAATCTATAGTTATAACAGTTGAAATTTGCCAAACAATTTTAGATATTGCGAAAAATTGAACCCAAAAATTCAGATGGTCAAACTTTCGAAAGAAAATAAAATTAAAAATCAAAAGATTTAGAACCTACAAATTATTAAAAAAAATAATAAAAACAAAAAAAAAATAGTCATTATTGCAAGACAATTTCAGTAAGGATGGAAAGCTTTTCTAAGTTTCTTTTTATCCAATTCTTCCTAATTGTTGAAAAATTTGGTTCAAACATTGTCGAACACTTTGAAGGTGCAAATAATATAGGCTTCCAACATAATCTTTTGTTAAATTTGATTGCAATAGTAAGTTTTTACTAAAATTATAAACTTTGACACTTTCAATGACGATAACTATTAAACCGGTACAGGAAATTAAAATTAAATTTGAACTCATAATGGAGATTAAATTATAAAGTTACTGTTGTAATCAAATTTAACAAAAGATTGGAGTAATTTAACAAAAAATTACCTCTCAAATTGTCCCCATAGTTTCAGAGTCCATTAAATCCTATGCAGATTCAAAAATTGTCCAACAATAATGAAACGAATCAAAGGAGATCTGGCAATTCTAGGTAACGTGATATGATCATTCTTTGTTGCTTAGCCGCCAAATAGGTAAATGTTTATTGTTGTTTAGTCACCAATTAAGCAATCCAATAAAAAACTGAGAAACAAAAGATATCACTTTTAAATTCGTTCTTCAAACGTTACACCAACAAAATCATTAGAGAGAGACAGTGACAAAATCAGTGAATCTACCAGGCAAAATTTGATTTTGAATAGCAGATTACATCCTCTAATACGTGCTTAGTTTTAGCCTTTGTGTGTTTTCTCAGGGTTTGAGAGAAGCAAATGAAAGAGGCTATATGAGATGTTTTAGGGTTTGAGAGAAGCGGATGAGAGAGGGGAGTGAGATGTTTTATATATATATATATATATATATATAAGAGACTCATGTTAGGACTCTCTCACTATTTAGTTTAAAAAATTAAAATTTTTTATAAATTAAAATGATGACATGGAAAATTGTGGAGCTAACAGAGCTTCGGTTATATATATATATTAAGAATAATAATAATAATATTATTATTATTTTAATTAAAAATATTAATATTTTATTTCAACCAACATGTTCTCTCTTTGTTGAGGTTTCATTTTTTGAATATTTTTGTACCCGTTTGGATTTTGGACTCACTTGGATACGTCCGATCGAATCCAATAATCCAATTTGGGCAATCCATTGAGTCATAACTTGTTAGTTTTGTCCAAGGAAGATATTCTGCGAAAACAATTTCCATCAGGTTATGAAAGAGACAAAGAACCTTTCACTTTGCCCCTGCATGAAGTGACCAACTCTACTTGAATAAGGGATCTTTCGTTTCTAAAACAAAAAGAAACGTGAAAACACAATGAAAGCTAGGAAGAAAAGGAATAAACTGGATCCAAAGAAAGCACAGAAGCCTGAATTTCCTTCCAATCATCGATCTCCCACTTCTGTGTATAAAACCAATATACTTCATCCATCATTTCCATCTGGAAATTATAATCACCTCAAAACCAACACACAAAACCAAAGCCAAAACACAAAAAAGAAACAAAAGCTAGAGCTAAGATGGAATCCAAGTCACAAACTGATAATCGTGTTTATGAGGAAATTGAAACACAATTTGAGTGGGCAATTGAGGAGGGATTGGACACTCTCTTGGTCCATGTACCAGGTTTGTTTCTGATTTAATTTCCTTTGGTGTTTGTTAATTGTCAATATTGGTCTGTCCAGTTGATTTGGTGTCATTTTAGAGCTAGCTAGACAATAAATATTTTGGCTTCAATTTTGTTGTTCAGGTTTATTAATTAGAATAGCAGATCTTGAAGCTTATAGTATGATAATCTGGCTTTATAGATATGTATATATAGGTACCAATTGTTCATGAGTTTGCAGATCATCTTTCTTGACATTCTTTAAATAAAAATTTGAAAAAAATTTAAAAAAGGCTCTGTAATATCTTAATAACCAGGATAACAAGCCAATTTTCTTTTCTTTTTTTCTTCTTTTTCTTTTCCCCTCTACCAATATGCAAACAGCAAAACTATCTCGCAAAACTCATTCGATTTTAATATTGGTTGAACAAAAAATTAAATTCTAGTTTAAAATTGAACTAGTTTAAATTTATTTATTATGTCTGGATTTAGGTTATATGCAAAATTGTCAAATTTTAGGTTATAAGTAAAATTTTCAAATTTAAAATTGGTTTTGGGTGGAAAATGCAAATGCGAAAAAATAAAAATTCACAAACTCAAATTTTTAGGGAATGTGCATTTTGAAAGAATTAAATTTAAAATTTTCTTTAATAGAAATATATATGGTGCGAACTAATTTTTTAAATAAAATGAAAATTATGACGCGGCAAGTGAAATCATGCAACATCATAAACTCCACATCATCAAAGTGATCTCAATTCCATAAAATCCTTTTGATATGTTAGTTTTCAGCATTTGCCTTCAAAAGTATATGACAATAAAGGCATTTTTTTTTTTTGAAATATTTTAAAGTAAATTGACAGTTTTAAAATAAAGGTCAAAGATTGCAAATTAATCATGAAATTTAATTGTCAAGATAAAAAGTAATAATTTTGTTGAATGGTAAATATGTTTTTCTCATCAATAATAATACATATAACTTTATGATTATTGTTTTTTATCATAAGGTTAAGATACTAATTAGTCTTTGATGTAATTTGTATAAACAATAAAAAAGAAAATTTAAAATCCCATTCCTGATTAATTACCTTAAGCAGTCTAGGATAATGGTTTTAAGTCCCTTAATATCTCTTTAGTGAAAATTACTCCATATTTGACAATTTCTTTAAAGATCCGTCTAGTCAAAAGCTAATTACTCTTTTATTTTTTTAATATTTTTTAAACAAAAACTCATTTCATTAACTTCGAAATTATTTTACATATGAAACATTGAAACCCCCACACGATTTTGGGAATATATATATATTAGGGATAATTACACGTACTTTACCCACCTGTGATTTGCCTCTAATTCGATTTGTCTACCCGTGGTTTTATTTTTGACACTTTACTCACCTGAGGTTACTTTCGTTTATACTCTGTAACCCACCTCTGTTAAAATTAAGAGTAAATAGGTATTTTTGCTCAAGTTTTATGTCTCTCTCCTCCAAAAACAAAAAATAGCACAAAAATCCAAGAGAAAGAAGATCAAAAAGTGGTATTTGTCTTGAACATGAAGAACATACCAAAAAAAAAAAAAACCCAGATCAACCTACAAGATCACTAACTTAATGAAACATCTTCGAAAAATCATTTCTCCAGTTGGCAAGAGGCGCCATTGAGCCGAATCAATTCTTTGTCCCTCCATGAAAATTGGGTTCTAATCTTACAACTTAACTATACAAAACCCAAAATTTCCCAATGACAAATTTATATTGTCATTGGGAAATTTGTTCTTGTTAATGATATAGATTATCATTTGTTGGTTTGTTAAGAGGAAAAACAAAACAAAAAGATCATATTTCAAGAATTGGTGTTTACCACTTGACTCATACAAGAGATACAATTGCGCTTATCATATTTTTTACGGTGAAAAGACTTGTAGTCTTCGAACCTCATCCTCCCCACCCCTCTTTTCGTAGAGAAGAAAAAATTGCTGAAGATTTTGTTTACATTTGTGATGAGAATATCCTACCCAAAAAAAAAATGCACCACATCTAATATTGATGAGAAAGCTTTCACTGGAAAAAGTTACAAAATGCTTGGAAAAAGTTAATATTGCTGATCTGGGTTCGAAGTTAATATTACAAAATGCCTGGAAAAAATGCACCATATCTAATTAATATTGCTGAAGCTTTCACTGGAAAAAGTTACAAAATTAATGCACTCAAGTTTCAAAGATGTTTAATTAAGTCAGTGATCTTGTAGGTTGGTTTGGCTTTTTTTTTTTTGGATATGTTCTTCATGTTCATGACAAATACCACTTTTTGATCTTCTTTCTCTTGAATTTTTGTGCTATTTTTTGTTTTGGGAGAAAAGAGACATAAAACTTAAGCAAAAATACATATTTACCCTTAATTTTAACAGAGGTGGGTTACAGAGCATAAACGGAAGTAACCTCAGGTGAGTAAAGTGTCAAAAATGAAATAACGGATAGACAAATCGAATTAAAGGCAAACCACAGGTGGGTAAAGTGTAATTACCCCTATATATTATGTGTTCCTTTTGCCATTTTATCTTTTAAAAGAATTGTATAGAACAACTACTTTTTATTTAATCTGGTCCGTGCCTAGGCAAGCATATTGCTCAGAAAGGGAATATCTTTTCCTTACTTTTTCTTTTCTCTTTTTTTTTTTTTAATTTTAATTTTTTATTACCAGCTTGAAAAGAGTTTAAGAAAAGCATTACCTATATGACTAGGAAAATCCACTAAAAATGGGAAAGGTAACTATTCAGACTTTTCTATATATATACAATTAAAACGAAAGCAAAATTTTAATGAGAAAAATAATAAATAAATTTTTTAATTATATTTTTATTATGTATTTAAAAATTAAAATATAATAAAATATGTTCAATCTCTTACACTACTCAACTTATTACGTGTTTTATTATAAAATTTTTTTAGAAGAATTATTATAAAAAAACATATAAATTGACGAAATAATAAATGTGATTAGCTCACACCAACAATGTGATAAATAAATTTTATAATTATTTTTCTTTGTATGTTTGAAAATTAAAACAATAATTAATAAGATTTATATGATAAAAATTGCAGGATTTAGTATTTACATTAGTTTATCTCTTTATAATTGCAGGTTTTAGAAGGGAAGAATTAAAGGTTCAAGTAACTTCAGCAGGCAACCTCAGGGTCAGTGGTCAACGCTCGCTTGGTAAAAACAAATGGAAGCGTTTTGACAAAGAATTCACCATCCCACCAAATGTGGACACCAATGCAATCTCTGCAAAATATGATGAAAACATAATCTACGTTAAACTACCCAAAGTGATTGCCCCAGCTGAACTACGTGAGGTGCAACATTCAAAACCACATTTATTAGGACATTCAAAGCCTCAACAAAATCCCAAAGTTGGTGATCAGCCAAAATCTCAGAACTATAATTTTGAAGAACTTGAAAGAAAAAAGGCTGCTGATGCTGCTGAATATATCCAAAGACAAAAGGAACAGCAGGCTGCTCAAAACAAGGTTCCACCAAAGGCCAATGTGCAAGAAAATGCTAAGTATGTCGCACCACAAAAGAGAACCAAGAAGGAGGATGAAGCAAGCAGTGCAAGATGGAAGAGTGAAGATGTTTCACAAAAGGCAACAGAGAAGGCAAAGGAAGTAACAAGTTATGCAGATGGAAAGAGTAGTACTAGCACAGCAGCTGATGATACTACTAATTACAAGTTTTCGCAAAGGCCACCAGAGAAGAAGAAGAAAAGCACAGAAACTGATATTGCTAACAATTATGTTTCCCAAAAGGATTTAGAGAAGCAAAGGAGGGGTGGGTTGGAGCAAACAGGAAAAGTTAGTACCGGCACCAGTAGTGAAAAGCATGAAACTCTTTACTCAGAGAAGAAGGACGCAATGGATGCAAATAAGAAGAGAAGCACAGAAACTGATTTTGCTAACAATATTGTTTCCCAAAAGAATTTAGAGAAGGAAAGGAGTGGTGGATTGGAGAAAGCAGGAAAAGCTATTACCAGCACAACAAGTGAAATGCATGAAACTCTTGACTCACTTAAGGATGCAGCAGAGAGGATGTACAAAGGAGAAACAGCTGGAAATGTGGATGGAATTGGTAAATCTGGTCTAGACGGTTATAGGCAAGTGGCTGGTGGTTTGGCCACGGAGATGAAGAAGACAAATACATTGATGAACTTGGTTGTGGCTGTACTTCTGGTCCTGGTATTTGCGCTTTATCTTAAAAATGCATTAACTAAGTCTGCCTTAATTGAAGAGCAGTAATGTATTTACTATATATGTACAATTGACACTACTTGCATAGACAAGTAAATAAATTGAATAAAGTGGCTTCACAATTATTGCTATAGTGGGGGTTTCTTTCAAATTCATTCCTATGTGATTCTGCTCCTTTGAAGAAAATAATGGTAAAAATATTAACAGTATAAAGGGGGTACTACAATTTTTTGTACAAAGAACCTTACATATTAGTGTAGAATCTTAGAGAATGGTACCAGTACCACATCAATGTTTATTCTATTACAAATATAATATATATATATATATATATATATATAAATAATAAAAAAAAAAACACACACACACACACACAACTCTTATACCAAATTTGAAAAGAAGCTGCATAGCTCTGATGTCAGGTAGAAAGAGAGTGAAATTGAATTATTGTATATAAGAAAAATATGAAAAAGAATATAAAAGAAGGCAAAGGGAGAAAGAATGAAAAATAGAAAGAAGGTAAGGAAATAATGTGATTCAACCTTAGAGTCCTATACCTATAAGTGGAAAATTCTTGATGACTACATCTTTACTATTAAGTTATCTATTACAAGGAATCGATTAATAAGTGTTTATAGTAGACTAAATTTTAAACTAACTACACTTGAACTACAAGTAGGATTAGGATTTCTTTGTTTGCACTCCAAGTAAGTTAAGATTACTTTTCTTGCATTCCAAGCATTGATATCTTTAATATCCCCTACAAACTCGAGTTGGAAACTTAAGGACAACTTGAGTTTGTAGACAAAAATAAGACCTTGAAGGAAATCAGGACCGAATTGAATGTGGAGCAGATGTCAAGCTAGAACGAAGGTAAGATGTACGTAATGATTGAGGGCAATGGCAATTAGGGGTTTTTGGTTTGGTTTTGGGTAATTTGAATGGTGGTTAAACTAGGCTTTCTAATCTTGGATTGTTTGGGTTTGATGATTTGGGTGTCGTGATTTTGAGGTTCTCTGTGTTGGTCGTCAAGTGTGGTGTAGCCGTGTAGGGGACTAATCAATTAAAACTAAAACTATTTTCTACTCTCTCTCTCTCTCAGCAAACACTAATCTAACATAGTTTACAAAACTATTTATTGAGATGTATCACACTGAATTATATACACCACTTATAAAATATATGGAAGACAGTACCAAAAAAGTCCACCCGCTTAATCATACTAAAACCACTTGCAAAGGAATAATGCTATTTGCTACTACATCAATGATATCATCTGTAACTAGGAGCATGTTCCTACAATCATTTAATATGTAGCTCAGCTGGTGCAATCAAAACCAGCTGCGTCAATTAAAAATCTAACTCAACTCTCTGTTAACTCTCGTCCTGCCTACTCTGTACAACAATCTTTTCCGGGAAAAACAACGATGAGTAATTGTATATTAACTAAATGCAGGGGATATGCTACCACTATTTCTAAGAAATGTCAGGCCTTTTGGACTGTGGGGTCGCTTATACAAAAGGAAAGACAAAATGTAACCAGAACATGATATTTGAGAAACATTTTTAGACTACTTGCTGGTCCCCCTAATAGTTGCGAGCAACGAGTTCAAACTGTTCAAGAACCGGGTCAGTTCTATCCTCTTGGCCATCAAATTTTTTTTTTCCTCCAAATCAATAATAAAGAGGTGACTTCGTTTCATGACAAAGTACTTCTTATAGCCCTCATTAATCATTCTCTCTAACTAGCTGCGAACCTACGCGTTGCGCATGATAATTATTTTTATATTAGTTATATTAATTTTTTTATACAATTTAAACTAATTTAATAAAGAGTAATGTATTTTGTAATTATATTTTTATTTATTATAAAAATAATCATAAATGTAATATAGGAACAATCATAAATTATAAATTCAATAATTTTTCTCATACTAAAATGAAAAAAATACAATTTTTCTCAGAAATTCAAAAGGCAAGTTAACGAAAATATTTATTTTTTTAATAAAATTTATTTATAACATTTTGTGAATCATTAAAAAGAATATAAAATTTGAAAATTATTCTTTTAGTTTTAAACAAACTTTCTCAAACTTATTTTTTCTGCCTACAATCCAAAACACTGAATAAAGTAACTAAAAAAATTAATAAAACTTAGCTATGATTAATTGGACCAATTATGAAAACAATTTGTTATTTATAATCTACTAAGGTTATTTTCTTTGTAGAAATTGTAATTTCAGCCATCCAAAACATATTATCAAATAAACAATTATTAGCAAAATCTAAGAATTAAATTTCTATATATGCATTTTTATAAAATAATAATAATAATAATTAAAGTAAAATTGTGAAAGATAAAATTTGTCTCTCATCCAATAATTATTGTTTAGCCAACCTTTGCTTTTCTCTAAATAAATGGCATCATAGAGTACGTCTAATACAATTATTAAGAGTATTGTCCACCACAAAGGATTAAAAAATAAACAAAAATGATTAAAATCTCATAGTTTGACATCTAAATTGAGCACTATAAAAATCATGCTATCAAATTACAATAACTATCAAATTAAATTATTCAAATCATGGATATAGTAAGATAATATTATATTTTTATATTTAATCCTTTATAACGCAATAGGATAACATTTAACAATCAAAGAGAGAGAGAAAAAAACACAACAATTAAAAAAATAAATAAATCGCATTAACCTAAAGTAGATTAAAGAATATAAAAAATTATCAACCTAAAGCGAAAATGAAAGAAAAAAAATCCACCCAAAAATTGAGTGTGTGTGTGTGAGAGAGAGAGAGAGAGAGAACCTTTTTTTGTAAGGGAAAACTATGCATAGAATGAATTAGATATTTTTATTTTAATCCTTTATAACGCAATAAGATAACATTTAACAATCAAAGAGAGAGAGAAAAAACACAACAATTAAAAAAAAAAAACAAAACAAAACTAAATCGCATTAACCTAAAGTAGATTAAAGAATATAAAAAATTATCAACCTAAAGCAAAGATGCAAGGAAAAAAAATCCACCCAAATATTGAGTGTGTGTGTGTGAGAGAGAGAGAGAGAGAGAGAGAGAGAGAGAGCCTTTTATTTTTGTAAGGAAAAACTATGTATAGAATGAAATAGATAGTGACAAATTTATAGTAAGAGAGTGTGAATAAGAAAAGACAAATATAGAGGAAGATGAAGAGAAAGATGAAGAATGATATTAATGTAGAGGATAGTGGAGAGATGAGAAGGTGAGGGAAGGAGAAAGGTTGGAGAAGTAGTGGGAAGATGAAAAGATATAAGAGGGAGAAGGTTGGAGAAGTATAAATATGAAATAAAAAAATATTAAAATAATTATAAGAAAATTGAAAGAAAAAAATAATGACGTAGACACTGACATGGCTCAACGTGAGCGCAGCAACATTAAACTCTATACTTCAGTATTAAACGGTACGCTTTAACTATCAAATTAAATTATCCAAATTATGCTATGTAGTAAGATAATATTATATTTTTATATTTAATCTTTTATAACGCAATAAGATAACATGTAACAATCAAAGAGAGAGAAAAACACAACAATTAAAAAAAAAACAAAAGCAAAAACAAAATTGAATCGCATTAACCTAAAGTAGATTAAAGAATATAAAAAATTATCAACCTAAAGCGAAGATGAAAGAAAAAAAAAATCCACCTAAAAATTGAATGTGTGTGTGTGTGAGAGAGAGAGAGAGAGAGAGAGAAAACCTTTTTTTTTTTAAGGGAAAACTATGCATAGAATGAAATAGATATTTTTATTTTAATCCTTTATAAACACAATAGGATAACATTTAACAATCAAAGAGAGATAAAAAAAAACACAACAATTAAAAAAAAAAAACAAAACTTAATCGCATTAACCTAAAGTAGATTAAAGAATATAAAAGATTACCAACCTAAAGCAAAGATGCAATAAAAAAAAATCCACCCAAAAATTGAGTGTGTGTGTGTGTGTTAGAGAGAGAGAGAGAGAGAGAAAGAGAACCTTTTTTTGTAAGGGAAAACTATGCATAGAATGAAATAGATAGTGACAAATTTATAATAAGAGGGTGTGAATAAGAAGAGACAAAAATAGAGGAAGATGAAGGGAAAGATGAAGAATGATATTAATGTAGAGGGTAGTGGGGAGATGAGAAGGTGAGGGAAAGAGAAAGGTTGGAGAAGTAGTGAGAAGATGAAAAAGTATGGGAGGAAGAAAGGTTGGAAAAGTATAAATATGAAATAAAAATTATTAATATAATTATAAGAAAATGGAAAGAAAAAAATAATGACGTAGATGCTGACGTGGCTCAACGTGAGCACAACAGCGTTAAACATTGTGCTTCAACTTTTAGTAATATATAGATTAGCCATTTTCATTCACCAAGCCTTTTTATGTACTCTTGTTTCTTCATTTGCAACTGCTTTGCAATTCTATCCATCACCATTATCTTCTTTTTCTGCTTCTCCATGATTGTGCATTGTGTACTGCCATCATTCTCCGAGCTCATAAGTGACATGGCTGACGTCTTAATGAAGGATTGGATCTATAACATATTTAAGACAAATATGTGGTCGACAACTTTGTGAAAGAGAACTAGTTCACAAAAGTACCTAAAACTAATTGTGATTCAATGGAAGAAAAGGATGAGTATCGTGGTTCATGCAATGAGAAATCAATAGGAGGTTGCCACTTTCCAGTGACGAGCTATTTTAAGAGGATAAGGTTTCCAAAAAATTTTAATTTTACAACTTCGATTTTCCTTTGGTTTCTTGGTTCTCAAACAAAGGTTGTTCAATGCTTTTGTTAAATCAAAAGCAGTTTCTAATCTTTGCTATTTAGTTCCTAGCATAGGATGCATTAGGATTTTTGCATTTGGATGTTTGTCTGCACCTTCCCATATATCCAGCAAGTTTCTATTTCCTGTTCTTTTATTTCTCAGCGTAATGCACCACCTACGTTTTTAGTATTATTGTGTGCCTGCTGAACACACTCCAGAATCAAATACACTGGATGGAATTGTATAAAACGCATTGCATGAGGATTGCTCTACTCTAAACTAAAAACAAAAGGGAGGAGGGTGGGGGGGTGAAGCCAACTCTTTAAATATTCCATAACTTTAGAGTGTGTTTGTATTTAGAGTAAAACCTAAAATTTTAATCATCCGTTGAAATTAACCGTACATTATTATATCCCAAGCCAGTTATTTGAAATTATGCTACTATCTTAACTATTGGATAGGGCTCTTACTTTATTCCTAACACAGAAAATTCATCAGGAAAGCTACTTCTACAATCTGCTAATATGTGCTTGCTTCAGTACTTTTTTATTAGCAGCCTTCCCAATAAAATCCTGAAAGCCACCAAACATTTCTGCCACATTAATGTAGCAGAAGCCAGAATATGCATGGAAATGGAGGGACTTTGACAACTACTTTTGGTTTTCGATTAAAATGGTGGTGTAGCAAGAAAAGTATGAAATGGTGCAATGCTATTGATTATTCATGTCAGGATTTAGTCAATAGTATTTCTTCCATAGAAGACTTGATGACAGATGAGCTTTAACCTCAAGGCTTTATTTAAGAATGATGAATATATAAGGAAAGTTCACAAGTAGCCATGCTTGATTGTATTAGGATTCAAGAAAGCATCATAAAAGATAATAAAGTGTCAATTGCTTTGACACCTGATTACATGTAACTTGTAAGACAAGTAATACTATTTAAACATAATAAAACTTCTAGTTAACTTTTAGCATATAAGATCGTTTGGTTGAAGATGTAACATGTCTCAGTGAAAGTAGACCCTAACAAAGAGCAACTTAGCAGAGAAATTGATAATAGCAACTCCACCAGATCAGTTACCTTCTTCATTTGGGAACTCCAAGCTCACAGCCACCCACTTGTTGTCACCAATTTGAAGCACTGTAATGCCCTTAGGGAATTCAATATCCGGTAAGCTTGTATACACCCTTACTCTGTTGCATAGTAAGTAACTCATTGTTCCTACATTCTTCATGTTTGAGTCTGAATTTGAGAGAGCAGAAAAATTGGGATGTGCCAAATTAGGAGAAGACAATTGGCCTTGTTTGGGTGACGAAGGTACTGAGTCAGGACAAGAAAATGATTTCCCATTCTCAGTATTCTGGTCTAGTTGCAGCACTGCGGGAGATGAGCTAGAGTCCTTAGTGAAAAATTTGGCAGTGGATGATAACGTTTCCATCAGACCCACTTCTTGAATTCCATCCACTGGAGATATGTATGCCAAAAGTATATTGAATGATCAGCATTTTGGGCTGATAAAACTTGGGAAAGTTCTATAACTATGGAAGAAGTGCTATTTTTTTCATTGTATTAGGAGTTACTTATCAGAAACATTAGAAAAGGGGAAGGGAAAAAGTATTAAGCGCTGGGTCAATATGTAACCTGTACTTTCTTCTTTTGAAGTTTCTTTGTACTTAATGATTGAAGATGGAAGCAGATGATTCTCATCTTCAAGGTTCTGCTGTGATTCCATGGTCTTGGTCAATGTTGAGCTTGTAGTTAGGAGAGCCTCATCTTCAGCAAGACTAGGAGAAGCAGCCTCAGCACTCCGACTCAATCCACCTGAACAGGAAATGAACATTTTCAAAGTACAATCATGGACTTATTTCTTTCATGCCAATGCACAAGAAAAGAAGTAAGCATATTACAATGAAGTTTCGTACACAACATAGCAGTATGGAATGGTGCATCCCAGTAAGAGAAGTAGGTAACTTTCTACTTTGCAACAAATCATTATTCATTTACCAAGAAAACGTTTTTAATGCCATTAATCATGTGCTAGAGGATAGCATTATAACTTTAAAAATGATGACAGTGATGACCATAGCCTATAAGTAGAACTACCTTAACCCCCCCCCCCCCCCCCCCCAAATTAAAAAAAAATATATATATATATATATATATATATATATATATATATATATATATATATATATCCCTTAAGTATGACACTGAACTACAATGAACCATTTCTAGATCCCATTAGCACAAATGGTAGATATTTTATCACCCCTCCCAATTGGCTAAACAGGTGGATAACCTAAAGATAGTCCAAGCAGATGCAATGAATATGCATTATTTAACAATTGTGGGGCACAAATTTCCAGAAAAACAAAATGGAACATATGGAGGGACAGAGAAAGAAAAAAGGAAATCTAGAGAGCAAAAAAAAAAAATTGAAATGAAGAGTAGAAAATAGTACAAATATTTCATTTTCTCTGGAAGTGATAGGGTATAATAAATAGAATTTGTTTAATAATCCAAGTGAAGAAACAATATAGACTGCAAGTTAAACTAGACCACGGAAGAAAGTCTATATCACGCGTTTGAAAGAAGTTTCTCTAGAACGTATGTGAATGGATGGACACAAATCTATAATTAGTATTACTTTTTTTTTGGATAATTAGTCTTACATTTTTTTTTTTTTGCTACACATAATTTGTCTTACTTAATGTACACTGTACATGATGTTTTATAATCGCAGTTACAGTACATATTGAATTAAGAAATGAGTTTAGAGCCACTTATACAATGTTTCAGCAACTTTTTGGAATGATTTATCTCCAACCTAAATTTTCTTTTTCTTTTTTTTTCTGAATGGCTAATGTTCCAGACATAGTATCTAAATAATGAATAGATTAGAATCAAAATCGATGCCCCGAAGAGAACATATTAAATCAATTCTAGTTGCTCTTCATGCAATATTACGAGAAGATCGAACTTCCTTATGCCTAACATTGAAACCAATGGCATAAATACCATCACAAACAGGAACAAGAGACTTACGCTCTTTTAGAATAGAGTAAGCAACCTTAGCAGCATTCAACTCTGCCTGTTTCTTGGATTTACCTTCTTTCCCACGAAATATCTCTCCTTCTACTTCCACATTGGAATAGAATGTCGGCATGTGTAATTCACCTGATTTTGTAGTGTTATATATTGGTATAGAGAAACCTTCCTGCTGAGCTAACTCCTGCAAGAGATTCTTGTATAGACCAAAGTCACCCTGAAAGGGATAAAGGGAGGGAAAATTAGTGAAATTGACATCAACATATTATGTGAATTACAACAAGTACTAAGGCTTAGGCTGCGTTTGTTTCGGCAGTAAATAGTTTCCGAGTGTAAAATGATTTCAGCTGAAAACATTTTCGGGAAAAGAAAATATTTTTAGGTGTTTGGTAACATTTGAAAAAATACTTTGAAATTTTTTTTCAGGTGTTTGGTTGTCATCTTGAAAATATTATAGAAAATGCATTTTGTATTTGTTGCTCACATTTTCTCACATTTTCTTAGCTTCCAATCAATATATAAAAATCTTTTCTCAGATAAACACAGAACAATCAAAGCCAAAAAAAAAAAATCATCAACTTTGGGAGAGAAGAAGGAAGAGAGAGAGAGGAGAGATCATGCGATTGAAGGATTTGATCGCGCGGCGGAGGCTTCGATCGCGCGATCGACGGCGGCGGAGGCTTCGATCGCGCGATCGACCGCGGCGGAGGCTTCGATCGCGCGATCGTCGCGCGGCGGAGGCTTCGATCGCGCGATCGTCGCGCGGCGGAGGCTTCGATCGCGCGATCGTCGCGCGGCGGAGGCTTCGATCGCGCGATCGACGGCGGCGGAGGCTTCGATCGCGCGATGGACGGCGAAGGCGAGATCGCGCGGTGGATGGCGAAGGCGAGATCGCGCGGTGGAGGCTTCGATTTCTGCTTGATCGCGCGGTGGAGGCTTCGATTTCTGCTTGATCGCGCGGTGGGGATCGATCTTTGCTTGATCGTGCGGCGTTGGATCGATATTTGCTTGATCGGCGGTGCGAGGCACGGCTCGGACGGCGAGATTGCGCGGCGTTTGGGCTGGCCGGAGCTTGGCTGGGCTGGCCGGAGTTTGGCTGAGGTGAGCTTGGAGATGAGTTTTGGACTGTGTGAGGAGTGTGCTGAGCTCTCTCTCTTCAGGTGTGATTTCCGGAAATCGTTTGAAGGTAAAATCAAAGTGGAAACGATTTTCCATTAGAAAGGGCTGATTTTCCGGTCAAACTGGAAACGATTTTCCGTTGACCGAATTTTCTGTGGCTGCCAAACAGAAGGAAACGCGTAAAATGATTTCCTGAAACTGTTTTCAGTCCAAACAAACGCAGCCTTAGTTCCAAAATGTTGGAGTCGGCTATGGATCATTAACAGATTAGTTAAGTTGGCCACGTATTATTTTCCATCATTCTATTCTATCCAAAGTCACTCTCTGATACTTCCTTAATTGGTGTCAACATATTATGTGAATTAGCAACTGTTAATCATCTTCACCTTCATGAAAAAAAAAAATGGTGCGAGTATTACGGAAGGTATCAGTTCAAGAAACTTGCCTTCTGAAAGCCATAAGGTGACAATGGCATTAAAGCAGCCTTTGCAGCAGCCTGCTCTGCCCCCTTTAATGTTTTGAAGAACATTGGGCTCTCAAAGGTTTGACCACCAACTATAACTGTAGCCTTGAAGCGAATGGCGTGGGATGGGCCATCACTTTCACTCATGTATAATCTGGGTTGCACCGACACGCCATTTTTGGCATCGTGTCGGTGTCCGACACGTATCGGACACCGGAACCGGTACGATTCGCCGGACTCCGGTGTCCAAGCAGTGTCTCTTTTTTTTTTTTTTTTCGCTTCTCCGACACGGCACCGACACGGCTCCGACGCGGCGCCGACGCGGCTCTGACGCGGCGCCGACACGGCGGCAGTGGAAAAAAAAAGAAAAAGAGAAGAAAATCACAGATTCTCAAGTCAGACCGAAACCCACATCTCAGATTCTCAATTTCTCACTTCTCAACCCACCCACCCTCCCTCTGACCTCTGCTCGCTGCCGCTGCCGCTGCCGTTGCCCTCTGTCCATCGCCGGAGCTAGATCGGGCCGATCGGCGAGCTCCATAGACGTCGCCGCCGTGCCCAGTCCCTCCCGATCTCTCTCTCTCTCTCGGCGTGGACATCAGGTCCCCGACCTCCATTAACGTCCCGTCTCTCTCTCTGTTGTTGTTGTTTTTTTTTTTCTTTTCTTTTCTTTTAGATATTTGGCCGGTGACGTTTGGGTCATTGGGTGAACGGATCAGTTATAAATAGTCACTTATTATAAGTGACTATTTATAAGCACAACGTGCTTTTGCTTTTTTTTTTTTTTTTTTTTTTTAAATCCCACTATCACTGTCACTTTGTGAGTGTGAGATATAATGTAATGTTATTATTGTCATTATGTGCCAAATATAATGTTGTTAATTGTTATAATATAATATTGTTATTTCTATAGTTTTATTAATTTATTAAAGTTAAACTTAAATATTATAGATGATTTTACTAAAATAAATACTGAAAGTATAAATTGAAAATGAATATGATAGCTTTTGAATGTAGCTTATTTAAACTTTTGGTTTGTACTTTAAACATTTTATGTGTATTATTGTACTACTTTGAGTGTTAGTTTACTTATTTGTAGTTCTTAGATAATTTAAATTCTAGACATAAACGTATTTTATGACTAAAAATATGCCTAAATATAAAATTTAATTAATTATTTAATTGCCGTGTCCATGCCGTGTCGTGTCCTTGTTTTTCAAAAATTGCCGTATCGCCGTATCAGTGTCCGTGTCGTGTCCGTGTCCGTGTCCGTGTCCGTGCATCATAGTGTATAATGGCGGATCAAGATTTTTCTGCTGCGCATAATTCTGCAGCAGGCCCTTGTATTGACTTTGAAAATCTATGAGAACAAATCAACTGTTAGACATATGTTCAAAAAAAAAAAAAAATGCAAGAAGAGCATGTGTAAATAATCAGGGAGATGAAATATAGATTAAAGATGCTGGCTAATCTTTTTCACTAGAAAGAAAAGATGAGAAATCCGAAAATTACATTTTTCGCACAAACATTCTTAAGTAAATTATGTAATTTACATATTAAAACGCGCACACACAGTCGTATACAAGTCGAATCTAGGATCTAAGATAATCCACGGCCTAAAAGTACAAACTATCATATTTTTAGCATCTCTTAAATTGAGAAAACTTATGTCCATTGAATTGTTAATTGGAAACATAGGTTAAATACTGCCGATGAATAGGGAAAAAACCGTACAATTTGTCAATTTAAAGAACTTTGCTGTCTTACAATTGAATGGTGGAATCTATAAAGATAGCTGCACCAAATACCAATAGGCAATAGCCTTTTGTTTTTATTATTAGGTAAGAAGGGGCGCAATCCAAGTACACGGTAAGTACACAAAGGAACAATAGGTGAAAAAGCATTTTGCTTGAAATTATTTACTTCAACATTGCTCGATTGTGCTATGTATCATTTACCATTGACCGAGTTACAGATTAAAAAATATGATACAAGATGCAAAGAATGCCTTTTGCCAGTTGGTCCATTTATTAAGGCATGTAATTTCTTCCATATAACTACATTTACTCTGGCTCTCTCTCTGTCGTTAATTACTCAAGAGTCTGCTTTCAAAACATTTATTATTATTATTATTATCAATTTTGCATGAGCACTGTTTCTTTCCCCAAAGAGAAATGATATGTCCACAATATTTTTACAACAAATCTTAAGTAGTAAGTAGTTACTGGTTGTTATTGTTGGGGCAAAAAAGTTATTTTAGCGTTAAATTCAAATTTGAACCAATAACAACTAACCACCTGTAATTTGTTGTAAAAATGTTGTGGACGTAGCATTTCTCTTCCCAAAAAATAAAAATTCCAATAAACATGCAGAAATAGGATCAGGATCAGCTATAATTAACAAAACTTTATTTTGTTCTAACACAATAAAAATAACCTTGTTAATGAGAAACATATAAAGAAAGCAACTACTTCCACAACACACACACACACACACACAAAAGCCATTTTGGAAAGAAATAGAAGCATTAGAAATTTATAAATATAGAAAAAGTACATAACTTTGACAAGAAATGATAATTGTTTAGTTTTGTGAAAACAAAATAGCGAAGAAATTGTAGGCCATGAAATCCCTTACCGTCTGTGAGTGTGACATGTAAGGCATCTGACTGAATCTGGGGATCATCATCATCATCATCATCATCATGATACGTTTCTGTGGTCGTGTTTGACTCTACATCAATCGGTTCAGTACTAGGCAATGTGGCAGACGAACCTGATCAAACCATTTTAAAAAAATCAAAATAGTTACATGTTGTAGAATTATACAATCTGTACACACAACACAACACAACACAACGTACATAATGTCACACGCCACATAATTACATTAAATATGTAAATATTAATTAAACAAAATTATTTTATACTAATCAAATTTAATATAACACATTAAATACATAATTTGATGGCTAATACCAATTAAACTACTGTTAATTTCATATAGAGGATTGAATTTCATAGTTGAACCATAAATTTTAATTAAAAAAAAATATATATGATATCTTCTTCTTTTTTTGAGAAACAAAAAAAATAAAGTTGTAATCTAATTTTTTATATTATATCTTTTTTTAAGAGAAGGATATAGATATTATTTGGTGTATGTCTTTGTATAGGATATCAATTTACAAAAATTAAAATATCAAACTATTAGAGATGATTAATCTATAATTATTGATGTAACTCATTTGCTACATTTTAAAGGTTTCAATTAGGTTAGATTTCTATTGATCTCGTACTTTGGGAGTCTTGATAGAAATGAGAATGAAAAATGCACTAAAAGCACCAATTGATGAGCTTCGTCAATCTAATTATTGAATGTTAAAATTACTTTTATTTTATTTTATAATTGATAACATATCAATTTGTAAGTTTATAGTGATATCGTTGACATAGCTAATAAAAAAAATATTTAAAAAATACACAATTATTTATATACATATATATAATTTTATAAAATTTTGGGCCTTTTTTGAGTCCTTTTTTATATAAATTTTTTTAGGTGGTAGGGGCCTTGGGCCGGCCCTGTGAATAGTGAAGAGTACCGGTGAAGTGGAGGAAGGCGAGTTTGGCGGCGGCGCTTTGGGCATCCTTGGAGGATTTGGAGGGAAAGGGAGAGTGAAAGAAGAGGCCATTGACAGAAACAGAGGAGTTGAAGCGAGGGTGGTGGTCAGGTCCGTCTTTCATGGTGGAGTACATGGGTGGCCTCCATTGCTTCTTCTGGCATAACTCCTGCACCTTTGTTTTGTACATTCTCTCTCTCTCTCTCTCTAAACTATGAAATGAAATTTGGATTTGAAAAAGGCTGTGACTGTGACTGTGAGCTTTTATATATATATATATATATAGATGCTTTTGGCTCTGATTCTGTGACAAGACACACAAATGCAATGCTTCCCGCGTGAGTGTAGTAGTAGTGCACCCCTTTTTGTGAATTTCCAACGCCATGGTTTTTTTTCATGCCGTTCGAAAAAGTACTTTGGAAAATTTTAATACGAGAAATAAAGAAAAGATATTAAACATTTATTGTTTTATTTCTTTCCCTATAATTTTTTTTTTTTTTAAATTGTCCACTAAATAATGTCTTTAGCTCATCTTAAATTTTCCTAAGAAAAATATCAGAGTAGCACACTTTTTTACCAACTTCTTACCTGGTAATTAGTTATTGATAAAGTAAAAAAAAAAAAAACCTGGTAATTAGTTATTGATAAAGTAAAAAAAAAAAATACCTGGTAATTAGTTATTGATAAAGTAAAAAAAAAAAAATGATGTTAGTTGTGGGTTCATGTGCGTGAGAATTTGGAAAAATTTGAGGTGTAGCATTGGTTTTTTGTTTTTAGGATAAATCCTGCATGAAATTATTAATTAATTGTAGGGAGGGCGTTAAAAAAGCGTGAGTGAGTATGAATTTGGTATCTTGTTCTTTTGGATAGCATGGACTTTGCAATTGACTGAAATGATATCTTTTTGATCCTTTTAGACTACGGTATTATTTTATTTTGGTTCCTTAATTTTAAAAATTTTCATTATGGTCAATTAAGATTGATTGATACCATTTTCAAAATTGACCTTCCATCCATTTTTGTGACTGATCTAATCATTAAGTGCCAACAAACGACATTGACCGAAATGAACCGAGTGGACCGAACAGTAACTATATATATTTTTAATATTTTATATTTTAAAAAATAAAATAACCCTAAGTAATCTTCTATAGATTATTCTCACCCTCTCCGTCTCTCTCACTCACAGGTGGCTCGATTATGTTGAATTTATGTTAAGATATAATACAATAATCTTCTATTAGATCAATCCCTTCCCACCCAAATACATATTGCAGTTTGAATGCAAATGAGAAATAACATAATCAAGAGGAAATAATAAATCACAAAATCTACATAATATGTGCAAAACCATCTTAGCAAGCATGTGTGCACATTAATTGCCCTTTCTGTACGTGTGTTGCAATCCTTTCACGTTTGATTGTTATGTGTTGGACTTTATATTGGTTGGTTTCTCTTGATAATAATGTTATATTTAATTATCAATGATGACTCTTGCAAAGCAACTTTAATTTTCAAGAAAATCACCACAAAAACAAGCTGACAATTCAACTTTCCATTATTTGCACGATGAATGCAGCACTCAGATTATACATTGTGACATCAAGCCTAAAAATGTACTTTTGGATGTCTCATATCATACACAACAAGGATTTCTGACTTTGGATTAGCTAAGCTTTTGAAGATACTACAACTGTGATAAGGGTTACCAAAGGTTATATGGCCCTTGAGTGGTTCAGGAACAAACCTATCGTACCAAAGGTAGACATTTACAATTTTGGTGTCTTGGTGCTTGAGTTCATTTGCTGTAGGAAGAATGTCGAACCGAGCATAGAGGATGAAAATAAAATAATATTGACTGATTGGGCTTATGATAAGTACAAAGAAGGGAGCTTGGATCTGCTAATAGAAAATGATAAGGAGGCAACGAATGACATGAAAAGGGTGGAGAAGTTTGCGATGACTGCTATCTGGTGTATTTGGTAGCATCCATTGCTAAGACCTTCCATAGAGAAGGTCTGCAAATGTTGGAAGGTGCCACTGAAGTTTCAGTGCCCCTATATCCGTTTTCAATTACTTCAGTATAATCAATTACGAATACCAATAGGTATGCATTTTCATCCTTAGTACTTGAACCATGTTTGGCTATAATGCTAGGTTGTACTGATTTAGATACTAGCTTGTTTGTTTTAATGTAGAGATTATGTTAACATGTAATCTCTTCTCAATTCAGTATTTTCTTAATACAGTTGAATAAAAAATCGTGTCCTACTTATGGTTCAAAACAACATCTTCCCTTCTCAATTCTGTTCTAATTTCATTTTGGAATTTGTGTAGAACTTAATAAAAAAAAATGTCCCCCCAAAAAAAATATCAATTGATAGCTTCTACTAATACACGTGTGTAAAAAAATTCACCTTTGGAGTTATTGAGTTTAGTCGGGATTTAAACTAGTGATCTCCATTTTATAAGGCATAATTTCTTGCAGATTGCACTATGTCTCAGTGTCGCACCCTTTTTTTTGGGGGGATCCATTAAAGGGAAACAAAGACGCTAGCAGAATTGGTGTTATTCTTCATATTTTAAAACAAAACAAAATATCATTTTACTAATATAAATGATGACCAGGATCAAAGACGACATGATTGTAATTCCATTTTGTAAGGTTGAATTTAATCAATCATGTGTTGGCTTTATTCCGTGCCAAATTTTCTTGTAATTCAGCATGTAGAAACCTTATATTTAGGTGAGAATTATGTAAGGGTTGTGTGTGAGAGAGTGTGAAAAAAACTCAAGTTGTGTGCATTTAAGAGAAGTCTCGCAACTGGATCTCGCGACTGTCTCGCGTGACAAGTTGTCAAAGTGGCACATGTGTGACGCATGCAAGGAGCTAAAGGATCACGACAGCTGGAGTACTACAAGACAAAAAAGTACAATCTAGCCTGGAAGTTATCTCGCGACTCAAACTCACGACTCGTTCCAGTCACGAGGCCAAGTCGCCAGAATGCCCTGTTTGGATGAAAACTGACTTTTCACGTTCCTCACGTACTCTACTATTCCTTATACCCATGAAATTTAAGGTGCTAAAAAATGAGCCTATTGAGAGAAAAACCCTAAGAGAGGTTTCTACAACACACCTACCCTATTAGAGAGAGCTACTCATTCTTAGAGAGACATCTTTGTAGTCTATTCTATTAGAATATATGTGATTTGATGTTAGGAACATATGTCAACATTTTATGTATTGGCTAATCCTTTGACAAAACCCACTTTACTTGTATTTGGATAAATCTAGGATGTGTTTAATACTTCAAGAAACAAGGTTTCAAGTTTAAGTGTTAAAACCATGCAAGTCTGTCCAAGAATCAAGTGAGAAAATGCTGGATTTTAAAACTTGACAGCTAATATCTATCGAGGTTCAAAAGCTGTTGAAGCCCGTGACTCGATAGCTAGCTCGATAGATGGCTATCTATCGAGGTTTATGAAACTCAGTTTTTCAAGACTGTTTTTCATCCAATCCGTGAGTATGTGTTTAGGTTTTATTTTCTCACAACCCTAAACATATATAAGGATCATTTTAAGGGCTGTATCAAGTTGTACAGTCAAGAGCACAATTGCACAAGAGCATAATTCATCAAGTGTGACCAAAAACCTAGTTTGCCCTAGTTCTTGAAGAAGCTACTGTGTTTGTATACCGTAGGATTTTGTGACCAAGCAACTTCGTGATCTTCATTGGTTGATGAACAAAAGAACTTTGCAGCCAACATCCTTCTCAAGTTGGTGATAAAGTCACATATTGGGATCTGCGCATCTTTTGGTTAGTCACGTACTAGAAGTCGTGCAATTGAATCTAATTAATTTACTTCGCTAATTAATTGGTTAATTTATCACAATGGGTCAATACATTTTTGGCCTATCAAGTGGTATCAGAGCAAGCACACTCTAATTATGGTTTAATCTTTGCTGTGAGATTCATTGACCCCTGTTTGTCATGGATAGAAGACAGTCACTTATTGTACCTCCTTTATTTGATGCAACTAACTATGCATACTGGAAAGTACGCATGAAAACTTTCTCACAGTCCTTAGATGAGAAAGTGTGGCAAGCTGTGAAGTGCTGGCCAACTGGGATGATGCAAAGATCAAGGCGGCAACCTTCAACAGCGGGGCATTGAATGCTTTATTCAGTGTAGTCACAAAGGAGGAGTTCAAGAAAATCTCCTCCACTAAAACTGCAAAGAAGGCATAGACCATTCTCTAGACAACCTATAAAGGAACCAAGACTGTCAAGGATTTGAAGCTTTAGAGGCACACTACTAGCTTCGAAGAAATCAAGATGGAGGAAGATGAGTCATTTGATAAATTCTATGTCAGGCTCAAGTACATAGTGACCTCAGCCTTCAATCTTGGGGAAACCATTCCCGAACCCAAGATTGTGAGAAATGTTTTTAGATCTCTACCCGAGAGATTTCATGCCAAGATCACCGTCATTGAGGAATCAAAGGATATTGACAAGATTCCTTTGACAGAGATCATTGGAAATCTGCAAACCTATGAGTTGAGTTTGTCTAGGATCGAGAAGTCAAGCAAGGGCAAGACCATGGCATTGAAGGCCAAGAGCAATGACACGGATGAGTCTTCAGATGATGAAGATTCTAAAATGAAGTCCTACATCACCGAGTAGTCCAAGAAGTTCATGAAGAATGTCAATGCAAAGGGCTTCAACAAGGACCGTAGGCAATCAAGTTCTTCACAGTCTAAGAGCCAAGACAAAGGGAAGAAGGATGCTAGGGATGGCGGTCAGTACATTGTTCCCTCAGGACCTAAGTGTTTCAAGTGTCAGAGATTCGGTCACATGAAACAAGAGTGCCCCACTTATCTCAAGTCTATTGAGAAAAGTAAGGCACTTGCTGCTACCTTGAGTGACACCGAACCTGAGGATGATTTCGAAAATGAGGATGACGGAATCCTGAATGCCCTCACCGCCACTGTCAATCCTACTGAAGCGATTGTAGAAGATGTGGATAAAGAAGAAAACTTGATGGAGTTAAATTTTGAGAAGATGGATGAGCAAGATGACATCCACACAATCTATGCAAAGTTATACAAGGTCTCGGAGAAACATGAGAAGCTGTATAGGTTGGCCACCAAAAAGCTCAGTGATGTGGAGTTTGAACAAGAACAACTCTCCACAAAATTTGATAAAGCAAATCAGACTATTGGAGCACTGAAATTTGAGAACAATTTCTTGGCTGAGAAGACCAAGAAGCTTAAGGTAGAACTATTTCAAGTGAGAGCTCAATTGGAGAGGACCTCAAGTGCAAAGCTTGATGAGATGCTCAGCATGCAAAAATCTGCCTTCAATCGAACCGGTTTAGGGTATGATTTTTCTTCTCCTAATATTGCTTCTTCTAGTACTACTATTTTTGTTTCTCCTGCTAACAATATTGATTCTGAGAATAATGATGCTAAAACTATGATAGCTAGTGAGAACATATACAAGGGTAAATCTATCATAGGAGCACCCCCTAAGCTTGCTAAGAAAGAAACCAAAAACCCTAGGGCTAAGAAGAGTAATGCTCAAAAGTCTAAAGAGAAGAAGCAGCATCTCTATCATCATTGTGGTGCAGTCGGACATACTCAATCAAATTGCTATAAGTGGTTAGCCACTCAACAGAGTAACAGCATGATTTCGTCGGGAAACCAGAATCAACTTTCATCCTCTCTTGCTCCCCTTGGAAATCTCCTCAAGGCCCTCATGTTCCTTTCGAACTTGAACGGCTTCAATTCTTCCTCCTCACCACCGATTCAAAGCTTTGCTCAAAGGAAAGGTTCTTCCAAGGTGTGGAAGGAAAAGGGCTCCAAGTGATTTAGTCACTTTTTCCCTCTCCCTCTTTTTGTTATGTTTGCATTACTTGTGTGTGTGTGTGTGTTTTTTTTTTTTTTTTTTTTGAGATAGTCTAGTTTTTATTTATTGCTTTATTTGACATATTTTTGTTTGGTTGTTTTTCAATTGTGTTTTTATTTTTTTTTTCATTCATAAAAATAAAAAAATTGAAAAATCAAAAAAATACAAAAATAGTGTGAATGTGTACATTGGTACTTGTGTACCTTGAATGGCCAATGAAACAAAGTTTCTAAACTTTATATCTCTTGTAACTTAGATGAATATCTTAATGCACAACTAGGTAAGTGAGTTTTGTGACTCTTTGTACTTAACACTCGTATCACTCTTTTTGATAGGAATGACTAAAAAATCCTAAGAGAAATGCATAAATAACCATTTCACCATTATTGTCCGCCAATCATAAAATGACATCTGTATACTTCGGCATAGCAAAAGTGCAATTTCAAAAAGCTTAACATAATTAAGTATTTTTTTTCTCTCTCTTGTATGCCCATGCATGATATACTTAATAAAAGAAAAAATATGCAAAGAAAAATAAAAGCAAAAATTATCAAAATACTTCAAAACATGATTGCAAGCGTGTATTCTAGGAGATATGGGAGTTATAGGATGTACCTCGAAGGTGATAGTCCTCATCAAACAGTTATGATCGTGTATGAGTTAAATTGATTTACTCATATCTCAAATCATCATAACATAGAGACACTTATGAAATCTTGTGATTTTTTCACACACAACACGCAATATTCTTTGCTACTTTTGATACATGTGCAGGTACAATGATTTGGTCATCACAAGGTTTACATGCGTTAATGTATGCTCACTAAACTTTCATAACTTGTTTTTGAAATATAAAATTGGTTAGACTTGTTTAGTGTGTATGTGTGTTTTTGATCTAAATGCATGACATTTTTTTTCATTGAGTGATGATTTTGAGAGCTTCAAATGTTGTTTGGATCTTTGGTTGAGTAGCATGCTTGATTGCATTCATATCTGTGTTTTTCTCTTCTTTGAAAAATTGTTTTTTCAAGCAATCTCGATAGCTCCTCGATAGCTCTCAACAACTAGGCTATCTATCGAGACTCTCCAGCTTTTCTTTATCGCAATCTCGATAGCTCTCAATAGCTAGCTCGATCAATTGAGAAACTTTCTGTCTCCTCGATAGCTACCTCAATTCATCGAGCTTCTTTGATGCAAAAACCTCTCGTTAGATCCTCGATAGCTGGTTCGATAGCTGAAAAGCGCCTCTTTAAAGCTCGGTAGCTCTCGATCGATCGAGCTTTATGAAGATTCTATATAAAAAGGCATTGCGATTTTTGCTCTCATTTCCTCGTTCTCTCTTGACACTTTTAGACTCTTCACCTCCCAAAACCTCTCTCACTCACTTCAAACCTCTTCCCCACTCATTTTTCGGTCTCAAGATCTTCTTTCCTCTCTGGTATAATGCTTTCTTACTCATTAATCATGCATTGCATATCTTTTGACCTAACTTTTGGGGGTTTTGAAATCTTTTGGGATTTTTCAAAATTGTTGAGGTTTTTGATAAAATTTTGGGATGGGTTTTTGTTAAAATGATCTTTAAACTTTATACATTGCATCACATATGCATTATAGCAATGTTTTATGCATTTTAGATGTGTGTTTACTTTGTTGTTATGTTGTGTGCTGGTAGGTTTGGATTGGGCTAAGCCCATGATGAATTTATATTAGCATGTCACATGTTCATGAATTCTCATGCATACGTACCTTTAATTCTATATGTTTTGATATATGTGTTGCTTGGTACTTTTCTGATTATCGCTTTCTTTCTCTCTTTCTCTCCCTCTTACGTTAGTTGCATCATGGCACCTAAATGTAAATCTGTTCTGTCTTGGAACCTTCTTCATTCCAGAGCATCTTCACCTTCTTCTCCTTCTGACCCCACTCCTTTTCACGTACGGTTCCGTGATGAAAAGGCCAAATCGGACTTCTTTGAAAACTTTTCACGACGAGGCATTCATTTGGAACGCCAAGTCATTTTGTTTGATTTCTCTGACACTGATCTACCCACTATCATCCACAGTAGGGGTTGGAAGTCACTATGTGGCATCCCAGTCACATGCCCTTCCGTGATCATACAATAGTTCTACTTCAATATGCACGGATTTGATTATTCTATACCCCAGTTTGTCACTCGCATTCGGGGTATACGCATGGTAGTTACTCCAAGTATTGTATCCGAGGTACTACACGATCCTAGGGTAGCGCATCCTAACTATCCTGGTTGTCAGCGTCTAAGGACAGTGTCCGAAGACGAACTTTCGTCTCGTTTTTGTGAGACACCTTCTTCTTGGGGTAATCGTCAGTTCACCCGTTGCTCAGCCTTTGCTAAAGGTCCGAGGTTTCTTAACATAGTTATGACTTTTATTCTACACCCATCGTCTCAGTATAACACTATCACAGAGCCTCGTGCTTGCTTTTTGCTTTCCCTCATTAAGGATATTACCATTGATTTTCCCTCTCACTTCATACTCTCCCTTATAAATGTCTATAAGGATACGGCGACCAGTGATAAGCTCATCTTCCCTTCACCTATCATGCGGCTTCTTCGCCATTTCTCTGAGTCTCCTATCCTGAGTCTTTTATCCTGAGTCTCCCCACTTCACTTTCATGTGTGCCATTGATGTCGCTACCGTTAAGCGAAGTTTTGCACAGCTTTGCTCGAGGCAGACTTAGACCGAGATGGTTGCTTCTCCAAGTTCTACCGTTTCATCCACCTCCACTCCTTCGTCTTTAGCGGGTGGAGTAACTTTTGAGGCCATCATGGCACAAGTTGTGTGCATGGATGCTCGCCTTGACACACTTAGTGATGAGCTGTGTCAAGTGAACACCCGTGTAAGTCGTATCGCACGACAATAGGCTGTCATGGGTGGTTTCACTATTGCCTTTTCTCCATCTCCACCGGCGTCCGAGGATGAGAGTGACGATGGCTCTGGTAATGATGATGTTGATGAGGATGATGATGATGCTAGCTCACCTAGTGATGAAGAGATGTCTACTTGATGTACTTACCCTTTTGTCACCCGTGACAAAAAAAGGGGAGTAGTTTTGAGATAAGAGTAGTCATACTCATAGGGGGAGGGATAGTTTAGGAGATAGGGGGAGTGTTCTTGAGTGTTCATATTTTTGAGGGATATAATGAGGATTTTGATGTATCGTTTTTTCTTTTCTCTCTCTTTTTTAGATACTTTGTTCATGTACCCTAGATCTTGTGATCATATTATGATAGCAAACCTTGTTCTTATTGATTTATATTCATTTAAGGTTGTTAGTACAGTTCTTTCACATATCTTTACATATGTTGTTTCTTTTCTCTCTTTATACACATGTTTCTTATTTATTATTTAAGTATTTCATAAATAAAGGTTGTCAAAATCTTCCTTACCATGAACTCTCTTCTTGCAAAATTTTTCAAGAGTTTGTGTTAAGATAGATTTTATTGTACTTAACAAGTGAATATAAGTTAAGTGATTTATGACTTCTCTTATATGTTCATTTGTTTGTTGTGGTTTTTTCACGAATTGCCAAAGGGGGAGATTGTTAGGACATATGTGATTTGATGTTAGGAATATATGTCAACATTTTATGTATTGACTAATCCTTTGACAAAACGCACTTTACTTGCATTTGGATAGATCTAGGATGCGTGTAATACTTCAAGAAACAAGGTTTCAAGTTTAAGTGTTAAAGCTATGCAAGTTTGTCCAAGAATCAAGTGAGAAAGTGCTGGATTTTAAATCTCGACGGCTAGTATCTATCAAGGTTTAAACACTGCTGAAACCCGTGGCTGGATAGCTAGCTCAATAGATGGCTATCTATCGAGATTTATAAAACTTAGTTTTTCAGGACTACTTTTCATCCAATCTGTGAGTATATATTTGGGCTTTCTTTTCTCACAACCCTAAACATATATAAAGATTATTTTAAGGGCCGTATCAGGTTGCATAATTAAGAGCACAATTGCACAAGAGCATAATTCCTCAAGTGTGACCAAAAACCTAGTTTGTCCTAGTTCTTCAAGAAGCTGCTGTGTTTGTACACCGTAGGGTTTTGTGACCAAGAAACTTTGTGATTTTCATCAGTTGATGAACAGAAAAACTTTGTAGCCAAAATCCTTCTCAAGTTGGTGATAAAGTCACGTACTAGGATCCGCGCATCTTTTGGTTAGTCACGTACTGGGAGCCACGCAATACAATGAGAGATTGTCACTACAGAACAAGTCTAATTGAGTATTGGGATAAGGGTTCAACTATACGTTGGTATAAGGTACTGGGATTCCTTTACTTATAACCGCTTGTTTTGATAATAATGGATTCTCGAGAGTGGTGACCTTAAAATCATCTAGTGGGGTTTTTGCCGTGTAGGTTTTCCGCATTCATAAACAAATCACCGTGTCATTTAATTTCCGCTGCATATTTAGTTATTTAGTGATTTTTTTGTGTTACCACGCTCATTGCATGTAATTGAACCTAATTGATTCACTTGGCTAATTAATTGGTTAATTCATCACAAGGGGTTAATACATTTTTGGCCTATCATATTCTCATTTCCTCTCCCATTGTTATATCCATTGAGAGGAGATTTGTACCAAAACACTACCCACACCCATTCACAGTGTTGAGAGTATTTTTTGAGTTTGGGAAGCATTAGAAGATGCCAAGGATGGCGGATTCAATATGGAGCTTATTGCGGGATCCGGTAAGCTAGAGAAGGCAAGGTTCGACGTAACCCTGTTGGAGCAAGAAGCTTGGAGGGCTTAGGTGCATTGAGTAGATTAGGCTTGAAGGGTCTATTGCTATTTGTGTATCCCAACTGATTTTGTAGTGGATCATTGACCGCTTGGAGGGCGGCGAAGAGGTTTTTCGCTGAGTTCTTCGGTTTCTTCTTTGATAATACATCGTCATGTTATCCTTGTGTTTGTATCTCTCTTCCCTTACTCTTTACCTTTTAATTGCTGCTGTGTTTGTAATTAACTATGGTTTAAAGCGTTTTACCAATTTGGGTTTAGCTTATATTCATCATTCCGCACATATATTGTTTGTGTATAAGCTTGTGTTGGTATTTTTGTAATTGGGGGTCTAAACGTTCATTGGTGTTTTATACGCCAATTGGACCTTTCACATTTCACTATACCATTTTTCCCCAATTTTTGTACCTTTTATCCTTCTATATCCCATTTTAGATCCTTATATGGCACTAATGAATACTTATAAATGTCCAGATCATCTCTGTATAACAGTTTTCATAAGGCAGTTTTACAAAGGTGTAGGACAGTAGTTTAGGTTTTTGTTAAATCTAGCCAGATTTCATCTAAGAAGGCCTACTTTAAAATAATCTGCATAGAAAAATATGTCAAACATTGTGGCTCCAATTAGTTCTAGAGTCTAGTAGACACTTGTCATTGTCCTGATCTTGTCAATTGGAGTTTGCTAAAATTGGTGGAGGGATTCTACTGGTAAGGCAAATTTTTGCCCATAACAATCTACTTGGTTTTTCAATCCTTATTTGTGATGGCATTAGCTGTTGAGTTTTGCATTAATGTTATGGAGGCTCAATGCTCAATAGAAAAGAAACATTTTTTACAGTACTAAGGGAAAATTTATCTAGCAAAATACAAATTTCATATAAAGAATTACTTGACAAAGAAAAGTTGTCATTTATTGAGTCTTGGGACACTGATAATTATCATACATTCATGAGTATACCATTGCTGATAGTATTGATTATTAAACATGAATAATGACTTAATAAAGCTAGAAAATTAATTATATTAAAGGATTTAGATTGAACTAATAAATGAGGATGGAACTGGAGGCACTGAGACTTCAACAGCTCCTTCCATCATCTGTACCACTTTCTTCATTGTTGGCCTTAGCAATGGGTCCTCCTGAATGCACCATATTGCAATCATTACATATTTTTTCACTCTCTTCATGTCATCAATTGCCTCCTCATCATTCTCCACTAACAGATTCAGTTTCCTGTCTGCATAGCAATCATATGCCCAGTCAGCTAGTATCATAAGATTCTCATCCTGTTCCTCTGCTTCAAAATTCTTCCGGCAGCAAATGATCTCTAGCAACAAAATGCCAAAGCTATAAACATCCACCTTGACAGTAATAGGCATTTTTCTAAACCATTCAGGGGCTACATACCCTTTAGTTCCCCTAATCCCAGTAGTAGTTCGAGTCTGGTCCGTTTTCAAAAGCTTGGCTAATCCAAAGTCAGAAATTCTAGCTGTAAAAGAGTCATTTAGGAGGATGTTTTGTGGCTTGATATCACAATGTATGATTTGGGTGCTGCATTCTTCATGCAAGTAAAAGAGTCCTTTTGCAATTCCTAATGCAATCTGAATTCTTTGGTACCAATTTGGCCGTGAACCCCCAAAGAGGAAGCTTACTACAGAACCATTGCTCATGAATTCATATACAAGCAGCCAGTGTTGCCCCTCGTTGCAGAATCCTAGCAGTTGGACCAAATTTCTGTGGTTTGTTCTGCCAATAGCTCTTACTTCAGTTTTGAACTCCAAATCACCTTCTCTCAACATATCATTCAACCTTTTAACTGAAACTAATTTTCTATCCTCAGATCCTAGAACCCCTTTGTAAACTTTTGCAAAAGCACCCTTTCCCAACTCTTCCCTGAACCCATTTGTGGCTTCTGTTAGGTCCTCATAAGTGTAACTTCGCAAATTCATGCCTGACATGACTGGGCATGGTTGAAGGGCCTTTAGTTTCCAATATTTGAAACGAAAAACAAGCAGAAAGGCAGCCAACAGGAAGAGTAAGTTCAGAAACACTGAGCTGCTGAGAAGCACTGACACAATGAGTATCACATTAGAGTGATCTTTCTTCTTCTTTTCTGCACTTGGAGGCTTCAAAGTGGAATTTTCCTTTCTTATTTTGATCAGACTTGTTCCCTTAAAATTGGAATCTAACCTCCCATTTGTGAGAGGAAATTTCTTCTTCCAACAGTACACCCCTTCATAAACTGCAGCAACACAGAAGCAATCACCCAAGCAAGCTGCTCTGCACCAATCCTTAGTTTTGCCTCCAAAGTGTTCATAATCAGTCCAGCCGGGCCAATCTATATTCGGCATGGGCTTAAAATAAAAAAGATCCGATTCTGGCAATGCTTCATCACAACTTTGTGAAAGAAAGTTTTGTTTGCAACTTTGAAAACATCATTTGGATCAATAAAGGAGTATCCATAAGGGCATAGGCATTTTGGTCTTTCATCATCTCCTAATCTGCAGTAGCTGTTATATACACAAGCACCACCACCATGTTCTGTGTCCAGAAATTTGCATATATATGAAGGTATGAAGCTTGGCGGAAAAAGAGACCGAGTCATAGGCCAACTCCCGAGCTGCTTTTTGGGTAGACATAATGCCTTAAAACACCATCATATTCCATGAGTGCTCTTTGATAGAAGTCCTGCGTAGAACCAGGACTTGATGATATCGTTTTAACTATGCTTCCATTTCTTGCTATAAAGTTTATAGAGCCAGACTTGTTAAAGACCACCTGAAAGCCACTGCCTACAAATTCTTCTGGCCTGAGCCAATAATCAACATAAGGATTCTCCATGGGGTAAGCTCTAGTTTGAAGCACAAGATTTCCGTCTGATTTCAGTGTGAACTGGAACCTTCCACTGGAGTAATTCCCTTCAAGTAATGAGCAACAAGCTTGCTGCCCAGACTCATCTTCTGTGTAGGTAACATTGTGTCAGTTGGATGACCAAAACTCTGCCATAAATGCACAGTGTCCTGGCTTGCCAGCACAAAGTTCCCAGTGTCAAGCATGGCTGCATAAGCAACTCCTAAAGGGTCTAACGGAGGCTTCCATATCTCTTTTCCTGTTGGGTCACTGAGTACAAATTGGCCATCTTTGGTAAGTTCAACTTTGGATCCTGTTGGCACAAGATTATCTCCATTGGCTGACCAAACAATGGTTTTTCAGGTATTTTGTTGAACCAAATGGCTAGTAGATAGCCTCCTTTTCCAATTTGTTGGAAACCAAAAGCAAAGTCACCAGAAGGTGATGCCCAGTAAGAATCTTTTTCTTGTGCAGTAAGAGATGATCCTAGAGATTGGTTTCTGGAAGTTTGAGCAATGGTAGAATATGGTAGCAACAGAACAAGAAGCAAAGAGAAAAGATGTGATAATGCTAAAGCCATTGTAAGAAGAGTGTATAAAATGAATATATCCAGTGACGGTATATAATGAAAAATCTACTAGTAGCAAGAAATGTGGAACATTTTATTCAAGTAACGATGACCTTGCCCCCTTTATTATTATGTTTTCTTTGCAAACTATGAAGAATGACTTTTTCTCTATTCTGTTGCTGACAAGTGAAAACAAGACTTTTGAGTTTTCTTCAATGACTTTGTGATGATTCAATGTTCTTAACCTGTTGTTGATATTTACTGTCTATGACTACGAAGAATGAATTTTTCTCTATTCTGTTGCTGAAAAGTGAAAACAAGACTTTGAGTTTTCTTCAATGACTTTGTGATGATTCAATGTTCTTAACGTGTTGTTGATATTTACTGTCTCAATTAATTCATGGAAGATTCAAATTCTACAGGCACGAAAGTTGCATCCAAAACAAACGGCCAAAAACGTTGGCATACTTCTGTTTCGGGCAAAAGTTGTATTCACTCTATTTTATCAATATGTTTTTGAAACATGTCAAGTATAAGTTATGTAGCGTGTAGATTATGCTCCTAATCACTCTGCGAAATAGAATCTTGTAGTAGATGGATCCTTTGTTTTGGCAGAAGTATGAATTAACATTATTTAGGGATGATTATTCTGTCCCTACATTTTCAGCACCAGGGTTGCTTGTGGTTAATCCTTGTACTTAAACAGGTCAAACACCATTAATAAATAAACGAAAACACTAAAATATAAAATTAAAACATGTATAAATTCTTAAGTTTACATAATTCAAGGATTACTAGACTAAAACCTTCAATCTCACAAACACTATCGGTGTGTCTTGCTATCTATATATTAGAAAAGAGTAATTAAGGAGTGAAAATGTGAAACAAATTTGGAGAAAAAAATAAAAAATTGGAAACCTTCCCCTTGAAAAAAGGGGTAGACCTGACCCATAAGATCGGGTATGAATTGACCCATTTTTTCATGGGTCCAAAAATTTTTAGGCGTATTATATTTCTCTTTTAGATTTGGATAGGTTATCGGTAAGCATCCAATGTTGCCAAACCTAATTAAGTAAATAAAAGCCAAGCGAAATTTGTTTAAGAAGTTTATGTTTTATAAAAAATATCTCATATGATTCATTAAAAAAAATAAAAATAAAAATGAATCCTTGTTATATTTCACCACAAAAGAATGGATCCTTCAAAAATTCTTTTAAACTAATTAAGTGAATAAAAAAACCCAAGAGGACTGGGTTCAGTCAAGAAGACTTCATTCAAATTGTATCTTATTAACTCTTGTGGATTCAAACCAAAAAGAAAAGTCTAAAAATTTGAATTTGATGAAAAGCATCTAAAATAGAGTATGAATATGAATATGAATTTGAATCAACTTTTTTTAGGGAATATTATTCTGTCCCTGCAATTCGAGTAGCAGAGTTGCCCACCGGTAAACAAACACGTGGAATCAATTGGATTTAGGTTCAGTCCATTTGTGTTTGTGTTAGATAGGGCTTTAACCAAGTTGAGTTTTAAAAGTAACTTGTTCATTTAATTTTATTTCAAATGTGACAATATTATTAATAAACTACGAATTATATGGATTCTAATTAATTCAATTGGTAAATTATTTTGTCAATGTTGTCATTGAACAAGAGATTTAGGATTCAAACCATACTTACACCAAAAACTAATTAATGTCTTTGCCTAATGGTAAAAAAAATTACCATGAAGTGAACGCAAGTGTTGAAATTTTATCGTCTCTAACAAAAATAAATAAATTACAAATAATAATTTGGCATCTATGAACCTATTTCAACAATCCAATCTCAAGTCTATAAGAATATTTTTAGACAAAAACATATAAAAATATAATATTATATATAATTAAATAGAATCTCATATTCGCAACTTTGTTCACAAATCTATATCTATATATATCTAAAAGCTAAAACGTAGTATTTATTATTACTATACTCTAATTGAGCTACATCAACGTCTACGTCATTATCTTTTTTTCTTTCCAATTTTCCTATAACTGTTTTTAACATTTATTTATTTAATATTTACACTTCTCCAACATTTCTCGCTCTCTTACCTTTCATCTCCCCATTACCCTCTACATTAATATCATTCTTCCTCTTTCATCCTCCTTCATTTTTGTCTTTTCTTATCACACCCTCTTACTATAAATTTGTCACTATCTCTTCTATTTTATATATAGTTTTCCCTTAAAAAAAAAAAAGTTTCTCTCTCTCTCTCTCTCTCTCTCTCTCTCTCTCTCTCTCTCTCAAATTTTTGATGGATTTTTAAAATTTTTCTTGCATTTCTACTTTTGGTTGATAATTTTTCATATTCTTTAAAACTCTACTTTGGGTTAATGCAATTTAGTTTTTTTTTTTTTCTCTTTGATTGTTAAATGTTATCCTATTGTGTTATAAACAATTAAATATAGCATATAAAAATATAATATTATTCTATTACAAAGCATGATTTGGATAATTTGGTATTTATTCTATAACATAGCATGATTTTTTATAGTGCTCACTTTAGATGTTAAACTATGAAATTTTACTAATTTTTATTTACTTTTTAATCCCTTGTGGTGGACAAAGTACTCTTAATAATTGTATTAGAAGTACTCTATAGTGCCATTTATTTAGAGAAAAACAAAGGTTAGCCAAACGAAAATAATTGGATGGCTGACAAATTTTAGCTTTTGCAATTTTATTTTTATTTTTATTTTTATTTTATAACAATGCATATATAGAAATTTAATTCTTAGATTTTGCTAATAATTGTTTATTTGATAATATGTTTTGGGTGGACGAAATTATAATTTCTACAAAGAAAATAACTTTAATAGATTATCAACAAAAAATTGTTTTCTTAATTGGTCCAATTAATCATTGTTAAGTTTTATTATTATTTTTAGTTACGTTTTTCGGTGTTTTGGATTATAGGTAGAAAAAAATAAGGTTTGAGAAAGTTTGTTTAAAACTAGAAGAATAATTTCTAAATTTTATATTCTTTTTAATGATTTACAAAATGTTATAAATAACTTTTATTAAAAAATGAATATTTTTATTAACTTACCTTATGAATTTCTGAGAAAAATTGTATTATTTTCATTTTAGTATGACAAAATTTATATTTATGATTTATAATTGTTCATATATTACATTTATGATTGTTCATATAATAAATAAAAATATGTTTACAAAATACATTACTCGTTATTAAATTAGTTTAGATTGAATTTTTTTTAATAAAACCACCATAAAAATAATTATCACCCGCAATGCGCGGGTTCGAGGCTAGTATTACTAAAAGCTGAAGCATAGAATTTAATGTTGCTACACTCATGTTGAGTCACGTTAGCATCCATGTCATTTCCATCTTCTTTTTTTGTATTTGACCAACAATTTTAAAATAGTTATTATCAGATATAAAATCCTAATAAATATAAAAGGATAAATTACAAATTACACCCATAAAGTTTGGTGGTAATTAAATTTTACACCCTGAAGTTTCAGAATTTGAATTTTATCCTCTAAAATTTGGTCTCTGGAAGTTTGAGCAATGGTGGAATATGGTAGCAACAGAACAAGAAGCAAAGAGAGAAGATGTGATGTGATGGTGCTAAAGCCATGGTATGAAGAGTATACAATTAATATATTCAACGACACTGTAATGACAAATCTACTAGTCGGAAGAAATGTGGAACATTTTGTTAAAGTAAAGATGAACGGGACCCCTTCTTTGCAAACTATGAAGAATGACTTTTCTCTATTCTATTGCTGAAAACAAGACTTCTGGTTTTCTTCAATGACTTTGTGATGATATTTACCGTTTCAATTAATTCATGGAAGATTTAAGGTCCACAGGCACGAAAATTGCATCCAAAACAGACGGTCGAAAACGTTGGCATACTTCTGTTTCGGGCAAAAGTTGTCCTCTCGTTAATCTACAGTTGTATTCATTCATTAAGATTTTTTGTATCAAAATGTTTTTGATATACGTCAAGTATAAGTTATGTAGCACGTAGATTATGTTCCTAATGCCTAGATGGAACCTTTGTTTTGGCAAAAGTATGAATTAGCTTTATTTAGGGATGATTATTCTGTCCCTACGTTTTCAGCACCAGGATTGCTTATGGTTAATCTTCGTAATTAAATAGGTAAAACCAATCAGGTTAAGGTTTAATCTGGTCAAACTTGGTTGTTCTTGATGGGTTACAAAATCTATAATTTTTATCATCTTTTGCGGGTCGAGTCAACCCAATAGAACCAATATTCTTTCACACATATAAAAAATATATATAATCTAAGTAAGAAACTTGATAATATTTTCTTTATTGTTCTTTTCATTCAAATAAGATAATAAATAAACGGAAACACTAAAATATAAAATTAAAATATGTTTGAATTCTTAAGTTTACATAGTTTAAGGATTACTAAACCAAAACCTTCAACCTCACAAATACTATCGCGTCTTGTTATCTATATATTAGAAAAGAGTAAGGAGTGAAAATGTGAAACAAATTTGGCAAAAAAAAAAAATGGAAACCTTCTCCTTGAAAAAAGGGGATGACCTGACCCACAAGATCGGGTACAAATTGACCCATTTTTTTATGGGTCCAAAAATCTTTACTCGTATCATATTTTTCTTTTAGATTTGGATAGGTAATCGGTAAGCATCCAATTTTGCCCAATCTAATTAAGTGAATGCAGGTGTTGAAATTTTATCCTCTCTAACAAAAATAAATAAATAACAAATAATAATTTGGCATCTATGAAACTATTTCAACAATCTAATCTTGTATATAAAAAAAAAAAAATCCAATCTCAAGTCTAAAAGAATATTTTTAGACAAAAATATATACAAATATAATATTATATATAGTTAAATAGAACCTCATGTTCGCGACTATATATGTCCATAAACACATTATTATGTTTGAACTTAGTGCATTTAATAGTCGAGTCTAAACTTAGGCTTGAGTTTGGGTTATTTGCTAAATAAAAGAACATAAAAACATCTTTTCTTGAGCCGAATTTAAATTGTTCATAAACAACTTAGTTTATTTATAGTCTTAGGAGCACAGACAAGTCGTCTTAAACCTTTACCAAACAACAACTTGATAATATTGTGTTTATCTTTCTTTCAATACAAATAAAGAGAACAAATAAATAAAAGCACTCAAAAGTTAAAAATAAAAGTTAAATAATATATAAATTCTTAAGTTTACATTGTCGAAGGTTCACTAAATTGAAACCTTCAGGTCCGGATCAGTGAAGAAAAAAAAAATCCATACCATCCCACATTGTCCAAGTTTACATTTCGATCTTGCTAAATCTTGCCGGATTTCGACTTAGGAATGCTTGAAAATAACTTCAACTGAAAAAATATGTCAAAGATTGTTGCTCGAATTAGGTCTTAATTCTAGTCGCCAATAATTCTTACAGTCCAAAACTTGTCAATTGGAATTCCTAAAATCAATAAAAAGACACTCCCAGGGGTTTTGTTCGCATTAACTGTTGAGTTTTGTTTTAGTTTTGTTGTGGACTTGTGGTTCAATACTCTAATAAAAAAGAAAAAAAAATTTCAGTACTAAATGAAAACTTTTTGTCTATCACTCCATTTCTGTTATATTCAAATTTTATATAAAGAATTACTTGACCTACAATAGTTGTCATTTTATTGAGATAGTCTTGAGATATACAGAAAATTATTTGACATTCATGAGCACACCATTCCTAGATATAACTTGACTTACCAATCTGATAATGTCAACAATTTAACATGCACAAGGCCTCAAACAACCAGAAGAGTACTTTATATTAAAGGATTTACATTGAACTGATAAATGAGGATGGATCTGGAGGAACTGAGACTTCAACAGCTCCTTCCATCATTTGTACCACTTTCTTCATTGTTGGCCTTAGTGATGGATCCTCCTGGATGCACCATAGTGCAATCATCACATATTTCTCCATTCTCTTCTTTTCATTTAATGCCTCCTCATCATTCTCCACTAACAGCTCCAGTTTCCTGTCTTTGTAGCAATCATAAGCCCAGTCAGCTAGTATCATCTGATCCTCATCATGTGCCTCTGCTTCGAAACTCCTCCTGCAGCAAACGAGCTCTAGGAACAAAATGCCAAAGCTGTAAACATCCACCTTAACTGTAACAGGTATGTTTCTGAACCATTCTGGGGCAACATACCCTTTAGTGCCCCTGATTCCAGTAGTAGTTCGAGTCTGGTCTGTTTTCAAAAGCTTGGCTAATCCAAAGTCAGAAATTCTAGCTGTAAAAGAGTCATCTAGGAGGATGTTTTGTGGCTTGATATCGCAATGTATGGTCTGGGTGCTGCACTCTTCATGCAAGTAACAGAGGCCTCTTGCAGTTCCTAAAGCAATTCTCATTCTTTGATACCAATTTGGCCGTGAACCGCCAAAGAGGAAGCTTGCTAGAGAACCATTACTCATGAATTCATATACAAGAAGCCGGTGCTGCCCCTCGTTGCAGAATCCTAGCAGTTGGACCAAATTTCTGTGGTTTGTTCTGCCAATAGCCCTCACTTCAGCTGTGAACTCCATGTCGCTTTCTCTCACCATATTATTCAATTTTTTAACTGCAACAGGGTACCTATCCTCAGATTTTAGAACCCCCTTATATACTGTTGCAAAGGCACCACTCCCCAGCTCTTCCTTGAATCCATTTGTGGCTTCTCTTAGCTCCTCATAAGTGAAGCTTTGCAAGTTCATGCCTGGCATAACTGGGTTTAATGGCTTCGAATTGTTGGAACGAAAAACAAGCAAAAAGGCTGCCAAAAACAAGAGTAAGTTAAGAAACACTGAGCTGCTTAAGAGCGCTGATCCAATGAGTATCAGTGTTGAATGATCTTTCTTCTTTGAATCTGCACATGAAGGCTTCGAAGTAGAATTGTCTTTTCTTATTTTGATCAGAGCTTTTCCTCCAACACTGGAATCCATCCTTCCATTTGAGACAGGGAATTTCTTCTTCCAACACTCCCCATTTCTGAAAATAGCAACAGCGCAGAAACAATCATCCAAGCAAGCTTTCCTGCACCAATCCTCAGTTCGGTGTTGAAAGTGCTCATAATCAGACAGGGGCCAATCTGTATTCAGCATGGGCTGAAAATAGAAACGCTCAGTTTCTGGCAATGCTTTATCACAACTTTGTTGAAGAAAGTTTGGTTTGCATCCTTTCATAACATCATCTGGATCAACAAAGGTGTATCCATCCGGACATTGGCAATTTGGTCTTTGATCATCTCCTAGTTTGCAGTAGCTGTTGAATCCACAAGCTCCACCACCCGTGCCTTCAACAATATCCTTGCAAATATTAGAAGGTATGAAGGTTGACAAAGAAGACCAGGCCATAGGCCACCTTCTGATCTTTGGACTATTAGTGCTGCTTTTTGGGTAGACATAATGCCTTAAAACACCATCATATTCAAGAATTGCTCTCTGATAGAAGTCCTGTGTAGAACCAGCATTTGATGTAATAGAATTAACCATGCTTCCATTTTTTGCTATAAGGTATATAGAGCCAGACTGATTGAAGACCACCTGAGAGCCACTGCCTACAGTTTCACTTGACCAATAAGCTGAATTAGAAGAATCCAAGGGGAAAGCTCTAGTTTCAAGCACAAGATTTCCATCTGATTGCAGTGTGAACTGGAACTTTCCCTTGGAGTAATTCCTTTCTGAGTAACGAGCTACAAGTTTGCTGCTCTGATTCATTGTCTGTGTAGGTAATATTGTATCAGTTAGATAAACAAAACTCTCCCAACAAAGGCTAGAATCCTGGTTTACTAGCACGAAGTTTCCACTATCAAGCATGGCTGCATAGGCAACTCTTGAACCGAAGTCAACTTTCCATATCTCATTGCCTGTTGGGTCATTGAGAACAAATTTTCCATCTTTGGTTAGCTCAACTTTGGATCCTCCCGGCACAAGATTATCTCTATTGGCTGACCAGACAATGGTTTTTTCGGGGATTTTGTTGAACCAGATGGCAAGTAGATAGCCTTCCTTTCCAATTTTTTGGAAACCAAAAGCAAATTCACCTTTAGGCGCTGCCCAGTAAGAGTCCTTGTTGTCTGCAGTGAGGGATGAGCCTAAAGATACGTTTTTGGATGTTTGAGCTCTGGTGAAATATGGCAGCAATAGAACAAGAAACAAGAAGGAGAGAGGATGTGGTAGTGCTAAAGACATGGGTTGAAGTTTATTTCCAGGAAATTGGGTAGTATAAATGATAAATTGAAAAATGATAAATCTTCTGGACTACATCCTATTGCTGTCAGCCATAGGAGGAGCCAAGGAACATTTCGTTATAGCAAAAGCTGGCCTTGTGCCCAATATTTTCTATGAAGATTGTGAAGAATGACTTTTCTGTGCTCTACTAATAAGGTTTTCTTCATTGAATAATTCTTGATGATTCACCGTTCTTAAACTGTCAGCCATCCTAGATTCTTAGAAAAAATCTTCTCAAAAAAAAAAAAAACTGAAAAATCAACTGTGGTCCAAATGCATTACTTTCAAGCATTAGATTACTTTAAGGTCAGTGTATAAACCCCTTAGAGTCAAGCTGCATGACCTCTAGAGAGCAGATATATGGTCCTAAGGGGATAGTATTGTAAAAAAGTGTAACTTGGTACCTTGTTTGTAGCTTGTCGCTGGGATTGTTGAATATTAATTTGGTAGTTGGCAATCATCCATGAAAGCAAGCTTGCATTACGGGCAAATTTAAGTACGTTACCCTCTAATCATGGGATTTGTCACAAATCATTTGATAGGACCTAGGTTTCTATACACGGGTAATTGATACCTCTTGCATCCGGTATATGCATCATTCTTCACACGGTGTGTGGGTTTTACAATTGTGTCTAACCTACTCGCAATGAGAAATAGCATTTATCTTATACATGAGATAAGTTCTATTTTTTTTTTTTTAATTGAAGGGGATAAAAAATAGAAGATGGATATTCCCATAAAACTTGAAGGGACGGAGAGCATGAAGACGGATCGACACCGTAGGTGACGCGACTATGACGGTTAAATTTTGCTGAGTATCCGTCAGGTATGAATTAATTGTAGATTCCTGGTTGCATGTCATTTGATATGTTTCAAATGAACTTTTGCTTTATCCCCGCGCAAACGTACACATTTGGACTTCTTGCGACACACGTTTGAGAAGACTCCTATATGGAAAGAAACTTGAGAAGGAAGTTGTATCCTAAAAGAAAAGCAATTCCATCCAATATAAATACCCCAGAAACCCTAGAGATGAAGGTACGCACAATATTCTTAACTCTGGCATTCTAGGGTTAAAGAAACAAGATTCTAACTTGACATTCGGAGGGTTTTTGGCCGGCACTACACCGATGCTCTCTTTTAGGTCCATTATTTTCTTTTTGCAGGTATAGCTTTAGGCGGAGGGGTGCTTGCAACTCACTGGTGATATTTTCGGCATCATCAGTTGGCGCCGTCTGTGGGAAAAAGAGAGAATCTTCCGATTAATTTAGCCTTGCTCTATTCCTGAGACAAAGAGTTGCATGGCACTCACTCGGTCGATGGCGACGAACAACAATCAAGGCGACGAACCGCACGCCACCGCTCTAGAGAGGCAGGTCCAAACGCTTGCGGCGGCGGTTGAGCGCCTCACCAAGCAGAATCATGATTTGGAAAAGCAGTTGCGACAAAGGACCGCACACCCAAGTGCACCACAGGAAGACCAGGAGGGCGCTAGTTTGGAAGGAAGGAACGCAGAAAGACCTGAGGGCAGCAACGCTCCAACCAGACCCGAGCGACAAGAAAACAATCAACCACCGGTCTCAGACGCTGTACCGACTCACATAGCCGCCGAAATGCAGGAGATGAGGGAACGCATGGATGTAATGATGAACGCCCTTAAAGGAAGGGTATCCAGCAACCTGGACGACCTCGTCCATAGAACAAATTCATCATTCACAGCGTTGGTGAATTCATGCCCCGTTCCTCCAAAGTTCCGCATGCCCCATATGGAAAACTACGACGGATCCAAAGACCCGTTGGATCACCTGGAGTCTTTCAGAACCCTAATGCATCTCCAGGGTGTACCAGACGAAATCATGTGCAGGGCTTTTCTCACCACCTTGAAAGGGCCTGCGAGGGATTGGTACAGTAGGCTGACGCCTAATTCCATCGGCACTTTCAAGGAACTAGGCGCACAGTTTGTATCACACTTTATTGGAAGTTATCGACACAAGAGGTCTATTGCATGTATACTAGGTATTAAGCAACGCGAAGGCGAGACATTAAGGTCTTATATAGCCCGCTTCAACAAGGAATCCCTCTCGATTGACGAGGCAGATGACAAGATACTTGTGGCAGCATTCACGAACGGGTTACGAGAAGGTAAGTTCTTGTTTTCTCTATGCAAGAATGACCCAAAGACTATGTCCGATGTATATTACAGGGCGACGAAGTATATGAACGCGGAGGATGCCTTGCTGGCCAGAGACGACTATAAGCCAAGAAAAAGGGAAAGACAGGAAGATATGAAACCAGATAATGGACAAAAAATGGCAAGAACCAGAGATCGACGAAGCAGGAGATCCAAACCACCTTCGGGGAGGTTTACAAGTTTCACCCTCACAAAGCCCCAATTGACCCGGTGTTAATGCAAATCAAAGATGAAAGAAGCTTGACATTCCGGGCAAGTTGAAGGAGATCCGAACAAGAGGCCAAGAGATAGATATTGCGTTTTCATCGTGACCACGGCCATGATACAATGGACCGTTATGACCGAAACAACAGATCGAAGCCCTTATAAGGCGGGGAAGGTTGCAAGAGGTTCGTGAGGAAGGAGAGAACGGATCAACCCCAGGAGCAGAATCCTAGACGGGAAAACGAACGTCCCAGACCACCGATAGCAGACATACGGATGATAATAGGGGGGCAGCACTTCAACGGGATTGTCCAAAAAGGCCAGAAAGACCTATTTACGGACGGTGCAAAGTGTCCAGTCGACGGGCCCTTCACTAGAAAGAACAGGACGGAACAGCTCCCGCATAGAGTTTTCTGAAGAAAAGGCCCGACGCCTTCACCACCCCCATGACGACGCGCTTGTTGTTAGTATACAGGTAGGAGACTTCAACATCCACCGAGTCTTAGTGGATAACAGGAGCTCGGTGAATATCCTTTACTACCCCGCGTTCCAGCAGATGGGGATTGCCAAAGAGCGCCTAACTCCGACATGCACGCCCCTCATTGGCTTTGGTGGAACTCGGGTCTATCCTTTAGGATCCGTCACGTTGGCGGTGACAGTAGGAGACTACCTGCAGCAAATAGTCAAGGATGTTTCCTTTCTCATGGTCGATTGCTCCTCGGCGTATAACGCCATACTCGGGCGACCCACCCTCAATGCATGGAAGGCCGTCACTTCTACCTACCATCTGATGATTAAGTTCCCCACCGAATATGGAGTAGGAGAGCTGCGCGAAAATCAGGTAGCTGCGCGGGAATGTTATGTTGCCATGATGGAGATGGATGACCATGTACAAGCAATGAACACCAAAGAACAAAGAGCAGTAGCAGAACCCGTGGAGAAAATGGAAGAGGTACAACTAGATGATTCGAAGCCCGACTGGACCACCAAAATAGGGACCTCAGTCGACCAAACGGTTCGACATGCGCTCCTACTATTCCTCAAAAAGAACCAAGACGTGTTTGCATGAAGCCATGATGACATGCCAGGAATAGATCCAGCAGTCATAGTTCATAAATTGAACGTATCACCTTCCTTCCCTCTAGTTCGGCAAAAGAAGCGCGTGTTTGCCCCTGAACGAGATCGAGTCGCAGCAGAGGAAGTGCAGAAGCTACGAGAAGTTAACTTCATACGAGAGGTGTACTACCCAGACTGGCTGACAAATGTGGTAATGGTCAAAAAGTCAAATGGGAAATGGAGAATGTGCGTTGACTTCACGGATCTAAATAAAGCGTGCCCTAAAGACAGTTACCCGCTCCCACGCATTGACGCCTTAGTGGACTCCACCGCAAGACATGAGTTGTTGAGCTTCATGGACGCCTTCTCAGGGTATAACCAAATTAAGTTGGAGAAGACAGATCAAGAGGAAACATCATTTGTGACGAGTCAAAGGCTTTTTTGCTACAAGGTGATGCCATTCGGGCTCAAGAATGCAGGAGCCATATACCAACGATTAATGAACAAAATGTTCGCGCACCAGATTGGCCGGAACGTCCAGGTCTACGTAGATGACATGTTGGTGAAAAGTGTAAAGGTGTCAGATCATCTGAGGGACCTCCAGGAGACTTTCAACACTCTTCGAACGTACAAAATGAAGCTGAATCCAAGCAAATGCGCATTCGGAGTAACTCCTGAAAAATTCCTAGGATTCATGGTGTCCCAGCGGGGCATTGAGGTCAACCCCGAGAAAGTGAAAGCAATTATGGAGCTATCTCCTCCGAGGACGGTGAAGGAAGTACAAAGCTTGACAGGGAAGATAGCAGCCCTAAACAGGTTCGTATCGAGAGCAACGGACAAGTGTCTACCTTTCTTCAGAACACTAAGAAGATCTTTCGAGTGGACGGACGAATGCCAAAGGGCATTTTAGGAGTTAAAAGCATATCTCTCTACCCCGCCATTGCTTAGTCCGTCCGCGCCGGGGGAGGAATTGTTCCTGTACCTTGCCGTCTCATCAGTAGCGGTAAGTCCAGCTCTCGTCAGAAAGGAAGGGAAGATACAAAAGCCCGTGTACTTTGTTAGCCGGGCGCTAAGAGGCGTAGAGGAGAGATACCCACGGATGGAGAAACTTGCCTTCGCTCTTGTAACTGCAGCTCGAAAACTGAAGCCCTATTTTCAAGCACATACCATAATAGTCCTGACGGATCAGCCCCTGCGGAGGGCAATGAACAATCCTGAAACTGCCGGACGGATGGCTTTATGGGTTGTCGAGCTGAGTGAGTACGATATCCAATACCAGCCACGAACAGCTATGAAAGGACAAATATTGGCAGACTTCATCGCGGAATTCACTATGCCTGAGGAGCAGGGGGCAGAAGAGACGCCCACATGGAGAATTCACATAGACGGATCCTCCAATAAGCACGCGGGAGGAGTCGGAGTTGTACTCCAAACCCCGGAAGGAGATAAGATTGAATATATGATCCGTCTAGAGTTCCCTACTACGAATAATGAAGCGGAGTATGAGGCCCTGATGGCGGGATTGGAGCTTGCAATAGCGGCTGGGGCCAGGAAGGCAGTGGTCTACTCCGATTCCCAAATCGTAGCTAGCCAAGTTAATGGGAGCTATGATTGTAGGAGTGAACGAATGAGAAAGTACCTCGGAGAAGTGAAGGGTCGAACGAGTGACCTCCAATTCACGATAGCTCAGATCCCGAGAGAAGAGAATCAAGAGGCGGATCGACTCGCAAAGGCTGCTTCGGCCGAACCAATGATCGTCCTAGAGCAGGTATTGTCCTTCGTCCAACATTCATCGCTGCTAGATAACGTTCGAGTGCAGGAATTAAGCACTGAAGACGATTGGACGGTTCCAATTGTGGCGTACCTCAAGGACGGCAAGCTGCCAGATAGGAAGGAAGACGCAAGGAAATTGAAGGTTAGGGCTGCCCGATTCATACTGATAAAAGACGTTCTCTACAAAAGAGGATTCTCCCGACCATATCTGAGATGCATTGGCCATGACGAAGCAGACTACGTGATGAGGGAAGTTCATGAAGGAATTTGTGGAAACCACTCCGGATCAAGGTCTTTGGTGCACAAGCTACTCCGAGTAGGGTACTATTGGCCGACAATGCAGAAGGATGCCCACATGTACGTTAGAGCATGCGATAAGTGTCAGCGGTTTGGCAATCTTATAAGACAGCCAACGGAGGAACTTACACCCATGACGGCTCCGTGGCCGTTCGCACAATGGGGGTTAGACATCATGGGTCCATTTCCAATAGCGGCAAGACAACTGAAATTCTTGGTGGTTGGTATCGACTACTTCACCAAGTGGGTGGAAGCGGAAGCTCTTGCTACTATCACGGAGAAAAACATTCGCAACTTTGTATGGAGAAGTATTATTTGCCGATACGGGATCCCGAGAGTGCTCGTTTCAGACAATGGGAAGCAATTCGACAACGATGCATTCCGATACTTTTGTTCCCAGCTAGGAATCAAGAATCATTACTCGTCGCCCGCTCATCCACAGGCCAACGGATAAGTTGAAGTCACGAACCGGTCCTTGTTAAAGATCATCAAGACCTGGCTCGAGGGGGCAAAAGGCATATGGCCAGACGAACTACCGAGTGTTCTATGGGCGTATAGAACAACGGCAAGAACACCAACAGGAGAGACACCGTTTCGATTGGCGTTCGGTGCTGAGGCCCTCATACCGGCAGAAATAGGATTGACGAGCTACCGCGTGGAAAGCTATGACGAGAGCAAGAATGTTGAAGCATTACGTCTAGAGCTTGACCTTGTAGATGAAGTCAGGGCAACAGCAGCCCAGAGACTAGCGCGGTACCAAGACATGATGGCAAAACATTACAACTCCAAGGTTCGGCACCGGGACTTCAGGGTTGGAGATCTAGTGTTACGAAAAGTGCTTGGCGCTACGAAGGATGCATCCCTGGGAAAGCTGGGTCCTAACTGGGAAGGCCCGTACAGAATCATCTCATGGCACAGGAAAGGAACGTACTACTTGGAGACATTAGACGAAAGGAAGTTGGGTCATCCCTGGAACACGGAGCACCTGAAGAAGTACTACCAGTAGTGCAGCAGTCACAAGACGATACCTACTGCCTTATTTTCAGTTTAAATTTAGACAGTCATAGCTTTTACTTTTTAGAACTCAAGTTTTCTTTTCCATTGACAATTTGGTTTGTTGAACTTATGAGAGGAATTTTTATTTAGAAAATACGAAATGCATGCTGGTGAAAAACCTACGAGTCCACAAAGTGGACGGATCACCCAAAAGGTGAAGAGTCTACGAAGTCCACAAGGTGGACGGATCACCCAAAAGGTGAAGAGAAGTCCACAAGGTGGACGGATCACCCAAAAGGTGAAGAGAAGTCCACAAGGTGGACGGATCACCCAAAAGGTGAAGAGTCTACAAGTCCACAAAGTGGACGGATCACCCAAAAGGTGAAGAGTCTACGAAGTCCACAAAGTGGACGGATCATTCAAAGGATGAAAATCTACAAGTCCATAAAGTGGACGGATCACCCAAAAGGTGAAGGTCTACGAAGTCCACAAAGTGGATGGATCATCCAAAGGATGAAAAACCTACAAGTCCACAAAGTGCACGGATCACCCAAAGGGTGAAAAACCTACAAGTCCACAAAGTGGACGGATCACCCAAAGGGTAAAAAATCTACAAGTCCACAAAGTGGACGGATCATCCCAGGAATGAAAACCTAACTCCATAAAGTAGACGGACCATACAAAAGATTAGAAAACCTAGTTCACAAAGTGGACGGGTATCAGAAATACGTCTGAAAGTCCAAATAAATGACGGACGTCTAAAACTTTTCACTGGAGACGGGTTACCAAAATAAGATAAACATGCGACGGATAATAATCAAAGCAAACAAGCAATAAAAGATTCGACAAGTTAAAATGTAAAATTACAAATGACGGTTCAACAAGTTTGTTTACAACGGCAAGAATTTTTTATAAAAAAAATTTTTACAAGTACTACGCATTCTTTTGCGAGTTATCAATTTGACCGTCGTCTGGCTGACTTGGAGGATGGGCTTGAACTTCATCAACTGGAGCCGTGACGGCAAACACTTCATCAGTACTCTCTGACCTGACGGATTGTGCAAGTGTTTGCCCTTGAGCATCGATTGAAATATGGGAAACGTCCAAATCAGGATACGACGACTTCACCTGACGGATGGCGTCGTCGAATCCGTCAGCGAAAGAACTCCCAAGCTCTGACAGAAGGAGGTCGGAGTCACGATACTCCTGGACGGCTATCTCTTTCGCGTTATTGAATTTAGACTTTGTCTCCGTCAATTCCTTCTTTGTCCTTCAAAATCTCACGCAAGTGTTCATTCTCCTTTTCCACCTCCCTCTGACTTGCTTCGAGTATTTGAGCTTTCTGTCCACATTGATCTTGTAGGTCTTCAGCTCGTGCAGCTCATCCTCCACCGTCTGGTTCTTCTTTCTAAGACGGTCCATGGTTGTCTCATGATTGAGACAACGGCCAAATAAGCCTTTCATCATCAACATGGCCTGGAAGTAAAATACAACGTTATGGTAATGACGGGTGGAAAAGAACTAAGTAAAACTAGTAGACGGATTCAAAGTTACCTGTGCAAGGGTGAAATGGCCTGTCTCACCCATCGCCTCCGTTATGTGGTTGCCGAGGTCCGCGTAATCGTCAGCTGTCCACATGGACGATATCTTTTCAAGGGCATAGCTGGAGTCTTCCCGAAAGAGAACGGGTGGTTTCTCCACAGTAGGGACGGGACCCTTCATCAAGCCTTTGCCTTTTCTATGCTTGACTGGTATTTTCTCGGCTCCCAATGCCACGACAGGCTCTGGTGTGGGCTTTTGTTTCTTTGGAGGACGGTCAATTTTTTCTGGTTGATTCCGCTTTGACGGAACGGTTGGGGCCGTCTCCTTTGCTTGACCCCCCTCCTGTTTTTTCTTCGCAGCTTGTTGTTTGATGAAGGCCCTTCTCTTGGCAGTGTCCATCTCTGTAAATCAAAAACGGATGAGAAAGCCAAAGTTAAAAACACTTCAAAAAGACGGAGATGGTGGCGACGGACTTACGTTTTCGAATTCTGTTATCGTAGTGACGGGCGGAAGATGAAGGTTCGGGTCCGTCACAATACCAATGTAGCGTATCAAGGGTGACGAGCTGTGCCCACGTCCTCTCTTGCAGTTTTGTCTTGTTGAAAATTTTTTCCAGAAAACTCCACTGTTCTAAGTTAACTTGTGGACGGTCTCGAGCTGTGAAAAAGACGGTTACACCTTAAAACATAAAAGGTTTTCAAAAATTAAGTTGACGGAAACAAAAGTAATGACATACCCGACGGAGGCATTATGCCCCATGTAGTGTCGACGGGCATATGTGTTCTATCCCCTAGACGACACATCCATTCGTCCCCCTCTAAAAAGAAATACCGACTCTTCCAGTCTCTATTTGAGTCCGGTGTGTCACTGACGAGCCTCAACAATTTGCTTCTAGCAGCAAAACTATACATACCTTTTGACCTGACGATCTCTGTTGGACGATAGCAGTGGAAGAATTCTTCCACCGTCAACCTTCTTCCACCGTCAGACATTGCTCCATATAAAATTTCTACCCCAATGAATACCCTCCAGGCATTTGGGGAGATTTGGGTGACGGATAGGCCAAGGTACTGAAGAAGACGACGGTGGAGAGAACTTAAGGGAAACCTGAGCCCCGCCTTTAAGGCTTGCTCATAGATCCCAACACCGTTGACTCCCCTGTAGTAACATTTTTCTGACGGTTGGGGAAGACGTAGACGGATGTTGTCTGGTATTTGGTACTTGGTTCTAAGTGTTCTGAGGTGGGATTCAGTGATTGTGGACCTAAAGTCATTTACCGTCCAAAGGGGCAGCATGACGAACTCTCTCAGACCATCCGGTCCAATCATAGATTGAACGGGGGGATCCACACCGTCTAAATCACTACTCGATGACTCTGAGCTATTCGTCTCCAGACCTTCGTCTTGGGAAGAAAAGGTACTGGACGGATTCCTTTCTTCACTTGAAGCGTCAGGATCTCTTGGACCTGACGGTAATCTTTCATCGTAGCCCGCCCCGTCGCGGACAAACGACTGATTACTTGACGCACTAGACATGACCTACATTTATGACGGTATAACCTAAGACACTGACGGGTCTAAAGTGCACATGTATATATAACAAAAACCGTAAAATAAATAAAAATGACGGGAGAAGGATTTGGAGTACATACCGGATTGAGATGACTCCCGGTGCGAGACGACGGATGAGATTAGCTGGACGACAGGAATGCGTAATAGTAATGACGATAGCGCTCTGCTCACAAATTTTTTATAAGAAAAGAGAATGAAGGGAGAAATGGCAAGTTTTTATAGAGCGATGAGCACGGAATACGAAGCGTCGCCTCGTTTTGGGGGAACTGCCAATCTGTAACAACCACGTGTCCTTCGTCAGAAGTACAGGCCACGTGTCTTCCGTTATGGTACACTAAGACCGTCCCATCTCAATACATTGCTTTGAATCATTCCATGAATCCATCAGGTTCAAAAGACGGATCCAAGGACTGAAGGGGGCAACTGAAGGGGATAAAAAATAGAAGATGGATATTCCCATAAAACTTGAAGGGACGGAGAGCATGAAGACAGATCGACACCGTAGGTGACGCGACTATGACGGTTAAATTTTGCTGAGTATCCGTCAGGTATGAATTAATTGTAGATTCCTGGTTGCATGTCATTTGATATGTTTCAAATGAACTTTTGCTTTATCCCCGCGCAAACGTACACATTTGGACTTCTTGCGACACACGTTTGAGAAGACTCTTATATGGAAAGAAACTTGAGAAGGAAGTTGTATCCTAAAAGAAAAGCAATTCCATCCAATATAAATACCCCAGAAACCCTAGATATGAAGGTACGCACAATATTCTTAACTCTGGCATTCTAGGGTTAAAGAAACAAGATTCTAACTTGACCTTCGGAGGGTTTTTGGCCGGCACCACACCGGTGCTCTCTTTTAGGTCCATTATTTTCTTTTTGCAGGTATAGCTTTAGGAGGAGAGGTGCTTGCAACTCACTGGTGATATTTTCGATATCATCATTTATGAACAGATAACTTCTTCTATTTGACTACTAGTCTTGATGACTCACGTTTTGAAACAGTTTAGTAATTTTTCTGACCATTGTACTCATCATAGTTTTAACTTATTGACTATTTATTACGGTGCGTGAGTTTCCATGCTTCACAGGTCAAGCAATTATATGAGCAGCCGAAGGAAAGCAATAATGATAATCCAATTTACAAAATGAATGGCCCGTATTAGGTGTTAGACCATAACCTTAGGCCTTTTGAATTAAAGGGCATGGGTCAATGTCAGCTTTTCTATATTTTTTTGACTCCAAGTCTTCATTATTCAGGCATTAATTAGGCCACAACTGCTACGTTCATGTGGGTTGAGGCCCATCCTAAGATGAAGAATGGTCAGAGAAATGAATAATGTAAATCTGTAATCTCTCTTATGATGAATTTAAACTCATAATCTAGTCGATTATGAAAAAAAGAAAGTAATGAGTCCAAGTGTGGTTCGTAACACCCATCTCGATTTGGGTCAATCATATTCCATTTATAAGATTGTAGACAATTGTTAAAGACAATTTGTTCTTTTTAAAAATTAAACAACTTTAAACATTACTTCATTTTTTTATCTCAACTAATATATTATTTTATTATCTTTGGTGTGTTTGATTGATATTATATTAATAGAGGTAATCCATATTCTTCAAAATTATGTTGTACATTTTAATTCAAATAAATTATTCAAACTACTTATTCTCTCAAAGGAGATTATTATGATAATAAAAAGGCATAACAAAATTGCACTTAATAGTTAATAACTTAATATTACTCAAATGATAGGCACACTCTAATGCATAATCAATATTGTGTTTTGGTATAAATTTAATTCTCACTTCCAAAATAACTATGTATTAACTCAAATAAAATCAAACTAAAGTTATAAGAGAAAGACTACTTGTGATGGGGAACTTGGAAATATAAAATCAAAATCTATTAATCCAAAATAAAGTTTTAAAAAACACAATGATTCATCAACTTAAAGTAGAATTGCGAGAAAGAATATAAGAGAGAGAGAGAGAGAGAAAGTAATAGCTTTTTTCAAGGGAGAATGTGAGAGAGGACAACAAATTTATAGAAAACTAGTCGCAGACCCACACGTTGCACATAATAATTATTTTTGTTAAAATATTATTTTAGTCCCTAGACTTTATAAAGATTTATAAAAAAATAGTTTTATCATTTTTTTTCATAATCTTCTCTATATCGTTTTTACCATTATCATATATTTATTGGTTGATAATTTGCATAACATAGATGTAGGGGTGTTAAACCCAGCAATATATATATCCATGTGTACTATAATGGCCTGGGGATCCAATCCAAGGACATGGAATAGTCTGAGGAGAGGTGCACATTATCAGGGAAGTCCACGTTAGTAAGAGAAGAGACTAGTTTTGATCATAAGGATCCCTGCGGGTGGTTCGAGGATGACTGTCTCCTCAGCTGAGCAAAGCTGAGGTCCAAAGGGATGGTCTGCCATCCAGGGCAACATCCCAAGAGATTCTATTGATACGGATAAGCATCACAGAAACACAGGAGAGAGAGAAGTTCTAAAATATCTAAGAGAAAGTTGTTACCACCGTATTGAATGCACTGCAGCTAACTCTCTGGCCGCATTAATGAGAAAATGATACCTAATCAGCAGTATTCAGCTTTGCAACTACTTCCAAGTACTTCAAGGAGGTGCTAATGGAACAAGTATCTAGACTAATCATCTAATCCATATGTAAATGGTAGAGAGAGGAGGAATAATAGTATAAAAGGGAGAGGAAACCCTCAGGATAAGGAAATCGGAGAAGAAGGAGAGAAAAACACTGTAGACTAAGGAACAATATTTGTAATCTGTCATTAAGTAAGATATATAGAGAAGAACTAATCTCCTCGGATTGGGTTCGAGGACGATTTACCTTATATAAAATTGCTTCATCTTTATTTTATTGTTATCTTAACGCATTACAATTGATATACAAACTCATTAGAACCTAGATTTCAAGCACTCTCTATAAATTCATTGTATTGGGCACTTTGGGCCTATTCCCTTCCTCTTTTGGACTTAGGTACAAATTGTGTTCCTACAATAGACAATAATTATATATATATATATATATATATATATATATATATATATATATATATATATATATATATATAAAGGTTAAAGAAATGTCAAAAAATGAGATTATAAAAATTTTCAACTTTATTTCTAATATAATTTCTAAATTGCTGAAGAACATCTCATTTTTAGTTATGATAGGAAATATAATTTCCCTAGTTAGAGTTTGATTAGTTTTAAGTTTAAATTTTGTATTATTTTTATTTTTATTTTTTTGATGAGATTGTATTATTATATTTAATTGTTGATTATTGATTTAATTGAGTGAATGTAATGGTCGATTTTATTGCACTATAGAGTTTTCAATGTCCTCTGTATAGCTATCTCTATTTTATTTTTTACTCCTCTTGACCTCTTGTTTTTTTTTTTTTTTTTTCCAAATAATGGTTAATAATTGACATTTGATTTCATTTCCTTATTTTTTCTTCCTTCATTTATTCTTTATTATTTTGTATGTTCCATTACTAGTTGTAAATTTTATGGTTATCAATAAAAAGATAGATATCATAGATGACTTAAATAGTTATAGATGTAGTTACGCTAATTGTATGTCAAAGGGTTTTTTTTTCCCCCTTTGAATTTTCAAGGAAATATGAAAGTAATTTCTCCAGTTTGGTCTCAATCAATTAAGATATCCATAATATCTTAATGGAAGTAATAATAAGCCTTAAATTTTGTTAATGTATGAAGTGATTAGGTTAGTGGTATGTCAAAGTTTTTTTTTTTTTTTAATTCCAAGGAAATGTAAAGGACCTTGTAGGAGGCAAAATTTTTAGCCAATTATTAAATCCCACATCAAAATTTAGTGATAAGTTTTAAATTAATATGTCATTAAATTAAATGATGACATGTGTCATCTAAATTGACATCACATTGGCATATCAAAATTTTCTACGTGTCATTTGGCCCACAAGATAAAAATAAATTTCCTATTCAAAATTTATGGATAATTATCTTTATTAGAATAAATAAATGAAATAAAGATAAATTTTCTATTCAAAATTGATGGATAATTATCTTTATTAAAATAAATAGAAATAAGTATTTATCTTTGTTGATTATTATCTTTATCAAAATAGATAAATAGATATAATTATATCTAAGAAGAATTTGGGCCAATCAAGAGTCTACTACATATTTTCAAGCATATCAATTCAAAGCGGAGCTTATCCTCTAAAACCACTATAAATAGAGGACATCCCCTCTCATTTTTAAGACCAAGTTTTCAAGAGTCCCATGCTCTAGAGAAATTCTATCTCAAGAATCTTCGAAGAACTTGAAGAATCTTTGAAGAACTTGAAGAACATTTGAAGGGTTTGAAGAACTCGAGGGACAACAAATCTCTAACAAGCTCAAAACCAGAGATTCGTTGTGAAGACCATTTGATCCATCTTCCAACCATATTGATGAAAATTTCTCGTTTGAGTCAAGATCACAAAGAAGATAGAATCAGATGAGCACTTTTTGTAAAAGAGTAAAAAAAAAACAGGGATTATACTCATTACTTGATTAATACAAAATTATATTTGTGGAACACATTTTTCAATTTGTTTGATCTTTTACTATTGAGAAATTTTGTGTTTATAGACCTTTTTTTTGAAAAAAGAAATGGTGACTTTTTGAATCATAGAAATATGATTGTTTTAATAACCTTGTTTATAGATTTCATTATTAAGTTATAAACATCTAAATTAAAGTAGATGAATATATAAATGCAAAATTATATGTACAGTTATAACCGCACAAGATAAATATGTATTAGGGCTAGTAATGTTGGTTATCCATTGCTAGTATCGGAGTTTCTAAGGCAGATTGTGTCACTTTAAGCCAAGTGTCAATCTTGGATCCCCTTGTTGAAAACTTTGATGGAGATCTCCTTGGTGCCTTACAAACCACATTCCCTGAGTTTTCCCCATTCAGTTCATGTGCTTGGTTTATGAACCAAATCCTATATATTTTTAGTAAGGTAATGAGCAGTTTAGTAGTAATTCTAGAAACTTCTAAGGTATGGCTATGACTTTCCTTAGCCTTTTGATTGAATTTATTGGAAAAGAGAGAAGAGGTGGCTAACTTTAGCCTTCATGCATTAGCACAGCCTTTATATCTTGTTAATCATCATCAGAGGGTTTAAGCTTAGTTTGACATGTGTTTCCCTCTAACCTAATTTGACAAGCTGAAGGTGATTGTAGTGGGTCCTAACTGTCAATCTAGTTGTGCTGAAACTAAATTGTAACCAGCCTAACCATTTTAGTCACCCATATGAGCTTTAGTTGCAGAGATTTGGCACATGGGCTAGACTATTTCGGTCGGGCCTTGTCATTGAGCTCTTGGGCTTGCATGTCCTTACAAAATAAATTGCTTTGCCATGGGTTTACAATATGCATGGGCTTTTGTAATTGTAATTTCTTACGGAAAAAAGAAATATAATTCCCATAAATTTTGTAGAATAAATAGTTTTATGAAATTGGTAATATGTCATAATTAATTTATGTTTCCCATGAGTTATCATATTTTCTAGGGAATTTAGTATGTCAAAATATGTTGTTGCCAAAGATTATTAACTTTGGGTTTTGAGCATAATATAATATTTTTGCCAAATAATATTTGGGTATTGATAAAATAATTGTTGGCCCAAAAATTAATAGTTTTGGGCTTTTTGATAAAACGTTGCTGAATTAGTATTGAGCTTTTTGTAAGATGTTGTCAAAATAATATTTGAGCTTTTAATAAGATATTGTCAAAAGTAGTATTTGGCCTTTTAAAAATATTTTGGGATTTTGTAAAATATTGCCAGGTGCAGGCCTGGGCTTTGATAAATATTGTCAAGTGTTTCTCCTGGCTTGTAATATGGTACCGTATAGCGACGGACTTTGTAAAAGAATGCTATGTAGCAATAGGCTTTGTAATGGGTGTTGTGTAGCAACAGGCTTTGTAAAGCAACAGACTTTGTAATTGGTGTTGTGTAGCAATGGGCTTTGTAAAAGGTGTAGCAACGGGCTTTGTAATGAGTACCATGTAGCAATGGGCTTTGTAATGGATGCCATGTAATCGGTGCCGTGTAGCAACGGGCTTTGTAAAGGGTGATGTGTAGCAATAGACTTTGTAATGAATTTGTTGGGCTTTTAGGGTTTTGCCAATGACAAATAAGTTTAGGCTTTTATAGAGATGGTATAATTTTGTGGCCCAATTTTGGTAATAATATGAGAAATATTTGTGAGGGCCCAAAATAATTTATGGGACTTGAATGGGTATTTTTTTGGTGAGTGGGCAAATGAAATTAAGACATGTTGCATGTCAGAAAAATTGTACCTCAACAAATATTAAAATGATTAATTCTCTCTGTAATTTTTTTTAATTAAAAATCCTATCCTTTTTCAAGCCTAGTGGATGGGGCCTCCAAAGTGGATCTTTTTAGGCTAATTAATTTATATAATGCGATCTACAAGAAAATCTCAAAGATTATGGCAAATAGGGATTTTTTTTTTCTTTCAAAATAACCGAATCCCTCAAACAAATTCATTAGTTAACAAGGTTTTGAAACTAACAAATCGAGTGCAAAGAACTTGATTTTGTTGTGCTAAAGAGTGTGAAGAGGTCGAGTTCTATGGAACTCGAGTCTCGGCCACTCGATTTCCCTAACAGGCTACAAACTTCATCAGACCAAAGAACAAGAAAACATAGAGATGGAGGATTCACTTGGGTTTGTGTTTGCTGCTGTAGCTTCTTCAGACCAAAGAACATAGAACAAGAAAACATAGAAATGGAGGATTTGCCTAGGTTTGGGTTTGTTGTTTTTGTGAAGATTAGAGGGCTGGGTTTGGGTTTGCTGCTGTAGGTGGATTTGCCTTGGAGATTTGGGAAGTTTCTGCTATGGATATGAAACTCGAGTGTGAGACACTCGATTTCCAACTGGAACTCGACTTCACATTGCTCAATTTCAAAGAGCAAAATCGAGTCTAACAGATTTGATTTGATAGATTGCTAAATAGTTTCAAAACCTTGCTAACTAATGAAATTGTTTGAGGAATTTGATTATTTTGAAAAAAAAATCTAGCAAATAGGCTCAAACAAATACTTCCAAACTATATTTCACCACACAATTGAATTGGCAAATCCAAAAACCAAATTTAGTAAATAAAAAATGAACATGCAGATACAAATTCCACCAATCCAAACACTATGTAACCCAAACACACATATACATAACAAATTCACCTAAATCAACCAACAAAACAAAAGCAACAAAAATAAATTGAAAAAAAATAAAAACCATCACCTCGGCGCGGATCAATCTGCGAGCACAATCCTCAAGATCTCCAAGCCAAAAAGATTCCGCAACCAAACCCTAACTCTCTCTCTCTCTCTCTCTCTCTCTCTTACACTCTCTCTGTGTTTAGCGCTCCATTCTCTCTCTCTCTCTCTCTCTCTCTCTCTCTCTCTCTCTCTCTCTCTCTCTCTTTGTGAGAATCCCATCCAAATTTAATGCACGCATACAAATATATATACAAAAAGGAGAGAGAAACAAAAAAGAGAGAGAAGTGATTTCTATTGAAAGAGTTTGTTAGGTGGTTTTTGTTTTCATCCCATTCAATTCAATTCAATTTGAATTCAATGAAAATGAAAATATTGAAAAATCAACAAAATGTTTATCTTTGATTTATCCGTAACTTCCCTTTATTTCCTTTGTTTCTTTCTCTTTCTATAAATTCTAACGCTTGCTTCTTTGCTTGCGTTCATATCTTCTTCTTCTTCTTCTTCTTCCTCTTCTTCTTCTTCTCTCTCTCTCTCTCTCTCTCTCTCTCTCTCTCTCTCATTTTCACCATTAGCTTTCTCAAAAAAATAAAAAAATTAGTTACTCTTACTTCTACTACTGTACACTCCTACTAGTGCTACCTTGTTTTTTTTTTCTTCTTCTTCTTCTTCTTCTTCTTCTTCTTCTTCTTGGGGTTTGAGTTTTTGAAATTTTTGACCAGTCATTTCTCTTTGTTTGTTGGAACAGAAAAAACGCTTGCTATCATAATAAAAAGTGTGCTGGTGATGATATAATTAACTGCACGTGTTTTTTGACTTGCTTGTACTAAGCTATAAATTACTCTTTTAATTTCCATTCTTCTCTCTAGGAAAATTTTTAAGGGCATATTTGTTGTACCGTGTACCAAATATGCTTTGTAAAGCAACAACTTTGTAATTGGTGTCGTGTAGTAACGAGTTTTGTAAAAGGTGTAGCAACGGGATTTGTAATGAGTACCATGTAGCAACGGGCTTGGTAATGGATGTCATGTAATCGGTGTCATGTAGCAACGGGCTTTGTAAAGGGTGACTGTAGCAATGAGCTTTGTAATGACTTTGTTGGGCTTTTAGGGTTTTGCCAATAATAAATAAGTTTAGGCTTTTATAGAGATGGTATAATTTTGTGGTCCAATTTTGGTAATAATATGAGAAATATTTGTGAGAGCCCAATTTAGGTAATAATATGGGAAATGTTTGTGAGGGCTCAAAATAATTTATTGGACTTGTATGGGTATTGTTTTGGTAAGTGGGCAAATGAAATTAAGATATGTGGTATGTCAGAAAAATTGTACCTCAACAAATATTAAAATGATTAATTCTCTCTGTAATATTTTTTTTTTTTTTTTAAAAATCCTATCCTTTGTTGGCTCTCTTTCATCCTATGTTTCTTATACATAGGAGGTCTTAGTCCATTAGCAGCTCTTTTTTTTTTTTTTTTTTAGAAAAGCTTCATTTATTCTAGTCTGAATAGCAGGCAGGTCTAGTGGATGGGCCTCCAAAGTGGATCTTTTTAGGCTGATTAATTTATATAACGTGATCTACAAGAAAATCTCAAAGATTATGGCAAATAGGCTCAAACAAATACTTCCCAACATTATTTCACCTTGGTAGGGAGCCTTTGTAACGAGTTGAGTGATCCAAGGTTAAACCATAATTCTCCAAGAAATACCTAACTTGATGTGGAAAATGAGAGGAAAGCAAGGGTAGATAAGTCACGACACTAAAGATTGACATGAAGAAAGCATTATATAAGATGGAGTGGTATTTCATATATCTTTTGAGTAATGAGGAAATTAGGCTTCTGTAAGGATAAATACATGTATCTATATAGCTCCTTCTCTATCTTAATTAACGGATCTCCAATCAATCTAATCAATCTTGAGAGGAGCCTTGGACAGGTGGAAACATAGGGTGGCCTTAATTTGTTCTACCTCTCGTAATAGCCCCAACGTCAGTCATCTCCAATCTACTGATGGCATGATGTTGTGAAAATTAGTTAAGCTAGATTAAAAAATAGAGATGAGAAAAATCAATATAGAGAACTTGTGTGGTTTAGCAATGTACCTTCATCTATGAGAACAAGTAAATATCAATTTACCATATGAAAAATTAAGGTACAGTAGCATTTATATATCATAACATCTTACTCGATTCAAAACATCTAGATACCCATATACTATGAGTGAGTGTGGTATAAGGGAGTTGCATAAAAGAAATCTACTAGATGGAGATAACCCTACCTGGTAAAACTTCGGCCTTTCTTAGTGTACGAAGGCAATGTGATGAATGTGATTACCTTACTTTAGAACCCATTCTTTTCAACCTTGTCAAGCTATCAAAAGTTTGAGCATAGAAGCTACAATTTAACGTAACTCAGTTTTCATCAAAACCAATACTATAGTTCACTATAATATTTGTATAATTTTTTGCAAAATACATTATTACATGTAGAAGAATGCTTTTACCCTATTTTTACTTATGATAATTAATACACTCTATAATAAAAAATTGATAACTATTGGTTTAAAATTATACTATTAATATAAATCTTATATTGTATATGAAACAAACGTGCACAATATTATACATTTTTTGCAATTATATTATTGTGGCAAAATTTACACGAAATTTTTTTTGTATACAATGTAATTTTTATAGCCTTATTATACTAATATAATGTAAACTAAAAATTTTGCACTGCAAGAACTATACTTTATATTTTAAAAGTCCAGATGAGAATGCACTTTCAATTTTTTTCTTTTTTCAGTTATATTATTGTGGCAAAAGTGTAGACACTTGTTAGTTGTCACATTTATGATTCTCGACGTGATAAAGTTGGAACCCGCACTGTATAATAGCAATGTACGTTACTTCTTTCATCGCGATAAATTGGAGATCCCTTAGCAACTTTATCGTGGCGATAATAATCTGTTAGCTTAGCCCCGACAAACGCCTTAAAAGTTTCGAACAACGTTTCCTTCTGTTCTGTTTTTTCGCCTTAATAGCTTTTCAAACCCCTGCAAATCCTGTCAGCTCTGAAAAACCCTAAATCCCCAAATCGGCAAAAATCCACTCTGATTCACTCAAATTAAAGGTAACCCATTATCTCTTCTTCAATTTTCTCCAATACCCAGTTCCCCAATTTCTTAAATTTTAATTTATTTTTGTTTAATTTTGGAAATTTAAAATTTTAGGTACAGAGTGAAAATGGGTGAGGAGGGAGAAGAAGAAGTGGGTAAGAAGAAGAGGAGGAGTGCTAGAATATTGGAATTGGAAGGGGAGAAGAAGAAGAAGATCAAGGACAAAAAGGAGGTGAAGGAACAAGGAGAGGGAAGCACTAACAAACTTAAGGTGAAATCCAAATCAGAGGTTGAGGAGGGCCCTAAGCAAGACCATGAGGAGCATGAAGAAGAGCAAGAGAAAACTAAGGAGGAGCAGAATCCAAGTACAAGAGAAGCAGTAGAAGCGCCCACTGTTAATGAAGAAACACTTGAAGTCGTGGACGTTGCTTTTGTTGCTTCCCCTTCACAACAGGTCTCTCTCCTATTCTTCATTTACACTTTTTTTTTTTTTGCTGTTAAGTGTTCTACACACACACACACACACACACATTTTTAAAGTCTAGTCATGGGTTCGAAAAGACTGGTTGCGCTTGTAGCTTATCAATTGAACACAGGAAAAAAAATTACTATTAGTGTAGCTAGATGTTGTTAATGTGTTCCTGGTGTGTGAATTAATGATGGCTGTTATTGTATATGGGATGATTTCTACATGTGATGTTGATCTAGAAAGTGAAGTATTTACAAACTCTTTACCTTAAACTTTTGGTCACTGAGCACTTGTAGTTCTTTAAGTTTCAAATGAGTGCTATTAATTTAAGCCATATGATCTTGGCATCTAGCTCGGATTGTGGGATTGAATCACTAAGCCCAAAGTCGAGATCTAGTCCAGGACCTTGACTAGTAAATTGCGTAGAAGCCACAAAATGTGAGAGAGAGAGAGAGAGAGAGAGAGAGAGAGAGCACATATTTGTTATTGGAGAAGTGAGAAATGTAATTAGCCAACGAGAAAATGACATGTAGCTTTCTTAGTTTTTAAAAGAATTTGATCGGGTCGGGTTTACCAGGTTTGCATAATGATATGAAAACCTGACACCCACCTGAATCCTAACGAGTCTTGATTAACAGAATCCATTTTCGACTGCAAGTGAACTCAGAGCCGGCTGTTTGGTGTCTGGTCGGATTGGGTTGGATGGTTTTGAGTGGTTCAGGTTGATGTTGATGATGATATGAGTTATTGATTGATGTAGTTTTAAGTGAGGGAGAATGGTACTGATATGTGATATATTGAAGTGTTCTTTAATGTTTTGGCATCCATCTACTCATGGATAAAAACCTAAAATACTTGTCATTACTCATTAATCATCATCACAAATCTGTGCTATGCATGCATTGCAAATGGCTCTTGAATGCAATAATGAGCAGTTGCATCACTTTGTTTTGAGGAGTTCCATAAGATTTTTCCCTTGTTCTCAGAGAATGTGTTCTTGGCGAACAGATTCAGCATTTTCTCTGTTTGAATAGAAACTGTCCAATTTACCGATTGCAATGTGGCTTATGAAGCATTTCACATGTTATAATAGATCCAATTACATTTTGTATGTGCACAGACCACACAGACACAGGTATTAAAGTTTGCCATTTGTTTACACTTTTGTGTAGGACATTATGGATGCATCACAGCCAGATCATACAGACACTCAGTCTGATCAGCAACCTACTGATCCCTCCATGCATACACCCCTTCCTGCACAATCATCAGCACCTTCAGAGCTCTCAGTGGACACATTAACAACATCTGAAAGTATAACTCCATTATTACAATATGCTTAGTTTTGTTAATGCATTTATACTTGTTAGGCCTTTTGATTTGGTCTAAGGTTGTGATGCTTAATACTTCAGCTTCCACCTCAATCAGACAGAAAGGACGAGGGCCTGCAAAAGGCTTGAAGCTGGCTAAGAGAGCACAAGAGAGTACTGATGGAAAGTTGGACATTGAGTTCTCAGACAAGTCTAATTCAGCCGTGCGGCCAAATCAGCGGATGTTTATGGATGAGGTGGTACAACAGATGAGGACGTATGCACCGCTTAATGTTAAGAAGTGGGCAGAAGTACCGCAGGAGGCAAAAGATAACATTGATGCAGCTGTGTTGGTAAGTAAGGGAATATGTATGTATATATATGTGTGTGTGTGAAATGTAAATAATCTATTTGTTATTTTATTAGTTTGTCAATTGTATTTTATTTGTTGTCATTTCAGGGTAGGTGGAGAGTCCCGGATACGCCCTTGCGAAGAGCCAGCATATTACAGTTGGCTAATCGAAGATATCGGGGTTGGCGAGCAAAACTCTCCAAGGACTACAGTAAGTACGACAACGATGAGGATCGCAGGCAGAACCGGCCCAAGGAGGTCACAGAGCAGCAATGGGAGTCTCTTATTGCATACTTTGGTACTGATGATTTTAAGGTAAAAATCCATGCATCTTTTATATGCTATTTACTTTATTTTCCTCCTATTACCTTAAATTATGTTTGCTAAGTTTTCTTTTTCATTTCAATTACGTACACTACATTGACTACTTGAATATGTTTATCCTACAAAGACCATTAGTGATAGAAATAAAGAAAACCGATCAAAGCAAAAGACGGGTAAAATCACAGGAAGCAAGTCTTTTGCAGCCGTGAGTTATGATGCGGTGAGTAGAAAAATTAATGATAAAAAAGCAATTGATTATGTTTTACATTTGTCTTTAATTTATTAGTTAATCTTTTATGTTAACTTGAATACAGCGGGACCCCCTGACTGGTCAGCAGCCTAGTGAATACAGGACATGGCTTCTGTGCCATCGTCATTGTGATGGTACTTGGAGTGACGACAATGCCAGACAGATTTATGTTAGTAAAAATTTTGTGTGATGCTTCTATTTTACATTTTTGTGTGTGTTCTACCTGATGTGAGTTTGCATTTGTTATTGCAGGAGCAAGTTAACCAGTTAATCACTCAGAAGTCTGAACAAGAGGGGGTGCCACTATCGTCATCAACTGAGGATGAATTGTTTCATTCAGTGATTGGTTCTAGACCAGGCCATGTACGGGGCCAGAGACTTGGGTTGATCCCAGTGCAGAAAGAGGCTCTTGGTGAGGTTCAAATGGAGCGTGATGCGCTTGAAGAGCAGCTTGGTGAGATGAAGTTGAAATTGCAGGAGGAAAGTGCAGCACGGAGTGTGATACAGGCACAACTGCAGGCAGAGAGTGCAGCACGGGCTGAGATGGAGGCACGGCTGCAGGCAGAGAGTGCAGCAAGGACTGCTATGGAGGCACGATTGCGTGCAGAATTTATGGTTGCCCTCGATAGCCTACGATCTCAAGCCTCTACTAGCAGTGTAAGTTCCAAAGTCAATTTATTGGGTTGATCTTTATATATTTAAAAGATAGTTGATGATAGTACTAATAAGTCAAGGATAATTGATAATATATCCATGTGCCAGAGGCATAAAATGGGTCACCTAAACCTTGGGTTGTTCATGGGCCTCAGATTGATTTGCTAAAATGGTTTGAACAGCTAAAGGGTCTGCAAGATACACAAGCAGACTGCATCATGCTCATACCAAAGTTAAAGAATGTTCTCACAAGGACAGAGAGTTAAGAATTCAAAATTTTCTTTCATTTTATTAAAGTGATATTATGAAAAGGGTACAATATACATAATGGTCTTTTCCTAGGTCACCCTTATTAGTGTCTCTTGTGTTTCTATGCATATTTATGCACACATAGACAGGCTTTGGAAATAAATTTTCCTAAGGTAATGGAACCTCACATACTCAGGAAACTTAGCTACCTGTTGCATAAGTGCTTTGGGCAAACCACTAGACTAGAATTATGTATTTGCTCAGAACCTGCAAAAACTAGGAAAAGTTTCTATTCTTGTGTAGCGTTGCCACAGATGTTATATTCCCTGTTTGATCTATGAGGTCATTCATAATCAGTAGCTTGGTTAGGCTCATATGTTTTGTTGGTCTGATTCTGTAAAACATGAGATGAAATTTATATTGAAAAATTTAAGTGACCATTGAGCAGTTGTGTCCTTGGAGATTGTCAGGTAAACTGTTGCAAGATTTTTTCTGGTCCATTTGATTGAATTTTGAGAGCACTGCAGGTTCAGTTGTCAAATCAGATTCATTAATTAATTGCATTTTGAAACATTCACCATAAGAAAAACTTCATCTGTATTTTCATGGTCAATAAGGTTTTCTTGTATAATTAAAAGCTGATTTTTGTTCTAGAAAGAGGTGTAACCAACAGATGTGGAAGCTTAATTTTAATCAAATAAGTATTAATATTCCTTTTCTATTTCCCCTCTTCAGAAACACAATCAACAATGAAGTAAAGAGACATCGTATCAAGGTCTGTTGCCAGAGGAGTCCCTCTGCTTTGTGCTTGAAGAAACTTCCACTAGTCAAGGATTAGATTTTTTTTTTTTTTTTTTTTTTTTTTTTTTTTTTTTTTTTTTTTTTTATAAATTGGTGAAACTTAGTACAATTCCTTAGGTTTTCCAATTAAATTCCAACACATGGCTATTGAATTTAGTTGTCTTGGTTAAGATAACACCATCTGTACTAAATTAGTCAATCATGTATTTGGATTCATTTTAACTATAGCATGGCAAAAGCAAAGGGAGCAAAACAGCCAAAACTGATGCTATGCATGGTCACCTCATAGATGAGAGAACTATAATGTAGGCTATAACAAAGTTTTATGGGTCCAGTTTATGTGTGCCTTTAGGGCACACATTAAGCTATTTATTTTTGAAAACATTTTCTCAAAAATTGAAAAATGTGTTAATACTTTTTCAATTTTCGAGAAAATATTTCTAAAAAAGATTAATTATTGTATGCCCTTAGGGCACATATTAGCAAAATCCAAGTTTTATTAATGCAGTATAAATGCTGTGTAAACTTTGAGCATATTGGAAGTGATGTGAGGGGACATATAAGAGTTGAGTTCTGTGCTGAAAATTAAATAATAGACTATTTTAAAAAAGTTTTAATATTACTTCCATGAATTTTTTTTTTTTAAATTGTCAAAAAAATTAATGTTTTTTTTTCTTTTTCTATAAAAAGTTTTAAAAAATATTTCTTAAGTTAGCCCTTTGGACGTCTATTAACTTTTTCCTAAAATAAAGGTTGAGTTTGTTTGGTCGTCGACCATTTATTTTTAAACACTTTTTGGATTTTCAAGTGTTTGACCAAATTGAAAATGCTAGTCAAACTGAAAACAATTTTAGTAAGTAAATATACATAAATGGGTTAAGCCTATTTATTTCAACTTTTTTGAGTTTGAATGGAGGTTTTTTTTTTTTTTTTTTAAAGATAAAAATTCTACTCTAACTTAATTTTAGTGTATATATGTATGAACCTTCCTTCTGGATATTTGAACCTCTGTCCTTATCCTCCTACATTCCATAAATATTTATACTTGTAAAGTGACCATGGTACCAAGGGTGCATGGTGGTAGTTTGAATGGAGTTCTAGCTTAAGTATTGATGGACTTTTGGTAGAGTTATTTGGTGTCTCTCACTCTCTCTCCTCCAATAATCTAGAACCAAAGTTGTTGGTTTAACAAGTGAGTAATCGATATACATAACATGTCAAAATCCATCTATTTGAACTTTTGGATTTGAATGACTCCCACTTTAGGGAGGAAAAAAGTAAACCGGTGATCTACGTAATTTACCCAAAGTGGAGTTCGAAGATGTATATCAATGAGGTTTTTTACTTTTTATAGACAAATGGTCTCTCTTCCCAAACAGGATACATGACATTTATGCTAATGGGATCAAATACTAATATGCTAGGGCACATTCTTTCAAATATTAAGATAGGGTTTCATTCTTTACCATAAATATTGATGATTGGACTGACTATAAACTTTAGTGTGAAAATAGTTTACTATGTAGTGCATGGATTTGGTTGAGGGGATTTTTTATTTCAACCCACCATGGTTAGATTGAAAAAAAAAAAAAAAACAATCCAACTCAATCAATACAAATAGCAGAAGATCTATAATCTTATTTGTGTTGGTTTAATGCATTAATCAAACTTTTTTTTAGAGATAATTATAATATGCTGTTAAATTTACTGCTTAAACCCTTTTTCTCTTAAACTCTCAAGCACTTAGTGAATGAGAAGGTATCAATTCAGCTACAAGGTCATTGGCAATGCATTAATCAAACCTAAGCATAACATCAAACGAACACAAATAACAAAAAAAATATGACCTTACAAATCTAAGCATAGCACCAAACCAATACAACTGGATTCTTAATAGTCCAAGCAAATGCCTGTATTAAGGCTTTCCAAAATATTATGGTGTTCCTGAACCATGTTCAAGTACGGTTCCATGAATGTAGCAGGATTGATTTTTCTGATTTCCAAAGTTGATATATTTGCATGTTTTGGAAATTTTGTCCACTCAATTCTATTGAATGCAGCAAGACATTGGCCAATATACCTATGGTTGGAAATATGGCTATTGAAAGTAGACAATGTAATGCAAGCAAACGCGCATAAAAGTTCCATGAATTGTGACTGCTGAGTTTTGGAGAATGATTCAACACGGAATCAAGAAAATAAAAATAAAAATCAACGCTAAACCAGGTATACAATGAATTTTCTCTAAACAAGGAATTTGGACTTTTCGATCCACGCTAGACCCAGAGATGCTGTTGCCGCCATGGCGTGATAGCCATGGTTTGCATTTATGTCCTGTACATTACAGAATTTGTAAACCTGTAGGTTTGACATCAATGAGAGTCATATGTAGCTTTCGCATCAATGAGAATCATATGTGGCTTTGATACAGTAAAGGGAGCAAGAACTAGAGTTAGAAGAACGACAACAACAACGTCAAAATGCAACAAACTAGGAAAAGAGTAGACAAATGATCACACAAGAAGAACAACCTTGCTACCATTACCCAGTTTACAACATGTGACTTCTGGTTTCAAGTATGCTAATCTTCGTTTGAGCAATAGAGGAATTTCATTCATTCTTATTGAATCTAATAATCATTTTTGAAGAACTACATACATATCCACTACAGCAATGTCCATTTGTTGAGCCCTCTTCTTCATAAAGGCACAAACTAAAATTAAAAACAGAGTTGTCTAAATGGAGCACAATACGAACTTGACTACAAATCACTTACCTTAGGACAGATTGCAAATAGATAATACAAAGTGACTGTAAAGCTTTACAAAGTCGTTGTAGTAGTAAAAGGAGATGGACTGGGTGGAACAGATACATCAACAACTCCTTCAAGCATCTGCATAACGTTCCTCATAGTTGGTCTAAGAGATGGGTCTTCTTGAATACACCAAATAGCAATCATGACAAACCTTTCTAGCTTCTCTCTGTCTTCCAAGGCCTCCATGTCACGTTCTACAAGAGCATCTAATGTTCCTTCTCTGAAGCAGTCATAAGCCCAATCAGTCAAAATTGCTGTCTCCTCTCTGCCAGACTCCATATCTACGCTTCTCCTACAACAAATGATCTCTAGCAGCATGACACCAAAGCTGTATACATCAACTTTAGCAGTGACTGGCATATTCCTGAACCACTCAGGTGCAACGTACCCTTTTGTTCCTCTAATGGCTGTATTAGTATGACTTTGACCCATCATCAAGAGCTTTGCTAATCCGAAGTCAGAAATTCAAGCCTCGTAATATTCATCAAGAAGTATGTTTTGAGGCTTTATATCACAATGGATTATCTGGGTGCTGCACTCTTCATGTAAATACAAGAGTCCTCTTGCAATTCCAAAAGCAATTTGGATTCTTTGCTTCCAATTTGGTCTCAAATCTCCAAAAAGGAAATCTGCTAATGTGCCATTCCTCAAGAACTCGTATACCAGTAACCGTTGTTGTCCCTCATCACAGAATCAATCAGTCTAACCAGATTTTTGTGATGTGTCTTACCAATTATATTAAGTTCAGCTTTGAATTCCTTATCACCATCTTGTGCAAAACTATATAACTTCTTGACTGCAACAGGGATGTTAGAACCCATCTGGATTGCTCCTTTGTAGACAATTCCAAAAGCCCCCTTTCCCAACTCTTCCATGAACTCATTTGTAGCATCTTGAAGCTCTTTGTATGTAAAGCAATGCAAATTTATATCCAAGACACTGCTACCTCTATTAATTTTGTTACGTTTCTTCTGGTAAATGAAGAAAAAACCATAACAAAAAGCACCAATCAATATAAAGTTAACAAATACGGAAGAACCCAGAAGCACTGACCCTGGAATTATCAAACCGTCCTGGTTTTTCTTCTCTCGATCTGGCGTATTGTTTGGATTTGGGAAATAAGAACCAGGTATAGTGGATTTTCTAACCTTGATGAAAGCTTTGCCACTAAATTTGCCGTCAAATCTCCCATTTGAGAGTGGTAGCTTCTTCTTCCAACTGGTTTTATTTTCTGTAAATATTGCAACAGCACAGATACAATCTTGCAGGCAAGAATTTCTACAATCCACTTCTGCAAAAGGCTCCAACCTTAGGTAATCTGCTGTTGGCCAATCAGTATATGTTAGTTCCTCTACACTATAGATATCATATGTGGAACTAAGCTTATCTTCTTCACAACCCTGTATGAAGTCCGCTTTGCAGCTACTATACTGATCATTTGGATCAATTAAAGAGTATCCAGGTGGGCATTTACATGTCGGCCTTGAATCTTTGAGGGTGCAGATACTGTTAAACCCACATGCACCAATACCACCTTGTTCAAGAAAAATATCCGTGCAAATGTTTTCTGGTACAGACCAGACGACAGTCCAGCTTCCAATGGAAGCCTTTGGGTGAGAATATAGGGTGAAAACCCCATCAAAGTCGAGAGTGGCTCTATAATAGTAATCAGTTTCTGAGTTTACTACTCCCTCTCTAAGAACAAATCTTTGGTTGTTCTCTCTCACAATGTACATGTAGCCTGACTCGTTTAAGGCCAATTGTATGCCAGGACTAACATTATTATTATCACCAATACTTCCATTTTTATAATAAGGAGGGTCATTAGCATATGTTGACGGCAAGTTTATGGTATTGAGCACTAGATTCCCATCAAGAAATCGTACCTGGAATCTTCCTTTGGAAAAGTTGGTCTCTGATTGTCGAGAAAAAAGTGACCCTTCATTTTCCATGGTCTGTGTAGGCAAAATTGTATCAGTAGGATTCATGAAGCTCGACCATACCTCATTGGAGTTACTATCTTTTAGCACAAAGTTGCCTGTATCGTTCATCACACCAGAGGCAACAGTAGGCGAGCTAGAGTTCCATAACTGTTGGCCTTGAGGGCTGGTAAGTACTAGCCCATTGTCAGCAGTTAGATTCACTTGTGATCCTCTTGGTGCAAGTGTTTCATTTGCATACCAAACTATGGTTTTGTCAGGAATCTTGGCATACCATATAGAAAGAAAGAAGAGATTTGTATGACTGAGTTGACGAAAACCGAAGGCAAAATCACCAGAAGGTGAGAACCAAGAAGAGTTATCAGTTGCTGAGAGAGAGGCACCTAATGTAATGGCACCATTAGTTTGAGCAACAGTACTGTAAATTGGTAGCAGAAGCAGCAAAAAAAAGAGCGTTTGAGTGACAGCAAAAGCAAAAGCCATTGCCAATTCAATAAACAAAATGGGAGTTAAGGTCCGGAGTAAATAGACTGTGACAAAATTATATGTATAATTCATCAATCTTATAGCGAAATTCTTACTTTAGTCAACATCGCCATCCAAGGGTTACTATTGTCTTGGTCCATTGAATTTTCTGGCAGTCGAGGGATATTTCTAGGCACGTCAGTCTGTTTGGCTTTAAGGATGATTTGGTCACAACTTTTCAACAAATTAAAGAGTCCATTCAAACAAGCAACCGAACTGAGGTAGTGCCAAAAACAGTGTCATGGTCATAAAATCTGTGCGATGGTCATAACAATATTAAATATTACAGCAACGTGGTCAATCAATGTCTCGTAATAGCACAGCACTGCCCAATTTTTGCGATGGTCACTCAACAAGTATAAATGCTTGTGAGGTATAAAGGGATAAGGGTCAATGTTCAAGGGTCAAAGTTCAAATCTCTAAGAGGGAGTTTTACATACATATACACTAAAATTAGATTAGAGTGAAAATTTTATCAGTTACTGTTGAACCAGTTTGTCAATTTAAGAAGCTATGTATTCATATTTGAATATGTGTTTGTGCATTTGTTAACAAGATTAAATTTTCTTAAAGACTTTTTTTTGAGAAAGTAATTTTAAAAAAAAAAAAAAGACTTGCTCCCTAATGTTTTAGAGGTGTCAGTTTAGTCCCTAATTTTTGGTATTGTGTCAAAATAGTCCTGGTAGATAAGTGATGAATGAAAAATACTGACTTGGCTGACTAAGATATTAAAATATTATTATTTTTGCCAAGTACGTTGTCACGTGCCCTTCAATTAAAAAAAGAAAAAAGAAAGCTAATTGATTGGGAACATAATCCACTGTGAAAGGAGAGTGAAGGGGAAGGGGGAAGAGAGATTGGAGACTTTGAGAGTGCTTAATCTAGGGCGACGACGACCCGTCCATCCATGGCGAAGCTGATATAGCTAATGGAGAGGCCTGGCTGAGTGGAGATCAGCGACCCATCCATCACGCAGCTAGCGCAATGCTCTCCTCGTCACCGCCATCCTTGTCTTCTATGTTCATTAACCGCTTCAGCACAACGCTCCTTTGTTCCTCACTCATCTCATCATCCTCATCGACAAACTCAATCAACTCATTAAGCGCCTGAAGAATCATTTAGTAATATATTACTAGATCATGTCTGTGTGATTGTGTCCTCCATATAAGTCAACAATTGTTATGCCTTTCACAAAATTTCTATTTTATTAGATCGTGTTTTGATTTTGAATTTTGATTTTATTTTTATGAAGTGGTATATCTAGTTGTTATTCTCGTTTGAAATGTATCTTGAGGATTATTTTATTCGTTTAATTCTAATTTACAATAGTTTTCATTTGGATTGTTTGTTAATTCTGTAATCGTTGTAGTTGTTATTCTCGTTTGAAATGTATCTGAAGGATTATTTTATTCATTTAATTCTAATTTACAATAGTTTTCATTTGGATTGTTTGTTAATTCCGTAATCGTTGTTTTTGTTGTTAAAATAAATTATGAAAATATAAAATGAATTCGGGACCTTAGTTTTAGTTTTTCGGGATTTTTTTGAGATAAAATTTTGATTTCCAGTGGCTATATCAGTTTTGCCGTAGATGGGTAAGTTGCCATCAAATTGACATTTAATATAAATGTTAGAGACAAAATATGTAGTTTACCCTTAGTTTTAAGTAAAATACTGATATGGTAATCGCTTATTGAATAATGTAAAATATGAGTTTTATACTCCATCATTTTCAAATTCAGACTCTTTGTTAATAGATCATTTTAGAAAAAAATTTTAATAGTAATTTCATGGAAATATAAAAAACTATCAAATAAATAAATAAATTTTTTTCTTTTTCCATAAAACTTTTTTGAAGATATTTTCTAAGCTAATGTGCTTAGGGTATTGTAATGGTGAAAAATACAGCTTATCAACTTAATGAAGATTTTTACCATTTGCTGTCACAATAAACTTGTTTAGAGATGGGAAGTCAAATCTGTTTGTGATATCCAGCGTACAAGAATGTGAAGGTTATGACATAGACACAGGAAGGAAAACTAAACTTCTTCTATTAATCCATAGTTCAAGAATTGGTTCAAAAAGAAAATACAAGTGTTGGTCCTCGGGTTTAGTTCGAGGATGAAATTACAAGTGGAATGGACCTTTTTTTTTTCTTTCTCTTTTCTCTCTCTATTTCTCTGTCCCCCCCCCCCCCCCATCTACGTCTTCCTCTTGCTTTTATATCCGGCAACAACTCATTTGAGTTTTACACTTGCAGGGTTGAGATTGCAGCCCTAGGTTCCTATCCCATCCAAAGCATGCTAACCTAATTTACCCTATAATCTTAGTTGTGCCACCACTATTCACGGCCATTTCCTCATTAATGTAGTCAGAGGAGTGGTTGTCATGCATTTAATGCGGAGAGGACAGCTTCTACTCATCTTTTTCTTCCTCCTCCTTGTGTTCCATGCCCACTCTGCTGCCTCTTCCTTTTGGTGTTTTAGCTTCATGTACCTCGCGCACTGACGCTTGTCCCCAAGGTCCGAGGTGTGTATTAGCCATAACCGACTAATTAAATTGGGTTAGGGGTCCTCGTCCCCACAGGTATCTATTAACCTTTCACTTCATTTTTATAACCTATTGATAAAACTTTGTGTTAAAGTACAAAACACACCCCTAAATTTTACGAGTTTTTGGATTTTGCCTCCCAATATTTCGAAATGTTGATCCGCGTTCCTAACATTGTGAGCCATTTTGATTGATAGTTATTCCTTTAATGCTCATACCGATGTATTTGTTAAACGCCATGTAAGTTTTTTACCTATGCTACTTGGTCCAATTAAAGAATGCCATGCTGCAATTTTTCCATGTGATCATTTAAATAAATAAAATAAACCTCTACAATCAATTAAATTGAAATGATTTAATTTTTTAATCTTAAAGAATTATTTTAATTTTTAAAATATTTTTAAATTTATGTAATTACATAAAATAATAAAATCCACATGACATGTTTTAATTGGACCAACTAATACACATGTGCCAGGCTTATGTGTCACTTAACAGACGCATCAACATAATACTAACGGAAGGGTTAGGAATTAAAATGGCTCATAACATTAGGGATGCAAATCAAAATTTTGAAACTTTAGTGAGAAAAATTAAAATACTTCCAAACTTTAAGAGTGTTTTACATTTTAGCCAAATTCTGGAGAAACTTTAAACTTTAATGAAATCCTAAGATTTGAAAAGAAAAAAAAAAATCTTGAACCATCTCAATCTTGAATGTTTTGGTCAGATTGGTTTTGATTTAGGTAATTTGAGTTTGACTTAGGTATTTGGTTCTGATTTGGGTTAGCATATACAAACTCTACAGTCAAGAAAATGTTATCAGAGGCCTTGATTTGATGTTGCATTGAATTATCCTTCTTTGGCAACCCTTGTGCAAGTAATGGAGACCTCTACAGTGCAGTAATTCTTACCCATCTTTTGTAAAGAGTAAATGTATTTTTATACTAGAAAAGAAAATTGTAGCAGAAGTATTTGTAATCTTTTTTTTTTTTGTGGTCTATGTATATGCCTTCCAACCGAAGAGATGATAGATGATTTTTTTTTTTGGGGGGGGGAGGGGGGTGTGGGGCGCTTTTTTTTAATGAATTTATGGCTAATTAGAAGGTAGTTTAAGGGTCCGTTTGGATAGAGCTTATTGCTGAAAATTAAAAACTGAAAACATTGTACCAAAATAATTTTTAAATGTGTAAATAGTACCGTGTGACCTATTTTTAATAAAAAAAATTATGTAAAGTGAAGTTTGTGGGTCCCATGAACAGTACAAGGGACCCACAAATGTGCTGAAAGTCAGCAAAATGCGGCTACTGTTCATGCACAGTAACATGAACAGTAGCCTTGTCCCCCCTGACCCGTGCTGCTGCAGCAGAAGAAGAAGAAAAAAAAAAAAAAAACAGAAAACTCAGACGCAGACGCAGAAAACACTGTATCCAAACCAAGCCTAAAGAGTCTTTTGGGTAAATATTGCTAAAAGTGAAGTTTTTTGGGGTTATAGTCACTGTTCGAAGTTATTTGGGAGAATGAGGAGAGAGAGTGAATTTCGGCAACAGTGTTGCCGAAATTCGAAGAAAAGTATGAGAGAGAAAATTAAAAGTGAGGAGAGAGAAATTTTGGAATTTCAGCAACAGTGTTGCCGAAATTCCTTTTGCCCAAACCCTGCCCGCTTCACTGAGTGCCCATGCGCGTGAGTGCCCAAAAGGAAAAAATAAAAAAGGTTTGTGGCAATCTCATTGCCGAAAATGGAGGAAAAAAAAAAAAAAAAGAATTACGACAATGAGATTGCCGAAATAGGGGGGAAGGAAAGAAAGAAGAAAAAAAAAAAAAAAAGGTGGCCATGTAGTGCCGAAATAGGGAAAAAAAAAAAGTAAAGTAAAATTGGCAATGGGGTTGCCGAAATAGGGAAAAAAAAAAAAAAAAAAAAAGGTGGCCATGTAGTGCCGAAATAGGAAAAAAAAAAAAAAAAAAGGAAATGTGGCAAATAAGGAATTGCTAGGGCATACATGTTTCAGGTCTTGACTTTACTATTTGGAAATAAGAGCCAAAATAAATTGCATTGCTGCTTTCTCAGGCTGTTAGCGGACTTTGGTGTAGCTGGGCAATATAGCTGGGGTAGTGCCACGCTTGCTTTCCTTTATAAAGAGTTGTGTATTGCTTTCCTTTTGGCTCTTATTTGCCACATTTCCTTCTTTTTTCTTTTTTCTTCCCCCCTATTTTGGCAACTCCATTGCCAGTTTTCCTTCTTTTTTTTTTTTTTTTTTTTTTTTTCCTATTTCGGCACTACATGGCCACTTTTTTTTTTCTTTTTCTTCCCCCCCTATTTCGGCAACCCCATTGCCAATTTTCCTCTTTTTTTTTTTTCCTATTTCGGCACTACATGGCCACCTTTTTTTTTTTTTCTTCCCCCCCTATTTCGGCAACCCCATTGCCAATTTTCCTCTTTTTTTTTTTTTCCTATTTTCGGCACTACATGGCCACTTTTTTTTTTCTTTCCCCCCCTATTTCGGCAACCCCATTGCCAATTTTCCTTTTTTTTTTTTTTCCTATTTCGGCACTACATGGCCACTTTTTTTTTTTTCTTTCCCCCCTATTTCGGCAACCCCATTGCCAATTTTCCTCTTTTTTTTTTTTTTTTCCTATTTTGACACTACATGGCCACCTTTTTTTTTTTTCCCTATTTTGGCAACCCATTGCCAATTTTACTTTTTTTTTTTCCCTATTTCGGCACTACATGGCCACCTTTTTTTTTTTTTTTTTTCCTTTCCCCCCTATTTCGGCAATCTCATTGCTGTAATTCTTTTTTTTTTTTTCTTCTTCTTTTCCCTCCATTTTCGGCAATGGGATTGCCACAAACATTTTTTATTTTTTCCTTTTAGGCACTCACGCGCATGGGCATTCAGTGAAGCGGGCAGGGTTTGGGCAGAAGGAATTTCGGCAACACTGTTGCCGAAATTCCAAAATTTCTCTCTCCTCACTTTTAATTTTCTCTCTCATACTTTTCTTCGAATTTCGGCAACACTGTTGCCGAAATTCACTCTCTCTCCTTATTCCCCCAAATAACTTCGAACAGTGACTATAACCCCAAAAAACTTCACTTTTAGCAATATTTACCCAAAAGATTCCAAGCCTAAATATTGAAGCTCCATAATTATTGCCATGGACAAACAGTGGCAAGGACAAAACTTATAAAGTGTAATATTGAATGAAAATAAATCTCAATTTTTTTTATAAAACAATAATAATAATAATTGAATGAAATGGAAATAGGAAATGGATGCAGCTGCATCCCATTAAATTAAAGTTGTTGCAATTCTTCCGTATAAGCTACCCTGAAGAAAGCTTTTTTAAATTAAAAAAGCTACCTTGAAGAAAAAGACAGATATGATTGACGGAAACATAACTAAGTCAAAAGTTAAAAGCAGTTTTTTAATATTAATGAGTTTTAGTATTTTTTTTGTGTGTTTTAATAAGTATTATTATTTACAAAAAAAAATAAAGATGTTTATTCAACATTGGTTGTGTATGTCTAGTATCCGTTGTTTATAACTCCAGTCTACAATTACAAAGATTAGGCCTTTTTGTTGTTGTACTCTGATTATGTAATGTATTATAAACCCAGTTTAAAATACTAGTATTACTGTTTTCGTATGTATTCTAATAAGTATTACTCACATTCGAACTCCAGTTCGAGTTGGTGGTACCTATGAGCTTACCCAAATATATCGCGGGGCGTGGGACAATGACTGTCACATACGAATCCCTTTTTTTGTTTCTAAAAAAAAGTATTTTAATATTAATATTTATGAACAATAAGTAATTTACTAAATACTTTTCACCTTACTAGATGGATTGATTAGGTCAATAAATATTACTATTTTTCTATCTATTGGCAAGAAGAAAAAACCTATAGTTTGAACTTTGAATAAAAAATTGGGAAAAGAAAAATGAGTCAATTGAGAAGGCAATGCTTCTCAATAAAAAGAAATTTGATTAGGCAATGCCAAACAATGTTAGGATCACAAAAACTTATACAACTTTTATTACAACTTGTTATGTAGTGAGTTGTATGTGGTGAAAAATAGTGGTGAGTTCGGAAAAGGCATTGGAATCTTCTGTATTATTTTTTATATTCTACTTTATACTCTACTAATAACAACTTGATGTGTATGTCTTTTTCTTTCTTTATAAAAGAGTAATGCTACATTTATAACATTTTTATAACAAATTCTCTTGTCCAACTTATTTTATTCCACTTTGTATTCCACGGTTCAATCAATTAAACGAATACATAACAAGTTATGATTGGTAGAACATTAAGTAAAAAACAAAAAAGTGGAACAAAGAATTTATATTTGTAGCAAATATATATATATATATATATATATATATTTATTTATTTATTTTAATGATAAAAAGTTATCATCAAGAGCGAATATTATAGGTTAAAACTCTCTCTCAAAATATATATATATATATATACACACACACACACTCACAATTGGTGTGTGTTTGTGTTTTGGTTAATTTTTTAGGTAACAAATTATTTTTACTATCTTTTCTTTTTAATTTTAACTTTTCTTTTTTTTTCTCACTTTTTTATTTAATGGTTAAGATTGAAAGTTTCTTTTCTCAACTCTCAATCTTAGCTATTAAGAACTATTGCATCATGCAACCTAATCTCAATTCCTCAAATGACAAATCAGTGGCCCAAAAAAAAACAACAACAACAACATTGTTTTACAACGGTAAGCGAAGTGGCATGCTTGGTCATTAATTGGATACAATTATTGAAGTTTTCTGTTTGCATGTACTTGTACATCAAATTGAATTTGCATTTCACATTAATTATGAATTTAAAGTTTGCATGTTGGTGGTGTTTGCATCGCAACTACATGACTTTAAACAGAGGAAGCTTAACTTAGATAGGAAAGAAAATATAAATCACAAGAGGGTACCTTTATTTATCACCTTGGGTAAGCTAACTGTTTCTGTTGGAATTTTGAACTTCTGGGAGAGAGGGTGTAAAAAAAAAAAAGGAAAAGAAATTATAAACCCATGCCATGCATCATTTGCAGAAGTTATTTTGATATAAGCTTAACTTAGATAGAAAAGAAATTATAAATCACAAGAGGGTACCTTTATTTATCACCTTTAGTTATCACCTTTAGTCAACTCAGTTCTCCATAATTACTTATATATAATCTTAATATACCTCCATTTTTTCTTTATTGCAAAAGAATAGATAATGGGACGTACTAAAACTAAAAAGTTTGCTTTGTAGCTATAGCTTAGCTCACTTGCATCAAGTTACTGACCACAAAATGATTTAAGATGCAATTGATTTGGCATAATTATCAAAATCTAATATGTTCTTCAGGTATCTCTACCCTCATAACCAATATACCCTCGTAACCAATAGGCTATTTTGTAAAATGTGCTTCAGACTTTGTTGTTTCCTTGAGTTTTTATTTTTAAGTTGACCGAAAACGTTTTACTGTTTTACAATATTTTACAACAAAAAAAATTCCTAAAATTAATGAAAATATTTTACTTCAAAATAAACCAACATTAATTTGTTTAAATATCATCGCAAGCTTTTTGTTTTTATTTTTTCTTCCCTCGCTTTCAACTTTTTCTTCTGGTGTTTGATAAGCTAAGAGCTTCCTATAACCACAAACACAAAAGAAATAGAAAGAATACAACGGAGAGCAAAATCACAACCACGCAGGACAAGCAGCAAGCAACTCATAGAAACTAAAAACAGAACACAGTTTGTTAAACCTCTTATTTGTAGTTGAAAACAAAATTTCCATAGGAATTAGTGACACTTTACTTATTTATAAACTTCTTCATATTTGAAAAACTATGGAAACATATCTAAAATCTTCTGCAGATAAACTCACTTGGAGCACATGAACCAATATAACAAAGATCATTATAGAAACAGACCAAAAACAAACTTAACTACAAACAAAAGATATATGATGGCATATTGCAAAAGAGAGCTAATACTAAGACATAGTTACTGTCCTACTAAAAGGACGCGGGCAAGGAGGAACAAGCACTTCAACAACACCCTCAAGCATCTTGTGTTACCCTCAAGATGTTGTAGTTTACCACTTTACTTCACGTTACACCCAGCATCAAACAAAAATTTTAAAATAAAATAAAACTTACCCCCCACAAAAATTCATAGCAACCAGCCACATTCACCACCACCACCACCACCACCACCTTTACCACCAACCCCACCTCCACCACCACCACCACCACCTCATCCTCCATTCCCGCCACCACCATCCCCACCTCATCCTCCATTCCCACCACCACAACCCCCACCTCCACCTCCACCACCACAACTCATCGCTAAAAAAAACCCAAAACAAAACCACCGACACAATCACGACAACAACCACCGTCATCGTCATCAACAACCCACCGCAAAACCCATGGCCACAACAACCACCATCACAATCACAACCCACCTCCCAAAAAGAAAAAAAAAAAAAAAAATACAGTGATATCTTCCACTCCTCTTGCAGCCCCTGTGATGCCTTTCTCCGTGATATCTTTTCAGAATTCGAAACCTCTTGGTCCTTTTGATCTCTAGAAACAGTGACTTCACTATTAGATGCAGCAGATGGAGTAAACATAAATTTTAAATAAATTTCACACGAACCTTCTTCAATGTCCTTCGATCTTAGCCCCTACAACCTTTGTAGATGATACTTCTTGATTATTTTGTGCTTGCCTCTCCATTTCTACAAATCATTCCCAGTATTTTTCTTGCGATGTCAAGATCGGTCAGTTTGTGTTTCTAGATTCGGCGATCGCGCTATATGTGGGTCGGGTTTTGATGGAAGTGGTGACTCGACGGAGTTTTAGATCGGTGGCAGGGGCTGTGATGAGAAGGTGAGAGAGAGAGAGAGAGAGAGAGAATGAGATCTGAGAGAAAAGAGAAAGAAGGGAAATAAAAAATAATAAAAAGTCTCAACAGTAAATTGCTGGTACTCACTCTGACTGGTAATATACTGTGAACCCCTTAATAAAAATGTCTCGCATGCTCATTTGATAATTATAAAAAATTGGATTTAACAAAAATAAGAATAGTAGCTTCAGTTAACTCAATTGTTAAGAAATTTTTAGTAATATTGTTTAAATGTTTTAGAAATATATGTGGGTGAAAAAGTGTGTGAAACTATTTGTGGTGGTGTTTAAACAAAAAATTTTGTTGTTTAAATACTGTTACCAAACGGGATCGCAAAAGTTTTATGTCAACATGTAACACATTAAAATAATAGAGCTAATTATGACTTATTTATGGTTTGATCAAAATTTAAGTTGACTATTTATGATTTGAAATTTAGTACTTTAGCTACATGAAGTTGGCTTAGTTAGGGTTTCGTTACCCACATCTATTAAAAATGAGGCTAAATATATATTTTTGTTCTCTTTTATGTATCTTTCTTCTCAAAACATAAAAAAAACATAAAATGTTAGGTTCTAAGACTTTAGATTTAAATGTGTTAGAACTTTAATTTGTAATATTCGTAAATTATGATCAAAACGGTTTAGTTTTCTTTAGAAGTGCTCAAAATATGTATTTTTTATGTAAAGTTGGAATCGAGTTGCTGTAGGATTTGCTGTGTAATTTTGCCTGGCTCGATCGATCGAGAATTAGACTTGACCGATCGAAACTCGTGCAAATTGTTTTTCTGCAAAATTTTTCAACTCAGACCAAGCCCATTTTACGTGTAAGGTTTTATGTTTTGCCCTAAGTATAAAAGGAAAAACCCTGGGCACGTTTTAGAGAGGCTTTTTATGCTGTGTGTGTGAATCTTTTGTGAGATCTAGAGGTATTTGCCATCACATACACTTAGGGTTATCAAGATCTAGATTGATGTCAAGAGCTTGGTGATCAATTCAGTTGCAGATTCAAGAGTTTAAAGATATACAAGCGGGAGTGCTTGTGCTTACTGGGAATTCAAGAAATAAGTAGTTTGTGGACTCGGAGCTATCACATGGCCGTGGTAGTAAGTTTCCTACTCGAAGTAGCAATAGGATGTTAGTAGTTTAAGTCGCTATTGTGTAAATTTCAAATCTTTCATAGTGGATTAAGTTTAATCTTAAGGATAGTTAGGTCAAATCATTTCCAAGTTTTTTACCGGTTTGGTTTTCCTAAATCATCATATTGTTGTGTTCTTTATTTTCTGCACTTTACAATGATATGATTTATATGTATTAACCCAGATCTGCATAATTTACCTAAGTTAATCACTTGGCTAAATAACTACGTTAATCTTGTTGTGTGTAAGGGGTCTAAAAACGTACAAGTGGTATCAGAACGGGTAGCTCTTTTGTTGTAGATCTTTTGATCTCTGAGCTGATCCTTAACCCCGGTTGTCATGGAACACGGACACCCTCTTGTTATTCCTCCTCACTTTGATGGGAATAATTATGCTTATTGGAAAGTCAGGATGAAAGCATTCCTGAAATCCATTGATGAAAAAGTCTAGAGCTCCATTGAATACGGATGGGAGAAGCCTATTACTCTTGTGAGTGAGTGGCAAACTTCTCAGAAAGAAGCAACTGCTTTCAATAGCAAAGCCATAAATGCTATCTTTAATGTTGTTTCTATGGAGAAATTTAAGAGAATCTCTAATGTTGAGATTGCTTATACTGCTTGAAATATCCTCCAAACTGTGCATGAAGGCATAAAGGCAGTTAAAATTAATAAGTTGCAGCAATTAACTACTAGATTTGAAAGCATTAGGATGTCTGATGATGAATCTTTTGATGAATTATATGCTAAACTTAATGATATTGTTAGTTCCGCATATAATCTAGGTGAAATCCATGATCAACCTAAAATTGTTAAGAAGATTCTTAGATCTTTGACTGAGAACTTTAGGCCGAAAGTGACTGTCATCACTGAAAGCAAGGATGTGGACTCCATCTCTGTTGATGAACTTGTAGGATCTCTTCAGTCCTATGAGCTGGACCTACCTAAGACTAGCAAATCCAAATCAATGGCTCTTAAGTCTGTAGATGATGTTGATGTGACTGGATTTGATAATGAGCTCTCTGATACAGAGATTGTCTATCTTGCCAAGAATTTTAGAAACTTTTTTAAGAATAACAACAAAAGGGCAAGAGGTAAGAACACTACTGAACCTAGAAATTTTAGGAGGAATGATCCCACTAAGGTTAATAATACTAAAAAACCTCAAGAAAAAGTAGGTCAACCTTCTAATAATTCTATGGGACAACGATGTTTTGGGTGTCAAGAGTATAATCATATGAAATCTCAATGTCCTACATACTTGAGGTCTAAGGGTAAGGCTATTGCTGTAACCCTTAGTGATAATGAAGTTTTTGACAATGAGTCTGGTAGTGATGAGGATGGAAATTTCATTACTTTCATTGCTACTGCTGTAGTTAATGAAAGTGTTGTTGTTGAGGAGAACCATTCTAATGGGGAACTCTCTGACGATGCAGATTTACAAGAAGCCTACAATAAACTTTGCAAAGTTGCTGCAAAAGATGCTATGAGTGTTGATCTAGGCTTAAAAAAAATTACATCTCTTGAGCTTGATAAAAAGAATTTGCTTGTGAAATTGTTTGATGCTAATGAATTGTTAAATAATGTGAAGACTGAGAACATGTTTTTACTTAATAAAGTTAAGAATTCGGAACATGATTTATCTGTTGCTAGAGAACAAACTAATAGGTCTGCTAATTCTAAACTTGATCATATGCTGAGTGTTCAAAATTCTCCTTCAGAACAAAACTGGCTTAGGTTTTGTAGAAAGTATCTCTGTTTCTGAAACACATTCCACAAACTTTGCTCCTTCTTATGAGCCCTCTGTGAGTGAGGTTGTTAAACCTATAGAAGTTACACCTCCTAGGAAGATTAGGGTTGATCTTCAAGAGTCTAAACCTAAGACTTCTAATCCTTCTAAGGGCAAGTTGCATAATAGACCTGCATGGATTTGTCATTTTTGTGGAAAGTCTGGGCACATTCGTTCAAATTGTTTCAAGTTGCAAACTACTAATCGAGCAAATAAACCAAAAGTGTCTGTAACTCAAATACAAGATCCTATAGTACTTATTGGTGAGTTGGTAAAGGCTTTAAACTTTTATTCCAATCCTGGAATTAGAAATCATTCTAATGTGAATAAGAACTCTAATACTCAAGGCGCATCTAAAAGTTTTGGATGCAAAAGGCTTAATCTAAGTGAGTTTTTTTGACATGGTAATTGTGCTTCATTGCTCTACTCTTTGTGACCATTTTTCTTGGTTGTTTTTGTTTTTGTTTTCTTTGCTTTTCTAGGATTTGCATTGCATAACATTCATGCATTTCATTCGAGTTTTTTTTTTTAAATTAAAAAAAAAAAAGTGAAAAGGGAAGCAAAATGTGTTTTGCATTTTTGTCTTGAATTTGAAATCAAGGTTGGTCATATTATCTTTACATAACATATTTATGTACCTTGTTTAGTTTGGATGAGATTATTTTATTGCACTTTACTAGTTTGAGCTTTGTAGTGCATGTTGTGTGGGAAGATTTTTATAGTTTGTGATCACATGATCTTGATCTTGAAATCACATGCCTTTAATTGTCGAACTTGAACTTATTGAAAAAGGCATAAATAATCATCTCACCACTATTTATTAGCTAATCATGAACACCTTAGTGCATATCGTACGATTTTGTGCTAAAAAAAGTGTAGCACATGCACAAAAAGAACATAAGGTGTAGTCTCGATTTTAATGATAAAATTGGTGTGTACATTATTGGACTATAATTAAATCAATCAAATAAAATTGGTGTGTTCATTATCTTAGCTAATTCTTAATAAGTTTCTGATCAAATAAAATTGGTGTGTACATTATGAGGCAAATTCAAGAAACTTACATGATTGCAAGCTTTTATTCTAGGAGATGTGAGAGTTATATGGTGTAATTCTTTGAGGGATAGTCTCTTTTAAATATATGTGATGGATGTTGTAGAAATTGTGCTTATTTACTATTCACATATCACCTTACATATATCTCAAGCTTTTGCTAGTTGCACACACTACATAAATTACTCTTTGCTAAACGTTGTACATGTTATTGTGTGTGATCTTGGTTTGGCCAACCAAGTTTGAAAATTCTTTGAGTTTTATGCAAAACATGTTTGCTGTTTGGGTTTTTAAGGATAATTGATGGAAACTCTAAATTTTGGGAAAACTGGGATAAAAAAAAGTGTTTTTGAAAAGCATTTCATTTCATACTCATGCATTTTATTCATAAAATTCAATGCTTTGAGGAGTTTCTGCATAAAATTGTTTTGATTTTTCAAAAATTTGTTTTTTCCAAAATTTCGATTGATTGAATCTGTTTCTCGACCAATCGAAATTGCGATTAAAATTTTGGTCAGCTTCTGTCTATTTCGATTAGTGTTCGATTGGTGCTGGATCAGTCGAAGCATTTTCGATCGATCGAAACTAATTTTAGATCAATCGAAAGTCGTATAGAGAATTTTTTTAAAAAACTTTTGTTTCTCACGTGTTCAAACACTTTTCAAACTTTTTAAAACTTTTTCTCTCTCTATCTGATTTGTCAAAGCTTCCAATCAAGATTTTTTGTCGTTTTCCTCCGATCTTTTTGCAAAGTTTTTCTCTCCCAAGGTCGGTAAGACCATATTACCCTTCTTTTTTCATTTATTTTCATGTTTCATGCATTAAACATGCATTGTGTTGGAAATTTCGAACCTATGAAAAATTGGGGGTTTTTGATTTTTTTTTTTCCCATCATTTCTTTCAAAATTGATCATTGGGTTTTTGTTATAAGATGTTGTTAAATTGATTCTTGTGGTTTAATTTGATCAATTTGTTGAATTGGGAAGAATTGATTTTTCTAGGGCTTGAAGTTACCCGATTTGGGGATTTGGTTAAATTGAGTTTAATTAGACAAAATTGGCTTGTTGGATTAATTGATTTGATCATTATAATGTATTATCTATTTTGTTTAATGATCAATTGGTTAATTTCTTGAAAATTGTAAAAGTGATTTTTCAATATTTTGGGGTTTTTGATATAAACTCTATGCTTAAGCCAATTTTGTGTTTTTAAAGTTAATTTGAACTTATTCTCATTGCATTAGATCATGCATCATCTGGTTATACTGCTCATGCATCATATATATTGTTATTTTTCTATATTGTTTGGTGCTAACTTGCAGTCTGCCCTAGGTTTCTTGTTTTTTTCCTTTTTGGTTCTGTTTGTATGTCTTGTCTTTACCTTAGCACCATGCCTAGGAAGACTAGAGTCAATAAGAAACCCTCATCCTCTTCTGCTCCATACTTTGAGAGTGATAGATTCTTGAGTGAGAAATACCAAAAGACTTATGAGATGCTTAACCTTAAGAGAAACATTTGGACTGGGAGGAAAGTTTTGTTAGACGAGCTAGATGGTGAGATTAGATGTAACTTTGAGCTTAGGGGCCGGTTGCCATTGTTGAATATTTCTTATCCACCTCTGGCTACCCTGATTAGAGAGTTCTACTCAAAACTCTCTATCCACGTCTATGATTCCAACACTTTACTTAATAGTTGGATACGAGGTGAAGAGTACACCATTACTCCTTTGGTAGTGGCTGATGCTTTTAGGGTACCTATGGTCCAGCATCCCATCTACCCTTATGATGGATCTCCTCCCCTAGACGGCATCATGTCTTACATTACTGGGTCTTCTATCCAGTGGGGTTCTGATCCTCGGATCACTACTACTGAGTTCACTGAGGTTCACTATCTTTTCTTTAGGATTACTTGTCATTCTTTGTGGCTTATCTCTCATCTACACACCATCCCTATTGAGCGATGTGTGTTTCTGTATGCCCTTGTTACTGATGCTCCTATCAGTTTTCCTCATCTGTTTATTCGTTCTTTGAACAAGGTTCATAGGAGTAGTTCTACTGCTCATACTCTTTTCTTCCCCGTTTTCATTCACCGGATTCTTTTACATCTCAGTTTAGAGGAGTTTCCCGCGTCTGAGCCTGTTCATATTATCACTTCTATAGGTGCCACATTTCTTAGGCAAAGGGCTGCTCAAATGAGAACAAGCTCTAAACGTCCTAGGGTTGAGTATTCTGGTGTCGTACCTCCTCCTCCTCCCTCCTCTACAAGTGATACTTCTGTTGAGGCGTCTGTCGATCCTACTGCTGCTACTGATGTTCCTCTGCCTTCTACTTCGAATGATTTAGACATTCGTTATATGTTGAAGACTATCATGACCGTTCAGGCGGCTCATGGTCAGCTTTTGATGGACATGCTTAATGAGCTTCGTGCTTTGCGAGCAAATTTGGAGAGTATTAGACCGCCACCTCCTTTTGATGATGAGTGAGTGCCTTTTGGCAATTCGTCACAAAAAAGGGGAAGTACATATAGGGAGGAGCTTTTGTTGATAGGGGGAGATTTTTGTTTTGGAGCTGTGGAGTTTTTAGATTGTATCTAGGTGTTTCATTATGTATTTACTTTTTGGCTCATGATGTATTGTGTTTGGATTATTCATGATAGGGGAAGATACTTTGTTTATATGTTTCTTGGTTCACAATTGTTTATTGATTTATATTTATGAGGCTAGTCAGGATATATGTCTTTATTTTGTGTTATGTGAAATCAAGAAGTTATATTTTTGTGTTACTTGTATTTTCCACACATGCGTTTATGTGTTTGTTAAGTGTTACAGGAATATATAAGTTGATTCAGTCGTGTTGCTGTTTACACTTGCAACTGATGGATAATAGTTAGGTTGAATTTGTTGTGTTGGGTTATGTTTTTGTAATGGGCTGTATTTATGTAAACTTTGAGCACTTTGTTATGTTTGTGTTTTGTCATGGATTGCTAAAGGGGGAGTTTGTTGGGTTCTAAGACTTTAGATTTAAATATATTAGAATTCTAATTTGTAATGTTGGCAATTCATGATCAAAACGATTTAGTCTTGTTTAGACGTGCTCAAAGTATGTGTCTTTTATGTAAAGTTGGAATCGAGTTGCTGCAGGATTTACTGTGCAATTCTGTCTAGCTCGATTGATCGAGAATTAGACTCGACCGATCGAAACCCGTGCAGATTATTTTTCTGCAGAATTTTTCAACTCAGCCCAAGCCAGTTATACATGTAGGGTTTTATGTTTTTCTCTAGGTATAAAAGGGAAAACCCTAGCCACGTTTTAGAGAGACTCTTTATGCTGTGTGTGTGAATCTTTTGTGAGATCTAGAGGTGTTTGTCTTCACATACACTTAGGGTTATCAAGATCTAGATTGATGTCAAGAGCTTGGTGATCAATTCAGTTGCAGATTCAAGAGCTTAAAGATATACAAGCGGAGTGCTTATGCTTGCTGGGAATTCAAGAAAGAAGTAGTCCGTGGACTCAGAGTTGTCACATGGTCATAGTAGTAAGTTTCCTATTTGAGGTAGCAATAGGATATTAGTGGTCTAAGTCGCTATTGTGTAAATTTCAATTATTTCATAATGGATTCAGTTTTACCTTGAGGATAACTAGATTAAATCTTCCCCAGATTTTTTACCGATTTGGTTTTCCTGGGTCATCATATTGTTGTGTTCTTTATTTTTCGCACTTTACAATGATATGATTTATATGTATTAACTTAGATCTGCATAATTTACCTAGGTTAATCACTTGGTTAAATAACTAGGTTAATCTGGTTGTGTGTAAGGGGTCTAAAAATGTACATAAAGAATAAGAGAAAACAAGATCAAAAAGTGAGAGTTTTGTAAAAATTATGAACAAACATTACCACCACCATAGAAGCTGCTATCAAGAATCATCTCCAGGAAAAATAAATTCCTTCATTCATTTCTAAGCAACCAACAAAGGCATTAGATGCGCTTAAATCAAACCAAAAATTACCCACAAAAGTTGCTGGCTCAACTAATTTGGAATTGATACTTTTTTCTCTCTCTGATTAATTAAATCTATGATTATATTCACTGTTAATGCATGAAGACATGGTATTAGTGAGTATAATAATTTTTTGTGAACATTTGTGTTGCTTTTGTTTGTTGTGGTGTTCTGCTTTTTTTGGCACTTGATAGATGGGGGTATGGTGGGCGGGATAGTGGGGCACAGCTTTGCTGTGTTTGGCAGCAAACAATGTTCCAACAAATTTGAAGTTTGAAAATTTTTTTTTGGTGGGTATTTTTTGGTTTGATTTAAGTTTTAGATGCTATAACTTTGTTGGTTGATTAGAAATGGATGAAGGAATTTGTTTTTTCTAGAGATGATTCTTGACAGTAGTTTCTATGGTGGTGGTAACGTTTGTTCATCATTTTACAAAACCGTCACTTTTTTATCTTGTTTTCTCTTATTCTTTTATTTTTTTAAATTTTTTTTTAATATTTTGAGAGGAGAGAGACATAAAAGAAAGCAAAAATACATATTTAGCCTTATTTTTAACAGATGTGGTTAACGGAACCCTAACTACGCTAATTTCAGGTGGGTAAAGTGCTAAATTTCAAATAACGAGTAGGCAACTTAAATTTTAGCCAAACCACAGGTGAGTAAGTTATAATTAGTCAAAAATAATATAAACAACACAACAAAATAATATGTAAAGTTGTGATTTACAACTATGTTTCATGTTGGCTTTATTCCATGACAAAAAGTGTTGTAATTACTTTAATTTTGTTCCTTGTATTTTATGGGATTTTATTGTATTGGGTTTACTATTAAGTTGGTGAAGAATCGAGCATAAAATGAAAAATCAATGGATTTCGCGAGTGTCTCGTTAGAAGCTAACCCGCGAAAGAGTCACGTAAGAAGCACATGCTGGAAACTGAAGAGTTATGCCAACCTGGAGGATTTCGCGAGTGTCTTGCGGGTAAGGCCTCCTCGCGAGATACCCGCGAAACTCTTTGCTTGGAAGATTTTTAAGTGTGACTTTTTTACGCTTCACCCATACTATGTATACCCTCATTACTCACAAAAGTATAGGAGGTTATTCAGAGAGAAAAACCTTAGATAGGTTTTCAACAACACACACACCTATTTTTTAGAGAGAAAGCTACTCATCCTTAGTGAGAAATCATTCTAGTCTCTTCTCTTTCCCTCTCCCAATGTTATACCTTGAGATGAGATTTGTACCCAAACATAACCCTCACATTTTCAGAGTGTAAAGAGTGTTTTGGAGCTTGGAAAGTTTTGGAGATTTGCCAAAAGAAGCCAGTGAGGCTTGGCGGATGCAATTGGCCAGAAAGCCAGACAAGATACGGTTCTGAAAAGCCTTGTTAGAGTGGGAGCTTGGAGGGCTTAGGTGTACTGGATAGATTAGGCTTGGAGGGTCTCTTGCTATTCGTGTATCCCAACTTATTGTCTAGTGGATCGATTTACCGCTTGGAGGGCAGCGGAGAGGTTTTTCGCTGAGTTCTTCAGTTTCCTCTTCGATAACACATCAACATGTTATCTTGTGTTTGCATTTCTTCTTCCCTACTCTTTTAGCTTTCATTTTACTGTTGTGTTTTAATGAATATGGCTTAGAGTAGTTATATTGTTTGTTCGCTCGCATTTACTCTATTCCGCACTTAGTTTAAATTAGAGTAAAATCAATTGAGCCGTATTTTATAATTTTGGGGTCTAAACAGCTCTTGTGTTTTTACACATATCCGAGCTTTCATAATATATTTAACACAATAACCAAAAACCACAAATATGAATATATTAAAATACTTATTTTAACACTCTACATTAAAATATTATTTTTTTTGTTTTGAGTTTTGAGCTACATTAGGCCCACTGTAGCTCGAAGTTAAATTTTTTTAAGTTTAACTTCTTTGCTGTAGCCACAATTTTGGAGAATTGGTTGCTAAATTGACTTTTTTGTCAATTTAGCAACCTCACTGGGATACTCTTATCTTGTCTTCTTGACAGCCTTGTATGAAGTCTGGCTGGCAGTTGCCATACTGGTCATTTGGATCAAGTAAGGAGTAACCTATGGAAAGAAAATATTTTGGTGGCCCAAGGAAAAAATACCCGAAGCTCACCAGTTTTCTTTCCATCAATCTTCCTAACCAAATGCCTCAATAAATTTTTTTTCCTTCTCCATGTTCTCTTTATTTTTTCATCCTCTCTAAAGTCCATCCAACCAAATATAGTCTTAGCGTCTTATCCGTATTTTGTAGCTATTGCAGTATATAATATACAGGTATGTAACAGAAAGCAAAAGCAACAGTGGTATGTTCAAGACAAAGTATGGAATGAAACATAACTAACTGCAATATAATTTTCTTCAGAGCTTTTGCTTCATAAGACTTTTCTTGCCATTAACTGCAGTAGGGAGTAAGTTCAGTAATGCAAACTTTTCTACAACTTTGTTACATGGCAAATCGTGAGTGAGTTGTGAAAAATTTTGTAGTATTAGACTTACTCTTACAGTAGGTGTAGGTCACTTGTAGCATATGTAAGTGCACAATTGCACCTGGACCCAAAGACAATTATAGGCTCAAGCCTAATGAGCCTTAAACAATGAAATTTGTAGAGTGTGGGTTTGAAATCCAATTTGAAGGTGCTGGAAACTTGATAATAGGCTAAGATGTGAAGATACTTGTAAATAGTAGATGATAATTGCGAAGGGACCTCCTCGGACGTAAGCCGATGACCACTTCTGTATTATTTCTCTTTCTTTAAAGGTTACAATTCTTAATTTCTTTCTTGGTAACTAACTGATCCCCCTTTCTTTGGCCTTCACCCCCTTTAAATACTTCTTCCCTTGGTGCTTTATCCACGTGTTGCTCAAATCTCCTCCCCCCCCCCCCAGATATTTCTTCTCTTAGTGCTTTAAATAGTAACTAGAAGTTTCGGTTCTATTGTTCAGGAGTCACTTCTCCATTAATGCGGTCAGGGAGGTAGGTGCAGGGTCTTTAATGTGGAGGTGGCAGCCTTTGCCTAAGATATTTTTCTAACACCGATGCATATAAAAGGTTCAGGGATTCCCCCTTTTAACCAACAGTCTTTCCGAAACTCTGCCTTGACCATTATAGTGAATCTCCGAGTTCTCTTGGGTCTATCCGAGGAGAAACTCACCCTTGGATGTATCCTCGGACCCTCGGCGTATGGGCCGATTTGCAGTACTAACAGGTTCTTAATTGAAGAACCGGTCGGCCCTCGTTGTTAGAGCCCAAAGGGCCAAATGCCTACTTGGGTCCTTTTACTCCCCACAGCATAAATAGCGCACTATGAGGTGAAAAGACCAAAAAAAAAAAAAAAAATTCTAAGAAAAAAGACAACATATTTAAGTCGTTGCCAAAATTTTCCAATGATATTTAATATTTTGCAGTATTGCCATTCAATTGGAGACGGAAACGACTTAAGTAAATATAAAGATAAGAACTTCCTTAGCTTTGTAATAATATTGAATTCTTTCACTAAATACAATTGGTCCTAGACCTGCACATATTTGAGGATTTTTTTTCCTGTTTTGAGAGATGGAACTTATAAGTGTTTGTATCAAACTCTTATTAAAATGATATGATTATTTTTTTAACAAAATATAGTTGATATAATATATTAGACTTTCTAAATTAAGCTATTTATATTTGTTATTTAAAAGTATTTTAATTTTTGTAATTTTTTTAAAAGGAAATATAATGCATTTTAAATTCAATTATTATATAAAATGAGATGTTTTGTAAATAATGTAACGTGTGGTTGGAATTTGTTTCTAATAATCTTTAATTACAAATTGTTCATCCTCTATATGTCTTAAATTGTCTAAAAAAGAAGCAATTATAAGTAAATTCATTACTTCTATTAGAAAAAAAATAACACCAACTTTAATAACATAAGAAAAATGCAATTTTATCAAGAACCTACTAACATTACACTGAGAATGTGTCATAATTGTCAACGAAGGAGCTTCTCTTTCTACACAAACATCTCCTTCCAAAGTATCACCAAAGTGGACCGAGTGGACGGAATGGACCAAAGTGGACTAAAATGGACCGAATGTCAGAAGTGGACCAAACTAGACCGAAATATTATGTTGATGTGGCTTCAATAGGAACATAACAACAATAAATATTATGCTTTAGATTTTAGATATGTAGACACCCTATTTTGCAATTCACATTTAATCTCACTTTCGACATTTGGTCCATTTTAGTTCACTTCGGTCCATTCTGTCCACTCGGTCCACTTTGGTGATGCTTTGGAAGGAGATGTTTGTGTAGAAAGAGAAGCTCATTCGTTGACAATTATGTCACATTCTTAGTGTAATGTTAGTAGGTTCCTGATAAAATTACATTTTTCTTAAGTTATTAAAGTATGTATGTTATTATGCTGATGTGACTTCAATAGGAACATAACAACAATAAATATTACGCTTTAGATTTTAGATATGTAGACACCCAATTTTGCAATTCGTATTTAATCTCACTTGTGTTGCATTGCATTGCATATCATCACCATCTCTTGTCTATAGGGCAAGATTGTAATTTTGATCATTTGACCTCCAAATACATTTATTGAAATGAATCTTAAGATCTTAACAATCAAAATGATAGTTTATGAGAATTAATCGAACCATTGAATTAAAAGACACCAAAGAAAAAAATTTAATGTAAAGATGTACTTGCATAAATCACGTCCCAACCATATGTGATTATGATTTCTTAATTTAATTGGTCTATTCTTAGTCCAATTTAAATTAAATAATGCGTCAAAATCCTATTGGCTGAGCAAAGGGTTTATGCCAAAGTTGCATGCACCCAATTTAATTTAATTCCTAACATGCTAGAGGATCTAGGAACAAGTGTCGATTAGTATTTGGGTCAGATCCCCAAATTTTCTTCCCTTTTTAATTCAGCTTGCTCCCAACTCTATTTGACTTTGATTTCTACGTTTTTCTTCAAAAAACTTATTTTTCAAAGTCCCACATTGCCTAGAAACTTATCCCTAGCTCCCCCACATCTAGTATAAATACCCTACATCACCATCAGTTCAAAAACACACTGAGTACATTAGAAACTCCTTAGAACTTCCTCAACTATATATAATCTTTTCTCAATTTATTTTTTCAATGGTTGAGATTGAAAGTTGCTTTTCTCAACTCTCAATCTCAACCATTGAGAACTATTGCATCGTACAACCTGATCTTGATCCCTCAAATGACAAATCAGTGGCCCAGAAAGAAAACAACATTAATTTACAATGGAAAGTGAAGTGGCATGCTTGGTCATTAATTGGATACAATTATTGAAGTTTGTGGTTGGCATGTACTTGTACATCAAATTGAAATTGCACTTCACATTAACTGGTAAAGCACTTGCCCGATGCATAGATAATGCCTTGAACTGTAATGTGAAAAGATTATATAGAATTTTCAAAATATATAACATAAAGTAATGTTGCGAAAGAGGTTTTTATTGAAATACAAAATTAAAAGGATAATTTTTATAAAAAAAAATTCAAGAGAACAAAGAATTTAGATTATAGCATAATAGTCATAGAAATTAGTTGAAGTAACGAATTCATCATTGAAAAGAGAAAATTTAAAATTGTGCACACATGTACATTACATATTTTTTGCTTAAAGTAAAGAGCCATTAAAGTATAAAAGAACAACGTAGGAATATAGTAGTTTAAATAAAAATAATTGCATCTATTCAATATATTGATGTTTATTATGCAGTGTAATAAGTTATTTGTTCCCTTAATCATAGTTTTTATTTCTTTAATACATTAGAGTTAGCATAAGATATTTATGATATCATATTAATGTTTAGTTGGCTTATGGAAATATTATAGAATTCTTATGATATCATGTTTATGTTATTAGAGTATGACAGTGGTAGGTTAAATGAATATCATTCTAATAAAATTTGAATATCATATTTACATCTATTTCCCTGAAATATGCATATTTTATTGTTCATGTATATTTTGAAATAATAAAAAATTCTTATTGAAAAAATTTTACTTCTCAACTTGGGGTCGTATTGTGAAGTATGTTGAAAACATCCAATGTTTTCAAAGACAACTTGAAAAAAAAATCTATTTTTTAAAAAATAGTTTAATGGGTTTGGACTTTAAGAGGGACAATCCTTCACCAAAGATAATTTAAATAAGACTAACATGACCTTAACATTTTTAATTTTTTTTGGAGAATAGTGCAAAAAATGTGAGATAGAAGTCTAAATAAAAAAAATTAATGTAGCAAAGTGCCACATGACAGAACCTCATGGTCTCCCACATTAAATTTTTGCTTTCTTATATATAAAAAAATTAAATAAACTATTACATACATACATACACACACACATATATATAATTAGTGCACACCTATAACAAAAGCTCATGGTCTCCCACATTAGATTTTTTCGTTTCGTTAGAGTCATATTTTCTATGCAATTGGTTAATCTTTTAACAAAATACACTTTACTTGTAAATTGGTAGATCTAAGTTGGGTTTGATACATATCAAGTGATTGTATTAAAAACATGAAGATTAATCCAAGAAACAAGTGAAGAAAAGCTATTTTACTGAAGCTCGACAGAGAGCTGCTATCGAGACTTAATAGGTAGCTCGACACAAGATCGATCTATTGAGTTTTATGAATTCAAAATTTCTAGATCTAAATTTCTACCCATGTTGAAGTATTTTTTTAGGATTTTTTTATCACAATCCTAGACATATATAAGGTATATTTTAAGAGTTGTTGGATATAGAGACCAAGAGTTTATTTTTTCTCTGTGAGAAGCTACTGCATTTGTATGCCATAGGGTTTTGTAACCAAGTATTTTCTAATTTTCATTATTGATGAAGTGAAGAACTTTATAGTCAACAACAACTATTCAAGTTGCTAGAGTTAGTCATGTACTGGGATTCGTGCTAAGAGTTAGTCACAGATTGGGGATTTGTGCATTAAAGGAAAGAAGGCTACTACAAGATCAAGTCCAATTGGGTGTTGGAGTAAAGGTTTAACTGTAGGTTGGTATTTCGGGATAGGTCAGGGTAGTGATAAGATTCCTTATACTTATAACCGTTTGATTGTTGATCAATAAATTCTTGAGAGTGGTGACCTTAAATTAATCCGGTGAGATTTTTGCCTTGCGAGAGGTTTTTCCCATCTGTCAACAAATCACTATGTTAATTTAATTTTCGCTGCATTTAGTTTAATTGGTGATTTGTTAGCGTCTCCACAATTTGCATGCAATTTAACCTAATTAATCAACTTGGGTAATTAAATTAATTAATCGGGGTCAAGTTATCTTAACCCAACACTTTCTTATATAAAGAAAATCAAATAAACTACACATTCTCTCTACTTATATACCCAAAACAAAAAATATCCAATCAAATTATCCAAACCTAAATCATATTTAAGCCCCTAATTTACAACAAAAAAAAAAAAAATTACTCATAGGGTTTTCGGCAGTTTGATGGTGGAAGGAGGCCAGCATGACAATGGTGGCGCCTTCTCAAATTCCTCTTTTTCTCTCTCTTACAAATGCTCTGTCAATCTTAGATCTTTTATATATTTTGGTAATAGTGAAACAGTGCATTTCATTTAACAATCTACAACATTTTCGTGTATCTCTATCTCTACCGAGGGCCTTATCTGGTTAAAAGATGACATTAACTTATTTTTACTGTTATTTCATTAATCTCTCATTAATTTCTTTAGCTTACACTACATATTTCTCTCTTCTTCATGTTTTCTAGCATACCCACCGTTTTAGCATTAAAAACAAAAGCAAAAAAAGAAGAAGGGGGGGGGGGGGGGGCTAATAAGTTAATGAGATAACAATAAAAATAAGTTAATGTGATCTTTTGGGTAATAGTAAGAAAAAAATTAATGAAAAGAGATTAAAAAAAAAGACTAAATACAAAATTAGAGCGTCATATAGTGAGACCTCATACACTCCCGTAAAAGATTTATATATGTATAGACACACACACACTAGTTATTGGTCCATGCTTCGCATGATTTTTTTTCTTCAACTTATTATAATTTATAAATATTATAAGTAGACATGTTATGAAAAAAAGAACACTTTATTTTAGAGAAAAGATGTTATTATTATTATATACGGAAGTTTTTTTTTTTGTTATTTTATTTGGTCCTCTAATAATTATGTCTGAATTTGATTGGAGTGCTTTTTCCCTTTACGTGGCGTTTGATACGGGGTAATCTTTTAGGATTCTCAAGAATGTTTAAAGATTCCCATATTTGGTTTCAAATTACACTAGGGAATCAAATGCTAGTTTTAATGAATTTGTCATAATAGTTTATATTTTGTTTTTCATTATTTATTTAGAGGAAGATTATTATTATTTTTAGTTGACTTATATTGGATTTACAAATCTAAGGATAAAATGAGAAAAATAAATAATTCAGTTAAGATTCCTAAGAATAAACCAAATATTATAATCTCATATTCTTAGAAATCTGATTAGATTTCTAATTAAATCAAACATAAGAATAGTTATATTTCTAAGCATTCAAATTGCAAAGCATCACATTCTCAAGAATCTGGATGCCTGGAGTAATGTGGATTCTCTATACCAAACGCCATCTTAATTATATATATGGTAAATGCTCAAATAAATTGTTATTATTATGTTAAAATTAATTAATTAATTAATCTTGCAACAAAAAAATGTAAAAAAAAAAAAAATCTACACACCAATAGTTGATAACAAAAGCGGCATTAGATTTGGTAAATAACAAAAAGCACCAATCAATATAAAGTTAACAAATACGGAAGAACCCAGAATTAACAACTATTGTCAACTGAGTTCTCCATAATTACTTATATAGCTCAGATGAATCAGATCCACTTAATATATCTCTGATTTTTTTTTTTTTTATTGCAAAAGAATAGATAATTGGACGTACTGAAAGTAAAAAAGTTTGCTTTGTAGCTATAGTTTAGCTCACTTGCATCAAGTTACTAACCACAAATGATTTAAGATGCAATAGATTTGGCCTAATTAATTATCAAAATCTAATATGTTCTTCAGGTATCTCTACCCTCATAACCAATTGGCTATTTGCATTTGGTAAAATGTGCTTCAGATTTTGTAAAATGTTTACAACTGCTTAAAAAGAAAAAAACATTTTACGTCTTTTGGCCTTTGTTTTCCTTGAGTTTTTAAGTTGACCAAAAATGTTTTATAATTGACCAATATTTTACAACAAAACAAACACCTTAAAGTAATGAAAATATTTTACTTTGAAACAAACAAATATTAATCTGTCTCAATTTCATTGCAAGCTTTTTGTTTTGTTTTTTTCTTTTTTCTTTTTCTTCCCTCTTTCATCTTTTTCTTTTGGTGTTTGGTAAGCTTAGAATTTTTTTTTTTTGGGATACCTGATAAACATAATATATTGATGGAGAAAAATAACAAAGAGGCTAAGAGCCTGTTTGGTACATGTGTTTAAAAACTGAAAATTATTGTTTGAAAATATTTGTAAAAAAATGTGTGGGTGAAAAAGTGTATAAAAATGCGCAAAATGCTGTTTAAAAATTAAAAATAGTTGTTTGGAAACAACCACCAAACACCCCTGAGCCTCCATAGAGTTCATAGATCATAGACATGCATAGGAAACCTAGTAGACCAATTTGCAAGCTGTAATACATGGGATATGATAACTTTAGGTACATAAAAAAAACAGCAGTCATTCCTTGATGCATTAGCTGCCTAGTGTTCGAGACAAAAGTCTGTTCCTGCCTATGAAGCACGGGTGCATTTTGGGATTCGGGTGCAGGTGCGGGTGCAGGACTCGGCAATTTCTGAAAAAGTAGGGTGCGGGTGCGGCGATTAAAAAATTATTAAAAATATTTTTATTTATATTTTTAATATATTGCTAAACATACTTTTTTCACATTATATAAACATATACCAAATTTAAGAACAATAGTAAATAATAACTAGAATACAACTCCATTATATAAACATTCCATGATGTTCGAAAATTAAAATACAACTCACAAGTTTGAAACTAAAACAAAAATAAAAGATACATCAACAAGACAATCAAACACCAACTTCATCATCATCAAGATCAATAGCTTCACTTCGAACTTCACTTTCACTAGTAGTAACACTAGTGCTAACATTCCCAATAACCATGGCCTCCAACTCTAGCTCATCAAGTGTAAGAGCTGCATTCTCAAGAATTCCAGCTCCTCCATGTATGTTGCTCTCATTCCAAGAGTCTCCTGCAATATTCCACATCTTTGTATCTCTATTTATGTACTCTGCATTGCGCCTTGACAAGAGTCGAAGATTAGAATGCACATATACCAAATTCTCAGCGAGTGCAGGACCCATTTTGTTTCTTTTTAAGGAATGAATAAATTTGTATGTGCTCCAATTCCTCTCAGCATATGAGGATGAATAAAGTTGTCCAAGAAGTTTAAGGGCAAGGGTTTGAAGAGTTGGAAATGCGGAGCCATGGTATTACCACCAAACCAAAGATTGTAAGACCCACCTATCTGTCAAGATAGCTGGTGAAGGAAACCTCCCTCCTGAAAATGCAGCAAACTCAGACTTCACATTTAATTCATTCACATCTTCAAAGAATCGATCCAAACACTTGCTCCTTTCTATAGAAATTTCATGATCTCGATGTGGAGGGATGCGTTTTGAATTCTCCGAAAGTCATTCAGTGGAGTAATACCTAGAGTTAAAGATTAAAAAACAAATATAAATGAAACGTGTGTTTTACTAGAAGGAATGAGCCAAGCAGTGTAGTGGAGTACAATTTTTAGTCCAACAATCAATAAGTATATCATACACCACACTCCAAAATGAGCTATACTCATCATCTTCCAAGCCTTCATGCCGATATATTGCTACCTTCACATTCTTTATCATTGAATCACACATCTCATACACAAGATGAAGAAAAGGCTTATCTGTGTCAGCTACTCGTATCATATCATAAATAGCTGCTGTGAATTCAAGGATATAATCAACCTTATCCCACCAAAGATCACTTAGAATCATCTCCTTCACATTTTAAGCTTTTCCAACATCATCCTCCCTATAAGAAGACATCTTTTTATCAACTTCAACATTTTTAGCATTATAACAACCGAAACAAATCTAGTATCAGCAACTTGGAGCAATTTTAATGGACAAAATTCATTAAATATTGGCAACCTCATTGAATGGTTCATGATAAAAACACGTATGGAGGATGCATCATCAGCAATACGTGTAATCCAACTACATTCCTCATATGTAACTTCATTCTTTTTAGTGTTTTTTACTGCACAAATATTCTTCAAAGCTAGATTGAGAGTGTGGACAACACAAGGTGTTCAAAATATTTTAGAATACTCACCCTCAATAAGAGCTCCAGCAGACTTCATCACATTAGCATTATAGCATCCCTCAACACCCCAGCAACATAATGTTTGTCTTTGAACTCACCTGACCCATCAATTGCCTTAATAAACACTGGACCCCCATCTGATACAGCCATAATATTAATAAGAGGCATCCTTTATGGATCTGATCATCTATCAGAAACTATACTTACACTATTTTCAACCCAAAAGTCCTTAATTGGTTTCAAAAGTCTATCAACATGAGCTTTTTCTCTTTGCAAAAGTGTTATTCTCAAGGCTGTGTATCCAAGAGGAACATAACCTGGAATGCTATGAGTAGCGGCATATGAATAGGAACTACGATAATATGGGTTCCTTGCAAAGTTAAACGAAATCCCACCGGTGTAAAACATCCTAACAATTTGACTATTCAATTCATGTCTAGCATTATTCTGGAATAATTTCTCCACCGTAGGATTCACAACCTTCCTCCTCTTATTACCATCAAAGGGATTTGTACTATCACTCTCTTCTTGTGTCCGAAATGAGGGACTACTCCCAATAGGCCCACGGCTTCGGAGAGGTGGGGGTAAGGAAATTTGTCTTCTTCGTTCTCTTTCTAACTTATCATTCTCAACTTGATCATGCATTCGCTGCATTTCCAACCTATGGCTTGGTGTCACACTAGGGCATACTTTAATACCTTTATTAACAATTCTTAATAAATGAGCCTTAACCCTAGAATAGGATCCCAAATAAATATTACCACAATAGTTGCACTTAAATTGTGTGTTTTCACCTAATTTAATAGTAGAACCAGATAGTTTTTCTATTTTAGTCACATACTGCCAAAGAGGAGCTTCATCATTTGGCACTCCTTCATTAGATGAAGGTGAACTTTTTGTGCTAGTAGTTTCATCCATTGCAAATTCAACAGATTCAATTTAATCTACAAATAATTTCCAAATATATAATAACTATTAACTAAAACTCAAACCCTAGTGTTACAAGACTCACAAAAAAAAAAAAAAAATATCAGATCATCACAGATTCACAACACAATCACAAATCTGAGTAATAATAACTATTAACTAAATAAAAAATTAAACCATTGCGACACAAGACTCACAAAAAAAAAAAAAAAATTAGCTCATTACAGATTCACAACACAATCACAAATCATAATAACTATTAACTAAATAAAAAATCATCTATTAACAATTAACTAAGAGTGTGAGTGTGAGAGCTATGATATCTGACAGTGAGGGGAGACGGAGAGCAGGGGAGACGAAGTGGAGCGTTGAAAAATGAGATGTGCTGAAGAGTGAAGGCAAAGAATGGGAGAGAGCCTAGCTGAAGAGTGAAGGCAGAGAGTAGGAGAGAGGCGCAAGAAAATGAAGATTGAAGAGGCAGGGCTGGGTCGGCCGAGACTTGAGAGCAGAACTGGACTGAGTGAAAAAAAATTGAAGAGAAATGAGAGTTTTGGCTGAGAGTGAGAGCTATAAGGGTTTTTGATTTTTTTTCCAAACGCACCGTTTGCATTTTTTTTCGGCCAAGTAAAACGGTGCGTTGCGCACCTATTTCTTTTTTTTTTTTGTTGAATTTCGGCCGTATCGGCCGATTTCGCCGGTATTGGTGTTGCGCTCGATACAAACCAATTCTGGTCGAATCGGCGTGAATTGGGCCAAATCGGCGCCGTATCAGTGCGAATTGCGCTGAAAAAATTATTTTTTTAATGCCCGACGCGGCACAGACGCACAGGCAGCGATGTTGCCTGCACGTCCCCGCGTTGGACACGGGTGCGGCGGCCCAAACGCCGCACCCGTGCTTCCCAGGTTCCTGCCAAGTTGGTACACTAGCATAGTTAAACAGTTGGACTGATCTTTTGCAATTGGTCAAAATGATGAGCCTGCTTAGATCGACTTCCTTCGCTTTGATCATTGCTTCCACTATTGCCTCCTGACATGTGAGAACTACAGATTGCCTCCCACTGGTAGAAGCTCATATGAACAATCTGATACCTTCCAACTCAATAGCTTCAAAAGCATATCCATATCTTCTTGTTCTCCTATTCCTATAAGCTGCCACCTTGATTATCGTTTGCCAATGGTGTTGGGTACTGGTTTGAGGTTGCTTCACTATACCTGGTCTTGGATTTAGCACAGAATCTTTGAAGGCCTCTTTGTACCTACAGATGAGAGAGTTAGATGTGAGTACTACTTCAATAGGATTAGGAATTTTGCCTTTGGTGAACCACCAGATTCTTGTGGTTACAGAGAAGCCAAAAGATAGTAAGAAAGGCCTGAAGAAACCGCATTCCATTCTGCCCTAACACTCTGTTGGTAGAAATACTGTCTTTGATCCATTGTTTTTTGGTCATATGACTTAATTCGGAAGTTCTGATGTTAAGCATGGATCTGTACCAGACAGCTCTAGCAAAGGTACACTGTTGAAATAGGTGTGTTGTGGTTTCCTCACCCTCATTACACAAGGGGCAAACGTTGTGATTTGTGATTGGTGTAAGCTAAGAACTTCCTATAAGCACAAACACATAAAAGAAATAGAAAGAATACAACGGAAAAGAAAGTCACAACCACGCGGGACAAGAAACAACAAACTCATAGAAACAAAAAGCAGAACACAGTTTATCAAACCTCTTATTTGTCGGTGAAACACTACAACAAAAATGGACTATAGTGACAAAACCTTTCGTCACAATATGTCCTTATTTCGTCACCGAATACATATGGTGACGAAATAGCATTCGTCACCTTAGCTCCGTCACAGAATGTATAGGTGACGAAAATGTTTCGTCACCAAAAAACTAATGATAGGTGACGAAAATGTTTCGTCACCAATAAAAAATGACAGGTGACAAAATTTTTTCGTCACCTAATATTTTCGTCACTAAACCTTATTTCTAGTGACAGAATATTTTGTCACCAAATGTATTTTTTTTCCAATTTCAATAGATCAGGTGACAAAGTTTTGCGTCACCAATCATTTTTTTTTTTTTTTAATTTCAATAGATCAAGTGACAAATTATTTCGTCACCAATTTCTGCTTATAGTCAAATATGGCAACAAAAATTATCGTCACCAATTTTATTTTTTTATTAATATTCTTTACATTTACTTGTCATTACATTGACCTGTTCATTTCTAACCAAATCCATAAAAATAAATAAAATAAAAAACATTCATTTATTAAATCCATAAATAAAATCCATACAATCTAAAAATGCAATAAAGATGTTCACAAAGTAATTACAACCATTTACATACAAATAATGTCTTAGCTTCCAAACTTTACAGAAAATTAATTGAGTTCAAGTAGTCCCACAAAAGCTAGCTTTTTGCCACCAATCCCAAATCTGCACAAGTATCAAGGAAAATACATTAATAACAAACTAGACTGCAAACCCATATCCCTAATAAGATGTACTACAACAACAACAACAAAAAGATTATTATTAGTAAGACAATGCAAAAAATATCCACGAAATACCCAATAACAAACTAGACAAAATAAGCATAATGCAAAATCATATGAAGCCAAACTATCAAATAAAGAAGACCCACAACATTCTCATCAAATAAAAACCAAATCTACATTACAAACTATGGACAAATCATAAAGAATGCAGAAAAATCCGAATTCAAAACAAAACAAATAAAGTGAAATCCAAAACAAAAACTCAACCACCATCATAAACACAAACCCACCCACCACAACGAATAAAAAATCTAGCCAACACTATTAAAAAAAAAACTAGCCACCACCATTAAAAAAAAAAACCACGGCCACCACCAGAAACAAAAAACCCACCACCACCATTAAACAAAAAGCATAGCCACCACTCATTAACACAAAAATCCAGCCACTACCATAAACAAAAAACTCAGCCATCACAATAAACAAAAAACTCAGCCGCCACCACCACAAATAAAAAACCCACCACCACTATTAAACAAAAAACACAGCCACCAACATTAACACAAAACTCAGTCACTACCATAATCAAAAACCCCAACCACTACCATTAAACAAAAAGCACAGTCACCACCATTAACACAAAAACCACCACCATTAACACAAAAACCCCAACTACTACCATTAAACAAAAAGCACAGTCACCACCATTAACACAAAAACCCAGCCAGTACCATAAACAAAAAACCCACCACCACCGTTAAACAAAAAACATAGCCACTACCATTAACACAAAAACTCAGCTACTGCTATAAACAAAAAACCCAACCATCACAATATACAAAAAACTCATCACCAACATTAAACAAAAAACTCAGCCACCACCATAAACAAAAAACCCACCACCACCATTAAACAAAAAACACAGTCACCACCATTAATACAAAATCATAGTTACTACCATAAACAAAAAAAACTCAGTTATCATAATAAACAAATAACCCACCACCAACATAAAACAAAAAATCCAACCATCACCATAAACACAAAAACCCAACCACACAATAAACAAAAAATCCAGCCACCATCATTAACACAAAACCCACCACCACCATTAAACAAAAAAATCCAACTACCACCACAAACAAAAAACCCACCACCATCATTTAACAAAAAACACAATTATAGCACAATTGTGTTACGGTACTCTCATACATATAAGAGGTTACTATAGCACAGTTGTAAAAATGTTTATAATTGAGAGACAGTGTAATACTTGTTTTTGTGTTTTTATGCTAAAATATAGCAACATAGACCATATATAAGCCCCAATACTAATGCTCTTAGGTAGGCAAATAAAACACTAACCAGGATGTGTTCTAGTTAGTAGATGAGCTCCCCCCACTGCCACAAATGTCACTGTCACCCTTGCTCCTCAAATATTGTATGATGCAATCCATCTTCTCCTCCAACCTGAAGTTTGCATCCTGGAGCTCTTCTACTTGACCCTCCAGCCTATAGTTTGCATCTTGGAGTTCTTCTACTCGACCCTCGAGTTGTTGAGTGTACTGAGTTGAGGAAGATAAAGCAGGCGTCCTAAGAGATGAGGAAGGCCTCATGCCAAGTCCCTTTACATAGCCAGATCTCGGCTTAAGAACCATCATAGATATCTCCTCTTCAGTCAAAGGCTGTGCTTCAGGAGTGCTACAATGCTCATCTTGCACTCTCAACATCTCTTGCTATCATTTCAAATAATAGAAACCATCAGAAATATATATGTTCTAGTTTTGCAAACATATATAGAATAAAAATGAATATATTCTAGTTTTGCAAACTCAAGGCATATACTAATATACATACATATGTATGTTCGCAATCAGGGTGTACCCACTGTTTTGTCTTTGAATTGAAATGGGTATCATAGTAGACTTGTGCTAGCTTAGGAATATGACCTCCATTTTTCCGTCTCTGATTATATGCTTTTCAATGTTAGAAGACAAGTTAATTAATTACAACAAGTAATATACTAAGTTTTTGAAAAATTGAAATAACACACCGCCTCATCCACCCTAACTGCAAGCGACTTGTTTCCACATCTATGAATGTGTTTGTCAACCGTTCCCTCTTTATTTCTGTTTCTAGCATTTCTTGCTGAGACTTTCTATAAAGAATAAAGACCAAGAAAATATTAGAGTTTTGACTTAAGTTATATATATATATATATATATATATATATATATATATATACACACACATAGATTACAATATAAATCTACTCCACCTTTCAAATAAATATTAATCAAACAAATTTGATAGAACAAATAATCTAGTAGACATGACACCATAATAAGATCTACATAAAATATTACTCCAATGCATATATAGATAGGGATTATGTAGGTGAAAGGTGAGAACATACTTCACTTGTAATTAAAATTTTCAAAGTATTAATTACCAGCCAATCTTCATCACTCCACTTTCCATCAATGAGTTCAATCCATTTTTCTCGTGTGACATTTTTTGGTGGGTAGTTTCTTGCATATGTGTTTCCTTCATCCTTCACAAGTTTCTTATATTTTGCGAACAACTTGTTGTAGTGGCTGCTCAATAATCTACCACACTTTGTATTTAGAGATTTGTTCACAAGTACAGATTCTCCTTGTATATCAAATTGATCCTGCAAAGTGAGGTATGTATAAAGAAAATATCATTCATTGAATTCAATATGCTTAGTGACAGCATCAACAATGCACTATAAAATACAACATAAAGAATAAAGCAATGTAATTAAAACAACAAAATTAAGCTCATGGACAACTATAAACATTTAAAATACCGCCACATTTTGAATGATCGCCTCTTTTTCACTGCTATCAACATTCTTCCAACTATAAACATTCATAGTGGACAAGTTCGTACGCACTTGTACACCAATTTGACTAGCAAACTTCCCTGCATGTTCACTAACAGGAGCACAAAACTCTGGGGCAATGCGGACCGGTAGCTTCCCATATTTCTCAACAAGTCCTCGTACCCCTAATCCACGCGTCATGCCACGGGCACGTCTACAAGTCGATGCTATCAAGACATAATAAAAATTAAATCAACAAGTGAACTAAATATAGTGTGATTATGAAATCAAGTAATGGAACTTAAATATCTCACCATCCGTGGTAGACGGTGTGCCCACAAGCTGTGCCTCAACATTAGTAGAAATTTGGGCAAGAGAATCTCCACCAAGATGCGTGCTCGATGATGGGCCGATATGTTGGACTGCTGGTGTAGATTCCTTATGCTTATAACGAGTCATCTGTATCATGCGAACGTATATAAAAATATCTAAATTTATTACAAGTTAAGATATAAACAAGTTATTTCATCATTTAAAATATCTTCAATCAATGATTGTCATTGATCATTCCAAACACAATATTACAAAGTATCTTAGGCACCAAATCATGTATATAACACCTCAGAATCTCCACCGAGAAGTTGACTCGATAATGGACCCTTATGCTGGACTGTTGGGGTAAATTTCTCACGGCATGAACGAGTGCTACGTCCTGGTGCCATCTGTATCATACCAAAATATGTACAGATTTTTAAATTCATAAAAAAAAAAAAAAAAAGTTATTTCATCACAATATTAAAAAATAAGAAGTATTGCATACACCAAATCATATATATATTACCTCATTATTTAAAGGACTAGATAACTCATCATCACCAATAGCTGGTACATAGTCGTCGTCATCTACCTGAACACTTACTCTTTTTCTTCCCATATTTCCAGATTTAGGCAGAAAAGTTGACAAATGCTTCAATCCCAAAGCATTTATTCTCTCTTGGTTTTGCTTGATTCTTTGTGCACTTTCCATCTCATATTCTGTTATTTTATTATGAGTATCTTTGCGCTTTTTGGCCATTTCTGCAACTATAAATTTACATAGAAAATAAAATATAATGTCCATTCATTACAAATTCTTCCCAAGTACGAAACATAAACTGGAACATCAAATAGAAATATACATGAACAAATAATAGGGAATCAAAAATTATTAAACACACGCTTCCATATATAAAGGAAAAAAAAATGAAATCCGCATATCATAATCCATATCAGGATCCATATCAGAATCAGGAATGCTATGCACTTCATCTTCATTGTTATCTCCTTGCTATTCCAAATCTTCTAGAATATTCTCAACTTCAATACCACCGTTACAATATTGAACATTATCTTCAACATCGATAGGGACAACATCGCTAATGGCTTTTTGTTGGAATGCTTCATTAGCTTCTGTTTGATCATTAGATTCTCCATCACCCATTTCTGGCACATCAAACACTCCCCTATATTGTACGAATTGCACAACATGCCAAGGTTCACCCCATTTGGTATCACAAAGGTAGAAAACTTGTTTCGCGACTAGGTAATATGAAAGGGTCATTTTGATACCACCGACTTTGCACATTAATACTTGTGCAATGTGTCTCGATTCGTATCGTTCTCCTTCGACCAATCTTATTACCGGTATTGTACCATTCACACTTTGAAACAAAACAACTTTATATTGATACATATACTCCAATTCCCAAATTTTGCACACATGACCATAGAAGTCATGTATTTGTCCATCATAGTCCCCTTCGTAGATACACCGCTATTAAGGTTACACGACGATTGTCCAAGTCTTTTGTATGAAACCTTACACCATTGACCATGCAGACCGAGTATTCTTTCATTAGCAACTTAGGACCATTTGCGAATGACCACATTTGTTTTGTAACTTCTGATGAGTCGTTCTCTTTCAATCTATAGATCTATAATGACATGCAACATGCGACATTAGTAGTGAAAAAACTATCAAGCAGCTTAGTACTATTTAATGTGTCACAAGATTCAAAATTTCTTACACGTTTTTTGAACCACTTAGGAAACTCTCGTCGTTGTATTTGAGTTATGTCTTCTCCAGTTGGATTATGTAATGTGTTTTTGTGTTCACTATTCAAAACAAGTGATTTATATTCAGCTAAGAAATGCAAATAATATTAAAGACAATTCAAGCATAATCAAAATATGACTTCACATACTCTAAATACGGCTCCAACTCGGGACAATTGTATAACAAATACCATTGAGCAATATCACGCAATTCACGTGACATCCCCACATCATTCTACCTAGATCCGGTGGGTCGAGCTGTTTGTGAGAAAATCGTCAACCCATGGCCATATTCACCACAATCTGCATTTCTTTCCCTTCGATTATGCACGGTTTCAGCTCCATCAAGATATAATGACGAGAAAGTAATACACTCTTTAAGAATGTAAGCCTCTGCAATTGAACCTTCTGGTCGAGCTCGGTTGGAAACATATCTTTTCAACGTTCCAAGAAACCTTCAAGGAATTAACTGGGAGTATGACTACATACGCAATATAATTTGCTTTAAAAAATAAATATTCGGCAAACTATAATTAATGGATGGAGAGAATTACCTTTCAATGGGATACATCCATCTATATTGCACTGGTCCTCCAAGAATGGCTTCACGAGGTAGGTGAACAGCAAGATGAACCATTACATCAAAGAAGGCTGGAGGAAAATACTTCTCGAGTTTGCATAGTATGAGAAGTATACGTCCTTCTAATTTCTCCAAGTCGCTCTTCCTTAAAGTCCTAGAGCATAAGTCTTGAAAGAAACTACCCAACTCAAACAATACCGTACAAATGTCCTTATCAGCAAAACCCCGCATCCCAATTGGAAGAATTCGTTGTAATAGCACATGACAGTCATGGCTTTTCAGATTTAATAGTCTACCATTTCTTGTGTTCACCGACCTTGATATGTTTGCTGCATAGCCATCTGGATATTTAACTGATTTCAAAAATTCATAAAAACCATCCCTTTCTTCAGGATATAATGAAAAGAAGGCATGAGGCTTGTCAAATGATCCATCAGGACGTTCCTGGAGATGCAAAACACTCCTTATGCCCATATTTTTCAAGTCCTTGCGTGCCTTGTCTGTGTCCTTGTTTTTCCCCTCAATTCTCAACAAAGTTCCAAATGTACTCTCACTAATATTTTTCTCAACATGCATGACATCAATGTTGTGTTTAAGCTTCTTATTCCTCCAGTATGGTAGCTTGTATAGGATACTTTCCTTTGACCAATTCGGTTCCCCAATAATTGGACGTTTTTTCTTGTTGTTTGGATCCTTTCCCAAAATTATATTTGGCATTTGGTCTAATTGCTCATTTATCTTTTCCACCGGTAACTCCAATGATCTCATCCATTTCTCAATTTTACCATTGAATGAACAACTCCTTCGCCAAGGGTGGTCCACAGGCAAGTAGGCTCGATGGTTAGTATATCCAATTTTACTTTCCAATGTCTCTGAATATGGTTCATCATTGCAAGTATAACAAGCATGATAACCCTTTGTCCTCCACCCAGACACATTACCGAAGCCAGGATAGTCATGTATTGTCCACAACAAAGCGACACGCATCTGAAAATGCATACCACAAGATGCATCATAAGTGCGTGCACCCTCTTCCCACAACTCCTTCAACTCATCCACCAATGGCCTCAAGAAAACATCAAGCTCATTTCCTGGTTGATTGGGTCCAGGAATA